>NC_039360.1:194146030-196906030 GCF_003573695.1 Papaver somniferum
TGGCTGGCAAGGTTTTCCATTGGCACGGTGGTGCGGCTGGCATGGTTGGCATGCCTTGGCACGAAGACGTGGCTGGCATGGTGGTGCGGCTGGCATGGTTGGCATGCCTTGGCGCGGAGACGTGGCTGGCAAGGTTTGCCATTGGCACGGTGGTGCGGATGGCATGGTTGGCATGCCTAGTTGCGGAGATGTGGCTGGCACGACATGCCATTGGAACATGCAACTGACATGGTTGGTATGCCTTGGCGCGGAGACGTGGCTGGCATGGTTTGCCATTGGCACGATGGTGTAAGAATTTAGGGTTTGGTGTACGAAAGTGATGTCGGTCAATACTAAGGGTTCCGTCGTGGAACATGACACATGTAAAAAAAAGGTACCCTGGTAATTCTTACGTAGGCGTGTTGAATGATTCAATAAATGCGCTAGTAGTCCTAGTGACGTCATGTCAGATGTAAGGTTTTACGATTTTAACCCTAAGCTAAAAACCACCATCAACAGCATCATACTTCGTAAAACACGAATCGTCACATGGATTCCTGAAGCCGTGTCAGAGACATGCAGTATCATGATTTTACGGTTTTGACCTTTGTTGAAAATCCACCATCAACATTAAGTCCCCTGCTTAGTGAGGGACAATCATGTTCCGCAGTAAGCACTAGATGGTGATTTTCAGTCAACGAGATATCAGTGGTTGAATTTAGTCTACAAATGCATTCTCAAAATCTCCAATTTACTCCAATGACGCCATATGCGAGCAAATGTTCGGGTGGAGACCCTGGTAATGTGATAGAGCGTCATCCCGTGAGCACAAAGAGATGAGGCACTGCTGAGTTGAGCGACCGAAGGTCTAGTTTTGGTCGGTTTAGGATTTACGGGTCCGGGCCCAAAAAAGGAAATCCTTGTTTTAGGAACAGATGTTCGTTCGTTTGTTAATTAAGAAATAAACACAATATAGTGATAAAAATTTTGTCTATGTGTTTTCACGAAAGCTAAAATTTTATTTTTTAAATATGTGAGATTTCACAAAAAGGACTAAACTCTCGTTTCAAAGAGAGAGCAAGAATATATACATATATTCAATGATACGTGAGTTTCACGTTAAAATGTATATTTTGTAGAATCAATGATTTGATTTTGAACAACTGTTGAAAGTAGACAATTATTCACGGTGAAATAATATCTGTATGTGAGTTTTCACAATTGTAGAATGGACGTTTGTCCATTTTTTGAAAAATCAGTGAATGTTCACACAGTCAAAAATTTATGTGAAATTAAGTTTTTGATTTTCATCAATTGATAGATGTAAACAATTTTTGATAAAATACTATTTGTATGGATTTTGTGATCTGATAGTGTATGCACAAAACGAATGGGTGTTCACTCGGTGGGAGTCGCTCACACGGTGAAAATAATGTGAAAATTTCGTGAATTGTTTACAGTCTTATGAACCACGTTATGGTTTTGAATAACGAATTTTGTTCGTCTTTGCATCTTTGAAGGAGCGAACAAATTCTCGATATTGTAATTACTACAGCTAGTGAAATTGTAAATAGGTAAGAGTTGGATGGTTACCATTTTTGTAGACGTTGTTGTGCGCACCTTTATTCAATGATTCATTGTTTTATCGAATCTTGCGCTTTGTATGAACGATGTGCTGAAATAGCCACTTTGCAAAAATGACTGACTCCCATGATGATACTTCCAAATATGGTGTTTCCAGAGATGACATTTCTACGGATGCAACTTCAAGAAATGGTATTTCTGGGACCTCTGAGTAATGGTGAGAGATCTTTCATACTAAGTTGTACTCCTGATTATTCCCTTCCCGTGCAATTAGGATCACGAGACCAAGGTTTGTTATTTATTTTCAAAAATTTTCTCCATCGATTGACGGTCTTCAACTTGTTCCCGGGCAAACAATTCAGGAATACAGTACTGATGAAGAAGTCGATGTAAGTATCTCTTTCGTGCAGGTGATCGTGGCATCTCCTTGCATGAAATATAATAATTGTTGTTAATGAATCCAGGAAGAAACCATTGTATATAAGCAACATGTTGATGAGGCGCACTCTTCTTTGGGACATGGGAATATGGAGAATTCCCGAAATCCCAAACCGAATGGAGATAGCGGCGTTGTCAACGAAGATTCCGGCATTGTCGAGCCTTCAAATGATTTAGAGACTCCCTTAGTAAGTATATCTCCTGTAATTTCTTCATAGAAGTATGAAATTGTTGATTTTTGAATGAATGAATGAGAATCCATGTAAATTTTTGGATAACTTTGCCGAAATACGTCACTAGAAAATTTCAGACTTCAGGTTTTACTAGAAACGCTGTAGAATCCTCGTCCGAAGTCGGATTTTCGCAGCCTGCGTATGTATATTCAATACCAGGAAATTTCCAAGCTTTATCTAAGAAGATTTTTGAATTTTGAGCATTTTTAGGGCCTGAAAAAGGCGAAATGGTGAACTTCCAGGAGACTTTCAGAACTTTTCCAAATTGCATATAGTCCGATGTTTTGGCCACATCTGTTAGCTCGTTCATTCAATTGATATGAAATTTTGATATACTGTAGACAACATACATACGAAGAGAATGGTATATGACCCAACCTTAAATTCCTTAACAATTGCTCCCAGTTCGTCGTTTAACATAGTGAAGTGTAGAATCTCTTCAGATGAGCTTGTTTGAAAAACGTGTTTCATGGCTTCTACACTATTTGCTCATATTTTAGATGCATAGTAAAGAACTTAGATGATGTTATTTCAATTACAAGCTGGATTTTATGGTTGTGTTGGGTTTCCACACTTGAATCATTCTAATCCCATGTAACCTTCACATTAGGTGCCAAATGCTGAAGTTGAAAATAATGGATCCAACAATGATGACTTGAGAAACCATGGAGCCGTTGATAATGAGACCTCCATACCTGTACCTCAAGATCATGTAACTCTTGTTGTTGATGCCATGGAGGTGACTGAAACTCCAATTGCACGTGAGATGGTGGAACCCGAATCGAGAATGGAAGAAGCTGCTCCAACCGAAGTTGTTCCTATGATTGCTGACGCTGCTCCAGCGACTGAGAACCGGATAATAGCGCATGAGTATCCCAACGCAGGGACTGATTTTACTCCTCTATTTGGTGAGATACTCCCATATCACAGGTTTGTTGGTGGATTTAACGTTCCCATTGGATATGCTGCTATGTACAAGAAACCGTGGAAGATGTAATGGGCACATCGTCGTTACCAAGGATCCGGAGCATAGCTATTTCTTGACGAGGCAAGTAGAATCCATCTTGCGTGTTATAAATGATATCTGCATCACAGCTAGAAATACTGTCACCCGGGATGTACTCTTTGATTGGGAGTACAACTTGAAGAAAGTTGAAGAACTTGGCTTCAATCTGAAGTGGCTTCGTCAAAAGATTGATGCTATCATGAAAGCAGTGGAAGGTGACACTCCTTTCACCACCAGTGATGTCGTGTTGAAGAAGATGGATGAAGTTGCTGAGCTGACCAAGAAGCTGGGGGCGGAGAAAGCTGCTTTGCAAGTCTTGGAGGATGCATAAAAGCAAAAATCTTATTTTGCTGACTTTCTTTAGTTTTCTTTCCATGATATCTTGAACCTTGGACTTCTGAGAGATGCGAGGTTTTATTTTGGTTTTGATTTCTTGATTGGTTTTGGATTGTGAAATCGATCGTCTTGACCAGTGGACCGTCAGTCCCCCAGTATTTTGTTAAGTCTCTCCCTTCTTCTGGTGAGACCTAGATAGAGGATCCATTGACGTAAAGACCTAGGTGGTCGAAGTTGGAGGTACCTTGATGAAGGATTTAGCGAAAGGAACTGGTGGACATCGATCGACTGTGGAGGTTATGAATCCCGTCTAAGAATTGTTGCTTGCATGCTGTATGCTCTGGAATCTGTAGGAACCTCATACGACGTCAGAATTCGATGCTTGACCCCAAATTTTGAAGCTAAGAGACTGATTTATCACATGAGCAAAGAATCACTCAATTTGGAGTTGCATAGGTCAGCCAACAAAGCGTGCACATTTGTAATTTGTAATCACGTATAAATTTTTCAGATGTCATAGACCTGACGGTAAAGGCCATGTCTTTCAGCTCATATGCCCGATTGATGCGCCCTTTTGGTATGTTGTATAAGATACATAGACTAACATCTTTGGTTGAGGAAGTATTGTCCCATTCCTCACCCATTAGTACGTTTTTGTAAACCCATGGCCTGGAGCATGTCGTATCTCACTTGTAGAGGCGATGAGAACATCTTTGTAGAAGATTTTGGTTTGTTCCCTTCTGCCGGGCAAGCTTCGGGAATACGCTCATGTTAGCATGTTTTCATGTTTACACATCTTGATATGAATCATTAGGGCTTGAAGAAGTACGATCCATATAGTAACGCTTCAGAGAATGAATAGTTGATGAAGCCGGATGTTGCGTCTGAGACTGATGCATGAGATCACAATTGAATTTTCTCCAGAAATTATTGTTGATGCTGAGACCATGAATGGGGTTCCTCCACATATCCTTGTCGATGCCGATACTATGGTTTGGATTTGCTTCAGAGACCGAAAAGGATAGTCTTTGGCTTTGTCAGGGAATTGATGTTATCGTGGCAGATAACAGCGACAGTCTTCATTCTGGATGTGATTGATGAAGAGATGAAGTTCCTCAGTCGTGTAGGGGCTTGTGATATAGAGAGGTTTCGTTTGATGACGTTTCATGGAATCACATCAGGTTGCAATGACTTGTTATGTGGATAATATTTATTGAAATATATTGAATTGATATTTCCAATAAAATCAAGTCCCCAGTCATCCCTCATTCAGTTTGTAGTACCCCTTGATGAACGATGTTGCATCTACTTCAGAAGTCTTATCATGGGATAGTGAAGGCTTCTTATATGCTTGAGCGCTGAGGTGTCGAATGTCTTAGGCTTGATCGTCTAGGCCCGTGTATCTTCTATTGATTCAGCATTCTGCTGCAATAGCGGGATTCAACACTTGTGCAGACATCAGAGATTTTTGATACTCGTGGACATTCCTACAAGTCTATGGAGAAATGCCCAAAGCGTTCTTTTCCATGCTTCCGACATCTCTCTCAGTAGTGAATGTCTCGGTGAGATGCTCGATTCGAAGCGGTGTCAGATTCAACCACTTGGTGAAATACTAATGCGGTGAAGCTACCATTCATGACGTATTGCAGAGTTGCTAGCAGAATTGAGTCCCCATGCTAGGATAGCATGTGAGGAAATAAATGACATAGACATGGAATGAGACTTTCCTGAGTGAGGAACCTCTTGATGAATGTCTATGGTTCTTTTGCAGGTTCTTGCTTCAACTTCGTCAAAGTTTGAAATTCCTCCAAGTGCTCTGATGATGGAATGTTCGCCAAATCTTCTGTATCAGAACTTTCTTTTTTGGAGAGATGTACAACTAAAGGCGCTTTATCAGTAGCCATCTTTTCAACATGGATCCATGGTCGTCTAGAGAACATGTCATATCCTGGATCTTCCTGATTATGTGAAACTTGGTTTTTTGCCCAGGTCGAACTTATTTTCACCTTGAGAGCGATGTAGCCATAAGCACCTTTGAGCGTTCCTTCATGGTCTATGATTGAGATAGGATCATGAGTAGATGCTTGTCGAGTGATGCCTGCGACTTTGAGAGATTTCAGTGGAATAGTGTTGATAGAAGTGACAACATCGATCAACATTATGTCAAATTCATTTCCTTGGAGATTAATTGTCGTAAACAGTCCCCAGTCGTACATCTCTTTGTATGTAGCTGGAGGCTCATGAATGCTTGGGGGTGCCAGGAACTCAACATCATAAACTGGAGCATAAGGAGATACCGAAGCTTCAATGCGGACGATTTTTTTGTTGAGCAAAGCTTTCATACATTGGTGGTACTTCGAGGGAACGACCTTGTTGTCATGGAGCCGTGGTCTTCCGAGTATTATGTGATAGTCCGGTCTTTCTCAATCACGTAGAATTTGACTGTAGATTGAATCGGTCCTACCTTAAGATCCACATAAACATATCCATATGTGTGACTCTGGCTTCCTTCAAAACCCGTCATCAGTATAGGATGATGGATGACCTTGCTTTGTGGAATTTTGGCTTCCTTGAGAGTCTTCATAGTTATGAGATTTGTAGAAGCGCTTGTATCGAAGAAAGCTCTTCTGAATTCAGAATCTTTGATAGAGGCAGTTACGAACAGGGCTCGATTATGCCCTTCTTATGCAATGCGGTCTTCCTCAGTGAAAGTGATGTTGTTGATCGAATGTTCAGAAACCATGGACACCTGCTCGACTGATGGTGGAACTATTTGCACGTCGGATGATATTTGGTTGAGTGCAGCAAACGTGCTGGTTCGCTGGTCTCTGGAGAAATGGAGGATTTCACACATATTTTCAATTAGATGCGTAACTTCTTGATCCACCGGTTTCTCGTAAGTGGTGAAACTGTTGGTTTGAGGATCACTGGGTGACGAATCAGTCTCCAGTGATGGAATCTCCGGAGCGGAGGTACCGCTTAACTCCGATGTCAGCTGGATGAGGAAATCTATTATGTGGTTGATCGTATCTTTCATCATATCCATGTTCCTGGTGTGAATCTCTTGGACCCGTGCCAATTCGGCTGGAGTCATGGTTCTTTCACCGACCACGCCGTTGTATGTAGTTCTGGAAGGCGGAATATCACCATTTGAAAGATTTGGGATCGAGTTTGAAGTAGTTGAATTAGTTCCGAGACCAACCATCTTTGCGAAAATGTAAGATTGCAACCGAGAGATTAATCTCCCACTGTGGTCGCCAATCTGTGGATGGGGAAAAACGAGTCACCGGTTTTTGTGGAAGTGAAGAGACGAGCATGCTGTCGAGACTCCTCAGCCGGGCGAAATGTTAATCCTCACACAGATGCACTGCAAAGGGAGTGCTTAGATTCGAGAGATCAATCTGTATGACTCTGGCCTAAACCAAGTCAATGACCGTTCCATAGTCAATTCGATCGCAAAGAGGGAGATGGGTTGATCTGTAGGAGGGAAGATGGGAATTGTGTGGGATCGGTGATGATCAAGGATTGTGGGTGTATTGAAGGTTTCTGCAATTTGTGGTGAACTGATGAGTTCGAATAAGTTCTGATGGATTGATGAATTCTTGAGAGTAGTTTTCTCGAGGAATTCTGCATAGACAGTTGATAGCTAGTGATCAATCGTTATCTGTTCTCCTTCAATCATGGATTCAAAAACTTATTTATATTTTCAGGGTTGTGAACACCTTGATCCCTGTAAGTGCGACGGTTTCTTGAGTGAAAGAGTGGGAAAGTGGGAGATCATGGTACAACCAGTTTCAGGTCGTGGGGAGACTGGGTTGATCATTTACCCACTACTTTCTAACTCCTCCAACCGTTGACACGACTTACTCACATTTCTCGTTGTGGATGAATCCACGTGTTGTAGGCCGGCAGACCAAAACCCTAGTTGTTATCCCCTAATTTGACGTGATTGATGTCTCACGAATCGTGGAGTCTGAGTGACAGACGTGTATTGATTATTCAGTTTTGACTGATTAGACAGTGAGTCTAGGTTTTGTTGAATCGAGCATAAGTGGTGAATGCTCAGTGATTCATGGATCGAACATGTAATTCTATGAAATGGTGTCAGTATTGTAGATTCAGTGATGAATTACTGACCAACGAGAGCAAGTATCGTTCCGTTCGACGAATTACTGAATATTGAGAATTTGACGAGCAACTGAGCAAGTATTGCTCAATTCGACAAAATACTAAATGTTGATAATTTATCGTGCAATCGAGCAAGTATGCTCAATTCGATAAATTACTGATAATTCACTAAATATTGATAGCTGGATCAATATTTGAGCAATTGAGCAAGTATGCTTAATTCGACGAAATATTTATTGGTGACGTGACCCAATAAAATATTAAAATATTGGTAGATTACCAAATATTATATGATTAATTCAGACGTTGGTTGCTGAATCAATATAAATTCATTAGTTCTTGAATCTTGCTCAGAATGATGATTCGTAGAACATTTTATTCGAAACCCTAATTTCAGATCATAGTTGATGGGTCGCTGAAAATAGGTCATGAGTGATATAGGGACCGACCACATGAGATGACGGGCGTCCATGTGGTGCCTAGTGCTCGAATGATCATGGACCAGGGTTCTCTGTTCGAGAGTTGGTGAAAGAATGATGATTAAATATCGGTTTCATCATTTAATGAAATATTGCTGGGTTCAGCATTAGGTGATAAAACCTAGGTATGAAAGATGGGGACCGACCAAGTGGGCACGTGACTAGTTGTTGGCCGTTTGAGCAATCCCCAGGTTGGTTGGAGAGAGTTTGGGCCTAATATGAGTAATTGAGCAAATTAGGTCAGAATTATGAAAACGTGTGGGGCCGGATTTGTGCAAGCCCTAGGGATGACTCTGGTCGGTAATGAAGGCATGCACGTGTTTTGATGGTGTCCATGTCTCCGTACTGAGAGTTTCAGTATTTTCTGATGTGCGTTCGAGCAACATTGTGAATTTTCAGAAGAGTTTCAACTTAACTGAAATTCTTGATTTTTGTTGGAATGAGCATGTATGCTCAATTCATCAATACTTTGAAAATATTAAAATAAAAGTGTTTTGATATTAAAAATTACCGTGAGAGGCTAGCCAGTCGTGTGACCATGTTGGCTTTTGGTTTTCGTGATTTGAGCAATATATGAGAAAATATAAAGAAATCATAAATTTTGCTCAAACCCAGGAGTTTCATGAATTGAGGAAAATAATAATTATGAAAAGTTAGGGTTTGAAGGGTGTGGGACCGTCCACAGGGCATGGCCGGCCGGCTAGGTTGCCCGGTCCCGCACACTTTTCCCTATTTTATAATATTATTCTTCATGAATCCTTGAAGTTATGGAGAATACTTGAAGTTATGGAGAATCCATGAGTTTTTGTTGAAACAAGGGAGTTTCATGAGTTGAGGGAAATAATAATTATGAAAAGTTAGGTTTTACAAGGTGTGGGACCGACCACTGCTTGGGCATAGCCGTCCGGCTATGTTGCCCGGTCCCGCACACCTTTCCCTAATTTTATATTATTTTCCATGAGTTCATCAAAATATGGAGAAACCGTGAGTTTTGCTCAAACAAGGAAAGTTGCTGGGATGAGGGAGTTTTCATGAGTTCATGAAAATGATAAAATAAGAAAAATAATGGAAGAGGCATGTCACCGGCCACGGCTAGGGCATGGCCGGCCGGACGTTTGGCCCGGCCCATGGGCGCCTCTCCATTATATTATTATTATTTTTTTATCTCTCCTGTTTTGTGTAGGATTCCTCGTTTTCCATATTTTTGAATACTCGTTTGTGCATCCGGGTGCTCAGTCATGCATCACTGTCGAGTACACTTGCACCATTTTATGGGGCTTACTCAGTGGTGGTCTAGATGCCCGATTGTTGAGTATTTATCACTAATTTATGAAATTCAGTGGAGAATGATTCATGAAACTGAGTAATAAAAGTGAGTAGTTTTTTTATAATCAATCCATAGGATCATCCGTGGATTCGACCATGAATTCAGAATAATAAAATAGGTATTACCATTCCATGGGATCGTGGATTCGACCATGAAACCAGAGTAATAAAATAAGTGGTGATATTACCATTTCATGAGACCAGCCATGGGTTCGACCATGAAATCAAAGTAATATCTATTACCATTTCATGAGATCAGACGCGGATTTTATTATGAAATCGGAGTAATACATTTATCTATTACCATTTCGATCATGAAATAGGAGTAATGAGATAAGATAGATTATCTTCTAGGAATTCAGTAGTGAATATGACATAGAATTTAATCTCTTGCGTATAGCCAGTGAATCAGCGAGTGTTTCCAATGTCCCGAAGACGTTTTTCCCTCTCAACATTTCATGTATGGAGGACTGCCTGAGTCTATACACGAACACTCTACATATTCAGGGAACAGTCAGTGTCACCGGCCTCCTGAAGGCGTTATTGCTCTCAATCTTACGGAGAACAACCCAATCATTCTTCTATGTAGAGGCGAATTCCTCTATGTAGTCAGGGAACAGTGAGTGTCGCCGACATCCTGAAGGCGTTAAGCTCTCAATCTTACGGAGAACCGACCAATTACGTTATTCTACATAGAGGCTATGATGACATGCCCGGTGTCGAACGCTCCGGAGAGGCCTTTCGAGCGACATATGCATCATACTTCGTAAAACACGAGTCGTCACATGGATTCCTGAAGCCGGTTCAGAAACATGCAATATCATGATTTTACGGTTTTGATATTTGTTGAAAATCCACCATCAACAGTAATTGAGCTCAAGGACTTCATGGAGATTCATCATACAAGTAGAAGAACTACTCAAGGAACCGGTGGAACTTCTCGACAAAAAGGTATGTGAAGACTTGAACTTATCTGTCACTCAAAAGTCTATCTACTATATCTCCTACTCTTTGAGACAAGAAGTCGTATGCTATATATATAGACTTGGATTATACACATTTGGTATTTCGAGTCGAGTATAACTCACCTATATATATCTCGAAATATGTGTTGGTAATATTTTCGCTTCGATCAAGTTTATCTTTACCATGTGACAAAAGTCATAATATGTTTCAATCATCTTGAAAATTGCTTTGACGAGAAATGGTGTAACAACCGTATAACGTCCTCTAAGAATGTTTCAATGGTTGAAATGAGAGTTTAGATTACATAGCCAATGATGGACATAAGCATTGTTATGGAAACACATTTATGTATAAGTCTTATTCCTTGAAACAAAGTTTGCGAACTTTGTTGATCAAGAGAAACCGGAAGAATGACTTGTTTCCAAGTACGTGAACTCAGTCCACGAACTGCCAAACTTCTCATACCGAGAAATTCTGCTAGACTTGACAAACTAGTTGCGTGAGTACCAGTCCCCGAACCCATTCCGCGAGCCGGCGTAAGGTCTTTTGCCGAGATTTTCTGCTGGAGTTTGTAATCAATGGTTGAAATGAGAGTTTAGATTACATAACCAATGGTGGACATAAGCATTATTTTGGAAATACATTTATGTATAAGTCCTATTCCTTGAACCAAAGTTTGCGAACTTTGTTGATCAAGAGAACCGGAAGAATGGCGTGATCCAAGTCCGCGAACTGCCAAAGTTCTCAAACCCGAGAATTTATGATGGAGTTGACAAAATACTTGCGTGAAATTATGTCCGTGAACCGGAGAATTTCTTAAACCCAAGAATTTCTGCTGGAGTTTGTAAACTCTGTCCGGTAACTTAAGTCCGCGAACCTAGTCTGCGAACTTGAGAAGGTTATATATCTCAAGATGATTTCTGAACTTAAACTTTAAAAAGACTAAGGAATGAAATACATGATATTTCCTTGCAATTGAACAACTCTCTAACTAGTTCATCTTGAAGTCACTTGAACTAGTTATGGTGAAGAAGAACATGGTTGATATGAAATGCTCATATGGCTAACCTTTTGGTTAACTGTTATTGAACCAACAAGTGCATATGTTTGGGTACGGTTAACAAACCTAGAAGCGTGCATTGTCAAGTGTGTATAACAAGCTAAGTTTTCGATCTAACGGTTGAGAAAAATTAGCTAGAATCTAAATCAGGTTTTCATCTAACGGTGAATATTGAATGCTTTTTTACTAAACTAACATTGATTGCAAACCCTGATTTGAAATATTATATAAAGGAGACATCTAGTATTGTGAATACTAATCCCCACATCTTACGTGTGATACTAGTTTGCGTGCTAGAGTCGATTCTCCTTTAACCTTTGGTTTTCTTCTTCTAAAACCAGGTTAACGACTTAAAGACTTCATTGGGATTGTGAAGCCAAACCGATACTACTTTTATCGTAGTTGTGTGATCTGATCTTGCATATTCTATCGTACGAGTACAATCAGATTGATTGGATTGAGATTGATATCTCCAATAGACAAGATATAAAAAGTAATCACAAACATCTTCATCTCATTGTTTGTGATTCCGCAACATTTTGTTTCGCTACCATACAATTAATATTGTTGTTAGATGATTGATAACTCTAGGTTGTTCTTCGGGATAAGACCTGATTATTAATTGGTTCCTGTTCACCTTGATTATTATCAAAACACGGAACAAAACATTTAGGGTTTATCTGTAGGAGACAGATTGATCCTTTGATAGACTTGTCTGTGGGAGACAGATTTGTTTATTGTCAAAGCCTGCGATTTTGGGTCGTAACAACTCTTATTTTTGGGTGAGATCAGATAAGGGAATTAAATGCGCAGTATCCTGCTAGGATCAGAGGCGTAGGAGCATAATTGTACCTTGGATCAGTGAGAAATTGATTGGGGTTCAACTACACTCCAGTCCGAAGTTAGCTTGGAGTAGGCTAGTGTCTGTAGCGTCTTAATACAGTGTGTGTTCAATCTGGACTAGGTCCCGGGGTTTTTCTGCATCTGCGGTTTCCTCGTTAACAAAATTTCTGGTGTCTATGTTATTTCAATTTCCGCATTATTTTGTTTTATATTTATAAATTAAATAATACAGGTTGTGCGTTAGATCATCAATTAGAGTAATCCAACCTTTGGTTGTTGATTGTCATTGATCCTTGGATATTGGTCTTTGGTACCATCGAAGTTATTCCTTGTATTTGATTAAAACTCGCAGTTCTTGCTTGAGTAAGTCAAATCAAAAAGAGAGATATAAACTCGTTGATATACTTTTAATTGACTGAGTCTTGTTGATTCTCTTAAAAGTATATTCGATTTTGTCCATACAGATTGCTAAGCGAAATATTGGGTGGTGTTGTTAGACCCCTGCTTTTTCAGTGTGCGGCTTTGGAATTTTATAGGGATTATCTTGTATCTTTAAACTCTTTGATGAATGCGTTTAACTTCAGCTTTATGATTGCATCTAAATTAATTGGTATGTATTTTTTTCCTTTTGTCATGAAATGTCTCTTTTGGAAATTTCATTATGATCCCGTTCTTGTACCTTTGCAAATTTTATTAACAAAAAGGGGGAGAATTAATATGCAGTTCACACTACAAATACATATGGTTTTCGGATCACTGTGTAAGGGGGGGTGGTTTCCATGTGAGATGGAGTATTGACCAGGGGGGTGGGGGTGATACATATCACTATAGTATTATTGTTGAAGTTGTGATAAATTGAACTTTGATACTGTGTAATAATACTATGACACTGTATAATAATGATCGAGACCGATGCTTTCTCATTGTTACAGCTACGGATCTTCAACAATGGTGATGCTAAACTTACAACCTTTGGGATCATTGGAGTACTTGGAAGTGAGAAGATTTCGAGGAATGTTGAAGATTATACATGTGGAATAAGATCTACTAAAGTTTCTTTATCTTTTTTGTATTCCATATGTATTGATAGTTTTGTCACTAAAATTGACAAAGGGGGAGATTGTTAGAGCATTGCTCGGTCGAAATCGCATGTGCTGCTATCTCAAACATGTTTGTGAATGTTAGTGATCAAAACTATAAGGCTTGATTTCTAGTCTATTATAGATAAGTCTCGCACTAGGATAGAAAGTGTAGTTCAGATCAAGGACTTCATGGCGATTCATCATACAAGAAGAATAACTACTCAAGGAACTGGTGGAACTTCTCGACAAAAAGGTATGTGAAGACTTGAACTTATCTGTCACTCAAAAGTCTATCTACTATATCTCCTAATCTTTGAGACAACAAGTCGTATGCTATATATATATATAGACTTGGATTATACACATTTGGTATTTCGAGCCAAGTATACCTCGCCTATCTATATCTCGAAATATGCGTTGGTAATCTTTTCGCTTCGATCAAGTTTATCTTTACCATGTGACGAAAGTCATAATATGTTTCAATCATCTTAAAAATTGCTTTGACGAGAAATGGTGTAACAACTATATAACGTCCTCTAAGAATGTTTCAATGATTAAAATGAGAGTTTAGATTACATAACCAATGGTGGACATAAGCATTGTTGTGGAAACACATTTATGTATAAGTCTTATTCCTTGAACCAAAGTTTGCGAACTTTGTTGATCAAGAGAACCATAAGAATGACGTGATCCAAGTCCGCTAACTCAGTCCGTGAACTGCCGAAGTTCTCAAACCCGAGAATTTCTGCTGGAGTTGACAAACTACTTGCGTGAAGCTAAGTCCGCGAACCCAGTCCGCGAACCGGCGAAATTCTCAAACCCGAGAATTTCTGCTGGAGTTTGTAAACTCTGCCCTGTAACTTAAGTCCGCGAACCTAGTCTGCGAACTTGAGAAGGTTATATATCTGAAGATGATTTCTGAACTTAAACTTAAAAAGACTAAGGAATGCAGTTTTCAAACCGTGTCTATAAAAGTTCATGAACCGATTAAAGTGAATCAAATCATCTTTGCTTCAATTGTGTCTTGTGTAGTACATGAGATTTCCTTGCAATTGAACAACTCTTTAACTAGTTCATTTTGAAGTCATTTGAACTAGTTATGGTGAAGAAGAACATGGTTGATATGAAATGCTCATATGGATAACCATTTGGTTAATTGTTGTTTTACCAACAAGTGCGTATGTTTGGGTACGGTTAACAAACCTAGAAGCGTGCATTGTATAGTGTGTATAACAAGCTAAGTTTTCGATCTAACGGTTGAGAAATATTAGCTTGAATCTAAATCAGGTTTTCATCTAACGGTGAGTATTGAATGCTTTTTTACTAAGCTAACATTGATTGCAAAACTTGATTTGAAAGACTATGTAAAGGAGACATCTAGTATTGTGCAAAACTAATCCCCACACCTCACGTGTGATACTAGTTTTCATACTAGAGTGGATTCTCCTTTAACCTTTGGTTTTCTTCTTCTAAAACCAGGTTAATGACTTAAAGACTTTATCGGGATAGTGAAGCCAGACCGATACTACTTTTATCGTAGTTGTGTGATATGATCTTGCATATTCTATCGTACGAGTACAATCAGATTGATTGGCTTGAGATTGATATTTCTGATAGGCAAGATATAAAAAGTAATCACAAACATCTTCGTCACATTGTTTGTGATTCCGCAACATCTTGTTTCGCTACCATACGATTAAGATTGTTGTGAGGTGATTGATAACTCTAGGCTGTTCTTTGGGAATATAAGACCGGATTATCAATTGGTTCCTGTTCACCTTGATTATTATCAAAAGACGGAACAAAACCTTTAGGGTTTATCTGTGGGAGACAGATTGATCCTTTTATAGACTTGTCTGTGGGAGACAGATTTGTTTATTGTCAAAGCCTGCGATTTGGGATCATAGCAACTCTTAGTTGTGGGTGAGATCGGATAAGTGAATCAAGTGCGCTTTATCCTGCTGGGATCAGAGGCGTAGGATCATAACTGTACCTTGGATCAGTGGGAGATTGATTAGGGTTCAACTACATTCCAGTCCGAAGTTATCTTGGAGTAGGCTAGTGTCTATAGCGGCTTAAAACAGTGTGTGTTCAATCTGGACTAGGTCCCAGAGTTTTTCTGCATTTACGGTTTCCTCGTTAACAAAATTCTTTTGTCTGTGTTATTTCTACTTACGCATTATATTGTTTGTCTTTATAATTAAATAATCCAGGTTGTGCGTTGTAGATCATAATTTAGAATATCCAACCTTTGGTTTTTGATTTAAATTGATTGATCCTTGGATATTGGTCTTTGGTACCATCCAAGTTATTCCTTGTGTTTGATTAAAGACTCGTCGAGTTCTATTAGCTCGAGTAAATCAAAACAAGAGAGAGACATCAACTCCTTGATATACTATTACCTAAATTGAGTCTGACTGTCTAGTTGATTTTTTAGAAAATATTTCGGAGTTAGTCCATACAAATTGCTAAGCGAAATATTGGGTGGTGTTGTTAGACCCCCGCTTTTTCAGGCTCGTCTTGACTGATCGTCTGAAATTTACCACCAGTCTGCCAATTTGGTGGCAATCTTGGATGGCTGAGATTGTATCTCGTTAGGAAGGGTAGCCGTTGATTATGGTTACCTTCTGTTGGTGCCTGATGATGGCATAGTGGCGCTTTGAGCGCGCGCCAGTGGCACTGCGGCATGGCCGACATGTCTCGTGATTGCTAGTGGCACGGTTGTGCAAGTGGTGCCTGGCGTATCCATGGCCATTAGTTTTAGGCAGCTGGTCGCCTGAAAGTTGCCACAAGTCTGTCAGCTCGTTGGCGAAATTGGATGACTGAGATTGCATCTCATGAGGAAGGATAGCCGTTGATTATGGCTACCTTCTACCGGCGCCTGGCAACTTTGTCTAAATTAGGGTTTAGCATGCTGAAACCCTAATTAGCATATACGGCCTATCGTTTTGCATGTCCACCTGGCATGCGCGTTTGGCAAGTTAGGCATGTCGATTGGCATGCACTTTTGGAGAGTTTGTCATGTTGCTTGGCATGTGCATCTGGCATGCGCGTTTGGAGAGTTTGGCATGTTGCTTGGCATGTTTGGCATTCCGATTGGCATGTGCGTCTGACATGCGCGTTTTGGCGAGTTTGGCATGCTGCTTGGCATGTTTGGCATGACGATTGGCATGTGCGTCTGGAACGCGAATTTGGCGGGTTTGGCATGTGTGTCTGGCACGCGTGTTTGTTCCGGGTTTTGGGAAGCCAATTGGCTTTGCGACCATCTGGCGTGGTTTCCTCCTTTAATGCACGTGGCGGATTTAGTGCAACCTGATTGGTTGATTAAAAGAGGGTCGACCAAGCATGGTCATGGCTACTCTTCTGGCGAGAGTGTGGCGGCATTAGAGAGACCTGATTGGTTGATGGGAAGTGGGGCCGGCAAGCTAGAGAGTGGCCACACTTCCAGTGCGCTGTGGCGGATTCGAAGCGACCTGATTGGTCGATGGGAAGTGGGGCCGCCAGGGTGTGGCCACACTTCCAGTGCGCTGTGGCGGATTTAATTGCCTAGTTTGGCTAAGCATATTTCGACCAAGGGGTCTAGTATGCTGCGCGGGGCGCGAAACCCTAATTTTTGCAAGTTAGTCGGGTTTATGAGTTATCACAATAATTGGCTGGATTTCGTATGCTGCCACAAAAATCCTTATTTACAGAATGCAGTGTGCTTTCTGTCTGAGCATTTTGTGCAATGGCCTTAATTTTGGTACTTGGAGTTTTATGCTAATCTACTGCGAGTGAAAATAAATCCCTCATGCCATACCGATATTAAGGGTTCCGCCGGGGAACATAACACAGGAAAGTACTCAGTGAGTCTTGTATTGGCGAGGTGACGAAATTTACAGAGTGTTTGGGATGGTTGCTACATTCTCCAGTCTGGATAAATTTCATGTAAATATATTGAATGGATCAATAAATATGCTGGTGGAGAGGTTAGCACTCACGACACTGTTTCCTTACAGAGTGACGTCAGATGCAAGGTTTTATGATTTTAACCCTAAGCTAAAAACCACCATCAACATTAAGTCCCCTTCTTAGCACGTAACAGTGGCATTGTTACGGGGTAAGCATGAGATGGTGACAAACAAGAGTAAAATCGAAAGAGCAAGACGTGAAGAGATTGCCAAGGAAATTCAACTAACCTTTGGTGGAAGGCATGAGGAATTTGTGATCCTTGTGTTGGCGGCTTTTGCATAAATTCGTTTTAGCCGTGGGATGTTGGCACCAATGCGGCGTCTTTGGCTACTGGTTACGGAATGGTTCACGGCGCTGCTGGCTAGGGCATTTGTCAAGAGCGAAAAAGTTGGCGCTGAAACTTTGCCTACTGATTGACAGAGATGGTACTGTAATTTGGTTCGCGAATTGGTGAATGCTAGCTGGCTAGGTTACGGAACGTATGAAGATGGCGCTGCTTTGAACGGCCAGGATGGCGCTTCCTTGGCTGGTGGAGATGGCGCTGCTTTGAATGGCTAGGATGGCGCTGCTAGATGGAGTAGCGGATGGGTGCATCTAGCTTGGCATGGTGGATGTCCGTGGAGTGGTGCAGCTAGCTTGGCCGTACAGAGATGGTGCCGCTGGCTTGGACGCGGAATGGCCGAGATGGCTGCTGGCTTGGACGCGGACCTTTGGCACGGGGCTTAAACGTGGATCCATTGGCGTCGGCTTGGCGTGGATCCGTTTGCTCGGCTTGGGACGCAGAGATGTTGGCTTGGCTTGGCCGTGGCGCTGTTGGCTTGGATTGTCTTGGCCGTGGAGCCGTTGGTGTCGTCTTGGCCATGGAGCAGGGAGATGGCGTTGCTTTGGCTTCAGTCCATGGAATGGTGGAAACTGGATTTAGTTCCGTGGAATGATGGAAACTGGCTTCAGTTCCGTGGAATGACGGCAACTGGCTTCAGTTCCGTGTAAGGATGGCAACTGGCTTCAGTTCCGTGGAAGGATGACGACTGGCTTCAGTCCGCAGAATGGTGCAAGCTGGCTTCAGTTTCGTGGAAAAGTGGGGATAACGCTGCAACTTTGGCCATGGAGCGCTGATGATGGTGCTGCAACTTCGGCCACGAACTGTTGATGTTTGGCGCTCAGAGCGTTGACGCTGGCTTGACTAAAGAGTGTTGCAGGTTGAGCGGCTGGTGTTCCTCGTGCTGGCGCGCTGCTGGTTCGGTCATGGAGCATGAGTATGGTGTGCCCAGTCATTTATTCCCGTTCATGGAGAAAGAAGAAATCCTTATTCTGTTCAAACTCTAGAAACTCCATCCACATGAAAAGAGGTATCGACCCTCTTCTGTTTTTTGTTGCTCGTCTGGATTCGTGCTTTCGTCTGCGGTGTCTGGCTCGTCTTTGTCATTTTTTAGCGGCGGTAGAGTGAGTATTAATGGCAACAAATCAATCTCCAATAGTTATAATCAGTAGAAAGGCGGGCTAGGAGAACTCAAGGTAGGTGCCCTCGCATGTAGCCACCCAACAGTAGCGCCGATCTTCTCTAGAATATGTAATAAGCTTCTGACTCCAGAAGAATGAGTATCTAACCTCTCCAGTGAATTTCAAAATTTACCAAACTCCATTGCACTCTTGGGAGGGATGTATGAAATAATTTCAGGGCTAATCTTGGAGATCGTGGTTGCGTTGTTGGTTCATCCTTGACTTTAGGTTATTTGGTGTCCGGACTTTCTGATCGCTATGATGACATGTTGTGGATGCTTGTATGGTCGAAATCTTCATTGTGTGAATTAGATGAGTTGAGAGACGTTCCGTTACCGATGTGTTGCTATCAAGTCTTCAAGGACTTCGTTCCAAGCGATATCCTTTGAACCATCTTTTGAATCTTGGACTATTGTATGGAATGGGATGCGGTGAGAAGTCCCATGTTACACTTGTGTTAGATCCGATGGCATGGCCAGATATTTGAATGTGTCTCTGTGGCGTTCTTTTGGAGTCTTTGATGCACGCGTGCAGCTTTAACCTGGTTCAGGGGACTGAAAGCATCCCATGCTTATAGTCCCGATGTGTAGCCTACTTTAATTGCGTCGTATGGACAAAATATTCTGGACGATGAAGAGGTAGAAGTAAGAGTATTATGTTGTAATCGTGGCTTCCTCTGTTTCTTCAAGAAAATGTTTCAGCCGCGTCTCTATAGTTATCTCATGAATCTTTGATGGCTGTCGGGATGGACTGCAATGAGCAGTCCCCAGTCACACTTATCTTTAGTTTCTAAAGTTGTTTTCTCCGAGCAGGCTTGGGATCCGCCACGGCCTTGTAAAGTGTTGCAGGCGCCTTCTAGACAGAGAGGTGATGATATCCTTATGATACACCCTTGAAGAGTACATGACCTTGTGGTGGATATGACCTTTTGGTTAACTGTGTCTTCTGAGATTTGACAGTGAAGGAACTCGTGTAGAGCCTCAGTCCCCAAGTATGGTTTACATGTTTCTATCTTGTGTGGTCGGTGAGTTGACCATGATAAAGATATCACCAGCTTGCATTTGTACTGGTGACTTTTTTACTTCTTCCACGTGAAACTAAAATATGTAAGAGTACGGGTTATCTTTGTAGTGATTGTTGCTATGGTGAAGCTCTGGCTTGTATCAACAAACGAGCAGCAACAGTTCTTGGCAGCAGATATGATCAGAAGAGACTACATTGTCGTGGGAACAAAGTAGGTTGGCTGGAATTGTATGGGCGTCCATGGAAGCAAAGGGATTGGATGGATGCATAAGCGAGTAAACTTTCCACGACCACGAGCTTTGGAGAGATGGATCAAAAAGTGGCCACAACTACGAACCTTGGATGGTTGTGATCACGATCCCTGACAGGGAGGAGTGGAGACTTCTGGAGAGAACGTTGAAGCGGTTTCTGGAGCGGAACATTGAAGCGAAGCGGCTTTTCGAGAGAATGTTGAAGCGTCTTCTGGAGCGAAACGTTAAAGCGTAGCGGCTTCTGGCTCTAGAAGCGTAGCTGCTTCTCGAGAGAATGTTGAAGCGGCTTCTAGGGCGAAACGTTGAAGCGGAGCGAATTTTGGCTCTAGAAGCGGAGGGGCTTCTCGAGAGAATGTTGAAGCGGCTTCTGGAGAGAAACGTTGAAGTGGAGCGGCTTCTGGCTCTAGAAGCGGAGCGGTTTCTCGAGAGAATGTTGAAGCGGATTCTGGAGAGAACTCCAGTGAGGGCTCCATTAACCCTTGACTTCGAAAAACGAGTTGATACGATATGTCACATGGGAAGAAGACACACAAATAGTTCTGGTCGGCAAGTCGTTTTTTCTCTTCGTGGGAAAGAATACGCTTCTTCCGTTTGATTTTCCCTTGCAACTCTCAGAGTATTGACGGTTACAATGGTGAAGTCGGAGGCGGCGGTGCTTTCAAACTCGACATCCTTTAAGTGAACAGTGGTTAGGAGTCCCCAGTTCCATCTATCAATCGTGCTTCCATGAGGGGTTGGGGTTTGGGAACGGCTTCCCAGGCTGGAAACAGTTGTTTTCCTGATACAGTGCGGTTGAGGGCTGCAAATATGTTTTGACGCTGCGCTTTGGAGAAATAAAAAATCTCGCATAAATGCTTCATTATAGACTGCACGATTTTGTGGGACAAGTTCCCAGAAATCATGCAGCTCCTGAAGAGAAGAGGGTCTTCGTGAACTCAGGAGGGTTGCTGATTTTTTTCTGCCTCGATTTCGGAGAAGTCATTCCTGATATTCACGTGTGGTGAAATTGGATTGTTGATTCCCGTCTATTGGGTGTTCAAGAGCAACGCGAGCCTCCTCATCTATGAACGCGCGTCTTTCTGAAGTGCCTGCGCCTGATGTTAAAAATATTCCTTGTCAGCTCCATCTGGGGTTGACGTGACTCTTGTGGTGGCCACTCCATTAGTGTCTTGAGGAAAATAGGTATCTCTTTCCGAGTTGTATCCATGTCTGTCTGAGCCTTACGAAAACCTTTTATCTTTCCATCAAATCAACAATGGTAAGAGGAGGTCGGCTTATTCTGGCTCCTCCAGTCTCTCGTCCTGGTGGTGGAGTAGCAGCGGCTCTGGTGACGGTTGGAGCTGTCACACTTGAAGAAACGTAGGGCGGTGGCGGCAGCGGCTATGGCTCTAGTGATCAGAGGTGTAGCGCCAGTAGGGACATTTTACGCTCCGCTGGTGTTATAAGGTGGCACATTAATACCATTGGAAGAAACGTTAAAATCGAAGATGATTTCAGCGCTAGTGTTTTCAGGGTTTGTTGCTGATCCAGACCTGAGTTCTATCATCTTGAGATCGGAATTGAAAAATGAAATTGGGAATTGGAAATTGGAAATTGATTTTGCAACCGAGAGATTAATCTCCCACTGTGGTCGCCAATTGTTTATGGGTGAAAACGGTTTCTGCTGATTTTGGTAAATTCGTGTGTGTGGATGAGAAACGAGTCTAAACCCTAAACAATGTACTGCACGGGAGTACTTTTGATTCAAGAGATCAATCTGTACAAATATGGCCTAAACCAAGAAATAGTTGTTCCAGACTTGTTTCGGTCACAAAGTGAAGGAGACGGGTTGGTCTTAGGGATGGAAACGAAAAAAGTGATGAGACCAGAATCGTCGTTCTGGAAGTGTGGGTGTTTTCTGACTTGTATCAGAAAATTGGACTGCCTAGCTGAATGAAAAAGCTATCAGGTGATTTCTGAATGTTGTATTGTTCTCCTGACTAAAACTTGTCGTTTGGCGGAAATAGGTGAGACCTATTTATACAAGTCGCAATAAAACGTACCCTGGTCTCATAGGAAGTGGAAATGATTGAGTGGTGGAAGAGTAACGTGTAACTTCGGGATTTATGTTTCCATAATGAGGGAGGTGGATCCGCTCGCGCCATTACTCTTCGCCATTACTAACCTCCCTGCTTTATGACATTTATTGTAACGGGCATATTGCACGCTGCACGCTGTAAACCGCCAGACCAATACCCTGATGAGTATCCCTCAGTTTGTGACATGTTTGATGTCTCGAGTATTTTCTGTGGAAAATATGTAGCACTTTGCTACGTGTGACGAGCCAAAATCAAGAGACTTTCCGCAGGAAAATAGTATGTGATGCTGTTAGGCTCGTCTTAACTGATCGTCTGAAACTTTATACCAGTCTGCCAGTTTGGTGGCGATCTTAGATGGCTGAGATCGTATATCATGAGGAAGGGAAGCCGTTGATTATGGTTACCTTTTGTTGGCGCCTGATGATGGCATAGTGGCGCTTTGAGCGCGCGCCAGTGGCATTGCGGCATGGCCGGCATGTCTCGTGCATGCCAGTGGCACGGTTGTGCAAGTGGTGCCTGGCGTAGCCATGGCCATTAGTTTTAGGCGGCCGGTCGCCTAAAAGTTGCCACAAGTATGTCAGCTCGGTGGAGAACTTGGATGGCTGAGATTGCATCTCATGAGGAAGGATAGCCGTTGATTATGGAAACCTTCTATCGGCCCCTGGAAACTTTATTTAAATTAGGGTTTAGCATGCCGAAACCCTAATTAGCATATATGGCATGCCGTTTGGCATGTGTGCCTGGAATGCGCGTTTGACAAGTTAGGCATGTCGATTGGCATGCGCTTTTGGTATGCTGCTTGGCATGTTTGGCATGCCGATTGGCATGTGCGTCTGGCATGCGCGTTTGGCGAGTTTGGCATGCTGCTTGGCATGTGCGTCTGGCATGCGCGTTTGGCATGCTGCTTGGCATGTTTGGCATGCCGATTGGAATGTGCATCTGGCATGCGCGTTTTGGCGAGTTTGGCATGTTGCTTGGAATGTTTGGCATGCCGATTGGCATGTGCGTCTGGAACGCGCATTTGGCGGGTTTGGCATGCTGCTTGGCATGTTTGGCATGCCGATTGGCATGTTCGTATGGCACGCGTGTTTGGCGCGGGTTTTGGGAAGCCAATTGGCTTTGCGACCTGATTCGTTGATTAAAAGAGGGCCGACCAAGCATGGTCGTGGCTACTCTTCTGGCGAGAGTGTGGCGGCTTTAGAGAGACCTGATTGGTCAATGGGAAGTGTGGCCTGCAAGCTAGAGCGTGTCCACACTTCCAATGCACTGTGGAGGATTTGAAGCGACCTGATTGGTCGATGGGAAGTGGGGCCGGCAAGCTAGGGTGTGGCCACACTTCCAGTGCGTTGTGGCGGATTTAATTGCCTAGTTTGGCTAAGCATAGTTTCGACCAAGGGGTCTAGTATGCTGCGCGGGGCGCGAAACCCTAATTTTTGCAAGTTAGTCGGGTTTATGAGTTTTTTGTGAGTTATCACAATAATTGGCTGGATTTTGTATGCTGCCATAAAAATCCTTATTTACAAAATGCAGTGTGCTTTTCATCTGAGCATTTTGTGCAATGGACTTAATTTTGGTACTTGGAGGTTCATGCTACTCTACTGCGAGTGAACACAAATCCGTCATGCCATACCGAATTAAGGGTTCTGCCTGGGAACATATCACAGGAAAGTACTCAGTGAGTCTTGTATTGGCGAGGTGCCGAAATTTACAGAGTGTTTTGGATGGTTGCTACATTCACCAGTCTGGATAATTTTTATGAAAATATATTGAATGGATCAATAAATATGCTGGTGGAGAGGTTAGCACTCACGGCACCGTTTCCTTGCAGAGTGACGTCAGATGCAAGGTTTTACGATTTTAACCCTAAGCTAAAAAACCACCATCAACACACAAACACCAGAAATTTTTTTAATGAGGAAACCACAAATGCAGAAAAACCCTAATGCCTAGTTCATATTTGAACATCACGCTGTATTAAGCCGCTACAGACTCTAGCCTACTACAAGTTAACTTTAGACTGGAATGTAGTTGAGCCCTAACCAAGTCTCACACCGATTAAGGTACAGTCGTGTTTCTTACGCCTCTAGAATCCAAAACGCGCATACCAGACGCACATGCCAAACGGCATGCCAAACAAGCCAGACGCGCATGCCAGACGCACATGCCAAACAGCATGCCAAACAGACCATACGTGCATGCCAGGCGCACATGCTAATCGGCATGCCAAACAGGACAGAAGCGCATGCCAGGCGCACATGCCAATCGGCATGCCAAACAAGCCAGAAGCGCATGCCAGGCGCACATGCCAATCAGCATGCCAAACAGGCCTGACGCGCATACCAGGCGCACATGCCAAATGGCATGCCAAACGCGCCACTTACCGCGATGGCATGCCAAAAACTTGCCAGCCCACTTTTCGTTTGTGTGACCAGCTTCATAAACGGACTTCAATTTGGCTAGACTGAACCCTAGGCGCGTCCATGCCCCAGTGGCGGTAGATGAAACCCTAACTTCTAATCGTGGCACAAAATTATGCCACCTCGGGCCCGTAACACGCGACCTACCACACGCATCATGCCATATATACTAATTAGGGTTTCAGCATGCCAAAGCCTAATTTAGACAAAGTTGCTAGGCACCAACAGAAGGTAGCCATAATCAACGGCTACCCTTCCTCACAAGATGCGATCTCAACCATCCAAGTTGGCCACCGAGCTAACATACTTGTGGAAACTTTCAGACAACCGGCCGCCTAAATCCAGCGGCCATGGCTACGCCCGGCGCCACTTGCACAACTGTGCCACTGGCATGCACGAGACATGCCGACCATGCCGCAATGCGACTGGCGCGCGCATAAAGCGCCACTATGCCATCATCAGGCGCAGACAGAAGATAGCTGTAATCAACGACTACCCTTCCTCATGAGACGCAATATCGGCCATCCAAGTTTGCCACCAAACTGGCAGACTGGTGGCAAGTTTCAGACCCAGTCAAGACGAGCCTAATAGCATCACATGTTATTTTCCTGCGACAAGTCCCTCTCATTTTGGCTCGCCACATGTAGCAAAGTGCTACATGTTTTCCACAGAAAACACTCGAGACATCAAACATGTCACAAACTGGGGGATACTCATCAGGGTATTGGTCTTGCGGTTTACAACGGGCGGCGTGCAATACGCCCGTTACAAGAAAGTGTCATAAAGAGGAGAGGTTAATAATGGAAAAGAGTAATGGCGTGAGCGGATACACCTCCCTCATTATGGAAACATAAATCCCGAATCAAAAGTACTTCCATGCAGTACATTGTTTAGGGTTTAGACTCGTTTCTCATCCACACACACGAAATTACCAAAACCAGCAGAAACCGTTTCACCCATAAACACCAAGGTACGTTTCAATATGACTTGTATAAATAGGATTCACCTATTTTTCACCAAACAAAGAGTTTGGGTCGGCAACAACATAGTATCTAGAAATCACTTGATAGCTTTCCATTCTGCTATCTAGTTATACTTTCAGATACAAGTCATAGACAACCATACCTTCAGAATCAACTATTCTGTTCTCAACACTCTCTTCGCTTCCCTCCCTAAGACCAACACTTCTCCTTCACTTTGTGACCGAAGCAAGCCTGGAACGACCATTTCTTGGTTTAGGACAGGACTATACAGATTGATCTCTCGAATCAAAATTACTCTCGTGCAGCGCATTGTTTAGGGTTTAGATTCGTTTCTCATCCACACCCAAAATTACCAAAATCAGCAGAAACGGTTTTCACCCACAAACAATTGGAGACCACAGTGGGAGATTAATCTCTCGGTTACAATATCAATTCCTATTTTCCAATTTCAATTTTCAACCTCGATTTCCAGAAGATGGTGGGTCTTATGACTGAGTCCGTGATCCCAAATTCCTCTCAGACTCTGGCGAATGGAGATGTCTCCTCTCCCAACATGACGCCTAATGACACGGACAATGAAGAAATTCCAAGGTCGGACGAATTGGCTCGAGTCCAGGAGATCCACACAAGGAACATGGACCTGATGAAGGAGACGATAAACAACATACTCAACTCTCTGGTCAGATTGACATCGGGTTTAAGCTGTTCACCCGCCCAAGAAACTCCAAGACTGGGGACTGACGCCCCGGATGATCACTCTCAGGTTAACAGTTTCACCACCAATCAGAAACGGATAGACCAGGAGGAAGACGCGTTGGTGGAAAACTTATGTGAACTTCTACACCTTTCAAAGGACCACCGAGCGGAGACATTTGCTGCTATCAATCAAATAGCCCTAGACGCGTGTTTGGTTCCTTTATGTACGGAAACTTCAAAGGTGTCAGAGATGTCTGTCAACAATGTTACATTGACCGAAGATGACATGATGGCGGAAGAAGGACATAACCGGGCCCTACACGTCACTGCTCGCATCAAGGATTTGTAGTTTAAAAGGGCCCTCATCGACACGTGGGCGTCCTCCAATGTTATTACTCTTAGAACGCTTAGGACAACCAAAGTGAAGCCGAGCAAAGTTGTACGGTAGCCTACCATGATAAAAGATTTTGAAGGAAACCAAACCATCATGTATGGATACATCAACCTGAACCTGTCAGTGGGACCAGTCCAGTCAAAGGTAAAATTCGAAGTGATTGAGAAGGAGCCAGACTATCACATGATACTGGGAAGACCGTGGATCCAAAACAACATGATCATTACTTCGACATATCACCAGTGCATGAAGACTATGTTGAACGGAGAAGTCATTCACATTCCCACGTCATTATCTCCTTATGCACCAATCTGTGGTATGGAGATGTTCGAACCAAAAAAAAATCGCGGGACCCGTCAGGCAAGGTTCATTACACT
Source organism: Papaver somniferum (assembly GCF_003573695.1). Lineage (NCBI taxonomy): Eukaryota > Viridiplantae > Streptophyta > Magnoliopsida > Ranunculales > Papaveraceae > Papaver > Papaver somniferum. The sequence continues at coordinate 194,173,161 of NC_039360.1, forward strand.
CCACTCCCGACGTGGGCGTCAATTTAAGAAGAGGACATACTTGCATCGCTTCACAAAGGGAACCGATCTCGCAACATCCCTCCAAAGAAAAAGCACGATAGTTTCCCCTCATCAAACAAAAATTTGGCTCATTCTCATGCCAAGCGGGAGCGGGCTTTTATTGTAAGTCGTGATGAAAAAGGGAAAATCTTATATCGGCGCCGCTGTTAGCAATTAACAGGGGAGACTACCACCCAGTCTCTCCGCCCAAATAGAATGCAATCACGGAATCATGCCACAAGAGGAGGTGCCAGATGCACCACGACAACCATAGGACAGAACCAACTCCACCATCGATGAACTCGAAGTTGTCAACATCGTAAGCGAGGAATTTCGACGGCCTGTCTCCATCAGCTCGACTCTGTGTACCGACGAACGCTCAAAACTTGTGGACCTTCTTAAGGAATATAAAGATGTATTCGCGTGGACATACGAGGAAATGCCTGGCTTAGATGAAAAACTGGTCACCCATCATCTACATATAATATCCGGATCCAAACCGGCCAAACAATCTCCGAGACAGTTCAGACACGATGTGGAGGAAAAGTTCAAGACATAGATTCGAAAACTGCTAGCCGCTGGTTTCATCAAACCCATTCATCATCCCACTTGGTTGGCCAACATGGTTCCAATGAAGAAGAAGAGCGGCCAAATCAGGTTTTGTGTTGATTTTAGGGATCTGAATAAATGTTGCCCCAAGGACGATTTTCCTCTTCCTAATATTGACATGCTGGTAGACGCCACCAGTGGACACAGTATGTTCTCTTTTATTAACGGGTACAACAGTTACAATCATATAAAGATGTACGAGCATGACGCACGTAAGACAGCTTTTAGAACTCCTCTCGGAAACTTCTACTATACGGTGATGCCTTTCGGCTTGAAAAATGCTGGCGCCACCTACCAACGCGTCGTGACCACTATTTTTCATTACATGATGCATATGCAAGTTGAAGATTACGTAGATGACATAGTGGTTAAATCAAAAACCCGGACGGCCCATACAGAGGTTCTACGACAGGTGTTTGAAAGGTGTCGCGAATACAAACTAAAGATGAACCATTGAATTGTGATTTTGGTGTTTCTTCGGGCAAATTCCTAGGCTTCCAGGTGACCGCCGAGGGAATCAAAGTCGACCCAGCCGAAACCCAAGACATCCTCACGATGCCGCCCCCATAAAATGTGAAAGAGCTCCAGAGGTTCATGGATAAGGTAAACTACATTCGACGTTTTATACCGGGTTTATCTCAGCTTCTTGCTTCATTCACCCCCTTGCTGAAGAAGGGAGCAAGTTTTGTTTGGGACGCGCTACAACAAGAGGCATTTCAGAAGATTCAACAAATACTGTCATCTCCAGCCATCATGAAATATACCATACAAGGAAGACCGTTGTGTCTCTACACTACTTTTAGTGATACTGTTATTGGAGCTCTTCTCGCCCAAAAAGATGATGAAGGAATTTAGCACCCTATATACTACTTCAGTCGGACTTTGAAAGATGCCGAACTCAGATATCCCTAAGCAGAAAAAGCGTGCCTAGGACTGATTCACTCCATCTAGAAATTTAGGCATTATCTACTCTCAAACAAAGTGGTGTTGATATCTAAGTCCGATCATGTGAAGTTCCTGCTTTCAAAACTGGCCCTGATAGGAAGGCCAGCCAAATGGCTCCTCCAAATGTCAGAGTTTGATATAACATGTGCTTCCCCAAGAGCTGTCAAAGGACAAGTGGTCGCAGATTTACTAGCAGCTTTCCCAGGAGAGAGTACCACATCACTGCATGAGGACCTTCCTAGAGATTTTCCATAAATCTCTTTTGACAAAGAAGAAGCGTGGCTACTATTTTTCGATGGCTCTGCCATCCATAACAATAATACCAGAGGATCAGGCATGGTTCTAGTACCCCCAACCGGCGAAATATTCTCGCATTCCTTCAATCTAGACTTTCATTGCACCAACAATTCAGCGGAATATGAGGCTTTTCTCATAGGATTGTCATTAGCCAAGCAAGATGGAGCCACGCGTCTGGAAATAAGAGGTGATTCTAAATTACTAGTCAACCAGATGAATGGAGTGAACGCACTGAAAGAGGTGACACTGGCCCCATATATATCTGAGGCACAAAAGCTACTAAATTACTTCGATGATGCGACCATAACACATGTTGGCCACAGTAGCAACAAACATGCTGATTTCGTAGCCACATTAGCATCGAAGCTGCAGTTCGAAGGTTTGTAGTAAACCCTAACGGTGAAGAGACGATCTGTGGTGTTAACATGGCTTTCACAATCTAAGGAGGCTGAAGCCGGCGACTGGAGAACACCGATTATCCAAGAACTTAACAGCTCGCTTTCCCAAGGAAAGGTCAGTCTCAAAACCTTACAAAACTTCTTCATGCTTCGAGGGGTGTTGTACTATCGAAACCCAGATGGTTCCTTGTCAAGATGCCTCGGAGAAGAAGAGGCACAACAGCAGCTTAACCATATTCATGGAAAAATTTGCGGGCAAACGCTAGTGGTAACACTTTACCGCCGTATGCAAAGCCTTAGATACTACTGGCCAGAAATGGAGGATCAGTCTCGGCTGCTCCAAGGATCTTGTTCCAATTGTCAAACGTCGCTGCATCAATTGGAAGTTTTCAACGTTAGCCACGACGGGGACTGGCAAGAGCCGTACATCAGTTACCTTCGCGATGGCGTGCTCCCTACCAGTAAGAAAAACGCGGTCAAGATGAAGCAGAGATCCAAGAGATTCATATTCCATGAAGGAATCTTACATCATAAAAGCTTTGAAGGAAACTTGTTACGGTGTCTAGGTGAGGCAGAAATCGTAATCATGCTGAAAGAAATGCACGAAGGCGAACACCAAGGAAAACGAAAGCTATTTCTCCAGATACATGAGAAATACTACTGGCCGACCATGGAGGATGATGCGGCTGCTTTTGTTCAGAGAACAACACAAATGCCAAATCCACGGAAACCTTATCCACGCACCTCTGACTCCTCTGCACTCGGTAAATAGTCTGTGGTCGTTCTATAGCTGGGGACTCGACATCATCCGGAAGATCAATATGCCATCATCAAAGCAGCATGAGTACATAGTAACCTCAACGGAGTATTTCACCTAGTGGGTCGAAGCCATCCCTCTACGAGGAACTACTGGAGACGCAATTGCAACGTTCATTAAGGAATACATCATCTGTCATTCGGCGTGGATAAACACATCATCACCGACAACGGCACTCCTTTCGCCAACAAGAAAGTACGCGAATCACTTGAAGAATATGGAATTAAGTAAGTCTTCTCCACCGTATACTACCCCCAGGGGAATGGGAAGGCCGAAAGCACCAACAAGACCCTAACTCGAATCCTCAACCGAACAGTGCACGATAACCCTCGGACATGGCACGACTAACTTCCAATGGTGCTTTGGACATATCGGACATCACCCAGGAGATCCACTAGCGCCTCTCCCTATTCTCTCGTCTACGGCGCAGACGCCATTCTCCCAGCGGAAATTAAAATCCCATCGGCTAGGATTGTTGCGGCAAGTGGAGCCCAATGGAATGAAGCTGAAGCACTGAATGCCAGGGTATCAGAGTTGGACACTTTGGATTCCATAAGGGCTAGAGCATAAGAACACGCGCAAACATACAGAAATAGAGTTTCCAGAGCATATGACAAAGCTGTGAAACCTCGAGTTTTTCAAGTAGGGTGTCTGGTGTTGAAGACTGCCAAACACATCCAACAAGACATGTCCGCACCAAAATTCTCCCTAAAATAGGAAGGGCCTTATGTGGTCACCAAAGCATACAACAGTGGATGCTACAAAGTCATAAAAGAATATGGAGGAAAACTGGAAGCAGTCATCAATGGAAAATGGCTCAAGGCACACTACGCCTGACCGTTACTTCACAACTCATCGTCTCAAAGCACGGCTAGCCAGAGACGTTGACCACGCGCAGAAGAATACAGTCGGGACCCGTGAAGCTGGCGCTCCACTACCAAAAACTAGCACACCATCTCTGTTATTCCGTGACCTAGCCAGCGCCAACAGTCCGCTCCATAGCCGGCCAACAGTCTGCGTCCCAAGCCAGCGCCATCAATCCGCGTCCCATCCATCAGTCCGCGGCCAAGCCGGCGCCAACAGTCTGCGTCCCAAGCCAGCGCCATCAGTATGTGTCCCAGCCATCAGCCCGCGACCAAGCCGGCACCAACAGTCTGCCTCTCAAGCCTGCCATCATTACGCGTCCAAGCCGGCGCGAACAGTCTGCGTCCCAAGCCAGCACCATCAGTCCGCGGCCAAACCAGCGCCATTCATCTTTCCGAAGCAGCGCCGTCTTCCCGCTCCATATCTAGCCCAAAGCAACGCCATCCACCCTTCCAACACCATTGACCTAGATAGCCCAAGAAGCACCATCTTCTCTGCTCCACATCCAGCCAAAGAAGTATCATCCACCTTTCCGTATCCATCCAACGCCCACTCCGTGGACTAAGTTGCAGTGCCACCTCTACCAATCAGTAACCAAAGTTGCAGCCCTGATGCCAACCCCCTATGGCCAAGCCGGATTTATGCAAAGCCGCCAATGCAATGGTCAAAGATTCTTCATGCCTCCTGACAAAGGTTAGCCAAATCTTCTCGACGATCTCTTCATGACTTGCTGTTTCGATTTTATCCTTGTCTGTCACCATCTCATGCTTACCCCGCAACAATGCCACTAATCCGAGCTAAGCAGGGGACTTAATGTTGATGGTGGTTTTTAGCTTAGGGTTAAAATTGTAAAACCTTACATATGATGTGACGTCACTCTGTAAGGAAATGGAGCCATGAGTGTCAACCTCTCCACTGGAATACTTATTGAGTCGTTCAATATATATACATGAAATTTACCCAAACTGGTGGATGTAGCAACCATCCCAAACACTCTGTAAATTTCGGCACTTCGCCTACATAAGACTCACTGAGTACTTTTCCTGTGCTATGTTCCCCGGCAGAACCCTTAATATCGGTATGGCATGACGGATTTATGTTCACACACAGATTAGTAGCACGGATCTCCAAGTAACAAGTTAAGGCCATTGCACGAAATGCTCAGACAGAAAGAACACTGCACTCTGTAAAAAAGAAATTTTATGGCAGCACACAAAATCCAATCAATAACTGTGATAACTCACAAAAAACTCATGAACCTCACTAATTTGCAGAAATTAGGGTTTTGCGCCCTGCGCAATATATTAGACCCCATTGGTCGAAATTACACTTAAGCAACTAAGAAATTGATCCGCCGCGGATTAATAGGTGCAGAGTCCTGCCCAAAATCAGAAAACAAAGAGTAACGGAGACGCGAAGAAGGAGAAAAGCGTGGCCATGCCACAGTCCAGACGGCACCACGCCCCCATTTTACCTAAACCGGCCCTACTCCTTTGTCGACCAATCAGGTCGCCTTAAACCTGCCACATTCCCATAAGTCGTGGCTGGGCCCATACTTGCCGGCCCTACTTCTCATCGACCAATCAGGTCGCATTAAACCTGCCACATGTACTGAAAGAGTATCTACACCCACACTTGGCCGGCTCCCTACTCCCATCGACCAATCAGGTTGCTCTAAACCTTCCACAACCTTTAAAAGGGTTGGAAATTGTGTCAAGAGGTCACTATACCAAGTTGGCTTCCCAAAACCATGATCACATGCTAACGGTATGCCAAACATGCCAAAACGCGCATACCAGGCGCACATGCCAAACGACATGCGAAACAAGCCATACGCGCATGCCATGCGCACATGCCAATCGACATACCAAACACGCCAGACGCGCATGCCAGGCGCGCATGCCAAACAGGACAGACGCGCATTCCAGGCGTACATTCCAAACGGCATGCCAAATAGGCCAGACGCGCATGCCAAACATGCCAAACGCGCCACTTACCGCAACGACATGCCAAAAACTTGCCAACCCACTTTTCGTGTGTGTGAGCAGCTTCATAAGCGGACTTCAATTTGGCTATCCTGAACCCTAGGCGCGACCATGCCTCAGTGGCGGTAGATGAAACCCTAACTTCTAATTGTAGCACAAAACTAGGCCACCTCGGGCCTGTAACACGCCACCTACTACACGCGGCATGCCATATATGCTAATTAGGGTTTCAGCATGCCAAACTCCAATTTAGACAAAGTTGCTAGGCACCAACAGAAGGTAGCCATAATCAACGGCTACCCTTCCTCACGAGATGCGATCTCAACCATCCAAGTTGTCCATCGAGCTAACAGACTTGTGGCAACTTTCAGACAACCGGACGCCTAAATCCAGCGGCCATGGCTACGCCAGGCGCCACTGGCATGCACGAGACATGTCGGCCATGCTGCAATGCAACTGGCGCGCGCTCAAAGCGCCACTATGCCATCATCAGGTTCCAACAGAAGGTAGTCGTAATCAACGACTACCGTTCCTCATGAGATGCAATCTCAGCCATCCAAGTTCGCCACCAAACTGGCAGACTGGTGGCAAGTTTCAGACGACTAGTCAAGACGATCCTAATAGCATCGCACGCTATTTTCCTGCGCCAAGTATCTTGATTTTGGCGCGCAACACATAGCAAAGTGCTACATGTTTTCCACAGAAAACACTCGAGACATCAAACATGTCACAAACTGGAGGATACTCATCAGGGTATTGGTCTGGCGGTTTACAGCGTGCGGCGTGCAATACGCCCGTTACAAGAAAGTGTCATAAAGCGGGGCGGTTTGTAATGGTAAAGGGTAATGGCGTGAGCGGATCCACCTCCCTCATTATGGAAACATAAATCCCGACGTTACACGTTACTCTTCCACCAATCAATCGTTTCCACTTCTTATGAGACCAGGGTACGTTTTATTATGACTTGTATAAATAGGTCTCACCTATTTCCACCAGACAACAAGTTTTGGTCAGGAGAACAATATAACATCCAGAAATCACCTGATAGATTTTCCTTCAGCTAGCCAGTTCAAATTTCTGATACAAGTCACAAAACACCCATACTTCCAGAATCAACGATTCTGGTCTCAACAGTTTCTTCGCTTCCTTACCTAAGACCAACCCTTCTCCTTCACTTTGTGACCGAAGCAAGTCTGGAACGACCATTTATTGGTTTAGGCCAGATTTGTACAGATTGATCTCTCGAACCAAAAAGTACTCACGTGCAGTACATTGTTTAGGGTTTAAACTCGTTTCTCATCGACACACACGAAATTACCAAAACCAGCAGAAACCGTTTTCACCCATAAACACCAGGGTACGTTTCAATATGACTTGTATAAATAGGCTTCACCTATTTTTCACCAAACAACGAGTTTGGGTCGGCAACAACACCCCAGTATCTAGAAATCACCTGATAGCTTTCCATTCTGCTAACCAATTCTACTTTCAGATACAAATCATAGAAAACATACCTTCAGAATCAACTATTCTGGTCTCAACACTCTCTTCGCTTCCCTCCCTAAGACCAACCCTTCTCCTTCACTTTGTGACTGAAGCAAGCCTGGAATGGTCGTTTCTTGGTTTAGGCCAGGATTGTACAGATTGATCTCTCGAATCAAAAGTACTCCCGTGCAGTGCATTGTTTAGGTTTAGATTCGTTTCTCATCCACACACCCAAAATTACCAAAATCGGCAGAAACGGTTTTCACCCACAAAAACCAGTATGCATACTTAAGTAGGTTATTTTCTAAAAATAATTTATTCGTGAACTAATACATTTATATATTAAGGAATGCAATCTTTGCAAACCGTGGCTATAATGTTCATGAATCGATTTAAGTGAATCAAAACTTTTTTTGTTTCGATTGTATCTTGTATAATTCTATGAGATCTAAGCAATTGAAAAAAATCTCTAACTAGTTCATTTGAGTCATTTGAACTAGTTGTGGTAAAGAAGAATAAGGTTGATATGAAAGTTCTCATACGGCTAACATATGGTTAACTACCGTTGAACAAACGACTTGTACATGTTTAGGTACGATTACTCAAATCTAAATGAAGTTGCATTTCATGTGTGTATAACAAGCTAAGTTCGATCCAACGGTTAAAATATATTAGCTTGAATCTAATCAGGTTTTCATCTAACGGTGAATATTGAATGCTGTGTTACCAAGGTAACTTAGATTGCAAACCCTGATTTGAAGACTATATAAAGGAGAACTCTAAAAACTAGGAAACCTAATCCCCACACCTCGTGTGTGATACTAGTTGTAAGATAGAGTCGATTCTCCTTTAACCTTAGGTTTCTATCGAGACCCTGTAGGTTAACGACTTAAAGACTTCATTGGGATTGTGAAGCCAGGCCCAAATATCTTCTATATAGTTGCGTGATCTGATCTTGTTGTTTCTATCGTATTTGAGTACAATCGTAAGGATTTGCTTGAGATGAATTTCTCCGATAGGCAAGATAGAAAAGTATCACAAACTTTTTGTCTCATCGTTTGTGATTCCATAGTATCTTGTTTCTCTAGTCGATTAAGATTATTGTGAGGTGATTGATATTTCTAGGCTGTTCTTCGGGAATATAAGTCCGGTATATCAATTGGTTCCTGTTCACCTTGATTTATTAAAAGACGGAACAAAACTCGTAGGTATTTCTTTGGGAGACAGATTTATCTATTCCTGTAGACTTTTCTGTTTGATACAGATTTCTTTATTAAAGTCTTCGACTTTGGACGTAGAAACTCTTAGTTGTGGGTGAGATCAGCTAATGGAATCAAGTGCATAGTATCTTGCAGGGATCAGAGACGTAGGGAGCGCAACTTAACCTTGGATCAGTGTGAGATTGATTGGGGTTCAACTACAGTCCAGATCGAAGTTAGTTTGTAGTAGGCTAGTGTCTGTAGGGCACAGTGTGTGTTCAATATGGACTAGCTCCCGGGGTTTTTCTGCATTTGCAGTTTCCTCGTTAACAAAACTTCTAGTGTCTGTGTTATTTCTTTTCCGCATTATATTTTTTTGTATAATTGAAATATCACAGGTTGTGCGTTGAATCAATCAATTGGGAAATCCAATCTTTGGTTGTTGATTGAAATTGATTAATCCTTGAACATTGGTCTTTGGTACCGTTCAAGTGATTTCTCTTGTATTAAATTAGATTCGCAGAATTCTATTTGCTTGAGTAAGTATTGAATCGAGAAATTGAGATATAACTCCTTGAAATACTTTTTATTAATATTGGGTCTGACTGTCTAGTTAATTCTCTTAAAAGTATATTAGAGTTTGTCCATACAGATTGCCAAGCGAAATATTGGGTGTAGTTGTTAGACCCCCGTTTTTTCAAAGTTAACCCCTTCAAATTCCACAACCGCTCTCCACACAAAGATATGGTAGTTAATCACAAGTTCATTTAAGAACTCTCCCCCATTTGATGTCATTCCCAAGAGAACAACATGAGCAACCTTACTTTTACGAGAAAAGAAGTTTGGACTTTAACAAATCACATGGATTTGTATCCAGTAAACTCGAGTAAATTAACCACAAGAAGATCTTATTGATTAGTTTAGCCGGAAACACTCAACATAAGAAAACTTATGGAGTAAATACAGTACTTTCACATAATAGTGGATCAGGGATAGATTAATACTGCGGAATTTTCTCAAAAAGTTCATTCTATCTTTTATCGATATTTGCATAAAGACGTAATAGACTTAACTTTTGAGCATATTCAGCTAAACTTCTTATGGATTTAAAACATTTAGCAATTTAATTGAAAGATAAAATCAATCAAAGATAAAATACCATTAAATAAGTTCAACATAATAAGTTCAACAGAAGTATCATAAGGGAACATAAAACAAACATAACAACAGGAAGAAAAAAAAACTCTAAGCCAGATCGAGATAGAAATCCTCAGCAATTTCACAGAATGGTTCTTCCAAGTCTGGATGAACTTCCACGACATAATCCAGTTGCTCCTGCATGCAGTCAATCCTTTGTTGAAGAAGAGCAACATTAGGATTTTGAGCTGGAGACCTACTCATTTTTTCGATGTTATCTACGGTCAAGGATTTTGGGCCTCTAATGCTGGTTCCAAAAGGAAGAATGCTATACTGACTACAAATCCTTGAGATGGGGCAAAGGAAATTCTGGAGTCTTCTTCGGGATCTGTCTTACACTTATCATCTGACGAATAATAAGACCACAGAAATCGATATCACTCCCTTGTGCAATGTAGTAAACCAATTCAGCAAGTGATCTGGTCCACCACAGCTTGTCAATTGTGCTAGACATCAAATTTTCCACTGCTAATTTTCCAGCAACCTTTAGGAATAACTCAGCATCATGAACATCGATCTTTCCATCCTTCCAAGGTGCAGTTTTTGCAAGTAGAAGAATAGTTAGATTATTCTGAGTGGGTCTCAAATTTTCTGGTCGCGGTACTTGAACAGAGCCAATCCGGGTCAAGTTCAAGAGATTGGCAATAATTTTTAGATCCACAACTAGAACCTTATTTTTGACTAAGGTCTTGAAGGTGCGGTTAACCGTATCAGGATCATGCAAATTTGTATAAAATTGGGTTGTCATTTCTAGGTGTGTTCTTCCCATATAATGAGGAATTATGCCCCATTCATGATGATTAAAAATCCTGGAAGATCATCTACCCTAAGTTTTGATACATCGTAAATTCTTTCCATAATGGGAGTTTTGGTACTATATTCCCTATAGAGGTCACGAGCCTCATTTTTGATGGAATCAGTTTGCATGCTTGGATCAAAATAAGTTTCATCATGATTTTGAGCACTTGAACTTTCACCATGACAGGTGAAAAAGCTGGGGTCTAACAACACCACCCAATATTTCGCTTAGAAATCTGTATGGATTAACTCCGAAATACTTTCTAGAGAATCAACTAGACAGTCAGACTCAATCTAGGTAAAAGTATCTCAAGGAGTCAATATCTCTCTCTTGTTTTGATTTACTCGAGCTAATAGAAATCAGCAAGTCTTTAATCAAACAAAAGGAATAACTTGGATGGTACCAAAGACCAATATCCAAGGATCAATCAATGACAATCAACAACCAAAGGTTTGATTACTCTAATTAATGATCTAACACACAACCTGTATTATTTCAATTATAAAGATAAAACAATATAATGCGGAAACTGAAATAACACAGACACCAGAAATTTTGTTAACAAGGAAACCGCAAATGTAGAAAAACCCCGGGACCTAGTCCAGATTGAAAACACACTGTATTAAGCCGCTACAGACACTAGCCTACTCCAAGCTAACTTCGGACTTGACTGTAGTTGAACCCCAATCAGTCTCCCACTGATCCAAGGTACAGTTCTACTTCCTATGCCTCTGATTCCAGCAGGATACTGCGCACTTGATTACCTTAGCTGATCTCACCCAGAACTAAGAGTTGCTACGACCCAAAATCGCAGTTTTTAACAATAAACAAATTTGTCTCACATAGACAATTCTATCAAAGGATCAATCCATCTCCCACATAAAAACCCTAAATTTTTTGTTCCGTCTTTTGATAATAATCAAGGTGAACAGGAACCAATTGATAATCCGGTCTTATATTCCCGAAGAACAGCCTAGATAAATCAATCACCTCACAACAATCTTAATTGTATGGTAGCGAAACAAGATGTTGCGGAATCACAAACAATGAGACGAAGATGTTTGTGACTACTTTTGATATCTTGCCTATAGGAGATATTAATATCAAGCCAATCAATCTGATTGTACTCGGACTATAGAAGATGCAAGATCAGATCACACAACTACGATAACAGTAGTATCGGTCTGGCTTCACAATCCCAATGAAGTCTTTAAGGCGTTAACTTGGTTTTAGAAGAAGAAAACAAAAGGTTAAAGGAGAAACGACTCTAGCACGCAAACTAGTATCACACGTGAGGTGTGGGGATTAGTTTTGCAGAGTTGCTAGATGTCCCTTTATATAGTCTTTCAAATCAGGGTTTCGCCTTGGTCACAAAGAAATATTCATGGTCTGAGCAAATATTGCTCATATGAGCAAATGTTGCTTATATGAGCAAATGCTGCTTGCATGAGTTATTGAATATTGACAGTTGAGCCAATATTCATGATTTGAAAAATATTGCTCTTATGAGAAAATGTTGATCGTTTAATGAATTGCTGACATCGTTGAATATTTATAGTTGAACCAATATTAGCAAATATTGCTCGTTTGAGCAAACGTCAATTTAAGATGCTGACATCTGAGTCGAGCATAATTATTAAAGTGTTGATCACGGGATCAACATAAAATTATTAGTGTTTGAATATGCTCAAAATTATGTTTTGCAGAGCTCTGGATTCGAAACCCTCATTTTGATCAATTGCCGAATTGATGATAAATTGATGATTTATTGAAAATCATTCATGAAAATGAAGTAGGGACTGGATATAGGGGATGATGAAACGACCATATAGCGCCCAGATGCTCAAGTGAGCAAAAATACCAAAGTCTCTTGAAGATCAGTTGGTGAAAGGATGATTAAATGCTGGTTTAATCATTTTTCAAATAGTGCTCGTGTGAGCGTCAGGTAGTACAACCTGATTAGAGAAAGATGAGGTACCGACCAAGGGACCATGAGACCGACCCTCGGTGTTCATGGGACCAGCTGATGGTCGTTTGAACAAACTCCCAGCTGTCTGAGAAGAGTTTGGACCCAGCATGAGCAATTAAGCAAATTAGGTCAGAATTATTAAAACACGCGGGACCGGATATTTGCAAGCCTCAGGGTCGGCCTTGGTCGGTCAATGAGACATGCCCGCGTCACCATAATGTCCACTTCTTAGTCATGAGAGTTTCGATATTTTTCGGTGTGCGTTTGAGCAACATTTTGAGAAAATATGAAGAAATCAGGGATTTTGCTGAAACCGTGAAACTTCATGAGATGAAGGAATAAAATTATAAAATAATGAAAAAATCATGAGGTGTGGGACCGTCTAGGCCAAGGTATGGCCGGCCGGCCAAGGATCCAGTCCCAAGGCACTTTTTTCCTAATTTATGATATTTTCATGATTTTAGGGAAATATCATAAAATCAAGAAGTTTGTTGAAACCAAGGAATTTGTTGAAATTAAGGAGTTTCCATGAGATGAGGGAATCATAAAAAATAATAATGATAAAATAAGGGGTGTGTGGGACCGGCTAAAGCGTGACCGGCCGGCTACGGCCCGGTCCCACGGGTTTCCCTAATTTTATATTATTTTTCATGAACTTGAGTGAAATTTCATGAATCCAAGGAGTTTGCTGAAACTAGAGAATTTCCTTGAAGTGAAGGAGTTTCCATGGGATGAGGAAACAAATAATATTAAAATAATAAGACGTGGGCGTGTGGGACCGGCCACGGCTAGGGCATGGCCGGACGGCCAACAAGCCCGGGTCCCGTGCGTTTTCTCCCTTATTTATAATATTTCATGAATTGAGGGAAATATCATGAAATCAGGGAATTTTCATGGGATGAGGGAAATAATAAAATGATAAGGAGTCATGAAGTGTGGGACTGGCCACCGCTCGGGCATGGCCGGCCGGCTAGTGGATCCGGTCCCGTGACACCTTTCTTAAATTTTATTATTTCTTTGATACGAGGAAACACCATGAGACTGGGGAGTTTCCTTGAGACGAAGGAGATATGTTCAAATGAAAGGATTTTCATGAGATCATGGAAAATAATAAAAAATATGATAAAACATAAAATTGGACGTGGGATTGGCCACGGCATGACCGGCCGGACGGTGTGCCCAGTCCTCAGCGCCTTGATTAATATTTTATTATTTATTATTTCTTCCTACTTTGTATAGGTTTATCGTTCCTTCATGTTTTGGAATGCTCGTTTGCGCATTCAGGTGCTCGTTCGTGCATTATTGCTGAGTACACTAACACCATTTTGGTCGGGGCTTACTCGATAGCTGCTCAGATGCCCGCATGTTGAATATTTATCACTAACCCGTGGAATTCTGCTGGGAAGAACCACAAATTGAAGTGACGAAATATTACTAAGAATCATAGAATATTGTTGAATATTCAGTTAACGATTATAGATAATTAACTGACGGCTCTATACTAGCAGGCATGCTGTCTAGGAGCATTAATTATCTGAGAATTGAGAAACATAAGCTTGTTGAAATGTCATATTTCCTTTATATAGTCAGTGAAAACCTTGTTGTATCCTGAAGACGTTGTCGCTCTATACTAGCAGGCACGCTGTCTAGGAGCCGTCCACTCTTTCGATTCTATATAGAAATAATTACTGATATTGCTCAGTATTCATGAGATGTGACATTGCCTCAGCTAGGAGACTACACATCTACATATACTGTGAGAGACAACTTTCTCAGTCAGATATTCTATTGCATGAGCTTTCATGCTTCAACGAGAGACACGAGCCTTAATATTCATCTGATTGCCGGATCAGGAGCATGTATAATTATGGTTTTACGATTTTAACACTTGTCGAAAATCCACCATCTACATTAAGTCCCCTGCTTATTGAGGGACAGTCAGGTTCCTCAGTCAGCATTGAATGGTGATTTTCTACAGACAAAATAAGTAATTGAACTTAGTCGTAAGATAAGACGTTACCGGATTTTCGATTGAATGAGCAAACCATGGCTTGAATGAAAACCCAATGGCATAATAGAGCATCATCCAACGAGCATAAACTAATGTGGAATCGCTGATTTGATGGTGGAACCTTGGTTGGTTTAGGATTCACGGTCCGTGCCCGAAAAGGAAATCCTTATGGAATTAGGTTTTGGAAATAAAATTGATATAAAAGGGAATTAATCCCTTTTCTTCTTTATTTCACCTACACATGGCCACCACCTTTATCACCTCTTGATATTCACGTTTGAGCACAAGAGAAAACCTCGCCGGAGCCGCCAGCGTCGACCGCCGTCGCCACCGTCCGGCCGGCACCGACCAGGTAAGCGCGTTTTTTTTTAGAAGTCTAATAACTTATTCACAAGTTTTTCATTCCTTGATCATGCTAAAATTTTATACTTGTGTATATATGAGGGTGAGTTTTGTAGAAAACCCTTATTTTTAGAAAATGTATGTTCGTTCGATTGTTAGTTCAAGAGACTAGCGATAATCCCTAACTTGAGAGAGATTTTTATTTTGAAATAAACGTGTGCCCAGTGATAAAATTTTGTTGATGATCTTTCATGAAAACCAAAATTTTATCTTAAAAAATGTGAACTTTCCACAAAACTGAAATAAACCTTCGTTTTCAAATAAAGAATGCTCGTACGAAGGAAAAGATTATTATTTCCTCTTTTTTTTTGTAAAACTATGACCTGGTCATGATTTGTTTTTTGTTTTTTTACGTGGGTTTCGCTCACGTGAAATATATTTTCATGAAAAATATATATGAATAGTTCTCGCATATATATATAACATGCATATATATATTTATGTTGACAAATAAAATATGATTTTGAGCAATCGTTAAGTAAACAATTATTTGTGATGAAATATTGTTTTCATGAAAATTTCATAACCTGGTCGTGACTGTTCACATGATGAAAATTATGTTCATGATTTTATGAAAAATCAGGTTCTAAATACCAAATGTGTATAATCTAAGTCTATATATATCATGCAACTTTTTGTCTCAAGAAGTAGGAGATAGAGTAAATAGACTTTTGAGTGACAGATAAGTTCAAGTCTTCACATACCTTTTTTTCGAGAAGTTCCACCGGTTCCTTGAGTAGTTCTTCTTCTTGTATGATGAATCTCCATGAAGTCCTTGATCTCAACTACACTTTCTATCCTAGTCCGAGACTTAGCTATAGTAGACTAGAAATCAAGACTTGTAGTTTTGATCACTAACATTGACAAACATGCTTGAGATAGCAACGCATGCGAGTTCGACCGAGCAATGCTCCAATAACAGGTTCTCTTCATAGGCATCTTTAAATTGACAAAAATCCTTAAACAGAAGGTGAAAAGCTTATCGGGTACGTGAACTTCCGTTAGTGGTGCTGGCTCGGAACAGTGACGGAAAGCGATAAAAAAGATGACCCCTTGATCAGTGAGAGTCCACGAATTTAAAGAGACCAAAAACACTCAAGATGGTTGAGAAATGAATTTTGGGAAACTGATGGGTTGCGAACCCTTTGTTTCTTCTCAGTTCTCGAACTGTCGAGAGGTTGAAGGAGAAAACAAGGGAGATATTTCTCTTTTGAAGTGCGGAGACCCGAACCGACTAGTTCTGGTACTGGATCCAACTTGTTCCAGTTCATGTCGTCATTCATCGTACGTGTACTGCACATGTGTGGTCAAGAACTAAAAAGTTGAGGTATTTTTCATTCTTCAAGCAATTATTTTTAGCTCAACAGAATAATCCGGTGGATATTTGGAGCACAAAAACAAATGACTTCCTCTATATGAGACTTCGTCAAAGATTTGCTCCTGAAGACATAATATAAATTATTTTATGGAGCGAAGCTCAAGATGCAAAAAATTCCTAAAACATTTTTAGATGAAATATGAGAGCACAAATAGATCGATCATATTTGACTGCTTGACTCCAAGAGAGAACTTCCTTCCAGTAGTTTTTACATCCAGACAGGTTAAGAAATACTCAAGAATTTGAGATTACAAGAGCCTTGCAAGACTTTAAAAGAACAATAAAAATCTTTTTATGTCTTTGATGTCTTGTTTTGCATTCTTTTAATAACAGTTTCTGGAGTCTACTTTTATCACTACGTAAGGCAACTCTCTTGGTGTAGATAGAGATCTTAATGTTTTTACTAAAATTCAAGAAATTGTAATCTTGATGAAAATGCGGGGATCTAACAACCATACCCAACAATTCGTTTGGAAATCTGAGAGGACTTACTCCAATACACGTTCGAGAGAATCAACTAGACGGTCAGACTCAATTTATAGTAAAGTATATCAACGAGTATTATATCTCTAACTTTTTAATTCAATCCGCAATCAGCAAATAGAAATCTGCGAGCCCGATTGAATATAGAGGAGTAAACTTGAACGGTATCAAAAACCAATTTTCAAGTGTCAATCAATGTAAATCAACAACCAAAGGTTGGATATTCTAATTGATTGATCTTAACGCACAACCTGTGATATTTCAATTATATAACAAAATATAATGCGGAAAAGAAATAACACAGACACCGTAATTTTGTTAACAAGGAAACCGCAAATGCAGAAAAACCCCGGTACCTAGTCCAGTTTGAAAACCACACTATATTAAGCCTCTACAGACACTAGCTTACTACCAATTAACTCCAGACTGGTATGTAGTTGAACCCTAATCAATCTCACACTGATTCAAGGTACAGTTGCGCTCCTTACGTCTCTGATCCCAGCAGGATACTACACACTTGATTCCCTTAGTTGTACCCACAACCAAGAGTTGCTACGACCCAAAGTCGAAGACTTGATAAACAAATTTGTCCCACACAGAAAAGTCTATAAGAATGAATATATCTTTCTCCCACAAATACCCAAGAGTTTTTGTTCCGTCTTTTGATAAATCAAGGTGAACATGAACCAATTGATAAACCATACTTATATTCCCGAAGAACAGCCTAGTGTTATCAATCATCTCACAATGATCTAAATCATATGATGGAGAAACTAGATATTGTGGAATCAAAAACGATGAGACGAAGTTTGTTTGTGACTACTTTTCTATCTTGCCTATCGGAGAAATAAATCTCAAGACAATTTTATAATTGTACTCGTACGATAGAAACAACAAGATTAGATCACACGACTACAAGAGAAGTAGTATCGGTCTGGCTTCAAAATTCCAATGAATTCTTCAAGTCGTTAACCTACGGGGTCTCGGGAACAAACCTAAGGTTAGAAGAGAATCAACTATAGCTATACAACTAGTATCACACAGGAGGTGGGGGTATTAGGTTTCCAGTTGTTAGAGTTCTCCTTTACATAGTTTTCAAATCAGGGTTTGCAATCCAAATTACCTTGGTAACAAAGCATTCAATAATCACCGTTAGATGAAAAACCTGATTCAACCAAGCAAATATCTTTCAACTGTTAGATGGAACTTATCTTGTTACACACAAATGAAATGTACCCTCATTTAGGTTTATGAATTGTACCCAAACGTGTACACTCATGTTGGCTCATCAAATAGTTAACCGAGGTTAGCCACATGGTTACTCTCACATTAACCTTATTCATCTTATCCATAACTAGTTCAAATGACTCAAATGAAACTAGTTAAAGAGTTGTTCAACTGCATAGAAGATACAATCGAAATAAAATCGGTTTGATTCACTTGAATCAATCATGAACATTATATCCACGGTTTGCAAGGATTACATTCCTTAAGATTTAAATGTTTAAGTTCATGAACTAACCTATTTAACAAAATAACCAGCTTAAGTATGCGTACGGGTATGCGTACGTAATCAACCGGATTTGATTTTGTCAAGTTTCCAAACTCAGCAGAAATTTTCGGGTTGAAAAGTTCCGCCAGTATGCGTATGGGTACGAAGGTGGCCAGTTTAGGAGTTTGTAATTCCCAAAATCATCAGATATTTTCGGTTCAAAAAATCCTACCAATATGCGTACGGGTATGCATACTTAAGGTGACTAGTTTAGGAGTTTGTAATTCCTAAACCCAACAGTTATTTTCGGTTCGAAAACTTCTACCAGTATGCGTACGGATACGCATACTTATCTTGTCCCCTTCACCAATTTTTCAAACACACATATGCATACATTTGGTTCCCGGTTTATGGATTTATACACTAGTGTGCGAACACACTATATATGCTTATATCCGAGGATGGTTATCTCATCAACTCTTAATTTCAATCATTGAAACTTTCTTAGAGGACGTTATATAGTTGTTGTTCACAAACTATTTTTGGTCAAAGAAATTTTCAAGTTATTGAAATTATCATAATGAAACATTCCAAGGAAACATCAAATGATTGTATCACACAAACCATGTTAGATGTAACTCGGAAATTTTCATATGATCTTATTCGGAGTTTCGTCACGAATGTAAGATGAACATGGCTAAAGAGAAAGCTTGCCAACACAAATTTTGAGAAATATATAAGTGAGATGAACTCATCTCGAAATCTCAGATGTGTATAATAGAAAACTATATCGTACCACGACTTATGTCTCAATATAGGAGATATAGAAGAAATAGACTTTCCAAGTGATCGATGAGTTTAAGTCTCCACATACCTTTTGTTGATGAAGTTCCAAAAGATCCCCTTAGTAGTTCTTCGTCTTCAAATGATGAACGGTGAGAGATCTAAGCTCAACTATACTATCTATATCCTAGTCCGAGACATCTATAAATATGCTAGAAATCAAAACTTATAGTTTTGATCACTAACATTGACAAACATGCTTGAAATAACAACGCATACGAGTTCGACCGAGCAATGCTCTAATAAGCTCCCCCTTTGTCAATTTTAGTGACAAAAATATTAATACATATGGATTACAAAATAAATAAAATTTGAAGCTTCTCATCCACATGCTTGATCTCCTTGGCATCTTCAACAGACTCGAAATCTTCGTCACTTCCAAGTACTCCAATGATTCCAAAGGTTGTAAGTTTAGTATCATCGTTGTTGAGGATCCGTAGCTATAACAATGAGAAAACAAATGCTCTCAATCATTGCTATACAGTGTCGTAGTATTATTACACAGCAACAAAGTTCAATTGTATCACAACTTTGACAATAATACTACGGTGATATGTATCGCTCCACCTTAGTCAATACGTTATCTCAACATGAAAACCACTCCCTCTTACATAATGATCCGTAAAACATATGTATTTGTAGTATGAACTACACATTAATTCTCCCCCTTTTGTCAATAAAGATGGAAAAGGTACGAAAATTAGTGGGATCCTAATGAAACTTCCACAGAGATACTTCAAGACCAAAGGTGTATTAACATACCAACAAATTTAGATGCAATCATAAAGCCGAAGTTAAATTCATTCGTCAAGGAGTTTATAAAGATACAAGATAACCCCTAAAATGTTCCACAGACGCACTCCCCCCAAAGATATGGCGATTAAGCACAAGTTCAAAAGAACTCTCCCCCATAAAATGTCATTCCCGAAAGAACAACAAAGGCGACCTTACTTTCACAAGTATAGAAGGATTTATTTGGACAAAATAAAATCACATGAAATATGAATTTGAATCCAAAGTATTCAATTGAATTATCCATAAAAGAATTCATGATTGATCCAATCGAAATGCACAATTATATTAATCACAAGAAGACTCATAATTAATTCAATCGGGATTACACAACTAAATTAACCACAAGAAAGTGATCAATTCAATAGGTCATGCTCAACATAAGAGAACTTGCGGAGCAACACAACTAAACAAATCATGGAAATGATCAATTCAATTGATTATGCTCAATCATAAGCAAACTTATGTAGCAACACAGTACATACACAAAGATGTGGATCGGAGATCAACCAATACTCATATCAAAAGTTCATTCTATTTTTTTATCAATAAATTCATATCAATAGAATAGAGATAACTTTTGAACGAGTATGGGACAACCATAGTTCATGGACGCAAACACATATCCCATAACAATTTGCAATATATAAAACCATAAAAATTAAAATTTCAAACATCATCTTCCAAATAACTTAGAATTTAATTAATAAATCTAAAAACATTGTAGATGAAAATGTTTGGAACTAGCTATGTGTAATCACAATAATGGCTATTCCAAACCCGAGTTATTCTTCTAAACAAAAACAAGAATAAAAATTCTCATAAGAAGATTTACTAGACAAAAAGAACAACTCTAAAATCAAAAACAATTCTCAGGCAGAGCTCAGAGTTCAGGTATGGAGGCTTCACTGGTACTTATACTTTCAAGTTTTTGACGGACATAGTTGACAGCATCTTCAGACACGACGTTGAGATGCTCCTTAAGTCGTTTCCTCATAAGAGCAATTTCAGAGTTGATATTTATCAACTCGGTTCTTAACACATCAAGGTCTTTGAGAGTGTTAAAAAGTAACTTCTTTGCATCATTAAAATGATCGATAAAGTTTCGAACAACTTCATTAGAAATCTCTTCATCATCCTCAAAATCTGAGAAGTTATCAGGACATTGAGAATATGTGTCATCAACTTCCACTAGAGAATTTTCCTTCTTCTCTTCGAGACCAAAAACCTTATCAAGAAATCCTCTTGTAAAATTACAAGTTCCCGACGGAGAAGCCATTCTTGATGAAAACGCGCCTGAGTATGCGTACTTCTTAAACAGGGTTTGATATTTAAAAGGTCTTACAGGAACCAAGAGATTAGGGTTTCTAAAGTCGATCTGTAACATGTAACAAGAATACTCGTACAAACACAACATTGGCCCGTTAACCATAATCAACCCAAGAAGAGAAGGACTCAAATAAAAAGACCTTTCAACAAAGAATGTTTGCCTATGTGAGAAGTCTCACAGGTTAGCTCAATAAATTTTGTATACTCATATGAGAGAAAATTTAGAGCATAAGAGTAGCAATTCTTGATACACAGTATTTCAAAAAAAAATTAGGAAATCAAGAGCTTGGCACGACAAATACAAATACTCATGCAAAAATGTTTGTGATTGATAATCCAGCTAAGAGCGATAAGAAAATAGCTAGAGAGTCAGAAAAAAATTTGTCATCAAGTATACCCGACTGTATCTCACTCAAACAGGATTTTTGTGAGTGAAATTTTAACCTTGTGATTAATTAACACAAGTATAATCCTTGAGCTCATCAAATGACCGTTGTTTACGGTTAAATTTCTTTCCCCTAAACTTTGAAAAAGAACCGTTATGATGTGAAAAGTTATCATAAAATTTGCTATCATCAAAATACGATGCATAGTTTTCATTCTTACCTGAAGCATTTTGACATGGGCGATTTATCAACCTGTTAATGATATCATTATATTCCTCAATTATCATTTTTAGATCGTCTTTCTGTTCGCAATTTTTGCTTCCCTCTTTTGGTACCTTTTCCACATCGAGAACAACATACTCTCCCTTTTTAATCGAAGAAGATCCTTGATCACTTCTCGAACGAAAGGTGTTGTTAAGTTTTTGAACATTTGAAGAGCATCTCGAACTGACTTTCCTGATAGGATATACAGGATAAGTACTAAAACCAATTGGTTTAGACATACGAATGTCAGTTACGCCTTTGAGAATTAAATCTAAGGTGTATTGAAGACGAATAACTGGATTGTCATTCAATCTAGATTTCTTCCTCTGTTCAACATGACCTTTTGAATTACAAAAGAGACATCTTTTGATCACCTGAGTGACTAGACAGAACAAACTCAACATCATCGTTGGGAGGTTTCTTCCTCCCATGTGATGTGGACATTCCTTGATTAGAGGAACTCTCAGGCACATCTTTCTTAACGGGAATGGATTTTAATTTTTCTTCCGAACCAGAAATTTTTCCGATTAAATCAGAGGCAATTGTCATGGTGGACTCTTTGGAACGTTCTTGAACAGAGAGTTTATTCAAACGTTATTCTATTTCCAAAGCATCTTTTTTAAGGTTTTCCTTTCGAAGGATCTTTAGAACAGAGTCATGCTTTTTTACCATACTCATAAGAATATTGACTTTGTGTTTCACCCTACTGACATCATCAGCCTCAATCCTAAGGAGTTTTAGAATCGATGAACTCTCTTTGGTTGTATTCTTTTTAACTTCTGAGTCAGACTCATTAGTAAGGTAGTCAGGGTAACATATGTCAATGTACGTATGTTTCCTTGGAACACCAGGTTCTTCTATATTCGAGATCGACAAATCTTTCTCTTTAATAGACTTTAAGGAAATAGAATTTTTATTTCTGGCAATGCCTTTATCAGAGACGATATCGTCCATCCTCAGATCGCTACAAACACAGACTTATGAGGTCTTTAGTATGTTTGCCTGCTCTGATACCAATTGAAAATGCCGGGGTCTAACAACCACACCCAACAATTCGTTTGAAAATGTGAGAGGACTTACTCCAATACACTTTTTAGAGAATCAACTAGACGGTCAGACTCAATCTAGAGTAAAGTATATCAAAGAGTATTATATCTCTAACTCTTTAATTCAATCCACAATCAGCAAATAGAAATCTGCGAGCCCGATTGGATATAAAGGTGTAAACTTGAACAATATCAAAAACCAATGTTCAAGTGTCAATCAATGGAAATCAACAACCACAGGTTGGATATTCTAATTGATTGATCTTAACGCACAACCTGTGATGTTTCAATTATATAAACAAATATAATGCGGAAAAGAAATAACACAGGCATCAGAATTTTGCTAACGAGGAAACCGCAAATGTAGAAAAACCGTGGGACCTAGTCCAGTTTGAACACCACACTGTATTAAGCCGCTACAGACACTAGCCTACTACCATTTAACTTCGGACTGGACTATAGTTGAACCCTAATCAATCTCACACTGATTCAAGGTACAATTGTGCTCCTTATGTCTCTGATCCCAGCAGGATACTACGCACTTGATTCCCTTAGCTGATCTCACCCACAACCAAGAGTTGATATGACCCAAAGTCGAAGACTTGATAAACAAATCTGTCTCACACAGAAAAGTCTATAGGAATGAATAAATATGTCTCCCATAGAAATACCCAAGAGTTTTTGTTCCATCTTTTGATAAATCAAGGTGAACATGAACCAATTGATAAACCGGACTTATATTCCCGAAGAACAGCCTAGTGTTATCAATCACCTCACAATAATCTAAATCGTATGATGGCGAAACTAGATATTGTGGAATCACAAACAATGAGACGAAGTTTGTTTGTGACTACTTTTCTATCTTGCCTATCAGAGAAATAAATCTTAAGCCAATTTTACAATTGTACTTGTACGATATAAACAACAAGATCAGATCACACAACTACAAGAGAAGTAGTATCGGTCTGGCTTCACAATCCCAATGAAGTCTTCAAGTCGTTAACTTACGGGGTCTCGAAAAGAAACCTAAGTTTAAAGGAGAATCGACTCTAGCTATAAAACTAGTATCACACAGGAGGTGTGGGGATTAGGTTTCCCATTTGTTAGAGTTCTCCTTTATATAGTTTCAAATCAGGGTTTTGCAATCCAAGTTACCTTGGTAACAAAGCATTCAATAATCATCGTTATATGAAAAACCTGATTCAACCAAGATAATATCTTTCAACCGTTAGATCGAACTTAGCTTGTTGCAAACAAATGAAATGTACCCTCGTTTAGGTTTATGAGTCGTACCCAAACGTGTACACTCATGTTGGCTCATCAAATAGTTAACCGAGGTAGCCACATGGTTACTCTCATATTAACCTTATTCATCTTATCCATAAATATTTCAAATGACTCAAATGAAACTAGTTAAAGAGTTGTTCAATTGCATAGAAGATACAATCGAAATAAATTCGGTTTGATTCACTTGAATCAATCATGAACATTGTAGCCACGGTTTGCAAAGATTGCATTCCTTAAGATTTAAATGTTTAAGTTCATGAACTTACCGATTAAACCAAATAACCAGCTTAAGTATGCGTACGGGTATACGTACTTAAGCAACCAGATTTGAGTTTGTCAAGTTTCCAAACTCAGCAGAAATTTTCGGTTTGAGAACTTCCGCCAGTATGCGTACGGGTACGCACACACGCACACTTAAGGTGACCAGTTTAGGAGTTTGTAATTCCCAAAATCAGCACATATTTTCAGTTCGAAAACTCATACAATTATACGTACGGGTATGCATACTTAAGGTGACTAGTTTAGGAGTTTGTAATTCCTAAATGCAACAGTTGTTTTTGGCTCGAAAACTTCTACCAGTATGCGTACGGGTACACATACTTATCTTGTCCCCTTCACCAATTTTGTACACACACATATGCATACATTTGGTTCTGGTTTATGGATTTATACACTAATGTGCGAACACACTATATATGCTTATATCCAAGGATGGTTATCTCATCAACTCTTAATTTCAATCATTGAAACTTTCTTAGAGGAGGTTATATAATTGTTGTTCACAAACTATTTTTCGTCAAAGCGATTTTCAAGTTATTGAAATTATCATAATGAAACATTCCAAGGCAACATTAAATGATTGTATCACACAAACCATGTTAGATGTAACTCGGCAATTTTCATATGATCTTGTTCGGACTTTCGTCACGAATGTAAGATGAACATGGCTAAAGCGAAAGCTTTCCAACACATATTTAGAGAAATATATAAGCGATATGAACTCAACTCGAAATCTCAAATGTGTATAATAGAAAACTATATCGTAACACGAGTTATATCTCAATATAGGAGATAGAGAAGAAATAGACTTTCCAAGTGATTGATGAGTTTAAGTCTCCACATACCTTTTGTTGATGAAGTTCCACAATCTCCCCTTAGTAGTCCTTTGTCTTCAAATGACGAACGTTGAGAGATCTAAGCTCTACTACATTATCTATGTCCTAGTCCGAGACATCTATAAATAGGCTAGAGATCAAGACTTATAGTTTTGATCACTAATATTGACAAACATGCTTGAGATAGCAACGCATGCGAGTTCGACCGACAAAGGCTCTTACAATCTCCCGCTTTGTCAATTTTAGTGACAAAACTATCAATACATATGGATTATAAAATAAATAAAACTTGAAGCTTCTCATCCACATGCTTGATCTCCTTGGCATCATCAACAGACTCGAAATCTTCGTCACTTCCAAGTACTCCAATGATTCCAAAGGTTGTAAGTTTAGTATTATCGTTGTTGAGCATCCATAGCTATAACAATGAGAAAACAAATGCTCTTAATCATTGTTATACAGTGTCATAATATTATTACACAGCATCAAAGTTCAATTGTATCACAACTTTGACAACAATACTATGGTGATATGATCGCTCCCCCTTAGTCAATACTTTATCTCCTTTTGGATTTCTCTCCTTCACTCCTTTTGGATTTCTCTTTTCTTTCCTTCTTTGGCTTCACTTTTCTTTTAAGCACTTTTCTCTCCTTTTCTTTAGCTCAGCTCCAAATCTGAAAACAAACAAGAAATACCAAAACGCGTACAAAAGAACAAAAATAATAAAAATAAAACCTAAAAACAAATCTATACACAACTCCCCGGCAGCGGCGCCAAAAATTGATCGAATTTTATATAGTGGTAAATAGAGTTGTCGTTCACTCGGACTTGGTGAGATTGGTTTCAAGAATTAATAAACTAAAATAAAAGAAAAATATATACTAAAAATATTGTCACAAGATGAAGAGAGTTACTGGGACTAGGATTTCGTCGAATTCATAACATAGTGTTCAATTTATTTATTCTCAACACTGAAAGCTCAATAAATTAACATGGACTCTGATTTTGCCAAGGTAGATTCTCAAAATATTAGTTGTAAATCCTAAGACTGATGTATCAAAAAATTTAAGCTAAGCATACCTCATCAAATTAAATGACAACCAATTAATTCAAATCATATTTCAATTAAAATTAATGAAAAAGTCTTAAAAGAATTAAATAATTTTACCCATGTATGAAATTCGTCTTCCTCCGTCGTCCCGGTGTTGGGGTCTAGCTCCGCATATTGGAAACACACTCAGAATAATTTTTCATTGCTCAAAAGTGTTTACAAGAGGAGAAAATGGAAAAAATATTGAAAACCAGGTTTGTAACAATTATATTTATTACAAACCGAATTGTTACAGAGAACGATAAATATGATGTGTCGCTAGCACTGTAGCAAAACGACTGTCTTTTACTGTCTAATGTTTTTTGTGTTCTTGAGGTGCGGCAGCAGCAGAAACGACTCTGCAATCTCTAAATTCTTCTCTGCATCTCACCAATCACCTCTGTTTTCACCCCTAACTCTCCATATCCCTCTGTGATTCCCCAGAACCCTATATATACTCTACAGGACCAAGGATTACTCCTCATAACTCCAAAAGATCTCCGGTAACTCGAAAGTGAAGAGAATTATTCTCCATGAAGTTACGGGAATATCTTTCCATTTTCACCTCCATCACGCGTCTTCCTGCCATCTGCACACTCCAAACATGCCATAAGCTCGCCTATAATTGAGTTAAGCTCGTGAAAGGGGAATATCTACACACTCCAAACACGTAATCTTCACAAACTCGTTCAACAGAATCTCGAGAATATCTCGTGCTCTGTTTACTCCAAAAGATACTTTACATGCCTGTTTTCTTGATCCCGTAAGATTTGTCATCCCTGTTTCAACGTAACAGAGTGCTATTGACTGATTGGAACGAAAAAATCTCACCGAATATATCCGGGAATCAAACCAGATATCTTCGTGCTCGGGTATTCTCGTGTTCCATGTTTTCTTGATTATCCAGCCAATTTTAGCCGAGTCCAAAACCCATAACATCCCTGTCAAGATGAATTAATCCTACGCAACAAAAATCAGCCATTGAGTCTCATGAAATCACGTCCAATTTGTGAAACTCTGCCAGTTTAGTGCTCCATTTTCCCGCCAAAATCCATTTCAAACGTTGAAGAAGAGGATAGCCCTTGTCCAGCAGTTGGGTGTCGATAGTAATTGGGTTACCCATTAAAAAAATGAGCTTCCCCTTATCCAAACTGAGGAGTCCGAATAACACGCGTCCTCCGGGTGCCAAAATCAACTTTTCGAGCCGAAATTTCCACCAAAGTTTATTTCTTAAAAATACATATAAACACATAAAACACCATAATTAATACATAATCGAGCACTAACAATACTGAACATTGAGGATAAAATAGACACATAAATGCTTCTATCAAGTATTTCCAAAACAGGTTACATGGAAGGATCCCCAACTTTACAGATTATTGGTATATGGGAGTGAATCTTGCAAGGAGATAGTCGGGCTGATGGCTTTAAACCAAGCGCTAAGTGGGAGGCAACCCACCGGTTTTGTATCTCTATCTATTTTGTTTTTAGTTTTCTTAGTTTTTCATATCATATCTTGCATTCCCATATTACACTTTACAAAGTCCTATATCTATAATGAAAGTTTTGACGAAGATATTCTCATCAGAAAACTTCTGACTGCGCAGTTGTCACGAAAATAGCTCTCGAGACTTCATACGAAGTTAGATTTGAGAAGTTGACCCGAAATTTTAAAGAGGACATACATACCTTCCTTTTACAAAAAGAAAATCTGAATTTGGAGTCTTTTAAGTTGGAGCGATAGGCCTGAAAATTTAATTTTCGGTATTTTTCCAGAACTTTTCAGATTGCATGTCAGTCAGTTCGGAGGCCATAAAAGTCAGACCATTTATCGAAAAAATGTGCCCTTTTGATACATTATATAAAAGACATAGGCGAACAACTTTCGTTCAGGATGTTTTTCCTATTTCCCTACTCATTTGTACATTTTTTGAGTTTAATTTTCTGTTGCGTCAGAAATCAGAATTTTCGGTTTTGAACATTGAGGACAATGTTGAGTTTAAGTGTGGGGGAGTAGTTAAGAATGTTTGGATTTCTTATAAAATAAAAAAATCATACCCTTTGATTTCTTGCATTCTTGAGACTTCATCTTTTGGAGTTAATTATGAGCTATTTAGGATGACACTCTATACCTTTTTAAGGTTTAAACAGTTCTTACAGCTATAGATTGAGTTCCACGTTATCGTTCCACAATCCTTAAATATATACATTCATAATTGATTGCAAAACTAAGATATGGTAGATGTTTGAAAGATTCATCCTCGCAATTAATCATTACTGAATCACTTTCTTTTTATTTTTGCAGTTTTATGTTTCTCTAAAGTGATTTGGTGGGATCCTGATACTGCCGTGGATGTTGTAGCAAGGTAATCATTGGTTGAGTATATAAAAACCCTATAAGACAATTGTCTTACACTCATAAAGAGTGAGCCAAAAAAATAAAAATAAATAATAACAAATAAAAATAATAAATAAGGCTCATCTTCATTTATCGACACTAATAAATGATAGGTCCAGAATTTCGGACTAATCATAGTCGATAAAAAAAAAACCATATCATCATTATATAGCAAGTCAAAAAGACTATTGATGAGTTTCTTGACACTTTGATAGCAGTATGTGTGAAACGTTGTCCCTGTCTATGTCGCCTAAGCAAGCGTGGAACGCAGGATCCAAGGGAACTATCACATACTTGCTAAAAAGGAACATGAGCTTAGAGTATCTAATCATGTGGTCGAGTTAAATGGGTGCTTCTCTCAACTAGTGCACTATCAATAAATCTCCTTTGACGACATTCATACAAGTATTGTGGGTAAAATATTTCACTTTAGTCAACATTTGCACACTTCACTTTTCTATTTCCATTTTCTTATATATCCATGTGATTTCAGTATGCGAGTGTTGTGGCAAACGTTGCAACAAGTACGATGACTATCTTAGTGGAGTTTTACAATCAGGTTGAATGTCACACGTAATTAATTGCTTGTGTGTGATGATTGGAATGCATGTGGGATGTTTGCAGCTAAAGAACATAAGAGAGCTAATTATTTGGCTTACTACTTTGTGTCTATCCTTAGAAGTTCTTCCAAGGAAGGAATAAAAAGGAACATGCGCTTAGAGTATCTAATCATGTGGTCAAGTTAAATGGGTGCTTCTCTCAACTAGTGCGCTATAAATAAATCTCCTTTGACGACATTCATACAAGTATTGTGGGTAACATCTTTCACTTTAGTCAATATTTGGACACTTCACTTTTCTATTTCCATTTTGTTATCTATCCATGTGATTTTAGTATGCGAGTGTTGTGGCAAACGTTGGAACAAGTACAGTGACTATCTTAGTGGAGTTTTGCAATCAGGTTGAGTGTCACACGTAAGTAATTGCTTGTGTGTGATGATTGGAATGTATGTGGGATGTTTGCAGCTAAAGAACATAAGAGAGCTAATTATTTGTCTTACTACTTTGTGTCTATCCTTAGAAGTTCTTCCAAGGCAGGAAATTGGAGTAGGTTTTGTGGGTATACCTCTTGTAATCCCTCACGAGACTATAACTCGTCCACTAGGGACACCTAGGGGTTTAAAGGAATGTTATTCATGCTAAGAGTAACTGTATTCTCGACGAGATGGAGTTTTTGTATTTAGGATTAGTTTATTTTAGTTTTCCCGAGGACTAGAAAAATCTAAGTGTGGGGGAATTTGATAAGTGCATAATTCATATGATTTTGGTGTCCATTCCATACTTGCTTTAGCTATTATTCTTGCATATTTTCGTATTATTACTTTGGTTTTCTCTTGTTTGTATCTATTAGGTGAATCATCCAAAAAGGAGCTATAAAGTGCTGAAAAGATCTATGAAGATAAGTATTCCAAGAATCCAAGTGCCCAAGTCCAAGAAAAGTGGAAGAAGTGCGACGAAAAAGGAGCAAAATGCTCAAAATCAAGAGACGGGCCAAAGACTGATCTTAACTCATTCAAATTAAGGATCTCTCATCATCATATTGAAGAGAATTTAAAGATAAAAAGAATGCAAAAATAATGAGGTCATTACGAGTTCGGATGAAGAGGTTGTGGCCAAAACAGTTTTTATCAAATACCGAAGACACTAAAGTTCGCGGACGGGTTTCACACTTTAATTCTGAAAATTTCTGCTGGAATTTGAAGTTTGCGGACTTGGTTTTGCGAACATAGCAAGTGGTAAATGTGTATTAATACCTTGGAAAGCCTAACGGAACGTTTGGATTCGCTATTTCGTTATTTCGGGCCGGGTTCTTGAACCGAACTAAATACTTGGAGACCAAATAATGTAAACCTATAAAAAGTTATTAGGTTATGTAAAATGGGGGGATCTATCTCTTCTACTACTGTTGTTCTAGGGTTTAGACATGGAAACTCTTCTTTTTCTCCTTGTCATGAACTCCATGAATATGAGCTAAATCTTATTATTGGTTATGGATTAGTTGGATTTCGCAAAGCATGTTTCTTGTTCAATAAATTAGTTTTGTCTCCATATTATCGATTATGATTCACTACAAATATCGCATGTATGATTGATTGTTTGTTATGTCAAGTTGCAAATTGGTAGAGCTCACATTCACATCTAATGCTAGTTTAGGGTTTATTATACGTAAAAATGATAATCCTTGAATACAAGTAGCACAAATATGATTATAGCTTGTAGTGATATATCCTTATGATCATATGTGAACCATGAACTTTGTTAAATCGTATTAGTGCGCTTTCCACGTTCGATTGCACTGATTAGCCTTATTTCATGAATCTTAATGCTCCTCGGGAATTAAACTTGATTAGTGCTTATACACGTTAGGTTGTTTTCGTGGTAGAAATCATATTCGCATCTTTTAATGTGTTTCTTGATGACAAGAGGAAATTAACGCGATATTCTTGGGATCAAGGTATCCTATGGCTTTTGATAAGATGAGATTAAATATCAATTCTAGTTATTAAGACGAGAACATGTTAGTGAATGAAAACGAAATCCTTAACCAATGCTTTCACATACTTGATTTGATTTGTTTTATTTATTTCTTTTCTTTTATATTTATTTAGTTTATATAAAATCAGAAAATCCCCCCATTGTTTGATCTAAGAAACTGAAACATATTGACAACCTAGTCCTCTCTGTGGTAACGATCCTTTATTACCCTTGCTATATTATATATTTTGAGTAATGAGAAAGTGTAATTTATTTTTGACGCATACGACATCGATCATTGAGATCAATACTCCATGGCGATCATCATACAAAGACGAAGAACTACTCAAGGAACTGGTGGAACTTCATCGACTAAAACGTATGTTGAGACTTGAACTTATCTATCACTCAAAAGTATATCTACTTTATATCCTATCTTGAGATAAAAGTCGTTTTGCTATATAGACTTTGATTATACATATTTGTTATTTCAAGCGGAGTTTATCTCGCTTATTTATTTCTCGAAATATGTGTTGGTAAGCTTTCGCTTTAGCCAAGTTCATCTTTACTAGTGACGAAAGTCATGTTAAATTTCAATCGCTTGAAAATGGCTTCGACGAAAAATGGTTTGATAACAACAACTGTATAACGTCCTCTAAGAAGGTTTCAATGATTGAAATGAGATTTTAGATTATATAACTATTGTTGGATATAAGCATTGTGTGGTAACTCATACATGTATAAGTCCTTATTCCTTGAACCAAAGTATGCGTA
This sequence comes from Papaver somniferum, assembly GCF_003573695.1. Lineage (NCBI taxonomy): Eukaryota > Viridiplantae > Streptophyta > Magnoliopsida > Ranunculales > Papaveraceae > Papaver > Papaver somniferum. The sequence goes on from NC_039360.1 coordinate 194,205,391, forward strand.
CTTTGATGCTCAGGAAAACCAGAACAGAGTCCGCGAACCCAGTCCACGTACCCAGTCCACGTACTGTCGGAGCTTCTCTTCCCGAGAAAATCTGCTGGAGTTTGTGAACTATTTACAAACTTATTCCGGGTACTTAAGTCCGCGTACCAGTCCGCGTACTTAAGTTGGTTATTTTCTAAAAACGATTATTCGTGAACTTAAACTTATATAAACTAAGGAATGCAGGTTTGCAAACCGTAGATATAAAGTTCATGAATCGATTCGAGTGAATCAAATCGTTTTTGTTTCAATTGTGTTTATTATAAAGATCTAAGCAATTGAACAACTCTCTAACTAGTTCATTTGAGTCATTTGAACTAGTCGTGGTAAAGAAGAATATGGTTGGTATGAAAGTGCTCATATGGCCAACCATTTGGTTAAATATTGTTGAACTAACTAGATTACATGTTTGGGTACGGTTACACAAACCTAGACAAACATCCATTTCATTTGTGTGTAACGAGCTAAGTTTCGATCTAACGGTTGAAAGATATTAGCTTGAATCTTATCAGGTTTTCATATAACAATGAATATTGAATGCTTTGTTACTAAGCTAACATTGTTTGCAAACTCTGATTTGAAAGACTATATAAGGGAGAACTCTAGCAACTGGGAAACCTAATCCCACACATCTTGTGTGATACTAGTTGTATTAGTTAGAGTCGATTCTCCTTTAATCTTAGGTTTCTACCGAGACCCTGTAGGTTCATGACTTGAAGACTTTATTGGGATTGTGAAGCCAGACCGATACTACTTTTCTTTTAGTTGTGTGATCTGATCTTGTTGTTTCTATCGTACTAAGTACAATCGTAAGGATTGGCTTGAGATTGATTTCTCCGATAGGCAAGATATAAAAGAAGTCACAAACATCTTCGTCTCATCGTTTTTGATTCTACAATATCTAGTTTCGCCATCATATGATTTAGATTATCGTGAGGTGATTGATAATACTGAGTTGTTCTTCGGGAATATAAGTCTGGTTTATCAGTTGGTTCCTGTTCACCTTGATTTATCAAAATATGAAACAAAAACTCGTAGGTATTTCTATGGGAGACGGATTTATCTATTACCTTAGACTTTTATGTGTGATACAGATTTGTTTATTAAAGTCTTCGACTTTGGGTCGTAGCAACTCTTAGTTGTGGGTGAGATCAGCTAAGGGAATCAAGTGCGTAGTATCCTGCTGGGATCAGAGACGTAGGAGCACAACTGTACCTTGGATAAGTGTGAGATTGATTGGGGTTCAACTACAGTCCAGACCGAAGTTAGTTTGTAGTAGGCTAGTGTCTGTAGCGGCTTAATACAGTGTGTGTTCAATCTGGACTAGGTCCCGGAGTTTTTCTGCATTTACGGTTTCCTCATTAACAAAACTTCTTGAGTCTGTGTTATTTCTTTTCCGCATTATATTTTTAAATCATGGAATCGGACTGAGATGAGCTCTGCAAATCGGCGATAAACTCAGTTCCCTTTTTTCCATTTTTTTTCGTTTTCCCAAACAAAAATCTTCATTAATTCAGGTGATTTTCGATCCAATCTCAGGTGATTCTTAATGATTGGTGTTTCATTCTTCACTGATATTTACTTTTAGCTTTTATTCCTAGTTTTTCTAAGGAATGTTTTAGTGAAAAATGAGTTTTGAGGAAAATAACGATGGTTCTGAAGTAGATCCATCGATAGTAGATTTATCCAAAATTTCAGCAACTCAACCCTCGATTAACCTAATTGATGATCAAGACCATGATAAGTATGAGTCATGGAGTTTTTCATTGATAGGTAGACTTGATTTTATTCGTATAAAATTTCCAGAAGCATCAACTATTTTGAGGAAACAATGGATTTTAACAGGTCAATGTCAGATGATACCTCTTGGTAAAGGGTTTTTCACAATCAAGTTATCAAATATTGAAGATAAAAATTATGTGAAGAATAGCAGATGGGAAGTTCTTGACCAAGTTCTTAAAGTCTGAAATTGGATACCTAATTTCAGATCGGAAAATCAACATACTTCTAAAGCAATGATTTGGGTTCAGTTTCCTGGATTAAGTCTTGAATATTGGGATGGAAAAAATTTATTCACAATCAGTAGAGCAATTGGTAATCTAATCAAGGTTGATGCTTCTACTCTTCAGTATCAAAGTGGATATTATGCAGAAGTTCTTATTGAAGTTGATTTAGCAAAAAGTATTCCTAATAAACTTTGGATTATAACAAGATATGGAGCTTTTTCTCAAGGGGTCATTTTAACTAATTTACCAAAATTTTGTTCTAAATGTAAGATTGTTGGACATCTTACTACTGAATGTAGGTTGAGCAAGCCAGTTTCTCAAAGTACTGATAATCAGATTAACACCACCCAAGCACATCAACAAATGCAGGCCTCTCCAACAACTGTTACTCCAACTGCTAGTGTGAAAGCTGCTGTTACTCCAAGGTTAAATGTTAATGATAATAATCAAAGTTCTACTAATACTCCAGCAGTTACTACTCCAAGATTAAAGGTCAATGATCAAAGTCATGATCCAAAAAGTGCAGCTGGTAGTAAGTCTTCTTCAACAAATCATTTAGATATTCCAATAATACCTATTTCATCTACAACAACAACTTCAGGAAATACAAATGTTGAAGCTCCATTTAAAGAGGTAGTGGGGGAGTTCCTCCTACATCTTCATATCAACAATAATCAGTTTGAGGTGCTACAAGATAATGACAATGATTACTCTAGTTCTGAGGATGGAGAAATAAAAGAGGTTAGTACTTCAAATTTATTTGAATTTGGCACTGTTTCACAACCTGTGACCATTTTAAAGAAGGATGGTGTCCCTGTGAATAAAAATATGGCAACTATGAAGAAGAAACCTCCTGCAAAATCGATTAAACCTCCTGCAGTTGTTACTAGGCTCGCTAATAAAGAAATTTTGAAACATGTAATGGAAAAGGGGATTTCTACTCCACCTCCTCAACCCCCTTTTAAATGAGAGTTATCTTTTGGAATCTCAGAGTCCTTAAAAGACAAAAGGCTAAAGATAAACTCTATTCTTTAGTTAATTCTAATAATCCTACTTTAGTTTGGGTTGTAGAACCCAAAATTAATTGTAAAAAACGTGGTATCAAGATTCCTGGTATGAATCATAAAATTATTCACGACTCTACATATGGTAATAAAGGCAATATTTGGCTTTTTTGGAATTGTTTTATTTAGACTCCTTCAATTGTTGCTTCTACAATACAATGCATTATAGTGGAAGTTGGTGATGTTCTTGTTACTAGAGTGCATGTTAATTCTTATACTGTGAACAGAAGAGAGATGTGGAAGGATCTTTGTGACATTAGTCTTCTTGATAAACCTTGGCTACTCTTAGGTGATTTTAATACTTTTTTATTTGTGGATGAAAGAAAGGTGGTAGATCTCCTCTTACTTCAGCTGTTGGTGATTTTAATAATTGTATTGACTTCTGTGAGCTTCTTCGGGCACCTAAAACTAGTCTTGAATTTTCATGGTGTAATGGAAGGGTTGGTGCCAAGAGAATTCTTTGTAATCTTGACAGAACTTTCTTCAATCTCAAATGGATAAATACTTTCAATGGTTGGCATTACCATGTTGGAGCTAGAGGTATATCCGATCATGGCCCTCTTATTGGTTCTGATACTGTTATTAATGAGGCTTCAAATACTCCTTTTAGATTTCAGAGAATGTGGCTGTCTCACCCTACTTTTATTCAAGTGGTCATTGATTCTTGGAATGAAGAAATCTTTGGTAATCCTATTTTTGTATTTATGAATAAATTAAAAAGACTCAAGAAATGTCTTAAGGCTTGGAACTGGGAAGTTTTTGGTGATGTGCATTAATCTCAAGAAGGCTGAAGACAAAGTTATGGAAGCAAATCAAAAATCAGATGAAGATCCAACCAATATCCCCTTACTCAACAATCTTGTAAATGCTAGAGGTGAGTATGATTTGGCTGCTGATAATTATAATACTTTTTTGAGAGATAAAGCCAGAATTAATTGGATTAAGGATGGTGATATTAACTCCAAATTCTTTCATACTAGCATAAAAATAAAACAAGCTCAAAACTCCATTACTTAATTAGAAGATTCTAGTGGTAAAATTATAATTGATCAACATGGCATATCCATAATTTTATTGATTATTTCAGTAATAAATTTGCATATCAAGCTCCCCAGATTAAGGATTCCATATTTGATGTTGTTCCTCATATTATATATGATGATGACAATGTTTTTTTGGAAGAATGTCCTAATGAAGATGAAATTAAGAAGACTGTTTTTAATATGAATCAAGATGGTGCCCTGGTCCTGATGGTTTCACTGGAGTTTTTTACAGAGCAGTTTGGGATATCATCAAAGCTAATCTAGTGGATGCTATTCAACATTGCTGGAAAAACAATATGATCCCTAGTGGTATGAATTCCAACTTCCTTGTCTTAATTCCAAAAATGAAAGGTGCAAAAAATGCTAAAAGTTTTAGACCAATTGGCCTTAGTAACTTCTGTTTCAAAATCATTACCAAGATTATTACATAAAGACTTACCATATTCATGCCAAATCTTATTTCTCAAAAATAGTATGCTTTTATTAAGAATAGGAATATTCACGAACAAATTTTACTTGCTTCTGAGCTAGTAAATGAAATGGTTGTAACTAGAAGAGGGGGAAACTTGGGTTTGAAATTGGATATTCCACAAGATTATGATACTTTGAGTTGGGAATTTTTATATAGAGCCTTAAAAAAGTTTGGTTTCGCATCTAAGTTTTGTAACTGGATTACGGTGCTGCTTAAATCAACAAAAATTTATGTTATGCTTAATGGAGGACCAGTTGGATTCTTTGGTGTTGGAAGAGGACCCAAACAAGGTGACCCCTGATCACCTATTTTTTTCATTATTGCAGAAGATATCCTTAGTAGAAATATTCATAAATTGGTTATGGAAAAGAAGTTACAGCCTATGGCTATTAGAAAAGGAATTCACCCCACCCATTTAATGTTTGCTGATGATATTTTTTGTTCTGTAATGGAGGGTTGAAAAGTATTGATAATTTAAAATCCTTACTCATTGATTATCAAGATGCTTCTGGTCAAGTTATCAATTATGCTAAGAGCAAATGTTTTGTTGATGGTACTTATGTTGCTAGAAAAAGATTAATTGTTACTTCTCTTCAAATGGATATTTTTTATTTTCCTGATAAGTATTTAGGAGTTATGATTGTTCAAGGAAGGCTTAAATATATACATGTTTGGCATCTGGTTGAATATATGCAACACAGATTAATTGCTTGGAGTGGTAAACTTCTTAACTTTCAAGCCAGACTTACTTTGGTTAAACATGTGCTTAGTAGTATTCCTATTTACAACATGTCCGTCTATAAATGGCCAGTAAAAGTTATTGATGCCTGTGAAAGAATTGCTTATGGTCAGGGAATGTTGAAGATAGAAAATGTGTTACTCTTAAATGGGACAATGTCTGTACTTCTAAGGAGGAAGGTGGCCTTGGTATTAGAAAGTTAGAAGATATGCATAAGGCCTTAATAATGAAGTTTCTATGGAAAATGCTGCATTGTCAAGATGAACGGGCTAAGTTTTTTATAGCAAAATATATGGACAAAAATGGCAATTGGATTACATATTACAAGAGATCTTCTGTATGGCCTGAAATCGGATGGGTTATTCAAGACTTCAATAACTACACTAGATGGATAGTTGGAAATGGATCTAAAATTTCTTTATGGAATGATAGATGGATTTTTGAAGAACCGTTATGCAGTTTGTTCCCTAATCATCCCTTTATTACTTCTCACCCCAATTTAAAGGTTTAAGATCTTATTGTTAATGGACACTGGTGTTTTCATGAAGATTTCTTGCAATTTTTTAGTGCTGAGCAGTTTTCCGTTCTTAAAGATGGGGAAGATTTATTGATCTGGTGTAATAATCATTCTGGAATGTTTACAGTGTCTGATGTTGTAAAGAAGATTAGTCAAGCTGTACCAAAACTGCATTGGTACATGAAGATATGGAATACTGCTGTCATCCCTTCCACTTCTGCAAAATGTATGGAAGATTACTAGAGAAGTTTGCTCTACTGATGAAAATCTGAGAAAGAAAGGTTTCAATTTTTCTTCCAGATGTTATTTATGTCACAATGGAGAAGATAGCATGGATTATATTCTTTGGAAATGAAAATTCAGTCAAAGTTTGTGGAGCTGGTTGGGAGGTATATTCCATTTCCTTAATCCTAAATCTTTTGAAGATCTGTTAAAAATGAGTAAAAATTCTAGCCCTGTGATAAAAGAATTGTGGGTAATCAGCTCCTTTACCTTGATGGTTGAAATCTGGTTTTTGAGAAATGTTATTTACTATGATGATGAAAAGCCTGATGCTAACAAACTGTAACTCAAGATTAAAAGAAGGATCCATGACTATGAATGTAGACTGAAAGGAAATATGTGGGGATCCAGCTATGAAAGGGATATACTGCAGTTATTTCTCATCCAGATGAGAAGAATGAAGCAAGTAAGAATTATTGAAATCTTCTTCCATCTGCCAAATGAGGATGAATTGTTATTATGCTGTGATGGAGCCTCTAGAGGAAACCCAGGTAATGCAGGTTACGGTTTTGTAGCCAGAAACCACAGCGGTATGTTTGTTTTTGCAGAATCTGGAGGTCTAGGATTTACTTCCAACTATGTTGCAGAGTATATGGCTAATATTAGAGCTATGGAATGGGCTGTTGAAAACCAGCATTTCAAACTAATTATACAATCTGATTCAAAAGATTGTATCACCTCTTTGAAGCATGACAAGATTCCATGGTTTCTTTTGGCTAGATGGCAAAGAATTCTCTCATATTCCCCTACAATATCCTACAGACATGTCTTTAGAGAAATCAACTTCTCAGCTGACCATTTTGCTAAAGAAGGTGTGCATCTTCAGAAGGGTCAGAGGCTCACATTCATTGACAAACCTAGCAGCTTTCCCTGCCTTGAGTTCCCCGATCAACCATATTATAAATTGATTAGCTTTTATTTTTTAGCTTTGACTTTTAGTTGTCTTTTTTGTTTCTTTTTATTTTTCCTGGTTCATGCTAGGTTGTATTCTTAACCCCTTTTTTAATAAAATTTTAGTTTTTGGAAGAAAAAAAATTATATAATTGAAATATCACAGGTTATGCATTTGAATCAATCAATTGGGAAATCCAACATTTGGTTATTGATTGAAATTGATTGATACTTGAACATTGGTCTTTGGTACCGTTCAAGTGATTTCTCTTGTATTCAATTAGACTCGCAGATTTCTATTTTCTTGAGTAAGTATTGAATCGAGAAAGAAAGATATAACTCTTTGATATACTTTTATTAAGATTGAGTTTGACTGTCTAGTTGATTCTCTTAAAAGTATATTGGAGTTAGTCCATACAAATTGCTAATAGAAATATTGGGTGTGGTTGTTAGACCCCCGCTTTTTCAACTTGAACTCATCTATCACTTAAAAGTCTATCTACTCTATCTCCTATTTGAGACAAAAGTCGTATAGCTATATAGACTTCAATTATGCACATTTGGTATTTCGAGCTGAGTTTAACTCGCTTACATATTTCTCGAAATATGTATTGGTAAGCTTTCACTTTAACCAAGTTCATATTATATTCTTGACGAAAGTCAAAAGATGACCATGTGAAAATTGCCTGGTAACATCTTACATGGCTTGTGTGAGACAGTCATTTGATGTAGACTCGGAATATTTCGTATTGATCATTTGATCACTTGAAAATTTCTTTGAAGATAATAGTTTGTGTGAGACACCTATTATCGTCTTCAACGAATGTTTCAATGATTGAAATAAGAGTTTAGAACACTTAACCATGATTGGATTATAAGCACAGTATGCGTACTTGCATATGTGTAATCCAAATCCAGGAACCATAGTATGCATACCCGTATGCATACTAGTTGGTTAATGAAAGTCCGGGAACTGTAATAGGCATAATGGTATGCGTACTGGCATAAGTTCAAGTTCCAGAATTTTCTGCTGAGTTTGGTTTATATTTAGTGGCATGCATACCCGTTCTCTTACTGGCGAACCCAAAGTTAGTCCTTCTACTTAGGTATGCGTACCCGTATGCATACTTGAATAAGTTAAGTTATAAAATCGGTTTTTTCATGAACTAATACATTTATATAATAAGGAATGAAATATTTTTCAAACCGTGGCTATATTGTTCATGACTTGATTCGAGGGAATCAAAATTTATTTTGCTTCAATTGTGTCTTGTATACTTCTATGAGAATATAAACAATTGAACAACTCTAGACTTAGTTTCATTTGAGTCATTTGAACTAGTTATGATTAAGCTGAATGAGGTTGATATAAAAGTGTTCGTTTAGGTACGGTTACTCATATCTAAATGAAGTCACTTTTTAATTGTGTGTAAAAAGATAAGTTTGATCAAACGGTTGAAAGATATTAGCTTGAGTCAAATCAGTTTTCATCTAACGGTGAATATTGAATGATTTGTTACCAAGGTAACATTGATTGCAAACCCTGATTTGAAGACTATATAAGGGAGAACTCTAGCAACTAGTAAACCTAATCCACACACCTCCTGTGTGATATTAGTTGCGACTAGAGTCGATTCTATTTTAATCTTAGGTTTTTCCAAAACCCTGTAGGTTAACGACTTGAAGACTTCATTGGGATTGTGAAGCCAGACCCAACTATTTTCTCCGTAGTTGCGTGTTCTGATCTTGCTATTTTCTATCGTGATTGATTACTATCTTATCTAAGATTTGATCGAGATTTAATCTCCGATAGGCAAGATAAAAATTAGTCACAAACATCTCCGTCTCATCGTTTGTGATTCCAGAATATCTTTTTTTGCTGCCATACGATTAAGATTATTGTGAGGTGATTGATATTTTTAGGTTGTTTTTCGGGAATATAAGTCCGGTATATTAATTGGTTTCTGTTCACCTTGATTTACCAAAATACGGAACAAAACTCATAGGTTTATTTGTGGGAGACAGATTCAATGGACTTTTCTGTGTGAGACAGATTGGTTTATCAAGTCTTCGACTTTGGGTCGTAGCGACTCTTAGTGGCTGGTGAGATCAGCTAAGGAAATCAAGTACGTAGAGTCCTGCTGGGATTCAGAGACGTAAGGAGCGTAATTGTACCTTGATCAGTGTGAGATTGGTTAGGGCTCAACTACATTCCAGTACGAAGTAAACTTGGAGTAGGCTAGTGTCTGTAGCGGATTAATACAATGTGGTGTTCAAATATGGACTAGGTCCCAGGGTTTTTCTGCATTTGCGGTTTCCTCGTTAACAAAACTTCTGGTGTCTGTGTTATTTCTTTTCCACATTATATTTTTTTATATAATTGAAATATCACAGGTTGTGCATAAGTTCAATCAATTGTGAATCCAACCTTTGGTTGTTGATTAAATGAATTGACACTTGGATATTAGTTTTTGATACCGTTCAAGTTATTTCTTATATTCAATCGGGCTCGCAAATTCCTATTTGTTTGATTGCAGATTGAATTAAGAAATTGAGATATAAGTCTTTGATATACTTTTTCTTAAGATTGAGTCTGACTGTCTAGTTGATTCTCTTGAAAGTATATTGGATTTATTCCATACAGATTGCTAAGAAAAATATTGGGTGTGGTTGTTAGACCCCCGCTTTTTCAGACCGGATTATCAATTGGTTCCTGTTCACCTTGATTTATCTAAAGGCTAACAAAAACTTCATAGGTACTTCTGTGGAAGACAAATTTATCTATCATAATAGACTTATCTGTGGGAGACAGATTGTTTTATAAGTCTTCGACTTTGGGTCGTAGAAACTCTTAGTCGCGGGTGAGATCATCTAATGGAATCAAGTGCGCAGAATCCCGCATGGTTCTAGAGGCGTAAGGAGCGCATCTGTACCTTAATCAGTGTGAGACTTGGTTAGGGCTCAACTACATTCCAGTCCGAAGTTAACTTGTAGTAGGCTAGTGTTTGTAGCGGCTTTATACAATATGGTGTTCAAATCTGGACTAGGTCCCGGGGTTTTTCTGCATTTGCGGTTTCCTCGTTAACAAATTTTATGGTGTCTGTGTTATTTCTTTTCCATATTATATTTGTTTATATAATTGAAATATCACAGGTTATGCGTAATTCAATCAATTGGTAAATCCGACCTTGATTGTTGGATAGGAATTGATTGGCACTTGAGCATTGGTCTTTGCTATTTCTCATATCAATCGGTCTCACAGATTTCCATCTGTTCGATTGCATATTGTATTGAGAAATTGAGATATAGCTCTTTGATATATTTCATGGTTGAGCTCTCTCTATAAGCTGGTGCTCTCAGAATTATATTGGAGTTAGTCCATACAGATTGCGGAACGAATTACTGGGTGTGGTTATCATACCCCCACTTTTTCATACACATAACCGTAAACCTATATACAAGATTATGTCGATGTCATATCTACGACGTTCAAAAGATAAGAGATATACTTCGTAATCTAATTCCTTAATACTATGACCATAGTATCATGATCATGTCTATCCACTAAAGTATTATATACAATATCTTTAATGGGGCAAAACGTTTTTCTAGTTTTTCAGGAAGTGGAGAGACGACCGTGCGGACGGAGACTCCTCTACCGAGCAAACCGCTTAACCTCAAACAGATGCAATGCACGGGAGTGCTTTGAGTTCAAAATATCAATCTTTAGGACTCCGGAATAAATCAATAAATGGCCGTTCCAGAATCGATTCGGTCACAAAGAGGGAAGAGGGTTGATTTGTAGGAGGGAAGCTTAGAAGTGTGTGAGATCAATGGTGATCAAGGATTGTGAATGTGTTGTAAGTTTCTACAAATGAACTGCTGGGTTCGAATAAGTTTGAATTATGCTCAATTGAGGGATTGTTGCTCACACGATGATTCTTGGTTAGACGATAGATGTTGTCTGTCCTTTCAATCGTGGATTCAGTGACTTAGTTATATTGCAATAATGTGGACACATTGATCTACAGTAAGTGTGATGGTTTCTCGAGTGAAAGAGTGGGAAAGTGGAAATCAGGGTTAAACCAGTTCCAGGTCGTGCAGAGACTTGGTTGATTATACACCCACTACTTTGCTAACTCCCTCAACTACTTGCGTGACTTACTCACATTTATCAGCGTGGATGAACAGACGTGCCATAGGCCACCGGACCAAAACCCTAATTAAAATCCCCCATGTGACACTATTTTCATGATTTGTGGAGTCTGCAGGGAAGACGGGTACTTAATTAGTCAATTGTTGACTTGATTAGATGATGGGTCTAAGCATCTTTCAGTCGAGCATGGTTGCTGAATGCTCTATGATTCATGGATTGAAAATGTCTGCTGGGACGTATAGTTCTCGAATAAATGTTGATAATTGGATCAACATGATGAATATTGATAGTCTGAGCAAATATTGCTCGTATGATGAATTGTTGAATATTGATAGTTGAATCAATATTAATACTCTGAGAAAATATTGCTCGTCTGAGTAAAATTACTGAATAGTGATAGTTGAATCAATATTTCTCGTCTGAGCAAATATTTCTCGTTTGATGAATTATTGGTAACATGACCAAATAAAATATTAATTAAAATATTGGTAGCTGGACCAAATATTATTTAATTAATTAAGATGTTGATTTCTGGATCAATCATAAAATTATTAGTGTTTAAACTTGCTCAAAATTAGGATTCGCAGAGCATTCAGTTCGAAACCCTAATTTTGATCGATTGCTGATCAATTGATATTTTACTGAGAATTAATCACCGAGTAAAGGAGGGACCGGGTACACAGGATGATGGCCGACCATGTAGCATCCAGGTGCTCGAGTGAGCATGCACCAAAGTCATTTGTTGACCAGTTGCTGAAAGGATGATTAAATGCTGGTTTAATCATTTATTAAACTAGTGCTCGTCTGAGCATTAGGTAATAAAACCTAATTATGGAGAGATGAGGGACCGACCAAGGGGTGTGAAACCGTCCCTTAGTGGTCATGGGACCAGTTGTTGGTCGATTGAGAAAATTCCAAATTGGTTGGAAAGAGTTTGAACCCAATACGAACTGTTGAAAGCTAATTAGGTCAAAATTGTGAAAGAGTGTGGGACCGACTCCTTGCAAGCCTAAGGGCTGACCTTGGTCGGTCAAGATGGCATTCCCATGTAACCATAGTGTCCACGTCTCAGTCCTGAGAATTTTAGTATTTTCTGGTGCGCGTTTGAGCAATATTTTGGATTTTCAGAAGAGTTTGATCTTGACTGAAACTTTCGATTTTTCTCGAATGAGCAAGTAGGACTTTGCTCGTGCGACCAATATTTTTAGAATATTAAAATAATAATAATTTAATATTTTCCATGAGTAGCCTAGTCATTCATGTGACCATTTGACTTTTTGGCTTTTTGATGGTTTGAGCAATATTTGAGAAAATATGAAAAACTAGGGTTTTTGCTCATACGAAGGAGTTTCATGGGATGAAGGAAATAATAATAATAATAATAAGAAAAATATGGGTTAATAGGGTGTGGGACCGGCCATGGCTAGGGCATGGGCGGCCGGCTAGGTGGCCCGGTCCCGTGACTCCTTTCACTATTTTTTATTATTTTTTCATCGTTTGAAGGAAAATATGGAGAAACTAAGAGTTTTGCTCAAACAAGGAAATTTGCTCGAATGGAGGATTTTTCATGAGATTAGGAAAAATAATAAAATAATGGTAAAATAATGGGAGAGGCGTGGGTCCGGCCACGATAGCGTGACCGACCGGCCGGTGGGCCCCGTCCCCTAGGCACGTCTTTTATTATTTGATTAATATTATTTTTCTCCCCTATTTTGCATAGGTTTCCTCGGTCGTCCATATTTCTAAATGCACGTTCGGGTGCTCGTTTGCGCATTATTTGCTAAGTACACTCGCACCATTTTCTCGGGGCTTACTCGGTGGTGTCCCAGACGCCCGATCGGTGAATATTTGTTACTAATTCATGGAATTCAGCTGGGAATCAGCCACAAAATAGAGTAATAAAATAAAATGATTATCTATTACTAATCCATGAAATCTAGCCGAGGATCAGCCATGGAATAGAGTAATGAGATAAATAAATTATCTTCTAGGAATTCAATTGATGAATGTCACGCTAGAATTAACCTATTTGCAGAATCGAGATATGAGATAATTGAAGCATCATACTCGTCCTGAGGGGGTGTATTAGTCAGGAAACAATGAATAACATGACGTACTAAAGGAGTTAGGCTCTATACTAGCATGAAATATTTCTAGGATCCGCCCAATCATTAAGAGATTCTATATACGGTCTCTCTACGTAGTATGGGAACAACGAGCAGCGTGACGTCCTGAAGGCGTTAGGCTATATACTAGCATGCAATTATGTCTAGGAGCCTCTAGACAGCGTGCCTGCTAGTATAGAGCCATCAATTAATTATTTCCAGTCACAAGATTCATCAATTGAATTCCTAGAAAATATTCTACGTTATGTATAATATTTCATTACTTCAAATTATGGCTTTTCCCAGTAGAATTCCATGGGTTGGTAATAAATTCAACGTACGGGCATCTGGACCGCTACTGAGTAAGCCCCAAGGAAATGGTGCGAGTGTACTTATCAATAATGCACGAACGAGCATTCAAAAATATGGACGAACGAGAAACCTATGCAAAATAGGAAGGAAAATAATATTAAATAAAATAAACATTTAGACATCCTGAAGATGTTATTGCTTTATACTTGTGGTTAATACATATAGGAGACGTCCAATCATTTTCGATTTTATACATAAGTGATAACTGAAATTGCTCAGTATTGATAAAATATACGAAATAGCTCAGTTGAGAGACTTTAATAACTGTATATTCATATATGCTCTGAGAGGAAGTAGACTCAATCAGAGGTTCTTATGGATGTTCTAAAAGGCAATACACTCAGTCAGAGATCATCGTGGCATGAGTTTTCATGCTCAAACGAGAGACACGAGTCTCAATACTCGTCTGATTACTGGATCATGAATATGTAAGGTTATGATTTTACGATTTTAGCCTTTGTCAAAAATTCCCCATCAACAACAGTGTTTCCCATATCTTTCTGAACGTCACTGCCGGAATGAATCCTATAATTCCCGATGGATTGAGATACTGGTCTGAACTCTAATGTCAACATATCTGGTATATACAAGGGTCACATCGGTCGATAATCCTAATTCTAGATCAACTTAGCTGGTATATACAAGTATCCTCGCGGTCGATTTATTAATTGAACAATAATAATTTATTTTATTTTTTTACTTTTTTTTTATTATTTCGGATCGGTCTAGTTGGTTTGATTTTTTTTTTAATATAGTAACTCAATCACTCTACTGCTGGCGGCGATAATAATTCGATATTGGTGCCCCACCAAATCACTTAGAGAAACAAAATTTTTGCAAAAATAAAAAAAGAAAGTAATAATACGAATCCGAGAAATTGTGAAACTACCATGTTATTCAACACCTGAGCTCTGTTCTTTTATGTATAGACTCTATTTTTGGGTTCATCAACTCCTACAACCAAGATGTTTCCATCCACTTAGATTGGTTAGCGTTATCCTGAATTGGCATAAGTTTCTAGGCTTTGGAGTTTAATAATGCAACTAAAATGTTTCCCTCATACCCCCAAACTTAAATCTAACATTGTCCTCAATGTTCTAAAGATGAAAATAAAAGCATGAACAAGGAGAAATTGTTACCACTTGAAGCAAAAGAAATAAGGAATGATATTACCGTGTCGCATTAGCTTGGGTTACCTCCCATGAAGTGCTAAGTTTAAAGTCTTCAGTTATACATTAAATACCAGAAAATGGATAGTCATCTTTCAAAATCATATATTAATTACTGTAACAACTGCGGGTCATCAAAACCATATAAACTGACACAATTATGAAACAACTGCACCGGATAAGAAAAATGAATAGATGGAGTACAACCTGATCTAAAATTTCTTGTAAGACAACTGGGTTAATCTATGGTTCCCACTTAGGATTCATATGAGTGTCTCGATAAACAGATTCATCCGACCTATGAGTCTATAATACCTGGATTTCCTCCTTGACGGTATCAGAATTATCGGGTTAAGGAGTCTCAAGAAACTCAAGTAATACTTCATACGCACAAGGATCGAGTTCCAATTTATGGACTTCCAATAGGGATAGTTAACGATCACAAGAACCATCACTACTCCTAAACATAGGGTAACCACTACTCTCAGAAAGACCTTTAAATATTTCTTGAATTTCCGGATCTTTAGAGTCTGAAAAATACGCGAGAGCTTCCTCTAAATAACTACCCCCAAACTTAGGGTAGTCATTACTTTGTGAAATAACTATAACTATTGCTTGAATCTCTAGGTCCTTAAAGTCTTTAAAATATTCAAGATCTTCTTCTAGAGAATGATTACTTCCATTACTCTCAGAAAGACCTAAAACTATTGCTTGAATTTCAGGCTCCTTGATAGACGCATTTATGTGTCTAATATAACTCATTTGTATATATTGTTGGTGCTCGATATCGTACTTATTTGGTCATTTTATTTATTTGTAGGTGTTTTTGGAAGAATAAGGCTTTGTGGCGATGTCCCTCTCATTTTTATCTCTCTCCTAATCTTATCTAGTTGTAAAGCAGCGGACGCATCTTACAATGTTTATCTAGCTGTATAGCGGATATCTCTTTATCTAGCAGTCATGCAGATGTGTCTCCCCTTTTCTTCAGTCAGCTTTAGAGCTGACACCTTTAATTTCTCTGGCATTCTACTTACTTGGAGATAGGTTGAGAATATGTATGTCCTCATAGCTCTTTGGATACTTGTGACCAATTAGGAGTACAGGTTTTGTGGGTATATCTCTGGTAAGCCCTCCCGAGACTATAACTCGGCCACTAGGGCCACCTAGGGGTTTAAAGTCTTATTGCATACGCTAAATGCAATCGACGATGCCTGCGACAGTGAGTTAGGATTTTATTTTGTAGTTTTGATTTGCTCGAGGACTAGCAAATAATAAGTTTGGGGGTATTTGATAGACGCATTTATGTGTCTAATATAGCTCATTTGTATATATTGTTGGTGCTCGATATCGTACTTATTTGGTTATTTTATTTATTTGTAGGTGTTTTTGGAAGAATAAGGCTTTGTGGCGAAATTGGATAAAAATGCGGCATTTAGACCTCCGTTGATAACTACCAGAAGCACCCCAGAAGTATGTTGGAGACACCCATAAGTACCCCGTAGGAACCCCGGAAAAGTCCGGAAAACATCCAAGAAAAATTACTAAAGGCACCCAAGATTTGGTTATTTCCACCCCAAGAATTTTATTTCAACCCCACTTGTTATTCGCACCCCATCAGAGGATAGGGGGCATTCCTTCTCAAAATTCAAAAATGGGTTTTTGGCGGAAAGACTTGTTACAGCACTGGCAGATTTGGTGATCGAATTTTGGACGTGATTTTTGGAGATTCAATTGCTGTATTTGCTACTAATGGGCTGTAATTGAGTAAACAAGTCTGTTACGATCGATTGGACCCAACCAATTGGGCTGGAATGACCGGGAGAATGGATCAAAGTCCAACCAGGACACGTACTCTCTGTTTAACTTTCAAAGCTATTTTCAAGAGATTCTGGGAGAGTTTTGCGCTGAAGTAAACTATACTTGGTCCTGTTCAAGTCTTAATAAGAGTTTGGTAGCAAATTTATAGCTAACAAACGCGTACAGGGAGATCACAAGAGAGATATTTTCTCAACAGCGCAGAGAAGAGAGAAGAAAGAAGAAGTCGGATTCACTCGAGATTTTTGGGGGTTTGATAGCTATATAAGTGTTGGTTCGAGTCATAAGAAGGGTTAGAAACCCTTAGGAGAGAATTGGGAGTAGAGGAGAGCCGAGGAGAAGCGATTACAGAGAGTTAGAGTGCTGCTGCTGCTGCTGTTCGAGGAGGAAGAAGAAGAGGAAGAACAGACCTGCTAAGGCAGTCATTCTTCAACAGTCTTAAAACTAGAAACTAGTGTCGTAGTTCAACAGCGCTAGATATGTATCGTTTATAAACGGCAATACTCATCTTTGTAACAGTGACGCTGTAACGTTTATACAGCGTTGCAAACTTCTCTCTATCACCATATTCATCAATAAAAACACCTATTAAGTCATGAACACATCTTTTGATTATGTTTTTGGGATGAGGAGCTAAACCCAAACCCAGGGGTGACAGAGGAAGCCATTCTCACAATAATTATATGGTAATCTCTATTTTATTAATTTATGCAATATTTTTATATGATTGATTGCATTGATAAAAATGATTTAAATGGTTTTTATTAATCAACTGTGTTTTCCCTTGATAATGCATGCTTAGTTTTAGACTCTTGATGCATTATACTTGTGATTAACATTTGATATTTTGGAAAATCTTCTTTTGGAAATATTCAGAATCAACCCAATTATTTAAATTGCATAGTAAAAAAATATTAGATCACATAAGTATTGTTGAATGGTGGAATCTTAACCCCTATTTCTCAATAAAATTTTATGTTAGGTTGCTATTTTCCTAAATTTTATTTAAATCTAGAAATTTTGTTACCTTCACAAGTCTGAAAAGAACCTTTTTACCACTACAACTACAATCACTATTTGAAATCCATCACTCCTTAGAGTCTTTAAATTACATGAGAGCTTCTTCTAGAGACTGATCAAATAAAGTGTCGTGCCAATTATCCTGAACTAGATCCCGAATTAAAGTGTTAATCATATTCAACTTCTTATAAATAATCGATCTCATAAGGTTGTCTAGTAGCATTAAATACATTTAGTTCAATGGTCATATTTTTGATAGTGGATTTTCGACAAAGTATAAAATCATAAAATCATGATCTTGCATATTTCTGACACGGTTTCAGACACGTATGTGAAACTCATATTTTAGGATTCGTGAAAGCTCATTTCACAAACACCCTCTTAGAGCATTCATGAATATGTGATTCGTA
Organism: Papaver somniferum; assembly: GCF_003573695.1. Lineage (NCBI taxonomy): Eukaryota > Viridiplantae > Streptophyta > Magnoliopsida > Ranunculales > Papaveraceae > Papaver > Papaver somniferum. Next base: position 194,223,491 of record NC_039360.1, read on the forward strand.
AAGCCTCTCAACTGAGCTTTCGAAACTTCGCGTATTTCATCAATACTTTTGTATAAGAAACAATAATGATTGGACGAACATATTGCATGATACTATAGAGTGTTAACGTCTTCATGATATCTCAATGTTCCTTGACTATATAGAACTAATATTCAGAGTGAGTATGATGTCTCTACCATCTCATACCTCGATTCTCGAATAAACGCTCCCAGACATATTTCATGCTAGTATAGAGCAACTCATAGATTAATTCTAGTGCACCAATTGAATTCCTAGAAAATAATCTGTTTTATCTCATTACTCCGCTTCATGGCTTATTCTCAGCTGAATTCCATGGATTAGTAAGAGATATTCAATGTATCTTATTACTCCGTTTCATGACTTATTGTTAGCTGAATTCCACGAATTAGTAATAAATATTCACTTTTCGGGCACTTAGGCCAACACCGAGTAAGCCCCAAGAAAATAGTGCGAGTGTACTTAACAATAATGCATGAATGAGCACCCAAATATGCATAAGTGAGCACCCAAATGCACTAACGATCATTCAAAAATATGGGCGAACGAGGAAACCTATGCAAAATAGGGAAATAAAATAATATAAAATAAAATGACAAGAAGCGCATGGGACCGGGCCTACTGTCCAGCCGGTCATGCCGCCGTGGCCGGTCCCACCTCACCTTTATTTTAGTTTAACCTATTGTATTATTGGGTTGGGATCTGGTAAAAAAATTTCTAGCCCATTAGATATGATTCATCTGATGGTTAACAAATTCAGCTGACATGTCACCTAACCATCACTATTCTCTGTTTGGCGGTATCTACCTCCAATTCAATAAAAGAAATTTTAGGAAATGATTTACGAAGAAATTCTTTTATTTATTATTCGAAAAAAAGAAACATACAGAATTGGACTAAAACACCCCTTTTCTGTCCACCCCTTCATTACAATATCGATATGAGGGAGATGAATCTCAGAAGATAGGTTTAACTGAACATTGTCCAGACAAAAAACAAGAGAGCGTAAATCAAATCCAGACCAGTTTTGGTAACTACGAGAATGTATGCATAATCTTGCAAGGTTTTTTGCCACTCTATTAGTTACAGTACTAATTAAATTTAATTTAGTTAATTCAAAGTACTTCCTGATTAGGGTTCCATTCTCCTTTCGATTGTTTGTGTATTTGAATCTTCCATCTATCACAGCAGCATATTCTTCTATCAACAGGTATAGGACTCTTCTTTCATCGCTTTCAAACTCCATTTTGTGACCTAAATCCGCCGACCATTAAAAAGTTGTTGCTGCTCCTTGCTTGATCAGATCCTCTTTGGTGGTGAAGGAGGATGGATATCCCTTTGATCCTTTGCAGTGACCTGCATAATTGGTAAGTATTAAGATAAAACCCGTCATTTCCATATCATTCCTTGGAACCTGTATTGCAACATTTATTTTGGATTCACGGAGAAATTCAAGGGATGTTTTCCAAAACTTATCCAGCGTGATTTCCTTAATATAAATTTAGTTTGTGATCACCATTTCTCCATGGTCATGATTATCCTGGGAACGTAATTTTATTTTATCGAGCTTTTTGTCTTATGTTGGGTAAAGCAAATCTTTGCATTACATTTTGACAAATATAAGAGACAAAGAATTAAATTATACTTTAAACCTTTTAAAATTTGTAACCCTATAGCTAGGGATTGGGTAGTTCTCCAAAGAGACTAACAACGACAAGGAATAATGCTGAATATATCAGTTTTATGAATCACTTCGGTTACAATACTTTACAATGAATGGGTACAAGGATGTGCTTAGGAAATTGGACTGGTTATTTTGTTATGTAATGCTAATTATTGAACAAAGATGATTAGTGGATGATAACGATGATTAATAACGAGTTTAGATTTCGGATACAAATTTCAGTTTTTTCAGCCATAATATATTTTCTTTTTGAACAAATTTATGATGATAGCCAAATAAAAAACAGAGTCGGTCAAACTGCCACATCGACGACAGCATGAACCATCAGATGTAAAATATCTAATGCTCTGTGGAGTTTGTTTTATTTTATTTTATTTAATATAAAATAAAATATTTTATTTTATCTAAAGCCTCTTGTTTATTTTATTTAATATTATTTTTATTTCTATTTTGCATAGGTTCCTCGTTCGTCCATATTTTTGAATGCTCGTTCGTGCATTATTGATAAGTACACTCGCACCATTTCCTTGGGGCTTACTCGGTGGGGGTCCAGATGCCCGTACGTTGAATATTTATTACTAACCAATGAAATTCTACTGGGAAAAGCCATAATTTGAAGTAACGAAATATTATACATAACGTAGAATATTTTTTAGGAATTCAATTGATGAATCTTGCGACTAGAAATAATTAATTGATGACTCTATACTAGTAGACACGCTGTCTAGGAGCATTATAATTATTCGTGATCGAGGTATGAGCTAGTAGAAGCGCCATACTCGTTCTGAATGTTTATTCTGTATAATCAGGGAACATTGAGACATCCTGAAGACGTTATTTCTTTATACTAGTGGTTAATACATCTAGGAGCCGTCTAATCATTTTCGATTTTATACAAAAGTGTTACTGAAATTTCTCAGAATTGATAAAAGATACGAAATAGCTCAGTTGAGAGACTTTAATAACTGTATATTCATATATGCTCTGAGAGGCAATACACTCAATCATAGGTTCTTATGGATAATCTGAGAGGCAATACACTCATGATCAAACGAGAGACAAGAGTCTCAATACTCGTCTGATTACTGGATCAGGAATATGTAAGGTTATGATTTTACGATTTTAGCCTTTGTCAAAAATCCCCCATCAACAACAGTGTTTCCCATTTATTTCTGAACGTCACTGCCAGGATGAATCCTATAATTCCCGATGGATTGAGATACTGGTCTGAACTCTAATGTCAACATATCTGGTATATACAAGGGTCCCAGCGGTCGATAATCCTAATTCTAGATCAACTCAGCTGGTATATACAAGTATCCTCACAGTCGATTTATTAATTGAACAATAATAATTTTTTTAAATTTTTTAATTTTTTATTATTTCAGATCAGTCTAGTTGGTTTGATCTTTTTTTTTTAATATAGTAACTCAATCACTCTACTCCTGGCGGAGATAACAATTCGATATTGGTGCCCCACCAAATCACTTAGAGAAATAAAAAGTTTGCAAAAATAAAAAAAGAAAGTAATAATACGAATCCGAGAAATGGTGAAACTACCATGTTATTTCTAACACATGATCTCTGTCCTTTTATGTATAAACTCTATTTTTGGGTTCCTCAACTCCTACAACCAAGATGTTTCCATCCACTTAGATTGGTTAGCGTTATCCTGAATTGGAATAAGTTTCTAGGCTTTGGAGTTTAATAATGCAACTAAAACGTTTCCCTCATACCCCCAAACTTAAATCTAACATTGTCCTCAATGTTCTAAAGATAAAAATAAAAGCATGAACAAGGATAAATTGTTACCACTTGAAGCAAAATAAATAAGGAATGATATTACCGTGTCGCATTAGCTTGGGTTACTTCCCATGAAGTGCTAAGTTTAAAGTCTTCAGTTATACATTAAATACCACAAAATGGATAGTCATCTTTCAAAATCATATATTAATTACCGAAACAACTGCGGGTCATCAAAACCATATAAAGCTGACACAATTATGAGACAACTGCACCGGATAAGAAAAATGAACAGATGGAGTACAACCTGATCTAAAATTTCTTGCAAGACAACTGGGTTAATCTATGGTGCCCACTTAGGATATATATGAGTGTCTCTATAAACAGATTCATCCGACCTATGAGTCTATAATATCTGGATTTCCTCCTTGACAGTATCATAATTATTGGGTTAAGGAGTCTCAAGAGACTCAAGTAATACCTCATACGCACAAAGCTCGAGTTCCAATTTATGGACTTCCAATAGGGATAGTTAACGATCACAAGAACCATCACTACCCCCAAACTTAGGGTAACCACTACTCTCAGAAAGGCCTTTAACTATTTATTGAATTTTCGGATCTTTAGAGTCTGAAAAATACGCGAGAGCTTCCTCTAGATAACTACCCCTAAACTTAGCGTAGTCATTACTCTGTGAAATACCTAGAATTATTGCTTGAATCTCTAGGTCCTTAAATTCTTTAAAATATTCAAGATATTCTTCTAGAGAATGATTACTTCCATTACTCTCAGAAAGACCTAAAACTATTGCTTGAATTTCAGGGTCCTTAGAGTCTTTAAATTACTCGAGAGCTTCTTCTAGAGACTGATCAAATAAAGTGTCGTGCCAATTATCCTGAACTAAATCCCGAACTAATGTGTTAATCATATTCTTTCTTCTAAATCATCGATCTCAGAAGGTTGTCTAGTAGCATTAAAGACATTTAGTTCAGTGGTCATATTTTTGATGGTGGATTTTCGACAAAGGCTAAAATCGTAAAATCATGATCTTGCATATTTCTGACACGGTTTCAGACACGTATGTGAAACTCATATTTTAGGATTCGTGAAAGCTCATTTCACAAACATCCTCTCAGAGCATGCATGAATATGTGATTCGTAATGCCTCTCAACTGAGCTTTCGAAACTTCGCATATTTCATCAATACTTCTGTATAGGAAACAATAATGATTGGACAGACATATTGCATGCTGGTATAGAGTGTTAACGTCTTCATGATGTCTCAATGTTCCTTGACTATATAGAACTAATATTCAGAGCGAGTATGATGTCTCTACCATCTTATACCTCGATTCTCGAATAAACGTTCCCAGATATATTGCATGCTAGTATAGAGCAACTCATAGATTAATTCTAGTGCAACAATTGAATTCCTAGAAAATAATCTGTTTTATCTCATTACTCCGCTTCATAGATTATTCTCAGCTGAATTCCATGGATTAGTAAGAGATATTCAATGTATCTTATTACTTCGTTTCATTACTTATTGTTAGTTGAATTCCACGAATTAGTAATAAATATTCACTTTTCGGGTATTTAGGCCAACACTGAGTAAGACCCAAGAAAATAGTGCGAGTGTACTTAACAATAATGCATGAATGAGCACCCAAATATGCATAAGTGAGCACCCAAATGCACTAACGAGCATTCAAAAATATGGGCGAACGAGAAAACCTATGCAAAATAGGGAAATGAAATAATATAAAATAAAATGACAAGAAGCACATCGGATCGGGCCCACTGGCCAGCCGGTCATGCCGCCGTGGCCGGTCCCGGTTCACCTTTATTTTATTTTAACCTATTGTATTATTGGGTTGGGATCCGGTAACAAAATTTCTAGCCCATTAGATATGATTCATCCGATGGTTAACAAATTCAGCTGACATGTCACCTAACCATCACTATTCTCTGTTTGGAGGTATCTACCTCCAATTCAAGAAAAGAAATTTTAGGAAATGATTCACGGAGAAATTCTTTTTTTTTTTTATCCGAAAAAAAAAAACATATCTAAATGGATTAAACCACCCGTGTTCTGTCCACCCCTTCATTACAATATCGATATGAGGGAGATGAATCTCAGAAGATAGGTTTAACTGAACATTGTCTAGACAAAAACAAGAGAGCGTAAATCAAATCCAGACCAGTTTTGGTAACTACGAGAATGGATGCATAATCTTGTAAGGTTTTTTGCCACTCTATTAGTTACAGTACTAGTTAAATTTAATTTAGTTAATTCAAAGTATTTCCTGATTAGGGTTCCATTCTCCTTTCGATTGTTTGTGTATTTGAATCTTCCATCTATCACAACAGCATATTATTCTATCAACAGGTATATGATTCTTCTTTCATCGCTTTCAAACTCCATTTTGTGACCTAAATCCGCCGCCCATTGAAAACTTGTTGCTGCTCCTTGCTTGATCAGATCCTCTTTGGTGGTGAAGGAGGATGGATATCCCTTTGCTCCTTTGCAGTGACCTGCATAATTGGTAAGTATTAAGCTAAAACCCGCCATTTCCATATCATTCCTTGGAACCTGTATTGCAAAATTTATTTTGGATTCACGGAGAAATTCAAGGGATATTTTCCAAAACTTATCCAGCGTGATTTCCTTAATATAAATTTAGTTTTTGATCACCATTTCTCCATGGTCATGATTATCCTGGGAACTTAATTTTATTTTCTCGAGCTCTTTGTCTTATGCTGGGCGAAGCAAATCTTTGCATTACATTTTGACAAATATAAGAGACAAAGAAATAAATTATACTCTAAACCTTTTAAAATTTGTAACCCTATAGCTAGGGATTGGGTAGTTCTCCAAAGAGACTAACAACGACAAGGAATAATGCTGAATATATCAGTTTTATGAATCACTTCGGTTACAATACTTTACAATGAATGGGTACAAGGATGTGCTTAGGAAATTGGACTGGCTATTTTGTTATGTAATGCTAATTATTGAACAAAGATGATTAGTGGATGATAACGATGATTAATAACGAGTTTAGATTTTGGATACAAATTTCAGTTTTTTCAGCCATAACATATTTTCTTTTTGAACAAATTTAGGATGATAACCAAACAAAAAACAGAGTCGGTCAAACTTCCACATCGGCAACAACATGAACCATCAGATATAAAATATCTAACGCTATGTGGAGTTTGTTATTAGATTTTGTCATTCGATCCCGATTATTATTTTCCTTGTCTCTTGAAAACTCCTTGTTTGAGTGAACTTCCTCGTTTGAGCACAACTCTTAGTTTCTCCATATTTCCTCACATGATGAAAAATAATAATATAAAATATGGAAGAGCACGGGACTGAGCACATGGATCGTCCAGCCATTCCTTGGCCGTGGCCGTTCCCACACCTACCTAATTTCTTATTTTATTATTAATATTTCTTCTCTCATCTCATAAAACTCCCTGGTTTGAGCAAAAAAAACTAATTTTTCCATATTTCTCAAATGTTGCCTAAACTACCAAAAAGCCAAAAAATCAAATGGTCACACGACCATCCGGGCTTCTCACGACAAATATTAAAATATCATTATTTTAAAATTCTCAAATATTGGTCGCACGAGCAAAGTTCTACTTTCTCATTCAAGCAAAATCGAGAGTTTCAGTCAAGATCAAACTCTTCTGAAAATCCAAAATATTGCTCGAACGCGCACCAGAAAATACCAAAATTCTCAGAATTGAGTTGCGAGAAATATGGTGACATAAGCATTCTACCTTGACCGACCAAGGTCGGACCCATGGCTTACAGAATCCGGTCCCACACCCTATTATGATTTTGACCTAATTAGTCTTCCGTAACTCATATTGGGTTCAAACTCTTTCCAAAAAACTTGGAATTTGATCAATCGACCATCACTTGGTCCCACGACCACCGGGGTCAGTTTCATACCCCCCTGTCTGTCCGTCCTCTCTCGATAATTAGGTTTTACCACTTAATGCTCAGGCGAGCACTATTTTTAATAATGATTAAACGAGCATTTAATCATCCTTTTTCCAACAGGTCTACAAAGGATTTTGGTGCATGCTCATCCGACCGCCTGGGCGCTACATGGTCGTACACTCATCCCATGTAGCCAGTCTCTCTCTCACTCATTGGTTAATTTTCAATGAATTATCAATTGATCAACAATCGATCAAAATTAGGGTTACAAACCAAATGCTCTGCAAATCATAATTCTTATCAAGTTCAAACGCTAATAATTTTTTGTTGATCTAGCAATCAACATCCTAATTAATTATACAACATGTGGTCCAGGTACCAGTATTTTTAATTAATATTTTATTTGGTCTCGCTACCAATAATTGAAGAATCGAGTAATATTGCTCAAACGAGCAATATTTGCACAAACAAACAATATTTTCTTAAACTAAAAATATTTATTTTGCTCATGTATCAACACTAAATTGCTTAAGTTAGAAAAATACACAATGGGTTCAGGACTCATTGATTCAATTATCAATTGCTCGACCGAGCAATATTCCTGATGTTGATTCAATTATCAACATTCGAGAATTCTATTGATCCAACAATCAATATTCTAATTCATATTTAATGTTTTGGTCCTGCTACCGACATTTTTGCTCGACTGAGCAACATGGTTCGAATATACGACCATCCAATAATTCTGATTCTTACTTTGTCATTTGATCATTCATGGTATACTAGATCAGAAATGAGCATTCTGTATAATTCAACAGTATCTTTGATTTCTTGTCGAATACTCGACATACCAAAATAAGTCCTTGATCGAGCAATCTCATCGGACGCTCGATCCAAATATCGTTATTACCTAGACTGGTAAAATGATATATCACAATTCATCAAGACTCAACGTCTTTCCATTATTCTGTCTCATCAGGCACCTTATGATCAATCCACGAGTCTCATATAATACCACATTCTTTCATTATGCTCGACTCATCAAGGATAAGACTCATCGTCTAGTCAAGTCAACAACTGACTAATCAAATACACGCCTGATTGCAGACTCCACATTCATGAGACATCAATCACGTCACATGGGGGATATTCATTAGGGTTTTGTTCTAGCAGCCTATGCATGTGTGTACACCCACGATGAGAAATATGAGTAAGTCGTGCAAGCATTTGAGGAAGTTATCAAAGTAGTGGATGGACAATCAACCAAGTCTCCGCACAACATGGAACTGGTTTAACCACGATTTCCCACGATTTCCCACTCTTTCACTTCAGCAACCGTCACACTTACTGGGCCAATGTGTCTACTATTCTTGTAATATGAATAAGTTCCTGAATCCTAGATTGAACAACAATAATTTCGACCAACAAGAAATTAACACTTAATTGATCAGAACTGATCTCATCCGAACTCAACAGTTCACAAAAACTTGCAGAAACCTTCAACAATTTAAAATCCTTGAACATCATTGATCTCACACACTTCTCAACTTCCCTCCTACAGATCGACACCCATCCCTTTGTAACCGAATTGACTCTGGAATGACCGTTTTCTTGGTTTAGGCTGGAATGCTACAGATTGATCTCTCGAACTCAAAGAACTCCCGTGCAGTACATCTGTTTGAAAAAGGTTTAGGTAATTTGCTCGGTCGAGGTGTCTCTGCCCACATGCTCGTGTCTCCACTTTCCTAAAAAAATCAGCAAATCGTTTTCACCCATCAATATATTGGCGACCATAGTGGGATATTAATCTCTCGGTTGCAATCCGAATTCCTCAAAAATGTTTGATCTTAGGTCAGGTTCGGTTACAAATCCTAACCCAAACGGTGCTATCACTAGTAACAATGGTGGTACTCTAGTCACTACTCCCGCTTCCAACAACGGCGTCACTGATACCACTCCTCCTCAAACCAACATCGGAAACAACCATCTCTTCAGCCGATGTCCCGAAAAAATAAGAGAAAATCCCCCTACCATAGTTGGTCTCATGAAGGTTCAGGAAATTCTCTCTAAGAATCAAATAAATATGGCTACAACGAAGAAATAGTTATGCAATTATATCAACACTCACAGATAAGTTTTCGCCCGAACAAGCTCAACCCAAACGTCAGGCGGAAAAAAGAAAATCCAAGGAAGTACCCTCAGCTGCTGATCCAAAAATCTCCCCAATCCAGATTCTGGAAGATGACGAAGTCGCTGCAGACAACCCGCCAGCGAAAGATCCATTCAGTTCCATCACTCGAGAGTATTTGGAACGTCTATTGGAGAATCGTGGAAAACATAAGATATCATTTTTTTCATCGCCACCAACCTCCATACCCAACTGCTACATAGATAATTCCTCTTCCGAATGGTTATACTTCTCCAACATTCACACTCATTGGGCGAACACGAGCACAACCATGTTATCCGTCTGAAGGAATTTTCAAAGTCTCTGACAGGCAGAGCATATACCACCAGGAAGCATTGCCAGTTGGGGAGAAATGATTAACGATTTTTATCGGAAATATTTATTCGTCTCGGAACAAGTTACTCTTTCCGATCTGGGAAGGATGTTTCAGAAGAACAATGAGCATCCAAACGACTATGTGAAAAAATTTAGAGTCCAAGCTTTGGATTGCCATGGTCCAAATGTCACTGAACAACAACTTGCAGACTTGTGCATTAACGGAATGATCTCGGTCTATAGAGCTTTACTGGAAAATCTCTGATTTCATACTTTCTCAGAGATTCAAGATGACAATTAGGTGATTAATTCTGTTCCTGAACGTTTTATAGGCTTATGCAGACAGGTTTTTGGGGCAGATCTTGATTACATTGTATTATCGCAACATGTTTAACTGATGCTTATTATTCTTACACGGTTGAGACAGTTGAATGTTGTGTATTGGTTGTTTATTGTTGATAGAACGTTTCTTCTATATTAACCAATGTCACAATAGGATAAAATGAATGTCTGGTTCAAATGTTGTTTATTTTTTGTTTAAATGAGTATTTATATTGGATTTGAGTTACTGTCATAGCTATTACTTTTCCTGTAATCGAGTCACTCTACCTTTGTCACTCTTGCCTGGAGAAACGGCAAAATCGGAACAACAAATTACCAAGAGCAAGATAACAAGTGATCTTTAGGTCTCAATTTCGGTATTGAGGATTGGCCATCCAAATGGACTTTGTATATCCATATGGTTTAAATGGAAGGAGAAATATTGACGATTGGCTTTACAATGTTCCAAATCTGCAATGAACCTTGTTCTAAAACATGTTTGTTTCTCACACCAAATAAAAATGTTGAGGATTGGTCTAATCAAACACCTAAGAGGGTGACTTAACAATCAAATGAAACTGATATCATCCAGAAGTATATATGTCCCAGCAGGCAGATGCCAAAATGGACATAGGATTCATCCGCTCATAAACGATGCATTTTTCTTGCAAATCTTTGAGGTGTTAGTGCTGGTGATAAGGGTTAACAAGATCATATATCTTTCCTTTTTTTAATAGTCGGTTTTCTTGACGTCAATTTAGGCTAGTTAATATTTTTGTAATTAACAAGATTTATTTTTAATTTGGAGAAGGGTGCCGTGGGAGTATAAATCAAAAACTTAAATTTGTTGAAAACTATTCAAAAAAGAAAAGAAAAATATCGGCTTCTTATTGGTCCCTCATGCCCTCTGATTTTTGCCCCCATCAAAAACAATTCCGACTTTTACAGCCAACCGTTATTCCACATATCGTTCATTGATATCTGAAATATTGGGTATCAAACTACTATTGTGAGGAAATTCTCTTGAAAGAAAAAGTATCGCGAAGAAAAAAGAAGAAGATTAAACATATTGATGTAAATGACAATATAGCAGAATTATAGAGTTATTGTGTGATGATACTGATATTTGATTTCGAAACTCGTCAGGGCCCTAAATCCCAGGGAAAAATCAAAAGAAAAATAATATTACATCATATTACACTGGTTACACCTGCAAATTTTCAAATAAATGCATAGATGAGACTATAAAGTAGTAATCAATAGTAATAAATGAATGATTATTAAGATAATTAAATTATCTGCGAAATTAATCACAAAAAGGAAAAAGAAAAATCACGAATCACCATCATATGTTTATATGGCATTTCCTGAATTAATTGTTAATTCATACATATCATGCATTCGTATATGGATATTAAAGAAAATATATGGATATCCAATGTTCATGCATTAGAAAACATATGCATATTAAAATAATTAAAGAAAAAGATATTGTGCATGAAATACAATCAATATGGTAATCAAATCAAACTTAATGAAAAACACCTTATATATTTCGAAATTTGTACACATACGCGGCCGTATGAGCAAGACAAGTAGTCGTCGGATTCTAACCACTTAAAAATTGCTTCTGTTCTCCTGATACTTACCAATGGCTTCTGTTTCCAGCAAGGTTTTGTTATTCATGTTGGTTCTTGTGGCCTATTCATCGTTTGTTAATGTCGAAGCATCTCGGTCTGTAGAAGGTGCCGGTCAATCTGTTGTTATCAACCTCAAGAGTCTCGCTCCCGGTCATGTTCTCACTACTGGTATGAACATATATGCCAAAAACATTATTTTGTATAATTTTTTTGTTTTTAAAGATTGAATGGTTCGGACGATGAATAGGTTTGCACTTTCGAATTTTCATTCCCTTTGATGAAGTTAACTAGAATCCTAGCTAACACTAATTTTGGGTTCGTGTGTTTTCTCTTGTAGCTTGCGATTGGCAATGTCGTGGTTGTTGCCAATGCAGAATTCATGCTGACGGTAGAACACAATGCACGGATTGCTGTCAGTAGGCTTGATACCTTTATCTAATTTAGCACGAAATAAAACCATGTAAACCTTGTCTTCATTTTCTTTCTTCTGAAATTAAGAAAGTTAATAACATATGTAATCCGGTCGGAGTACAAGATTTTTATGGATATTTTTCGAAGTTTTATTCGATGCAGAGAGAGCAAAATAAAATAAAATTGAGGTAGAGAGAAACAGCAGTTGTCTCAATAATTAGGAACGGCGCCATATATTTTCCTGGCTTTGACTAAACTACCCCTATTAGAAAGGCACCAACTACAACATCACCAACATCAAAAGGATCCACTTAAGTATAATCTATCTTATATAATCCTTCGCAAAATCCTCCTCAAAGCAACATAAACCCAACAAAATTGATCAAATTAATATAGAGAACAAAATTTGTATTTGATTTTTTTCTGAAACAAAGAATCCAACGCAAAAATAAAATGAACTGGTTTTGAACAGGTGGGTGAATAGTTGCGAATTGCGACCACAACATATACGGATTCTAAACCTGCATAATTTCTAAGCCCACACAACCACTAAGACTGCTTGAAATTGGAACGGAAGGAAATGAAAGTAAACTTAGTCGATCAGTCACTCACTCACATGGAAATATCTCGACAAAATACCTGGCTATTTTGCAGCCTAGCATTACGTGATAAACTAAGACATTTATAAGTAAAATGAAAAACCCTGAAATCAACTACCGCTAATTCATCCTCAAAACTTGAAAAAATTGTGATTTTTATTTTGAGAAAAATAAATCCAGAATTGTCAAAATGATCCCAGAATTGGTACATGTTTATTCCCAGAACTGATATTAGTGTTGACATTTTTAAATCTAGTGGATAATCCAGAATCGGTTCTTATTAGCTTCCACATAAACCGATTCTTAGAAACGGAAATCATAAATGTCCACGTAGCCCAATTTTATCATACTTTCAAAAACAAAATATTCATTACAGTTTTGGGAAATCAGCACATTACATTATTTAGCAAACTAGCGCATTACGTAGAACAACTTCAGTATACGAATTCTATAATTTCACCTATCAATACATCGCCAATGAACCTCCGAGCACGACGGTACAACACCTTATATTCCTTGTGGTGAATGAACTTTCCTTCCCCATGCAGTATTCACCATAGGCATTGAATCGCCTCAGCTAAAATGAAATGAAATACTCAATGTTAGTGTGCAAATAGTAAACGATGAGATAGGTGAAAAATGTCGGATTACTCACTTTTTCAAGAGGAGGGGTTTGGGGATTATTGTCGTTCACCATCTTGCTAACTATAACATATTCTCGTGCTTTTGTTTTTATGTATCCGAATCAATACGCCAAGTCTCTCCATTTACGGTCCTTAGAATTTATGGTGCGTTCGTAATAGAACTTTTTCACTCTCGCCAAAATTTCTGTGGGGAGGGGACAAAGACAAAAAACAGCTTATGTATGCTTAGTTGGACAAATGTCTGTAAACCAGTAGAATATGAAGACCTAAGAATGGGGGATCTTGAGGTCAATATATAACATGTCCCTTCTCGCTAAAATGGCATGTAGGATTTTCTCCAATAATAGTTCTGATGTTACTAAACTTTTGAAAGCAAAATATTACCGTAATTGTGATTTCCGGATTTGTGATACTAAGAACAAGAGCACGGTTAGTTGGAAAAATATAATTAAAGTTGTATAATATGGAACATAAGGAATGGGGATAATGTCGACTTGTGGAATGATTCATGGGTCGAACCACCCTTTATCAGTTACTGCAAATGTAAATGATTAGAATGTTACCTAATCCGTTGGTTTAAGATATTTTAGATACTAATACAAGGAAATGGGACCTTAGAGTTTTTCCAATGGATTGTATGTGAAGATAAACGTGTAAGTCCACATAGGATTGACATTCATTTTTCATAAAATTCTTCTCCAACCCAAAATCTTAAATTAATGTGAAGATGACACGGCTTAATTTTTATTAGACATTGTCAAGGTGAATGTCAAGTTTTAGACATTCACCTTGACAATGTCAAGCTATCCTAGTAAGCTTTTATTAACTAAAATAAATTCCAATATACTAAATGACCATTTTTAGTTTTAATAAAATCTTAAAATTACTAAAAATAAAATCTACATTTAATTAAAAAAAATTCACAACCAACATCATTGGAGATGAATTATTTTTTCACCCTAAATTGAAGTTAACATTGGGATGAGGATGTCTTGTTTGTGGTTCCACATAGGAAACACACAAAAAACCATTGGAGAAGCTCTTATAGCTATTGATTATTTTAGATACTAATAGAAGTATAGGGTGATTGACATGGTTGTTCCATAGATTTATCCCGGAAATGATTAACTTACCGCAATTTTGTCCCGCAAAAAATCCCGCCTGAGATACAGGGCAGGGCCCACTTGAAACCCTTTCTAATCCCAATGTAGAGAGGTGCTCGCGTGACTGCACGATCCCATCGCGGGATGCATTGCGGGAGAACAGTGTGGTGAGTGTATCACTACTCGATTTATCCTAGGGAGGGATATTTAGAGTTGAATTGTGACGATACTTCTTACCATCTGAACCATGCTGGGGCAGGTGGCGTCATTAGAGGAGAACAAGGTAGTTATCGGGCCTGTTATGCTAAGCATTTATACAGAATTGACAATAATGTTGCAGAGGTTTGGGCCATTAGAGATGATCTGCAATTGACGAAGGATCTATAGATTAAAAAAGTTGAAATTGAGAGTGACTCCACCGATAATATTCAGTTATGCAAGAAGGAGGTAACAATTTCATGGATCATGATTGTTTGGTTGCGGATGTTATTATATGGTTTTGAAAGAATGTTTTGGAGATGTTATTTTTCAGCAAAGATACAGAGAGTCAAATATTATGGTGGACTATTTGTCAAAGGAAAATGCAGCTAAAAGGATGAAAGGTGCGTGGATGTCTCGCTCTCCTGATGATATTTGTCGCTTGCTTGGCGCCAAGGTATTGAAAGCGTGAAGCGAAACGTGAAGCGTTTTTTATTTTTGAGAAGCGATGCGTAGGTTGAATCGTGAATTGGCGATTCATGGTTAATGGTGAATCGTATATGATTTGGTATGTTATAAATAGGCATGTAACATTTATAGATATAAAATATAGTCAAATATTATTGCAAATAACCATGTTGAGCAGGGATTGAGCACTCATATATCAAACACACACACAAGGTGGTAGGTTCAGATCCCACTATCCTACCTAGAAACATTATTTCTTGAAGTTTGACCATTTTGCATTTCTGACTTTGGTCAAAATCATGGACTACGTGCTTCTCATTCCAAGCGCTTCATATGTACGAGTCATAGGGTTCTGAAAAAATTTGAAGGGAAGCATACGCTTTTAAAAACCATGCTTTGTGTTGATATTGCTGTAGTTCTGATATAAGAACTGTGAGAGCGTGTGATTAGTTTTTGTGCCAGTTGGCTGTGTAACAAACAACGCAAAATAAAAAAACTTTTAAAAAGCATAGGCATGCCACATGTAGTTAGGAAATCACCGTTGAGTTGCATTTAACTAATGATTTTGTATTTTGTCTACTGCGATTCTGCGAATGAATCGGCAACTATATATTTGCTTATTAAAATTCAACTTACTCTTAAAATAATGATGATAATCTAACCTTTTCTTGGAATCAAACAGCACTAGTCATATTTCCTCTCCGTGACTGCAGCATCTCTTTTGATCTCTCTATATTACAAGTGCTACACGTTTTTCGAACCCACCATGAACAAAGAAGAACCTGTGACCCCTGTGGGGCGGCTGTTCTTGCAAGAAGAAGGAAATCAAGTTATCAATTGCATAATCAATGCCAAATACCCGATCAACATAGAATCCGTTAAAGCCGAAATAGAAAACTCCATTTTGATTCAGCACCCAAGATTTCAAAGTGTTTTAGTAAGAAACAAGAATGGAAGAGAATACTGAGGTGATTAAATTTAGACAAACACATATTTGTCATTCAAGACATTGACCATGGTGATTCGCCGTCCGACGTTCTTAGCAACGACGAGATCGTGAATGGGTATTTGGCAGATCTTACTGTTTCATCGCCTCTCAACATTGATAAACCATTATGGGAAATACATATATTGAAGGACCAAAACTGCGTAGTATTGAGAATTGATCATGATTTAGGTGATGGGGTATCTTTAATGTCTTTAAGAGGGACTTCAAATCACGGGAATAGCAATGGTTAACCTTAGAGAACAGCCTGGATTACAGGTCCGATACTTTAACGACTTCGCATTCTCTCTTATTGCATAATTCTGGCCTACATAGAGTAGTAGCAGACTTCTTTCCAAAGAAGATGCACGGTACAAACCCTTTCATCCAAGGGATGCAATCGTAATCACGACCTTGCATCTGTTTTAAAGAGTTGTCTGCTAACCTTTCTCGTGAACTTGCTTTTACAGGAGATGTCAAGTTTGGTGAAGAGCAGTTCGGTGACAAGTTGGTGGGGTAACAAATTTGCCTTCCTTTTACTCCCAATTTATCCCCATAAAAATGTTGGTAATGATGCACTTCAATATGTCAAGAACGCCAAAGAAATGCTCGACAAGAAGAAACTATCGTTAGAAGCTCATTTCACTTATGCGATCAGTAAATTAGTGATGTCACTTTTGGGTCCGAAGGTAATAAATTAATCAACAAGATTCTATAACTTGAAGAATCGATATTTGTATAACTTAAAATTTGATTTATTTGTGTTTATGGGTCACGAACTTTCTTAACAACAGGGTTTTCTGTAATACAAGTTTTACGATATCGAATGTGGTTGGTCCACAAAAAGAGATTATGTTTGGAGGAAATCCTACAACTTCAATTAGAGCAACTTCGTCCAGTTTACCCCATGTAAGAAGCTTTTGCCTTTTCAATGATTTGTTTCTGTTTTGTGCTGGCTGTGTCTGGGTTCATGGATTCTAAATAATGAAACTGCAGGCACTGACAATGCATATGGTAAGTTACGCTGGAAAAGCAGAAATACAAATTCTTGTGGCTAAAGACATTATTCCAGACCCTCAGTTCCTCGCCAAGGGTTTTGAAAATGCATTGCTTGAAATGAAGGAGGCTTCTGTTAAGACCTGAGAAATTCGATTAAAGTAGTGGTGCTCCTCCGGCAAATATTACTCGGTAAGAAGCTAATACTACGTGAGAAGTGTATCTGCAATTTACTTCACTTGATATTTACTCTGGTGCAAATGAGAGTATGCTGAAACAAACTTGCGTGTTAGAGTCTCAGAAGCATATTTCAAACTCTCAAAGCAACATCAAATCGGATATGTTCCAAATTCTTGGTGAACTTTATAGGAAGTGTCGCCCAGTCAGGCAGTCAACCCCTTATCAAGATGTCATTTTTACAAGGCTTGTAGCCTTGTTTTGTCAACAATAAAGACTGCACCATAAGGCCAGCTCAATAGCTTATCTAAAAAATCACAACAGAACAAAAATGGCTACCTTCAAAGAAGGAAAATTCATTCTAACACACTAGACGGAAACACATTATAAGGATTCAATGCCAGAAACAGCACTCCATTGGCATACACGGTTCATCATTCACAAGACGGCCTTTTTATTTTCTTTTTAGGCAAAGAAGGTTAAGCATAATTTTTTTTTGGAATAAAGTACAAGCAGCCTAGAACTCAACTCACAGGCCCAAATTACAAACCCAATCTCTAATTAGAAACCACTATGTCTCTAATTAGAGACCCATTTCAAGATTAGACGTTTTGCTTTGCTTCATTCATGGTTGTTAGATGAGTTTTCTTTTGTACTAACTGATAGGGTGAGTATGATATGGATTGGGCCGAATTTAGCCTCATCTTCATCCAGTCCCATACATCGATATTAAGTTTGACATCCATATCCAATTCAGCATCCAACGAATTTGCATGAAAATGACAAGAATTTCGATTAATAACAAGTGTCATGAACAACACTAAAATCACAATTCATAATCATAATAATTGACAAAGCAGTATTGCAAAGTGAAAAATATAGTAATAATTGTTTTCTGTGTTCCTTCCAAGTTCAATCCCTAAAATTCTATGGAAATAATGCTAAAAAATAAAATGCATATTGTAATAATTATAGGTATATGTTATACTAACCTCATATTTTACAAAAAAATTATAGGTATATATATTATCACCCATAAGGTAATAGGTGCAGTTGTCCGGCGTATTTTCAAGACAACATCCGCACCTGCGTCCCGTCTATTAATATAGATCGGACGTCAATCCGTAAAAAACGGGTGGGCCTGATTGGATCCTTAATTCTCACCCCCCCCCCCACACCAACTAAAGGAAATCTCATTATCAAGTTGATATATGGATCAAGATGACATATTCTTCTCAAAAGAGAAACTTAAAGTGTTGAATTGCAGTGTCTGGAATTCGTGGTGGTCCTTAGTGTAGCACAAACTCTAGCCTTAAATGTTAGAGCACTACTCGCTCGAACTCGCAAGTTTTTTTTTATCTTAAGCTTGTTGTCAATGTAAATAGCACAAAACAATGGCTTGCTCTCTAGTCTACTTAAGCCAAGTTTCAGACTAGGTTAGAATATGGTAGTTGAGTATCACACATCACTGAATAACCCTCGAAAATGGAAGACTGGAGATAAAACGAATACGTTTGGAGAACTTCATCAACAAAGAGGTTTGTGAAGATTGAAGCATTTTTATTCACAAGTATTACCAGTCTATCTATGTGAGACTATATCGTATGATATATAATATATATTGCAAATAAGAAATCTCGAGTCAAGCTTGTCTTGTTAAACGTATCGTAATATGATTCAAGCAAGAGTTGTTCATATACTTGACAAACTTAGTTAAGAACAATTTATTGTTCATAAACTATTGTTGATTCAAGTAATCATTTGAATATTGCCCAAGCAATGGTTTTCATCATTTATGGTAATTAGTAAAGTTTCAAATTGATTAAAGAGAGTTTCAGAACTATTGAAATTTTGGTCACAGGAAGGTACACGTACCCAGTAAGCATATTATTGTCTTCTGAGTTCCGAAATAGGGGTAAGTACGGATACCTAATATGCATACCCTTTAGTTCTGATTTCATGTAAAGGGGTGAGGTACGCGTACCCGGAACCCGTATCTTGGCCATCTAAATTCACAAACTGGTCCATAGGTACGCGTACCCTTTTGCATACCTACCCAGTACGAACTAAAGCAGATGCATTCAAACTATTTTTTTAAATACGTTTGCATTGCTATGACTCTTATAAACACCTCTATAATATTTTGAATACTAATTCACTTTGTGTTTGTGTTTCATGACTCAAATCTTAAATGTTCAACGAACACGACTTTGCTTATTATTTCTAAAGATTACTTGCCGAGAACTATCAGTGTACACGGTTCCAATACTATGGACCATAGTGTATATTCTTCTATCTTATTTCAAGACAAACTTTCCACGTGCTTACATGAACTCCTAACAAGAGTTTCATCTAAACAGAGAAAGTGTTAGCTTAAATCTCAAGTTTTCTTAACTTGAATTCTAAGCAACGCTAATCTTGAAAATCTATAAACAGAGAGACTCAAGAAACCAGGAAATTCAATCCCTGGTACTTCTGTGTCCTAGTAGTTTGTTAAAGTCGTTCTCAATGGACCTAGGTTTCCTCTGGGATACACAAATAGGTTTACGGCTTAAAGACTTCACTTGGGTATTCGTGAAGCCAGTTCCAACTATCTTTACCTTGATAGTCCATGTACCTTGATCTTGTTCTTTTTATCATCGAGGTTTTGCAACTTCGTCCAGTTTACCCCATGTAAGAAGCTTTTGCCTTTTCAATAATTTGTTTCTGTTTTGTGTTGGCTGTGTCTGGGTTCATGGATTCTAAATAATGAAACTGCAGGCACTGACAATGCATATGGTAAGTTACGCTGGAAAAGCAGAAATGAAAATTCTTGTGGCTAAAGACATTATTCCAGACCCTCAGTTCCTCGCCAAGGGTTTTGAAGATGCATTGCTTGAAATGAAGGAGGCTTCTGTTAAGACCTGAGAAATTCGATTAAAGTAGTGGTGCTCCTCCGGCAAATATTACTCAGTAAGAAGCTAATACTACGTGAGAAGTGTATCTGCAATTTACTTCACTTGATATTTACTCTGGTGCAAATGAGAGTATGCTGAAACAAACTTGCGTGTTTAGAGTCTCAGAAGCATATTTCAAACTCTCAAAGCAATATCAAATCGGATATGTTCCAAATTCTTGGTGAACTTTATAGGAAGTGTCGCCCAGTCAGGCAGTCAACTCCTTATCAAGATGTCATTTTTACAAGGCTTGTAGCCCTTGTTTTGTCAACAATAAAGACTGCACCATAAGGCCAGCTCAATAGCTTATCTAATAAATCACAACAGAACAAAAATGGCTACCTTTAAAGAAGGAAAATTCATTTTAACACACTAGACGGAAACACATTATAAGAATTCAATGCCAGAAACAACACTCCATTGGCATACACGGTTCATCATTCACCAGACGGCCTTTTTATTTTCTTTTTAGGCAAAGAAGGTTAAGCATTATTATTTTTTTGGAATAAAGTACAAGCAGCCTAGAACTCAACTCACATGCCCAAATTACAAGCCCAATCTCTAATTAGAAACCACTATGTCTCTAATTAGAGACCCATTTCAAGATTAGACGTTTTTCTTTGCTTCATTCATGGTTGTTAGATGAGTTTTCTTTTGTACTAACTGATAGGGTGAGTATGATATGGATTGGGCCGAATTTAGCCTCGTCTTCATCCAGTCTCATACATCGATATTAAGTTTGACATCCATATCCAATTCAGCATCCAACGAATTTGCATGAAAATGACAAGAATTTCGATTAATAACAAGTGTCATGAACAACACTAAAATCACAATTCATAATCATAATAATTGACAAAGCAGTATTGCAAAGTGAAAAATATAGTAATAGTTGTTTTCTCTGTTCCTTTCAAGTTCAATCCCTAAAATTATATGGAAATAATGCTAAA
Organism: Papaver somniferum; assembly: GCF_003573695.1. Lineage (NCBI taxonomy): Eukaryota > Viridiplantae > Streptophyta > Magnoliopsida > Ranunculales > Papaveraceae > Papaver > Papaver somniferum. Next base: position 194,244,825 of record NC_039360.1, read on the forward strand.
AAATAAAATGTATATTGTAATAATTATAGGTATATATTATACTAACCTCATATTTTACAAGAAAATTATAGGTATATATATTATCACCCATAAGGTAATAGGTGCAGTTGTCCGGCGTATTTTCAAGACAACATCCGCACCTGCGTCCCGTCTATTAATATAGGTCGGACATCAATCCGTAAAAACGGGTGGGCCTGATTGGATCCTTAATTCTCTCCCCCCCTCCACACCAACTAAAGGAAATCTCATGATCAAGTTGATATATGGATCAAGATGACATATTCTTCTCAAAAGAGAAACTTAAAGTGTTGAAATGCAGTGTCTGGAATTTGTGGTGGTCCTTAGTGTAGCACAAACTCTAGCCTTAAATGTTAGAGCACTACTCGCTCGAACTCGCAATTTTTTTTTATCTCAAGCTTGTTGTCAATGTAAATAGCACAAAACAATAGCTTGCTCTCTAGTCTACTTAAGTCAAGTTTCAGACTAGGTTAGAATATGGTAGTTGAGTATCACACATCACTGAATAACTCTCGAAAATGGAAGAATGGAGATAAAACGAATACGTTTGGAGAACTTCATCAACAGAGAGGTTTGTGAAGATTGAAGCATTTTTACTCACAAGTATTACCAGTCTATCTATATGAGACTATATCGTATGATATATAATATATATTGCAAATAAGAAATCTCGAGTCAAGTTTATCTTGTTAAACGTCTCGTAATATGATTCAAGCAAGAGTTGTTTATATACTTGACAAACTCATTTAAGAACAATTTATTGTTTATAAACTATTGTTGATTCAAGTAATCATTTGAATATTTCCCCAGCAATGGTTTTCATCATTTATGGTAATTGGTAAAGTTTCAAATTGATTAAAGAGAGTTTCAGAACTATTGAAATTTTGGTCACAGGAAGGTACACGTACCCAATAAGCATATTATTGTTTTCTGAGTTCCGGAATAGGGGTAAGTACGGATACCTAATATGCATACCCTTTAGTTCTGATTTCATGTAAAGGGGTGAGGTACGCGTACCCGGTACCCGTATCTGGGCCATCTAAATTCACAAACTGGTCCATAGGTACGCGTACCCTTTTGCATACCTACCCAGTACGAACTAAAGCAGATGCATTCAGACTATTTTCTAAAATATGTTTGCATTGCTATGACTCTTATAAACACCTCTATAATATTTTGAATACTAATTCACTTTGTGTTTGTGTTTCATGACTCAAATCTTAAATGTTGGACGAACACGACTTTGCTTATTATTTCTAAAGGTTATTTGCTGAGAACTATCAGTGTACACGGTTCCAATACTATGGACCATGGTGTATATTCTTCTATCTTATTTCAAGACAAACTTTCCACGTGCTTACATGAAATCCTAACAAGAGTTTCATCTAAATAGAGAAAGCGTTAGCTTAAATCTCAAGTTTTCTTAACTTGAATTCTAAGCAACTCTAATCTTTAAAATCTATAAACACAGAGACTCAAGAAACCAGGAAATTCAATCCCTGGTACTTCCGTGTCCTAATAGTTTGTTAAAGTCGTTCTATATGGACCTAGGTTTCCTCTGGGATACACAAATAGGTTTACGACTTAAAGACTTCACTTGGGTATTCGTGAATCCAGATCCAGCTATCTTTACCTTGATAGTTCATGTACCTTGATCTTGTTCTTTTTATCATCGAGCTTTTGATAATTTCTTTCGGCAACAACACATATAGAAATCACAAAGTTATCTTCCTCGTAGGTTTTGTAAATCTTCAAGATAGTTATCTAAAACTCTTCTTAATTGATCGGTTTTGAAATTGTTCTTGAGAGTGGTTAATAATCTGGGCTTCTCAGCTAACTAAGTGTAAGTGTTCCAGATTTGTGAGGTTTGTTAGCTTTGTTTATGACAAACATATTTCCAAGACTTGATTTATATATTGATCTAAAGGGAAATCAAAATACACTTATGTATTAGAGGAACATTGGTATTAAAAGTCTTCATTCATGATGAAGCAACTCTTAAGTTGTTAAGGACGTCATCTATGGGAATCAATTACATAGAGGCTTACGAATTTCAAGAGACGTAAGGAGCACGAATGTATATGAATTGCTTGGAGGGTGAATTCGGTCTCAACTACATTCCAGTCCGAATTCAGATAGTAAGCTAGTGCTTGTAGCCGCTTAATACATTTCAGTGTTCAAATCTGGAGAAGTTCCCAGGGTTTTTTTTTTTTTTTTTTGCAATTGTAGTTTTCCTCGTGTTATGTTTTTCCTTTTCCACATTATATTGTTTATCTTTATAATAGGAATATCACAAGTAGTACTTTTAGAGCATATTGTGTTTTTCCTTTTCCACATTATATTATTTATCTTTATAATAGGAATATCACAAGTAATATTGTTAGAGCACTGCTTGGTTGACCCACAATTTTTGTTATATTAAGCTTGTTGTCAATGTTAGATGAACAAAACTATATCTTGATTTCTAGTCTACTAAGTCAAGTCTCGGACTAGGTATAGAGTTTGGTAATTAAATATCACACATCACCTTCTAAGACTGAATATCGACGAAAATATTTGGAGAACTTCATTAACAAGGTATGTGAACACTGACCCATTCTATTTCCTCAATATCTTACCATTCTATCTTTATGAGACTATGTCGTATGACTTCTGGTAAATTTATTACAAAGAAGAAATTTCAAGTCAAGAATGTCTTGTTAAACATCTCGAGATATGATTCAAGCATTGGATGTTCGTAGATCCTTAACAAAATTATTTCGAAACAAATTGAAAATTACCCAAGCAATCATTTTACCATTTGGGAATATTTCAAACATCAAAGAGAAAAATTCAGAACTTATATAATTTCGACTCAGGGTAGGTTGGAAAACCATCTTGCAAAAGATAAATGTCTGAGTTTCTGGAATATAAGATGGTAGGCGAATAAGTTCGCAAACCTTAATTTCATAACAAGACAGTTCGCAAACCCGGTTCACGATCCGTGGTGATATGAATTTTTTATATTAGTGAAAAAGGATAACAAGTGGAAAACCTAGTTCATGAACTGTTGCCATATGAATTCACGAGTCACAATAGGGTTGGCGACCCCGGTTCACGAGCCGCAACATCCTAACTCATGAAATGGCTTATGGATAACAACCCGTTTCACCAACGGTCCCAATAAAACTTTAACAGATGCTCAAAGACTTATTTTTAAAATATGTTTAGCATTGCTATGATTCTCATAAACACCTCTAAGACATCATTGATCACTAAAACACTTGTGCATGTGCATCATGATTACATTCTTAATTGTTTAAATGAACATCATATTGCTTACTAGTTCATAAGGAATATTTGCCAAGAACTATCATTATACACGGTTCACGTAGCTGAACCACTGTGTATATTTTTCTATATGGTTTCAATACGAACTTCTCACATACTTACTTGAAACCCTAATTAGAGTTTCATCTAAACAAATAAAGTGTTTGTTTAAATTTCAATTTATCTTAGATTGAATTATAAGCAACCCTTAGTTTTGAACATGTACAAAAATAGATATGCTCTTTCAACTGGGAAATTCAATCCCTGACATTTTGTGTCCTGGTTGATAACTAGAGGTATCCTCTATTGACCTAGGTCTTCTCTGAGAAACAGAATTAGGTCCACGACTGAAATACGTCACTTGGTTCGTGAATCCGGGTCCGACTATCTTTACCTTTATTGTTTGTGTATCCTAATCTTGTTTTTTTCTGTTATTGAGGTTTTTGTAATCTCTTTCAAGCGACATAGATAGAAACCACAAAGTTCTCCTCGTCTCAGACTTTGTGAAAATAGATATCTGAAAACTATTCTTAATTAATAAGTTCAAGATTATTCTTGAGAGGTGGTTAAGAATCCAGGATCCTCGGCTAACTGGGTGCAAGTGTTCAGGATTTGTGAGGTATGCTAGCTCTGTTTATTGAAAACATATTTGCAATCCTTGATCTTTTATCTAAAGGGAAATCAGATAGGCTTATCTGTTAGAGGAAGATTGCTACCAAATATCTTCACTTAGGTTGAAACAACTCTTAGGATGTAATAACGTTAGATAAGGGAATCAATTGCGTAGAGTCTTGCGAGGTTCAAGAGACGTATGAAGCGTGATCGTAACAGAATCGCATTGAGGGTAGATTCGGTCTCAACTACATTCCAATCTGAAGTATAATTGTACGCTAGTGTTTGTATCGGCTTAATACAGTTTGGTAATCAAATCTGGACGAGGTCCCGGGGATTTTTTTCTATTGCGGTTTCCTCGTCATCAAAATCTTGTGTGTGTGTATGCTTTTACTTTTTCGCAGGTTTTGATTGTTAAAATTACTATACAAATTTATTATCCTACCAAAAAGAAAAATTTGGTGGTGTAGTTGGTACCCCTGCATTTTCAATTAGTATCAAAGCAGGTTCGTGTACTAACAATGTCACAACCGACATTTGGATCTCTTTCTTTGATAGGAGCGGTATCAACAGATCCTGAGTGTGTTCTGGAAACCTTTGATGTTGATCTGGATATTGATTGATTAAATTCATTGATAACTATGGGATAAGGTATGGCAAGAAACCTAACTTAAGTTATCTCAGTATGTTTGGAAGTAAGTACTATATTCTTAAATATCGAGAACAAAAAGGGAAATTTGATTCCAAAAGTGACGAAGGAATCTTCCTATGCTATGCATCTAATAGTCGCGGTTTATGAGTATATAATCTCAGAACCAATGTCATAATGGAATCATCAAATGTTATTATATATGATTTGAGGAATTTTCATCATGATAACACTACTGCTGAGTTTCCTCTTGTGGAGACCACTGATAAAGTCAAAGATGCACCAATATCAAAAGAAGTTGTTCCAAAAGTTTGTGATATTGATTGCTCTAGTGTCGAGGAGAAAAACCCTGAAAAGAGTGTCCATATCAAACGTACACCTTCTCGGAATTTATGGGTTCGTAGAGATCATGATACTAATAATATTATTAGAGAAACATACTTAACTGCTAAGACAAGAGGTCATCTCCAAAATATATGCAATTACGCATGTTACTTATCTCAAGCCAAGCTCAAGAATATTGATGAAGCCTTAAATGATCTTGCTTGGGTTAGTGCTACGAATGATGGGATTAATCAATTCAAGAGACAAGAAGTTTGGGATATTTTTCTTTGTCCATCCAATATAAATATTATGGGTATAAAATGGATATTTAAGAACAAGTCAGGCGAATACAGAACGGTGGTTCAAAATAAAGCAAGACTTTTCGCTCAAGGATACTCACAGATTGAAGAAATGGACTTTGAATAAACCTTTTCTCCTGTTGTACTTTTGAGTCCATACATTTACTATTAGCTCATACTGTTTTCTCAATATTTAGCTATATCAAATGGACGTAAAATCCGTATGATTAAATGGATTTTTAAGGAAGAGGTTTACGTAGCTCAACCTAAAGGATTTCAATGTCAGTAAAATCCTGATGATATCTATAAGATCAATAAGGCATTATATGGATCAAAACAAGCTCCACGAGCATGGTATGAAAAGTTAACAATCTCTCTTCTCCGGAAAGGTTTTGCTAGAGGAGGGGCTGATAAAGCGTTTTTTTTTTATCAAATGGAGTGGAAAAGATGTCTTAGTAGCTCAAATCTATGTTGATGATATCACATATGGATTAACATCCATGAAATTTTATGATGAATTCCAAACCTCTTTAGGAAATGAATTCGAAATGAGCAATGTTAGTGAATTAAAATACTTTTTGGGTTTACAAATTCAACAACATAAGGATGAAATTTATATTTCTCAAAAAAATATGCCAAGGAACTTGTTATAAAATTTCTCCTCGAAAAAGCTAGTCCAAAGCTCACTCCCATGGCTAACACTTAGAAACTACAGCGAGACGATAATGGTGTCAAAGTAGATCAAAAACCCTACAGATCCATGATTGAAAATCTGTTATATCTAACGACAACGAGACCTGATATTCTATTTAGTGTCGGTTGTTGTGCAATGTTTCAAGCATATCCAAAAGAGTATCATCTTGCAACTGTAAAAGGAATCATCTAATATGTTAAACATACTATTGGTTATGGTTTATCTTTTATCTTTTGATACTAACACAGAAATTACTGCTTATTCTGATGCAGACTAGGCAGGTTGTGTGGAATATATAAATAGAACATTAGGAGGAATATTTCATGTTGGTATAAATCTTTTAGATTGGCGTAGCAATAAAAAAAACTCCCAGTACTTATATACATGTGAAGTCGAATACTTTGATGCAGATTCGCGTCGTACCCAACTTTTATGGATGAAACAAATGATTATTAATTATCGAATGGATTCTGGAACTATGAAAAATCTTTTATGATAACTCAAATGCGATTCACATCACTGAGAATCTCGTTGAGCACTCAAGAACAATGAAGATTGACATAAGGTATTTTTTATAAGAGAACTCTTTGAGAATGGTATTGTCAAAATTGAGTTTGTGCCTTCTAAATGAAAATTGATTGATATTATTACCAAACCATTAAATACCTGAATATTTCAAAACCTTCGGCAAGCTATTGGTATCGTTTTAGTTCATTAATCCAAGGATATTTTCTCCTCAGTTTTCATTCACATATTTTTGGAAACATACCTTGCGATTCAGATATTTCAAATATGAACTTGTTATCCATACTAGTGTACATCTTCCTACACATGTCTTTTATGAAACATGAATTTTGATGGTTTTCCAACGAGTATTTAATAAAGGTGAAAGTTACTTTGAGAGATATTTTTTTTGATATATCTCATTTTTTATCATAGGTAAAGCTCTTAACTCTTGCAAATGAGGAGTAAACTATTTTGTGAATGGCAGTATCGATCTCTCCACGATTACACTTTTGTGAAAATACTGCTACATGATTCCATAAGATGTTCTCTAGGAACCTACTTACTTCCTTGATTGCATAACCGCCAGGGAATAAGTGGTGATCTTTATTGTCTACATTTTTACATGGCTAGAAAAGTTATAATTCGTATGTTAAGTCATATCACACTAGCTAATTGTTCTCTTGGTCGTAACTGGTGTAGAGAATAGTTTTTTTCGATGGTTATTTTTATCATAAAATATTGTATCTTAGTGCCTCTGACATTAAGATCGTTATTTTAACTTCTTTGTTCGCAACTGGCGAGAAGAGAGAAAAATATTGGGATACTTATGGCAAGTAAATTTGTATGTACAAAGAAAATCCTTCTCTGGTGATTAAAGTTAAGGTCGCTCATGTTGTTATTTTAGGAATGACATGAAATGGGGAAGAGTTCTTTTGAACTTGTGCTTAAGGGTGATATCTTTGTGGGGAGAGTGGATGTGGAATTGTAGGAGATTATTACACCTTTATATCTCCTTGACACAAACCGAGTTCACTTGGTGAAATCGTCTAAGCGAAATGTTGGTATGTTTCTCTAGTCTTGAATACTCTTTTGTTTAATTCACCTTGATACTGATCTTTCACCTTTGCCAATTTTGTTGACAAAAAGGGGGAAAATATTAAGTAATATCTTACTACATTACATATGGATTTTCGGAGCATCATGTAAGAGGGAGCGGATTATTATCTATAGGTTTTACCCAATTTGCAAAATGAGTAATTGAGTGTTGACTAATGGGGAGAACACGTGAACATAGTATCGCTTCAAAGTTATGGTGCAACTCAACTTTGAGAAAGGTAACAATATTATGTTTCTGTGTAACAACCAATGAATAGAGTGTGATTACCTCATTCTAGCAAAACTCTTTTTGAGTATTTTCATAAGTTGTCATCGCTACGGATATTCAACAACAAAGGTGTTGAATGAACGCATGCATAAGTAGGGGTGCCAACAGGTCCTATCGGGTCCGGGTAGTATACTAAATACTCCCTATGAGTTAAGGTACAGAAAGAAACCTAACTTAAGTTATATCCGTGTGTTTGGCAGTAAGTGTTATATTTTTAAATATCGAGAACAAAAAGGGAAATTTGATTCAAGGAATCTTCATATGCTATGCATCTAATAGTCGCGGTTTCTGAGTATATAATCTCGGAACCAATGTCATAATGGAATCAGTAAATGTTATTACATATGATTGAGCAATTTTCAACATGATAGCACTACTGTTGAGTTTCCTCTTGTGGAGACCACTGATAAAGTCAAAGATGCACCAATATCAAAAGAAATTGTTCCAACAGTTTGTGATATTGATTTCTCTAGTGTCGAGGAGAAAACCCCTGAAAAGAGTGTCCCTATCAAACGTACACCTGCTCGGAATTTATGGGTTCGTACGGTTCATGATACCAACAATATTATTGGAGAAACAGACTTAACTGCTAAGACAAGAGGTCATCTCCAAAATATATGCAATTATGCATGTTACCTATCTCAAGCTGAGCTCAAGAATATTGATGAAGACTTAAATGATCTTGCTTGGGTTAATGCTATGCATGATGGGATTAATCAATTCAAGAGACAAGAGGTTTGGGATCTTTTTCTTTGTCCATCAAATATAAATATTATGGGTATAAAATGGATATTTAAGAACAAGTCAGGCGAATACGAAAGGTGGTTCAAAATAAAGAAAGACTTTTTGCTCAAGGCTACTCACAGATTGAAGGAATATACTTTGAAGAAACCTTTGCTCCTGTTGTACTCTTGCGTCCATACATTTACTATTTTCTCATGCTTGTTTTCTCAAGATTAAGCTATATAAATTGGACACAAAATCCGTATTATTAAATGGATTTTTAAGGAAGAGGTCTACGTAGCTCAACCTAAAGGATTTGAATGTCCGAAAAATCCCGATGGTATCATTAAGATCAATAATGCATTATATGGATCAAAACAAGCTCGGAGATCATGGTATGAAAAGCTAACAATCTTTCTTCTCAGGAAAGGTTTTGCTAGAGGAGGGGCTGATACAGCGTTTTTTTTATCAAATGGAGTGGAAAGGATGTCTTAATAGCTCAGATCTATGTAGATGATATCATATATGGATCAACATCCATGAAACTTTCTGATGAATTCCAAACCTCTTTAGGAAATGAATTCGAAATGAGCAATGTTAGTGAATTAAAATACTTTTTGGGTTTACAAATTCAACAACATAAAGATGAAATTTATATTTCTCAACACAAATATGCCAAGGAACTTGTTATAAAAATTTTCCTCGAAAAAGCCAGTACAAAGCTCATTCCCATGGCTAACACTTGGAAACTACAGCGAGACGATAATGGTGTCAAAGTAGATCAAAAACCCTACAGATCCATGATTGAAAATCTGTCATATCTAACGACAACTAGACCTGATATTCTATTTACTGTCGATTGTTGTGCAATATTTCAAGCATATCCAAAAGAGTCTCATCTTGGAACTGTAAAAGGAATCATCTAATGTGTTAAACATACTATTGGTTATGGCTTATCTTTTATATTTTGATACTAACACAGAAATTTCTACTTATTCTGATGCAGACTGGGCAGGTTTTATGGAAGACATAAATAGTACATCAGGAGGAATATTTCATGTTGGTATAAATCTTTTAGATTAGCGTAGCAATAAAAAAACTCATAGTAATTATCTACACGTGAAGTCGACTACATTGATGCAGGTTCGTGTCGTGCCCAACTTTTATGGATGTGTTTGTGGGTGAAAACTGTTTCTTCCGGTTTTGGTAAATTTATGTGTGGGTGAGAAACGAGTCTAGACCCTAAACAATGCACTGCACGGGAGTACTTTTGATTCGAGAGATAAATATGTACAATCCTGGCCTAAACCAAGAAATGGCCGTTCCAGGCTTGCTTCGGTTACAAAGTGAAGGCAAAGGGTTGGTCTTAGGGAGGGAAGCGAAGAAAGCGTTGAGACCAGAATATTTGATTCTGAAGGTGTGTTTGTTCATGACTTGTATCTGAAAGTAGAACTGGCTAGAAGAATGGAAAGATACCAGGTGACTTCTAGATACTGTGTTGTTGCCGACCAAACTCCTGTTTGGTGAAAATAGGTGAATCCTATTTATACAAGTCATATTGATACATACCCTGGTCTCGTAGGAAGTGGAAACGATTGGGTGGTGGAAGAAAAGAGTAACGTGTAACCGTCACACGTTATGCTTCCATGATGAAGGAAGTGAATTCGTGTAACCGTCAGACATTATGCTTCCATGATGAAGGAAATGAATTTGTTTACACCGTTACTTTTCACTACAACTAATTGTACAGCTTCATGACACTTTCTTGTAACAGGTGCATTGCACGCCTCACGTTGTAAACCGCCAGACCAATACCATGATGAGCATCCCCCAGTTTGTGACATGTTTGATGTCTCGAGTGTTTTCGTGGAAAACATGTAGCACTTTGCTACGTGTGGAAAGTCAAAGTCAAGGGACTTACCGCAGGAAAATATCATGTAATGCTATTAGGCTCGTTTTGGGTGGTCGCTTAAAACTTTCCACAGGTTTTTCAGTTTGGTGGCGAACTTCAATGGATGAGATCGCATCTCATGAAGGAGGGTAGTCGTTGATTATGGCTACCTTATGTTGGCGCCTTGTAATGGCGCGGTGGCGTTTTAGTGTATGCCAGTGGAAACGTGGCATGGATTGCGTGGCTCATGCATGCCAGTGGCACGGTGATACAAGTGGCACCTGACGTAGCCATGGCCACTAGATTTAGGCAGCTGGTCGCCTGAAACTTGCCACAAGTCTGTCAGTTCGGTGGCGAACTTGGATGGCTGAGATTTCATCTCGCGATGAAGGGTAGCCATTGATTATGGCTACCTTCTGTTGGCGCCTGGCGCAATGGCACCTTTAGTGCATGCCGGTGGCGTTGCGGCATGGATGTCATAGTTTTTGCATGCCAGTGGCACGATGGTGCAAGTGGCGCCTGGCGTAGCCATGTCCACTGGATTTAGGCAGTTGGTTGCCTAAAAGTTTCCATACGTCTGTCAGTTCGGTGGCGAACTTGGATGGCTAAGATTGCATCACATGAGGAAGGATGGCCATTGACTATGGCTGCATCTTGTTGTATAGCGAAGTGCCACCATTGGCATAGTGGCGCCATTGGCATAGTTGCGCCTGGTGGAGCCATGGCATAGCGACATGATAGTGGCATGCCAGTGGCGTATCCATGGCATAACGACATGCTAATGGCGTAGCCGTGGCATATCGGCATGCCAGTGGCGTTATGGCATGGCTACGCCTGTGGCGTTGTAGCATGAACAAAGCCAAGATTTGGCTCTGTGGCCAAAGTCAGGGCTTGGCGGCATGGCTAATGCTAGGGTTAGGCGCCGTGGCCAAGGTTAGGGTTTGGCGGCATGGTGTTGGACCCACATGTGGCGTGGAAACATTGGCCCTGTTGCCACATCAATCCCAACGCTCTGGGAAACGTTATTTGGATTTGGTTGGCGTAGCAAATTTGCCCAAATTAGGGTTTGGCATGTCGAAACCCTAATTAATGCGTTGCCATGCGGCCGCGGCATGGCGATACTTTTGTGCAAATGGCGTCATAACTATGCCAAAAGAGTTATGGCAAGGCCATAGTGTGGAAACAGCCACAAGAGTAGGGATTTCCGTGGGTGGCTATGATATGGCGCCAACCCTAGGGCTTACTGGGTCCCACACGGCTCATGGCATGTTGTGGGGTCGAAGTAGCATAATTTGTGCCACGACTGGAGATTAGGGCTTTGGTTAATGCATAGGCGTTCTTTTGACCAGAAAACCCTAATCTTAAGCTTTTCATGGCGTTGGCCACGAATAGGAGTTAGGTTAGCACATATGGCGCTATTTATGGCATGTTGCCACGAAGTGGCATGTTTGGCATGTTACTGCGGCAGAGTGTCATGTTGGCATGCCGATCAATATGTTGTTGTGGCAGGGCGCGTTTGGATTTCCAGTTAGTATGGTGGCGCGGCAGGGTGCGTTTGGCCTTTAACGTATGGTGGAAAGTTTAGAGCGACTTGATTGGCTAAGAAAAGGGGTCGGTAGGAAGGAGAGGGGCCGTCCAAGCATGTGCGTGGCTACACTTATGGTGTGAGTGTGGCGACTTTAGAGCAACCTGATTGGTCGACGGGAGATGGGGCCGGCAAGTATGGGCCCAGCCACAACTTATGTGCGCGCGGCGAGTTTAAAAAGACTAGATTGGTCGAGGGAAATAGGGACGGTTTTAGGATAGGGCGTGGCCAATGGCAAGTGGCGCCAAGGCATGTCCACGCCTTCATTTGCTACTGCGGATTAATTACCTAGTTTGCTTAGGCTTACTTTCGACAAGCAAGGTCTGGAATACTGCTCAAGGCGCAAAAGTAATTGATTGAATTCTATATGTTGACACAAATTTCTTTAAGTTCATATCCAGAGAGCAGCATGCTTTCTGATTGAATACCTTATGCAAAGACCTTATCCTTGATATTTGGAAATTTGTGCTACTTTGTTGCGAGTGAATACAAATTGCCATGCCATATCAACATTAAGGGTTCAGCTGGGGAACATAGCATAGAAAGCATTCAAAGAAACTTATATTAGGTGAATATGGGCATGGCGACGAAATTTACAGAACATCTAGGATGGTTGCTATATGCGCCAGTCTGGATAAATTTCATGTAAATATATTGAATGGCTCAATAAATATGCCAGTAGAGAGGTTAACACTCATGGCTCCGTTTCATTACACAGTGACGTCACATCAGATACAAGGTTTTACAATTTTAACCCTAAGCTAAAAACCACCATCAACATTAAGTCCCCTGCTTAGCACGTAACAATGGCGTTGTTGCGGGGTAAGCATGATATGGTGACAGATAAGAGTAAAATCGAAAGGCAAAGACGTGAATAGATTGCTAGGGAAATTCGACTAACCTTTGGTGGAAGACATGAGAAATCTGTGATCCTTGCATTGGAGGCTTTGCGTAATTCCGGCTTGGCCATAAGGTGCTGGCGTTGGCACTGGAATTCTGGCTACTGATCGGCAGAGATGACACTGCGACTTGGTCCGTGAATCGGTGAATGACGCTAGGCGGCTAGGTCACGGAAACGTATGGAGATGGTGCTTGGCTTCAGTCCATGGAATGATGGAAACTGGCTTCAGTCCGCGGAACGGTGAAAAGAACACTTGGAAGTTTGGCTACCAAACAGTGAAGATTGAGCCGGCTAGGTCGCATAAAGGGGCATAGATAATGCTTGGCTTGGAATGGTGAAGGTGGCGCTTCTTTGAACATCGGATATGGTGCTTCACTCTTGGTCTTGCGGAGATAGCATTGCGGATGGTGGATAGCACGGCTAGCTTGGCTACGTCCGTGGAATGGTGGAAACATCACTTTGAACTTTTTCTACCAAACGGTGAACATGGAGCCATCTGGGTCGCAGAATAGGCAGATATAGTGCGGCTTTAATCACGGAGTGCTGAAGTCATGCCGTTGCTTGCTAGGCTCTGGAGAGGGCGGAGATGGCGCTGCTTAGAATGGCCAGGATGGCGCCGCTTGGCTGGCTAGTTCATAATCGATGGCGCCGCTGGTTAGGGTGTGGACTGTTGGTGCTGGGAGTGACCTGTTGGCGCTGGCTTGGGTGTGGCGCTGGATGGGATGCGGGATGTTAACGATAGCTTGGCCGCGGCCTGTTGGCGCCATGGAGCTTTTTCCAGCGCGGGTCCGGTTGCCTCTTTCCATGTATAGCTCAAAACAAGAAACTTTCCTCCATTCGAACTCCAAAAAGTTCTATGCCTATAGAAGGCATCACCTATCCTCTTTACCTCATATTATTGGCTTTGTTTCCACATCTTGGTGCTAGCGGCAGAGTGGTAGCAATAAAGCAGGTGAGCAAATTCCAGGTATATATCTCTGTCTTTCTTCTTTTGTTTTCTCTTATGTTGTTGGTGTAAACCCTAGCCATAGTCATATCTTCCATAAACTCGTAGAAATACTTCCATATGAATGATTCTTCTCTGGTAGCAGTATTGTCATAATATTAGTTGTTATATTGATAGTAAGGAAGACAATTATTATGCAAGGTAGGCGTGCACGGACGGGTGGCTTCCATTAATTCTTTTCCCATGAAAATATATATCTAGGATTTCCTTTTCCTTTTGTGGCCGTGCACACAATTTCCGTGGTGGGACACACTCTTCCTTTGGCCAAGAGCATACTTCCTGCTGCGAGACACGGTTTTGGCTATGAACACGTTTTCCGCGGCAAAACATGGCTTTGTTGAAGCGAGTATCAGTCCCCACTCCTTCGGATATGAGCGCTCCTTTTGGATATGCGTGCTATGACTTGCGGCCAAATAAAGTTTCCCATAGAAAACTTGCCGTGGATTTTTTTTTATCATCGTACTTGATTCTGACAAAACCTTTATGCACGGTTTTCTCCAAAGTAGTAACTTTTATGTTTTGCTTCGTTGTAGTTACTTCAAAAGCATAAGGAATTTTGTTAAGATGTCACCTGAAAGCAGTTCTGCCGCCGCGTCGAGAAGTGCCAACAACTCCAAGATGAACACAGATGATGAGTTTTTTACGAAGTCTGCTGCGATTACAAGGACCCATCGAAGTTCAATCAGTCAATCCAGGGCGTATAATGAGGTTTTGTCTTCAGAAGAAAGAGTATGTGGCTTCCCCCATAGACTTCAAAATCTGTCATATTCCATTGCGCTCTTATGACAAATGGATGAAGTTCATGATAAGCCAAGAACATGTAAGAGCTAATCTGACTGAGGCGCAAAAATCGTGAATGCTGTCATGGCTTCTGCAACACTTCAAATCAGAAAAGACATTGCATGCTTGATTACTTTCATCTCCAAATGGTGTCCGGAAACTCACACGGCTATATGTAGATGGGGTGAGATGACTATTTCTTTGGAAAGCGTAGCCATTCTGTTGAGCCTTCCAATAATTGAGAAATTTGATGTTGTCTTTTCTGAGGAAGAAAAAGAAATACATGTCGCTTTGGTCACGAAAGCAACAGGATACGTTCGAAAGAATTATGAGGAAAAGTGCTTCTATAATTGGTGGGTGTCTGAGTGGTTCCCTGATGAGCCGGAGTCGGATCAAGTGATGGATGATACACTCCACGTTGCTGCATTTTTAGCGTTGTGGCTATCTAGAGATATTTTTGATGATGACTCTGGAAAGAAGGAGATAAGGCAGAAGCTCATCAAATTTTCTATTAAACTAGTGAAAGGCGTTGCTCTTCCCATTGGCAGTTTGTTTCTTGGCTCTTTTTACACCCATCTGGATCGCTTGGTAGCGGACATCTACGTATCTAATGGGTACATGAAAGTAGACTCGTATATCCATGTCGCCTTTCTCCAGGCATGGTTGTGGGAGCATTTCAAACATTATGCCCCTAACCCGAAAACCTCATTTCCCGATACATATGGCGGCTCTAGGATACTCCGTTGGTTGGAGAGGCGTCCAAGACCTGGCTCAAAGCTCATTGATATTCTTGATAACGCACATGCAGTTAATTTTCGTCCTTGGGATCCGGCCCACGCCTCCATAGTTCATCCAGACACTTTTGCTTCCGCACCGAATGTGATATTGCATTCTGCCGACGAGAATATGAGCATCGGAGAAACTGTGTTCTTTCGAAGCTGCATACCTGGGTATGTGCCATCTTTTTTCAGAGGGTCTTGTGGTGTAGTCTCTTACAACATTGACAGAGTTGCTCGATATATGGGCTTTGATCAAGGAGTCCCATTCCGTCGCCCAACGACAACTCCAGATGAATTGTTACCCGCCATTCTTGATTACAACGTCTTTGCACCAGATGAAAGCCTTCCCTTCTTGCTCCCAGAATGAAACCTTTGACGACTCCCAAGTATAATATCTTATGGAAAGATGAGTTTCACTCCATTCATTAGTTTGTGCAGGATGTTGTGACAAATCCACGTGGAAAACCTTCCTCTGCGGTTCTAGCCAAGCATAAATTGCTGAAACAGCTTCCTTCGGGCAAGCGAAAATCCTCTAGATCGGATGCAGATAGTCCCCAGAGAAAGGAGCGAAGGTCGAAAAGTCATGCAAGTGGCTTCCAATCGGATTCGACGGCTCTTGTGACATTCAGTTCTTTCAACACGCAAGTATGTATGATCTTCTTACTGGTTTGGTTGAATTGCATAAATCCTCCACTTTGCCGCTGAACATCTGCTCTTCTTTTAACTCAGGGTCTCGAAAATTCGAACGTCTTCTCCAGACTTTCCCAGGGTCGGAAAATGGCGCCTCTTGAGGAAGCGGCCAGCGACACTGAGTCTCTTGAAGGTGGGGAAGAAGTTGGAGAGAAGGAAAGCTCAAGATCTGGTGGAAATGAGAAGATCACTTCTGAATGTAGCGATGAGTCTTCTTCCAGTGAGCCCTCAGACGAGTCGGTGAGTTTTCACACGTTTTTCGTCTTGGACTTATTTATTTATATGGAGCAAATATTCAATTGGTGATATCACAGGAAGAAACCGCTTCTGAAAGTAACCTCGAGATGGAGATTCGTGGAAATGAAGATATAACCGTGTCTCCAATCATGGAAACCGTACCCCCTGGTAATATGGAGATTGAGATTGATCGTCGTGAAGATGTTGTTGTGTCCCCAATGGCGGAAAACGCTATTGTGATGACGGGCGAGATTGTTCCCAAAGAACCCTTGTTGGTTACGGTCTCAGCTGCAGGCGCCGCTTTCGTCCCTCCATTCTTGACTCCTTATGAAGATCACGTGCTGATTGGAGGTTTCAGTGTATAGTTAAGTATGAGGCGCTGTATACCAAGATATAGAAAAGGTATGGACATATTTCCACAACTAAAAAGATCACCAGCTGGTTTGCGTTAGTTAAGCGAGTGGAAGAAACATTATCTTCAATCCATGATATATGCAACGTGACTGGTCACACTGTTTCCGGAGATGTAATCTCAAGTTGGAAGTTCCATCGGGATATGTGTGTAGACTTTGAGTTTAACGTCTCCTGGTTGTGTGAGGGATTTTCTGAGATCCAAAGGCTACAGGCTGAAGCGGTTGATGGTCCTTCTGCGGATTTGATTAATCAACATGAGGAAGAAGTCGATTGTCCCAGGAATTGAAGCTGAAACAGGCGGCTCTTCAAAGCATGAAGGACATTTTCTCCAAGAAGAACGAGCCGTTGTTAGGCAATTCTCCTTGAATGTTTTTATTTTCTGAACTTCCTTTTTTTAGAGTCTTTTTTTTTTGAAAGGCAAAAGAAACGCCTAGTTCATGGTTTGATTTTCTGGTTTCTGGATTGATAGATGATTGTTTCTTATAAGAATTTTTGGATCATTTTGGAATAATGGCCCTTTGATCAATTGATATGTCAAAATCTGAATTGTGAACGTAGATAGCAAAATCATTTGGGAAAATTGTGAAACCGTGAATGTTACATGAGAAAAGGAGAAATATGCGATGATATGAAATCCTGAGTTGATTGGGTTATCGGCTTCCATTTGTAATTGTGAAAACCAAAACAATAAATCGTGTAAGCATTGTCTGACAAAACTTACTCGCTTTAGGGTCTTTCATCAAATTTGAATCTTCAAGGAGTAAATCCGAGTCTATATGTGATGCTCTCGTTGCCGCGAGAAGTCCCCAGTCATTCTTTATTGTCTGTGGAACATATTTATGTCAATCCACGGTAAGGCGGAGAATCTCTAGTCCCCAGACGTAATTCTCCTGAATCTTCATTTCCTTGGACGATGCGCTTCAAAGCATTGGATTCACCGGTAGGATGATGAAATTGAGAGTTGAATTTGTAACCGAGAGATTAATCTCCCACTATGGTCGCCAATTGTTTGTGGGTGAAAACTGTTTCTGCCGGTTTTGGTAAATTTATGTGTGGGTGAGAAACGAGTCTAGACCCTAAACAATGTACTGCATGGGCGTACTTTGATTCGAGAGATAAATCTGTAAAATCCTGGACTAAACCAAGAAATGGTCGTTCCAGGCTTTCTTCGGTCACAAAGTAAAGGAGAAGGGTTGGTCTTAGGGAGGGAAGCGAAGAAAGTGTTGAAACCAGAATAATTGATTCTGAAGGTGTGTTTGTTCATGATTTTATCTGAAAGTAGCAGAATGGAAAACTACCAGGTGACTTCAAGATACTGTGTTGTTGCCGACCAAACTCCTATTTGGTGAAAATAGGTGAAGCCTATTTATACAAGTCATATTGAAACATACCCTGGTCTCGTAGGAAGTGGAAACGATTGAGTGGTGGAAGAAAAGAGTAACGTGTAACCGTCAGACGTTATGCTTCCATGATGAAGGAATTGAATTAGTGTAACCGTCAAACATTATGCTTCCATGATGAAAGAAATGAATCTGTTTACACCGTTACTTTTCACCACCACTAATTGTGTCGCTTCATGACACTTTCTTGTAACGGGCGCATTGCACGCCGCACGCTGTAAACCGCCAGACCAATACCCTGATGAGCATCCCCCGTTTATGACATGTTTGATGTCTGGAGTTTTTTCGTGGAAAACATGTAGCACCTTGGTACGTGTGGCAAGTCAAAGTCAAGGGACTTACCGCAGGAAAATAACATGTAATGCTATTAGGCTCGTTTTGGCTGGTCGCCTAAAACTTTCCACAGCTTTGTCAGTTCGGTGGTGAACTTCAATGGCTGAGATCGCATCTCATGAAGGAGGGTAGTCGTTGATTATGGATACTTGGGTTGGCGCCTGGTAATGGCACGGTGGCATTTTGGTGTACGCCAGTGGCAGCATGGCATGGCTCGTGCATGCCAGTGGAACGGTGATACAAGTGGCACCTGGCGTAGCCATGGCCACTAGATTTAGGAAGCTGGTCGCCTGAAACATGCCACAAGTCTGTCAGTGGAGAACTTGGATGGCTGAGATTGCATCTAATGATGACGGGAAGCCGTTGATTATGGATACCTTCTATTGGCTCCTGGCGCAATGGCACCTTTAGTGCATGTCGGTGGCGTGCGGCATGGATGGCATAGTTTGTGCATGCCAGTGACACGATGTTGAAAGTGGCACGATGGTGAAAGTGGCGCCTGGCGTAGCCATGGCCACCGGATTTAGGCGTCTGGTTGCCTAAAAGTTGCCATACGTCTGTCAGTTCAGTGGCGAACTTGGATGGCTGAGATTGCATCTCATGAGGAAGGATGGCCATTGATTATGGCCACATGTTGTTGTATAGCGAAGTGGCGCTATTGGCATAGTGGCGCCTGGTGGAGCCATGGCATAGAGGCATGCTAGTGGCATGCCAGTGGAGTAGCCATGGCATAATGGCATGTTAATGGCGTAGTGGAACGCTAGTAGCCGTGGCATAGTGACGTTGTGGCATGGCCACGCCTGTGGCGTTTTAGCATGGCCAAAGCCAAGAATTGGCTCCAAGGCCAAAGTCAGGGCTTGGCGGCATGGCAAAGGCTAGGGTTTGGCGTCGTGGCCAAGATTAGGGTTTGGTGGCATGGTGTTGGACCCACATGTGGCGTGGCAACATTGTCCCTGTTGCTACAGCAATCCCAACGCTCTGGGAAACGTTATTTGGATTTGGTTGGCGTAGCAACTTTGCCCAAATTAGGGTTTGGCATGTTGAAACCCTAATTAGTGCGTGTGGCATGCGGCCGCGGCATGACGATACTTTTGTGAAAATGGCGCCATAGCTATACCAAAGTAGTTTTGGCAAGGCCATAGCGTGGAAACGACCACAAGAGTAGGGATTGTCGTGGGTGGCTATGATATGGCGCCAACCCTAGGGCTTCCTGGGTCTCACACGACTCGTGTCATGTTGTGGGGTCTAAGTGGCATAATTTGTGCCACGACTGGAGATTAGGGCTTTGGTTAATGCAAAGGCATGCTTTTGATCGGAAAACCTTAATCTTAAGCTTTTCATGGCGTTGGCCACGAACAGGAGGTAGGTTAGCACATAGGGTGGCATGCCGATCAATATGTTGTTATGGCTTGGCGCGTTTGGCTTTCCAGTTAGTATTGTGGCGCGTCAGGGTGTGTTTGGCCTTTAACGTATGGTGGCAAGTTTAGAGCGACTTGATTGGCCAAGAAAATGGGTCGGCCAAAAATAATGCGCGGCCACACCTCTAGTTCTTGTGGCGCATTTAAAGTGACCCGATTGGTCGATAAGAAGGAGAGGGGAATGGGCCCAGCCATAACTTATGTGCGCGTGGAGATTTTAAAGCGAACTGATTGGTCGAGGGAAATAGGGCCGGTTTTAGGATGGGGCGTGGCCAATGACGAGTGGCGCCAAGGCATGGCCACGCCTTCCTTTGCTGTTGCGGCTCCCTGTTTTCTGACTCTAGGCAAGGTTTTGCACCTACTAATCCATGACGGATTAATTACCTACTTTTCCTAGGCTTAGTTTCGACAAGCCACGTCTGGTATACTGCGAAATGCGCAAAATTAATTGATTGAATTCTGTGTGTTGACACAGAGTTCTTTAAGTTCATAGCCAGAGAGCAACATGTTTTCTGATTGAAAACCTTATGCAAAGACCTTATCCTTGATATTTGGAAATTTGTGCTACTCTGCTGCGAGTGAACACAAATTGTCATGCCATATCAACATTAAAGGTTCAGCCGGGGAACATAGCATAGAAAGCATACAAAGAAACTTATATTAGGTGAATATGGGCAAGGCGCCGAAATTTACAGAACATCTAGGATGGTTGCTTATGCGCCAGTCTGGATAAATTTCAAGTAAATATATTGAATGGATCAATAAATATACCAGTGTAGAGGTTAACACTCATGGCTCCATTTCCTTACAGAGTGACGTCACATCAGATACATGGTTTTACAATTTTAACACTAAGCTAAAAACCACCATCAATAGGATGAAACAAATGATTACTGATTATCGAATGGATTCTGGAACTATGAAAATATTTTGTGATAACTCAAGTGCGATTCGCATCACTGAGAATCTCTTTGAGCACTTAAGAGCAAAGCACATTGACATAAGGTATCATTTTATAAGAGAACTCTTTGAGAATGGTATTGTCAAAATTGAGTTTGTACCTTATAAATGAAAATTGATTGATATTCTTACCAAACCATTAAACACCTGAATGTTTCAAAACCTTCGGCAAGCTATTGGTGTCGTTTTAGTTCATTAATCCAAGGATATTTTTGCTCCTGTTTTTATTCACATATTTTTGGAAACATACCTTGTGATTCAGATATTTCAAATCTGAACTTGTTATCCATACTAGTGTACATCTTCCTACACATGTCTTCCATGAACCATGACTTTTGATGGTTTTCCAACGAGTGTTTATTAAAGGTGAAATTTACTTTGTGAGATTTGTTTTTCATATATCTCATTTTTTCTCATAGGTTAAGCTCTTAACTCTTACAAAAGAAGAGTAAACTATTTTGTGAATGGCAGTATCGATCTCTCCACGATTACACTTTTGTGAAAATACTGCTACATGATTCCATAAGATGTTCTCTAGGAACCTACTTACTTCCTTGATTGCATAACCGCCAGGGAATAAGTGGTGATCTTTATTGACAAAGGTAACAATATTATGTTTCTGTGTAACAACCAATTAATAGAGTGTGATTACCTCATTCTAGCAAAACTCTTTTCGAGTATTCTCATAAGTTGTTATCGCTACGGATATTCAACAACAAAGGTGTTGAATGAATCATGCATAACTATGGGTGCCAACGGGTCCTATCGGGTCCGGGTAGTATACTAAATACTCCCTATGAGTTAAGGTACGACAAGAAACATAACTTAAGTTATCTCCGTGTGTTTTGAAGTAAGTGTTATATTTTTAAATATCGAGAACAAAAAGGGAAATTTGATTCAAGGAATCTTCCTATGCTATGCATCTAATAGTCGCGGTTTCTGAGTATATAATCTTAGATCCAATGTCATAATGGAATCAGTAAATGTTATTATATATGATTTGAGAAATTTTCATCATGATAGCACTACTGCAGAGTTTCCTCTTGTGGAGACCACTGATAAAGTCAAAGATGCACCAACATAAAAAGAAGTTGTTCAAACAGTTTGTGATATTGATTTCTCTAGTGTCGAGGAGAAAAACCCCGAAAAGAGTGTCCCTATCAAACGTACACCTGCTCGGAATTTATGGGTTCGTAGGGATCATGATACCAACAATATTATTGGTGAAACAGACATAACTGCTAAGACAAGAGGTCATCTCCAAAATATATGCAATTATGCATGTTACTTATCTCAAGCTGAGCTCAAGAATATTGATGAAGCCTTAAATTATCTTGCTTGGGTTAATGTTATGCATGATGGGATTAATCAATTAAAGAGACAAGAGGTTGGGATCTTTTTCTTTGTCCATCCAATATAAATATTATGGGTATAAAATGGATATTTAAGAACAAGTCAGGCGAATACGAAACGGTGGTTCGAAATAAAGCAAGAATTTTTGCTCAAGGCTACTCACAGATTAAAGGAATATACTTTGAAGAAACCTTTGCTCATGTTGTACTCTTTAATCCATACATTTACTATTAGCTCATGCTTGTTTTCTTAAGATTAAGCTATATCAAATGGACGTAAAATCCGTATGATTAAATGGATTTTTAAGGAAGAGGTTTACGTAGCTTAACCTAAAGGATTTGAATGTCCGGAAAATCCCGATGATATCTTTAAGATCAATAAGGAATTATATGGATCAAAACAAGCTCTGCGATCATGGTATGAAAAGCTAACAATCTCTCTTCTTAGGAAAGGTTTTGCTAGAGGAGGGGCTGATAAAACGTTTTTTTTAATCAAATGGAGTGGAAAGGATGTCTTAATAGCTCAGATCTATGTAGATGATATCATATATGGATCAAAATCCATAAAACTTTCTAATGAATTCCAAACCTCTTTAGGAAATGAATTCGAAATAAGCAATGTTAGTGAATTAAAATACTTTTTGGGTTTACAAATTCAACAACATAAGGATAAAATTTATTTTTCTCAACAGAAATATTCCAAAGAACTTTTTATAAAGTTTCGCCTCAAAAAATCCAGTCCAAAGCTCACTCCCATGGCTAACACTTGGAAACTACAGCGAGACGATAATGATGTCAAAGTAGATCAAAAACTCTATAGATCCATGATTGAAAATCTGTTATACCTAACGACAACTAGACCTGATATTCTATTTAGTGTCGGTTGTTGTGCAATATTTCAAGCATATCCAAAAGAGTCTCATCTTGCAACTGTAAAAGGAATCATCTAATATGTTAAACATACTATTGGTTATGGTTTATCTTTAACATTTTGATACTAACACAGAAATTACTGCTTATTCTGATGCAGACTGGGCAGGTTGTGTGGAAGACAGAAATAGTACATCAGGAGGAATATTTCATGTTGTTATAAATCTTTTAGATTGGCATAGCAATAAAAAAAACTCATAGTACTTATACACACGTGAAATCGAATACATTGCTGCAGGTTCGTGTCATATCCAACTTTTATGGATGAAACAAATGACTACTGATTATTCAATGGATTTTGGAACTATGAAAATATTTTGTGATAACTCAAGTGCGATTCGCATCACTGAGAATCTCGTTGAGCACTCAAGAACAAAGCACATTGACATAAGGTATCATTTTATAAGAGAACTCTTTGAGAATGGTATTATCAAAATTGAGTTTATGCCTTCTAAATGAAAAATGATTGATATTCTTACCAAACCATTAAATACCTGAATGTTTCAAAACCTCCGGCAAGCTGTTGGTATCGTTTTAGTTTATTAATCCAAGGATATTTTCGCCCCTGTTTTTTTTACATATTTTTGGCAACATACCTTGCGATTCAGATATTTCAAATCTGAACTTGTTATCCATACTAGTGTACATCTTCCTACATATATATTCTATGAAACATGACTTTTGATGGTCTTCCAACAAGTGTTTAGTAAAGGTGAAAGTTACTTTGTGAGATTTGTGTTTTGATATATCTCATTTTTTCTCATAGGTTAAGCTCTTAACTCTTGCAAAAGAGGAGTAAACTATTGTATATGGGGAAAAACGATTTTCTAGTTTTTACGGAATTGAGGAGATGACCGTGCGGAGGAGACTCCTTGAACCGAAAAAATGCTCAACCTCACACAGATGCACTGCAAGAAGGGAGAGCTTTAAGTTCGAGAGATCAATCTGTAGGACTCCGGCCTAAACCAAGATAATGGTCGTTCCAGAGTCAATTCGGTCACAAGAGATGATGGGTTGATCTGTAGGAGGGAAGCTGAGAAATATGTGAGATCAATGGTGATCGAGATTGTGGGTGTATTGTGTATTCTACGTAAGAAAGTTCTGAATGATTGAATTTTACTCAGTTGAGAGTGATTGCTCAAACGATGAGTTTGTGTAGACGAAAGATTGTCTGTGTGAACTTGTCGATAAATTCTTGTCTGTTTCAATCATGATTCAGAGGCCTTTTATATTGCTGAATTGAAAACACCATGATCCCGTGAAGTGTGACAGTTGCTGGAGTCAAAGAGTGGGGAAGTGTAAAATCATGTTGAAACCAGTTGCTCATCGTGCGGAGACTTGGTTAAATTTCCACCTACTACTTTGCTAACTCCTCCAACTGATTGCACGACTTGCTCACATTCTCATGGTGTGTATGAACACATGTGCCGTAGACCGCCAGACCAAAATCCTAGTTAATATCCCCCCATGTGACACGATCAATATCTCATGAATGTGGAGTCTGCAAGACAGACGTGTATTTAGTTAGTCAGTTGCTGACTTTATGAGACTATGAGTCCTTGTGTTGCTGAGTTGAACATAATTTGCAAATGTTCTGAAACTCATGAATCGAACATGTCTGCTGAGATATGTTCGAGACAGTAAATATTATTGTCGAATAAATGTTGATAACCTGAGTAAACTGTGCTGCTGAATCGTTGAATATTGATAGTTGAACCAATATTCCTTAGTCTGAGAAAATATTGCTCATCTGAGAAAATGTCGCTCATCTGATGAATTATTGAATATTGATAGTTGAACCAACATTCTTCAACGTGAAAAAATATTGTCCATTTTAGCGAATATTGCTCATTTGATGAATTGTTGAACCAATATTCTTTGGTGTGAGCAGATATTGCTCATTTGAAAAAATGTTGCTCGTCTGAGCAGATGTTGATTTAAGATGCTGAGCCGAGCATAATTATTAAAATGTTGACCACGGGATCAATGTAAAATTGTTAATGTTTGAATCTGCTCAGAATTATTTTTTTGCAGAGCTCTGGATTCGAAACCCTAATTTTGATCAATTGCTGAATTGATGATTTACTGAAAACCGTTCATGATATGAAGGAGGGACCGGCTATATGGGATGATGAATCGACCGTGTAGCTCCCAGATGCTCAAGTGAGCAAAAATACCAAAGTATTCTGAAGACCAGTTGGTGAAAAGATGATTAAATGCTGGTTTCATCATTTATTAAAATAGTGCTCGTGTGAGCGTCAGGTAGTAAAACCTGATTATGGAGAGATGAGGGACCGACCAAGGTGGCATGAGACCGTCCCTTGGTTATCATGGGACCAGCTTGATGGTCGTTTGAGCCAACTCCAAGTTGTTTGGGAAGAGTTTGGACCTAATATGAGCAATTGAGAAAATTATGTCAAAATTGTTAAAACACGTGGGACCAGATCTTTGCAGGCCTCAGGGCCAGCCTTGGTCGATCAAGGAGACATGCACGTGTCACCATAATGTCCGTATCTCAGTCCTGAGAGTTTCGATATTTTCTGATGCGCGTTTGAGCAACATTTTGAGAAAATATGAAGGATTCAGGGTTTTGCTGAAACTGGGGAATCTTCATGAGATGATGAAAAAATAATTAATAAAATAGGGAATTTCAAGGTGTGGGACCATCCACGGCTAGGGCATGACCGGCCATCTAGCAAGCTCGGTCCCGCAGTACCTTTCCCAATTTTATATATTTTCACTGATGTGAGGGAAATACCATGAAACTTAAGAATTTCATGAGATTAAGGAATTTCCATGAGATTAGGGAAATAATAATAATAATAAAATAGGGAGTGATGAAGTGTGGGACCGGCTATGTCCAGGGCATGGCCGGCCAGCCAATGGGCACGGTCCCAAGGCGCTCTTCCTAATTTAATGTAATTTTTCATGATTTTAGGGAAATATCATAAAATCAAAAAGGTTTGTTGAAACCAGGGAATTTTGTTGGAATCAGGGAGTTTCCATAAGATGAGGAAACATAAAATAAAAATAATAATAAATCAAGGGGCGTGTGGGACCGGCTAGGGATGACCGGACGGCTAGAGCCCAGTCCCACGAGTTTCCCTAATTTTATATTATTTTTCATGGGTTTAGTGAAATTTCATGAATTCAAGGAATTTTCATGGACGAGGGAAATAATAATAAAATAATAAGGAGTCATGAGGTGTGGGACCGGCCACGGATAGGGCATGACCGACCGTCTAGTGAGCCCGATCCCACGACATCTTTCCTAATTTATTATTATTCCTTTGATACGAGGAAACACCATGAGACTGGGGAGCTTCCTTGAGACGAAGGAGATTTGCTCAAATGCAGGGATTTTCATGAGATCAGGGAAAATAATAAAAATATGATAAAATATAAAATTAGACATGGGATTGGCCACGGTGTGACCTGCCGGCCGGTGGGCCCAGTCCCTCAGCGCCTCGATTAATATTTTATTATTTATTATTTTCTTCCTATTTTGCATAGGTTCATTGTTCCTTCGTGTTTTGGAATGCTCGTTTGTGCATTCAGGTGCTCGTTTGTGCATTATTGTTGTGTACACTTGCACCAATTTGGTCGGGGCTTACTCGAGAGCTGCTCAGATGCCCGCACGTTGAATATTTATCACTAACCCGTGGAATTCTGTTAGGAAGAACCTCAAATTGAAGTGACGAAATATTACGAAGAATCGTAGAATATTGCTGAATATTCAGTTAACGATTAGAGATAATTAATTGATGGCTCTATACTAGCAGGCATACTGTCTAGGAGCATTAATTATCTGATAATTGAGAAATATGAGCTTGTTGAAACGTCATATCTCCTTTATATAGTCAGGGAAAACCTTGTTGCATCCTGAAGACGTTATTGCTCTATACTAGCAGGAAAGATGTCTAGGAGCCGTCCACTCTTTCAATTCTATATAGAAATAATTACTGAAATTGCTCAGTATTCATGAGATGTGTCGTTTCCTCAGCAGAGAGATTACACATCTACATATACTCTGAGAGACAATATTCTCAGTCAGAGATTTCATGGAACGAGCTTTCATGTTTCAATGAGAGACATGAGCCTCAATACTCATTTGATTGCTGGATCAGGAGCATGTATAATTATGGTTTTACGATTTTAACCCTTGTCGAAAATCCACCATCTACAACTATTTTGTGAATGGCAGTATTGATCTCTCCACGATTACACTTTTGTGAAAATACTGCTACATGATTCCGTAAGATGTTCTCTAGGAACCTAGTTACTTCCTTGATTGCATAACCGCCAGGAATAAGTGGTGATCTTTATTGTCTACATTTGTGCATGGATAGAAAGGTTATAATTCTTATGTTAAGTCGTATCGCACTAGCTAATTGTTCTCTTGGTTGTAACTGGTGTAGAGAATAGTTTTTTTCGATGTTAATTTTTATCACAAAATCTTATATCTTAGTGCTTCTCACATTAAGATCGGTATTTTTAACTTTTTTGTTCGCAACTGGCGAGAAGAGAGAAAAATATTGGGATACTTATGACAAGTAAATTTGTATGTACAAAGAAAATCCTTCTCTGGTGGTTAAAGTTAAGGTCGCTCATGTTGTTCTTTTAGGAATTACATGAAATGGGGGAGAGTTCTTTTGAACTTGTGCTTAATGGTGATATCTTTGTGGGAGAGCGGATGTGGAATTGTAGGAGATTCTTACACCTTTATATCTCCTTGATGCAAACCTAGTTCACTTGGTGAAATAGTCTAAGCAAAATGTTGGTATGTTTCTCTAGTCTTGAATACTCTTTTGTTTAATACACCTTGACACCGATCTTTCACCTTTGCCAATTTTGTTGACAAAAATGGGGGAAATATTAAGTAATATCTTACTACATTACATATGGATTTTCAGAGCATCATGTAAGAGGGAGTGGATTATTATCTATAGGTTTTACCCATTTTGCAAAATGAGTAATTAAATATTGACTAAGGGGGATAACACATGAACATAGTATTGCTAAAGTTATGGTGCAACTCAATTTTGACAAAGGTAACAATATTATGTTTATGTGTAACATACAATTAATAGAGTGTGATTACCTCATTCTAGCAAAACTCTTTTTGAGTATTCTCATAAGTTGTTATCGCTACGGATATTCAACAATAAAGGTGTTGAATGAATCATGCATAACTAGGGGTGCCAACGGGTCCTATCGGGTCCGGGTAGTATACTAAATACTCCCTATGAGTTAAGGTACGACAAGAAATCTAGCTTAAGGTATCTCCGTGTGTTTGGCAGTAAG
The DNA here is from genome assembly GCF_003573695.1 of Papaver somniferum. Taxonomy (NCBI): domain Eukaryota; kingdom Viridiplantae; phylum Streptophyta; class Magnoliopsida; order Ranunculales; family Papaveraceae; genus Papaver; species Papaver somniferum. The sequence continues at coordinate 194,273,324 of NC_039360.1, forward strand.
TGTTATATTTTTCAATATCGAGAACAAAAAGGAAAATTTGATTCAAGGAATTTTCCTATGCTATGCATCTAATAGTCGCGGTTACTAAGTATGTAATCTGAGAACCAGTGTCATAATGGAATCAATAAATGCTACTATATATGATTTGAGAAATTTTCATCATGATAGCACTACTGCTGAGTTTCCTCTTGTGGAGACCACTGATAAATTCAAATATGCACCAATATAAAAAGAAGTTGTTCCAACAGTTTGTGATATTGATTTATCTAGTGTCGAGGAGAAAAACCATGAAAAGAGTGTCCCTATCAAACGTACACCTGCTCGTAATTTATGGGTTCGTAGGGATCATGATACCAACAATATTATTAGAGAAACAGACTTTGAAAAAGTGGGGGTACAACAACCGCACACAATATTTCGATTAGAAATTTGTATGTACTAACTCCAATATACTTTCAAGAAAATCAACTAGACTCAATATTAATAAAGTATATCAAAGAGTTATATCTCTCTTTCTCGATTCAATTCTTACTCAAGCAAATAGTAATCTGCGAGTCTAATTGAATACAAGAGAAATCACTTGAACGGTAACAAAGACCAATGTTCAAGTATCAATCAATTTCAATCAACAACCAAAGGTCGGATTTCCAATTAATTGATTCTAATGCAGAACCTGTGATATTTCAATTATATAACAAAATATAATGCGGAAAAGAAATAACACATGTTAGAGCATTGCTCGGTAGAACTCGCATGCGTTGCTATCTCAAGCATGTTTGTCAATGTTAGTGATCAAAACTATAAGTCTTGATTTCTAGTCTACTATAGCTAAGGTCTCGGACTAGGATAGAAAGTGTAGTTGAGCTCAATAACTCCATGACAATCATCATACAAGACGAAGGACTACTCAAGGAACTGGTGGATCTTCATCGACTAAAAGGTATGTGGAAACTTGAACTTACCTATCACTCAAAAGTCTATTTATCTTCTATCTTGAGACAAAAGTCATTTTTCTATATAGACTTAGATTATATACATTTGGTATTTCGAGCCGAGTTTACCTCGCCTATCTATTTCTAGAAATATGTGTTGGTAAAGCTTTCACTTTAGCCAAGTTCATCTTTACCTAGTGACAAAAGTCATGTTATGTTTCAATCACTTTCAATTTGCTCTGATGAAAAGTGGTTTGTGAATAACAACTATATAACATTCTCTGAGAATGTTTCAGTGATTGAAATGAGAGTTTAGAATATATAACCATTTGGAGGAGATAAGCATTATTGTGGAAACACATATATGTATAAGTCCTTATTGCTTGAACCGAAGTTTGCTAACTTTGTTGGTAAAGCGAACCGGAGAAGTGCGTGAGCTAAGTCCGCGAACTCAGTCCGCGAACTGGCGAAGTTCTCAAACCCGAAAATTTCTGCTGGAGTTTGTAGACACCATCTGGGAACTTAAGTCCGCGAACCCAGTCCGCGGACTTGAGTAGGTTATGTCTAAAAACGATGTTTAGTGAACTTATCTTTATAAACTAAGGAATGCAATCGCAAACCATGGCTATAGAGTTCATGAACCGATTCATGTGAATCAAATCGTTTTTGCTTCAATTTTGTCTTGTGTAGTACATAAGATTTCCTTGCAATAGAACAACTCTCTAACTAGTTCATTTGAGTCATTTGAACTAGTTATGGTGAAGAAGAATATGGTTGATATGAAAGTGATCATATGGCTAACCATTTGGTTAACTATTGTTGAACCAACTAATGTACAAGTTTGGGTACGGTTACACAATCCCAGGAACGTGTGTTTCATGTGTGTATAACAAGCTATTTTTTCGATCTAACGGTTGATAAATATTAGCTTGAATCTAAATCAGGTTTTCATCTAACGGTGAATATTGAATGATTTTTTACCAAGCTAACATTGATTGCAAACCCTGATTTGAAATATTATATAAGGGAGAACTCTAGCAACTGGGAAACCTAATCACCACGCATTCTTTGTGATACTAGTTGTGATAAGCTAGAGTCGATTCTCCTTTAACCTTTGGTTTCTTCTTCTAAACCAGGTTAACGACTTAAAGACTTCATTAGGATTGTGAAGCTAGACCGATACTACTTTTCTTGTAGTTGTGTGATCTGATCTTGTTGTTTCTATCATACGAGTACAATTGTAATAATTGGCGTGAGATTTCTATCTCCGATAGGAAAGATAAAAATTAATCACAAACATCTTCGTCTCATCGTTTTTGATTCCATAATATCTTTTTTCGCTGCGTCGATTAAGACTGTTGTGAGGTGATTGATAATACTATGATGTTCTTCGGGAATATAATTCCGGATTATCAATTGGTTCATGTTCACCTTGATTTATCAAAAGACAGAACAAAACTCATAGGTATATTCGTGGGAGACGGATTTATCTATTATTGTAGACTTTTCTGTGTGATACAAATTTGCTTATTAAAGTCTTCGACTTTGGGTCGTAGAAACTCTTAGTTGTGGGTGAGATAATCTAAGGGAATCAAGTACGTAGCATCATGCTGGGATCAGAGACGTAGGAGCATAACCGTACCTTGGATCAGTGTGATATTGGTTGGGGTTCAACTACAATCCATACCGAAGTTAGTTTGCAGTAGGCTAGTGTCTGTAGCGGCTTAATACAGTGTGTGTTCAATCTGGACAAGGTCCTGGGGTTTTTCTGCATTTGCGGTTTCCTCGTTAACAAAATTCTGGTGTCTGTATTATTTCTTTTCCGCATTATATTTTGTTATATAACTGAAATATCACAGGTTGTGCGTTGTTCAATCAATTAGAATATCCGACCTTTTGGTTGTTGAGTTAAATTGATTGACACTTGGATATTGGTCTTTGGTACCATCCAAGTTATCTCTCTTTGATAAAGAGTCGCAGATTTCTATTTGCTTGAGTATAGATCAAATCGAGAGATTGAGATATAAACTCTTTGATGTACTTTTATCTAGATTGAGTCTGAATGTCTAGTTCATTCTCTAGAAAGTATATTGGAGTTTGTCCATACAGATTGCTAAGTGAAATATTGGGTGTGGTTGTTAGACCCCCGCTTTTTCAATACAGGCATCAGAATTTTGTTAACGAGAAAACCGCAAATGCAGAAAAACCTCGGGACCTAGCCCAGATTGAACACACACTGTATTAAGCCGCTACAGACACTATCCTACTACAAACTAACTTCGGTCTGGACTGTAGTTGAACCCCAACCAATCTCACACTGATCCAAGATACAGTTGCGCCCCTTACGTATATGATCCCAGCAGGATACTACGCACTTGATTCCCTTAGATGATCTCACCCACAACTAAGAGTTTCTACGACCCAAAGTCGAAGACTTTAATAAACAAATCTGTATCACACAGAAAAGTCTACGGTAATAGATAAATCTGTCTCCCACAGAAATACCTACAAGTTTTTGTTCCGTGTTTTGATAAATCAAGGTGAACAGGAACCAATTGATAACCCGGACTTATATTCCCGAAAAACAGCCTAGAATTATCAATCACCTCACAATAATCTTAATCGACGCGGCAAAAGAAGATATTGTGGAATCACAAACGATGAGACGAAGATGTTTGTGACTACTTTTAAATCTTGCGTATCGGAGATATTAATCTCAATCCAGTTGTTATGATTGTACTCAACACTATAGAATATGCAAGATCAGATCACATAACTATGAGAAAGTAGTATCGGTCTGGCTTCACAATCCCAATGAAGTCTTTAAGTCGTTAACCTGGTTTACAAGAAGAAACCTAAGGTTAAAGGAGAATCGACTCTAGCTAATACAACTAGTATCACACAGGAGGTGTGGGGATCAGGTTTCCCAGTTGCTAGAGTTCACCCTTATATAGTCTTTCAAATCAGGGTTTGCAATCAATGTTAGCTTGGTAATAGAGCATTCAATATTCACCGTTAGATGAAAACATGATTAGATTCAAGATAATATCTTTAAACCATTAGATCGAAAACTTAGCTTGTTACACACAATTGAAATGCACGATTTTAGGTTTGTGTAACCGTACCCAAACATGTGTATTTGTTGGTTCAACAGTAGTTAACCAAATGATTAGCCATATGAACACTTTCATATCAACCATATTCTTCTTCACCATAACTAGTTCAAATGACTCAAATGAACTAGTTAGAGTGTTGTTCAATTGTATAAATCTTATATAACTATACAAGACACAATCAAAGCAAAAACGATTTGATTCACTCGAATCAATTCATGGACTTTATAGCCACGGTTTGCAATTTGCATCCTTTAGTTTATATAAATATAAGTTCACAAATAATCGTCTTTAGATATAGCCAACTCAAGTTCGCGGACTTAGTTCACAGACTTAAGTTCCCGGAAGGAGTTCACAAACTCCAACAGATATTCTCGGATGAGAACCTTTTCCAGTTCACGGATTGGGTTCGCGGACTGAGCTCACAGCTTTTGTTCCGGTTTTCCTGATCGACAAAGTACGCATACTTTGGTTCAAAGAATAAGGACTTATACATATATGTGTTCCCACACAATGCTTCTATCCAACAATGGTAATATAATCTAAACTCTCATTTCAATCATTGAAACATTCTTAGACGACGTTATATAGTTGTTATTTACAAACCATTTTTTTGTCAAAGCCATTTTCAAAGTGACTGAAACATAACATGACTTTCGTCACTAGGTAAAGATGAACTTGGCCAAAGCGAAATCTTACCAACACGTATTTCGAGAAATCGATAGGCGAGATAAACTCGGCTCAAAATAGCAAATGTGTATAATCAAAGTCTATACAACAAAACGACTTTTTTCCCAAGATATGAGATAGAGTAGATAGACTTTTGAGTGATAGATAAGTTCAAGTCTCCACATACCTTTTAGTCGATGAAGTTCCACCAGTTCCTTGAATAGTCCTTCGTTTTGTATGATGATCGTCATGGAGTTCTTGAGCTCAACTACACTTTTTATCCTAGTCCGAGACTTAGCTATAGTAGACTAGAAATCAAGACTTGTAGTTTTGATCACTAACATTGACAAACATGCTTGAGATAGCAACGCATGTGAGTTCGACCGAGCACTGCTCTAACAGATTTAACTGCTAAGACAAGAGGTCATCTCCAAAATATATGTAATTATGCATATTACATGTCTCAAGATGATCTTAAGAATATTGATGAAGCCTTAAATGATCTTGCTTGGGTTAGTGCTATGCATGATGGGATTAATCAATTCAAGAGAAAAGAGGTTTGGGATCTTTTTCTTTGTCCTTACAATATAAATATTATGGGTATAAAATGGATATTTAAGAAAAAGTCAGGCGAATACGGAACGGTAGTTTGAAATAAAGCAAGACTTTTCGCTCAAGGCTACTCACAGGTTGAAAGAATATACTTTGAAGAAACCTTTGTTCATGTTGTACTCTTGAGTCCATACATTTACCATTAGCTCATACTTGTTTTCTCAAAATTAAGTTATATCAAATGGACATAAAATCCGTATTATTAAATGGATTTTTAAGGAAGAGGTCTACATAGCTCAACTTAGAGGATTTGAATGTCCGGAAAATCCCGATGATATCTTTAAGATCAATAAGGCATTATATGGATCAAAACAAGCTCCGCGAGCATGGTATGAAAATCTAACAATCTCTCTTCTCAGAAAGGTTTTGCTAGAGGAGGGGCTGATAAAGCGTTTTTTATCAAATGCAGTGGAAAGGATGTATTAATAGGTCATATCTATGTAGATGATATCATATATGGATCAACATCCATGAAATTTTCTAATAAATTCCAAACCTCTTTAGGAAATAAATTCGAAATGAGCAATGTTAGTGAATTAATAAAATACTTTTTGGGTTTTCAAATTCAACAACATAGGGATGAAATTTATATTTCTCAACAAAAATAAGCCAAGGAACTTGTTATAAAGTTTCGCCTCGAAAAAGCCAGTCCAAAGATCACTCCCATAGCTAACACTTGGAAACTACATCGAGACAGTAATGGTGTCAAAGTATATCAAAAACTCTATAGATCCATGATTGAAAATATGTTATATCTAACGACAACTAGACCTGATATTCTATTTACTGTCGGTTGTTGTGCAATATTTCAAGCATATCCAAAAGAGTCTCATCTTGCAACTGTAAAAGGAATCATCTGATATGTTAAACATACCATTGGTTATGATTTATCTTTTATCTTTTCATACTAACACAGAAATTACTGCTTATTCCGATGCAGACTGGGCAGGTTGTGTGGAAGACAAAAATAGTACATCAGGAGGAATATTTCATGTGGGTATAAATCTTTTAGATTGGCATAGAAATAAAAAAAAAAACTCATAGTACTTATATACACGTGAAGTCGAATATATTGTTGCAGGTTCGTGTCGTACCCAACTTTTATGGATGAAACAAATGATTACTCTGGAACTATGAAAATATTTTGTGATAATTCAAATGCGATTCACATCACTGTGAATCTCGTTGAGCACTCAAGAAAAAAGCACATTGACATAAGGTATCATTTTATAAGAGAACTCTTTGAGAATGGTATTGTCAAAATTGAGTTTGTGCCTTCTAAATGAAAATTGATTGATATTATTACCAAACCATTATACCTGAATTTTTCAAAACCTTCGGCAAGCTATTGGAATCGTTTTAGTTCATTAATAAAATTTTGGCCCTGTTTTTATTCACATATTTTTGGCAACATACCTTGCGATTCAGATATTTCAAATCTGAACTTGTTATCCATACTAGTGTATATCTTCCTACACATGTCTTCTATGAAACATGACTTTTGATGGTCTTCCAACGAGTGTTTAGTAAAGGTGAAAGTTACTTTGTGAGATTTGTTTTTTGATATATCTCATTTTTTTATCTCATAGGTTAAGCTCTTAACTCTTGCAAAAGAGGAGTAAACTATTTTGTGAATGGTAGTATCGATCTCTCCATGATTACACTTTTGTGAAAATACTGCTACATGATTCTGCAAGATGTTCTCTAGGAACATACTTACTTCCTTGATTGCATAACCGCCAGGGAATAAGTGGCTATCTTTATTGTCTACATTTGTACATGGATAGAAAAGTTATAATTCTTATGTTAAGTCGTATAGTACTAGCTAATTGTTCTCTTGGTCGTAACTGGTGTAGAGAATAGTTTTTTCGATGATTATTTTTATCACAAAATCTTGTATCTTAGTGCCTCTCGCATTAAAATCATTATTTTTAAATTCTTTGTTCGCAACTGGCGAGAAAAGAGAAAAATATTGGGATACTTATGGCAAGTAAATTTGTATGTACAAAGAAAATCCTTATCTTGTGATTAGAGTTAAGGTAGTTCATGTTGTTATGTTAGGAATGACATGAAATTGGGGAGAGTTCTTTTGAACTTTTGCTTAATGGTGATATCTTTATGGGGAGAGCGGATGTGGAATTGTAGGAGATTCTTACACCTTTATATCTCCTTGACGCGAACCGAGTTCACTTGGTGAAATCGTCTAAGCTAAATGTTGGTATGTGTTCTCTAGTCTTTAATACTCTTTTTTTAATTCACCTTGATATTGATCGTTCACCTTTGCCAATTTTGTTAACAAAAAGGGGGAAAATATTAAGTAGTATCTTACTACATTACATATGGCTTTTCGGAGCATCATCTAAGTGGGAGTGGATTACTATCTATAGGTTTTACCAATTTTGCAAAATGAGTAATTAAGTATTGACTAAGGGGGAGAACACATGAATATACTATTGATCCAAAGTTACGGTGCAACTCAACTTTGACAAAAGTAAGAATAATATGTTTCTGTATAACAACCAATGAATAGAGTGTGATTACCTCATTCTAGAAAAACTCTTTTTGAGTATTCTCATAAGTTGTTATCGCTACGGATATTCAACAACAAAGGTGTTGAATGAACACATATTTAACTTGGAGTTTCAACGGGTCCTATCGGTTCCGGGTAGTATACTATCCTGAACCGGAACCGTTCATTTTTATCGGGTCTGGTTCTAAAATTATAAGACCCGAAACTGGACCTGTCAAAAAAAAAAAGATACCCGCCGGTTCCTGGTAGTTAACGGTTCCTTCGAGATTACATTTATTGCACATAAAAAATATCACAAAACTCTAAATACAATTCCAAAAAAATGGAACCCTATCCTTTGACATTATTCCCTCACTGTTGACGGACGCAGCATCACACTAGAACTTACCACACCTTTTCCCACAGATGAACTCTTCACTCCGTTGACATCAACGAAACTTGAAACCCATTAAAGACCACATCTCTCTAATTGTTAGAAATCCAACATATTCTTAAATTTCTGAATTTTGCCCAAAATCGGAGCTTGGAAAATGAATTGTACCCAAAATTAGAGATTCCGAAACATGGTTGCTTCCGTTAAAGCTGTCTACTTAATCCAGAAAAAAGAAGAATTTGTTGTTTTCTTCTTATTATTTTTGTGGTGCTGCCGCTGATCTCCTCTAGTCCTCCTTCTCACTCACAACAAAGAAGACGATTAAAGAAAATGAGAAAGATTGATCATCAGATAGAAACAAATTCATAAAGAGAGGAGAAAGATTGATCTTTTCATACCTTTAGGTTGGTTTTATCATCAAATTTAAGTCAGGACAGAAATGTGTTGGGTACCCAAGAACCATCAGGTAGACCCGATAGGGACCCGATACTAATCGGTTCCTTGTCGGCTTTATCGGATTTGTATCAAAACTGTAAACGGGTGTAGTATTGGGACCCGGAACCGGACCCGAACAAACCGGATCCGTTTCGGTTCCGGGTAAAGGGGTACCCATTAGCAGCCATATGCAGAACCATAAAAAACTTGAAGTACGAAGAATTAAAGACGTTTGTTGAAGAAACAAGTAAATAAAGCATAGTGGATTAACCTGAAAAGTTTATTTATTTTAATCCATATGTACTGAAAAATTTTGTCACTAAAATTGACAAAAGGAGAGATTGTTAGAACAATGCTTGGTTGAACCCACAAGTTTTGCTATCTCAAGCTTGTTGTCAATGTTGGATGATCAAAATTATATAATGATTTCTAATATACTAAGTCAAGTCTCAGACTAGGTTAAAATTTGATAGTTAAGGATCAAACATCACCCTCCAAGACTGAAGATCGACGAAGATATTCGGAGAACTTATCTGTATCAGGTATGTGATGACTGAATCATTCTATGTTACTCACTAACTTACCATTCTATCATTTTGAGACGATATCATATGACTTCCAGTAGATTTACAAAGAAGAAGTTTCGAGTCAAGATTATCTTATTAAAAATCTAGAAATATGATTCTAAGAAAAGATGTTCAACGATCCATAACAATATTAGTTCTAAACTATTTATTGTGTGGATTAATTTGTAGATCAATTGAAAATTTCCCACACAAATGATTTTATTACGGGGGAGTATTTTGAACATCATAAGATAAAAATATTGAACTATCTGATATTTTTATTCAGGGTAGGTTGACGAAACAGTTTGAACCATAGATATCTGAGTTTCAAAATACACGAGGGTTGGTGAACCAGTTTGTAAACCGCAAGTTCAGATGGGAACAGTTCACGAACCGTTGTGAACTGAAAATTTAAATTTGGTATTATATAGGTTAGCAGTTGACGAACTCGGTTCATGAACCTTGGTCTAGTGAGTTCGGTAGTCTTATAGAGTTGACGAACCCGGTTCACGAACCGTTGTACCCGGACTCGTGAACAAGCCTAACGATACAAATTGTTGTACCAACCATACCAGTTTAAGATTTTAGCAGATGCCCAAAGACTTATTTTAAAAATATGTTTAGCATTGCTACAACTCTCTTAAACACTTGTAAGACTTCATTTATCACTCAAACACTTGTATATGTGCATCATGATTAATTTTTTTGGTATTTAAAAGAACATCAAATTGTTTTAGTTCTTTGGCATACTTGCCAAACCGAACAATCATTATACACGACTCCAGAACCGGTTCCTAGTGTATATGCTTCTACTGTATTTTCAAGACCTAAAAGTTTCATTCCCGAGTTATCATAGCTTAAACTCGAAGAAACCCCTGGCCCTTGAAAATCTATAAATAGAGATGCTCTTTCAACTGGGAGATTAGATCCCTGACATTTTGTGTCCTAATAGATTTTAGAGTCAACCTGTATAGACCTAAGTTTCCTATGAGAAACATAATTAGTTCTGCTACTAAAAGACTTAACTTTAGGAATTCGTGAAGCCAGATCCGACTATATTTACCTTGATAGTTCCCAAATCCTGATCTTGTATTTCTGTTATCGAGTTTTCATAATTTCTTTCAGGAAAGATAGATAATAATTGCAAAGTTGTCTTCTTCCTAAACTTTGTGATTCCTCAATATAGATATGTGAAAATTGATCTTTATTGATCTTTTGAAGATTGTTCTTAAGAGGTGGTTGAGAATCTAGGATGCTCTCCGGGAGTCGTAGTTCCGAATTTGTGAGGTTTGTTAGGTTTGTCTATTGCAGAAAGATTTCCTCACCTTGATCTTTGATATGAATGGAAATAAAATATGCTTATTTGTTAAAGGCATATTGGTTTCAAAAGTCTTCACTCCGGCTAAAGCAACTATTAGGATGTAAAGGACGTCAGCTAAGGGAATCAATTGTTTAGAGCCTTGCGATGTTCAAGAAACGTAAGAGCGCGACTGTAACTGAACCGCTTGGAGGGTGGATTCGGTCTCACTACATTCTAGTCTGATAGTATGCTAGTGTCTGTAGTGGCTTCATTCAGTTTGGTGTTCAAATCTGGATGAGGTCTTAGGGATTTTCTGCTATTGTAGTTTCCTCGTTAACAAAATTCTTGTTTGTTTGTGATTTCACATTCCCGCGTCTTTTGATTGTTAAAATTACTATACAAGTTCGAATCCTATCAAAACAGAAAAGTTGGAGGTGTACTTGGTACCCCTGCATTTTCAACAGGTGCAATCTCAAAATTTAATTTGAGAGATATGAGAAGTACACAGTTGTCAGAACTTGAAACTTCTAACAACGAGGATGCTCAAGTTTTTTTGTTTTTGGATATTTTTTACTACATACTAAAGAAATTTTCATCCTCATAGAAATTCAGGTTCAAAATCTATTTGTTGAGCCGTGCTCCGATCATGATATATTAGGTATCTTTATGAACACCATTATTGAGTTAAAGTCTTTAACTTGATGGAACCACATCATATTGAGTCCAAGATGTAATGACTTGGTGTGGGTATCAAATCACATTATGTTCATAATAGATTTTTCCTTGTCTATTTGACTCACAAGCAAGAGATTAAACAGGATTCATGGGAACTCTATCTGCGAGATGATTTGCAAACTATACTCTTACAATTTCATATAATCATATCTTAATATATAAACTTTCACTTGGTGGATATTTATGCATTGGTAATGGTAATCCATAAAAAGTTTATCCTATAATAACATGTGTTTCTAAGGTTGTTTGCATACTTATTCCTCGGATGGTCCGAGAACCCCTTGTTGACCATTCGTGTATCCCTTAAGGGAACCTTAGCTACTTCCTTGGTAAAGAAGTTATTGCTTTCCTAATTCTCTTGTAACTCTTGTTTTTGAATAAGTATATAGTTGATAGCATCACTTCAAATATTTTCACACCTGCAAGAATGGGCAGCTCTGAGAAACCCCATGAAATTGTTGTCTTGATGAAGAGGATGACAAGGAAGATATCTTAAAGAATGGATCTTTAAAAAGGGTGGCTATGAGTATGAATGAATAAAGGTCATTTTATGTTGAAATTATCAAGGATCTGGTTAACACATGTAATGATTCTAAGGTTGAAATTTTAAATCTTGAATTGCAGTTAAATAACCTAGTTGACGGTCAAGCCAACACCCTTGAGAAAAATCAAAAGAAGCTCATCTCAGAATGCAGAACATCCCGGGAATTTGTTCCTATTGTCAATCGCAAGGTTGGCATACTTACTCACGAACATGTCATTTTCACTGCAAAAAGAGTTAAGGGTATCAGTGGCATTTTTTATGACGGGGTACTTGAAAGGTATGAAGAGATCAATGAAGTTTAATTCTTTCTCAATGTTCCTTAGGATTTCCCTTTATTTTTACTAGTTAACTCCTTGTAAGAATTTATTCTTATTTTTAAGGAGGAATACTACCTTTTGGAGTAGTTTTTATATGTTTGCATAAGCTATTCCAAACGCCATCATCTTGCATGTTTAAAGTTTATTTAATTAAATTTTATTTTGGAAGATCACTTGAATTGCGTATCTTCATGGAGTACACATATTATGTATAGCTTATTTTGTGAGATTTATTCTTTGCTATCATATTTCTGGTGATTAAAACAGATATCCCATATGTTCTTATAGGTTAAGCTCTTAACTCTTGTTAAAAGAGAAAACTAGTTCGAAAATTGCAGTATTGTTCTCTCCACTATTACACTTGTGTGAATATACTGCTAAATGATTATGTAAGATGTTTTACTAGGAATGTGACCTTATTTGCAACCAATGCTGAAGAAGCAGAAGCATTGACTTTGATAGAGGCAGCTTCATGGGCAAATACATGCATCTGCAGAACTTTTGGATTGAAGGAAATTGTCAGAGAATCATTGACTATGCAAGAGAAAAATCCAATGCAAAACTTTGGAGAAACCAAGCACTAGTAAATGAAGCTATGAACTTTTTACATTGTGTGGAAGTTATTTTCTGGGAATAACTTTTGTTTCCAGAAGTAGTAATAAAGTAGCAGGTGCTTTAGCATACGAGGCAAGGAAGATAGAAATTCACAAGCAACAATGAAATCAAATGCCAGCTATACTTTACATACCTCGGTTTTTTCTTTTTTTGGGTAACGAGGAACAATCTCTGCTAGGGGAATCTCATATTTCAGGCAATGCACCTGAGATAAGATCTACCATCAGAATTGAACACCTTATGTAACCTCTGTTTTCGGGTTTTTAACGTGATGTCTAACTTTCAAAAAAAAAAAAAAAAAAATCAAATTCCTTTCAGATTTGTAGTTGCTTTACTCTTCCACTATGATTTATGAACGACAAGATCTATGTGGCAACCAATTAGCCAAATAAAGTGAATCAATTGATTCTCGTCGGATGGTAGTTTCAGCAGATAATTTCCAATTCTTCTCTCTCTGGTTAACTCATATTTCACCTTTATCTACTCACCCTCCACTGTCTGTGGAATCATTCATCATCTTTCAGATTGGCAAGATTCTACATCCTAAGCTAAGAATATCAGCTATAATTTGCCAATTTCATTTTTCTTTGGCCTATGTTTTCCGAAGTGCAATAACTGGATATGATTACGAGAATTAAATCACATTATGGGGCACCAAATTCATTGGGTGATGATACTGGTGCACCAAATTCTCTCTTTACCGACCGAGAAAAGAAAAATCACACGAACTGAAGGTAAGTACGCAGGGCCGGCTTATACACAAGGCAGTATAGGCAGCTGCCTAGGGCCCAATTTGCTAGGGGGCCCAAAAAGGTTGGGTCATACTACCTATACATACGTCAAAGGAAAAAAAAAATTCTTTAATTCCACGAGGAGTCGAGGACAACATGCACAACTTCCTTCCTCTTCTTTATCTTTCAGAAACACTAAATCAGATCTTATCATCTCGATCAAAAAATTCACAACCAACATCATCCATCATCTATGATCTATTTGTGTCTCATAAGGTAATATTAACTTACTCTTGCAAATTTAGAATTTTGAATGATTAATGATTGAGTAATTTTGTTAGGGTTTGAGAGTTGTGAACCAAAATTTGGGGTATTTATAAATTTTGATTGTAAAAAGGAGGTTAAGGAACAACCAACAGTTAACAATCGTGGGTTTAGGCGTTAATTAGAATTTTGACATGAATTTATCTTGAATTGTGTTGTTAATTAGAAATTTAGAATTTTGATATGAATTTATCTTGCATTTAGGAAATTGCTAAGCCTGTTAGGATTCTCTGCAGTGTACTTTTTTTACATGAAGTGGGATTTTGCCTTTTGCCAATTTTAATACTTCTATCATGTATTCATGTGTACTGACACCTTGGTAAACAATTCATTTGTTTATCTGTGTACAAGGTAATATAAGCAATCCAAGCCGACAAGGCGAAAACCATGACTGGAAAGAAGAAAAGTGGTCATGCCAAAGCGGTAATACGACAAAGAAAAGATGCCGTAGAAAGGTCTCAAACCGGAGATATGAATAAAGTATTTTTCTGTAATACTTGATTGTACTCCGGACATAAGTAATGAAGAGCAAATGTCTCTTGTCATAAGATGTGTCCACGTCTTCGACCAAAGTTGAGGAGTACTTTTTGGGATTTGTAAAGGTGGACGAATCGACGGGAAGAGGACTTTTTAATAAACTGGAAGAGCTCTTGCAGAACCTGAACCTTGATATTCGTAATGTTAGAGGGCAAGGGTACGATAATGGAGCTAATATGACCGGAAAGAATAAAGGGGTGCAAAAGAGACTACTAAAGGTAAATCCTCGAGCTTTTTATATGCCATGTGCTTGTCATAGTCTTAACCTTGCACTTTGTGATATGGCCAGTTCATGTCCTAGAGCAGTCTCCTTTTTCCAAGTGGTGCAACATATATATAACTTCTTCTCAGGATCTACAAAACGTTGGACGGTGTTTAAGAAACATGTAAAAGGTCTTACGGTTAAACCATTATCAGATACTCGGTGGGAGAGTCATATAGAAGCTATCAAAGCAATCCGATTTCAAGCTCCCGAAATACGAGATGCCATAATAGAGCTGTCGACTTCGGCTGATTTTGATGCGAAGACAAGGGGTACTGCTTATTCCATATTGACACGAGAGATTGATAATTTTGAGATTATACTTGGTATGGTTGTTTGGCATAGAGCACTACTTGCGGTTAAGTCAGTGAGCATTAAACTTCAAACCGAAGATATGAATCTTGATGATGTCGTTACTAAACTAAAAGATCTTGTTTCTTTCTTTAAGGATTACAGAAGGAATGGATTTGAGGGGGCATTGGAAGAAGCTAAAATACTTGCAACATCCATGAATATAGAGCCTATTTTTTATGAGGTACGAGTACGAAAAAGAAAAAAGCACTTTGATGAAATCGATGAGATAGAGGAAGTACAACCACCACTGCAAGGTATGGAATCCTTCCGAATTGAATACTTCATTTTTATAATGGACCAGGCTATTTCTTCTCTCAAACGTAGGTTTAAACAATTTCAAGCATACGAGGAAACTTATGGATTTTTGTTTAATATAGAAAAATTAAGGTCTCTTGATGATAGTACCTTACGGAATTCTTGTGTGAAACTTGAAAAGTACCTAAGCTATGAAATGGAATTCGATATCAATGGGGATGAGTCATATACGGAGTTGAAGGTTTTGCGAAGTTTTTTGCCTAACGAAACAAAAAAGGCTATTGACGTGTTGAGTTTCTTAACAAATATGGGTGGCTGCTATTCAAATGCGTCTATTTCATATAGAATTTTATTGACAATCCCTGTTACAGTTGCATCTGCAGAAAGAAGTTTTTCGAAGTTAAAGTTGATCAAATCCTACCTTCGATCAACGATGTCTCAAGAAAGATTAAACGGACTAGCGATGTTATCCATTGAAGCAGATATGCTAAGTAGTATTGACTATGATAGTATTATAAATGAGTTCGCATCCGTAAATGCGAAAAGGTCGATCTTTACGTCCATTACTAGTATTGTATCTTCTTGAACAAAATGATAAATGTTTGGTAATATTATACTCATATCATCATGTGTTATCAGGTACGTCTTTTGTGCTATCAGGTAAATATTTTTGTGTAATGCATCGGTTATTCGGTAGTCCAAAAAAGGCCCAATTTTTATTTGTCGCCTAAGGTACCCAAATACTGTAAGACGGCCCTGTAAGTACGTAAGTTGCATAAATGACTTTCCTAATAAAAAGTATTAAAAAAAGTTGCAAAATGAGGCATTTTTATCCGACATGATAGTTTTGTTTTGGTACATATAATTTGGACTAAATCAAAAAATATTGTCGTCCTCTTCAAGTGTATAAATATTCTCTTCTCTAAAGCACAGTTGAAGTTTTGAAGTTCAATATTCGATCCATAACTTTTCCACCATTGCGCCACGTACGTTACTTAACATAAAGGTTAAAAACCTTTAACTCCCACTGTACACACCCCAACCAAAATACTTCTGTTTCACAATGAACATTTCTGCTTGCTCTCTAGGATAGACTGCGCGCAGGCAAGAGATAGACGAATAGAGCGAAAGCTATGGAGAATTTTACCGCTTATGAACCTCTAATATCAAACAGAGATGAAGTTGAAGAACCAGGAGAAGTAATAGTCCCATTGAATAGCAATCTAGGAAGTTCGTTTGTACAAGAAGGAGATATTCTGCCCATACAAAGAGTGGGAGATTTCTTTAGAGAATTCTCTGTTGAATCTAAGAAACTATGGCTTTTAGCTGGTCCTGCTGTATTCACATCAACATGTCAGTACTCACTTGCAGCTATAACCCAGGTTTTTGCTGGTCAAGTCGGAACACTAGAACTCGCTGCTTTCTCTATACAAAACAATGTCATCGACGGATTCTCTTTCGGCATCATGGTATATACACTGTAAAATTTACTGCAAACACACTATACAAACTAGAATTTCATCTCTATATGCAGATGTGTTCGCAATATTGAACAGACCGGAACTTGAATATGTAGTTGATGCTAAGGTTTTTCCCCATCACTATTTCTCGCTTTCTTCTTCATCTTCTTATGTTTGTATAATGATTGCAGATGGGAATGGGAAGTGCCTTAGGAACCCTGTGCGGCCAGGCATACGGTGCTGGTCAACACGACATGTTGGGGATCTACATGCAAAGATCATGGGTCATACTTAGCGCAACGTCAATTATTTTGATGTTCTTTCACGTGTTTGCAGGACCAATTTTAAAATTGATCGGACAAGATACGAAAATAGCGGAAGCAGCCGGAGTTTTTGCAATATACATGATACCGCAGTTATTTGCATACGCGATGAATTTTCCGATAGCGAAGTTCTTGCAAGCACAGAGCAAGATCATGGTAATGGCTATGATATCATTTGTGGTTCTAATTCTTCACACCATATTAAGTTGGGTCGTGATGTTGAAACTTGGATGGGGACTTGTTGGGGCAGCTGTGGTTTTGAATGCATCTTGGTGGCTGATTGTTGTTGGCCAATTACTATACATATTTAGCGGAACTTGTAGAGCTTGGTCTGGATTTTCATGGAAGGCTTTTCAGAATTTATGGGGATTTGTCAAGTTATCACTTGCATCCGCTGTGATGCTCTGGTATAATTATCTTTCTCTATTATGCTTGGTACACTGCCATTATTGCACAAATTTCGATTTGTTCTGTCAGGTCATGAATAGGTACCAAAAAGTACTATGTCATGGCCATCGTTCAACTCCCAACTATTTTTACCATCTATATCCAAGAAGCAGCTACTTGAGACAAAGATAATGAAATGATGTCCGCTGATTGGTGTCATGTACAGTTTGGAGGTCGGTACTATATGATATTGGTTCTATTTGCTGGATATCTGAAGAATCCTGAAGTTGCAGTTGATGCCCTCTCCACTTGGTGAGTGGTACTACTTGAAACTCCGGGTTATGGTTATGTTTATCGCATCAATATAGTCAGAATTGACGAAGTGATAACAAGTTTATAATTGCACCCCGACGTAGACAATTCTGTTCATCAAAGCCGATCACAGACCTACTTAAGTTTTATCAAGCATAATTTTGATCTCGATGCTTTGTGTTTTTTGTCTGAAATGAACTTTCGGTTTAATTTTTGCAGTATGAATATATTGGGTTGGGCAGTAATGATGGCTTTCGGGTTCAATGCAGCTACCAGGTTCGCTTGAGTTAGCATTTAAATATACCAATTATCTAAAGACGGGAATCCAAATTGTGCACCCTTTATGTTCACGTGCAGTGTGAGGGTGTCTAATGAACTTGGAGCAGGTCATCCAAGAACAGCGAAATTTTCAGTAATAGTAGTTGTTTTAAGTTCGTTTGTTTTGGGATTGATCATGGCCTTGGTTCTTATCGCTACTCGGGAAATTTACCCGTCCGCATTTACAAACAGTATTGAGGTACAGGAGCTCATTTACATACTCACCCCATTGCTAGCTTTCTCCATCATCATCAACAACGTGCAGCCGGTCCTTTCAGCTATTCCATATGTATGTTTTTCTGTATCTTACATAAATTTCGCGATATATCAAAAGAATGTAACTTGATTATCTAATATCTGCAACTAAACAGGTGTGGCAATAGGAGCAGGATGGCAAACTCTAGTTGCTTATGTAAACATTGGGTGTTATTATCTTTTTGGAATTCCTTTAGGTCTCATTTTCGGTTACAAGCTAAATTTCGGTGTACATATCATCAACATCTTGACAGAACTCCGCGCGCTCGTTTTTAATGGTCTCAATTGATATTTCTGAGGACTCTAAACAGTAGAATATCTGATTGTTTCCGGGCATTTGGTGTGGAATGGTTTTAGGGACTATACTGCAAACTGGTATCCTCTTTGCAATGACTTACAAGACAAACTGGAACAAAGAGGTTAGACGAACACTACACTAAATATTACTCCCTCCGTCTTTAAAAACTAGGCAGATTTGTGCGTAAATTTACACACAAATCTATCTAATATTTTGAAACGGAGGTAGTAATTAAGCTAAAACAGAACGATCCACTGTGGGGATTGTACAGTATTATACTAACCATCTGGTTATAGCTGCAGGCTTCTATTGCAGGCGATAGGATAAGACAATGGGGTGGAGAGCCCGATGCAGAAGGGAAAGAAAAAAACAGCAAAGTAGCAGAGACAAAAGTCTAAGACTGCATTAGAGGATTTAATAAAATTTGATTTGTTTTTTTAACAAGTTTTAACTAATGTAATTTGCGAACTCTATGCTCGAGTTGGAAGGGCAGTTACTATGGCAGTGATCAATTATTTTTTTCCACGTGGCTGGACAAATAACGTTTTCCACTATGATAAATCAGAGCAAAATCACATATTTGGTTTTTTAGAACCCCACTAATATTTTTTTTTAATGTAAAAATGTTTCATAGGATAAAATATAAAAAACAATATTTAGGTGAGATAAAATAGGATAAAGTGAATAAAGAGGTAGTAAATAGTTTTTGAGAAACTCAAAAAGTACTGAGCGGTTTCGGAAGACCCGCGGGCGGTTGAAGAAAATCCTCCAACGGGTTTTCTTGGTCCACGCGCCCTATGATCAACCGTGCATCTCTTGTTTTTCCGCAATTAACAAACTAACAGATTTGTAGGGTTCAGGGTTCACTCATGTTTGTTCACTCATTTGGTTTGTTCACTCATTTTTCATGTTTGTTCAGTCCATTCCATAGGAACTTTCCTAAGGAGGTTGATAATCACCCATCGGGGATTGAAACTCGTCTTCAATTTCTCATTTTTATCACAAAAATAGAATAAATAGTGTTGCGGCAAAGGAACCTCCCAGTTGAATACCAGACCTCTTCTATAACAGAATTGTAATTAATTGTGTTGCAACGACACAGACTCGGTATCGGTGTCTTGTGCCCAATAGGCTACTATGACACGCCAACTTGAAAATATACGGGAACGTGGTATGCACAGTATTGATAATTAGTTAAATAGATATATTTTATACTTCCTTCGTTCCTAAAAAAGAGGCACTTTTCCTATTTGCACAATTTTTAAGACAAGCACGTGAGAGAATAGTTTTTTTTATTTACTTTCAAAACTACCCTCAACAAAATATTTAATTACCACTAGTTATCATTAGTTTGGGGAAGGATAGTTTTGGAATTTAATCCTATTATAAATTGAAGTACCTCTTTTTTAGATACAAAAATTACAAAGGAAAAGTACTTTTCTTTGGAAGTATAAGATAGGAAATTTAGCAAAATATATACATCTACATGCATGAATGATGCATATATTAGATAGCAAACTTAGCAAAATGCATATATATGTGTATGTGTTAGAGCATAGCTCGGTTGAACCCACCAAGCGTTGGTATGTCAAGTTTGGTTGTCATATTATAGTGAATCAAAACTCATGTTAAGAGTCAACTTCCTATAGGTTAGCTTAAAAGTATTAGGATATGAGACATTACAAGTATTGGGAAGACTTGAAGATGTGAAGAAGCAAGGAGCTACAACGACAACAATCATCCTTCCACTTGAGGTTAGTGATATTTGACTTGAATTGTTTCATTTCCTAACATATCTTTCAAGTCGTGCATATTGAAAACAAAAGTGCGAAGCATATTTGAACTCTAGATAGACATAGTATTAAGGAATACAATACGAGGTTTATTGCTTAACTATTAAACTTTGTAGATAAGACATCGTCATAATCATTTGAATGCTATTGTGATTATGTATCGGTATGAGGTGAGGATTTCATCCTAGGGAACAATATTTTACATGTGTTCTAAGGAAGTAAGTTCATAAACTTGTTTGTGAACCGAAAAGGAAAATTCCAGGTGTTATTTTGTTTTTCATTGCTTATCTTATGAACAACCAATATGTGTGATTGAGTATAACCGCTCACAACTTGTTTGCGTTCTTGGTAGAACTATTCACAAAGGCCTGACTTATGTATTGGTATGACTTTTATTAGTGAAACTGATCTTAAGTAATCACCTGAGATGGTATGATCGGGTTTGTGTTTTGTCTGACCAAATTTGGGAAAGAGGAACCGATCCTAGTAAGAGGTGCAGTACATCACAAAGGGGAACCGATCCTTGTATGGGGTGCAGCAAGGTTTATAGCAGAAAGGGGAATCGATCCTATGAACATGTGCAACACGTTTTTAGGGAAAGAGGAACCAATCATATGGACATGTGAAACACATATAAGTTAGATACCATAAATATGTGGGAACCGATCCTAGTACCTAGTCAACCGAATTTTGGAAAGCTAGTGTGACTATGCACAGTACTCACATGGAGGTAGAACCGAAACTTGTTTTGGTAGAACCGTTAAACCCATGATTGTGATTGAATGTTTGTTTGATCAATAGCGTAGTTCTTGAAAGTCAGATGAACCAATTATAAACTTGTTTGGAAGTGTAGCAAATCGGTTTCAAGGTTGTAAGTGCGAAAGAGAACTTACAAAGTAAGGATGTCGACATACTTTGAACACGTGCTGTGAATGTTTATTTCTTTAATTGTTCAAAGTTATTCCTTAATAGCTAAAGAAAGAAATTCCCAGGATCGAGACATAAGTAAGTTAAGAATATTTTAATTAAGGTTATTAATTTCATTTTGTAGGGAAATATAAGAATTAGTAATGTGCATTTACTAATTAGATTTTCCGAGAGATTTCGATCATTATTTTTGGACAGAGCATTTCCAGGAATGGAAACCGAATTTGTTCTTTAATGAATATCTTGAGAATATTTTCGGTTTTGGAAATTCCTTGGTGTCCAAACTTCCTTGTCTATAAATACTTGAAGTTTTCCTTTCTAGCAAACTAATCTTTCGTAACAACAGACTTCCTCTTTGTTGTTGTTATTGGTGTAACCGCCTATTCGGAGAGGAGAGTAACCTAATTAGGCGAAATCTCTTACGGCCGCTCAGTTTAAAGTCTTCTTTGGGATTGAAAAGCTCTAGCGTGTACCATTGGTGGGAAACTATATAATTACGGTTTATCTTTTGTTTCCATTGATTTGATTGACTAATGGTGGTTGAAATATGATTACACCTAGTTTGTTTATCCTTGAGAATCTTCTCTTCTGATATAAGATTCACTCAAACTAGTTCATAGTTTCGACAGGGATCTTTAGACGGTTGTTAGTGCTAAAGACGATCTTGTGATAATCCACTGTTAACAGACTCTGTTCTGTGTGTGATTGATCACAAGAGATTCAAGTGATTGTGTGCAGGTTTTTATTGAAGATCTAAGAAGATTTGTAGACGAAGAAGATGTTGAAGATTTCTGATTTGTGGGTTCATAATCTTTGGTATGCACAATACTTGTTTCGGTAAAAGAGGATCCAATTAATAATCGGTATATCTTTGTGGTAGATTGGATTGATTAATTGAGTAGATCGGCATCAATACAATTCTTTGGATTAAGAGTGTTGTTGGCTTAATCTTAAACGATTACTTCGGTAATTGAACATAAGATAGATTTAAGGACCCGACGAAGGAGTTTATGTTAAGATAAACAGAAGAGACTTTGTCCAACTCATATCACTTGGTTGAATAGAGTTGATACCAAACAGATTTGTTGTTCCTTTACTATTTGGAATACGAACCAAAGGAATTGATCCATGTACGTGACTTATTTATAAGTTGGAGGCGTGGGAATACTGACGGAAATAGGTGAACTATAGGTTTAGTTGCTTGGTCTCAACTATACAAAGTTGGTGTAATTTTGTGTAGCGGATTAATCCTGAGAGTATTCAATTCTGGACAAGATCCCGGGGTTTTTGTGCATTTGCGGTTTCCTCGTTAACAAAATCTTGTTGTGTTATTTACTTTATATTTCCGCATTATAATTTTTTTATTATAATTAAAGTAAATTACACAAACGTTAATTTCTATTTACTTGATAAGTGTATCCAAATGTGTTTGGTTAAGTACGAACCTTTTTATCAAGTAACATACTTCGTTGTTGTTTTGTCTCGATCTCGTATCCATAAACGATCACACGAAGTGTGAACCGATTAGTTGTATTGTCTCGACTCAGTCCATAGACAATCACTTTCGGAGAAATGACTTATAGGTAGGAAAAGTTTTAGCTTGAGGTATATTTGGGTATCCTCGCCTTTTCAATTGGTATCAGAGCAGGCAAACACGAAAAGATCTAACAATCCGTGTTTGGTGCGATCCAACCTATAACAATGAACTCGAGTTCTCATGAATCGACTTCAGTTAACGTATGCCAAGATAATGAGAATAAGATCTCAAGGAAAATCAATGGAAATTGGTCTCGATAGTCTTTTCGTAAATCAAAGAAATAGTCTTTGACTAATGACTTGATTGGGAGTCAGGTTACTGATCAAAAAAGAATGAGTTCGAAACTCAAGAAAAATATTTTGGATTCTACTTCAATTCCTAGTGAAAAATCTTCTGAAAAGATATTCGATTCACTAGTCTGCCCAAGTACTGAATTTCGAAAGATGTTGGAAAGATTTTTCAAACATGTTGAAAAATATTCAGAAAAGGGAAAGATCATTGACAGTCTAGATGATGTCACGGAACTTATTGTTCAACTAAATGTGAGAATATGTGAAAGAAAGCGAGAAACACTCAGTCTTCAAAATAATATGGCAGATTATATGGAACAAAAACTGGCCTTGTGCAAGGAAGTTCATCATCAGACCACAGAGTGTGAAATTCTTACTCATTCGCTGGAGCATGCACAGATAAGGAATAAGGTCCTTATTGAGAAACTTCTTACTGTAACATGTCAAGAGGTATATCTAAACAAATGTTTAGAAAAAGACTTCCAACAAGGAATGAATACCTTAAGAGGACGTATAAAATGTCTTGAACAGGAGACATTAGCATAATGCCGACTGGCAGATCTAGATCAGACGGGTTCAAGTTCAAAGAACATATCATCCTGCGCACAAGATGTAATTGAGGATATTGCATCTCGCAACTTTCCTAACCAAGAGGATGGAATCAAAACCCAAGAAAAGGAACATAATAATGCCACTAATAAATAGGAGGAAGAGTCTCCTTTAAAGTTATTTGATAAGGAAGTTCCTCATCCTAATGCTTAATCGCATTAGAATGTGCACCCTTATGTTGCCCAATCTTCGGATATAAGGAAGCACGTATACCTGGGCAATCAAAATCCTACGAACATCTCTTATTCAATATAGAGAGAATACACAATCTACCTTAAGTATACTTTAATCATTCTTATGTGTAGAAAGGTTGTCTTACAACAACTTGTGTAAAGAGGATTTGAGTGGTCATTTTGAAGTATCTCTTGATATCGATTTTGGAGATAATCTCCTTGGAGTATATTGTGTTTCTGTAACACATTAGATGCGAAAATATTTTCAAATCTTGTCAGAATTATTTATTTAAGGCTGATATCTATGTTTGGAATGTGTTAAAGGTATTTCAAGTATTTGTATTCAACGTGTCTGAGAACTTATACAAAAGGATGTATTCTCAAACCAGATCTCAAGCACAACTTCTGAAAGCCTTGAATGGAATGACTTCTAAAGAAAGCGTTCATCTTGATAATACCTTCAAGAATTCTGGTTGTGAAAATATCGATAGTGAAAAGGAAGATATGACTCATCTCTTTGTCCAAAACAGTTTGGATGATAAGGTTGATATTATCAATCTTCGACAAGTCCTCCTCGGTACCATCGAAACTCATCATAGACAGGCAGCATTACTAAGAACTGTTATCTGTAACCAAAGGAAACTGATTAAACTTGGAATCGGTAATAGGGAGTATACTTGGATATTAATCGAAAGGTTAATGCTTTATCCTATGAACACAACCAAGGTACTGTGTGCAGAATCCGAGATATCAGTCGAGATGTTGTTGATGAAGATTCTGAAAAATTTGAGGAAATTAAAGATGATCTTTGAAAACACCTATCTGAAGGTTACTAGAGATTAAGTTATTTTATGTATTACTTAATCTAGAAAAATAGACATCAATTTTTGATTTCTTTCAATGATTGTATTGGTCTATTATGAATAAAATTATTTGATTGGTAATTTTCTTGTGATAGTTTTCGCTTTACATAGACTATGCTTGAATGCTTTTATCTTATTTCTATGTATGTTTATGGGATGTTTGATTTCGGTTTTACCACCTTAATATTCGATCTCATATATTGTGAACCCTTGTGGGGTGACTTTTTGGTATAGCAGAATTAAGTTCTAGCCCATGTTGGTAGGCTTTATCAAAGAATCATGATGGGTTTTGGGAGAAACAATATGTGAAAAAGTCACAATATGTTGAATCGGTTTTGGTTTAGCATAAAAGCATATGTGTTTCGACGGTTTTCAACTTTTGCTTGCAATTGTTAAAACTGATTTTCAACCTTTCTCTGGTAAAGGTTGGTTGTTGTTATTCTTTTATTTTTGCACAAGGATGACAACATGATGATATTTCGATATCAATTCTCCCTGGACGAAGATGCAATCATATTGGAGAAGTGAATTCGAAATTTGAGGTAACAATCTTATTAGTTAATTGTTTTCCTGTTTAAGAAAAGCCTGAGTTTATTTTATATATACTTATTGCTTTTACGTAACAAAATTTCGATTCAATTGATGTTTATTCCATGATGTGTATGTGGATCTGTGTGATTCAATTGGTTCCGGTTAAGAAAAACTATTGTTATCTTTCTTTATTGTGTGGTATCAATTGTTTAGGCTTACAAAATTTCGGTGCAATTGCGGTGCTTTTAATGTCTATGTTGTTTCAATTGCTTCCGTTAAGGTGAATAATTATGCAAGTTGATTTATGTTGGTTTGTATGAATTATTTATGGCTTAACGAAATAAAAGTGTACGGTATGAGTTGTTTAGTCCAATTCGATTCCGAATAAGAGAAACTAAGTTAATTGTGATCTTAGTTAGACTTATCGAAGTGAGGTTTCGGTTATTCAAGTCTAATCGAATGCCTTAACAAAAAATGCTAGTTAACTAACCTACTATTTGTCTTGTTTAAAATTGAAAGATCTAAGTTTATGGATAATTAGAATCTGATGAGAAAAATAGAGTTATCTTTATTTTGGTCTTATTAAATTAAGCGGTTGTTTTTGAACAATCGGTTTAGCAAAGGGACTAAGGTGCTTAGTTGATTTTTGTTTTGCTAAACTAAATTGGAAAAATTGTTTCGGACAATTGTTTCCTTGGTAACATATCAAAATAAAACTACTTGTAGTTTCGGTTTTGATATTGGTTATCAGAACATGATGTGTGGAACCCTCGTGGCTAACTCTACAAATTCCAAGTCTATTTTGAGATTTGTAAGATTCTTTTCGTGTTGTCCTTTATTTTTTTTGGTTTATTTGTCATTTTGTGACAAAAAGGGGGAGAAATATATGGAGTAAACAAGCAATACTGGCATTGATTTTATATTGATTGGTATCGCTAAGGAAAAGAACATTGGTTCTTAAACGTTTTATCTAAATGAAAGAGTGAAAGCACAGACTAAGGGGGAGTAACATGTTAAATGAATTGGTATAACAAAGACGTGCGGATTGACTATCTACCTATCTTCCTTAGGGGGAGTATTAACTTTGTTATTATAATGTCAACAACGACATTTTCAAGGATTGAATGTAAGCAGTTTACTGTGCTGTTGAATTCGAGAATCAAGGGTATGTGTAATGAATTCTTGTAATTTGTTTATCCATATGATGTAAGAGTTTTCTCACTAAAATTGACAAAAGGGGAGATTGTTAGAGCATAGCTCGGTTGAACCCACCAAGCCTTGGTATGTCAACTTCGTATAGGTTAGCTTGAAAGTATTAGGAAATGAGACATTACAAGTATTGGGAAGACTTGAAGATGTGAAGAAGCAAGGAGCTACAACGACAACAATCATCCTTCCACTTGAGGTTAGTGATATTTGACTTGAATTGTTTCATTTCCTAACATATCTTTCAAGTCGTGCATATTGAAAACAAAAGTGCGAAGCATATTTGAACTCTAGATAGACATAGTATTAAGGAATACAATACGAGGTTTATTGCTTAACTATTAAACTTTGTAGATAAGACATCGTCATAATCATTTGAATGCTATTGTGATTATGTATCGGTATGAGGTGAGGATTTCATCCTAGGGAACAATATTTTACATGTGTTCTAAGGAAGTAAGTTCATAAACTTGTTTGTGAACCGAAAAGGAAAATTCCAGGTGTTATTTTGTTTTTCATTGCTTATCTTATGAACAACCAATATGTGTGATTGAGTATAACCACTCACAACTTGTTTGCGTTCTTGGTAGAACTATTCACAAAGGCCTGACTTATGTATTGGTATGACTTTTATTAGTGAAACTGATCTTAAGTAATCACCTGAGATGGTATGATCGGGTTTGTGTTTTGTCTGACCAAATATGGGAAAGGGGAAGCGATCCTAGTAAGAGGTGCAGTACATCACAAAGGGGAACCGATCCTTGTATGAGGTGCATCAAGGTTTACAGCAGAAAGGGGAACTGATCCTATGAACATGTGCAACACGTTTTTAGGGAAAGAGGAACCAATCATATGGAGATGTGCAACACATATAAGTTAGATACCATAAATATGTGGGAACCGATCCTAGTACCTAGTCAACCGAATTTTGGAAAGCTAGTGTGAGTATGCACAATACTCACATGGAAGTAGAACCGAAACTTGTTTTGGTAGAACCGTTAAACCCATGATTGTGATTGAATGTTTGTTTGATCAATCGCATAGTTCTTGAGAGTCAGATGAACCAATTCTAAACTTGTTTGGAAGTGTGGAAAATCGGTTTCAAGGTTGTAAGTGTGAAAGCGAATTTACAAAGTAGGGATGCCGACATACTTTTGTGAATGTTTATTTCTTTAATTGTTCAAAGTTATTCCTTAATATCTAAAGGAAGAAAATCCCAGGATCGAAACATAAGTAAGTTAAGAATATTTTAATTAAGGTTATTAATTTCATTTTGTAGGGAAATATAAGAATTAGTAATGTGCATTTACTAATTAGATTTTTCGAGAGATTTCGATCATTATTTTTGGACAGAGCATTTCCAGGAATGGAAACCGAATTTGTGTTTTAATGAATATCTTGAGAATATTTTCGGTTTTGGAAATTCCTTGGTGTCCAAACTTCCTTGTCTATAAATACTTGAAGTTTTCTTTCCTAGAAAACTAATCCTTCGTAACAACAGACTTCCTCTTTGTTGTTGTTACTGGTGTAGCAGCCTATTCGGAGAGGAGAGTAACCTAATTAGACGAAATCTCTTACGGCCGCTCAGTTTAAAGTCTTTTCTGGGATTGAGAAGCTCTAGAGTGTACCGTTGGTGGGAAACTAGATAATTGTGGTTTATCTTTTGTTTTCATTGATTTGATTGACTAACTGTGGTTGAAATATGATTTCACCTAGTTTGTTTATACTTGAGAATTTTCTCTTCTGATATAAGATTCACTCAAAATAGTTCAGAGTTTCGACAGGGATCTTTAGACTTTTGTTAGTGCTAAAGATGATCTTGTAATAATCCATTGTTAACAGACTCTGTTTTGTGCGTGATTGATCACAAGAGATTCAAGTGATTGTGTGCAGGTTTTTATTGAAGATCTAAGAAGATTTGAAAACGAAGAATATATTGAAGATTTCTGATTTGTGGGTTCATAATCTTTGTTGTGCACAATACTTGTTTCGGTAAAAGAAGATCCAATTAATAATCGGTTTATCCTTGTGGTAGATTGATTGATTAATTGAGTAGATCGGCATCAACACAATTCTTTGGATTAAGAGTGTTGTTGGCTTAATCTTAAACGATTACTTCGGTAATTGAATATAAGATAGATCTAAGTACCTGAAGAAGGAGTTTATGTTGAGATAAACAGAAGAGCCTTTGTCCAACTCATATCACTTGGTTGGATAGAGTTGATACCAAGCATATTTGTTGTTCCTTTACTGTTTGGAACGAACCAAATGAATTGATCCAAGTACGTGACTTATTTACAAGTCGGAGGCGTGGGAATACAGACAGAACTGAATGAACTATAGGTTTAGTTGCTTGGTCTTAACTATACGAAGTTGGTGTAATTTTGTGTAGCGGCTTAATCCTGAGAGTATTCAATTCTGGAAAAGGTCCCGGAGTTTTTCTGCATTTGCGGTTTCCTCGATAACAAAATCTTGTTGTGTCATTTACTCTATATTTCCATATTATAATTGTTTTATTATAATTACAGTAAATTACACAAACGTTAATTCCTATTTACTTGATAAGTGAATCCTATTATGTTTGGTTAAGTCCGAACCTTTTTATCAAGTAACATACTTTGTTGTTGTATTGTCTCGATCTCGTATCCATAGATGATCACACGAACTGTGAACCGATTAGTTGTATTGTCTCGACTCAGTCCATAGACAATCAGTTTCGGAGAAAGGACTTATAGGCAGGAAATTTTTTAGCTTGAGGTATCTTTGGGTACCCTGCCTTTTCAGTATGTATGGTTAATACATTAATACATTTCATATACTTCATTGATGGTTTAATCTATTTATCTTCATGATCTCATAGAGATGTAGCTATAGTTGCAGGCATGTAGTTCAACTGTCTATTCTGAATCACCACATAGTGATAAAGTGTAACTAGGTATATTAAGGCTAGAATTTGCTAATTATTGTTCAATAAGTGCTCTCAAATTAGTTTCATCATTCTGGACATCCGAATTTAGTTGGCCATTTGGTATATTTATCTTCTTGTCTAGATAAAATATGATACAGTAATAAATATTTACCAAATCCTCTGCTCTTTGTGGATCAAGCTTGTTGCGCTTTGCATTATAAATTTGTGAATAAGGCGACCAATTTATCTTAACACTAGAAACAGTGCATGGTGGGTTCTTTAACCGATCCACCATGGAGCTGCATCTTTTTGTATCTCTATCTCTTTGAGAGACGCAATTTTCGAAGCCCTTAGTAAATCATATTGTTCTTTAATTGCTTTTCTATCTGTGGGGCATGTAAACGATCTCTCGAAGCAATTGTTTCTTCTATTTGATAACTCCTCGTCAGGATATAGAGGAACACGATTCAACCCACTTTCAGTTTATTGTTCGCTATAGAATTTTGGATTTAAACAATGACCCAAACATATTAGTGAATTGTTGCTCTCGTTCCATATTCGCACAAGAACAACATGTACTTCATCATAAAATGAATATGATCATATTTCAAGATCTATACCTTCACGTTCATATATCACCAGCCTTATCTTTTCAAACGTTATGTCCCACATGTTATATACCAACTGCAAAGATGATTTGTCGGTGTCTGTGATCCTTAAGAAATCAATTATTGGTGTAGTAAGATTGATCAAGTAACTTACATCAGTTTTTTCTTAACAACATCATCCCCTTGGTAATTTTTTCAATCTTGGTCCATTATCATAGACGACATAGTTATTCAACCAAACGGAACAACATAATCAGGTTAGTAGCAAATCTTGTTTCTCCATAACTCAGCAACTGTAGTGTAGCACACTTCTTGTAAATTTTTAAAGCTTTTGAGTTGTTAGCAACGAATATTTTAACTGATCTCGCTTGTTGTTAGAGAATTTCTCGATCGAACTCTCAAGTGTTGCTATCTCAAGCTTGTTTGTCAAGTTTAGTTGATCAAAACTATAAGTCTTGATTTCTAGTCTACTTATAGATGTGTCTCGAATTAGGATAAAATGTGTAGTTGAGATTAATTTAGATTTCACGGCGTTCATCGATTGAAGACGAAGATCTGCTGAGGACAACTTAGAGGAACTTCATCAACAAAAGGTATGTGGAGACTAAAACTTATCTATCACTCAGAAGTCTATTCTATTCTATCTCCTAATGAGACTAAGTCGTATAGCTATATAGACTTTTATATTATGCACATTTGATATTTCGAGCTGAGTTTAACTCGGTTATCTATTTCTCGAAATATGTGTTGGAAGCTTTTTGCTTTATCTATGTTCATCATATTCTTAACGAGTTTAGTTGGAAAAAAGTTATTTGTTGGAAACTAAATACTAAGTCAAAAGATGATCATGTGAAAATTGCCTTGAAACATCTCACATGATTTATGTGAGACAAACATTTGATGTCGACTCGGAAAGTTTCATATTGATCATTCGATCACTTGAAAATTACTTATAAGTTAATAGTTTGTGTAAGACAGCTATTGTCGTCTTCTAAGGATGTTTTAATGATTGAAATGGGAGTTTAGAACAATTAACCTTTGTCTAGATACATCACAGTATGCGTACCTAGTATGCAACCTGTTGCGGTATGATTCAGGTCCGGAAACCTTGTTTGCATACCTGGTATGCAAACATTTTTAACTGTTAAAGTCTGAGAACCAAGTTTGAATACCAGTATGTGAACGGTTCTACCTGAGTTAAGGTCCAGGATAGCAGTATGCATACCCTTTTGCAAACTGCTGGACAAGACCAAAGTCCGGAAGCTATAGTTTGCGTACCTGTTTGCAAACTTAGTGGTTAAAGTTCTAAAATCGGTTATGTATGTTTTTCATACTCATGAAAAAATACATTTATGAATTAAGGAATGCAATCTTTGCAAACTGTGGCTTAATGTTCATGAATTGATTCTTATGAATCAATATGATTTTGATTCAATTGGTTCATATATATTTCTGTGAAATAGTGAACAGTTGAACAACTCTATTTAAAACACAATGAGATTCATTTGATTATCTTTCATGAATGATTGATCATCATAGTTGGTCTAGAAGTGTTAGATGAATGTGGTTAAGACAAAAGTGTTCCTATGACTATCTTCAGCTAACTATTATTGAGCCAACTCAATATATACGTTTAGGTACGGTTTCCCATCTCTAAATAAAAGTATATTTCATTTGTGTGTAGCAAGCTAAGACCATATAACGGTGGAGAGATATTGCTTTGGTTTTAAGAAGACTTAGCTTGAATATTAAATCAGGTTTTCATCTGATGGTGAATATTGAATGCTTTGTTACTAAGCTACCTCAGCTTTGATCGAAAGCAAACCCTGATTTGAAAGACTATATAAGGGAAAACTCTAGCAACTGGAAAACCTAATTCCTGCACTTTCCTATGTTCTAGTTGCGACTTGAGTCGGTTCTCCTTTAACCTAGGTTTTTCCAAAACCATTATAGGTTTAATGACTTGAAGACTTCATTTGTGATTCCTGAAGCCAGACCCAACTATTTTCCCTGTAGTTGTGTGATCTGATCTTACTTGTTCTATCGTATTGAGTTTTATCTTCTCTAAGTTTTACTCGATATTTGTCTCCGATTGGTAAGATATAAAAAGTAATCACAAAGCTATTCGTCTCATTATTTGTGATTCTGCAATAACTTCTTTTACTACCATGTAGTTAAGTTATTATGAGGTGATTGATATTTCTAGGTTGCTCTTAGGGAGTATAAGACCGGATTATCAATTGGTTCATGTTCACCTTGATTTATCAAAAGACGGAACAAAACTCCATAGATACTTCTGTGGGAGACAGATTTATCTATCAAAATAGATTTATCTGTGGGAGACAGATTTGTTTATAAGTCTTCGACTTCGGGTCGTAGCAACTCTTGGTTGTGGGTGAGATCAGCTAAGGGAATCAAGTGCGTATAATCTGACGTGGTTCAAGTGGCGTAAGGAACGCAACTGTACCTTAATCGGTGTGAGACTTGGTTAGGGCTCAACTACATTCCAGTCTGAAGTTAACTTGTAGTAGGCTAGTGTCTGTAGCGGCTTAATACAATCTGGTGTTTAAATCTGGACTAGGTCACGAGGTTTTTCTGCATTTGTGGTTTCCTCGTTAACAAAATTTTTGGTGTATGTGTTATTTCTTTTCCGCATTATATTTTTATATAATTGAAATACTACAGGTTGTGCGTAGTTCAATTAATTGGTAAATCCGACCTTGATCGTTGGATAGTAATTGATTGGCACTTGGGAATTTGTCTTTGGTACCATCCAAGTTATTTCTCATATCAATCGGGCTCATAGATTTCTATCTGTTCGATTGCAGATTGTATTGAGAAATTGAGATATAACTCTTTGATATATTTCTTGGTTGAGCTCGATTTATAAGCTAGTGCTCTCATAATTATATTTGAGTTAGTCCATACAGATTGCCGAACGAATTATTGGGTGTGGTTGTTGAAAAAGCGGGGGTTTAATAACCACACCCAACAATTCGTTTGGAAATCTGAGAGGACTTACTCCAATACACTTTCTAGAAAATCAACTAGACAGTCAAACTCAATCTAAATAAAAGTATATCAAGAGTTTAATATCTCTAACTCTTAAATCAATCCGCAATCAGCAAATAGAAATATGCGATCTCGATTGAATATAAGAGGAGTTAACTTGAAAGGTACCAAAGACAAATGTTCAAGTGTCAACCAATGTAAATCAACAACTAAAGGTTGTATATTCTAATTGATTGATCTTAACGCACAACCTGTGATATTTCAATTATATAACAACATATAATGCAGACAAGAAATAACACAGACACCGGAATTTTGTTAACGAGGAAACTGCAAATGCAGAAAAACCCCGGGACCTAGTCCAGATTTAACACCACACTGTATTAATCTGCTACAGACACTAGCTTACTACCAATGAACTTCGGACTAGACTGTAGTTGAACCCTAATCAATCTCACAGTGATTCAAGGTATAGTTGTGTTTCTTACGTCTCTGATCCCAACAGGATACTAAGCACTTGATTCCCTTAGTTGATCTCACCCACAACCAAGAGTTGCTACGACCCAAAGTCAAAGACTTGATAAACAAATCTATCTCACACGGAAAAGTCCATAGGATTGAATAAATATGTCTCCCACAGAAATACCCAAGAGTTTTTGTTCCGTCTTTTGATAAATCAAGGTGAACGGGAACCAATTCATAAACCAGGCTTATATTCCCGAAGAACAGCTTAGTATTATCAATCACCACACAATAATCTAAATCGTATGATGGCGAAACTAGATATTGTGGAATCACAAACGATGAGACGAAGATGTTTGTGATCACGTTTTATCTTGCCTATCGGAGAAATTAATCTCGAGCAAATCTTAGAGAATATAATACTCAAACGATAGAATCGGGCAAGATCAGAACACGCAACTACAAGAGAAATAGTTAGGTCTGGCTTCACAATCCCGATGAAGTCTTTCAAGTCGTTAACCTACAAGGTTTAGGAAAACCTAAGGTTAAAGGAGAATCGACTCTAGATTATGCAACTAGTAACACACATGAGGTGTGGGGATTAGGTTTCCCAGTTGCTAGAGTTCTCCTTTTTATAGTTTTCAAATTAGGATTTGCAATCCAAGTTACCTTGATAACAAAGCATTCAATATTCACCGTTAGATGAAAAACCTGATTCAACCAAGCTAATATCTTTCAACCGTCAGATGGAACTTAGCTTGTTACACACAAATGAAGTGTACCCTCATTTAGGTTTATGAACCGTACCCAAACGTGTACACCCATGTTGGCTCAACAATGGTCAACCGAAGTTAGCCATATGATAACTGTCATATCAACCATATTCATCTTATCCATAACTAGTTCGAATGACTCAAATGAAACTAGTTAAAGAGTCGTTTAATTGTTATATTCTCATAGAAGTATACAAGAACACAATCGAATCAATTCATGAACATTATAGACACGGTTTGCAAAGATTGTGTAAGGATCCTCAAGCTCGTCAACGCTATTAGACCAGTCAAGTGACGAATTAGTCGATTACGACTCGAGTAGTTTAACACGAACGTTAATTAACAAAATTTAATCTAACAACAATCTAACTACGAAACTAGT
The DNA here is from genome assembly GCF_003573695.1 of Papaver somniferum. NCBI lineage: Eukaryota > Viridiplantae > Streptophyta > Magnoliopsida > Ranunculales > Papaveraceae > Papaver > Papaver somniferum. The sequence continues at coordinate 194,307,955 of NC_039360.1, forward strand.
AACGTTGAATAGGTCTCAGAAGTTGTGTGGAATGGACTACTCGAACGTGTCGTTCGGATTGCGGAGGAAGAAGATATCATTGGAAGCGTGTGAAGGGAAAGGTCATTTGGTGGTTTAGCCGACCCGGCTTCCCTTATCCATTGAGGAGTGTCCCATTAACCAGAATTAGTCTAATCTACCCCGGACCGAGAAGATAACTTCGTTTATTTCTTTCTTCTTTCTTCATCTTTTCTCTTCTTCTCATCTCTTCCTCTGTTCGAAACCAAGAGATGGTTTTGAGATACGACTTGAGTGAATTAATTGTTGAGAGAGAGCAGATTAAGTAGAAGATGTTGATGATGTTGTGACTGATTGAACATGAGATAAAGAAGATGATGATGATTATGTTAATCTGAGAAGATCAAATTAGGGTTTGTAAGAAATTCTGAGAAGATTTAGAGGATGAAATTGAGGGTATAAAGGAGACATAAGAGACGGGTTTGAATTGAATTAGAGTTTAAGTTTGATGAAAAGCTTGGGAATCCATAGTTAGGTTTTGAATTGGAAGCCGAGGTTAGTTTGATGAAAAGCTTGGGAAACCAGGGTTTGTCTGAGTTGCAGCTTGAAGAATTAAACTAAATTGTTAGATGGGTTTGTTTAATTGAAGTTTAGAATTGCTTAATTGTTGGATTTTAATTCCTTGGGTTAGGGTTCTTGTAAGAACAGAGGTTTAAGATTCATGGGTTCGAAATTTATATGAAGAAAATGAATTTGACAGTTTAGGGTTATGAAGAAATCAAGGTAGAAGATTAAGCAGAGGGTGAATCATCTCTTTCAATCATTTTGGGATTTAGTCTAAGAACAAAGAAGGGATTGAATTCAAGTTGGTTGAAAGAAGCTTCTTTGAGGTAATTGTTCTCCGAGTTGATTCAATAAAGTTATTTATTTTATTGATTGAGTATATGCAGTTGGTAATTGAATTAAGGATGGTTGGGTGTTTGAGTAGATGTTGTATGAATGGGGACTACATGTAGTGGTTGTGTTATTAATTTTGTTGTGGTATGCAGAGGAGGAATTGGAGGTTTGTTCTGGCTCACAGGGAGTTGTGATGGAATTGGTGGAGGTATTTACAGGCTGTAATGAAGTAGAATGATTACAGATGTTGGTAAGAAATCATAGAAGATGAAATTGAGTTTATGTTGGTGTTGTTGATTGAGTTGCAGATTAGTGGGGTTGATAGTTTGAGGCAGTGGTGTGTCAATGTATTGTAAATTATAAATGTTACAGACTGATCTGAGTGAACCCTGAGATAGTATTGCAGGATAGTGATGAAGCTGCAGATGTTACTCAATGAAGAACTGAAATGAAATGGATATGATGGGTATGTGTGTGTGTTGTATGAATGGTAATAGTTTTAGAATATCATATTGAGAATGGTATTAATGTTGTAAGGGTTGTATTCGGAGCTGAAATGTGTGTGTGTTTGGAACTTAGAAGTACAGACGTAGAAGTGATTGGATTGTAGATTTAGAGTGGCTGGTGCTATGTAGATTGTTGATAAGCATTATAGCTGGAGTTGTAACTACAGAGATGAAATGAGAGTTGTAAGGTGTTTTTCAGGTGCAGCTATAGAGTGGGTTGAAGTTTAGGTGGTGGGTTTGATCATGGGATGGACGTTATAGAAGTATATCTAGAGATGAAGTTGCAGTTAGATATTAAAAAGGTGTTAGTTGTATCCAGAGATAGAGTTAGAGTTGGAATGGTGGGTGGGTGGAGTGAACTGAAATGAGATATTTGTATGACTGTGTTGTAAAAATGAAAGTTAGATGAGCTGTGGAGTTGAATCTGTGCATTGGGAGGCTTGCTACTGCTTTAGCAGGTAAACAGATTTTGAAGTTGTAATTGTAATTATGAAGTTTACTTGGATTCAATGTACTGTTGTATTGTTATGTTTAGTCTGGTAAAATTAGAAAATGATGTTACTAGGAGTTACACTTGCAGGTAGAATATCTAGTGTGCGGTGCAGGCCATGCACCATGATGGTGCATTAGAACCCTTTTGGCATGTGCTTTGGTTTCATCCTTGAACCTTTCTGTTAGTGTGTCTGAGTCGGTTAATTTGACTGAGTTGAGATGTGTTGACTCACTGAATTCCCTGTGTTGACCTGAGTTGATTCGTGTAACCAAATCGTTGACCACTTGACCATTGACCCTGGACTCTGACCTGACGTTGACTGTTAGTTGACCTCATTGACTGTTAGTGGACCAGATATACCAGGCCTTAGTTTAATGGGTTGGCTTAGTTGTTTTCGGCTTTATGCCAGAATTCTCAATTAGTGTTATTGGACCCTTATGGTCCGAATTAGACTTTGGTTTCTTTTAGAATGATTTTTTATTGACCATGGTTTTTTTGAGGGGACCATGGTTTTATTAGGCCACCTTCCCTATTTCCTTATAGTTATGAGGGGTGTCCTAAAGCGTTGAAATTACTAACCTACCCTTAACCTAATTTAATTTAAAACCAACCGAATAACCACCTATATATATATAACCACCACCTCCTCCCACCACCACCGCCGATTACCACCACCACCACCTCCGATTATCACCACCACAAACCATCGATTACCACCACCACCTCCACCTCCGATTACCACCGCCACCAACCACCACCACCTCTATATATATAGCTTAATTTAAAACATTAACAAAGATATTCTCACAAACCCATTATTTGGTATTCATTTTTGGTTGAATAAATGAGAAGTAATCATCAAAATGAGTTGAAAATGGAAGTTGCGGAGAGTTTTAATGGAGGGTTTTTTTCAGAGAAAAGTTCGGTTACGTCGCAAAAAACAAGTCTCAACAGAACTTTTAGTTCGGTTACGTCGCAAAATGTTCGGTTTCGTCGCAAAAAGTTCGGTTATGACGAATTAATTTTTTCTTAACCGAACTCAGAGTTCAGTTGATTCGCAAAAGATACTTTTAACCGAACTCCTTGTGTTAAAACAACACAAGTCCATAAGTTCGGTTCCTTCGCAAAATAAGGATATCACCGAACTTTAGTTTACGAAAATAATGAGAAGTCCAAAAGTTCGGTTCGTTCGCAAAAATATTAAGTTTTCTTTGTAACCGAACTCTACTTTTGAAACTTCGTAACCGAACTCTACCTAATTCGCCAAGAAATAAATTTCGTAGTAACCGAACGTTTGCCTAATTGCATATATGCATATATAAGCCCAATTCGGTTGATTTGCAAAATATGTTAAAGTTTGCGAACCAACCGAACTTCTAACACTAGGTTACTTTTAACCTGCAGTTCGGTTGGGAACTTGGTTGCGTTGAAGTTTGCGAATTAACCGAACATACCTCTGTAAATCTTATTACTAAAGTTCGGCTACTTGCGTGTTTGAAGAAAGAAACCGAACTCTGTGTTCGGTTATATGTTCTTGACATTTATTAACCGAACTCCGTGTTCGGTTACCTGTTCTTCACACTTGGTAACCGAACTACCTGAACCTAGCAGGAATTTTTTATAAAAATTTACAGTTTTATGAATATTTGGACCAATTCAACCACCATTATCTAAGTTTGAAGCATACTTGGGTACCCAAATACTCTTCCTCCGGTTGTGGTTGGTAAAATCCATCATTTTCATCTTGAGATTGAGTTTGTGGAAGAATACATTCACCATCTAAGAAATAACTCATATCTAGCTCATTGTGAAGATTAACAAATACTCTAGGAGAGGATGGAGATGAAGAATCAGATGAGCTATCATCACTTGCATACTCAAGCTTAGTGAATTGGAAAAAAAAATTATTTTCCATGTTTTTCTTCTTCATCTTCTCTAACTTTACTCTCTCAATAATTCTACTTCTTTAGCTTAATCATTTCATTAATCATTACCCAAAATTAATCAGCATAGTAGTTTATGTATTAATATAAATATCTAGAAAAGGGGTGACCTAGATTTACTTCTAAATGTCTTACTAAAAATAGAACCATGGTCCCCCCAAAAAAACCATGGTCCCCAAAAAATCGTTCTTCTTCTACAAAGTTGTAGATATTCATAAGACTTAGTTAATGGACTATAGAACCAACCTAATTGAATTAGTAAACCCTAGCTATGCTAAAGATGGGGATTGAAAAGGTGTAAAGTCATAAATGGGCTTAGAACCATTATATAGACTTGTATGATTCTTGTCTGAGCCATTTTGGCTAGATTCTTAGACTTCTTGTGTGATTAACAATTAGTCTATATTAACAACGATCGATTCAAAGGATGAACCGGTGGATCGTGGATCTCGAGGTAGGCGTGGCCTGTCATCAAAAGAGGTGGGAATACTTTTAACTCTTTTGTGATTATTGTTGTTTTCTTTTACCAAAGTTTATGTTTAACAAATTCATGCATTGTCTAATGGTGCTTTCCCTGCATTGTTTAACTTTGATTTACGAAAGTTCTGTTATTTCTCTTAATCTTTCCATTGCTTGGAAAGGAATTTTAATGCTTTGTTTGTCTTTATGAATTGTTTGGGAAATAAGAATTTCCATTTGATTGTTTGGAAATGAGAATTTCCATCTGTGGTATATAGGATACTGCTCCTTCATTTATATCTACATGAATTCGAGCTTTTATACAATCACTAGGTGAGGGACGAGTCACCATATAGCTATCTAGGTGCGGGACGAGTCACCACTATTATATATTGTTTGGAAGGAGTTAGTTCCATATACATGATCGTTTATTGGTTACGCTTTAGCGTTTAAGGAAAACATGAATTGTTTTCAAATCATTTTCAATGATTACTTAAAAGTTAAATGTTATTCCTACGGGGCACCCCTTTTAGGGATGATGTGCTCACCCATTCCCAGTTTCAGTTTCAGAGACAGATCAGAGTTGCGCAGCGAAAGCTTTGAGGAGTTGAGTCCGTTAGTTGGTTGACTTTTACTATATTTATTATATTACATGTTGTATTTGTAAACCAAATGACCATTGTATATGTATCATTTGAGAGGAGTTCTTGTATATATATATTTCTGAGCGGGCTAGTTTTGGGTTAAGTTTTGTAGCAGATTTCTTAATTGAATATTTAAGTAGTTGATTTAGATTTTAGTGCATCTTATTTAACTAATCACTTGGATTAGTCAGCTGCTCGCTTTGGGGGCACTACAGATTACATTCCTTATTATATAAATTTTTAAGTTCATGTACACAACCGATTTTAGAAGGTAACCCACTCAAGTACGCAAACGGGTACGCATACTTGAGTAGCCGGACTTGAATTTGGTTACGCCAGTACGCGTACGGGTGCACATACTTCAACACATTCTAAACTGCAGTAGATTTTCACGGACGTGAACTTTCTGCCGGTATGCGTACGGGTACGCATACTTGCCCAGACTCAGTAACCACCAGTATGCGTTCGGGTACGCATACTTCAGGTTCCCGATTTTGGACTTGTACACTAATGTGATTAACATACTATGCTTATATCCAAACATGGTTACATGATTTTAAACTCTTTATTTCAATCATTGAAACTTTCTTAGAGGATGTTATATAGTTGTTCACAAACTATTTTTGGTCAAAGCGATTTTCAAGTTATTGAAATTATCATAATGAAACATTCCAAGACAACACCAAATGATTGTATCACACAAACCATGTAAGATGTGACTCGACAATTTTCATATGATCTTATTCAGACTTTCGTCACGAATGTAAGATGAATTCGGCCGAAGCGAAAGCTTGCCAACACATATTCCGAGAAATATATAACCGAGATAAACTCAGCTCGAAATCTCAAATGTGTATAATATGAAACTATATCGTAACATGACTTATTTCTAAATATAGGAGATAGAGTAGAAATAGACTTTCCAAGTGATAGATAAGTTTCAGTCTCCAGATACCTTTTGTCGATGAAGTTCCACAAGCTCCCCTTAGTAGTTCTTCGTCTTCAAGAGATAAACGCCGTGAAGTATAAAGTTCAACTACACAATCTATGTCCTAGTTCCGAGACATCTAAATAGGCTAGAAATCAATACTCATAGTTTCGATCACTAACATTGACAAACATGCTTGAGATAGCAACGCATGCGAGTTAGACCGAGCAACGCTCTAACATTCTCCCCTTTTGTCAATTTTAGCTACAAAACTATCAACACATATGGATTACAAAATAAATAAAAACTTTGTAGCTTCTCATACAAATGATGATCTCCTTGGCATCTTCAACATTACTCGAAATGTTCGTCACTTCCAAGTACTCCAATGATTCCAAAGGTTGTAAGTTTAGTATCATCGTTGTTGAGGATGCGTAGCGATAACAATGAGAAAACAAATGCTCTCGATCATTGTTATACAGTGTCATGGTATTGCATTACAACTTTGACAATAATACTACAGTGATATGTATTACTCCCCCTTAGTCAATACATCATCTCAATATGAAAACCACTCCCCCTTACATAATGATCCGTAAACCATATGTATTTGTAGTATGAAACTACACATTAATTCTCCCCCTTTTTGTCAATAAAATTAGCAAAGGTACGAAAACTAGTGGGATCCTCATGAAATTTCCATAGAGATTCTTCATGAGCAAAAGAGAACAAACATACCAACAAATTTAGATGCAATCATAAAGCCGAAGCTAAATGCATTCATCAAGGAGTTTATAAAGATACAAGATAACCCCTATAAAATTCCACAGCCGCACTCCCCACAAAGATATGGCGATTAAGCACAAGTTCATAAACGAACTCTCCCCCATAAAATGTCATTCCCGAGAGAACAACAAAGGAGACCTTGCTTTTAGAAGAAAAGAAGGATTTCATCGGATATAGCCAAATCACATGAAAACATGAATTTGTATCCAAAAAATCAATAGAATTAACCATACAAGATGATCAATTCAATTGCACATGCTCGACATAAGAGAACTTACGGAGCAATACAGTAAAAACACAAAGATGTGGATCCGGGAAGGTCAATACAACGGAATAACATGTTAGAGCATAGCTCGGTTGAACCCACCAAGCGTTGGTATGTCAAGTTTGGTTGTCATACTTTAGTGAATCAAAACTCATTTTAAGAATCGCTTGATTATGTAATAGAGTCAACTTCGTATAGGTTATATTGAAAGTATTAGGATATGAGACATTACAAGTATTGCGAAGACTTGAAGAAGTGAAGAAGTAAGGAGCTACAACGACAACATCATCCTTCCACTTGAGGTTAGTGATGTTTGACTTGAACTGTTTCATTCCCTAACGTATCTTTTAAGTTGTGCATATTGAAAACAAAACTGCGAAGTATGAACACTCTAGTTGAACATAGTATTAAGGAATACAATATGAGGTTTATTGCTTAACCATTAAACTTTGTAGATAATACATCGACATTATCGTTTAAATTCTATTGTGATTATGTATGGGTATGAGGTGAGGATTTCATCCTAGGAAACAATGTTTTACATGTGTTTTAAGGAAGTAAATTCATGAACTTGTTTTGTGAATCGAAAAGGAAATCGCCAGGCGTTATTGGTATTGTTATTCATTTCATATCTTTTGAACAACCAATATGTGTGACTAGTATAACCACTCATGACTTGTTTATGTTCTTGGTAAAACTATTCACAAAGGCCTGACTTTTGTATTGGTATGACTTTTATTAGTGAAACCAATCTTAAGTAATCACCTGAGATGGTGTGATCGAGTTTGTGATTTTATGTATGACCGGCTCTGGGTAAAGGGGAACCGATCCTAGTAAGAGGTGAAACACATCACAAAGGGGAATCGATCCTTGTATGAGGTGCAGCAAATTTTTAGCAGAAAGGGGAACCGATCCTATGGACATGTGCAACACGTCTTTAGGAAAAGGGGAGCCGATCCTATGGACATGTGCAACAAGTATAAGTTAGATACCATATATATGTGGGGAACCGATCCTAGTACCTAGTCAACCGAATTTTTGGAAAGCTAGTCTGACTATGCATAGTACTCACATGGAGGTAGAACCGAAACTTGTTTTGGTAGAACAGTGAAGCCCATGATTTTTGATTGAGAGTTCTTGATAAATCACATAGTTCTTTAAAGTCAGATGAACCAATTCTAAACTTCTTTGGAAGTGTGGAAAATCGGTTTCAAGGCTATAAGTATGAAAGAGGACTTACAAAGTTAGGATGTCGACATACTTTGAACATGTGCAGTAACGCTAATCTTTAATTGTTCAAAGTTATTATTTAATAGATAAAGGAAGAAAATCCCAGGATCGAAACATAAATAAGTTAAGAATCTTTTATTTAAGGTTTTTAATTTTATTTTAGGAAAATGAGAATTAGTAATGTGCATTTACTAGTTGGAGATTTTCCAAAGAGATTTTCGGTCAATATTTTGGACAAAGCATTTCCAGGAATTATGGAAACCGAATTTGAAATATATTGCATATCTTGAGAATATTTTCAGTTTTGGAAATTCCTTGGTGTCCAAACTTCCTTGTCTATAAATATGAAAGTTTGCATTTCGAGCAAACTAATCCTTCGTGACAGCAAATTTCCTCGGTTGTGTTGTTACTGGTGAAGCCGCCTATTCGGAGAGGAGAGTAACGTAATTAGTAGAAATCTCTTAAGACCGCTCAGTTTAAAGTCTTCTTTGGGATTGAGAAGCACTATTAGTATCGTTGGTGGGAAACTAGATAATTGCGGTTTATCTTTTGTTTTAGATTGATTTGATTGACTAATGGTGGTTGACCTTTGATTGCACCTAGTTTGTTTATGCTTGAGAATCTTATCTTCTGATATAAGATTCACTCAAACTAGATCGAAGTTTCGATAGGGATCTTTAGACTGTTTGTAGATCTAAAGACGTCTTATGATAATCCATTGTTAACAGACTTCGTTCTGTGCGTGATTGATCAAAAGAGATTCAAGTTGTTGTGCACAGGTGTTTATTGAAGATATAAGAAGATTTGAATACAAAGAATATATTGAAGATTTCTGATTTGGGGTTCATAATCTTTGGTGTGCACAATACTTGTTTCAGTATAGAGGATCCAGCTATAATCGGTTTATCCTTCTGGTAGATTAGATTGAATAGTTGCGTAGATCGGCATTAATATAATTCTTTCTGATTAAAAGTATTGATTGCAAAATCTTAACAATTACCTTTGGTAGTTGATCATAAGATAGATCTAAGAACCTGACGAAGGAGTTTATTGAGATAAACAAAAGATCCTTTGTCGAACTCACTTCACTTGGTTGAAAATAGTTGCTACCAAACAGATTTGTTGTTCCTTTACTGTTTGGAATACGAACCAAAGGAATTGTTCCAAGTACGTGACTTATTCATAAGTTGGAGGCGTGGGAATACAGACGGAACTAGGTGAACCATAGGTTTAGTTGCTTGGTCTCAACTATACGAAGTTAGGTTTAATTTTGTGTAGCGGCTTAATCCTGAGAGTATTCAATTCTCGACAAGGTCCCGAGGTTTTTATGCATTTGCGGTTTCCTCGTTAACAAAATCTTGCTGTGTCATTTACTTTTATTTTCCGCAATTATAATTGTTTGTTATTATAATTTAAAGAAAATTACATAAACGTTAATTCCTATTTACTTGATAGTAATCCTGTTGTGTTTGGTTAAGAAAGAACCTTTTTATCAAGTAAACATACTTCGTTGTTGTATTGTATCGATCTCGTCTCGATAGACGATCACACTAAGTGTGAACTGATTAGTTGTATTGCCTCGACTCAGTCCATAGACAATCACTTTCGGAGAAAGGACTTATAGGTAGGAAAAGTTTTAGCTTTAGGTATATTTGGGTACCCTGGCCTTTTCAAAACAAGAAATCACTCTATTTTCCATCACCATTTGCACAATGACATAAAATAGACAATTCTTGTAAATAAAATTTCATTCTTTCTTCCATCAATATTTGCATAATGACATAAAAGGCATAACTTTTGTTTGTCAAAAGTCCATTCTATCTTTTATCAATACTTTCATACCGACATATAATAGAGATAACTTTTGAACAAGTATGGGACAGTCAAGGTTCACGGATGTAAACAACATATCCCATAAAAATTTGTAATATATAAAACCATAAAGATTAAAATTGCAAACATCATCTTCCAAATAACTTAGAATTTAAATAAACATATCTAAAATCATTGAAGATGAAAAAACGTTTGGAACTACCTATGTGTAATCACAATAATGGCTATTCCAAACCCTAGTAATCCTTCTAAACAAAAAGAAGAATAAAAATTCTCATAAGAAGTTTCCTAGACATTGAGACCTCTAAAGAATTCTTTATCGTCCCCGAACTCCTTGTCGTCAACAGCCATGGGAACATATGGCTCGTGAAGATAGGAGTCAATTCCAACAAACCTTCTAGGATGATGATGTCGAACCAGGGACCTTCTGAATTTCAAGATTTCCCAAAATAAAAGCATTTATTGAATCTCCTTTCTTGTATATTTCAACTCATCAGGAACACCAGAAAACTTTTGAGAATTTGAAGGAACAACTCTTGGCTTCCTCACATTCCTTCTTTTTCTTTTCAAAGTTGGAGGCAACGGATATTTCTGTTTTTCCTTCATGATTGATGGCTTAACAATCATATTAACATCTTTCCATCAGAATACATGATGCTTGGAGTATCCATAAGAGTACGGGTTTGCGAGAGGGAATCATAATTTAAATTCAACAAGCAGTCTTAATATATAAAGAGTTCCAGAGAAGAAAAAAGGAACGTAGGGTTACGCAACCTTTAAACAGGTTCGTACACCAACAATCCACAACCCTAAAAAGAGTAGAATTGTCGAGAATAATCCCCTTTATTGATTTACAGGGACTTCCAATTTTGCAAAAACTAAGAAAAGAATAAAACAAACTTTTCCTAAAGCCTGAGATGCAAAACCTTGTCTCTTTTGATCATGCACATGAGACAGGATACACTAAACAACACAATCAAGTTGCGCTGCGGTGAACAACATTCTGTCCACCATGTTCCTTTTGGAACGAATTCATAGAACTCTGTCTATCAAAACGTTTAGATCATAATTTCTTTTCTAATGGTCTTATCTTATCTTTGAAAACTAACTTCTTCGAAGAAGAAAAAATCTTACATACCTCGGTAGTTTTTTGAGCGAGTTTAAGCTTATTTGCTTGTTGATTTGCTCTTCGTTGAAGTTTGTTGACATATATCATCTTGTGTTTGTACTTGAAACACTTTGAAAGTTCATGACCCTTGAGTGAACAATAAGATCATGTAACGCATATGATGATTCAGACACCGGGATGTGCAAGCTGATATGGTGGAACCTGAAAAATCAGACAGACAGTTTCCAACAGAAAGATCAATTATTTCTTCCAGACTGGTTGAGACTTTTCTGAAAGAATATCAAGATTGATGTATGTATTGCTACAATTATCAAAATAAATATTCTCACAAATAAGTGCAACACTTGATTTTTCGTCTTCATTGGAATCATATTGATCAGACATTTCATCAAGGGTTGCAGCTAGACCTTTGTTCCCAGTGTATTTTCTGCGGTTCGGACACTCATTTGCAAAATGACCGAAACCCTTACACTTGAAGCACTGAGGCATATCCTCGTCATCAGTCTCGTCAACATCCATGTTTTTAGGAGGAACACGATTTTGAGGTTTAACTGATGACCTGGGTTTGTCTCTGGAAAACCGTTTACTTCTCTTCAATAGAAGATCTCTAAACTGTCTTGTGATCAAAGAGACCCTTATCAATATCTCCATCTGATGAATCAGCCTTAGAAAAATCATCCTCAGAGACACAAACACTTTTACTTTTATCAAGTAATTTAGTTTTGTGCTTTGAAAGCAACATCCTTTCCGAAGAATGAGAAGGAACTGATATCTCTAAAGATCTGGAGGAATTGAATGATCCCGTAATCAATGGGTTTTTCAATAAGGAGAAAGAATTCTCAGTAGATGCACTTTTACTTTGAAAGAAACTTTTACTTATCAATATCTTCATCTGGGTAAGTACGGGTACGCATACTTACCCAGACATCAGTAACCACCGGTATGGGCACGCATACTTCAGGTTCCCGGTTTTGGACTTGTACACTAATGTGATTAACATACTATGATTATATCCAAACATGGTTACATGATTCTAAACTCTTTACTTCAATCATTGAAACTTTCTTAGAGGACGTTATATAGTTGTTATTCACAAACTATTTTTCGTCAAAGCGATTTTCAAGTTATTGAAATTATCATAATGAAACATTCCAAGACAACACCAAATGATTGTATCACACAAACCATGTAAGATGTGACTCGGAAATTTTCATATGATCTTATTCGGACTTCCTTCACGAATGTAAGATGAATTCGGCCGAAGCGAAAGCTTACAAACACATATTCCGAGAAATATATAAGTGAGATAAAGTCAGCCTGAAATCTCAAATGTGTATAATATAAAACTATATCGTAACACGACTCATGTCTCAATATAGGAGATAGAGTGGAAATAGACTTTCCAACTGATAGATAAGTTTCAGTCTCCACATACCTTTTGTCAATGAAGTTCCACAAGCTCCCCTTAGTAGTTATTCTTCTTCAAGAGATGAACGCCGTGAATTCTAAAGTTCAACTACACAATCTATGTCCTAGTTCGGAGACATCTAAATAGGATGGAAATCAAGACTCATAGGTTTGATCACTAGCATTGACAAACATGCTTGAGATAGCAACGCATACGAGTTCGACCGAGCAATGCTCTAACAGTTTTTATACCCCCGCTTTTTCAATTGGTATCAGAGTAGGCCAACACGTTAAAGACCTCATAAGCATGTGTTTGTAGCAATATGACTCGATGGACAGAAGTGTTATCTCTATAAACGTACCGACAGTCTTCGATGACTCGAATTACTTATGGTGGAAAATTGCTATGCGTGCCTTTCTTCAAGCGCGTGATTTTCAATCATGGGTTCGTGTTGTTAACGGATTTAATCCTCCACTGGTTACATTAAATGGTGTAACTATTCCAAAGGATATTGGTGAGTATGAGCCTTTCGAGATTCTTGCTGCAAAGAAAAATTCTAACAGATTGAATGCTATCATACATGCCATTACCCCAGATCTTCAGCACCATATGACTACGTGCACTCGGTCTAAAGATGCTTAGGATATCTTAGAAACCGTATTTGAAAGGAATATCTCTGAAAAGGAAGCTAGGCGTTAAAGCCTAAATTCTGATTAGGAAAACCGTCGTATGGCTGATGAAGATTCATTTGATGAGTTTAATCACAAAGTGTCTGAAATTTTTAATGCATCTTTTGCATTGGGTAAGAATATTCCTGAAAAGTACATTGTGATTTAAATTTTCAGGTCTCTGCCAGCTAGATATGATTCTAAGAAACATGCCATCGTTGAGGGAAATAACCTTGAAACACTTTCTAGAAACTCACATGTTAGAAAGTTAAAATTACTTGATCACGGTTAGAACACAGTCATAAGATATGTGTTCAATGTTGTGACCAATACAAGTGAATCTTCTAACTTGTCTTGGGAAAATGAATGTTGTCCAAATCATGTTGATCTTGACAGGTCATTGATTACACAAAAGATCAAGGATATTGTGAATAGAAGCAAAAGACATGAGAAACGGTTCTCTCTATCTTATGTTTCAGATGATTCAATACAAGGAGAAAAATTAAGTGAGTTTGTCAAGAATATGCATACTTCTGAAGTTTGGACAGAAAAATCTACTCTCTCAGCAGAAACTTTCATTAACTCAAATTCTGATTCAGAATACGAGTCTAGCACTGAGATTTTGAAATTCTTGGATAAAAATGAAGAAAATCATCAAGAAAATCTTCAATTGAAGAGTTTGTTGAAGAAACTTGAATCATTATTTCAGGTGAAAAATCTTGAGATTGGTTGTATTAATGATGAATTCACAAGAACCCTATCTCCAAAAGAGAAAGAGATTGATACTGTTAAGCGTGACCTGCAAAGGTTGTCCGGAATCTCTGAAAAGATCTCAGCGATGTTATTTGATCAGAAGTCTTTTGGGAACACAAATTGTTTAGGGTTCAGTAGCAAGACTATGAGCACTGAGAATTCCTTTGTTCCAGTCGGTTCTGGAAAAGTGGATATAGAGTGTAGTGATAAACAGGAGGCCAAACAGCAAAACAAAAGTTTTTTTATGAATTGTTTGTTTTGTGGAAATTCGAATCATGTTCAAAGTAAATGTTGTAAATTCAAGAGGAACAACAAAAGAATTGCCAAGCTTCAAAGTGACGTGCAAAGAATGAATTTGGCTTTGGGTAACCAACAGGGAATCCCTGAAGACAAGAAGAAGTCTATAAGAACCAGAATCAGACGAGGTAAGAAGTTTGTTTATACAATAAACCTTGAAATGTTATCGTGTGACACAAAAAGTGAGCACTCTGCTCACTCCATCACTACCAAATTGTAGTGATGCGTCAATCCTCGTTATTAACTTGAGAATGTGGGGATTGCATCAAGGTTGCTCAAGTCTTGTATAATAGCTTATTTCTTATCCTAGAATTTACTTAAGGTTATATAAGTTATGTTTTGGAAAGTGAATATTTTCTTCACAAAAATAGTTAATAGATCGTGAAACGTGAAGAATTTTTCAAAATGCATCCTGAAAAACTCTTTAGGGTTTGGTATTCCGTACTCTATTTATATTCTTTGTGATCAAAATGCCCTTCACTTTCTTTTCTTTGAAATATACAGTATTATGGCTCCTGTAACTAGAGGTACCACAAAAAGGGATGTAGTTGAAGCAGTTAATCTGTATCCATGTGAAGGAATCCATTCCTTAAGGAAGAAAAGGGAGAGGTCTATAAATGATGAAAAAGTTTCTACTTCTAACTGTTTTTTGTCTGTTTGTCATCATGATAATAATTTTAGGTCCAAGGTGAAGGATTTCATCATCAAAATAAATGATTTAAAATCTTAAATCATTTTATCTTTGGAAAAGATATCTCACTACGAACAAATGTTATCTCTGACAAAGAACACCTTGTATGAACTGAAAACAGAACTTAGTGAGTTAACTGATATCTCTAAATATCTGGAGGAATTGAATGATCCGGTAATTAATGGGTTTTTCAATAAGGAGAAGGAATTCTCAGTAGATGCACTAAGAAATCTCTACAATGTCTAGGAAACTTCTTATGAGAATTTATTCTTGTGTTTAAGAAAGATAGCTAGGGTTTGGAATAGTAAATATTGTGATTACACATAGCTATTGCCAACGATTTTCATCTTGCAATATTCTAGATTTATTTATTTAAATTATAAGTTATTCGGAAGATGATTTTGCAGTATTAATCTTTATTGATTTTAAATATTGCAAAATAATTTTTTTGGATATGTGTGTTTACGTCCGTGAACTATGTTTATCTCATATATGTCAAAAGTTAAGTATAATGTCTTTATGCCAATATTGATAAAAGATAGAGTGAACTTTTAAATATTCCGCAATATTAATCTTTCTCTGATCCACTTTTATGTGAAAGTACTGTATGGCTCCGTAAGTTTTCTTATGTTGAACATTTCCGACTAAATTAATCTATAAGGTCTTCTTGTGATTAATTTATTCGCGTTTACTGGATGCAAATTCATGTTTCATGTAATTTGTTAATGTCCAAAGTGAAAAGACGAGGGTACCCAAATATACCTCAATCTAAAACTTTTCCTACCAATAAGTCCTTTCTCCGAAAGTGATTGTCTATGGACTGAGTCGAGACAATACAACTAATCGGTTCACACTTCGTGTGATCGTCTATGGATAGGAGATCGACACAATACAAAAACGAAGTATGTTTACTTGATAAAAAGGTTCTTTCTTAACCAAACATAATAGGATTCACTTATCAATTAAATAGGAATTAACATTTATGTAGTTTAATTTAAATTATAATAAAAACAATTATAATTGCGGAAGATAAAAGTAAATGACACAGAAATATTTTGTTAACGAGGAAAATTGCAAATGCATAAAAACCCCGGGACCTTATCCAGAATTGAATACTCTCAGGATTAAGCCGCTACATAAAATTAAACCTAACTTCTTATAGTTGAGACCAAGCAACTAAACCTATAGTTCACCTAGTTCCGTCTGTATTCCCACGCCTCCAACTTATAAATAAGTCACGTACTTGGAACAATTCCTTTGGTTCGTATTCCAAACAGTAAAGGAACAACAAATCTGTTTGGTATCAACTCTCTTCAACCAAGTGATATGAGTCGCACAAAGGCTCTTCTGTTTATCTTAACATAAACTCCTTCGTCAAGTCCTTAGATCTATCTTATGCTCAATTACCAAAGTAATCGTTAAGATTTTTTGATCAACACTCTTAATCCAAAGAATTGTGTTGATGCCGATCTACTCAGTTATCAATCCAATTCTATCACAAGGATAAAACCGATTATAATTGGATCCTCTTTTTACCGAGACAAGTATTGTGCACACCAAAGATTATGAACCCACAAATCAGAAATCTTCAATATCTTCTTCGTCTTCAAATCTTCTTAGATCTTCAATAAACACCTGCACACAATCTCTTGTGATCAATCACCCACAGAACGCAGTCTGTTAACAATGGATTATCACAAGATCGTCTTTAGAACTACAAACAGTCTAAAGATCCCTGATGAAACTCTGAACTAGTTTGAGTGAATCTTATATCATAAGAGAAGATCCTCAAGCATAAACAAACTAGGTGCAATCAAAGTTCAACCACCGTTAGTCAATCAAACCAATGAAAACAAAACATAAACCGCAATTATCTAGTTTCCCACCAACGGTACTAATAGAGCTTCTCAATCCCAAAGAAGACTTTAAAACGAGCGGTCGTAAGAGATTTCGCCCAATTAGGTTACTCTCCTCTCCGAATAGGTGGCTTCACCAATAGCAGCACAACAAGAGGTAGTTTGTTGTTAAGAAGCTAGAAATGCAAACTTCAAGTATTTATAGACTAGAAAGTTTGGACACCAAGGAATTTTCAAAACCTAATATATTCTCAAGATATTCATTAAAGTACGAATTTGGTTTCCATAATTCCTAGAAACGCACTGTCCAAAAATAATGATCGAAAATCTCTCAGAAAATATTTAATTAGTATATGCACATTACTAATTCTTATTTTCCTAAAAATGAAATTAATAACCTTAACTAAAAGATTCTTAACTTATTTGTGTTTCGATCCTGGGATTCTCTTCCCTGAGCTATTAATGAATAACTATGAAAAATTAAATAATAAACATTCACAGCACGTGTCCACAGTGTGTCGACATCCTAACTTTGTAAGTTCTCTTTCATACTTACAACCTTGAAACCGATTTGCCACACTTCCAAACAAGTTTAGAATTGGTTCATCTGACTTTCAAGAACTATGCGATTGATCAAATAACATTCAATCACAAATCATGGGTTTAACGGTTCTACCAAAACAAGTTTCGGTTCTACCTCTATGTGAGTATTGTGCATAGTCACACTAGCTTTCCAATATTCGGTTGACTAGGTACTAGGATCGGTTCCCCACATATATATATGGTATCTAACTTTAATGTGTTGCACATGTCCATAGGATCGGTTCCCCTTTTTCTAAAAGTGTGTTGCACATGTCCATAAGATCAGTTCCCCTTTCTGCTATAAACCTGTTGCACCTCATACAAGGATCGGTTCCCCTTTGTGATGTACTGCACCTCTTACTAGGATCGGTTCCTCTTTTCCCAGTTTTGGTCAGACATAAAATCACAAACCCGATCATACCATCTCAGGTGATTACTTAAGATCAGTTTCACTAATAAAAGTCATACCAATACATAAGTCAGGCCTTTGTGAATAGTTTTACCAAGAACACAACAAGTCATGAGCGATTCCACTAATCACACATATTGGCTGTTCATAAGATAAACAATGAATAACAAAACTAATAACACCTGGCGATTTCCTTTTCGATTCACAAACCAAGTTCATGAATTTACTTCTTTAGAACACATGAAAACATTTTTCCCTAGGATGAAATCCTCACCTCATACCCATACATAATCACAATAGCATTCAAATGATTATGGAGATGTCTTATCTACAAAGTTAATGGTTAAGCAATAAACCTCGTATTGTATTCCTTAATACTATGTCTATCTAGAGATGCTTCGCGATTTTGTTTCAAATATGCACGACTTGAAAGATAGTTAGGGAATGAAACAGTTCAAGTCAAATATCACTAACCTCAAGTGGAAGGATCATTGTTGTCGTTGTAGCTCCTTGCTTCTTCACATCTTCAAGTCTTCGCAATACTTGTGATGTCTCATATCCTAATACTTTAAAGCTAACCTATACGAAGTTGACTCTAGCACATAATCAAGCGATTCTTAACATGAGTTTTGATTCACTAAAATATGACAACCAAATTTGACATACCAACGCTTGGTGGGTTCAACCGAGCTATGCTCTAACAATATCCCCCTTTGTCAATTTTAGTGACAAAACTCTTACATCATATGGATAAACAAATTACAAGAATTCATTACACATACGCTTGATTCACGAATTCAACAACACAGTAATCTACATACATTTAATCCTCAAAAATGTCGCTGCTGACATTATAATAACAAAGCTAATACCCCCACCCCCTCTAAGGAAGATAGGTAGATATTCAATCGGCACGTCTTTGTTATACCACTTAAAATGATATGTTACTCCCTTTTAGTTTGTGCTTTTAATCTTTCGTTTAGATTAAACGTTAAAGCACCAATGTTATTTTCCTTAGCGATACCAATCAATATAAAATCAATGCCAATATCACTTGTTTACTCCATATATTTCTCCCCCTTTTTGTCACAAAATGACAAAGAAACGAAAAAATATAGGACAACAAGAAAAGAATCTTACAAATCTCAAAATAGACTTGCAACCTGTAGAGTTAAGCACGATGGTTCCACACACCATGTTCTGATAACCAATATCAAAACCGAAACTACAAGTAGTTTTATTTTGATATGTTACCAAGGAAACAATTGTCCGAAACAATTTTTCCATTTTAGTTTAGCAAACAAAAAATTAACTAAGCACCTTAGTCCCTTTGCTAAACCGATTGTACAAAAACAATCGCTTATTCGATAAGACCAAAATAATGATAACTCTATTTTTCTCATCAGGTTCTAATTATCCATAAACTTAGGACTTTCAATTTTAAACAAGACAAGTACTAGGTTAGTTAACTAGCATTTCTTGTTAAGGCATTCGATTAGACTTGAATAACCTAAACTTCTCTTTGATAAGTCTAACTAAGATCGGAATTAACTTAGTTTCTCTTATCCGGAATCGAATTAGACTAAACAACTCATCCCGTAAACCTTTTATTTCGTTAAGCCATAAATAATTCATACAAACCAAATAAATCAACTTGCAAAATTATTCACCTCAACCAGAAGCAATTGAATCAACATAAGTATTAAAACACCGCAATTGCACCGAAATTTTGTAAGCCTAAACAATTGATACCACACAATAAAGCAAGATAACAATAGTTTTTCTTAACCAGAACCAATTGAATCACACATAAATCCATACATACATAGTGGAATAAATGATAGACGCATTTATGTGTCTATTTTGATCTCAATTATATATATTGTTAGTACTCGATTTGGTACTTATTTGGTTATTTTATGTCTTTGTAGGTGTTTTTGGAGAAATAAGCTTTTACGTAGAATTCGGCTCGAAAAGTGGTATTTGCGCTCGTGGGAGAAAATTACTAAAGGCACCCCTTATTTGAATAAGGGGCACCTCAATTACTAAGGGGCACTCAGTTGATAAGGGCCACCCTCTTTACTATTCACCACCAGCTACTATTGACACATCGGAACAGGATAAGTGGAGGTCATTTCCTACCTTTTGAGTCATGAAATTGGCGGGAAAGTTTGAGCTTAAACTGGCAGATTAGGGTTGGATTTCGGAGGGATTTCTGAAGAGATTTAATCAACGGAAATAGTTTGGATGGACAATAATGGGATAAACAGAGCTAATATAAGAGATTTGATGGTGTAAATTGAGCTGGATAGTTGGTCTCGACAACACCGTGGAATGAGTTTTCTCGGGTTTGAGCTTCTGGGAAAGATTTGGGCTGAATTAACTCGGATTTTCTCACAGATATGGTTCGGTTTGGGCTTGATCTATTGAAAAAGGATGGGTAGGTGTGTTAGAATCAAAAACAAAGGGAGATTTCCGCGACTTGGAGAAAACAGGGAAGAAAGTTTCTACGGGATTTATGTTTGACATATTTGTGGAAGTTACGTGAAAATAATAGGAAAGATTACTCTATGTTGATTTAGTGCTATCCTTAAGAGATTCTGGGACGTCGGATTTGACAAAATGACGCGTAGAAGAAGAAAACAGGGAGCTATTTCCATGACTTTGAGGAAAAGAAAAGACGAGATTTTCCTTGAGAACTAATCGGCCTGTTTGGTATAAAAGGTGTTGGTTAGAGTAGCGTAAGGGAGTAGAGAGTTTGGGGTAGGTTTAGAGGCAGAGAATCAAACTGCAGGTGGAGTTGCAGCAGTAGCAGAGAATAGAAGAAGAAGAGTTGCAGACGGCATATAGAAAGTGTCGTTCTCAAGAACCCTAAGCTGAAGAACATTAAGCTGTGCAGAACAGTCGTATTCTAGGGTCTTAAATTTCTGATCCTGTAACAGTTGATTAGTAATGTATGTCTTCAGTATTGCAACACCAGCTGTAACGGTGACTTCTGTAACATCTATACACCGTTGCAGATCTGTTGTTTTATATATTCTCTTCAATAAAAACACCTTTTGAGCCACGATTTATTATTTTGAACCTGTTTTTGATATGAGGAGCTAAACCCCATTGCTGAGGCGATAGAGGAAGCTATTTTTCCAACAAAAAGTGGTATATTCTATTGTATCTTTTTATTTGCAATTTTATTATGATTATTTTCCTTGAACTAATATCGAATATGATTTTTATTTGAGTAATTGTGATCTATTTTGATGGAGTATGCTTAGTTTAAGACTTTTGATGCTTCATACTTGGTATTTACAATTACTGCTTTTGAAAATCTACTTGTTGCAATAGTAAGAATCAAATTGAATGAGAAAATTTCATGAATACAAAGATTGGATTAAATCACCTTAAACTTGGAAAATAGTGGAATCTTACCCTCAGTGTTCTTTTAATATTGATACCAACTTTGTCAGTGTTTGTTATAATTATTAGTGAGTTTTATATTTAGTTTTGAATTTAAGTCTAAAGTTATCCTTCACAAGTTCAAGAATCGAATCACTTTTTACCACTATCTACAAAACACATCAATTTTTGGCGCCGCCGACGCGAACTTGTTTTTAGGGTTTTAGATTTATTTATTTTTTATTTTATTATTTTTGTCCTTTTTTATGTTTTTGGGTATCTTGTGTCTATAGGTTCTGGATCATAAAGAAAATTGAGCCAAAGAGTTTGGTGATTTCATAAAGACTTGGAGCTAAAGATTAAAGCAAAAAGAACCGAAAAGAAGACAATTTTAGGGTTTATTATTTTTGTAATTGTTCTTTACTTTTTTTGGACTTTTGGACTTTGGGACATTATTTTTTTTATTACCCTACGGAAGGTACTTTAAATATAAACTGTTTGCAGAGAAGGAGGACAATTACGATATTGTCTCTGCACCTTGGGTTCGTACACTAGACATCGGAGTCAGTGGCCCGAGTCGACAACAACCGATTCATCCCCCGTCTGGAACGGAGGTAAGATTCTAAACACTCGCGAATCCCCTGTCAGCGAGTTACTGGACTCCTTCGTGTGCATATATGTTGAGGATGAATATTTATTTTTCTAGTAAAGGGCAAGGCCTGGCCATACAAGATAAGGGTTCGGATTTCATCACCGTTCTCTTCTTGCCCGCTTTAGGAACACGTAACCCACGCGAACCTAAGCCTAAAATTTTGACTAGAACGAGACCGATAGGGTAACGAGCTTAACAGGAAAGTCATTCGAAAAAGATTGGTTACTCTTTTAAGCATACTTTGAAGTTCTTGACGGTTTCTGTCAGTTGAATGCGTGACTGCGCCGCCTTGTAATACCGGTGAGGTATCAAAGCTCCACCGAGCTTCCCTCGCCTATATTCAACTTACATTAACTCGGATTGATTCCAGAGGGGTTTGCTTAAATTGTAACGAATTCCCGTTCGAAGGATTAGAAGCTGGTCTAGAAACAATCTAAGTGTAGCCATCATGCTTTTTGTTTGCTAGAAATCAATAGGTTTGATTTGGTTGAGTCGGACTTGATATGTGTTTGCTTACCCTTCCAATTTAGAAAATTTTATTGTATGCTTGAACGTAAAATAGACGCACTAGGTAGATTTGTTAAAGAGAAACTTATTAGTTCAAAGCGTCTCGATTACCTTAATCTAGAAAGTCCGACTTTTGAAGAGTCTGTTTTTGAACGTCCTTTGACTGAGGAGAGAATCCATGTTGCTCCGATAGCGCCAGAAATGGCAACTTTGAAAGATTTGTTGAATCCAACTAGGACTACTCGTCCTTCGTGTATTAAGTTAGCTGAAACGGAGGCACCCTATGAACTGAAACCTGGGACCTTACAGATGCTCCCAATATTTTTAGGGAAAGAAAATGAAAACCCTTATTACCATGTTAGGGATTTTGGGGAAATTTGTAGTTTTCTAAGAATTAGAGGATTGGATGATAATGCTTTGAAACTTAGGTTATTCCCATTTTCCCTGAAAGATAAGGCCAAGTCGTGGCTATATAGTTTGGACTCTGAGTCAATTGAGACATATGAACAACTTACATCTTCCTTTTTCAATAAGTTTTTCCCTAGGCACAAAACATCGTCTATTAGGACGCAAATATGCACATTTTCACAACAATAGGGAGAATCTTTATATAGGTATTTGGAAAGGTTCAATGATTTATTATCCCTGTGTCCTCATCATGGTTTAGAAAAGGTTAGGCTAGTTCAGATCCTTTATGAGGGTTTAGATTATTCCACAACGACCATGGTTGAGTCTTTATGCACTAGTGGATTTGAAAACCAAATTGTTGATGTGGCGATGGAATTTTTTAATGAAATCGCCGAAAAAACCCATCAATGGGAAAATAGTAGGGCACCCCAGAAAATAATTCTTTTAAGTAGAGGAAACGTTAATAGGGTAGAAGGAGGCTATGAATCAGATGCCAAAATTACGGCTATAGCAAAAAGGTTAGAAGCCTTAGAAGTGGGACAGACTAGTGGTAGAGTGGAGCCTTTTTGGGAAGGCCAAAATATTGAAGAGCAATCCAATGCTCTTTATAATAACACTAGATTTGATAACCGTCAAAAGATTGACCAGTATTCAGAAACCTATAATCCTGGTTGGAGAAACCATCCGAACCTTTCATGGTCTAAGGGGCCAAAGACAAGGTCAGTTTAGTAATTCTAATGCTCCCCCAGGTTTTGGCTATACTAAGAATCCTTCAGGATTAGATCAGTTTCAGAATCAGTCAGTTAAGAAAATCTTAAGTTTAGAGGAATCTCTCGCCTTGTTAACTTAGCAAACTGCAAAAGTTCAGTTATCCGTAGAACAGATTCTACAAGCTAGTAACAGGATAGGACAAGAAAATAGTCAGGCTATTTCCGAGTTAAAAACCCAGGTTGGTCTGATAAGTTATTCTTTGAGAGAAAAAGGTAAGTTTCCTATTCAAACACAACCCAACCCTAGAGGAGTTCATGAATTAGGTGCAAAACCATCGACTCAATTGAATGCTGTTAGAACCCTTAGAAGTGGTAGAGTTGTAGACAATAAGGTAACCATGACCGATAGTGAAAATAATGTAGTTCACACCTCAGAATCTCACCTCTCATGACCAGTAGCTGAAGAGACTGATAAAGTTTCTGATGATGTGAATTCGGTTCCTGAAAGGTCTGATTTTATGCCTAGAGCCCCATTTCCTCAGCTATTAGTACCAACAAAGAAGGAATCGAACTTTAATGACATAGTGGAGGTTTTTAAACAAGTTACCATAAACCTTCCCTTATTAGATGAAATTAGGCAAATTCCTGCTTATGCCAAGTTCCTTAAGGATATGTGCACGCGAAAGCGAAAACTTAGCATCCATAAGAAAGCCTTTTTAGATAGTCACGTAAGTTCAATCATTCAGAACACCACAACTCCAAATTACAAAGACCCAGGTTCTCCTACCATTGCTTGCATAATAGGTAACTTCTGGGTAGAAAAAGCTTTACTTGACTTAGGAGCCAGTGTGAACTTACTGCCATTCCATGTATACTTACAACTAGGACTTGGTGAAATGAAACCTACTCAGATGACACTGCAGTTTGCTGATAGGTCTGTTAAAATCCCTCGAGGTGTTATCGAGGATGTTCTTATTGAGGTCGAAAAGTTTATTTATCCAGTGGATTTCGTGGTCCTAGATACCCAACCTGTCCCTGACCCAGAGAACCAGATACCTGTGATTTTAGGTCGCCCATTTTTAGCTACGTCTAATGCGATCATTAACTGTCGAAATGGTGTGATGAGTTTATCTTTTGGTAATATGACTATGGAGATGAACATTTTTAATGTCAGTAAGCAACCTCATGAGCTAGATGACACATGTGTTGAGAGGTGAACATGATAGAAGCCTTAGTTCAGGAGTCATTACCAAACATTTGTCTGAAGACCCATTAGAAAGTTGTCTATCCCATTTTGGTTTAGATTTTGACGACGATAGCACTATTGAACAGGTGAATGCTCTATTAGATTCTACCCCTGTGTTAGACACTGATAGATGGAAAGCTAGGTTCGAACCGTTACCAGTTTCTGAGACTACCCTAATTCCTTCTTTAGAAGAGCCCCCAAAGTTGGACCTTAAACCACTACCCGATACTCTAAAGTATGTTTTTTAGGCCCATCTGAGACTTTACCTGTGATTGTAGCTTCCGATTTGGATAGTGATCAGGAAAGTAGGCTAGTAAATGTACTTCAAGACAATAAGGAAGCTTTAGGGTGGACTATAGCAGACATTAAGGGTATAAGTCCTACTGTGTGTATGCATCAGATTCATTTAGAGGAAGACTCCAAACCTTCTAGGGAGATGCAACGTCGACTGAACCCTAACATGAAAGAGGTAGTTCGAAAAGAGGTGCTTAAGTTGTTAGATGCGGGTATTATTTACCCAATTTCAGACAGTAAGTGGGTCAGCCCTGTTCAGGTTGTCCCCAAGAAATCAGGTATCACTGTAGTCCAGAATGATAATAATGAATTAATCCCAACCCGAGTGACCACGGGATGGCGTGTGTGTATTGACTATAGGAAATTGAACAAGGTCACAAGGAAGGATCACTTTCCCCTTCCTTTTATCGACCAAATGCTAGAGCGATTAGCTGGACATAGTCACTATTGCTTTTTAGATGGCTACTCCGGTTATAATTAGATCGTTATTTCCCCAGAAGACCAAGAGAAAACCACTTTTACCTGTCCCTTTGGTACCTTTGCGTATAGACGCATGCCTTTCGGGCTTTGTAATGCCCCTGCGACTTTTCAGCGTTGCATGATGAGCATATTTTCTAACATGGTAGAACGGTTTTTAGAGGTCTTTATGGATGATTTTTCAGTGTTTGGTTCATCTTTCGATGAGTGCTTGCATCACTTGACATTAGTGTTGACTAGGTGTAAGGAAAAAAAATTAGTGCTTAATTGGGAAAAATGCCATTTCATGGTTAAATCAGGAATTGTGTTAGGGCACATCGTCTCTTCAAAGGGTATAGAGGTAGACAAAGCCAAAGTTGACCTTATTAAGACTTTACAGGTCCCAAAAACCGTAAAAGATATTAGGTCATTCCTAGGGCATGCAGGTTTTTACCGTCGATTCATTAAGGATTTTAGCTTGATTTTAGACCTCTTTGCAATTTTCTTGCTAAAGATGTTAAGTTTGTCTTTGATGATGCTTGTTTAGAGGCTTTTGAGAAGCTTAAGACTTTACTCACTACCGCTCCCATAGTCCAGGCACCTAACTGGAACCTACCCTTTGAGATTATGTGTGATTCTTCAGATTATGCTATAGGCGTCGTTTTAGGACAACGAGAAAACAAATTACTTCATGTGATTTATTATGCTAGCAAAACTCTGAATGATGCCTAAAAGAACTACACAACTACCGAGAAGGAACTTTTAGCCATCATGTTTGCCTTGGATAAGTTTAAACCATATCTATTAGGTTCTAAGATCATAATCTATACAGATCATGCTGCTTTGAAATACCTTTTGTCTAAGAAGGATACCAAACCTAGATTGATTAGATGGATCATTTTGTTACAAGAATTTTGTCCAGATATTAGAGACAAAAGGGGTGCAGAGAATGTAGTAGCAGACCAATTGTCTAGGCTAGTTGTTAGTTCCTCTAGTTATTCCCTTCATATAAAGGATAGCTTTCCTAATGAACAATTTTTCTTTGTTTCCCAATCACCTAGGTATGCAAATATAGTGAATTATCTTGTTACTGGTCGAATGCCTCAACATTGGGGTAAGCAAGATCGTTCTAGGTTTTTAGCCGAGGTTAAGCATTTCTTTTGGGACGATCCTTATCTGTTTAAGTATTGTCCGGACCAGATTATTAGGAGATGTGTATCTGAGAGTGACCAGTCTAGTATTATCTCCTTTCGTCATGAACATGCATGTGGGGGTCATTTTAGTGCTAAGAAGACTGCTGCTAAGATTCTGCAGTGTGGATTTTACTGGCCTTTGTGGTTTAAAAATTCTCATAGTCATTGTGTTTCTTGTGAGCGTTGCCAGAAGTTAGGAACCATTTCCCGTAGAAATATGATGCCTTTGAACCCTATTTTACTGATTGAGGTCTTTGATGTGTGGAGCATTGATTTTATGGGTCCATTTCCTATTTTGTTTGGTTATCTTTACATACTTGTCGCTGTAGACTATGTGTCTAAGTGGGTTGAGGCGGTTCCGTGTAAAACGAATGACCACAAGGGTCGTAGTCCAGTTTTTGAAAGAGAATATACTTACACGTTTTGGTACACCGCGATCTATAATTAGTGATGGAGGTTGATACTTTTGTAATAGACCGTTTGCTCTTTTAATGAAACAATACGGTATTACCCATAAAGTAGCAACCCCATATCACCCTCAGACTAATGGTCAGGTAGAGGTTTCCAATAGGGAAATTAAACGTATTCTAGAGAAAACAGTTAATCCAAATAGGAAAGACTGGTCGTCGAGGCTTACTGATGCCTTATAGGCTTACCGTACTGTGTTTAAGATACCCATTGGAATGCCACCTTATCATTTAATGTTTGTAAAGGCATGTCACCTGCCTGTTGAGTTAGAGCATCGAGCCTATTGGGCTATTTTAAGAACTTAAACTTTTCACTTGACAAGGCAGGAGCTCAAAGAAAGCTCCAGCTCAATGAGTTGGACGATATTCGTAGAGATGCATACGATAGTGCTAAGGAGTATAAGAACAAAATGAAACTTGTGCATGATAGGAATATTTTACGAAAGTCATTTTCTCCAGTTCAAAAAGTTCTTCTGTATGACACTCGTTTGCATCTATTCCCCGGGAAGTTGGCTCTCGGTGGACCGGTCCTTTTGTGGTCCTTACTGTTTTTCCTCATGGAGTTGTTGAGATTGAGACAACAGATGGTGGTAGTTGTTCGAAGGTTAACGGTCAGCGATTGAAGCCCTTTTTAGAGCCTTTTACTACAGGTGATGTTGAGGAGGTCCCTCTGGAGGACCCTGTTTACCTTGATTGACCATCGAGGCGATTTTGAATGTTGTATAATATTTTTGTAGGTTTTTGGTTACACTTCACCCAGGTACTATCTTTCCGACTTCTCTCTTTACTATTTCCTCATGTTACTTATATTTTTGGTACTGTTCTTTAATTAGAAACATCGAGGACAATGTTAGATTTAAGTTTCGGGGTGGGGTAGAACTTCTTGTTACCTTCTCGTTGCAATAAATAAACTCTAGAGCCTAGAAATTTATCCCTATTAAGGATGGCACTAACCAATCTAAGTGGATGGAAGCATTTTGGTTGTAGGAGTTGAGGAACCAATCTGATGGAAACATCTAAAGAGTTTATTCATAAAAGCACAGAGCTCAGGTGTTAGAAATAACATGATAGTTTCACCATATCTCGTTGAGTCCTTTTCACTTCTGTTTTTATTTTGTTTTGTTTTTAAACTATGTTTCTCTAAGTGATTAGGTGGGGCTCACGATTCAAGTTGTTACCAATGCTAGGGTGAATTAGAGTGATTGAGATAAAAAAAAAAAAAAAAAAAAGAGAAACTGAGACCAGACCATCAGACCAACTGGAATAAATTCAATAAAGTCGACCACTGGAACCCTTGTATATGCCAGTTGTGTTGACCTAGAGTTAGGATTATCAATCATTGGTTCCCTTGTATATGCCAGTGTGTTGATATTATCCAGACTAGTATCTCAGTTCATTAGGATAGGTTCATTTTAGCGGAGGCCTTCAGACAGATATGAGAAACACCGTTCACCTAGTAAACATCAAAACCATCTATGTTTTTCTATATCCATCTTCTTGATCTATCCATGTGATTAGTTTTGACTCCGGATATTGATGTCCATAGTACGACTATCTGAGTAGAGGTCTGTGACTTCATATGAATTTTAGTATGCTTGAGTGCGAACTCGTGTACAGTAATTGGAATTTCGCATCAGGGTACTTCCTCCTGTAGTCCATAAGTATGCCAACCAAGGAGATTCTTTAGTGCCTTCCAAGGTTCTGTGTAGATAGCTAGGGTTTGGAGTATAAAGGTTTTGTGGGTATACCTCTGGTAAGCCCTCCGGAGACAACACTCCGCCACTAGGGACACCTAGGGGTTTAAAGGCTTATTGCATACGCTAAATGCAATCGACGATGCCTGCGACAGTGAGTTAGGATTTTATTTTTATAGATTTGATTTGCTCGAGGACTAGCAAATAATAAGTTTGGGGGTATTTGATAGACGCATTTGTGTGTCTATTTTGATATCAATTGTATATATTGTTAGTGCTCGATTTGGTACTTATTTGGTTATTTTATGTCTTTGTAGGTGTTTTTGGAGAAATAAGCTTTTACGTAGAATTCGGCTCGAAAAGTGGTATTTGCGCTCGTGGGAGAAAATCACTAAAGGCACTCCTCATTTGAATAAGGGGCACCTCAATTACTAAGGGGAACTTAGTTGATAAGGGCCACCCTCTTTACTATTCACCACTAGCTACTATTGGCACATCGGAACAGGATAAGGGGAGGTCATCCCCTACCTTTTGAGTCTTGAAATTGGCGGGAAAGTTTGAGCTTAAACTGGCAGATTAGGGTTGGATTTCGGAGGGATTTCTGAAGAGATTTAATCAACGGAAATAGTTTGGATGGACAATAATGGGATAAACAGAGCTAATATAAGAGATTTGATGGTGTAAATTGGGCTGGATAGTTGGTCTCGACAACACTGTGGAATGAGTTTTCTCGGGTTTGAGCTTCTGGGAAAGATTTGGTCTGAATTAACTCGGATTTTCTCACAGATATGGTTCGGTTTGGGCTTGATCTATTGAAAAAGGATGGGTAGGTGTGTTAGAATCAAAAACAAAGGGAGATTTCCGCGACTTGGAGAAAACAGGGAAGAAAGTTTCTACGGGATTTATGTTTGACATATTTGTGGAAGTTACGTGAAAATAATAGGAAAGATTACTCTATGTTGATTTAGTGCTATCCTTACGAGATTCAGGGACGTCGGATTTGACAAAATGACGCGTAGAAGAAGAAAACAGGGAGCTATTTCCATGACTTTGAGGAAAATAAAAGACGAGATTTTCCTTGAGAACTAATCGGCCTGTTTGGTATAAAAGGTGTTGGTTAGAGTAGCGTAAGGGAGTAGAGAGTTTGGGGGTAGGTTTAGAGGCAGAGAATCAAACTGCAGGTGGAGTTGCAGCAGCAGCAGAGAATAGAAGAAGAAGAGTTGCAGACGGCATATAGAAAGTGTCGTTCTCAAGAACCCTAAGCTGAAGAACATTAAGCTGTGCACAACAGTCGTATTCTAGGGTCTTAAATTTCTGATCTTGTAACAGTTGATTAGTAATGTATGTCTTCAGTATTGCAACACCAGCTGTAACGGTGACTTCTGTAACATCTATACACCATTGCAGATCTGTTGTTTTATATATTCTCTTCAATAAAAACACCTTTTGAGCCATGATTTATTATTTTGAACCTGTTTTTGATATGAGGAGCTAAACCCCATTGCTGAGGCGATAGAGGAAGCTATTTTTCCAACAAAAAGTGGTATATTCTATTGTATCTTTTTATTTGCAATTTTATTATGATTATTTGCCTTGAACTAATATCGAATATGATTTTTATTTGAGTAATTGTGATCTATTTTGATGGAATATGCTTAGTTTCAGACTTTTGATGCTTTATACTTGGTATGTACAATTATTGCTTTTGAAAATCTACTTGTTGCAATAGTAAGAATCAAATTGAACGAGAAAATTGCATGAATAAAAAGATTGGATTAAATCACTTTAAACTTGGAAAATAGTGGAATCTTAGCCTCAGTGTTCTTTTAATATTGATACCAACTTTTTCAGTGTTTGTTATAATTATTAGTGAGTTTTCTATTTAGTTTTGAATTTAAGTCTAAAGTTATCCTTCACAAGTTCGAGGATCAAATCACTTTTTACCACTATCTACAAAACACATCAATAAACATCAATTGTACCGAAATTTTGTTAAGCAAAAGCAATAAATATATATGAAATAAACTCAGGCTTTTCTTAAACAGGAAAACAATCAACTAACAACATTGTTACCTCAAATTTCGCACCCACTTCTCCAATAAGTTTGCATCTTCGTCCAGGGAGAATTGATATCGAAATATCATTATGTTGTCATCCTTATGCAAAAACAAAAGAATAACAACAACCAACCTTTACCAGAGAAAGGTTGAAAATCGGTTTTAACAATTGCAAGCAAACATTGAAAACCGTCGAAACACATATGCTTTTATGCTAAACCAAAAACGATTTGACATATTGTGACTTTTCACATATTATTTCTACTAGAACCCCTCATGATTCTTTGATAAAGCCTACCAACATGGGCTATAACTGAATATTGCTAAATCAAAAAGTCACCCAAACCACAAGGGTTCACAACATTATGAGATCAAATATTAAGGTAGTAAAACCGAAATCAAACATCCCATAAACATACATGGCAATAAGATAAAATCATTCAAGCACGGGTTATGTAAATCAAAAACTATCACAAGAAAAATTATAAATCAAATAATTTTATTCATAATAGTTTTATTTATAATAGACCAATACAATCATTGAAAGAAATCAACAAATTGATGTCTATTTTTTTTTATTTGTGAAACTCTAAATTTGACTTTTTAGAGTTTTCCTCCAAAACAGAAACTGGATCAGCAGATTTTACCGGATTCCAATCATCTTCTATAATCACAAGTCTTGATTCAAGACTAACAATATTGTCATTGACCTCTTTAACTTCCTTCCGCAAATCCTTTTCCATGTTCCTTACTTCACATAAAATTAGATCTAACTTTAGTGAGAGATTCTTGAGAAGATTATCATTGAGAGAAGAGATCTCTTCATTAGGAACATCATGTTGAAGTTCTGGAGATGAATCAGAATCGCCATCAGAAGACTCAAGACGAAGTTTCTTTTTAGGAAACAATATAGTCCAGACCTTTTCGTTTTTGCGAGAGTTGCAACTAGAGGTAGACATTATGTCAGTACTCTATGAAAATGAAGTAAGAGATCTTACCTCTTATAAGATCTAGAACTTTCTCAAAGATCTATGAGAATATTATTTTAATTAAATTCATAACCGAAAAATCAATTTTAGAAATATTTTTATCCAAATATTTACACCCATATCCTTGTTGTATACTTTCAAGGGTAACAAGTAGGGATCCATGATAACCGGTTACGCTGTCACAATTTGGTTGTTGAATTTTCTTCCCTTGAAGATTTCAACAATATGTTTGAGCATTTAGATTCACCTCTTAATCTTGTCATGACATCTTGATGCTTGAAGAGCTTATTCTCCTGTTTCGAAGAGACCTTTGATCTAAACTTAGATCTTGATTTTCTGGTTTTATACAGTCTCTCTCTCTCTGTTTATTATCCGGACATTCCCTTTGAAAATGCCCACTTTGCTTGCACAAAAAGCAAACACCAGAAATACGTTTTCTAGATTTAGATCCCTCAGGTTTGTTTGGCCTTAACTTCTTGTCTCTTGAAACATTCATACACGGAACAATTGAGTTTATCTCTCAGTTTCTGATTCTCTGTTTTTAACTTCCTGATCTCATCTTGACAATATTGAATATCGGAGATGAATTTAGACACTTGAACCTTTTCAGAGCATTGAGTAACCTCGATTTTCTTCAGTCGCTTTTTAAATTTTTCTTTATCATTCAAAAAACTCTGTTTGAGTTGATCACGCGATGATTTTATTTCAACAATGTCAGATTTAAGAAGATGAGTTCTTTTATCTTTATATGGAAATATCTCCTTGAAAATCGAAGGGGTAAACTCTTTTTGAGTATCTATAGTTGGAAGAATATCAGATTCATAGAATTCTGCAATGGTTGTAACATAATCCATCTCATCAACTTGATCATTCTCATTAGGACAATAATCAAGTGTGGCAGTGTAAGCTTTTCTTTTCCACTGTGTGTCCTTGGTTGGACAATCTGGAGAAATATGGCCAAAACCTCTACACTTGTAGCATTGAGGAATAATATCATCATCATCCCAGGTGTCTTCAAGCTTATGTGAAGGGACATGTTTTCCTTTTTTCATAGATGATTCTCTTTTTCGATGTCTCAACAGTTTCTTGAATCGTTGAGTAATAAGAGACAAATGATGATTTAATTCAGCTTCATCTTCAGTAGATCGATCTTCCTGATCTTTAAAGTTTTCCATATATTGAGTCGGAACTCTTTTTAAGGCTTTGTAGGCCAGATTGTCCTTTTGTTTAGACAAATTTTCTTGATCAAATATCTTCAGTTTACCAACTAGTGAACTTCTAGATGGATACAAAAGATCATTAGCTTCAATGATTGCATGTTTTTTGGAATCGTATCTAGATGGAAACGATCTGATAATTTTGCATACTATATCCTTTTCAGAAATAGTCTTTCCAAGAGAGAAAGACGCATTGATTATCTCAGAGAGTCTAAAATGAAACTCTTCAAAGGTATCGTTGTCATCCATTCGAAGATTTTCCCAATCATACATAAGAGTTTGAAGTCTAGCTTCTTTCTATGATGTATTTCCTTCGAATACGGTCTGAAGATTATCCCAAGCTTCTTTCGAAGTTTGACATGTTGAAACATGATGTTGTAAATCCCGACTTACAGAATGAATAATCGCATTCAAACCATCTGAATTCTTCTTAGCAAAATCCATTTCTGCATTTGAAAAATCCACTAAGCGTTTAGGCTCAGTTTCCAAATTTTCTACCATTGGGTAATTGTAACCATCGACAACTAATAGCCATGTATTAAAGTCTCGTGATTGAAGAAAAGATATCACAGCAGATTTCCATCATAGATAGTTTGTTCCGTCAAATCTTGGTGGTACGTTAATTGAAGTTGATGCATGAGAACTCGAGTTCATTCTTATAGGTTGGATCGCACCAAACACAGATTGTTAGATATTTTCGTGTTTTCCTGCTCTGATACCAATTGAAAAGACGAGGGTACCCAAATATACCTCAATCTAAAACTTTTCCTACCTATAAGTCCTTTCTTCGAAAATGATTGTATATGGATTGAGTTGAGACAATACAACGAATCGGTTCACACTTCGTATGATCGTCTATGGATACGAGATCGAGACAATACAACAACGAAGTATGTTTACTTGATAAAAAGGTCCTGACTTAACCAAACACAATAGGATTCACTTATCAAGTAAATAGGATTAACGTTTGTGTAATTTACTTTAAATTATAATAAAAATAATTATAATTACGGAAAATAAAAGTAAATGACACAACAAGATTTTGTTAACGAGGAAAACCGCAAATGCATAAAAACCCCGGGACCTTGTCCGGAATAGAATACTCTCAGGATTAAGCCGCTACACAAAATTAAACCTCACTTCGTATAGTTGAGACCAATCAACTAAACCTATAGTTCACCTAGTTCCATCTGTATTCCCACGCCTCCAACTTATAAATAAGTTATGTACTTGGAACAATTCCTTTTGTTTGTATTCCAAACAGTAAAGGAACAACAAATCTGTTTGGTGTCAACTCTCTTCAACCAAGTGATATGAGTCGGACAAAGGCTCTTCTGCTTATCTTAACATAAACTCATTCGTCAGGTCCTTAGATCTATCTTATGTTCAATTACCAAAGTAATCTTTAAGATTTTGCGATCAAAATTTTTAATCCAAAGAATTATGTTGATGTTGATCTACTCAATTAATCAATCCAATTCTATCACAAGGATAAAACCAATTATTAATTGGATCCTCTTTTTACCGAAACAAGTATTGTGCACACCAAATATTATGAACCCACAAATCAGAAATCTTCAATATCTTCTTCGTCTTCAAATATTCTTAGATCTTCAATAAACACCTGCACACAATCACTTGAATCTCTTGTGATCAATCACCCACAGAACGAAGTCTGTTACTAATGGGTTATCACAAGTTCGTCCTTAGAACTACAAACAGTCTAAAGATCCTTGTCGAAACTCTAAACTAGTTTGAGTGAATCTTACATCAGAAGAGAAGATCCTCAAGCATAAACAAACTAGGTGCAATCAAAATTCAACCACCGTTAGTCAATCAAATCAATGAATACAAAAGATAAACCGCAATTATCTAGTTTCCCACCAACGGTATTAATAGAAATTCTCAATCCCAAATAAGACTTTAAAACGAGCGGTCGTAAGAGATTTCGCCTAATTAGTTTACTCTCCTCTCTGAATAGGCGGCTTCACCAATAGCAGCACAACAAAAGGTAGTTTGTTGTTACGAAGGATTAGTTTGCTAGAAATGCGAACTTCAAGTATTTATAGACTAGGAAGTTTGGACACCAAGGAATTTCCAAAACCGAAAATATTCTCAAGATATTCATTAAAATTCGGTTTCCATAATTCTTGTAAATGCTCTGTCCAAAAATAATGATCGAAATCTCTCAGAAAATCTTTTATTAGTAAATGCACATTACTAATTCTTATTTTCCTAAAAATGAAATTAATAACCTTAATTAAAAGATTCTTAACTTATTTGTGTTTCGATCCTGGGGTTCTCTTCCCTTAGCTATTAAGGAATAACTTTGAACAATTAAATAATAAACATTCACAGCACGTGTTCAAAGTGTGTCGACATCCTAACTTTGTAAGTTCTCTTTCATACTTACAACCTTGAAACTGATTTTCCACACTTCCAAACAAGTTTAGAATTGGTTCATCTGACTCTCAAGAACTATGTGATTGATCAAATAACATTCAATCACAAATCATAGGTTTAACGGTTCTGCCAAAACAAGTTTCGATTCTACCTCCATGTGAGTATTGTGCATAGTCACACTAGCTTTCCAATATTCGGTTGACTAGGTACTAGGATCGGTTTCCCACATATATAAGGTATCTAACTTGAATGTGTTTCACATGTCCATAGGATCAGTTCCCCTTTTCCTAAAAACGTGTTGCACATGTCCATAGGATCGGATTCCCTTTCTGCTATAAACCTGTTGCACCACATACAAGGATCGGTTCCCCTTTTTGATGTACTGCACCTATTACTAGGATAGGTTCTCCTTTTCCCAGTTTTGGTCATACATAAAATTACAAACCCGATCATACCATCTCAGGTGATTACTTAAGATCAGTTTCACTATAAAAGTCATACCAATACATTTGTGAATAGTTTTACCAAGAACACAACAAGTCATGAGCGGTTCTACTAATCACACATATTGGTTATTCATAAGATAAGCAATGAATAACAAAATCAATAACACCTGGCGATTTCCTTTTCGATTCACATACCAAGTTCATGAATTTACTTCCTTAAAACACATGAAAACATTGTTCCCTAGGATGAAATCCTCACCTCATACCCATACATAATCACAATAGCATTCAAATGATTATGGTGATGTCTTATCTACAAAGTTTAATGGTTAAGCAATAAACCTTGTATTGTATTCCTTAATACTATGTCTATCTAGAGTTCAAACATGCTTCGCAGTTTTGTTTTCAATATGCACGACTTGAAAGATACGTTAGGGAATGAAAAAGTTTAAGTCAAATATCACTAACCTCAAGTGGAAGGATGATTGTTGTCGGTGTAGCTCCTTGCCTCTTCACATCTTCAAGTCTTCGCCAATACTTGTAATGTCTCATATCCTAATACTTTCAAGCTAACCTATACGAAGTTGACTCTAGTACATCATCAAGCGACTCTTAACATGAGTTTTGATTCACTAAAATATGACAACCAAACTTGACATACCAACGATTGGTGGGTTGAACCGAGCTACGCTCTAAGACAAAGAAATCCTTCTTTTCTTGTTAAAAGTAAGGTCGCTCTTGTTGTTCTTTCGAGAATGACAATTTATGGGGGAGAGTTCTTAATTGAACTTGTGCTTAATTGCCAAATCCTTGTGGGGAGTGTGGCTAGAGAATATTGTAGGAGTTATCGTGTATCTTCATAAACTCCTTGATGAATACACTAAGTTTCGACTATGTGAAATCATCGAAACAAAGTTGATATGTCTTTTTTAGTCATGAATTATCTCTTTAAGAATTTCATTATGATCCTGTAATTTTCGTACATTTTCCAATTTATATTGACAAAAAGAGGGAGAATTATTTGTTAGTTCGCACTTCATACATATGGTTTACGGATCATTATGTAAGGAGGGGTGGTTTTCATTGTGAAATGGAAGTATTGACTAAGGGGGAGTGATACATATCACCGTAGTATTATTGTCAAAGTTATGATACAATTGGACTTTGATGCTGTGTAATAATATTATGACACTGTATAACAATGATTGAGAACATATATTTTTCAGATGTTTTCTTATTGTTTGGCTACGGATCTTCAGCAACAATGATGCTGAGTTGAACACGTTCAGAATCACTGGAGTACTTGGAGTGGCGAAGAATTCAAGGAATGTTGAAGAACCAAGGAAATCAAGCATGATGGATGAGAATCTACAAATTTTATTTATTTTGTAATCCATATTTATTGATAGTTTTGTCACTAAAATTGACAAAGGGGGAGATTGTTAGAGCATTGCTCGGTCGAACTCGCAAGCGTTGCTATCTCAAGCTTGTTTCTCAAGTTTAGTTGATCAAAACTATAAGTTTTGATTTCTAATCTACTTATAGATAAGTCTCTGACTGGGACAAAAAGTGTAGTTGAGCTCAAGACTCCATGGCGATCATCATACAAAGACGAAGAACTACTCAAGGAACTGGTGGAACTTCATCGACTAAAAGGTATGTGGAGACTTAAACTTATCTATCACTCAAAAGTCTATCTACTCTATATCTTATATTGAGATAAAAGTCGTTTTACTAGTGACTAAAGTCATATTAAGTTTCAATTACTTGAAAATTGCTTTGACGAAAAATAGTGTGTGAACAACAACTATATAACGTCCTCTAAGAATGTTTCAATGATTGATATGAGAGTTTATATTATATAACCATGGTTGGATATAAAATATTATGTGGTAACTCGTACGTGTATAAGTCCTTATTCCTTGAACCAAAGTATGCGTACTTTGCTGCTCAGGAAAACCGGAACTAGAGTCCGCGTACCAAGTCTGCATACCACGTCCGCGTACTGTCGGAGGTTCTCATCCCGAGAATTTTTGTTTGAGTTTGAGAACTGAAAACAAACTTATTCCAGGTACTTAAGTCCGCGTACTTAAGTTGGTTATTTTCTAAAAACTATTATTCGTGAACTTAAACTTATATAAACTAAGGAATGTAAGTTTGCAAACCGTGGCTATAAAGTTCATGAGTCGATTCGAGTGAATCAAATCGTTTTTGATTTGATTGTGTCTTGTATACTTATATAAGATCTAAGCAATTGAACAACTCTCTTACTAGTTCATTTGAGTCCATTGAACTAGTTATGGTAAAGAAGAATATGGTTGATATGGAAGTGCTCATATGGCTAACCATTTGGTGAACTACTGTTGAACAACCTAGATGTACATGTTTGGGTACGGTTACACAAACATAAATAACCGTGCATTTCATTTGTGTGTAACACGCTAAGTTTCGATCTAACGGTTGAAAGATATTAGCTTGAATCTAATCAGGTTTTCATTTAACGGTGAATATTGAATGCTTTGTTACTAAGCTAACATTGATTGCAAACCCTGATTTGAAAGACTATATAAGGGAGAACTCTAGAAACTGGGAAACCTAATCCCCTGATAGGTGTTGTAAAACACCTAATTTTATATTTAGTATTTGTGCTTTCTTTGCTATTATCCTTGTGAATTGCATCAATTATGTTTAGTTTTGAGTTATTAGGTGCAATGGAGTCCTTTTGAGCAAAAGAGAAAGAAATCGTACATTTGGAAGGTAAAAGGCAAAAAGGTCAATTCACGGAGAGTGATAATTGGAGCCATCTAAAGTGATGCAGCAAAAGAGGTGAAGAATATCCGTCAATTCCGTGCAACTGACAATTAAGCAAGAAAACAGAGTGGGCAGTCAGTCCTCTAAAAATGACAATATCACTTTGTGGACCTTATCAAGGAGTGCAGGGTGCCAATATAAATTTTATTCATTACATCCCTAAAACCTAGAGAATTCTCCTCATTATTGTGCATGTTTGAAACTGAGAGACTTGAGGAAATAGAGGCGCAGTCGAGAGTAATTGAGAGATCCATGAAGTTTTGATCGAAGATGATGGAAGCGGTGGTGAATACTGGTTAGAATTAAATATATATATTACACGAGAAGATTGTGGTGGTGATTCTGAGCAATTACAGAGAGGAAGAAGGTTTATTGTGAGAAGAACTGAGATGAATCCGCTGCTACTGGTAGGTCAAGAAAATTGAGGAAGTAATGAAGATTAGGAGATGGGTTTGTCGGATTATTGGGTTTGATGGTGTTGATTCTGATGATGGTGTTGTAATGAGAAGAAAATGATGTTAGGGTTTCTAAAGACAAGAAGAAGATGATATCAGTGGAGATGTTCATGGAATTCGATGGATTTGAGATTGAGTCCTGAGAGATGAAATCCATGGGATTAACGGCTGAATTTCTTGTCGATTTTGAGGAAGAATTGTTAATGGGTTCGATGGGTTATTTCAAATGGATCTGGTGGAGATAATTGTGCCATGATTTACAGGGAGTTGGTTCCTTTGTATGGATTTTGAATGTCAACGGGTTTCTTTAGAAGCTAGGGATCGAAATTGATAGTGAGTTGGAGCATTCTTGGTGTTTGAACTCAATTGAAAGAATGGGTTTCTACTGTGGGGATTTTCAAGGATAGAGAACAACTCAGGAAGAGATTGCAGTGCAGTGGACTGAAGTGGAATTATGAGCTGATGCTGTAAAGATACAATGGGTCAAGATGGTGCTGCTGTGATGTTGCAAGACTCTGCAATGTAATGAAGATGTTGAAGGCAAGGACTTGTTGGTTCAGTGAGAGCTTTGGAGATTTGTTTTGAGCTGTTGAAGTGCAGGTGGTCTTGTAGTTGTGCAAGGAGAATTTTCAGGCTATGTGTTGCTGCAAATGGTGATGAATTGTGCTGGAAATGAAGCTCGAATTTGAAGGAAGATGATGCTGCCATGGAACGATACAGATGGGTCTGAGATGGTGATGATGTTCATGGGGTTAGACCTGATAATGGGATTATGAAGTTGCATTACAGCAGAATTGAGCTGGTAGAAGCAGTTGAGATGGAAGCTGAGATTGTACGCTACTTACAAGAGATGAAGCGCAATGATTGCAGATTAGATTTGTCCTGTGCAATGGCCATGTCCAGAACTTACACCAGTCAGTTAGCTGAATCGGTTTGGACTCAACTATGACTCGCCCCTGACTCAGTCACTTTGACTGAGTTGACTCGAGGATCTGACCAGTTTGACCGGTGACCGGGTGGACTTTGTCGGTCACCTGAGCTACTTTCCGGCGACTTTCCCGGTCAAGTTCCGGTCACTTTACCAGTTTTCCGGTGACATATTTTCGGCAAGATTTCTACATGGGTTTTTCTCACATATGGGCTTGGTGGATTTTCAACTAATGGACTTTGTAGATTAGACCTAATTTTGGGAAGCAAAGGGATATAAAAGAAAGACTCCTACAACTTTTAGGATATCACGTTTTTATTATTCTTCTTGGAGCTTTGGAGAAGGGTTTGCTTTGCTTTCATCTTCTTTATTATTTTATTGATCACGATGATGATGAACTCCATTATTATGAGTAACTAAATATACTTGTTGGTTATGGGATAAAAATTGATTTCTCAATGCATGTTATTTGATTCTATGGTTTAGTTTTGTCTTAACTTTATTGTTTATGATTCATGGTTTATAGTGTTTTAGGATTTGATTGTTTGATTGGTTGAGTCCGGAATCAATCCGATTTGCTTTCATCTCTAGAGCTATATTAGGGTTTTCAATACGTAAAAGTTGTTTGTCCCTGATTTTAAGTAGCATAATTGTGGTTAGTGCTTGTAGTGATATATCCTACTAGTCACATATGAATCATAACCTTGGTTAAAACAAATTAGTGCTCTTACACGTTTGTTTGCTTTGATTAGTCTTATTCCATAAATCTTAAAGCTTTTAGGGAGTTAAACTTAATTGTGCTTTTACACTTTGGGTTGCTTTCTAAGAAGAATTCACATATGCATCTTTTAATGTGGTTGTGATGAAATTAGGGAATTAGCGGGATACTCTTGCGATCAAGGTATTCTAGGACTTTTAATAAATAAGAGATTAAATTATCAATTCTATTCAATGATGAAAAATACATGCTTGTGAATGATATTATCCCATGACCAATGTCTTCTCTTTATTGATTATTCCAATTATTTACTTTGCTTTACTTTATTTCTATTAAAACAACAACAAAAAAATCACTCTTGGTTATCTTAGAAACAAAAAATTGCATAACAACAAAGGCCTCCCTGTGGATACGAACTCTTTCCTACCACTTTCTACATTATTGTAGTTGAGTAAGGAATTGAAATTATATTTGTCGATTGACAACCGATCAAATTTTGGCGCCGTTGCCGGGGAGGCATCGGCTTGTTATTAAGTTTTTAGTTTCTATTGCTACTCCATACTCCACCCCCCCCCCCCCCCCCCCCCCCCCCCCCCCCCCCCCCCCCCCACCCCCACCCCATTTCACCTCTTCCGCCCAAAATGGGAATGGGCTGGGGTTTCAGTATTTTTGCTTCCATATTTGTTTTTTGTTTCTTTTCTTGTTTCTTACTTGTTTGTGAGAATTGTTTTCAGGTACCTAATCCCTGGCTTCTAAAGATTGGAACTATCCAAAGTGCGGAATAGCCACTCGAAGAGGCACAATACTCCAACCAAGTCAAGGTACAACGGAAGAACAAGAGCTAGCAGTGGAAGAAGAGTTACAACAAGAACCACCTTTTGAAGAAGAAGAAGAAGAAGCAATGGGTGATGCAAATCGTACACTCAAGGACTTGGCTTCTCACAAGTTGGATACACAACAAGGGTGTATTCAATCAAATTATACTTTTGAGATCAAGCCGGGGTTGCTTAGAGAATTACCAAAGTTCCACGGCATGGTGAATGAAGACCTAAACAAGAATTTTATGGACTTCCACACCATTGTCATGGCCATGCTTTCAACGGATGTTGAAGCGGATGGTGCAATGTTGAAAGTTTTTCGATTATCTTTGATGGATAATGCCAAGGATTGGTTGTGTTATTTACCTCCCGGAAGTATCACAACATGGAATGGTTTGAAGAAACTCTTTCTAGAAAGGTATTTTCCAGCATCCAAGGCTACTCAAATTCGCAAGGAGATTTGCGGGATGAAGCAAAATGTGGGAGAATCCTTATATGAATGTTTGGAACGATACAAGAGATTGGTGGCAAGCTTTCCTCACCATCAATTCAGCGATGCAATGATCATCCAATACTTCTATGAAAGACTCAATTCAAGTGATAGGAATTTTCTTGACGCTGCGGGTGGTGGTGCACTAGTGAACAAAACGGTGGCACAAGCTAGAGAGTTGATTGAGAACATGGAAGCAAACTTCCAACAATTGTTGAGTTGTGGTTCGGACGTGATCTTAAGGAGAGTAAATGAAGTGAGCGAGGTAGAGGAACTTCGTCAACAAATGGGTAACGTGACAGCAATGTTGCAACAAGTTGCAGCCGCGGTGATACCAAGTTATTTTCAGGGGTATGAAGACTCCAATGAACAAGCTAATGTGATCTTCCCAAATCAGCAAAGACGGTATGCCTACTCCAACACTTACAATCCGGGATGGAGAGACCACCCCAATTTTAGCTATGCCAACAGGCAAGGAGCGGTTCAACAACCTACTTTCAACCGTCCAAGTGGATTTCAACCACAACAACAACAATTTCAGCAACCACAACAATCAATGCAAGGTCAAGGTTCGGATATTGATGCAAAAATTCAAAAGATGATGCAAGGCATTGGTACCATGTTTCAAGAGAGCCAACAAGAGACTAAGAGCATTATTAAGGAGTTGCATACACAAATGGGATCCATGGAGATTGAGATAAACAAATTGAAAGCACAAAATAGTGTGAAACTTCCTTCTCAACCTATTAACCCAACAGAGGGTGTCAATGCAATTACGTTGAGAAGCGGTACACAACTTGTGCAACCCGAAGTTACTGATTCGGGAAAGGTGGAAACACCCAAGGAGCCGGTGTTGGAGGAAAAGAGGGATGAAATTCCCCAAACAACCGAGGTATCGATTCCTAACTCTAAAACTCCTATTCCTACTTATGTTCCTACTTTACATTTCCCTCGCAGATTTGTAAAGTCCAAAATGGAGGAACTAGAAAAGGATATTTTGGACGTGTTAAGGAAGATTCATGTGAACATACCCCTCATAGATGCTATAAAGCAAATGCCAAAGTATGCAAAGGTGTTAAAGGACTTGTGTACCAATAAGAAAAAGCTCCAAGGTAATGAAATGCTAAGTGTGGGAGAGAATGCCTCGGCAATCTTACAACATAAACTCCCACTGAAATGCAAGGATCCGGGTAGCTTTGACATTCCCGTCACTATTGGTAACACTACATTTAACAAAGCAATGTTAGATTTAGGTGCATCCGTTAATGTTATGCCTGCGTCCATATAATTCACTTGATCTTGGTCCTCTTAAAAAGTCTGGAATTGTTTTGCAATTAGCCGATCGCTCTAATGTTTACCCAATGGGTATTGTTGAGGATGTTCTTGTGCAGGTTAATCAACTTGTATTTCCAGCTGACTTTTGTGTGTTAGAGATGAATGAAGGTTCACCGGACTCATCTCTTCCATTGCTACTTGGGCGTCCCTTCATGAAAACGGCGAAAACCATTATTGATGTGGATAAGGGAACGCTAACTATGGAGTTTGATGGAGAAATAATACGTTTCAACATTTTTGAGACGATGAGATATCCTAGTGACGTCCACTCTTGTTTCTCTATTGATGTTATGGATACATTAGCACAACAAGTGTTTGAATTGAATGGTGGCGATGCTTTGGAAACCGTTTTAACTACATCCATGGATAATGGTGTAGAGTGTGGTAATGAAGTCAAGGAAGCCCTTGGTGATCTTAGTTCACTACAAGGATGCCCGGAAACTCATAATATCTCTTTTATTTCTTTACCATGCAGTGATGAAAAACTTTTACCATCTATTGTTAAATCTCCAAAATTAGAATTGAAACCTCTTCCAAGTCACTTAAAGTACTTGTACTTGGGTGACAAGGAAGAGTTACCTGTGATTTTTCTAACGAGCTTAGTGAATTACAGGAGCAACAACTTCTAAGGGTGCTAAGGAAGTACAAGACGGCCATTGGATGGACAATCGCTGATATCAAGGG
This sequence comes from Papaver somniferum, assembly GCF_003573695.1. NCBI lineage: Eukaryota > Viridiplantae > Streptophyta > Magnoliopsida > Ranunculales > Papaveraceae > Papaver > Papaver somniferum. The sequence goes on from NC_039360.1 coordinate 194,352,100, forward strand.
TATAAGCCCTGCCGTTTGTATGCATAAGATTCGTTTGGAGGATGATGCAAAGCCTACAAGGGAAGCGCAACGTCGTTTGAACCCTCCCATGATGGAAGTTGTGAAAAAGGAGATACTCAAGCTTTTGGAAGTGGGTGTTATATACCCCATATCCGACAGCAAGTGGGTAAGCCCGGTACAAGTAGTACCAAAGAAATCAGGTGTGACGGTGTGGAGAATGATAAGAATGAACTTGTCCCAACTCGTGTGCAAACCGGTTGGAGGGTTTGTATTGATTATAGGAAATTGAATGCCACTACTAGAAAAGATCACTTTCCTTTACCTTTTATTGATCAAATGCTTGAACGTTTAGCTGGACACTCTTACTATTGCTTCCTTGATGGCTATTCAGGTTATAATCAGATTGTGATAGCACCGGAGGACCAAGAGAAAACCACTTTCACTTGTCCTTTCGGTACTTTTGCTTATAGAAGGATGCCTTTTGGCTTGTGCAATGCTCCAGCTACTTTCCAAAGGTGTATGGTGAGTATCTTTTCAGAATATGTTGAAAACATAATCGAAGTGTTCATGGACGATTTTAGTGTCTTTGGTGATTCATTTGACCTTTGCTTGGACAACTTGTCTTTAATCCTTGAACGATGTGTTGAAACAAACCTTGTGCTAAATTGGGAGAAGTGCCATTTTATGGTAACTCATGGCATAGTTTTAGGCCATGTAATATCTTCTAAAGGCTTGGAAGTTGATAAATCTAAGATTGACCTTATTCGTGCTCTAACCCCTCCCACTACGGTGAGGGAGATACGTTCTTTTCTTGGACACGCAGGTTTTTATCGTAGGTTCATCAAGGACTTTTCCAAGATAGCATCACCACTTTGTAACTTATTGCAAAAGGATGTGGTTTTTAACTTTGATGAAAAGTGTATGGAGGCATTCAATCGCTTGAAAGAGCTTTTGATTTCAGCCCCTATCATTAAACCACCGGATTGGAGCAAGCCTTTTGAGCTCATGTGTGATGCAAGTGACTATGCGGTTGGTGCGGTGCTTGGGCAGCGTGTGGGGAAGTTTCCTCATGCCATTTATTATGCTTCTAGAACGTTAAATGAGGCCCAACAAACACAACCACTGAAAAGAGTTATTAGCCATTGTTTTTGCTTTAGAAAATTTTCGCTCTCATCTAATTGGTACAAAAGTTGTTGTCTTTTCTGATCATGCAGCACTTAGATACTTGCTTACAAAGAAAGAGGCGAAACCGAGGCTCATACGATGGATTTTGCTCTTGCAAGAGTTTGATCTTGAAATCAAAGACAAGAAAGATATTGAGAACACCGTTGCGGATCATTTGAGCCGACTTGCTGTGGACAAGGAAGTTATCCCATTGCGTGAAAGCTTCCCGGATGAGCAACTATTCTCAATTGCCCTTGGAGAACCATGGTATACGGATATTGTTAATTACTTAGTTTCTAAACAAATCCCAAAGGACTTGTCTCGTTCTGAGAGGGACAAACTTAAAAGGTTAGGTAACCAATACATATGGGATGACCCTTATTTGTGGAAACAAGGTAGTGACCAAGTATTACGTAGGTGCATTCCCGAATCTGAATTTAACTCTATACTGTCTTTTTTTCACTCTTATGCTTGCGGAGGACATTTTGGGAGTAAGAAAACCGCTCACAAGGTGCTTGAAAGCGGTTTCTATTGGCCAACCTTGTTTAAGGATGCACATAAATTTTGCACAACTTGTGATAGGTGCCAAAGAACAGGAAATCTAGGTGCTCGAAATCAAATGCCACAAACTTTTATTCAATTATTGAAGTTTTTGATGTATGGGGTATTGATTTTATGGGTTCTTTTGTCAACTCTCATGGGAATTTTTACATCTTACTTGTTGTTGATTATGTGTCGAAATGGGTGGAAGCTAAGGCCACCCCAACTAATGATTCTAAAGTGGTTTCAGATTTTGTGCAAGCAAATATTTTTGCAAGGTTTGGAATTCTAAGGGCCGTAATTAGCGATGGAGGTTCTCACTTCAAAACCAGGTTCTTGCAAAGCTTGTTAAGGAAGTACAATGTGTCGCATAAGATTGCAACACCTTATCATCCACAAACGAATGGACAATCCGAAGTTTCCAACCGAGAGGTGAAGTTCATACTTGAAAATACGGTGAATCCAACAAGGAAGGATTGGAGCATGCGACTTAATGATGCTTTGTGGGCTTATAGAACCGCATACAAGACACCTATTGGGATGTCTCCTTTTAGGATTGTGTATGGTAAACCTTGTCACTTACCCGTGGAGGTTGAGCATAAAGCGTCTTAGGCTATCAAGCAATGCACTATGGAGATGGAAAGCAAAGGAAGTTACAACTCCAAGAGCTAGAGGAGCTTCGCAATGATGCATTTGAAAGCTCACGCATTTACAAGGAGAAAACTAAGGCATTTCATGATAATATGATTTCTAGAAAACAATTTTGTGTTGGGCAGAAAGTTCTTTTGTTTAATTCTCGCTTGCAATTATTTCCGGGTAAATTAAGGTCACGATGGATTGGACCTTTTATTGTTACTAATGTGTATTCTCATGGTGCAGTCGAAATTCGTAGTATTGCTACCGGCAAGGAGTTTAAAGTTAATGGGCACCAGTTGAAACCATACTATGAGAACTTCTCTTCCGAAGTGGTGGAAGGAGTTAATTTTGTGGATGCACTCCCTCTGGAGGAGTCATAGAAAGTAAGGAGAGAGTCGGGCTGACGACTTTAAACCAAGCGCTAAGTGGGAGGCAACCCACCGGTTTTGCATCTTTACCTTTATTTTTTTATTTTTCAGTATTCTTTTCTTGTTTTTTAGATTTTTATTGTCTTGAATTTCGCACCTTAACTTACTTTGGATGATTCAATTTACATTGAGGACAATGTAAAGTTTAAGTGTGGGTGAGTGGTTAAGCTTTTGCTTTGTACCTTTTTCATGCATTTTTTCAACTTTTTTGTAAATTAGTGAATAAGAAAATCCAACTTGTATTTAGTTTAGAGTCACATAGTATACATGTCGCTAAGATTACATCGAGAATCTCATAAGAGTGACTGAACTTAGAGATGACAGAGAACGTGATAGGGTTTCTTACTTGTATGAGAGTTAAAGTTGGATTTAACCATCCCGGTGGCAAATGAGGTGCAGATTGAATTCGGTATTAGATTTGTGATCCCCTATAGTGGATACTACCCATATTACATTATGAGAGGCACCGACCTTCAATTATTTGTACCTGTCTAAATATGTGCTTTTAGAGTGTGTGTCACCGTACGTAAACTCCGGGTAGAATGGTGAGCTACCCAACCTCCCACCATAGAAGCACTATTTTGATCTATTGAGTGCTATTTTTATCAATCATGAATGGTGACATTGAATTGTTAACTTACATACCACTTGTAATCTTGTTCGCAGTTAGCACCTTCCACTTTATCTCTCTCTACACCAACGGGTCCATAGAAACACCAACAAGAAGAGCATCACAAATTCGAAGGAAAGTTGAAGACGTTCAAGGCTTATGAGTAACGGTACAGAAATGAGCAGATTTCAGATTCAAGTAAAGCAACAAGACAAGGAGCAAAATTTTTACAAGTCGAAGACTATTGTACAAGAGTGAAGATTATCAAGATGAGAATTCAAGAAGTTTATGATATCAAGACATACAAGTTGTGAAGAATTGAGTGGTAAATTACTCATACCATGGCCTTTGCATTTTCATTTGTTAGTTTATATTTTATTTTCTCAAAAAAAAAAAAATCCATTGTATTATATTTTGGTTTGTTTAGTTCATTTTTGGTTTTGTATTCATTCAATAAAGCCAATGGAAGAAGAAATATCCATAATGAAGTTCCAAGCAACAAGGAATTAGAGGAAAGAATCACATTGTCAAGATTCTATGAAGTTTGAGAGTTATCATCAAGTGTTGAAGACCGAAGACGAAGATGAAGAAAAGGATTGAAGACCGAAGACGTTTCAATGGATGATGTGAGAGTGATGCTAACTGCACGCCGAACGGATAACAAGGTAAGTAAGCATATTCCCACCTTCGTTAAGTGGTTGATTTCCTTTCTAAGAGATCGTCAGATAAAATGGTTTTCAAAATGATAAAAGATGTGACCCATAAAGAGCTATTTATTATTGAGAGCAATATCATAAAACCCTTTCTTGTGAGGCAGAGTCGAGATTTTTGATCACTCCGAACCTGATTTTCTTTCGAGAAGGGATGGTTATTTCTCTCTCAACTTTTAAGGATGAGATTGTGTTCATTTATGTGTCTAACTTCTTATTGCTAGTGTGCAGAATTTCTATGTCTTCTTAGCGCGTTGGATACTATCTTTTCGGAGAACTAGTAAGTTGGAAAAGTAGGTTTTGTAGGTTGGGTGGAAGGGTATCAGATTGTGACTTAGGCAAGAAAGTGACATCTAAGTGTCTCACATGCATGAGATCAAGAGTATCAGTATTATCAGTCACATCAGCATTTTCTAAATCATAATCAAGATGTGTAGCATGCTCATCATCACAAAAAATTTGCACAAGTCCTAATTCAGAATCGTGGTTATCCGATATATTCAAATTATCATCAACAGAAGCAATATATTGTGGCTTAAGTATGGAATCAGACACATCAACTATGTTTTCATGCATAGGATCATTAGTGTCAACAGAAGATTTACCTAAGTCATGCTCTTCACAGGATAATTGCACAATATCAAAATCAGTATCAACATCACATGCATATGGAATATTAGAAGAAATATCATTCATGAAGGTCGGGGAAGAAAAGCCTATTGTATTTGAAACCAAAGGTTCCACAACATTTTCAGCATAGACATGTTCTTCTAACATAACATTATCATTATCATCATCATAGTAATATGCATACTTGTCCCTATTAGCAGTTGTGGTGTTATTAGTCAACTCGTGTTCCTCTAGATTAGGTTCATATTCAATATCATACACATGAGAAGGACTAGACATGCTATTACCAAAGTTCAATTCATTACCACCTATATCATGTGACAGTGTCTCAGTTTCCCTAATGGATTCCCAGTGACGGGTTTTCTCTGCAATCTCAGCTAAAAATTTCCATGCATCATCCACAGTTTTATCAAAAAATTCACCATTACACATACACTCAGCCATGGCTCGAGATTTAAAGTCTAGTCCCTCATAGAGGATAGCGACAAGTCTCCACTTCTCAAATCCATGGTGTGGACATTCGCTCAACAAATCATTAAAACGTTCAAAATAGTCAAAAACAGTTTCCTCATCCAATTGGACAAAACAATTGATACTTTGACGAATAGCGATGGTCCTATGATGTGGAAAGAATTTTTTGAAAAATAGATCTGTGAGTTGGTCCCAAGTGTTGATTGATTGTGGTCTCAAACCGTAAAACCATGTTTTGGCCCTTTCCTTTAGAGAAAATGTAAACAAACGCAATTTCAAAGAGTTTTCGGACATATGATCAGGTTGCATAGTCCGACAAATTTGTTCAAACTCTCTTACATGAGTATAGGGGTTCTCAGAATCGAACCCTCGAAATAAAGGAAGTATTTGTATCATGCTTGCATTTATTTTAAAAGGGTTATTGGTTTGAGGTAAGACAATACATGATAATGGAATTTTTATTGTGGGATACATGTATTCATGGAGAGCACTAGGTTGGCCCATATTGAAAAGACACAAAGCCCACTATTTGGTTTTAAAGGGTTTTCAAAAATTTGGTTTTTTATGGGAAAATTTTGGTTTCTATGGGTTTTGAAAACTTTGGTTTTTATGGGATTAAAATTTGGTTTTCGAAATTAGGAGCAATTTTTTTTTTTTTTTTTTTTGGGGTTTTGAAGCCCAAATTTTAGTTTAAAAGAAACTACAAGCCTAACAAACAACTAAATTACAAGCCCAAATAAAGAAAGAAATAAAAATAAAACTAATTATTACAAACCCACAAAAAAGAAAATAAAAATAAAAATAAAATTATACAATCCCAAATAAGAAAGAAATAAAATTAAAATAAAAAAAATTACAAGCCCACAGATTAAAAATGGAAGCCCACAGGTTGGGTTCTCTTAATGGGTTTAGGCTTACCTTTGAAGCACAGCCCAGCTGCTCAGTTTGGTTGCAAAAGCCCAGTTGGGCTTTGGATCATCCTAAGCTTTGGCTTCAACACTCAAGGCCCAGTTGGGCTTTGGTCTTTCTTCTCCTTCAGCAGCTTACAGCCCAGTTGGGCTTGGTTCAAATCAGTTCACTTCACAAACCCAGTTGGGCTTTATCTTACACCAGCTGCAGCTTCAGCAGAGATTGCAGCAGACTTGGCCTGGCACCAGCAGGAGCACCACAGCAGCACAAGTTCTAGCAACAATAGTGCAGCACCAGCTCCACAGCAGCACACCACAAGTTCAGAGGCACCACAAGGCACAGAGCAGGACTTCAGGCAGCAGTTCTGGCACCAGCAGCAGCAACACCAGGTTCAAGGAAGAACCAGCAACAAAGGTGCAAATGGGCTGCAGTTCACAGCAGTTCACAGCAAGAAATGCAAAAAAAATGCTTATACTAAGATGCAGATGATTACACTAATATGCAGATGCTTACAAGAACTACACAGCAGGTATGAGTATGCAAAGAACAGCAAGAAAAACTTCAAAAACACGGCAGCCAAGTCCCCGGCAGCGGCGCCAAAAACTTGGTGTGCTTGGGAACGACACACAAAAGACTTGCAAGTATACAAGGCCAAGTTTTAGTATAGAAGGTAAGAGAGGGATCAGTCCACAGGGAGTAGGAGTGCTTAAAAATTCAACCTAAGCTGTCAATGAAGGATGCAAGCAATATGGCAGATGGGAAAGATGGGAAAGCAATATGGCAATTGCAAAGAACCAAAACAGTTAACAAAGCAAAGATGACAAAACAGCATGGAACCAAGGCTGTAAGCCAAGGGCAGGGGGAGTTTGTGCACTGATTTCAGTGCACAACAGCTACAAATTGCAAGAAATTAAACAAGCAAAACAGGTAAGGAGATAAACTGAACAGGAAGCAAAACAGAACTGAATTTAAGTGACTGTAAAAGGGATTGTGGCTAAGCTAAGGGATTAGAATCCACCTTTGTGTCCTAGCCAAGCAGTGTGATCCTAGGTTGAGTTGAAAATCCTATGCATACATCTAGAATGGGAGGAAAACTAATTTGCTCACTAGTTTGCCCCTAGCATTGACTGTCTTTTGACAGAACAATCAATCACAGGCACTATGAGCATTAATCTCTTCCCATTGCTCAATCAAAACATACATCAGGATAACTATCCTAGCAATTCACCATTTGACAATGCACTAGGCTTCATCTGAGCCTCAGCCTAATGCAGTTTAGCTCATGCTAAACTTGTGAACAACAATAAACATCATACAGGATAATTCAAACAACACACACATAACATTCAAAATAATCAACTGTGATAAAGGGACTGAATTTGAAATTGTAATTAAAATTTCTTCAAATGTCTACTGGCTAGTCCAGAGATGCCCCAATTTCACACCCAACACCTTCTATTTATACAAGCAAGCAAAAACCCAAAAATCCCCAAATTATCAGAAAATTAGGGTTTCACCAAAAAGTGAAATTGACTCACCTAACTCTCTGATTTCATCTCAATAGTCTCGACCCATGCTTCTTTCTCTTCTTCTCCTGCTTTTCCCATGTCTTCCATGCTGCTACGCTCCAGCTCGAGCTTCCTCTGCCTATCAACCTAGTTCATCGATTTCAAAACCCTAACAGAGAGAGGGAGTGTGAAATCAGTGAAATAGGTAGCATAGGATGATGGGGGAAGGATGGGTTTTGGTTGTATTTGATGTAGGGTGGTTGTAGTGGCTGGTAGGGATGATGGCGGACATGGTGGTGGTACGGGTTCTGCAGACGAGGGAAGGAAGAAGAGATGGAGAAGACAAAAGATGTCGATAGAGTTAGGGTTAGGGGGCGTTTGGCTAGGGGTATAGGGTGTTCGATACTTGGGTGTTAGGCGGGTTCAGCGAGGTTTGATGATCTGCGACAAGGAGCGATGGATGGGAAGATGGTAGGTGGATCCAACGGCGATACGGAGGTAAGCATGGAGCGACCGTCGGATGAAGGGATGTAGCAAAACGGACGACCCAAGATGGATATGGGCGTTGCGATGTAAAGCGGGGGCTTCGGAGTTTGATGTGCGATGATGTAGCGACCGTAGGATGCTGAAATGCTTCGATCTGACGGATGAAATCCGAGACGGGCTTGGATAGTGGAAATGTGTTTGAGTAAGGGTTTTGGGCCTTGGGTATGCCAAGCCCATATCTTCTTTAAGGACAATTTTTCTTCTTCAAGACCATTCCTAGCCTCTTGGTTTTGTGCACAACGTTCTTCGCGGCTTCCTTGCGTAACTCCTCCCGGCTTTTCACTACTTTTCTGCTCTATTCCGCTCCGCAATTCATCCAAACTTTATTTATTACCTAAAAATATAAAATTAAGTAAGAAAAATATTTATTCTTGAAAACAATGAAAATACAAAATATGGGATAAAATGTAGAATTAATGCACAAAGGATGAGTTAAATGCCAACAAAAAGGGATAAATATATACAATATTTGGCACTCATCAAATACCCCCAAACCTGAATTTTACTTGTCCTCAAGTAAAACAAAACTAAGGAAATCCTAACTATACCACTGTCGCTGGTCTCTCGAATGCATTTAGCGTATGCACTAAGCCTTTTAAACCACTAAGTGTCCCTAGTGGACGAGTTAAGTCTCGTGAAGGTTTGCTTAGAACGTACCTACAAAGTTCTAGGCCAAAATATAAGCTCATATTCCATCAAATGTGACATGTGCAAGTCAGTTTAAGCTCACAGCAAAATGGAGATGTCAATCTAGCTATCCAAGGCACAATCCTAGCACTGATAACAAATAAAGACATGTGATAAGAGTGTAAAGTGTATCTACACATGTGTAAAGAAAGATCGGATGTTATGACTACTAATCACCAAGAGATAGTTTCTCAGGCTAAGAACCAAGGTTGAAATCTAGCTAGCTGTCCGGACTTTACGAGAATTGTGAATGAGTTGGAGGTATTTCACAATTACTCGCGTTGTACATCAATGGCATACACCCTCCTTTCTTATTACAATGAAACAACAAAAGATGACTCTTTACATGACTCTTATTTACATTGACTACTCTCTTTTATTTTTGGAACAAGAGAGGATGGAATTGATAAATACTTGATTTTTTTTTTTTTTTTTTTTTTTTTTTTGAATAAGGAAACACTTTTGATACATAAGGAAAAAGAAACAAAAAATTACATGACACTTCGCAAGAGGTAGCCCTTTTTGATGCACCCAGTTAAATTCGATGGTTGTCTTTCTTAATGTAACCTCCACCTTCTATCCCAACCAACCAAAGAACAAGCTAGTCAAGTTTCGTTCAGTATTCTAAAGTGATTGGCAATCGTGACTTCCTATCAAACACCTTGAAGATCGAGGCTATACATGTATTGGTAGATCGTGCGCGTGCAAATTTCTTATCACTATGTGAATTGTGCTAGAATCAGGGTGCCTAAATATCTAGACTAAGACTCCTAATAATTACATATTTGCACAAGAGTCAACATTTCAAGGTAAATGAGCTCCATTTTTATGTTTTTTTTTTATTTTTTTTTTTTTAATTTTTAATTTTTTTTCATTTTCATTTTTTCAAAAGAAGGAGTTCTTGTTTTCAATTATGGCATATTATCAAAGTATCTACTTTTCACCCCCAAACCTAAACTAAACATTGTCCTCAATGTTTCAAAATATGAACAAAATTATAATACAACATATGAAGAGGATCATGTTGAGTAGAGAAAAAGGAAAGAGAATACCCGATTTCGGCGAAAGTAATATTAGAACTCCGTTATTCAGGGCAAAACCAACAGTAACTCAACTGAATCACATTGGGTTAACAAATATATACAAGAAAAGATTCCACTAAACATTACCTGGATTATATACAAAATTCACTATATACAACAGTCTAAAGAGTTGAGGATCAACCCAAAAGACAAATGTAGACATTTCAACAGCTTCACACAATAATAATATGATAGGCATGCAAGTGAAGCTGTGAAACAAAATGAGCTACCCCCAAACCTGGATTTTTCAACAGATAAAATTTTGGATACAAAATCTCGCAGTTTTTGGGGTTCATCATGCACAAGGTCTAATTCGAAATGAACTTTGCTAGGGACGGGTACACATGCTAATTCCAACTGTGGTTCCTCAAAGATATTATACTTAGATGCAAAATAGTCCAAAGGACTTGGGAAGCACACAGTTCCAAACCTAGATTAGGGACTCTCAGAAAATTGGTTTGACAATATGGGTACAAACCAACTCTAGGTTGGGTGGAAGGGTATCAGATTGTGACTTAGGCAAGAAAGTGACATCTAAGTGTCTCACATGCATGAGATCAAGAGTATCAGTATTATCAGTCACATCAGCATTATCTAAGTCACACTCAAGATGTGTAGCATGCTCATCATCACAAAAAATTTGCACAAGTCCTAATTCAGAATCGTGGTTATCCGATATATTCAAATTATCATCAACAGAAGCAATATATTGTGGCTTAAGTATGGAATCAGACACATCAACTATGTTTTCATGCATAGGATCATTAGTGTCAACAGAATTTACCTAAGTCATGCTCTTCACAGGATAATTGCACAATATCAAAATCAGTATCAACATCACATGCATATGGAATATTAGAAGAAATATCATTCATGAAGGTCGGGGCAGAAAAGCCTATTGTATTTGAAACCAAAGGTTCCACAACATTTTCAGCATAGACATGTTCTTCTAACATAACATTATCATTATCATCATCATAGTAATATGCATACTTGTCCCTATTAGCAGTTGTGGTGTTATTAGTCAACTCGTGTTCCTCTAGATTAGGTTCATATTCAATATCATACACATGAGAAGGACTAGACATGCTATTTCCAAAGTTCAATTCATTACCACCTATATCATGTGACAGTGTCTCAGTTTCCCTAATGGATTCCCAGTGACGGGTTTTCTCTGCAATCTCAGCTAAAAATTTCCATGCATCATCCACAGTTTTATCAAAAATTCACCATTACACATACACTCAACCATGGCTCGAGATTTAAAGTCTAGTCCCTCATAGAGGATAGCGACAAGTCTCCACTTCTCAAATCCATGGTGTGGACATTCGCTCAACAAATCATTAAAACGTTCAAAATAGTCAAAAACAGTTTCCTCATCCAATTGGACAAAACAATTGATACTTTGACGAATAGCGATGGTCCTATGATGTGGAAAGAATTTTTTGAAAAATAGATCTGTGAGTTGGTCCCAAGTGTTGATTGATTGTGGTCTCAAACCGTAAAACCATGTTTTGGCCCTTTCCTTTAGAGAAAATGTAAACAAACGCAATTTCAAAGAGTTTTCGGACATATGATCAGGTTGCATAGTCCGACAAATTTGTTCAAACTCTCTTACATGAGTATAGGGGTTCTCAGAATCGAACCCTCGAAATAAAGGAAGTATTTGTATCATGCTTGCATTTATTTTAAAAGGGTTATTGGTTTGAGGTAAGACAATACATGATAATGGAATTTTTATTGTGGGATACATGTATTCATGGAGAGCACTAGGTTGGCCCATATTGAAAAGACACAAAGCCCACTATTTGGTTTTAAAGGGTTTTCAAAAATTTGGTTTTTTATGGGAAAATTTTGGTTTCTATGGGTTTTGAAAACTTTGGTTTTTATGGGATTAAAATTTGGTTTTCGAAATTAGGAGCAATTTTTTTTTTTTTTTTTTTTGGGGTTTTGAAGCCCAAATTTTAGTTTAAAAGAAACTACAAGCCTAACAAACAACTAAATTACAAGCCCAAATAAAGAAAGAAATAAAAATAAAACTAATTATTACAAACCCACAAAAAAAAAATAAAAATAAAAATAAAATTATTACAATCCCAAATAAGAAAGAAATAAAATTAAAATAAAAAAAATTATTACAAGCCCACAGATTAAAAATGGAAGCCCACAGGTTGGGTTCTCTTAATGGGTTTAGGCTTACCTTTGAAGCACAGCCCAGCTGCTCAGTTTGGTTGCAAAAGCCCAGTTGGGCTTTGGATCATCCTAAGCTTTGGCTTCAACACTCAAGGCCCAGTTGGGCTTTGGTCTTTCTTCTCCTTCAGCAGCTTACAGCCCAGTTGGGCTTGGTTCAAATCAGTTCACTTCACAAACCCAGTTGGGCTTTATCTTACACCAGCTGCAGCAGCTTCAGCAGAGATTGCAGCAGACTTGGCCTGGCACCAGCAGGAGCACCACAGCAGCACAAGTTCTAGCAACAATAGTGCAGCACCAGCTCCACAGCAGCAGCACCACAAGTTCAGAGGCACCACAAGGCACAGAGCAGGACTTCAGGCAGCAGTTCTGGCACCAGCAGCAGCAACACCAGGTTCAAGGAAGAACCAGCAACAAAGGTGCAAATGGGCTGCAGTTCACAGCAGTTCACAGCAAGAAATGCAAAAAAAATGCTTATACTAAGATGCAGATGATTACACTAATATGCAGATGCTTACAAGAACTACACAGCAGGTATGAGTATGCAAAGAACAGCAAGAAAAACTTCAAAAACACGGCAGCCAAGTCCCCGGCAGCGGCGCCAAAAACTTGGTGTGCTTGGGAACGACACACAAAAGACTTGCAAGTATACAAGGCCAAGTTTTAGTATAGAAGGTAAGAGAGGGATCAGTCCACAGGGAGTAGGAGTGCTTAAAAATTCAACCTAAGCTGTCAATGAAGGATGCAAGCAATATGGCAGATGGGAAAGATGGGAAAGCAATATGGCAATTGCAAAGAACCAAAACAGTTAACAAAGCAAAGATGACAAAACAGCATGGAACCAAGGCTGTAAGCCAAGGGCAGGGGGAGTTTGTGCACTGATTTCAGTGCACAACAGCTACAAATTGCAAGAAATTAAACAAGCAAAACAGGTAAGGAGATAAACTGAACAGGAAGCAAAACAGAACTGAATTTAAGTGACTGTAAAAGGGATTGTGGCTAAGCTAAGGGATTAGAATCCACCTTGGTCCTAGCCAAGCAGTGTGATCCTAGGTTGAGTTGAAAATCCTATGCATACATCTAGAATGGGAGGAAAACTAATTTGCTCACTAGTTTGCCCCTAGCATTGACTGTCTTTTGACAGAACAATCAATCACAGGCACTATGAGCATTAATCTCTTCCCATTGCTCAATCAAAACATACATCAGGATAACTATCCTAGCAATTCACCATTTGACAATGCACTAGGCTTCATCTGAGCCTCAGCCTAATGCAGTTTAGCTCATGCTAAACTTGTGAACAACAATAAACATCATACAGGATAATTCAAACAACACACACATAACATTCAAAATAATCAACTGTGATAAAGGGACTGAATTTGAAATTGTAATTAAAATTTCTTCAAATGTCTACTGGCTAGTCCAGAGATGCCCCAATTTCACACCCAACACCTTCTATTTATACAAGCAAGCAAAAACCCAAAAATCCCCAAATTATCAGAAAATTAGGGTTTCACCAAAAAGTGAAATTGACTCACCTAACTCTCTGATTTCATCTCAATAGTCTCGACCCATGCTTCTTTCTCTTCTTCTCCTGCTTTTCCCATGTCTTCCATGCTGCTACGCTCCAGCTCGAGCTTCCTCTGCCTATCAACCTAGTTCATCGATTTCAAACCCTAACAGAGAGAGGAGTGTGAAATCAGTGAAATAGGTAGCATAGGATGATGGGGGAAGGATGGGTTTTGGTTTATTTGATGTAGGTGGTTGTAGTGGCTGGTAGGGATGATGGCGGACATGGTGGTGGTACGGGTTCTGCAGACGAGGGAAGGAAGAAGAGATGGAGAAGACAAAAGATGTCGATAGAGTTAGGGTTAGGGGGCGTTTGGCTAGGGGTATAGGGTGTTCGATACTTGGGTGTTAGGCGGGTTCAGCGAGGTTTGATGATCTGCGACAAGGAGCGATGGATGGGAAGATGGTAGGTGGATCCAACGGCGATACGGAGGTAAGCGTGGAGCGACCGTCGGATGAAGGGATGTAGCAAAACGGACGACCCAAGATGGATATGGGCGTTGCGATGTAAAGCGGGGCTTCGGAGTTTGATGTGCGATGATGGAGCGACCGTAGGATGCTGAAATGCTTCGATCTGACGGCTGAAATCCGAGACGGGCTTGGATAGTGGAAATGTGTTTGAGTAAGGGTTTTGGGCCTTGGGTATGCCAAGCCCATATCTTCTTTAAGGACAATTTTCTTCTTCAAGACCATTCCTAGCCTCTTGGTTTTGTGCACAACGTTCTTCGCGGCTTCCTTGCGTAACTCCTCCCGGCTTTTCACTACTTTTCTGCTCTATTCCGCTCCGCAATTCATCCAAACTTTATTTATTACCTAAAAATAAAATTAAGTAAGAAAAATATTTATTCTTGAAAACAATGAAAATACAGAATATGGGATAAAATGTAGAATTAATGCAAAGATGAGTTAAATGCCAACAAAAAGGGATAATATACATTTTAGCACTCATCAAATACCCCCAAACCTGAATTTTACTTGTCCTCAAGTAAAACAAAACTAAGGAAATCCTACTATACCACTGTCGCTGGTCTCTCGAATGCATTTAGCGTATGCACTAAGCCTTTTAAACCACTAAGTGTCCCTAGTGGACGAGTTGAAGTCTCGTGAAGGTTTGCTTAGAACGTACCTACAAAGTTCTAGGTCAAAATATAAGCTCATATTCCATCAAATGTGACATGTGCAAGTCAGTTTAAGCTCACAGCAAAATGGAGATGTCAATCTAGCTATCAAGGCACAATCCTAGCACTGATAACAAATAAAGACATGTGATAAGAGTGTAAAGTGTATCTACACATGTGTAAAGAAAGATCGGAGTTATGACTACTAATCACCAAGAGATAGTTTCTCAGGCTAAGAACCAAGGTCGAAATCTAGCTAGCTGTCCGGACTTTACGAGAATTGTGAATGAGTTGGAGGTATTTCACAATTACTCGCGTTGTACATCAATGGCATACACCCTCCTTGCTTATTACAATAACAACAAAAGATGACTCTTTACATGACTCTTATTTACATTGACTACTCTCTTTTATTTTTGGAACAAGAGGGATGGAATTGATAAATACTTGATTTTTTTTTTTTTTTTTTTTTTTTTTGATAAGGAAACACTTTTGATACATAAGGAAAAAGAAACAAAAAATTACATGACACTTGCAAGAGGTAGCCCTTTTTGATGCACCCAGTTAAATTCGATGGTTGTCTTTCTTAATGTAACCTCCACCTTCTATCCCAACCAACCAAAGAACAAGCTAGTCAAGTTTCGTTCAGTATTCTAAAGTGATTGGCAATCGTGACTTCCTATCAAACACCTTGAAGATCGAGGCTATACATGTATTGGTAGATCGTGCGCGTGCAAATTTCTTATCACTATGTGAATTGTGCTAGAATCAGGGTGCCTAAATATCTAGACTAAGACTCCTAAAATTACATATTTGCACAAGAGTCAACATTTCAAGGTAAATGAGCTCCATTTTTATGTTTTTTTATTTTTTTTTTTTTTAATTTTAATTTTTATTTTTTTATCATTTTTTCAAAAAGAAGGAGTTCTTGTTTTCAATTATGGCATATTATCAAAGTATCTACTTTTCACCCCCAAACCTAAACTAAACATTGTCCTCAATGTTTCAAAATATGAACAAAATTATAATACAACATATGAAGAGGATCATGTTGAGTAGAGAAAAAGGAAAGAGAATACCCGATTTCGGCGAAAGTAATATTAGAACTCCGTTATTCAGGGCAAAATCCAACATACTCACTGAGATCATATTGGTTACAAATATATACAAGAACATATGATTAAAAATTTTATCTACGGATTATATACAAAAATTCACCATACATACAATCTAAAGAGTTGAGGATCAACCCAAAAGACAAATGTAGATTTCAACAGCTTCACACAATAATAATATGATAGGCATGCAAGTGAAGCTGTGAAACAAAATGAGCTACCCCCAAACCTGGATTTTTCAACAGATAAAATTTTGGATACAAAATCTCGCAGTTTTTGGGGTTCATCATGCACAAGGTCTAATTCGAAATGAACTTTGCTAGGGACGGGTACACATGCTAATTCCAACTGTGGTTCCTCAAAGATATTATACTTAGATGCAAAATAGTCCAAAAGGACTTGGGAAGCACACAGTTCCAAACCTAGATTAGGGACTCTCAGAAAAATTGGTCTGACAATATGGGTACAAACCAACTCTAGGTTGGGTGGAAGGGTATCAGATTGTGACTTAGGCAAGAAAGTGACATCTAAGTGTCTCACATGCATGAGATCAAGAGTATCAGTATTATCAGTCACATCAGCATTTTCTAAATCATAATCAAGATGTGTAGCATGCTCATCATCACAAAAAATTTGCACAAGTCCTAATTCAGAATCGTGGTTATCCGATATATTCAAATTATCATCAACAGAAGCAATATATTGTGGCTTAAGTATGGAATCAGACACATCAACTATGTTTTCATGCATAGGATCATTAGTGTCAACAGAAGATTTACCTAAGTCATGCTCTTCACAGGATAATTGCACAATATCAAAATCAGTATCAACATCACATGCATATGGAATATTAGAAGAAATATCATTCATGAAGGTCGGGGCAGAAAAGCCTATTGTATTTGAAACCAAAGGTTCCACAACATTTTCAGCATAGACATGTTCTTCTAACATAACATTATCATTATCATCATCATAGTAATATGCATACTTGTCCCTATTAGCAGTTGTGGTGTTATTAGTCAACTCGTGTTCCTCTAGATTAGGTTCATATTCAATATCATACACATGAGAAGGACTAGACATGCTATTTCCAAAGTTCAATTCATTACCACCTATATCATGTGACAGTGTCTCAGTTTCCCTAATGGATTCCCAGTGACGGGTTTTCTCTGCAATCTCAGCTAAAAATTTCCATGCATCATCCACAGTTTTATCAAAAATTCACCATTACACATACACTCAACCATGGCTCGAGATTTAAAGTCTAGTCCCTCATAGAGGATAGCGACAAGTCTCCACTTCTCAAATCCATGGTGTGGACATTCGCTCAACAAATCATTAAAACGTTCAAAATAGTCAAAAACAGTTTCCTCATCCAATTGGACAAAACAATTGATACTTTGACGAATAGCGATGGTCCTATGATGTGGAAAGAATTTTTTGAAAAATAGATCTGTGAGTTGGTCCCAAGTGTTGATTGATTGTGGTCTCAAACCGTAAAACCATGTTTTGGCCCTTTCCTTTAGAGAAAATGTAAACAAACGCAATTTCAAAGAGTTTTCGGACATATGATCAGGTTGCATAGTCCGACAAATTTGTTCAAACTCTCTTACATGAGTATAGGGGTTCTCAGAATCGAACCCTCGAAATAAAGGAAGTATTTGTATCATGCTTGCATTTATTTTAAAAGGGTTATTGGTTTGAGGTAAGACAATACATGATAATGGAATTTTTATTGTGGGATACATGTATTCATGGAGAGCACTAGGTTGGCCCATATTGAAAAGACACAAAGCCCACTATTTGGTTTTAAAGGGTTTTCAAAAATTTGGTTTTTTATGGGAAAATTTTGGTTTCTATGGGTTTTGAAAACTTTGGTTTTTATGGGATTAAAAATTTGGTTTTCGAAATTAGGAGCAAATTTTTTTTTTTTTTTTTTTTTTTTTGGGTTTTGAAGCCCAAATTTTAGTTTAAAAGAAACTACAAGCCTAACAAACAACTAAATTACAAGCCCAAATAAAGAAAGAAATAAAAATAAAACTAATTATTACAAACCCACAAAAAAAGAAAATAAAAATGAAACTAAAATTATTACAATCCCAAATAAAGAAAGAAATAAAATTAAAATAAAAAAAATTATTACAAGCCCACAGATTAAAAATGAAAGCCCACAGGTTGGGTTCTCTTAATGGGTTTAGGCTTACCTTTGAAGCACAGCCCAGCTGCTCAGTTTGGTTGCAAAAGCCCAGTTGGGCGTTGGATCATCCTAAGCTTTGGCTTCAACACTCAAGGCCCAGTTGGGCTTTGGTCTTTCTTCTCCTTCAGCAGCTTACAGCCCAGTTGGGCTTGGTTCAAATCAGTTCACTTCACAAGCCCAGTTGGGCTTTATCTTACACCAGCTGCAGCAGCTTCAGCAGAGATTGCAGCAGACTTGGCCTGGCACCAGCATGAGCACCACAGCAGCACAAGTTCTAGCAACAATAGTGCAGCACCAGCTCCACAGCAGCAGCACCACAAGTTCAGAGGCACCACAAGGCACAGAGCAGGACTTCAGGCAGCAGTTCTGGCACCAGCAGCAGCAACACCAGGTTCAAGGAAGAACCAGCAACAAAGGTGCAAATGGGCTGCAGTTCACAGCAGTTCACAGCAAGAAATGCAAAAAAAAAAATGCTTATACTAAGATGCAGATGATTACACTAATATGCAGATTCTTACAAGAACTACACAGCAGGTATGAGTATGCAAAGAACAGCAAGAAAAACTTCAAAAACACGGCAGCCAAGTCCCCGGCAGCGGCGCCAAAAACTTGGTGTGCTTGGGAACGACACACAAAAGACTTGCAAGTATACAAGGCCAAGTTTTAGTATAGAAGGTAAGAGAGGGATCAGTCCACAGGGAGTAGGAGTGCTTAAAAATTCAACCTAAGTTGTCAATGAAGGATGCAAGCAAGATGGCAGATGGGAAAGCAATATGGCAATTTCAAAGTACCAAAACAGTTGACAAAGCAAAGATGACAAAACAGCATGGAACCAAGGCTGTAAGCCAAGGGCAGGGGGAGTTTGTGCACTGATTTCAGTGCACAACAGCTACAAATTGCAAGAAATTAAACAAGCAAAACAGGTAAGGAGATAAACTGAACAGGAAGAAAAACAGAACTGAATTTAAGTGACTGTAAAAGGGATTGTGGCTAAGCTAAGGGATTAGAATCCACCTTTGTGTCCTAGCCAAGCAGTGTGATCCTAGGTTGAGTTGAAAATCCTATGCATACATCTAGAATGGGAGGAAAACTAATTTGCTCACTAGTTTGCCCCTAGCATTGACTGTCTTTTGACAGAACAATCAATCACAGGCACTATGAGCATTAATCTCTTCCCATTGCTCAATCAAAACATACATCAGGATAACTATCCTAGCAATTCACCATTTGACAATGCACTAGGCTTCATCTGAGCCTCAGCCTAATGCAGTTTAGCTCATGCTAAACTTGTGAACAACAATAAACATCATACAGGATAATTCAAACAACACACACATAACATTCAAAATAATCAACTATGATAAAGGGACTGAATTTGAAATTGTAATTAAAATTTCTTCAAATGTCTACTGGCTAGTCCAGAGATGCCCCAATTTCACACCCAACACCTTCTATTTATACAAGCAAGCAAAAACCCAAAAATCCCCAAATTATCAGAAAATTAGGGTTTCACCAAAAAGTGAAATTGACTCACCTAACTCTCTGATTTCATCTCAATAGTCTCGACCCATGCTTCTTTCTCTTCTTCTCCTGCTTTTCCCATGTCTTCCATGCTGCTACGCTCCAGCTCGAGCTTCCTCTGCCTATCAACCTAGTTCATCGATTTCAAAACCCTAACAGAGAGAGGGAGTGTGAAATCAGTGAAATAGGTAGCATAGGATGATGGGGGAAGGATGGTTTTTGGTTGTATTTGATGTAGGGTGGTTGTAGTGGCTGGTAGGGATGATGGCGGACATGGTGGTGGTACGGGTTCTGCAGACGGGGGAAGGAAGAAGAGATGGAGAAGACAGAAGATGTCGATAGAGTTAGGGTTAGGGGGCGTTTGGCTAGGGGTATAGGGTGTTCGATACTTGGGTGTTAGGCGGGTTCAGCGAGGTTTGATGATCTGCGACAAGGAGCGATGGATGGGAAGATGGTAGGTGGATCCAACGGCGATACGGAGGTAAGCATGGAGCGACCGTCGGATGAAGGGATGTAGCAAAACGGACGACCCAAGATGGATATGGGCGTTGCGATGTAAAGCGGGGGCTTCGGAGTTTGATGTGCGATGATGTAGCGACCGTAGGATGCTGAAATGCTTCGATCTGACGGATGAAATCCGAGACGGGCTTGGATAGTGGAAATGTGTTTGAGTAAGGGTTTTGGGCCTTGGGTATGCCAAGCCCATATCTTCTTTAAGGACAATTTTTCTTCTTCAATACCATTCCTAGCCTCTTGGTTTTGTGCACAACGTTCTTCGCGGCTTCCTTGCGTAACTCCTCCCGGCTTTTCACTACTTTTCTGCTCTATTCCGCTCCGCAATTCATCCAAACTTTATTTATTACCTAAAAATATAAAATTAAGTAAGAAAAATATTTATTCTTGAAAACAATGAAAATACAGAATATGGGATAAAATGTAGAATTAATGCACAAAGGATGAGTTAAATGCCAACAAAAAGGGATAAATATATACAATATTTGGCACTCATCAATTAACGGCTGAAGTTCTTGTCGATTTTGAGGAAGAATTGTTAATGGGTTCGATGGGTTATTTCAGATTGATCTGGTGGAGATAATTGTGCCATGATTTACAGGGAGTTGGTTCCTTTGTATGGATTTTGAATGTCAACGGGTTTCTTTAGAAGCTAGGGATCGAAATTGATAGTGAGTTGGAGCATTCTTGGTGTTTGAACTCAATTGAAAGAATGGGTTTCTACTGTGGGGATTTTCAAGGATAGAGAACAACTCAGGAAGAGATTGCAGTGCAGTGGACTGAAGTGGAATTATGAGCTGATGCTGTAAAGATACAATGGGTCAAGATGGTGCTGCTGTGATGCTGCAAGACTCTACAATGTAATGAATATGTTGAAGGAAAGGACTTGTTGGTGCAGTGAGAGATTTGGAAATTGGTTTTGAGCTGTTGAAGTGCAGGTGGTTTTGTAGCTGTGCAAGGAGAAGGTTCAGGCTATGTGTTGCTGCAAATGGTGATGAATTGTGCTGGAAATGAAGATCGAATTTGAAGGAAGATGATGCTACCATGGAACGATACAGATGGGTCTGAGATGGTGATGATGTTCATGGGGTTAAACCTGATAATGGGATTATGAAGTTGCATTACAACAAAATTGAGCTGGTAGAAGCAGTTGAGATGAAAGCTGAGATTGTACGTTACTTACAAGAGATGAAGCGCAATGATTGCCGATTAGATTTGGCCTGTGCAATGGCCTTGGCCAGAACTTACACCAGTCAGTTAGCTGAACCCGTTTGGACTCAACTATGACTCGCCCCTGACTCAGTCACTTTGACTGAGTTGACTCGAGGATCTGACCAGTTTGACCGGTGACCTGGTGGACTTTGCTGGTCACCTGAGCTACTTGCCGGCGACTTTCCCGGTCAAGTTCCGGCCACTTTACCAGTTTTCCAGTGACATATTTTCGGCAAGATTTCTACATGGGTTTTTCTCACATATGGGCTTGGTGGATTTTCAACTAATGGACTTTGAAGATTAGACCTAATTTTGGGAAGCAAAGGGATATAAAAGAAAGACTCCTACAACTTTTAGGATATCACGTTTTATTATTCTTCTCGGAGCTTTGGAGAAAACTACTTCTAGGGTTTGCTTTGCTTTCATCTTCTTTATTATTTATTGATCATGATGATGATGAACTCCATTATTATGAGTAACTAAATACACTTGTTGGTTACGGGATAAAAGTTGATTTCTCAATGCATGTTATTTGATTCTATGGATTAGTTTTGCCTCAACTTTATTGTTTATGATTCATGGTTTATAGTATTTTAGGATTTGATTGTTTGATTGGTTGAGTCCCGAATCAATCCGATTTGCTTTCATCTCTAGAGCTATATTAGGGTTTTCAATACGTAAAAGTTGTTTGTCCCTAATTTTAAGTAGCATAATTGTGGTTAGTGCTTGTAGTGATATATCCTACTAGTCACATATGAATCATAACCTTGGTTAAAACAAATTAGTGCTCTTACACGTTTGTTTGCTTTGATTAGTCTTATTCCATAAATCTTAAAGCTTTTAGGGAGTTAAACTTAATTGTGCTTTTACACTTTGGGTTGCTTTCTAGGAAAAAATCACATATGAATCTTTTAATGTGGTTGTGATGAAATTAAGGAATTAGCAGGATACTCTTGCGATCAAGGTATTCTAGGACTTTTAATAAATAAGAGATTAAATTATCAATTCTATTCAATGATGAAAAATACATGCTTGTGAATGATACTATCCCATGACCAATGTCTTCTCTTTATTGATTATTCCAATTATTTACTTTTCTTTACTTTATTTCTACTAAAACAACAAAAAAAGAATCACTCTTGGTTATCTTAGAAACAAAAAATTGCATAACAACAAAGGCCTCCCTGTGGATACGAATACTTTCCTACCACTTTCTACATTATTGTAGTTGAGTAAGGAAGTGAAATTATATTTGTCGATTGACAACCGATCATCCCCACACCTTCTGTGTGATACTAGTTGTATTATCTAGAGTCGATTCTCCTTTAACCTTAGGTTTCTACCGAGACCCTGGGTTAACGACTTGAAGACTTCATTGGAATTATGAAGACAGAACGATACTACTTTCTTGTAGTTGTGTGATTTGATCTTACTTTTTCTAAAGTACAATCATAAGATTTTCTTGAGATTGATTTCTCCAATAGTCAAAATATAAAAGAAGTCACAAACATCTTCGCCTCATCGTTTGTGATTCCGCAATATCTTCTTTCGCTAGTCGATTAAGATTATTGTGAGGTGATTGATAATACTAGGCTATTCTTCAGGAATATAAGTTCGGGTTATCAATTGGTTCCTGTTCACCTTGATTTATCAAAAGACGGAACAAAAACTCGGAGGTATTTCTGTGGGAGACAGATTTATCTATTATCGTAGACTTTTTTGTATGATAAAAATTTGTTTATTAAAGCTTCCGACCTTTGGTCGTAGCAACTCTTAGTTGTGGGTGAGATCAGCTAAGGGAATCAAGCGTGTAGTATCCAGCTGGGATCAGAGATGTAAGGAGGGCAACTGTACCTTGGATCAGTGTGAGAATTATTGGGGTTCAACTACAGTACAGACCGAAGTTAGTTTCTAGTAGGCTAGTGTCTATAGCGGCTTAATACAGTGTGTGTTCAAATTGGACTAGGTCCCGGGTTTTTTCTGCATTTGCAGTTTCCTCGTTAACAAAACTTCTGGTGTCTATGTTATTTCTTTTCCGCATTATATTTTGTTATATAATTGAAATATCACAGATTGTGCGTTGAATCGATCAATTGGGAAATCCAACCTTTGGTTGTTGATTGAAATTGATTGATTCTTGAACATTGGTCTTTGGTACCGTTCAAGTGATTTCTCTTGTATTCAATTAGACTCGCAGATTTCTATTTGGTTAAGTAAGTATTGAATTGAGAAAGTGAGATATAATTATTTGATATATACTTTTATTAAGATTGAGTCTGACTATCTAGTTGATTCTCTTAAAATTATATTGGAGTTAGTCCATACAGATTGCTAAGTGGAATATTGGGTGTGGTTGTTAGACCCCCACTTTTTCAATAAGAATAATTCTTCCCTCGATTTCCATAACCACTCTCCCCAAAAATATATATCATCAAGCACCAGTTCAATAAGAACTCTCCCCCTGTTAGTTGTTATTCCCATGCAATACAAAAGAACAACAACAAAAATAACCTTTACCAGAGAAAGGTTGAAAGCGGTTTTAGATATTACGTGCCAATAGTAAAAGTCTAAGCCAAAAGTCATATGTTATGCTAAATACAAAACTTATGTAAACATAAATCGATAATACTATAATAGCATCAATGTGGCTTTCACACATGAGTTTATCAGTATCTCTCCATAATCCTTTGGTAATGCCTACCTAAAAAGGTTAGAACTTAATCCCGTTAAATCAAAAAGTCACACAAATCATAAGACATAACCACAATATGAGACCGGAAATTAGGGTTAGTGAAAACCAAATAACATCTCATAACCGCAACAATCTATGTAATCGAAACTACCACAAAGAATGATACAAAAGATTTAAATAAAATCTTAATCATTCCCAAACATTGAAATAAATCAACATTGCAGAGTCTATTCTTATAAGCAACTTAGTCCTTCATATCTTCAGTACTTGATGAAGGTGTATTATTCCCAATATTGAGTTTGTGAATTTCCTCAAGAAGATACCGTTGTTGTTTGACAAGAATCTATTGCAGCTGAGATGTTTTAGTGAAAGACTCTGCAAGAGCATGCAATCTGTTTAGATTGAACACAAAATCATGTCAATATCTCAATACACTGGTCTTTCTTCAGTATATTCTCTCTTTCCTTTTTGCTAATCCAATCTCTCTTTTTGATCTTTTTCTTCGGTTTCTTAGCATCAAGTGATGGTGCAGACTTATTCAAAAAGAAATCTTTTAGATCAAGCACCTTAGCAAGAGAAGACATTGGATTCTGATTCATAGTCCGGACAAGGAATAACCAGTAAATCAGATGAATCCTTTATAATTCCAGGGAAATTTTTTTCGGAAATATCCTACTACCGAAAATTTAATATTCCTAAAAATAACAATATATTTCAATATAGATATATATATTGAATTACTAGATTTTATTCCCATAATCTACACAATATTTGCCTTATTTTTTCTTCCTTACACAAAATTGGCACACTAATGTGAGGATGCAATCTAATACCGATTAGGTAGTATTAGTATGAGATTTTCTCTCATTACAGGACTTATAATACACAATATATTCTTGATCTAGTGAAGTATGATCCTTATATCTTCTCTTGTTACCTTGATACACCGAAGATTTCGTAGATTGGTTGAGATGATATCGATCACCTTGATGATTCTCAAAATTGCGCAAACGTATCTTAGCAATTCTTATATTCATGACAGTTGTGCACTTTTTCATATTCTCCCTTATACCGTTGGTAGGATTTTCAACATCCGAAGATGTATCCAATTTCAGAACAGTTAAATCGCTTATAGAACAAGACGGAATTAAATTAACAGTTAGTGCAATATTAGTTGTTTCCTCTTCTTCAGAGTTGTATGAATCTGAGGTCTCATCAAGAGTTACAGATAATGCGTTACTTCTAGTATATTTCCTTAGATTGTGACATTTTTTAGACAAATGATCCAAGCCTTTGCACTTGAAACACTGAGGCTAATATTCATCATCTTCCTCTTGATCCTTTCTGTTCTTGGCCGTAATTCGATCATGGGGACGAGAAGGATGGTGACTATACTTTGTGAATATCTTATGTCTTTTCTTTAACAGATCTTAAAACTGTCTGGTGATCAACGACATTGTTAGTTCAATATCGTCGCCAGAGTCCTCTGCAATCAATTTATTCGAATTATCTACCAATCTTTCTTTTTCTATTTGAGCTTTTGGAATTCTTTCAACTTTCAAAGAAATTCCCTTAGCCTGATAAGATTGGGATTCATGATCAAAGATCTTTGACTTTCCAACAAGTGTGTTGCATGAAAGAGTTGAAAGATTATTTGCTTTCATGATTGCATGTTTCTTAGACTCGTGTCTAGATGGTAACGATATGAGAATCTTGCACACTATATCTTTTTCAGAAATAGTCTTTCCAAGAGAGAAAGAAGCATTGACAATCTCAGAGAACTTAACATGAAACTCTTCAAAAGTATCGTTATCATCCATACGAAGGTTTTCACAATCATAAGTGAGGGTTTGAAGTCTAGCTTCCTTTTATGATGTATTACCTTCAAATACAGTCTGACGATTATACCAAGCATAATCATGATGTTGCAGATCTCGGCTTACAACATGTTTGATTGCATTCAAACTATCTGAATTCTGCTTTGCAAAAGCCTTTTTTTCACTTGTATAATCAACTAAGCGTTTAAACTTAGTTACCGATCCATCAATTTTCGGACGATTGTATCCATCAACGACTAATAACCAAGTATTCAAATCATGAGAATGAAGAAAAGATTTGATAGCAGATTTCCACCACAGATAGTTAGTTCCGTCAGATCTTGGCGGTACTTTAATTAAAATCGATTCATGTGAACTCGAACTCATTTCTTATAGGTTGGATCGTACCAAACATAGATTGTTATATTTTACATACTGTGGAAAAAACAAAAGATCTTACAGATTGTGGAAATACAATTCTATTAGTCGTCAGGGTAAAACCTTGAACAAGTGAACAACTAAGATATAAAAGATATTAGTCGTCAGGGATGATAGTGAAACTATGTGACGACTAAATAAAAGTCGGCATCTTTGGGGAAAAAAACAATAACGACGAATAAAAAAATGTTTCACAGAGAAACTAGGTTTTGGTCAGCATTTAGTCGGCAGGATCGATAATCCATAGAGTGCTGACTAATTTGTAGTCGGCTAGGTAGTAATCTCATAACATGCCGGATAATAACAAAATGGAACTCGGGAGACACAGGTTTTTTTCACAGCATTAGTCGACATTTTATGATTTCTAAGCCTGACGACTAACAATGTACATCACTAGTCGGCAAGGTTCTATGTTGAATAGCATGACGACTCTGTAAATATTTTTCCCAAATGATAAAAAGTCGTCACCATCTTCAACCTAGGAAGATAATGACTACACCTAAACATGAAAAGTCGGCACAGTCGTGGAACAAAAACCCTACCGGTTACATAACTGCAAATTTAAAAATTCGAACTTTGTGCCCTAATTTGACATGCAAACAACAAATTGAAGTACTGGAGCGAGTTTAAGTTGACACTTACTTTCTCAATCGCGTCATTTCTTCGGTTTCAGCAGTTTCGGTGATTTCTTCTTCGTAAACTGTTTTTATATTATGTTTGTATTGAATTGCTTTTCCAAATCCAAGGTCTTCAGTACTAGGTCTTCTAGAAGTGCTTTTCATACGCTTCGGATTATGCATTTTTGAAGAGATTAATAGACAATGGAATTTTCAGATCGCCGATTACGATGAATTAATCGACGAATTTTCAATCGTTTTTAACGTAGATGGGGACCAACTTGATCGTCGATATGGTAGAGGAGAAGTGGAGAAGATGAAATGAAAATAAGTGAAATGTATAGGGTATTTTTGTAATTTTGACCATTTTAACACCCGCTTAGCCCTTCAAATGAGTCCCTTTAAAATTGGGTATACCCCAATTAATCTGGGTATACCCCAATCCGTCCAGTATAGTTAAAGGCCCAATTTGAATCCTTTTTGAAGTCTGTTACCATTTTAGCCTTTGAAGAAAGTCTGTTACCACTTTAACCTTTGAAGAGTGTGGAAGCATTCAAGCCTCCTTGTAATTACTTGTAAATTATGTTTTTTAGGCCTTGATAAAAAAAAAATTACCAAGCTATAAAGAAGAAAAAAAAGTGTGTAAAAGATGTAGATGTGGAAAATCCTACTACTACATCTAATGGATTTTAAGAACACATAGCATAAGTAAACAAGCAAGAGATGAACATGTACACAAGATATACGTGGTTCGGTATGATTACCTACATCCACATGGGTAAAGAGATGATCTTATTACTCGATTCAAGGTTACAAATGATGATTCTCCCATAAAGGTTCTCTGCTCTCTCACAATGGTGTTACCGTACTCTTCTCTCTCTCGAATTGCCTCGCTTATACTCTCTACAAAGCTCTCTATTTATAGACTCCCCTGATGGTACATCCAAACTATAGTGTATGTCGTAGTGTATCTTCTTTGCTGTTCTTCTCAGGTATCACGTGACATTCCTCCCGATGTGTTATCCCAGGCTTGGTGAGCTCTCGATGTTCTTCTGTCCGATATTAACTGCTTAGTATAGTATGACCCGACGCCGTCCTTTATTCTTGGCCCGATATTACTAGCCCCGAGTCCTACATTGACCAGATCCCTCTTATCTTTCCAACTACTTTGTCAGAGTATTTATTGCTCTGTTGTCCGACAGGCTTCTCTCCATCACATCTGAGCTCTGCTTTTTCACGTGCTAGCCTCAGGCTTTAAGGGAATGATTCGGTGCTTCACTCTTTCTTCGATCCTGGTACGACATTGCCCAGGATTGCTCCACCTATGTCCGTGGATTATTTACACCTACATTTATGCCCCTTCTTCCACTTGTGTGCTTGGCACGAGGGGAAGAAACCGCTTCGACTTCCATGATGCTGGCCATGCGGCGTTTATCGCCATGCAGTTCCCTACTATCTTCATCTTTATCACATGTTACCTTCTCCTCCGGTCGTATCTTCTTCTCATTATAAATTCGGAGGTTGGACCCTTGAATCTTTTTTTCATTCTCCTTTTTATAATCAACACTTTCTCTTTCGTATCTTCTGTCATTTATCTTTCACTGTTGGTTCTTCAGTTAGATCCATCACCAGGTTTCTTCCTCAAAAACCCTTGTTTGTGCTTTAAACCTCGTTATTGTTCTTCGCTGCTGCTGCTGTTGTTGTGGTTTTTGAACTTCATCGTCCTCCTTCGACTTACCTTCCGCTTTCCGTTTTCTATCCAGTCCTATCATGGATTCTTCGACTCCTTCCATCACTGAAAAAAGGTGTGTGAGTTATACTTTTTCCGATGAAGATGTTGCTCCTATTGAATCCTTGTTTATTGTTGACAGCCCATCGCATCATGATCATCGCGCTCTTAATTCTATCTTTTCTGATAGTTTTCCTCTATTTTCTTGTAGGAATGACAAGAGAGTTTCCAAATATTTGACGGATGATCAGTTCATCAAACAGCTGAAAGATAATTATGATCTTCATGGTTACGATATCAAGCTGTTGTCGGGCCAAAAAGGTACTCTAAAGAAGGAGGAAGTTCTAAAGTTCCCTCACTCGGCCGAGGCGACTATTATCACCAAAGGTCAATTAGAGCTCGGACTACGATTTCCTCTATACAATCCTAGCCGTCCTTTCATGTATGAAGTATTTTCCCGGATTCGTCTGTCTCGTGCCCTAGCTCAATGGAATGGTAACACCTTTCGCCTCATAGCTGAATGGGAGAGGCGAGGGGAGGCGAATGTACTGATACTGCTTGGTCGACCTATGATTCCTCTCAAGCGGGCGACTACCCCCCTTCCAGCTTTGTTTCCAACTATCGAAGCGGGACTGCTACTAATGGTGATCTTGCTGGTTTCGCAGCTAGTCCTCATCGCAATAAGACTCCCGCTAGGGGTTTTAAGAAGTTGTTGTTGGAAGAGGATCCTGAGGGAGGATAAACTTCTAACAAGCACGTCCGTCATACTAGCGACGTCGCATGGAATCGGGTTCCTCTTGTTATTTACGTTCCTCTCTTAAGTGGCAAATTCCCGCCTCCGACCGAGCCTTATCCATTCTGGGTAGGTAATGCTGATTGGG
This sequence comes from Papaver somniferum, assembly GCF_003573695.1. NCBI lineage: Eukaryota > Viridiplantae > Streptophyta > Magnoliopsida > Ranunculales > Papaveraceae > Papaver > Papaver somniferum. The sequence continues at coordinate 194,381,633 of NC_039360.1, forward strand.
TAAGTTGTTTTATCTGCTCAATTGGTCGGTTCGGGTAACCAATGAGGTAGTGTTTTAATTTTTTCGTTTTTTTTCAGCCTAAGTCTCAAAATAGTCAGCCTAGGGTTCCAACCCTTCGGAAGAGGGATATATAGGTCCTAGTGCAGGAGTCGAGGAGGAGACAAGGAAGGTAAGAAATATACTTCTTTGTTTATAGTACATGTACTTGCCCCTATTTGTTGCCTTGAATGGATATGACGATGACCCGTGCACAGAAATCTAAGGCGGATAAAGGAGAGGTCGGTCCTGCTGTGGTGAAAGATGGTGAGGATCCCGAGGATCGGTTTCCCTTATCTCAGTTCTTGAAGAAGTTTCCCCAGGAGTCTTCTGAAGTTTCATCTACCATTGTAGGTGGTAAATATAGAGGGAAGGAGACTGCTCCTGAGGGTGTGCCCCTGCAATCTATTGCACCGCCTGCTGGTAAAGGGGTTGTTATTTCTGATGCTGAGGTTGTTATGGTGATATCTGATAATGAAGATGATGAGGATATTTTCGGAGACTCGGATAGGGAGTCCGAGGGTTCGGACCAGGAAGAGGAGTCAAAAGGCCCGAAGACGTCGCTTGCTGGGAAGAATTCTGGTAGTGACCATCAAGTGTTAGGGAACCCGCCCAAAGATGTAAAACATGTTCTTTACGTCAAACTTCTTGAAATAATTATGAACAAGATCTCGGATTAGAATTATGGTTGATTGTGTTATTTCTTTCACGTTCCCTTATATGGCTAAGACGAGCTGTTAGAAAGATTCAAAAGCTCTCAAAATATCATCTTTGATGTTCGGTGGTAGCTAAAGTGAAACTTCATCTCACTGGTCATTTTTCGTCATAGAGTAATCAAACACAACAGTAGCAGTGGTAAAACCGACTCAAAATCATTGAGTTAGGGTTACCAAAACTATGGCTAAAAAGGGTATGATGAGCACTTCGGTGACGATCTCATCCTAACCCCATGACAAGAGCCTTATAGCGTTGCTAGAAAGCCAAAAGAATCCCAAGGTAAAGCTATCCTTGCGGAGTTCCGAGGAAAGAATCGAGAAACCCTGTTTTGGAAACCTATGTAGTTGGGACACCGGCAAAACGATTGACGGAAGTCACCACTACAAACCCTGGCCAAGAAAGAAACTTTCCGATCAGATGTACGGAGGGTTAATGATTTCTGTCACAAGGAATGTTAGGAAAAATAATGATTAATGCATGGGAAAAGTACCGAAAGTGACGTAACATAACACCTTTAAAAAAAAAACTGTCATATTGGTCAAAACCGCCTAATTTGCTGAGTTCAGCATGTCAAAGTAAAAAGGAATCGTACTTGGTTGGATTTTTTCCCTTTTGGGTGTCAAAACCTTTCCCTTCATCCTTAAACATTTTAAAAAACAGTTCAAAGTGAGGTGTTGTGTATTTTGCTGACTTAGGTAGGGAAGAACCCTCAGAGGATAAAACACACCTGAGCCGATGGTAAGCACTTCAGGGACAGGAAGGATCCTGAGGAATCGGACGGTAGCAGGAACTAGCGTGCAAGAAGGAGTGACAGATTCACGACATCCAAATAGTCGACAACACCAGCCGGAAGAATCCCGAGCACCGGGTGGAGGAATGGCAGTTGTCAACGAGAAAGTCGATCTGGGCCGAGACGATGATCTTCCCCCGAGAAGATTGTGCATCAACCCGAGCCAAATGAGACTAGAAAATATGGTAGATGGAATGACCTCATCAGACACAAAGGACGATGAGGAAGCGCAAATGATGCGAGGGGACCGTAGGCGAGCCCGGCAACGCGCAGAGTACCAGTATGCTTTGTATCAAGAAGAAGAAAGGCTTAGGAAAGTGCGTTTGGGACGAAATAACACAACCCGAGACGTCCCCCTTGTCGCACCTCCAACAGCGCCACCAGCAGCTCCACCAGCTGCGCCACCTACCACAGCAGGAAATCATGTGAACGGCCTCTCCATCCATGAGAGCACCAACCCGACATTGATGTAAATTCTAGAAAATCAGAGAAGGCAGGATGACCTAATGAGGGAATTATAAAGAAGAAACCTAGAAGTAGAGCACGAGAATTATCAACTTCGGAACCAGAGGTCTAGGTCGCGAGGATCATCGAGCCAAGGGGCATCCAACAACCATACCCGATCAAGGTTCACCAAAACTCCATCACTCGGCCAAGGGCGGGCACCCGACCCTAACCGTGCGAGGAGTGGATATGTTCCTCCTGATAATTCCTCGACCGATGAAGAAGTACAAAATGGAGGACCCGATGCTTCGACTAAATCTATGCTCGAGCAGCTTGAACAAATGGTTAAGAAGTTGGCTGGAGGTGGGGAGGACGACAAGTTAGCGGAGGTAATTAGTGAAGCAAAGAAGACTCCATTAACCCGAGAGCTAGAGCGAACTCCGTTTCCCCCGAAATGCACACTTCCCACATTCTCATCCAGATTCGAAGGCACGGACGATGCAGGAGAGCACATCAAGATGTATGGTATGTCGTTATTGCAATGGAAGAGTTCTGATGTGGTCATGTGTAAATTTTTTCCGACGAGCCTGGAAGGGGAAGCGAGGAATTGGTTCTATACCTTACCCGACGATATGCAGTTATGGAGTCTTGGTGGAAACATTTCTTGAAATTTACATGCATAATAGTAGCGATCGGCTAAGGATAAATACGCTATTCACTTTGGAACGAAGGTTCCGGGAACCCTTAAGATCTTTAACGGACAGATGGAGAAAAATGTGCACCGATATCGGGAAAGTACCTGTCGACCAACAGATCTTCGGGTTCGAGAATTCTTTAGGGAAGTCCGACCCCATCTGGATAACCATGTACACCGAGAAGCCGCAAACATTGAAGGATATGAGAAAGATGCAGGAACACTACATTGCGCTGGAGTAAATACAGGAAGGAGCACAAGATAGAGGAGTGCAAGAATCTAGTGCGGCAGTAGGGGCAACTCCTCAAGGGGACTCCAAGCGATCATAAAAAAGGCTGATGGCACCACAGCAAGGTTCAGGAAAGAAAGAATGGATAGAAAAAGGAAAGAGGCCTCGTCATGAACCGAGAACTTACACACCCCTAAATGCACAACTAGAATAAATCTTCAAGGAAGTAGAGAAAATAAGCGACATCAAATACCGAAAACTAGAGGGATACAGTTCGATGAGACAAGGAACCATCCCGATTTTTTCCATTATCACCAATACCGAGGCCACTCGACCAATAATTGCCGGGAAGTAAAGGACATCTTCCAACATATGATTCGGGACGGATACTTGCGTCACTTTGTTAAACAAACAGCACCAACACCTAACGTACCCGACGCCCCTGTGCATCAGGTAAGGATCGATCGGGGCACCCAGTTCGTCTGTAACACCATCTAGCATTCGGCCACACAAGGATTCGACTTGGGGACTGGCATTACATCACGAATTCACAAGAGAGATCGGGCTGGAAAAGATATTTTCAGTGTGAAAAAAACTTTACCTATGGAGGCCTGGATGATGCAGCCGATCACTTTTTCAGCTAAAGATGTCCCGATGAATGGCCAAGCACATGGAGACCCCTAGTCATCACCTTACTCATTGAAAAATTGGGAGTCAAAAGGATACTAGTGAACAGTGGGAGTTCAGTCGAAGTCCTCTTTTATGACACGTTCAAAAGGATGGAACTATCTGATGACATCTTAATTCCTTCAACATATTGTATCTATGGCTTCAATAGGACAGTAACCGTACCAAAGGGAGAAATAAAACTCAGAATCTCATATGGGAAGGGGTACTTGGATACCCTTACCACCTTTTTCGTTGTATATGTCGTATCACCTTATGAGGCGATTGTCGGCCGACCTTGGATCGCAGGCATCAAAGGGGTAGCCTACGTCTACCACCAAAGGTTGAGGTTCCCTACTTATCGGGGAGTTGTTAAAGTGATAGGTGATCCTCAGGTAGCGAGACAATGTATGCAACTTCATACTCAACAAAACGAAGAGAAGCGATCAAGACAGCGTCGAGAAAAGAATAAAGCTAAGGAAATCAAGGTAGAGAAAGTCATTTCTCAAGCAGTCATGGCCTATGAAGCGGGCAAGAAAAAGATCTTATAGCAATCAAAGGAGACGGTACCGGTCAAGGAACCAAATCCCAACTTCTCGGCCCTAGAGTCTACTCTGGAGATCAACTTAAGAACCGAGGAAGAACCGAAATTAGTTAGAATCAGAACCTTGTTATCGGATGAACATACGGAGCAGCTGATAACTCTATTACGAGAACAGATGGATGTATTCGCCTGGAAAATGCACGCCATAGAGGGGATTGACCCGGAGGTGTGCTCACATCACCTGAGGATAGATCCCAAGTTCAAGCCAATCCGACAAAAGATGCGCAGAATTGCACCCGAGCTACAAGCAGCGGTAGAGGCTGAATTGAAGAAGTTACAAGTGGCTGGAATCATTCGAAAGGCCCATTACCCGCAATGGATATCAAACATGGTGATAGTCCCTAAAAGGAATGGAGGGCTCAGGATCTGTATCGACTTCAGCGATTTGAATAAAGCTTTCCCAAAGGACAGCTTTCCTCTCCCCAACATCGATTAACTAGTGGAATCCATAGTTGGATACAAGGCGATAACATTAATGGACGGGTACTCAGGATACAACCAGATCCCTTTGGCACCCGACGATCAGGAACATACATCTTTCTTTACACCAAGGGGGTTATATTGTTATACTAAAATGCCGTTTGGATTAAGAAATGCAGGTGCCACTTATCAGAGGTTCGTGGGAGACATGTTTGAGGATAAAATACACGACACCATCACTGATAAAGGTATAGAAGCCGACACCATCACTGATAAAGGTATCTGGACGACATGGTAGCAATAAGCAGGGTGGCATCCATCCATATTGATGATCTTCGGGAAATTTTCCAAACTATGAGAAAATATAAGATGAGAGTGAACCCGGCCAAGTGCACGTTTTGGGTAACTTCGAGTAAATTCCTGGGGTACATAATCACTGATAAAGGTATAGAAGCCGACCCTTACAAAATTAGGGACGTCCTGGAAATGCCGTCTCCGGTAACGATTAAAGACGTGCAACGGTTAAACGGAAACTTGGCGGCGTTAGGACGGTTCATTTCACGATCATCGGACAAATATAAAGACTTCTTCGGGACGTTAAAGAAAGGAGAAAATTTCAAATGGAGCGAGGAATGTGAGGAAGCTTTCCAAAAGATTAAACAACATCTCGCAAGTCTACCCGTATTAAAAAGACCCGAGCCCGATGAAGTGCTTACCCTATACCTCGGGGCAACCAGTTATGCTATAAGTGCAGCTTTAGTCAAAAATATCGGAGCAGAAGAGAAACACGTGTACTTCATAAGCAAGACTATGAACCCGGAGGAGAAGAACTACACCAGAATCGAACAATTGATACTCTCCCTAGTACTTGCAATACAAAAGCTGCGGACGTATTTTCAAACTCACAAGATCTGAGTGCTCACAAAATCTTCTATAGAATCAGTGCTTGATAGTGCGGCAAGGTCGGGACGGATCTCTAAATGGAGTGCTCAAATTAAGCAGTTCGACATCTTCTATGAAATGATGACAGCAGTAAAGGCACAGGCGGTGGCCAACTTTCTAGCAGATTTTCCCTTGGACGATGAGGATGAAATCGAGGATATTTCGTGCATGGAAGAAGACCGAGAAGATCCATCCGACCTTATTGAAACATGTAGCCCCACAAAATGGGAAGTATTCGTGGACGGGTCGTCCAATAAAGACGGATCGGGATTAGGGTTAGTCTTCACTACACCAAAAGGGAAAAAGATGGTCCGCTTCAGACTAGAGTTCAAGGCAACAAATAATTTCACTGAGTACGAGGCCGTAATAGATGCCTTACAGTTAATTGTAGAGATGGGGATTCATCATGTAAGACTAACTAGTGACTCTCATCTAGTAATTCGTCAAATTAGTGAACAATACGCTATCCACGATACAATATTGCAGAAATATTGGGAACTCGCCCAATTTTACATCAATCAGATTCCAAGTATTAAGTTCTGACACATCTACAGAAAAGATAATCGGCACTCGGACGCACTAACCTACATCGCCTCAATGTTAACCGACCCGACTATTGAAGGCATCCGAGTCATGAGGATCTTGATGCCGTCCATACCTGAAACAGTAGACACTAAAGCATATATAGATGTAACCACGGCTGATAAGTATGAAGCTGGCGATTGGCGAAAACCCATTCATCAATATTTGGAAACGGCAGAATTACCAACCGGACGACCCGATATCAGCAAAATCAAAAGCAAAGCAATAGCATATGAATTACGAGATAGTATCCTATATAGAAAATCCTACCTAGGACCGCTCCTGAGGTGTTTAAGCAAAGAGGAATGGCACTCAATCTTGAATGAGCTACATTATGGCGCCGCGGGCAAGCACACCTCGGGCCGAAGTCTGGCAACCCGAGCCAAGACCATGGGATACTTTTGACCCTACATGAACGAAGATGCAAAGCATATGGCGTTAATTTGCGACGAGTGCCAAAATTTTGGCAAGAAGATACACGCACCTGCAATGACCTTAAACTCAGTAATTAGCCCTTGGACCTTCGCCAAGTGGGGGATCGATATCGCAGGACCATTGCATGTTGGGTCGGGACAAGGAAAATATTTAATCATGGCTACTGATTATTTCACCAAGTGGGTGAAAGTTGCACCATTGAGGAACATTCGGGACAAGGGAATGTTTCGTTTCATTTGGGAACACATCATCTGTCGTTTCGGCGTACCGGCAGCAATCGTCTCGGATAACGGGAAACAGCTACAAGGCAAGAACATCGACCTGATGTTTAACACATATAACATTCGAAAGAGTAAGGCGACGCCAATTTACCCACAAAGTAATGGGCAGGTCAAGATTACAAACAAAACCATAGCAGACAATCTGAAAAAGAAGTTGGATGGGGAGTACGGTGAATGGTGTGGGGAGCTCTATAATGTTCTATGGGGCTTACAGAACTATCCGAAGGGACGCGACCAGCTTGTCTCCATTTATGTTAACATATGGAACCGAGGCCATCCTTCCTACTAAAGCAATGATACCCATCACAAGGACTGAGGCATGGAGGCGGAACATCTCGGCAGATCTAATTTTGGCCAAGCTCGATGACTTGGAAGAAACTAGAGAAATGGCTCTCCAAAAAATGGAAAACTACCAAAGGAGACAACAGCGTGAATACAACAAACGAGTCTGACCAAGGGAGTTCCAACCTGGACAGTTGGTACTAAAGGAACTACCCAGTTATGAACGTGACAAGAAAGGAGGAAAATTGGCGGCAAGATGGGGCGGACCATACACTATCGTGGAGAAAGTGGGAGAAGGAGCGTATAAGATATTGAAACCGGATGGAACACCAGAACCACGTCTGTGGAACGCTCGACACTTGAAGTTATATCACCCATGAGAGGTGTATGAGCAGGTATGATACTCTGTCATCTATTTCCTTAAAAATCCACTTGGTTGGGGAATGTGACAATTACGTCTAATGGTCATTCGCACTCGGGGCGACGGCAGTGTGCAAGTGCCTAGGTGACTTGCACTCGAATGGACATTCGTACTCGGGGCGATGGAAGTGTGCAAGTGCCGAGGTGTCTTACACTTGAATGGACATTCGTATTCGGGGCGATGGCAGTGTGCAAGTGTCGAGGTGTCTTACACTCGACGGACTATTCGAACTCGGGGCAATGGCAGTGTGCAAGTGTCGAGGTATTCTAAGGGTCCTAGTGGTTGGAAACCAGTGACCGATTGTCGGGGCATGAGTACCCAACAGTCGAGCATACGACATTGCTCCCGTCGGAAGTGCCCGAAATCACTTGCCCAGGCTAGTTAATTGATAACTTCCTAGGGATATCGAGCCCTAAAACCTAGGAATGACTAAATACCTTCCCACTGGATCAAAATGACAGTGATGAGATACCTCAATCGGGACATGGCATTGGGCCCGATGACCCTCCCTGTTAAGTGTGTTCGACAGGAATGGAACTTTATATTAACATATGGATAATTGGCACAACATGCTGGAACTAAAAGGTTAACGATTATGAGGGATAAAGTCAAAGAAACAAAGGAACGAAGTCAGAAATGAAAACAATCCCTAACAAAAGAGCAATTGGATGGTGACGCAGCACCCCGTAAAACAACATGTTCAAAAGCGGTTAAGGTGTTCAAACGAATTGAAAAATTACAGCCCGAGGCAAAATGAAAAAATAGTGACACAGCACTACAAAAGGTGTCAATTACTCCTTCGGAGGAGCCGAACCCGAGCCTGCCTTCTTAGCAGCAAGATCAGCTCGCTTCTTCTCACGAAACTCCTTTATACCCGCCTTGAACTTCTCAGCAAACTCGGTAGCAAATCTCTCCTTTTCCTCTGCAACTTGGAGAGTCAATTGTGATGTAGCAGTCTCGGCAGCGGTAACCTTCCCGATCAGTTGAGCCTCGCTTGCCTTCAATTGAGTCACCTCCTCCTCCAAGGATCGAACTTTCCCTTGCTCAACTGCGAACATAACAAACTGATCAGTACTATGACAAACAATATGACATAACAAAAAGACATCGGGCAATTAAACCCATACGGGAACACCTTCAAGCAAGGGTAAAGCTATCTTAACGGTTTCCTCGGACTTAAACAAGCTACTCTCAATGGCAGATATATTTGCAACCAACTCATTGTAATGCTGCTCATTAAACTCATTAGTGGGGAAACATTTCTTGTGATCGCTCCAACTAGACTTCTGCCGATCGTGTGCCAACTGAAGACCAGATAACTGAGCCTGAACCCATTCCAATTCTTGGGATATCTGATTAAAATTCAGAAGTCTCCCTTCTAACTCTTGGGTGGATCTCTCGGCACTATCTTTTGCCTGCAACAACCGCTTACGATCCGAGTACGGGTCCCTAATCTGAAGTCTCAATGTTCCACACTGACTCTCCAAAGACTCGGCCAACAAACTTTTCTCGCCAGCGGCCCTTTGAGCCTGGAGTAAATGGACACGAAGATTATCCATCTCATCGGGCGCGTACTCAAACCTTTGATATCGAAGTAACTCGGACTGGAGCTCCTCAATCTTTGCAGCCAGAATGTAGATGTGGAAAATCCTACTACTACATCCAATGGATCTTAAGAACACATAGCATAAGTAAACAAGCAAAAGATGAACATGAACACAATATATACGTGGTTCGGTATGATTACCTACGTCCACAGGGATAAAAAGATGATCTTTTTACTCGATTCAAGGTTACAAATGATGATTCTCCCACAAAGGTTCTCTGCTCTCTCACAATGGTGTTACAGTACTCTTCTTTCTCTCTCGAATTGCCTCGCTTCTACTCTCTACAAAGCTCTCTATTTATAGACTCCCCTGATGGTACATCCAAACTACAGTGTATGTCGTAGTGCATCTTCTTTGTTGTTCTTCTCAGGTATCACATGACATTCCTCCCGATGTGTTATCCCAGGCTTGGTGAGCTCTCGATGTTCTTCTGTCCGATATTAACTGCTTGGTATAGTATGACCTGACGCCGTCCTTTATTCTTGGCCCGATATTACTAGCCCTAAGTCCTACTTTGACCATATTCCTCTTATCTTTCCAACTACTTTGTCAGAGTATTTATTGCTCTGTTGTTCGACAGGCTCCTCTCCATCACATCCGAGCTCTGCTTGTTCACGTGCTAGCCTCAGGCTTTAAGGGAATTATTCGGTTCTTCACTCTTTCTTCGTCCCTGGTATGACATTGCCCAGGATTGCTCCACCTATGTCTGTGGATTATTTACACCTACAAAGGAAAACAGGTAGGCTATAGCGGGCAACTGGTTTTAAGCCAATGTAATTTGATGGGGCGCCACAGTGCAGAACAACTGATCAAGTAAATGAGGCCTTGTTTTACAGGTCGATTTCATTCCACCAGTAACTATTTCAGATATCATTAAACTGTGGATGTAATGTTGACCCTTTTTTATACTGTCAACTTATAATTAAACTTGGAGCTGTTACATTGATTCAAAATGACAGAAAAAAAAAAGTGAAAATAGAAACATAATCTGAACTAGGATAAATTAACTAATGAAGTACATAGTTTTAGTTAACTCGATCGACATTGATTTATTATCCATATTGTTCAACATTGGGGATGAACAAGAGCTCGTAAAACACGCACCTGCAGTTCAAGACACGCTACGTAGCTTTCTACTTCAGAAAACAATTCGTCATAATCTCCCATTTCATTCCCTCCGGGTAAAATACTTCTTAGTTTTCTTAGACGGGACTCAAACTTATCTTCACCTCCTATCTTTCTTTTCTTATTCGATCTTTTCGAGTATTTATCATGCGAAAAATCGCCTATGGATCGAGGAGGTAGAGAAGGGTTCAAGCTTCTTGCTATAGGAAATAATAATTTGGAAATGCATTTCACTTCTCTACTGTTGTTGTAATCGCTATCAAAAAAATGACAACTATGAATACTGCCGTTGCGCCCGTACGCAAACAGAAGTGATTTTGGTGCATGTACTGATGATACAATATACTCATTCGAGCCTATATCACTCTGATCAAGTTTTCTTTTTAACGCACGACTCCATCCGAACATACATTTAGTTGATAATACTAGTGCCATGTCTACCTGAAACCTTACTATTTTCTCTATTTCGACATATTGTCTGTCACTAGAAGACCTTGTTTCAGAATCAAGTTTTACTAAAAATGACAACAGAGTATTCAAATATCTCTGTGAGAAAGTGGCACCATGTAGTAGCTCCATTGTACTGGTTGGTTCGAACGTATAAACGCGTTTTCGCTTGCTTATAACCCCTTCCTCCATTAAAACACAATTGAAAAAGCTAAGAAGGGAGTCAGAGGAAAATGAAGAGGAAGGAAGAAGAAGAAGATTACATATATAGAGTGTCTTGCTTATTGCTCTGCCAAGCTTGAAGGGGAAACTTTAAGTTTCTTTGCCGCAAGTCTTATCCATTGAAGCACATGGATAGGTACTAGGCTACACAATGCAAACACTAATATAAGTTCTCATCAGCTTATAGTTTTTCAGATAGGCCTTTAACATAATATTAATGCAACCAACCCATATGAATTAGTGTAGTAGCTAGATGATGATGATGATGATGATGATGATGATGATGATGATGATGATGAGAAAACTTTAAGCAAATACTCACACATATTTATAGATAGAGAAAGACAATGCAAACCTCTCTTCTAACTAGCATAGATGAAGTTAGCTGAAGTTATGAGTTTTTGGAGAGTTGTGGCAAAGAAAAAGGATTACCAAAAGAATACAAGAAATACTGGTAAGAGAAAAAAATAGTGTTGCAAGTGTAGATAGCTCTCTAGGGGTCATGCACATGGGTTCACATGCTCTTAATGTTTGTTGCTTTACAATACCAACCAATAGACTGTTTTTCTTCCACCCATGTGCAAGGGTACACTACACACATATGACACTAAAAATGTCCTCACATAACTTCAACAAAGTACTTTTCTCTTCCTTCCTTCATCCCCATAAAAAAGAAAACCACTCTGTTCTGCCTTTATTCCACAGCCATCCATTCCAATTGATAATATATACCTAAAACCCTCGTCCACTTGATTTCCACTTCTTTGTACAAACCATATCTTGAAAGGGTTTAAGTGAACCCACAAAAACCTCATCTTTCTAAAACTATATGCAAACTCTTTGAGGACTAAGAAACATGTACCTAAAACTTAATTTGAATAGTTAGTCAGAATTCGAACTCATTGGTACAGTTATTTGACATTAGTAGAACCTTGATTACCAATGGCATTCAAATGGTGGAAACTGGAAATTGATTAGGTGAACATTTATTGAAGGTGTTTGTCATGTGGTGATCAAGAGAGAATGCACATGCAAATGTATAAAACTGGCCTTGTATTTGTGTTACTTCTGTATACACAATGCTTCGCTGGTTTTGGAGCTTTGTTGATAATGTCATTCACATGCACTGCATTGCAATGTTTTTTACTCGTCACTTCGTATCTACATGGACAAAATTCAAAACCCAACAAAATAAAGAAGGGGCCATGCGATGCATCCAAATTTATTTATTTTGTGTCTCAACGTTCAACTGTATATACTTAGGGTGGGAACCTTAAGGTGGTGGCTGTTCACAGGTTTCAAACCTCCACAATAAGATCAGACACACGTCTTATCAGCTTAACTTTGAACTTTATAGAAACAAACAGTAGTGCAGCTTTTGGTCTGGCTCTGTGGGCTGGGTTGATCGAGATGAAATCCTTGTGATGGTGATAATACAGAAGTGAATTATGAATTTAAAAGACATCACATATATTTTTGTGAATCTAGACATCACATATAAAGTTTTTAAGGAATCGAATCTAGTGAATGGTAAAGGGAAAGGAAGAAAGTTGGGAATCAAAGCATAAGCCTTGATAGGATAGGACACATATTTGCAGATTCACCATCAGAGGAGAAGGGAAGTTAAGATATGAACAAACTCATGAAACAATTTCTGAACAAAACACAATGAAGAAATAATTGCCGAACTTCTGCACAACTTGTCGTGCACAGTCCTCGGCTATCCTTTGTGTTCTGTAACTTCAACTGCAAGACTTGGTAAAACAACACGAGTAGAGTAGACAGTAGATCCATAAAAGCTGAAGTAGCAAACTTTTCGTAACAAAAATATTAACACAATATTGAATGAAACTCTCCATTTCATCAAAAGGTTTGATTAAACAAATTTTGCTTTATCACTCAAATACTCAATTGGGTCATCATTGAAAATGTTAAGATGCCCCTTGAGACTGAGATTACAAAGTGCACAAGAAAAGTGGAGGGAAAAAAAAAACTGTGTGATGCGATGTTATTATAACTCTTCATACATAAGGAGAAGTAAAACACAACTTTTCCTTGAGGCACCTAGAAACAGCAGCGGAAAGAAGAAAAAGCAAACTGATAAATAAGTTTATAGCACCGGCAAATATCTGATTCACTATTTAGAAGGAAAAAAAAAGAGTTCTAATAGCTGTTACGCCGTCGGCCTCCTCTTCTTAGTTATGGTGATGTTCTTTCAGTGAGCGCCAACAAACCACACTTTCTCAATACAATTATGTTTATCCGAGTTTATTAAACAGTGTAGTGCTGTTGGATAGTATCGATATCTAGTCCTTTTAGCTTCACGACAGACTCAACATGTCCCTTGAGTGTGTGAAGTTCCCTTAGTCTGCAAGGTAAAAACAAAGAGGGTTTAATAAATCCATTTGTACAAGACCCCATGATACAGGAGTAACTTAGCATCACAATGGCATCTTGATCAGGGAATGCTTACCTGGCAACTTCAGCTCGCCTCTTAGCTTGCTCAGCAATTTCTGAAAGCTCTCTGTAGCTATTCTTGTCAGCGAAGAGGTTATTTGCTTCTGGTGGTTGTAGTCCATGTAGAGTTCTTTGAGCAAGAGCCCATTGAGCTTCTCTCTCCTCTTTTCCGTAATCCTTCTTGGTAGTGAAGGCAGTCTGTTTTTATACCAAATAAAACGAGAGAATTGTAAGAAGGTATCCCAGATTGCAACTTGCAGTTAAGAAGCAACTTACTGCAAAATTTTGAAAAACAAAGGAAAGAGAAAATCAAGAGGGAAGTACCTTGTTTTCAAGGAGGTTGTCCCAAGCCTTTCCACTAAGAACATATCGGATGATGAATTTGAGAATGTCAAGTGGGAAATAGGTAACAAGGCTGAAAAGCCAAACAACCCCAGCCCATCCCCAACCAATACCTCTCATGTTCGCAAATTCCCAATTGGCGTATACGGCAATCAAAGTTGCCACCTGATAACATAGATCACATATGGATGTAGTTAGTAACAAACTTGGTGGAAAACTGGACAGCAAATGAGAAAAAAGAACACCAAGGGAGAGCACAATCTTACCAGCTGAGCAGCAAAGAACGCAAAAACAAGAAGAAATCCAGGTCTTTCAACGAACGACCAGCTGCGAGACCTTGTAACGAAAATGAGGGCCTGGCTCACAATACTGACTTGCAAGTACAAGGCAGCCATCATTTCACGCTTATCATCCCTAATAGGTCTAACACCGAATTTGTCCTGTATTAGGAAGATGAGGTACAACAACATCAGAATTGTAGTTAATGAGCAAAAGAGGTAGAACAGGGCTTAACGTGTTAATGTACAAACAGTACTTACAGAGAAGAAATCAGTTTTCCATGCAGCCCAGAAGAATATGACTGTCATCAATGCCAAGTAACTTCCAAGCACAACTCCAGTTGCAAAAATTTCTTTTAGTTTCCAACTGTCGGGAGTTGGAGATGGCTTGACACGATCTTTAGAGATGGTCATGATGGTTCCTGGATATAACAATGTGGGGATCAGACACACAACCATGTCATGGAGAAGGGAAGGAAATGGAAGCTTTATATCATTCAGAAGTTCTTTGATAAACTCTTACCATCATTTAGGATGGCGATGATCAAAACCATGAAAGGAGCAAAGTCAAACTTCCAGATCAAAGCAATAAACATGAAACCAAACTGTAAATCAAAAAGTAAAGAAGAAGAAACAGATCAGTACAATAATCACAGTTGACATAGTTATATCTAAGAATTAGACCATGAGTATCAAAATGACTCCACTTACCACAATACGGATAGTGATTGAAACAGCATAAATCTGCAAGAGAGGGAAAACAGTGTTGGTCAGGCTAAGTAGGTTAAGATAATGCTAGAAAATCGTGAAAACAAAAAAGAAACACTAAAACAAACTGAACTCACTGTGTAATTCTTCATCCTTTGGAAAATGGCTCTGCTAGTAAGTACTGCACTGATAATAACACTCAATCCAGGTTCTGTGAGCACAATATCAGAAGCACCTCTGGCAGCATCAGTTGCATCAGCAACAGCAATACCAATATCAGCTTTCTTGAGTGCAGGAGCATCATTCACACCATCTCCAGTCATACCACATATGTGTTTTTTCTCTTGCAGCTTCTTTACAATTTCATACTTATGCTCTGTTGTACAAAACAAAAATCTCCCTTTAGGAGGCAAATAAAAAAAAAATCTAAGATTTAGATAAGTACAGAGAATTGAGCAACAGACCTGGGAAAACTCCTGCAAACCCATCGGCCTTCTCGATCAGCTCATCTACAGGGAGAGAAGCAATTGACGCATCCTTGTTGTTGCCAAGGAGTGCAGAAGAGGGGTACATGTTAGTTCCCATTCCTAGCCTTCTTCCGGTTTCCTTAGCAATGGCAAGCTGGTCTCCTGTAATCATCTTTACATTCACTCCAAGATTGAGAGCTCTTCTGATGGTTTCTGCACTGTCATGCCTGGGAGGATCGAAAAGAGGAAGAAGACCAACAAACTGCCATGGTGCACCTGGACTGTCTTTATTTTTCTCAGGAACTTCCTGCAAACATTAACAAAAAGAGTTATACTATGTAAATATTAAAGTAAAAGGTAAGTGAGGTATCATTGAAGTCACGGATCATTACCTGTCTTGCGACGGCCAATGATCGCAGACCACGTTCTGCATACTTGTCAATGACGGAATGAACCTTGTTTCTTACATCCTCTTTGCAGTTGCATAGATCAATAATCTGTTCAGGTGCCCCTTTACTGGCCCTGTGCCATTTGCCGTCATTATCAATATAGGTAAGCGCAGTCCTCTTATCCACAGGGTTGAACGGTAAAAAGTGAACCTCTCTTATACCAGCTCTAGCCTGTCAAGTATAAAAGTGGTCAATGTTCATGCCAAATATTAATAAATGAATATGTAGGTAAAATATAAGAGGAGGTAGAGAAAGATGTATACCTCTTTGGGATCCGCAAGCATACCAACCATGCAAGCATCAATTGCATCCTGATTTTCCACCCTGGATGCCCTTGCAGCAACAAGGAGAACGTGATCTTTCTCAACACCCTTAGCGAACACTTCAACCAAGTTCTTGTCAACACTAAGCTTGTTTAGGGTAAGGGTTCCAGTCTTATCGGAACAGAGAACATCCATACCAGCCATCTCTTCAATGGCAGTCATTCTCTTAGTGATAGCACCTTGTTGAGAGAGCCTGTGGGATCCAATGGCCATGGTGACAGATAACACAGTGGGCATGGCAATTGGGATACCACCAATCAAGAGAACCAATAGGTTATCAATTCCATCTCTGTACTTTCGTTTCTGAATTGGGTACATTACTATGATCTCAATTAACATACCAATTGCGATCGAACAGATACAGAAGTTACCAATAGCAGTAAGAACCTTTTGGAAATGTCCAACTTGGTTGGTACTATCAACTAAATGTGCAGCCTTGCCAAAGAAAGTGTGCACTCCAGTTGCAATAACAACGGCTTCAAGCTCTCCTTGCTTACAAGTTGAACCAGAGAACACCTCGTCAGATGGGTTCTTAGTAACTGGGAGAGATTCTCCAGTAAGAGCAGATTGATCAATCTTTAAAGGATCACCCTCTAGAAGACGAGCATCAGCTGGGACGATGTCACCCAATTTGATGCTGATGATATCTCCTGGAACAAGAATTGCGGCATCTTGCTCACTCCAACGACCGTCTCTAAGTACCTATATTTGAAGAACACGGACCAAGCAATATAAGTTACAGTATTTTAAGCACAGATTCATGTAAACCTATATTTTATATTAAAGTTTAGATATAATCGGTGAGGGCTGTACCTTAGTTTTGGGAGCAAGACCAGCCATGAGAGCTTGTGCGGCGTTACCAGCATTATTTTCTTCAATGAAACTGATTGTGGAATTGATAACAAGCAAAACCATGATACCAACGAAATCTTGCCAATCTGGGGGCCTACCACCACCATTAGCCAGGGCAATAGCCATTATTGCAGCAATCTCCATGACCCATGACAATGGATTCCACATGAATCCCAAAAACTTGAGAAGTTTGCTCTCCTTTTTCTCTTCAAGCTTATTGGGTCCAAAGATCTCCAGCCTGTTGGCTCCTTCTTCCGTACTCAGACCCTCCTTCGAACATTTCAATTGTTCGAAAACTTCATCCATGGGGATTCGTTCCTACAAAACATAAACATCGGATAACATTTGTCAAATATTTATATACACATATGAACCCGAATAATTAATTAACTGAACATAGCCTATAACTGTTCCTAGTTGACTTAGAAGAAAAAGAGGTGTCACAACAACAAAAACAAACTACATAACTAATAGTGGTACAGCATAACTGTTGAAGTTTGTCGAATTTTCAATATTAGGGAAAAATAAAATATAAAAATCTAAGGCAAGAAATGTTAATTATTTTCAGAAGAGTAAAACTTCCAAGGAGAAAAACACAATAATTTGGCAAATTTAGGCGTATCTTGGGTCGGTGAATTCATCAAAGGCAACACAAATATTGTCAACATTCTGGGTCCACAGTTTAGCAAGTTTTTTGGGGGACCTATACCCATGTGTGGCCAACTCCACTAGGGCACAGAATTAAGGTACAAGGTGCATGTTATCATTTTCATTATCTTGGGAAGAAAAAAATAACTGATTGGCACAAATTAGGCCTTTAACTAAGGTCCTAAATTTTAGTTTAATATATAAAAAATATTTAAACAAAAACACAATTATTAGTGTCAAAAATAAAATATTTCATACCAAACCCACTAAGGATTTAGGTTTTCAGTAGAAAACAAAATCTAAGGCGTCGAGATGCCTGGATCAATCAATCTCACGCATCTAGATAGTTTTAACCTGTTTAACAGACTTAACGGTAACGATGGCCAATACATCGTTACATCCGTACTAAGAAAAATATGAGGTACTACGGATGTACTCAAATCCCAAAATAGGTAAATCAAAAAAAAAAACCAAACACAGTACAAAAATAAACTGCAGTAATAGTGGAATTATTAGAATTATTATCACAGGAAAGGACGAAATCAATATATTAATTTTTTTAAGGGTCTTATTTGTTAGGGGGAAGAAAAAACACTAGTATCAAAAATAATAAATCGAAAAGATTTCGTTATCTATGCGGAGTAAGAAATATGTAATGAAAAAAAAATTCTTGATTACTTTAATTTTTGGTTAATTAAAAATTAGACTAGACAATTAACCATAATTAGCGGAAAATGGAATTCTAAGTCGCAGGAGGAGATGAGGTTCTCTAGGAAATTGTGCTGAAAATTTTTGACTGAAAATTTAAGAAAGAAAAAAAATAACTCTCCTTACAAAAGCTGAAGCAAAAAAGTTATGAAAAGATTAAAGAAAAAAAATCTAAAACATAAAAAGTGAAGGAATTCCAATAGGTGAAAATCACAGATCTATTTTCATTTTTAGATCAGGAAAAAAAAAAGAGGGTTCTTAATTATGAATCCTTCATTAAAGGACCTCAAAATCCCACAATGAAATTCCTTGGAATTAACTATAATATTATCTTTTTCATGGCTGAATCAAAATCAATTGAATTTTGATTTTGATTATGATGAAAATTAGATAAAAGAAAAAATCCTCAATCACTTTAAAGTAAGAAACAAGAGATTTAAGTGGTAAAATTAGTTACCAGATCAACAGCTTCATTCTTAATCTCCTCCAAACTAATAGATTTATCGCCACCCATCTTCTCAAATCACCAAAAGAACACACACCAAAGGACTCTTTTTTGTTGATTAAATACTCAGAGAAGTTTTTTCAATCTTCCGACCATGAAAAGTTGCTCTCTGTTGCAGAAAAAAACCCCCCAAAAAATATCAGTAGTAGTGTTTTTGTTTTCTGGAAAGGGTTTTCCTTCTCTCTAAAATGTCTGCTTAACCTCACCCTTTATACTATCCTTCCAGTGGGACCCTGCTAACATTTCCCACACTCCCCTTGTTACCATTTTTCTTACCGGTGACGTGTCGGTTCCAGTGGTTTTGGACTTTGAACTTTCAATCTCCCCAGGCCGTCCGAAATGCGGTGTTCCATTTCCTCTTGCTGAGCTTTTCTTGGGTCCCACTTAAATAAAATCCCTATAAACTCTTCGTTTTAGTCAAACTGTTGGGAAATTTCCTTTTGATTAATCAAAGAGACAGTATGTCTCACTTCTCGTTTTTCTTCATTTCGTTGCTATCATCACCTAATTTCATTAGCATAGAATTTTCTTTTTGAAGCTTAAATTGATTCAACGGCTATTCTTTTTCGCATATATTTCTCCATTGTGCGAGATTCTTCGCATCAATTTTTCAGAGGCAAGCAACATGAACAGCAATACATTTGCCTAATTTACACAGGATAATATGTTATTATTGCGATTGCAGGCCTTCCTCTACATTGGAATTAGTCTATGCCTTGCCTTTTCTGGATGATTTATGTTAATTAATTTGTGCAGAATCACTTGTTGTCATGCAAAATCGACCCTCAATGGCATATAATCTATCAAATTTAATGTTCAGCGTTAAACATAAATTGAACATTAAAAGTTGATATCCATGACAACCAACATGTTTTGCATCCTCTTCCGATATCGTTGAGTCTCTAGTAAAATATGTTCCAATCCGTGGAGCTTGCCGCTTGAGCCAGGGGAAAGTCCAGCTTGTCCGGCGCTCCTTGTTGGCATTCACGTTATTGTCTGTTCTTTACCAATTAATTAAGGAAGTTTAATAAGCGGTCATTGTTTTACCCTGTAAGCAAGAAGCACATAAACACATTTCAACCATAAAAAAGAATTTCCCTGAAGTAAAAGATTTGTTTCTATGAAATCGGCGTTATTTATGGGTACGGAATACGTACTAGCTAAAGTTAACTAACTCCGCAGTTGAATAATTTTTGTTAAGACCAGTGGGGCCCATAAAACCACTAATCCCACAACTAATACTGTTAGAATATTGAACAGTATAAGTAATGTCCATTAGATTGCAACTTTACGAACCTCATCTCATCTAAAACAGCAAAGATTCTTGGTTTGACCAATCTGAACGCTACATCGCATATCACACAAAATACTCTCGTAGAGTCGTTGTTCAATTACCGGCTGATAACGAACCAACCGTTTCGAAAACGGACGGAACGATTCAAGGCAATATGCAAATCTTGTGTACTTTACCTAGCGTATCTGAATCGAACGATCTCGGGTCCGGACACTATAACATTTCCGGTATTTGTAAGATCTTTCTTAAGAATTTGTTGCAGTTTTGCACGTGTTCGACTTGTTTCTGCGACTGCGCTTGAAACTAAATGCATCGGCCGTCTAACGGACAAAATCCACATTCCCGTTCACATAGGAGTTTTACATTTTTTGTAAGGTATTGACTTTAGGTTTGGACTGGTCCCACCAGTTTAGGGCTAAAGTAAGAAATTTGTATAAAACACCTCGGTGCTATATCATAAACTAAGTATTTCTTTCTTGCGGGACCCACTTCATAAGGAGGTGAAGCTGTGAGGGCAAATAATAGAGCCATGGCCTGTCCTGGCCCTAATGAAACTCCAAATCACATGAAACTCTATTGGAGAAAAAACTATAAATTTTCAGACCGTTAAATTGTTCCAAACCCTATTTTGACAGTTATCCTGTTATGATCTTAAGATATTTCCTCCCGCCGGATACATCGCAGAGTTTTTAGGGTTAAGATAATTCGGATGAAATACTATTATTAATTGAATTAGAGAAACAAAAAAAGAAAAAATATTTCATATGGTTATTTTTTTTATTTCTTTTGGTACGTTGAATCACAACAAAAAAGAAAACACCACCAATTTGCTGACACAGTTAATAAGTGGATTGAAAGAACAATACTCTTAAAAGAATCCTAGTAAACTATTTTTCCAATAATTGAAATGAATGAGTTGTCGGGAATTACAATCTTTGATAAAATAACATCTACCATTAAATTTTGTTAAATGCTCCTACTAATTAAAAAAATTACACCCCATAGTGTTCATATTAGCAAAAGAATGATGAAATTATGAACAATGGCTTCTGTTCTAAATTGCGTTTCCGATTAAGCATGATTTTAATTGGATCAGTGTTGGTAACTTAATGTCGTGTTTGGACGGTGGGAAGAGAATTAATTATATTTCCTAAATAAAGTGAAAAATATTAGAACCCATCTTTGATATGGTTTTAAATTCCCTTACTTTTTGGGAATCCTATCCTTACCCTATTCCTATTTACCAAACATATAAATAGAATAGTATTCTCAGGAAATGAATTAGATTTCCCCCAACCGACCACACCATAAAAGAGTAATTGAGTGTGAATTAATAAGTATTTAATTTTACTTCCATCTTTTTGTGATGACATTTTAGCTTTAAAATTTTACCAATTTTGAAATAAAAATATAAACATTATAAACTTTATTAAATTTACATTTTTAGGTCATACTACGGAAGATTACATCTACAGAGCTCCCAATTTATTAGGTTGTTAGAGTACTTCCTATGAAATCAACAAACTTCAAGTTTGTTGATTTTGACCCCACTATGGACTCAGCAAACATAAAAAAATGGATGTACAAACCAACAAATTGGTTTGTTGAGTGAGATGGAACGTGTAGTGCACGTTTTAAGGAAAGCCGGTCGAGCTAGAGACCAACGCTGGCGCTTGATCCAACAATGGCGCTTGTCTTTCCAACGCCGACTGCTACTTCCGACGCCAAATGTGTCGCGTTTTTCATAAAAACGCTAACGGCTGAATATGGACGGATGAAAACTCTTTTGATCTAACGGCTATAATTTTTGAGTTCTATAAATACTCCTTATTTCAACTCTAAATTCACATATTCTACACATTCTTCACTCTCAAATCATCTACAAGAATTCCTCTCATAGTTCGTGTTGTTAGATTCACTCAACAAGAGGATTTAGCTATTTGTATAGCCTTTGTTTTTCACACACAAGATATTGTCTTAAGTAATGTAGCCGAATCGACGTTGACTTTCTAGGAGAAAGTTTACAGATTGTCCACCGCTGAAACAGGGAACATCAATGGGCGTGATTCTCACTTATTATGGCATCATTTTAGTTCAATTAATAGTCATGTATCGGAGTTCATCGCTTTACTAATGGAGAATCACAAAAATAAGCTCCACGATGAAGCCGAACATGAAGTGGAACCCAGAACTCTAGCGATGTGGGCAGTATATCACGGCGATCTTCCTTCCGGCTTCCATGCTTGTTTCAACATTCTTAGGGTGCTCAACAAATATAATCCCTACATCGTTCTAGAAATTCCACAATCCGCCGAGAATTGACGCCTATGTAGCAGTTGTTTTAATCTAATGTATTTCTTTTATTCTCATGTATGATGTGGTTGTTCAATGCAGTATGTTTTTATTTATGAGATTGATGGTGCAATGTTTAGTCCAGGAAAAATTTAAATTACTTATGATATTGATGGTGCAAATGTGAAGGCATCCACATGTTTAGTTTTAGATAATCGTGATAACACAAAATAAATAGCAAACTAAATAACATAATACCATAGTGAATCGATTTTTCCTTCAACTTCAATCACCCCACTCCACCAAAAAACACCTAGGACATTCCCAGAAATGCGTTCCATATGTGTCTTCTTCAAAACAAGTCCGCCAATGCAAAAAAGTCTTGCAACCGGGCTTTGAGCATCCACTGATTCTCTGTGGACAATGTTTGTATTCGTGATCTCCGTAACCACAATGCTTGCAGTGTAATAACTCCTTCTTCAATTTGGATTTAAGTTTGAAGTTTTTGCAGAGTGTTCCAATCTTTTCTTCTTCTTCTTTTTTAATCTTCATAGCATCATCTAGCATACGTGGTTCCTCTGGACAGTTGGGATCTTGACATTGCAAATACCTTTCCGGTTGTGATTCAATCACCATTCTGATACGTGAACAACCTCCCCGCATACACTTTAAATACATCAAAGGGCATTGCATAAGACTGTGGTTATCCATGAAACATAATGGACAAACCTCTTTTGCTTCGACACATAATATTTGCTTCGCTTTGCCTTTAGAAAACATGGTGGATGTTTAGAAAGAAATCTGTTGGTGTGGTTGAGAATAAAACCTAGTGTTGTGTTTATAACAAAAAAAAATAGGCGTTGGTAATTCAAACGGGCGGTTCTAGTAAAGTCGCGCGGTTTTACTACAAACGCCAACTGTTATGAACTCTACAGAGAGAATGTCGTTGGATTTGATGTAGTTCGATGTTTTTGTTGTGGTTTATTAAAATGTAGTTTAATGTTATATGCAAGTTCAAATTGTAATAAATTTCGCTTAATCTAAAGTGGAAATCTATTTTAAAATCTAAATATTTTCATTCATTGATATTACTGCCAATTCTTTTACAAGATATAAACTTAGACAATAATAAAAAGTACTAAACATCTTCAATAAAAATCAAGTACAAGTTTTGGCTTCCTGTTTATCTTCATTTGACGTATCTTCCATTCAACGCCCTCTTTGACAGTTTCTATTTTGTTTTTGAATTTTTTGTTGTTAACTTTCAAAACTGGAGCTCTTCTTTGCCTTTTAGCGGATTTCTTGGAGCAATTTCAAAAACTTGCACTTCTCTTTTACAATTTTCAATCTTTTTAAACTCCCACATATCTTAGAAACAACAACTTCAAGTTTTGCATCGCAAAAAAGTGTGATCGCCTTTTCAGCCATTTCACCAATAATAAACTAAAAAATTGAAATAGATTTTAGAAGAGAAAATTCAAGAGAATTGAATTTTGGTGTGAGTGAATTATTTGAAGATGATGGTAATTTATAGAGGTAAAAAATGAATTATGAATTTTAAAAAAACTACTCGTTGGCGTTTTTGCTACAAACGCCGGCAGTCTATGTTCGAGCGCCGCGTTTATGCTTTGAACGCCAACGCTTTTGCTTCCAACGCCGACGGATTTCTGCCAACGCCAGCGTGTGTCTCAAGTTCTGGCGCTTGATGATCAACCGCCCAATGCTTTACCATAGTGGAAAAATCTGTTTGGCCATCCACCTGGCTAGAGCTGCACATGGGCCGGTTCGGACCAGGTTTTTGTGGGAACCGGTACCTGTACACGGAGTTTACCAGTTCCTCAATTTGTGTACCTGTACCTGGACCTGTACCCGGACCTGTACATGTACCGGTAAGACCGGCCGGTTCCAGACCGGTACCGGGTTTTTACCTGAACTTTGAAACACATGCTAACAAGTAACAACAAACTCACTCAACATATAAAGTTCTTCATTACAAGTTACAACTTAGATTTAAAATAACAAAGGTTTATAACAACGTCACACACTTGAGTTCAAAATAACAAAGGTTTAAAACAACATCACACACTTAATAAGTTCAAAATGACAAAGGTTTAAAACAATATTACACAGTTAAGTTCAAACATCCAATGGCGCTGGCTGCACTATCATGGAGTTTAATTCAAGCATTTTTTAGCAGAGAATCCCATAAGGCTGCAACAAAAAAGTAAAACAATAAAGTAAGCAAGCAATACAAGAAAACTTGAAAAGTAACCATGAGATTGCACACTAACTAGATTGACAACAGTATTATCAGCATCAATAGTTAGAGCTGCACATGGGCCGGTTCGGACCGGGTTTTTGTGGGAACCGGTACCTGTACACGGAGTTTACCGGTTCCTCAATTTGTGTACCTGTACCTGGACCTGTACCCGGACCTGTACCTGTACCGGTAAGACCGGTCCGGTTCCAGACCGGTACCGGGTTTTTACCTGAACTTTGAAACACATGCTAACAAGTAACAACAAACTCACTCAACATATAAAGTTCAACATTACAAGTTACAACTTAGATTTAAAATAACAAAGGTTTATAACAACATCACACACTTGAGTTCAAAATAACAAAGGTTTAAAACAACATCACACACTTAATAAGTTCAAAATGACAAAGGTTTAAAACAATATTACACACTTAAGTTCAAACATCCAATGGCGCTGGCTGCACTATCATGGAGTTTAATTCAAGCATTTTTTAGCAGAGAATCTCATAAGGCTGCAACAAAAAAGTAAAACAATAAAGTAAGCAAGCAATACAAGAAAACTTGAAAAGTAACCATGAGATTGCACAGTAACTGGATTGACAACAGTATTATCAGCATCAATAGTTGACCCCTCCTCATGAATTGAATACAAGGACTTATAATCTTCAAAGAGTTCTTGAAATTCTATTTTAACCTTTACATCAAAAATACGACAAGATTTCACCAACTCATCTACAAATTAATGCCACCAGTTGATGTTCTCGACAAAAGTGAAAGAAAAAAAGAAAAAAAAAGTTTCTTATGGTCTTACACTAACAGGAGCAATGCCATCAGCATCATTGGAATCATCTGGTGCTTTGCGCTTCCCCATTTAGCACCTCAAAGGCCTACAAGGCTGCAGCATATCAGTGATTCAGTGCAGGTAATTAACAAGACAACAAGATAGAGAAACGAGAAAGGTTTTCAATCAAAGCAGCTTACAAGAAACTATATGAGCAACATTACAACATTAAGTCTAATGTCAGTGATCAAACGCCAAACAAACATTAGGTTCTACATACTGATTTCTCATGATTCTATATTTAGATTTTGAATGGTAATATTTGCTAATATGTTCAATCCAAACCTAAGTTCTATCCAAACCTAATTACAAAGACTAATTCATACAAACCCCTTCAACTGAATCCAAATCATTCACCACCCAAATTCATATCAACAGAACAACTTTATCAATTGTATTTACCAATACTAGATCCATTTCTACATAAGAACACCAACAGCAACACCCAATTCATCTTCCTCCCAAAACAATCCAATTAATTCTTAAATACAACCTAAAACCCTAGTTTCTAATTCTCCTATGCAGAACCTTAAACCATCAACCCAAAACTCAATCCTAACCAATTCATCTTCTTCATCTGTGGATTCCAAAACAGTCACCCTTATTCATACGAACCCTAATTTTTGGGTTTTTGGGAAAAACAAGGGAAAACCCTAACTTTCTACAAACTCAAAAATTAAACCTCATGCAAAACTCTAACTCAAAATTTACAGAAGACTCATCTTTAATCTATCAGCACAAATCAACTTCAAGGAAAGAAATCAATCAATTCAGAAACCTAAATAATCTTACCCTTTTCTACTTCTTTCAGAACTCAAACAACAGCATCAGCGTCAGTGCGTCACCTTATTCGTTAAGCGTATTAAGAATCTTTGTTTACTTTGTAGAGGAATCAGTAAACAAGAACCCAAGAAGATTCAGAAGAAAAACAAGGAAAGCAAATTTCTAAATTGAGAAAAAAAAGAGAAAAAAAATTGAGATTCAAGCCAGGAGTCCAGGATTGATACGTATGAACAAAGAAATTTCACGATCTATGGTGCCTGTTGTTCACTTGTTCTTGTTCTCGTCTTCAGACTCTTCAGTGAAGGAGGAGTTCAGATCGGGGAAAACGAAAAAAATAAAATGAAATACCCTATGTTTGAAGATGAGACTAAACCTACAAGGGATGGCTAGGATGTAATATCCTAAAAAATATCAATAATTTACCGGGTATTTCGGTCCGGTACAGATCGGGAATAGGCCAGAACCAATACCTGTACCGGTCTGTTCCGGGTATCAACATTCAGAACCGGTACCTGTACTGGCTACTCCGGGTCTGGGTCGGTACAGGTCCGGGAATTATGGATTTGGAGCGGGTCACCGGGTCTGGACCGGGTCTTGTGCAGCTCTACACCTGGCTCAACAAAAATTTTCATTTGAACATTACCATATGAATTGCCCTTAGAATACACAAAATGGTTTTATGACTAAAGTAAAATTTGGTGAATTTACATAGTAAGTTATTTTGCTAAGTGTCCATTTAAAGACGCAATATGATTATTGGATAAAAATAAGAAACTGTTCATGTCGCAGTAATTTCCTAATCGTACGATTGGTCATAAGGTTTATGGTTTCCGAGGACATTCTATTGGGATTTGTAATCTTAGGTTTTACCCACTAGAATCTAAAGTAAATTTTTGGGAGTATATTTTTATTTAGAAGAAAAATTAGTTTAATGGTTGGAAAATCATTTCAAGAAAAATCATTGTTCACGATCATGGTTCTCATACATACTTATATTTGGATTATTCCAGTAATCATTTTCATTCTTTTGTCGGATTTCTCGGCATTGCTCGTTTACGATATGTTTCTTTGTATTTTTTTATTTTTTTTTGTTCTTAATCTCAATGTATTCTCTTGAACTACCATTAATGAAAAGGTTTCTTTGTTTATCAAAAGCAAAAAGAGTCTAGAGATTAGGCTAGTGATTCTTTCAGAAACGTTGTAGGTAGGTTATATGGTGTGGGATACACAAAATCTCCATACAAAATACCAAACCCTAGAGAATATCCCCCATGCGATTATTGGTGTCTCGGGCACGGTTAGGTCTATTATATAGACGTGTATTTAACTGGTCAATTATTGACCTAAATGCTAGTCTTAGCATATTTATGAGTCTAGTATGTTTCTTAATGATGAGTCTGTTATGCTTTACATATACTCGTCATTTTGAAGAATGAAGCATAAAGTGTACTTAGACAAGTAGTGATGCTTTCCATACCATAATTACAATTAAGGAAGATACTTAGACGATTTGAATCAACTGGCATAGGTCTGATGCGGTTATTGGATCAAGCATAGCCGAATGAAATCTTGAGCAACTTTGCTAGCCGGAAAAATAATGTTAATCAGAGAAATATTGATAGTCAGAATCATTCAATATTGTTCAGAATAATATTTCTAGCTAGATCAATATTGCTAACCAGAGCAATTTAATATGAGAAAATATCACCACAACTAAATATTGCATAGTCAGAGCAAATATTGCTAAGCAATTGAATATTTCTAGCTAGAGAATTGTTGCTAATTAGAGAAAATATTTCTAATTGCTAGCTAGAGAAATATTGTTAGTCACAGTAAATGATGTTAAGCAACCTAGCTAGTGCTAATCCAAGCAAATATTGCTAATTGCTAGCTGGAACAATATTGCTAGTCGGAACAAATATTACTAAGCAATTAAATATTGCTATCTAGTGGAATATTGCTAGTCATAAAAAATATTGCTATTTGGATGAATATTAATATCCAAAGTAATATTGCTAGTTAGATAAATATTGCTAGCCAGAGCAACATTGCTAGTTAGAGCAATAAAATATAATTAGCATGAGCAGTTGATTTATTGATGAAAAAATATTGGTAATGATTAATTTTAAAATAAGGTAGCTGGAATAATATGAAATGCATAGTGTTTAGACCTAGTTAAAGTTATTCTTTTCGGAGCATTGTGTCTTAGAAGAAGCAAAAAGTGATATGAGGAGTACCAAGTGGTTCAGGAGAGACCACCAAGGTATGGGACCGAGCAATGTGAGAGGGACCGACCAAGGTGGAGAGAGGACCGACCAGGATGGCCGGTCATGGTGGCCGATGATGCGCGGGTCGTTTTTCGCATTTTGTTGATCTTCAGAACATACTACTGTGTATTTCAGAAGTGTTTAATGTTGATATGAAGAACCAGTAGTATTTTTGGTGTAAAGGTCAATATTTAGAAATATTAAATTCATAATGTTTTAATATATTACGTGGTATAAAGATCCCATGGTAGCGGGACCATTTATTTGTATATCATATATTCTTTGAAGCAAGATTTGATAAGATATGGTATAAACTCCAAAGAAGAGAGTTTGCTAGAAAGAAGAAGTCATAGATAAAGGAAACAATAATAATAATAAAATAAGAGATGGGGACCGGCCAACCGGGCCGACGCCGGTCCCGCCAAATGTTTTTTTGTTCCTCTTTCTTCCACTAATCCTATTTAGACCTAAATACACCCTTGCTATCTTATCGGGACTAATCGGTGGTGGACTATACACCTGAAAGGTGAATATTCCCAACTAATTCGTGGAATTCTGCTGAGAAAAGCCGCAAATTGAAGTAATAATATATTTCGGGGAAAGTAAAATATTTTATGGGAATCAATTGATGAATATAGAACTAGAATTAGTTTTCGCTCTATACTTGTAGGCAATCAATCTAGGATCATTGTATTGATTCGATAACGAGGTACAAGATGGTAAAAGTATTATCTTCGTCGTGAATATATATTCTATATAATTATGAAACATCTAGGGAGTGTCGCAACAAGTACCATTAATGTTTTGAAGTCTCAACCTAATGAGTTTTGAATACATAAACAAACACTAAGTCGCAAAATATATGTAATAAAATATATAGAATATCAAAAGCTCAGTCGGGCGAGAGTCTAATATTGCCCTATGCATTTATGATTTGAAGAGGTTACATGGTCAGTCGAAGACGCCAGTAATAAAAAATTTATTTGATTCCCTTGCATAATATGAAATATGAATCTCATACTTCTAAATCCAGGTCAGAGAAATACAAAATTTCGACGTTTTTAGGAGATTTTACTATTTTAACCTTTGTTAAAAAACCACCATAATAACTATTTATAATGATCATGGTAGTTTGGATACCAAGGAATTTCCAAATCCGAAAATACTAAAGATATGCAATAAATTCCTATTTTCGATTTTGTATAATTCCAACTGCAATCCAAATAATATACCGAAATCTCTCTTGGATGGAAACCTGATATTAATTAGCATACAAATATCAAAGAAGATATTTTAGATTGGAAAACAAGGAATCTCCATAACCGAAAATATCAAAAGATATCCTATAAATACCAAATTTCCATTTTATCTAATTCCAACTAATATACTAAAATCTCTCATGGATGAAAACACAATATTAGCTAGCATACAAGTATATTTTACTAATATATCTTCCAGAGATATGTTTTACTTATTGGGAAAGTAAAGACATGTAAATTCGAAACCCTAAAAAAGGTTCTCAAATATTTGGGTTTGGGATCTCACCTACAAGAAAAATACTTGAACATTAAGTAATAAGAGTTTAGCACATTCTTAAAATGTTATGTCGACATTCGGAACTTTCCATATTGACCAAGATGTATTTCCGAAAGCTGTCCAAACCCTAAGTTTATAGCCGGATCGTAAAAACGTTTAACTGGTTTAGGATCGGTCCTGCTATAGATCTCCAGGAAAGATATCAGTCATATTATAGACCATTGGTAATTAATTGGTCCTGCTATAGATATTCGTGAGACCGGTTCTAGTATAGATCCATGTTTAAGGGATCAGTCCAACAAGGGTGCTTCTGAAAAGTGTAGTAATATCGTTTTCTTCAGTGATTACATGTTTCTTAGACTCGTATCGAGCTGGTAAAGATCTCATAATTTTCATCACAATATCCCATTCAGGAATAGTCTTTCCTAATGAATGACAAGCGTTCACTATTTCCGACAATTTGTGATTAATTTCTTCAACCGAATCTTCTTCAGCCATACGAAGGTTTTCCCAGTCAGAAGTTAGTTTTTGAAGCCTTGTTTCCTTCTCTGCAAAATTCTCTTCAAATACTGTTTCTAATATATCTCAAGCATCTTTTGATCTAGTCCACGTAGACACATGATGTTGAAGATTTTGGCTTATGGGGTGGATAATAACATTCATTCCATTAGAGTTGTATTTAGCAGCACTGATTTCAATCTCACTATATGTTTCTATGCCTATGGGAACATCGTTAGCTTCTTCTTCGACCATTGGAGTATTCTATCCTCTTACAACAAGAACTCATGTTTAAAATTCACGAGATTGTAAGAAGGAACGTATAACATATTTCCACCACAAGTAATTTGTGTCATCGAAGGCTGGTGGTACATTAATAGAGATTGAATTGTTTTTTCATAATAGAGATCGCTTCAAACACATATTTATTAGGTATAACAGTTATTTCCTGCTCTGATATTTGAAAACGCAGGGGTTCCAAGTACACCACCGTCTTTTTCGTTCGGCAACCTGTATGGACAAAACCTACTACAATTGCAAGTAAACCAACTGAATGATCCTTGACAATATGAATATAGAGTTTATATCTCTAGCTCTTCTCAATCAGTATGAATAGACAAGAAATCCGTGAACCTGATTGTTAAGAAGATCACTTGGACGATCTCAAAAATCACTATCCAAGATCAATCAAGTCGTATCCGAATAATCCAATCGAAATTCTGCCAAGTAATTAAACTTGTTATCTATCTTTTTAGATATGGATTCTACAAGAAACGGGTCTCATAATTGATTAAAATTATACGGACATATCTACTTAGATAAAATACGTAGAATTGCGTAAATCCAATTATATAGATAAACAATATAATGCGGAAAAATAAAAACACAAGACACCAGAAGTTTTGTTAACGAGGAAACCGCAACTGCAGAAAAACCCCGGGACCTCGTCCAGATTTTTGAACACCAAACTGTATTAAGTCATTACAGAAACTAGCCTACTACCAGACTTCGGAATGGAATGTAATTGAGACTGAGTCCATCCTCGTGGCGATTCATTTATAGTCGCGCTCCTTACGTCTCTTGAACTTCGCAAGGCCCTACACAATTGATTTCTTTAGCTGACGTCATTTACATACTAAGAGTTGCCTCAACCTAAGTGAAGACTTCTGATACCAATCTTCCTGTAACAAATAAGTCTATTTGATTCAATTTAGATCAAATATCAAGGTGAGGAAATATGTTTGCAACAGACAAAGCTATCAAACCTCACAAATCCGAACTTACGACTTCCAAAGAGAAGCCTAGATTCTTAAGCACCTCGCAAGAACAATCTTCAAAAAATCAATTAAGATCAGTTTTTCAGATATCTATCTTGAGGAATCACAAAGTCTAAGATGAAGAAAACTTTGTGATTATTATCTATCTTGCCTGAAAGAGATTACAAAAATGTCGATAATAGAAAAGCAAGATCAAAATTCACGAACTATCAAGGTACAAATAGTCAAACCCGTATTCATGAATCCCCAAAGCGAAGTCTTTTAGTCGTAAACCTAATTATGTTTATATAGGAACCTAAGTCTATAGAGGACGAGTCAAGAATCAACTAGGACAGAAAGTGTCAGAGATTGGTATTCATAATTCAAAGAGCGTCTCTATTTATAGTTTTCAAAGACCATGGATTGCTTAGAAATCAACTTAAGATAATTTGAGGATAAAACAAACACTTTTAGGTATTGAAAATCCAATAGAATAATATACATTATGGATCAGTTCTGGAACCGTGTATAATGATTGTTCAAAAGAACTAAGAGCAATTTAATGTTCATTTAGACACTTAAAAATTTAACCACGATGCAGCCACATATATGTTTGAGTGATCAATGAAGTCTTAGAACTGTTTGAAAGAGTTTTATCAATGCTAAACATATTTAAAAAATAAGTCTTTGAGCATTTGTAAAAATCTGCTAGGACAATTGGTACAACGGTTGGTGAACCGTAAGCCTTGTTCATGGGTCAGGGTGCAACGGTTCTTGAACTGGGTTCACCAACCCTACAAGTACCGAACTCGGTTAACAGGTGAACCGGTTCGCCAACTGCTAGTCTAAAATACCAACTTCAAGAGTTCAGTCCACAACGGTTCGTGAACCAGGTTCATTTTTCCCAACTGAACTCACAATATGTGAACTGGTTCACCAACTTCCATGTATTTCTGAAACTGAGATATCCGCGGTTTGCGAACTGGTTCGTCAACCTAACCTGAGCAGAAATATCAGTAGTTCTGAATTTTTTTCTTATCATGTTTGAAACATTCCCAAGTGATAAAATCATTTGCATGTGATATTTTCAATTGATCTACAAATTAATTTACAAACAGTAATTGCTTAGAACTAATATTGTTAAGGACAGTTGAGCATCTTTACTAAAATCATATTTCGAGATTTTTAAAAAGACAAGCTTGACTGGAAACTTCTTCTTTGTAAATATACTAGAAGTCATATGACATCGTGTCAACAAATAAAATGGTAAGATGAGTAAAATATAACGGTTCAGTTTTCCCGTACATGATACAAAAGTTATCCAAATGTCTTCGTCGATCTTCAGTCTTTAAGGGTGATGTCACTCAACTACCAAAATCTAACCTAGTCCGAGACTTGACTTAGTAGACTACTTTTGATCATCTAACATTGACAACAAGCTTGAGATAGCAAAACTTGTGGGTTCAACCAAGCATTTCTCTAACATATACGATATTACATCCTTCCTAGACAATTGTTTCATATCCAGATCTATTATTCAATGGTATTCTAATGATAAACGGTCTCGGGTGCTCTCGTCACATGATTAATGAAATTTCCTGAAGACACTGAAATCGGCGAGGGTAACATGCTAGATACTATTTCGTTATGAGTAATTAAGGGCGACCGAGGACTATATCATAATATATATATTATTTGACGATATAAAACTTGGCACTTTCCTGATAGGAGCCTATCCTAACTTCCAGAGTAATATTGAAATGCGTACTCTTAGATCTTCGTTCAAAATCTTTGATTTCTTTCTGGAAGTAGGCAGCCTCATGGGGAGTAATTCCTAAAACCATGAGAGTCCTTATAGGGATAATGTTGATAGTTGTGCCAACATCAATCATTATTTTATTAAATTTACGAGAAATCTTATCCGGGTCTAGTATATTTAACGGTATGAGCTAACCAACTACTACGTAGTTGAGTGCGGTGAAGATATATATCCTTGCATTTGTCACTCTGAGAAGTAAAGAATTTTGCACATTTCTTCCATCAAGGCTCTAGCCTTTCGATTGGTAGACTTTCAAAAATGGTAAAACTTCTAACATGTTGAGGGAGTAGATATTTATGCACACTTGTTGTCCCCAAGAGTAATTCACCGGACTCAATATTCTCGTTGAAAATGCGTGTAGTGGGCGATTGACAAACCTATGAAAACGACAGTACTTGAGATTTGATATCTTTTGAACATTGATGGACGTTGAACATGAGGTATCTTGATGACGTCATCTTGGATTCATGCATCTAATAATTCGATCACCTCAGCCATGGTGCAAGGAAACTTCGGAATAATTTGGATTTTCCTTGGTTGCATGGACGGACCTAGAAATCTTTTTGGGATAGGGTTAGAATTTCATTAGTGGTTACATAATTAATGGTTAATTGTAATTTTCCTATAAAATACTAGATCATAGATGTGTATAAGATTAAAATCCACAAATTTCAATTATGAAAAATGATTAGAGAAAGGAATTTATGGTTTATAGAAGAAAAATGGGAGAATAAATGGATGTGACAAAGAAAGTTCTATGTTTTAAACAAGATCTTGCGCTAAAAATTATTTGTGCTATAATTTTAAGGACTAATTATAAATACATGTGGGCTAATTATTCCGGGTTAGCCCCTTGCTAGGACCGTCCCTGCTTGGTTGCTGTTGACGTTGATCTAGGGATGGAGCTCGGAATGTATGAGCTTGAGCTGCTGACTCTGGGGCTGGGGCGCGAGTCGCGCATGGGTTTTGATGATTTAAGAATTTAAACGTTTCTTTTTCCTCCTTCTATTTTGTCAATGACATTCGTGTGATTAAGGGTAATATTATTTTTTAATAATAATCAAATAAGCTACAACTAAAGGCCTTACAAATAAAAGAAAAAAACAATGCTCCCTTCCAAAAACTCATAAAAATACGAATGATTCCAACTTCTTATGTTTATATTTTCTTCGGTTTAATTTTTAATTGACAAAATAGTTACGATTTATAAGGCATCTAATTGAATGCATATAGATAATTCTAATTCTACCCAGTGATGACAATTAGGACAGAAAGAAGAGCCATTCTGCACACAAATGTTCTAAAACCAAGCAAAAGGAAAAACTCCCTAAATTTTAAGTTACATCGTATTTATGCCAATATTTCGAACATATTCGTATTTTTAGAAATTATTTCGAAAAACATACGCTAGTATTTTTAATAATAATTTGAGAAACCCACAATGCATCAACTTCTCTTATCTGCCAAAGATGGGAATTCTCATTTTGTGTTTCACTCCAAGTTTGCATTAATCAGATACGATATATATTGGTTAAAGCAAATAATTAAATTTGTGTACCTCTTACAAACTGAACATGTATTCCTCACTTTTTCACTAGATGGACCATGGCATTAAAAAAAAAACAATGCAATAAAAATTAGGAACATATTCTAGATTATCCAGAGCAAAAAAGGAAAAATAAATAAATAAATAAAACAGGTTCAATAAACTTCTATTTATATTGCAATAAACCACTGAATGAAAAAGTGGAAAATATAAATAAATACAAGTTTTAAATAAATTTCTTTCTTTTTGTTGCAATAAACCTTTCGGTGAAAAAGTGGAAAGTTGCACCCATATGTTTAATTGTGTGCAAATGTATCGTGAATCAAATACTAGTTTATTGATTTAATTATAAACATCTTTTTGATTTAATCTTTTCTAATTATTTATAGAATTGTCATTGGAATAGAAATACAGTGGAACCTCTATATAAGAATGTTCTTGGGACTATAGAAAAATATTCTTATATGGAGGTTATTCTTATATGAAGGTCTACCTTGAAAACATCAGAAAAATTTGTTATATATATTTACCTAGGAAAAATACATACATATGCAACGGAAACATCATAATGTACCCGGGTAGTATAATTACTAGTTAAATTTTGCTCAGTTTTACGAATTGGGATATATGAAGCTTGTTATAGAACACAACCCATGATGAGTGCTAAAAAGTGCATATTTCTATATATTTTTCTTGGCATTTAACTCATCTTTTATGCATTAATTCTACATTTTATCCCATATTCTGTATTTTCATTGTTTTCAAGAATAAATATTTTTCTTACTTAATTTTGCATTTTTAGGTAATAAATAAAGTCTGGATGACTTGCGGAGCGGAAAAGAGCTGAAGAGTAGTGAAAAGCCGGAAGAAATTACGCAAGGAAGCCGCAAAGAATGGTGCGCACAAGACCAAAAAGCTAGGAATGGGCTCAATAAGGAAGAATTGTTCTTAAAGAAGATATGGGCTTGGCATACCCAAGGCCCAAAACCCTTACCCAAACCCATTTTCTATATCCATACCCGCCTCCATTATCAGCCGTTAGATTGGATCCATCTCATCATCCAATGGTCGCTTCTTCATCGTGCATCAAAATCTGAAGTCCCTGCAAAACACCATAGTTCCTAAATTCCAAGCCTTCAGATTAGATCACATTTAGATCCTACGGTCGCTTCTTTGCCTGTGCATCAAATCTCGATACTTCCGCTTAACACTACAACACCTAACTCCATCTGGTGTCGTTAATTTTGTTGTATTGTATAATCCAACGGTCTCTGCAGGATCCACTTCATCTCACCGTCAGATTGATCTTTCATCTCCACATCCCACGGTCGAGATTCGCCAAACATCAAAAATCCTTATCCTCGCTCAACACCCTAGCACCTAAGTTTATATCCCACAAAACAAACACGCCCTGGCCATCGAGCCCACCTTCTTCTTCTCCCTTCTTCCCTCTGCAGAGAACAGCTCTGCCATCACCATCACCTTCTGCCATCGCCATCATCCCTACCAGCCACTACAACCACCCTACATCAAATACAACCAAAACCCATCCTTCCCCCATCATCCTATGCTACCTATTTCACTGATTTCACACTCCCTCTCTCTGTTAGGGTTTTGAAATCGATGAACTAGGTTGATAGGCAGAGGAAGCTCGAGATGGAGCGTAGCAGCATGGAAGACATGAAGCGGAGCAGGAAGAAGAGCAGCAGGAGTATGGGTGAGAATTGTCATGTCAATTTCTTTAATTTCAAAAACCCTAATTCACTGTTTTGGGAATTTGGGGGAAAGTGTAACCCTAATTCGAATTGTATAAATAGGAGCTGTGAGGGTGTTGTTGAGGTTATGTTTGGACTAGCCTGCATCCAGAACTTTCAAGTTCTGTTAAATGATCATTTGTTTGTGCTGTTAATGTTGTGTTCATGTGTAAATGTAACATCCTGTTGTGTTTTGTGTGTGATTGTATTATCCATGTTATGTTTGTGTTAATTAGTTT
Source organism: Papaver somniferum (assembly GCF_003573695.1). Lineage (NCBI taxonomy): Eukaryota > Viridiplantae > Streptophyta > Magnoliopsida > Ranunculales > Papaveraceae > Papaver > Papaver somniferum. The sequence goes on from NC_039360.1 coordinate 194,418,699, forward strand.
GTGTGTTTTGTTTCTACACATGATCCTGTAAGTCCCCTGTTTAACTCACATGTTCTTATTCTGAGTCTTAATGCTTGACAACCATGAGGACTCTTAACTGCAACATGTTCTGATTCCCCACTAGGGTGAGAAAACAACTGAACCATGATGGTTAGCTATTAGGATGGTTTTTGCTGAACTTAAAATAGCTTAGGCTAGTTAGAATCCTAAAAGCCCAACTGATTTGTGATTAGTGGTGCTGTAAGAAGACCACTAATGCTAGGGGTCAGTGGTGGCTCTAAGGAATTAATCAGCTACATTAGTTAGTAAGCCACTGCCTAGTTAGTCTGTGATTGGTTGTGCCTTAAACAGACATCCAATACTAGGGGTTAGCTAAGGCTGTAAGGTTGGTTAACTAGACATTTGACAAAAACTTAACCTAGGTGAACTGGCTAGGTAAAGGGAATTCTCACCCATCTCCTTGCACTCCCCATCCACAATTTCTTTCCCATGTTTTGTTTTGATTAAATTGTTCTTGAATTGTCTTTGTTTACTTCTCCTTCACTGCCTGTCACTAGCTCAGACTAGCTAGAAAACTTCAATAGCTCCCTCCAAGTCCCTGTGGACAAACCTTTTCTTCCCATCACTAACTACAATTGACCCTGTGCACTTGCAGGTCAGTTTGTAGGTTTCTTTCAAAACCCACCAAGTTTTTGGCGCCGCTGCCGGGGATCTTGAGTTAGATCTTGTGCATGATGAACCCCCAAAACTGCGCGATTTTGTTTTCAAAATTATATCTTCTGTAAAATCCAGGTTTGGGGGTAGCTCATTTGGTTTCACAGCTTCACGTGCTTTTCTTTCATGTGTGAAGTTGTTGAAACCGCTACACTTTGTCTTTTGGGTTGATCCTCAACTCTTTAGACTTTTGGTGTATGGTGAATTTTTTGTATATAATCCAGTAGATAAATTTTAAAACTTTTTGGTTTCTTTTGTATATATTTTTGCTAATCCAATATTATCTAAGTTGAAAATGTTGGATTCTAGCCGGTGAATAATGAAGTTCGTTTATTTCTTTCGCCGAAATCGGGTATTCTCTTTCCTTTTTCTCTACTCAACATGATCCTCTTCATATGTTGTATTATAATTTTGTTCATATTTTGAAACATTGAGGACAATGTTTAGTTTAGGTTTGGGGGTGAAAAGTAGATACTTCTATAATATGCTATAATTGAAAACGAACTCCTTCTTTTGAAAAAAATCGAAAAAATTAAAAAAATTAAAAAATGAAAAATCATAAAAATGGAGCTCATTTACCTTGAAATGTTGACTCTTGTGCAAATTTGTATTTTTATTAGGAGTCTTAGTCTAGATATTTAGGCACCCTGATTCTAGCACAATTCACATTGTGATAAGAAATTTGCACGCGCACGATCTACCAATACATGTATGGCCTCGATCTTCAAGGTGTTTGATAGGAAGTTACGATTGCCAATCACTTTAGAATACTGAACGAAACTTGACTAGCTTGTTCTTTGGTTGGTTGGGATAGAAGGTGGAGGTTACATTAAGAAAGACAACCATCGAATTTAACTGGGTGCATCAAAAAGGGCTACCTCTTGCAAAGTGTCATGTAATTTTTTGTTTCCTTTTGTATATGTATCAAAAGTGTATCAGTGCTTAAAAAAAAAAAAAAAAAAAAAAAAAAAAAAAAATCGATGTATATTCAGAAAAAAAAAAAAAAATACAAAAAAAAATCAAGTATTTATCAATTCCATCATCTCTTGTTCCAAAAATAAAAGAGAGTAGTCAATGTAAATAAGAGTCATGTAAATAGTCATCTTTTGTTGTTTCTTTGTAATAAGCAAGGAGGGTGTATGCCATTGATGTACAACGCGAGTAATTGTGAAATACCTCCAACTCATTCACAATTCTCGTAAAGTCCGGACAGCTAGCTAGATTTCGACCTCAGTTCTTAGCCTGAGAAACTATCTCTTGGTGATTAGTAGTCATAACTTCAGATCTTTCTTTACACATGTGTAGATACACTTTACACTCTTATCACATGTCTTTTTTTTGTTATCAGTGCTAGGATTGTGCCTTCGATAGCTAGATTGACATCTCCATTTTGCTGTGAGCTTAAACTGTTTTGCACATGTCACATTTGATGGAATATGAGCTTATATTTTGTCCTTAGGTTTTGTAGGCACACCTCTGGTAAACCTTCACGAGACTTCAACTCGTCCACTAGGGACACTTAGTGGTTTAAAAGGCTTAGTGCATACGCTAAATGCATTCGAGAGACCAGCGACAGTGGTATAGGTAGGATTTCCTTAGTTTTGTTTTACTTGAGGACAAGTAAAATTCAGGTTTGGGGGTATTTGATGAGTGCTAAAAAGTGCATATTTCTATATATTTTTCTTGGCATTTAACTCATCTTTTATGCATTAATTCTACATTTTATCCCATATTCTGTATTTTCATTGTTTTCAAGAATAAATATTTTTCTTACTTAATTTTGCATTTTTAGGTAATAAATAAAGTCTGGATGACTTGCGGAGCGGAAAAGAGCTGAAGAGTAGTGAAAAGCCGGAAGAAATTACGCAAGGAAGCCGCAAAGAATGGTGCGCACAAGACCAAAAAGCTAGGAATGGGCTCAATAAGGAAGAATTGTTCTTAAAGAAGATATGGGCTTGGCATACCCAAGGCCCAAAACCCTTACCCAAACCCATTTTCTATATCCATACCCGCCTCCATTCTCAGCCATTAGATTGGATCCATCTCATCATCCAATGGTCGCTTCTTCATCGTGCATCAAAATCTGAAGTCCCTGCAAAACACCATAGTTCCTAAATTCCAAGCCTTCAGATTAGATCACATTTAGATCCTACGGTCGCTTCTTTGCCTGTGCATCAAATCTCGATACTTCCGCTTAACACTACAACACCTAACTCCATCTGGTGTCGTTAATTTTGTTGTATTGTATAATCCAACGGTCTCTGCAGGATCCACTTCATCTCACCGTCAGATTGATCTTTCATCTCCACATCCCACGGTCGAGATTCGCCAAACATCAAAAATCCTTATCCTCGCTCAACACCCTAGCACCTAAGTTTATATCCCACAAAACAAACACGCCCTAGCCATCGAGCCCACCTTCTTCTTCTCCCTTCTTCCCTCTGCAGAGAACAGCTCTGCCATCACCATCACCTTCTGCCATCGCCATCATCCCTACCAGCCACTACAACCACCCTACATCAAATACAACCAAAACCCATCCTTCCCCCATCATCCTATGCTACCTATTTCACTGATTTCACACTCCCTCTCTCTGTTAGGGTTTTGAAATCAATGAACTAGGTTGATAGGCAGAGGAAGCTCGAGCTGGAGCGTAGCAGCATGGAAGACATGAAGCGGAGCAGGAAGAAGAGCAGCAGGAGTATGGGTGAGAATTGTCATGTCAATTTCTTTAATTTCAAAAACCCTAATTCACTGTTTTGGGAATTTGGGGGAAAGTGTAACCCTAATTCGAATTGTATAAATAGGAGCTGTGAGGGTGTTGTTGAGGTTATGTTTGGACTAGCCTGCATCCAGAACTTTCAAGTTCTGTTAAATGATCATTTGTTTGTGCTGTTAATGTTGTGTTCATGTGTAAATGTAACATCCTGTTGTGTTCTGTGTGTGATTGTATTATCCATGTTATGTTTGTGTTAATTAGTTTGTGTGTTTTGTTTCTACACATGATCCTGTAAGTCCCCTGTTTAACTCACATGTTCTTATTCTGAGTCTTAATGCTTGACAACCATGAGGACTCTTAACTGCAACATGTTCTGATTCCCCACTAGGGTGAGAAAACAACTGAACCATGATGGTTAGCTATTAGGATGGTTTTTGCTGAACTTAAAATAGCTTAGGCTAGTTAGAATCCTAAAAGCCCAACTGATTTGTGATTAGTGGTGCTGTAAGAAGACCACTAATTCTAGGGGTCAGTGGTGGCTCTAAGGAATTAATCAGCTACATTAGTTAGTAAGCCACTGCCTAGTTAGTCTGTGATTGGTTGTGCCTTAAACAGACATCCAATACTAGGGGTTAGCTAAGGCTGTAAGGTTGGTTAACTAGACATTTGACAAAAACTTAACCTAGGTGAACTGGCTAGGTAAAGGGAATTCTCACCCATCTCCTTGCACTCCCCATCCACAATTTCTTTCCCATGTTTTGTTTTGATTAAATTGTTCTTGAATTGTCTTTGTTTACTTCTCCTTCACTGCCTGTCACTAGCTCAGACTAGCTAGAAAACTTCAATAGCTCCCTCCAAGTCCCTGTGGACAAACCTTTTCTTCCCATCACTAACTACAATTGACCCTGTGCACTTGCAGGTCAGTTTGTAGGTTTCTTTCAAAACCCACCAAGTTTTTGGCGCCGCTGCCGGGGATCTTGAGTTAGATCTTGTGCATGATGAACCCCCAAAACTGCGCGATTTTGTTTTCAAAATTATATCTTCTGTAAAATCCAGGTTTGGGGGTAGCTCATTTGGTTTCACAGCTTCACGTGCTTTTCTTTCATGTGTGAAGTTGTTGAAACCGCTACACTTTGTCTTTTGGGTTGATCCTCAACTCTTTAGACTTTTGGTGTATGGTGAATTTTTTGTATATAATCCAGTAGATAAATTTTAAAACTTTTTGGTTTCTTTTGTATATATTTTTGCTAATCCAATATTATCTAAGTTGAAAATGTTGGATTCTAGCCGGTGAATAATGAAGTTCGTTTATTTCTTTCGCCGAAATCGGGTATTCTCTTTCCTTTTTCTCTACTCAACATGATCCTCTTCATATGTTGTATTATAATTTTGTTCATATTTTGAAACATTGAGGACAATGTTTAGTTTAGGTTTGGGGGTGAAAAGTAGATACTTCTATAATATGCTATAATTGAAAACGAACTCCTTCTTTTGAAAAAAATCGAAAAAATTAAAAAAAATTAAAAAAATGAAAAATCATAAAAATGGAGCTCATTTACCTTGAAATGTTGACTCTTGTGCAAATTTGTATTTTTATTAGGAGTCTTAGTCTAGATATTTAGGCACCCTGATTCTAGCACAATTCACATTGTGATAAGAAATTTGCACGCGCACGATCTACCAATACATGTATGGCCTCGATCTTCAAGGTGTTTGATAGGAAGTTACGATTGCCAATCACTTTAGAATACTGAACGAAACTTGACTAGCTTGTTCTTTGGTTGGTTGGGATAGAAGGTGGAGGTTACATTAAGAAAGACAACCATCGAATTTAACTGGGTGCATCAAAAAGGGCTACCTCTTGCAAAGTGTCATGTAATTTTTTGTTTCCTTTTGTATATGTATCAAAAGTGTATCAGTGCTTAAAAAAAAAAAAAAAAAAAGTCGATGTATATTCAGAAAAAAAAAAAAAATACAAAAAAAAATCAAGTATTTATCAATTCCATCATCTCTTGTTCCAAAAATAAAAAGAGAGTAGTCAATGTAAATAAGAGTCATGTAAATAGTCATCTTTTGTTGTTTTCTTTGTAATAAGCAAGGAGGGTGTATGCCATTGATGTACAACGCGAGTAATTGTGAAATACCTCCAACTCATTCACAATTCTCGTAAAGTCCGGACAGCTAGCTAGATTTCGACCTCAGTTCTTAGCCTGAGAAACTATCTCTTGGTGATTAGTAGTCATAACTTCAGATCTTTCTTTACACATGTGTAGATACACTTTACACTCTTATCACATGTCTTTTTTTTGTTATCAGTGCTAGGATTGTGCCTTCGATAGCTAGATTGACATCTCCATTTTGCTGTGAGCTTAAACTGTTTTGCACATGTCACATTTGATGGAATATGAGCTTATATTTGTCCTTAGGTTTTGTAGGCACACCTCTGGTAAACCTTCACGAGACTTCAACTCGTCCACTAGGGACACTTAGTGGTTTAAAAGGCTTAGTGCATACGCTAAATGCATTCGAGAGACCAGCGACAGTGGTATAGTTAGGATTTCCTTAGTTTTGTTTTACTTGAGGACAAGTAAAATTCAGGTTTGGGGGTATTTGATGAGTGCTAAAAAGTGCATATTTCTATATATTTTTCTTGGCATTTAACTCATCTTTTATGCATTAATTCTACATTTTATCCCATATTCTGTATTTTCATTGTTTTCAAGAATAAATATTTTTCTTACTTAATTTTGCATTTTTAGGTAATAAATAAAGTCTGGATGACTTGCGGAGCGGAAAAGAGCTGAAGAGTAGTGAAAAGCCGGAAGAAATTACGCAAGGAAGCCGCAAAGAATGGTGCGCACAAGACCAAAAAGCTAGGAATGGGCTCAATAAGGAAGAATTGTTCTTAAAGAAGATATGGGCTTGGCATACCCAAGGCCCAAAACCCTTACCCAAACCCATTTTCTATATCCATACCCGCCTCCATTATCAGCCGTTAGATTGGATCCATCTCATCCAATGGTCGCTTCTTCATCGTGCATCAAAATCTGAAGTCCCTGCAAAACACCATAGTTCCTAAATTCCAAGCCTTCAGATTAGATCACATTTAGATCCTACGGTCGCTTCTTTGCCTGTGCATCAAATCTCGATACTTCCGCTTAACACTACAACACCTAACTCCATCTGGTGTCGTTAATTTTGTTGTATTGTATAATCCAACGGTCTCTGCAGGATCCACTTCATCTCACCGTCAGATTGATCTTTCATCTCCACATCCCACGGTCGAGATTCGCCAAACATCAAAAATCCTTATCCTCGCTCAACACCCTAGCACCTAAGTTTATATCCCACAAAACAAACACGCCCTGGCCATCGAGCCCACCTTCTTCTTCTCCCTTCTTCCCTCTGCAGAGAACAGCTCTGCCATCACCATCACCTTCTGCCATCGCCATCATCCCTACCAGCCACTACAACCACCCTACATCAAATACAACCAAAACCCATCCTTCCCCCATCATCCTATGCTACCTATTTCACTGATTTCACACTCCCTCTCTCTGTTAGGGTTTTGAAATCGATGAACTAGGTTGATAGGCAGAGGAAGCTCGAGATGGAGCGTAGCAGCATGGAAGACATGAAGCGGAGCAGGAAGAAGAGCAGCAGGAGTATGGGTGAGAATTGTCATGTCAATTTCTTTAATTTCAAAAACCCTAATTCACTGTTTTGGGAATTTGGGGGAAAGTGTAACCCTAATTCGAATTGTATAAATAGGAGCTGTGAGGGTGTTGTTGAGGTTATGTTTGGACTAGCCTGCATCCAGAACTTTCAAGTTCTGTTAAATGATCATTTGTTTGTGCTGTTAATGTTGTGTTCATGTGTAAATGTAACATCCTGTTGTGTTTTGTGTGTGATTGTATTATCCATGTTATGTTTGTGTTAATTAGTTTGTGTGTTTTGTTTCTACACATGATCCTGTAAGTCCCCTGTTTAACTCACATGTTCTTATTCTGAGTCTTAATGCTTGACAACCATGAGGACTCTTAACTGCAACATGTTCTGATTCCCCACTAGGGTGAGAAAACAACTGAACCATGATGGTTAGCTATTAGGATGGTTTTTGCTGAACTTAAAATAGCTTAGGCTAGTTAGAATCCTAAAAGCCCAACTGATTTGTGATTAGTGGTGCTGTAAGAAGACCACTAATGCTAGGGGTCAGTGGTGGCTCTAAGGAATTAATCAGCTACATTAGTTAGTAAGCCACTGCCTAGTTAGTCTGTGATTGGTTGTGCCTTAAACAGACAGCCAATACTAGGGGTTAGCTAAGGCTGTAAGGTTGGTTAACTAGACATTTGACAAAAACTTAACCTAGGTGAACTGGCTAGGTAAAGGGAATTCTCACCCATCTCCTTGCACTCCCCATCCACAATTTCTTTCCCATGTTTTGTTTTGATTAAATTGTTCTTGAATTGTCTTTGTTTACTTCTCCTTCACTGCCTGTCACTAGCTCAGACTAGCTAGAAAACTTCAATAGCTCCCTCCAAGTCCCTGTGGACAAACCTTTTCTTCCCATCACTAACTACAATTGACCATGTGCACTTGCAGGTCAGTTTGTAGGTTTCTTTCAAAACCCACCAACCCACACAAAACTCAAACATGACACATAAATTTTATGGAGTTGTGCAAATGAGAGCATTAAACCCACTTAAAAGTAAAAGGATCGTGCAAAATGGTTACAAGAATTTGTTCATCTTAAACTGTGTTGTATGACAAGGATTATATTATCTATATTATAATGTCAATTATTCTTATATGGACGTAAGTTTCTTAAGATGGGACCGGGAAAAATATGACTTATTCCAATATGAAGTTTATTCTTAAATATAACTGGCCCAAGTCGGGACCAGAATTTTTATTTTTATATGAAGGTTATTCCTATATGGAGTATTCTTATAGAAACCTATTTTGAGGCATACTCATTCATTATTCCATCTAGGGTGGGTTTATAAGGGGTGTCGAAAGGTAGTGCAATTACCTATATATCCTTAAAAAATTTAAATTAATAAAGTGCCCTTATCCTCAAAAACCTAAAATCAAAAATCAAAATAACCTTTAAACTTAAACATTTTGGACTCCAATTCAATCAAGCAATTAATCAAGCAAAGGAAACATGAATCGAAGTGAGCGATGTTGGAGCGTGAAATCCAAATCTCAATTGCTCTCATATGTATTTTAGAAGGTGTTTGTGACAAACCCATCTTGTATTTGATTGACTTTATTTTGTTTGATCGATAGAATAGGATTTCAAAGATGAAATTAGGGTTTTCAGAGGTAGGTTCGGCTGAAATTAATCGCAAAATTATCAGACGAACCTAGCCTTGTTCTTTGTTTTAAATTTTTAGAAGATTAGTTCGGTTGATCTTGGAATATCAATTTTGAGTCGATCCTAGTATATGATTTAGGGAAACACTATGTTCGGCTAATGCGACTTTGCTAGATTTTGTTCGAACCAGCCGAACCTAAATTTGTCAGTTACAGAGTGAAGTTCGATTGGTAACTTGTCAGCCGAACCTAGATATATTTTCAAAAAACAAAGGTTCGGATGATAAGTTATCAGCCGAACTGTTCATCTAGTCAGTAGATCTGGGTTTTAAAAATTCAATTTTTTGACAGATTCAACTTATAAAAAGGACATTAAACCTCATACAGAAGTCTACCTCTGATTTGAATCACACATTTTGGTCAATTCTAATCACAAAAATCTCAAAACCCAAGTTTTTGCTTTTTTCACTTCTTCTTCTTCTTCCTCTCAAAAATCTCAACTCTTTCACATAAATCTGATTTCTCTACTAATTTACCACTAATATTTTAATTTTTTTTATCAATCCTTAAAATTCCTAATTAATCAAATCTAATCATTAACACTAATTATGTAAGGATAGTTATGCGATTATCAAAAATAGGTGGATAAGGGATGATGGGCTTTTTTTACCTAGTAACCCTATTTTGGCACCATTAGGTATGCCTCAAAACAGGTTTCTTCTTGTACAGAGGTTCTACCGTAATAGGAAAGAAAATGGGTGTCCAATTCCAATACTTCTATGTTACTTTTTTTCTTTTGATGCTAAGAAAGAATTTTATTAATGAACTGGTGAAATGTCTGACATAAGATAACCTTCAATAACACTAGGTGGATTGTCTAACTAAATACTAGTAATTCTGAATTTATTGCTGAATTTAGCGAGCTTATCAGTAACTTTATTACATTTTCTTGGGACAAAATGACATTCCCAATTTTGAATACTCTTAAGCTTGTCTATTGTATCAAGCGGAATAATTTCATTCTCCCATGTTATGGTTGGTGAATCATTGTTAATGTGTCGGTGAATTCCTTACGGGCTTTTCTAACGCCTCCTACATTTGGTTTTGAACTTTCGATTATGTCCGTCAGACTAATAAAGATATGAGAAGTCTTTTAGCAGAGAGGGCAGTCCCTTTAACATCAACTTTATACATAGCATCTTTATTATATACTCCATTAAAAGTGAAACATTGATCCTATGATGTTTAATTACTCACTCACATGAACTGCTATGTTGGTTTGGTGAGGATTAGGAAGCTAAGGCTGTAGCTACTATTTAGGGGTCTCGAATCTCAATACTTTGTAATTTGCACCAAACTTCACAAACTTCCAAGCCCTTCGCCTCATGATCAGACGAAGTTAACTCGACTGACGCCTATATGCCCTAATGCGTTTGGGACTCTAAATTGTTGCTCATTAGGGATTTCTAAACTCCCTCCGTCCTAGTTTATTTATCAAAATTGTGTTTTTATTAACAAAAATGTACAAAAAAATTATTATATTTCCAACTAAAATTATCTAATTGTCAAGAAAGAAACAAAAACTATGATACAAAAACTTGTATATTAAACAAGTGATTTGAAAGATTGATGATGTATGTGGAAGTAATTTGAATTTGTTTCAAATTTTTGCAAAGTCCTATTTTGGCAAGTATACTAGGACGGATGGAGTATATCACAATATATTGCTCTTAATTATTAGTTACAAGCCTTCATGAAATTCTTAGGAAAACTTGTGCACTCAAGTTGTTGGGTGCACAAATTTAGATTCACCACATAGGTATTTATTTTCTTACAAATTTTGCTAGAATGCACAAAGTTGGATTTTTCATATGAGTATTCATTTTCCTATGAATTTAACTTTACTAAGGTGCACGAAGTTGGATTTTTCACATAAGTACTCACTTTCATATGTATTTAACTTTCGTGCTTATGAGTTACTTTATAATCCTGGGTTATTAGTTTAGTTTGGGGTCTATTATTTTTTTCTCTTAACCTAGAGAAAGGTTTTATACTCCTCCTGGGCTTATAGGTTTTTATATGGGATGCTTAAATTGTGTTAAACTATTAAATTAAGCTTTACATTAACCTTAATAATTCCTATTATCTAAAACAGATAAAAAAAATGTAAATCATTTCTATTAACAATTTGTAATCAAATTTTTTTTTTCATTTCCATGATAATCAAAAATTAAAACCTAATCCCAAATAAGAATTTGATTTTATTTACTTTCTGTTTTTTCAAACAACACTTTCGGCAACAAACAATTCAAGTGATTGAGTTAAATCCTTTTGGAACGTTTCTTTTAAGAGGGATTCATCAACGATTTAACTATAAAACTCCGAAATCTCCTCATCAAATTTTTCCGAAACTCAACTAGAATCGGCAAATCAATAAAGGGGAAGTGATTAATTTTTTGAGGTCTATCTTAGCTAGTCTTTATAGATCTATAGAATTCGACTAATCAATCACACATAGAAAGGCCGGAAAGACAACATACGAGAATACAAGAAAACGACATCTGAGAGAAGGCTGCGGTACTCATCTTTGATAATCTGATAAACCATCCAAGCCGGAATGGGATGCCATGAAACGTTATAAAATTTCGTTTTATCCAACGACCCAGACGCCTACTTCCTTTACGATCCATTTCTGACGCCAAACGCCTGAAAATTCTCTCTGCAAGCTTCGTGGCACCGATCCCCGTAAACATTTTTCATCTCTTGATTTCTAGTGAATCCTTTTCCCGAGAGCATAATTATGCTATCGTTTCTACCTTTGTGAAGATTGATTTAAAACTTTGGATGGAACTTCTCCTATGAGGTTTCTAGAGAAGGCCTTGTTTACACTGCTTTGAAAACGGGTAAACCTCTACGAAGAAGTCTCATCCGTTCTTGTAAGCATTAACTAATACAGATATATCTTTCCTCTTTTGGAAGCTTAGCAATCCTCAAGTTATATTGACGATAAACTTCTATTTTGGGAAGGAATACTGACTTTAGGCAGTATTCTTAGGTAAGAAAATATTCCTAAACAAGGTAATTAATATTCCTAGATAAGGTCATATTTCTAGATAAGAAAATATACCTAGAAAAAGAATTCCTAGATAAGGGAATAGACTCCTAGAAGGTTTGGGAAACCGTTATAAAGTTATAAATCGAGATGTTTAGCTCAGACCGGGTCTTATGAAGATGCCCAGCCACTTCCCGAATTCCTTTACACCTCATACTGGGAAGGTTCTAGCTCTTGCGGTTTTTCTCAGATAAATACAGGGACGGCTAATGGTTATCCGTTCTAAGCAAAAAAAAAACGGTAAGTAATCAACCGTTCTTCAAATAATGGTCAGACATCAGCCGTTCTCTCAAGACGGTTAATGGTTAGCCGTTATTTTTATCTTGGCCAGTCCAACCCGATTGAACCGGCTAACCATTGCCCGTTAGATAATTTCACCTAAAAGTTACAGCTAACTTGACAGACTTTGGTTCTTCCTCCCTTTTTTTCCCTTCACATTTCATCTTCTTCCCCTCTGTAAAAATAAAAAACCATCTAGAGCTGTCAAACGGGCAAGCTAGGGTCAACCCGGCCCTAGCTTGACAAGCCATGGACGGGTTAGGGTCAGCCCTAGCCCTAGTACTATTCATGTACAAGTCAAAAAACCCAACCCTAACCCTAGACGGGTTGGCTCTAACGGGTTGCGGGTTGGCTTGTTAAATGGGGTGGTTGAAACTAAAATAACTTAAATGTATAAAATATTTAGTGGGCAGAGGGATAACTACTCCGTAATCCTAAATCAAATGAAATTTGGATTGTATTAAATCATTTAAGGAAATATGAACTTTGATTTCTAGCACAACACCCTAAAATTCTTAAATTAGTAACTTAAAATTCCTAAATTAGTAACTCACATGAAATTGACGGGTTGACGGGTAACCCGCGGGTTGACCCTAACCCGGCTTGTTTTTACTAGGGTTAGATATGATTACCCTAACCCGGCTTGTTTAGACAACAAGCCAAGCCGAGCCGGGTTAAAACAAGCCAAGCTAGGTCTAACCCGCGGGCCGGGTTAGAAATTGACAGCTCTAAAACCATCGCTTTCTCCACTTTTTTTGTTTGGGTTTGTGGAAGAAAGGGTGAATTCGAAGTTGCAGTTGATTTGAAGGCATTTTATCAACTCAATCTTTAAAGGTAAACCATTGTAACCTTAAACCTTAGTTTCCATTTTTCTTTTCAATTAAGATTAATTTTGATAGGTTATTAACACAAGTTGAATGCCACAACTACTAGTTAGCGCTTTGTGTTTGTTAAAAATTTATTTAACATGATTAATTTTGGTTAGTTGTTGATGAACATGGTTGATTTGTAGTGACATTTGATTTTAAATAATCCTAATGATGTTGCATGTCTTGTAATTTTGATAATACACAATTCATGGAAATGTGGGAATCATAATTTGTTAGTAAGATATGGTTTTGAGTATCAAGTTAAGTTTTTCCTCCTAGAGGTTTACATTTGTTTGGTGTTTTTGAAATAATGATATTCATACGTTAATATTTGTTTGTTTGGTGCATTTAGATAATGATATGGAGTACCCGACGGACCAAAAATTATCCGAAAAAGGTAGAGATGTCCATATATCGGGTAAAGATGCACCGAAGATGAAAATGAGGACTAGTTGGGGAAGCCTTAAGGATTATTATAATATCGTTGTACAGAATAATCCACACACACCTTTAGACTAGATAATTATGGGTTTTCCAAGATATTTTTATTTAATTTTAAGAATTCAGATGTGCAACTCACAAATGCTCTAGTAGCTAGATGTTGGCATACAACCAAGACTTTCCATTTCCCATGATTTGAAATAGGATTGACACCTTTAGACTATGTAATGTTAACTGGCATTCCAGAGAATATTTTGAAAGTTTAGATGATTTATAATTTAGCGGTGTGATCGCCAACCTAAATAGTCCATCTGCAAATAATGAAGATGATGCCCAATGCCCCCCGAAGAAGCCAAGACTTCTACAAAACCTTGGGATAGTAAATCCTCAGTTGTATGTATCTCTCACCTTTCATCTTTTATAAACAGTAGGAAAAACTTGGACAACTCTGAGAAATGGAAGGAATTGACTAGGATTTTTCTTCTTTGGGTTATTGGTCAAGTATTCACCGGAACGACTTCCACTAACGTTTCAAAAGCATGGTTGGTTGTTTTGGGCGATTCAGAAAGCTTACAAAACCTTGGTAGGTATGATTGGGGTTCATTTATTTATGGTAGATTGTTAAACAACTTGGACAAGGTTTGTAGTGGTGTTGATAATAACATGGCAGCAATGTGGATAGTAAAACAACACTAAAACTGAAAATGAGTGTAGATGGAGTATAAACGAAAAAAGACCAATGAACGGGTATCCGTTAACCGTTCTAAGAAACCCAAAAACGGTTAATGAGTTCATATGGAACGGACAATAGTTGTCTGTTATTTTGAGGTAGATCGGTTAAAGATTTACCATTTTTCACTTTTTTAAAACGACTAATGGTTAGATGTATCCGGAGTCTTCCCGCTAGGATTCCCGCACGCTAGGGAAACCTTGCGGGAAGAGGCACTTTAGACCACGGTTTTTGCTCTTGGGAAGAGCTTGGACAGCTCCATAAGACCCAGTTTCATAGCTAAGATATCTAGATAGTGTGGTTTGTGATACAGACACACCTAGACGGAGGTTTGTGAGACAAATCACCTTGAGAGAAGAGGAAATTAATTATTGTAAAAGCAAACTTAGCAAATAGTTTAAGGTTATTTACCTAGAAAGATTGTGAGCGTAACAAAGAGAGAATTGTAATAGTTTTCTTGTTCATAATGTAGATAAGATATTTTCTTCGAATTACTTCTTTGTGTTCTGTTTTCTAGTTTTCATCTATTGTTATTCCGAATTCTGCCTCTACAATAACAATCACCAAGGTACAGAGATCATGCATATCATTAACATATACCGATTATTGTTGATGTTTATTTAACACGAAGAACATTGCCCAGAATCGGTACATAGGGTACACACACATCGATTCTGGGTTGATGTTCTTCGTGTTTGATGGACATCAACAACAATCGGTATACGTTAATACATATATCAACCGATTCATTAACCATGTTTGAATTTTTTCACAAACCCATATATTTTTATCTCTATATTATAGAGCATGTAAATTAAAGTTGAACGATGAGGTCATTCCGACATCGGACGAAGAAGTTATGAGCAAAACAGTCGAAGAAATGTCGAGGTTTACATTCGGTGGATAAAGGCATTTATGTAAATCGATTCTAGCAAAAAAGAAAATTTACAGAAAAACTGTTGAACTTGAGTTTTTTACAACCGGTTCACAAGGGGAACTATATCAACCAATTCTTGACGTATTTTTATGCAACAAATTATCAATTTGGAGTTTTTTTTTTTTTTTTAATTTTTATAACTAACACTTGTTGAGGATTATATCAGCCGGTCTAGGAGTCCACATCATTGAAATGATGACTTTTACCTAGAATCGATGGATGTTCATTGACACAACCACCGATTCTCTTTGATGTTCATCATAATGATGTACTTTACTAAAAATCGGTTGACGTGAACATTGACAACCACCGATTCGGGTGTTATTTTGGAAAAATATATTATGAAATATCAATTAAACATGGATCTAAATGCTTAAAAAACCTAATTATAGACCATTAAGTTCTTTTCATAAAAACTAGGAAGTTGATATTTTGGGTCCATCAGAAATTTTTGATAAAAATCAAAAAAATTCGTGTTTTTGATGATCACAAAATCCCAATCTATAATCTAACACTAACTATAATTTCATTAATCAACTCACTGGTACAATTAATTAATACTAATTAATTATTAATAAATAAGTCATTAACAAAAATAATGTGACCTTTTTTTATATTAGCTTATAATAATCTGTTTTCGTCTTCTATTGTAGGCTTCAAATTAGTTAGGTTTATAAGTAAGTATTAAACGTTTTTTTGGTGCGAATAATGCACATTCCTTGACGAGTGTATATTTCATATTTCAATCTCTATCCTTGATTTAATTTAGGGAGTTATGTAATAAGAGTCGTAATTCTAACATGAAGGGTAATGAGGACATCAATTAAATAATCAATCAATCAGAAAAATAAGTGAAATATACATTCGTTAGAAGAGTGTGAACAGATTTAAACTCGTTTTTTATTTTACATCACAAAACCGATTTCCGTATAAACTGTCCACATTTTACATCTCTGTCACGTGAATTTACCACCGGAGATAATTTTCATAATTATGAAAATAATTTCTTTCTTTCCGAGGAATATGAAATCTCGCATGAAAGAAGAGGGGGGAGACAGCGGCTCTTGGCTGATTGAATGACAAAGTATTAGGTACGTTGGGCAATGTGCCCTTAACATTCTGTGTCTCCTATAGCTTACTCTGACTGAACCCTCTATTTCTTCTTAATTTAATAATAACCGTTTTTATGACCGTTACTTCTTCTGTACTGTTGTCGGCTCTTCCTTAACTCCAAGGATCCTCTCGGCTCTCGCTTCTACAGTTTCTATTCTAGCGTCTGTTTGTGATGTTTTTTTATTCGCGATCCTGTAAATTCTAGAGTTTGACTTGCGACCAATTCCCTCCGGCATCATAATATATTATGCAGGGGCATAAGATATATGTGTGTACGACATAAGATATCGAAATCTACTAAACATTATCTATTATATTAAATATATTTTTGGATATAATGTGTGGTTTTAAATAGTTTCATTCTGTCCCGTAGTTTTTTATGCAAAAATATTTGGCGGACCGTGGTTTTAGACCACAAAAAACCGCATAGACATAACAAATTTCATAAACGGGACCCTGTATTTTCCTGCAGCGTGGGCCCCACCAATTCTGTGTTTGCACGGTTTTCCCGTGGTCTAAATCCACGGTTTGTTTATGTCAAAGTGTGACATGTAATTCAGGGCACCCGGGCTGCTCTTAGTAACCTAGTTAGGTGCCTTTAGTCTTTCTCTGCTATTAGCTATTGGTGTAACTGTGTTCTTCGGATTTGAGACACGTGTTGCTCATCCATTGCTGGTCTAGTAGGGATTAATGATTGGGTATTTAAGCCTAAATGGATCTTATCTGAAATTAATGAAACAATAACAATTTGGTTGCGCACATTTGCACAGATGTTGGTCTGAATCTTCGATTCAGAAGGTGTTCATCACCAATTATCCATTCATTTCTTTGATCTGTTGTTCATTCAAAACAATCGGTATTCAGAGTAGTTCGAATCCACCAATTTTTTTTTCTCACGATGACTCTTAAAGCTGTTGAAGAAGAAGTAACCCAATTGAAAGCTTCTCAATCTCAGCTTCAAGCAGATTTCAATACCCTATCCTCTGAACTCACTACTAAGTTTGATTCTCTAGCAACCAATCTTAACAGCACATTACAAGAGAACAATCGAAATCTAGTAAGATTGTTCAGTCGGCCTCACAATACTCAATCTCAACCACATACCGAAGATGCTTATGGATCTCATGGTCATGATATGGAGGAACAGAGTTTTGCTCATCATCGTCAATACATCCATCCTAATCGTTTTCCTAAGCTCGATTTTCCTCGATTTGATGGTGCAAATCCTCGTGGTTGGATCCAAAAAGCTGATCGATACTTTCAATTACATGATATTGAAGAAAACAAAAAGGTGGATATAGCTGCAATCTACCTTGAGAGGGTAAGGCTGAAAAGTGGTTTTTAAATTTTCAAGTTAATAGGCATAGAATTACTTGGATTGATTTAGCTAAGAGCATCTGTGCTAGATTTGAAAACCCTGTGGATGAAAATTTTGTGAGAAGTTTTAATAAACTAGTCCAAACCACCACAGTGGATGATTATTATGAAGAATTTGAATCTCTCAAGGAACTAATGCTTGATATGAACCTGTCTCTTACTGAAGCATACTTTGTTATGAGTTTTCTTAGTGGCTTGAAAGATGAAATCGGCAAGTCTGTATCCATGTTTCATCCCCAAACTTTGGTTGATGCTTTTAACTTAGCCAGATTACAAGAACAAAAACCCAGTGTAGTCCATACAACTCCTAAGCCATTCAGTAAATCTTTCTCAGCTAATTTTACACCCAACAGACAATACTCTTCTGCACCATTGCCACCTAAGCCAATTATTACTTCACTTAAATCTCTACCTACAACCCCAAAATCCTTCTTCTCTCCCTAACCAAAGACCAACCCTCCAAACCCAATTATCAAAAGACTGTCACAAGAGGATATGGACAAAAAAAGAGCTCAAGGGTTGTGCTATAATTGTGATGCTGTTTACAAACCAGGGCATTTTTGTAAAGGGAGACCAACAGTTTATATGCTTCATATGGATACTACTGAGTCTAAGGATACTGAGGAAGAGGAAGTTATATTTGAAGAAGCTCAAGAATCCCCAGTTCACTCTGAAGTTGAAATTTCACTTCATGCACTCACAGGCAATGCACCTGGTGGGACTATTAGAATTCCTTCCAACGGAGAGAAGACAGTCAGCACTGGAATTTGCTCAAACTTGCAGTGGAGTATGCAGGGTCACCATTTTGTGGAAAACTTAAGGATTTTACCTCTAGGAGGGTGTGACATTGTCCTTGGTGCAGATTGGATGCAGACTCTAGGTGATGTTATTTTTAATTTTGCTAAACTCGGTATTTCTTTCACACACCACAAGAAGCAGATTACATTACAAGGTATTTCTCCTCAGTCTACCTTACTTCAGATGAGTACTTCAACAGCTCAAAAATATTTTTCTATTTCTTCTCATGGCCTGGTGGGCCAATTATTTTCTATTTCTTCTAACCCTGCACCCACCACTCCCCAAATATTACAACCATTGCTGACTGAATTTCAAGACATATTTCATGAACCCACTCAGCTACCACCAAAGAGAAGTTTAGATCATAAAATCACTCTCCAGCCTAACTCTGTCCCTGTTAACCTTAGAGCCTACAAATGCCCTTATATTCAAAAAGATGCAGTTAAACAGATTGTAAAAGAAATGCTCCATTCTGGCATTATTCAGGAAAGTCACAACCCTTTTGCATCTTCCATCGTTCTTGTTAAGAAGAAAGATAACACCTGGAGATTTTGTGTTGATTATAGGAAATTAAATAGCATCACCATTAAGGATAAATTTCCCATTCCCATTGTGGATGAACTATTAGATGAGTTATGTGGCTATGCAGTTTTCTCAAAGATTGATCTAAGAGCTGGTTACCACCAAATCAGAATCCATGACTTAGATGTTTTCAAAACAACATTTAGAACCCATCAAGGTCACTATGAGTTCAAAGTCATGCCATTCGGTCTAACCAATGCACCTGCCACATTCCAGGCTTTAATGAATGAGATTTTTCAGCCATTCTTGAGGAAGTTTATGTTGTTATTCTTTGATGATATATTAATTTACAGCTCTAATATGACTGAACATTTGGATCATCTCAAAATTGTCTTCTCTTTACTCAGACAACATCAGCTATTTTCCAAGATGTCTAAATGCAGTTTTGGGCAACCCTCATTGGAATATTTGGGTCACATAATCACAACTGATGGAGTTACTGCTGATCCTGCTAAGATTGAGTGTATGAAGAATTGACCACTTCCTAAAAATATTAAGGAACTTAGAGGATTTCTTGGCCTCACAGGTTATTATAGAAAGTTTGTTCAGGGTTACAGTGCAATCAGTAGACCTCTCACTGCATTTCTTAAGAAGAATGCATTCCACTGGAGCTCAGTTGCCTCAACTGCTTTTGAACAGCTCAATACTGCTATGTGCAACACTCCTATCATGGCTCTCCCTGACTTTACTAAACCTTCTGTGGTTGAAAGTGATGCCAGTGACTCTTGTATTGGTGCAGTTCTACTTCAAGAAGGCATACCTATTGCTTATTATAGTAAGCGCTTGGGCCCAAAATCCACAACTCTCTCAACTTATGAAAAGGAGTTTTTGTCTATGGTTATGGTTGTTCAGAGATGGAGGCACTGCTTACAAGGCACAAGATTCACCATAAGAACTAACCATCAAAGCCTCAAATACTTCTTAGAGAAAAATCTTACAACCTCCTTCCAGCAAAAATGGTTGATCAAATTATTGGGTTTCAACTATGACATTCAGTACAAAAAAGGGAGTGACAACATGGTTGCTGATACATTGTCAAGAAGGCCAATGGAGACTGCTTCTTGCAATTCATTATCACTCTCTACACCAAATTGGGTTCAAGATGTCACAGATAGCTATATCAATGACCCTCAATCCAACCAAATTATCTCTCTGCCCTTCTCCTTAACCCTCTCAGCATTCCCAATTATACTTATGAGAATGGTATTTTAAGATACAAGCAGAAGTTATACATTGGCACTGGCAGCAATATAAGACACACACTCTTAACTTCTCTACATGCTTCTTCCATTGGGGGCCACTCTGGCATTCAAGCAACTTCTGTGAGGGCTAGAAGTCATTTTTACTGAAAGGGTATGCACAAAGACATAGTTCGGTTGTATCTCACTGTAATATCTGCCAAAGAAACAAAGGGGACACAACCAACTCTGCAGGTCTTCTCCAACCTCTTTCGATACCTGATCAACCATGACAGCATATAACCATGGACTACATAGAGGGTTTACCTGTCAGCAACAAGAAGAGTGTCATACTTGTCATTGTAGACAGACTGATAAAATTTGCTCATTTCTTAGCTCTGCCACATCCATACACAGCTGCCTCAGTTTCTCATGCTTTTCTTTCTCAAGTGTTCAAATTACATGGCTTGCCTTCCTCCATTGTGTCAGATAGAGACAAAGTCTTCACCAACAACTTTTGGCATGATCTCTTTAAAGCTTTGGGCACCAATCTGAACTTAAGCACTGCATATTATCCTCAAACAGATGGGAAAACTGGAAGAGTCAATGCATGCTTGGAAAATTACTTGAGATGCCTCACTGGAGACAAACCCAGACAATGGAGCCAATGGTTAGCACTATCAGAATGGTGGTACAACACAAGCTTTCACACTAGTCTGAAAATGTCCCCCTTCCAACCATTATATGGGTATGTCCCTCCTCACTTAGCATTCCCTACCACTGCTACAACTTCAATAGATGTTGTTAAAACTTATTTAAAGGATAGGGATTCTCTACTTGATATACTCAAGGAATCCCTTCACTTAGCTCAAGTGAGAATGAATCTCTATGCTGACAAGTCACGCAAAGATATAAGCTTTGAGGTGGGAAATTTGGTATATATTAAGCTACAACCTTATACACAAGCTTCTGTGTCCCTAAGGAAGAACTTCAACCTCTCTTTTAAGTTCTATGGTTTCTTCCCAGTTACACAGAAAGTTGGTAATGTGGCCTATAAGTTGCAGCTACCTTCTCAAGCACGTATACACCCAGTTTCTCATGTGTCCCAGTTGAAGAAGCATATTTTCCTGAAGCACACTCCATCTCCAGACTTACCAGTAGTTGATCATGAAGGTCAAATTATGATGCTGCCTGAAAGGATCCTTAGCACCAGAACCACTCTCCAAGGTCGCAGATCAGTGAGACAAATACTCTTGCAGTGGAATAATTCATCGCCTGAGAATGCTACTTGGGAGGATCTGTCAAACATAAAGGCTCATTACCCTAAATTTATCCTTGAGGACAATGATCATGTTCCGGGGAAGGCAATGTCACAGTGTGACATGTAATTCAGGGCACCCGGGCTGCTGATAGACACATTTTTGTGTCTGATATAATCTAAATTGTATATATTGTTAGTGCTCGATTTTGTATTTATTTTGGCTCTTTATGTCTTTGTAGGTGTTTTTGGAAAAATAAGATTTTGCGGCGAAATTGGCTCGAAAAGTTTTTTTTGCGTTCATGGGAGGACACTTGCTATCCGGACCCTCACTTTGGATAAGAGGTAATCTAATTACTAAGGGGCATCCCATTTCCAGGCATCTGCTAATCGCACCCCTACTCTGGATAAGGGGAAACCATCTTCAACATTCAAAAATCAGGTTTTGGCGGGAAAAAAGTGTAGTTAAAGAGCAGTTTTGGAAATCGTGATTTGGAGGAGTTTGAGGTCGACTAAACCTCTGATTTTCATAGGATAGACTCCTTATAGGTCTAGGAATCTGATATGGGTGTTTAAATCGATTAGAATGGGCTCAATCGACGGATTTTTCTCACAACAAGAAAATATGGAAAGTCACGTGTGTGACCTGTTTTAGGGAATTTTAGAGTGATTAAAACGTTGTAAACCTTCCCAAAGATTTGTATCTATCTAACGAAGAGTTTAGAATAAAAAGGAAATCTCAGAAACGCGTAGAAATCCTAAAACAAGAAATTGTCGCAACTTGGCCGTGAAGAGAAGGAAAAAGATTTTGGAAGATTTGGGAGAGATTTAATCGGTATTTTTGATATAAATAGATGTCTTGGGTCATATAGAAGAGGTGTCGAGAGTTTTGGAACCTAAGGAGAGCCAGAGAAGAAGAAATCAGAGCTTTACCAAACTCTGTTTCTGCTGCTGCTGCTGTTGAAGAAGAAGAACAACTGAAGAATATTGACCCTCGGTAGACAGTCGCAGAAAAGTGTCGTTGTTTAACAGCTGAAGAACATTAAGTTGTTCAGGGCAGTCTTATTCTAGGGTTTTAAAATCAGCGACAAAGCAACAGTTTTTCTGTAATAGTTCCATTGTAACAGCTGTTTTGCAACACCAATACACTGTTGCAAACAGTCTGTGTTATTACTTTTCACTCTTTTAATCATCTTTTGAGCAACAAACACATATTTTGAGATCATGATTAATATGAGGAGCTAAACCCCAACACTGGGATGACGGAGGAAGCCATATTTCATACGTGTGGTAATTATATTTAATTATTTTTATGACTTTTTGCATTAATTTAATCGTTTTATGATTTTTCTAAATTAGTTGTGAAGTCGTATGATGATGTATGCTTGGTCTAAGTGCTTTTGATGTATCATGCTAGTGATTTACAGTTAATCTTTTTAAAATCCACCCTGGCAAAGAATTAGAGTCAATAAACAAGAGCTATAATTGTCTAAGAATTGATTTTTGAACTACATGGTATGAGGTTTGGTGGAATCCTGAGTCTCAGTAATCTCTCGACATTGTGACAAACCTTGTGTATATATTTTCTTTATTTTTATTGTTTTCTATTATTAAGTCTGAAATTGAGTCTACACAAGTCAGAGTTGAACGAACTTTATTTACCACTTAAAAAACTACATCAGCTGCTCTTAGTAATTTAGTTAGGTGACTTTAGTATTTTTCAGCTGTTATCTATTGGTGTAATTGTGTCCTTTGGATTTGAGACACGTGTTGCTCATCCATTGCTGGTCTAGTAGGGATTAATGATCGGGTATTTAAGCTGTAAGAGAACCCTAAATGGATCTTATATGAAATTAATGAAACAATAACCATTTGGTTGCGCATATTTGCACAGATGTTGGTCTGAATCTTCGATTCAGAAGGTGTTCATCACCAATTATCCATTCATTTCTTTGATCTTTTGGATTATTTGTTGTTCATTCACAACAGTTTAGAAGCACTTTGTCTTGTGCTTGTTTTGTTATTCTCTTTGTGATATATTTCACTTTTAGTTGCACGACAATTAAAAAAAAAACTCAGATTAGTTTGAGGCCTATTCCATTTATTTAACGCCTATTATTTTCTTTACACAACCATTTTCTTCACGTGACCAGGGAAATATTTCACAAAGAAGATTAATTTACAAAAATATATATTTAGGGGCGCTTATTAAGAGATTTTTTCTTAATTAGTAAGAACTTTAAAGGATCCTTAATGAAAACAGGGGGACACCCATAAGCTACTCTTAGCTCCGTCCCTACACGTAATCTAAAAAATAGGAAATAGGGTGTCTAAATTGGTTGAAAATACCAAAATACTCTCAAATATGAAACACAATTATTTCTATTTTCATCTCTAACATTACTTTCTTCGACAAAATCAAAAACAAAAACTTAATATCTTTTCTATATTCAATCCAATCAAATCACAAATCCCAATACAAAAAAAAATCATCTTTTTGTCAACTCATCCTTGTACTGTTTTAGAATCGTGTTTGACAAATAAGTTGTATCAAATTATTACTCTTACTAAGGAAACTTAATGATTTATATAATAAGTTTCAAGCGATCTAAAAAAAAAATCCTGAAATTTAACCAGATTCGGCGGCTGTCTTAATACCGCTGAATTGAGCTTGATGTTCACATTAAGAAGAATCGGCTGATGTTTATTGACATATCGACCGATTGTTTCTCAAATTTTTGTAATTATTTTAGGTCAAAATCGGCCAATATAAACCTATATATATGCCGATCAGGTTTCACAAGGTAAAAATCGGTGTTTATGTGTGTGTCCTTGTTGTGTAAAGGCCTAGCCCCAATCTATTTAAGGGTTGTGTTTATTTGGGTATCTAAGGTTATATAGTAGCAAAGTAGTTAGAGATTTATTAATTAGCCGTTTTAGTTAATTAAGTAGTTGTTAGTGTGGACAACCAGAATTAGAGCATCTCGTCTTCACGAGTTAGGGTTTTGTGTTTCAGTTATATATAGCTTAAGTTGTAATCATTTTATAGGTAAGAAAATAGATAAGTGAAAGGAGGTTGTTCTCTCAGGAATGAGACAGTGAGACGTTCTATCAGGAATGAGACAGTGAAGTTCAATATTTAGAGTTTCATTATTTGTGTGTGTGTGTGTTTTCTCATATTAACTTGTTATACCATAAAAATTGGTATCAAGAGCAGGTTAGATCTATCATGATAGGGCCATCAATTAAGGAGTTAGATAAACATTTTGAAAACTACTCTAAATAGATGAGATCTATGTTTTCAAAGTTGACAGAAAACTTACCAATGATCTCAGAACGTGAATCTTCTTGAAGAAAGGACGCTCATATAAAACAGATAGGTTATTATCAGTAATTGAGAGGTCGCTTGTTCAGTCAGCAGAAACACATAAGAGTATTGAAGCATATATAAATGAGCTTGCGTCAAAATCCAAACATAAAGAAGTAGATAACTAATCAAGAGATAATGGGTTCTCTGAGGATATTTTTAAATCTGCTAAGCAAAAGAGCTCTGCAGTTAAAGAAATATGGTTGTCTGCTGCTTTCATTACATTGAGAGAACTCTGGATTATGAGGAATAAATGTGTATTTGAGAATGAAAGTTTCAATGAACAAAATATCAAGTCCAGAATTCTTAAACTTATTGCTGAGAGTGAAGTAAGAATGAAAGGAAATATGTGGAATTCATCTTATGACTTGCAGATTCTGAAATTTTTCAACATGAGTTGTAGAAGAACTGTCTCAACAAGAATTCAAGAAATTTATTTTCTTCTCACAGTGAACACTCAGATTCTACTTTGTTGTGATGTTGCATCAAAAGGGAATCCAGGAATGTCAGGATATGGTTTTGTTGGGAGAATTCTAATGGAGAATGTATAGTTGCTATGCCAGGGGGTCTAGAAGTGGCTACAAACTACTTTGTAGAGGTCATGGATTTACTGTGTGCTGGAGAATGGGCTATAAATAATGGTAAATTGGAGGTTATATTCAGAATAGATTCCAAAGCAGTTATTACAACATTTACATCGGGGCACGTTCCATGGTTTGCCATTACAAGATGGAGTAAGCTTACTGAAAGGTTGCAATCCTGGTGTTTTATTCACAATTACAGAGAAGTGAATTTCTATGCAGATTCTATGGCTAAAAAAGGAACAAATTTGGCAAGGGGAGAATTTTTACTTTTCACAGGAAGACCACCATTTCTATATAGTACGGAGGTTGAAAATCATCCTTATTACATATTTTCCTAAGTGTGTAGTCTATTTCAGTCCTTTTTAGCTTTTGCTTAATCAATTTTGTAAACAACTTGGTATAAAATGCCCAGCAAGCCCATTAGGCTTTGGTTTGTTTTTGTTAAACATTTTTTATTAATAAAATTTATATTACTGAGCAAAAAAAAAAGGGTTCCCTGAAACACATCATGTGGATGGTACACCATCTTTTAGCAACTCCAACTATCCCTCTCATAGATCATAAAAGTTGGATTTCCCTAGGTTTAATGGAGATAACCCAAGAGGATGGATCTGTATATGTGAAATATTCTTCTACTTTAATAAAAATATTGAAGAAAGGGATTATGTGGGTATAACTTATTTATACATGGAGGGTAAAGCATATTTGTGGTTCTTGGACTATCAGATTGGCAAAGGTTCTATTTTTTGGTCTCATTTCTCTCTTGAAGTATGTACTCGTTTTGAGGATATATCAAATGATAATTATGTGGGAATGTTTAATAAGTTTATACAAATTTCTACCGTGGAAGAGTGTTTTGAAAGATTCGAGACACTGAAAGCTATCATGTTAAAAAAGAATCCTCATATGACTGAAGCCTATTTTGTACTTAGCTTTTTAGTGGGTTAAAAAGATGAACTCAAAAGTACCATCCACATGTTTAAACCCACAACCTTATCTGAAGCATTTCAACTGGCCAAATTACAAGAGCTCCATGTAGATGGACAACAAAAGAAGTTGAAAATCACTTACAAATCTCAACATCTCTTCTTATTTTCCCTCTACTTCCACCAACACTTCAATATGCACCAAAATATCCATTTAGTCAAAAACCATTCTTAAACCTCCTTTCTAACCTAGAGATTTTAACTCAAAACCTAACTATCCTCTTCTTAAAAAGTTAACTTATGAAAAGAGGAATGATAAAGGCTTGTGTTACAACTGTGATGAAAAGTTTTTATTTGTCCAGAAATGAGATAGAATAGAGAGAGATGGGCAAGAAGGATTAAATGAGGGAGCAGAGGAAAATGGTGATTCTCTAATAGAAACAGACATGGAAATATCTCTTCATATTCTCACAAGATGTAGAAGCAGCGACACTATCAGAATACCAGGTTATGTTAAGAGGAAGTTCATCCTCATCCTGATTGACACAGAAAGTACTCACAATTTTATTAACAAGGATTTAGCTCGACGGTTAGATTGCTCAATGGAACAAACAACTCAACTCTTGGTTACAGTGGCAAATGGTGATAGAACAGTCAGTTCTTTTATGTGTAAATAGCTTCCATGGTCATTGCAAGGGGGAAAGTTCAGTGGTGACTTGAGATTACTACCACTTGGAGGGTGTGATACGGTTCTTGGAGCAGATTGGCTTAGGAATCTAGGGGATGTAGTGTTTAATTTTGAAAAAATCTGCATCAGCTTTGTTCATCAGGGGAAAAAGATTACTCTTTTTAGGGCTAGGGATAATCCTTATTTAAAGATGATTAGTAATAGTGTTGTTACAAGGTTTTTCCAGAAAAAATTTGATGGAATAATCGAGCATTTTTTCTTCATTTCAACCGACATACCTAAGCAAGAAATACCAAAACCAGTACAGTTGTTATTACAAGAATATGTTGATGTTTTTGAGGAGCCAACATCCATACGACCACCAAGAATATTAGACCACAAAATACCACTTAAACCCAATTCAATACCCAAAAATCAAAGACCCTATAGATGGCCCTATCTGGAAAAATCTGTTATTGAATTATTGGTCAAGGAAATGTTGCCATCTGGTTCAAGCTAGTCACAACCCATTTGCAGCTCCAATCCTTTTAGTGAAGGAAAAAGACAATTCTTAGAGATTTTATGTTGCCTACAGACAGTTAAATGACATTACCATCAAAGACAAGTTTCCAATACCAGTGATTAATGATCTATTGGATGAACTAAATGGTTCAATGGTGTTCACTAAGCTGGATCGCAGGTCAGGCTACCACCGAATCCTAATGCATGAAGCTGATATTCATAAAACAACTCTTAGAGAACATGAATGGCACTATGAGTTCAAGGTTATGCCTTTTGGGTTGACCAATGCTCTAACAAGCTTTCAAGCACTCATGAATAAAGTGTTCAAACCTCACTTGAGGAAGTTTATATGGCATTTTTTGATGATATTTTGGTATACATCCCTTCACATACTAAACATGTTGAACACTTGAAGATAATATTGATTCTTCTAAGACAACATAAATTATATGCTAAGCAATCCAAGTGATGTTTTCCACAAGAAGAGTTAGATAATGTAGGGCACATTATCACATCTAGGGGAGTTGCAGCTAATTCTTCTAAAGTATCCAGCATGATTCATGGCCTACTTCCCATTTCCAAAAGAAATTGATGGGTTTCCCAATCTTAACAAGTTATTATATGAAGTTTGTCAAAGGGTATGGGACTATTGTCATGTTGTTGTCTATCCCCAATCTCTTTTAGGGGTGTGTTTATTTGAATGTTTATGGTTACGTAGTAGTAAAGCAGTTAGAGATTAATTAATACTTAATTAGCCGTTTTAGTTAATAAAGTAGATATTAGTGTGGACGGCCAAGATTAGAACATCTCGTCTTCACGATTTAGTGTTTTGTCTTTCAGCTACATAAGCTTAACTGTTGTCATTTTGTAGGTAAGAAAATAGATAAATGAAAGGAGGCTATTCTCTTAAGAATGAAACAATGAGCTGTTGTCTCAAGAATGAGACAGTGAATTTCAATATTTAGGGTTTCATTATTAGTATGTGTGTGTTTTCTCATATTAACTTGTTATACCGTAACTGTCCTCTCTGCCGACTGTTTCTATTTGAAATGCTATAACCTATATTTACCGATTTTGGTTTTGAGACTTTATATACGCCAATTTTTAGTATGACTGCCGAAAAAATTGAAATCATGCTCGAGCTCAGAATGCGTATAATTCCATACGCATTCTAAAATCGAGTAGGAGTTCATACTCAATCTCAAAATGCGCATATTCAAAATGAGTACGAGTTCGTATTCAATCTCAAAATGCGATACGTGTACCTGAAATGAATATACAATCTGCAATATTACAATTGGTTAATATGGATATCCATATTAATGAAGAATATCAACCCAGAATAAGACTACATGCGCATGAACATCCATCGATTTAAATAGCTTCATGTTTTGGTGGTCAATTAACATTATTTGAAATTTGAGTTAACAAAATTAAACGATCGAATTTACACTAATCAATCAGGGGTAGATTAGCCATTATTAAATATAGTTTGTTAAAAGACTTTTGAATTTACTTCATAATGACTTACTTTGTCTTCAAGTGGTAAGCGGCTCAAACTAGCCACGCAAAATAAAAAATTTCTATTTGATTTTACCGAAAACCGAGAATAACCTCCACGATTTCCTTATCCTTCGAATTTTTTGTCTAGTTTAATAAAACTTATTATTTTTTCTGTTTACGATTTAATATCCAAGCAACCTTTGGAATTTTTCTTCGAAATATAAGTTTTACTGGGCGATGTACAATATTTTTTTAGTATTAACAAACCTAAGCATATTTTAATTTAGTTTTATGTTAGTGTATGAGGTTTTTCCTATTATCGTTCTTATGATTAATCTTCGAGGAAAATACATGCGCTTATAGAAATATTTTTTTTGGTTTCGTCCCTGGTTATGCACAAAAAGTTCAAAAACCAAAATGGTAGATGCCAGCCTCTTCTTTTTTTAACTCTTAGGTTAGTAGAAGGCACGTGCCTTGCATGCTTATTAACTCAAAATACCAAGTTAAATGTGTATCTTTTTCTACTTAGGCTGGTTCCTATGGATGTGACAAATCAATTGATTTTTCACTTTTGCATCTATTACAAACTGTTCTAAGTGGCAGATTTTTAACTTGGCTCATCGAGGTAGAGTCTTTAACAAGCAGTAGAATCTCGACCGCTAGGTAGTGACTAAATCGAGCGGTTAACTCTATGTATCCATCTACATAGTTGGTCGCTCAATGGTATATTCCCCGCTTAGTCTTTTACCATCTAACGGTCCAAATTTATTCCCAATAAATAATCAATTTCAACCTCAATTCTACGCACATCTTCTATACGCTTTCCAATTTTTCACCCACATTATTTTAATCCAAATCACAATCCACCATTTTTACTTGTACGTTCTCTACGATACACCATTTTCAAATTTATTGTAATATGGATTCTCAAACGCAACCTCATTCCGGCCGAAGTAACATAGTTCGAGGTGTGAAATTTAACGTAGTAGGAGATGTATGCATTTGCACGAATGATGTTGTTTATACACTAGATGCTATCAATGGTGCACATCGACAAGGAAACCTCTCTTGGTCAAACATATTTCAAAATTTACTGAAAAACAATGAACTTGGGAAATCGTGATGCACAACGGTTGGAAGCTCAGTTTTCTGTGATTAACAAAGATATGATGAAATTTACAGCTTTAACCATCTGATTCAATCAAGTAAGAATGATTGGTGAAATCAATGAGAGTATGATAAGCATATTGCTTGTGGAATGGCAAAGACTTCATAGAATTTTTTTTTCTATTTTTTAAGTTATTTTCGCATCCTTATGGTGTTGCAAAAATACAACCAGTTTTTTTTTCGCTCTTCCACTGGCTGTAGCTCAGTAAAGACGCATAATTAAAATGTTTTAGTTTTAAATATAACTGTTAATCATATGTGTGATTTCCTAATTTCAACTTACTGAATTAAACATAAATTTTAAATTAAATATAATCGATAAATTAAAAATGAAAGTTTAATTTGCAACTTTACTTCTTATTTTAAGTTTAAATTTTGAATTAATTAACGAATTGCGTCGTTTTACAGTGTTTAATTCGTGCATCTCTGCCAACTTTATACCAAGCGTCCAAGCTTAAGCTGATGACGACTAATTAATCCGACGACCATAAATGCGTCCCTTATATATTCTATTATATCGCATTTCAAAACTACACCTTTCTAAAGCCATAATCTCTGACTAATCTCTTCTAATTTTACTTTTGTATTTTCCCTGTGAAACTCTTAAGTTCTCTCATTGGCTTAAGTGAAGTCGTGGTTACGATAGTTGGATAGTTGTAGGCTACGATCTTGAACTTAGTTTTTGGCTTACTTCTGTAACAATAATCGTCAGTTGACTGTTGGGTGTTGAAGAAGTCTTTAGGGGCGCGCTTGTTTCCATGAGTATCACTACAACGCCTTTCCTCTCTCTTGAAGGGTTGATTTTATTGAATAGATCAGGTGTTAAGGTAATAGATGTTATGCCGTTTCTTGTAGTTTTGAAAAGTTCCAATGAAAAATATTATCCCACAGAGCTTAGTAGGCACCAAATATATTATTTATGTATATCTCCACCGTGTGCGCTCTGTCACGCTCTGGTGGTGACAATTTAGGATTTGAGTTCCCCGGGAAAGAGCGATATATTGTATCTCAATTGGATAAGGTGGTCTATGGTGGTAGAGTGCATATGCAGTGTTGTATCTGTCATGAGATCAGAAGAGTCACTCCAAATCACAAAGGGTGGTGATGTCGGTCAGCTGCACCAGACGTGTTGGATCTAACACTACTAACCATTCGGCGAGCGTCTTCGAACGAGTCTGGATGTTGATATGATCATTTGAATCTCATCTTGGTTATTGGTGTTAGAGCATCCACGGTCAAATTCACAAGTTTGATAAATCAAGCTTCGTATTCAAATTTAGTAGATCAAAGTTATATCTTGATTTATATATTCTACTCTCAGTCTCGGACTTGGCATAAATCGTGATAGTTGAATATCAGAATTTACCAATCGACTTTGAAGAGTGAAGACCGACTATCCTATTTCCTTATATAATATATCATTCTATCTACTGAGATATGTCGTGTGACTTTAGTATTATGATGAACATTACAAAGAAGAATTCAAGCAAAAAGGAGTAGTTAAGTTAGTTTTTATGTTCACAAATTGTTTTACTCAGTTCACCAACTTGAACTTATAAATTAAAGACTTGGTAAATTAATTAACTCGCATACAAAAATTGGTTTTGTCAATTCGAGAACTGGTCGGTTTTGAGATATTCTTGGATACTATTTTTGTTTCAAATAATACACAAACTGATTTGTGCAGTTCGTGAAGTGGTTGATTTTGAAAGTTTCCTAGATACCTGATGAAGGGAGATTTATGGAAAATAAATATATTCTTTTATTATTATTGTTGTTTATATTTTATTAATGATATTTTTAGTAGAAAAATGATTAATTTTCGGATTTATTGTTTAGGGAAATTTAGAAGAGTCTAGAAGTTTATTTTAAGAGTTTTAATAAGTTAGAGAAGTTGCCTAAAGATACTAAATACCCTGGGAAATAAGTTTTTTTTTTATATTTTTGTTAATTTTAGGGTTTGTTTAGAGGGAGTTACCTATATAAGGAGCTCAAAAAACAAAAATTGAGATATTATTTTGATTAATTAAATTATGTTTTTGATGTTAAACTTTGTTTAATTTTATTTTGATTTTTGTTTATAGTCGGGTTCATCTTGAGGTTTAAATAATCATCTTGCGAGGCCTGGATCATTCGTTCATAGTCGTTATTCATAAGAATAATTTGAGGTCTGAACAAATATGTCGGTTATTTATCAATTTTTATTCTACTGCAGAATTTTTCTCTATTTTAACGTTTCTGATCTACATCATATCAATTTAAATGCTTCTGATCTGCATCAGTTGGTATCAGAGTAAAGTTGATTTTAAGGTTGATAAGACGCCATTAATAGTACAAATCGTCCGTGCTCGAAGAAGTGCTCCAAAATATTTTAATGCATTAAGAGAACAAATAATGAAAAATATCAAAGGTGTGCTGGTTCGACAGAACATTCTGCGTGAAGGATAACGGGTGAATAAGGTGTTATTCACTGAAGAATACAGTGTCGATGATGGTATTTTTTATGATGCTCCTGAAGATGATGAACCTACTGATGAAGTTGTTCCCGTTGATCAAGAAGTAACCTTTGTGGTGAGAAGAAGTTGCCTCACTCCGAGTCAAGAAAATAGTGACATATTTTCTTTTCCTATGGTCGAGAGTAATCTAGTTGTTGATTATTATGATACAAAAATGGTCTCCTATATCTACCCTAACAAGGGAGTATTATTTGAACCAACTTATGAAGATCCGTTTTGGGTTTCCACCATACCTCATCCTTATTTACGGTGCATAGATTATTTATTTACAACATTAATTTGTGTATGAAGATTGTCATCAACGAGTTATTCACGCAGAACATGGTATCAGAAAGATTCGAGGACGTATCTTATCCAACACCGGTAGAATGAAGGTGAAATATTTACGGAAATTAAATACATTATTTTGTTATTATTATTTACATTTTATTAATGATATTTTTAAAGAAAAATAATTAATTTTTGGATTTATTGTTTAGGATAATTTTTGAAAGTGTCTGGAAGTTTATTTTAAGAGTTTTAATAAGTTAGAAAAGTTTCCTAAAGGTAGCATATATCTCTGGATTTTTTTTTTTTAATAATTTTGTTAAGTTTAGGTTTGTCTGGGGGAGTTATGTAATGACCCGTCCCTCCACCGATACTGTCCCCACTTAGACAATGCGGTTATCCGGCAGTGTGGGGTTGTCAACGGTCATCCCTGCGGTAATCCAGCAGAAACTTCCCGGGAGGTCACCCATCTTGGGTTGCTCTCGTCCGAGCACGCTTAACTGCAGAGTTTTCTGTCAAATCTGGAGCCTACTGTGCTGAAAAAGCATCGGTGTTAGGAAAGGACAAGTCATTACTTATTTTCCATTCGTCCAACCACTGCCAAAATCGGGGTATTATAATACCACCACCTTAAATTAAAGTCGTCCTCGGCTCCGGAATATGTATGCAAGTCTGGATCTCCGACGTTCCCTACCCCTCATGAGAAGCACCTGGACCAACCCGTCCAACGTACCTTCCCACCCTCGGCAGGTGACCCGTCGTCGTCATCTCTGACACCATTTGTAATGACCCGACCCTTCACCGATACTATCCTCACTTAGCCACTGCGGTTATCCGGCAGTGTGGAGTTTTAAACGGGCATCGCTGCGGTTATCCAGCAGCAATTTCCCAGGAGGTCACCCATCCTTGGATTACTCCTGCTTGAGCACGCTTAACTGCAGAGTTTTCGGTAATTGTGCTGAAAAGACCTCGGTATAATGTAGACGTTCCTTGCCTCTTGTGAGACCAGTATCTGGCATAACAGCCCAACATACTCTCCCACCCGAGCACAAGCGAACCACCCCTAGTTGTGTCCCAACTAACACTGATATTGTTCCCACTTACCCACTGCGGTTATCCAGCAGTATGGGATTTTTAACGGCACTACTACGGTCATCCAACAGAAGCTTCCCGAGAGGTCACCCATCTTGTGACTACTCTCGGCCGAGAACGCTTAACTGAGAAGTTTTTCCCACAACTCAGTCAAGTGAACCCATCAGGCCCCGGTGTTAGGGAAGGATAAATCATTACTTATATTCCATTCGGCCATCCACTACAAAAATAACGGGGTATTACAATATCACCACCTTAAATTGGAGCCGTCATAGGTTCCTGAATATATCCAAGCCCAGATCTCCGACGTTTCCTGCCCCTCATGAGAAGCACTTGGACCAACCCCGTCCAGCGTACCTTCTCATCCTCGGCAGGTGAACCGTCGTGACCCGTCCCTCCACCGATACTGTCCCCCACTTAGCTATTGCAGGTATCCGATAATGTGGGGTTTTCAACGGGCATCGTTGCGGTAATCCAGCAAAAACTTCCTGGGAGGTCACCCATCCCTGGATTGCTCTCTCCCGAGCACGCTTAACTGCAGAGTTGTCTGCTAACGCTGGAGCCAACCGTTCTGAAAAGGCCTCGGCGTTAGGAAAGGACAAGTCATTACTTATTTTCCATCCGACAAACCACTGCCGAAATTGGGGTATTACAAGTTATTTATATAAGGAGCTCAAAAAACGAAAATTGAGGTCTAAATAATCACGTTTTTAATGTTTTGTTTTTTATTTATAGTCGGGATCATCTTGAAGTCTAAATAATCATCTTCCATAGTTGTGGTTCTTCGGAGTTACGATGTCTGGATCAGTCGTTCATAGTCGTTATTCATAAGAATAATTTTAGGTCTGGAGAAACTTATCAGTTATTCGTCAATTTTTATTCTGCTACGACAATTTTATCCATTTTAACGCTTCCAATATGGATCAGTATCAATTTAAACACTTCCGATATGCATCAATACCTTTTTATATTCAAGTACACAAACTGTTTTGGACAATTCACGAACTTTTCAAATACAAAAGGCTCCTGAGCTACGAGACGACTAATTATTCATGAACTATTCTGAACAGTTCACGAACTGATTTTGGTCTTGTCGGTCCCGGAACTACTTAGTCATTGTTCCTTAGCAAACCACTTGGTGCATTACCTATAACATACAGTTGCACAGTCATTAAATGTAATTCAAAGCAAATTTATCACATGCTTAGATAAATAATTTATATGGAGAAGTTAAGCTTGCTTGGTTACAAAGAAATTTTTAAACATATAAACTAGTTCACGAACATAGATTTTTTTTGTAAGATACCAAGCCATGTTCATCAATATAAATAAAGGACTTCCTGCAAACTAGAATCTCTATCCTGGCACTTCTGGTGAAACTGTATTAGGTTACGGATTTGAAAGACTTCACTAAGGGATTCGTGAAGCCCAGTCAGATTATTTTTTACGTGATAGATTTTTGTTATCCGAATCTTGTTATTATTGATTGTTGTAGTTTCTGAACTATAGATCAAGAACAAGATAAATAGAAATCAAAATTACTCTTTGTCTCATACTTTGTGGTTCCACAATATAAAAATCTAAAATATTGCGGTTTTAATTTATTTATGATTGTTCTTGTGAGGTAGAATCAATTAGGCATCTCTGTAAATTTTAAGACAGTAAGTTGTCCTAATTGTTGAGTTTACTCGATATCTTCTTTTCCTACATAAGCATATAGATTTCCATTACCTTGATTAAATATCTTTATGAAGGAAGTTGAATATTCTATCTGTTGAGGCAGAATAGTTCGTCTTAACTTAGGAAGCAACTCCTAGCCTAGTAAAGTACGTTAGTTAGGGGAATCGTTTTACGTATGGTCTTACCCGATCTAAGAGACGTAAAGGAGCACAACTAAAGATGAATTGCTTGTAGGGTCAATTCACTTTCAACTATATTCTAGTATGAAGTCTGATAATAGGCTAGTCTGTAGCGGCTTAATACAAGATTGTAGTTTTTCTCTTAAACAAAATTCTTGTACACGTGTGTATGCTTTTATTTTTCGGTGTTAAAAGTTTTGTATCCTTTTAATTATTAGAAGCACCACACAAGTTCAAAATCCTATCGGATAAAAAACTGGTGGTGTACTTGGTACCCTATTCTTTTCACTTGGAAACGTTTTCAAGGGTTAATGACACATTTTAGGTGATGAGATCGATGGACATTTGTTGTTGAGATTGGTGGTTGAAGAATATATTTCCTTCCTGGTAGTGGCAGTAGTTGTTATCTACTACTGTAAGTAAGTAGTATTGTGGTCTCCAAAGTGTAGTTATGAAAATGGGTAAATGGTAGATGTGAATATTAAGGGTTTGAGTTGAAGTCCTTGTGACTTGAGGAAGGTTGAGTACGAACAATCTTCATTTTAAACCACGGTTATGACCATTGGAAAACTGCCTTGGCTACATGGATGAAGGAACGAGGCTGGTCTAAGAGAGGGAAGCAAGAATAAAGAGAGAGATAATGACAAATTGTCCCTTTGTGGGCATCCGTTAAAATTGGAATGATACAAATATCATGGTAAATTTTGGGTACAAAAAGAATGGTGTGAGATATATGTGTAGGAGGTTGATCGATGACCTATTTATAGCTCAACCTCTGATTTCAGGTCGATGGAATAAGAATGAGAGATGCGACAAGCATCTCATCGGTGATCATATGAATTATTGAGGATGGGTCTAGTTCATCCCTTGATTCTCGTAACCTCCTTGAACACTGTTTTCTTTAACTGTGAGAAACAAAGCTGGATATTTTCCATGCATGTCGTAGACCGTCAGGTTAAAACTCTAAAGTTATCCCCCTATTTGTGCGACTGAGTCATCTTTCGTGTATGATGTGTCAACATGATATCAATATTCTCCTTAATCAACGTTGAAGAGGTGGAGGAATATTCCCTAATTTGTGCATTATGACTAGTATGAGTCATGTGGAAAGTACAAGATACATGAGATAACATGTGGATCATGTGTGAGACACGAGATGATCTGAGGTTGAGCATCAACCTTGTATGGCCATCCATACATGGTTTTGTAGAGGTCGCATTTTTTTTTGGTTTCCTCGATGAGCGTAAGGAACTGTGGGGAGTTTGTGTATAGTTATGTTAAGTGAAGGATTTTGAAAGGCTCAGACTGATGGTGCTAGTTGTGGGCTCGCTTATGAAACTATGGACGAGGTTTGTGCATGAGGATTAAGCCAGTGGATGATAAAAGTGAGGCTTGTGTACGTGTTTGACGAGAGTGCCTCGTGTTTGTATGAGACTAAAGAGCGTGCTAACTTGACGATGAGTATCGTAGAGACGTTAATAAGAGTTAGTCATGGACGCATCCATGAGAGTAATAAGCACGCCTGAACAGTGAGTTAAGTAAGGGGCGTACTAGGAGTCAGTCACTAGGTTCGCATAAATGAAGTTTGTTCTTACGCCTCAGGTAAATATCTCATGTTCTAAATGAGATTAAAGAGCATGTGACTTGACCAATGTGTCTCGCAGAGACGATACTAGGAGTCAGTCATGAGGCTCTCATGAGAAAGGGTTTTGTGTGTTTGCACATATAATTAGATCGAAAAACCTATTTTTACGTTGTTGACTAGAGTGTGAGTTTTTCTCAAGTAGCGCAGAGCTAAAATGATAGAGCTCTATGGCATAACTGAACTAGTCGAAACATATCACAGAATGTTTTAGGGATGAGCTGGTCTGGATGACCCAAGTCTACTAGATAAGACCCATTACGACTCTTTTATCCTTAATTTTCGTGTCAAAATCAGCATCTACAATCACAGATCAGGATAATCGTGATGTCGATACGTCATTATCAGAGATTTCTATTGATACAAGGAGTATGGAATTATAAAATTGATTATCAAAGATCTCCCTTGATAATTAATTATAAAACGAGTATGATGATATTTGTATGAAATTCGTAATTCTTGTGGGATAAGGTGTCCCCTCTAATAAATTATAATATACCTGCATTTAAGTTGAAATTATTACTTCCTCCGTCTAAGTTGTATAGACGAGGTTTTTGCTTGTCCATCCAGATAGGCAAAATCATACCCCAACGTTATTTTTTATATACATGGCCTCATTAATGTTGCATGTGTATCACAGAATAACATTAGTTATTCAGTAATAAAGATTAATATCGTAAAATTACGCTGGGATTAGGATAAAGGAAAAAATACGAAAAATTCTGGACTTTTTTAAAATCCATTTTTTTGAAAAGAAAATAAAATATCCAATTACAACTCAGAAAGGCTATCTTCTGGTAAGAAATTGGTCGGAAGCCTAACAACAAGCTGAGCTCCAACATCTTTTTGAATAACTACACCTAACTTATGAAAAAGAAATTCTCCGACTCGAACATTAGCATCATGGCTAGCAATATAATTGCGCAAGCGCTTCAGAAAATCTATGGCATCATCAGCCAACTCCCCAAAGGTGGTAAAAGCAAGTGTCCCAAAACCATAACCATGAGACATGCACTTCTCTAAATATTTAGCATTCTTGCGAGTAACAACATTCTTAATGGGGAGACCCGAGGTAAAGATACGAACTCCACCACCGGTAAAAAGAGAAACACCAGTCACATTCAAGCACACATCATGTCCATTATCCCAGTTATGCACAAATATGTTAGCCGGTCTCAAAGCAGTGCCATTATTCGCAAAAAGTCCCAAATCAACCTTCTTCCTAGCCGGCACAGTCACACGACAACACATGTATTTTTTTTTTAACTACGATATTTCTTCTCTGCGCCTATATAATTTGGACGAAAGATACTGCATGACAACCTTAAGTGTTGGCATATGAGTGGATTAACACTACAGAACACCTTTACACAACCTTGATAATTATGATTCAAACACGCTAAGGCTCTCTGCGGGTGAAAATCAATTATTTGTTTATGGGTTGTGTACGTTAAGCAAACAATTTTCAATTAAGATATTCTTCTAACCTAGAAAGTCATTATTTTGTAATTCTAAAATTTGCCCCCATCTTGAAATGTGTTTTACCTGTGCACTTTAAGCAGGCAAGTCTCAGTTCCACAGAGTCTTAAAGAGACAATCAACACTTCGATTAGTCAAACTTTGCTACCCACATGATGGTCAAGAACAGGTTTTGCCAAAGAAGGATCCCAAGTTGTTGTTTTTTTAGGATAAATTCACACTTGTAGTTTTATTTGATAATTGAGGTAATCAATTAATTAGTTCTTTAATTGAGTAGATTTATAAAATGAAACCATCATCATTTAACTTATTATTAGTACATCAACGTATTAGTTGTTGGGAGTTGTCACTGTTTGCATCTTTTTTTCTGTCATTTTGTTTCTCTTCTCTTTTGTCATTTCCTACAAAAAAAACCTAATTATATTATCCTAATCTATTTCTACTCCTATTAGTTTTAGCCACATTATCAACTTTCAACGGGAAAATTTTGTATTAGTGAAAACACAACAATAATTGGGTAAACAATGTATGTAACGTGCACGGAACGCTCCGATAATCGATAATTTCATCGGTGAATATCTATTTAATTGTATTTTAATATAACTGTATTATTTGATCAGTGTTTGAGTCCAATCTAACAAAATTGAATAATACTGGCGGAATATCGAAGGTTGTATGTGGGATTTCGGTGAGGAAGATGCCTCAATAGCTCAATTATACATCTAGTTGACAATAATTTTAAGTCACATAATATAATAAAAATCATAGAAGGCCTTGTTTGTGATAGTGATTAAGTTGATTCATGTTTAATGCAGCTAGTGGGAATTAGTGACACCATGTTGATCCTTGGTTTAGTTTAGATATGTATGTAGGGTTGGATGCTTAAGGTTGTGTCACAGTCACACCATGATACTTGTCAATTATTTTTGTTTTGTTAATCTAGTTCTAAATTTTATTTTAATCAGGGTTTGAGATGTGCAACATGACATGCACTTCTTTTATCATTTAGTGATGAGATTTTAATCAATTTTTCCCGGATTAGAAATTTGTGACCACGTGGACCCGTTGTTATTACGATGTGTCTTTCAATCTTGCGACCTTTGCCAAAAATCAAAACAGTTCGTTGTCTAAACTGGGAAAATTGAATATCCAAAAAGAACAGAAAAGAAAAAGAAGTGAATATTTATTTGTTCACGGATACTAAATGCCTCGACCCCAACCTCAGTGACCTATCAAAACCTGAAATGACATAAAATCTACTTGTTAAGTCGTTTCCCACCACCAATTTTTTCTTTTTTTTTTTGGAAAGGAAATTTTTATTTAAAGGCTCGAATATTCAAGGGTTACATATTTTAGGAATGTAGCATTTCCTATCTTTACAATCGGATGAATAAAATAATAGCATGACTAATTTCCAACTATAAGCATTAACTTCTGACCATCTTGTTCGATTATAGCGTCCAGAATTTGGATATTGTTTCTGCAAAATCTCCAACTGTAGATTCGGTACAAAATCTGTCATTCATTGTTGAATGCCCGAAAATATCTCGTAATATTTTGAGACCCCATGACTCTCGTTGGAAGAATATGTTTACGAATTTTTTTCGCTGGAAAAGACATATCCGCTACTGATGATTCAAATTTTGAATTTACCTCAAGTACTAACGATAAGCGGTCAAATTTTATTAGCTCACCATCAGTTAAAATATCTCTAGTAGTTTTAAAAGTTGTTGTTTTATACACCACACAAAATTTTAGACCCACAATTAGAGAAATTTCAATCCCCGACGATAAAATCCTACACAATAAAAGTTGTGACATGAACATTCAAAGGTCTAAAGTCTTAACTATGCTTCCCGTTAAATCTTTATCAATGTCGAAAATTTTATTTTAAAATTCATAATAGATACACAATCATATTAATATTGTTTTTTCATGATTATCATAATATAAAAATTATAAGGTGAGACCTTAATTACTGGAGTTATGTTTTAAGGCAAATGATATTATTTAGTCAATGCCTAAAAACTCTAATGCTGGAGGTCTAATAATCCTAATAACGACCTCCACAAGAAAAATAATCTACCTACAATTGGAAATGCTTTTCTTTCTATAAGTTACATTACTTAAAAAAAAATAAACAGGGAAAATCTATCGTATTTTTATTCTCACACCATCTCACATTTTGGACGTTTTCTTGTCCTAAATTTTTGTGATATGTTTCTTCTTATAAAGCTCTAGGTTTCTACCAAAATGAGTGTATTCCGAGACGTACAATACCACCGTTGTCGTTTACTATTTTAAAAACGAGACGTTGGGAATCAATGGATTTTTAACTATGAAAATTAAGATAGTGTGGTCTAGTATATTTTTTTTTTGGACAATCAACATATTTCAATTCATTCAAATCAAAACAGTGATTACATGTTCAATTACAAAAATAATAAAAACATCAAAATACAGGATAGTCAAGACCCTAGTACAAATAAGGACATCAATTACAAGTAGATCGCGAAGAGAAAGAGCAATAAACTGCAAAGATATCCAATTTCTTTTTATGTATAAGGGAGAGATTACGTTAGATTCGGAAATGATTTCCGATTGCAAGGTATATAGATTTTTTTTTTATATAAGTCAAAAAATGCAAGGTATATAGAGCTTTGTGAAAGGAACATGTCCCCAAAATATTAACTTCAAGTCTGACACCATTTCGTTTTTATTCACAAAAATCATCCAGTGAATGAAATAATGTGAGAATAAAAATGTGAAAAAAATCCAATAATAATAAGAAATCACCTCTCTTTTCTTTTTCTTCTTTATTTTGTCTTCCCTTTTAAAAACTATCGAGTCTTTT
The DNA here is from genome assembly GCF_003573695.1 of Papaver somniferum. Classification (NCBI taxonomy): domain Eukaryota; kingdom Viridiplantae; phylum Streptophyta; class Magnoliopsida; order Ranunculales; family Papaveraceae; genus Papaver; species Papaver somniferum. Next base: position 194,460,570 of record NC_039360.1, read on the forward strand.
CATTTTTACTGCTCAGATCTGAGTAAGGATTCCATTTTCTTTTCTAGTTTTAGGTAATAGTTTATTGAATAAGATGTTTCTACACGATTTTTTGTGTCTGTTAACATGTTTCTTCGCCGTTTTAGGGAGATTTTTCTTCGTCGTTGTGGGGCGAGTTCTTCGATCTTTGATGGCTGGTTCGTGGGTTGCTACTCTTGATTCAAAAATATCAACGATTCGATCTACAAGTTTATGGAAAAAATACTCCTTCCTTCCAGGAGCATCTCTTTTCAAAGAAGAATACAATCAAATCAAATGGTCGGAATTATTTCCCGAATATACCATCATCTTCCCCTTATACATAATCAAAAATTTTGTATCTCTGCGATTTATTGCTCTTTTTCTCTTCGCGATCTACTTGTAGTTGATATCCTTATTTGTATTAGGATTTTGATTGTCTTGATATTTTTTTATGTATTTTGATGTTTTTGTTAATCTTGTAAGTGAACATATGATCACTATTTTGATTTGAATGAATTGAAATTTGTTGATTGGCAAAAAAAAAAAAAAAAAAAAAAGAATCCTTGCCCGTCCTTTAAGCAAAATAATGCCACTAGATATACGCAAGTTATCATAGGTTGATTTATTTTCTAGTGAATTAGTCAAGGCCATCCCAATGCTCTGGAAACGGACAGATATCCATAAATAAAGTCGTCATCAAATGGAAAATGACTCTCCTTGTAAGTTTTTCTTCAAACTGGCTTAATTGGTGTCAATTTTTATTTCATTTTGCAAGTGTCGTCATTATATATATTTTAATTAGCATGGCCATTGTCAAACCTTCTAAAGAGGCAACATGTCTCTAGTTAATATCCCAGCTCTTGTAATAAGAAAAAAAAGTTAATTATCTGGCCATTATTGAAGCCAGACAACTACTTTGATGTGATTTTCTTATGAAGGCTCGACTGCAAATAGAAAAATACGTGCCTGGAACAAATTATATGTTAACAATGAAAAATCTTGGTGGAGAGATACGTTTCCGAAGGACTTGGACTAGTGATTTTTCTGCATGAAATCTTGACAATTTCAAAACCACCTCAATAACCCCAAATAACTTAAGATTTCAGTTGGCATTTCTTTTAGTTTATACGTTGATCTCAAGTTTTATTATATTTCCTATTGCCATTTCTTTGATGATGTAAAAGCTTGCATCCAAATCTTTTCCGGACACATGAAACATGAGAAAGTTCTCCACGAAAGGTGAGAGAGTTGGTGTAACAAATCACATGAGCTGAGTAACATTTTGAAGTCTAAAATTAACCATCCAAATTTTCCATCATTTTTTTTTATTTTTTCCTTCATTCTTTTACAGTTTAAATTAAAAAAGGAATTAGAAGAATAGAAGCAGCAAGGGGATACAAATACGTGGGACCCGCACACATCTGATTGGTTTATCTCCATGTTAATAACAAGGTACAATACATCTGTACTGCTCAAAATTAATGCGACATAATAGAAGAAACCAGTTGGGCACACTATCCCTTATACTGGAAAATACGTGATAAAACAAAGGAAAATGTAGTATTGTTGATTTTCCCCAAGATACTAGCCAAAAAGAATAAACAACAACAGGATATTTTCTCTCTACAAGAAATGAGGAAAAAAAAAAAAGTAAAAGCAAACAAAACAGATTTCGTTCGAAACTGTTTACCGAAGAAAGGGAAGTCACTGGTGGTGGCGTGAATGCAATGCAATGAGGATTAGGATTTGCCTTTTTTATCTTGTACGTACGTCCGATGGTACATTCCTTTTAGAGAAAATGAATTTATACGATAGTTTGGTTTTCTGGTCTTGGTGGGATTGTAACTTGGGATCTATTGGTCACTAAGGACACTAGCTCATTTTCACTATTTGTGAATGAACCTTTAGTATGATATCTCTCCATAAGTATTGAATTTTTTGATATTTGAGTGGTCCTTGGGTCATTAGCACTTTTGTGCGAGGGAGAGGACTTAGGCAATGGGCTAGTTGGTGCAATCGCACCGAAGCACGCACGTCGCCGCCGTCCGTGCGGGCCGGGCTCGGGTGTGGGTGTGCAAAATAATTCTTTGGAAAGAATCTGAATTAATTGAAATTGTTTTAATGCGCGTTTATGAGACCTCTCTCTATTCTCCCCTATATAAAGCGATCACTTTCTCTCATTTCGTTTTGTGTCCAGAAGAGCTACTATCCTCTTCTTTTAGTCTTCTCCCCCTGTGTGGTCCTTTATTTTTCATTCCGTGCACAATCGTTGTTGAGGTCGTAAGAGTGGGCAAGTACTGTAGTGCTAACAGTGTATAAGCATCACTCATTCTTGAGGCGTACCGGTCAAATATCGTGTTAAGGACAGCGTGTTGAACACGTGACTCTGTCATCTGTTTGCAGTCCAATTGAGTGTTTATTTACCTTCCAAAAATTAATCTTTTTATTCTAACATCTTTCTTGAGTGTTTTATTGTTACAGACGCAACACTTCCTTCCAATCTTCCCTTCTTCTCGACCCTCAACTGTCGCTTTATCCACATCTTTATCTCTCACTGTCACTTTATTATGGCAATAGGCTAATGGCAACAGTCATTTGTTTGGTTTCATACTCTTTCCATTTATTTCTGTTTTTGCTGGCAAAGCTGTGATGTCCTAACCATTTTCTGTCCAATGATTTTACCGGCTGTATTACAATAACAACGACAATTATCGAAGTATCAAATACTATAAGTGTGCGTTAAGATGTATAACTAAGAGATCACATCTAAGTATTTCATTTGTAAGCTGTTATGAGACGTAAATATCATAACTGGCCATTTGCAAAATGGTCGAGTTAATGCATGTAAATATATTACGTAACACAACCACACTCGCAAATATTTTACATTATAGAAAACTAGTTTATGCTAAAATGTTCAGTAACAGTCGACAACGGTGGCCGAACGGAACATGCTGATGCAGTGAGAACAAAGTCCACACGACACCCTAAACTACTGGAAGATGATTCCCCAACAGTACGGAAGGATAAGTGTCTGCGAGTGCAGTCGTACTTCTAGCTAGTTATGTTTGAATGACCGGCAGTTGGAATATCAACATGAAACGCGGAGAATTCAATGCAGCTCAAAAAAATTTTACTTGCTGTCCAGAAGAAGATGGTAGGTTAACCGTTAATATGTGCATGGACCCTTGAAGCATACCCCGAATTGTCTTATAAGATATGAAGGATGGACCCTTAGACTTCAAGTTGTGATGTGAACGTTGTACAGCCGTACTACATGGCTGCTACTCCTGTTTTGCAGCCTTCTGTTTTCAGTCGAAGTGTGATCGCTTGTACCACTACCTTGTACACATTTTCCCTTCTCTTTAATGTCAAACAGGTTTCGAGGGAACCCAAAAATCCACTACGTAAAAGAAAGATAAGGATCAATCATTACATATTTGTGTAAATTTTTTCCTACTTTGTCATTAAAGTTGGGCTAGCTCGACTCGATCGGTAAGATAAGGATGTAAGCTTGAAAATAGTCAAATTGTAAGCTCAAGCTTTTAAAAGTACGAGGGGGGCACATGGTGAGGCATGTTTCCACCTAAACTTCGTTTTAGATCCACTTTTAACGGTCAATGTTCGCTACAAAGGAAATATGACTACTTAAATTTCTCAATTTTCATACTCACAACCAGGGTTCCAACGGTTTGTTTCAGATATAAAAAAAATATAAAAAAACAAGTACATGTCTGAATTGTCAACTAAAACAGTAGTAATTTGGTGGAACCAAAATCGGAAAAGATCTTACATATGGTCGGTCTGTAGGGTTCCTACGGCACTTTAGCTTATGCAGAGAACAATATGGCAGTGTACCTTTGTTGTGTCTTTTTAATGTTAAAAAGAAAAGGAAATCTTACTGATAAGCATGCAGTGTGGCCGGGCACCTATATTTTCCGAGGATAGAATTCCCATTTTGAAAGTTACTGATTTGCATAGAATTTGCTCCTAGGCCATATATACCTTCATCTTGACAAAAATATCCCTTGACTATAGCCATGTGAAATTAGAACACCATTAACAAATCCAGTGTCCATAATCCATATGCACATTACCCACATGTGGGTCCAGTAGGGCACGAATAGACCAAACCATATGAAATATATGAAGGTTCATTGCATGCAAAGGGCCGTGATTTTCTTACATGTCCTCCTGTATTTCATATACTTTCAACGGAAAGTAATTCCACATCCATTAAAAATTTAATATCACTCTCCTGAATTCTACGTGGCTGTTAAAGATGGGTATCAATCCCTTACCAAAACATGTTTTGTCTTATTTGTAATTTGATACCCCACGTAAAGCAAATGGAATTCCACACTTGTACATTTTAGTTTAATAGCCAATGCAACAACACATTTTAGGTAATTTCTTACAAGTGCACATCCTTACTCACAACAAGGAGCGATGAGTAATGACCTCTGGCATTGCCATAATAAAAACCAACTTGAAACATGGGAGTTGATGGAAAGCTGCTTAATAAATATACGTGGTCTCATGATTCAGGTTCCTTACGGTCCACTCTCTTATTCAAAATTCAAAGAAAAATTCAAAAAAATTTGAAGATTCGACTAATAATAAGAGGAAAATAATAACAAAAAAAAAAAAAAAAAGCAGGAAGAAAAGAGATTCTTGGGATGAATTATTGACATTAAAGAAGCACTCATCTGAACACTGGCTACTTGGGGTAGTGCACAACACAAGTGACGGTACCCTTTGTTTGTGAACCAATGCGTTTCCTTTTCTCTTAAGTGACTACTAGTACATAAAATATTTTTGTCACTAATTATTCAAACAATAGTGCCAGAATTATCGGTTACAAATGTTTTAGGTTAATAGAAAATTCATCCAATGAAAATTTCACAAGTAAGATAATGTTGATGTAACATGTAATCAAACATGATAAAATTACTTAAGATATTGTAATTAACCACCGATCCGGCTACGATGAGAATGAGACGCATACTTAGAGTATGAGTGCCCTCCCGGAGACCCATCCTACTACTATTGACAGTCTTTGCACAATCCATTATTCTGTCCTTTGTGTGGGTGTGGGCTTTTCCAGAAGGACGATATGCTCATTTTTCACCTCCAAATTATTTGAAGTCCGTAACTTGTTGTTATTCATCTTCTTCATGATGTGTGGATCTAAAGCTGCACTGTCTTGAGTTTTTCTGGGGTATGTCTTGCAACCAAAAATCAGTTATTGACTTGTACGCTTGAAGCTCGAAATCAGCTCATTTGGATTGTGCAACTTGTAGACAATACATCATGTACAGTTCAAACAAAATTTGCAGTTATCAAGCTTTAGAATTTTAAAGCGCCAGATGACAAGAAGCAGTCAAGATAACTTGCCAACACCTTTACTCAATAGACAACATGTCTTGGAGACCATTTTTGTTTGCCCCATACACTATGTTCTCTCAATGGCTTGTTCGTTTTCTTCTTTTACGATAAAACTAGAAAACACAAATAATTGGTGACCAAGTCATCGGAATGATCTTGATACGAGAAATTAATAATGTACACCTAAACCACGAAACACCTGTTTGGATGATGAGCTTTTCTAATTTGTTGCTGTTTTTGTTGAGAACTGCCAAGAAGATAACATTTTTTTTCTTTAGCTATTTTAGAGTTATTAGCTTTTCAGTTATCAGAAGGAACAATAGTTGACATTTTTACAAAAACTAATTCTCATTATTTCAACTGAAGAGGTATTATCATCCTTAAAAATCATTTACAGTAAATTAAGCTTTCTCATTATCTTTTATTCTTTTTGCTTACACTAATTCTTGCTTTAGTTATTGCCTTTTGCTAATAATGACTTCACCAATAAAACATGTAATCCCTATGACCTAAAACTCCTTTATTTCAGGGTTGTTAGCTCCATGGCATGCACACATCAATTCATCAAAGCCAAAAAGTTCATTTCTTTGCTTTGCCCACCATCATACAATATGTTTAGTAGTGATCTTAGGATATATAATCATCATCAATCTCCTAGCTTTATCTAAAACCTACTTCACTAACTTATTTTGAAACCAAAACTTGGTTTTTTATTTTTTATTTTTTTTTTGCTTGATGTCTCATCTTTATATATCTATGTTGATGGATATGTTTTGTTTGTTGATCAAATAATAGAAAATTCCACCCTGACAGTTTCTCTCATATGGAATTTACCAACATGGAAATGCTTTAGATTTTTTTTTTGGCCAAATGCATGTACAATCACAGGCTAAGGAGATTATAAAGGAAAAAAAAAAGAGAGGCAATGGATTGTATTTGAATATATATATATATATATATAGATGAAGTGAAAAGTGACTGCAATGGTGGAGGATGACTCTCATGTGTTACCTTTTGTAAAGGACTCTAAACTGCCCATGCTTCATGACAAGGGCCTATTATCTCTCACTCACTCTCAGCCTGTGAAAGCATTCATTCACTTTTCTATCATCAAAGAATCTAAACAAGTAAGAAGTTGTATTTGAATGAAGGGGGAGAAATCATCAAGTACACAAATTTTTGTAGGACTCTTTTAACACCACCCACTTGGCCTAGAGGGAGAGAACAAAAGTAGAAGCTTTGCTCAACTTTACTGTTTGGCCCTATCTCTTTTTATGGATTCTATGTTTATGTATACATATATATATGCCTACCCTTTTTTGTGTTTATATCAAAGATTATATGCTGAGACAGAGAGTGGTGAAAATTGGATGGAATGGTTTTAGTAGTGATTATGATCAAAACCCTAAAAAAAAATATGGAAAATTGCCATCTCAAAAGTAGAAGAAGATTGATTCATGGGTTTCTTTCTTTACATGTGAGTACCCATTTGGATAGGTAGTGTCTTTGTCTTCCATATTGGGTTTGTGGGCCTATCAAAACAAAAGATTCAATACTATTAATTTCATATATATTGCCCTGTCATAGTTTCACACACAGACATATATATATATATATAGAAATTCAGTCTACTATGAATCCATTTTTTCATGTCAATACATGTATAGCCTTATTCTAAATGAAATCAATACATAAACCAATATATTCTAAAGCAGTATTGATGAAGGGGACCCTTGCTTCTGATACATGGAATATATGAGAAATTATTAGCCAGCGAAGTGGCTTCTAGCTAGTAGCTAGTCTAGTGTATAGTAGTGCATACTTGTTTGAAGTTTCTTCAAGTTTTGGTTCCATTTTTCCTCCCAACTATTCAACTTTTTTAATTTTGCACATCATTGACAAGAAAATAATTGTGATAGAGCAAGGCATTTAATCTTTCACCCTTAATCTTGGAAGGCTAGTCCCTAGCTTGCCCATTCTTTGTATAGTGTCGAGGATGATAAATGTTTGAAAACGATAGTTGCCAATGACCCTTTCGAGAACCTCAACCTCGAAAAATAAAACCGACGTACAAGAAAAAGATGTAGTACGTCCCATGATCATTTAAAATCACTCTAACCTCTCTGATTAACTTCTTCATTGCGGGGTTACCAGCAAGGCACAGTTAGCAGCTAACTTTTAAGCATGAAAAGGTTTATTGAATTTGAAGCACCCAAATGCACTAACGTCTCTCCTCTGATGCATGCTGTCCACTCTTTTGACAAAATAAGTGCATGCTTACCCACACTCTTTTTGGTGTTTGAAGTCTCTTCCGAAGAATCTGAACCTTTTAGCGGTTTTGGGGATGGCATGCATGCGAAGATGCATCTCTAGTCGAGTGCAGGGGCGAAGCCAGAGATCTAATTAAGGAGGAGCAAAAATATTTTACGGGGGGTGTAAATATGATAAAATGGGCTTAAAAACCCAACATATTAAGAATTTTGGGCTTTGAGCCGGTTAGGCAGGGTGTGCAATCATACACTGGCTCCGCCTTTGGTCGAGTGGTGGGTTAATACAACAATTCAGAGCGAGGCTCATAGTATAGGTTAATACAGCAATTTGAGTTAGCTGGAAAAGACCAAGTTTGATAATTTCATTTTTGACAATGTCATTTAAAAAATTTAATATGAAATTTTTCACGTGTTTGATCTCTCTTCTGATGATATAAAGATAGAATGTAGCAAAAGAAAAAGATTCTAGGATCCATAACAGTACTAACTATATAGGCAAGTGGGGATATTGGCAGGATAATAGTACCATATGATGATTCATGATAATGATAAAATTTACTGGCCCTAGCTAGAAGACCGGATACCGGTACGGCCATACATGTATAGTTAGGGGTAAATTGAAACGGTCCCCCTGGAATCTCATTCTAGTATAGTGCAACAGTAGGAAGAACAGAAGATAGCACACGAATGGTCCCCTAGAACCAAGAACAACCATTCATGGTCTACCCCGTAAGGCCATAACCAACGTCCTTATGTATTATTATTTATTCAAGTAAATAACAAAAAGACCCTTGGAAGCATCCTCACGAAGGAATTGTAGGTTATTTTTTGGTAGGCTGTCATTTCCAGAGGAAATGTTCCAAGAAAAAAATCCTCTTTTTTGAAAGTTTTAATACTTAGGAAGGAAGATAGTTGGCATTCAAAGGCTAGAAGACTGTTAGATAAAGGTGACTTTAGAGACCCCAGTGCCACCAATTTCTTTAGTCAAGAGCCCTAGTTTCATATTTGAGACTTAAGAAACAAACGGCAACTAGACTTGGCCAATGTAGTCCATAATTCTGGTGGGTCTAAGATTAAATGAGTCAACCTTATTTGGTGGCATGGGTTTTACCTTCGCAATCTAGCCACTTTGTTTGATTAGTTGGTAGTTGCGCTGGCTGCGAAATTACACTCAAGGGTTAAATGGATTATTAGCTTTGTGAATACTACTCCATGGCTGTTGGTGAGGGCAATTGAGATCCATAATGAGTAGTCAACGGATAATATCTCTTGGTTCGTTCAGTCCTGTAAGTATTTATTTTTGGTTGAAATATCATTTCTACTTGGAATTATGTTAGTAGGATGATCCATATCATTGTCAAATAAATTCATGATATATGCTTACTACTACCCAATCAGACTTGAAATTCATGAGCTACAACAATAATTTCAAAAGTCACAATCAATAGTCAAAAGAAGCTACAAATTTTTCCTAAATTCTTCTCTAAATTCCTTCAAAATCTCCTCTTTATGATCATTCATGTTTGACTTACTTGCTACTTAGTTTTCAAACCTCTTTAGAAACTTTCAAAAGATTGATTCACCAGACACTAATGATGAAGATGGTTGAAAAGGACCCATTTTGGCATACATGTGTATTTGGCCATAAGATCTGGGCCTGAGACAGAGCCCAAAGACAGTGAATTGATATTTTATGTCAAGATTGCTGAGTGCCACTATGATTGCTTATGAGAGAGTCTTGGTTCCAGACCCAGAATTATTGCCAGTGATGCAAAAAAGATGTCGACACAGAGAGTTTTGGGAGTACTAATGAGTCATTTCAATTCTGAAACTATATTCGGTGACCTAGGATCGCAAAATAAACAATTTGAAATTACTTGATCCGGTTTCTACGAGCAGTTGTACATACAGCCTAGTCTTTCTGACTAATCTAGTGGTACATACAGGCGCTACAGGCTTACATCTTGGCACCAAATGAGCATAAATATGAACTCAGGTTAATCATAGAAAAATACATCAATACTCGCCTGTATTCACGATTTTAACTTCCAAATATGTACCTTTACTGCTAGTTTGCATTCATTGGAATGAAAACACCAAGCTTAGCAAACATGGAGATCTATGGAGTAGTTTTCTGGTTCAAAGTTTTCACCTCACTAGTGGAATGAGCAAGTACTCCGCATAAAAGAGCTGAGAATAGAAAACCAGAGAGACAGAGAGGGATGTTAGAGCCTTTGGCTAAAACACTTCAAAATGGATTAGACAAAAATGACATGGGAAGATTGTAATTACCTGCCATATAAACATGTAAAAGGATGTTATTGCAGTTTTACTCTTTAGATCGATAGATTTGGCACGTAACCAGAGAACCGAAGCTAAAATAACGTGGCCCAAAACCTTGACAACAAAGAAAATTTGGAGTTAAAACTCATAACAATGATTCTTACCAGCCTATGAAGGGTACAATACAAGAAACATCGAGACTCAACCTAGTCCGCAAGCCTAGACCGGAAAAAAAATAAAGGTTGGCAACTCGAGTCTTATTCAACTTTAAAGCCTAAGTGTGATCACATAAATAATATTTTAGGAAAAGGAAAAAGTTGAACAAATTACAATCACTAGTTTACTCCAAGGGCTTGAAGAAGATGCTCCAACCAATATAGCCACAGCATAAGCCATCTCAAGGAGGTATACACAAATCCAGAATACCTGCTCAGGGATATAACCCATAAATCATCAAGTTCTTTTAAGAAAAAAAGAAAGAAAAGAAGAAACGTGAGAAGGTGTTTAATGACAACTCACACGCTCTTGACCAAGGCGTACAGTAAAAGAACGAATTCCAAATATCTTGTCTCCAACAATATCGGGTATGTCCTATTCAACAGCAAATTTAAAACTCATCAGAAGCCCTTCAAAATTAAAAAGCCTATGAATGTTGAGGAATTGCGTCTTCATCTCAAGTTTCAACCATCTAGCTTATGAAATAGTTTTCAAGAAAAAGGAAAATCTCATTGAAAAACGATAGACTGTACCTTGAATAAGGCTATCACAACCGAGAAGAAGCTCATGAATGCAGTCGCAAATATCAAAGGCCTTGTAAAGAAAACGGGTCTTCTATAAACAAATGTCTGCATATTTTTCAAAAAGTCAAGATCTACTACAGTACAAAAAATTAATTATTGGATGGTTAAACCGTTCCATAAACTCTTTTCCTTTTTATTCAGTTTGGAAATGAACCTGCATGTGCAGAAAAAATGCAAGCTGTACAATCACAGCTCGAACGGCTAGGATGCACATTGCTGCAACCAACGCAAATCTCTTCCATCGCAAGAATGGTAGCTGCAAACACAAAGAACTCAAATTGTTCAAACCATCGGCATAATATCACATTCCTATTGTCTGGTACACGTAAAGTTGATCTGGCATACAATGGATGACCTAATATTGTTCATGGAGTTTAAGCCAAGACACCTTTCACTTGAAAGTTTAGTGCAAGGACATATCAACACAAAAAAATTGTGCTTCAGTGTGTGTGCTTGTTTCAACTATCCAATGAGTCATTTCATGTTCAAGATAGTAAATCTATGGTCTACCGGCATGTTATTTTAGTACTCTTCATACCATGATATTTTGGGTTTCATATTCTTACCATCTAAATTTTTCCCTCAAAGTGGGTTTGAATTCTTTGAATAAGCATGATGCAATTAGGAGAGGTCTAGGAGAACTGATACCCCAGATGATTATTGTGAGAGTTAATCCAAGAAAAATGAAAACAAACTCACATCTATTGAATATGCTGTTCCGAGTATAAAACTGACAAAAAGTGCCCAGAATAATGGCCACGAACCAATAACCCATCCAAGACCAAAGCTCTGAAAACAAAAAAGTAGATTCATTAATTTTACAATATAATCAATGAAAACCTCGTTAAGAGATCATTTGACTACTTTAGCCGTTCTGTACGTTTTAAAAAAAAAAAAAAAAAGAAAGAAACTGCAACATCAAATACCATTGCGGCGAAAGATGTAACAATCATGATCCCTGTTCTAACAGAATACTCTCCTGACGCAAGAGGAAGATATGGTTTGTTAACCTGAAACATAAAAACACACTCTTAAAGTAAACATTCAAAATTACTAACAAAAAATATCAAGGCTCATACGTAATACTTAAGCACAAGAATTTTAACATCCTTGAAAAAAATAACTAAATCTAAATTTGCAGTCCTTTATGCAAGGGTAGTGAATCCATTGGATAGCTTATCGGAATTAGCACCATTAACCTAACACCAGGTAGACATGACGCATACACAAAATTTAACCTTTCAAAAACCAATGATTTAGGAGCCTCAGGTGATTCCTACATTAAAATCACTTTCTGTAGAACAGTTTAACATGGCAAACTTTGTGGAAACTTGCAATTAGTATCTTGTCAAAGCACATCATAATTCAACTTAATGATGAACAAAGTGAGGACAGACTGACTTGGATGGGCAACAAATCAGAAGGTAATTTACTGTTAAGGCTTCGTTATGAAATTCAAGGTCCTGCTAGATTTATACATCACAAAAGGGTATGGTCTACCTTATCACCTATAAAGGTTATTTTCTTCATCATATACTAAGCTGGTTTTGGAAAGATTGTTCCTCAAGATGTGCTTCACATAAAGGGCTGAAAGATCCCATGGGTAAATCACTACTATTTGTGTATAAATGGGGCACTATTTGTTGGACACCTTTTAATACATTGTGTTCAAGCTTGGAAGGTGTGGGCACACTTTCTGAATGAATCTGGGTTCATATGGGTTGTTCCTAATAACATTATAATTTTGTTCTCTAACTGGCCAGTAACTAGAAAAGGGGATAGAAGGTATATTGTATTGCTATTGTTTTGTGCCTTTGGTTAGAGCAGAATCTAATAGCCTTCCACAGAATCAGCCATGGAGAGGAGGATACGATTAAGGTAATCAAGAAGATGGTGCCTCGTTGAGTTTATAATAAGTCTGCATTTAGTGGTAGTTCTATGGATGATATTGTTATTCGACGGAAGGAGGTGATTCGCCAACCTTCTTATGTGGGGTGGGTTTGTGATGCAATTTTGTGGTGACGATTTGTATTTTGTCATTGCAGGAGGTGTTGATGTTTTTATTTCTGGTGGCTTTCTTTATCTTCTATGTTGAAGGGAAGTTCTAAGTTCATAATCATGCACTTGAGATCCTTACATAGTACCAATTACCTTGTCTATCTCGATGTCAGACAGCTGATTTAATCCGACAATGTAGATATTCATCAATAGTGCGGGAACAATGGCCTGGTAAATAGAGATTCAAAAGAAAACAAGAAAAACAGATTAATTAAACACGTCCAGTTATGTGATGGAAGGCTCTACTAAATGAACAAATCCAATGGCATTACCTCCAATACCCCAGTTAAGAACAAAGGTGAAACATCTGACAACCTCTCCACAGCAAGCAGAGAAACTGAGATTATACTCAGTGTCTGCGCAATACATAATAAAAATAAAATTTTAGCAAGTTTTTTCCGTTTATTGTAGCAGAACAGCTAGAAAAGGAAAACTCAGTGATCTAATTCAAACTACCCTCAACACCTGGAGATGAACAAAATGTAATTAGGAAAGAACTAGGTTCAAGCATCCATAAAAATCTTTGACATTTCGTTGAAATTTTGAAATATTCATTTGTCAATAGAACTGAAGTTTCAAATATTAAGGTATTCAATTGAAATAAAAACTTAACTGTGCCTATAACCGTGTGAGGCCGCGAAAAACGATAGAAAATATCAATGGCAGTCTGTAAGGGCTTCTGGGTGCTCTTGCTATTACCAGATTCTTCAGGCTCTGATTCTAAAGACTGTCCAGAAGCTGCATTCACGGAACCATTCTTGCAAGATCTCCCATTAAATTCATCACTGCTTTTAACAAAATGACTAATAGGATATCTTTGAGAACTTCCACTACTATAGTTACTTAAGACGTTCCGTGCTCTTGAGCGCGAAATTTGTACTGGTCCAACACCTATTAGTAATAACGATTGGGTGCTGTTAGATTATGATCAGGGGAAACCAAAGCAATCTATGTTACATGCTACACAGTCAACTAGAGGTTGGTAATGAAGTCCGACATTCATCAATGCTAAATGGAAAGTAGCTGCCTGTAGATTCAGAATCATCACATGCTACAAAGACGTAACAACAGTAAGCACTATTAAGAGTTTTGCACCAAAACTAAATGTGAACACGTTTGAAACTCACTTGGATACTGAACAGCCTTGAATGCATCGCACCTCCAACTCTTTGTAGCTATAAATCAAAAAGATAGTTAGAAATTCCAATTGAAACTGAAATCTCAAGCCCCATAAGGTTTAAAGCCAAAATAAATAGTTGCTTAAATCAGATAAAGTTGATTTTGAATTTTGTTGTTGTTTGTTTAGGGTTAATTATGATAAGAATTCATCAGAAATGTAAGTGAAAAGTTAAAAGATTATACCTTTAGAGAACAAAAAAGAAGTTAGAAATGGATTGGGATAGAAAGGATTATACCTTTAGAGAAGTCAAAAGAGTTAACAATCCTACATGAGAGATATGAAGAAGGTTTTGAATGCGCTCCTAGAAGTAACGAATCCATTGGGGCTTCTTCTTTAATCAGAAGACTGGTGACGCGGAACAAATTTAAGAACTAATTTTGATTAAATCTAGTAGATTTCTAATGATTTGGGTTCATGGAAGTGTTTATTCACTTTCACCTGAGAGTGTGGAACCCGCGCACTCTGAGATAGAGAGTGAGAGCACTGTTTCAGCTATGGTGAAATATGCCAGCGCGGCATATTCTCTTGTCTTGTTTTTCACTTCAAAAGAAGGAGAACGATTCTAGAATCTAGACTTAGGCCGGTTCCTATGGGGTGGCTAACGCACCCACTGGCCTGGCAAACTGGCCGCACTATAGTGTTAAGCGATCGAGTCTCAATCGAACGGTTGAGACTACACCTCTAGCGGTTGAGGTTCTGTTGATTTTAAACCTCCAACAGTTCTTTCTCCATCACTATAAAAATGTGACATTCACATGTAAAATTACACCAAATTTTTTACACAAAAAATTTCTATTTTTATCTATTTTATTTTTCAAAATGGAAAAGTTTGAATCTCAGCTTGACTTGGTTACCCAACTTGATTTTTCTGGAGTGTTGCTTGAAGCCGCCCTTAGTAAGATATGTGAAGGTTATAAAGAAATAGGTAAAAACCGAAGAAGTCTACAAGTTTTGGATATTAACCAAATCAAACCTCCAACTAAGAAAAGACAAAGAAAAGTTCAAGGAAGGAAAAGAAGAAGATAAACAAAGTGTTAGAGCATTGCTCGGTCGAACTCGCACGCGTTGCTATCTCAATAATATTTGTCAATATTAGTGATCAAAACTATATGTCTTGATTTCTAGTTTACTTATGACTAAGTCTCGGTCTAGGATAGTTAAGTGTAGTTGAGCTCCAGACTCCATGGTGACCATCTTACGAAGACGAAGAACTACTGGAGGAACATGTGGAACTTCATCCGACTAAAAGGTATATGGAGACTTGAACTTATCTATCACTCAAAAGTCTATTCTATCTCATACTCTTGAGACAAAGTCGTATAAGTATGATAGTTTTCATACATACACATTTGCTATTTCGAGCCGAGTTTACTCGCCTATCTTTTTCTCGAAATATGTGTTTATAAGCTTTTGCTTTAACCATTTTCATCTTTACCCATGACGAAAGTCATGATGATGTTTCAATCTTGAAAATAGCTTTGATGACGATAGTCGTGAATAACGATTGTTATAAAACTATAAAAGAATGTTTCAATGATTGAAATGTAGATTTGAGATTACCATCTATGGATATAAGCATATATAGTGTGTTCGCACAATAGTGTATAAATCCATGTGCCGGAAACCAAGTGCGTGCATATGTGTGCATGCGGCATTGGTGAAGGAGACAGGTTGAGTACGCGTACCAGGGGAAGTTTTCATACCGAAAATTTCCATTGAGTTTGTAGTTTGCAAACAAGTAAACCAGTCACCTTAGGTACGCATACTCGTACGCGTACCCACGGAAGTTTTCATACCCGAAAATTTCTACTGAGTTTGGAAACCAAAGCCAACTCAAATCCGGTAGCTAAGGTACGCATACCCGTACGCGTACCCAAGCTGGTTATTTCTCAAATCGGTAGTTCATGAACTTAAAAAAATAAATTATAAGGAATGCAATCTTTGCAAACCGTGGGTATATTGTTCATGAATTGATTCAAGTGGATCAATCCGATTTTGTTTCGATTGTGTCTATGAATCAAGACCTAAGCAATTGAACAACTCTATCATCTAGTTTTTATGAGTCATTTGAACTAATTATGAGAAAGATGAATATGGTTAATATGAAAGAGCTCATATGACTAACCATTAGTTAACTATTTGTGAACCAACTAAGTGTACACGTTTAGGTACGGTTACTCAAACCTAAATGAATACATTTTATTTGTGTGTGACAAGCTAAGTTTCGATCTAACGGTTGAAAGATATTAGCTTGGTTGAATCAGGTTTTTCATCTAACGATGAATATTGAATACTTTGTTACCAAGGTAACTTAGATTGCAAACCCTTATTTGAAAACTATATAAAGGAGAATCTGGCAACTGGAAAAACTAATCCCCACACCTCTTGTGTGATACTAGTTGGTTTGTTAGAGTCGATTCTCCTTTAACCTTAGGTTTCTTCTCGAGACCCTGTAGGTTAACGACTGAAAGACTTCATTGGGATTGTGAAGCCAGACGAAATTACTTCTCTTGTAGTTGAGCGATCTGATCTTGCCATTTTCTATCGTATGAGTTCAATTGAATAATTAACTTGAGATTATATCTCCAATAGGGCAAGATAAAAAGAAATCACAAACATCTTCGTCTCATCGTTTGTGATTCCGCAATATCTAGTTTCGCTACCATACGATTTATATTATTATGAGGTGATTGATAATACTAGGCTGTTCTTCAGGAATATAAGTCTGTATTATCAATTAGTTCATGTTCACCTTGATTTTGTCAAAAGACGGAACAAAAACTCATAGGTTTATCTGTGGGAGACAGATTTATCTATTATCATAGACTTTTCTGTGTGATACAAATTTGTTTATTAAAGTCTTCGACTTTGGGTCGTAGCAACTCTTAGTTGTGGGTGATATCAGCTAAGGGAATCAAGTGCATAGTATCTTGCTGGGATCAGAGACGTAAGGAGCGCACCTTGAATCAGTGTGAGATTGATTAGGGTTCAACTACAGTCCAGACCAAAGTTAGTTTGTAGTAGGATAGTGTCTGTAGAGGCTTAATACAGTGTGGTGTTCAATCTGGACTAGGTCCCAGGGTTTTTCTGCATTTGCGGTTTTCTCGTTAGCAAAATTTCCGGTGTCTGTGTTATTTCTATTCCGCATTATATTTTGTTATATAATTGAAATATCACAGGTTGTGCACAAGGATCAATCAATTAGAATAACCAACCTTTGGTTGTTGATTTAAATTGATTGATACTTGGATATTAGTCTTTGGTACCATCCAAGTTATATCTCTAGTATTTGATAAAGACTCGCATATTTCTATTTGCTTGAGTATAGATCAAATCGAGAGATAGAGATAGTAACTTCTTGATATACTTTTTATTAAGATTGAGTCTAAATGTCTAATTGATTCTCTTGAAAGTATATTAGAGTTAGTCCATATAGATTTCTAATCGAAATATTGGGTGAGGTTGTTGTACCCCCGCTTTTTCAATTGGTATCAGAGCAGGCAAACACGTTTAAAGACCTTACAAGTCTGTGTTTGTGCGCGATCTGACTAGATGGACAGTAAAGTCTCTATAAACGCTTCACCAGGAATAAACCACAATCTTAGTGAATGTTCTAAAACCCTTGTTATTCTCCAAAAGAAGTTGAATGAACAAATCCGGATCAACCGTGGTTTTGCTTCAATAATTGCAAAGCATAAGGATTTGACGTCTGTTAAAAAAATGTTCAGTGATGATGAATAACTCATTTGATTCCTCTCTAAAGGATCATATTAAGTCAAGTGTTAAACAAATTTTATACTTTGAGAAACTTGATAGAAGGAAGAACTTCTCAAATAAGATTACTGATGTTGGCACTTGTGTGTTTTGTGAGTTTCACATTCACGATCAACATACATGTACACGTTTTCAGAAAAGTATAAAAGTTGCGAGCAATATCCACAAGAAAGCTGAACAACTGTGTGCTTATCTAAAAAGGTGTACAATACTAACAAGAAATCCTAAACAGGAAAGTAGTATTAGTATGGGAGCCTTTGCTTTAAAATAAACATCATCCTTCCAATGGTTTCTTGACAGTGGTTGTAGCCGACATATGACTGGTGACCTTTCGTGGTTTGTCTCCACAAGCGACTTTGAAGGAGGACCGGTTACCTTCGGAGATGGGAGTTGTTGCTACATTAGCAAGAAGGGTACAATCAAGCTTCCCGGCATTCCAGAAATCCATGATGTAGTATACGTCAAAGGTATGACTGCAAATATTCTTTTTATTAGTCAAATCTGTGACAAAGGCCATAGAGTTGTATTCAATGCAAATGGATGTGACATCGTAGACAAAACTGGAAAAGTAATTTTTCAAGGAACTCGTGGTAAAAATAATTGTTATCTTCTTGATACTCAGTTTAGCAATTGTTGCAATTTGACTAAGGTGGAATCTACACATCTTTGGCATGAGTGTTTTGGTCACATCAATTATCGTCTCTTAACTAAGATCATTAACAAAGAACTTGTTAGAGGCGTTCCCAAAATCAATGCAAAGATTGACGGTGTATGTGGTGCCTTTCAAAAGGGTAAACAAACGAAAGTTCGCCATAAGTCATCCCGATATATTCTCACTAAGGCTCCACTTGATTTAATTCATATGGATTTCTTCGGACCAATTCAATAATCTACTGTTGGAGGAAAGAAGTATGCTTTAATTATGGTAGATGACTACACCAGATTCACTTGGGTATCTTTCCTAGCTCATAAGAATGAAACCCTTGGTGAATTTAAGATTATTGCTAATAGGATCCAGAATGAACAAGGTCGCAAACTAAAGAAAATTAGAAGCGACTGTGGCACTGAATTCAAGGACACCAAAGTATTTGAATTATGTGACAAACTGGGGATTATTCAACAATACTCACCACCTATTACTCCTCGAGCCAATGGAGTTGCTGAAAGAAAGAATGGGAATATTCAGATGGCCAGGGTTATGCTCCATAACAAAAACTTACCTCTAAGATTTTGGGGAAAAGTTGTCTTCACAACATTTTACTTGATCAACCGTGTCTATTTACGGTCTAAAACCCTAAAAGTATATTAGAGTTAGTCCATACAGATTGTTAATCGAAATATTGTGTGAGGTTGTTGTACCCCCGCTTTTTCACCAATTGAAGCGTGGAGGAGATAAAAATAGAAAAGTTGAGCTGCAGCAAAAGATAATAATGGCATATTATACCTGGAATGAAAAGGAATTTATTACAAGAGATTTTATGTGATTTCGATAGCATGTTGAGTATATAAGGGCCTGTTGTGGTCTTGAAATGAGGATGAAGAGTTTTGGATAGAACAGAGAGCTACAAACGAAGAAATCAAGCTCTGCAGTAATTCTGCTGCTGCTGCTACCATTGAAAAAGAATGAAGAACATTGACCATCACAAATAGTCGCAGAAAGCAGTCTTATATTCAACAACAAGTACTATCTATCATTTACAGTTCCACTCGCAATAGAGTTTTCGTAACTGTACTGCTTTGGTCACTGGAGGTCTTTAGCACTGAAAATCATTGTAAGAAATTTCTATTATTTTTAATACAATGATTAATCAGTTTTCTTCCATTTTTCTTCATATGAGTAGCTAAATTAATTTCTAGGATTTTGGAGGAAGTTATTTCTCTATGAATAATTCTTAATAATTATTTTCTCTGGCATATTTACTCCATTTAATGTTTTTATTTGCATAAAAATTTTCTCTTCTTGTATGCTTCATAATAATTGTTTTGGATTGTCTTCGGCGGTCGATCTTTTATAAGCAAAGGAAAATTAGGCTTTAGATTAACGACGAAAGCCGTAAAAAAATGAACTTGTAATTTCATATTCACCAAAACATGAGATTGGGTTCGAAACTGCTGCGAGATAATTAGGAGTATTATGTCCAGGTATATTTATTGAGTTTATATCATAAGAAGTAGTGGAATCCAAAACCTAGATTCGTCTATCCTTGGTAACATAAATCAAAATTTATCAGTATTTCTTTTATTTGTCCTAAAAAAACCTTCAAAATAGTCTGACTATCGAATCCTTTCTTACCACTTGTAAAACTGCATCAATGATCCTGTATTTTGTTAATCCATAAACATTACATACAAACCAAAATAAATTGACTTGCATAATTATTTTCTTAACCAGAAGCAATTGAAACAAACATACACATTATAGCACCGCAAGTGCACCGAATTTTGTTAAGAAAAAACACTTGATACCCAACAATAAAGAAGATATCAAACAATAAGACAAATAAATTGACACATTTTTTCTTAACCAGAAACAATTGAATCACACACACATCCATACACAGTATAGTGGAACATATCAATTGTACCGAAATTTTGTTAAGAAAAGGAAAAATATATGCAATATAAATAAGCTTTTCTTAAACAGGAAAACGATTAACTAACAAATTCGTTACCTCAAATTCCGCAGCCTCTTCTTTCTAGAAAGATATATCATTAAGCGCAAGTTCAAATAAGAACTCTCCCCCAGTGTGTTGTCATCCTCTAGAAAGAACAAAAGAACAACAACAAAAGAAACCTTTACCAGAGAAAGGTTAAAACGGTTTTAACTAAAGCATGCCAATAGAAAAAGTTGAAAACCTGAAACACATATGTTATGCTAAACAACTCATGTAAACACAAATTGATTCAACATATTGTGACTTTTCACATATGAGTTTCAATCGGAACACCTTATGATCCTTTGATAAAGCTTACCAACATGGGCTAGAACTTAATCCCGCTAAATAAAAAAGCCACACAAACTATAAGGTCGCATCATTTGAGATCGAATATTAAGGTTGATGAAAACCGAAATCAGACATCCATAAATCGAATACACAAAACAAAAATATAAGCATTCATTTACAGCCTATGTAATCGGTAATTGCAAGAAAAAATATAGAATAATAATTTATTCAAAAACAGACCTTATACAATAATTGAAGTAAATCAAAACGTTGATGTCTATTTTCTGGATGTAGAGACTGAAACGAAAATCAAGTCTCTTCATGATGTTGAGATCTCTTTCGCTTGATAAGAATAATTCTCCAAATTCCTTGAAGAGATCTTTGATCGAAGAATAATTCCTCAACCTTGAGTAAGTCAGGTTCTCCTTCGTTTACTATTTTTAGAAGTAATTGTTGTTGCTTGGCAAGGTGATCTTGAAAAAGTAAAGATTTTTCAAAAGAACGCTTCAACATCAAAACCTCTAATTTTGTTTCTGCACAAGTTCGTGTCATTTTTTGAAAATTTTTCTCATAATTGATCATGGGATAAGAAAGATTGATAGACTCCAAGAGGTGGTTCCAATTCCGTTGGAGTTATAGAACCTAGAAGAATCACAAGCCATTTTTTCAGCATATCTTTCAGAAACCCTTGCAGAGAGCTTTGCGTGATAATCTGTATTGTACATGATTCTTGTTCCAGAGGCATAAACAAGATTTTTCTCCTAAGAGACAAAGATTACGAAACTTATATATCAATAGTTTCCAAAGACTTGGTCACCGATTATGGAAATAAAAAATATTCTCCTTTAATATAAAAGAACCGAAATTTTCAATATTAAAGGTTTTAAGAAAGTGCCTTCTTGTGAATATTTTCATAGATCTCGCAAATTTTTTAGACTATTGTGTTATATACATTGAACTCATCAAACATAGTTTGAGCACTTCATGAGTCAGTGTATTCAAACAAGATACTAAGTATCAAGTTGAGACATGTTATTCTCTCCAACAGTTGTAGAGAGTCTTCCTTTACCCGTTCTCTTTAGGATCTTACTCCTCTTGTAAGACAGGCCAAAATTATTATATAAATGACTATCATCAAGATATTTTTAGGTATTACCTTATGTATTGATGAACTGGAGAATTTGTAATATTCCTTTTTGTTTGATTCCACCGTCTTTTTTGGTACCCATTTCCATGAGTTCCTAGTCTTTTGATCCTCTTTCTTTTTGTGATGATCAACTCTTTGAGAACCCTTTTGAGAATTCTTACGAGAATTCTCTGATCTAAGAAAATCATACTTATACATGATTTCTTTAAAAAAAGGTCTCATGTTACAACCTTGACTAGAAGTTGTATTTCAAGAGCTTGAATGAGGTGATTGTTGACAATTTCTTAGAACATGACCTTTGATTCCACTATGAAAACATCGTACGTAATGATGCTTATGATGTTGTGGAAGACTCTAGATGTGAGTATCCTGTCTTGCTATTTCCAGAGAATACAAATGCTTCCTTAGAAGATGAAAATTTCTTTCGAGAGCCTTCGATGTCATCCTTATTTCTTTTCAAGAGAAAGATTAAATTAGATTTTATGAATTTATCCGGGAGGATGTAATCAACTGATTTTTTGACATTAATGAACGTATTTCATCTTTTAGCTTATTGACATGTTTGGAAACTGTCTTTATCTCAAAATCATATGAGATCTTTAAGGCATTGTATTCATTTGCTGTTGTTTTTCTTAAGATCCCAGTCCTCTTTTCGTGATCAATGCTTTTCCTTAGATTCTCTTCCAAGGATTGGATCTTTGAAGAAGATACGATCTTGATAGAGTCTAAATTAAATCATCTTTTAGAGTAGTTAGATCAAGATTGAGTTGATCATTTTTAGCTTTCATATGATACAAGTCTTCAAGAAGCTTTCCTTATCTTTTTAGTGCAATAATAAATTCGGTTGGATATGAAAAATATTCTCCACTTAGTTCATTTAGCTAAGATGTTTTTATATACATGAAATCAATTTCTTCTTTATCATTATAAAGAGATTTTTCAGAATCTATGAATACAGGGTTTAACTTAACCTCTTCTTGAGAACATACAAACATATTTTCAGAAGAGAAAGTAGAACTTGTGGAAGAAGCCCCTTTTAAACATTTTTGAAAATTAAACCCATAGATAGATTTCCCCAAATCTTGTGACACGTTAACTGAGTCTATTTTCGGATTTACCTTATAGACTCATTTCTTATAGGTTGGATCACACCAAACACATTGTTAGATCTTTTCGTGTTTTCCTTCTATGATACCAATTCTAAGACGAGGGTACCCAAATACACCACAATCTTTTTGTTTAAACCTATAAGTCATCTACCGAAAGTGATCGTATATGGACAGAGTCGAGACAATACGACAAATCGGTTCACAATTTGTGTAATCGTATATGGATATGAGATCGAGACAATATAACAACAAGATAACTTGTGTGATTGACTATGGATACAAGATCGATACAATACAACAACGAAGTATGTTACTTGATAATAGGTTCGGTAATAACCAAACTCTATAGGATCACTATCAAGTAATTGGAGTTAACGTATGTGTATTCTACTTTATTATAATAAATAATTGTAATGCGGAAATCAAAGTAAAATACACAGAAAGATTTTGTTAAAGAGGAAACCGCAAATGCAGAAAAACCCGGGATCTAATCCAGTTTTTATTACTCTCAGAATTAAGCCGCTATACAAAATATAAACCAACTTCGTATAGTTGAGACCAAGAAGACTACCCCTAGCTACTTAGTTCCCTCAGTATATCTGCGCCTTCGACTTATAGAGTCACGCACGTGAAAAGCAAGTCCTTTGGATCGTATTCCAAACAACAAAGTAAGAATTTGTTTGGTAACCTTTCTAATCAATCTTTTCTAAGATGAGTCGTTGACAAAGGATCTTATGTTTAATTTAATAAACTCCTTTGTCTAGTTAGATCAATCTAACTTTAACTACCGAAATAGTCAAGTATAGATTCGTACTCAATCAAAATAAATCTCAAAGAGATATATTGAGAATGCTTATCTCACGCAACTAATCAATCGAATAAATATGACTCTAGTTGGATCCCAGCCGATAAAGGTTTGTGCAAACAATTCACAAGATATGAAAACTAATAAGAAATCTTATTCGTGTTCAAATATTTTTTAATCTTCAAAAACCCGCACAATACCACTTGAATCTCTTGTGATTAATCAAGCACATAACGAAGTCTGTTAACAATGGATTATCACAGGATGTCTTTAGATCTAACAACAATTCTAAAGATCTCGTTGATACTTCGATCTAGTTTGAGTGAATCTTATATCAAAAGAGAAGATTCTCAAGAATAACCAAACTAGGTGCAAACAAAGTTTCAACAACAGTTAGTCAATCAAATCAATCAAAAACTAATAACACTGCAATTATCTAGTTTTCCACTAATGGTACTCCTAGAGATTTTTGATCCCATAGAAGTCTTTAAACGAGCGGTCATAAGAGATCTCACCTAATTAGGATACTTTCCTCTCCGAATAGACGGCTCCACCAGAAACAAAAAGAAATGAAGTTTGTGTTAGAGAACTGCTCGGTCGAACTCGCAAGCGTTTCTATCTCAATCTTGTTTGGAAGGTTTAGGTGATCAAAACTATAAGTCTTGATTTCTAGTATGTTTATATCTATGTCTCGAATTAAGATAGAATGTGTAGTTGAGCTTTAGACTTCATGGCGTTCATCGATTGAAGACGAAGATCTATTGAAGAGAGCTTGGAGGAACTTCATCAACAAAAGGTATGTGGATACTAAAACTTATCTATCACTCAGAAGTATATTCTATTTTATCTGCTAATGGGACTAAGTCGTATAGCTATATAGACTTTTACATTATACAAATTTGATATTTCGAGTTGAGTTTAACTCGCTTATATCTTTTGAAAAAATGCGGGTACAACAACCACACCCAATATTTCGCTTAGCAATCTGTATGGACTAACTCCAATATACTTTCAAGAGAATCAACTAGACAGTCAGACTCAATCGTAAGAAAATTATATCAAAGAGTTATATCTCAATCTCAATCCGCAATCAAACAAATAGAAATTTGGGAGCCCGATTTAACATAAGAAATAACTTGAATGGTACCAAAGACCAATGTTCAAGTATCAATCAATTTATATCAACAACCAAAGGTTGGATTATCTAATTGATTGAACTTACGCATAACCTGTGATATTTCAATTAAATAAACAAATATAACGCAGAAAAGAAATAACACAGACACCAGAAATTTTGTTAACGAGGAAACCGCAAATGCAGAAAACCCCCAGGACCTAGTCCAGATTTGAACACCACAGTGTATTAAGCCGCTACAAACACTAGCCTACTCCAAGTTAAATTCGGACTGGAATGTAGTTGAGCCCTAACCAATCTCACACTGATCAAGGTACAGTTGCGCTCCTTACGTCTCTTAATCCCAGCAGGACTCTACGCACTTGATACCCTTAGCTGATCTCAGCCACAACTAAGAGTTGCTACGACCCAAAGTCGAAGACTTGATAAACAAATCTATCTCACACAGAAAAGTCTATTGTATAGATAAATCTGTCTCCCACACATAAACCTATGATTTTTGTTCCATAATTTGATAAATCAAGGTGAACATGAACCAACTGATATACCGGACTTATATTCCCGAAGAACAGCCTAGAAATATCAATTACCTCACAATAATCTGAATCGTATGGTAGCGAAACAAGATATTGTGGAATCACAAACAATGAGACGAATATGTTTGTGACTACTTTTTATCTTGCCTATCGGAGATTAAATCTCGAGCCAATCTTAGAGAAGATAGTACTCAATCACGATAGAAAACAGCAAGATCAGATCACGCAACTGAAGAAAAATAGTTGGGTCTGGCTTCACAATCCAATGAAGTCTTCAAGTCGTTAACCTACAGGGTTTCGTGAAAAACCTAAGGTTAAAGGAGAATCGACTCTAGTCGCAACTAGAAACGCACAAGAGGTTTGGGAATTAGGTTTTCCAGTTGCTAAAGTTCTCCTTTATATAGTCTTTAAATCAGGGTTTGCAGTCGATGTTACCTTGTTAACAAAGCATTCAATATTCACCGTTAGATGAAAACCTGATTAGACTCAAGCTATTATCATTCAACCGTTAGATCGAACTTAATTAGCTTGTTACACACAAATGAAAAGTGACTTTATTTAGATATGAGTAACCGTACCTAAACATGTACAACTTGTTGGATCACAATAAACCGAAGTTATCCATATGGACACTTTCATATAAACCATATTCATCTTAACCATAACTAGCAACTGACTCAAATGAAACTAGTTTTAGAGTTGTTCAATTTTTTATATTCTCATAGAAGTATACAAGACACAATTGAAGCAAAACCGATTTTGATTCAATCGAACCAAGTCATGAATATTATAGCCACGGTTTGCAAAAGATTGCATTCCTTCATATATAAATGTATTAATTCATGAACAAACCGATTTTAGAATATTATCCATCCAGGTATGCAAACGGGTACGCATACCTCCAAACTTATCAGAAATTCCCGGACCTGAACCTTACGCCAGTACGTGTACCGGTATGCATACAAGGTTCCCGGACTTTCACTAAACCAACCAGTACGCATACTTGTATGCATACCATGGTTCCCGGACATGGATTACATATATGCAAGTACACATACTATGCTTATATCCAATTGTTCTAAACTCTCATTTCAACCATTGAAACATTCACGGAAGACGGGAATAGTTGTTTCACACAAACTATTAGCTGCAAAAAAAAATTCAAGTGATCGAAGATCAATACGAAACATTCCGAGTCAACATCAAATGATTGTCTTACACAAGTCATGTAAGATGTTACCAGGCGATTTTCACATGATCATCTTTTCACTTTCGTCAAGAATATAAGATGAACTTGGTTAAAGCTAAAGCTTACCAACATATATTTCAAGAAATATGTAAGCGAGTTAAATTTAGCTAGAAATATCAAATGTGCATAATTGAAGTCTATATAGCTATACGACTTTCGTCTCAAACAGGAGATAGAGTAGATAGACTTTTGAGTGATAGATGAGTTCAAGTCTCCACATACCTTTTATTGATGAAGTTCCACAAGCTCCCCTTGGTAGTTCTTCGTATTCAATAGATGAACGTCGTGAAGTCTAATGCTCAATTACACTTTCTATCATAATCCGATACTTAGCTATAAGTAGACTAGAAATCAAGACTTACAGTTTTGGCAACTAAACTTGACAAACAAGCTTGAGATAGCAACACTTGCGAGTTCGACCGAGTAGTACTCTAACAATCACCCTCTTTGTCAATTTTAGTGACAAAACTATCAATACATATGGATTACAAAATAAATAAACTTTGTAGATTCTCATCCAAATGCTTGATCTCCTTGGTTCTTCAACATTACTCGAAATCTTTGTCGCTTCCAAGTACTACAGTGATTCTGAACGTGTTCAACTCGGCATCAATTTTGTTGAAGATCTGTAGCTATAACAATGAGAAAACAGTTGCTCTCAATCATTGTTATACAGTGTTATAGTATTATTATACAACATCAAAGTCCAATTGTATCACAACTTTGACAACAATACTATAGTGATATGTATCACTTCCCCTTAGTCAATACTTCATCTCACATGAAAACCACTCCCCCTTACACAATGATCCGTAAACCATATGTATTTGTAGTGTGAACTACACATTAATTTTCCCATTTTTTGTCAATAAAAATTGGCAAAGGTACGAAAACTAGTGGGATCCTAATGAAATTTCCGTAGAGATACTTCATGACCAAAAGAGAATAACATATCAACTTGTTTAGATACAATCATATGGCTGAAACCAAATTCATTCATCAAGGAATTAATAGAGATACAAGAAAAATCCTACAATATTCCACAGCCGCACTCCCCCACAAAGATTTGGCAATTAAGCACAAGTTCAATTAAGAACTTTCCCACATAAAATATCATTCCCGAAAGAACAACAAGAGCGACCTTAGTTTCACAAGAAAAGAAGGATTTGTTTGGACATTAACAAATCACATGAAACATGAATTTGTAGCCAAAAATCTCAATTAAATTAACCACAAAGGAAATGATCAATTCAATTGGTCATGCTCGACAAAAGAAAACTTACGGAGCAACACAGTATTTACACAAAGATATGGATCAGGGAAAGACCAATACTGCGGAATATTCAAACATTCATTCTATTTTTCATCATTTTTTGTATAGAGACATGTAATAGACTTAATCTTTATAAACAAAAGTTCATCCTATCTTCCATCAATATTTGCATAACGACATAATAGTCTTAACTTTTGTTGTCAAAATTGCATTCAATTTTTTATCAATATTTGCATAATGACATATGAAAGACTTAACTTTTGGCATATATGGGACAACCATAGTTCACGGACGGAAACACACATATCCCATACCAAGTTGCAATATATAAAACCATAAAGATTAATACTGCAAAATCATCTTCCAAATAAACTTTAGAATTTAAAAAAATAAATATAAAAACCTTGCAAGATGAAAATCGGTGGAAATAGCTATGTGTACTCACAATAATTGCTATTCCAAACCCTGGTTATCCTTCTTAAAATACAAGAATAAATTCTCATAAGAAGTTTCCTAGACAAAAAGAATAAGACAAGAGAAATTAATCATCATCTTCATCATCAGAGATCATCAAAGTGGCTTGAATCTTATCCATATATTCCTTGATTTCGGGAAACTTGGTAGCAATCACACAAAGTTGTTAATCTTGCACACATTTCACTTAGAATTGATCTTACACACACCCTTGTGAATTTGATGAAGAAGACTCAAGGTGGTAGGATTACTAGAACCATCAAGGGTATCACATATTTGTCTCTTACAAGCATTCTCCTTCATACGTTTGAAGCTACAAGGACGAACAAGATTGAGAGTTCCAATTGATTTTCCAATAGGAGCAATGGAATAAGTGCGACAAATGCGCTCAATCAAACAAGGATAGCCTAACTTATTGTTGGAAGACGTCGTCGAAATCATTTGAAGAATGATGAATCCACAAATATCGAGACTAGGAGTACCCAATTCAAGGAAATAGACCAACTCCGCAAACTCACGACTCCACCGAGAATTCTCAATTCTGGAGGGGAAAAGATTAGATATATCAAGTTTTCCAAAAGACATCAAGGCAAGGCTAAGATAATTAGTAGGAAATTTTCCTTCAATCCAATCAACACTCTTACCACAAAGACCATTACAAATGGTTTCATAGGATGGTCTTTCTCCACTTGGTCTTGGAAGGCGAAAATTGCCCAGAGGGATTTTAGTAATCCTTGAAATCAACTCTCTATTAACAAGAATCCTTTCTCTATTTATCATGGTCTTGAATTCCATGTCCTCAAGAACAACATCATAGATGTTAGCATAGAAGATTCTTGTAAGAGTGTAAAAACTTGATTTGATCCTTCAAGAAGAATAAAAATCTTAGTCACTTGTGAGTCTCCAAAGATGAATTTTACTGGAGATGGTACATGAACCCTAGGAAAAAAAATCACGTACGCGGACTAGGGAAGGAGGAAGAAGGGTACGTGTACCATACTTCTTATATACCCAAAAATGGGCTTGGATCTGTTCATGAGAGCGACCCACAAAAGGAAAGTGGGATTTATTAAGGCGTTCAACATCCAAGGTTCGCACACTAACAGGATCTGTACAGTGCGGTAAAAGGATAGTAGAAAAACTACATCACTTTAATTAACCCTGGGAAGAGAAAAAAAACTTGTCAAGGAATTTTTATTAAGAGAAAAAGATTAAAAATAAATTAACCCAAACACAAACAATAATCAAACCGTTACTTGCCCATCTCAAGTTATATACAAATGGGGTAGAGCCAAGCTTGTTACCAAGAGGCGAAATGTGCTGAGAGATTCTCGTGCAATTTTTCCGGTTGATAATAGTGAAGTGTACCAGAAGTATATTTAATCATAGTAATGATGATACTTGGGATTAATAGAATTTTTTAACTCCTTTTTCTTATGACCAAGGAATGACGTTTTCTGACGATTAGAGCCTACTCCGAACATTCCAGAAATATTTTTATCAATTTCATAAAAGTTGGCAGTAAGCATAGCTTTTCTAAGAATTTAAAAATGCTTTCAGAAGCTCTAAATATATCCTTGTAAATTGATCAATCCCGATAGTATTTCTCAAAAAGATTAAGAGTTATCTAGTGAGATTCCATATCTTTGAGCGTTGACCATGTTTCTTCCATCGTTTTTTCTTAGAAGAACTTTTAAATTTTCCTTTCGACTGTTTCTCTTCATCTAAGTTTTCCAAAGACTTAGATGGAACGCGATTATCATTAGAAACCAGAGGTCTAACGGATAATAGGCTCTGAACAGTCTTTAAGGCATTCTGGCGCGCGTTACAGATGCCAAGAGCAAGTTTCCCAAAGAAATTTCCCATAGGGAAAGACTTTAGGGATCAGTCAAACACAAACTTATTAGGTTTATAATGTTTGCCTGCTCTGATACCAATTGAAAAAGCCGTGGTACAACAACCACACCCAATATTTCGCTTAGCAATCTGTATGGACTAACTCCAATATACTTTCAAGAGAATCAACTAGACAGTCAGACTCAATCTTAAGAAAAGTATATCAAAGATTTATATCTCAATTTCTCAATTCAATCAATTTATATCAACAACCAAAGGTTGGGTTATATAATTGATTGAACTTACGCACAACCTGTAATATTTCAATTATATAAACAAATATAATGCGGAAAAGAAATAAGACAGACACCAGAAATTTTGTTAACGAGGAAACCACAGATGCAGAAAACCCCGGGATCCATATTCGAACACCATACTGTATTAAGTCGCTACAGACACTAGCCTACTCCAAGTTAACTTCGGACTGGAATGTAGTTGAGTCCTAACCAATCTCACACTAATCAAGTTACAGTTGCGCTCTTTACGTCTTTGAATCCCAACAGGACTCTACGCAATTGATTCCTTTAGATGATCTCACCCACAACTAAGAGTTTCTACGACCCAAAGTCGAAGACTTGATAAAAAAATCTGTCTCACACAAAAGAGTATATTGAATAGATAATCTGTCTCCCACAGATTAACCTATGAGTTTTGTTCCGTCTTTTGCTAAATCAAGGTGAACATGAACCAATTGATATACCAGACTTATATTCCTGAAGAACAGCATAGAAATATCAATCACCTCACAATAATCTCAATCGTATGGTAGTGAAACAAGATATTGTGGAATCACAAACGATGCGGCGGAGATTTTTGTGACTACTTTTTATCTTGCCTATCAGAGATATTATGGAATCTTAATCGTACGTCCGGCCATAATCTCAAGGTAAAAAATAGTCACAAACATCTTCGTCTCATCGTTTATGATTCCACAATATCCTGTTTCCCAACCATACGATTAAGATTATTTTGAGGTGATTGATATTTCTAGGTTGTTCTTCGGGAATATAAATCCGGTATATTAATTGGTTCTTGTTCACCTTGATTTATCAAAAGACAGAACAAGACTCATAGGTTTATCTGTGGGAGATAGATTTATCTATACAACAACCTTTTCTATGTGAGACAAATTTGTTTATCAAGTCTTCGAATTTGGTTCGTAGCAACTCTTAGTTGTGGGTAAGATCAACTAAGGGAATCAAGTGCGTAGAGTCCTGTTGGGATTCAGAGACGTGAGGAGCGCAACTATACCTTGATCAGCGTGAGATTGGTTAGGGCTCAACTACATTCCAGTCCGAAATTAACTTGGAGTAGGCTAGTGTCTCTAGCAGCTTAACACAATATGGTGTTCAAATCTTGACTAGGTCCAGGGTTTTTTCTGCATTTGTAATTTCCTCGTTAACAATTTTTTTGGTGTCTATGTTATTTCTTTTCCGCATTATATTTGTTTAAAATATCACAGGGCGCAAGTTCAATCAATTAGATAATCCAACCTTTGGTTGTTGATATAAATTGATTGACACTTGAACATTGGTCTTTGGTACCGTTCAAGTTATTTCTTATATTCAATCGGGCTCGCAAATTTCTATTTGTTTGATTGCACTTGAACATTGGTTCTTGGTACTGTTCAAGTTATTTCTTATATTCAACCGGGCTCGCAAATTTCTATTTGTTTGATTGCGGATTGAATTGAGAAATTGAAATATAACTCTTTGATATACTTTTCTTAAGATTGAGTCTGACTGTCTAATTGATTCTCTTGAAAGTATATTAGAGTTAGTCCATACAGATTGCAAAGTGAAATATTGGGTGTGATTGTTGTACCCCCGCTTTTTCAATTGGTATCACAGCAGGCAAATACATTTAAGACCTCATAAGTCTGTGTTTGTAGCGATCTGACTCTATGGACGATTGTGTTATCTCTGATAATCGCATCACCAGAAACAAAAGATTTGTTTCTATGGAATCTATTAAAGAGAAAGATATTTCAATCTCAAATATAGATGAACCTAGTGTTTCAAACGAAACATACTTGCACTGACAAGTGTTACCCCGATTACCTTTCAAACGAGTCTGAATCTGTTGATGAAAGGGAAGTATCCAAAGAGAGTGAACTGATTCTAAATCTTGTTATAATCCAGGCTGATAGAATAAATCGGTTAAAAAACAATGTCAATGCTCTTCTCGGTATAGTAAAATATCGTGACTCTAAAGTAAAGGCTCTTAGCAAGGAAAACGCCGAAGTTCTCTCATCATGAACCTTACTCGAGGTGAACCTCAAAAAAACGATGCTTTAGGAAATTGAACATCTTTTGAGTAAACTCTCTATTCAAGGATGTTCTAAAGAGTGCACTATACCAGTCGCTTCTGTTTCAACTGTAATAAATTCAGTCCCAGAAGCTAAATCAAAATGCCTTCCTGATAGAAAATATGTGCATATATCTTCCTCTAATCAAGGAAACTTCGCATCACTCGGAAGGAAGAAATCTCATAACAACGGTATTAAGTCTGTTCATTCTAATCACTATGGTGATCAGAAAGTGTGTCTCTTTTGTGATTCAAAAGGACATGTTAAACGGAAAAACAAGTCTAGGTTGAGTAACAATTCTATTTTTCGTCTTCAATATGACTTAGATTTAATACTCCAAGGTGTAACTTACATTCGGATGTCTAAACCTATTGGTTTTAGTACTCACCCTGTGAACTCTGCCAGGAAAGTCATATCTACTTGCTCATCGAATGTTCAGACAAATTGTAACTCTAATTCAATTTGGTCAAGAAGATTTCAAAAAGATTCCCCTCAACCTAATGTGAAGAATGATATTCAAGATGTGAAAATGGTTCCTATAGATAGAAGCAAAAGTGGATATATGAAGGATAACCTTAATCTGATAATTGAAGGATACAAGGATCTTATCAACAGGCTGTAAAAATCCTCCACACAAATCTCTTCTGGTAAGGATTCTAACTATGTCTCATATTTTGATGACTACAAGTTTTATGATAATTTTTCACATCAAAAAGGATATTCTCCTAGAATTGGAAGAAAGAAAAGACTCAATAGTGAACACCATTCATTTAATGAGCTTAGGTCTCATACTTGTGCTAATTGATCACAAGGTTGAAATCTCACTCACAAAAATCCTGGTTGAATGAGATATGATCAGGTATACTTGATGGCAAAATGTTTTCTGTTTTTCTAGCTATTTTCTTATTGTTCTTAGCTGGATTGTCATTCACAAACATTTTTGCACAAGTATTTGAGTTCAGTCTTGTCAATCTTTTGTTTTTTAAATTTCTCTTTGAAATTTTGGTATATCAAATTACTATTCTTATGCTCTAAATTTTTCTCTGGTGAGAATTTAAAATTTATTGAGCTAAGATTTGTGAAATTATTCACGTAGCAAAATATTTTTGTATAAACAACTTTCTAGTTTCATGTTTTTCGCTACTTGGGTATTTTCCGGCTATGGGTCAAGGTTGTGTTCGTACGGGTACCCATGTTACATGTCACAGACCAATTTTGGAAACCCTAAAATATGTTTCCCTGTGAAACTCTTTAAATAACCAGCCTTTTCTAGGAGAGTACGCATACTCCAGGTTATTTTTTTGTCAAGAATGGGATCCACTTCTGGCACTTGTAGTTTTGTAAAAGGTTTTCTTGATAAGAGTCTTGGTTTCAAGCTTAAAGAAGAGGAGAAAAAGACACTTGTAGAAGTTGATGACACCTCTTCTCAATTGGCTGATAATTATTCAGATATTGAGGACAATTAAGAGATTTCTCCTGAAGTTGTATAAGATTTTTTCTATAAGTTTAATGATGCAAAACTTCTACTTGTTAATACTGTGAAAGATCTTGATGTGTTAAGAACTGAGTTGAAAAAGGTTAACTCTGACCTTGCTCTCATGAAGACACATGTTAAGGATCGTCTTAATGAGAATCTCTCCTCCAAAGAGGCTATTGATGCCATCGGTCACAAGCTTAAAGGTCTTGAAACCCGTGAAGATTCTGAACACAAACTATGATTTTAACGTGTGATCGGTTTTGTTCTCTTAGAGTTTTTCTTTTTCTTTTGTTGTCTAGGAAACTTCTTATGAGAATTTATTCTTGTGTTTTAAGAAGGATAACTAGGGTTTATAATAGCCATTATTGTGAGCGCACACAGCTATTTCCAACGATTTTCGTCTTGCAATGTTTTTAAATTTATTTATTTAAATTCTAAAGTTTATTTGGAAGATGATTTTGTAGTATTAATCTTTATGGTTTGGCGGGGTTGGGTCTAGCAGTGGGGCTAGTCCAGCTGGATGGATTTGGGTAGGGGCCTGGGTCTGGCTTTAGCCTATCAAAAAAAAAAAAAAACTTTATGATTTTATATATTGCAACTTGGTATGGGATATGTGTGTTTGCGTCCGTGAACTATAATTGTCCCATATATGTCAAAAGTTAAGTCTTTCATATGTCATTATGCAAATATTGATAAAAGATTGAATGAACTTTTGACAACAAAAGTTAAGCCTATTATATCATTATGAAAATATTGATGGAAGATAAGATGAACTTTTGTTTACAAAGATTAAGTCTATTACATGTCTCTATGCAAATGGTGATGAAAAATAGAATGAATCTTTGAATATTCCGCAGTATTGGTCTTTCCCTGATCCACTTTTTATGATAGTACTGTGTTGCTCCGTAAGTTTTCTTATGTTGAGCTTGACCAAATGAATTGATCATTTCCTTTGTGGTTAACTCAATTGACATTTTTGGATACAGATTCATGTTTCACGTGATTTATTAATGTCAAAAGAAATCCTTCTTTTCTTGTGAAAGTAAGGTCGCTCTTGTTGTTCTTTCGGGAATGACATTTTATGGGGGAGAGTTCTTAATTGAACTTGTGCTTAATTGCCAAATCTTTGTGTGAAGTGCGGTTGTGTAATTTCGTAGGAGTTTTCTTGTATCTCAATTAACTCCTTGATGAATGCATTTAGTTTCGGCTATATGATTGCATCTAAACAAGTTGATATGTTCTTCTCTTTTGGTCATGAAGTATCTCTATGGAAATTTCATTAGGATCCCACTAGTTTTCGTACCTTTGCCAATTTTTATTGACAAAAAGGGGGAGAATTAATGTGTAGTTCACACTACAAATACATATGGCTTACGGATCATTATGTAAGAGGGAGTGGTTTTCATGTGAGATGAAGTATTGACTAAGGGGGAGTGATACATATCACCATAGTATTGTTGTCAAAGTTGTGATTCAATTGGACTTTGATGTTGTGTAATAATACTATGGCATTTTATAACAATGATTGAGAGCAATTTTTTTCTCATTGTTATAGCTACGGATCTTCAACAACATTGATACTGAGTTGAACACGTTCAAAATCACTGCAGTACTTGGAAGTGACGAAGATTTCAAGTAGTGTTGAAGAACCAAGGAGATCAAGCATTTGGATGAGAAGCTACAAAGTTTATTTATTTGTAATCCATATGTATTGCTAGATTTGTCACTAAAATTGACAAAGGGGGAGATTATTAGAGCACTGCTCGGTCGAACTCGCAAGCGTTTCTATCTCAAGCTTGTTTGTCAAGTTTAGTTGCCAAAAATATAAGTCTTGATTTCTAGTCTACTTATATCTAAGTCTCGGATTAGGGTAGAAAGTGTAGTTGAGCATTAGACTTCACGGTGTTCATCTATTGAAGACAAAGAACTACTAACGGGAGTTTGTGTAACTTCATCAACAAAAGGTATGTGGAGACTTGAACTCATCTATCACTCAAAAGTCTATCTAGTTTATCTCCTATTTGAGACAAAATTTGTATAACTATATAGACTTCAATTATGCACATTTGATATTTCGAGCTAAATTTAACTCGCTTATATATTTCTCGAAATATGTGTTGATAAGCTTTCTATTTAACCAAGTTCATCTTATATTCTTAACGAAAGTCAAAATATGATCATGTGAAAATCGCCTGGTAACATCTTACATGATTTGTGTGAGACAGACATTTGGTGTATACTCGGAATGTTTCGTATTGATCATTTGATCACTTGAAAATTGTTTCGAAGCTAATAGTTTGTGTGAGACAGCTATTCCCGTCTTCCGAGAATGTTTCAATGGTTGAAATGAAAGTTTAGAACAATTGGATTTAAGCATAGTATGCGTACTTGCATATATGTAATCCATGTCCGGGAACCATGGTATGCATACCCGTACGCGTACTGGTTGGTTTACTGAAACCTTGTACCCATACCGGTACGCGTACTTGCGCAAGGTTCAGGTGCAGGAATTTCTGCTGAATTTGGAGGTATGCGTACCCGTTCGCATACTGGCGAACCCAAACTTAGTCCGTCTACTAAAGTATGCGTGCCCGTTTGCATACCTGGGTGGATAATGTTCTAAAATCGGTTTGTTCATGAACTAATACATTTATATATTAAGGAATGCAATCTTTTGCAAACCGTGGCTATAATGTTCATGACTTGATTCGAGTGAATCAAAATCGATTTTGCTTCAATTTTATCTTGTATACTTCTATAAGAATATAAACAATTGAACAAATCTATAACTAGTTTCATTCGAGTCATTTGAACTAGTTATGGTTAAGATGAATATGGTTGATATGAAAGTGTTCATTTGGCTAACTTCGGTTAACTGTTGTTGAGCCAACAAGGTGTACACGTTTAGGTACAATTACTCATATCTAAATGAAGTAACTTTTCATTTGTCTGTAACAAGCTAAGTTCGATCTAACGGTTGAAAGATATTAGCTTGAGTCTAATCAGGTTTTCATCTAAGGGTGAATATTGAATGCTTTGTTACCAAGGTAACATTGATTGCAAACCCTGATTTGAGGACTATATAAAGGAGAACTCTAGCAACTGGGAAACCTAATCCCCACACCTTTTGTGTGATACTAGTTGCGACTAGAGTCGATTCTCTTTTAACCTTAGGTTTTTCACGAAACCCTGTAGGTTAACGACTTGAAGACTTCATTGGTATTGTGAAGCCAGGCCCAACTATTTTCTATGTAGTTACGTGATCTGATCTTGCTATTTTCTATCGTGATTGAGTATTATCTTCACTAAGATTGGCTCGAGATTTAATCTCTGATAGGAAAGATAAAAAGTAGTCACAAACATCTTCGTCTCATCGTTTGTGATTCCACAATTTCTTGTTTGGCTACCATGCGCTTTAGATTACTGTGAGGTGATTGATATTTCTAGGCCGTTCTTCGGGAATATAAGTCCGGTATATCAATTAGTTCATGTTCACCTTGATCTATCAAAAGACGGAACAAAACTCATAGGTTTATCTGTGGGAGACAAATTTATCTATTCAATAGACTTTTTTGTGTGAGACAGATTTTTTTATCAAGTCGTCGACTTTGGGTCGTAGCAACTCTTAGTTGTGGGTAAAATCAGCTAAGGGAATCAAGTGCGTAGAGTCCTGCTGGGATTCAGAGATGTAAGGAGCGCAACTGTACCTTGATCAGTGTAAGATTGGTTAGGGCTTAATTACATTCCAGTCCGAAGTTAACTTGGAGTATGCTAGTGTCTGTAGCGGCTTAATACAGTGTGGTATTCAAATCTGGACTAGGTCACGGGGTTTTTCTGCATTTGCGGTTTCCTCATTAACAAAATTTCTGTTGTCTGAGTTATTTCTTTTCCGCATTATATTTGTTTATATAATTGAAATATAACAAGTTGTGCGTAAGATCAATCAATTAGATAATCCAACCTTTGGTTGTTGATATAAATTGATTGACACTTGAACATTGGTCTTTGGTAACGTTCAATTTATTTCTTATATTCAATCGGGCTCGCAAATTTCTGTTTGTTTGATTGCGGATTGAATTGAGAAATTGAGATATAACTCTTTGATATACTTTTCTTAAGATTGAGTCTGATTGTCTAGTTGATTCTCTTAAAAATATATCGGAGTTAGTCCATACAGATTTCTAAGCTAAATATTGGGTATGGTTGTTGTACCCTATCTTTTTCAATCATAACAATATATACAAGATTACGTCGATGTCATATCTACGAAGTTCAAAAGATAAGCGCTATACTTCGTAGTCTAATTCCCTAATATTATGATCATACTATTATGATCATGTCACATCAATAGAGTATTATATAATATGTACAATATATACAGCTTCGCAGTTATGTTTTCAAAATAGCACGACTTGAAAGATACGTTAGGAATGAAACCGTTCAAGTCAATATTTCTAACCTCAAGTGGAAAGATGATGTCGTCGTTATAGTTCGCTACTTCTTCACATTCTTCAGGTCTTTGGAGTAATAATTGTGTGTCTCAACATTCCTATACTTTCTAGTCTAACCTAAACAAATGACTCTAGTATTTAGTCAAGCGACTCTAGATGAGTTTTGATACTAAAATATGACAACCAAACTTGACATACCAACGCTTGGTGAATTCAACCGAGCTATGCTCTAATAATATCGAAGTGCATAAATATTCTCCCAAACTGGTGGGTATATTGATGGAGCGTTGGTGGTATACTTCACAGACGTTTTATTTTCATGACTTCGAAATAGGTATTATATCTTTTGATTTATATTTATGCAATCAAACCGAATATTACAAATGAAATGAACAAATTGTTTTTTTTTAAGGAATAACACCGCTAGATTTGTATTTCCTACTTGAGATACCTTCTGGGGCGGGAGATGATCCTCCATTTGACCAAGATAGTTGGTTAGCCGAACAATGATACAAAGATGCACTTCCATTGTACTTCCAAGTAACAACACAATGGTATGATTTAGCTTTAAAAGGTGGTGGAATTGCTAATTCCGGTTTGAAGGCATATATAGTCAATGAATTGCATGATGGTAACGATCCTGATATGGATGGGTATAGCCCTTCTAAAGATACAAAACTTGCTAAGGTATTTATTTTATGGATACTCGGTTCATGTTTTTTCCCTCAAACTCAAGTACTCAAGTTGGGTGGCTAGAGGTGTTGCAAGATATGGAAAAAGCTGCCACTTATGATGGAGGGTAAGCTATATTAGCTGAATTATACATTTGTCTCGATCTCACATTTTGTGGGGGGTAAAACATTGAAGGTTGTTGGGGAATCCTTGAGGTAAATACGCCAATACATTTCTTTAGATTTATATCAGTGTACAAATATTTAGCAATTACAATACGCTAATACATTCCTTAGACTAAATATAGTTTACTTTCCATTATATGTATTTTACTCCAGCTCTGGTGGTATCCATGTTTCAATATTGGTGTATCAAGACATTTAGATTACACGACGAAATTTTGGCCAATGATAGTAAGGTATGAAGGTGATAATTGGCAGCAAAGACAACAAAATAATGAGCGGGATAACATTCATGTGTGGAGATCCCAAATTTCGATTAAGAACAAATATAATGTTATTTGGAGGCCTTATCTGGATTTTGAAGAATACAACACTGAGACCGTTAGAATGATCATAAACTTTTCACTGCAGCACATGGTGTTGTATAATCCTGTTAGTAACATTGGTGTTTATTTTTTTGGGAAGAGATGTTCTAGAAGTTAGTTGGTCTGGTGGGAGATCCACTCAATCCTCCATGAAATAGCTACCGTGTACGGGTCAAAATACTTAGAGATAAAGGCAAGAGGCTGGCAAAGGTATGAGACTAAATTCACCCCTTGTGATGAATACCAGTATGACCGATGGCACAAGAGTGTTACAGAGCCGATAATTCTTAAAGAAGTTTTACACATCTATGGTTTGGATTTCGTCTCAATAGGAAGAGGATTACCGAAATTGGATGCTCCAACACATGCACCACCAGTGATTCCAACCTTCACCAGTTATCCTACACCGGGACCTTCATCTTCTTCGACTCGACGACAAACAAGATCTTCTTCCTCATCGGCTGGGTCTGATTTTCCAGTTTTGAGTTGGAAGCTAGAGACTTTTAATCTTGCCGGAGAGCGTCAAATTCTTCCGGTTGTGTCGCAAGGTCTCGAGCGTCCTAATTCTTATAAAGGCACTTCGGCAAACTCAAGAACAATTGATCGAACAATTGAATCAAATGGAGTTAAGAAATATGAAAGCTAGACGGATTTACGTCCAACAATTGCGCGTTCTAGGGGATACATTAAACTTCAGTCCTAATTTTTCTCAGCGTATAATAACTCCATCCTCCCAGGATGTAGTGCGAGAAACACAAGTACCTCATGTACCACGATCTCCATATCATCTAGTGCAAGGTTCTCCAGTTCGTCAAGTTCATCAATCTACATATCGCCAGGAAAATGAAGAAGGTCCCAAAGTTTATGGGCAATGCTATCCCGCACTGTCGTGTATAAACGTTCTATAAGCTAGCGGGTTCCCAGCCGTTAGATTATATCATCTACCCAGCAGATTAGTTTAGATTAGATATCAAATAAATAATTAATTATAGGAAGCCCTTTCAAGTTATTTAATTTAAGATTATAGATCCCTGAAACAAAATCTCTCTTTCCTCTTTTAACATCCCGCTTCCGCCATTTCAGTTACAATCAACATCACCATCGATTTCAAAAGATTTCATCTATAAATCTTTTCACCGCATTTGATCTATGGATATTAGGGTCAATCTCTAATTGATCTAACCCAAAATATCAAGACATCAAACCCCAAGTGACCTTTAACTTGACAGACAAATATGAAAACCAATTTCTATCAGACAACAATATCTTTACATGAACCAAAAATCTAAAATTCTTCTTTAGAGAACCTGGTAATTGCTAAATCATTGGATAATTGATTAAGTTTTGATCTGGAAGTTGATGTGTATATCCATGAAAGTACCACCAACACTCATTCTTCTCTAAATTTATCACCAAATCATCATAAGTAAAAAACAATTTAGATGTTGGTCTTTAGTTTTCGCAAGATTTAAACTTTTTTTAGATTGATATGATTATGATAATATATATGATGGGTCTGGGTTTGCTTCTTTCAGGTTTAGAAAGAATTTAACCACAACTGTTTTGCAAATATTTGGAGGATAATAAGGGTTTTCTGTTGATAATAATAGTGGTGATCAGATGACATATTTTCTGATGCCATTGAATGAACCTCTATAAATCTCAAATGGAGGAAAGGGGCGAGAAAGCAAGATAGACTGCAAGGACTTGGTTGTGATGTATAAGGGATTTTTTTCATATGAATAAGGACTGTTTCGCAATCAAATCTATTAACAATTTACATCCATTATCAACGGCTGAAGATACATAATATTATCATCCAAGGGTTTCTAACCCGCTAGCTTATATAGCTTCCTCGCACTACCGCGCGAGATAGCACTGCCCAAAGTTTATCAAGATTATAGGAGATCATTAAACTTTGATGGATCTCCAGTTGATCCTTCATATCCATAGTTGGCAAACCAAAGTGGGGGAGGAGATAATGATCAAGGGTCTCAACTTGCAGGAACTTATGGTGGATTTGGAAGTTTGATGCAAACAGGGACGTATTACAGGAACTGGAATGGAGCCGAATAACTAAAATTAACCATGTTTTTAATATTTGTAAGATAAAATTATATTAGTTAATGTAAGTTTTACATGTAATCAGTACTAATTTATCTAGATATGAAATGATAACTTAATTGTTACTTTCTCTCGAGCAGTATTTGTACTTTTCAATACCCAAAACGAGATATCAAAAAATCCTTTAAGATAGCGCAATGAGCTTCAAAAGTAAAAATTCTTTTTTTCCATCTTCGTCATTCCTCTCGAGTTTCAATACAACATCATCATTTGTCTCACCCCTAAGTCTATAACGACCAACAAGCCGAACCAAAGCTATGAATTATCTAACTTCATATTTTGTATCTTCAATTCGACAAAACAACCTAGCCACATTGCGATTGTTTGGGTTGCGGTATCATTGCAGAAGTTATCAAAGATTCTATGGATATAACTCATACTCATTACCCCATTTTGACGTCGTTCTGCACCCCTAGCCGGATATAGAGCTACATAGTTTCGACAGAGCGACAAATCTTCATCCAGTCGTAAATTCAGCTGGATTAATATATGGTTGAGCCATTGGTCAGAAAATTTGTTGGTGTACAAGGAAGATGTGATTTGGAGTTGAAATCAACTCAATTTATAGGAGGAAGATTCATAACAGTTGGATGTGACTAGCCGTGTCGGCTCAATAAGAACCGACCGGCTCAAGATGGAATGCTACTTTGATCTGTTTGGGACGAGTCTCGGCTTAGTATTCCCTGGTCGTCTCAAGTTGATCCGATCGACTCAATCTGAGACGCAATTTACAAAAAATTCTATTTGAGGGTTTTCTCATCTGTTGTAGTGGTTTGCTAGTCCCACTGTAGGTGTATAATCATCAAACCTACTTGTTTTATGTGAACAATTTAATCCAAATATGGACGAGTTAGTCCAAAATTGTGACATATCCCGATTTTGGGACTAAACGTCAATTTCTACTTGAGATGTTTGGAATGCTACTCGGATCTATTTGGGACGAGTTAGTCTCGGCTTGGGACGCTTTAGTCCACTCATCTCAGGCCTAGTACTCTCTAGTCCAAAAAAGCCCCGTCTCAAACAATTTAATCCAAATA
Organism: Papaver somniferum; assembly: GCF_003573695.1. NCBI lineage: Eukaryota > Viridiplantae > Streptophyta > Magnoliopsida > Ranunculales > Papaveraceae > Papaver > Papaver somniferum. The sequence goes on from NC_039360.1 coordinate 194,503,508, forward strand.
TGGACGAGTTAGTCCAAAATTGTGACCAAGTTAGTCTCGGCTTGAGACGTTTGGAATGCTACTCGGATCTGTTTGGGACGAGTTAGTCTCGACTTGGGACGCTTTAGTCCACTCATCTCAGGCCTAGTACTCTCTAGTCCAAAAAAGACCCGTCTCAAACAATTTAATGCAAATATGGACGAGTTAGTCCAAAACTGCGACCGATCCCGATTTTGGGACTAAACGTCAATTTCTACTTGAGACGTTTGGAATGCTACTCGGATATGTTTGGGACGAGTCTCGGCTTAGTATGCCTTGGTCATCTCAAGTTGAGCCGATCGACTCAATCTAAGACGCAATTTACAAAACTTTCTATTTGAGGGTTTGCTCATCTGTTGTAGTGGTTTGCTAGTCCCAATGTAGGTGTATAATCATAAAACCTACTTGTTTGATGTGTCTATTGGACGTTTGGAATGCTACGTGTTTAAAATTTTCCTATTGGACGTTTGGAATTTCCCGAAGGAATAAATATCATAAGAAAAAAGACGTTTTGATTTTTTTCTTCTTCTTTTCAGTCTTCAAAAGAAAAAGAAGGAATAAATGATCTGTCCGTTATGCCGTTTAATTCAGTTTTTAATTCATTTTTTTTTCAAGCTACGTGTCACAACTACGTTTATGGTGTCAATTACAAAATTGTATCCATTCGTTGCCTGTGTGATTTATTAAAAGCGTGCGAAGGATAGCAGTGTCTTTATACATTTTTTGGACTAATTTGTTCCTAGTTGGATCGGAGTGGACTATCTGTTCTTTTTTGTGCGGTTTTGGACTGAACCGTTTTTTCCCCCTACAACAATTGGTATACATTGCAAGCTTATTATAGGGGCGACATGGTTTATTAGAGGGGCGGAATTGTGATAGTAATGTCCCTTTAGTTGGTTAGGGGATGTCTTAAAGGGGATGTAAATTGACTAGATTACCCTTTTCATCTTATATCAACCAAAATCAAATCAAATTTTTTTAAACCTAATGAATCATAAAAAATCAAATCAGTTTTTTTTTTCATCTTCTTCTTCATCTTCTCTTCTGCTCCATCAACCGTAACCTCCATTAAAATGAAAATTTCATCGTCTTCGATTAATCGGCGATTTGAAAAATGTTTGGAAAAATCCAGTTAGGGTTTAGTTTATCGAGTTGGATTTAAGTTAATTTTGTATCAAAAATTATTTTGTATGAAAATTGAAATTGAAATTTCTGGTTGCATGTGAGTTACGGTTGGTAATAACTCAAATATGAACCGTAACTGTAGATTGGGTTGATGTTACGGTTGGTTTTAACTCAAATACCAACCGTAAGTTCTTAGTTTTGAGAAATATGTTCAGTTACGGTTTGTATTTGCATCATATTTATCAACCATAATTGAGTTACGGTTTGTTATTCAAACAACCATACTAACCGTAAATAATCCTGTGTCTTAAGAATTCATCAAATAATGATTTACGGTTCAAAAGTTAAGTTGACACACCAATCGTAGGGTAGTTACGGTTGGTCTCGATTCATTAGTTACCAACCGTAATTTAGTTACGATTGTTGTCCAAATTTAATTACCAACCGTAACTGGTTTACAATTGGATCTTCCCAAATTTAACCAGTTACGGTTGGTATTCGATAACTTACGAACCGTAACTCTTAGTTACGGTTGGCCACTAGCAAAATTGCAACCGTAAGTTCTTCTGAGAATTTAAAAGTTTTGATTTTGTTACGTAGTTTAGATAATTTTGAGCGAGAAAAAGCTAATGGGAGCTAATTTAGAAGTATACCTGGTCACTGGAATCACTCATTTTGGTTGAGTGAATCAAAATCTAGGGTTTCACAAATATCACAAAAGTTTTTCTTTTTCTTCTCCCCTGAACCTTTTTTTTTTAACTCTAAAAATCTGACTTTGTTTTGATTTTGAATTAATATAAGTGAAATTAATCATTAACACTAAACTTGATTATCATCACTAAACTAGGTTATCAATAATGAGGATTAATTTGTCATTTCCAGTTTTTTGACAAGGAACATCTTGAATGATCATGTAATGACCCTTTTTGTCCTATTAAAATATTGCCCCTCTAATAAATCATGCCAACCATGCCGCCCCTATAATAAGCTTGATACATTGTACACGTTGGGTCCTGCGGATTCTGCGGAATATTTAATCAGTATATCACTTCCAACCACAGATGCACAACATTGTTGAAAGGGAAGGCATCTATCCAGCGAATCCATGGTATATGGGAAATATGAAAAACCCCTTTTACCTGGTAAGATCTCAGCCAAACACATCTCTTTGTCTTTGGGGTGTTGACTTGAATCATAAAAACACAAGTTTTATCAAGTAAACAGCGAGAGGGGAATGTAGCAACTACATGAGCATAGTTTGGCTATGACATTCCGTCAGAGTCAAATTCAAGAAGCATTCAGAGGGTAAAATTCTCCTTTACAAAATTTTGGTTTGAACTAAAACTCCAACTTTGGATAGTGTTTTTCTCCACCACTGACAATATAATGCAATTATATAAGAAAACCTTACAGAATCTCGCATTAATTGGTAAAACATTACCAAAGGAGGCAATAAAACCTATAAGAAGATAATGGAAGAAGAAGTTGTGCAAGTTATGGAGTCAGCAGTGATTATAAACCCCACCATCGCCTTCTTCCTGGCGCAGGTGGTGGTGTTAGAATATCTAGCATTGTCTCTCTTTCTCTCGGGGTTAACGGAACACCCCTCACAAGGTTCAGCGCCATTATGTGCACGTTAGTCTTCTGTCTATGCTTTTGATAAGCCCATACCCCTGCCGCAGCCCCTGCAACTAGAAACTATATCCAGAAACCCAAAACTGTAATGTTAAACACCAAAATTTTTAATTTAGATCAAGATCATATCAATGATAATCCTTCATTTTAACTAACCGGTGATAGCCAAAGAGCCGCAGTTTGTAGATCAAAACGTGGAGCGTAAAGTACCGTATCACCAAAATCGTCCTCCAGCTTTTTAAATATCTCTTTATCGCTTTTCCCAGAGCGAATTTCATCGCGGATCAACTATGAAGATGGTGTCAGGATATTTGAGACTTACTAAATATAATAACAAGGTTAGACTAGAACGTCATATTGCTCCCTTCCTATACAAATTTGATACAGACTAGATGACCATGTATATTAGAAGGTGTCTTAGTCATGTTCCGACAGGATCCCGTTTGAATGCGTTTGAAAAGTCAAGGAAACAGTTTGCAGTCAAATTGCTTTTCATCCATCTTTTTGACCAGATCCTAATAGATAAAGACCTAGATAAAATGAGGTTGAGTTAAAGTGCCCCAGTTCTTGCTAATCGTCACAGTCTTTCTATCAAACCTAATTCAAAGTTAAATGTTAAGTTGAGGAATGAAAACACAAACAGGTGCTACTAAATATTGTCTTGTGAGTTATATTACGCTAAAAGCGTACAATTACTTAGCAGCTTAGCATGATTGTAACCACGAAAAATCTAATCTTAAGATCATTATGATAAATGCAATTAAGAACCGAGGTTGGCATACTAAGTCCTACCTCCACAGGTTAGTATTTTATCATGGTTCCTTCCATTACTATTGTTTCAGAGCTTCCAAAAAAGAGACAAAGCAGAAAAAAGAAACTAGCTTAGACTTTAAGCAGCCCACAGTTAATGTCCATCCCCTTTTAAAGCAATTCAGTATGTAACCAATCCTCTCTATAAAGGGGATGCACGTCAGATTTTAAGATAGCTTCTTTGTCTGCTTATCCTCTAAGACACTTCCTCTTCTCTGCTTTATCTGTTCCTCTTGAAGCTCTATCCTTGGTAACGGAAACAATTTATATTTAGACCTAGTATGCCAAACCACGTAAATCTCTGTGTCGATCTCCAGTTTCTATCAGCTACACTTTGATTACCTACACAATGAACTCAAGATCATCTCTATTGGTTGACTGCTAGATTTCTAGTGGTCACAGTAATTCACCTCCTATTTCATATTTTCGCTCCTTGATGACTAGTTATGCCGATTTGTATATAAGGAACCAACACATTCTGTTTCGAATTAGGGAATAAAAAATTCTTTCAAACTATCTTTTCGCACAGGATATACACAAAGGAAACTGACATCCAAAATGGAAATCTTAGCCGCTTAGGCTTCATTAGCATCCACGAAAAATATGCATGGTGCAAACGTGAAAAAATAACCTAAATTCTAAGAGAGCAATATTTGATCATAGTTGAGCATTGAGCCTCTAATTAAACGGAAAAAATATGCAGCAGTTTTCTCCGCCTATGGAAATGCACCGCCCCTTTACCTCCTATTTTAGTGGCCAATTTTCAATCACAATTTAGATCTAGTACAGATTCCAACAAAAGTACACGTTTTTTTTTTCCATTTAAATCATGCAAACTTTTGCAGATACCAAGCAGTCTTAAAAATCTTTACGGGTGTTTCAAAATCAAAAGAGAAGAAGAGAAGAAAGCCTACGAACATGAAGGAAAGGCTATAGGAACATTTAAAATCAGCGGCAGTTCGACGATGGTGTTGCTTAAGATTTCAGAAGGATCATATTTAGTTTGACTCAGGAGTAACTTGATTTAATTTTTGGAGTTTTTAAAGGAAGAAAAGAAACACACAGAGAAAGGAAATGTTTTTAAAGATATCCAAATCCAAATTTATCTCAAGAATGGTGACAAAGAGTTTCAAGGGAATAAAAGTGTTGTCAGTAGAGAAAGAAGAAGAAAGTCTTGGAGAAAAAGCATTGAAGCAGATCACTTAGAATCCCTGGAAGAAGTTGATGCACCATTGTGGGATCAGCTGAAGCTAGAATCATAATCTATATACCAAGATACAGATGATGCTTAGATTCAAATGACTCTCAAGTTCCATAAATGTCTTCACACCAGTTAATTTTTTTTTTTTACTTTCTGTTTCACGGTAAGACTACAGAGTCTCAAATGCAAACTTATCATACAATATTGAGCTTCCCTATTTAGTGTTGAAATCAAGAAGCAAACTTATCATACAATATTGAACTTCCCGCTTTACTAATGAAATCGGAAGGTAGTGTCATGTTAGATATTTGAATAATTATTAATTAAGGTTTTCAATGGGGAATTTGCGGGTAGTTTCAGGAATGAGTCAAGAAATAAACCAGAAATCAGCTATGCAAATTCAAGATACACCTCAAACTTACAACAAATATAAAACCTAGTTCTTACAAGCTAGATTTTATGCTGGAAATAAAATGTGCAACTCATGTTTAAGAAAAGATACATTTACTGAAGGCAGTTTGAGTGTAACGGGGAATCAATCATTACCTTCAGTAACTTGTGGCATCACTTAGAAACAGTTCCAGACATCTTAAGTTTGTTCACTGCCACGTTTCGTGAATCTAAGAATCAGAATGTGCCTTATTCTATAAGGGAGTTCATACCTCTATGAGGTCCAACTCGAGAAACAAAGAACGAGAAAAGAGGCTTTTTAATCAAGAGTCAAGACCGACTTGGGAGAGTTAGAATAGAAAGCACTTCAAGTCTAAATAAGTGTTCTGCGAGCAAGATAATTCCGCAAGACAAATGCATCTAATTTCCCTGGTCATATATCCATCTTTAATACATTTAATTCTACTTAAGCCGTCTTATGCACTTAATTTCACTAGGTTCTAAAACAAAGTAGACACTCAAAATCCAGTTTCTGAGGGCCTGCCTAGTGATATGTTTGGCTGGACAAGTGGATTCTTATATGCTGTAAAGGTAAGTTGCATGGTACCAAGACACACACCAAGATGAAGGTCAAGGACCGCAGGGAAGTTAGTACCTCTTCTTCAAGACTAGTGTAGCTTAACCTTCAAATTCCAACATTGACCTTATGGACACGAGTAGAACGGCCAAGGCTAAAAATCATATGATGATGACTCTACTTACAAAAACAGTACAAACTAATAGGCACTAAGTTTTCTTGGTCATGAAGAAGTTGATGTTTTGATCATAATTCTATTTAACGTAAGTTTGTTGCCCTAGAATCAGGATTTGAGATGACATATTCATGAATGAGAAAACCTTAACCTAGTAAATCTCTTCAGTCGATAAGTTTGAGAATGTCTCTTTGTACTTCTCTAATATATTCTTGGGAAGTTGGTTCTCTTCAAAATATGTACGAAGGAAAAAAAAGAAAAAGCAAAATGAGTTACCTTCTTCAGAAGAATGGCAACATCAGCTTGTGAATCTTCAATTGATTGACTTCCACAATCTGTACAACGCACATTGTGGCTAATATTTCTGGCCCTAGCTTCCACAACCTGTGCATTCTTCACTGCTTCGTCTTCCTTCTCCATCGCCAAAATGACCACTAGTACCACCAAGATCTCTGGAAAACTACATAAAAAAATGAATCAAATTCTTCCATATTCGCAATTTCCATAGACTAAGTATTTAGCCAAACAGTTTTTTTGGAAAAAAATACGTAATACCCATAAATTAAAAAGTATCCAGATAATCCAATTACTGAACAGGAATTGATCTTGATGGAAACTATATCTGATCAAAGAATAATTTGGACCCCACATTTCATGCAGCTTAAAAACCAAGTTTACCATACCTTAAACAGGTACAGGGTACCAAAATCGAAACATGATGAGTAAAACACTCTCTGCTCAACTTAATATTTAACAGATGAACTTTTTATTCTGAACTTACTTATAAAAGGGTGGTAAAGTATGAAAAATAAAATTCAGTACATAATTATCAAAGAATTACACAAAATTGTGGCAAACAACAGATTAAACTTGGATTCATTGATGACTATAAGGTTTGTACAGTTTGAGAATCATATTTGTGGCTAACAGAGTAAGTGTTTGTTTTCTAAAGTTGTTCCTTCTTTCAAAATAATTAAAATAAAAGAAAAGAACAACTTCTTCTACGATTCTACAATTTAAGCTGAGGAATCTCAGCTCTGTAGTTCCATTTCAGGAACCAAATGTAATAAAATAGTGAAAACGTGGAGTTTCTTACTAGTCATGCACCCCTATAGTAACCAATAATTTCACGTCTACTCTATTTCAACCAACTTGCAAGTATCTCCATTAGTTGCAATAAGCGACAAATTTAGGATTATGCTATTAAATTTCATTTTTTTCAGAAACATAGAATTAAAGAAGAAATTTATTAACAGTAACCAACATATGTATGATATTAAATTGCTTATCCACAAACTTGCTATGATTAACCAATGGTTTCATTTCCACAGTATTGGTATTCCAATGGTCAAGTAGTTGATTCTCCTAAAATGAAGCTTACACAAAAGACAGGTAAAAATCTTATGGAGCTATTTGATGGCAGTCTACCTATCAAGAGATCACTCAGATTGTTCAACTCTTACAATATGCTGACCGATCTTAAATTTGGAGCATAGGTTTGCTTCATTTTAAGGATTTCGTTATGGTTCTGAAGCATACCAGATTCAAGGGTAACCAGAGCTGTGCTTCTCGCTACAGTTGGTGATCCTGAAAGGTGGACAGCCTAATCCAGGCAAAGAAGCTTATTCTGAACTGCACAGCAGACTTTTATCAGTGCACTTCAACGGTAGGAGTGGATTTTAAACTGATTTTGATTGAAACCAAAGTTATCCTCGAAAAGCATTTTGCATATTATAAAGAGGACTTGCTTTTTCTTTTTTCTTTTTTTTTAGAGCTAAAATCCTTCAAAAGAAAATGAATATACAAAATGGTTATCTTTGTTACTCGAATTCGGCCTGGTAGGACGGTGTTCTTAAATCTAACTATCTATCACTGAATTTAGGCTTATAGCCTCAACTACCAGGTGCAAAATGAAACAAAATAAGCATGTTTTGACTTCAGGTTTTCAACATTTGGTGCGGGAAGAAGGAAAATCTCTTGCTGGAGCACGTCAATTCCTAAGGTAGCACAAAACTCAATTACCCAACCTCATAGGTGGGTGAAGTTACTCTTTCCTGTGCTGGTCTAGGGTACCTAAATATTCTGCCACCAGTATGAGTGAGTTACGGCTCAAAGTGGAGTTGAAACCCTCTATACATCTTTGGCAGGGTAAATACCAGGTCCTCTAGCTTTATAAATGGAACTGTATAGTATACCATTTTTGAAAAAAACATTGCTCAGCATATAAACAAGCAACACTTTCTACAAAGTAAAATACAATTAGTCATAAATAAACAAATCATCTCTTTCGTTGTTTCATTAGTAAGGTTACTGAGGTTCAAATGGTCAAATGATGTGATAAAAATACACAATATCCAGAATGAAACGGTGAATCTGTAACCTATAATTGTACAAAGTACATATCTTTCTTAGCATTAATTTTCTCTTGGGCATTTCCACAAACAACTAGATTACACGCCTGAGTTAGACTTGTTAGGGCTTCACATGCAATTAGGATGGAGGCTAGTTCGAAATCAAAATAAGAGGTTTGACATTCAGAATTACTAATTTAGGGACGAAAGCTAGTTCGAAATTGAAACAACGGAATTGTAAGAACTTAGTTCGATTACGAGTTTTTTCTTTCCAAACTAAATTGACTCGATAAGCTCTTTCAGCATTTACCTTATTATTCGATTCACGCAATTAGGTCAGTTTGATTGAATCCGACAGACATCCAGTGCTATAACCTGTTCTACTCCAAGTTTCCCTTCTCCTTCGCGATGTTTTGCAACCTGTTCTACGCATGCCAGTGAAGAAGTATTGAAGAGAATTTTGTAGTAAGGGTACCCAGACGAGTTATTGGTACAAAATGTGATCCAAGTTCCGAGTCGATGTTGCTAGTCTACGTTTACTAGCTGACAGCCTGACACTCTAGGCGGTCAAAGTGTTGTTTTTGTTCACTTGAAGAAAACAACGTTTGGACTCTCTCCATCCACTTCTTCAAATATATATTGAGATGAGACATGAGAGTAATGTTTGTTAATCTGTTCTGCGTTTAGACTTTGAGAATGATTAGTATTTCAGAACAGGTTCAAATTCACTGACTAATAAATTCCAATTCAATATCTAAAGGGAGAAAAATGCCATTTAACCATTAGATTAGATGTTGCTTACAAGAATGAATCTGCATTACAAAAATGATCCACTAATACCTTCAAATTCATACGAGAAGATACACCATGCCCTATTCTAAACTGTGTTTCGTGGCTTCAAAAGCTCAAAATCTTCTACATGCCCAACAACACCACCCAACGGAGGCAACTGTGGAAGCATGGCGTGGAGTGGCGGGGAAACCATACATAGCATATCAGAAGGAAAAATAAGTAAATAAATCACTTCAGATCCCATTTTGCTTTAACTTTCCTGTTCTCTTTGTTTATGAGGTATGTTAGACTGCAGCTCGGATCTGCTTGTCCCCCAGGCAAGTATGGAGTCGTGGCATAGCCACCAACACTCCCTAAAGGATATAAACAGCCACGGCATAGTTGAAGGAAGGCTAGTATTCAGTGAAGTCGGAATTCTGAAAGAACGTGATCCATTTAAAAGTCATTATAGGAATATATCCAGATTAAAAAAATAAAAATTGTGATCAATAGTGACGCGCAGAGGTGCTAGGATATGCAGGAAACTAACCTTTTCCCGGTAAGAAGTCCATAGGCTGACATTGCACCAGAAGAGATGGAAACTCCACGAAATACATCTTTGTAGTGTGGTAAAATGATTTGTCCTGCAAAAGTTTCCTCTCCGAAATCAGCATCCTTATTCGCGAAGTCAATTGAAAAAAATAGAAACAAGATCTTCAAGAACTAAATGCTACTTCTAAACTTTGGAAATGTCACAGAGCGACTTTGTATTTACTAAAGAAAGAGATGAAAAATTACAGAATTGGCGTATTATATGTTACATTGACGAGTGATACTACAGAACAGAGAAACGTCCAACCTGCTCCAAATGATACAGCTGATAAAAGTTTGCATACAAATAAGATCTTTTAACTAAGACTAAACTAATCTAATTATGAGAGAGGAGAAAGAAAATCACCAACAAGGTACAGTTACGGTTAAGATTCATTTAGCTAGAGTCTCAAACAGTCGTTATTTCCACCATTGACAACAAAATGCAACCAAGGTTTGCAACTAGATAAGCACTATCATGTTTACCCATTTAAAACAGAAAAAAAAAGAAAGGGGGGAGCAGAACTGCTTGTGGCTCTTACCTATACTTGCAATGTTGCTTCTGAGAATCGAAACCAGAATTCTAGGCCTTTCGCTTTTCTTCTCTTCTGTTTTCATCGGCGGTAGAGCTTGTTTACTGAAGAAACCCCTCCTTGAAGAATCGGGCTTTTTGTTACTAGGGCACAGTACTATTTCAAACCATAACCCAGTTGGAAATCTTCTTCGCCTCACCATCCAGAGAGCAATTTTGGCATACGGTGTAGCATGAAGAATAGATATAGCAACCTCAATCATAATGCATATCAGACTGATGGTTGTATTCAGAATACTGAAGAAAATATAGAAGACTGACGTTGTTGGAATTAGTAGTAATAGTGGTGTAAACAGAAGCGATCCAACCACATGCTGCTTCACAGTGTAGGCATTACTATCATATCTTTCCCGAAGTGGGTTCCATTTTCGACCCCTGCCAGGCAATAAGAACACCACATGAGCCCACTAAAACAATTACAGCGAAAGGACATCTAGCATATCCTGTTAACCAGGTTTTAAAGACTGTTTTGAAGACTGTTGCCTAAAAAGCAAACTTAGGAAATATATAGGTAAATTCACCTGAAAAGACGCCAAAGAGCAACAAGTGCCTGGATCTGCAGATAATATATAAGCGAGAACAATCGATGAAGAGTCGACACGTGTAAGGTTGCCAGCATAATAGTATCTCTGATTATAGAGGCAGGTACTGTCACTCCCAGTACAATCCCGCATACAGCAAGCCCTTGAATAAAATATCGAAAGAGGAAGTGCAGAAAGAACCAAAGGGTAGACCAAATTTGAATTGCATTAAGTGAGATAATTCCTAGAATCCCTGCTAGTTCTGTATTCAATTTAAAGCCAGCAGGGACCCCCATTAGCCACACACAACCAGAACGCAACAAATCATTTGTAATGCCATGAGCAAGGTTCAATATCCATGGACATAATGCTTCTACATTGAGTAATAATGCAACCCCAACAATATTTCCAAAGAACGCATCAACGACTACACTAGACCAAACGAAATGCTGACGCAATGCCGCTTTATGTACATATTCTGCATTTGATTGATACCTGCAAAACATTTCAAAAATCAGGACAAGAGCTATGGACCTTTTAAAGCTAAAAAAACAATCTTGTCAAGAACCAATGTGAAAAGGCCAACTCATCATCAGGAACCACATATTAGTACCACCATGCCACACGTGAAGAGGATTTCAAATACCAAAGTTGTCTGCTGCGTATGATCGTAGCAATCCGAAATTTAATGTAGTTATCACGAAGTTAAAACATTTTATATTTGTGACATATTGGTCGGCAGGGCCGGCCCTGCCTTATAAGCGGTGAAAGCCGCGCTTGAGGCCACACAATGAAGGAGGCCACAAAACTCAAAATTTTCAAATGATAGAAAGAGGACCTTATGTAAAACTTATAGTATACATGGAGCACAGTGAAAAAAAACAAACTTACGAGGATTCACTAAATAGTAGATTTGTGAGGGACCAAAAGAAAATTAACATTTTGTTATTATAAACTTTCTGCTTAACTGCTTAACAAGGGGCCACCATATTTTTTTTGGCTTTAGGCCTCCATAAACGCAGGACCGGGCCTGCTGGTAGGTATCTTACCTAGTTAACCCTGGGCTATCTGTGTGTTCATTCATGACATCGGTCTATAACAAGTAACAACTCACAAGCATTATTTTGGAAGTAGTAATTAGCAAATATAGAACTACTCCCTCCATCCCTCCAAAGATGACCTATTTCAAGTTTGCACTTTGCACAATTCTTAAGGCAAGGATGGAAAAGGGATATTTTTGTACTTTTTCCGATTATATCCTTGTACAACTAGTAGAATTTAGAAATAACACATCTCTCAAACTATGCCACGGATATTTGTAAATTTTAAACAGTTGGAAAGCATTTTAAAACACCTACGCTACGAATATAAACATGAGTATCAAATTATACATATTGCTTATACTAAGATTTAATAATAATAATAATCCATTAAACGGGCAATTTTAGAAATATGATCTATAAAGGTCAACTTTTGGAGGGACAAAATTTAAAATGAATAGGTCATCTTTTAGGGGACGGAGGGAGTATATCATTGAGGATAATAAAATTTACCTCATACCCCAATCCCGGAGATAAACCGGCCAATATAGAAGCTGACAACTACGAATATGAATATTCCTGCATGTATGACCAAATGGCCTTGCCACTATTTTGTAAAGGAATAATTCGGGACCACAATGCATAAATCTATGACATAACTGCAGAACGATGTACAGAAAAGTGAAGAAGGAAGCCACGAGAGCCGCTCCTAGATGCAATGTGACATTAGCTAGCCTGAACAATCACAAGACAGGCTATTAATAGCAGGTTTTATGACAGAGAGGTATCTTAGCATAAAGAGATATATGTAAAGACAAAAAGATTACCAGGACATAACTGGAAATTTGTCAATGGAATTTTGGGGACCAAGGCAACTCTCAAGGACTAATTTAGCAGCAGTAGCACTATTGATAGCGCATATGACCATATCCTGCATTTGATTCCAAACTTTGTTTACCAGATCATTAAGAGAAGGCTATAATACAAGTAATAGGGATATCAAAAGGACTTCATAAAAAAGGACAAGAAGTCCATGCCAATGTTACCAATTCTGTATGAGGTCGTTTCTGGTGAAGTTCCTGAATCCATACGGGTCTCTTGGGATGTATTCTCACTTGTCCGGATGAATCCCATGAGTTCAACGAAAAATGGTGTGAGCCAAAAGTAGGCGGGTCATATAGAATTACCTGAATCCATTTAAATAGAACAAAAAGATTTTAGAGAGAATCTGAAAAGGAGAAAATATAGCAATAACCAGATAAAGGTACTCCTCACTTACATACGTGAACGTCAAAGCTAGCCAATACTAGCCCGTCTAAGTGTACGTGATGCAGTGTTGGAATCCGAAGGGCATTTCCACATGAAGAAGCAGTGTCATATGAGAGCTGGATCCAGTTACTCCTACTAATAGATTCATGCCTATGCTGTTCTAGGAATCCATCGAGTTTGCAGCATCCACAACTCCATCTCTCAAGATCTTGAAAAGACGAGTTTTTATTCTTCTGTAAATTTATGTCGCCATTGGTCGTCGATGAGTAATTTTCTTCAATTTCAAGACCTTCATCCTGCCCATCAAAGCTGCAGCCTGCTGCACAATTTCCCAACATAGAAAATGTTGATTTACCTTGTAGAATTAGAGGCATCTTTGCATTTGTAAAACGAAGAATCCCCTGAAACAACATTCAAAAACAATTAGCATGGGTCAGAAACCTGTTCAAAATAGGAACACCTACCTATCTAAATTTCCCACACTCTATGATTTAAGTCAGTATATGGAAGAAGAAAAAGGAAAGAACTTTACAACACAATGAGACTTCTGGTAATAGTGATACAACAAAAAGATCACTGCGCAAGAATCTTTTGAATAAATGGCTGAACTCACATTAAGAAAATGTGAGCACGAGTAATGTTGCAAAAACTGACAAGTGCATCGAACAAGTCTCTCATTGATATTTCTGATTATGTCATTCTCAAATCTTAACTTCGAAGGTGTAGAGGAATATTATGACCCTTAAAAAATGTAGACTATCTCCTCCTTATACAATCAAATACTTGCAATCAAGCCTAATCGACGAACCTAAAATTATGTCAAATTTCATCAATCTAAGAAAAAAAATCCTAAATAAGAAGAAAAAAACATTTCTATGCAAAAACATCAAACGAAGCAAACCCAAACTCAAAATATAACTCTCCATGTGTTTATTTAGTAAAGACAAAATCAATATACCTGAAAATCGGGTTGAAGATAAGAATGTGAGATCTTTTCTGGTGAAGCAACAACTGAAACAACAATGTCAAATGAAGTTGAAGAAGGAAAAAACCAACCAAATAAAACCACTGAATTAGGGGTTTTTTCATCACACGAGGTGTTATGTTGTCTAGGCCACCAAATCCGACATTTTTGTTTCATTTTTTTTTCTGGGAAGTTTCTAAGAAGGTAGCAAAAACTGATGAATGCTCATGTAAAAAACCTAGATTTTGTTCTTCAAATGAAACCCTAATTCATGAATGGGAATGGAGAACAAAGATTTGATTCTAGAGACTTTTGACTGAGATAAAGCAGAAAAAAGCAACTGCAATTGTGTGTGATCAGTGAAAAGATACCGAGGGTATTATTGTCTGTATATTTACGGGCGATTGCTACAAGGCAAGGAGGTGATACTTTTGTTAATTAATGGCGTAATTGTTTTTGCCGTCTTGAGTTGTCATCGCGAGGATCAGAAATGTCTGGAAAGCATCTCGAGGGCAAGCTGGACAGCCAATCACCAAAAAGACAATCGAGAAGGCCAACTAAGTGCGTCGAGGACTCGAGTAATCATGTACTTGCAGATACAAATGCAGCTTTGGTGTATGGTATCGGTAGGGCTGCACAAGACCCGCCCACCAAACCCAAACCCGCCCGTACCCGTTAAACCCGTGGTTTTTTAGTCCATACCCGCCCGTTGTGGGTGCGGGGTTGGTTATGAAAAAAAACCGTTGTCTGTGGATGCGAGGTTGGTTTAAGCTACTACCCGCCCATACCCGCCCAAAAAACCCGCAGATTTTATACCATAAGATAAAACTAATCCTAGCCGTCCATTATGAAACCCTAATACTAGTAGATAGGATAACTGATAACCCTCATTCACTTTCTACACTCTTGTCTATGTTCGGCCTCTCCTCTTCTTCCTCCTCAGTTCTTCTTCTTCACCTACGAACGACAATTACCAGAAATCTTCACCAGAAATTAACAACAACAACTTCGAATCTTCACCAGAAATCGACAACAATCGAAAAATCAACAGATTCAACACTTAATCTTCATCTGTGAACTTAAGTAAAACATGTGTGTGTGTGTGTGTGAACGAGTATTGAATTATAAAGCGGGTCTAAGCGGGTTTAAACCCATACCCGCCCAACCCGCAGCGGGCGGGTAACAAAACCCGCCCGCTGTTTGTGGGTGCAGGGTTGGTTTTGAAAAAAAAAAACCCCGCAATATGTGGGTGCGAGGTTGGTTTGATCTTATACCCGCCCATGTGCAGCCCGTATCGGTATCTGTTTGACATTGATTCAACATTCGTTGGATATTTCAATAAATGTTTGGCGAAAGGGGTAGCTCCAACGTTTGTGTTCGACCTGAGGGCAAGCTAGGCAGCCAATCACCAAAAAGATAATCGAGAAGGCCAAGTGCGTCGAGAACTCGAGTGATCCGTTAATCATGTACTTGCAGATACAAGTGCAGCTTTGGTGTATCTTATCGGTATCTGTTTGACATTGATGCAATATTTGTTGGATATTTCAATAAATGTTCGGCGAAAGCGGGTAGCTCCACCGTTTGTGTTCGACCTGACGGGTTAGGTCGCGGGAATCTAAGGGACAGCGCTCCTTAGTAGAGTGTGAGACATCGTCTCTCGTAAAAAAATCTGGTTTTAAGTTCGAAAAACTAATTCGATTTTCCAGAAATTTCTACAAACGCGCCTGTCCTCATTAACAGATGTTTTCTGAAGGCATCCGTTGGAGATGAAGAGACATCTCCAATAGACATGAAACCCTCAGTAAATTGCGAAGACTTTATCCCATCTCAACATATCGAAAATTTCTGATTTCTTATTCTCTCTAAGAATCATTAGATTTTATCTACTATATGTTCTTGGTTGGGTCAACGGAGTACAACTTTTGAATCCAACAACGCTATTAAGGCTTCATTGTATCCTGAAAGCGTTATTTCATTAACCAATTATACTCGAAATATTTGCTGAAAAGAATTGCAAGGCCTTGAGTTAGTGATGCAACATTCTTTTCTCTTCTTTGTGTTTTATCACTTTCTTTGTTTTCTAACAAATGCTCTGTTTAATTCATCTATTAGTTGCACCTTATACACCTCAACGAAATGGTGTTGTTAAAAGGAAAAATAAAATTTTGTTAGAGATTAAAAGTTTAGTGATGCAGTTGCTCTGTTTAAAAGTATTTTACTTTGTTCTTGTGTTTTTCATTTTTGAAAGTAGGGGAAGAATGTTGGATATTTTTATAAATATCTGCCACTACGAAAGGAGGCGGCACCCTCACCGTTTGTGTTCGACCTGACAAGTTAGGTCGCGAGGGTCTAGGGAGAAACACCCTTTAGAAGAGTGTGACACACGTCTCGTAGAAATTTTTCTGGTTTTGAATTTGAACACCTAATTCGGTTTTCCAGAAATTTCTACAGATGCCTCTCTTCCCATAAATGAGTGTCTTTTGAAGGCTTCTGTTGGAGATGAAGAGACATCTCTAATATTCATGAGACCCTTAATAAATTGCGAAGATTTTCTCCCATTTCAACACATCAAAAATCTTTGATTTCTTTTGTCTCTAAGCATCATCAGATCTTATTAACTGTGTGTTCTTGGTTGGGTCAAGGGAGTACAACTCTTGAATCCAAACAATGTTGTTAGGACTTCATTATATCTTGAAAGCATTATTTCATTGACTAATTATACTCGGCAATCATCAATGATGGGTCGAAATATTTGCTGAAAATAATCGCAAGCCCTTGAAGTCAGTGATACACATCTTTTTCTGTTCTCTGAATTTCATCCCCTGCTACCAAATTTCCAGCAAGATCCTTAGAATATTTGTATTTCCGGATATTCGATATATATCTGTACGTATAGAAAAAATCTATGTCCCACCAATCCGTATCCACCTATACGTAAGAATACTGACATATATGGAATATAAAATACATGTAAACGTAAGGCGTGCCCTGATATTTATATAAATTTGAAAAGAAAAGAAAATACTATGTTGTTAAAATCATTAATAAATTGGAAATAGTAAATTTGTTACACCTCTTTTAGTGTTCCTAGAGCGTCCACAACCATGAAAAGGACGAAAACCAAATACCATACCAAATTTGGTATACATTTTTTTGTTTTTGGACTTCAAGCACAGCTGTAAGGAACCATATTATAGTCGGACGCATGTATAAAAAGTTGGTGAAAAGAGGCATTAATTATAATTACGTCTATACCCCGGCTCTAACTATATGAATGCCCATACCTAGCCGCTAGTAAAATGTGCTTCCATACCCTGGCATAAATTTTATGTGTGACTGACAACCCAACGCGCATAATATGAACGCCTCGTACCACACGACGCAAATTATATGTGTCTCATACTCGACGCATATTATATGTGCGTCACATACTTCGCGCAAATTATATGCACGTATAATGGTTGATTTCTTTGGCGTTCTTTATACCTCCGCCCAACACAGACACTACTTATAATCACTGTTAGAGCATTGCTCGGTCGAACTCATAGGTGTTGATATCTCAAGCTTGTTGTTAGATTTAGTTAATCAAAACTATATCTTGATTTTTAGTCTACATTTAGTCAAGTCTCGGATTAGGATAAATATCACTGCGTTATACCGTTTGAAGGCGAAGATCAACCGAAGCTTTGGGATAACTTCATCAACAAAAGGTAAATGAAAATTGAACCACCTATTTCTCAAGTTTTCACCTTTCTATCTATCAGACATTGTCGCATGACTAAATTACACATTACATACATAAATTTCGAGTCGAGTTTATCTTGATAATCGTTCTCGAAATATGCTAAGCTTAAGAACATTTGTTCATACTTGATGAATTTGGTTAAGAATAATTTATTGTTTATGACCTAATTATGATTCGAGATTTAATCATTTGAAAATAGCTTGGATTAGTGATATGTGTCATTGATGTTATTCGGGAATGTTTCAAATCAAGGATACAAAAAAGTATGCATACAAGTTCACATACTGGGAGTACTATTATAAGTCCAGAGCCGCAATACATGTGCCTAGTATACGCACCGACGTAGCTATAGTTCGGCAGTGACTTTAAGGTACGCATACCCTATATCCATACCATAAAAAGTTTATTGACTCGTGAACCAGGAAGGTACGCATACCTAATATGCAAAAAGGAAAAGATCTGTTGGTTTCTAAACCGAAAAGGTAAGGGTACCTAGTATGCAAATCATAAAAGATCTATGGATTCCCGAACCCGTTTTTTTAAGGGTATACATACCCGGTACACGTACCATGACAAAAATACTCACAAACAGGTATAGTACACGTACCAGGTATACGTACTTATCCTGACGAATATTTTTCGATGCATAAGATTTATTTCAATGAGATAATCGGATCTAGACATGTTTGATCACATTTGTGACTCAAGGTTGAAGTCTTAAAGTGTTATATGAAAATGGTTAAGCTTGTTAGAGCACTGCTCGATCGAACTCGCAAGCGTTGCTATCTCAAGCTTGTTTGTCAAGTTTAGTTGATCAAAACTATATACTTGATTTCTAGTCTACTTATAGCTATGTTTCGAATTAGGATAGAATGTGTAGTTGAGATTTATACTTTACGATATTCACTAATTGGAGACGAAGATCTACTACGGGGAGCTTGAAGGAACTTCATCAACAAAAGGTATGTGGAGACTAAAACTTATCTATCACTCAGAAGTCTATTCAATTTTATCTTATAATGAGACTAAGTCGTATAGCTATACAGACTTTTATACTATACACATTTGATATTTCGAGTTGAGTTTATCTCGCTTATTTATTTCTCGAAATAAGTGTTAGAAGATTTTTTCTTTAACTATGTTCATCATATTCTTGACGGTTTTAGTTGGAGACAATTTATTTGTTGTAAACTAAATATTAAGTCAAAATATGATCATGTGGAAATTGCCTTGAAACATCTTACATGATTTGTGTGAGACAATCATTTGATATCGACTTGAAAAGTTTCGTATTGATCATTCAATCACTTGAAAATTACTTGAAGCTAATGGTATATGTGAGATTACCATTGTCGTCTTCTAAGGATGTTGCAATGATTGAAATGAGAGTTTATAATAATTAACTATTTCTGGATATAACACGGTATGATGTTGTTGATGGTGGTTTTTAGCTTAGGGTTAAAATCGTAAAACCTTGCATCTGACATGACGTCACTACGACCACTAACGCATTTATTGAATCATTCAACATTCCTACGTAAAATTACCGGGTTACCTTTTTTATATATATACGCCATATTCCATGGCAAAACCCTCAAATACTGACTGGCAACATCTCCACCCCAAGGCATGCCAACCATGCCAGCCGCACCACCGTTCCAATGGCATGCCATGCCAGCCACATATCCGCGCCAAGGCATGCCAACCATGCCAGCCGCACCACGTTTCCAATGGCATACCATGCCATCCACATCTCGCGCCAAGGCATGCCAACCATGCCGGCCACACCATGGTGCCAATGGCATACCATGCCATCCACATCTCCGCGCCAAGGCATGCCAACCATGCCAGCCGCACCACGGTGCCAATGTCATACCATGCCAGCCACATCTTCGCGCCAAGGCATGCTAACCATGCCAGCCACACCACACTGCCCATTGCATGCCATGCTAGCCACATCTCTGTGCCAAGGTATGCCAACCATGCCAGCCACACCACTGTGCCAAAGGCATGCCATGCCATCCACATCTCCGCGCCAAGGCATGCCAACCATGCCAGCCGCACCACAGTGCCAAAGGCATGACATGCCAGCCACACCACAGTGCCAATCGCATGCCATGCCAGCCACACCACTTTTCCAAAGACATGCCATGCCAGCTACACCACTGTGACAAAGGCATGCCATGACAACCACACCACAGTGCCAATGGCATGCCATGCCAGCCACATATCCGCGCCAAGGCATGCCAACCATGCCAGCCACATCTCCGCGCCAAGCCATGCCAACCATGCCAGCCACACCTCCGCACCAAGGCATGCCAACCATGCCAGCCGCACCACTGTGCCAAAGGCATGCCATGCCAACCACATATCCGCGCCAAGGCATGCAAACCATGTCAGCCGCACCATTATGCCAAAGGCATCCATGCCAGCCACACCACAGTGCCAATGGCATGCCATGCCAGCCACATCTCCGCGCCAAGGCATGCCAACCATGCCATCCACATCTCCACGCCAAGGCATGCTTAACATGTCAGCCGCACCACTATGCCAAAGCCATGCGGACCTACCACTATGTCGCTGGCTGCCAAACGAAGGATTGCAACAATCAACGGCTACCCTTGCATCTGAGATGCAGATCTCGACCGTACAAGTTCGCCACCTAACGCATGGCAACTTCCGGCCCAAGGCCAAACATCACGGTTTATGTCAAAACCCTAATTTTGTCCGCGCCTAAAACATGCCAAAGCCATGCGACCCTACCACCATGTCGCTGGCTGCCAAACGAAGGGTTGCAACAATCAACAACTACCCTTCCATCTGAGATGCAGATCTCAGCCGTACAAGTTCGCCACCTAACACATGGAACCTTCCGGCCCAAGTCCAAACATCACGGTTTATGCCAAAACCCTAATTTTGGCCGCTCCTAAAACATGCCAAAGCCATGCAACCCTACCACCATGCCTCTGGCTGCCAAACGAAGGGTTGCAACAATCAACGGCTACCCTTCCATCTGAGATGCATATCTCAACCGTACAAGTTCGCCACCTAATGCATGGCAACTTCCGGCCCAAGGCCAAACATCACGGTTTATGCCAAAACCCTAATTTTGGTCGCGCCTAAAACATGCCAAAGCCATGCGGCTCTACCACCATGTCGCTGGCTGCCAAACGAAGGGTTGCAATAATCAACGGCTGCCCTTCCATCTGAGATGCAGATCTCAGCCGTACAAGTTCGCCACCTGATGCATGGATACTTCCGGCCCAAGGCCAAACATCACGGTTTATGCCAAAACCCTAATTTTGGACGCGCCTAAAACATGCCAAATCCATGTGGCCCTAGCACCATGCCGCTGGCTGCCAAACGAAGGGTTGCAACAATTAACGGCTACCCTTCCATCTCAGATGCAGATCTCAGCCGTACAAGTTCGCCACCTAACGCATGTCAACTTCCGGCCCAAGGCCAAACATCCCGGTTTATGCCAAAACCCTAATTTTGGCCGCGCCTAAAACATGCCAAAGCTATGCCAGCCCTACCACATGCCACTGGCTACCAAACGAAGGGTTTCAACAATCAACGACCGCCCTTCCTCTTAAGATACGAATCTCAGCCATACAAACTTGCCAACAAACGATTTATGGCAATCTTTTGGCCACGACGCCAAAACCCTAATTTGGCTGTGCCAAGAGCATGGAAGCGCTGCAACCATGCCGCTGGTTTCCAAACAAAGGGTTGCAACAATCAACGGCCACCCTTCCTCCTGAGATACGAATCTCAGCCATACAAACTTGCCAACAAACGATTTATGGTAATCTCTTGGCCACGGCGCCAATTCTTGGGCACGACGCCAAAACCCTAATTTGGCCGTGCCAAGAGCATGCAAGCGCTGCAACCATGCCGCTGGTTGCCAAACAAAGGGTTGCAATAATCTACGGCCATCCTTCCTCCTGAGATGCAGATCTCATCCGTATAAACCTGCCAACAAATGACTTGTGGTAATGTCTTGGCTGCGATGCTAACTCTTGGTCACGGCACCAACTTGGCTGCGATGCTAACTCTCTGGTCGCGGTACCAACCTGGCTACGATGCCTATTCTTTGGTCACGACACCAACTTGGCTACAAACGCCAAATCCTTTGGCCACGCCACACGTGGCAACATGCTACACGTTTTCCATGAAAAAACTCGAGACATCAAAACATGTCATAAACTGGGGGATGCTCATCGGGGTATTGGTCTGGCGGTCTACAGCGCGCGGTGTACACTACGCCTATTACAGGAAAGTGTCGTAAGGGTGAGGAGGTTAGTAAATACAAGAAGTAATGGTGAAACATTTCCTTCATTATGGAAACATCAATTCCAGGCGTTACCCGTTACCATTTTATTCCATTTACTCAACCGTTTCCACTTCTTACGAGACCAGGGTACGTTTCGTTGTGACTTGTATAAATAGGTCTCACATATTTCCACCAAAAACAATTTTTGGTCAAGAACATACAACACTCATAAATCACCTGTTAGCTTTCATATCTGTTAGTTTTCCACTTTCTGATGCAAGTCGTCAAACATATACTCTTCCAGAATCAACTATTCTGGTCTCAACACTCTCTTCGCTTCCCTCCTCAATACCAACCCTTCTCCTCCTCTTTGTGACCGAAGCAATTCTGGAATGGCCATTTCTTGGTTTAGGCCGGATTTGTACAGATTGATCAAAGTACTCCCTTGCAGTACGTTGTTTAGGGTTTAGACTCGTTTCGCACTCACACACTCGAAATTACCAAAATCAGCAGAAACTATTTTTACCCTCAAACAGCTGTCATGTGACTTATTCTGCTAGCTTACTAGTCTTCCTGCCCTAACAATAAGACGTTTGCCTTAATCATTTATGAGGTATAGTCTAGTCATTTGTCAATTGTTACCTGATAGGATAAGAACAAGTGTTCGTCTATGATTGGTTAGTCATTAGGGTTTTCTCCCAATCATGAGCTTATTTAAGTTGTAATGAAACCCTGTTTTAGGGTAAATATGAATTAATGAAGTGTTAAGAGGCTGCTACGGCAGAGTAACTATTACCCGACCAAATTTCGTCCAGTTTCCGTTGAATTTATTCTCAATCGTACTTAGAGCAGTAAAATTGGCATCAGAGTCGTTCCTTCCTATCATCCATCATGGTGGTTCAATCTTGCAAGGAGTTATAGGAAACCAACACAAGACAGCAAAATGAAATCGATTTTCTGCACTTGAAGGTAAATAATCTAGTTGTGCAACTCAGTACAACATCGACAAAGGATGATACACAGTCAATGAAGGTTGAGATTAAAGCTAGTATGCAGTCACTCAAGGTAGATATTGAAAAGGGTCTGCAATCTCAGATGGACTTTTTTTCTTCTAATCGAGATCTTAACAGAAATCAAAATGGAGCTCAAGGTTCTAATCATGGCTTCTCTTCCTTTTAATTCTCAGTCTGATGGTCGATATTCTACTCAATTTCATCGAATGCCAAAGCTTGATTTTCCTCGTTTTGATGGCGATAACCCAAAAAGCTAACTGCAAAAATGTGAATACTATTTTCAGATAAACAATATCCAGGACACCCACAAGACAAGGATGGCGGCTATACATCTAGATGGTAAAGCAAATAAATGGTATGATAATTTTTGTCTTAATAAAACTCATATTCCATGGCAATATTTCTTTGATAATGTTTGCTCCAGATTTGAGAATCCTGCTCATGATAATATAGTTGGCTTGTTCTATAAATTGGCTCAACTGACCACTGTTGATGCTTATTTTGAAGAATTTGAATATTACAAGGCCTTACTATTAAGTGTTCATAAGGATTTTCCAGAAACATATTTCATTTCTAGTTTAATTGGTGGTTTAAAGGAAGAACTCAGAAATTCGGTTCTCATGTTTGATCCTAAAACACTACTTCATGCTTTTTCACTTGCAAGGATGCAAGAAAAAACTCTTGTCCTACAACAGAAACCCCATAAGCCTGCACCCAAATTTTTCTCTAACTCATTCTCCACCTCCAGGCCTTTTACACAAACCAGCCTCCCTCTTAAACCTACTTTTGTACCATCTACTTCATATACTTCCAAGGATAGCCCAACTTTACCACTCAAAAGACTCACTCCTGAGCAGGTACATGCCAGAAAATCACAAGGGTTATGCTTCAACTGTGATGAAACATACAATAGGGGACACATTTGTAAAAAACGGTATTTATATGTGCTAATAGGGGAAGAGGCCGAAGAAATTTTTGAGCAAGGAGGAGAGACTAAACATGTAACTGATGAATACCCTCCCATTGAGAGTGACATGGAGATCTCCTTACATGCATTAACTGTTAATATCTCAGGAGATACTATAAGAATTCCTTGTTTTATTAAGAAAAAAAGTTATTTCCATTCTTATTGATACTGGTAGCACACACAGTTTTGTAGATTATACCTTGGCTAACAACTTAAATTGTCTCATTGCTCAAACTGCTAGTTTATTGGTCACAGTAGCCAATGGTGACAAAACAGTGAGTTTTGGTCTTTGTTCTCAATTGGAACGTACTATGCAAGGTCACAAGTTTTATGGTGATTTGGGACTACTTCCTCTAGGAGGGTGTGACATAGTTTTAGGAGCAGATTGGTTAAGGAATATGGGTGATGTTCTTTTCAATTTATCCAAGCTCTGCATCACTTTCAAACATAAAGGTAAGAACATCACATTAACTGGTATTCAACAAAAGTCTTCTCTCAGCATGATGAATGGCTCTGTAATAAAGAATTTTTTTCAAAACATACTGTTAGAGTATTGCTCGGTCGAACTCGCATGCGTTGCTGTCTTAAGCATGTTTGTCAATGTTAGTGATCAAAACTATAAATCTTGATTTCTAGTCTATTATAGCTAAATCTCGGACTAGGATAGAAAGTGTAGTTGAGCTCAAGGACTTCATGGCGATTCATCATACAAGTAGAAGAACTGCTCAAGGAACCGATGGAGACTTGAACTTATCTATCACTCAAAAGTATATCTACTGTATCTTCTACTCTTTGAGACAAAAAGTCGTATGCTATATATATAGACTTTGATTATACACATTTGGTATTTCGAGCCGAGTATACCTCGCCTATCTATATCTCGAAATATGAGTTGGTAAGATTTTTGCTTTAACCAAGTTTATCTTTAGCATGTGACGAAAGTCATGATATGTTTCAATCATCTTGAAAATTGCTTTGACGAGAAATGGTGTAACAACTGTATAACGTCCTCTAAGAATGTTTCAATGATTGAAATGAGAGTTTAAATTACATAACCAATGGTGGACATAAGCATTGTTGTGGAAACACATTTATGTATAAGTCCTATTCCTTAAACCAAAGTTTGCAAACTTTGTTGATCAAGAGAACCGGAAGAATGGCGTGAGCCAAGTCCGCGAACTGCCGAAGTTCTCAAACCCGAGAATTTCTGCTGGAGTTGACAAACTATTTGTGTGAAACTAAGTCCACGAACTCAGTCCGCGAACTGGGGAATTTCTCATACCCGATAATTTCTGCTGGAGTTTGTATACTCTGCCGAGTAACTTAAGTCTGCAACCTAGTCTGCGAACTTGAAAAAGTTATATATCTGAAGATGATTTCTGAACTTAAACTTAAAAAACTAAGGAATGCAGTTTGCAAACCGTGGCTATAAAAGTTCATGAACTAATTCAAGTGAATCAAATCGTCTTTGCTTTAATTGTGTCTTGTGTAGTACATGAGATTTCCTTGCAATTTAACAACTCTCTAACTAGTTCATTTGAAGTCGTTTGAACTAGTTATGGTGAAGAAGAACGTGGTTGATATGAAATGCTCATAAGGCTAACCTTTTGGTTAACTATTGTTGAACCAACAAGTACATACATTTGGGTACGGTTAACAAACCTAGAAGCGTGCATTGTCAAGTGTGTATAACAAGCTAAGTTTTCGATCTAACGGTTGAGAAATATTAGCTTGAATCTAAATCAGGTTTTCATTTAACGACGGATATTTATTGCTTTGTTACCAAGGTAACTTAATTGCAAAACCTGTTTTGAAAGACTATATAAGAGGAACTCTAGAATATGTGCAGAACTAATCCCCACACCTCACGTGTGATACTAGTTTGCATATTAGAGTCGGTTCTCCTTTAACCTTTGGTTTTCTTCTTCTAAAACCAGGTTAACGACTTAAAGACTTCATTGGGATTGTGAACCCAGACCGATACTACTTTTATCGTAGTTGTGTGATCTGATCTTGCATCTTCTATCGTACGAGTACAATCAGATTGATTGGCTTGAGATTGATATCTCCGATAGGCAAGATATAAAAAGTAATCACAAACATCTTCGTCTCATTGTTTGTGATTCCGCAACATCTTGTTTCGCTACCATACGATTAAGATTATTGTGAGGTGATTGATAACTCTAGGCTGTTATTTGGGAATATAAGACCGAATTATCAATTGGTTCTTCTTCACCTTGATTAGTATCAAAAGACGGAACAAAACCTTTTAGGGTTTATCTGTGGGAGACAGATTGATCCTTTGATAGACTTGTATGTGTGAGACAGATTTTTTTATTGTCAAAGCCTGCGATTTTGGGTCATAAAAACTCTTAGTTGTGGGTGAGATCAGCTAAGGGAATCAAGTGAGCAGTATCCTGCTGGGATCAGAAGCGTAGGGAGTACAACTGTACCTTGGATCAGTGGGAGACTGATTAGGGTTCAACCACAGTCCAGTTCAAAGTTGGCTTGGATTAGGCTAGTGTCTGTAGCGGCTTAATACAGTGTGTGTTCAATCTGGACAAGTCTCGAGGTTTTTCTGCATTTGCGGTTTCCTCGTTAACAAAAATTTTGGTGTCTGTGTTATTTCAATTTCCGCATTATATTGTTTTATCTTTATAATTGAAATAATACAGGTTGTGCGTTTAGATCATCAATTAGAGTAATCCAACCTTTGGTTGTTTATTGTCATTGATTGATCTTTGGATAATGGTCTTTGGTACCATCCAAGTTGTTCCTTGTGTTTGATTAAAGACTCGCTGATTTCTATTAGCTGGAGTAAACCAAAACAAGAGAGAAAGATTAACTGCTTGAGATACTTTTACCTAGATTGAGTCTGACTGTCTAGTTGATTCTCTAGAAAGTATTTCGGAGTTAGTCCATACAGATTGCTAAGCGAAATATTGGGTGGTGTTGTTAGATTCCCGCTTTTTCAATTGGTATCAGAGAAGGAAAACACGTTCAAGACCTCAGAAGTCTGTGTTTGTAGCGATCTGACTATATGGAGCATAAAGTCTCAATTGACGCTTCACCAGGTTTAAAAACCAACCGCAGAAAAAGGTCTGATAAACTGGTTACTCTTCAAAAGGGGTTGGATGAAAAAATCCAGATCAACTCTGATCTTGTTGCAGAAATTGCAATTCATAAGGATTTGATATCTGGTGATAGTCCCTTGGTGAATCTGAGAAACTCTAGTTGTTCCTCTTTAAAACATAGTCGTAGATCAGATGGTAATCAACGACCGTTTGTTGTGAAAACTGATATGAGTAGGAACCACTCAGACAAACTTCAAATTTTTGGCCCGTATTGTTGTTGTGATTCTTCCAATCACCTTCAACAAGTTTGTATGTCGTTTCAAAAGAGTCTGAATATTGCGAGTGATCCTTGTAAGAAAACTAAACAACTTTTTGTTACTCTAAAAAGATATACAAAACTATCAGGAAATTCTAAACAGAAAAGTATTGATAGTATGGGTACCTTGGCTTTTAAGTCCTACATCTCCCTTTCAATGGTTTCTTGAAAGTAGATGTAGTTACTTATTACATATGATAGGCGATTCTCCATGGTGTGTGTGTCATCCATCGACTATGAAGGTGGAAGAGATTATACAGCCATAACAAAAGGACAACTTCAAATTATGTGCAAGTTTGGTTGTTATCTTTCACAAGTAGAACCAGGAAATTCTGATGACACTCTGGACGATCCCTTTGGGTGAATGCAATGCATGAAGAGTTAAATTAATTTCAAAGACAAGACGTGTGGGATCTTGTACCATGTCTTTCCAATATCACTATTATTGGTTCTAAATGGGCATTTAAGAACAAGTCTGATAAATTAGGCACAACTGTCAGAAACAAAGCCAGACTTGTCGCTCAAGGATATTCACGGATTGAAAAATTTGAGTTTGACGAAAACCTTGTTCCTGTGGGATGCCCTGAGTCCACTCAACTTTTGTTAGCTCATCCTTGTTTTCGTAAGGACAAGCTGTTTCGAATGGATAATCGTCATAGGTCCTATGAGACGAGTATTTCCAGAATCAAAAGGAGGAGGATTTATGCTCACATAACAAACCTTGAAAGTTCACGATGTGATAAACAAGGGTTTTTTTTGGCTCACAACGTCTCTATCTAACTCCATAGACGTTCGCATCCTCATCTTTAACTTGAGAAAATGAGGTTTTGCGTCTTTTTGGCTCAAGTAGTATTTTCTTGGTTAAAAAGTTTTGTTTAAAACTATATAAATAATGAATCTTTAAACCTACAAAAGTATTGTTGTTTAGGGTTTTAGTCGTTCGTAAACGTCGTGATATTCCCCAAAGAAATACTGTTTCATGGCTCCTGTAACTAGAGGCAGCACAAGCAGAGATGCAGTTGAAGCAGCTCACGTACGTCGGTGTACAGGAATTCCTTCCACAAGGGTGAAGAAAGTGAAGGCTGCAATTAATGGTAAAGGTCCTTCCTAAAATTGGTTCTTGTCCTTTTATCAAAGTGATGTTAACTTCAGGAGCCTGGTGTTGATGGTGGTTTTTAGCTTAGGGTTAAAATCGTAAAACCTTAGTCAACCAGTGACGTCACACTTGAGTAATAATGTCGCCACTAGCACACTTATTGAACCGTTCAACATGTCTGCGTAAATTTACCGGGGTACCTTTTTTACGTATATGCCATGCTCCATGGCAGAGCCCTCGGTACTGAATGACATCATCTCTACACATGCCAGCCACGCATGCTAGCCAAACGTGCCAATGGCATGCTATGCCAGCCACATCTCCGCACCAAGGCATGCCAACCATGCCAGCAGCCCCACAGTGTCGATGGCATGCCATGCCAACCACATCTCCGCGCCAAGGCATGCCAACCATGCCAGCCGCACCACCGTGCCAATGGACTGCCATGCCAGCCACATCTCCGCGCCAAGGCATGCCAAACATGCCAGCCGCACCACGGTGCAAATGGCATACCATGCCAGCCACATCTCCGCGCCAAAGCATGCCAACCATGCAAGCCGCACCACCGTGCCAATGGCCTGCCATGCCATCCACATCTACGCGCCAAGGCATGCCAACCATGCCAGCCACATCTCCGCGCCAAGGCATGCCAACCATGCCAGCCGCACCATGGTGCCAATGGCATACCATGCCAGCCGTGCCACAGTGCCGATGGCATGCCATGCCAGCCACATCTCCGTGCCAAGGCGTGCCAACCATGCCAGCCCGCACCGCTGTGCCAAAGGCATGCCATGCCAGCCACATCTCCGCGCCAACCATGCCATCCGCACAACTGTGCCAAAGCCATGCGACCCTACCACCATGTCGATGGCTGCCAAACGAAGGGTTGCAACAAACAACGACTACACTTCCACCTGAGATGCAGATCTCAACCGTACAAGTTCGCCACCTAACGCATGGCAACTTCCGGCCCAAGGCCAAACATCACGGTTTATGCCAAAACCCTAATTTTGGTCGCGCCTAAAACATGCCAAAGCCATGCGGCCCTACCACAATGCCGCTGGCTAAAAAACGAAGGGTTACAACAATCAACGGCTACCCTTCCATGTGAGATGCAGATCTCAGCCGTACAAGTTCGTCACCTAATGCATGGAAACTTCCGTCCCAAGGCCAAACATCACGGTTTATGCCAAAACCCTAATTTTGGCCGTGCCTAAAACATGCCAAAGCCATGCCGCCCTACCACCATGCCGCTGGCTGCCAAACGAAGGGTTGAAACAATAAACGACTACCCTTCCATCTGAGTTTCAGATCTCATCCGTACAAGTTCGCCACCTAACGCATGGAAATTTCCGGCCCAAGGCCAAACATCATGGTTTATGTCAAAACCCTAATTTTGGCCGCGCCTAAAACATGCCAAAGCCATGCGGCCCTACCTCCACGCCGCTGGCTGCCAAATGAAGGGTTGCAACAATCAACGACTACCCTTCCATCTGAGATACAGAGCTCAGCCGTACAAGTTCGCCACCTAACGCATGGAGACTTCCGGCCCAAGGCCAAACATCACGGTTTATGCCAAAACCCTAATTTTGGCCGCGCCTAAAACATGCCAAAGCCATGCGGCCCTACCACCATGCCGTTGGCTGCCAAACAAAGGGTTGCAACAATGAACGGCTACCCTTCCATCTGAGATACAGATCTCAGTCGTACAAGTTCTCCACCTAACGCATGGAAACTTCCGGCCCAAGGCCAAACATCACGGTTGATGCCAAAACCCTAATTTTGGCCGCGCCTAAAACATGCCAAAGCCATGACGGCCCTACCACATGCCACTGGATGCCAATCGAAGGGTTGAAACAATAAACGGCCGCCCTTCCTCCTAAGATACGAAAATCTGCCATACAAACTTGCCAACAAACGATTTATGGAAATCTCTTGGCCACGACGCCAAAACCCTAATTTTGGCTGTGCAAAGAGCATGCAAGCGCGGCAACCATGCCGCTGGTTGCCAAACAAAGGGTTGCAACAATCAATGCCCACCCTTCCTCCTGAGATATGAATCTCAGCCATATAAACTTGCCAACAAACGATTTATGGAAATCTCTTGGCCACGACGCCAATTCTTGGGCACGACGCCAAAACCCTAATTTGGCCGTGCCAAGAGCATGCGAGCGCTGTAACCGTGCCGCTGGTTGCCAAACAAAGGGTTGCAACAATCTACGACTACCCTTCCTCCTGAGATGCAGATCTCATCCGTACAAACCTGCCAACAAAGGACTCGTGGCAATGTCTTGTATGCCATGCTCACTCTTGATCACGGCACCAATTTGGCTGCGATGATAACTCTCTGGTCACTGCACCAACCTGGCTACGATGCCTATTCTTTGGTTACGACACCAACTTGGCTACAAACGCCAAATCCTTTGGCCACGCCACACGTGGCAACATGCTACACGTTTTCCACGAAAACACTCGAGACATCAAAACATGTCATAAACTGGGGGATGCTCATCAGGGTATTGGTCTGGCGGTCTACAGCGCGCGGCGTACAGTACCCCCATTACATGAAAGTATCATAAGGGTGAGGCAGTTAGTAAATACAAGAAGTAATGGTGAAACGTTTCCTTCATTATGGAAACATCAATTCCAGGCGTTACCCGTTACCATTTTCTTCCATTTACTCAATCGTTTCCACTTTTTACGAGACCAGGGTACGTTTTGTTGCGACTTGTATAAATAAGTCTCACCTATTTCCACCAAATACAAGTTTTGGTCAGGAGAATACAACACTCAGAAATCACTTGTTAGCTTTCCCATCTGTTAGCTTTCCACTTTCTGATACAAGTCGTCAAACAACTACTCTTCCTGAATCAACTATTCTGGTCTCAACACTCTCCTCGCTTCCCTCCCTAGACCAACCCTTCTCCTTCACTTTGTGACCGAATCAAGTCTGGAACGGCCATTTCTTGGTTTAGGCCGGATTTGTACAGATTGATCTCGCGAATCAAAGTACTCCCTTGCAGTACATTGTTTAGGGTTTATACTTGTTTCTCATCCACACACTCGAAATTACCAAAATCGGCGGAAACTGTTTTCACCCTCAAATAATTGGCGACCACAGTGGGAGATCAGTCTCTCGGTTGCAATATCAACTTCTAGCTTTCAATTTCGTCTTTCAATTCCAAACTCGATATGGTAGAACTTAGATCCGGGTCGGCAATGAACCCTGAGAACACCAGCTCGGAAACCGTCCCTGTTGCTAACGCTCCTCCCAGCGGCATTAACACGCCGCCTACTAATCCCAGCAGCACGGAAAGCGCTCCTTCAGGTATTACACCGCCAATCACCAGGGCTAGAACTGCTGCACCCCTAACGCTTCTAAGCCACCTACCAATCCCAGTAACACAGAAAGTGCTCATTCGGGTGTTACCCCACCAGTCACTAGGGCCAGAGCTGCTGCTGCCGCACCTAATATTTCGTCGAGTATGGCACCTCCGACCATTACTAGGACTACAACTACTCCACTATCAGGACGAGAAACCGGAGGAGCCAGAGGAAGTCGCCCCTACATCACCATTGCTGATTTGATGGAAATACGGGAGGTTCTTGTTAGAGCCCAGACGGACATGGCTTCGACTCAGAAAGAAGTACTTGTCTTTCTCAAGACCCTAATGGAGTGGCTACCACAGGAGTCGCGCTATCCAGAGTCAATGAGGAACACCTCCAGTACCCCTGGCGCCGACACCTCAGCAGGGCATACCTTTGTAGACGAAGAAACTCACGCCAGAACCCCATTGGAGAGAAATCAACCATCCAATTTCGTCACGCGAGAAGATTTAGAACAACTTCTCCGGAATCGAATCAAAAGTGATGATGTAGACATGAATCAACATCAACCCCCTTATCCGTCTGAAATACAAAGAATTCCTCTTCCAAGAGGATAGCTTCTCCTCAATTCACCTTATACGATGGCACCGGTAATGCACGTGAACATATCTCTCGATTCCTGGAGTCCCTGGGCAAAAACGAATACAACCACGTCCTCTGTCTGAGGGAGTTTTCGAAGTTGCTTACCAGAAGAACGTACACGTGGTACAACAACATCACACCAAACAGCATCTCCAACTGGGGTGACATGGTTACGGCTTTCTACAAAAGTACTTCTTCGTGTCTGAGTAGGTTACCTTCTCGGATCTAGGAAGGATGTTCCAACGAGATAACGAACACCCAAATGATTTTGTCAAGAGATTCAGGGTACAAGTGCTAGACTGTCACGACCTAAATATGACCGAACAACAATTGGTAAATTCCTGCATCAACGGTATGGCTCCCATCTATCGCGCCTTACTAGAGAACCTGCGGTTCCAGACGTTCTCCGAACTCCATGAGGCTGCCAAACGATCGGCCACGACGGCACCAGCATTATTAGAAAAAATCAGGCCAATTAGAGGCGAGGACGTACGTGAAACTCGAGGAAGTAGACGTCTCATCAACAAGCAATACAACACTGGTTCCTCCTCTGTGAGCGTAGTGGACGAATGAGGGAAAAGGAAGGCCCCAGTGGCAGATCAACAGCCTAAGCGCACGACACCAGAACAACGGGCGGCTCCGCCACGGAGGACCGCCGCTAAGACTCCCATGCGTCGTCATGAAGCTGGAGGAAACGTCCTGGATTTCTCGTTCCCGATCGAGGAAGTGATTGAACTCTTAGAGGCATGGATCCAGGACGATGTCATTAGATTACCACCCCCCAGACGCCCACCGACCGAGGCAGAGATGGATCACCCCAAATACTGCCACTATCACCAGTTTGTTCACCACCCGACCAGCGACTGCAACAGACTAAAACACATCTTCAAGGAGAAGGTATAGGGAGGGGAACTTCAGCTGAGAAATAAGGGAGTACATAGAGATCCACTTCAAGTAAGAAACTGCGGAATATCTGGGGACTCCGTGCACGAAACTGTACAATCCATGATGCAGCATGTGTGCGAAATTCTATACCTTTCCAAGACGCAGCGTTAAGACATCTTCACGGCCCTCAATCGTGTTGTGTCGGGCAAACGAATTTTTCCAGTAACGAAAGCTACGCCAGAAGCCCCGGCTCTTTTAGGGGACAGCGCTGAAAAACACAAACGGGGACTGCTAACCATGACCTACCTAAGGGGCATTGAGCTTGACAACACATTGATCGATGCAGCTTCTGACTTCAATATCATTACCATCAAGACTCTGAGAGCTGCAGAAATTTTGAAGCAAGAGGCTACCCACTCCCCAACTACGGTCAAGAATTCGGAAGGAGAATTAATGAACGCATACGGCTACATTAACCTCGAAATCAAGATAGGAGACGTTATAACGCATAGCAAATTCCACATTATCAAAGAACTAGGTTATGACATGATCCTGAGGCGCTCGTGGGTATTTGACAACGAAGCAAAATTGGGAGCATCGCCTCAGTGTCGACACCCGAAAGAGTTTCCAACAAGCCGTCCAACCTGCTTCCGTATCAACAACTTACCAATGGAACTCGATCAACCGGATAAATACCGCTGGCGCTCGCTCATAGATTCCAAACACAAGTAAGCCTGGTCAAACAACCTTCTCTACAACCAGTCACTTCTTCTCTTAGCCCGTCATGGGGACTTGGTCTGATTATCAGTACGTACATTGTTAAGAGATGTGAGTGGGATGCTGGGCCTTTCAAGCGCTTCACCAAGGATTTGGAAGCTGCAATCAAAGATGATGAGACCAATAGTCGAGCGGTTACACGACATATGGTAGTCAAGGAAACCTCATTTCAAGTCGGAAAAATAACGGTGAAGATAGTTGTTCGGACTGATTCACCCGAAGAAAAGGAAGACGAGCCATATCTGGTGGCAGATGTTCTTTTGGGCGGTTACTGCAAACTCATCAACACTGACAAGTTGGAAGGTATAACAGTTCACTCGCAATGGATCAAGCTCTTCAATACCTAAAGCACGGTGCTACTTCCTCCTCCAGCGTTCTCCCTTAAATATTTTCTTCAGCAATTTCCCTTTCCACTCAATATTTGTATTACCACCAAGATGAATGCGCCGCTTGCATTCTTAATTAAGTTTCCGATTTCTATTTGAAGCATACTTTTCCTTTCAAATGAGTTTTCCGGATAAAAAAACAAATAAATCCCAAAACATCGTGAAACCATTACCCATGAAATCACGACCAGAAAAGCCAAAACCCTGCAAAAGATGCTTTACTCGAACCTCTAAAGGGAAGGATATACGAGGAATCATCAGACGACAGGAAAGGTATGGAATATCAAACAACCCATTTTGGTAAAGGTTTTGGATCCTTTCGAAAATAGGTTGTATTCAAATGAGCTAAATAAGTGGGATGTTATTTGGTGAAACTCTAACTTCGCCATGAATACAAAGAAGATAAAAATGAATATGTGAAACATCAAAGCGGCTACACGCCTAAGAGAAACGGCAAAAAGGGAAACTGGCCATCGAAAGCAGACGCCCGGATCGCCAACTCCCCTGTCAGAGCCCCTTCAAGCACATTCCCCAACAATATTTCGGACAACAAACGTTCCATTCGGAAGCCGCCTCCGTAACAGCAACTCCAACATCCCACCCGGAAACTGCCTCAGCAGCAACGGTTTCCGCCTCCTGTCCAACGCCCACTCCGACAACCGTCTCAGCATATGCCGCCACAGCTTCTCCAATGTCCCTGACAGCAGTTTCGGCGTCCACTCCAAAAGCTGCTTCAGTTTCGTCAACCACAACGGCGTCTTCCTCGGAAGCTTTTTCAGCAGGCTTTCGAGGATGTCCTGGTTCATCCGCACCATAATCAAGGATTATGACACCATCTCGAGTAGGGAAATTAAGCTGGCTCTCCCATAGAAGTTTCACAGACTCAGTCTTCCGCCGTTTTAACCGAGAGGCGAGTCGTTCAGCCCTAGCACTGGGCTGTGAAGAATTTTCGTTGCCATGAGGTATCTCAACACGCTGAGATGCTTCACCATCTCCCCGCTTTTCATCCATGTCCACCAGAGTCATGAAAGCCTGAGCATGCATCTGCACTCCAAATAAATAGGTGGAAGGCATGTGCTGAATAATTTCGCCAGCCTCACGAAACAGAGAATTAATTCTGTCCAATGCCTCCTCATGAGAAGAAGACCAGTTTTCGTCGATCCCAAAGCTTCTCTCCGAAGAGTCGGAGGTACGGTTGTCACTGGAAGATCCCATTATGTACTACAAAATCAAAATACGGGATAAGTTTTCGCCCCATCTGCACCAGCAATCTACACGAATAAGAAAACAGAGTGAGGAACCAGGAGAAAGCACGAGACGATGCCTGTAAAGAGGATAGACGTGATTTCAAGACGATCTATATGAACGAAGGATTCAAGATCGCCTCTTATATTCAGCAGAGCGATGAAATCCGAAAAAGGAAAGCTTTCTACTAGTCGTGAATTAAGGCGTGATATCGGCTGGAAAATATATTTGTCAATGCGTGTCAATTAGGGCTTGATAAAAAAAAACGTAGAAATACGTGTTTGGAACACGCTGGCCTGCGTTCTCGCTTCTGCTCTACTGCCAGCCCCGGAACTTGGAAGTGAAACCGGCAGTATAACATGAGGAGGAGAGCTAACACCTTTCATATGGACGTGATACTGTGGGATATGAATAAGGAAAAGATTTCCTATCTGAGCCACGCATGGAAAGAGGCAACCATACCTGCAAGCGACGCCAACAGTCCGCGCCACGCAATGCCGACATCCATCGCTCATCCCAAGCCGATCCAACGCTAACGGATCCATTCCAAGCCGACCAACGCCAGCAGCTCTGTTTTAAGCCACACCATGCCAACGACTTGCCAAGCCAAGCCGGCAATGCAAACAACTCCGCTTTTCCTAGCCTAGCCAAGCTGACGCCAACTGTTTGCATCCCGGACAGCAACCACCACTACTGGTAGGCCCCGGAAAGTCCTAAAAATTATCCCCGGCAGCGGCGCCAAAAACTTGGCAGGTCCGGAAAGGCGTATAAATTTGGTGCAATGGAAACGGGCCTACAGTAATACCGCAAGTGCACGGTCGTCAGTTGTAGCTCATGCAAGTACGGGTCGATCCACAGAGACTGGGTGTGTTTTGGAGTTTCTAGCTATTTTGGGTTCTAAATTTGCTAATGGGCTTTGAATACCAAAGGGGTCTTGAATATCAATGGTCTTTGAATACCCTTTGGAACTGTTGGGCTGAACTGAGCTTGGGCTCAGAAATATGGACTATGGGCTTTAGGTCTTAAACCTTGTTTTGGGCTTTTGGGTTGAACAACTGGGCTTTGGTTAAGCCCACAGTTGACTGAATTGGGCTTCAGTTTGAATTGAGCTTTGGAAAGCAAAGCAATCAGCAGCAATGCAACAGAACAGCACAGGGGCAGCAGCAGCAAGGGAGGCAAACAATGCACAGCAGCAGTGCAATGCAGTGAAAGAAAAGTGCTGCACAGCAATAGAATGCAGCAAAGGAGCTGCAGCAGACAACAACAACAGCAGTAGGGAAGGCAGCAGCAGCTGCAGCTGCACAAGCAGTGCACAGCAGCACAAGAGACAGAAGAAGAAGTGGCAGCAACAGCAGCACTGCAAGTCTGCACAGCATCTGCACAAGCAGTGCAAGTAGCAGCAGCAGTCTGCAAGGCACTGGAAGGAAGGAAAACAGAACAGTGGGAAAAGCAATGGAAAAATGATAAAACAAACCAAGATAACAGCAAGCAAAGATGACAATGAAGTGAAAGATAATGCAATAAAGAAGATGGCTAACAAAATAAACAAAAGGAAACACAAACAGGGCAACACATGGCAAAAGCAAAGAACAAAAATGAACCAAGGCCTAAGCCAAGGGCAGGGGTGATAAAGAAACTGACAAGAAGCAATACTAAGGCAAGAATACAGGCATTCCTATAGAATGGGTTGAAAACTAGCTTGCTATAAGCACTAGCTTCTCCCAATGCACAATCAACACTTCAACCTAAGCATACAAGGAGAATGGCAAGAACATCAGCTTGCTATGAGCACTGATTTCTTGCCATTGCACAATCAGCACATTGCTTCACAGATACCTAGCCTAGCATTCCTTCAAATGACAGTAAAACAAACATGACAGGAACATTGATACTAACAGTGAGCAACAACACAAGTTAACAGGACTAACTGACTAACAATGAACAAAACTATAAATAACAGGAGACAAGCATAACAGGAATACAACATGAACATGAAACTGAACTACAAAGATTTAAAACATGGAACAATGAACAAGAACAACACAACTGTGAACTGAAATTAAGCAGTGACTGAAAATTGAAAATTGAACTAAAGTTAACAGTTAACAGGACATGAGAGTCCTGGATGTGGGCTAATCCCAACATAGTTTTAACATACACCCATCATCCCAATTTATAGTTACAAGCACAATTAGGGTTCTATAAAAAAAATCCCAAATTAACAGTAGACTAGGGTTTGATTTTTTACCTAATTTGATGTAGCAACATCAAATTAACCTCGACCCATTCTTCTCCTTGGTCTGCTGCACCTTTCCCATGCTCCTATTTCTACTCGAGACTCACCTATTTGACTGATTTCTCACCTAGGGTTTCAGAGAAAAGAGTGGTGAGAAATCAGTGAAATAGAGGGCTAGAGAGAGGGGTATTAGGTGGTTTAGGTAATATGGGTGGTTGTGATGATGGTATGGTTGTGGCAGGGGAAGACAGTGGAGGTGGTGGCGATGGCAGTGGAGAAGGTGGCTCTGCACACAGGGTATGGTGGTGAAGCAGGGTGAGGGTGATGGAAGAGTGGCTCGAGAGAATAGGAGAAGGATCTGTTTGGTTGGGTGTAGGTTCTCGGTCGCTAGGGTGTTAGGCGGATCCATCGAGTCGGATGAACAGCGAGGATGAGCCGTGGGATATGGAGCTGGTAGGTAGATCGGACGGTAATGCGGAGGTAAGCGATGAGCGACCGTTGGATTATGATACAACAAAATCAACGATGCCAGATGGAGTTAGGTACTGTAGTGATAGGCGGGTATATCAAACTTCGATGCGCAGCAAGGGAGCGACCGTTGGATTCAACTACCATCTAATCTGAAGGCTTGGAATTTCAGCGCTGTGGTGCTCGGCAGAGACTTCAGATTTTGATGCTCTATGAAGGAGCGACCGTCGGATGCTTCTGAGAAATGATCTGATGGCTGAGAACGGAGGCGCTTTTGTGTGTAAAAATGAGGTTGTGCGCACCATTCTTCGCGGCTTCCTTGCGTAATTTCTCCCCGGCTTTTCACTACTTTTCTGCTCTTTTCGCTCCGCGACTCATCCGAACTTTATTATTACCTAAAAATGCAAAATTAATTAATAAAATATTTATTCTTGAAAACAATGAAATACAGAATATGGGATAAAGTAGAATTAATGCAAAAGATGAGTTAATGCCAACAAAAAGGGATAAATTATACAATATTTGGCACTCATCAAATACCCCCAAACCTGAATTTTACTTGTCCTCAAGTAAAACAAAACTAAGGAAATCCTAACTATACCACTATACTGTCGCTGGTCTCTCGAATGCATTTAGCGTATGCACTAAGCCTTTTAAACCACTAAGTGTCCCTAGTGGACGAGTTGAAGTCTCGTGAAGGTTTACCAGAGGTGTGCCTACAAAACCTAAGGACAAATATAAGCTCAGATTCCATCAAACGTGACATGTGCAAACAGTTAAGCTCACAGCAAAATGGAGATGTCAATCTAGCTATCGAAGGCACAATCCTAGCACTGATAACAAATAAGGACATGTGATAAGAGTGTAAAGTGTATCTACACATGTGTAAAGAAAGATCTGAAGTTATGACTACTAATCACCAAGAGATAGTTTCTCAGGCTAAGAACTGAGGTCGAAATCTAGCTAGCTGTCCGGACTTTACGAGAATTGTGAATGAGTTGGAGGTATTTCACAATTCTCGCGTTGTACATCAATGGCATACACCCTCCTTGCTTATTACAACGAAACAACAAAAGACTCTTTACATGACTCTTATTTACATTGACATCTCTTTTATTTTTGGAACAAGAGATGATGGAATTGATAAATACTTGATTTTTTTTTTTTTTTTTTATTTTTTTTTTTTTTTTTTTTTTTTTTTCTGAATATATACATCGTTTTTTTTTTTTTTTTTTTTTTTTTTTTTTTTTTTTTTTTTTTTTTTTGAACAAGGAAACACTTTTGATACATATACAAAAGGAAACAAAAGATTACATGACACTTTGCAAGAGGTAGCCCTTTTTGATGCACCCAGTTAAATTCGATGGTTGTCTTTCTTAATGTAACCTCCACCTTCTATCCCAACCAACCAAAGAACAAGCTAGTCAAGTTTCGTTCAGTATTCTAAAGTGATTGGCAATCGTAACTTCCTATCCAACACCTTGAAGATCGAGGCCATACATGTATTGGTAGATCGTGCGCGTGCAAATTTCTTATCACTATGTGAATTGTGCTAGAATCAGGGTGCCTAAATATCTAGACTAAGACTCCTAATAATACATATTTGCACAAGAGTCAACATTTCAAGGTAAATGAGCTCCATTTTTATGATTTTTCATTTTTTAATTTTTTTGAATTTTGATTTTTTAATTTTTTTGGAATTTTTCACTTTTTTCAAAAGAAGAAGGAGTTCGTTTTTAATTATAGCATATTATCGTGGTATCTACTCTATACCCCCAAACCTAAACTAAACATTGTCCTCAATGTTTCAAAATATGGAAAGAATTAAAATGCAACATATGGAAAGGGACATGCTGAGTAGAGTAAAAGAGGAGAATACCCGATTTCGGCGAAAGCAGAATTAAAACTCCGTTATTCAAGGCAAAAATCCAACATATTTCAGCCGAGATCATATTGGATTAGCAAAATATATACAAAAACAAAAGGGTTTTTAAAATTTATCTACTGGATTATATACAAAAAATTCACCATACACTAACAATCTAAAGAGTTGAGGATCAACCCAAAAGAAAAGTGTAGAGACAAAGAAAGTTTCAAAACACTAAAATTGGACTTAAATGGGAGTGAGAGTGAAAAACCGAATGAATTACCCCTAAACCAAATTTTTCAACAGGTTTACTTTTAAGCACAAAATCTAATTTTTTAGGGGTTCAGGATTCAAAAGGTCTAACTCATAATGGACTGTTTTCGGGATGGGCAAACATGCAATTTCCAACTGTGGCTCTTTAAATGTTTATATTTTGAAGCAAAATAGTCCAAGAGGACTTGGGAAGCACACAGTTCCAATCCTAGATTAGGAATTTTCAGAAAAATTGGTTTTACAATATGGGTACAAACCAAATCTAGGTTGGGTGGAAGGCCATCAGATTGTGACTTAGGTAGGAATAGGCACATCATTATCAATCAAATCAAAATCTCCTAACTCATCTACACATGTCACATCATGCTCACAATCATCAATCAAATTGGCAAGATTACAATCAGAATTATCAACATCATCAACAGATTTATTCTCGTGTATCGGCACATCAGGGGAAACATCACATGGAATACTAGAAGAAATATCATGCATTAAGGTCGGGGCAGAGAAGCCTAATGTATTTGAACCCAAAGGTTCCATAACATTTTCAGTATAGACATGTTCTTCTAACATAACATCATAATCATCATCATCATCATGATAGGAATTTTGCAATCTAGGATAATTTTCAATCCTAAGGTCGGAGCTATTACAAGAATAAAACTCTAATTCATGAGGGTGACTCATATCATGTGGTGTTGTTCCTGTTTCCCTAACGGATTCCCATTGATGGGTTTTTTCTGCAATCTCGGCTAAAAAATTCCATGCGTCATCCACAGATTTATCAATAAACTCACCATTACACATAGACTCTACCATGGTTCGAGATTTAAAGTCTAGTCCCTCATAGAGGATGACGACGAGTCTCCACTTCTCAATTCCATGGTGCGGACATTCACTCAACAAATCATTAAAACGTTCAAAATAGTGAAAAACAGTTTCCTCATCCAACTGGACAAAACAATTGATACTTTGACGAATAGCGATGGTCCTATGGTGTGGAAAGAATTTTTTGAAAAATAGATCTGTGAGTTGGTCCCAAGTGTTGATTGATTGTGGTCTCAAACCGTAAAACCATGTTTTGGCCCTTTCCTTTAAAGAAAATGTAAACAAACGCAATTTCAGAGAGTCTTCGGACATATGATCAGGTTGCATAGTCCGACAAATTTGTTCAAACTCCCTCACATGAGTATAGGGGTTCTCAGAATCGAACCCTCGAAATATAGGAAGTATTTGTATCATGTTTGCATTTATTTTAAAAGGGTTATTGGTTTGAGGTAATACAATACATGATAATGGAATTTTTATTGACGGATACATGTATTCATGAAGAGCATGAGGTTGGCCCATTTTGAAAAGACACAAAGCCCACTATTTGGTTTTAAAAAAAATTTGGTTTTTGATGGGTTTGGATTTTTGGGAAAAATTTGGTTTTGGTGGGATATAAAAGAAATTTGGTTTAAAATTGGGAGCAAAAGAAAATTTTGGTTTTTTTTTTTTTTTTTTTTTTTTTTTTAAATAAATAAGAAAATAAAATTTGGTTTTTGAAATGGGAGCAAGCCCACTGTGCAAGCCTGTAAGGAAATGGAAGGAAGGCTGCGGCCCACAATCGGTTATCAGCTCAGCTGGGTTTAAACCCAGAGTCCAAAATACAAGTCCAATGGAAAAATTTAAACAAGCCCACACAAAATAAATACAAGCCCACAAATTAAACAACAAGCCCAAAAATAAATTATTACAAACCCAAAATAGAAAAATAAAAAGCCCAAAAAAATTGGGTTAATTATTACAAGCCCACAATTAAATAAATTTGGAAGCCCACAGGTTGGGTTCTCTCAATTGAATGGGTTTAGGCTTACCTTTTTAGCACAGCCCAGCTGCTCTGATATTGTTGCAAAAACCCAGTTGGGTTTTGGTTCTTTTCCTTGGTGGCGTCCCAGCAGAGGAAAAACAGGTTCAGAATCAGCAGGTCCAACCGCAAATGAAATGAAGCAGATGCAGATGCAAATGCTATGAAATGAAATACAAAATAGCTAAAGAAAAACACAGATAAAACACAGCACCAATCCCCGGCAGCGGCGCCAAAAACTTGGTAGGCCCCGGAAAGTCCTAAAAATTATCCCCGGCAGCGGCGCCAAAAACTTGGCAGGTCCGGAAAGGCGTATAAATTTGGTGCAATGGAAACGGGCCTACAGTAATACCGCAAGTGCACGGTCGTCAGTTGTAGCTCATGCAAGTACGGGTCGATCCACAGAGACTGGGTGTGTTTTGGAGTTTCTAGCTATTTTGGGTTCTAAATTTGCTAATGGGCTTTGAATACCAAAGGGGTCTTGAATATCAATGGTCTTTGAATACCCTTTGGAACTGTTGGGCTGAACTGAGCTTGGGCTCAGAAATATGGACTATGGGCTTTAGGTCTTAAACCTTGTTTTGGGCTTTTGGGTTGAACAACTGGGCTTTGGTTAAGCCCACAGTTGACTGAATTGGGCTTCAGTTTGAATTGAGCTTTGGAAAGCAAAGCAATCAGCAGCAATGCAACAGAACAGCACAGGGGCAGCAGCAGCAAGGGAGGCAAACAATGCACAGCAGCAGTGCAATGCAGTGAAAGAAAAGTGCTGCACAGCAATAGAATGCAGCAAAGGAGCTGCAGCAGACAACAACAACAGCAGTAGGGAAGGCAGCAGCAGCTGCAGCTGCACAAGCAGTGCACAGCAGCACAAGAGACAGAAGAAGAAGTGGCAGCAACAGCAGCACTGCAAGTCTGCACAGCATCTGCACAAGCAGTGCAAGTAGCAGCAGCAGTCTGCAAGGCACTGGAAGGAAGGAAAACAGAACAGTGGGAAAAGCAATGGAAAAATGATAAAACAAACCAAGATAACAGCAAGCAAAGATGACAATGAAGTGAAAGATAATGCAATAAAGAAGATGGCTAACAAAATAAACAAAAGGAAACACAAACAGGGCAACACATGGCAAAAGCAAAGAACAAAAATGAACCAAGGCCTAAGCCAAGGGCAGGGGTGATAAAGAAACTGACAAGAAGCAATACTAAGGCAAGAATACAGGCATTCCTATAGAATGGGTTGAAAACTAG
This sequence comes from Papaver somniferum, assembly GCF_003573695.1. Taxonomy (NCBI): domain Eukaryota; kingdom Viridiplantae; phylum Streptophyta; class Magnoliopsida; order Ranunculales; family Papaveraceae; genus Papaver; species Papaver somniferum. The sequence goes on from NC_039360.1 coordinate 194,547,225, forward strand.
CTTGCTATAAGCACTAGCTTCTCCCAATGCACAATCAACACTGCAACCTAAGCATACAAGGAGAATGGCAAGAACATCAGCTTGCTATGAGCACTGATTTCTTGCCATTGCACAATCAGCACATTGCTTCACAGATACCTAGCCTAGCATTCCTTCAAATGACAGTAAAACAAACATGACAGGAACATTGATACTAACAGTGAGCAACAACACAAGTTAACAGGACTAACTGACTAACAATGAACAAAACTATAAATAACAGGAGACAAGCATAACAGGAATACAACATGAACATGAAACTGAACTACAAAGATTTAAAACATGGAACAATGAACAAGAACAACACAACTGTGAACTGAAATTAAGCAGTGACTGAAAATTGAACTAAAGTTAACAGTTAACAGGACATGAGAGTCCTGGATGTGGGCTAATCCCAACATAGTTTTAACATACACCCATCATCCCAATTTATAGTTACAAGCACAATTAGGGTTCTATAAAAAAAATCCCAAATTAACAGTAGACTAGGGTTTGATTTTTTTACCTAATTTGATGTAGCAACATCAAATTAACCTCGACCCATTCTTCTCCTTGGTCTGCTGCACCTTTCCCATGCTCCTATTTCTACTCGAGACTCACCTATTTGACTGATTTCTCACCTAGGGTTTCAGAGAAAAGAGTGGTGAGAAATCAGTGAAATAGAGGGCTAGAGAGAGGGGTATTAGGTGGTTTAGGTAATATGGGTGGTTGTGATGATGGTATGGTTGTGGCAGGGGAAGACAGTGGAGGTGGTGGCGATGGCAGTGGAGAAGGTGGCTCTGCACACAGGGTATGGTGGTGAAGCAGGGTGAGGGTGATGGAAGAGTGGCTCGAGAGAATAGGAGAAGGATCTGTTTGGTTGGGTGTAGGTTCTCGGTCGCTAGGGTGTTAGGCGGATCCATCGAGTCGGATGAACAGCGAGGATGAGCCGTGGGATATGGAGCTGGTAGGTAGATCGGACGGTAATGCGGAGGTAAGCGATGAGCGACCGTTGGATTATATGATACAACAAAATCAACGATGCCAGATGGAGTTAGGTACTGTAGTGATAGGCGGGTATATCAAACTTCGATGCGCAGCAAGGGAGCGACCGTTGGATTCAACTACCATCTAATCTGAAGGCTTGGAATTTCAGCGCTGTGGTGCTCGGCAGAGACTTCAGATTTTGATGCTCTATGAAGGAGCGACCGTCGGATGCTTCTGAGAAATGATCTGATGGCTGAGAACGGAGGCGCTTTTGTGTGTAGAAAATGAGGTTGTGCGCACCATTCTTCGCGGCTTCCTTGCGTAATTTCTCCCGGCTTTTCACTACTTTTCTGCTCTTTTCGCTCCGCGACTCATCCGAACTTTATTTATTACCTAAAAATGCAAAATTAATTAATAAAAATATTTATTCTTGAAAACAATGAAAATACAGAATATGGGATAAAATGTAGAATTAATGCATAAAAGATGAGTTAAATGCCAACAAAAAGGGATAGATATATACAATATTTGGCACTCATCAACTACCACTTCGCGGCCTAGCTAGCAGCACCACGAGCAGAATCTACTCAAAGCCACCAGCGCAAGAATCACGAATTCTCCTTACCTCCCGAAAGAGGTTAGACGGATCTTCCTGACCATATCTTCATGACTTGCCGTTTCGATTTTGTCCTTGTATGTCACCATCTTATGCTTACCTCGCAACAAATCCCCCGTTCCGAGCTAAGCAGGGGACTTAATGTTGATGGTGGTTTTTAGCTTAGGTTTAAAATCGTAAAACCTTAGTCAAACAGTGATGTCACACTTGAGTTATAATGTCGCCACTAGCACACTTATTGAACCGTTCAACATGTCTGCGTAAAATTATCGGGGTACATTTTCTACGTATATGCCATGCTCCACGGCAGAGCCCTCGGTACTGACTGTCATCATCTCTATACATGCCAGCCACACATGCTATCCAAACGTTCCAATGGCATGCTATGAAACCCACATCTCCGCGCCAAGGCATACCAAACATGCCAGCCACATCTCCGCGCCAAGGCATGCCAACCATGCCATCCGCACCATCATGCCAATGGCCTTCCATGCCAACCACATCTCTGCGATAAGGCATGCCAACCATGCTAGCCGTACCACGGTACCAATGGCCTACCATGTCAGTCACATCTCCGCGCCAAGGCATGCCAACCATGCCAGCCGTACCACCGTGCCAATGGCCTGCCATGCCAGCCACATTTCCGCGCCAAGGAATGGCAACCATGCCAGCCGCACCACGGTGCCAATGGCATACCATGCCAGCCACACCACGGTGCCAATGACATACCATGCCAGCCACATCCCTGCGCCAAGGCATGCCAACCATGCCAGCCGCACCACAGTGCCAATGGAATGCCATGCCATCCACATCTCCGCGCCAAGGAATGCCAACCATGCCCCCCGCACCACGGTGCCAATGGCATACCATGCCAGCCACACCTCCGCGCCAAGGCATGCCAACCATGCGAGCCGCGCCACAGTGTTGATGGCATGCCATACCACCACATCTCCGCGCCAAGGCATGCCAACCATGCCAGCCGCACCGTTGTGCCAAAGACATGCCATGCCAGCCACATCTCCGCGCCAACCATCCAGCCGCACCACTGTGCCAAAGCCATGCGGCCCAACCACTGGCTGCCAAACGAAGGGTTGAAAAATCAACGGCTACCCTTCCATCTGAGATGCAGATCTCAACCGTACAACTTCGCCACCTGACGCATGGCAACTTCTGGCCCAAGGCCAAACATCACGGTTTATGCCAAAACCCTAATTTTGGCCGCGCCTATAACATGCCAAAGCTATGCGGCCCTACCACCATGTCGCTGGCTGCCAAACGAAGGGTTCCAACAATCAACGGCTACCCTTCCATCAGAGATGCAGATCTAAGCCGTACAAGTTCGCCACCTAACGCGTCGCAACTTCCGTCCAAAGTCCAAACATCACGGTTTATGCCAAAACCCTAATTTTGGCTGCACTTAAAACATGCCAAAGCCATGCGGCCCTACCACCATGCCGATGGATGCCAAACGAAGGGTTGCAACAATCAACGGCTACCCTTCCATCTGAGATGCAGATCTCAGCCGTACAAGTTCTCCACCTAACGCATGGCAACTTCCTGCCCAAGGCCAAACATCACGGTTTATGCCAAAACCCTAATTTTGGCCGCGCCTAAAACATGCCAAAGCCATGCGGCCCTACCACCATGCCGCTGGATGCCAAACGAAGGGTTGCAACAATCAACGACTACCCTTCCATCTGAGATGCAGATCTCAGCCGTACAAGTTCGCCACCTAACGCATGACAACTTCCGGCCCAAGGCCAAACATCACGGTTTATGCTAAAACTCTAATTTTGGTCGTGCTTAAAAGATGCCAAAGCCATGCGGCCCTACCACCATGCCGCTGGATGCCAAACGAAGAGTTGCAACAATCAACGTCTACCGTTCCATCTGAGATGCAGATCTCAGCCGTACAAGTTCGCCACCTAACGCATGGCAACTTCCGGCCCAAGGCCAAACATCACGGTTTATGCCAAAACCCTAATTTTGGCCGCGCCTAAAATATGCCAAAGTCATGGCGGCCCTACCACATGCCACTGGATTCCAAATAAAGGGTTGCAACAATCAACGATCGCCCTTCCTCCTGAGATATGAATCTCAGCCATACAAACTTGCCAACAAACGATTTATGGCAATCTCTTGGCCACGACGCCAAAACCCTAATTTGGTCGTGTTAAGAGAACGCAAGCGCTGCAACCATGACGCTGGTTTCCAAACAAAGGGTTGCAACAATCAACGGCCACCCTTCCTCCTGAGATGCGAATCTCAGGCATACAAACTTGCCAACAAACGATTTATGGCAATCTCTTGACCACGACGCCAAAACCATAATTTGGCCGTGCCAAGAGCATGCGAGCGCTGCAACCATGCCGCTGGTTGCCAAACAAAAGGTTGCAACAATCTACGACTACCCTTCCTCTTGAGATGTAGATCTCATCCGTACAAACCTGCCACCAAATGACTCGTGGCAATGTCTTGGATGCGATGCTAACTCTTGGTCATGGCACCAACTTGGCTGGGATGCTAACTCTCTAGTCACGGCGCCAACCTGGCTACGATTCCTATTCTTTGGTCACGACACCAACTTGGCTAAAAACGCCAAATACTTTGGCCACGCCACATGTGGTAAAATGCTACACGTTTTCCACGAAAACACTCGAGACATCAAAACATGTCATAAACTGGGGGATGCTCATCAAGGTATTGTTCTGGCGGTCTAAAGTGCGCGGCGTACACTACGCCCATTACAGGAAAGTGTCATAAGGGTGAGGCAGTTAGTAAATACAAGAAGTAATGGTGAAACGTTTCCTTCATTATGGAAACATCAATTCCAGGCGTTACCCGTTACCATTTTCTTCCATTTACTCAACCGTTTCCACTTCTTACGAGACCTGGGTACGTTTCGTTGCGACTTGTATAAATAGGTCTCACCTATTTCCACCAAACACAAGTTTTGGTCAGGAGAATACAACACTCATAAATCACTTGTTAGTTTTCCCATCTGTTAGCTTTCCACTTTCTGATACAAGTCGTCAAACAACTACTCTTCCCGAATCAACTATTCTGGTCTCAACACTCTCCTCGCTCCCTTCCTAGACCAACCCTTCTCCTTCACTTTGTGACCGAAGCATGTCTGTAACGGCCATTTCTTGGTTCAGGCCGGATTTGTATGTATTGATCTCTCGAATCAAAGTACTCCCTTGCAGTACATTGTTTAAGGTTTAGACTTGTTTCTCACCCACACACTCGAAATTACCAAAATCAGCGGAAACTGTTTTCACCCTCAAACACATGGTAAAAGAATTCATCAGCAAAAGAAACGATTTAAAATCTCAAATCGCTTCGTCTTTGGAAGAGTTAATGCACTATGAACGGATGTTGTCTCTAACAACGAACATCGTACGTAAACTGAAAAGAGAACTTAGTAAGTTGACAGTTATTTCCAATGAGTTGAAGGAATTGAATGATCCCATTATCAATGGTTTTTCCAACAACGAGAAGGAATTCTCTGAAGAGGCCTTGGGAAAGCTTCATGTTGCCTAGTATGTCTTGTTTTTGGTTTAGTTGGAAGAATAACTAGTGCTTTGAATAACAATGATTGTGAATACACATAGCTATTATTTTTCATCTTTTTTTTTTAAGTTTATTGATTTAAATTCTAAAAACTATTTGGAAGATGATGTTTTGCAGTATTAATCTTTATGATTTGTTATATTGCAATTTGTTATGGGATATTGGTGTTTACGTCCGTGAACTATGTTTGTCCCATACTTTGTCAAAATTAAAGTCGTTCGTGATCGGTATTCACGTATTGATAAAAGAATGAATGGACTTATTAATAAAAGAATGAATGGACTTTTGACGAATACAAAATTTAAGCCTATATTGTCAAATATTTGATGGAAGATAGGTTAAAAGCTTTTGTTTTCAAGGATTATGTCTATTAATATCGTTATGCAAATAGTGATGGAAAATAGAATGAATCCTTGTGTATTCCGAAGTATTGATCATACCTGATCCATATTTCATGTATTACTGTGAGGCTCTGTAATGTATCTTATGTTGAGCACTATACAACCAAGTTGATTTTTTAGCTTAGTTGGTGTTCCATGAGATATGTTATGTCGAGCATATTGAACTAAATTAATCATCTTGTTTGGTTATTTAGTTATTGATCCGTAAGATTTCTTATGTCGAGCAAAACAAATGACAATTAAATTGATTACTTTTGTGATTAGTTTGGTTGTGTATTCCGATTAGATTAATTATGGGTTCTCTTGTAATTAATCTAGTTGAGTATTTTCGTGCCTCCATAAGTTCTCTTATGTTGAGAATAATCAATTGAATTGATCACTTTTTGTGTTTAATTTGATTGCGTATTCCGATTAAATTAGTCATGGGTTTACTTGTGATTAATTTAATTGAGTTTTTGGATATAGAAAATCATTCTCATGGTTTTTGGTGTCCAATAAAATCCTTCTTTTCCTTCGAAATTAAGGTCGCTCTTGTTGTTCCTTCGGGAATGACATCAAATGGGGGAGAGTTCTTTTGAACTTGTGCTTAATGGTCATATCTTGAGGGGTGTGCGGCTGTGAAATTTTAGAGAGGTTATCTTGTATCTTTAAACTCCTTGATGAATGCATTTAGCTTCGGCTTTATGATTGCATCTAAATTAGTTGGTATGTATTTTTCCTTTTGTCATGAAATGTCTCTCTCGGAAATTTATTTATGATCTCGTTCTTCTACCTTAGCCAATTTTATTGACAAAAAGGGGGAGAATTAATATGTAGTTCACACTACAAATACATATGGTTTTCGGATCATTGTGTAAGGGGGAGTGGTTTTCATGTGAGATGGAGTATTGACTAAGAGGGAGTGATACATATCACCATAATATTATTTTTGAAGTTGTGATATAATTGAACTTTGACACTGTGTAATAATACTATGACACTATATAACAATGATCGAGACCGATGCTTTCTCATTGTTATAGATATGGATCTTCAACAGCGGTGATGCTAAACTTACAACCTTTGGGATCATTGGAGTACTTGGAAGTGACGAAGATTTCGAGGAATGTTGAAGATTAGACATGTGGAATAGGAGCTACTAAAGTTTCTTTATCTTTTTTATATTCCATATTTATTGATAGTTTTGTCACTAAAATTGACAAAGGGGGAGATTGTTAGAGCATTGCTCGGTCGAACTCGCATGCATTGCTATCTCAAGCATGTTTGTCAATGTTAGTGATCAAAACTATAAGTCTTGATTTCTAGTCTATTATAGCTAATTCTCGGACTAGGATAGAAAGTGTAATTGAGCTCAAGGACTTCATGGCGATTCATCATACAAGTAGAAGAACTACTCAAGGAACCGGTGGAACTTCTCGACAAAAAGGTATGTGAAGACTTGAACTTATCTATCACTCAAAAGTATATCTACTCTATCTCCTACTCTTTGAGACAAGAAGTCGTATACTATATATATAGACTTTGATTATACACATTTGGTATTTCGAGCCGAGTATACCTCGCCTATCTATATCTCGAAATATGAGTTGGTAAGCTTTTCTCTTTAACCAAGTTTATCTTTACCATGTGAAGAAAGTCATGATATGTTTCAATCATCTTGAAAATTGCTTTGACGATAAATGGTGTAACAACTATATAACGTCTTCTAAGAATGATTCAATGATTGAAATGAGAGTTTAGATTACATAACCAATGGTGGACATAAGCATTGTTGTGGAAACACATTTGTGTATAAGTCCTATTCCTTGAACCAAAATTTGCAAACTTTGTTGATCAAGAGAACCGGAAGAATGACGTGAGCCAAGTCCGCGAACTGCCGAAGTTCTCAAACCCAAGAATTTCTGATGGAGTTGACAAACTATTTGCGTGAAACTAAGCCCGCGAACTCAGTCCGGAAACCCAGTCCGCGAACTGGCGAAGTTCTCATACCCGAGAATTTCTGTTGGAGTTTGTAAACTCTGCCTGGTAACTTAAGTCCTCGAACCTAGTCTGCGAACTTGGGAAAGTTATATATCTGAAGATGATTTCTGAACTTAAACTTAAAAAACTATGGAATGCAGTTTGCAAACCGTGTCTATAAAAGTTCATGAACCGGTTCATGTGAATCAAATCATCTTTGCTTCAATTGTGTCTTGTGTAGTACATGAGATTCCCTTGCAATTGAACAACTCTCTAACTAGTTCATTTGAAGTCATTTGAACTAGTTATGGTGAAGAACAACGTGGTTGATATGAAATGCTCATATGGCTAACCTTTTGGTTAACTATTGTTGAACCAAAAAGTGCATACGTTTGGGTACGGTTAACAAACCTAGAAGCGTGCATTGTCAAGTGTGTATAAAAAGCTAAGTTTTCGATCTAACGGTTGAGAAATATTAGCTTGAATATAAATCATGTTTTCATCTAACGGTGGATATTGATTGCTTTGTTACCAAGGTAACTTAATTGGAAACCCTGATTTAAAAGACTATATAAGGGGAACTCTAGAATCTGTGCAAAACTAATCCCCACACCTCACGCGTGATACTAGTTTGCATACTAAAGTCGGTTCTCCTTTAACCTTTGGTTTTCTTCTTCTAAAACCAGGTTAACGACTTAAAGACTTCATTAGGATATTGAAGCCATACCGATACTACTTTTATCGTAGTTGTGTGATATGATCTTGCATCTTCTATCGTACGAGTATAATCAGATTGATTGGCTTGAGATTGATATCTCCGATAGGCAAGATATAAAAAGTAATCACAAACATCTCCGTTTCATTGTTTATGATTCCGCAACATCTTGTTTCGCTACCATACGATTAAGATTATTGTGAGGTGATTGATAACTCTAGGTTGTTATTTGGGAATATAAGACCGGATTATCAATTGGTTCTTGTTCACCTTGATTAGTATCAAAAGACGGAACAAAACCTTTTAGGGTTTATCTGTGGGAGACAGATTGATCCTTTGATAGACTTGTCCGTGTGAGACAGATTTGTTTATTGTCAAAGCCTGCGATTTTGGGTCGTAGCAACTCTTAGTTGTGGGTGAGATCAGATAAGGGAATCAAGTGCGCAGTATTCTGCTGGGATCAGAGGCGTAGGGAGTACAATTGTACCTTGGATCAGTGGGAGACTGATTGGGGTTCAACTACAGTCCAGTCCGAAGTTGGCTTGGAGTAGTCTAGTGTCTGTAGCGGCTTAATACAGTGTGTGTTCAATCTGGACTAGGTCCCGGGGTATTTTTTCATTTGTGGTTTCCTCGTTAACAAAATTTCTAGTGTCTGTGTTATTTCAGTTTCTGCATTATATATTTTTATCTTTATAATTGAAATAATACAGGTTGTGCGTTAGATCATCAATTAGAGTAATGCAACCTTTGGTTGTTGATTGTCATTGATTCATCCTTGGATATTGGTCTTTGTTACCATCCAAGTTATTCCTTGTGTTTGATTAAAGACTCGTTGATTTCTACTAGCTCGAGTAAATCAAAACAAGAGAGAGATATTAACTCCTTGAGATACTTTTACCTAGATTGAGTCTGACTGTCTAGTTGATTCTCTAGAAAGTATTTAGGAGTTAGTCCATACAAATTGCTAAGAGAAATATTGGGTGGTGTTGTTAGACCCCCGCTTTTTCACATACTCATGGCATAGTTGGACAATTATTCTCCATCTTCAGCTCATCTTTCCAACCTACCACCCTACCACCAATTTCCAACTTACTCAACCAACTTTCTGATGTCTTTATTGAGCCAAAAACTTTACCACCTCAGAGGAATTTAGATCACAAAATATGCTAATTATATTGAAAATTCGGGGGTCTAACAACCACACCCAACAATTCATTTGGTAATCTGAGTGGACTTAATCCAATATACTTTGTAGAGAATCAACTAGACAGTCAGACTCAATATAAAATAAAGTATATCAAAGAGTGTAATATCTCGATCTCTCGATTTAATTCTTACTCAAACAAATAAAAATCTGCAAGTCTAATTAAATACAAGAGAGACAACTTGGATGGTACGAAAGACCAATATCCAAGTGTCAATCAATGTAAATCAACAACCAAAGGTTGGATATTCTAATTGATTGATCTAACGCACAACTTGTGATATTTCAATTATATAACAAAATATAATGTGGAAAATAAATAACACAGACACCAGAATTTTGTTAATGAGGAAACTGCAAATGCAGAAAAACCCCGGGACCTAGTCCAGTTTGAACACCACACTGTATTAAGCCGCTACAGATACTAGCCTACTACCAATTAACTTCGGACTGGACTGTAGTTGAACCCTAATAAATCTCACACTGATTCAAGATACAGTTGCGCTCCTTACGTCTCTGATCCCAGCAGGATACTACGCACTTGATTCCCTTAGTTGATCTCACCCACAACCAAGAGTTGCTACGACCCAAAGTCGAAGACTTGATAAATAAATCTGTCTCACACAGAAAAGTCTATATGAATGAATAAACCTGTCTCCCACAAAAATACTCAAGAGTTTTTGTTCCGTCTTTTGATAAATCAAGGTGAAGAGGAACAAAAATATTAATTGCGTGCTAGAGTCGTTTCTCCTTTAACCTTTGGTTTTCTTCTTCTAAAACCAGGTTAACGACTTAAAGACTTCATTGGGATTGTGAAGCCAGACCGATACTACTTTTATCGTACTTGTGTGATCTGATCTTGCATCTTCTATCGTACGAGTACAATCAGATTGATTGGCTTGAGATTGATATCTTCGATAGGCAAGATACAAAAAGTAGTCACAAACATGTTCGTCTCATTGTTTGTGATTCCGAAACATCTTGTTTCGCTACCATACAATTAAGATTTTTGTGAGGTGATTGATAACTCTAGGTTGTTCTTCGGGAATATAAGACCAGATTATCAATTGGTTCATGTTCACCTTGATTATTATCAAAAGACGGAACAAAACCTTTAGGGTTTATCTGTAGGAGACAGATTGATCCTTTGATAGACTTGTCTGTGTGAGACAGATTTGTTTATTGTCAAAGCCTGCGATTTTGGGTCGTAGCAACTCTTAGTTGTGGGTGAGATCAGCTAAGGGAATCAAGTGCGCAGTATCCTGCTGGGATCAGAGGCGTATGGAGTACAACTGTACCTTGAATCAGTGGGAGACTGATTGGGGTTCAACTACAGTCCAGTCTGAAGTTAGCTTGGAGTAGGCTAGTGTCTGTAGCGGCTTAATACAGTGTGTGTTCAATCTGTACTAGGTCCTGGGGTTTTTCTGCATTTCCGGTTTCCTCGTTAACAAAATTTCTGGTGTATGTGTTATTTCTAGCATTATATTGTTTATCTTTGTAATTGAAATAATATAGGCTATGCGTTAGATCATCAATTAGAGTAATCCGACCTTTGGTTGTTGATTCTCATTGATTGAGCGTTGGATATTTGTCTTTGGTACCATCCAAGTTATTCCTTGTGTTTGATTAAAGACTCGCTGATTTCTATTAGCTTGAGTAAATCAAAACAAGAGAGAGATATTAACTCCTTGAGATACTTTTACCTAGATTGAGTCTGACTATCTAGTTGATTGTCTAGAAAGTATTTCGGAGTTAGTCCATACATATTGCTAAGCGAAATATTGGATGTTGTTGTTAGACCCCCGCTTTTTCACTTATATTCCCGAAGAACAACTCAGTATTATCAATCACCTCACAAGAATCTAAATCGTATGATGGCGAAACTGGATATCGTGCAATCACAAACGATGGGACGAAGATTGTTTATGACTACTTTTCTATCTTTCTTATCGGAGAAATAAATCTCAAGCCAATTTTACAATTGTACTCGTACGATAGAAATTGCAAGATCAGATCACACAACTACAAGAGAAGTAGTATCGGTCTGGCTTCACAATCCCAATGAATTCTTCAAGTCGTTAACCTACAGGGTCTCGAGAAGAAACCTAAGGTTAAAGGAGAATCGAATCTAGCAATACAACTAGTATCACACAGGAAGTGTGGGGATCAGGTTTCCCAGTTGTTAGAGTTCTCCTTTATATAGTTTTCAAATCAGGGTTTGCAATCCAAGTTACCTTGGTAACAACGCATTCAATAATCACCGTTAGATGAAAAACCTGACTCAACCAAGCTAATATCTTTCAACCGTTAGATCGAACTTAGCTTGTTACACACAAATGAAATGTACCCTCATTTAGGTTTATGTAACCGTACCCAAACGTGTACACTCATGTTGGCTCAAAAATTAGTTGACCGAGGTTAGCTATATGTTTATTCTCATATTAACCTTATTCATCTTATCCATAACTAGTTCAAACGACTCAAATGAAACTAGTTAAAGAGTTATTCAATTGTATAGAAGACACAATTGAAACAAAATCGGTCTGATTCACTCGAATCAATCATGAACATTATAGCCACGGTTTGCAAAGATTTCATTCCTTAATATTTAAATGTTTAGTTCATGAACAAACGATTTGACAAAATGACCAGCTTAAGTATGCGTACAGGTATGCGTACTTAAGCAACCGGATTTGAGTTTGTTAAGTTTCCTAACTCAACAGAAATTCTCGGTTCGAAAACTTCCGCCAGTATGCGTACGGGTACGCATACTTAAGGTGACTAGTTTATGAGTTTGTAATTCCTAAACCCAACATATATTTTCAGTTCGAAAACTCCCTCTAGTATGTGTACGAGTACGCATACTTAAGGTCACTTGTTTAGGAGTTTGTAATTCCCAAACCCAACAGATATTTTCGGTTCGAAAACTTCCTCTAGTATGCGTACGGGTACGCATACTTAATGTGACTAGTTTAGGATTTTGTAATTCCTAAACACATCAGATATTTTCGGTTCGAAAACTTCTACCAGTATGCGTACGGGTATGCATACTTATGTTGTCTCCTTTACCAATTTTGTATAAACACATATGCATACACTTAGTTCCTAGTTTATGGATTTATACACTAATGTGCAAACACACTATATATGCTTATATCCAAAGATGGTTATGTCATCAACTCTTAATTTCAATCATTGAAACTTTCTTAGAGGACGTTATATAGTTGTTGTGCACAAACTATTTTTCATCAAAGCGATTTTCAAGTTATTAAAATTATCATAATGAAACATTCCAAGGCAACACAAAATGATTGTATCACACAAACCATGTTAGATGTAACTCGGCAATTTTCATATGATCTTATTCGTACTTTCGTCACGAATATAAAATGAACATGGCTAAAGTGAAAGTTTGCCAACACATATTTCGAGAAAAATATAAGCGAGATAAACTCAGCACGAAATCTCAAATGTGCATAGTAGAAAACTATATGGTAACATGACTTATGTCTCAATATAGGATATAGAGTATAAATAAACTTTCCAAGTGATAGATGAGTTTAAGTCTCCACATACCTTTTGTTGATGAAGTTCCACAAGCTCCCCTTAGTAGCTCTTCGTATTCAAATGATGAACGCCGAGAGATATAAGCTCAACTACACTATCTATGTCCTAGTACGAGACATCTATAAATAGGCTAGAAATCAAGTCTTATAATTTTGATTACTAACATTTACAGACATGCTTGAGATAGAAACGCATGCGAGTTCGACCGAGAAATGCTCTAACAATCTCCCCCTTTGTCAATTTTAGTGAAAAAACTATCAATACATATGGATTACAAAATGAATTAAAAATTTAAGCTCCTCATCCACATGCTTGATCTCCTTGGCATCTTCAACACGACTCAAAATCTTCGTCACTTCCAAGTACTCCATGATTCCAAAGGTTGTAAGTTTAGTCTCATAGTTGTTGAAGATCCGTAGCTATAACAATGAGAAAACAAATGTTCTCAATCATTGTTATACAGTGTCATAGTATTATTACACAATATCAAAGTTCAATTGTATCACTACTTTGACAATAATACTATGGTGATATGTATCACTCCCCCTTACTTTATCTCAACATAAAAAACAATCCCCCTTACATAATGATCCGTAAACCATATGTATTTTTAGTATGAACTACACATTAATTCTCCCCCTTTTTGTCAATAAAATTGGCAAAGGTACGAAAATTAGTGGGATCCTAATGAAATTTCCACAGAGATACTTCATGACCAAATGTGTATTAACATACCAACAAATTTAGATGCAATCATAAATCCGAATCTAAATGCATTCATCAAGTAGTTTATAAAGATACAAGATAAGCCCTAAAATATTCCACATCCGCACTTGCCACAAAGATATGGTGATTAAGCACAAGTTCAAAAGAACTCTCCCCCATAAAATGTCATTCCGAAAGGAACAACAAAGGCGACCTTGATTTTAAAAGAAAAGAAGGATTTCTTTGGATATAACCAAATCACATGAAAACAAGAATTTTATCCAAAATACACAATTGAATTAACCACAAGAGAACCTATGATTAATTCAATCGGAATACACAACTAGATTACCACAAGAGTGTGATCAATTCAATTGGTCATGCTTGACATAAGAGAACTTACGGAGCAACACAACTAAACAAACCATGAAATGATCAATTCAATTGATTATGCTCAAACATAAGAAAACTTATGAAGCAACACAGTACATACACAAAAATGTGGATCGGGGATCGACCAATACTGCGGAATATACAAGGATCCATTCTATCTTCCATCACTATTGCATAATGACATATAACAGAGTTAATCCTTGTGAACAAAAGTTCTATCCTTTCTTTCATCAAACTAATGACATATAAAAGGCTTTAACTTTTATTTGTCAAAATTTCATTCTATCTTTTATTAATACATTCATATCAATATAATAGAGATAACTTTTGAACAAGTATGGGACAATCATAGTTCACGGACGCAACCGCCATATCCCATAACAATTTGCAATATATAAAACCATAAAGATTAAAATTGCAAATATCATCTTCCAAATAGCTTAGAATTTAACTTAATAAACCTAAAAACATTGAAGATGAAAAGGTTTGGAACTAGCTATGTGTAATCACAATAATGGCTATTCCAAACCCTAGTTATTCTTCTAAACAAAAACAAGAATAAAAATTCTCATAAGAAGATTTACTAGACATTAAGACCTTTGAAGAATTCTTTATCGTCCCCAAACTCCTTGTCGTCAACAACCATGGGAACATAAGGTTCGTGGAGAAAGGAGTCAATTCCAAAAAACCTTCTAGGCTAATGATGTCAAACTAGGGCCTTCTGAATTTCAAGAGTTCTCGTAACAAGATCCTTTATTTGCTGAATCTCCTTCCTTGTTTCCTTCAACTCTTCAAGAACACCAGAAAACTTCTGAGAATTTGAAGGAACAGCTCTTCGCTTTCTCACATTCCTTCTTTTTCTTTTCAAAGTTGGAGGCAACGGAGATTTTTCTTTTTCCTTCATGATTGATGGATTAACAATCATATTAAACACTTCTCCATCAGAAGACATGATGCTTGGAGTGTCCATATGTGCATGGGTTTGTGAAAGGAAATCACAATTTAAACTCAACGGGCAATCTTAAGATGAAAGGAGTTTCAGGGAAGGAAAAAGAAATGTAGGGTTACGGAACCTTTATCCACACAGGTTCACGCACACGCAATCACAAACCTAAAGAGAGTAGAATTGTCGAGAATAACCCTCTTTTATTGATTCAACATGGAAGTCCCTTCCAACATGAAAGAATACCAATCTCAAAAAAAATAAGAAAAACAAAAACATGTATTTATCTTTAAGCCTGAGGTGTGCACAATCTTGTCTCTTTTAATCAGGCACATGAGACAAGATGTACAAAAACAACACAATCAAGTTGTGCTGTGGTGAACAACAATTTTTCCACCATACCCTTTTTGAGAGGAATTCATATAGACATATGTCTATCAACATGTTTAGACCATAATCTTTTCTTTAGTGGTCTTGACCTATCTTTGGAAACCAACTTCTTTGAAGACGATAAAATCTTACATACCTCAGCGTTTTTTGAACAAGTTTAAGCTTGTCTACCAGGCGATTTGCTCTTCGTTGAAGTTTATTGACATATCTCATCTTGTGTTTGTACTTGAAACACTTAGAAAGTTCATGACCTTCGAGTGAACAATAAGAGCATGTCAATGGATAAGATGATTCAGATCCCCGATATGTGCAAGCGTCTAGACACAGATTGGTACCTGAAAAATCAGACAAAGAGTTCCCAAAAGAAGGGTTAATTTTTTCTTCCAGATTGGTTGAATCTTCTAGAAGGATATCAAGATTGATATATGTATTGCTACAATAATGAAAATCAATATCTTCATAAAGAAGTGCAACACTTGATTTCTCGTCTTCATTAGAATCATAGTGATCCGACATTTTATCAAGAGTTGCAGCAAGACCTTTGTTCCTAGTGTATTTTCTACGGTTCGGACACTCTTTGGAAAAATGACCAAAACCCATACACTTAAAGCACGGTGGCGTATCCTCGTCATCAGCCTCATCAGGATCCCTGTTTTTAGGAGGAATGCGATTATGAGGTTTAACTGGTGATCTAGGTGTGTCTCTGGAAAACCGTTTACTTCTCTTTAATAAGAGATCTATAAACTATCTTGTGATCATCGAGACTGATTTGTCAAGATCTTCATCTGATGAATCAGTCTTAGAAAGATCATCCTCATAGACGCAAATGCTTTTACCTTTGTCAAGTAATTTAGTGTTTTTTTGTGCTTTGAAAGCAACATCCTCTCCGGTTTTGGATGTATGCTCATGATCAAAGATCTTTAGCTTTCCAACCAACGTATTTCTGGAGAGCGTATCAAGGTTATTTCCTTCAACGATGGCATGCTTCTTAGAGTCGTATCTAGATGGATGAAAATTTTCATCATAATGTCCTTTTCAAGAATAGTCTTACCAATGCAAAATATGCATTACAAATTTCAAACACTTTGTGATTAAACTCATCAAATGAATCTTCATCCGTCATACGAAGGTTTTCCCGATCGGAATTAAAGTTTTGAAGCCTAGATTCCTTCTCACTGGTATTACCTTCAAATACGGTTTCTGAGATATCCCGATCATCTTTAGACCGAGTGCACGTAGTCACATGGTGCTGAAGATCTGGGGTAATGGCATGAATGATGGCATTAAACCCGTCAGAGTTTTTCTTTGCAGCAAGTATCTCGGCAGCATCATACACACCAATATTCTTTGGAACGGTTGCATTACCAATTGCCACAACGGGAGCATCATAGCCATTAACTACATAAACCCATGATTGAAAATCACGCGATTGAAGAAAAGCTCGCATAGAAATTTTCCACCATAAGTAATTAGAGCTATCGAAGACTGGTGGTATGTTTATAGAGACGGCATCTTTATCCATATCAGATTGCTACAAACACAGACTTATAAGGTCTTTAATGTGTTTGCCTGCTCTGATACCAATTGAAAATGCGGGGGTCTAACAACCACACCCAATAATTCGTTTGGAAATCTAAGAGGACTTACTCCAATATACTTTCTAGAGAATCAACTAGACAGTCAGACTCAATCTAGAATAAAGTATATCAAAGAGTGTAATATCTCGATCTCTCGATTTAATTCTTACTCAAGCAAATAAAAATCTGCGAGTCTAATTAAATACAAGAGAGATAACTTGGATGGCACCAAATACCAATATCCAAGTGCCAATCAATGTAAATAAAAAACCAAAGGTTGGATATTCTAATTGATTGATCTAACGCACAACCTGTGATATTTGAATTATATAACAAAATATAATGCGGAAAAAAAATAACACAGACACCAGAATTTTGTTAACGAGGAAACCGCAAATGCAGAAAAATCCCGGGACCTAGTCCAGTTTGAACACCACACTGTATTAAGCCGCTACAGACACTAGACTACTACCAATTAACTTCAGAATGGATTGTAGTTGAACCCTAATCAATCTCACACCGATTCAAGGTACATTTACGCTCCTTAAGTCTCTGATCCCAGCAGGATACTACGCACTTGATTCCTTTAGATGATCTCACCCACAACCAAGAGTTGCTACAACCCAAAGTCGAAAAGTTGATAAACAAATATGTATCACACAGAAAAGTATATAGGATTGATTAAATATGTCTCCAACATAAATACTCAAGAGTTTTTGTTCCATCTTTTGATAAATCAAGGTGAACAGGAACCAATTGATAAACCAGACTTATATTCCAGAATAACAGCTCAGTATTATTTATCACCTCACAATAATCTAAATCGTATGTTGGCAACTAGATATTGTGGTATCACAAACAATGAGACGAAGATTGTTTGTGACTACTTTTATATCTTTCCTATCGGAGAAATTAATCTCAAGCCAATTTTACAATTGTACTCGTACGATAGAAACAGCAAGATCAGATCACACAACTACAAGAGAAGTAGTATCGGTCTGGCTTCACAATCCCAATGAATTCTTCAAGTCGTTAACCTACAGGGTCTCGAGAAGAAACCTAAGGTTAAAGGAGAATCGACTCTAGAAATACAACTAGTATCACACAGGAAGTGTGGGGATTAGTGTTATAGTTTTGAAAGTGGTAGTAAAAGTTCGTTGCTCGGACTTGTAAAGATTTAAAAATAAAAATATATACAAAAAATATTAACAATATGGGCAAGAGTACTGGGACTAATGATTCGGACAATCTTCATAAAATAGGGCTCAATGAATTATTCTCGACAATAATCGCTCAAAACATAAGTTATATGGACTCTTATTTTGCCAAAGTAGATTCTCAAAAAATTGCTTGTAAATGTTAAGCATGGAACATCAAATCACCTAAGCTAAGCATGACCCATCTAATCAAATAACACCCAATTTAATCAAATCATATTTCAATTAATTTTTAATGCAAAAGTCTTAAAAAGAATTAATTACATTACCCATGTATGAAGCTCGGTCTCCTCCGTCGTCCCAGTGTTGGGTTTATCTCATCATGATAAAAACACGCTCAAAATATTTATTTATTGCTCAAATGGTGTTTACAATGAAGAGAAAAGGAGAAAATGGTGTAAAACTGTAATCTGCGACCCACAGTAAGCGTCACAAATGAACGATAAAAGAGAAGTGCTATTGTCGTTGTGGTTCTAAGACCCACACCTACGACCCACGCCTGTGAGTCTTTCTCACTGTTGATAAACCACTGCCCTTGCGAGTCCGTTCTTCATGTTCTTCATCTTCATCACGAACAGCAGCAGCAGCAGAGAGAATTCGTGATTCTTCCTCTGCAGCTTCCTCTCTTCACCTCCCAACTCTCGACACCCTCTATTCTAACCCAATAGTTATATTTATACACCTTTGGACCAAGAATAACTTCTCATTAATCCAAAAAAATCTTCCCATTACTCGGCAGTGAATGAAAATATTCCCAAGAAATTTTCTTCCCATGCACGCGTCTGCTGGCTTGTTTTAACCTCTCCAAATCTTCATAGGATGTATTCAAATCAAACAGGATAACTTCTTACCCATTTGGTCACGTAACTTCCATATAAACAAGAAAATGCCGAGAATAACTCAACTTCCCTGTTTTCGCATCCCACGATTATCCAACCCAATCTAACTCGATTTGAACACCCATACCAGCTCTGTCTAGGCCCTAGGAACAAACCCAATCAATTTGGGTCGTTGAGTCTCCTTTAATCCCATCCAAACTGCCAACCCTAAATCTGCCAGTTGATAACAATTTTTCCCGCCAATTTTGGTTTTTGAATTTGGGAAGAAGATGTCCTCCCCCCTAACCAGAACTGGGGTGCGAATAGCAGCTGCCTTGGGGTGACCTGGGGTGCCTCTTAGTAATTAGGTTACCCCTTATCCAAAATCGAGAGTCCGAATAACACTTGTCCTCCGGGTGACAAAATCAACTTTTCGAGCCGAATTTTCCAAAAATGTTTATTTCCTAAAAATACATAAAAACACAATATTAGTACAAAAATAGAGTTCCAACAATACAGATATTGAGGACAAATTAGACACAAAAATGTGTCTATCAAATACCCCCAAACCTATTATTTGCTAGTCCTCGAGCAAAACTAATAAAAAATAAATAAAACCGAGTTAGTCTCGGGAGGGTTTACCAGAGGTGTGCCCACAAAACCATTACTCCAGACCCTAGCTATCTACAACGTACCTTGGAAGGCACTAAAGGATCTCCTTGGTTGGCATACTTATTGACTACAAGAGGAAGTACCCTGATGCGAAATTCCAATTGATGTACACGAGTTTGCACTCAAGCATACTAAAATTCATATATAAGTGACAGAGCTCTACTCAGATAGTTGCACTATGGACATCATATTCGGAGTCAAACTAATCACGTGGAAAGATTAAGAGATGGAAATAGAAAAACATAGATGGTGTTGATGTTGACCAAATGATCAATGTTTCACATATCTGTCTGAAGGCCACTGCTAAAATGAACCTATCCTAATGGACTGAGATACCGGTCTGACTAATATCAACACTGCTGGCATATACAAGGGAACCAGCGGTCAATAACTTAAATCTAGATCAACAAACTGGCAAATACAAGGGAACCAGCAGTTGACTACACAGAACAATAACCATTTTTTTTTAACTTAACGGCATGAATAGATCTTTTTGATCCAAGCGCATGCTTCTTGTCAGCAGATTACACGATAGTTCCCACGGGTCCTGCATTCCACGCTTGCTTAGGCGACGGAAACAGGGAGAACACACGCATATTGCTATCCAAGTGTTAATACTTATTCCGATTGGTCTAACTGGTCCGGTCTTAACTTCTTTTTTTTTTTTTTTTATAGTAACTCAATCACTCTAATTCACCCTAGCAGTGGTAACAACTTGAATCGTGTGCCCCACCTAATCACTTAGAGAAACATAGTTTAAAATGAAAAAATAAAAATAGAAGTGAAAAGGACTCAACGAAATATGGTGAAACTATCATGTTATTTCTAACACCTGAGATCTGTGCTTTTATGAATAGACTCTTCTAGATGTTTCCATCTAATCAGATTGGTTCCTCAACTCCTACAACCAACATCCTTCCATCCACTTAGATTAGTTAGTGCCTACCTCAATACGCATAAATTTCTAGGCTCTGAAGTTTATTTATTGCAACTAAAAAGTTTCTCCCATGCCCCCAAACTTAAATCTAACATTGTCCTCAATGTTCTAAAGATGAAAATAAAAGCATGAACAAGGAGAAACTGTTACCATTTGAAGCGAAAGAGTTAAGGAAAGATATTATCGTGTTGCATGAGCATGGGATACCTCCCAAGAAGTTCTAAGTTTAAAGTCTTCGGCCAGACTTAGAAAAGGATTGGTCAACTCGAACCATAAAGTAACAGTCGAAATAATTGTGGGTCTTCAAAACCAAAAAGAGCTGACCATAGGAAACTGCAGTGAACCAAGAAAATGGACAAGAAAAGCATGCCCTTACCTAGTTTCCTGAAAACTGTCGCTAATTGCGGTTCAGGTTCTATGAAAGGGTCTAAATAGAATATTTTCATTGGTTGTGTTTCTTCATAGGTTGGATCCAAATTATTAGGTCTTAGAGTCTGGAAAAACTCAAATAAGAACTTGGAATCACAAAGTAGTAACCTAAATAATTGCGGATCCTCTAAGTCAATCAGATATGACTTACATAATTGACCACAGTGAGAATAGTGGTCATTCTTAAGCAAATGTGTAGATTCTAATTTCCTAAGGCATTTAGGTTTAGTCTCACAACTTAATATTCGACACATTTGGAATATAAACGTTCCCACAGTTGGAAGAAAACTATTTGGTGGGAAAACAAAGTCAATCTGGAGATCATAGCCTGGGCAAACCACATCAACCAGAGGATGGGTTTCTAACGACTGAACTTCTTCCTAGACATCATTAGGTTCGGGAAAACGAGTATGAAGGTAATCTTGTAAAATTGTCGAGGCAGAGATATCAAGTCCTAAGTGAAGGGACTTTCTGAGAGTTAAAGGTAAGGAACTATGAAGGTGATAATCACCCCCAAACTTAGAGTTTTTAGTGTCTCTAGATAGACTAGTTACAATCTCCCTAATTTCTGGATCATTAGATTCTTGAAAATGGTCAATTGATTCTTCTAATTTATTATCAGGTAGTGCATCTTTACTCATCTCTACGGGTATATCTTCTTCATCTAATACTATTGTTTCTAAGTCGCTAGACTCTAAAACAGCATTTTCGGAATAAACCCGTTCCTCTAAACCACTATCGGCTTCGTAATCAAAAGGAAAAACTACATCGTCTAAAACAGTGGTATCCCTAATCAAATCCTCGTCCTTTTGAATAGGTGAATAATCATAAAAATTATTTGGATTTGAACTAGAAATAATATAATCATTATAAAGATCAATTGGATTAATAGATTCTTGATCACTATGCCTACATATTTCAGATTCTTCATTACTACTATCCTCATCATCATAATAGTACAAAGATGATTGAACCTTATCTAAATAAGTAGTGTCTTTTATTCTAGCCTCGTCCTCTAAATTAGGAAAATATTCACTATTGATATCAAGGGTAGAATTAGAAACCCTATTTTGGAAATTTAGATTATTTCGAGCAGCATTAGCCAACTGTTCATTTTCTGCCTCTAGACGTGCCTGAATTTCACTGAGCATAATACGTATACGTTCACCACTCTCGTTTATCATCTCAGAATATCGTGTACACTCTTCTTTTGAACTATTCATTTCAACTAAACGTTTATACGTCCTTTCAATCCGTTGTTGGGTCTCTTCTAGAGATGGAACAGGTTCAGAAATATCATAATCAGGACTAGTTTCCAAAAACGAGTAACCAGTACTACAGTGTTCCTGATTTTCTTGCTCGTAAGACCAATTCGCGTGTGGATAGTAATTGGGCTCACCATGGTATGAACCATAACCTTGAAAAGGTTGGCGTTCCCAACTACTATTCCCACCATGGTCATAAAACTGATGATGTCCATATTCAAATTCAGGTCGATACTCATTGTACTGGCTTCTATCAGACCAGTTCGACATTGTTAATTGCAAGGGAATTCTACACAACCACAAACAAGGCCGACTCGACTCCACCAAAACAAACCTAAAGATTTATAGCAAACAAAAAGCATGATGGCTCCAGTTATATTGTTTCTAGACCAGCTTCTATCTTTCGAAAGGGAATTCGTTGCAATTTGAGCAAACCCCTCTGGAATCAATCCGAGACAAAGTAAGTTGAATTGAGGCGAGGGAAGCTCAGTGGAGCTTTGATACCCAAGGCCTCACCGCTATCACAAGGCAGCGCAGTCACGCATTCAACTCACAGAAACCATCATGAAATTTGGAGTGTGCTTAAAGAGCAACCAATATTTTTCGAACGAGTTTCCTACTAAGATCGTTACCCTATCGGTCTCGTTCTATTCCAAATTTTAAGCTTGGGTTCGCGTTAGGTTTCGTTTTCCTAAGGCGGGCAAGAAGGGAGAGGTGATGAAATCCGAACCCTTATCTTGTATTGGGCAAGCCTTGCTCTTTACTAGGAATTTAAAAACAGTCCAAATTCGTCCTCAATCAATGAATCACCTTAAAGAATACAGTAACTCGCTTGTAGGGGATTCACGAGTGTTTCGATTGGACTTACCTCCCGTACCAGACGGGGGATGAATCGTTGAAGTCGACTCGGGCCACGACTCCTATGTCATGTACGAACCCGAGGGGCCGAGACGATATAGTAATCGTCGTCCTTCCCTGCACACAGTTTATATAATTTTTTTTTAATAATAATACCCTTCCGTAGGGTTAAGAAAAAAAAGTCCAATTGTTTAAAGTCCAAAATAAATAAATAAAAAAATTACAGTTTTCCTCACACACTCTAAAAAAAATTAAAAATTAAAAAAATAAAAATAAAATCCTAAAATTGTCATTTTTTTCTTCTCTTTTTGCTTTTCGCTTTAAGCTTTTTCCTCTCCAAGTCCTTAGTGCTCCACTTCGAACCTGCAAATCAAACAAAAAAAGACAAAGTAAAAAGGAACAAATAATAAAAAAAAATAAAACTAAAAAAAATAAAAAAAAATCTATATACAAGTCCGCATCGGCGGCACCATTTTGTTATAGTTTTGAAAGTGGTAGTAAAAGTTCGTTGCTCGGACTTGTAAAGATTTAAAAATAAAAATATATACAAAAAATATTAACAATATGGGCAAGAGTACCGGGACTAATGATTCGGCCAATCTTCATAAAATAGGGCTCAATGAATTATTCTCGACAATAATCGCTCAAAACATAAGTTATATGGACTCTTATTTTGCCAAAGTAGATTCTCAAAAAATTGCTTGTAAATGTTAAGCATGGAACATCAAATCACCTAAGCTAAGCATGACCCATCTAATCAAATAACACCCAATTTAATCAAATCATATTTCAATTAATTTTTAATGCAAAAGTCTTAAAAAGAATTAATTACATTACCCATGTATGAAGCTCGGTCTCCTCCGTCGTCCCAGTGTTGGGTTTAGCTCATCATGATAAAAACACGCTCAAAATATTTTTGTTTATTGTTCAAATGGTGTTTACAATGAAGAGAAAAGGAGAAAATGGTGTAAAACTGTAATCTGCGACCCACAGTAAGCGTCACAAATGAGCGATAAAAGAGAAGTGCTATTGTCGCTGTGGTTCTAAGACCCACACCTACGACCCACACCTGTGAGTCTTTCTCACTGTTGATAAACCACTGCCCTTGCGAGTCCGTTCTTCATGTTCTTCATCTTCATCACGAACAGCAGCAGCAGCAGAGAGAATTCGTGATTCTTCCTCTGCAGCTTCCTCTCTTCTCCTCCCAACTCTCGACACCCTCTATTCTAACCCAAGAGTTATATTTATACACCTTTGGACCAAGAATAACTTCTCATTAATCCAAAAAAATCTTCCCATTACTCGGCAGTGAATGAAAATATTCCCAAGAAATTTTCTTTCCATGCACGCGTCTGCTGGCTTGTTTTAACCTCTCCAAATCTTCATAGGATGTATTCAAATCAAACAGGATAACTTCTTACCCATTTGGTCACGTAACTTCCATATAAACAAGAAAATGCCGAGAATAACTTAACTTCCCTGTTTTCGCATCCCACGATTATCCAACCCAATCTAACTCGATTTGAACACCCGTACCAGCTCTGTCTAGGCCCTAGGAACAAACCCAATCAATTTGGGTCGTTGAGTCTCCTTTAATCCCGTCCAAACTGCCAACCCTAAATCTGCCAGTTGATAACAATTTTTCCCGCCAATTTTGGTTTTTGAATTTGGGAAGAAGATGTCCTCCCCCCTAACCAGAACTGGGGTGCGAATAGCAGCTGCCTTGGGGTGACCTGGGGTGCCCCTTAGTAATTAGGTTACCCCTTATCCAAAATCGAGAGTCCGAATAACACTTGTCCTCCGGGTGACAAAATCAACTTTTCGAGCCGAATTTTCCAAAAATGTTTATTTCTTAAAAATACATAAAAACACAATATTAGTACAAAAATAGAGTTCCAACAATACAGACATTGAGGACAAATTAGACACAAAAATGTGTCTATCAATTAGGTTTCCCAGTTATTAGAGTTCTCCTTTATATAGTTTTCAAATCAGGGTTTACAATCCAAGTTACCTTGGTAACAACGCATTCAATAATCACCGTTAGATGAAAAACCTGATTCAACCAAGCTAATATCTTTCAACCGTTAGATCGAACTTAGATTGTTACACACAAATGAAATGTACCCTCATTTAGGTTTGTGTAACCGTACCCAAACGTGTACACTCATGTTGGCTCAACAATTAGTTGACCGACGTTATCTATATGTTTATTCTCATATTAACCTTATTCATCTTATCCATAACTAGTTCAAACGACTCAAATGAAACCAGCTTAAGTATGCGTACGAGTATGCATACTTAAGCAACCGGATTTGAGTTTGTTAAGTTTCCAAACTCAGCATAAATTCTCGGTTCGAAAACTTCCGCCAGTATGCGTAAGGGTATGCATACTCAAGGTGACTAGTTTATGATTTTGTAATTCCCAAATCCAGCAGATATTTTCGGTTCGAAAACTTCCTCTAGTGACTATTTTAGGAGTTTGTAATTCCTAAACACAACAGACATTTTCGGTTCGAAAACTTCTACCAGTATGCGTACGGGTACGCATACTTATGCTGTCTCCTTTACCAATTTTGTATACACACATATGCATACACTTGGTTCCCGATTTATGGATTTATAGACTAATGTGCGAACACACTATATATGCTTATATCCAAAGATGTTTATATCATCAACTCTTAATTTCAATCATTGAAACTTTCTTAGAGGACGTTATATAGTTGTTGTTCACAAACTATTTTTCGTCAAAGCGATTTTCAAGTTATTGAAATTATCATAATAAAACATTCCAAGGAAACATCAAATGATTGTATCACACAAACCATGTTAGATGTAACTCGACAATTTTCATATGATCTTATTCGGACTTTCGTCACGAATGTAAGATGAACATGGCTAAAGCGAAATATTGCCAACAAATATTTCGAGAAATATATAAGCGAGATAAACTCAGCTCGAAATCTCAAATGTTCATAATAGAAAACTATATCGTAACACGAATTATGTCTCAATATAGGAGATATAGTAGAAATAGACTCTCCAAGTGATATATGAGTTTAAGTCTCCACATACATTTTGTTGATGAAGTTCCACAAGCTCCCCTTAGTAGTTATTCGTCTTCAAATGATGAATGCTGAGATATCTAAGCTCAACTACACTATCTATGTCCTAGTCCGAGACATCTATAAATAGGCTGGAAATCAAGACTTATAGTTTTGATCACCAACATTGACAAACATGCTTGAGATAACAACACATGCGAGTTCGACCGAGCAATTATCTAACATATATGAACGCTCATTGACTAAATATACTTGGCAATCATCAATGATGGGTCGAAATATTTGCTGAAAATAATCGCAAGGCCTTGAAGTCAGTGTTATACATCTATTTTTTGTTCTCTGAATTTCATCCTCTCGTACCAAATTTCCAACAAGATCCTTAGAATATTTGTATTTCCGGATATCCGATATATATCTATAGGTATAAACAAAATCTATGTCCTACCAATCCGTATCCGCCTATACTTAAGAATACTGACATATATGGAATATAAAAGACATGTAAACGTAAGGCGTGCTCAGATATTTATATAAATTTGAAAAGAAAAGAAAATACTATGTTGTTAAAATCATTAATAAATTGGAAATAGTAAATTTGTTACACCTTTTTTAGTGTACTTAGAGCATCCACAACCATGAAGAGAACGAAAACCAAATACCATACCCAATTTTGTATACAGTTTTAGTTTTTGGACTTCATGCACAACCATAAGGAACCATATTATAGTCGGACGCATTTATAAAAAGTTTGTGAGAAGAGGCGTTAATTACATGTACGTCTATACCCCGGCGCTAACTATATGAATGCCCATACCTAGGCGCTAGTAAAATGTGCTTCCATACCCTGGCATAAATTTTATGCGTGACTCACAACCCAATGCGCATAATATGAACTCCTCATACCACGGCGCAAATTATATGTATGTCTCATACTCAACGTATATTGTATGTGTGTCCCATACTCCGCGCAAATTATATGCACGTATAATGGTTGTTTTCTTTGGCGTTCGTTATACCTCTGCCCAACTCAGACCCTACTTATAATCACTGTTAGAGCATTGCTCGGTCGAACTCACAAGTGTTGATATCTCAAGCTTGTTGTTAGATTTAGTTGATCAAAACTATATCTTGATTTTTAATCTACATTTAGTCAAGTCTTGGATTATGATAAAAGTATATGGTTGAGTACTAAATATCACTGCGTTATACCGTTTGAAGGCGAAGATCAACCGAATCTTTGGGATAACTTCATCAACAAAAGGTAAATCAAGATTGAACCACCTATTTCTCAAGTTTTCACCTTTTTATCTATGAGACATTGTCGCATGACTAAATTACACATTACATACGTAACTGAAATTTCGAGTCAAGTTTATCTTGATAATCGTTCTCGAAATATGCTAAGCTTAAGAAAATTTGTTCATACTTAATGAATTTGGTTAAGAATAATTTATTTTTTATGACCTAATTATGATTCGAGATTTAATCATTTGAAAATAACTTGGAATAGTGATATGTGGCATTGATGTTATTCGGGAATGTTTCAAATCAAGGATACGGGACAGTATGCATACCATTTCACATACTGGGAGTACTATTATAAGTCCAGAGCTGCAGTACATGTGCCTAGTATACATACCGACGTAGCTATAGTTCGGCAGTAACTTTAAGGTACGCATACCCTGTATCGATACCATAAAAAGTTTGTTGACTCGTGAACCAGGAAGGTACGCATACCTAATATGCAAACAGGAAAAGATCTGTTGGTTTCTAAACCGAAAAGGTAAGGGTACCTAGTATGCAAATCATAGAATATCTATGGATTCCTGAACCCGTTTTAAGGTTATACATACCCGGTACACGTACCATGACAAAAATACCAACGAACAGTCGAATATTTTCCGATGCATAAGATTTATTTCAATGAGATAATCGGATCTAGACATGTTTGATCACATTTATGACTCAAGGTTAAAGTCTTAAAGTGTTATATGAAAATGGTTAAGCTTGTTAGAGAACTACTCGGTCGAACTCGCAAGCGTTGCTATCTTAAGATTGTTTGTCAAGTTTAGTTGATCACTATTCTACTTATAGCTATGTCTCAGATTAGTATAGGATGTGTAGTTGATCTTTATACTTCACGACGTTCACTAATTGAAGACGAATATCTACTAGGGGAGCTTGAAGGAACTTCATCAACAAAAGGTATGTGGAGACTAAAACTTATCTATCATTCAGAAGTCTATTCAATTCTATCTTCTAATGAGACTAAATCGCATAGCTATACAGACTTTTATATTATACAAATTTGATATTTCGAGATGAGTTTATCTCGCTTATCTATTTCTCGAAATATATGTTGGAAGATTTTTGCTTTAACTATGTTCATCATATTCTTGACGGTTTTAGTTGGAGACAATTTATTTGTTGGAAACTAAATATTAAGTCAAAAGATGATCATGTGGAAATTTCCTTGAAATATCTTACATGATTTGTATGAGACAATCATTTGATATCGACTTGGAAAGTTTCGTATTGATCATTCAATCACTTGAAAATTACTTGAAGCTAACGGTATATGTGAGATTACCATTGTCGTCTTCTAAGGATGTTTCAATGATTGAAATGAGAGTTTAAAATAATTAACTATGTCTGGATACAACACGGTAGGTTGTCATGTGACTTATTCTGCTAGCTTACTAGTCTGCGTGCCCTAATAATAAGACGTCCGCCTTAATCATTTATTAGGTGTAGTATAGTCATTTGGAAATTGTTACCTGATAGGATAAGAACACGTATCCGTCTATGATTGGTTAGTCATTAGGGTTTTCTCCCAATCATGAGCTTATTTAAGTTGTAATGAAACCCTGTTTTAGGGTAAGTTTGAATTAATGAAGTGTTAAGAGGCTGCTACGGCAGAGTAACTGTTACCCGACCAAATTTCGTCCAGTTTCCGTTTGATTTATTCTCTATCGTACTTAGAATAGTACAATTGGCATCAAAACCATTCCTTCCTATCATCCATCATGGTGGTTCAGTCTTGCAAGGAGTTACAGGAAACCAACACAAGACAACAAAATGAAATCGATTTTCTGCACTTGAAGGTAAACAATCTAGCTGTGCAACTTAGTACAACGTCGACAAAGGAAGATGTACAGCGAATGAAGGTTGAGATTGAAGCTAGTATGCATTCACTCAAGGCAGATATTGAAAAGGGTCTGCAATCTCAGTTGAATTTTTTTTTTCTAATCGAGATCTTAACAGGGATCAAAATCAAGCTCAAGGTTCTAATCATGGCTTCTCTAATAGTGGATCTCCTTTTACTTCTCAGTCTGGTGGTCAAGATTCTACTCGATTTCATCGAATTCCAAAGCTTGATTTTCCTCATTTTGATGGCGATAACCCAAAAAACTAACTGCAAAAATGTGAATACTATTTCCAGATAAACAATATCCAGGACACCCACAAGACAAGGATGGTGGCTATACATCTAGATGGTAAAGCAAATAAATGGTATGATAATTTTTATCTTAATAAAACTCATATTCCATGGAAATATTTCTTTGATAATGTTTGCTCCAGATTTGAGAATCCTGCTCATGATAATATAGTTGGCTTGTTCAATAAATTGGCTCAACTGACCATTGTTGATGCTTATTTTGAAGAATTTCAATATTACAAGGCCTTACTATTAAGTGTTCATAAGGATTTTCCAGAAACATATTTCATTGCTAGTTTGATTGGTGGCTTAAAATAAGAACTCATAAATTCGGTTCTCATGTTTGATCCTAAAACACTACTTCATGCTTTTTCACTTATAGGGATGCAAGAAAAAACTCTTGTCCTGCAACAGAAACCCCATAATCCTGCACCCAAATTTTTCTATAACTCATTCTCCACCTCCAGGCCTTTTACACAAACCAACCTCCCTCTTAAACCTACTTTTGTACCATCTACTTCCAAGGCTAGCCAAAATTTACCACTCGAAAGACTCACTCCTGAGCAGGTACAGGCCAGAAAAGCACAAGGGTTATGCTTCAACTGTGATGAAACATACAAGAGGTGACACATTTGTAAGAAAACAGTATTTATGTGTGCTAATAGGGGAAGAGGACGAAGAAATTTTTGAGCAAGGAGGAGAGACTGAACATGAAACTGATGAAGACCCTCCCATTGAGAGTGATATGGATATCTCCTTACATGCATTAACTGGTAATATCTCAGGAGATACTATAAGAATTCCTGGTTTTATTAAAAAAAAAGTTATTTCCATTCTTATTGATACTGGTAGCACACACAGTTTTATAGATTGTACCTTGGCTAACAACTTAAATTGACTCATTGCTCAAACTGCTAGTTTATTGGTCACAGTAGCCAATGGTGACAAAACAATGAGTTTTGGTCTTTGTTCTCAATTGGAATGGACTATGCAAGGTCACAAGTTTTGTGGTGATTTGGGACTACTTCCTCTAGGATGGTGTGACATAGTTTTGGGAGCATATTGGTTAAGGAATATAGGTGATGTTCTTTTCAACTTATCCAAGCTGTGCATCACTTTCAAACACAAAGGTAAGAATATCGCATTAACTAGTATTTAGCAAAAGTCTTCTCTCAGCATGATGAGTGGCTCTACAATAAAGAATTTTTTTTAGAAACATACTCATGGCATAGTTGGACAATTATTCTCCATCTTCATCTCATCTGTCCAACCCACCACCCCACCACCAATTTCCAACTTACTCAACCAGTTTTCTGATGTATTTATTGAGCCAAAAACTTTACCACCTCTGAGGAATTTAGATCACAAAATACCTCTCAAACCAAATTCTGAACCAGTAAATCTCAGACCTTACCCTTATGTCCAAAAATCAGTTGTTGAGAATCTGGTCAAGGAGGTGCTCCACTTAGGCATTATTCAACCAAGTCACAGTCCTTTTGCTTCTCCAATTTTGCTTGTCAAGAAAAAAGACAATTCTTGGAGATTTTGTGTGGATTACAGAAAGTTGAATAGCCTCACAATTAAGGGTAAATTTCCAATACCAGTTATTGATGAGCTATTGGATGAATTACATGGGTCCAAATTTTTTACTAAATTGATTTGAAGTCTGGCTACCACCAAATCAGAGTTTATCCTTCTGACATCCACAAGACTGCATTCAAGACCCATCATGGGCATTTTGAATTCAAAGTAATGCCATTTGGCCTCACAAATGCACCAGCTAGTTTTCAAGCTCTCATGAATGACATTTTTAAAGACCATCTTAGGATGTTCATTTTTTTCTTCTTTGATGACATTTTAGTCTACAGTCCTTCCTTAGAAGATCACTTACTTCACTTACAAACAACTCTAGAGCTCCTCAGACACCATCAGCTGGCAGCAAATTTTTTCCAAATGCTCTTTTGTACAATCTGAGATTGAGTATTTGGGACATATCATTACTGGTAATGGAGTTGTGGCTGACCCTAAGAAGATCTCTACAATGGCGGATTGGCCTACACCTACTAATATCAAAGCCTTGAGGATTTTTAGGACTTGCAGGGTATTGTACAAAATTTGTGAAGGACCATGGCATTATTAGTAGGCCCCTAACTTAACTTTTGGAGAAGGATTCCTTCATTTTGTCTCCTGCGGCAACTACATCTTTTATTCAGCTTAAAAAGGCAATGTCCACTACTTTTGTTTTGGCTCTGCCTGATTTTGGTAAGCCGATCATCATTAAAACTGATGCTTGATACTTAGGCATTGGGGATGTACTTATGCAAGAAGGTAGAGTTATTTCCTTTTACAACAAACCTCTTGGACCAAGAGCTGCTGCTTTGTCCACTTATGAGAAGGATCTTCTGGCAATTGTCCAAGCAGTAACTATATGGAGACACCATTTACAAGGTTAGCATATCATTATCAACACTGATCATCAGAGCGTCAACTAATTCTTGGAGCAGAAGATCTCTACAGTCTTGCAGAAAAAATGGCTTATGAAGCTTTTGGGTTTTAACTATGAAATAAAGTACAAGAAAGGTTCATAGAACAAAGTGACTGATGCTCTCTCTAGAAGAGCTCATTTAACTGCTGCCTGCAATTTCATTTCTCTCTCTCAACCTTCTTGGGCACATGAGATTAGTGCTAACTATGCTGAAGATACTAAAGATTAACATCTTATTGCTCAGATCACCATTACTCCTGAGATAACTCCTAACTATTCTTACATCAATGGAGTTCTGAGATACAAAAACAGAATTTATGTTGGCAGTTTTTCTATAACAAAGTCCAAAATATTAGATTCAGTACAATCTTCAATTGTGGGTGGCCATTCTGGTATGCAGACAACTTACATTACATCAAAATCTTATTTCTTTTGGCCTGAAATGAAGAAGGACATTCTCTTGTATGTTTCCACTTGTGATGTATGTCCGAGAAATAAAGGGGAACACACATTTCCTGCTTGGCAGTTACAGCCATTTCCCATTCCAGATCATGCTTGGCAACACATCTCAATGGATTTCATCGAGGGATTACCAATGAGTGAAAGGAAATCTGTCATTCTAGTGGTAATTGACAGATTAACAAAGTATAGTCACTTCATTGGACTGCATCATCCTTACACTGCTTCTTCTGTTGCCAGAAAGTTTATTTCTAATATTTTCAAGCTTCATGGTCTGCCCACTTCTATTGTTTCAGACAGAGACAAGATTTTCACCAGCAATTTTTGGCAAGACTTATTCAAAGCATTCGGCACTCAGTTGCACCTAAGGACAACTTACCATCCACAGACTGATGGTCAAACTGAGAGAGTGAACTCTTGTCTTGAGAGTTACTTGAGATGCATGTGTGGTCACCAACCAAAGAAATGGCATCTGTAGCTTCCACTTTGTTAGAGCATTGCTCGGTCGAACTCGCATACGTTGTTATCTCAAGCATGTTTGTCAATGTTAGTGATTAAAACTACGAGTCTTGATTTCTAGATTATTTAGATGTCTCGGACTAGGACATAGATTGTGTAGTCGAGCTTTAGACTTCACGGCGTTCATCTCTTGAAGATGAAGAACTACTAACGAGAGCTTTTGGAACTTCATCGACAAAAGGTATGTGGAGACTGAAACTTATCTATCACTTGGAAAGTCTATTTCTACTCTATCTCCTATATTGAGACATAAGTCGCGTTGGCAAGCTTTAGCTTCGGCCAAATTCATCTTACATTCGTGACAAAAGTCTTAATAAGATCATATAAAAATTTCCGAGTTACATCTTACATGGTTTATGTGATACAATCATTTGGTGTTGTCTTGTAATGTTTATAATAATTCCAATAACTTGAAAATCGCTTTGACGAAAAATAGTTTGTGAACAACAATTATATAACGTCCTCTAAGAAAGTTTCAATGATTGAAATAAAGAGTTTAGAATCATGTAACCATGTTTGGATATAAACATAGTGTGTTAATCACATTAGTGCACAAGTCCAAAACCGGGAATCTGAAGTATGCGTACCCGTACGCGTACTGGTGGTTACTGATGTCTGGGAAAGTATGCATACCCATATGCATACGGCGGAGATTTCACTTCCATGAAAATATGCTGGAATTTGGAATGTGTTGTAGTATGCGTACCCGTACGCGTACCGACGTACCCAAACTCAAGTCCGACTACTCAAGTATTCGTACCCGTTACTTGAGTGGGTTACTTCCTGAAATCGGTTGTGTACATGAACTTAAACATTTATATAATAAGAAATGCAATCTTTGCAAACCGTGGCTATAAAGTGGATGAATTGATTCGAGTGAATCAAACCGATTTTGTTTCGATTGTTTTCTTGTATACTTCTATGAGAATATAGCAATTGACTCTTTAACTAGTTTCATTTGAGTCATTTGAACTAGTTATGGATTAGATGAATATGGTTGATATGAGAGTTATCATATAGATAACTTCGGTTGACCATTGTTGAGCCAACATAGGTGTACATGTTTGGGTACGGTTACATAAACCTAAATGAGGGTACATTTAATTTGTGGGTAACAAGCTAAGTTCTATCTAACGGTTGAAAGATATTAGCTTGGTTGAATCAGGTTTTTCATCTAACGGTAAATATTGAATGCTTTGTTACCAAGGTAACTTGGTTTGCAAACCCTGATTTGAAAACTATATAAAGGATAACTCTAGCAACTAGGAAACCTAATCCCCACACATCTGTGTGTTACTATTTGCATAAGCTAGAGTCGATTATCCTTTAACCTTAGGTTTTCCTAAACCTTGTAGGTTAACGACTTGAAAGACTTCATTGGGATTGTGAAGCTAGACCCAACTATTTCTCTTGTAGTTGTGTGTTCTGATCTTGCCTGATTCTATCGTTTGAGTATTATCTTCTCTAAGATTTGCTCGAGATTAATTTCTCTGATAGGCAAGATAAAACGTGATCACAAATACCTTCGTCTCATCGTTTGTGATTACACAATATCTAGTTTCTCCGTCGTACGATTTAGATTATCGTAAGGTGATTGATAATACCAGGATGTTCTTCGGGAATATAAGACAGGTTTATCAATTGGTTCATGTTCAGCTTGATTTATCAAAAGACGGAACAAAAACTCTTGGGTAATTCTGTGGGAGACAGATTTATTCAATCCTATAGACTTTTCTGTGTGAGACAGATTTGTTTATCAAGTCTTCGACTTTGGGTCGTAGCAACTCTTAGTTGTGGGTGATATCAACTAAGGAAATAAAGTGCGTAGTATCCTACTGGGATCAGAGACGTAAGGAGCGCAACTGTACCTTGAATCAGTGTGAGATTGATTAGGGTTCAACTACAGTCCAGTCCGAAGTTCATTGGTAGTAGGCTAGTGTCTGTAGCGGATTAATACAGTGTGGTGTTCAAACTGGACTAGGTCCCGGGGTTTTTCTGCATTTGCAGTTTCCTCGTTAACAAAATTCTGGTGTCTGTGTTATTTCTTTTCCGCATTATATTTTGTTATATAATTGAAATATCACAGGTTGTACGTTGTAACGATCAATTCGGAAATCCAACCTTTGGTTGTTGATTGATATTGATTGATCCTTGAATATTGGTCGTTGGTACCGTTCAAGTTTACTCCTCTTATATTCAATCAGGCTCGCATATTTCTATTTGCTGATTGCGGATTGAATTACGAGTTAGAGATATTAAACTCTTTGATATACTTTTCTCTAGATTGAGTTTGACTGTCTAATTTATTCTCTAGAAAGTATATTGGAGTAAGTCCTCTCATATTGCCAAATGAATTGTTAGGTGTGGTTGTTAGACCCCCGCATTTTTACACTTGCAGAGTGGTGGTATAACACCAATTATCACACCAGCTTGAATATGATCCCCTTCCAAGATTTGTATGGATATCTTCCTCCATACTTAGCATTCTCTTCTACTGCCACAACTTCTGTTGCTGAAGTTGAGAACTATTTAAAGCAAGGAGATGTTGTTCTTGACTTACTGAAAGATGCTTTGCATAAATCTCAAGAGAGGACGAAGTTTTTTGTCTATCAGAAAAGAACTGAAAGGGACTTCTCTGTAGGTGACAAAGTGTACTTGAAGCTGCAACCATATAGGTAAGCCTCTGTAGCTCTCAGAAGAAACTTAAGACTTGAAGCCGAATATTTTGGACTATTTATTGTTGAGCAAAAGATTGGTACAACTTCCTAGAAAACTCCAGTTACCAGCTGAAGCAAGAATTCATCTTGCCTTCCATGTGTCTCAGCTAAAGAAGCATATTGGTATTACTCATATTCCATCTCCTACACTCCCTGTTTTGGATACAGATGGACAAATTCTTGTCATTCCCGCACCTGCTCTAGATTCAAGAACTATTTTACGCAATGGAATTTATGTGCCTCAGCTACTTATTTGGTTGAAGAACTCTTCATCTTACGATGCTACATGGGAAGATTCCAAGCACATAACGCGCTACTTTCCTAAATTCCATCCTTGAGGACAAGGATCTGCTGATGGAGAGGGTATTGTCATGTGATTTATTCTGCTAGCTTACTAGTTTGCCTTCCCTAATAATAATACGTCTTCCTTAATCATTTATAACGTAGTCTAGTTATTTGGCAATTGTTGCCTGATAGGATAATAACACGTGTCCGGATATGATTGGTTAGTCATTACGGTTTTCTCCCAATCATGAGCTTATTTAAGTTGTGATGAAAACCTGTTTTAGCGTCAGTATGAATTAATGAAGTGTTAAGAGGATGTTACGGCAAATTTACTATTATCTGACCAAATTTCGTCTAATTTCCGTTGAATTTATTCTCAATCTTACTTAGAACAGTACATACGCATACCTAGTATGCGAACTGTATTGTTATAATTCAGGTCCGGGAACCTTGTTTGCGTACCTAGTATACAAACGGTTTTACCTGTAAAGGTACGAGAACTTTGTTTGCTTACCTAGTATGCGAACGGTTTTACCTGAGCTAGGTCCGATACGGCTGTTTGCGAACCTGGTTTGCAAACAGCTGGACATGCCAAGGTTCGGAGTTGTTGTTCGTGTACCTGGTTTGCGAACACAGTGGTTAATTTCTAAAATCGGTTAAGTATGATTCCCATACTCATGAACTAAAACATTTATGAATTAAGGAATGCAATCTTTGCAAACTGTGACTTAATGTTCATGAATTGATTCTTGTATAAGTACTTTGTATGATTACGAATCAATCCGATTTTGTTTCAATTTGTTCATATATATTTCTATGAGATAGTGAACAATTGAACAACTCTATGTGAAACAAAATTAGATTCATTTGATTATCTTTCATGTTTGATTGAATTTGATCATCATATTTGATCTACAAGTGTTAGATGAATGTGGTTAAGACAAAAGTGTTCATATGGATAACTTCGGTTAACTGTTATTGAGCCAACTCAATATACAGGTTTAAGTACGGTTACTCATATCTAAATAAAGCTATATTTCATTTGTGTGTAACAAGCTAAGACCATCTAACAGTGAATATTAATTGCTTAATTTCTAAGCAGAGTTAGATTGAATCTTAAATCAGGATTTCATCTAACGGTGAATATTGAATGCTTTTTTACTAAGCTATCTTAGCTTTGATTGTAAGAAACCCTGATTTGAAAGACTATATAAGGAGAACTATAGCAACTGGACCTAATCTCGGCACTTTCATGTGTCCTAGTTGCAAACTAGAGTCGTTTCTCCTTTAACCTAGGTTTTTCCAAAATCGTATTTTGTTAACGACTTGAAGAGTTTACTTGGGATTCGTGAAGCCAGATCCAACTATTTCCTCTATAGTGGCGTATTCTGATCTTACTTGTTCTACCGTATTGAGTACTATCTTCTCTAAGATTTTCTCGAGATTTATCTTCGATAGGTAAGATATAAAAAGTAATCACAAAGTTCTTCGTCTCAGACTTTGTGATTTTGCAGTAACTTCTTCTACCACCATATAGTTAAGTTATTGTGAGGTGACTAATATTTCTAGGCTGCTCTTCAGGAGTATAAGACTGGATTATTAGTTTCACCTTGATTTATCATAAGAAGGAACAAAAGTTCATAGGTACTTCTGTGGAAGACAAGTTTATCTATCAGAATAAACTTATCTGTGGGAGACAGATTTATTTATAAGTTTTCAACTTTATGTCATAGAAACTCTTAGTTTTTGGTGAGATCAGCTAAGAGAATCAAGTGTGTAGAATCCGGCGTAGTTCTAGAGGTGTAAGGAACGCGATTGTACCTTAATCGGTGTGAGCCTTGGTTAGGGCTCAACTACATTCCATTCCGAAGTTAACTTGTAGTAGGCTAGTGTCTGTAGCGGCTTAATAGAATATGGTGTTCAAAGATGGACTGGGTCCCGGAGGTTTTCTGCATTTGCGGTTTCCTCGTTAACAAAACTTCTGGTGTCTGTGTTATTTCTTTTCCGCATTATATTTGTTTATATAATTGAAATATCACAGGTTGTGCGCAGTTCAATCAGTTGATAAATCCTACCTTGATTGTTGGATATAACCTGATTGACACTTGGGCATCAGTCTTTGGTACCATCCAAGTTATTTCTCATATCAATCAGGTTCATGGATTTATATCTGTTTGATTTGCTGATTGCATTGAGAAATAACGATAACGTTCTTTGATATATCTCTTGATTGAGCTCTCTTTTAAGTTGGTGCTTTCGGAACTATATTGGAGTTTAGTCCATACAGATTACCGAACGAATTAATGGGTGTGGTTGTTATACCCTCGCCTTTTCAAATCTTATCATGCGATTGGCTAGTTTCGGCTAACCTTTCATGAACAAGTCATGTACATGGTTCGGTTATGGTTAATCCTAACCAAAGTGTATATTCTATTATGTTAATCTCAAGTCAAATTTTTCATCTAACGGTGATTATTGATTGCTTGATTCGAAAGCTACCTTAGCTTAAATCTAAAGCAACCTTGATATTGAAAGTCTATATAAGGAGAACCTCAAGCAACTAGGTTTTTTGAATCCCTGACACTATTCTTGTGTGTCCTTGTTGTAAACTAGAGTCGACCTCTCCTTTAGGGTTAGCGACTAAAAAGATTCCACCTAGGGATTCGTGAAGCCATGTCCAATTATCTTTATCTTGATAGTTCGTGTATCCTGATCTTGTTTTGATTCTTGAGCCTTTAGATCTAACAAACAAGATAGATGGAAATCACAAAGTTTCTTCGTCTCAGACTTTGTGATTCCACAAGTATCTATTTGTGAGGTGAATAATAATCTAGGCTGCTCTCGGGAGTCATAAGACCGGATTTTTAGGTTTGCTAGATTTTGTCTATTACAATCGATTTCCCACCGCACCTTGATCAGAACGGAAATCACATTAAGGATTATCTGTCGAAGGAAGATTGGTTTAAAGTCTTCAATTAAGTTGAATCAACTCTTAGGTTGTAAAGGACGTCAGCTAAGGGAATCAATTGTGCGGGGTCCTGCAGGCCATTCAAGAGGCGTAAGGAGCGCGACTGTAATTGAATCGCTGTGACGGCAGATTCGGTCTTAACTACATTATATCCAAAGTTTTGATAGTAAGCTAGAGTCTATCGCGGCATAGTTTGGTTTTCAATTCTGGACTAGGTCCCGGGGTTTTTCTGCATTTGCGGTTTTCTCGTTAACAAAATTTACGGTGTCTATGTTATTTCTTTTCCGTATTATATTGTTTATCTTTATAATTTAAATATCATAGGTTGTACGTTAAATCAATTTAAGTGGATAAGTCCATCGCAATTATTGGATACAACTTGATTGATCTTTGGAATCATCCAAGTACTCTCATGGAATAATCAGGTTCACGGGCTTGTCTCTGTTTACATTCTGATTGTGAGAGAAATAGATATAATCTCTTTATATAATTGCTGATTGATATTCATAAAGTTAAACTCTCGGAATTGTATTTTAGTTTAGTCCATACAGGTTTCCTAAGAAAAAGTTGGTAGTATATTTTGGTACCCCCGCATTTTCAATTGGTATCAGAGCGGGCAAACACGAAAAACCTATTAAGTTTGTGTTTGTAAACGATCAAACCTGTAACCAATGATTCAAAGCATGGTTTTTAATATACCAAGTAAAGACTCATTGTACGTACTTCCATAATAAAAACAGTGCGAGGAAGGAAGTCTCCTTATTCGGTAATACACCTTTCATGTGTGTACAACCGAGTAGTTTATTAAACCTTCTGAGAAGATAGTTGCACAACAGGTTCATCAACTATCATGATAAACCTATGCTCAAAAATGTTTGTACGGTCAAGGACTCTGACCACGAAATGTGCTCTCAATCCTTTCTTCATGACAGAGTTAACCTTCTTGAAGAACTACTTCAATCAAAAGAGCGAAGCAATGTTTTTCTTGAAAAAAGACTTGAGGAAGGTAATGACATAAAAAATATTTTGAAGATCAAACTCAATGAATCAAGATATTATCTAATGCCAGCACTTTCAATGATTGGGAACTTGGAAAAAGAGTTATCTAGACTAAAACCACCATGTGCTCAAGTAAGGAAAAACTAAGTATGCTCTCCAGAAAATTCTCTAATAAGCACAAATCCTCATGGTTCTCAGCATGTCAGAGAAATGGTTTCAAGTATCTTTAAAAGGATATCCAGTAC
The DNA here is from genome assembly GCF_003573695.1 of Papaver somniferum. NCBI lineage: Eukaryota > Viridiplantae > Streptophyta > Magnoliopsida > Ranunculales > Papaveraceae > Papaver > Papaver somniferum. The sequence goes on from NC_039360.1 coordinate 194,587,653, forward strand.
AAAGAGGAAAAGTAAATCTGATCCGGTTAGATCTCGGAAAAAATCTTTCCAATGTAAACAGGAAGGTCATATGGAACCATGCAAGAATAATGCTAAAAGAAAACTGTCTAGTGTGGAACCTTGTTTCCATACGAATTTTTTTTTAAAAGATTGTTCATCAGTAACTAAGAAAGATAGGATTTCTGTTTTACAAAAGTCTTTGCACCAAGTTATTGATTGTGTTGCAACTCTCAAATTATGTTGGAAAATAAGGATAACTTAAATTCAAAGAAAACTTTCCCAGAAACTCATATGAATCTTCAGAAAAGAATTGATCATAGGATTTCTGAACTCAGAATGCGGATTAACATATTGAGATGAGGCATCAAAAGGACAAGGAAAAGGCTATATACATGTAAGAATTATATCTCTCTATCCCTCTGTAGCTCACCTAAGAAAAACTACGTTGAAGATATAACAAGCACTAAACATTAAAGTATACCAAAAAATCTTATTGTTCATGATGGGCATTTTTTGAATGCTTATCATAACATAACTTGATTATGGCATACAATGCTTCCTCCTGTAACAATTGTAAGGAGGATGCACAACTTGTTCAAGAAATAAAATCGTTTTTTTCTTGACATATGATGTATCTTGTTTTATGAAAAATTCTACTCGTGTGCAAAAAAACATGGTTCTAAACACTTTCATAGGCCTTGTCCTTGATATAGTCACATCAATGTCTAGATGTGAATATCAACTAACTCTTGTGATCCAATACCCATTTATTTAGCTAAGAACAATGTTTATGTTGTCAATATGACCTGTCTTGGGAATTAATTTGGTCATGAACTTCGTGAACTCAAGAACCCGTACCGTGTAGGTCCCGTGATCGATCTAAAACCCGTTCAAGTAATGAGCTAATACTCCTCGGAAAATTCTTTAAAAAGATCTCACTTCCTACAGTTTTATTGACCTAGAAACTGTGAAAAATACATATACTCAAGGTATGGCTACCTTTGAATATATACAAGTGTTAGTATAATTCGTGAACCTCCACAAACCATGGATATTTCAAAGATTTCATACAACACAAAGAAAATATAATAAGAATATGGATGATGGTGGTACCAAAGGTATTGTTGAGTTTTATGAGAACATGCAGGGACAATTTCCTACAGCTAAAAGGGATCTCAAGCTCCTTAATTCAGAACTGGGTAAAATGTTTGATGATCTTGGCTCTCAAAACTCAAGTCACTGAATACATATGATTTATAGTTTTTCTTATTCTGTTTTCGTCTATGTACTAGGAAACTTCTTGTGAAAATTTATTCTTGTGTTCAAGAAGGATAACTAGGGTTTGATATAGCAAATATTGTGAGTGCACAAGATATTTCCAACAATTTTCATCTTGCATGTCTTTAGGTTATTTATTTAAATTGTAGAGTTTTGGGAAGATGAACTTGCGGTATTTTAATCTTTACTTGTTGTGAATTGAACTGCTATCTCATATATGCTCAAAAGTTAAATCTATTAAATTTTATGAACTAAAAATATAACAAGCCTTGTGAAAAAATTTCGTAGTATTGATCTGTGCGTGATCACACTCTTTTATAATTACCGCACTATCTAATTTGTAAGATTTTCTTATGTTGAGTCACACCGATTAAAATTATCTCTTTGTTTGTAACTGGCGTTTAGATTAATTTATGTCAATGTTTATGATACAAATCCATGTGATTTGTTAATGTCCGACAAAATCCTTCTTTTTATTAAAGCAATGTCACTCATGTTGTTTTCTTAGGAATGACAACAAATGGGGGAGAGTTATTAATTGAACTTGTGCTTAATTGCTATGTTTGTGGGAGAGTGGATATGAAATTTACAGGGGATGCTTGTATCTTAAATCTCCTAGATGAGGCGCTAAGTATTTTATACTCTGTGATATCATCTAACTTAAAGTTGATATGTGTTCCTTTAAGTCTTGAATCATCTTTTGTTTGAATTCATTATGATCTGGTAGTTTCGTACTTTTGCCAATTTTTATTGACAAAAGGGGGGAGGGGATAGTTAGTAGTTTTGCACGACATACATATGGTTTACTGATCATTATGTAAGGGGGAGTGAATCAACATCTATAGGTTTTATTATGCAAAAGATATAAGTATTGATTAAAGGGGAGAAACATATCACAGTAGTATTACTTCAAAGTTGTGATACAATTGAAAATTGGATAAGATAATAATATTATGTTTCTGAATAATGGCGATTGAGAATATCTGTTTCCAAAGTTGTTATCACTACGGGTCTTCAACAATGACGATCCTGAATTGAACACGTTCAAAATCATTGCAACTTGAAGTAACGAAAAATTCAAGGAATTGAAGAACTAAGGAAATCAAGCATGATGGATTATGAAGTTTTGAAGCTTTATTTTTTAATCCATATGTATTGATATTTTTGTCACTAAAATTGATAAAGGGGGGGAGATTGTTAGAGCATTGCTCGGTCGAACTCACAAGTGTTGACAAATTTAGTTGATAAAAACCATATCTTGATTTCTAGTCTACATTTAGTAAAGTCTCGGATTAGGGTAGAAGTGTGTAGTTGAGTACCAGACATCATTGCGTCCTACTGTTTGAAGGCGAATATCAAGCGAAGATTTTGGAGAACTTCATCAATAAAAGATAAGTGAAGGTTGAACCACCTGTTTCTCAAGATTTCACCTTTCTATCTATGAGACATTGTCGCATGACTAAATTAGACATTACATACATAACAGAAATTTCAAGTCAAGTTTATCTTGATAATAGTTCTCGAAATATTCTAAGCTTAAGAACATTTGTTCATAATTGAAGAAATTGGTTAAGAACAATTTATTGTTATTATGATTCAAAATTTAATCATTTGAAAATATCCTGGAATAATGATATATATCAATGATGTTATTCGGGAATATTTCAAGTCGATTATTAGAGAGATACAAAACTACTGTAAATCTGGATACATGACAGTATGCATACCAGTTCACATACTGGGAGAACTGTTATACGTACAGAGTCGCAACACATGTACCCAGTACACGTACCGACGTAGCTATAGCTTGGCAGCGACTTTAAGGTACACATACCATATATCCATTCCATAAAGGTCAGTTAACTCGTAAACTAGGAAGGTACTCTTACCTAGTATGCAAACTGAAAAAGATCTGTTGGTTTCTAAACCAAAAAGGTACTTATACCCAGTATGCAAACCATAAAACATCTGTGCATTCCTGAAACCGTTTTTTCTTACAGTTATACATACCCGGTACACATGCCATGATAAAAATACACACGGATAGGTACAGTACGCGTACCAGATACACGTACTTATCCTGTCGAATATTTTAAAATGTATCAAAATCATTTCTATGAGATAATCGACATTTGAACAACTCTCTAAAAATACTATCTAGACATGTTTGATCACATTTGTGACTCAAGGTTAAAGTCTTAAAATGTTATATGAAAATTGTTAAGCTTATCGTTCGATTGGCTAGTTTCGGCTAACCTTTCATGAACAAGTAATTGTACACGTTTCAGTTATGGTTAATCCTAACCAGAGTGTGTATTCTATTATGTTAGTCTCGAGTCAAGTTTTTTATCTAACGGTGGTTATTGATTGCTTGATTCCAAATCCACCTTAGCTTAAATACAAAGTAACATTGATCTTGAAAGTTTATATAAGGAGAACCTCAAGCAACTGGGTTTTTGAATCCCTGACACTCTTCTTGTGTGTCCTAGTTATAAACTAGAGTCGTCCTCTCCTTTAAACCTTTTTAGGTTTAGCGACTAAAAATCTTTCACCTAGTCAGGTCCAACTATCTTTATCCTGATTGTTCATGTATCCTGATCTTGTTTTGATTGTTGAGCCTTTAGCTCCAACAAACAAGAGAGATTGAAATCACAAAGTTTCTTCGCCTCTGAATTTTGATTCCATAACTATCTACTTGTGAGGTGAATTATAATCTACGCTACTCTTTGGGAGTTATAAGACCAGAATTTGAAGTTTGCTAGACTTTGTCTATTGTAACAGATTTCTTACCTGATCAGAACGAAAATCACATATAGGCTTATCTGTGGGAGCCAAATTGGTTTGAAGTATTCAATTAAGTTGAAGCAACTCTTAGGCTATAAAGGATGTCAGTTAAGGGAATCAATTACGCGGAATCCTGTTGGGATTCAAGAGGCCTAAGGATCGTGACTGTAACTGAATCACTTTGATGATAGATTCGGTCTCAACTACATTCCAGTCCGAAATTTGATAGTAGGCTAGAGTCTATAGCGTCTTAATAAAGTTTTTTGTTCAAATCTGGACTTGGTCCCAGGGTTTTCCTGCATTTGCGGTTTCCTCGTTCAAAAATTTATGGTGTCTGTGTTATTTTTTTCCGCATTATATTGTTATCTTTATAATTGAAATATTATAGGTTTTACGAGAAATCAATTCAAGTAGTTAAGGCCATCACAATTGTTGGATACGAGTTGATTGATCTTGGATATTGATCTTTGGAATCGTCCAAGTACTCTCACGGAATAATCAAGTTCACAGACTTGTCTCTGTTTACATTAAGATTGTGAGAGAAAGAGATATAAGCTATTCATATAATTCCTGATTGAGATTTATAAAGTTGAACTCTCGGAAATATATTTGAGTTTAGTCCATACAGGTTTCCTACGAAAAAGTTGATGGTGTATTGTGGTATTCCCGCGTTTTCAATCACGCCCCATACCCAGACGCTCGCTATATTAACGCTTACCCCTGAACGCACTTTACACTTACGCCTACCCTAGCATGCTCACTATATATACGCCCCACTAAATTTAGTTTTAGTCTGTTTCGGTGCCTCAATTTGATCTCAAAGCATATAAAATTCGGACTAGATTTGGTCTACTCCCAACGAGTGTGATTGATTTCCATAACAAATTTGGTCATAGTCTGGGTTTTTGGTCTATGATTATGGATTTTTTTAGCACTTATGTGTGTTCCAATGAAATTGGAAATATATTGAACATTTTAAATTTTTGGTTACATTGATTTGTGAACATTGGGAAGGTGGGAATAATTTTTATTGATGGCAATATCGGAAAGGTAAAAGTGGAGCTTGATGACAGCATCTGAAGGTGAAAATGGAGCTAGATAATGTTGTTTTGGGGATAACATACCTGATACTCCTATCATATTGGTACTCAAGATCTAGATCATAATGCTAAACAAAAAGATCCATGTGTTAGCTTTTATTAGATCACTTTGATAAATCCATATGTTACAAGGTCCAAGTATCAACTTGATGTACCTAGTAGTTTAAGCCAACAAATGCAATGATGTTACATAGTAATCAACCCTTTTTTCAGAATGGGGAATCAATAAAATTTCGACCAACAATCTCACTATCCAATGCATGAATATCATGGTATACTTTGAAGATTCATATACCTCTTACACATATCCTCTACAAATTGGATATCAACTAGAAGAGCAAAATTAAACATAAACTAGTTATTCAAATTATGGAGAATTTACTCGAGTTTTAATGTGTTTTCGTCCATTTTATTTTCATACCCAGTGGAAGACAATGAAACATACGCAGTCATATCTAATGTAATAATATATCTGAGTTGAAATATTTTTGTATTGACCTTTATTTAACTTATTTATTGTATTTAAACATCTAACATATTTGTATAAAACTTGATTTGACATTTGTGACCTCTCATGCATGCAACTCACACGTGACTGACATGGACAACCTAACATATTGACTGGTCTAAAAAATATTATTTTCATATGGCTTTACACATATATCATGTTACACATGCTCGACTGCTTTCATATTCATATATATTCTTTCTCACTTATTTCATGACCACTAATCACCTCTCGTCGATGTCATGGAAAGTAGTACTTGACCTTCTCAAGATATATATTCGACATCACCTATTCACTTAAGTATATTAACGTTGATTGATACAGGTGAACTCTCACAACTCGTTCATGATTCTCAAGACTTGAAATATGGCCTACATATATATATATGCCTGCTCCATATGAGCCTTACCAATCTCGTCAGACTCATTAAGACTTGTCAATCGCGAGACAGACATGATGATTCACCAGTCAACCTGACTATGCAAGTGATCTTTGACTTCACATTAAATTAGTATTTTCTACTAAAATTACACTAGAGATCAATAATGTCATAAATGAGGGGATATTCACCAGGGTATTAGTATGTCTACCACATGCGGTGTAGCAATACACCAATTACAAGAAAGTATCATGAAGAGCGAATAGTTAACAAAGTAAAGGAGTAGTGGGTGTGCAATCGTCTAGTCTTCCTAAAAAATTGGGACACGGTTTTCATAGATTTACCATGATCTCCACCTCCTCACTACTTCACAACTTCCCCTTCCTATGAGGTTAGGGTGTGCAGTTATGACTCTATAAAATAGACTCTTTAATATATTCAAATTCAATTATTCAGAATAGACAAAACATATAACTTACGAGAAAGTTTTGCAATTTGATTACGCATAAACCTTCTCTCATTTATACACAGAGAATTCTTCATACACAGTCATACACAATCATCATACCTTACAAGAGTCTAACACTCTAATCTCAACACTTCCTCTGCTTCTCTCCCTAAGACCAATCCTTTTGCTCCTTTGTGACCGAAACAAGATTAGAACGGTCATTTCTTAGTTTAGGCCATAATTATACATATTAATCTCTCGGATCTAAAGTACTTTCATACAGTACATTTGTTTAGGGTTCAGACTCGTTTTTCCTCAACCTACCCCATGATGTAGTTTTTACAGTGATAAGAAAAGACTCGATTCTCAGATTTGTAAAGATTTTGATTTTAAACTAAATTTCTAAAACTAAACAAAGAAAACTCTATTGAAAGTTGATACCAAGATTATAAAAAGCACCGAGACTCGGGATTCCACCATTAATCAATAAATTTATTCAATCTAATTAATACTTATGCAATTCTTTACGTTTAAAGTGATTCTAATATATTGCAAAAGTAAAAATTGTAAATCGAAAGTATAGAACATTAAAAACCCTAGGCTACGAATGCTCTATCAAAAGAAATCACAACTGCTTAGTAAAAAAATCCTTAAATCAATTTTTAATTAAAGCAAATAATCATAAAAGAATTCCTTTGTCGCCTCAGCAATGGGATTTAGCTCCTCATAATAATCTCTTGCTCAAAATATGTGTTCATAGCTCAAAAAGTGTACAAGGAGGTGAAATAATATAAAAAGAGAATCTACAACGCTTTAATCGCGTTACAGATCTAAGTGTTACAAGGGAACAATTGGAAAAGATAAATCTTAGTCGCTGAATGTCTTTCGCAAGTACTGCCGAAAAACGATAAATCTGTTCTACTGTAGAATAAACCATGTCTTCTACCAAAGTTCTTGATGGTCTTATGTTCTTCACCTTCAACACTTGCAGCAACAGAAAACAATTCCTGCAACTTGATTTTTTTCTCCCTGTTCTTGCGTTATAAACTCCTCCAAACCATCTCTCAACTTGTGTAGATTCTCCTGGGACTCAACTACGCCTTTTATACACCAAAAAAACCCTAAAAATCCCGATTATATTTTCCCTTTTCTTTTCGTGAAATTTCTTTTTTTCTCTTCTCTCTTGTACGCGGTTGTGAGTTGCAATTTTTCAAAACCTGAAAGATATGAACCCCAAAGAGTACATCTCCTCTTAAGAGCCAGATAATATTTTTAGCCCCTGTTTTCATCAAATCGTTGATCCACCCTAAGTCATTCGAATCTGGAAGACGTACCAATATTGTTAAGCCTAAATAGGTAAAATTCCAATGATTGAATCTCCTCCAAAACATACCAAAATCCGGAATTTTCCCAATGCAAATTCGGTCAACTATTTAGTAAATAAAGCGGCACTTAGAGAAAATGCGAAAACACATATATTTGTTTTTAATACTTTCTAAATATACCATTTCGGCACTAAAAGTTCGGCCCATATACATAATAAATTAATACTCCTTGTAAGGTTAAACCACTAATTCTTGGGGTATAGGTAGAGAGTATACAAGAGTTTATGTGTTTTTTTTCCCGATGAAACACACGTTTATTGAAGATTAAAGGGAGTTACAGAAGATAAGAAAGGTTGTCGTCTCATGTCTATCATAGCAAAAAAACGAGGATTTCAAATTTTCGAATAGCATATCAGAAGAGAAAACAGCAGTACTATTTTTCCCCGCTTCTTTAGCTGTCATATCTACTACAAACAAGAACTTCCGGTTAACAAACTTAAGCATACAGTTGTTCATAAACACACTATTACAGTAAGTAATATTGTTCTTAGCTTCCCATGCATGGAATCTTCCAAGTTGGATTTAAATCTTATTTAAGAGCTGTGACTAAATTCTGATAATCTAAATGTATGTTGCAAAACCCCATCCTCAATTTCTTATCTAGTTGAGAGCTATAAAACAGGATTTTGCTTCTGCATTTAGAGGGCAGGATTCCCATCCAGACCCTGCTCTGATGGACCTTCTTTGACCTGTAGAATCCATAATGTAAACTACAAATCCCATAGTTAAATCTGTTTCCAATAAAAGTGCATCAAACTGAACCAACCAGTCTTGGTTTAGGTTGATTATTCTCTAAGCTATCAAAGTGAACAGGATTGTGCACAGTAGGTTTATCAGTATAGTGGTGTTTATGGGCAAAAACTAATTTTGGTGAAAAGAGTAAAAGTGGGGTGACATACACATTTTTATGTATGATTTGTCTCAATATTCTATATATTGGTAGTGCTCATTTTTGTACTTATTATGGTTTCTTATGTGTATGTAGGTGTTTTTGGAAAAATAAACTCTTGCGGAAAATTGGCTCGAAAAGTAATATTTTGCACCTCAGAGAAAATTACTAAAGGCACAATGAAAAAGTGTTGAAGGCACCCGAAGGATTTGATATAGGCACCCGAAACATTGCTATTTGCACCCCAATAATTTCTTTTTTTACCCCAAGTACTAATTAAAGGGACTCCACAGATGGATGGGGAAGACCATCTTCTTCCCAAAATTCAAAGTGGAAATTGTATAAATACCTCTCCTTTTCATGGATTTCACAAATACCCTTATCCACCAATAATTATACCCCTCATCTTCCAAAATATAATCCATTTAATCTTGAATTATATAAATACCCTTTCAATATTAATAAATAGATGAAAACCATTTCATTTATTATCTCACATGCTGGAAGTGGTGGTGGTGGTGATGCCGGCGATGGAGGTGGTGATGCCACCATATTTGGGATCAACTTTTGTTGTTGATACCAGATTTAGATCAACTTTTGTTGTTGATACCAGATTTTGGTGTCAACTTGGGTTGTTGACACGTAATCTTGACCTAACTAATTTCCGAGTTTTCAATTTTTGTAAAAACTTGGGTTGTTAACACAGATATGATATCAACTTCGATTGTTGACACCAAAATTTGGTGTCAACTTTGGTTGTTGATACGAAAATCCGGATCAACTTCGGTTGTTGATACAAAAAATCTAGACCTAACTTATTTCTAAATTTTCAATTTTGTTATCAACTTGGCGGCAACGGTGGTGAATTTGGAGGAGATGGTGGTCGCAATTACAGTGGCGGTGGTGACGATGAGTTGTGGTGGAGTTGTGATGGAGGAATGTTGGTGATGGTTGTGAAATGGTGGTGATGGTTGTGGAGTGGTGGTGTTGTGATTTGTCGTCGGTGGAGTTGGAGGCGGTGGTGGAGTGATTGAGAAAGAAAATTATTGTTTTTTGAAAAAAAAAAGTTACGTGTAATAGATTACTAAAATAATTTATTTTTAAGAGGATAAGATTTATATATAAGAGGAGGGGTATATTTATAATGTGATAGGGTATTTTTGAAGGGTTCCAAAACTAAGGGTATTTAATTAATATACCCAAATTCAAATGGGAAAATTAAGCTAAGGCCCAACCCATGGATAACCCACAAAATAAGGCCCTTAGGTAAAAGAGTTTTAAAACTAGGCCCTGAATTAAAAATAAATTTTAATACAGATCGAAATGACCAGAATAACCTTCACTATATAACTATCTAACCTAGGTTTTCTCTCAAACAGACACATTCATTTTCATTTTAGGAAAGAGAAACCAGATCTCACTTGAGAAATTGCAGAGCGAAAACTGAAATTTCAGAGAATTTTTTTTGCAGATCGAAGAAACGAAAAACCAAAACAGGTAGATTTTCGATCAAAACTTCTTCTTCATGTTTAATCTTTTCTTTTTCTTCGTGTTTAATATTTTCGATCTGTTTTTTGATTCATTCGTTTTTTATCAAAGAAAAAGACGAAGAAAGAATAAGAAGACGAATAAAGAAGAAGAAGACGAAGATAGGTTTGCATCTTTTTTCGATCTTCTCATTTTCCTCTTTAGGGGTTAGGTTTACTTGATGTTTTCTGTTCATGTATCTTCTCAATCTCATGATTAGGAGTTTAGGACTACTGCAAATTGATGTTTTCTTACTGTTTAAACTGCAGATTCAGATTCAATTTACCTTTTGTGAACTAAAATGGTGCAAGGAAGAAGAAATCCTCCTGAAGAAGATCCTGCCTTCAGAGGTATTAAGATGTGAAATTATTTGAGTATATTTTTTGTTATGATATCATGCATGCTAGTGAAAACTATATATGTGATTTTGGTTGTGATGTCATGTTATAATCTAATGTAAAAGCTCTTGAATATGTAACTATACAAACAAGGGCATGTGTAACTATAAGTTACACTTTCAAAATCTCACCACTGACTATATAGTGGTTTGTATATTGAGTGTGTACCTTGTAGTTACACATTCAAGATCTCCAAAAAAGCCTTTGTAACTATAAGTTACACATTCAAGATCTCACCACTGACTTGCCAAGGGGCTGTGTAACTATAAGTTACACATTTTGAATATCATGTTTTGATCATATGTAATGCCTGTAGTTACACATGCTAAATCTCACCAGTAATGCCTTTAAATGCGTAACTTTACAAAAAGGTGCATGTGTAACTACAAGTTACACATGCTAAATCTCACCACTAACTTGACAATTGCATGTGTAACTAAAAGTTACACATGCAAAATATCACATATGTCTGTATTGTGTTTAAATAGTAGTTACACATCAAAAATGACGTCTGTAAATGCAACCTAAACACTCGTATACATGTGTAATTTAAGGTTACACAACACATAATAGAATGATTCAGTTTGTGTATCTGGCAAATACACATTGTTTGTAACATGAATTTGATTTTGAAGTTAAAAAGGAGTGTATTTGATAAGTACACAACATACTGACTCATGCTATTTTTGTGTGCGATGTGTACAGGAAAATTAAGGCAATCGTTGAATACAATAAAAGATTTGGTAAAGGTAATAAAACCTATAGGCCTGAATGATAGGGCTCAAAACCATCTTAGGAGAGATGCTTATGGTGAGCTCATAATGATGTATTACAATGAATATAATGAAGCTGAACCAAGTACAACAAGACAAATCAGCACCAACAAACACGGCGTTGTGAAGCTTTTGAATCTCTTAGATATATATTGTGAGACACCGTGTTCATTCAAGTTTGGTGATGATAAGTTTATGGAATCTACACCGGCAAAGTTAGCTGGTATATTTTGCATGCAAAGGATTGGAAGTATAAAGGGTCAAAAGATGTTAAAGTACTTTTCTCATCGTGATTTGGACGATAATGTTTTATACAACAAGTTCTTCACTGATATCAAAACTGCAAAACATCAGACGACAGTGACTAAGAAGAACATTATAGAGAAGATAACACAACTTGTGAAAGACATAAATGCTATAAAGAGAAGAAGAAAAGTTGATGAGAAGAATTTAGTTTGTTTGATAGGTTTTTATCTTTGTTGTGTATTATTTTTTGGCGACGTAAATGCTAATGGAGTGAATGTGAAATATCTTAGTATCGTTGAAACTTATGAGACGGTGCTCAAGGTGTCGTGGCCTGATTTAATACACGAGCACTTGTTTGAATAGATTCATACTAATGTTGGTTGTATGTCAAATGTGAAGGCTTGTGTGCAATACCTACTGGTAAGCTTGTGTGTAATTTCTATTTCAGCAGTTTTACTGCTATGTTCTGGATATTTTAGTTCAGTCGACTAATTAAATTTATATGTTGCAGATATTGTGTGCTGAACACACACCCGAAGGCTTAATCCAGAAAGTTGTGAACCACGAACAAGATATCCCAAGGGTTAGAAGGTGGGATCTATACCAGATTTCGGATTAAATTTTTAGAACAAACATGACAGAGTTTTCGGTATGTGTTATATGTTAGTTGGTTTATATGTTGTAAATTTATGGTACTCTAATTTAGATATAAGTTGGATGTAATCAAAATTGTCATGTGCAGCTATAAGTTACACATTTAAATGTGATTGTGTAACTTATAGTTACACATGCAAAGATAACACCAGTGAATTCAATTTTTTGTGCAACTATATGTTGCACATATAAATGTGCTTATGTAACTTTAAGTTACACATCCAACTGAAAATTTGTATATGTTTAACTGTTTTTGCTATCTCTTTTTAACCTCTCCATCTGTTAATTGCAGCCAACTGCTAGCTTTGTGGAGGAGTTTTCACAGCTTGAAAAGCAGCTTGGTATAGCAACCATGGTACCAAGCAAGGACGACCTGCAAAGGTGGCTGAAAGAGCAAACCAATGATAATGGTAAACTGAAAGAGCAATTACAAGCAAAGCAAGAAATGTTTGATGCAGTGCATGCATTTTCCAGAGCAGGGATAAAAGATGAGAACCTCTCCAACACACAAAATTACCAGAAGCACATTATATGTTGCGAGATCATGCTACCATTGGGAATTCAACCTTACGATGTGACCCAGGAAGAGTATATGAAACAAGAAGATGGTGGACAAGGCCATGGAGGGACTGAGCATCAAGAAACTCATGTTGATCCTACTACAGAGTGCGAGAAAGAGAGTGACCAAGACAAAGATGACGCGGAAACTTCCTTCCATGAAGAGTGTAAGTGGTTTGTTCTTCGTTCATTTTTTTTTAATTTAACATCATCGTCTTCATTCTAAATTAAAAAAACTGTTATATTATCTCCCATTCCGATCCTTTTTCAGTTCCATGTATCAGTCTTGCAGCTGGAAATATGCCAAAAATTATGCAAGCTCAAACTGCTGCGGAGGAGCGCGGAACACCTCTAAGAACACACAGTACATGTATGAAGAGTGTGACAAAAGGCCATACTCCAAAGAGGCCCGTTGCAAAAAAGAAATCCACTCCTCAGAATGTTGTGGCTGAGCCGCAGAAGAAAGACGCATGTGAAGAGAACAAACCAACAGGTGAAGGTGTAACTATAAATGTCGATGACTCATTGACAGATAAGCCAACGGATGAAGAGACACCTGCAACTTTTGATGGCAGTTTACTTAGCACTTTTGGTGACAGTTTTACTTCGACTCATCCAACACAGTTTGATGAGTCTTTGGTGATAACTTCTATAACCCAGCAAGGTGAAAATCCTGAGCCCTACAGGTTAGTGCAAATAGCACCTAATGGTGATATGACGGATGCTAAAATAATTGCATTGGTAGATGCGGTTGTCAGCAACATTAACAAAAGTGAACATGGAGCTGCAATGATGGAGAATGCAGAACCTAGATCAACTGGTAACAAACTATTCCTTGTGTAACTTATTATGTTTTTTTTCATCTCTGTTTTGTTTGTAATGCAAGTGTAGCTTGAATTTACACATTGTAAAGGCATGTGTAACTTGAATTTACACATGCTATGCAAGGCAAGTATAACTTTAGCTTACACAATCATGACCATGTGCGAACTTGTTTTTTGGTTATTCCCTATTTTTGTTGTTGCACATCTCAAAATCAGTTGAACTTTGGTAGTGATCAAATGATGGAGAATGCAGAACCTAGTTCAACTGGTAACAAACTATTCCTTGTGTAACTTATTATGTTTTTTTTCATCTCTATTTTGTTTGTAATGCAAGTGTAGCTTGAATTTACACATTGTAAAGGCATGTGTAACTTGAATTTATACAAAGTTTTTTTTTTATTCTGCTTGTTTTTGTTGTTGCACAGCTCAAACTCAGGAGAACATTGGTAGTAGTGAAAGGATTTTTATCCTTGGCCTAAATAGAACTCCAAAACCCATCGGAGAACTAATGAAGGAAGCTCAGAAGAACCAAACAAAACGAGTTTTGAGGAGTAGAACAATTAAAACCCAAGATCTGAAGAAGTATGAAAGAAAGTCAAAGAAGATTAAGAAGACTACTAATGAAGAAACAATGGATATAGTTCGAGAACAAGAAGTAGAAACAATGGTTGTAGTTCCAGAAGTAGAGGAAACAATGGATGCAGTTCCAGAAGAAGATGACGGCACAATTAGAAAGGATGTGAAAGATTCCCCAGTTATTGAAAGGCTGGATGGCGATCAAAATAATAAAGTGCTTGAATTTTTCAATACTCATCCCCAAACTTAAGTAGGTATAACCAAAACTCATGCTTGATTTTGTTATGGTGTTTAACTGTAGATTCTAATATTGAACATTGTATGTTACTACTTGATTCTGTTACGTTGTTTAATTGTTTCCTTCTTTCTAATGTAGACACCTTGCTTGGATGGAGATCAACGACGATGGCAACCCGCTCTTTGATATAAGTGGAGAATTAATGCTCCATCTTACCAAGAAAGAAGCCTACTTGGAGTCAGAATTTCTTGATTTCTACATTAACAGGTTGAGGACAAAGATGAACTCGAACCCGAAGTATGAGAAAGCGATTTTCCTCTCGCTGAAAGCATACATAAGTACTTCGAAATATTTAAAATCTTCTTGCATTTATGATGTGTAGTGGGTGTCGTAAGATTATGATAACATGCTCAGAGTTTTTTAATGTTGACAAAATGTGATGTGTAATTTGAGGTTACATATGCAGTTATAATGTGTAATCTGAGGTTACACATCCATTTATAATGTGTAATCTGGAGTTACACATCCTTATTTTTCTAGTATAAAACCCAATGCCTTATCTGTAACTTCTGTTTACATAATCACTTGTGCATTTGTAACTTTTGATTTAAAATGATTTTTGCAGAAATCTTACTTGGACAATTACAGTGAATTCAAGAAATTTTGGATTCCAGAGCTTGCTAAGGAGTATTACAAGTACAAGAACGATGCAGTCAGAATTTTCTCCCCAATATGCAACAACGACACACACTACACACTACTGGAGTATGACTTGAGGAGCACTAATCCTTGGTCCCTTATGAACTCGTCAAATGTTAAGGAACTCAGGGATGAACAATTACAGCAAGCCAAGAAATATGCAATTGCAAGAACTACAGAACTGACACTCTGTTGTCCACTTGGGATGAATGAGAAATCCAGAAATCTCGCTTCGCCCGGAAAAGGTTCAATTCCTGACTGTCTTCTATTTGTATGCACTTACATGAAGATCAGGATGAAGAATAAACCTCTTGACAAAAAACCAACCTCACATATGGTGACATGGTTGGCTGACAAGGTGAACTGCATGAGAGGAAGCATGCTTTACAAGATTCTTTCAGATCCATCCGGAGATGTGTAAAGCAGTCATTAGGATTAGAAGAAATTCTATACTTGCAAATATGTTGTTAGCTACAAGTCGTTGTTATACTTACAAAATATGTTGTTAAAACCTTTAAATTTCATCAGTTGGTAGATTTTAGCAGTTCTTGGATTTGCAAACTTCTATACTTTTGGATTGAAATTCATTGAATTAAAAACTTGTTTACTTTTGTTAACTACAAGCTGTTATTAGACTTGCAAAAATATCTTGTTACAACTTTTCTGCTGTTTGAACAGGTTTCAGAAGTATGCAACAGGTTAAGTAACTTAAAGTTACACATAAAATTAAGATGTGTAACTTGAACTTATATATGTTAAAAAATAACTGTTTCCAGTGGAATGTATAACATATGTTAAAGACAATATAGTGGAATGTATAACAAGGTCAAATGCTGAAACATAGGTTAAGTAACTCATAGTTACACATGCAATTAAGACAAGCTAAATCAAAAAATATAAAAAAAGCAATGCGTAAGTAATAGTTACACATCCATATTTTATAAGTGTAAACCAAAGTTACACATGCATTTCCCTTCTGTGTTCAGAAGACACACACTGGGAATAGAAACACATTTCGCCCGTGAACTCACAAAATATAAAATCTGAAGAAATGCTCCTTGCACATAATCAACGTTGCAGAAAAATAAAAAAGTTTGGTCCATGCAAACCGAAATGAAGAAGCCTAAAAAACAAATAATCCAAGAAAAATAATAAACCACACATAAAATCAATGCTTGCAGAAATGAACTTGTTCAGCTTAAAGCTAGGGTGGTGTGTACTTCGGAGGATTCTTACAACCTTCCTTGTTGTGACCTGCTTCCTTGCAATTGCTGCAATGAACTTTCCTCTTTACCTTCTTCTCACACTTACTTAGAATCCTTTTTCATGGGGGTCTACCTGGTTGTTTCTTTACGATAGGAGGGTTTACGGTGTTGTCTTCATCAATATCAACATGCCTGTTGTAGTTGGGAATCGGCTGGATGGCATGTAGACAAGTCTTCCTAAAATAGTCACTTGTAAAATACGGTGAAATGAAATCAATAGCCTCACGTTTAATCTTCTGTATGGTTGTAAGAGCATGAGCACAAAGGAAACCGTATACACGCCACCTTCAAAAAAACAAAAACAATAAAAAAAATTAGTTAGTTGCACATACAAGTCATAAAACACTCAAAATTAGCTAGTTACAGATGCATATACAGAATGTGTATCTTTAAGTTACACTTGCAAAAGATAAGACGTGTAAATAGTAGTTACACATGCATATATCTAATGTAACTAGAAGATACACATTCTATAAACTTTCAAAAAAAAAAAAAAAAAAAAAAAAAAAAAAACATACAAAACTAAAAAAAAAAGCATAAGAAACAAAACCTTTGACAGGTGCAAGTCTGGTGTTCGAGGTCCACCATGTGAGTGCTTTCGCTAAAAACTTCAAACACGGTATGACTAGCCACCGATACTTCCCAAGCCAAACCTTCATCTTGAAGAGCCTCAAGCTTTTCCCCATACTCTAGGGAGTCATCATATTAGCGCCAAATTCACGACGGTCTGCCATCATTACAATTATTTTCCTCCTAATCTGAAAAGGAAAAATACTTATGAATATAAAAAGTGACAAAACAAGAAATGAAAGACAACAAAAAAAAGGGAAAAAAAACACTCTATTAACTTGATCAAGAAGAGAAGATGCATGCATCTTCTTGTGAACCAGAACCCAGTTATTGAGCGCTTCTGCTAGAGTACTAGATGTGCGTCCATAGTGACAACCTTTGAAATAGGCATTCGCATATGATTCAGGTGGGATGGTCTCGATGTAATCAGCCAACCAATCTCAGTTCAAATCTCTAATTTTTTGTATGGCCTTGGCGTGGTTTTCAGGTGAGAGTGCGTATGTTGCCTCTTGGAAAAGGTCCAGCACAAGCGTGTACCTCGGATCTGACCTATTTATGGGAAGATTAGTCTTCAAATGATAGTAGAAGAAGCTGTGGAACGAATCTGGATAGACAAGTGGAACACCCTGCAAGAGTCCTTCATGGCGATCCGAAAGGAAGGTGATTGGCCTCCCATCACCAACAACTTCAGTCAAATTCCTTAAAAACTATTCACAGTTGTTGACATTCTCAGAATCGACTAGTGCCACAGAAAGTGGGAAAAATCCTACAAAAAAAAGTAAGCAGAATTGAAAAAATAATAAGTTTCACAAAAACAGAAAACAATGTGTAAATACAAGTTACACATCCTAAAAAAAATGTGTAACTTAAAGTTATAGATGTTATTCCCTTATTTACACACTGAGTAAACCAATGTGTAACTGACAGTTATACATGTGTAATTCTCAGTTATTTGTCAACTAAAGTTGTTAAAAAAAACATAAAAAACATACCTTTACCACCATTGATCCCAGTAGCTGCCATCAAGCAACCTCTGAATCAACCAGTAAGGAAAGTAGCATCTAAGTATACCATTGGCCGACAAAACCGGTACCCTTTGATACATGCATCAAACGCAATGAAAATCCGTTGGAACTGTTTCTTTGCAGGATCAAATTCAACTTTATCACACTACCAGGGTTGGTTTCCTTTATAGCATCAATATACCATACCAAATGCAAGTATGACTTCACATCGTCGCCATAAATGGTCTTATAAACCTTTTCCCTGCCATTATAGACCTGATAGTACTCCATGGTAATCCCATAGTTGGTCTGGAAATCAGCTGCAATTTGCTTAGGCTTCTTGTGAGGATTTTTCTGAACTTCTTCCTCAATCAAACTAGACGTGAAGCTGGTGGAGTATTTTTGATTCAAGTTGCGCCCACCAGCACCACAAATGTGCTCAAGGTTATAAGACCTGACCTGAACAAGTTCATACAAAATATAAACAAATCAAGTAAAAACAATATGGTGCAAAAAACATCATGTGTAACCCAAAGTTACACATACTGTAACAAAACATAACATATGCTAAGCATAAGATGACAGACACACGGAAAACCTACCTGAAACATTTTGTTCCTTTCATCAATAAAAGTTGCATGAAATTTCCAGCCGCATTCTTTTACTGCACACTTAGCCGTGAACCTAGAACGCTCATTGTGTGTTACAACCATGTTGAAACCAGTGCGAAGACGATACTTGGTGTAAGCAACTCTGACTTTCTTAACTCCTTCAACAAACACATGACCAATCTCACCAAGGATCTTGGGCCAACATCTGATAACAAAGGTTTTGCGGGCTTGCTTTTATCTTCCAAATACATTGCAATAGAACGATTGTTTCTCGACGAAGACGTACTAGAACCATTAGAAATAGAAGAATCTGCCCTAGAGCTAGATGAAGAGGCTATATGAGTAACATTTTGCAATAAAATATCAACACTGGTCTTCTTTTTACTATTTGAGATGGATACAAGAGATTGAAGCGAATAATCACAGTCAACCGGAATTTCTTTCCCACCTTCTCGGAAGAAGAAACAAATACCAAGTGGAGTAAATTTCTTCCATTCCTTGCAAACTTGTTCCTTAGACTCATCAAGTTTAGCTTCAACATTAATACGGATGGTAATGAAATCTGAAAAGTAGCGAACAACAACGATGCAACCAACATGATCCATGACAACCTGGAAACTACAAACATACAATAAAAATATCAAATAAAAAAACGAACGCAATTCACTCGGGGGCGTTGCCCCCTGGTGAGAAGTATATTCTATGCAGCAAGCTAAATAATACAATGAGCAATCAACAAACTCAACAAAAAGGAAAAAAATAAAAACATGAGTAAAATATACAAAAATGATACAACTGTTTACAAATAAACATGCTATAGGACATATATCTGTAACTTCAAGTTACACATGCTTAAAATACAACAGGATATATATGTGTAAACTAAAGTTACACATGTTGTAAAAAAAACATCTCTACATCAATTGTTTTCCTTCTAAAAACAAAATTGTTGTTCTTCTGAAACAAAATTGTATCTCCATCCTCTTTACACATGCTTAAAACACAACACGATATATGTAACCTTAAGTTATATACTATGTGTAACAAACAGTATGTGTAACCTCAAGTTACACATACTGTAACAAAAAAGCAGCATCTCTAAAATCATTTCGATCTTCTGAAACAAAATTGTTTCTTCATACTCCTCTCAGTATCAACAAAAATTAAACAACAAATTCTCAGATCGGACATGCAAGAACAACAAATAATTAAAAACAAATTGAAATTTTTTTTCAAATCAAACCAAAATAAAATTTGTACCTAGATTTGTTGTTTTCTTTCTTCTGAATCAATGTTTTTTCTATTCCTCTTCTCAGTATCAACCAATCCTGTTGTAATTATCAACCAAATCATGCTCAGTATCAAACCAAAATCAAAAAATTAAAAAACTAGATCCATAAAAATCGAAATCAATGGAATTTAAAACTAGATCGAAAATAAAATTCGTACCTATGTTGATTTCTCTGTTCCAACATGTCTTCTTCCTCTTCTTAGACTCAACAAAATCGAAAAAAAACAAAAACCGAAAATCAGTAGAAGATCGAAATCAAAAAATCAATCAAAGAAACTAATGAATCAAACCTATTTGATAGAAACAGAAACGATAAATTGATACAAACCTATTTGTTGTTCTTCAATGCATTGTCTCAATCTCGTCAGATCTGAAATCTAGTGATTAACATCAACATATTGAGAAAAAAATAACGAATTGTTGTTCTCCCACTCGTCTTCAACACAACAGCAAACTACCGAATCGTTGTTCATCAATGCAACGATTCGTGTAAAAAAAATCTAATTCTGCTACTGAAGAAAAATAAGCGAGAGCTAAAACGAGAGAAGAGAGATCTAAAATAACTGATTTGATTTTCTATTTATGTTATAAAACAAATATAAATACTGGAGGTTAATTTTGGTATTTTTAGATTTATTTAAAAAGTTGCTGACGTCAGCAATCCAGAAAAATTTAAAACCTGGCCCCAAAAATAAAAGTTTTGGGCCTAGAAATATCAAAAAGTGAAAGTGTGGAGTTGATAGTGGAGGATCCATTAGTGGGGTTCTAAATATTGAAACCATATAGTAGGGTGGTTCTCGTATTTTTCACTTTTGCATTTCACCTAACCGAATTGTGTGTGCATTTTTATTGGGCTGAATTATTACCGCTCACCGAATTGCTAACTAAGGATTTATCATAAATTAAACATAGAGATCGAACACACAAGAAAAAAGGAAATAGTGAATTCGAAGTTTCAATATCGTCACCCTGACGTTTGCATTCTAGTTCTTCCTACATCCATGTTCTCTAAAAATTTCTTTCTCAACCTTAATCTATCCATCACCATTAAATCTTTCATTCCCCTTGTTATTCTCATTAGCAGTTACTTGACATTCAAATCCATGTTATTCTCAACCACAATTCCTTACAAACAATCTGGATTAAACACAATTGTTTCTAATATTAAGAACTGCAACTACTTTACAGAGTTGCCTGATATAAATTGTATACACTGCTTCAATTTCAACATTAAAAGTTTCCAGCATTTCATTAAACATTACATTAAATCAAGTTTTTCAATCACTGAAAGTTCAACACATCAAAGTACCAAAAAACATCCAGATACCAACATTCAACACCCATGTACCACAAATTCACAAAACATTCATAGAAACCCCTGCAACCCTCCTAGCTATACACCCACAAAAAATCAACACCCCCATTAACACCAACAATTACTTGCTTCATAAACTTAAAACAACCAGAGATAAATCCGACCAAACTTCAAAACGACAAGAGAAGAAGATTACCATCACCAGCAGCAGATTCAAAAAGGATGGGATAAAGAAGAGTTACCAGAAATACTATTTTGTAAAAAACTTGTAAACCATTTTGAAGATTTATGCGCAGCCTGAAAACTTGGCCTCTTCTGGTAACTCCGAAGTGATTACCACCAATCATCTTCATCAGTATCCCACCCCTCTTCCTCATAACGTTCACTGTCATCACTGTCAGATGGAGCAGGCAAAGTTCCACTGGAAGAAGATGCATCATCACTACCATCACCATCTCCTTCCTCCCTGTCCTCCATTTTCTCATCATCTGCACCGTCAAGATTCACACTTACCTTTATTCTGCTTGGCTCACCCTCATTCATGGTGCGTGAAAAGATCTTGGGATTGGCAAGTTCATACTCGAATCGGCTCCTTAACTTCCTTCATGATAAACTCTCATATTGCGTTTATCCTCTGCTGCATCAGAATCAAGGTCACTAGTATCCACCTCCTCCAAATAATACTCAAACCCCTCTGAAGCCTCAGAATCACTCTCTGTTTCACTTCCATACTTTGGGGCTTTGGCATGCTTTTCATCCCATTCTTCATCCTTCCGTTCTCGCCTTGCCAAATACTTGGGTACCCATGAAGAATAGAGATCCTCGAGTTTCCTCTTTCTTCGTTCTTGAGCTGCTTCTTATGCTTCTCTCTGCAGTATTCTCTCTCGAACATGACGATCTATTTCAGACTGAACATCTATCCTCAGTTTCTGTCACTCAAATTTAGAGAAGAAAGAAGAGATTTGTCTTGTGAATATTCCGGTGTTTCTGGTGGTGCATTGGGAAGATTTCCATTGGAGTTTGGTGAATTCTGGCCAGGATTATCAGCCATCTTCTTCTATTAGCCTTCTTAACCTAAACTTTTCCTCTTCTGGTAACCAGTTAGAAAAAAAAACACTTAGAGAATAACAACATTTTGGTTAATCACCCCTTTAAAAACCCATTTGTGTCTCTTCAATTCCATTTATGGCGCTTAGTTAACCATCAAGTCACTTTGTTAACTACGCCCATTCAAAGTCATGTGTATCCCCTTCACTCTAATGACCATCATTACCCTATCAAAACCTATTTTCAACACCTAATCTTTACCCTTACCATTACTCCCTTTGGAACTTTCATTAAGGGAGGTTTTAGTGGATCACCAAACTTTGGAATTTCTTTTTGGGGTCTAATTAAAATTTTATTTTATTTTTTTCTCGGCCAATGAATATATTAAAAAAAATGTACAGGGTCTAGGTCAAATAGTAACTAGCCGTGAGGCCAACCACTACAAAACCTATTTAAAACGGAAATAAACCTCACCCGGCCATTCTACAGAAAGTAGAAAAACTGGCCTCCCCTCATAAAACTCAAAAATATCTTCAGCCAGCAAACAAGCTCGCTTGGCCAAAGCATCAGCTGAAAATTAATTTCCCTATATTTCTGAATGTAATGAATATTATTGTAGAACTCCTTCGCCATTCTCCATTTCTGCCTTAGCTGCAAAGGTAATTCACCCTTCTGAAAAACTTGAATGCAACTCATCGAATCCGATTGAACACATATATTTCTAGCATTCCACCTCTTGGCCAACATCACACTATATATAATAGCACAAACTTCTGCATAAAAATTAGTCTGTCAGCCAAGGCCAACAGAAAGAGCACCAAGCACCGCTGTTTTGGCATCTCGAAAAACAACAGCCGCACCAGCCTGACCCGGATTTCCAAAAGAGGCGTCATCACAACAGAGCATTATTTCATCTTGATTAGGAGGATTCCAAGTAACTTCTTTAGGCAAAGAAATTTTACACGATCGATGTTGCACCCTGAAATAGTTCAAGATGAGTAAATCGTCCAACGTGTTATACATATGGCCCTTCATCCTAATTGAATTTTCACGAATAACTTGATATACTAGGCCTTTAAAGCCACTCCACTGAACTGCAACATCTTCAAAATAAACCTTATTTATCAGCTTCCATAATTTTGTGACTATTGCCAAGTTAGCAACCAGCCACAGGTCCTTAATCATCCTACTTCGACCTTTGGCGGCCTTATATGACGCCACCAAGTCTTCATTAGGCCGCAGATTAAAAATACGCGCAGACCAAGCCCAAATTATCTTTGAAAACCTATAGTGCCAAGTAATATGACTTAGCGACTAGAAGAAGGCAGCATCAGTTGGGAGGCACCATTGCGGTTTGGGGTTTGTCTGGCAGATGCATTATTAGCACTTCCACCAAACCAGAAAACACTATGAACGTTCTCATACCACCCCAATTCCATCCACCCCAACAAAAATTATCCCTCCTTTTTCCTACCATTATTACATTTGGCAGTTTACTTCATCACATATACGTCAGACCGAGAAATGACAAATCTGATAAATATTCAACAACCCAAACCTACGTTATGCATCTTCATTCCAACTTTTATCAGAAGCTCAAACAATGTATTATTGAGTCTGTCCATATGTAGTTTTCTCTCCATAACACTCACGTGAACACCTCAAATCAAAATATGCCCATAAAGCTCGGATATGAGAGTGACACCCCATATGCTCACCCTTTTCCCCAAAGCAATCTTTGCAGCATAACTATAGCTAAGTTACACCAATTTTCTCCTGAAACTTTCTCAGTTCATAGTCAACAACTTTCTCATTCCTTTTTTAAGGTTCAAATTATTATACAAACAAAACCCACTCATCTTTCCCTCAGCATCCTAGTCTGTAACCTATATCAAAACAGTACCAACAAAAGATTATTTTCTCTTCATTTTTTTTTATTAATAACTTGGGAATCCGATCTTCATCAATCCATATTCATTTATACCCAATTCTCTTTCATAATGGAAACTTCACACCTCTCAGAGACAACCCAAAAATTGAACCAAGAAATTCAAACTCTTTCTGCTCAAATGACTGAGAAACTTACTCTACCATCTACACTTGCTAAACTAGTTTTCATAGACAAAAAAGTTGTCCTAGCTGAAGCCGATACTAATTGGAAATGGTGTATGGTGGGATATGCTTGTTGCGAAACTTTGATCCCAACCTCTTCTATCAGGTTTTATATCTGCAATAACTGACCTTTAGCTCAACACCCAACTATTACTACCTTCAATGGTCAGCGAAACAAAGTTCTTATCTGTTACTTATCTGAAGAAGATTTCAACAGAAACAATTCTCCGAAACCCTCGGTTGTATGTGGTTATCTAATGGTGTTAAAAGTGGTTCATGTTGAAGGCTGTCCTCCAAACCATCAACTCCTTTTTGATGAAGAAATCACGTGGTTCATATTATGCAACATTCCAAATGAATGTACTGAATTCGAGGATCTCCAGAAAATCACCCTCAGTATGGGGGAACTTATTGAAGCCCAAAATCCTTTTGGTAAATATCCTCTTATGAAGAATGTCAAAGTGTGCATTAGAATCCCAGTTCAAAAAGCTTTGCCAACAAGTATCCCTCTCTTTACAAGTGGTAGAAGTGAACCTTTCCTGATTGAATGCAGACACATCAAAATTCCCAGATATTTATGTACTTCTTGTCGCATCCTTGATCATAAAAATCAAAACTGCCCTGCTTGGAAACTAAAGCAGAAAAAAATAAAAGAAATTGATGATCGTTGTAGCAACTATACCCTCCCAGCTGTCTCAAAGTTAATGATGCCTTCTGTAGTCAAGCAAGTTGATTCCTCATCTACTATCATCACTGATACTACTATGCAGCAAACTGAGATTATACCAGAAACACGGATTGAATCAACTGCTATTGAAGCGTGCAATAAAGGAAAAGCAGAAGCTATTAATCAAAGGATGGAAAATAGTATTCAGAAGATCTTATCAAATACTTTTCAAATGGGCCCCTTCATGAACAGATCCACCACTCTGAAGATCTTTGATTTCGGTCCTGTTCAGAGACATGTGACCCAGTTAGAGAATGGTCTACCAATTGTTCTAAAGAAAGTTATTACTCAAAATGTTATTGTTGCTGCTTATATCTCTGGTTCCGAGTCAACTCCTAGTGGTACGATTCGTACCACCAATTCTTCAAGAAGATTCAAAACTGTTGCTATCCCAAATATCAGCCCAATCATCCCTAGAGGAACAACTAATTCTGCTGAACAAGATGCTCTAGCAAACCTCAAAAGAAATATCAATCCCAGGGCTGAGTTACGGAAATGTACCAGAGCTAAT
Source organism: Papaver somniferum (assembly GCF_003573695.1). Lineage (NCBI taxonomy): Eukaryota > Viridiplantae > Streptophyta > Magnoliopsida > Ranunculales > Papaveraceae > Papaver > Papaver somniferum. The sequence goes on from NC_039360.1 coordinate 194,613,370, forward strand.
TCTAGTTTGAATAGTATAGCAACTATCCCTGAAGAACAAACCTCTACTGATCCTGATTATGCTCAGTTGTGTCCTCAAATTACCAAATTGGGGGAACTACCAGAAATTGACCTCTCTACTTGTTCTCTCAACACCCAACCAATCCTTAACTCTTTTGGGAGCTATAATGTACCTGTTGAAAATTACTCAAGCAACAATGTTGTCCGCAATAATTCCCTTCTCAATGTTAGCAGTTCCATTCTCGATTCCTCCCAAATGGCTTCTCAAAGTGGTGATGGTACCAGTGCTTCTCTTGGTGGCGGATCTGACTCTACCACTCAGGTAAATTACCCCCACCCTACCCCTTCTATTGATACTTCTCAAAATACCATAAATCTTTTCCATGTCAATAATGTCAATCTGATTGCCTGGAATCTTCGTGGCTTTGGTAAAAAATCTGCTAATAAGGAGCTTAGTTTACTCTATAAGAATGTCAACCCTGATATTATTTTCCTGTCTGAGACTAAAATGAACAAAGACATGGCTGCTAGAAAATTAAGAAAAATGGGATTTCCTTGTACTTTTAATGTGCCCTGTGTTGGTAGAAGTGGTGGTCTTGCTCTTGCTTGGAAGAAGGAGGTTCACCTAAACGTTATTTTATCCAGTCTGAGGGGCATCTATGTTACTTCTACTGATATCATCCATTCCAAGACTTGTCATATTCATTTCATATATGGTGAACCTAATAGTAGTTTAAGGAAAGCCTTTCGGGAACAACAATGTCAACGGACTATTGCACCTTTAGATGAACCAGTTTTCTTTATAGGAGATTTCAATGCTCTATTAGGAACTGAAGATAAAAATGGTGGTTTAGAAGTAGATGATCCTGATTTCAAAAACCTTAGGAATTTTTGTACTATTTTTACTCTGCATGATCCTGATTTTTCTGGTCCTAGGTTTACTTGGTCTAATATGCAACAAGGCTCTGACTTAATCCTGGAAAGATTATATGGATGTCTGATTAACCAAACTACCGAAGATCTTTTTCCTAAACTTTGTGTTTACAATATTCCTAGGGATTCCTCTGACCATTGTCCTATGCATATAGGATTTAACTATGAAGATAATTGTATGCCTAGACCCTTCCATTTTCTGACCATGTGGATAGAGGATCCTACTTGTAGAGACATTATAGCTAATTCTTGGTCTGTTAATGTGGTAGGCTCCCAGCCTACAAACTTAAAGCCAAGATTTTAAGTACTAAGAAAGGCTTAAGAGATTGGAATAATATATATACCATTAGGAAAGAGTTGACCGATCTCCAAGTCTCTAACCCACTGATACTAGTAATACTTCTAGACTTAAAGATAGACTTGAATATTTGTATAACTTGGAGGAATTATATTGGAAGGATAAATCTAGAGAAGTCTGGATTTTGGAAGGTGGCATAAACTCACCATATTCCATAGAGTAACTCTCTTAAGAAGAAAAAAAAATGCTATTAGTTGGATAAAGAACTCCTGGAATACTATTCTAACTGATAGAGATAGTATTGGAAATTCTTTCATAGATTATTTTAAAGGCCTATATTCCTCCATCCTCAGCAATTTCAAGATGAAATCCTTGCTGACCTCCCTGTTAAGTTCTCTGATGAAGACAATGCATCCTTAAATACTCCTATGTCCCCGTAGGAAATAAAGAATGTTGTCTTCCAAATGGGGGGAGGGGGGAGAAGGCTCCAGGTCCTGATGGTTTTACTGGATTGTTTTATCAAAAACATTGGGATATAGTGGGAGATGCAGTTGTTTGTATGACTAAAACCTGCTTCAGGACAGGTAACATTGCTAAGGTTTTTAATCATACCAACATAGCACTCATCCACAAAGTCCCTCTTGCTGAATTGGTAACCCAGTATAGGCCAATTGGCCTTTGTAATTTTTTTACAAAATTCTTTCAAAAACTCTGGCCAATAGATTGAAACCTTTTATGAATAATATTATTTCTCAAAATCAAAGTGCTTTTATCCCTAAGAGGAGCATTACTGATAATATCTTGCTAGCTAATGAGGCCATTTATGTTGTCAATCATAATGACAAAGTTGAGGGCATAGCTGCTATTAAACTTGATATGTCTAAGGCCTATGATAAGCTTGAATGGGATTTTTTGGAATTTTTTTTAACTAAAATGGGTCTTTCCAATCACTGGGTTAAACTGATAAACCACGGTGTCTCTAATGTGTCTTATTATGTCCTTCTTAATGGTAGCCCCACTGGTTTTTTCCAACCTGAAAGAGGGCTAAGGCAGGGGGACCCTCTCTCTCACTACCTTTACATCATTTTTTCTGAAGCTCTTTCTTCTTATATTGATAGTCTGCAAAAAAAAAAAGGAGTCTTAGAAGGTATAAAAGTCTGTAAAGAGGCCCCTGAAATGACTCACCTTTTGTTCGCTGATGATTCCCTCATGTTTTCAAAAGCTACCACTAAATTTTTTCAAGTTATTAAAGATTATCTTCAAAAGTATTGTCTTGCTTCTGGGCAAGAAATCAATTTTGAAAAATCTGGCATTTTATTTAGCAGGAAATCCCTGAACATAGGAAAGCTCTTTTGGCTAATATTCTAGATATTGAAAGCAGAGATTTAGGAGAAAAATATCTTGGAACTCCCACTGTGTTCCAAGCTTTTAAAGTTCAGACCCATATGGGTATTCTCCAAGTCATTGATGCCAGAATTTTTATCTGGCTTCATAAGCTATTATCTCAAGCTGTTAGAACTACCCTTATCAAGCATATTGGTCAATCCATTCCTCTTTTTCAAATGGGGGATTTTCTAATTCCTAAAAGCCTTTGTAAACAAATGGATTCTCACCTCTGCAAATTCTGGTGGGGTGAAACTTTAGATCCTAAAGATAGAAAGCTTCACCTCCTTGGATGGGATGTCTTATGTTCCTCTAAAGCTGAGGGAGGTCTGGGATTTAGAAAGGTTGAATTAAACAATCTAGCAATGCTTGCTAGGAATGCCTGGAGAATCTTAGAAAATCCAATTCTTAAGGCTAAGTATTTTCCTAAAACTGATTTTTAAATGCTAAATGCACTTCCAAATGCTCTTGGACTTGGAAGTGTTTGCATGCCATAAAGGAACTCATAAAACCCTTTATTTATTGGATTGCTGGGGATGGTCAATTTATTGACCCATGGTGTGATAAATGGATTCCTTCTCTAGGATCTGCTACATCCAACCCTCTTGTTCCTCCTGATCCTAGTATTAAAGCTGCTTATTTTATTGATTCACATACTAGGAGTTGGGATGTGTCTAGACTTAACACCCATTTTGATAATGCTTCTGTTCAGAAGATTATCTCCATTCCCTTAAGCCAGCTTTGCACTCCTGATAGAAGGGCTTGGGATCTTTCAAAGAATGGCAAATTTTCCTCTAAATCTGCCTACTTGAGGCTCAGAGGCCTTAGGCCTTCCCCTTGTAAAAACCTTTGGAATCGTATTTGGAAAGTTAGAATTCCTTACAGAATTCAGGTTTTTCTTTGGAGAGCAGCTAGAAATGCTTTGCCCTCCAGAACTGTTCTTCACACTAGAATGCCTATGCATAGTGTGGATTGTCCTAGGTGTTCTGATCCTCATGAGACTATTATGCATGCTTTGTTCACTTGCCCCTTTGCAAGTAGAGTCTGGTTTATCTCTGATTTTAACATCAATACTCAATTTTTTCCCAACAAATCTTTTACTGATTGGCTCCTGTTCTGGTTAATTGACTCTCAGTCTAAATTATCTGAGGATGATCAATGTCTCTTTGTGGCTATCCTTTGGTCTCTCTGGGCCAGTAGAAACAATTACATCTTCCAAAACATTAAGGAAACCTTTACTGTTGTCCTAGCTAGAGCTAGAGCTATGCTCCTCACCAGAAAATCTAGGAATCCTAGTAGTTCTATCCATTCTACCTTGCATGTTAACATTTGTGATAAATGGATGCCCCCAAATTTTGGTTGGATTAAATGTAATACTGATGGTGCCTTTGATGATATCACTGGAGCAAATGGTGCAGGGTATGTGATGCGAGATTTCTCAAAAAAAAGCAACCTTTTGTGCTTCTTTAGTCTTTGATGTTCACTCTGCTGAAGAAGCTGAAGCAAGAGCCATCTGGGCAGTTCTGAAGAAAGCTGTGGAACAACACTTAACTCATATCATCATTGAAAGCGATGCAAAAGCTCTCATTGATCAATTTGATGTTGGCAATTTTGATGGGAATTCGTGGACAGATGCTATCTTTAAAGACATTCTCTTTTTTTCCTCTAAGTTATCTGCTTGTATCTTTAGCTTTCAAACTAGAAGTTGTAATTCGGTAGCTCATGAACTTGCCCAGTGGGCAAACAAAACAATTCTACCATGTACTGGTCTAAACCCACTGTTTGGATTATTCCAACAATTGAGGAGGACATTAATGTTTTTGAAGGTCTTTGACTATAAAAAAAAAAAAAAATAAATAAAAAAGGCAATAAAAATAATTTTGTTTCAGAGATGTGCACATCAATGATTTTGTTTCACGGAATTACTCATTTTAATCTCACCCTAGCCTAGCCCTTAACCATCTCATCAAGCTGCCTTAAACTCTGTCTCCCAATATCATAACCCGGTCCCAACGAGTCAACGTTTAAAAGAATACTGGAGTTCAGGCCGTTCAGAGTACACAACATGAGTACTTCATGTTATCATGTTAAAACTGTGTTTTTTTCCTTCATATTTTTGTGAACTTTATTGTTTGTGCTGTTTATTTGTCTATATATGTATGGAACATATTCCAGGGTTGCAAGAGTAGGGTTATAAAATTTGCAGCAGCAGCAGCAGTCGTAATGAAGGTCTCTATGAGAGGATTGGTGATAATAATAATAATAATGGCTACTGTATCATTGTTAATGATAGAATGTGATGCAACACTACACGTTGTCGGGGGAACTAAAACTAACGGTTGGAGACCAAATTTCATGAACTATACTTCAGACTGGGCTAGCCATGAAGAATTTTATGTTGGTGATTGGCTTTGTGAGTAATCTTATTGAAACCCAAGATCTCTTTCTTTCTTTATATACATTTAAGCTTATGTTTCATGATGTTTTGACTCTCCTTTTCTTCATTATGTTGCTTTTTTTTTTTTTTATTACTTCTAGATTGGGGATTTGGTATGCCTAAGAGTAATAGGGACCTGTACAGCGTTTATGAAGTGAACAAGACAGATTATGAATCATGCGCATCAGGTCATTTTATTGCGAAAGTGTCTCGAGGAGCAGGACGTGATGTGTGGGAACTCAAGGAACCGAGACCCTATTACTTTATCGGTGGCGGAGGTTATTGTAGACAGGGTATGAAACTTGCTGTTTTTGTTAAAGAACTTCCACCACCACCACCACCATCACCAGCAAAAGCACCGTGGAAAAGTGGGGCTCCAACAATGCCTAATTTCAGTAGTAGCTTATTCACTACTGTTGCAGCAGCAGCAGCACTGGCAGTATTGAAGCTTGGTGTTCATGATTAGCTTATCGTGTTTCCTGTTCATTTATAATTGTCAAACACAGTTACTATTAGCAGAGAAATGCAGAATCTCATCTAGTTTTATGTATTGGAAGTTTACTTATGTAGTTGAACTAAGTGAGAAACGGTCTTATGATGGGATTAGCCTTCCCCTACTTTGTATTTCTGTTAAGTTTCAAAGAATTTGATCAATAATGGCATTTCTGTCAAGTTATGTTCCTATACATACTGTTTCTTTACACTCAACACTTGCATTTATTATCATCATTTAGAATTGATTTTGACGGCTGATTCTTTTATAGAATGATAGTTTAATTAAGTAAATTCTCGTGGAAGTACTAGTGGACACTGGAACGCGATGAGATTCAATACTACTTTACTAGTTTACTTTAGTATATGAAGACGAGATCAATTGTAAGCTCAGTGATTATGGAGGTGAATTTAGAAATGTGTTTGAATTCTGTGGACATTGCACTTGTTTGGTATATTTTCAGCACGGTTCAGAAGGCCAGTCAAACATAACCAAAGATTGCACAAGTAAAGAGGACAGAACACAGAAGTAAATAGATTGACTAAAGGGCTGCTTCATAGCAACCTATAAACACTAGTATTATGCATCTGACAGTAACCTCTTGCAAGAAATTGAGTGATGGCTTTGTCATCATAAGCATTATTGTTTTGCTACAACAACTTAGACTAGAGTTTCATTAAGGAGTTCTAGACTCTCATTTGCTCATGTTGCAGGTAAGAAATGAAAGGATTATAGTCCAGAGCATCATCCAAAAAGCAAAAAAGTCAAGAGTATACCACATAGGGATGCTCATTTGCAATCGCCCTGTTCTCAGCTGACGCTGCTGAAGCACGTTTTGTCAATCCCCGGGTCAAACATAAGTTCTTGGAGAAGTTCAGGATGCTTAGGGGAAAGGCTGGATTACCGAAGCCGAAGTTTGAGGACAAGAAAACTGATAATGATAAAGCAAAACCACAATCTGCCGAGCCCAAACACAAGTCACCAGCACCCTGACCACCAACTTTACCACAGGAGAAAATATCAGAAGCTACAAAGCTAAAAACACCACCACTACTTGTCTCACTGTAGAATCAACAACAGTTTCCAAATGAGAAGCATGTAGTACTACGGATACCAAATTCAGTACAAAGGTGAACATTATTGGAGCCCTTGACAATCTTCTTTTCAGGCTGATTCCTGTTCAAATAGCTTTCTGTGAGAAGTGAACCAGATTCTTGATTGCAACTAGGTAAGCTTTAAGTCGGATTTGGCAGCCATGGTTATGCAATATTTTGTAAGTTTTGACAATTGAAGCAGTGCTTGTGAGACTACTTCTTACCTTTTTTACTGCGCTGATGTTGACTATTAACAGAATTCTACTCAACTAAAGCAAAATATGTACAGATAATGTTCTGAAATCAACACAAAAATCAGAACTTAAACGCCTCCACCGGAGACCAAATCTTGTGGACTCTATGGAGTCTAGGCAAGGTGACGCATTTGAAACCTACCGAACGTAAATAAGCAAATCAAAACCAACCAAAACATATATCCACATTTTCTCTACTTGATTTTCTTTTTCCCATTCCATCTCTTGTATCCTAAATTCTTCTCTATCCGCCACCAGATTCCCACTCCCAACCATCACCATTCCCATATACTCCCTCCATACCATTCTAGATAGATGATGTTTTTTTATGGTTATATTTTTGTTTCACAATACTTGGAAGTTTTCGTATTTTTCCACAAAATTACCAATTACACTTTTATATTTTGTCTTGGAACTACAAGTTTTTCTTTAAATACACTAATAATAATTAATGTTTGAGGACTTTTATCAAGGATATAGATGGAAAATTTTCATATCTCTCCATTTCTTAATCTGTGCGAATACTTCAAAAACATCATTTAAAGTGGACCGGAAGGAATAACACATATGCCCTTCTATTATCATTTATTAACATCAAGAGTAGTTTCGTGATAAACCACACCTTCTCCCCAACTATCCTCACTCTTCAATAACCAAGCCGTCTGATGTGAAACCACCACCACATCTCCGTTATCTCTAACGGCAATTCCAACAGCGTCCGTTAAATTCTTATTCAACAAAACCAACTTTGCTCTTCCGGCATCGCCGTCAACTTTAAACATCTTACCGGAATTTCATTGCACCACCAGTAAGTAACCCTTGCTGACGTAAGCAATCCTATTACGCCCACAGAAAGTATAATCAGCTTCCACGTGTTGTTTTCTAAAAGCATCAGTTCTAGAGAAAATCGATGATTCTCCTTTGTCATTCACTTTCCAGATGAACACACCAGCTGAGTTCGTTACAAAAGCGTTACTGTTAAAATCGACAGCAATGTCGTAAGCAATTGGACGTGCGGCGGTAGCACCGTCGGTTAGAAAAGATAGAAAGAGACGTTGATGAGAACGATGATTGTTCTGGATGATTGGAACAGCAAGAATACGATGATTAATCTTATCAATGGTGATGAGACATTCGCATGTAGATTGGTATCGTAAATTAAGGTTTCGGTAACACCAGCATCGGAGACGGAGGTGATTTCAGGGGGGGGGGGGTCAAAGAACTGACTAAGAAATGTTGTGCAGATTGATCCCAAACTATACTGGAGAGATTTTTTGATCTGAAAGTTATGGTATGGCGAGCTGTGGTCGGATTTATGCTGAAGAATATGATGATGAGATTGGCGAGAAAGAAAATGAGGGTTTTTATTGTGAAGTGTGGATTTTGATTAAACACATAATCCAATCCAAATTAATAAGTGCAACCTACAGCAGGTTTTAAATCAATTGACCTCCAAAAGCAAGTGTAAACCCTAATTAGGCAATCAAATGAGATCAAAATTCAAAGCTCCCATACCTGGGACAGAGTATATTTATTCAAAGTTAAAGAAAATAGACCGAAAAGGAATTTTTTGTTCTTATTTTCTGCGGACTACTCATGTCAGGCCATCAGGTGTGTATTTGTATATGCGCCCTCATTCGACCTCCACTTTCAGCAAAACCCAAAACAATTGGAAGCTAAGGGTTGCCTTAGAGCAAGTCCCCAAAGGCCTGAGCCTGACAGGACTTGCTAAACTCATTAAATCGATGATCGCCATAGAATTCACATCATAAATTACGGATTCACCTTCATAAATTAGTAAACGGCGGTGCACCTTGAAGAACCATGTAGCATGACCTTGCCTTTAAAACACAACCGGACTCACGCACTGGATGCTGGCCAAAACAAACTTCATCTTTTGAAACTTCTCCTAAGGAATATAATACATAAACTATATAGCCTTAGACACCAATACATTTGGAAGTGATGATCGAACCTATGAAGTTTTAACAAAAAACATACTCCATATTCCTACTTGGACATATATATTCTAATACTTATGTACTTACAAACCCAAATTCTACAACTAAAAAATTTAAGTTGAAAAGGAAGAAGAAGACGATGACGAGGATGATGATTGTGAAGGGGCAGAAGAAATCTCAACTGAACCATAGTAAATAAGCTCACTAATCATTTCTTGAATGTACTCGTCATCCATACTACCATTATCATGCTTCTCCATTGTCTCATCGACTGTTTCCGGTTTAGCCAACCGTTCTTGTGCCGATGAACCCATGCAACATCTTTGTAACTTAGCCGTTAAAGTAGGCGAAAGAACGCGTGTATTTCTGAACTCGTTTGGATTGTAAGGAAAATTTGTTCTAGCCCTTGATCCACACATCAACCATGCTGCTTCATCGTAAGCTCGTGCTGCATCCTCGGCCGTCTCAAATGTCCCTAACCAAATTCTTGTCTTCCTAAACAAAAAACAGAAAATTGATTAGAGGCATACATTTGTAATCAGACCATCTTATTCATATATGTACTAGTAAAAGAAGAAGAACAAAAAAAGAGTGTATATAATCAAAAACTTACATTATAGGGTGTCTAATCTCTGAAACCCAAGAACCCCAATGCCTTTGCCTAACTCCTCTAAATTTTTGAGACTTGGCCATGGTTGATGATGAGAGTTCTGCAATCCTTGTTTTGTTGTTCTTCTTCTCTTTCAGGTTTATTGAATTACTTTGAAGCATAAGGAAGAAGAAATATTTCAAAGTTTGAAATGATGAATGGTGCTTTTTGGGAAAGGGCAAGTGGCCTTTTGTAGGTGACTGGTGACCTCATTTTTTAAGTATAATTATATAAGAACTTTGTTTTCTTCTCAAAACACCACTAAGTACCCATACTTAAGATACAATTTTCATGGGTTTTTGGTAACCATATATGCTGATAAATTTTGGTTATTTTTGAAGGATATTTTAAATTTAAATAACAAAGACTACCCTAACTTGGATTCTGTGGAGTTCACAATTGTGGGCTGTGGGCCATGGTGGGGTCCTAAATTTAATGACATAAGATTGAGTTGCTTTAAAGGAAATGAAAACATCAGCAACTTGCTAATTTGGGTTTGATTTTCAAAAATATTGTCAGTCTGAAAAACCTTAATTATCACAAATGGACACTTTAATCTGTTACACAAACTCTTTTGAGGTATCTTTTGCAACACAATGAGGTATGATAATTGTGTGATGCAATAATGCTTTATCCATGCAAAGTCTTACTCATTTTTGTATAATTCTTTGGTAGCACTAAAATCGATGCTGCTGCCGAGGTTACCAAATTCTATTAAAGTTTGGTTTAACAAATAAATTTTCATCGATAAATTCATTGAGTTGATAATCCTTCTAAAATTTGATGATCCATTTTGAAATTTGGTAACCCATGTAACAGTGTATCGCAGAAATACATCCACTAACGATTGTGAACGAATTTTTAACCATGCTTTTTAGTTAAACAGTTCCCATTTCTCTGGAATTTTATTAGCAACCGAACAAATATTGTTATCATTTTATTTTCCTGTAAATTCAAAAGAATCTATAATGTTCCCGAGAAACGAATCTATAGTCCTTACCTTATAAATGAGGTGGTGGTTCAACGGGCTTTGGTTTCAAAGAATGCAGATGGTTTGTTATTCGGATGTGTTTCTACTTCCACACATAAACCATTAAAAAAAAGTGTTTCTACTTCCATGGAATAGCTTTCCTGCCACTTCGAAGTGTATGATATTTCGGAATATGTTGCAGCATAACCGTTTATCACAATCAAACACAACTGCACTGACTAGTTGACGTTTTTCCTTTCCTAGATCGTGCACATGGTGACGCTGACGGCTGACGTAGTTTATATGAGTTCTTCATGGTGCATTTGTTAAGCTTGTTGGTTTCTGACATAATAATGATGCTGGGCTGTAGATGGCATACCTTGGTTAAGACTACTTAACAGATATTAGCTTTTGTCACTCAAGTGCAAGATCTTTTTGAAAATCCTAAGTGAAAGATCTAGAATTACAGTTTCATTAAGAAAACTATAAGATCTCAAAGTTTTTATCGTTTTCAAAAATTGAGGGGAGAAAATGAAGAAATATATTCAAATTAGGAGAACACATGGTGTGCCATTTTCAAAGCACATGAAATGCTCAAGTTGAGGCATGAAAGGGAAAAAAAAATTGATATCCATGCACGTATGGCATGCAAGAGAAGAAAAATCAGGGAAAGAAGAGAAAAATCCAAAAAGAATTAAAGGAAGATGCGGGACCTACAGGCATGTGAATTCTTCTTCATCTACTACTAAACTAGGGTTTTTGGCTCTTTCGAGCATCGCACGTGTAACAACAATATTTTTGCAGTGGGGAGTTAGTGTTGTTGTGCTATATGAACGTGGATGACGAAAATCGGCAGACAGAGTCACTGTTTGCTGGAGACTATCTGTTTCCTGTGTGCTAGGGCTTGACCTATAACTCTTCGCACACCAATGGCATGGCGATGCGAAGTCCAGTGGAAATCGGCAAGGTGACATAACTCATTCACCATTTACTGTGTCTTAAATTCTGACCAACAGGTTCTTTTTTCTTCTCTTTTTCTTTGGGTGCACGCACCAGGCGCCCTTGCAGCAGTTCAGTTGGATGAGAAGTCAAGTGGAATTGGGCAAGGTTATCACTAGCCTGTCCAAACCCAGCCATAGTCTTTCTCTATCATCCACACGTTAGATTGCACAGGACAAGTAGAATTACTCATAAATTAAAACCAGGGTTGATTATGATCACGCTTATTTCGTTCAAACCACATTCAAAAATCAACTCATAATCAAAAAGAGAAAAACAAGAATCAAGAGACTAAGGGTAAGGGACGACAAAATCAATTGGATCGTGAAAAGCTCCAGAACATTATGGACTCAACTATATACTGTAAAGTTGTTAGCTTACCCCCAGACCCCGAGTCGATTGTTTGCTACTTTAAACAAAGTAAAATATGTGCACAGCTTTTAGTATCATTAGCCTTGACAAAAACAAACTAAATGTCAATAGCACAAGACAATTTCCACCTCAATCCAATTAATTACTTCCCAAAAAAAGAAGATAAAAAAACAGAGTGATCCCAGAGCCGCAGAGGGTTTTTGCATAGACAGGCAGTGTTGCTTAAAAGGACTGCAGGTGAAGAGAACATAAAAGACTGAGTCACTGAAGTAGCTTTTCCATCTGCCTCCATTATATTATAGGGATCATTAGGTTTCAACCATCGGTTCAGGGCCTGATGGTTCTGTAACAGTTGCAAGGCCCTTGTTGGGATGGACGGAATTGAAAAGGATGTCCTTGATAACCTGTGACAAGGAAAAAACATTCAGTAGCAAAACAAGTTAGTATAATAAAGTTTGAAACACATGGAGAACCTCAATACTTGAGAAGACTTGAGAAGAAAAGTTTACCTGAGACATGAGACCATGCACCTGCTCAACAGTTATTTTTGAGCTATCACGAGTTATTTTTGAAAGTTGAGAATCTTCTGGCTGTTGACACAAATAAAAGCAATGCCAGTAAGAGGTTAGAATGTAAATTTAAGGTTTGAAAGTATGAAGGAAACAAGAAGATGATTTGCCAATTTAAACCTCCATGAACATCATATTGTAAGCATACAAATAGAATCCACATTATTAGCTTCCCATGTAAAAAAGTAAGATAGCTATACAGTGGTACAATCAAGAGAATAAAGCCCCAGTAGAAATGCATGTAGACATTCCAGCAGAAATGCTCATATAGACTACAGAATAAGGTTTGGTTACCCCCACTATCTTAAAATATCTGGATTGAATATTTTTCGTACTGCATTGACATCTTTCGTTTTTCAACTTTGAGCCCCTAACATATAAGAAGGCAAGTTGGCCAGCTATCATACAAGTGGGAGAAATAATAAGGTTTCCAGAACACAAAGGTTAAAAACAAAAAAAATGACAAGGAGAATATGGGCAAGAGCGCATACATGGAAGCAAAGCTTCCATAATGATGTCTTGTGCAAAAAAAGAGGATTGACTGCTTGGAGTAACGATGAAAACGATTCTTATCGAAATTAAGTGACCCCAGTGCATCGCCCAAGTCAACTCAAAGAACATTCGCACTGGGTTCTTAAATCCACATAGCAACAACTAATATACCAACAACCCCTAGAAGCCGGTCAACAGATGATTGTGCAAATTTATCAATGGAACATCCTATCTTGCATTAAATGGAGACACCTGTTGCACATTTAAATTACACAACCAACCTCAAGGACAGATAAATACATGACCCAGCCTTCCGATGCCCACATCTTTTATGTAGACCATATAGACGTGCCTGGTCAATACCAATAAATGTAAAAACAAAGATAACCCTCCTAATTATCTTTCAACTTTGGACATGTCCGGTTTCTACTTAACTGTGCTAAGATGAATATAAATTATATCCAAGTTATACTATTGGCAGACAGGTTCATTTTTCTACTTAACAGAACTGAATGTAAAAGGCATAGTATACTAGCCCAACATAACGTCCCTGAGACTGTAACGCCAGAGGTCCGAGATGCAACAAAATCCACAAGCTGATGAAGTTTCAGAAACAAACACTAAGGAGCACATGTGACTACGTGAGCCTATAGATGATACAATTGGTTTAACAGAATCCAGTATAGTACAACAAATGAATGTTAGTCCAAGAAACAACAAAGTATCAAAGTGTAAACTAACTTTGATATTCATGTAAACTAACTCAGTTAAATAAATCACAAACAAGCAAGGCAGTACTGAAACGTTTTCAGATGAATACTGAATAGCGACAAATAAAGAACATATATGCATTAATAACATTAGACAACACCATCCTTCCACAGAAGTTATGAAAAACTAACACTTACCTCTTTCTTTCTATGCTGGGGCATAAGAAACGAACCCATACGTGAATGCAACTGAGTTTCTGCTTGCTCCAACTTCTCAGCTGCAGATTGAGATTGACAAATATCAAAATAAAATTCCAGCGATTTAATAAAGAACATGTCAAAGAGAGATTAATACTCAATATGGCCGGGAATCAATAGGTTAAAATTAAAAGTCACCAAGGTCTGATATCTGCCCAGCAACATAGTCTCTGTTCCCCAGAAGTGGAGATGAAGATAGTGTATTCACCCAATACTTATTCCATAGCAAATCCAACAGGTGGGAATCAAGTGAGGACTTGAAATATGTCACATCCAATGAATAATACTGCGTCAAAATAAAACTAGCATATTAGACCCCATACAAAGTGACCCAGAGAAAAATTCATACTAACAACACTTACTAAAAGTTAAGAACCAATATAACAATGGGGATATATGTGAAGCTGTTACCTGTTTGCAGTGTACACCAAAATCTTCAATCTTATTCAATGGGATAGTCTGATACTCAGAAACAGGCTCATCTGGTGGTTTATATCCTTGAGGATACGTGCGGAAAGCACCGATTTCAACTTTCCCAGCTGATACAGTCCTTGTTGGATCAATAACAACCGCCAAGAATGGCTCCTGAAATTGCTGGTTAAGCATCTGTGTCGATACATCAATACCAGATAACCAACACCCATAACCAGGATGCGAGTGGTACCAACCTACCACATTCTCCAATCTTCCCGCCTACACAAATAACAAAATTTAGGGTCCTGGAAATAGGGTTCCTCAAAATTGGGGTTTTTTCAAAAAATTAGGGTTTTCTTATAATTACAAAGAAAGGGGAACTTGAGAATAATTGCAACTATTACCTGACGATTGGTTTGAGAATAATCAACCATATATTCATAAGCATCGGCTTGAGCATTAACCCTAGTTTCAGTACCTTCGACGGGCAGAGCAAAAGCGTCCATAACAATGATCGAATCACCTTCAGTTTTACCTTGCATCAGCCCCATGATTTCAATAGTACCACCTGATCTTGCATGAACAACCATCTTTAGTAAAGCTAAAGCAGAGATTTTAACACGTTTGAAATAATGTGGATCATTAACCCATGGTTTATCTTGTTGTGATTTTGTTTGTGTTGATTCATCATAGTAATAGATTGAATCGGTATCAATCGCTGCTGCTTGTGCTTGTGCTGTTGATGACGAAGATGGTTGTTGCGATGGGGATTCCATGCTTACTATGTTGTTTTCGAGTTCCCATGTTTGTTGTGCTATTGCTGCTGATGATGAATCCATTCTTCTTGATTGTTAGAGTTCTTTTAGAGATTTTTGTAAAACCCTAACCCTAGAAATTTGCAGAGTGTATCTAGGTGTGTCTTTCAGTCTTTCTCTCTTGGCGAGTGGTTTTCTTGTGTGGTTTATAAACTGAGGTGAATCAGTGATGGGCCGGGTATAGGAAAGAACCGGAAGATGAAACCCGTTTTTCAAAAAGGAAATTTTTTGTTTGGTCCAAAGCCTATAGGCCTATCCTATCTATAGTAAAAACTTTCATAATTAATAGCGAGTACTGTTATTAGGAGAGAAAATATGAATTTGAGTAGGGACATTTTTGTACCAAATTCCAGTCAATATGTTGTCAAAGTCGGACATAATGAAAATAAGTATTTTTTTCCAACTTCCCCACCCTATCCTTAAGTCTTAATGACCAACTGTTCTCAGGCAACCCTTACATCCGTCCCGTGTTCATCTCTTCCTTTAGAAAAATGAAAAACTCTAACCTTTTAATAAACCCTAACCCCTTAATTAGGAAAAGAAAAATACAATCGTAGTGTATTCTTTTGTGTGATTACCTATATTGAGTGATGTGTTCAGGTTCTTTTAGTCCACTGCCATTACGATTTACGACATCCATCGTTGGCTCTCGATTTCCCAAGCTCTAGATATGTTACTTCAGACTACCATTATGAGTTGTTCGTATTTTGCAACGCTGTTAAATAGTATACGAATAAAACAGATACTTGTCTGTTTGTTTGTTTGATAATATTAATCGCATTTACTATTTGTGATTGTCTAGTGTTAAAACTACTGTTAGGATCCACCACAAACATAAGTATAATTCTTATTCAATTGTAGCTATGATGTCATTTTTACTGATTTCTAAATCTTCAACATGGTGCACTGGTTTCATTATCAAATCGTTGACAACAATCACTCGTAATATACGGGATCAAGGAATCACTGATACATTCATGTTCTAGATCTGTTTATATCCCAATCTTCACATGATTGATGATAAGAAAAAAAAAAACTTTGTTCCTTAACCAGTGGTGTATCTACCATGCACTTAATTGTCTTATAGTGTACTCTATTTTCACACTTTTGCATAAATTTTTATCTTAGTGTATCATTAGATTATGTCATATTTTTAAGCTTTCTGAGTCTTAGCTGGGAATTGTTTGGTTGATAAACCTAATTATGATTAACGTCAGGGATATTGTAGACATTTTATCAATCTTGTAAAAAGTCAATACCTCCTCAAAATTCTTGATTCCCTCCTCGTAATCCTTCCCTCCTCACATCCATTTCTCCCCTCCTAATAACAGGACTCTTAATAGCCCTGGGAGTTCACAAAATTATTAATATATGGAGTTTATTAATATAAGGAGGTATACCAAAGGAAATGATTTTATTGCTAATTGAAAGTATGTAAATGATAATGGATATGGATGTCTTCCTTAATCATTCAAATGAGCAACAAGTCGTATATGCTTTAACCAAAGAAGAAATCATCGATGGAATTAGACAAGAAGAATCAACGGGAGATAATCATGATGATGATAGTATGAAAATACCCGAAATTTCATGCCTAAAAACTTTAAACATGCTCGACAAGTTGGAAATGTTTTGGCTTCAACAAGAAAGTGCCCATAGTAATGAGGTCTTATGCATCCGCAAATCAAAAGATGCCACAATAATCAAAAAAGTTACACCATTTTCTCAAACAACTATGGATAAGTATTATATTTCATCTTAAATTTCGATATAACAAGATCTATAAGTTTCCAGTAATGACGATTGTATTAATGGAGGTAAATTCCTTATGACGGGACTAGAAAAAACTATTAATATTAAAAATATGGAGGTTATTACTAGTTATAACTGGCCCAAGTTGGGACTATGATTTTTTATTTAATATATAGGGTTTATTAATATATGGAGTATCAATATATGGAGTTTTTACTGTAGTTAGTTTTTCTATGGTCCATCCAGATTTTTTGTTCAACCGGAAGTCCAGAATAGTTTAAAACAAGGAAATGACTTGAACAGACCTGCTGCCAAACGTATGTGTTTGCACGGTCTCTCCAACTATCACTCGATTTCTTTCTCTCCCCCCCTGATAAATCATATAACAAAACTCTGAAAATCATCAATGAAAACTACCGAAATTATAACCGAAAACCCTGGGTTTTCAGTGAAATCTATATTTAAAATAGTATAAACAAGACGAATCGTCAAAAATAGTACGAGAAGATGAAGTAGTTGATGAAGTTTCTACTCCAAATCAGTAGAATATGATTTCAATGAATCACCAACAACAAAAGAGAATAAACACATTACAAACAAAAGAAGTAGGAAGCAAAAAAAAGGTACGTATGTGTTTTTTTTCTTCACTTTGTATTTTTCATTTATGTTCTCTGCACTGTCATCCAATAGTACATATCTCTTGTACTACGAAAATCATTGTTTACACTTGAATACCCATCACAAATAACATGCAGTTCGTTTTTTCACACTATAATCCGATAATGCATATTCACTATACTAAAGGAATCATATGCTAATTAGACCCAGGCATCATAATCCATCAGTATATAGTATATATACTGGTAAAAAAAAATATTTTTAGACATGTATATTAGTTTTTCATGTTGTATTATGATCTGACTGTGTACGTATGATATACAAATGTTGTTTGTTTGTTTGAATTTTCCATACACGCAATGGAAGTTTCTTTCACGATCCTAAAGTGCATATACCATATATTGTGGTGGTAGTATTCAATTTTATGTGAACAAATGTTCATTAAGCTTAGTCATATTTCGAATTATCAAGATAAACTTGACGCGAAATTCTTGATATGTAGTCTAATTAGTTATGCGAAATCGTCTCATAGATCGAAAGATGAATATAACTTGAGATATAGGTGATCCAGTCTTCACTTACCTTTTGTTGAAAAAGTTTTCCAAAAGGCTCGGTTGATCTTCGCCTTCAAACGGTAGAACGCAAAGATGAATGTCGTGATGTCCATTTATCAACTACATATTCTATCTTAATCCGAGACTTAACTAATTGTAGATTAGAAATCGAGATATAGTTTTGACAACTAAATTTGAAACAATCTTGAGATAGTAACACTTGTGAGTTCGACCGAGCAATACTCTAACACTAATAAGAATGCTTTATATCCTACTGAGTTGTTGGTGTAGTGGAAGTCCAATTTGAATAAGTATGAGAAAACTTCACATGCTGGAGATAATAAGACCATACCTGCCCCACCAGTATCTATTGTTGGGTGTAGCTGATACATTGAAATACAACAACCATGTTTTTTCTTTAGTGACCGAGATTTATGGTAATTCCTTGGGTATGTCTTCATGTAGCATGGTAACATCTTCTCCTGAAAAAGATGTGAGTAAATCTGCAACTGCTTGTCCTATGATTGTCTTGGGATAGATACATGTTATATGAAATTCTGATATCTTTAGCAACCACTTTGCAGGTCTTCCTATCAAAGATGGTTTGGATAATAAAAAATTTGTCGGATATTCTTTAGCGACCAATATGACTCAGTTTGACAGCAAGTAGTGTGTGAATGACATGAATCAGTGCTAAGCTTGCTCTCTCATCTTTAGGGTAGTTCTGCATCTTTCAAAGTGCGATTGAAATAATAAATTGGACATGCGACTCCTTCATCATATTATTGAGCGAGAAGTGCTCCAACAACGACTTCGCTAGACACAGTGTAAAAGAATAATGGTGGTCCTGCACAAGGGACTTCATGACAACAGGTGATAATAATATTTATTATATCTTCTGGAAAGCCTTTTGCTGAGCAGATGTCCAGATATAGCTTGCTTCTTTCTTCAACAGTGAGGTGGGTGAAGTAATGAGTTGATCCAATCCAGGAATGAAACGTCGAATGTATTTTATTTTTTCTATGAAGCTCTAGAGTTCTTTCTGTTAGAGCACTGCTCGTTCGAACTCGCAAGCGTTTCTATCTCAAGCTTGTTTGTCAAGTTTAGTTGCCGAAACTATAATTCTTAATTTCTAGTCTACTTATAGTTAAGTCTCAGACTAGGATAGAAAGTTTAGTTAAGCTCTAGACTCCACGGCGTTCATCATGCAAAGACGAAGAACTACTCAAGAAACAGGTGGAACTTCATCGACTAAAAAGTATGTGAAGACTTGAACTTATCTATCACGCAAAAGTCTATCTACTCTATCTCCTATCTTGAAACTAAAGTCGTATTTGCTATTTCGAGTCGAGTTTATCTTGTTTATATATTTCTCGAAATATGTGTTGGTAAGCTTTCTTTTTGGCCAAGTTCATCTTTACAAGTGACGAAAGTCATGTTGATTATTTCAATATCTTGAAAATCGCTTTGATGAAAAATAGTGTGTGAATAACCTCTATTTAACATCCTGTAAGAATGTTTCAATAATTCAAATGGGAGTTTAGAATATATAACCTTGAATGGATATAAACATTGTATGTGAATTCATACTTGTGTAAGTCCAAAATCCTTGAACTAAAGTATGCGTACTTTACTGGTTCAGGATGTCTGGAAGCTATGTCCGCGTACCCGTACGCGTACTACCGGAAGTTCACATCCGGTGAATTTTTGTTGCGTTTGTGAACTGAAAACAAACTCAAACCGGATACTTAAGTATGCGTACCGGTATGCATACTTGAGTGGGTTATTTTCTAAAAACGGTTTATTCATGAACTAAGACATATATAAACTAAGGAATGCATATTTGCAAACCGTGGCTATAATGTTCATGAATCAATTCAAGTGAATCAAAACCTTTTTTGCATCGATTGTGTCTTGTATACTTATATGAGATCTAAACAATTGAACAATTCTCTAACTAGTTCTTTTGAGTCATTTGAACTAGTTATGGTGAAGATGAATAAGGTTGATATGAAAGTGCTCATATGGCTAACCATTGGTTAACTATTGTTGAACCAACTAGGTGTACACGTTTAGGTACGATTACACGAACCTAAATGAACGTGCATTTCATTTGTGTATAACAAGCTAAGTTCGATCTAACGGTTGAAAGATATTAGCTTGAATCTAATCAGGTTTTCATCTAACGGTGAATATTGAATGCTTTGTTACCAAGGTAACTTAGATTGCAAACCCTCATTTGGAGACTATATATAGGAGAACTCTAGCAACTGGGAAACCTAATCCCCGCACCTCATGTGTGATACTAGTTGTATAAGCTAGAGTCGATTCTCCTTTAACCTTAGGTTTCTACCGAGACCCTGTAGGTTAACGACTTGAAGACTTCATTGGGATTGTGAATCCAGACCCAACTATTTTCTCTGTAGTTGCGTGATCTGATCTTGTTGTTTCCATCATGATCGAATGCAATCGTAAGATTGTCTTGAGATTAATTTCTTCGATGGGAAGGATAGAAAAGTAGTCACAAACATCTTCGTCTCATCGTTTGTGATTCCACAATATCTTTTTTCGCTAGTCGATTAAGATTATTGTGAGGTGATTGATATTTCTAGGTTGTTCTTCGGGATTATAAGTCTGGTATATCAATTGGTTCTTGTTCAC
This sequence comes from Papaver somniferum, assembly GCF_003573695.1. Lineage (NCBI taxonomy): Eukaryota > Viridiplantae > Streptophyta > Magnoliopsida > Ranunculales > Papaveraceae > Papaver > Papaver somniferum. Next base: position 194,634,055 of record NC_039360.1, read on the forward strand.
CTTGATTTATCAAAAAACGGAACAAAACTCATAGGTATTTCAGTGGGAGACAGATTTATCTATTCCTGTAGACTTTTCTATGTGATACAAATTTGTTTATTAAAGTCTTCGACTTTGGGTCATAGCAACTCTTAGTTGTGGGTGAGATCAGCTAAGGGAATCAAGTGCTTAGTATCCTGCTGGGATCAGAGACGTAAGGAACGCAACTGTACCTTGGATCAGTGTGGGATTGATTGGGGTTCAACTACAGTCCAGACCGAAGTTAGTTTGTAGTAGGCTAGTGTCTGTAGCGGCTTAATACAGTCTATGTTCAATCTGGACTAGGTCCCGCGGTTTTTCTGCATTTGCGGTTTCCTTATTAATAAAACTTCTGGTGTCTGTGTTATTTCTTTTCCGGATTATATTTTTTTTATATAATTTAAATATCACAGGTTGTGCATTGAATCGATCAATTGGTAAATCCGACCTTTGGTTGTTGATTTAAATTGATTGATCCATGAACATTAGTCTTTGGTACCGTTCAAGTTAATTTCTCTTGTATTCAATTAGACTCGCAGATTTCTATTTGCTTGAGTAAGTATTGAATCGAGAAATTGAGATATAACTCTTTGTTATACTTTTTATTAAGATTGAGTCTAACTGTCTAGTTGATTCTGTTAAAAGTATATTGGAGTTAGTCCATACATATTGCTAAGCAAAATATTTGGTGAGGTTGTTGTTGCCCCACTTTTTCAATTGGTATCAAAGCAGGCAAACACGTTTAAATACCTTATAAGTCTGTGTTTGTAGCGATCTGACTTTATGGACAGTAATCTATCTGATAACGCAACACCAAATTAGAGTTCCCCTGAGATGTTTCAACATCCCGAGACATCTAAGGATCCTCCATGTTTCTGTCTCTATGTCTGAATCTTCCTTCAACTGGGAAAAATGTCTTGATGAACAGTTGGATGATCTTTCAGATGGGAATGATTCAGAAGAAGGACAAACTGTTGATGAGTAAGTCTCTCAATATATCAAGATTTTTGACCACGCTTTGAAAGAAAATAAGTCAACAGTTTTCTTGAGTAAATATTTGGCACCTCTCTGTCAGGAAAACAGAAAGATGGGAAAACTCTTTAAAGGTTATGATTGTGGATATAAACTTTTACAATCTACCATTAAAGATCGAGAAGAATACTTATGCTCAAAAAATTTTGAATGTGATAATCTCCTTCGAAACCTCTTTGTGTTGAAAGAAAGACTTGCGGAATCTGAAGCAATATATGTCTCTCAACAAAAATGTTTTAATGACAGAGAACTCAGTCTCCTTGCCAGAGAAAAATCTTTGGAGACTGATCTCGCTGCTTCCCTTAATAAGGTAAAATCACTGGAAGAGAATCTGAAAAGATTAAATTCTACCTCTACAAAATTATTTTCTATGCTTGGATCATGTAAAGAACATCGTGATACACGTGATCTGGGATATAAGGGAATAGACGCTCCAAGTACTGGTAAGATGAATTTTGTTCATGCTAATGACAACTCTTCATGTGAAAAAACTTTTCCAGCAGCTGACGATCATAGGAACAAGAATTGTACTTCTTCAAATTTAACTCGCATGAGAACAGTCAAGAACAATTCCTTTAACCTCTATTATTGCGGAAATAAAGGACATCTTGAACGAAGATGTCGTTTTCGACTGAGGAATGAGAAACTTCACAACATTCCTGCATGGATGTCTAAATAATTAATCAAACCTATCTCTCATATTGCTGGAGTAAAAGGCAGTGTATGCAATCAAGATAAATGTTGTTATGAGTCATTTCTAGATTATGATTTAAGACAAAAAATGCCTACAGTTGTATAAGGAAGAATGTCAGGTGGACATCTGACTCCTCATATTACTCTGAGAAGAGAAAAAGGCATAAGAGAAAGAAAGAAAAGTCAAAATCCCTTTCTCTCTCTGAAAAAGATTGTGAACCCGAGGTGTCTGCTCCAGATTTCATTCATATCAATAATCGAGTCTCGGAGCTCAAGATAAGCATAAACAAACTCAAATGAAGCATCAAAAAGGCAAGGAAAGCAGTAGGTTCAGGTATTCCTTGTTCCCCTCTGGTTAAATCTCTTTCAACTAATCCTAGTGATTTTTCTAAAAATCTTCATGAAGGAAAGAGAGAAGAAGTCAATATTGTTGATGATCAAAATGTTCATCAAAATACAACATGACTGCTCAATGTAGCATCCTTCTTGTAATGTGGAAGTATGCTCATAATTCTCAAGAAGCCTTTGTGTCTTGAGAAAGTAGTTGTTGTTATATTTCATTCCTTTTCAAAACGATGATCATAAAACTGTTGAGCCTTGCTCCAGTACTTTACATGATGTAATGTTTTTGATCATGTACTCTTGAGAATAATTCCTTGGTTGATTGTCTTGGTTTTTAACAATTCTCTTATGTTCCGTTGAAAAAAGAATGTCATCTTTTGTTTAGAATGATTCTTGAGTTCTTTAAGACCTCCTCTAAATTTGGCTCCATTATTCTCCTGGTCACGTACCACGGTTGTAACCATGAGTGCACGTACACCTGACCCACACGGAACATATACGAGTAACCCTAGGGTTTCCTATGACACACTATGTATCATGCTCTTTTTAATACATCTACGTTCCGCAAACGTCAAATGGTTCTCCTGTTTCTGTGTGCACAATGGATGAATGCTACAAAGAAGGCAATACTGAGAAGGACAAGACTATCGAGTTTCACGAGAACCCTGTTTTCATAACCTGCTATCATGTTGTTGATCATGAAAACAAACCACAAGTTCAGATGTCATCTCAACTGGTAGGAAATCTTCTTCGAGATCTTGAGGTCGTACGTGAACAACTTGGGATTGTAATAAGGAATCTTGATTTTCTGAAAAAAGAGCTGAAGAAAGCAACTGATGAGCTCGTCCATGTTCAGTCTCTGGTTGCTGGCCGTGTTTAATGTTTTTCAAATCATGTTCTCTAAGAGTTGTGTATTTTGTCTAGAAAAACCTTCTTATGAGAATTTTATTCTTGTTTTTTTAAGAAGAATAACTAGAGGTTGGAATAGCCATTATTGTGATTACACATAGCTATGTCCAACGATTTTCATTTTCAATATTTTTAGATTTATTTATTTAAATTCTAAAGTTGGTTTGGAAGATGATTTTGCAGTATTAATCTTTGTGGTTTTATATATTGCAATTTGTTATGGGATATGTGTGTTTGCATCTGTGAACTATGATTATCCCACACGTGGTCAAAAGTTAAGTCTTTCATATGTCGATATGCAATTATGATAAAAGATTGAATGAACTTTTCACAACAAAAGTTAAGCCTTTTATGTCATTATGCAAATATTGATGGGAGAAAGGATGAACTTTTGTTTACAAAGATTAAGTCTATTGTATGTCATTGTGCAAATAGTGATGAAAGATAAAATTAATCTTTGTTTATTCCGCAGTATTGATCTTCCTTGATCCATATTTTTTATGTATATACTGTGCGGCTCCGTAAGGTCTCTTATGTTGACCATTTCCGATTAAATTAATCATGCGTTCTCTTTTGGTTAATTTAATTAAATATTTTTGGATACAAAATTATATTCTTATGTGATTTGTTGTTGTCCAAAGAAATCCTTCTTCTCTTGTGAAAGTAAGGTTGCTCTTGTTGTTCTTTCGGGAATGGCATTTTCTGAGGGAGAGTTCTCAATTGAACTTGTGCTTAATTTCCAAATCTTTGTGGGGAGTGGGGTTGTTGAATATTATAGGGGTTATCTTGTATCTTTATAAACTTCTTGATGAATGCATTTAGTTTCGGCGATATGATTGCATTTAAAAAGTTGATATGTGCTTTCTTTTGGTCATGAAGTGTCCCTATGGAAATTTCATTAGGATCCCACTAGTTTTCGTACCTTCCCCAATTTTATTGACAAAAAGGGGGAGAATTAATGTGTAGTTCACACTACAAATACATATGGTTTTCGGATCATTATGTAAGGGGGAGTGGTTTTCATGTGAGATGAAGTATTGACTAAGGGGGAGTGATACATATCACCATAGTATTGTTGTCAAAGTTGTGATACAATTGAACTTTGATGTTGTGAAATAATATTATGACACTGTGTAACAATGATCGAGAGCTTTTGTTTTCTCATTGTTATGGCTACGGATCTTCAACAACGATGATGTTGCATTGAATATCTTTGGAATCATTGGAGTACTTGGAAGTGACGAAGATTTCGAGTAATGTTGAAGAACCAAGGAGATCATGCATGTGTAAGAGAAGCTACAAAGTTTATTTATTTTGTATTCCATATGTAATGATAGTTTTGTCACTAAAATTGACAAAGGGGGAGATTGTTAGAGCACCGCTTGGTCGAACTCGCAAGCATTGCTATCTCATGCTTGTTTGTCAAGTGTAGTTGCCAAAACTATAAGTCTTGATTTCTAGTCTACTTATTACTAAGTCTCGGACTAGGATCGAAAGTGTAGTTTATCTCTAGACTCCACGGCGTTCATCATGCAAAGACGAAGAACTACTCAAGGAACTGGTGGAACTTCATCGACTAAAAGGTATGTGAAGACTTGAACTTATCTATCACACAAAAGTCTATCTACTCTATCTCCTATCTTGAGGCAAAAGTCGTATTTCTATATAGACTTCCATTGTACACATTTTCTATTTCGAGCCGAGTTTATCTCGTTTATATATTTCTCGAAATTTGTGTTGGTAAGATTTCTCTTTGACCAAGTTCAACTTTGCAAGTGACGAAAGTCATTTTGATTATTTCAATATCTTGAGAATCACTTTGATGAAAAATAGTATGTGAATAACCTCTATTTAACATCCTCTAAGAATGTTTCAATAATTGAAATGGGAGTTTAGAATATATAACATTGAATGGATGTAAACATTGTATGTGAATTCATACTTGTGTGAACTAAAGTATGCGTACTTTACTGGTTCAGGATGTCCGGAAGCTAAGTCCACGTACCCGTGCGCGTACTACCGGAAGTTCACATCCCGTGAATTTCTGCTGGAGTTTGTGAACTGAAAACAAACTCAAACCGGATACTTAAGTATGCGTACCGGTATGCATACTTGAGTGGGTCATTTTCTAAAAACGGTTTATTCATGAACTAAGACATATATAAACTAAGGAATGCATATTTGCAAACCGTGGCGATGATGTTCATGAATCGATTCGAGTGAATCAAAACCTTTTTTCATCGATTATGTCTTGTATACTTATATGAGATCTAAACAATTGAATAATTCTCTAACTAGTTCTTTTGAGTCATTTGAACTAGTTATGGTGAAGATGAATAAGGTTGATATGAAAGTGCTCAGATGGCTAACCATTGGTTAACTACTATTGAACCAACTAGGTGTACAAGTTTAGGTACGGTTACACAAACCTAAATGAATGTGCATTTCATTTGTGTATAACAAGCTAAGTTCGATCTAACGGTTGAAAGATATTAGCTTGAATCTAATCAGGTTTTCATCTAACGGTGAATATTAAATGCTTTGTTACCAAGGTAACTTAGATTGCAAACCCTCATTTGGAGACTATATAAACGAGAACTCTAGCAACTGGAAAACCTAATCCCCACACCTCATGTGTCATACTAGTTGTATAAGCTAGAGTCGATTCTCCTTTAACCTTAGGTTTCTACCGGGACCCTGTAGGTTAACGACTTGAAGACTTCATTGGGATTGTGAAGCCAGACCCAACTATTTTCTCTGTAGTTGCGTGATCCGATCTTGATGTTTCTATCGTGATTGAGTGCAATCGTAAGATTGGCTTGAGATTAATTTCTTTGATAGGCAAGATACAAAAGTAGTCACAAACATCTTCATCTTATCGTTTGTGATTCCACAATATCTTGTTTCGTTAGTCGATTAAGATTATTGTGAGGTGATTGATATTTCTGGGCTGTTCTTCGGGATTATATGTCTGGTATATCAATTGGTTCATGTTCACCTTGATTTATCAAAAGACGGAACAAAAATCGTATGTATTTCTGTGGGAGACAGATTTATATATTCATGTAGACTTTTCTATGTGATACATATTTGTTTATTAAAGTCTTCGACTTTGGGTTGTCGCAACTCTTAGTTGTGGGTGAGATCAGCTAAGGGAATCAAGTGCGTAGTATCCTGCTGGGATCAGAGGCGTAAGGAGCGCAACTGTACCTTGGATCAGTGTGAGATTGATTGGGGTTCAACTACAGTCCAGACCGAAGTTAGTTTGTAGTAGGCTAGTGTCCGTATCGGCTTAATACAGTGTGTGTTCAATCTGGAATAGGTCCCGGGATTTTTCTTCATTTTCGGTTTCCTTGTTAACAAAACTTCTGGTGTATGTGTTATTTCTTTTCCGAATTATATTTTGTTATATAATTGAAATATCACAGGTTGTGCATTGGATCGATCAATTGGTAAATCCGACCTTTGGTTGTTGATTGAAATTGATTGATCCCTGAACATTGGTCTTTGGTACCGTTCAAGTTAATTTCTCTTTATTCAATTAGACTCATAGATTTCTATTTGCTTGAGTAAGTATTGAACCGAGAAATTGAGATATAACTCTTTGATATACTTTTTATTAAGATTGAGTCTAACTGTCTAGTTGATTCTCTTAAAAGTATATTGGAGTTAGTCCATACAAATTGCTAAATGAAATATTGGGTGAGGTTGTTGTACCCCCACTTTTTCATTTTCACAGTCCGCGGAGGAGGCATGGTAGTATTGGCATGTGTGACTAGTTCAACTTTAATTCCCTCTTTAGTCACCTGGAACCCTAGAAATGTTCCAGAGGAAACCTCAAAGGCGCATTTCAAGGGATTCAATCTCAATTTGTATTCTTTGCACCTTTCAAATACTTGACGTAGAACTTCCAAATGGGATGCCCGTGTCTTAAATTTGGCAACGACGTTATTGACGTAGTCCTCTACTTGTTTGTGCATCATGTCATGGAAGAACGTTGTCATGGATAGCTGATAGGTGGCTCCTGCATTCTTCATACCAAAGGGAATTACCGTATAATAAAAGTTTCCCAATTGGAGTATGGAACGTTGTCTTGATGGAATCATCCTTGAGGCAACTACATCTTGATGTAGTTGTAGCCGTTGTAACTTTCCGTGAACGAGAACATCCCACGACCACTAGTTGCATCAATGATCATGTCGATGTTAGGTAAAGAGATGTCATCCTTGGGGCAGCACTTGTTTAGATTTCTGAATTTTACATAACATCTGATTTGACCATTCTTATTTTTAAGAGGAACAACGTTAGCCATACATGTTGAATGGGCTTGATGAATCCAACAGCTAATAATTTTTGGATCTCGACCTTGATTTGTTCTTCAATGTCGTGCCGAAATTTCCTAGGCGATTGTTTGGTAGGTTTAGATCCATGGGTGATGTGGAGATGATGAGTGACCGGATTTTCATTTATACCTGTCATTTCCTCATATATCCATGCAAAGATATCTTGATATTCTCTTAGAAAGTCTAGCAACCCCGTTCGTTCCTCCAGTGACAGAGCTGAGCTGATTGAGATGGGTCATGGATTTTCATATGTTCCAATATTAACCGTCTCGAGAGTATCAGTTGTGGAATCAATACCATCTTGTAGTTTTTGTGGAGCGTCTTGGATTTCGACTTCACACAACTCTTCAATGTGATAGTACTCTTCTGGACGGCGAGATCTTTCACCGGTCTCCTTTGTTAATTGTCAATCTTGTCATCGAAGGTAGACGACTTTCCCTTTTGCGTCATAGCTGGTTACAAAATTACGTCCTCTCTTGGTTGGAGTCTCAACAAAGTGACTCTTTAGTGGCTTGGGAGGCTTTGAGAGTTTGGGTTTCTCTGCAAGTGTTGGAGTTGATAGCTGATCGGATTTCTCGATCGATGTCCAACTAGGGAGTGATGTGCTATAGATTTTGCTTGGAGGACCAGGGACGCTTTCTCGTGGGTCGAAAAATTCAGCATCATAAACAGGAGCATAATATATGGTGATGCTGCAATACATATGAATTTATCGTTGAGTTGATATTTCATGTATTGATGATAGGTTGAAGGGACGTCCTTGTCATCACAAATCCACGTGTGCCCCAATATCATTTGATAGTCAGGTTCTTTCTCGATCACATGAAATTTGACTGTTAAGTAGATTGGCCCTACTCTTATATCCAAATATGTGTATCCATATGAGCTCGTCTTGCTTCCTTAAAAACCGATCATCATAATCGGCTAATGGACGATCTTGATTTGTTGGAATTTATCTGTTCTGAGAGTCTCGAGAGGAAAAAAATTGGCAGCAGCACTTGCGTCGACAAGAGCCCGTTTGAACTCTAAGTTGTTGACGAGCAGTTACGTACAAAGATCGATTATGTTCCGCTTCTGCCATCTGGTCTTCTTTAGAGAAGGTAATTTTGTTCATCGAAGGATCACTCGTCATAGAAATCTCCGTGACTTCTGATGGCGATGGGATCAATTGCACGTCAAAGGAAATCCTAAGTGCGGTGAACACGTTCGCACGTTGATCTTTAGAGAAGTGTAAGAATTCACACAAGTTTTCGATCAAACAAGTGGGTTTCTGGCACACTGACTTCTCGCAGGCGGTGAAACTGTCGATTCAGGAAGATCATCAACTGAGGAGTTAGTTCCGATGCCGTAAGCTTTGGATTACGTGGAGAGGCGCCACTTAAATATATTGTTAATCTTACGAAGAACTCAAGTATGTTGTCTATTGTTTCTTTAAGAAGATCCATGTTCCTTGTTTGAATTTCTTGTCTTCGTGCCAACGCAATTAAGGTTGGAATTTCTCCATCGGTTGTACCACTGGAAGTAGAAGTGTTAGTGAAAGGAACATGAGGAATATTATTGGTTGAAAGATTGCGATTGGGATCTACAATAGTTGAATTCGACATACGACCGACCATCTTTGAGTTGCCTTACCACCAAGAGATTAATCTCTCGCTGTGGTCGCCAATTTGTTTGTGAGAAAACGACTCGATGGTTTTCTGGTAAAAAGTAGTGGAGGGGGCAAGTGCTCGATGAAGTAAATCGTTTGAACCTTTAAAAAAATGTACTGCACGGGATTACTTTGAGTTCGAGAGACTAATATATAGGACCCTGTCCTAAACCAAGACAATGGCCGTTCCAGGTTGAATTCGGTCACGGAGGAGAATGGTCTGTCTGCAGGGAGGAAAGATGAGAATGTGTGAAGATCAATGGATGTATTTCACATTGAACGTGTTATCGGCTGCCAAACCAAAACCCTAATGTTATCCTCCCACGTGACATAAATTGATATCTCACGTGAAGTCTGTTTTGCATATGTATTTTTATGTGTGGACAATCTTTGACCTAATTAGACCATGAGTTTTTACTGATGAACTGAAAAGTCGAAGTTCTGATAGATGAAGCATGAAGTGCTTGCTGAAACAACCATGCTTTGTTGACCATAGTCATTGAATTAACTCATTGATGATTGTGTCATATAATTATGCTAGCTGAAGCAGTAATGATAATTGAATGCCTTTGATTAATGAGCATATGTTAGTGAGATTACTAAGTCGATCATAAACCATCATGCTGGTGCATTGAGCACTTGATAGGAATTCATAAAAATAATCATTGTTGAATGATCATAGGAGGTTCATCCCGATCCATGTGTCATGAGTCAGTCGAATGACAAGGAGAGATTTAAAAAAAGGCTGACTGACGAATTAAATGTTGATCGATGAACCAATTGAGTATTGGTTGATGAACCGATAAAAATACTGATAACCGAATCAATAAAATATTACTTTTTAATATTGATAGTTGAATCAATATGGCCATAGGAGACAAGTTCTGAACCTTATTGGCCGAGCCAACACATTGCAAGTTGAAGTAATTAGGGCATTGATAAATGGAGAAAATTGATAGTCAAAGAAAATACTGCTTTATCAATTAATAATTGGTGATAGGACCAAATACAATATTAATTAAAAAATATTGGTAGTTGGACCTGAAAACGCGTGGGTACCAAAATAGACCACCACTTTTTCTTAGGCAGCCAGTATAGACTAAACTCAAATACAATTATGAGAGTTCAACTTAATGAATCTCAATCAGGAAATATATGAAGATATTATATCTCTTTCTCTCACAATTAGAATGTAAACAGATTCTAGTCTGTGAACCTGATTATACCATGAGAGTGCTTGGACGATTCCAAAGATCAATATCCAAGAATCAATTAAGTCGTATCCAACAATTGTGATGGATTTATCTACTTGAATTGATTTTACGTACAACCTGTGATATTTCAATTATAAAGATAAACAATATAATGCGGAAAAGAAATAACACAGACACTAGAAATTTTGTTAACGAGAAAACCGCAAATGCAGAGAAACCCCGGGACCTAGTCTAGATTTGAACACCAAATTGTATTAAGCTTATACAGACTCTAGCCTATTATCAGAAGTTCGGACTGACATGTAGTTGAGACTGAATCTACCGTCACAGTGATTCAGTTATAGTCGCGCTCTTTACGCCTTTTGAATCCCAACAGGGCTCTGAGCAATTAATTCCCTTAGTTGCGTCATTTACAACCTAACAGTTACTTCAACTCAATTGAATACTTTAAAACAATATGCCTCCTACAGATAAGCTTATATGTTATCTCCGTTATGATCAAAGATCAAGGTGAGATAGGAAATCGGTTGCAATAGACAAAGTATAACAAACCTCAAAATCTGTTCTTATGACTCCCGAAGAGCATCCTAGATTATCATTCGCCTCACAAGTAGATACTTGTGGAATCACAAAGTCTGAGATGAAGAAACTTTGGGATTTCTATCTATCTTGTTTGTTGGAGCTAAAGGCTTAACAATCAAAACAATATCAAGATACACGAACTATCAAGATAAAGATAGTTGGACCTAGCTTCAATAATTCCTAGGTGAAGTCTTTTTATTCGCTAAACCTAAAAGGGTTTAAAGAAGAGGATGACTCTAGTTTACAACTAGCACACACAAAAATAATGTCAGGGATTCAAAGATCCTAGTTGTTTGAGGTTATCCTTATATAGACTTTTAAGATCAAGGTTGTCTTAGATTTAAGCTAAGGTAGCTTCGGAATCAAGCAATGAATAAACATTGTTAGTTGAAAAACTTGACTTGAAATTAAAATAACAAAATATACACTCTGGTCAACCGAACCATGTATAATAATGACTTGTTTATGAAAGGTTAGCCGAAACTATCCAATCGAATAACACTTTAAGACTTTAACCTTGAATCACAAATGTGATCAAACATATGTCTAGATAGTGTTTTTAGAGAGTTGTTCAAATGTCGATTATCTCATAGAAATAATTCTGATACATCTGAAAATATTCGAGTAAGCACGTGTACCGGTACGTGTAATATACTTGTTCGTGGGTATTTTTTGTCATGGTATGTCTATGGGTATGTATACCATTAAGACAAAAACGGGTTCACGAATCCACAAATCTTTTATAGTTTGCATGAACCAACGATCTTTTCCGGTTTGCATACTAGGTATACATACCTTCCTGGTTCACGAGTCAACAGACTTTTTATGGTATGGATTCCGGGTATACGTATCAAAAAGTCATTGTCGAACTATAGCTATGCCGGTACGTGTACTGGATAAATGTATTGCGGCTCTGGACTTATAAGAGTTCTCCCAATATGTGAACTATATGCATATTGTCATGTATCCATATTTACAGTAGTTATGTATTTTTTCTAATGATCGATTCTAAACATTCCCGAATAACATCAATGACACATATCATTGTTCTAGACTATTTTCAAATGATTAAATCTTGAATCATAATTAGGTCATAAACAATAAATTGCTTTTAACCAAATACATCAAGTATGAAAAAATGTTCTTAAGCTTAGCACATTTCGAGAACGATTATCAAGATAAACTTAACTCAAAATTTCTGTTATGCATATACTCTCTAATTTAGTCATGCGATAATATCTCATAGATAGACAGGTAAACACTTGATAAATAGGTGGTTCAGTCTCCACTTACCTTTTCTTGATGAAGTTCTCCAAAAATTTCGGTTAATCTTCGCCTTTAAACGGTAGAACGCAGTGATGTCTGGTACTCAACTACACACTTCTGTCCTAATCCGAAGTCAAGATTTAGTTTTGAAAACAATATTGAGATAACAATACTTGTGAGTTCGACCTAGCAATGCTCTAACAGGACCAAATATTTTATAATTAATTGGAATATTGATTGTTGGTTCTATATTAAAAGTATTGGTGTTTGAACCTGTTCAGAATTATGCTAGACATAACATGAGGTTCAAAACCCTAATTTTGATCAATGGATGATCAATTGAGAACCAACTAATGAATGAGGGAGGGACCGGCTACATGAGGTGGTGGACCGAGCATGTAGTGTCTAGATGCTCGACTAAGCATTCACTAAAGTCCTTCACGGCAATTAGTGAAAGTATGACTAATTGTTGTTTAATCATTATTATGTAGAGAGAAGAGACCAACCAAGGGGACTGGAACCGACCCTTGGTAGTCATAGGACCATCTGATGGTGAATGGTTCATCTTCCCAATTATTGGAGAGAGTTTGAACCAAATATGAATAGTGAATGATTAATTGGGTCATTAATCATCCAAGGAGGTATGACCGGCTTCTGCAAGCCATGGGGCAGACCATGACTGACCATGGTGGCATGCCCATTTCACCATACTGTCTGCGGACCAATCCTGAGAATTTCAGTATTTTTTTATGGTTCATCGAGTATCATATCATCCTTTTATGAAGAATTTGAGTTTGACTGAAACTCTTAATATTGGTTGAAAGACCAACTATTAAAAATATTAAAATAATATTTTTTTAATATTTATATAGTAGAAAGACATAATGGTTGCAAGACCACTTGCTTTGTTAACCAAGTGATCCATGTAGCAATATTTGGAAACATATGGAAGCTTTAGGAGTTTAGATCTAAAGAGGAAGTCCTTGAAAAAGGAAACCCTAAATAATAATAATATAATAATAAAATAAAGGAAAAATAGGGGGTCCCGGCCAAAACCGGCGGCTGCCAGCCGGCTAGTCATGTGAGCCTACCCCTCATGGTTTCACTATTTTATTATTATTATCTCTCTTCCTTTTCCTTCTTTTATCAAACTTCCATATCCTTGTTCTTCCATTTTTTGGGATGCACCTTGAGCATTATTAATAAATACGCCAGTACCTTTTACTCAGGGCTTACTCGGGGGTTCCCCGTATGCCCGAAAGGTGAGTATTCATTACTATTCCATGGAATTCAATTGACAAAAGCAATGATACTGAGTAAGTGAACATTATGGTTTAATTAGTGTATCTTTTCTAGGAATTGAACCTATGAATACTGCAACTAGATTGAATTAAGTAGTCGCTCTATACTAGCATGCAATATGTCCAGGAGCATTTAATTGATTCACATATGACGTGATCGGCATCATATTTGTTCCTAATATTAATCTGGGTAAGACGCAAATGAATTCTAAATTCACAAGAGACGCTGAGTCTTCAACTTAATCATGAAATATATGGAATATTAAAAGCTTCTGCCTCAGAAACCCTTATATCGCCGACATATATATTATTACTTTCATGAGGTCACAAAACTTCAATTCACTTATCTTACGGAAGGTGAAGACATGAATTTCCTATGATTCCGATGCTGATTTGAAATGCATAATTTTTGAGGTGATTTTACGAATATAACATTCATCAAAAATCCATCATCAACACATCTGAACTGTTATTCTCAACCCTTCTTTTAGCCCACTTCGGAAGATGGAAGTAAAGTACACCTCCCATACTATGAACTTCTTTACTTACTTGATAATTCTGAAACCATATATCATCTTTGCCTTCTAGATACATATCTTCCATGTGAACTTTTTGTTCTTCATCCATATTTTGTAGTTGGAAATATTTTGTACATTTTCGAACCCAAGATTTAGGGTTGGTTTCATCAAACTTTGGAAAGTCAACCTTAAGCTTATGAGTATGAGAAAAACTAGAGAGCTCACCAGATGAATGACTTCCTCCAGATCTGTCCTGCGTAGCTTGTTGAACAGAGGTTTAAAGTATCCCTCCATAAGATCTTCAGCCCATCTAACACATTTTTAGACTCTGCTCGAAACAGATCCATCATAGAAGATAATAACAAGGGTGATGAAGTTTCTTGTCGTGTTTTGAGTTCCTAAAATTGTTTGACTAACGATTCGATCTGCTTAGTTAAATATTCAAACTCAGCTTTACTTACCATGGTAACAAGGTCACTCAGAATCGAGTGCTCTGATACCACTTGTAGTGATGTACACTACAAATGGTTCTCAGAAACAACCAGTTTCTGCCTACAAAAATTTGAGAGGGAAGAAAATGATAAAATAAAAAATTGGTTAATTTTTCATAGTTTTCCTAACATCCACAAACTGAATATAGGGACTTACATCTCCTGGACCTCTCGTGTCAAACACACGAGCACCTAACCAGAATATTAATTATATTAAAAGCTAACGGCTATATTAATGGCTAAACTAACAACTCTCTCAGGGCACCCCTCACCCATGGGTTGCCCTTAACAGGGTCATGACATTTTTGTAAATGCAATTGCATAGGAAGTAATGAAAAGTGGGCAAGAGTGGTAGGGACCTCCCAACCTAACTAGGTGGGTATCTTGTCTCTGTAATATACAAGCAATAACATAAGTTTGAATAAAAATAGCTTAGGTGTCTCATAGATAATACCTGATCTTCCTGCTTGTCAAGTTAAGAAGGGCATGACTCTACAGTACAACCTTATGTCGTTCTATTCCTAATGGTCTCACCGTCAAAAACCAAAAAAAAAAAACATTAAGGCACAGAGACAGTGTGTATATTACCTGCACATAGATAACAGTGTGTATATTTGCAGCACAGCTAAAAAGTGTGTATATTTCCTGCACAGAAAAAATATTGTGCATATTTTCCACACCTTCAGCGAAATCAAACACTACTGCATAATCGATTATTGCGTTCAAACTCTATTGCACTTACATTTTCCTAATTCCTCCCATCCATCGTAACATTGTCTTAGAAAATTAACCTGAAACCAACAAAGTGTTACTAGTGCAATAAAATCTAGTAATGAAATCATCAGATTAGGTAATGAAAAACGTGATTATCTATTTGTACTGATCAATGTCGAACAAAATGAAGTACAAAATCAAGAATGAAGATCGAAAACAAGATTCTTCAAATTAAAAATCGGAAAATAAACCACAAAACAACATAAAAGAAACAAGAAAGAATCACCACTCGATTTTAGTCAAAATCAAAGAAAATAATCGAAAACAAAAACGAAAATCAGAAACAGAAATGATAACAGATAAGAAGATATAAGAACAATTTAAAGAAGAAAGTAATACATTGAAGAAGACGATAATCCACTTACTAAATCAAAACAATAAATTTAGATCAAAAGCTTATAACTCAAAAATAAAAAATAGTTAACCATTCTCTCATTTTCATTCTCTTGTGATCTGGTTTTCAAAACAAAAGAGATGAAGCGGCTATTTTGGGTATTATTATCTTTTTTTGTAAATGACGTCATTAACCCATTTGATAAGTGAGCTCAACACAAATTATCACTTCTCAAACCCAGGGCCACGGGAGCAAGAGAGAGTGAGGAAAGAGTCAAACACTTAATTCTCACATTAGAAAAAGTTGAACCTCGAAGGTGGAAAGAAAGAAACTTTGACCTTTTCTCACTAAGTCAAAAGTTTTGATATTCTGGTCAGTAAGAAACCAATGAATTGTGATCCTGATTTTAATTTTCGTGGAGTTCGTCAAAAATAAATAAAAAATACATAGAAATATCACCACGAGGCGAATAATCCTTTCCCAGTTGCCGGGAGGACTAGATCTGATGAGTTCCAACATGTGAGTATGCTAGAAATCGATTACGGTGATGGGTAAGTTTCTGTGATTTTTGTTATCTCTTTTACTGGGGCAAATTTCTTCTTTTAACGGTTATTTATGCGAGAAATGATATCATTTTTTGTTGATTTTCTCGATCAATCTTTTATTTTATCCTTTTTGGTCGGATATAAGGAGTTTATCAAGTTGTTCCTTTCAATCAATCAAATCTGCAACTTGGATATCGTAGGATTTGTAATTTAATTTTGATCCATGAATTTGATGTGGATGGATTTTTGTTGTTCTTACTCAGTTGTGTTGTAGTACTTTGATTAGTCTATCAATGTGATGTTCGTATTTAGGCTTCCTGTTAGTGTAATAGCTCGAAAGGGTTGGTTGTTATAGGGTTTTCTGATGGCCGTCGTCGTAGAAGAATCCAACCGCCTTCTTCCTCTAATTTTAGGTTTCACGCATGTTATTTTTGTGTCGCCACGTCTGACCGGTGTAGTCTAAAAAAATAAAAGATAAAAAAGTGATAGTAATAATAAGAAAAAAAAAAGTCTGAACGGTGTAGTGGTGTTTTGTAGCCACATGTTTGTTTCATTGGTTGTTTTAAAAATTAGTCAGGTCCATCTTTGGAGGTGTTGTTAGTTAGCTTCTTTTGATCGGTTTCACTTGGTCAAACAATCAAGTAGGACAAGATAATATTTTTGAGCGCCTGGATAGAGCCCTAGCCACTCAGCATTGGCGCACTGTCAATCCTCATGCAGTTGTTACTCATTTCCTAAGGATTGCATATGATCACTCCAATCTTAGTGCAGGCAACAACAATCGATTGCAGGGAACCAAAAGTTAAAAATTTGAGCATTTATGGCTCACTCACCCACATCTCAAGCATGTGGTGGAATCTGCTTGGATACAACAACATGATATAGAACCTACCTTGGACCTTCAACTAAAGCTCATCACAACTAGCAAAACGCTCTCTGAATGGAATAAAGAAACCTTTGGTCATCTCCATACTATGATCAATAAATCGACAGCACAAATAAAGTTAGCGCAACATCATTGTCCTATTCAAACTGGAAATGAATTAGAATATTGGCTACTTCAAGAAAAGCAACTCAGAAGTAAACACAAGACCCTGCTCCAATGTCACGCAATATATTGGCAACAGAGATCTAGAATCCAATGGATCCAATCAGTCAACAACAACACCACCTTCTTCCACACTAAAGCAACCATTCATGCTGGCAATCTGAATAATGATCTTACTCTTAAATTTACTCAAGAAGATCTCATCGAAGGGATGGAAACAGATGAACCTGAGAATGATGCTGCAAACCCTAGAGAGACTTCCCATATGAATCAAGTCCCTCATGCTGCTTTGGTAATCCGTAATCTCTATCTTTTTTTTACTTAATTTTTCTCCACTCGCTTATTTTTTCTCTCTAGTTTAGATTCAAAGAATAAAGTTACTTCCTTTTGTTTTCGGTTTTCTTGAAAGATACAATGAAAATCATTAGCTGGAACTGTTAGGGATTCTTAGGAAGAGACACTAGAGATCATATTTATTATCTCAACCAATTATACAATCCAGATATCATATTTTTGTCTTAAACAAAAATTAATGATAAAAGTATTCAGAACCTCACAAAATTCCTCAACCTTCCAAACAATTGTTATCTGCCCTCCATTGGTCAGGATGGTGGTCTCATATTTTTATGGAAGGATGGTTTTTCTATGGATATTGTCCACTCGTCTGAAAAATGATTCATGCATTAGTTACCCATGATCTTTCTAAAGGAGAATGGTTCCTTTC
The DNA here is from genome assembly GCF_003573695.1 of Papaver somniferum. Lineage (NCBI taxonomy): Eukaryota > Viridiplantae > Streptophyta > Magnoliopsida > Ranunculales > Papaveraceae > Papaver > Papaver somniferum. Next base: position 194,651,837 of record NC_039360.1, read on the forward strand.
TTGTATTTATGGTACTCCCTACAAAACAGATCAGACTAGCCAATGGTCCTACATTAATAGTCTTAGTAAGTCTGTTTCAGTTCCTTGGGTAGTAATAGGAGACCTCAACATCACCATGAACTATTCTGAAAGGAATTCTTTGTCGATTACTCATACTTCTGATGTTGTTCTTGACCTTATTATAGATTTATACCTATCTGATATGGGTTTCCATGGTAATCCTTTTACCTGGATCAGTAATATTCATGATACCGACAAATTCAAATCTAGGCTAGATATGGCTTTAATAAATAGTGTTTGGACCATCAGCTTTCTAGATGCTACTTTAACTCATTTGAGTCAAAATGGTTCAGACCATTGTCCCACCCTCTTAAGTCTATATAATTGTAATATATCTTTTTGTAGGAACTAGAAATTCTTTGAACATTGGTTAAAAATGATTCATGCTCTAGTGAAATTGTTTCTACCTTGGAATTCTAATGTATCTAGCTCTGTAGCTTTTGTTCTTACTAAAAAACAGTCTAATGCAAGATATACTCTCTCCAAGTGGAGTAAACAAACGTACGGAAACATCCAACTCAAAGTCTCAGCCTTACAAGAAGAATTATCTAAACTACAAGCTTCAGCTATTTCAGGCAATAATACCAGTGAGTTTCAAAGAGTTGAGAAATTGAGGTGTTAAATGAGATTCAAGCTAGCTCTAATAGACAAAAGGCAAAAGACAACTTTTATAATGAAATAGATAAGAATTCAAAATATTTTCACATAAGAGCAAATATAAGGAGATCAAGAAATCGAATAGACTCTTTACACGCCCCTGATAGTTCATGGTGTCAAGATAAAAACTCCATCGAATTACTTGTTTCAACACATTTCAGGAAAATCAGTACAACCTCAAACCCAGCTAATAACTCTCAATTCTTGCAGTACATACCAGCATGTATCACTGAAGAAGATAACGCTGAACTAGTAGAAATACCATCATATGATGAGATTAAAAATGCACTTTTCTCTATGGATCTGTGGACTTCCCCAGGTCCTGATGGATTTCCACCGATCTTTTATCAATCTCAATGGTCAATAGTTGGAGACAACATCTTTAAAACGGTAAAATCCTTTTTTCACTCAGGTTTATTGCTCAAGAAGCTAAACCAAACAAGACTTATTCTCATACCTAAAACTCAAACCCCTCATGAACCCGAGGATTATCGACCCACTGCTCTCTGTAACACTTTATATAAAATCATTTCAAAAGTCATTGCTCTCAGGATTAAAAACCATATGATAAACATAATACCTCCATTACAGTTAGCACACGTCCCAGGAAGGTTGATATCAGAAAATGTCTCTCTAGTTCAAGATATTGTACAGGCCATGAAAAGGAAAAAGGGGAGATCATGCCATATAACTCTTAAGATGGATATATCGAAAGCCTTCGACGAACTTGAATGGAGTTTCTTAATTGATGTTCTTCGGAAATTTTGCTTTCAAGAAAAAAAAATTCAGCTTATTCTTCAGTGCATCAGCACCACAGAAATCGATATAATGCTTAATGAAGCTCCGACTGAAGCTTTCAAACCCATAAGAGGGATTTGGCAGGGAGATCCACTATTCCTGTTCCTCTTTATACTAGCAATGGAAGCTTTTTCAAGGTTTCTGAACCATTATGAAGCATCTCAAAAACTCACAGGAATGAAGATATCCATGTCAGCACCAAAAATGAATTATTTGCCGATGATTGCTTGCTTTTCTGCAAAACTAATCATTCGTAATCTAATATGCTTCTCCATGTAATAGAAGACTTCAATTTATGTTTTTGTCAATTGATTAACTTCAATAAATCCGTTGTTTATTTCTGTAAAAACATGAATCCTTTGCAGTATCAGACTATCTGCGGAATGATGCAAGTCAGACAGCTAAATTTAAATGAAGAGAAGTATCTCCGCCTGCCATTCTTTGTAGGACGTAACAAGAGAGTTTTGTTCTCAGTTTTGAACGATAATATGGTTTACAAACTAGCAAAGTGGAGAGGTATTAATCTTTCTAAAGCTGGTCGTATGGTCATGGTGAAAAATATAACTAATGCCATTCTGGTTCACCACATAACCAGCTTTAAGCTACCAGAGACAACAATCAACAAACTGAATAACACTCAACACGCTTTTTGGAGAAATAAGGCTCATAACAGAGGAAAACATTATATAAGCTGGAAAAATGCTTCTTTTCCTAAAGAGGAGGGTGGCGTGGGTTTTAGAGATCTTAAAATTTTCAACCGAGCTCTTCTGGAAAAATCTGCCTGGAAGTTATGGACGGATCAGAACTCAGTATGGGGTAAATCTATGCAAGCGAAATACTTTTCGGATGGTGATCTTTCTTCTATTCAAAGAAAGAGCAACACTACCTGGAGCTGGAGAAGTATCAGCTATGAGTTACCATTTATACAAAGTAACAGTGGTTCCTGGGAAATGGACAAAAAATAGAGATATGGAAACTCAGATGGCTACAGACCTTACAAGGTCCACCTCAACCTAGTACAACTGCAGTCAACCTTGAGCAATATACCCATGTCTGGAAGCTATTCATTCCAAACTCTTTAACCTGGAATTATCCTCTAATTCATTCTCTTTTTTATCCTCCAACTGCAGAAGTTATTCTTAATACATCAATCCATCATAATTGCGAAAACAGATATATTTAGTTATTAGAAAAGAATGACAAATTCTCAGTCAAGTATGCATATAAGAAGATGTTTGAGGATCAGAATAGTACTTCAACAGTTAGTTCAAGAGTGAAGAAAATTTTTAAGAAGCTCTGGAGTCTCAACATGCTACCAAGAGTAAACAGTTCTTGTATGCATCAGAGACATTCTCCCAACAAGAGATAAACTAACTCATACTATCTCTGATGCTTCTTGTCCTCACTGCTCTTCTCAAATTGAAACACCCATTCATATCTTGATGTGTTGCAACCTGTCTAAGGCTGTTTGGTTTGGAGCTCTTGGTCTTCAGAATGTCTCTCTTCTTGATCTAACAGACTAGATCTGTAGTTGGTTTGATGAATGCTTAGATAACCAGATTACAGAATCAGTGCTGTGAGTAGGGCCATTGTTGCTTGGCGCCTTTGGTCAAATATTTGACAAAGTCTTTCAAGGAAGTGTTATATACCCTCTGGCTATAATCTATAGCTGCCATAAGTATATGCCTGACCAACACAGTATTATTATTGATCATTTTATACCATCTTCTAAGATGAATAGAACTGACCTTCACTAGCTTCCTCCTATCATTGGCACTCTCTCTTTAAATTGTGATGGTTCTTTTAATCATATAAATAATTCTGGTGGTCTTGGTATAATAATCCGTGATTTTGCAGGGGCTTTCAGAGGAGCAAAAAACTTCTACTTAGCTGATTCATGGGGAGTCGATCAAGCAGAATTTAAAGGACTATTGGAAGCAGTCAGATGGGCTAATGAACTTCACTTGGACAGTGTTCACTTTCATTTAGATTCGAAGATTGTGGTTGATGCGGTTAACAGTGACAGTTATAATATCTGACTGGAGATTACATAACTTAGTTGCTGAACTAAAATCTTTTTTGAGTAGATTTAACTCCTGGCGGTGTATGCATATTCCAAAGGAGATGAATAAGGTAGTTGATCTTCTATCTAAGTCATCTAGAATCGAGAGAATGAGTGGTGTCTGGATTCTTTCACCTCCAAGTAACATTGATGTTTAACTTATGGAGGATATAAACCATGTAGTCACATAATTCTCTTAATAAATTTCATTGTTTAAAAAAAAAAAAACCATTTATAGGAGATACAATAATTTTCAACAGCTTCAGAATTCACAAAATAATTGGATCAATGACAATGATGGTTTTATCAAACTCATTCTTGAACACTATACAAAGCAATATACAACTCCAAGCACTGTGATTAGGGTTGTACATGACAACGGTTATCCGCTAAAACCGAACCAAACCGATTAGAAGAAAACCGAACCGAACCATTACTAGCTAATGGTTGGATTTGGTTTAAAAAGATAAAAACCGATAGTAACGGTTTTGATTTGATGTAAAAACCAAACCGAATACCAACGATAAAACCGATTAGCTTTGATGTAATTAATATCAACCATTAGATCTACCTTAAATTAATAATATTTGATTTTCTCCATAGATTTAAACTATAAATGTCTATATTTATTTTTTATTCAATTTTAATATGTAATTTTTTGTGCAGTTATATTTTAATCCTTCATTTTTTTGTTTATTTTCTTTTTTAACTGTCAGTTACATGAAACTGACAAAATAATGATAAAACCGAAACCGAATGGTAAAATCGGAACCTAATGGTAAAACTAAAAACCGAAACTCTAAGTTAATGGAACGGTTTTGGTTTGAAAAATCAAAAACCTGAAGTAACCGTTTCGGTTTTGGTTTGAGCTAAAACCGAACTAAAACCGACCATGTACACCCCATGACTGTGATAGATGACGATATTTTTGCGGCAATCACCCCCCTATTAACTTCCAGGAAAGTGGCTCTACTTACTAGGAAGGTAACTCCATCGGAAATCAAATAAGCTCATTTCTCCATAAATTCTGAGAGGTCCCCGGCCCCGGAGCTAACAAGTAAGTTCTTCAAAGTTTTCTGGGGAACCACTCACTTACAAATAATTGCCATGGTCCACAGCTTTTTCAATTCCCTTAATGTTCACCCACTCATGAACCACACAAACCTCACACTAATACCTAAGGTGGACCATCCATCAAAGCCTTCTAAATTCAGACCAATAGGCCTCTGCAATGTCACTTATAAAATTATTGCTAAATGTTTGGTCAACCGAATTCGACCGCTCCTCCCATTTTTAATAAGCCCTTATCAAAGTGCCTTTGTGCCAGAAAGATCAATACATGATAATATATCGACTGCTGGAGAGTTATTCCACCATATCAGATCATCAAGCCTCACCAAAGACCCGAAAATAGCTCTAAAATTGTATATTTAAAAAGCTTATGACATCTTAGACTGGGGCTTCACAAAGCTTGGATTTCTAGCCATCTTTGTGGATGATGAAAAAGTGGGGGTGTACAACAACCTCACCCAATAATTCGTTTAGCAATCTGTATGGACTAACTCCAATATACTTTTAAGAGAATCAGCTAGACAGTCAGAATCAATCTTAAAGAAAAGTATATCAAAGAGTTATATCTCAATTTCTCGATTAAATCATTACTCAAACAAATAGAAATCTGTGAGTCTGATTGAATATAAGAGAAATTAACTTGAATGGTACCAAAGGCCAATGTTCAAGGATCAATCAATTTCAATCAACAACCAAATGTTGGATTTACCAATTGATCGATTCAACGCACAACCTGTGGTATTTCAATTATATAACAAAATATAATGCAGAAAAGAAATAACACAGACACCAGAAGTTTAGTTAACGAGGAAACCGCAAATGCAGAAATACGCCGGGACCTAGTCCAGATTGAATACACACTGTATTAAGCCGCAACAGACACTAGCCTACTACAAACTAACTTCGCTCTGGACTGTAGTTGAACCCCGATCAATCTCACACTGATTCAAGGTACAGTTGTGCTCCTTATGTATCTGATCCCAGCAGGATACTACGCACTTGATTCCCTTAGCTAATCTCACCCATAACTAAGAGTTGCTACGACCCAAAGTCGAAGACTTTAATAAACAAATCTGTATCACCCAGAAAAATCTACAGGAATAGATAAATCTGTCTCCCACAGAAATACCTACGAGTTTTGTTCCGTCTTTTGATAAATCAAGGTGAACAGGAACCAATTGATATACCAGATTTATATTCCCGAAGAACATCCTAGAAATATCAATCACCTCACAATAATTTTAATCGACTAGCGAAACAAGATATTGTGGAATCACAAACGATGAGACGAAGATGTTTGTGACTACTTTTCTATCTTGCCTATCGAAGAAATTAATCTCAAGCCAATCTTACGATTGGACTCAATCACCATAGAAACAGCAAGATCAGATCACACAACTACAAAGAAAATATTTGGGTCTGGCTTCATAATCCCAATGAAGTCTTCAAGTCGTTAACCTACAGGGTCTCGGTAGAAACCTAAGGTTAAAGGGGAATCGACTCTAGATTATACAACTAGTATCACACAGGAGGTGCGTGGATTAGGTTTCCCAGTTGTTAGAGTTTTCCTTTATATAGTCTCCAAATCAGGGTTTGCAATCTAAGTTACCTTGGTAACAAAGCATTCAATATTCACCGTTAGATGAAAACCTGATTAGATTCAAGCTAATATCTTTCAACCGTTAGATCGAACTTAGCTTGTTATACACAAATGAAATGCACGTTTATTTAGGTATGTGTAACCGCACCTAAACGTGTACACCTAGTTGGTTCAACAGTAGTTAACCATATGGTTAGCCATATGAGCACTTTCATATCAACCTTATTCATCTTCACCATAACTAGTTCAAATAACTCAAAAGAACTAGTTCGAGAGTTATTCCATTGCTTATATCTCATATAAGTATATAAACACAATCGAAACAAAAATGATTTTGATTCACTCGAATCGATTCATGAACATTATAGCCACGGTTTGCAAAGATTGCATTCCTTAGTTTATATATGTCTTAGTTCACGAATAAACCGTTATTAGAAAATAACCCACTCAAGTATGCATACTGGTACGCATACTTAAGTACCCGGATTGAGTTTGTTTTCAGTTCACAAACTCCAGCAGAAATTCACAGGATGTGAACTTCCGGCAGTACGCGGACTTTAGTTCCGATTATCCTGAGCAACAAAGTACGCATACTTTGGTTCAAGGATTTTGGACTTACACAAGTATGATTTCACATACAATGTTTATATCCATTCAAGGTTATATATATTCTAAACTCTCATTTCAAACATTGAAACATTCTTAGAGGATGTTAAATAGAGGTTATTCACACACTATTTTTCATCAAAGAAATTTTCAAGATATTGAAATAATCAACATGACTTTCGTCACTTGTAAATATGAACTTGGCCAAAGCGAAAGATCACCAACACATATTTCGACAAATGGATAAGCGAGATAAACTCGAATCGAAATAGCAAATGTGTATAATCGAAGTCTATATAGCAATACGACTTTTGTCTCAAGATAGGAGATATAGTAGATAAACTTTTGAGTGATAGATAAGTTCAAGTCTCCACATACCTTTTAGTCGATGAAGTTCCACCAGTTCCTTGAGTATTTCTTCGTCTTTGCATGATAAACACTGTGGAGTCTAGAGCTTAACTACACTTTCTATCCTAGTCCGAGACTTAGCTATAAGTAGACTAGAAATCAAGACTTATAGTTTTGGCAACTAAACTTGACAAACAAGCTTGAGATAGCAACGCTGGCGAGTTCGACCGAGCAGTGCTCTAACAATCTCCCCCTTTGTCAATTTTAGTGCCAAAACTACCAATACATATGGAATACAAAATAAATAAACTTTGCAGCTTCTCTTCCACATGCATGATCTCCTTAGTTCTTCAACATTACTCAAAATCTTCGTCACTTCCAAGTACTCCAATGATTCCAAATATATTCAATGAAGCATCATCGTTATTGAAGATCCGTAGCCATAACAATGAAAAAACAAAAGCTCTCAATCATTGTTACACAGTGTCATAGTATTATTACACATCATCAAAGTTCAATTGTATCACAACTTTGAAAACAACACTATGGTGATATGTATCACTCCCATTTAGTCAATACTTCATCTCACATGAAAACCACCCCCCCTAGTCAATACTTCATCTCACATTAAAACCACTCCCCCTTACATAATGATCCGAAAACCATATGTATTTGTAGTGTGAACTACATATTAATTCCCCCCCTTTTTGTCAATAAAATTGGCAAAGGTACGAAAACTAGTGGGATCCTAATGGAATTTCCACAGAGACACTTCATGACCAAAAGAAAGCACATATCAACTTTTTAGATGCAATCATGTAGTCGAAACTAAATGCATTCATCAAGGAGTTTATAAAGATACAAGATAACCCCTATAATATTCCACATCCGCACTCCCCACAAAGATTTGGCAATAAAGCACAAGTTTAATTAAGAACTCTCCCCCATAAAATGTCATTCCCGAAAGAACAACAAAGGCGACCTTGCTTTTGCAAGAAAAGAAGGATTTCTTTGGACAACAACAAATCACATAAAAGTATGAATTTGTATCCAAAATACTCAACTAAATTAACCACAAGAGAACCATGATTAATTTAATCGGAAATGCTCAAAATAAGAGAACTTATGGAGCCACACAATATATACATAAAAATATGGATCAGGGAAGATCAATATTGCGGAATAAACAAAGATTCATTCTATCTTTTATCACTATTTGGACAATGACATACAATAGACTTAATTTTTGTAAACAAAAGCTCATCCTTTCTTCCATAAATATTGCATAATGACATAAAAGTCTTAACTTTTGTTTGTCAAAAGTTCATTCAATCTTTTATCAATACTTGCATATCGACATATGAAAGACTTAACATTTGACCACGTATGGGACAATCATAGTTCACGGACGCAAACACATATATCCCATAACAAATTGCAACATATAAAACCATGAAGATTAGTACCACAAAATCATCTTCCAAACCAACTTTAGAATTTAAACAAATAAATCTAAAAACATTGAAGTTGAAAATCGTTGGACATATCTATGTGTAATCACAATAATGGCTATTCCAAACTCTAGTTATTCTTCTTAAAAACACAAGAATAAAATTCTCATAATAAGTTTTCCTAGACATTGAGACCTCTGAAAAACTCTTTATCATCCCCGAACTCCTTGTCGTCAACATCCATGGGAACATATGGTTCGTGAAGAAAGGATTCAATTCCAACAAACCTTCTAGGCTGAAGATGTCGAGCCAGGGCCTTCTGAATTTCAAGAGTTCTCATAACAAAATCCTTTATTTGTTGAATATCCTTTCTTGTCTGCTTCAACTCTTCAATAACATCAGAAAACTTCTGAGAATTTGAAGGAACAACTCTTGGCTTCCTCACATTTCTTCTTTTTCTTTTCAAAGTTGCAGGTAATGGAGATCTTTCTTTTTCCTTCGTGATTGATGGCTTAACAATCATATTAACATCTTTTCCATCAGAAGACATGATGCTTAGTGTTGATACATGAAAAATAACTCCCCTTAACCGGGCTAGGGTGCCCCAAAAGAAGGGAAAGGCTACACGTGGAACATGGGGATTCGGGGACTAGGGCCCAAGTCGACCAATGAAGTATCCATGAGATGGAAGGGATAATGAAGGAATTAACAAGGAAGAGGAGGTCATATTAGAAAAAGGATGGCATTAGTAGTAATTAAGGAGGTTTAGGACACATGGCAAGATGTCATAAAAAGAAGGGGTTTTGGAAAGTATATATAAGGAAGGACAAGGTACAATGAAAAGACACCTCTCTCTCTCTCATACTATTCTCAGAAAAGTGGGGTCATCTTGGTACACTAGGACGGGTAGAACCCAACGAGAATTCCGGTATTAACATTTGGCGACCACACCCGGAGGCTCGTGCCTAGTCTATCATGATGCAGCCGAGTGGTACTAGCCCAAACGTGACTAACAGTCAGTTGAATAATCCGTCCCTTAATCTAGAAGGGGAGCGGATAGGGATAGTGACGGACCCAATCTTACAAGCGAGAAGACCTGAAGCGAAGCAGGAGAATGATAAGCAACTAGAGGGCGTAAGCACGTCACTCGCACAACCCACTCTAAAAGAAATGCAGAAAGAGTTGGAGGAACACATCCGCAGGGAAAGAGAGTTGAGAAGATTGCTGAAAGAAGCTAACAACGAGCAAAACGCCAAAGAAGCCTCGGAAAGCGTCGAGGATAAAGGAGAGGATCACAGAATGATGACGCAGGAGGCGATGGCCAAATTTTTCGAGACAAACTACAAAGTGGTAAAACAGAACAATTACGATTTTATGGCAAGCCCGTACACCCTTGAGATCGTGGAATATCAATATCCAGAGGGTTATACTTCACCAAAGTTCAAAGTGTATGATGGACAAGGGAATGCGCGAGAACATCTTAGCCGATTCGTCGCTTCTATGAACGTCGAGCCTCTGATGGGAAGTTATGCCTAAGGGAGTTCCCGAAGTCGTTGACTGATACGACCTTCTCTTGGTACGACAACCTAAATCCCGAAAGCATCAGCTCATGGACGGACCTGTCCACACACTTTCTAAGAACATTTTACTCTGCAAAAAGGAAATTCACGACCATCGACTTGAGTAAACGCAACCAACGATTAGGGTAAGTGGTGGGCCCGGAGATGTGTATAATTGAAGCGATAAAAACGGGGGCCTACAGTAATACCGCAAGTGCACGGTCGTCAGTTGTAGCTCGTGCAAGTACGGGTCGATCCACAGAGATCGGGTGTGTTTTGGAAGTGATTTAGCTAATTGGGTTCCTAGATTTGCTTTGGGCTTAGAAGCCTTTTGGCTTAAATTGGGCTTGAGTACTAATGGGTTTGTTCACAATAAAATGAACTGAGCTTGGGCTCAGTTAGTCTTTGAAATGCAAATGGGCTTAGGCCTTAAACTTAGGCTTTTGATTAAGCCTGAATTGGATTGGGCCTTAATAATGAACTTGGGCTTTGGTTTTGGTCTTCTGATGAGCCCAAGTTGTGCTCTGGGCTTTTGGTTTTAGAAACTGGGCTTGGTTACTGAGGACTGGGTCTTAGGCTTCACTGAAGTGAATTGGGCTCAGTTGGATTGGCCTTTGCTTGGCTGCAGGAGCAGCAAGTTCTGCACAGCAGCTGCAGGAGAAGAAGTGGCAGCAGCTTGGCAGCAGGCTTGGCAACAACAACAGCAGCAGCAGCTTGGCAGAAGCCTTGGCAGAGGCAAAGAAGCAGCAGGCACCAGTAGCAGCAGTAGGGCAGCTGCACAGCAGGTAGTAGCAGCAGCAGGAGCAAGAGCTGCACAGCAAGGCCAAAAGCAACAGCAAAAGGAGAAGTGCTGCAGGGCAAGTGAAACAGCAACAGCAGCACAAGGAGTGGTAAACAGTGGCTCTAGGCCAAATTGGAAGCAAACCAGAGAAGCAACAGAGTTGCAGGGCAGGGAAGAAACAACAAGGCAAAAGCAATGGAAGAACTAAACATCAAAAACAAAACAAAAGCAAAACAAAACAAGAATGAACCAAGGCCTAAGGCCAAGGGCAGGGTTGTGGTGAAGCTAACAGAACAAACATAGAAAAGAAATTGTGGATGGGAAGTGCAGGGAGATGGATGAGAGTTTCCTTTACCTAGCCAGTTCACCTAGGTTAAGTTCTTGTCAAATATCTAGTTAACCAACCTTACAGCCTTAGCTAACCCCTAGTATTGGCTGTCTGTTTAAGGCACAACCAATCACAGACTAACTAGGCAGTGGTTTACTAACTAATGTAGCTAATTAATTCCTTAGAGCCACCACTGACCCCTAGCATTAGTGGTCTTCTTACAGCATCACTAATCACAAATCAGTTGGGCACTTAGGAGTCTAACTAGCCTAAGCTATTTTAAGCTCAGCAAAAACCATCCTAATAGCTAACCATCATGGTTCAGTTGTTCTCTCACCCTAGTGGGGAATTAGAACATGTTGCAGTTAAGAGTCCTCATGGTTGTCAAGCATCAAAACTCAGAATAAGAACATGTGAGTTAAACAGGGGACTTACAAGCTCATGTGTAGAAACAAACACACAAACTAATTAAGACAAACATAACATGGATAATACAATCACACACAGAACACAACAGGATATAGCATAACATAACAAACATAACAGGAGCATAACAATTAACAGGAAACAATATTAAGCAGAACACATTATCATTTAACAGGACATGAAAGTCCTGGATGTTGGCTACTCCAAGCATAACCTCAACAACACCCTCACAGCTCCTATTTATACAATTCGAATTAGGGTTACACTTTCCCCCAAATTCCCAAAACAGTGAATTAGGGTTTTTGAAATTAAAGAAATTGACATGACAATTTTCACCCATACTCCTGCTGCTCTTCTTCCTGCTCCGCTTCATGTCTTCCATGCTGCTACGCTCCAGCTCGAGCTTCCTCTGCCTATCAACCTAGTTCATCGATTTCAAAACCCTAACAGAGAGAGGGAGTGTGAAATCAGTGAAATAGGTAGCATAGGATGATGGGGGAAGGATGGGTTTTGGTTGTATTTGATGTAGGGTGGTTGTAGTGGCTGGTAGGGATGATGGCGATGGCAGAAGGTGATGGTGATGGCAGAGCTGTTCTCTGCAGAGGGAAGAAGGGAGAAGAAGAAGGTGGGCTCGATGGCCAGGGCGTGTTTGTTTTGTGGGATATAAACTTAGGTGCTAGGGTGTTGAGCGAGGATAAGGATTTTTGATGTTTGGCGAATCTCCACCGTGGGATGTGGAGATGAAAGATCAATCTGACGGTGAGATGAAGTGGATCCTGCAGAGACCGTTGGATTATACAATACAACAAAATTAACGACACCAGATGGAGTTAGGTGTTGTAGTGTTAAGCGGAAGTATCGAGATTTGATGCACAGGCAAAGAAGCGACCGTAGGATCTAAATGTGATCTAATCTGAAGGCTTGGAATTTAGGAACTATGGTGTTTTGCAGGGACTTCAGATTTTGATGCACGATGAAGAAGCGACCATTGGATGATGAGATGGATCCAATCTAACGGCTGAGAATGGAGGCGGGTATGGATATAGAAAATGGGTTTGGGTAAGGGTTTTGGGCCTTGGGTATGCCAAGCCCATATCTTCTTTAAGAACAATTCTTCCTTATTGAGCCCATTCCTAGCTTTTTGGTCTTGTGCGCACCATTCTTTGCGGCTTCCTTGCGTAATTTCTTCCGGCTTTTCACTGCTCTTCAGCTCTTTTCCGCTCCGCAAGTCATCCAGACTTTATTTATTACCTAAAAATGCAAAATTAAGTAAGAAAAATATTTATTCTTGAAAACAATGAAAATACAGAATATGGGATAAAATGTAGAATTAATGCATAAAAGATGAGTTAAATGCCAAGAAAAATATATAGAAATATGCACTTTTTAGCACTCATCAAATACCCCCAAACCTGAATTTTACTTGTCCTCAAGTAAAACAAAACTAAGGAAATCCTAACTATACCACTGTCGCTGGTCTCTCGAATGCATTTAGCGTATGCACTAAGCCTTTTAAACCACTAAGTGTCCCTAGTGGACGAGTGAAGTCTCGTGAAGGTTTGCTTAGAACGTACCTACAAAGTTCTAGGTCAAAATATAAGCTCATATTCCATCAAATGTGACATGTGCAAGACAGTTTAAGCTCACAGCAAAATGGAGATGTCAATCTAGCTATTAAAGGCACAATCCTAGCACTGATAACAAAAAAAAAGACATGTGATAAGAGTGTAAAGTGTATCTACACATGTGTAAAGAAAGATCTGAAGTTATGACTATTAATCACCAAGAGATAGTTTCTCAGGCTAAGAACCAAGGTCGAAATCTAGCTAGCTGTCCGGACTTTACGAGAATTGTGAATGAGTTGGAGGTATTTCACAATTACTCGCGTTGTACATCAATGGCATACACCCTCCTTGCTTACAACACAAAAACACAAAAGATGACTATTTACATGACTCTTATTTACATTGACTATTCTCTTTTATTTTTGGAACAAGAGATGATGGAATTGATAAATACTTGATTTTTTTTTTTTTTTTGAACTAGAACTTGAAATTGATTTTTACATATGGTAGCTCTTTTGATACATAACAAAAAGAAACAAAAAATTACATGACACTTTGCAAGAGGTAGCCCTTTTTGATGCACCCAGTTAAATTCGATGGTTGTTTTTCTTAATGTAACCTCCACCTTCTATCCCAACCAACCAAAGAACAAGCTAGTCAAGTTTCGTTCAGTATTCTAAAGGGATTGGCAATCGTAACTTCCTATCAAACACCTTGAAGATCGAGGCCATACATGTATTGGTAGATCGTGCGCGTGCAAATTTCTTATCACTATGTGAATTGTGCTAGAATCAGGGTGCCTAAATATCTAGACTAAGACTCCTAATAATTACATATTTGCACAAGAGTCAACATTTCAAGGTAAATGAGCTCCATTTTTATGATTTTTCATTTTTAATTTTTTTCAATTTTGATTTTTCAATTTTTTTTTTTGGAATTTTTCAATTTTTTTCAAAAAGATGGAGTTTGTTTTCAATTATGACAAATTATCATGGTATCTACTCTATACCCCCAAACCTAAACTAAACATTGTCCTCAATGTTTCAAAATATGGAAAGAATTAAAATGCAACATATGGAAAGGGACATGCTGAGTAGAGTAAAAGGAGAGAGAATACCCGATTTCGGCGAAAGCAGAATTAAAACTCCGTTTATTCAAGGCAAAAATCCAACATATTTCAGCCGAGATCATATTGGATTAGCAAAATATATACAAAAGGAAATTTAACTAACACATTATCTACAAGAAAATTTGGTTTTTTAATGGGATTGGACTTTTTGGAAAAAAATTGGTTTTGTCGGGAGACATTTGGAAAACTTTGGTTTTTATGGGAGAAATTTTTGGTTTTTGAAATTGGGAGCAAAAGAAATATTTTTTTTTTCAAAAACAATAAAATGAAGATGCTAAAATTTGGTTTTTTGAAATGGGAGCAAGAATTTTTTTTTTTTTTTTTTTTTTTTTTTTTTTTTTTTTAAAAAAGAAAATAAGATTTGGTTTTTAAAATTGGGAGCAAGCCCACTGTTGGTCCTCTAATGGAATGAAGGAAGGCTGCGGCCCACAATCGGTTACAAGCTCAGCTGGGTTTAAAAACCCAGAATACAAATTACCAGTCCAAATTAAACAAGCTCACAAAAATTAAATACACAAGCCCACAAATTAAACAAACAAGCCCACAAATAAATTATTACAAACCCAAAATAGAAAAATAAAAAGCCCAAAAAATTGGGTTAATTATTACAAGCCCACAATTAAAAATTTGGAAGCCCACAGGTTGGGTTCTCTCAATGGAATGGGTTTAGGCTTACCTTTTTAGCACAGCCCAGCTGCTCTGATATTGTTGCAAAAACCCAGTTGGGTTTTGGTTCTTTTCCTTGGTGGCGTCCCAGCAGAGGAAAAACAGGTTCAAAACGGCAGGTCCAACAGCAAATGAAATGAAGCAGATGCAGATGCAAATGCTATGCAATGAAATACAAAATAGCTACGAAAAACACAGATAAAACACAGCACCAATCCCCGGCAGCGGCGCCAAAAACTTGATAGGCTTCTAAAAGGTCCTAAAAATTATCCCCGGCAGCGGCGCCAAAAACTTGGTGGGCCCGGAGATGTGTATAATTGAAGCGATAAAAACGGGGGCCTACAGTAATACCGCAAGTGCACGGTCGTCAGTTGTAGCTCGTGCAAGTACGGGTCGATCCACAGAGATCGGGTGTGTTTTGGAAGTGATTTAGCTAATTGGGTTCCTAGATTTGCTTTGGGCTTAGAAGCCTTTTGGCTTAAATTGGGCTTGAGTACTAATGGGTTTGTTCACAATAAAATGAACTGAGCTTGGGCTCAGTTAGTCTTTGAAATGCAACTGGGCTTAGGCCTTAAACTTAGGCTTTTGATTAAGCCTGAATTGGATTGGGCCTTAATAATGAACTTGGGCTTTGGTTTTGGTCTTCTGATGAGCCCAAGTTGTGCTCTGGGCTTTTGGTTTTAGAAACTGGGCTTGGTTACTGAGGACTGGGTCTTAGGCTTCACTGAAGTGAATTGATGCTCAGTTGGATTGGCCTTTGCTTGGCTGCAGGAGCAGCAAGTTCTGCACAGCAGCTGCAGGAGAAGAAGTGGCAGCAGCTTGGCAGCAGGCTTGGCAGCAACAACAGCAGCAGTAGCTTGGCAGAAGCCTTGGCAGAGGCAAAGAAGCAGCAGGCACCAGTAGCAGCAGTAGGGCAGCTGCACAGCAGGTAGTAGCAGCAGCAGGAGCAAGAGCTGCACAGCAAGGCCAAAAGCAACAGCAAAAGGAGAAGTGCTGCAGGGCAAGTGCAACAGCAACAGCAGCACAAGGAGTGGTAAACAGTGGCTCTAGGCCAAATTGGAAGCAAACCAGAGAAGCAACAGAGTTGCAGGGCAGGGAAGAAACAACAAGGCAAAAGCAATGGAAGAACTAAACAGCAAAACAAAACAAAAGCAAAACAAAACAAGAATGAACCAAGGCCTAAGGCCAAGGGCAGGGTTGTGGTGAAGCTAACAGAACAAACATAGAAAAGAAATTATGGATGGGAAGTGCAGGGAGATGGATGAGAGTTTCCTTTACCTAGCCAGTTCACCTAGGTTAAGTTCTTGTCAAATATCTAGTTAACCAACCTTACAGCCTTAGCTAACCCCTAGTATTGGCTGTCTGTTTAAGGCACAACCAATCACAGACTAACTAGGCAGTGGTTTACTAACTAATGTAGCTAATTAATTCCTTAGAGCCACCACTGACCCCTAGCATTAGTGGTCTTCTTACAGCACCACTAATCACAAATCAGTTGGGCTTTTAGGATTCTAACTAGCCTAAGCTATTTTAAGTTCAGCAAAAACCATCCTAATAACTAACCATCATGGTTCAGTTGTTTTCTCACCCTAGTGGGGAATCAGAACATGTTGCAGTTAAGAGTCCTCATGGTTGTCAAGCATTAAGACTCAGAATAAGAACATGTGAGTTAAACAGGGGACTTACAGGATCATGTGTAGAAACAAAACACACAAACTAATTAACACAAACATAACATGGATAATACAATCACACACAGAACACAACAGGATGTTACATTTACACATGAACACAACATTAACAGCACAAACAAATGATCATTTAACAGAACTTGAAAGTTCTGGATGCAGGCTAGTCCAAACATAACCTCAACAACACCCTCACAGCTCCTATTTATACAATTCGAATTAGGGTTACACTTTCCCCCAAATTCCCAAAACAGTGAATTAGGGTTTTTGAAATTAAAGAAATTGACATGACAATTCTCACCCATACTCCTGCTGCTCTTCTTCCTGCTCCGCTTCATGTCTTCCATGCTGCTACGCTCCATCTCGAGCTTCCTCTGCCTATCAACCTAGTTCATCGATTTCAAAACCCTAACAGAGAGAGGGAGTGTGAAATCAGTGAAATAGGTAGCATAGGATGATGGGGGAAGGATGGGTTTTGGTTGTATTTGATGTAGGGTGGTTGTAGTGGCTGGTAGGGATGATGGCGATGGCAGAAGGTGATGGTGATGGCAGAGCTGTTCTCTGCAGAGGGAAGAAGGGAGAAGAAGAAGGTGGGCTCGATGGCCAGGGCGTGTTTGTTTTGTGGGATATAAACTTAGGTGCTAGGGTGTTGAGCGAGGATAAGGATTTTTGATGTTTGGCGAATCTCCACCGTGGGATGTGGAGATGAAAGATCAATCTGACGGTGAGATGAAGTGGATCCTGCAGAGACCGTTGGATTATACAATACAACAAAATTAACGACACCAGATGGAGTTAGGTGTTGTAGTGTTAAGCGGAAGTATCGAGATTTGATGCACAGGCAAAGAAGCGACCGTAGGATCTAAATGTGATCTAATATGAAGGCTTGGAATTTAGGAACTATGGTGTTTTGCAGGGACTTCAGATTTTGATGCACGATGAAGAAGCGACCATTGGATGATGAGATGGATCCAATCTAACGGCTGAGAATGGAGGCGGGTATGGATATAGAAAATGGGTTTGGGTAAGGGTTTTGGGCCTTGGGTATGCCAAGCCCATATCTTCTTTAAGAACAATTCTTCCTTATTGAGCCCATTCCTAGCTTTTTGGTCTTGTGCGCACCATTCTTTGCGGCTTCCTTGCGTAATTTCTTCCGGCTTTTCACTACTCTTCAGCTCTTTTCCGCTCCGCAAGTCATCCAATCTTTATTTATTACCTAAAAATGCAAAATTAAGTAAGAAAAATATTTATTCTTGAAAACAATGAAAATAGAGAATATGGGATAAAATGTAGAATTAATGCACAAAAGATGAGTTAAATGCCAAGAAAAATATATAGAAATATGCACTTTTTAGCACTCATCAGTAAGACATAGGGAAGTATATCACTCGGTTTCGTCATTTCGCGCTGGATTGCCATGAGGACATTAAAGAAGATGCACTAGTAGAGATCTGCATACGCGGAATGATACCGTGTTTCAATAAAATCCTGGTGAACTTCCGATTCCCAACCTTCGTCGAGCTGGAAGAAGCGGCAGCAAGAATCACCGATTGTGTTAAAGAAAGCAACTCGGATTATGTTTGGCGCAATGCGGTCAACACTGTGTCAACAACACCAAGGAACACCCGCGTAAACAACAACCAAGAAGGCTGGGGCCCGCAAACAAATCGATTATATATGGATAAACCGCTTCCTCCCCCATGTCCCTGTAATAAAGAGCAGATCATCGGGCTCTTAGAGAAGTGGGTGGCGAATAAAGAAATTCAGATGCCTCCAACGAGGGAGGATCCCACCGATACCCAGAAGAGCAACGCCAGGTGTTGTCACTTCCATTGCAGAGTAAAACACCCCACGATCGACTGCTATAACCTAAGAAGAATGTTTCAGAAGAAACTGGAAGTGGGCGAAATCGAAATGGGAGATCCCGAGGGAGGAAAAGCAATTCAAAATCATGTAATGATGCTTTCTCATGATCCCAGCGGAGACGAATGACAACCATGGGAAGAAAAGGATGAAGAAGCATGCGAGGTTACCATGGAAGGTCGCACATTTACAAATACAGATGGTGTCACTAGCAAATTCGCGGGTACAGTGTTGGCCCAGCAGTTTTTTGACTCACTGGGTTTTAGCGAGGATCAGAGCAGGGAAACGTCCAAAGCTATTGAATCAATTGCGACAGGAAAGCCTTACGATTCCCTCCCCAAAGAAGCTATCGTATTCACAGATAAGGATATTTGCTATCCGGGAGAGCACCTTAGACCCTTATACCTGACTGCGTATATCAATGAGGTTCCTTTGAAGAGGGCCTTCGTAGATGGTGGCTCATCTTTAAATCTAATCTCTACACATACACTAGACTTACTTGGAGTACAACAGTTGGCAATTATAATGCGATGCACAACGGTGAAATGATTTGGAGAGCATACTCAAACGGCGATTAGGATTTTCCATTTGATTATGAAGATTGGTCCCATTCGTGGGCTCACCCCTTTCTATGTACTAGAAGATGACACGACATTCCATGTACTGCTAGGGTGAGGGTGGTTACTCAACCATAAAGTGGTAGCGTCGGCATATCATCAGTGTGTCAAAACTAACATAGGAGGAAGGCAATTTCGGATACCAGCCACGAGCCACCCCTTTGACCCGGAAGAAGCTTACATGGCATATGCGGTTTTTTATGATTTGACTAAGGAGACGGATGAAATCCCTGACGTAAAACTTACCCCGCTGCTGAAATGAAGCGAGGAAGAGAAAACGGAGCCGACTAAGTCAGTCTTCAGCCCGTCCAGGATGACATCCTCAGCGGTAAGAAAGCGGAAACACGAAGAGCAACCTAGGTTCCAGCGTTTCTCAAGACCAGACGGGGGACACGTGTACCGTTTATAGCAATTAACCGAGGGAGCGTCCACAAGCATGCAAAAATCCGGCACACTTGATGTAGAGTCCCCTTCGGACGAGCAAAACCTCAGCAAGCTCCCATACAATAAAATCGATGATGAGGAATTACGAGAATTACTTAATATGAGCACGCAGTCCGCAGAAGAGCGAGCCCCCAAAGATCTCACCATGGACGGTATAGAAGAAATCAACATCGGAACAGAGGAAGACAAGCGGCCGATCATGATCAGTAA
Organism: Papaver somniferum; assembly: GCF_003573695.1. Taxonomy (NCBI): domain Eukaryota; kingdom Viridiplantae; phylum Streptophyta; class Magnoliopsida; order Ranunculales; family Papaveraceae; genus Papaver; species Papaver somniferum. The sequence goes on from NC_039360.1 coordinate 194,671,766, forward strand.
AAGCTTGGGCGCGGAAGAAAGGGAAGCATTGATCGCCTTGCTCAGGGAATACAAAGACGTTTTCGCTTACGATTATGACGAAATGCCGGGCCTAGATAGCATCCTCGTAGCTCATAACCTCGGGGTATCTCCTGAATTCCAGCCAATAAAACAAATAAGTAGAGAGAGCCCGAGGACTACCTCTCTCGCAATAAAAGAAAAAGTGGAACGATTGCTGAAAGATCCGATGCTGCGTAGACTATAGGGATCTCAACCGGGCCTGGCCCAAAGATGATTTCCCACTGCCTAACATCGACCTGACGCTGGACGCGACTAGAGGGAAAACGCACTTCTCATTCATGGATGGGTTTAACGGGTATTACCAAATAAAGATATACTAAGAAGATGCAAAGAAGACTGCCTTCCAAACTCCATATAGGAATTTCTACAACGTCGTGATGCCCTTCGGGATAAAAAATGTCGGCGCCACGTATCAGCGCGCTATGACATCCATATTCCATGATCTACTGCATCAGGCGGTAGAGGTATACGTAGACGACATCGTTGTTAAGACCTCAAAAACTGAGAGCCATGAATCTCACCTGAAGGCGGTGTTCGAAAGATGTAGGAAATACCAACTCAAGATGAACCCACTCAAGTGCGCCTTTGGGGTAACATCGGGGAAGTTCTTGGGATTCGTTGTAACCAATGAAGGAATTCAGGTGGATCCAAGTAAGGTCGAGGCGATTATGACTATGGTACCACCGGCTAATACCAAGGAGCTCCAGGCGTTTATAGGATGAATATCTTATATACGGTGTTTCGTGCCTGGTTCGACGTTTTTGCCCCTGTTAAGGAAAGGACTATTTTCAAGTGGGAAGAAACTCAACAGGCCGCGTTTGAAAAACTGAAGCAATGCCTTATCAGCCCCCAAGTCCTCAAACCACCAATAAAAGGGGTGACTCTTTACTTATACACGACGTTCGCGAACTCAGCCGTAGGGGCGGTCCTGGCACAAGATATGAGAGGAAACGAATTATCACCTATCTACTATGTGAGACACGTTTTAAGAGATGCGGAATTGAGATACCCACAAGTGGAACAAGTATGCCTAGCTCTCATCTACGCAACACAGAAGCTAAGGCCGTATCTTCTAACACATAAGACGATCGTCGTAGCCGCGGAAAAGCCCATAGCGTATCTCGCCTCTAAGCCTCTCCTAACTGGGAGAACAGCCCAATGGCTGTTACAATTATCAGAGTTCGAACTCGATTATCAGCGACCTAAAGGAGTGCGAGGAAAAGCGATCGCCTATCTAATTGCCATGTTTGCTGGGGAAAGAGATGACGGAATTCATGACCGGGTGCCAGGATAGGTAGCCGCCGCCGATTTTAACAAGCCTTGGACCATGTTTTTCGATGGGCCGTCATATGATACCGTTGGAGGAGCGGGAGTAGTGTTCGAAGCACCACAAGTAGAATTGTTCTCATATTCGTTCAAGTTGGACTTCCCCTGCAGTAACAATGTTGCTGAATATGAAGCTTTGATCCTAGGGCTCAGGATGGCGAAGGATCTTGGCATAGGAGGCGTCGAGATAAAAGGAAACTCGAGGTTGGTAACCAATCAAGTCAACGGGGACTTCCACGTCAAAGAACCACATTTATCCCCATATCGAGCAGAGGCCCAAAACCTGATAAGTCAAACAGGGTCGACCCTAGATCATACAGGTAGAGGCAAGAACAGACACGCATACGCCCTGGAAACACTATCTAGCAAGATACAACTAAATAATAAGGAAGAGGGTACAGTAACAGTCAGAAGGAAAGAGTTACCAAGCACCTGGAAAGAAGACATGGCCTTCGAAGAAGAAGATGATTGGAGGCAGAATTACATCGATGACTTGAACAAAATAGACGAGGATCGTGTAATACCTACCCAAACTCTGAAACAGTTCGTATTGATCCAAGGAGCTCTTTACTATCGAGCAGCAGGGGGATCTCTTGCCATATGTGTGGGTAAGAGAGAAGCGGAAAAGATACTCCAGGAGCTACATGCGACAACATGTGGGAAAACCGCAACGGTCACCTCTACAAAAAGCTTCAGAGGAGAGGGGTACACTGGCCCAGCATGTCGGCACAAGCAGCGGCCCTCCAAGACATTTGCGCTGACTTCCAAGCCCCACCACAACCCGCAAAGGTCTGCACAGTCGACGGGGTAGATTGGAGACTACCGTACATGGATTTCATCCAAAACGGTAAATTATCCAACGACAGGAAAGCGGCCCTAAAAATTCAAAATAAATAGGCGCGTTTTTTCATGCATGAGGGGATCCTCTATCGCAGAAGCTACAATAACGCAATACTAAGGTGCTTATCAGACGAGGAGGATGCTGAAGTAATGACTCGGTCACACAATACAGAACATCAAGGAATGCGGAAGTTATTCCTGCAGCTCTATGAAGGCGGGTTTTACTGCCCACTATGGAAAGTGATACCGCAGAATACATCAGAAAATTCCTCAACTGCCAAACACATGGGAACCTAATCAAAACACCCCACACCCTACTGCATAGCATGGTAACACCATGGCCGTTCCACAGTTGGGCTTTAGACATTATAGGGAAGATCAACCCGATGTCCTCAAAGCGCCATAAGTACATAATAACCGCCACTGAGTATACCACGAAATAGGTCGAAGCGATACCTCTCAAAGACTATGCGGGCGACCATCGCAACATTTATCAAAGAGTACATCATCTGCAGATTCGGCACACCCATGATTATCATGGAAGATAATGCAAAATCGTTCGTAAAAAAAGACGTGATATATTTGCTACATCAATATAATGTGAGGCTTCATACGTCGACCCCCTAGTATCCTCAAGGGAACGGGCAAGCCGAGGCGAACAATAAGATGCTGATCCGGGTCTTGAGCAGGACAGTGGAAGACCACCCTAGAGAGTGACATGAGCAGCTCCCGCTCGCAGTATGGACATACAGAATCTCGAAACGAAGTTCCACGGTGGCGTCACCTTATTATCTGGTCCATGGGGAGGACGCGATATTGCCGGCAGAGATTTCAATTCCATCCGCGTGGGTAGCAATGGCTAGTCATACGACTCCGGACGAAGTAAGTCGCTTTGCCCATTTAGATACAATAGAAGAGAGGAGAGCCCAGACAGAACGGTTTGCTGAGGCATACATGAAGCGCACAGAAAATTATTATAATCAGAATGTAAAGGAAAGGAGATTCGAGGTAGACGATTTGGTCCTTCGCTCCTCATGTGCAAAGGAATGCTAGTGCAGGAAAATTCACCGTAAACTGGGAAGGACCTTTCAGAGTAAGAAAGGTAGCAGAGAGCGGGTATTACAAGCTCAGACGCATGAATGGCACGAAGATCAAGTCACCGATCAATGGTAAATGGCTAAATAAGTTTTATGCATGAACAGATCAATGTAAAACCATCATTTCGAATAAAGACCAAATTTTGATATATGATTCGTAACATCTATCAAGGTCGCGGGAATGCCAATGGCGCCCGAATCGACTGACAAAAAGGCTGCGGGAGTGCCAATGGCGCCCGACCGGCTGACAAATTTACTAAAGGTTGCAGGAATGCCAATGGTGCCTGATCGACTGACAAAAGGTTGCGGGAACGATAATGGCACCCGATCGACTGACAAAAGACCGCGGGAGTGCCAATGGCGCCCGATCGGCTGAAAAATTTACTATAGGTTGCAGGAATGCCAATGACGCCTGATTGACTGACAAAAGGTTGCGGGAATGCTAATGGCGCCCGATCGATTGACAAAAGGCTGCGGGAGTGCCAATGGCGCCGATCGGCTGACAAATTTACTAAAGGTTGCAGGAATGCCAATGGCGCCTGATCGACTGACAAAAGGTTGCGGGAATGCTAATGGCGCCCGATCGACTGACAAAAGGCCGCTGGAGCGCCGATGGCGCTCGATCGGCTGATAAATTTACTAAAGGTTGCAGGAATCCCAATGGTGCCTGATCGACTGAAAAAAGGTTGCGGGAATGCTAATGGCGCCCCATAGACAAAAGGCCGCGGGAGTGCCAATGGCGCCCGATCGGCTGACAAATTTAGTAAAGGTTGCAGGAATGCCAATGACGCCTGACTGGCAAAAGGTTGCGGGAATGCTAATGGCGCCCCATCGACTGACGAAAGGCCGCGGGAGCGTCAATGGCACCCGATCGGCTGACAAATTTACTAAAGGTTGCAGGAATGCCAATGACGCCTGATCGACTGACAAAAGGCTGCGGGAGTGCCAATGGCACCCGATCAGCTGACAAAAGATTACGGGAATGCCAATGGCTCATAACCAACCAATTTAACACACATCCTGCCCTCTCAATCCCCTGTCAAGAAAAACAAAGGGGGAGTAGGCGCGTTTAACATACATCCCCCCCACCCCCTGTCAAGAAAAACGAAGGGGGGATTCGGCGCCTTCAACAAACATCCTTCCCTCCCAAGCCCTGTTAAGAAAAACTAAAGGGGGGGGAGTAAGCACGTTGAACATACATCCCGCCCTCCCAAACCCTATTAAGAAAAACGAAGGGGGGAGTATGCGCGTCGAACATACATCCCCCCCCCCCCCCAAATCCTGTCAAGAAAAACGAAGGGGGGTAGGTGCGTTTAACATGCATCCCGCTCTCCCAAACCCTGTCAAGAAAAAACGAAGGGGGGAGTAGGCGCGGTTAACATACATCCCGCCCTCCCAAAACCTGTTAAGAAAAATGAAGGGGGGAGTCGGCGTGTTTAACATACATCCCACCCTCCCAAACCCTGTCAAGAAAAAACTAAGAGAGGAGTAGGCGCGTTTAACATACATTCCGCCCTCCCAAACCCTGTTAAGAAAAACGAAGGGGGGAGTAGGCGCGTTGAACATACATCCCCCCCCCCAAACCCTGTCAAGAAAAGCGAAGGGGGAGTAGGCGCGTTTAACATACATCCCGTCCTCCCAAACCCTGTTAAGAAAAACGAAGGGGGAGTAGGCGCGTTGAAAATACATCCCTCCCTCCCAATATCTGTCAAAAAAACGAAGGGGGGAGTAGGCGCATTTAACATACATCCCGCTAATAAAGAAAAGAAGAGAGGAGGATGGAATAGGGGGACGGAATAAGCATATCCTTAACTAAACCTACATTATATAGAATAAACACCCGAGTACAAAAGAAAGCTAAAAAAACAAAAAAAATGTCGTCTGTCACTCATCATCTGATAGTAACACGCGACAATGAGCAATGTCTTCATATATGGACTGCACCATCAAGAGCACTTCCTCACGCTGATCAATAGCAGTAGCCAATGATGATTTTGTGTACAGGAGGTCAACCAGCGAGGGTATTGGTGCCAATGAAAGAATGTAACCGTGAAGAACATATGCCATCTAGAGTGAAAGAAAGAAACATACAATAAAAGAAAGAAGCAGACAAGTTGCACATTTATAGAGAGCTATGAAAACACGAACGGTTACAACGACCGCAAGAACCATGGCTGACACGTGGACAACACTAAAGGGAAACCGAATCTCGAGAAACCGCGTCTCTGGAGAATCGGATACTCCCACAATTTCAAACCCTAAAATTATAGAGAAGTACCAAAAAAAGAGAAGGGGAGAAGCAAAAAAATATATATAATCTAGTCTGCCAATAATGAACGACAATGAGCAACATCTACATCCAGAGCCTCCACCATCAAGCGACTGTCGCTGACTTTTGTGTCAGCCAAGCGCAAATTTTGATCAGCCTCGTGAACTCGCTTCATGATAGCCTAAATAATCCTGTCCTCGGCCCCAGCTCCTTGGGAAATTGAAAGGGTATCCTCATGTTCATCATATTCTCTGCGCGTTTTATCTCGATGGAATGAACGAAGGGTACATAACATTCCCGCTTCCTCTCTTAGTGAAAAAGCGGGGGTCTAACAACACCACCCAATATTTCGCTTAGCAATCTATATGTACTAACTGCGAAATACTTTCTAGAGAATCAACCAAACAGTCAGACTCAATCTAGGTAAAAGTATCTCAAGAAGTTAATATCTCTCTCTTGTTTTGATTTACTCAAGCTAATAGAAATCATCGAGTTTTTAATCAAACACAAGGAACAACTTGGATGGTATCAAAGATCAATATCCAAGGATCAATCAATGACACTCAACAAAAAAAAGTTGGATTACTCTAATTGATGATCTAAACTCACAACTTGTATTATTTCAATTATAAAGATAAAACAATATAATGCGAAAATTGAAATAACACAGACACCAGAAATTTTGTTAACGAGGAAACCGCAAATGCAGAAAAACCCCGGGACCTAGTACAGATTGAACACACATTGTATTAAGCCGCTACAGACACTATCCTACGCCAAGCTAACTTCGGACTGGACTATAGTTGAACCCCAATCAGTCTCCCAATGATTCAAGGTACAATTGTACTCCCTACGCCTCTGATCCCAGCAGGATACTGCGCACTTGATTCCCTTAGCTGATCTCACCCACAACTAAGAGTTGCTACGACCCAAAATCGCAGGATTTGACAATAAACAAATCTGTCTCACACAGAAAAGTCTATTAAAGGATCAATCTGTCTCCCACAGATAAACCCTAAAAGGTTTTATTCCGTCTTTTGATAATAATCAAGGTGAACATGAACCAATTGATAATCCGGTCTTATATTCCCGAAGAACAGCCTAGAGTTATCAATCACCTCACAACAATCTTAATCGTATGATAGCGAAACAAGATGTTGCGGAATCAAAAACAATGAGACGAAGATGTTTGTGATTACTTTTTATATCTTGCCTATCGGAGATATCAATCTCAAGCCAATCAATCTGATTGTACTCGTACGATAGAAGATGCAAGATCAGATCACACAACTACGATAAAAGTAGTATCGGTATGGCTTCACAATCCCAATGAAGTCTTTAAGTCGTTAACCTAGTTTTAGAAGAAGAAAACCAAAGGTTAAAGGAGAACCGACTCTAGTATGCAAACTAGTATCACATGTGAGGTGTGGGGATTAGTTTTGCACAGATTCTAGAGTTCCCCTTATATAGTCTTTCAAATCAGGGTTTGCAATTAAGTTACCTTGGTAACAAAGCAATCAATATCCACCGTTAGATGAAAACCTGATTTAGATTCAATCTAATATATCTCAACCGTTAGATCAAAAACTTAGCTTGTTATACACACTTGACAATGCACTCTTCTAGGTTTGTTAACCGTACCCAAACGTATGCACTTGTTGGTTCAACAATAGTTAACCAAAAGGTTAGCCATATGAGCATTTCATACCAACCACGTTCTTCTTCACCATAACTAGTTCAAATGAATTCAAATGAACTAGTTAGAGAGTTGTTCAATTGCAAGGTAATCTCATGTACTACATAAGACACAATTGAAACAAAGATAAATTGATTCACTCGAATCGGTTCATGAACTTTTATAGCCACGGTTTTCAAACTGCATTCCTTAGTCTTTTTAAGTTTAAGTTCATAAATCATCTTCAAATATATAACCTTCTCAAGTTCGCAGACTAGGTTCGCGGACTTAAGTTACCAGGCAGAGTTTACAAACTCCAGCAGAAATTCTCGGGTATGAATTCCTCGCCAGTTCGCGGACTGGGTTCGCGGACTGAGTTTCACGCAAATAGTTTGCCAACTCCAGCAGAAATTCTCGGGTTTGAGAACTTCGGCAGTTCGTGGACTGAGTTCGCAGACTTGGCTCACACCATTCTTCCGGTTCTCTTGATCACCAAAGTTCGCAAACTTTGTTTCAAGGAATATGACTTATACATAAATGTGTTTCCACAACAATTCTTATGTCCACCATTGGTTATGTAATCTAAACTCTCATTTCAATCATTGAAACATTCTTAGAGGATGTTATATAGTTGTTACACCATTTCTCGTCATACAAATTTTCAAGATGATTGAACATATCATGACTTTCGTCACATGGTAAAGATAAACCTGGTTAAAGCGAAAAGCTTACCAACTCATATTTCGAGATATAGATAGGCGAGGTATACTCCGCTCGAAATACCAAATGTGTATAATCAAAGTCTATATATATAGCATACGACTTCTTGTCTCAAATAGTATGAGATAAAGTATATATACTTTTGAGTGATAGATAAGTTCAAGTCTTCACTTACCTTTTTGTCGAGAAGTTCCACCGGTTCCTTGAGTAGTTCTTCTACTTGTATGATGAATCGCCATGAAGTCCTTGAGCTCAACTATACTTTCTATCCTAGTCCGAGACTTAGCTATAATAGACTAGAAATCAAGACTTATAATTTTGATCACTAACATTGACAAACATGCTTGAGATAGCAACGCATGCGAGTTCGACCAATCAATGCTCTAACAATCTCCCCTTTGTCAATTTTAGTAAGAAAATTATCAATATATATGGAATAAAAAAAAGATAAAGAAACTTTAGTAGCTCCTATTCCACATGTCTAATCTTCAATATTCCTCGAAATCATTGTCACTTCCAAGTACTCCAATGATCCCAAAGGTTGTAAGTTTAGCATCACCACTGTTGAAGATCCGTAGATATAACAATGAGAAAGCATCGGTCTCGATCATTGTTTTATACAATGTCATAGTATTATTACACAGTGTCAAAGTTCAATTGTATCACAACTTCAACAATAATACTATGGCGATATGTATCACTCCTCCTTAGTCAATATTCCATCTCACATGGAAACCACTCCCCCTTACACAATGATCCGGAAACCGTATGTATTTGTAGTGTGAACTACATATGAATTCTCCCCCTTTTTGTCAATAAATTGGCAAAGGTACAAGAACGGGATCATAATGAAATTTTCGAGAGAGACATTTCAGGACAAAAGGAAAAAAATACATACCAACTAATTTAGATGCAATCATAAAGCCGAAGCTAAATGCATTCATCAAGGAGTTTAAAGATACAAGATAACCCCTCTAAAATTCCATTTCCGCACACCCCTCAAGATATGACCATTAAGCACAAGTTCAAAAGAACTCTCCCCCGTTTGATGTCATTCCCGAAAGAACAACAAGAGCAACCTTAATTTCGAAAGAAAAGAAGGATTTTTATTGGACACCAAAAACCATTGGAATGATTTTCTATATCCAAAAACTCAATTAAATTAGTCACAAGTAAACCCATGATTAATTTAATCGGAATACGCAATCAAATTAAACACAAAAAGTGATCAATTCAATTGATTATGCTCAACATAAGAGAACTTATGGACACACGAAAATACTCAACTAGATTAATTACAAGAGAACCCATAATTAATCTAATCGGAATATACAACCAAGCTAATCACCAAAGTAATCAATTTAATTGTCATTTTTTTTGCTCGACATAAGAAAACTTACGAAGCAATAACTAAATAACCAAACAAGATGATTAATTTAGTTCAATATGCTCGACATAACATATCTCACGGAACACCAACTAAGCTAAAAAATCAACTTGATTTTATAGTGCTCAACATAAGACACATTTCGGAGCCTCATGGTAATACATAAAATATGGATCAGGGATGATCAATACTGCGGAATACACAAGGATTTATTCTATTTTCCAGCACTATTTGCATAAAGATATTAACAGAAATAATCCTTGAAAACAAAAGATTTTAACCTATCTTCCATCAAATATTTGACAATATAGGCTTAACTTTTGTATTTGTCAAAAGTACATTCATTTTTTTATCAATACGTGAATACCGATCACGAATGACGTTACTTTTGACAAAGTATGGGACAAACATAGTTCACGGAAGTAAACACCAATATCCCATAACAAATTGCAATATAACAAATCATAAAGATTAATACTTCAAAAACATCATCTTCCAAATAGTTTTTAGAATTTAAACCAATAAACCTAAAAAATAACAAGAAGATGAAAAATAATAGTTATGTGTAGTCACAATCATTGCTATTTAAAGCACTAGTTATTCTTCCAATTAAATCAAAAAGAAGACATACTAGGCAACAATATCTTTGAGAAATTCTTTATCATTCCCGAACTTCTTGTCGTCAACAGCCATTGGAACATAAAGTTTGTGGAGATAGGAGTTAATATCGACAAACCGTCTTGGATAATGATGTCGAACCAGGGCTTTCTGAATTTCCAAAGATCTTAAAACGCAAGCCTTTATTTCATGAATCTCCTTTCTTACTTCCTTTAAATCATCAAGAACGTCGGAAAACTTCTGAGAGTTAGAAGGGACGGCCCTTGGATTTCTTGTATTCCTCCTCTTTCTTTTCAAGGACGGAGTTACTGGAGATTTCTATTTTTCCTTGATTGATGGCTTAACAATCATGTTGACATCTTTTTCATCCAAAGACATGATGCTTAGAGAACAATTATAAACAACTGGTTTTTGTGAGTGGAATTCACAATCTCATCAAGCAGTCTTAAGATTTAAAGGATATCAGAGAGGAAAACATTGCATATTTCTACACCTTTTTATTGGAAATTATCTCATCTTTTGTGCTTTAAAATCATATATTATCCCAAATTCTGTATTTTCATTGTATTCAAGAATACATATATTTACTAATTAATTTTGTGTTTTTAGGTACTAAATAAAGCTTGGATGAATTGAGAAGCCAAAAGAGCATAGGAATGGCGGCTAGCGACAATCGGAAGAGAGACATCACCAGGTTCCCGCGAGAAAGCCGTGAAGCGCGAAGGAACAATGCGTAAAGAGCTTCTGCAATCCGTTTGCACTCGTTCCGCAATCCGCTTGCAAAGCCTTAACCGAGTCATGGTCTTGGTAGAGAACCCAAATCCAAAATTCAAACCCGTTCCTAACCTGAGCCGTCAGATTTTACTTAGTAGCTCAGCATCCAATAGCTCATCCATTCAGAACATCAATATCTGAAGCAACTGCTCAACACCCAAGCCTCCTCATCTTCTTTTCACTGTCGAACAAAAACCCAATCTTTTCCCCTTCATTTCTCATTACTTCTCTTGTAGAACCACCAGTACCACCTCCTTCATCTCAATTACTCCATCCCCCCCCCCCCCCCCCCCCGACCATTTCTGCTCTCAACTTCCATCATAAACGCCATCAATTAATCCTCTAATTCCTATCTCTCTCAACCTTATCTCCTTACCAAGAACAGTAAACCTAGAAGCTAGGTTTGAGAGAGATATAATTAGGGTTATCTTCTCCAACAGCTGGAAGAGTAGGTTTGCAGAGATGAATTGAAGAGGGAAAACGCGTTTTGGTGAGTGGGATTTCATTAAATTACCGAATTGAAGATGAGTTGAGAAAATTTTGTATAAATAGAGGCTTGCTTCTCTGTAACAAATGATCCAAAATTAGCTGGGTCAATTGTCTAGTTTAATTTCATTGTGTTTGCACCCTGTCATCATGTTCTAAATTCACCTGCTAGGGTTTAGATGAAGCCCTAGTTTGCTACTTGTTATTCATGTTAATGGCAGTAACCTTGTTGTGCTTAATTATCTTAGAATAAAATTCAACCTTAGGACTTCAATACTTTAATTTCACAGTGTATGCCATGTATCCATTGTAGTTAGAATAATACTGTGTTGAAGAACTACAAATCATGCTTAATCCCATATATTAATCTTTTGATTAGCTGTGCCCTGAAAAGACAGTTAATTCCTAGGAAAAATACCTTAGTTGTGATTGAATTATTCATATCAAAGTGACCTTAGATATACAGAGGATTGACATCCCTTTTGTTATCAGATATAAGGACAAGGTTAGTGTTATGAGCAGAATAACTAGTATAAGTTAGTGGTGGACTCAAAGGCCCTAGTACCCTCCTCATCATTTGTTCTACTTACATCTTGTTTTGCTTCTTGCTTTACTATTTCTGTTACTATCCAATATCTTTGTCGTATCGACCCAACCAAACAACTTTTGTGTTACTCTTGTTCTAAATCAGTAAGACCATATAATCGACTCTACACCCACCTTGTCCCTGAGGATCGACATGTATTTGCCTTGTCTACAATATGACGATGTGCACTTGCAGTTTATTGTAGGTATTGTTTATTAGCCTACCAAGTTTTTGGCGCCGCTGCCGGGGACTCGGTAGTGGTGTAGCTGAAGTTCTTCTTTACTTTACTGATTTTCAGTTAATATTGTAAATATGTTCTAGATTTTCTTTTGTAATTGTAGATGTAGCTTGTTTTCTTTAGCATATTAGCTGTAGTTTAACTTCAAACATATCTGCATCTTTGATTCTTTTCTTTCTATCATCTACATGCAACTAGACTCATCTCGCAACATTTGTTTGTAATTCTGTAGCTTTGATGTGTACTACAGTTTGTTTAGTCCATTTGTTCTTACAATCTGCATTCTTTTATTTTTAGTTAGTCAACTTTGCATCGTTGTCCTGTATCATTCCATCCCTGCGAATCAACTTTAGTTTTGGTCAGTTTACTCTATATCTACCTGTTAGATTGCATCTCATCCTATTCTGCATCTGTAAATTTCCAGCTCACTTAAATTGCTTCAGTAGCTGAACATATTCCATCATAACCTAGACTTTGTAGCTTTTCATAAACATCTCATCTGTAGTCTAAGCATCTTGTTTAAGTAGTTCTGTTAGTTCAATAATATTCAAAATTTATTGAGTTAATCTGTAATATAGTATCTCTCCTGATAGTCGCACCATTTAGCTGTACTTTGCATTCCATTCCCATTCATGGTTAACGCCTCCCTGTAATATACCCATCCAAACATTCTGCATCTCATCTATTTCCATTCTGTCCTGTCAGTAAAAACTAGATATGCAGTTAGCACTTCAGTATCGTTGGTAATATCAATCTTGCTGTGGAATTCTAACTGACAGTGGTAAAAAGCTTACTTCTATTATTTCCTTGTTTTATCTGCGCAATTCTCTGTACTGATAATCTTCTTGAGAAATCAGGTGCCTGCGATATTGTTGTTAAAACCAACGAGAAGAAGGAGAAAAGGGAGCAGAGTATAGCAGTTATTGTGGCTAAAACCGGTTGGTGTCATTCCTGAACCTCATTACACTCTATATATCTGTATGAATAAAAACCATGATAACCTGATACACTAGCTGCCTTACTAAGCAATATTTCAGACATGCAATTTCTGGTATTCATGAGCAGGATTCTGTGACATCTGAGTGAACTGTTTGATTAATATCCATCATTCAATCTCTGATCCTTTTATGCTCTGACTGTTTATGCCATTCTCACCTGAGAAACTCGTTGTTTATTGTAATCACCCAGCCCGTGCAGCATCTTGAGTTCGCATATGAATCTGTGAAGTTTGAATAACATTTCTACTTGTAAAGATTTTTACTCTGTTGTGCATCTCTTAATCTCATTAGAGCCAGAACTTGTGTCTGCATGCGTTCAACCTTGAATCTATTTCTCATTACTTTCCTGATTTGCGCATTTGCTGCTTGTCTGATCAATACAACATGTTAAACCTGAGTGCATAGTTCTTGGAACTAGTTTTTGATTCTCGCAAGCATTGTTTCCATGAATAGCAAATTGCTTGGTTATATGGGTGTTATAACATGTTAGGCTATGATTGTCACTTTCCGTGACCAAACAAATCAACTAGTTAGAATTAGCCAAGAAGATATTGTTGACATACCTAGTTCTGAAGTAGATAGCCCTGATCAATCTGAGACAATAGGTGAGGAACTGAACCAACCTCGTAGTATGAAGGAGCACATGTACCCCACTATGGAAAGCCATCCTTTTTTTTTTTTACCAGCTGATGCTGGCCAGTTTGAACTGAAAGCAAGCACAATTCATATGTTGCCTGTGTTTAGAGGGATTGATGCTGAAAACCCTTACCACCATGTAAGAGATTTTGAAGATATTTGTGGGACTCTGCGTTTAACCAAATGCCGGAAGAGTCCCTCAAATTGAGACTGTCTCCTTTCTCTTTGAAAGAAAAAGCCAAGTCTTGGATGCATGCCCTACAACCACAGTCCATTAGAACATGGGAAGATCTTACAAAAGAATTTTTTAAAATTTTTTTCCCAACCATAAGACTGCGACAATTCGTAAAAGTCTGAACGGTTTTTTGCAATTATAAAGTGATACCTTGGCCAAATATTTGGAGAGATTCAATGAATTATTGCTCCAATGTCCTCACCATGGTTTTGAGAAATAGAGACTTGTGCAAATTTTGTATGAAGGCTTAGATTTCAGGACCCAAACCACAGTTGAGTCAATGAGCAATGATGCATTTATTGACAAAAGTGCTGATGAGGATTGGACTTTCTTAATCGAAGTCGCTGAGAATACTCAGCAATGGGAGTCCATCCGAGAGCCCAAAAAGACCGGCCCTGTAGCTAATGTCCATAGAATCGATTCTGATTTTGAATAAAATACAAATGTTGCATCCTTGGCTAGGAGAGTAGAAGCGCTAGAGCTTCAGAAGAATGTGAAAACTACTGCCCCTACTCTCCGTGACAAAATTGAGACAGCCCATTTTGCAGGATGTCACGGTTCAGACCACCTAGTGGATAGTTGTCCAGACCTACAAGCATTTCAGGAGTTTAGACTAGAACAGGCCAATGCTTTGTATCATAAGCAAGAGAACAATACTTATTCTTAGACCTACAACCCAGGGTGGAGGAATCACCCTAATTTCTCATGGTCTAAAGGGCCCGTACAAGGGTGTACAACGAGTAATAACCAAGGATATTCATATCCTAGAAGCCCCCATGTACAAACACACACACACACACAGTACCCTGTTGAGTAAAGGTCTAGTTTTGATGATGGTGTAAACCAAGTGAATCAAAATCTTTTGCAATATCAGAAGTTAAATGATCAGAGGCTTGCGAGTTTAGAACTCAAATTGGGACAAATCTGTGATGCACTAAATGAGAGATAAAAGGGTAAACTCCCTAGCCAACCTCAACAAATTCAGAAAAGTGCATTTCAGGCGAGCACCTCAACTTGCAACGAGACTCCTCGTGATCATGTGATGTTGTCACTACTCTTCGTAGTGGTAAAGTTGTTGAGAACAATGTAGGTGTATCACAGTCAGTCGAGTTTAAATCAGACTCGCCGGTGCACACAACTCCACAGAAAACACCCGTTGTAGAAAAGGAATCTGAGCATGATAGTGACTCTACGCATTCCGCTGATGTTAATGTCCCTGCACCATCTCATGTACCTATTGCTCCATTTCCTCATAGATTGGTGCAACAGAAGAAAGGTGCCCAGTACAATGAGATGTTATAAATGTTTAAACGAGTCAATATAAACATCCCTTTTCTCGAGCAATCAAGCAGATACCTGCTTATGCTAAATTCTTGAAAGATCTATGCACTCAAAAACGAAAGCTTCATGTGCATAAGTGTGCCTTTCTCACTGAGCAGGTGAGTTCAATCATTCAAAACAAAACACCACCTAAGTTTAAAGACCCAGGTATTCCAACTATCACATGCACTATAGGTGACCATACAATTGATAGGGCTTTGTTAGACTTAGGTGCAAGTATGAACCTTTTGCCATACTCTGTGTATATGCAGTTAGGTCTTCGGGAGCTGAAACTCACCCCTGTTATGCTACAATTAGCGGACAGATCTTTGAAAATCCCTCGTGGGATTGTAGAAGATGTGTTAATCAACGTTGAGAAATTTTATTTCCTTTTGGACTTCATTGTGTTAGATACTCAAACTGTGCAAAACCCAGATGGTCAGATTCCTGTCATTTTAGAACGTCCTTTCCTAGAAACGTCCAATGCTATCATAAATTGCCGTAATGGAGTGTTGAATTTGTCATTTGGAAACATGACTGTAGAACTGAATATGTTTAACATTAGTCAACAACCCATTGATTGTGATTATCCTGAATTGCATGAGATTAACATGATTGAGAGTCTAATTCAAGACTCACTGCCTGACATCTTATCTGTGGACCCTTTGCAAGCATGTTTAGATAACTTTGACCTAGATCTTTTTGATTATGAGTACATTAGTGAGGTTCACTCTTTGCTTGAATCTGTGCAACCCATGGATATTGCTAAATGGAAGACTGCAGTGGAACCACTTCCACTCTCTGATTCCAAATCTGAACCATCTCTTGTTGAACCACCTAAGCATGATTTGAAACCATTGCCTGATACTTTGAAATATGCTTTCTTAGGATCTTATGATACCTTGCCTGTTATTATAGCATCATGTTTAGACACTGAACAGGAAAAAAAACTTTTAGAAGTACTTAAAGAGCAAAAAGAGGCCTTAGGTTGGACCATCTCAGACCTAAAAGGTATATATAAGTCCCACAATTTGCATGCATCACATAAATCTTGAAGAAAACACTAAACCATCTAGGAAAATTCAAAGGAGACTTAACCACAACATGAGAGATGTTGTTAAGGGTGAGATTCTGGAATTGCTTGATGCGGGTGTCATATACCCTATTCCAGACAGCCAATGGGTCAGTCCCATTCAAGTTGTACCAAAAAAGTCTGGCATTACTGTAGTTCAAAATAAAATGAATGAGCTAGTCCCCACTCGTGTAACCACGGGGTGGCGAGTTTGCATTGACTATAAGAAGTTGAACACATTAGCAAAGAAAGACCATTTTCCTCTTCCCTTCATTTACCAAATTCTAGAAAGGTTATCAAGACACAATCATTATTGTTTCTTAGATGGCTATTCGGGTTATAACCAGATTCATATAGCACCCGAGGATCAACCAAAGACCACATTCACCTGTCCTTATGGTACATTTGCTTATCGTCGCATGCCTTTTGGGTTATGTAATGTACCCGCTACTTTTCAATGTTGCATGATGAGCATCTTTTCTGACATGGTAGATAAATTTCTTGAAATCTTCATGGACTTTTCTGTCTTTGTTTCTTATTTTGATGAATGTTTGCATCATCTTACTCTTGTGCTGATTCGATGTAAAGAAAAGAATTTGGTTTTATATTGGGAAAAATGTCATTTCATGGTTAACTCAGGCATAGTTCTAGGGCATATCATCTCTGAGAAAGGCATAGAAGTAGATAAATCCAAAGTTGATATCATACAACATTTGCCTCAACCTCGCTCTGTGAGGGAGAT
Organism: Papaver somniferum; assembly: GCF_003573695.1. NCBI lineage: Eukaryota > Viridiplantae > Streptophyta > Magnoliopsida > Ranunculales > Papaveraceae > Papaver > Papaver somniferum. Next base: position 194,688,845 of record NC_039360.1, read on the forward strand.
AAGGCCATTCTTGGGCCACGCCGGTTTTTACCGACGATTCATCAAAGACTTTAGCAAAATTTCAAGACCCTTGTGTAGTCTTCTTGCAAAAGATTTTTCTTTTGTATTTGATGATGCTTGTGTGCATGCGTGGGAAGAAATTAAAACTCTTCTTACATCTGCTCCAATAGTCAAACCACCCGACTGGACCTCGCCATTTGAAATTATGTGTGATGCGTCTGACTATGCTGTAGGAGCTGTTTTAGGTCACCGAGTAGACAAACTCCCTTATCTAATCTACTATGCTAGTAAAACGCTTAATGATGCTCAACTAAATTATTCAACTACTGAGAAAGAATTTCTAGTTGTTGTGTTTGCATTGGATAAGTTTAGATCTTATTTGATAGGGTCCAAAGTCATCATATATTCTGACCATGCTGCTTTGAAATATCTTCTTTCTAAGAAAGATGCTAAAGATCGTCTAATTCGATGCATACTCTTGTTACAAGATTTCAATCTCGAAATTCGAGATAAGAAAGGGTCTGAAAATGTTGTTGTTGATCACTTGTCTAGGTTGAATATTGAATCTGTAGATGAATCTTTGCTTATTAGAGAATCATTCCCTGATGAACAATTGATGCTTGTATCTGAAATGCCTTGGTTTGCTGATATTGTTAACTACCTTTCCACCGGTAGAATTCCTTTGCATTGGTCTAAACAAGACCGATCCTAGTTCTTGTCTGAGGTGAAACATTTCTTTTGGGATGACCCATACTTGTTTAAATACTGCCCTGATCAACTCATTAAGAGATGTGTCCCCAATTCTGAACAAAGAGATGTCATCTCTTTCTGTCATGACCATGCATGTGGAGGCCATTTTAGTGCCCAGAAAACTACTGCAAAGATTTTGCAGAGTGGTTTCTATTGGCCGTCATTGTTTAAGGATAGTCATGCCTTGTGTGTTGCCTGTGAACGATGCCAGAAATTAGGAAGTATCTCAAGAAGAAACATGATGCCCTTACAACCTATTTTGATTATTGAATTGTTTGATGTATGGGGTATTGATTTCATGGGTCCCTTTCCTAATTCTGATGGTAACTTGTACATTCTTGTTGCTGTTGATTATGTTTCTAAGTGGGTGGAAGCCATTGCCTCCAAAACAAATAACCATAAAGTAGTTCTTTCTTTTCTAAAAGTCTTCTCTCGTTTTGGAACACCTAGAGAAGTAATCAGTGATGGTGGTACTCACTTTTGTAATAGACCTTTTGAATCACTTATGCGCAAGTATGGAATCACTCATAAGGTAGCAACACCGTACCATCCTCAGACCAGTGGCCAAGTAGAAGTTTCTAATATGGAAATTAAGCATATTCTTGAAAAGACGGTTAATCCAACTAGGAAAGATTGGTCTTTACGTTTAAATGATGCTTTGTGGGCCTATAGAACTGCATACAAAACTCTCATTGGCATGTCCCCTTACAGACTAGTGTATGGTAAAGCTTGTCTTCTACCTGTTGAGTTAGAACATCGTGTATATTGGGCTGTTAAGAAGTTGAACTTTGATCTTGATAAGGCTGGTACCCAAAGGAAACTTCAACTCAACGAGTTAGAAGAGCTAAGAAATGATGCATATGATAGTGCCAAGATGTACAAACATAGAATGAAGGTGTTCCATGACAGACGCATTTTGCGCAAGTCTTTCACACCTGGACAAATTTTTTTATTGTACAACACTCTTTTGCACCTCTTTCCAGGTAAGTTACGTTCTCGATGGTACGGACCATTCGTGGTACGTACTGTCTCCCCTCATGGAGCTGTAGAACTTGAAAATCCAGCAACCAAGAACATCTTCAAGGTCAATGGTCAGAGATTAAATCCATTTCTGGAACATCTTCCACCAGAAGTTGAGACCACCGACTTGGAGGAACTTGTTTATGTGGACTAAACCGGTTCACCTGTGTACATACTTATGGATTAAAACGTCCATTTTCTTTCCCTTGTCTTTTATTTTTGTATAGTTTTCATGTGTGCTAACCAATCTTTTTGTCTTATCGCTAATGTTGTTTGCGTTTTATGCATTCATCCATTCCCGGTTTAGCACCATCGCTTTTGCATATGGTAATCTCTTTCTTTTAGTATTCTCTGCATTGTTCTCCTTGTATGTTCTTGTAATTTCAATCATATTTTGATACATTGAGGACAATGTCAGATTTAGGTGTGGGGGAGTGTTTGGCATATAGAGTTTTTTTTGTCTTTTTCATCCTAAAAACAAATAAAAAAAAATAAATAAAAAAAAAAATATTTGTAAATATTTGCATAAAACCTCCAACTTTTAGAGATCTTAGAGTCACTACCATGCTTCTAACTATGTTTACATAGAGAGTCTGACCGAAATAACTGAACTTGGAAATACTGGAGAACACAATCGGGTTTCTTAGTTGTTAGAGCGTTAAAATTGGATTTAACCATGCCGGTGGGAGAATTAGGTACATCATTTGGTATTAGAATTGTGATCACCCTTAGTGGAGACTACCTATTTTACATCAAGCGAGGCACCAACCTTCGATTTTTTGTAACTATCTAAAAAATCGTTTTAGAGTGTCTGTCACCGTACGTCAATTCCGGGTAGGAATGGTGAGCTACCCAACTTCGCACCACTTTCAACACTATTTTTGATCTCTTGAGTGCTAATTTTTTCAATCATGAGGATGAAGTCTAAAGATGAAAACTCATTCTTGTAGTTTGATTTGCAGTTGGCACCATTCTCTCTCTTTCGACAACATCAAACAGATCTATAGAAACACATCATCATCAACAAGCAGTGCGACATCAGAATATTTGAAGAAAGTTGAAATAGTCCAATGTTTACATGCAACAATTCAAGGAAAAGAAAAAGTCTTATTCAAAAGTAAAGATACAGTACAAAGAGCATAATTCTATACACAGGTGAAGACTTATCTTACAAAATCAAAGAAAACGAAAAAAAATGAGAAATAGTGAAGTTCATAAAATCAAGACAATACAAGTTGTGAAGAATTAAGTGATAAAGTCCTTCCTCCATGACTTAAGTAGTTTCGTATTTATTTTGTTATTTTCAGTTCATTTTATTAAAAAAAAAATCCAGTATAGTTTTAGTTTTGTAAAGAAGAAAAATAAGAGGAAAATTCAAGCAACGAGGAATTTGAAGAGAAAAATTACAATTGTCAAGGTTTTACGACATTCAGAGTTCATCATCAATAACTAAAGACCGAAGACGTTTCTATGGATGCTGAGAGAGTGGTGTTGATTGCCTATTGGATGTGAAGGTAAGTGAGTACTCTCATCCTTGTTAAATGGTTGATTTCCTTTCTTAGAGATCATTAGAAATGGATTATTTTCCCCGCAACCTTGTGGAGTCTCCAGAAATTATTTCGAAAGGTTATCCTTTCCACCATTCAACGTGTGCAGGATTTCACTCTTTATTCCTGTCTGCACACATGAGAGACTAGAAAAGCGGTCTTTTTGAGTACAATTATCATAAAACCCTATTGGTGAGGCAGAAGTCGAGGCTTGTGATCACTCTCGAACCCGAATTCTTTCATATGGTGTGGTTACTTCTCGTTCAACTCTTAAGGATGAGAATGCGTTCTTTTGGTATTTCTAACTTCTTGTTACTAGCATGCAGAAACTCTATGTCCTCATAGCTCCTTGGATGCTTGGGACTCTATTACGCTCTGAATTTGGAGAAGGTTTTATGGGTACATCTCTGGTAGGACCTCACGAGACTACAACTCGTCCAACTAGGGACACCTAGGGGTTTAAAGGCTTAGTGCATACGCTAAATGCATTCGAGAGACCAGCGACAGTGGTGTAGTTAGGATTTCCTAATTTCTGTTTCAATTGAGGACAAGTAAAATTCAGGTTTGGGGGTATTTGATGAGTGCCAAATATTGCGTACTTCTACACCTTTTTATTGGCAATTATCTCATCTTTTGTGCTTTAAAATCATATATTATCCAAAATTCTGTATTTTCATTGTTTTCAAGAATAAATATGTTTACTAATTAATTTGTGTTTTTAGGTAATAAATAAAGCTTGGATGAATTGACAAGCCAAAAGAGCATAGGAATGGCGGCTAGCGACAATCGGAAGAGAGACAGCACCAGGTTCCCTCGAGAAAGCCGTGAAGCGCGAAGAAACAACGCGTAAAGAGCTTCCGCAATCCGTTTTCACTCGTTCCGCAATCCGCTTGCAAATCCTTAACCGAGTCATGGGATTGGTAGAGAATCCATAACCCAAATCCAAAATCCAAACCCGTTCCTAACCTGAGCTGTCAGATTTTACTTAGTTGCTCAGCATCCAATAGCTCATCCATTCAGAACATCAATATCTGAAGCAACTTCTCAACACCCAAGCCTCCTCATATTCTTTTCACTGTCGAACAGAAACCCGATCTTTTCCCCTTCATTTCTCATTACTTCTCTTGCAGAACCACCAGTACCACCTCCTTCATCTCAATTACTCCACCCCTCGACCATTTCTGCTCTCAACTTCCATCATAAACGCCATCAGTTAAGCCTCTAATTCCTATCTTTCTCAACCTTATCTCATTATCAAGAACAGTAAACCTAGAAGCTAGGTTTGAGAGAGATATAATTAGGGTTATCTTCTCCAACAACTGGAAGAGTAGGTTTGCAGAGATGAATTGAAGAGGGAAAACGCGTTTTGGTGAGTGGGTTTTCATTAAATTACCGAATTGAAGATGAGTTGGAGAAAATTGTGTATAAATAGAGGCTTGCTTCTCTGTAACAAATGATCCAAAATTAGCTGGGGTCAATTGTCTAGTTTAATTTCATTGTGTTTGCACCCTGTCATCATATTCTAAATTCACCTGCTAGGGTTTAGATGAATCCCTAGGTTGCTACTTGTTATTCATGTTAATGGCAGTAACCTTGTTGTGCTTAATTATCTTAGAATAAAATTCAACCTTAGGACTTAAATACTTTACTTTCACAGTGTATGCCATGTATCCATTGTAGTTAGAATAATACTGTGTTGAAGAACTACAACTCATGCTTAGTCCCATATATTGATCTTTTGATTAGCTGTGCCCTGAAAAGACAGTTAATGCTTAGGAGAAATACCTTAGTTGTGATTGAATCATTCATATAAAATTGACCTTTGATATACAGAGTATTGACATCCATTTTGTTATCAGATATAAGGACAAGGTTAGTGTTATGAGCAGAATAACTAGTATAAGTTAGTGGTGGACTCAAAGGCCCTAGTGCCTCCTCATCATTTGTTTTACTTACATCTTGTTTTGATTCTTGCTTTACTATTTCTGTAATTAATATCCGATATCTTTGTCGTATCGACCCAACCAAACAACTTTTGTGTTACTCTTGTTCTAAATCAGTAATACCATAGACTCTACACCCACCTTGTCCCTGAGGATCGACCTGTATTTGCCTTGTCTACAATAGGACGTTGTGCACTTGCAGTTTATTGTAGGTACTGTTTATTAGCCTACCACTGAGCGATACACAATCTTATCTATTTTGATCAGGCACATGAGACAAGATTTACCAAACAACACAATTAATTTGTGTTGTGGTGAACAATAATTTGTCCACCATTTTCCTCTTGAGAGGAATCCTCTGACTTCTGTCTATCAAAGAGATTTGACCATCCCTTCTTCTATAATGGTCTTATTTTGTCTTTCGAAACCAACTTCTTAGACATAGATAAAATCTTACATACCTCAGCAGTCTTCTGAGCAAGTTTAAGCTTCCTTGCCAATCGATTTGCTCTTCGTTGAAGTTTGTTGGCGTGCCTCACTTGATGTTTTTACTTGTAACATCTTGATAGTTCATGACCCTTCTGAGAACAAAACGAGCACGTCACTCTTGGATAGTATTCAGGCATCTGTGGTGTGAAAGCAGCTAGACACATAGTAGATCCTGAAACATTACAGACAGAGTTTGCAAAGGATGGGTCAATTGATTCTTTCAGCTTGATTGGATTCTCTTCTTCATCAAAACCATCAAGGTTGATATATGTATTGCTACAATTATCAAAATCAATGTTTTCACATAGAAGACCAACACTTGATTTCCTATCTTCATCAGAATCATAGATATCAGACATCTCATCAAGTGTTACAGCAAGACCTTTGTTCCCAGTGTATTATCTACGATTTGGGCACTCGTTTACAAAATGACCAAAACCTTTACACTTAAAGCATTGTGGCATATCCTCGTCATCAGCATTGTGGCATATCCTAGTCATCAGCCTCGTCAGCATCCCTATTTTTTGGAGGAACACGATTGTAAGGTTTATCTGATGACCTAGGTTTGTCTCTTGAAAACCGTTTACTTATCTTCTATAGAAGATCCCTAAACTGTCTTGTGATCAAGGAGATTGATTTCTCAAGATCTTCATCCGAAAAATCACCCTCAGACTGATCATCCCCAGAGACATAAACACTTTTACTTTTATCAAGTAATTTAGTGTTCTTCTATGCTTTAAAGGCAACATCCTTTCCGATTTTGGATGTATGTTCATGATCAAATATCTTTAGCTTTCCAACCAATGTATTTCTGGAAAGATTATCAAGGTTATTTCCCTCAACGATGGCATGTTTCTTAGACTCGTATCTAGATGGCAGCGATCTGAGAATTTTCATCACAATGTACTTTTCAGGAATAGTCTTACCCAATGCAAAAGATGCATTAACAATTTCAGACACTATGTGATTAAACTCATCAAATGTATCTTCATCTGCCATACGAAGGTTCTCCCAATCGGAATTAAGGTTTTGAAGCCTAGCTTCCTTTTCACTGGAGTTACCTTCAATACGGTTTCTAAGATACCCTAAGCATCTTTAGACCTAGTGCAATTTGACACATGGTGCTGAAGATTTGGGGTAATGGCATGTATGATGACATTCAAACCGTCGGAATTTTGCTTTGCAGCAAGTATCTCGGCAGGACTATATTCACCAATATTCTTGGGAACGTTTACATCTCCAACTGTCACAACGGGAGCATCATAGACATTAACAACATATACCCATGATTGAAAATCACGCGCTTGAATAAAATCTCGCATAAAAATTTTCCACCATAAGTAATTAGAGCCATCGAAGACTGGTGGTACGTTAATAGAGATATCACCTCTGTCCATAGAGTCATATCACTAAAAACACACCCTTGTAAGGTCTTAAATGTGTTTGCCTGCTCTGTTACCAATTGAAAAAGCGGGGGTCTAACAACAACACCCAATATTTCTCTTAACAATCTATATGGACTAACTCCTAAATACTTTCTAGAGAATCAACTAGACAGTCAGACTCAATCTAGGTAAAAGTATCTCAAGGAGTTAATATCTCTCTCTTGTTTTGATATACTCAAGCTAATAGAAATCAACGAGTCTTTAATCAAACACAAGGAACAACTTGGATGGTACCAAAGACCAATATCCAAGGATCAATCAATGACAATCAACAAACAAAGGTTGGATTACTCTAATTGATGATCTAAACGCACAACCTGTATTATTTCAATTATAAAGATAAAACAATATTGAAAAAGCGGGGGTCTAACAAAACCACCCAATATTTCGCTTAGAAATATGTATGAACTAACTCCGAAATACTTTTTAGAGAATCAACTAGACAGTCAGACTCAATCTAGGTAAAAGTATCTCAAGGAGTTAATATCTCTCTCTTGTTTTGATTTACTCAAGCTAATAGAAATCAGCGAGTCTTTAATCAAACACAAGGAATAACTTAGATGGTACCAAAGACCAATATCCAAGGATCAATCAATGACAATCAACAACCAAAGGTTGGATTACTCTAATTGATGATCTAACGCACAACCTGTATTATTTCAATTATAAAGATAAAACAATATAATGCAGAAATAGAAATAACACAGACACTAGAAATTTTGTTAACGAGGAAACCGCAAATGCAGAAAACCCCCGGGACCTAGTACAGATTTAACACATTGTATTAAGCCGCTACAGACACTAGCCTTCTCCAAGCTAACTCTGGAAAGACTGTAGTTGAACCCCAATCAGTCTCCTACCGATCCAAGGTACAACTGTACTCCCTACGCCTCTGATCCCAGCAGGATACCGCGCACTTGATTCCCTTAGCTGATCTCATCCACAACTAAGAGTTGCTACGACCCAAAATCGCAGGCTTTGACAATAAACAAATCTTTCTTACACAGAAAAGTCTATCAAAGGATCAATCTGTCTCCCACAGATAAACCCTAAAGTTGTTGTTCCGTATTTTGATAATAGTCAAGGTGAACAGGAACCAATTGATAATCTGGTAAACCTAGAAGCTAGGTTTGAGAGAGATATAATTAGGGTTATCTTCTCCAACAACTGGAAGAGTAGGTTTGCAGAGATGAATTGAAGAGGGAAAACGCGTTTTGGTGAGTGGGTTTTCATTAAATTACCGAATTGAAGATGAGTTGGAGAAAATTGTGTATAAATAGAGGCTTGCTTCTCTGTAACAAATGATCCAAAATTAGCTGGGGTCAATTGTCTAGTTTAATTTCATTGTGTTTGCACCCTGTCATCATATTCTAAATTCACCTGCTAGGGTTTAGATGAATCCCTAGGTTGCTACTTGTTATTCATGTTAATGGCAGTAACCTTGTTGTGCTTAATTATCTTAGAATAAAATTCAACCTTAGGACTTAAATACTTTACTTTCACAGTGTATGCCATGTATCCATTGTAGTTAGAATAATACTGTGTTGAAGAACTACAACTCATGCTTAGTCCCATATATTGATCTTTTGATTAGCTGTGCCCTGAAAAGACAGTTAATGCTTAGGAGAAATACCTTAGTTGTGATTGAATCATTCATATAAAATTGACCTTTGATATACAGAGTATTGACATCCATTTTGTTATCAGATATAAGGACAAGGTTAGTGTTATGAGCAGAATAACTAGTATAAGTTAGTGGTGGACTCAAAGGCCCTAGTGCCCTCCTCATCATTTGTTTTACTTACATCTTGTTTTGATTCTTGCTTTACTATTTCTGTAATTAATATCCGATATCTTTGTCGTATCGACCCAACCAAACAACTTTTGTGTTACTCTTGTTCTAAATCAGTAATACCATAGACTCTACACCCACCTTGTCCCTGAGGATCGACCTGTATTTGCCTTGTCTACAATAGGACGTTGTGCACTTGCAGTTTATTGTAGGTACTGTTTATTAGCCTACCACTGAGCGATACACAATCTTATCTATTTTGATCAGGCACATGAGACAAGATTTACCAAACAACACAATTAATTTGTGTTGTGGTGAACAATAATTTGTCCACCATTTTCCTCTTGAGAGGAATCCTCTGACTTCTGTCTATCAAAGAGATTTGACCATCCCTTCTTCTATAATGGTCTTATTTTGTCTTTCGAAACCAACTTCTTAGACATAGATAAAATGTTACATACCTTAGCAGTCTTCTGAGCAAGTTTAAGCTTCCTTGCCAATCGATTTGCTCTTCGTTGAATTTTGTTGGCGTGCCTCACTTGATGTTTTTACTTGTAACATCTTGATAGTTCATGACCCTTCTGAGAACAAAACGAGCACGTCACTCTTGGATAGTATTCAGGCATCTGTGGTGTGAAAGCAGCTAGACACATAGTAGATCCTGAAACATTACAGACAGAGTTTGCAAAGGATGGGTCAATTGATTCTTTCAGCTTGATTGGATTCTCTTCTTCATCAAAACCATCAAGGTTGATATATGTATTGCTACAATTATCAAAATCAATGTTTTCACATAGAAGACCAACACTTGATTTCCTATCTTCATCAGAATCATAGATATCAGACATCTCATCAAGTGTTACAGCAAGACCTTTGTTCCCAGTGTATTATCTACGATTTGGGCACTCGTTTACAAAATGACCAAAACCTTTACACTTAAAGCATTGTGGCATATCCTCGTCATCAGCATTGTGGCATATCCTAGTCATCAGCCTCGTCAGCATCCCTATTTTTTGGAGGAACACGATTGTAAGGTTTATCTGATGACCTAGGTTTGTCTCTTGAAAACCGTTTACTTATCTTCTATAGAAGATCCCTAAACTGTCTTGTGATCAAGGAGATTGATTTCTCAAGATCTTCATCCGAAAAATCACCCTCAGACTGATCATCCCCAGAGACATAAACACTTTTACTTTTATCAAGTAATTTAGTGTTCTTCTATGCTTTAAAGGCAACATCCTTTCCGATTTTGGATGTATGTTCATGATCAAATATCTTTAGCTTTCCAACCAATGTATTTCTGGAAAGATTATCAAGGTTATTTCCCTCAACGATGGCATGTTTCTTAGACTCGTATCTAGATGGCAGCGATCTGAGAATTTTCATCACAATGTACTTTTCAGGAATAGTCTTACCCAATGCAAAAGATGCATTAACAATTTCAGACACTATGTGATTAAACTCATCAAATGTATCTTCATCTGCCATACGAAGGTTCTCCCAATCGGAATTAAGGTTTTGAAGCCTAGCTTCCTTTTCACTGGAGTTACCTTCAATACGGTTTCTAAGATACCCTAAGCATCTTTAGACCTAGTGCAATTTGACACATGGTGCTGAAGATTTGGGGTAATGGCATGTATGATGACATTCAAACCGTCGGAATTTTGCTTTGCAGCAAGTATCTCGGCAGGACTATATTCACCAATATTCTTGGGAACGTTTACATCTCCAACTGTCACAACGGGAGCATCATAGACATTAACAACATATACCCATGATTGAAAATCACGCGCTTGAATAAAATCTCGCATAAAAATTTTCCACCATAAGTAATTAGAGCCATCGAAGACTGGTGGTACGTTAATAGAGATATCACCTCTGTCCATAGAGTCATATCACTAAAAACACACCCTTGTAAGGTCTTAAATGTGTTTGCCTGCTCTGTTACCAATTGAAAAAGCGGGGGTCTAACAACAACACCCAATATTTCTCTTAACAATCTATATGGACTAACTCCTAAATACTTTCTAGAGAATCAACTAGACAGTCAGACTCAATCTAGGTAAAAGTATCTCAAGGAGTTAATATCTCTCTCTTGTTTTGATATACTCAAGCTAATAGAAATCAACGAGTCTTTAATCAAACACAAGGAACAACTTGGATGGTACCAAAGACCAATATCCAAGGATCAATCAATGACAATCAACAAACAAAGGTTGGATTACTCTAATTGATGATCTAAACGCACAACCTGTATTATTTCAATTATAAAGATAAAACAATATTGAAAAAGCGGGGGTCTAACAAAACCACCCAATATTTCGCTTAGAAATATGTATGAACTAACTCCGAAATACTTTTTAGAGAATCAACTAGACAGTCAGACTCAATCTAGGTAAAAGTATCTCAAGGAGTTAATATCTCTCTCTTGTTTTGATTTACTCAAGCTAATAGAAATCAGCGAGTCTTTAATCAAACACAAGGAATAACTTAGATGGTACCAAAGACCAATATCCAAGGATCAATCAATGACAATCAACAACCAAAGGTTGGATTACTCTAATTGATGATCTAACGCACAACCTGTATTATTTCAATTATAAAGATAAAACAATATAATGCAGAAATAGAAATAACACAGACACTAGAAATTTTGTTAACGAGGAAACCGCAAATGCAGAAAACCCCCGGGACCTAGTACAGATTTAACACATTGTATTAAGCCGCTACAGACACTAGCCTTCTCCAAGCTAACTCCGGAAAGACTGTAGTTGAACCCCAATCAGTCTCCTACCGATCCAAGGTACAACTGTACTCCCTACGCCTCTGATCCCAGCAGGATACCGCGCACTTGATTCCCTTAGCTGATCTCATCCACAACTAAGAGTTGCTACGACCCAAAATCGCAGGCTTTGACAATAAACAAATCTTTCTTACACAGAAAAGTCTATCAAAGGATCAATCTGTCTCCCACAGATAAACCCTAAAGTTGTTGTTCCGTATTTTGATAATAGTCAAGGTGAACAGGAACCAATTGATAATCTGGTAAACCTAGAAGCTAGGTTTGAGAGAGATATAATTAGGGTTATCTTCTCCAACAACTGGAAGAGTAGGTTTGCAGAGATGAATTGAAGAGGGAAAACGCGTTTTGGTGAGTGGGTTTTCATTAAATTACCGAATTGAAGATGAGTTGGAGAAAATTGTGTATAAATAGAGGCTTGCTTCTCTGTAACAAATGATCCAAAATTAGCTGGGGTCAATTGTCTAGTTTAATTTCATTGTGTTTGCACCCTGTCATCATATTCTAAATTCACCTGCTAGGGTTTAGATGAATCCCTAGGTTGCTACTTGTTATTCATGTTAATGGCAGTAACCTTGTTGTGCTTAATTATCTTAGAATAAAATTCAACCTTAGGACTTAAATACTTTACTTTCACAGTGTATGCCATGTATCCATTGTAGTTAGAATAATACTGTGTTGAAGAACTACAACTCATGCTTAGTCCCATATATTGATCTTTTGATTAGCTGTGCCCTGAAAAGACAGTTAATGCTTAGGAGAAATACCTTAGTTGTGATTGAATCATTCATATAAAATTGACCTTTGATATACAGAGTATTGACATCCATTTTGTTATCAGATATAAGGACAAGGTTAGTGTTATGAGCAGAATAACTAGTATAAGTTAGTGGTGGACTCAAAGGCCCTAGTGCCCTCCTCATCATTTGTTTTACTTACATCTTGTTTTGATTCTTGCTTTACTATTTCTGTAATTAATATCCGATATCTTTGTCGTATCGACCCAACCAAACAACTTTTGTGTTACTCTTGTTCTAAATCAGTAATACCATAGACTCTACACCCACCTTGTCCCTGAGGATCGACCTGTATTTGCCTTGTCTACAATAGGACGTTGTGCACTTGCAGTTTATTGTAGGTACTGTTTATTAGCCTACCACTGAGCGATACACAATCTTATCTATTTTGATCAGGCACATGAGACAAGATTTACCAAACAACACAATTAATTTGTGTTGTGGTGAACAATAATTTGTCCACCATTTTCCTCTTGAGAGGAATCCTCTGACTTCTGTCTATCAAAGAGATTTGACCATCCCTTCTTCTATAATGGTCTTATTTTGTCTTTCGAAACCAACTTCTTAGACATAGATAAAATGTTACATACCTTAGCAGTCTTCTGAGCAAGTTTAAGCTTCCTTGCCAATCGATTTGCTCTTCGTTGAATTTTGTTGGCGTGCCTCACTTGATGTTTTTACTTGTAACATCTTGATAGTTCATGACCCTTCTGAGAACAAAACGAGCACGTCACTCTTGGATAGTATTCAGGCATCTGTGGTGTGAAAGCAGCTAGACACATAGTAGATCCTGAAACATTACAGACAGAGTTTGCAAAGGATGGGTCAATTGATTCTTTCAGCTTGATTGGATTCTCTTCTTCATCAAAACCATCAAGGTTGATATATGTATTGCTACAATTATCAAAATCAATGTTTTCACATAGAAGACCAACACTTGATTTCCTATCTTCATCAGAATCATAGATATCAGACATCTCATCAAGTGTTACAGCAAGACCTTTGTTCCCAGTGTATTATCTACGATTTGGGCACTCGTTTACAAAATGACCAAAACCTTTACACTTAAAGCATTGTGGCATATCCTCGTCATCAGCATTGTGGCATATCCTAGTCATCAGCCTCGTCAGCATCCCTATTTTTTGGAGGAACACGATTGTAAGGTTTATCTGATGACCTAGGTTTGTCTCTTGAAAACCGTTTACTTATCTTCTATAGAAGATCCCTAAACTGTCTTGTGATCAAGGAGATTGATTTCTCAAGATCTTCATCCGAAAAATCACCCTCAGACTGATCATCCCCAGAGACATAAACACTTTTACTTTTATCAAGTAATTTAGTGTTCTTCTATGCTTTAAAGGCAACATCCTTTCCGATTTTGGATGTATGTTCATGATCAAATATCTTTAGCTTTCCAACCAATGTATTTCTGGAAAGATTATCAAGGTTATTTCCCTCAACGATGGCATGTTTCTTAGACTCGTATCTAGATGGCAGCGATCTGAGAATTTTCATCACAATGTACTTTTCAGGAATAGTCTTACCCAATGCAAAAGATGCATTAACAATTTCAGACACTATGTGATTAAACTCATCAAATGTATCTTCATCTGCCATACGAAGGTTCTCCCAATCGGAATTAAGGTTTTGAAGCCTAGCTTCCTTTTCACTGGAGTTACCTTCAATACGGTTTCTAAGATACCCTAAGCATCTTTAGACCTAGTGCAATTTGACACATGGTGCTGAAGATTTGGGGTAATGGCATGTATGATGACATTCAAACCGTCGGAATTTTGCTTTGCAGCAAGTATCTCGGCAGGACTATATTCACCAATATTCTTGGGAACGTTTACATCTCCAACTGTCACAACGGGAGCATCATAGACATTAACAACATATACCCATGATTGAAAATCACGCGCTTGAATAAAATCTCGCATAAAAATTTTCCACCATAAGTAATTAGAGCCATCGAAGACTGGTGGTACGTTAATAGAGATATCACCTCTGTCCATAGAGTCATATCACTAAAAACACACCCTTGTAAGGTCTTAAATGTGTTTGCCTGCTCTGTTACCAATTGAAAAAGCGGGGGTCTAACAACAACACCCAATATTTCTCTTAACAATCTATATGGACTAACTCCTAAATACTTTCTAGAGAATCAACTAGACAGTCAGACTCAATCTAGGTAAAAGTATCTCAAGGAGTTAATATCTCTCTCTTGTTTTGATATACTCAAGCTAATAGAAATCAACGAGTCTTTAATCAAACACAAGGAACAACTTGGATGGTACCAAAGACCAATATCCAAGGATCAATCAATGACAATCAACAAACAAAGGTTGGATTACTCTAATTGATGATCTAAACGCACAACCTGTATTATTTCAATTATAAAGATAAAACAATATTGAAAAAGCGGGGGTCTAACAAAACCACCCAATATTTCGCTTAGAAATATGTATGAACTAACTCCGAAATACTTTTTAGAGAATCAACTAGACAGTCAGACTCAATCTAGGTAAAAGTATCTCAAGGAGTTAATATCTCTCTCTTGTTTTGATTTACTCAAGCTAATAGAAATCAGCGAGTCTTTAATCAAACACAAGGAATAACTTAGATGGTACCAAAGACCAATATCCAAGGATCAATCAATGACAATCAACAACCAAAGGTTGGATTACTCTAATTGATGATCTAACGCACAACCTGTATTATTTCAATTATAAAGATAAAACAATATAATGCAGAAATAGAAATAACACAGACACTAGAAATTTTGTTAACGAGGAAACCGCAAATGCAGAAAACCCCCGGGACCTAGTACAGATTTAACACATTGTATTAAGCCGCTACAGACACTAGCCTTCTCCAAGCTAACTCCGGAAAGACTGTAGTTGAACCCCAATCAGTCTCCTACCGATCCAAGGTACAACTGTACTCCCTACGCCTCTGATCCCAGCAGGATACCGCGCACTTGATTCCCTTAGCTGATCTCATCCACAACTAAGAGTTGCTACGACCCAAAATCGCAGGCTTTGACAATAAACAAATCTTTCTTACACAGAAAAGTCTATCAAAGGATCAATCTGTCTCCCACAGATAAACCCTAAAGTTGTTGTTCCGTATTTTGATAATAGTCAAGGTGAACAGGAACCAATTGATAATCTGGTAAACCTAGAAGCTAGGTTTGAGAGAGATATAATTAGGGTTATCTTCTCCAACAACTGGAAGAGTAGGTTTGCAGAGATGAATTGAAGAGGGAAAACGCGTTTTGGTGAGTGGGTTTTCATTAAATTACCGAATTGAAGATGAGTTGGAGAAAATTGTGTATAAATAGAGGCTTGCTTCTCTGTAACAAATGATCCAAAATTAGCTGGGGTCAATTGTCTAGTTTAATTTCATTGTGTTTGCACCCTGTCATCATATTCTAAATTCACCTGCTAGGGTTTAGATGAATCCCTAGGTTGCTACTTGTTATTCATGTTAATGGCAGTAACCTTGTTGTGCTTAATTATCTTAGAATAAAATTCAACCTTAGGACTTAAATACTTTACTTTCACAGTGTATGCCATGTATCCATTGTAGTTAGAATAATACTGTGTTGAAGAACTACAACTCATGCTTAGTCCCATATATTGATCTTTTGATTAGCTGTGCCCTGAAAAGACAGTTAATGCTTAGGAGAAATACCTTAGTTGTGATTGAATCATTCATATAAAATTGACCTTTGATATACAGAGTATTGACATCCATTTTGTTATCAGATATAAGGACAAGGTTAGTGTTATGAGCAGAATAACTAGTATAAGTTAGTGGTGGACTCAAAGGCCCTAGTGCCCTCCTCATCATTTGTTTTACTTACATCTTGTTTTGATTCTTGCTTTACTATTTCTGTAATTAATATCCGATATCTTTGTCGTATCGACCCAACCAAACAACTTTTGTGTTACTCTTGTTCTAAATCAGTAATACCATAGACTCTACACCCACCTTGTCCCTGAGGATCGACCTGTATTTGCCTTGTCTACAATAGGACGTTGTGCACTTGCAGTTTATTGTAGGTACTGTTTATTAGCCTACCACTGAGCGATACACAATCTTATCTATTTTGATCAGGCACATGAGACAAGATTTACCAAACAACACAATTAATTTGTGTTGTGGTGAACAATAATTTGTCCACCATTTTCCTCTTGAGAGGAATCCTCTGACTTCTGTCTATCAAAGAGATTTGACCATCCCTTCTTCTATAATGGTCTTATTTTGTCTTTCGAAACCAACTTCTTAGACATAGATAAAATGTTACATACCTTAGCAGTCTTCTGAGCAAGTTTAAGCTTCCTTGCCAATCGATTTGCTCTTCGTTGAATTTTGTTGGCGTGCCTCACTTGATGTTTTTACTTGTAACATCTTGATAGTTCATGACCCTTCTGAGAACAAAACGAGCACGTCACTCTTGGATAGTATTCAGGCATCTGTGGTGTGAAAGCAGCTAGACACATAGTAGATCCTGAAACATTACAGACAGAGTTTGCAAAGGATGGGTCAATTGATTCTTTCAGCTTGATTGGATTCTCTTCTTCATCAAAACCATCAAGGTTGATATATGTATTGCTACAATTATCAAAATCAATGTTTTCACATAGAAGACCAACACTTGATTTCCTATCTTCATCAGAATCATAGATATCAGACATCTCATCAAGTGTTACAGCAAGACCTTTGTTCCCAGTGTATTATCTACGATTTGGGCACTCGTTTACAAAATGACCAAAACCTTTACACTTAAAGCATTGTGGCATATCCTCGTCATCAGCATTGTGGCATATCCTAGTCATCAGCCTCGTCAGCATCCCTATTTTTTGGAGGAACACGATTGTAAGGTTTATCTGATGACCTAGGTTTGTCTCTTGAAAACCGTTTACTTATCTTCTATAGAAGATCCCTAAACTGTCTTGTGATCAAGGAGATTGATTTCTCAAGATCTTCATCCGAAAAATCACCCTCAGACTGATCATCCCCAGAGACATAAACACTTTTACTTTTATCAAGTAATTTAGTGTTCTTCTATGCTTTAAAGGCAACATCCTTTCCGATTTTGGATGTATGTTCATGATCAAATATCTTTAGCTTTCCAACCAATGTATTTCTGGAAAGATTATCAAGGTTATTTCCCTCAACGATGGCATGTTTCTTAGACTCGTATCTAGATGGCAGCGATCTGAGAATTTTCATCACAATGTACTTTTCAGGAATAGTCTTACCCAATGCAAAAGATGCATTAACAATTTCAGACACTATGTGATTAAACTCATCAAATGTATCTTCATCTGCCATACGAAGGTTCTCCCAATCGGAATTAAGGTTTTGAAGCCTAGCTTCCTTTTCACTGGAGTTACCTTCAATACGGTTTCTAAGATACCCTAAGCATCTTTAGACCTAGTGCAATTTGACACATGGTGCTGAAGATTTGGGGTAATGGCATGTATGATGACATTCAAACCGTCGGAATTTTGCTTTGC
The DNA here is from genome assembly GCF_003573695.1 of Papaver somniferum. NCBI lineage: Eukaryota > Viridiplantae > Streptophyta > Magnoliopsida > Ranunculales > Papaveraceae > Papaver > Papaver somniferum. Next base: position 194,706,956 of record NC_039360.1, read on the forward strand.
AGCAAGTATCTCGGCAGGACTATATTCACCAATATTCTTGGGAACGTTTACATCTCCAACTGTCACAACGGGAGCATCATAGACATTAACAACATATACCCATGATTGAAAATCACGCGCTTGAATAAAATCTCGCATAAAAATTTTCCACCATAAGTAATTAGAGCCATCGAAGACTGGTGGTACGTTAATAGAGATATCACCTCTGTCCATAGAGTCATATCACTAAAAACACACCCTTGTAAGGTCTTAAATGTGTTTGCCTGCTCTGTTACCAATTGAAAAAGCGGGGGTCTAACAACAACACCCAATATTTCTCTTAACAATCTATATGGACTAACTCCTAAATACTTTCTAGAGAATCAACTAGACAGTCAGACTCAATCTAGGTAAAAGTATCTCAAGGAGTTAATATCTCTCTCTTGTTTTGATATACTCAAGCTAATAGAAATCAACGAGTCTTTAATCAAACACAAGGAACAACTTGGATGGTACCAAAGACCAATATCCAAGGATCAATCAATGACAATCAACAAACAAAGGTTGGATTACTCTAATTGATGATCTAAACGCACAACCTGTATTATTTCAATTATAAAGATAAAACAATATTGAAAAAGCGGGGGTCTAACAAAACCACCCAATATTTCGCTTAGAAATATGTATGAACTAACTCCGAAATACTTTTTAGAGAATCAACTAGACAGTCAGACTCAATCTAGGTAAAAGTATCTCAAGGAGTTAATATCTCTCTCTTGTTTTGATTTACTCAAGCTAATAGAAATCAGCGAGTCTTTAATCAAACACAAGGAATAACTTAGATGGTACCAAAGACCAATATCCAAGGATCAATCAATGACAATCAACAACCAAAGGTTGGATTACTCTAATTGATGATCTAACGCACAACCTGTATTATTTCAATTATAAAGATAAAACAATATAATGCAGAAATAGAAATAACACAGACACTAGAAATTTTGTTAACGAGGAAACCGCAAATGCAGAAAACCCCCGGGACCTAGTACAGATTTAACACATTGTATTAAGCCGCTACAGACACTAGCCTTCTCCAAGCTAACTCCGGAAAGACTGTAGTTGAACCCCAATCAGTCTCCTACCGATCCAAGGTACAACTGTACTCCCTACGCCTCTGATCCCAGCAGGATACCGCGCACTTGATTCCCTTAGCTGATCTCATCCACAACTAAGAGTTGCTACGACCCAAAATCGCAGGCTTTGACAATAAACAAATCTTTCTTACACAGAAAAGTCTATCAAAGGATCAATCTGTCTCCCACAGATAAACCCTAAAGTTGTTGTTCCGTATTTTGATAATAGTCAAGGTGAACAGGAACCAATTGATAATCTGGTAAACCTAGAAGCTAGGTTTGAGAGAGATATAATTAGGGTTATCTTCTCCAACAACTGGAAGAGTAGGTTTGCAGAGATGAATTGAAGAGGGAAAACGCGTTTTGGTGAGTGGGTTTTCATTAAATTACCGAATTGAAGATGAGTTGGAGAAAATTGTGTATAAATAGAGGCTTGCTTCTCTGTAACAAATGATCCAAAATTAGCTGGGGTCAATTGTCTAGTTTAATTTCATTGTGTTTGCACCCTGTCATCATATTCTAAATTCACCTGCTAGGGTTTAGATGAATCCCTAGGTTGCTACTTGTTATTCATGTTAATGGCAGTAACCTTGTTGTGCTTAATTATCTTAGAATAAAATTCAACCTTAGGACTTAAATACTTTACTTTCACAGTGTATGCCATGTATCCATTGTAGTTAGAATAATACTGTGTTGAAGAACTACAACTCATGCTTAGTCCCATATATTGATCTTTTGATTAGCTGTGCCCTGAAAAGACAGTTAATGCTTAGGAGAAATACCTTAGTTGTGATTGAATCATTCATATAAAATTGACCTTTGATATACAGAGTATTGACATCCATTTTGTTATCAGATATAAGGACAAGGTTAGTGTTATGAGCAGAATAACTAGTATAAGTTAGTGGTGGACTCAAAGGCCCTAGTGCCCTCCTCATCATTTGTTTTACTTACATCTTGTTTTGATTCTTGCTTTACTATTTCTGTAATTAATATCCGATATCTTTGTCGTATCGACCCAACCAAACAACTTTTGTGTTACTCTTGTTCTAAATCAGTAATACCATAGACTCTACACCCACCTTGTCCCTGAGGATCGACCTGTATTTGCCTTGTCTACAATAGGACGTTGTGCACTTGCAGTTTATTGTAGGTACTGTTTATTAGCCTACCACTGAGCGATACACAATCTTATCTATTTTGATCAGGCACATGAGACAAGATTTACCAAACAACACAATTAATTTGTGTTGTGGTGAACAATAATTTGTCCACCATTTTCCTCTTGAGAGGAATCCTCTGACTTCTGTCTATCAAAGAGATTTGACCATCCCTTCTTCTATAATGGTCTTATTTTGTCTTTCGAAACCAACTTCTTAGACATAGATAAAATGTTACATACCTTAGCAGTCTTCTGAGCAAGTTTAAGCTTCCTTGCCAATCGATTTGCTCTTCGTTGAATTTTGTTGGCGTGCCTCACTTGATGTTTTTACTTGTAACATCTTGATAGTTCATGACCCTTCTGAGAACAAAACGAGCACGTCACTCTTGGATAGTATTCAGGCATCTGTGGTGTGAAAGCAGCTAGACACATAGTAGATCCTGAAACATTACAGACAGAGTTTGCAAAGGATGGGTCAATTGATTCTTTCAGCTTGATTGGATTCTCTTCTTCATCAAAACCATCAAGGTTGATATATGTATTGCTACAATTATCAAAATCAATGTTTTCACATAGAAGACCAACACTTGATTTCCTATCTTCATCAGAATCATAGATATCAGACATCTCATCAAGTGTTACAGCAAGACCTTTGTTCCCAGTGTATTATCTACGATTTGGGCACTCGTTTACAAAATGACCAAAACCTTTACACTTAAAGCATTGTGGCATATCCTCGTCATCAGCATTGTGGCATATCCTAGTCATCAGCCTCGTCAGCATCCCTATTTTTTGGAGGAACACGATTGTAAGGTTTATCTGATGACCTAGGTTTGTCTCTTGAAAACCGTTTACTTATCTTCTATAGAAGATCCCTAAACTGTCTTGTGATCAAGGAGATTGATTTCTCAAGATCTTCATCCGAAAAATCACCCTCAGACTGATCATCCCCAGAGACATAAACACTTTTACTTTTATCAAGTAATTTAGTGTTCTTCTATGCTTTAAAGGCAACATCCTTTCCGATTTTGGATGTATGTTCATGATCAAATATCTTTAGCTTTCCAACCAATGTATTTCTGGAAAGATTATCAAGGTTATTTCCCTCAACGATGGCATGTTTCTTAGACTCGTATCTAGATGGCAGCGATCTGAGAATTTTCATCACAATGTACTTTTCAGGAATAGTCTTACCCAATGCAAAAGATGCATTAACAATTTCAGACACTATGTGATTAAACTCATCAAATGTATCTTCATCTGCCATACGAAGGTTCTCCCAATCGGAATTAAGGTTTTGAAGCCTAGCTTCCTTTTCACTGGAGTTACCTTCAATACGGTTTCTAAGATACCCTAAGCATCTTTAGACCTAGTGCAATTTGACACATGGTGCTGAAGATTTGGGGTAATGGCATGTATGATGACATTCAAACCGTCGGAATTTTGCTTTGCAGCAAGTATCTCGGCAGGACTATATTCACCAATATTCTTGGGAACGTTTACATCTCCAACTGTCACAACGGGAGCATCATAGACATTAACAACATATACCCATGATTGAAAATCACGCGCTTGAATAAAATCTCGCATAAAAATTTTCCACCATAAGTAATTAGAGCCATCGAAGACTGGTGGTACGTTAATAGAGATATCACCTCTGTCCATAGAGTCATATCACTAAAACACACCCGTAAGGTCTTAAATGTGTTTGCCTGCTCTGTTACCAATTGAAAAAGCGGGGGTCTAACAACAACACCCAATATTTCTCTTAACAATCTATATGGACTAACTCCTAAATACTTTCTAGAGAATCAACTAGACAGTCAGACTCAATCTAGGTAAAAGTATCTCAAGGAGTTAATATCTCTCTCTTGTTTTGATATACTCAAGCTAATAGAAATCAACGAGTCTTTAATCAAACACAAGGAACAACTTGGATGGTACCAAAGACCAATATCCAAGGATCAATCAATGACAATCAACAAACAAAGGTTGGATTACTCTAATTGATGATCTAAACGCACAACCTGTATTATTTCAATTATAAAGATAAAACAATATTGAAAAAGCGGGGGTCTAACAAAACCACCCAATATTTCGCTTAGAAATATGTATGAACTAACTCCGAAATACTTTTTAGAGAATCAACTAGACAGTCAGACTCAATCTAGGTAAAAGTATCTCAAGGAGTTAATATCTCTCTCTTGTTTTGATTTACTCAAGCTAATAGAAATCAGCGAGTCTTTAATCAAACACAAGGAATAACTTAGATGGTACCAAAGACCAATATCCAAGGATCAATCAATGACAATCAACAACCAAAGGTTGGATTACTCTAATTGATGATCTAACGCACAACCTGTATTATTTCAATTATAAAGATAAAACAATATAATGCAGAAATAGAAATAACACAGACACTAGAAATTTTGTTAACGAGGAAACCGCAAATGCAGAAAACCCCCGGGACCTAGTACAGATTTAACACATTGTATTAAGCCGCTACAGACACTAGCCTTCTCCAAGCTAACTCCGGAAAGACTGTAGTTGAACCCCAATCAGTCTCCTACCGATCCAAGGTACAACTGTACTCCCTACGCCTCTGATCCCAGCAGGATACCGCGCACTTGATTCCCTTAGCTGATCTCATCCACAACTAAGAGTTGCTACGACCCAAAATCGCAGGCTTTGACAATAAACAAATCTTTCTTACACAGAAAAGTCTATCAAAGGATCAATCTGTCTCCCACAGATAAACCCTAAAGTTGTTGTTCCGTATTTTGATAATAGTCAAGGTGAACATGAACCAATTGATAATCTGGTCTTATATTCCCGAAGAACATCCTAGAGTTATCAATCACCTCACAACAATATTAATCGTATGGTAGCGAAACAAGATGTTGCGGAATCACAAACAATGAGGCGAAGATGTTTGTGACTACTTTTTATATCTTGCCTATCGGAGATATCAATATCAAGCCAATCAATCTGATTGTACTCGTACGATAGAAGATGCAACATCAGATCACACAACTACGATAAACGTAGTATCAGTCTGGCTTCACAATCCCAATGAAGTCTTTAAGTCGTTAACATGATGTTGATGGTGGTTTTTAGTTTAGGGTTAAAATCGTAAAACTTTAGTCAAACAGTGACGTCATACTTGAGTAATAATGTCGCCACTAGCACATTTATTAAACCATTCAACATGTCTGCATAAAATTACCGGGGTACCTTTTTTTTAATGTAAATACCATGCTCCACCGCAGAGCCCTCGGTACTGATTGGCATCATCTCTACACATGCCATCCGCGCATGCTAGACAAACGTGCCAATCATGCGTGCCACATATTTTAAACTAGGGTTTCGACACGCTAAACCCTAATAGCCATATCTCCGCGCCAAAGGCATGCCAACCATGCCAGCCGCACCACCGTGCCAATAGCATGCCATGCAAGCCACATCTCCATGCCAAAGGCATGCCAACCATGCCAGCTGCACCACCGTGCCAATGACATGCCATGCCAGCCACATCTCCGCGCCAAAGGCATGCCAACCATGCCAGCCGCACCACCGTGCCAATAGCTTGCCATGCCAGCCACATCTCCGCCCAAATGCATGCCAACCATGCCAGCCGCACCACCGTGCTAATGGCATGCCATGCCAGCCACATCTCCGCGCCAAAGGCATGCCAACCATGCCAGCCGCACCATCGTGCCAATGGCATGCCATGCCCACATCTTCGCGCCAAAGGCATGCCAACCATGTCAGCCGCACCACTGTGCCAATGGCATGCCACGCCAGCCACATCTACGTGCCAAAGGCATGCCAACCATGCCAGCCGCACCACCGTTCCAATGGCATGCCATGCCAGCCACATCTCCGTGCCAAAGGCATGCCAACCATGCCAGCCGCACCACTGTGCCAATGACATTCCATGCCAGCCACATCTCCGCGCCAAAGGCATGCCAACCATGCCAGCCGCACCACCGTGCCAATGGCATGCCATCCCAGCCACATCTCCGCGCCAAAGGCATGCCAACCATGCCAGCCGCACCACCGTGCCAATGGCATGCCATGCCAAGCACATCTCCGCGCCAAAGGAATACTAACCATGTCAGCCTCACCATAGTGCCAATGGCATGTCATGCCAGCCACACCTCCGCACCAAAGCCATGTTGTCCATGCCTCTATGCCGCTGGCTGCCAAACGAAGGGTTGCAACAATTAGCGGCCACCCTTTCTTATGAGATGCAAATCTCAAGCGTTCAAGTTCGCCACCAAACGCGTGGCAACTTTTGGCCCTATGCCAATCCCTAATTTTGGCCGCGCCTAAACTATGCCAAAACCCTAATTTTGGCCGCGCCTAAAACTATGCCAAAATCTTAGCTTGGCCGCGCCTAAACCACGCCGGCCATGCCTCCATGTCGCTGGCTTCCAAACGAAGGGTTACATCAATCAACGACCACCCTTCCTTCTGAGATGCAAATATCAGCCGTCCAAGTTCGCCACCAAATGCGTGGAAACTTTTGGACCAATGCCAGCCCTAATTTTGGTCGCGCCTAAACTATGTCAAAACCCTAATTTTGGCCGCGCCTAAAACTACGCCAAAATCCTAGCTTGGCCGCGCCTAAACCACGCCAAATCCATGCCTCCATGCCGCTGGCTGCCAAACGAAGGGTTGCAACAATCAACGGCCACCGTTCCTTCTGAGATGCAAATCTCAGCCGTCCAAGTTTGCCACCAAATGCGTGGAAACTTTTGGCCCAATTCCAAGCCCTAATTTTGGCCGCGCCTAAACTATGCCAAAACCCTAATTTTGGCCGCGTCTAAAACTATGCCAAAATCCTAGCTTGGCCGCGCCTAAACTATGCCAAAGCCTCCATGCCGCTGGCTGCCAAACGGAGGGTTGCAACAATCAACGGCTACCCTTCCCTCTGATATGCAAATCTCAGCCGTACAAACTTGCCACCAAACGACTTATGGCAATCTCTTGGCTACGGTGCCAACTCTTGGCCACGGTGCCAAAACCCTAATTTGGCCACGGTGCCAAAGCCCTAATTCGGCCACGCTAAAGCCATGACGGCCATGCCTCCATGCCGCTGGCTGCCAAACGGAAGGATGCAACAATCAACGGCTATCCTTCCTTCTGAGATGCAAATCTCAGCCGTACAAGCTCACCACTAAACCAAACGACTTGTGGCAACCTTTGGCTACGCTTCCAACTCTTTGGAAACGACGCACACTTAGCTATGCCAATTCTATGGTCATGGCACCAAACCCTAATTAGCCACGCCAAGAGCATGCGGAAGTCATGCCAGCACCGTGGCCACGCCACTAGCTACCAACGGAAGGTAACCACAATCAACGGCTAACCTTCCTCTCAAGATGCAAAATCTCGACCGTCGAAGGTCACCACCGAGCCGGCAAGCCTCCCAAGCTTAACTTGCCAAACAATAGCAACATGCTACAGAAAACACTTGAGACATCAAAACATGTCATAGACTGGGGGATGCTCATCAGGGTATTGGTCTAGCGGTTTACAGCATGCGGCGTACACTACGCCTGTTACAAGAAAGTGTCATAAGAGTGAGGCGGTTAGTAAATACAAGAAGTAACGGTGAAACGTTTCCTTCATTATGGAAACATCAATTCCAGGCGTTACCCGTTACCGCTTTCTTCCATTTACTCAATCGTCTCCACTTCTTACGAGACCGTGGTGCGTTTCTTTGCGAATTGCATAAATAGGTCTCACCTATTTCCACCAAAGAAAAAGTTTTGGTCAGGAGAATACAACACTCAGAAATCACTTGTTAGCTTTCCCATCTGTTAGCTTTACACTTTCTGATACAAGTCGTCAAACAACTACTCTTCCCGAATCAACTATTCTGGTCTCAACACTCTCTTCGCTTCCCTCCCTAGACCAACCCTTATCCTACACTTTGTAACCGAAGAAAGTATGGAACGACCATTTCTTAGTTTAGGCCGGATTTTTACAGATTGATCTCTCGAATCAAAGTACTCCCTTGTAGTACATTGTTCAGGGTTTAGACTCGTTTCTCACCCACACACTCGAAATTACCAAAATCAGCAGAAACTGTTTTCACCCTCAAACAATTGGCGACCACCATGAGATGTCAATCTCTAGGTTGTAATATCGATTTCCAATTTCCAGTTTCATCTTTCAATTCCGATCTCAAGATGGTAGAAGCAGACAATCCGCTCGAGAATCAATGTCTCAGTTATCAGTTATCACACGACGAGGAGTGACTGGGGATTTATTGCGGTCAGGACGGCGTCACCCATAAAACTACGGCGGACATGCCTATGGCTAGGGTTTTCACCAAGATGGAAGAACAAGCTAAAGGAGGAACGCTGGAATACATACCCGGAGTATGCTCGTCGTGTTGCTACTAGTTCCAAGACGAGGGAATAAAACTGATGATACGGGAAAAATAAGATGGGTAACGCCTTTTATAGGTATGATGTTTTTGGAGCTCGAATGGAGGAAGGTTTCCTATTTTTGGTTACACATGGGAAGAGGCAACCGGGCCAGCTAGCAACGTTCCATGGCGCCAACAGGCCGTGGCCAAGCTAGCGCAAAGAGATCGCCAGCGCCATCTCCACGCTCCATCCGGCACCATCTCCGTATCCTAGCCGGCGCCATCTCCGCGTCCCCTCCACTCCTATCCAACGCCAGCAGCTTGCATCCTTTCCAGCGCTAATAGCTTACACCCTTCCAGCGCCATCTTTTCGCTCACAACCATCCAAAGTACAGCGCTATCTTCTCCGCTCCACAACCATCCAAAGCAGCGCCATCCTCACCCTTCGAAACAACGCCATGGCTCCAGCACTACGTGATCAAAACTGCGCCATCTCTGCGCGATACACCTACGATCACCAGAACCAGAGCCACTTCCTCCATCCCAACGTTTCTTCAAGTATGACAGCTCCAATCGTCACCAGAGCCGATGCTATTCCACCATAAGGGCAAGAGACCGGAAGAAGCCGGAAGAAGCCAACCTCCTTTTACCACTGTTGATTTGATGGAAAGAGAAAAAGTTCTCGTAAGGCTCAGACAGACGTGTCTATAACTCAGAAAGAGATACCTATTTCCTCAAGACACTGACGGAGCGGCCACCATAAGAGTCACGTCAACCCAAGAGGGAGATGACAAGGAATATTTTTAACATCAGGCACAGGCACTTCAGGAGAACGTGCATTTATAGATGAAGAGGCTCGCGTTGCTCTTGAACGCCCAGTAGAAGGGAATCAACAATCCAATTTCATCACACATAAAGATCAGGAACGACTTCTCAAAAAATCGAGGCAAAGGAAATCAACAACCCTCCTGAGTTCACATAGACCCTCTTCCTGTCAGGAGCTGCATGATTTCTGGGGACTTCGCCCACAAAATCGTGCAGTCTATGATGAAACATTTATGTGAGATTCTATGTTTTTCCAAGGTGTAGCGTTAAGACATATTTGCATCCCTCAACCGCACTGCATCAGGAAAGCAGTTGTTTCTAGACAGGGAAGTCGTTCCCAAACCCCAACCTCTCTTGGAAAGCACGATCGATAGATGGAACTGGGGACTCCTAACCACTGTTCACTTGAAGGATGTCGAGTTTGACAGAATGTTGAGTGACGCGTTCTCCGACTTCAACATTGTAACCGTCAAGGCTCTGAGAGTTGCAAGGCGCCGTTTCAACGTTCTCTAGCAGCGGCTCCACTTCAACGTTCGCTTCAGCAGACGCTCTGCTTCAACGTCCTCCAGCAGCGTCTCCACTTCAACGTCCTCCAGTAGCGGCTCCGCTTCAATGTTCGCTCCAGCAGCCGCTCCTTTTCAACGTCCTCCAGCAGCGACTCCACTTCAACGTCCTCCAGCAGCGGCTCCGCTTCAACGTTCGCTCCGGAAGCCGCTCCGCTTCAACGTTCGCTCCGGAAGCCGCTCCGCTTCAACGTTCGCTCCAGAAGCCGCTCCGCTTCAGCGTTCTCTCCATAAGCTGCTTCAGGATCCGAAGCCGAAGCTTCATCGTTTGGATCCTTAAGTTTTAACGTCCTCTCCAAGATCCGAAGCCGCTTCAACGCCGCTCCCTCATGCCAAAGATCGTACCGTGGCGGCCACTCCTTCCTGCAAAGGGTCGTGCCACCATACTCCCCATGTCAAGGATTATGATCGCAGCCAGCCAATCTTCATAGTCATGGCCACCTTTTGATCCATCCCGCAAAAACTCGTGATCATGGAAAGGTTGCTCGCTTACGCATCCATCCAATCTTTTTACTTCCATGGATGCCCATACAATTCCAGCCAACCTACTTTGTTCCCACGACAATGTAGTCTCTTCTGATTACATCTGCTACCAAGAATTGTTGCTTCTCATTTGCCGATACAGCCAGAGCTTCACCGCAGCAGCAATCACTACAAAGGTAACCTGTACTCCTCCATATTTTAGTTTCACGTGTAGGAAGTAACAAAATCACCAGTACAAACGCACGATGGTGATGTCTTTATCATGGTCAACCCACTGGACATACAAGATGGAAACATGTAAACCATACTTGGGGACTGTGGATCTACACGGAATCCCTTCACTGTCAAAGCTCAGAAGACACAATCAACCAAAAGGCCATAGCCACAACAAGGCCATCTACCCTTCAAGGGCATAGCGTAAGAATATCATCACCTCTCTGTCTAGAAGACGCCTTCAACACTTTACGAGGCCGTGGTGGATCCCAAGCCTGCTCAGAGGAAAACAACTTCAGAAACTAAAGAAAAATGCGACTGGGGACTGCTCATCGCAGTCCATCCCTACGACTATTAAAGACTCATGAGATAACTCCAGAGACGCGGATGAAACATTTTCTTGAAAAAACAGAGGGAGCCACGGTAAACAACATAACTCTCTCATATCTACCTCTTCGCTATCCAGAATATTTCGTCCATATGATATCCTGAGCATCCCAGCGTCACATCCAGAAGAGTACAATAAGCTTGTATCAAATCCCGTGGACATGGATTCAAGGCGATGCAATGAAAGTATGCTACACATGGGTACTACCAGCATGGAACGCTTTCACTCCCCTCAACTTGGTTATTTCTGATTTCAACATCATCACTGCCGAAGTTTTACGAGACGCAGGAATTTCTCAACATGAAGCCGTACATATGCATCGAAGACTTCAAAATCACGCCACAAAGATACATTCACATATTCGGACATGACATCGGATCTAACAGAAATATAACTGGGGACTGCTCACCGCATCCCATTACATACGATAGTCTAAGATTCAGAAGCTGGTTCGAAGGATGTCTCTTATAAGAAAGTCCTTGAAGACTTGATAGCAGCACACCGGCAACAGAATGTCTCCCAACTCATCTATTTCATCATGTGGCTTAGGAAGATTTGTACCATACAATCATCCACAGCATAGCATCATCGCGATCAGAAGGTCCAGACACTGAACAACCTAAAGTCAAGGATCACTACACCAAATTTAACGTTTAGCAACAGCTTAGATCTGTTGTTGACCGGGCTTGCAACAGATTTTTCCCGTTGCTAAACACCTGGTTGCAGTTTTTCGCGACAGCTCTAGCTCTGTTGCTAGTTTCGGTCAGCAACGACAATAGAACAGTGTCTAGCTGTTGCGAAATTAAACTATAGAAACAGAAACAAACTGTTGCTACTTAGTTGCTAATTTTAGAGTTATTCCGGGATATATTTTAGTAGAACAGGATATAGTTGTGCTGGTTCATATTTAGCAACACGTTTTTGCCGTTGCTAATGTTTTTGCAACAAAAAGAAGGTCAAGTCTTCGTTGACCTAGTCAAAACTGATATCCCCCCAATTTATCATGCAATACCCAGTTCCCTGCAAAACCCTGATTCATTTTATATCCAGCAATTCAATCTGATAGTTCTCATACTCTATATTCACACAGACATTCCCACAGGTTGAAACCTCAAAGACATTCTACACCAAAAAGGGAACCAAATGCAATAAAAAGCAGGGAACTCATGACATCAAAAACAAGTTACAGGTTGCATTAAGAAAGATTGAATTGCATATGTAAAAATGTTCTTGTTTCTTACATTGCGCTGGTGCAACCATGTTTGTTTTAGCTTCTAAGGATTCCATATAGAAACAGAATGTTACAATCTCTTACAGTGAGTAATCAGAATGTAGCAGATTATTGTGGCTTTGAGAGGATGGTCACACGAGGATGCTGAATTCTCGTCTTGTAAATACGACCAAGATGATGAAGAACCTGTCACAGATACATATAGTTAGAGATAACAAATAAAGAAAGTAAGAATACTTCAGAATTCAGAGTATCTACTCTATTGCTAATGATTTGCTTATACCTGAAAGATACTAGAGACCAATGAGACTCAGTAAGTGTTGGGACTTCTGATGAGTGAAGCTCAGTAGTTGAGCTAGTTTGTTTCCAGAACTGAACTGATCATCTCGGCGATATTCTTCAAACTCTGAAGTTCTTTACAAGCAGCCCAATTTAGGTTTCACAATACGACACACATAATCTAAGAATCAGTAACTATAAAAGCGAACAGAACAACTTCATTGTAAAACAAAAAATGGACATAAATCATGCAAGATTTTGGCGGTGGAAGAAATTACATATTCGGAGACACAAGTCACTTCATCTATTACCTAAAAAAAATAGGGGACTTGAATAAGTGTATCACTTACCCAATCACTGGTACCACGGACCCCCTTAGTAAACTCTCAGCTACAGCCTGCAAAGTGCAATATCAGTCGATCAACTTGTGCATTTATGCATTTCTACTGATGATAAAGTAATGGTTCTGTAACAGAATAGTACACTATGAGGAAGCTGAGCATAAAACCTTAGAACAACTTGACAGTTTGCAATTTAATCACTGCAGTTATAATCTACATTACCTGGAATAAGATAAAATGTAGAAGATGAAGAACCACAGCTTGAACCAAACCGAATTATCATAGGGCTTTACCAGGAAATTCCCTTAAACAATTTCTACACCTCCCATCTTTTAGGTGTCTTCTTCAACTAACAATGAAAAGATTTCAAGAAAATAAGACCAATTTAGTGAACAATGAAACAAAGCCAATTTTTGATTACTGTTTGTATAAAATGGGGTGATAGAGAAACTAACCTGATTGATACAGTACGTAGGTGACAGCAAGAAACACACCAAATCTTCAGTTTGTGAAGATCTTAATATTTCAATCGAAGCTTCTTGATTTCTGCTGCAATTTTGTTTTCCTCTCTTTCTGTTATTCCCTACGGGTAGGAGATTATCATCTCTGAGAGTAAGATAGGTGATACTGAGAAATGAGAGTAAGGAACATTTACCCAAAGAGATGCCCAGCCAAGTCGCACCGCTGAATCATAACCAACTTTTAGTTTAAGATCTTCTGAACAATATGCCTGTAAACAGCACTCCGTTCACTCAAATCAAAGTTGTACAGGTAGTTGTTTATGCAATCTAAGCTTAATGACCAGAATATGGGTGTCTACAATATAAATTAAGAAAAACCGAAAAACCCTTTTACCATGTGCTTCAGCTTCTGGTAGTATCTTGGTCCCATGAATATATATGTCTGTAGAGGAGACCCATCGATACCTGGAACGGGAGGTACATAAGAAACCAAACAAAAACAGAGAAAACATGAAGAATTCTGAGATTTGTGTAAACTACCATGTAAAATAATCAATTATCATTGAGGTCTCCAGCATATCTGAGTGTAAATGGAACGAAGAATAGGTGCCATTTGGATACTACAATCAGTTTTTGGGCATACTGTTAAGTGTTAAGTAATCCACGCCTATCCCCTAGCTATTTTATAAATGTTACATGGTCCATTATTTAATAATTAAAAGCTACTGCATGCTTTAAGCTGTTTAAAGTTTCAGAGGAAATAGAGAAACCTAACTAGAGGAAATCTTTGCCATTGTACCACAAGTGTTTTACTGTAATTCATTGGTGAGAATCTTGAAACCAAGTAAAATAATTAATGCCTTTGAAAGAAAGAGAAGGGATACCTTATGGATTCAACTGTGTCCATCTTGCAGTTCTATGGGACTTCAGTTATAGCAACAACAACATCAGGTTCTTCTCTGTCTTCTTTGATTTCTAACATCACCCAAAATCCTTGTTAATGCCCATCTCAGTCCAACAACTACTCATTCCTTCTTGTTATGTTACTGCCAGAACTCAGCCAAATCACCACAAATTTAACCACTTCTGATGCCCATACAATTCTAGTTCAACACCTAAAATCAGCTCCAAATCGAGCTCAATCCATCCCTGAACTCGAGCCAACAAACCATACGCTCGAGCCACTCTGAGTTGTGAAGAAACGTCTTTCAGGCATTTCTACAGGCACCAAGTGTGCATTTTATGGTGATGAAGGAAACATGAGCATGTTGTCGGTTTCAAAGACAATTGCATCTCATTCCCTACAGATATGAAATACAGATAAACCCCAATTCATCTTAATCCTTTGCAGGCTAGTTATCCCTTCTTTGATCTCCTCTTTCACTTTGAATTTGTATGGCAGCAGAGTTTACTTCCTCCATGTTTCTTCAGTTTCAACACCAACAGATACACTCCATCTTCCTTCTTCTTCTTCTTCTTCTGGGAGTCTTGCTCCATGGTGAACAGCCATAACACCACTGCTTGGTCTCGACGACTACGACAACAAAACCTGATCTCCTTCTTGCTTGTTAACTGGTGACTGAAAGAAATGAACCTGATGTCTAAACTCTTCTCGTGAAAACGTTGACAATTTGAAGGAAGCTTATCCCAAATGATATCCATTTCCGTGATTAGATACAAACTCTCTTATTATTATAAATATTTATTAGCTTCACATTATAGAGATTTTAGACTTACAACATATAAAACGTACACAAGGAGCATGCATCATATATTCATTCATTCTAGTATATCATACATACGAAGATAAAGACTTATACCCCTTTTAGTGAGATGTTCGTGACCCGGTAATAAGTTGTTATATGATCTCGTGATGGAGAGTTCCTTCTAATCACATCCCATGACCTATCACACAATGAATTGATGATGTTCATACTTAGCCATAAACTAAGACATCTTCCCATCTCTTGAACCGGTTCAACTTCTTCTTTCTCTTCACCTTCTACAACCACATCCCCTCCAGCAGCAAGATTGTTAATTTCAACCTCCTCTTCATCTCATTCCTATAAATACCACAATCATTACAATTACAATCACAAATCAATATAATCAAAAAACTTAAACCTAAATAAAGAACCCAACAAAAAATTTGATAAATTCACTTACATAACCATCCTCAACTGGTTCATCCTCGTATCCGTGAGTTGAACAAATCAGTTCAAAAAGCTCGAATTGCTAAAAATTGGAAACCCTGATTGAAAATTTTGGGGAAAATTGATGGAAAAAAAGAAGAGAGTTCAACAAATCAGTTCAATATTCGAAATAGCAAAATATTGGAAACCCTAATTGATTTTGGGGAAAATCGATAACAAGAATAGAGAAGAGAGAATTACCCCATATCACCCAAACCATTGATGATGATATTTGACGAGGAGTTTGTGTTCTAGGTTTTAGGTATTCTTCGTCGATCGCTTCAAATAAACAACATGAATCAGGAACATAAAGAGTAAGAGACAGAGATCAACAAGAGACTAAAGGTTGAGAAATTGCAGATCTAGAGGAAAAAAAAAACAGAAACGAGAGTTCGGAAAGAGAGGGTCTCTCGGCTGCTGATGGTTTTCTTAAGTGGAGAAGTTTGTTAAGGAAAGAAGATGCGATAAGTATATGACTAGGGTTAATGGGTTGTGGCTGAGAATGGTCAGGTACAGTAGTGTACTTGGTTTTTGGTCAATGGCTTGAAGTAAATTTTGCTGCTTATAGAGCACTTGAAAATAGGGGTGGAAAGATGGGTCAATGTGTGACCGACCACACACACGAGTGCCACGCTTGAAATGAAAGCTGTTGCGAATCGCAACAGGACCTGAGCAGTTGCGAAATTCGTATCAGAAGTAAGCTGTTGCGAAAATATAGCAACAATGGCTTTTAGTTGCTAATTCGCAACTGCTTTATACCTGTTGCGAATTTGAGTTGCTAATCCCTTAATTTGGTGTAGTGGATGGACCGACAACGCAACCACAATCTCCAAGATTAGCCCTGACATGATCGTTGCTGATCATATATTTCATCCATCCATTCCAAGAATGCAATGGAGTTTGGTAAATTTTGGAATCCACTGGAGAGACATTGCAGATGAAAGCAAGGATCCAGACGAGCAACGGAAAACAGAAGAGGGTCGATACCTCTTTTCATGCGGACGGAGTTTCTAGAGTTTGAGCAGAATAAAGATTCCTTCTTGCTCCATGAACGGGAATAAATGACTGGGCGCGACTATGCCACATCGGGTCCGCAACATCCCTCCTGAATTCTTCGTAAGTTTTACTGTCGGGATGTTTTCACCTCCTAAACGAGCTCAAAACCTAAATATTCCCGCGAGGGAGATAGGAAATTCTTTTCTGATCGAAATGGAGGGGCGAACCGTTAAAATCCGAGTTCGTACGAGAATTATACAACGATTCTAGGAAGGGGCGCTAATTAGGGTTTCGACATGACAAACCATAATTTAGACAAAGTTGCCATCATTCCACGGAAATGAAGCCATTCGTCATCCTTCCACGGAAATGAAGCCAGTCTCCACAATTCCACAGAACTGAAGCCAGTCGTCACCCTTCCACGGAACTGAAGCCAGTCGTCATCCTTCCACGGAACTGAAGCCAGTTGCCATCGTTCCACGGGACCGCAACATCCCTCTTGAATTCTCCCTGATTTTTACTGTCGGACTGTTTTCACCTCCTAAACGGGCTCGAAACCTAAACATTCCCGCGTGTCTTTTCTGATCGGAATGGAGGGGTGGACCGTCAAAATCCGAGTTCGTACGAGAATTCTACAACGATTTTAGTAGGAGGCGTTAATTAGGGTTTCGACATGCCAAACCCTAATTTAGATAAACTGCCAGGCGACGTCACCACCGTTTGGTAGCCGAAGTTCCAGCGCCATCACCACCGTTTGGTAGCCGAATTTCCGAAACCATTTTCCACCATTCCACGGACCGAAGACAATATCCAACGCCAGCGGCTCCATTCCAAGCCGCACCATGCCAGCGGCTCCATTCCAAGCTGCACACTGCCAGCGACTCCATTCCAAGCCACACACTACTGGCGGCTACATTCCAAGCCGTACCATGCCAGCGGCGCCAAGTCCAAGCCGACCAATGATAACGACTCATTCCAAGTTGATCCAATGCTAGCATCTCCAAGTCCAAGCCGATCCAATGCTAACGGCTCCAAGTCCAAGTCGACCAATGCTAACGGCTCATTCCAAGACAATCCAATGCTGGCGGCTCCCCTTCACGCCAAGTCTATGCTAGTGGCTCCGTTACGTGTTCTCAAACCTAGCCCATATGATGCACAACCATTCCAGGCCAATGCCAATGGTCTGCATCTCAGCCAACAATCACCTCTACCGTTCCGTGGTCTAGCTAGCAGCACCACGAACCGAATTTGCACAAAGTCGCTAACGCAAGAGTCATGGATTCTCTTTACCTACCGAAAAAGGTTAGTCGGATCTTCCTGACCATCTTTTCATGACTGCCGTTTCGATTTTGTCCTTGCATGTCACCATCTTATGCTTACCTCGCAACAAACGCCCCTGTTCCGAGCTAAGAAGGGGACTTAATATTGATGGTGGTTTTTAGTTTAGGGTTAAAATCGTAAAACCTTAGTCAAACATTGACGTCACACTTGAGTAATAATGTCCCCACTAGCACATTTATTAAACCATTCAACATGTCCGCGTATAATTACCAGGGTACCTTTTCTTATGTAAATGCCATGCTCCACGGCAGATCCCTCGATACTGACTGGCATCATCTCTACACATGCCAGCCGCGCATGCTAACCAAACGTGCCAATCACGCGTGCCACATATTTTAAACTAGGGTTTCGACACGCTAAACCCTAATAGCCATATCTTCGCGCCAAAGGCATGCCAACCATGCCATTCATACCACCGTGCCAACGACATGCCATGCCAGCCACATCTCCGCGCCAAAGGCATGCCAACCATGCCAGTTGCACCACCGTGCCAATGGGCATGCCATGGCAGCCACATCTCCGCGCCAAAGGCATGCCAACCATGTCAGCCGCCCCATCGTGCCAATGGCATGCCATGCCAGCCACATCTCCGCGCCAAAGGAATGCCAACCATGCCAGCCGCACCACTGTGCCAATGGCATGCCATGCCAGCCACATCTCCGCGCCAAAGGCATGCCAACCATGCCAGCCGCACCACCGTACCAATGGCATGCCATGCCAGCTACATCTCCACGCCAAAGGCATGCCAACCATGCTAGCTGCACCACCGTGCCAATGGCATGCCATTCCAGCCACATCTCCGCGCCAAAGGCATGCCAACCATGCCAGCCACATCTCCGCGCCAAAGGCATGCCAACCATGCCAGCCGCACCACCGTGCCAATGGCATGCCATGCCAGCCACATCTCCGCGCCAAAGCCATGCCTCCATGCCGCGCCAAAGCCATGCCGGCAAATCTCTGCCGTACAAGCTCGCCACTAAACCAAACGACTTGTGGCAACCTTTGGCTACGCTGCCAACTCTTTGGCCACGCACTACACCTTATCCTGGATTTTGCAACATTTCAATTTTGAGGGTGTGCAACGTATATACACATTGCAACATGGTGCAACTCCAATATTCGTTGCACACCTGAAAATACGTTGCGCAAAATAAATAACATTGATTTATTAAAATAAAATTATTGAAGCAACGTAATTAGAATTGTTAATACGTTGGGCCATCATGGCATTTACGTAATATCAGGATAGGCTGTTAGTAATCTAGTTTTTGTAGTCTTCGGATATTTTGTTTTTATTTTTCTTATTTTCATTTTCACAAATGTATTTTCAGACCTCTTTTTTCTCTCCATCTATTTCTTTCCGAGAAATCCCAAAATCTATCCGATAAATCTCACTCGTAATCAAAACCCAGAGATCTCTTTAGTTGAAAATGTAGATGACCAAATCAAATCCAGAAATATCTATCTAAAACCTAGAAAATCAATTTGTTCCTGAAATCGAAGATCGATTCATCTGATAGTTGATTGATTTGTTTATTTTCAAGAGATATAAAGCATTATCTACTACTTTTTTTGTTTGATTTCGATTTTGTTGGTTATACTTTGATCTATTGTTTGACCTAACTCTGTGATTTTGGAGTCTTACTGCATGTATATGTTTTGATGATTTTCTTTTGTATTATGTTATTTTAAAGTAAGGGGTGTGTTTTGATTCAATCTTGAAGTCGTTTTGGTTTTTGAAGTTAGGGTTTATTTTTTGGGTGTGTTTCAATTTCAGTTTGGTTATTCTTTTTTGATTTTGAAGTTGTATAGATTTTGGTGATTTCAGTTTCGTGTTGGTTATTTTGGTGATTTTGTTTCCGTGATTTAGGATATTTTCAGTTTAATGTATATATTTTAGTGACTTCAGTCAAAAGTAAATGATTTGCATACATAGTTGGGTTTATGGATTTGAAGTTGATTTTGAGTCATTTATTGTTGTTTTATGAGCTTATTCATCTATTGTTGTTATAGTTACGTATTACTAAAGTGTGGTTTGTGTTTTGGTGCAGGTTTTGTAGAGTAAAATTGCAGTTCTAAGGACTTGAAAGGTCGGGTAATCTGTTTAACTTTTGTTCAGATTGTATGCTTTTTGTTTCTCCTGTATCTGAATGTTCAGCATGTTACTTTGTTTTTGTTGGTTTGCTTACTTAGGTATTGACGTATTGTGCAATAAACCTGTTCATCGCAGAGAAAGGTTTGCTGCTTGTTTGTAGTTATATTATTTTGTACTTTATGCTCTCTTGTATTGTGTGTAGTCTAATTTGATCTTACTTTACTTAGAATTCAGTTTACAGAATTTCAGAATTTTTGTTTTGTTGTGAATTATAGGCTATCAGATAAGAACATGAGTAGATACTTTTATGGTAGATAATAATCATTACTTTACAATTGTAGGGAGTATTGGATGGAGGATTTGACATTCCTCATAGTAACAAAAGGTTTGCTGGTTTCCAGAAGGGTGAAGGTAAAAAAGATGCTTCATTGAACCTTGAGATTCGTCAAAAGTTCACCTTTGGTGGGCATGTTGGTACATACATGAGGGTACATTCTCAAAATTCTACACACTTGTTGTTTACTGAAGACCTAGTCCAAGCCCTTTTTGAAACTCTATCAAATAGTTGAAAACAAGCAAAAACAACTTACTTTTTCTTGTTCTTTCCTTCACATCTACAATATATCTTCCCCTTTTCTAAACCCTAAATAAATATCTTCTTCTATCTGTTAATTAATGGCTTTTGTAGGAGATACTGCAGCAGCTACAAACGGAGGGGGAGGAGGAGTAATGGCAGAAACAACAGATATGTCAGACCAAGTAATATTTCTACATGGTGATCTTGATTTAAAAATTATTGAAGCTAGACGTTTACCTAACATGGTTTTCGTCGTTGTTTTAGTGCCTGTAATGCTTGTAAAAAACTATTAGCTTCTGAAGAAATGAAACATCCTCATAGAAAAATTGTTACTAATGTTAATGTAATCATAATATGTCAAAATACATATGAAAATCTGCTATTAAATTTTACGATTTTGTCATGTTTATGATGTGCTTTAAATGTTAGTGTAATCATATTTTTAATCTTATTGCGATAATCTCTTGTTACAGGCAGGAGTGATGGGTACTCATGACGAAGAAACTAGGAAAATTTTCAAGCATTCATCTGTCATCTGTTAACCTCATGACGTGCCGTTACGGTACCGGTTATTTCTAGTTATATAACAAAATATAAGGCAGAAAAGAAATAACACAGACACCAGAAGTTTTGTTAACGAGGAAACCGAAAATGTAGAAAAACCCAGAGACCTAGTACAGATTGAACACACACTGTATTAAGCCGCTACAGACACTAGCCTACTACAAGCTAACTTCGGGTTGGACTGTAGTTGAACCCCAATCAATCTCACACTGATCCAAGGTACAGTTGTGCTCTTTACGTCTCTGATCCCAGCAGGATACTACGCACTTGATTCCCTTAGTTGATCTCACCCATAACTAAGAGTTGCTACGACCCAAAGTCAAAGACTTTAATTACAATTCTGTATCACACAGAAAAGTCTACAGGAATAGATAAATCTGACTCCCACAGAAATACCTACGAGTTTTGTTCCGTCTTTTGATAAATCAAGGTGAACATGAACCAATTGATATACCAGACTTATATTCCCGAAGAACAACCTAGAAATATGAATCACCTCACAATAATCTTAATCGACTAGCGAAACAAGATATTGTGGAATCACAAACGATGAGACGAAGATGTTTGTGACTATTTTTCTATCTTGCCTGTCGGAGAAATTAATCTCAAGCCAATATTACGATTGCACTCAATCATGATAGAAATAGCAAGATCAGATCACGCAACTACAAAGAAAATAGTTGGGTCTGGCTTAAAAATCCCAATGAAGTCTTCAAATCATTAACCTACAGGGTCTCGGTAGAAACCTAAGGTTAAAGGAGAATCGACTCTAGCTTATACAACTAGTATCACACAGGAGGTGTGGGGATTAGGTTTCCCAGTTGCTAGAGTTCTCCTTTATATAATCTCCCAATCAGGGTTTGTAATCTAAGTTACCTTGGTAACAAAGAATTCAATATTCACCGTTAGATGAAAACTGATTAGATTCAAGCTAATATCTTTTAACCATTAGATCAAACTTAGTTTGTTATACACAAATAAAATGCACGTTCATTTAGGTTTGTGTAATCGTACCTAAACATGTACACCTAGTTGGTTCAACAGTAGTTAAACAAACGGTTATCCATATGAGCACTTTCATATCAACCTTATTCATCTTCACCATAACTAGATCAAATGACTCAAAAGAACTAGTTAGAGAGTTTTTCAATTGCTTGGATATCATAGAAGTATATAAGACACAATCAAAACAAAAATGATTTTGATTCACTCGAATCGATTCATGAACATTATATCTACGGTCTGCAAATACGCATTTCTTAGTTTATATATGTCTTAGTTCAAGAATAAACCGTTTTTAGAAAATAACCCACTCAAGTATGCATACCGGTACGCATACTTAAGTACCCGGATTGAGTTTGTTTTCAGTTCACAAACTACAACAGAAATTCATGGGATGTGAACTTCCGGCAGTACGTGTACAAGTATGCGTACTTTAGTTCCGGTTATCCTGAGCAGCAAAGTACGCATACTTTGGTTGAAGGATTTTGGACTTACACAAGTATGAGTTCACATACAATGTTTATATCCATTCAAGGTATATATTCTAAACTCTCATTTCAAACATTGAAACATTCTTAGAGGATGTTAAATAGAGGTTATTCACACACTATTTTTCATCAAAGTGATTTTCAAGATATTGAAGTAATCAACATGACTTTCATCACTTGTAAAGATAAACTTGGCCAAAGCGAAAGCTTACCAACACATATTTAGAGAAATAGATAAGCGAGATAAACTCGGATCGAAATAGCAAATGTGTATAATCGAAGTCCATATAGAAATACGACTTTTGTCTCAAGATAGGAGATAGAGTAGATAGACTTTTGACTGATAGATAAGTTCAAGTCTCCACATACCTTTTAGTCGATGAAGTTCCACCAGTTCCTTGAGTAGTTCTTCGTCTTTGCATGATGAACACCATGGAGTCTAGAGCTCAAGTACACTTTCTATCATAGTCCGAGATTTAGCTATAAGTAGACTAGAAATCAAGACTTATAGTTTTGGCAACTAAACTTGACAAACAAGCTTGAGATAGCAACGCTTGCAAGTTCGACCGAGCAATGCTCTAACATATGATATCATGCTCTGCGTCACAACAGTAACTTACTCGATCAACATAAATAGTACACCACATGGATATATCAACCCAACAAGAGGTATTAAATAGGGATACCCTGTATCTTCAAATGTTTTCATAATCTTTGTAGAAGTCTTATCTACAAACTTGGGAAACCTTCAAAACTAGAAGCTGGTAGGAGGTCTCCGCATATCTTAAAAATCCCATTTCATTGTTCACTTAATGTATGCTGACGGCTTCCTTATCACTTACAAAGATTCGACCGAGAGTAATATCCATCTCAAGAATTATTCCAATCCTACAGTTTTTCAGTGGGCCGGGTAATTAACACATCCAAATATGTAATTGTTCATCATCCAAGATTAGACCCAGACGAAGTGAACAATCTGCAACAATGTTTTGGTATACCAACCACATCAAACCCACTTACATATCTTGGGGTCCAATTTAAACATGGGAGATCATCTAAACACATTTTCGCACCTTTGATTCAACGGCTGGCGCGAAAAGATAAAGGATGGATGACAAAATGTCTAACTCCTGCAGGAAGGTTAGTACTCGTAACTTCCTTAACACCTACATCAAACCATCTTATACAAACATAATTTTTCCCCACCAATGTTCACAAACAAATTGATCGTATCACAAGGGATTTTTTCTGGGGACACGATTCTTCAGTTAAAAAACTTCATCCTATAGGTTGGGATAATATTAGAGCATATATAGCTCGGTTGAACCCACCAACCGTTGGTATGCCAAGTTTGGTTGTCATATTTTAATGAGTCAAAACTCATCTAAAGAGTCGCTTGATTATGTACTAGAGACAACTTCGTATAGGTTAGACTAGAAAGTCTAGGATTATGAGACATACAAGTATTACTCGAAGACTTGAAGAATGTGAATAAGTAACAAGCTACAACGACGAAATCATCCTTCCTCTTGAGGTTAGATATATTTTGACTTGAACTGTTTCATTCCTAACGTATCTTTCAAGTCGTGCTATATTGAAAACATAACTGCGAAGCTATGAATGATTATACTCTAGTAGTGATACATGATCACATGATCATAGTGTTAAGGAATTAGAGCGTAGTATAATTTTTATCTTTTGAACTTCATATATAAGACATCGACATTATCGTATGAATGTTATTGTGATTATGTGTATGGGTAAAGGTAAATATTTCGTCCTAGGAAACAATGTTTATATTTGTTTAAAGGAAGTACATTCATAAAATTATTTTATGAATCGAAAGGGAAATCACTAGGCTTATTGATATTGTTATTCATTGCATATTTTTGGATTACCAATATGTGTGAGTTAGCATAACCAATCATAACTTGTTATGTATCTTGGTAAAACTAATCACAATGTCTGACTTATGATTTGGTATGACTTTTATCAGTGTAAGTGATCCTAAGTAATCACCTAAGATGGTATGATCGATATTTGTAATTGTTGTAGCCGATCCTAGTAATTGGTGTGACCGATCACAAAAGAGTTGTGTAATCGATCCTTGTAATTGCCATAACGGGTCCTAGTAATTGGTGTAACCGATCCTAGTGACTTGTGTAACCGACCACAAGTAATACCATGAGTATATGGTAACCGGTCCTGGTAATTGACGTAACCGATCCTGGTAACTGATGTAACCGGTCCCAGTAACCATATTAAGGTAGAACCGACCCTTATGTTTGGTATAACCATAAGTCCATGATTAGTTATTTGATCAATCACATAGTTGTCTTGGAATATCGATGAACCAGTTCTAAACTTGTTTGGAAGTGTGGTATAATCGATTCCAAGATTGTAAATATGAAAGAGGATTTACAATGAAAAGTTGTCGGCATACTTTGAACATGATCAATAACTGTTATCTTTTATTGTTCAAAGATATTCCTTAATAACTCAAGGAGATCTCAGACCGAAATAAATTAAGAATATTTTAATTAAGGTTGTTAATTTTATATGCTTTAATTACCAGCAATTAAATGCATATCTCTAGAGAATAAAAATTGGTAATGTGCATTTTCTAATTGGATATTTTCTAGTGAGATTTCAGAAATATTGGAAAAAGCATTTCCAGGAATTATCAAAACTGATTCGGGCATTTATTGCATATTTTGAGAATATTCGGTTTTGGAAATTCCTTGGTGTCCAAACATCCTTGGTCTATAAATACCCAAGTTTGCGTTTCGAGAAAACTATCAGAAGAGTCAGGCAAACTTCATTTTCTTGTTGTTTCTGGTGGAGCCGTCTATCCAGAGAGGAAAGTACCCTAATTAGGCAAAATCTCTTATGACCGCTCGTGTAAAGACTTTTATGGGATCAAGAAGCTCTACAAGTACCATTGGTGGGAAACTAGATAAATGCAGTTTATTTTAATTTTCGATTGATTTGATTGACTAATGGTTGTTGAACTTTGATTGCACCTATTTTTTTTTATTCTTGAGAATCTTCTTTTATGATATAAGATTCACTCAAACTATATCGAAGTGTCGACGAGATATTTAGAAATATTTGTAGATCTAAAGACATCTTGTGATAATCCATTGTTAATAGACTCCGTTCTGTGCGTGATTGATCACAAGAGATTCAAGTGGTGTTGTGTACGTGTTTATTGAAGATTAAAGAAGATTTGAAGACAAAGAAGATTTCTGATTTGGTTTCTATATCTTTGGGTGTGCACAAACCTTGATCGGCTGGGATCCAACTAGAACCGGATTTATTCGATTGATTAGTTTCGTAAGATCGGCATCACCTTATAGTTTCTTGTTGGGATCTATATTGATTGATTGCAAATCTAAACTCTGCTACTTCGGTAGTTGTTGGATAGATTAATCTAACTAGGCAAAGGAGTTTATTGGTTAAACGGAAGAGCCTTTGCATATGACTTGAGATATCTTCATATGAATGAATCAAGAGAGTTGTTACCAAATAGATTTAATGTTCATTTACTGTTTGTAATACGATACAAAGGAATTGTTCCAGTGCGTGCACTTATTGAATGTCAGAAGCGCATGGATACTGAAGAAACTAGGTGAACTATAAGTTTAGTTATTTGGTCTCAACTACATGAAGTTTGTTAGATTTTATATAGCGGCTTAATTATGAGAGTATTCAATTTTGGAGTAGGTCCCGGGGTTTTTATGCATTTGCGGTTTCCTCGTTAACATAATCTTGCTGTGTCATTTACTTTTGTTTTCCGTAATTATAATTGTTGTTATTATAATTTAAAGGTTAATTGCACAAACGTTAATTCCGTATTACTTGATAGTGATCCTATAGAGTTTGGTTAAGTCCGAACCTATTATCAAGTAATCACACTTTGATTGTTGTATTGTCTCGATCTCGTATCCATAAACATTCACACAAAGTGTGAATACCGATTTGTAGTGTTGTCTCGACTTTGTCCATAGACAATCACTTTCAGTAAGAGGACTTATAGGTGGATAATTTACCGATTGTGGTGTATTTGGGTACCTTCGTCTTTTCAGATAAGTTAACTAAACCTATATCTTAAGTAGGGTTAGGTATAAGAAAAAGTAGTGAGCATAATAAGGAACTTCTCATGAAAAGAATATGGAGCTTACATGATCAACCTGGCACCATCATGGAAGTATCTGCAGTGAGAAATATCTTAAGCAACAACATATTCTGCAAGGAAATATCACCACACCATCTGCTTCCAGTGCTCAATGGAGAAAACTGGAATCTCTTGTACCGACTATCCAGCAGCTCATATTTCATCGTATTGGAAATCGGTTACAAACCCCGATCCATGCTAACTGGATCCCACTTTACTGAACCTTGACCCGACACAATGTTACCCCATCCAGACGGTAGCATATATCATCGATCATGTGTCGTCATAACTGGATGCATGATAAAATAAGCAACCTACCTATTCTTGCAGCACAAAGAATCATAAACATCCACCTACTACGAGATAGCCCCCAGGATACAATTATTTGGCCGCATTCAAAATCTAGAAGATACACTACAGCTTCAGGATACAAATGCCTAACACAAGAAGTTACTCAACTACATCAAAACCCCATCGCTGTTACCAAATTCCTGTGAAACTTACCTTGTCCACCAAAAATTGATATTTTATTGTGGAAAACAATTAAAGAAGGTATGTCGACCTTCTCTATCCTATACTGCATCAACTTAACTAACACCAACCTTTTCCCCTGATACAACTCCGATATAAAATCAACGACTCACTTACTCCTTCATTTCCTGGTCGCAGTCACATCCTGGAACACTTTACTCACTCGGCTCTCAGCAATTCCAAATCCTAACCGTTTCTCTACAATCGCCATAACTCCTCAAACATCAATCTCTTATCTCCTACAAGAGTCGGCCCAAATATCAACTATTACATCATTTTCTGTTCTTTACTGGTCATTATGGCTAGCTTGGAATGGCCTAATATATCACCAAAAACAGACAACTTCAGAGGAAATTTTAGCTAGAGCTTTAAAGCAGCAATAAGAATACTCGTGGGCTATGTATTCCCTACGTCTTGTATTTCCGGGCGACTCACCATCTTATAACAGGTTAGGAGGCAAAAAAACAACGTCGACGATATTAGTCAGTTGGTCTACCCCTCTCATAGATTGATGGGGCTGCAAGAAAACACCCAAGTACGGAAGGTGCAGGATTCATTTGCAGGGACTCGGAGGAGAAAATAATAATCGCAATGGTGCAATCATTAGGAATCACGACTGCTTTAATAGAGAAAACTTGGGCCTTGCTGCTAGCATCCAGAACCACAACAGAAAGGCAATGGCTTAAAGTTTTATTTGAAACAGACTTTGAAAATCTGCTTCATTTGGTCACCTCTCCTATTGTACCACCATGGTATATATCTAACATGATCGATGAAATGAAGGAGAGAATGCGACAAATACCACATTCTGTTATCCAACACAACTACAGGGAAGGAAATCAGGTGGAGACGGACTAGCTAATTACGCGGCAGATGAAAGTCAGGTAGAAAATCTATCAACAAAGATCTGGGACCAGGCAATCCCAAGTTTTAATTAATCAAATTATTTTCCATGATTTTATGGTTACTAAATACCCCCATGTAATTGTAACCTAGTTTTATTTTAATAAATGCACGCTTAAAAAAAAAAAAACTGTGATCCATCTTACCTCTTCTAAATGATTACTTTCATTTGAGGAACTCTAATAAGTTTCTGGTGTGGTGTAAATTGTGTGTTTTTGTTTCTTCGGGTGAGGGAGGGTATTTCATCTTCATCCCTTTTTTATTCCATTTTACCAACAAAAAAAATTTTTCTTTCCGTTTATATAAAAGTGTTATTATCATTTTTTTTATAAGCAAAGGCCTTTAAAAAGGCTAATAGTCTTCCTCAACAAAAGGCCTGAGCCAGACAGGAGGGACGGACCAGTACATGACGAATTGTTGTTTTTTTTCCCCATTTGGATAGTTCATGAGCAACAGAGTTACAAATTCGTGGTTGAAAAGAGAAAATACAATCACTAAGAGAAGAAGCAAAAAATTGAATGTCTTTAAAAATTGCATCAGTTCTAAGATTCCCATCAAAACAACCAGCTGAGAATTGGGAAACCATGTTTGGAGCATCAATTTCCATTATGATATGTGTTAGCTTTAATTCAACAGCCTTCTTCAAAACAACCCATATAGCTCTAGCTTCAGCCTCTTCAGCAGATTCCACATCAAAAACAATAGAAACACAGAAAGAAGCCTTATTGGAGAAATCCCTCATCACATAACCTGCACCATTATCCTTGGTAGTGTCATCATAAGCACCATCGGTGTTACATTTAATCCATCCAAAAGTAGGGGGAATCCAGTGGTCACTAAAGGAAATGGTATGACTAGGTGGGTTTTGAACTCTGGTTTTAACAGTGAGGACCATATCCTTAGCTCTATGGATGACAGGAACATGATTTTCCTGATGGTTTCTAAAGATTAAATTATTTCTACTAGTCCATAAAGACCACAGGACAGTAACAAACATGCAATATCTATCAATAGAAATTCTAGTAATAGGGTCCAACAACCAGAAATTCAACCAATCAATCGTAGAATTAGAAGAGAAAGCAGAATTACTGGCATAGAAAGATTCCAGGCTCCAAACATGACTAGAAAAAGGACACAAACAAGAGCATGCATAATGGATTCACAAGGGTCATAACATTTATTACAAGAGACAGAATGCATAGGCATCCTAGTTTGTAAAATAGTTTTAGCAGGCAACACATTTCTGGCAGCTTTCCAAGTAAAAAGTTGAATACGGTGAGGAACATTAATTTTCCAAATGCACTTCCAAAGTTTATTACTAGGGGAGGGTCCGGACCATATTAATCCCAAGTAAGAAGATTTAGAAGAAAATCTGCCATTCTTTGAAAGCTATCAAGTCCTCCTATCAGGAGTGCATAACTGGCTTAAGGGAATGGTGATGATCTTCTGAACAAAAGCATCATCAAAGTGAGTGTTTTGTTTGTCTAAATTCCAAGATCTAGTAGCATCATCAACGAAATAAGAAATTTTAAAGTAAGGATCCATTTATCACATCAGGGATCAATAAATGTACCATCCCCAACAATACAAGAAATTAAGGGTTTAATCATCTCTTTAATGGTATGAAGGCATTTCCAAGTCCAGGAGCAATCACTAGGACAGGTAGCATCAAGAAAGTCAGTCCTAGGAAAATAACGAGATTTCAGCACAGTACCTAAAAGGCAGTCAAGGTTCTCTAAGATTTTCCACGCATTTCTAGCTAACATAGCCAAATTGTTAAGCTCACATTTCCTAAAACCAATACCACCTTCATACTTAGGGGAGCACAAAGCATCCCATCCTAGAAGGTGCAGTTTTCTATCCTTAGGGTCAAGAGTCTCTCCCCACCAGAATTGACAAAAGTGAGAATCCATATTTTTACAAAGGTACTTGGGGATAAGAAAAGCACCCATTTGGTATAGAAGAATGGCCTGACCAACATGCTTAACCAAAGTAGTTCTGGAAGCCTGAGATAACAGTCTATGTATCCAAGAGGTAATCCTAGCATCTACAGCTTGGAGAATACCCATGTGGGTTTGGATATTAGAGGCCTGAAAAGCTATAGTGGTGCCAAGATACTTTTCCCCTAGATCTCTGTTATGTATATCCAGAATATTATATAAATGATTCATCAGAGGTGTAGGCAATTTTTTACTAAACAAGATACCAGATTTATCAAAGTTGATTTCCTGTCCAGAAGCTAAGCAATACTTTTGAAGATAGTCTTTGATAGTTCTAAAGTCCTTGTCAGTAGCTTTAGAAAACAGGAGGGAATCATCAGCAAACAAGAGGTGTTTATACAAGGGGCATTCTTACAAAATCTAATTCCTTCAGCTAAGCCTTTAGCAGTCAAACTATCAATATAAGCAGATAAAGCTTCAGAACATATGACATAAAGATAGGGAGAGAGAGGATCTTCCTATCTCGGTTTTGATAAGACCAGTAGGACTACCATTTAATAAAACAGAATAAGAGACAGTAGAAACACATTGGTGAATTAGATTAACCCAGTGATCAGACAAACCCATTTTAAGTAAAACTTTACTAAGAAAAGACTATTCTAATTTATCATAAGCTTTGGACATATCAAGCTTTATAGCAGCAATGCCCTCCTTCTTCTTATGTTGGTTGACAACATAGACAGCCTCATTTGCTAGCAGGATATCGTCATATATGCTTATTTTTTGGATAAAGGCACTTTGATTATGGGATATGATGTTATCCATAAGGTAAATTCCTATGGAAATGACCAAATGCATTATTTTGTTGAGCCAGGTGGATGACCAAACTGGTTTTTCCACTATGATAAAGCACTCGGCGGCTGATCATCAAGCGCCTGAACTCCATACAAACGATGGCGTTGGCACAAAAAACGCAGGCATGGAAAACCAAAATGCTGGCGTTCTTAACATAAACCCGGCGCTCGAACATAGAGCGCTGGCGTTTCTGCTACAAACGCCAACTGGTAGTTTTTTAAATTTTAAATTTCACTTTTTACCTCTATAAATTACCATCATCTTCAAACAATTCAGTCACAGCAAAATTCACTTATCTTGAATTTTCTGTTCTAAAATCTATTTCAGTTTTTTAGTTTATTATTGGTGAAATGGCGGAAAAAGCGATCACACTTTTTTGCGATGCAAAACTAGAAGCTGTTGTTTCTAAGATATGTGGGAGTTTTAAAAAGATTGAAAATTGTAAGAGGGAAGTGCAAGTTTTTGAAGTTTCTCCAAGAAAATGTTCCGCTAAATGGCAAAAAAGAGCTCCCGTTTTGAAAGTTAACAACAAAAAATTCAAAAACAAAGGTGAAACTGTCAAAGAGCGCGTTGAATGGAAGATCAAATGAAGATAAACATGAGGCCAAAACTTGTACTTGATTTTTTTTGAAGTTGTTTAATACATTTTTTATTTCCTAAGTTTATAACTTGTAAAATAAAATTTTGAAGTTGTTTATTGCGTTTTATTATTTCCTAAGTTTATATCTTGTAAAAGAATTGGCATCAATAAATGAAAATATTTAGATTTTAAAATAGAGATTTTCACTTCAGATTAAGCGAAATTTATTACAATTTAAACTTGCAAATAACATCAAACTACATTTTAATAAACCCCAACAAAAATATCAAACTACATCAAATCCAGCGACATTCTCTTTGTAGAGTTCATAGCACTCAAAATGCTTAAACTATCTTCCGCTTTCTTCAGTAAACTTGGTCTGAGCGATGGTTTTCTGTAAAACAGATAAACAACAAGTTCAGATATTTATGATGCAGTTGAGTCCATGAGGACAAAGGTAAGATACTCACCAGTTCTTCGTTGGATAGTCCAGAATTGATATGGTGAACCATCCACAAAACTTCCGTATAATGTTTGACTTCCTTAGCGATGAATGCAATTCTTAGTTCTAGGCTCTTACTGTTTCTTATGGTTTCGTTCTGCGATGCTACAAAATGTTCCAATACTCTTTCCAAGAAATAGTCACTGTTCATTGGTCTCATCATACGATGTAACCAAGATCGAACAATAGTAACATCTTCTTCCACCGTAAAGACCGGGAGCGGCATTCGAGTGCAGTACAGATGTGCTTGAGATGAACCATCTTTTAGAATTCTAAAACACGCTTCATAACGAAAAGGTTTACCGTGAGCTTCCTCCCAATTATCAAGAGCTGTTTGGATCACTTCATCTTCAGTTACACCGCTGAGCTTTTCTCGATAAATTTCCATTACCAGAGAAAGAAATGGCTGGACTGCAATCCTAATAGATTGGAAACGAGCACGCAATCGACGAGCATATTGGTTTCCTGGGTTTCCCGTCAGTGAGACGAACATTGAAAAAACGTTTTCTCAAAAATAACCGTCTTGAAATCCCACACCAGTGATTAATCTATGAAAAAAATATGCTTTGCATATAGTTAAATCTTCTTCTTCAGTAAACTTGGGACCACGATTTCTAACAGACATTTCTGCAGAGTGAGGGAGATTAAGATTTTTTTTTTTTTAAAGAAGAAGAGGAAAATGTGATTTTGGAGACGGGAAAAATGGAATTTATAGGTTGAAAAACAAAATCGATCTGTTGGAAATTTATCCGTTGGCGTTTGTAGTGAAACCCCGCGCCTTTACTACAAATGCCCGTTTGAATTACCATAGGAGTTGGCGTTTGTAGTAAAACCGCACGACTTTACTAGAACCACCCGTTTGAATTACCAACACCTATTTTTTTGTTATAAATACAGCACTAGATTTTATTCTCAACCAAACCAACAGATTTCTTTCTCAACATCCACCATGTTTTCTAAAGGCAAAGCGAAGCAAATATTATGTGTCGAAGCAAAAGAGGTTTATCCATTATGTTTCGTGGATAACCACAGTCTTATGCAATACCCTTGGATGTATTCAAAGTGTCCGCGGGAAGGTTGTTCACGCATAAGAATGGTTATTGAATCACAACCGTAAAAGCTCAGTTATTTGCAATGTCAAGATCCCAACTGTCCAGAGGAACCACATATGCTAGATGATGCTATGAAGATTAAAAAAGAAGAAGAAGAAAAGATCGCAACACTTTGCATAAACTTCAAACTTAAAGCCAAATTGAAGGAGTTATTACACTGCAAGCATTGTGGATATGGAGATCATGAATACAAACATTGTCCACAGAGAATCGGTGGATGCTCAAAGCCCGGTTGCAAGACTTTTGTGCATTTGCGGACTTCTTCTGAAGAAGACACATATGGTAGGCATTTCTGGGAATGTCCTAGGTGTTTTTTTTGTGGAGTGGGATGATTGAAGTAGAAGGACAAATCGATTCACTATGGTATTATGCTATTTAGTTTGCTGTTTATTTCGTGTTATTACGATTATCTAAAACCAAACATATGGATGTCTTCACATTTGCACCATCAATATCATAAGTAATTTAAATTTTTCCTGGATTAAACATTGCACCATCAATCTCATAAATAAAACCACACTGCATTGAACAACCACATCATACATGAGAATAAAATAAATACATTAGATTAAAACAACTACTACATAGGCGTCAATTCTCAGCGTGTGGTGGAATTCCTAGGGCGATGTAGGGATGTATTTGTTGAGCACCCTAAGAATGTTGAAACAAGCATAGAAGTCGAAAGGATGACCGCGGTGAGATACTTCCCACATTGATAGAGTTCTGGGTTCCACTTCATGTTCGGCTTCACCGTTGAGCTTATTTTTGTGATTCCCCATTAGTTGAACGACGAATTTCGATACATTACAACTAATTACACTAAAATGATGCTCCAATCCGTGACAATCACGCCCATGAATGTTCATCTCTTCAGGGGCGAACATTTCATAAACTTTTTCCAAGAACGTCGATTGGGATAAATTCCTTCCGATATCGAAAACATATTATGTGTGAAAAACGTAGGCTCTGCAAATAGCTAAATCCTCTTGTTGAGTGTATATAACACCATGAACTCTGGGAGGCATTTTTGTAGATGATTTTAGAGCGAAGAATGTGTGAATTTAGAGTTGAAATGGGGAGTATTTATAAAACTCAAAAATTAGAGCCGTTAGATGATAAGAGTTTTCAGTCTTCCAGATTCAGCCGTTGGCGCTTTTGTAGCAAACGCGGCGCTTTAAGCAAAATCGCTGGCGTGAGAAGTAACAACGGGCGACGGAGTGACAAGCGCCAGCGTTGGTGCCAAGGTCGCCCGTTCTTTAATCAAGCGCGCGCTACATGTTCCATCTCACTCAACAAACCAACAAATTTGTTGGTTTATACATCCATTTTTCATGTTTGTTGAGTCTGTAGTGGGAGCAAAATTAACTAACTTCAAGTTTGTTCATTCCATAGGAACTGCTCTTAGAGGTTTAAATCTATTGGCCAAGGTTTTAGATAGGATTTTATAGATGAAATTACATAGGCCAATGGGCCTATATTGAGAAAATAATTCATCCAGAGGGACCTTAGGGATTAAAGCAATATTGGTGGTATTGAAGACTTTAGATAAGTGACCAATTCTAAAACAGGTTTGGGTCATATCAATGACAGCTTCTCCAACAATATCCCAGTTTTTCTGGTAGAACAAGCCTGCTAGGCCATCAGAGCCAGGAGCTTTTTTACCACCCATTTGAAAGACAATTTTTTTTATTCCTCAGCAGTGAGAGGGAGATTTAACAAGGAGTTATTCTCAAGGGAGGATTTAACTAGTAATTTTTCTAAAACTTCATCTTGAAATTGCTGAGGTTGGGAGGAGTACAGATTTATAAAGTAATCCACAAAAGAAGTTCTTATGTTGTTTCTATCAGTTAAAACACTACCAAGAGAATTTTAAATCTAACTAATGACATTCGATTTTCTCCTAAAGAGAGTGACTATATGAAAATAAGGAGAATTTCTATCTCCTTCCAAGAGACAAATCTCCCCAGATTTATTTTTCTAGTAAAGCTCCTCAAGGTTATACAAGTACTCTAGTCTAGCCCTTAATCTAGAAGTAGAGGAGGAATCAGAAGGATTGAAAGTTTGGAGATATGTCAGTTCTTCTCTAGTAGTTTTGATGTTGGTTTGAATGTTACCAAAAAAAATTTTGTTTCAATCCCTAAGGCCTTTATTTGTGTTAATAAGCTTGGATTTAAGTTTATAGGCAGGGAACGAATCACATTAACAGATCAAGGATTAGATATAATATCCCTGAAAGTTGGGTCCTCCATCCACATAGCCATGAAATGGAAAGGTTTAGGCTAATATGCATAGGGCAATGATCAGAGGTGAGCCTAGGAATATAATTAACACAGAATTTAGGACATAACAACTCAGCATAAGGATTAATGAGACACCTATCAAGTCTTTCAAGAATGAGATCAGGACCTTGTTGCATATTAAACCAAGTAAATATAGGGCCATAGAAACATGGATCATGTAAGTCAAAAACATTATAGAAATTCCGAAGATTAAAGAAATCAGTGTCATCAACTTCTAGACCATCATTTTTATCCTCATGGCCTAAGAGAGCATTAAAATAACCTACAAAGAAAGCTGGTTCATCTGCTGGTATAGGTGGTAGCAGGCATTGGTTTTCGCAGAAGGCTTGTCTTAAGGCACTATTAGGTTTTCCATATATGAAAGAAATTTGACAAGTTTTGGAGTGTATAATATCCTTAGTAGTAACATAGATACACCTATTACTACTGGAAACAATAGTAAGGTCAATTTCCTTCTTCCAAGCCAGCACAAGACCGCCACTCCTTCCAACACAAGGCACATTAGCAGTACAAGGGAATCTATTAGAGCACTGCTCGGTCGAACTCGATCTCAACCTTGTTTGTCAAGTTTAGTTACCAAAACTATAAGTCTTGATTTCTAGTCTACTTGTAACTAAGTCTCGGACTAGGATAGTAAGGGTAGTTAAGCTCTAGACTCCACGGCGTTCATCATGCAAAGACGAAGAACTACTCAAGGAATTGGTGGAACTTCATTGACAAAAAGGTATATGGAGACTTGAACTTATCTATCACTCAAAAGTCTATCTATTCTATCTCATATCTTGAGACAAAAGTCGTATTGCTATATAGACTTCGATTATACACATTTGCTATTTCGAGCCGAGTTTATCTCACTTACCTATTTCTCGAAATATGTGTTGGTAAGCTTTCACTTTGGCCAAGTTCATCTTTACTCGTGACGAAAGTCATGTTGAATATTTCAATATCTTGAAAATCGCTTTGATGAAAAATAGTTTATGAATAACAATTATATAACATCCTCTAAGAAAGTTTCAATGATTGACATGAGAGTTTAGAAAATGTAACCATCTTTGGATGCATGCATAGTGTGTTTTCACATTTGTGTAAAAGTCCAAAACCGGGAACCCAAAGTATGCGTACCCGTACGCGTACTGGCAGTTGTTGGAAATCCGGGACAGTATGCGTACCCGTACGCGTACTGGCGGAAATTTCACGTCCGTGAATTTCTGCTGGATTTTGGAAGTGAAAAACAAACTCAATCCGGTTACTTAAGTACGCGTACCCGTTCACATACTTAGGTAGGTTACTTTCTAAAATCGGTTTGTTCATGAACTAAAACATTTATATATTAAGGAATGCAATCTTTGCAAACTGTGGCTATAATGTTCATGAATCGATTCGAGTGAATCAAAACCGATTTTGCTTCGATTATGTCTTGTATACTGAAAAGAAGAGGGTACCCAAATATACCTCAATATAAAACTAATCGGTTCACACTTCGTGTGATCGTCTATGGATACGAGATCGAGACAATACGACAACAAGATAACTTGTGTGATTGACTATGGATACAAGATCGAGACAACACAACAACGAAGTATGTTTACTTGATAATAGGTTCGGACTTAACCAAACACAATAGGATTGCTATCAAGTAAATATGAATTAACGTTAGTGTAATTTACTTTAAATTATAATAACAACAATTATAATTGCGGAAAATAAAGTTAATGATACAGTAAGATTTTGTTAACGAGGAAACCGCAAATGCATAAAAACCCCGGGACCTTGTCCAGAATTGAATACTCTCAGAATTAAGCCGTTATGCAAAATCAAACCAACTTCGTATAATTGAGACCAAGTAACTAAACCTATAGTTCACCTAGTTTCCTCAGTATCCCTGCGCCTCCAACTTGCAATAAGTCACGCACTTGGAACAATTCCTTTGTTTCGTATTTCAAACAGTAAAGGAACAACAAATCTGTTCGGTAAAAAATCTTTTCAAACAAGTGATACGAGTTTGACAAAAGGCTCTTCCGTTTATCCCAATAAACTCCTTATCGGATCCTTAGATCTATCTTCTAAACAACTACCAAAGTAATTTTTAAGACTATGCAATCAATACTTTGAATCACAAAGAATTGTATTGATGCCGATCTACTCAACTAATCAATCCAATTTATCACAAAGATAAACTGATTATAGTTGGATCCCTTTCCAGCCGAAACAAGTTTTGTGCACACCAAAGATTATGAACCCAAATATCTTTTTGTGTTCAAATCTTCTTTGATCTTCATTAAACACCTGCACACAATTAACTTGAATCTCTTGTGATCAATCACACACAGGACGAAGTTTGTTAACGATTGTTTATTACAAGACGTCTTTAGATCCAGAAACAGTTCTAAAGATCCCCGTCGACACTTCAATCTAGTTTGAGTGAATCTTATATCAGAAGAGAAGATTCTCAAGCATAAACAAACTAGGTGCAATCAAAGTTCAACAACCATTAGTCAATCAAATCAATCGAAAACTAATAATAAAATGCAATTATCTAGTTTCCCACCAACGGTACTCGTAGAGCTTCCCAATCCCAAAGAAGTCTTTAAAACGAGCGGTCGTAAGAGATTTCGCCTAATTAGGGTACTTTCTTCTCCGAATAGACGGCTCCACCAGTAACAACACAACTAGGTCGTTTTGCTGGCTCTGAGGATTAGTTTGCTTGAAATGCAAACTTCAGTATTTATAGACAAGGAAGTTTGGACACCAAGGAATTTCCAAAACCGAATATTCTCAAAGATATGTAATAAGGGCAAAAACGGTTTTCATAATTCCTGGAGATGCTTTGTCCAAATATTAACCGAAATCTCAGTAGAAAATCTCCAACTAGTTTATGCACATTACTAATTTTTATTTTCTAAAGATATGCATTTTAATTGCTGGAAATTAAAAGCATATAAAACTAAAAACCTTAATTAAAAGATTCTCAATTTATTTCGATATGGGATTCTCCTTTAGCTATTAAAAATATTTTTGAACAATAAAAGATAAGATTTACTGCACATGTTCAAAGTATGTAGACATCTTTACTTTGTAAATCCTTTTTCATATTTACAATCTTGGAACCGATTTTCCACACTTACAAACAAGTTTAGAATTGTTTCATCTGACTTCCAAGAACTATGTGATTGATTATCCTATCAAATCACCATTAATGGTTTTCACAGTTCTACCTCAACATAAAGTTTCGGTTCTACCTCCAAGTGGGTACTAGGATCGGCTACACTAGTTACCATAAAATGGATAACTAAGTACTAGGATCGGTTACTACTTCTTATGGTAAAACTTGTGATTGGTTGACCAAGTTATAGGATCGGTTACACCAGTTTACCAAAACTTGTTAAACCTCTTACAAGGATCGATTACACTCTCTTGTGGTCGGCCACACCTCTTACTAGGATCGGTTACCCAATGGCTAGTATTTAGTCACACCAATTTCAAGATATCGATCTTATCATCTCAAGTGATTACTTAAGATCGGTTTCACTAATAAAAGTCATACCAATACAAAAGTCAGGCCCTGTGAATAGTTTTACCAAGATATATAAACAAGTTATGAGCGGTTATACTAAACACAGATATTAGTAATTCAAAAGATTTGCAATGAATAACAATACCAATAAGCCTAGCGATTTCCCTTTCGATTTACAAAAAAAGTTTATGAATTTACTTCCTTTAAAAAAATGTAAAACATTGTTTCCTAGGACAAAATCTTCACCTATACCCATAATAACAATAGAATTCATACGATTATGTCGATGTCTTATACACGAAATTCAAAAGATAGACGTTATACTTCGTATTGTAAGTCCTTAATACTATCTCTAACTAGAGTATTCACAGCTTCGCAGTTATGTTTTCAATATGCACGACTTGAAAGATACGTTAGGAATGAAACAGTTCAAGTCAAATATTACTAACCTCAATAAGAAGGATAATGTCGTCGTTGTAGCTCTTTACTTCGTCCTTGTAAGTCTCATATCCTAGTAACTTTCTAGCTAACCTATACGAAGTTGACTCTAGCATATAACTAAGTGACTCTTTAAATGAGTTTTGGTTCACTAAAATATGACAACCAAACTTGACATACCAACGCTTGGTGGGGTTCAACCGAGCTATGCTCTAACATATACTTCTATGAGATCTAAGCAATTGAACAACTCTCTAACTAGTTCATTTGAGTCATTTGAACTAGTTATGGTGAAGATGA
The DNA here is from genome assembly GCF_003573695.1 of Papaver somniferum. NCBI lineage: Eukaryota > Viridiplantae > Streptophyta > Magnoliopsida > Ranunculales > Papaveraceae > Papaver > Papaver somniferum. The sequence goes on from NC_039360.1 coordinate 194,746,803, forward strand.
ATAAGGTTGATATGAAAGTGCTCATATGGCTAACCATTGGTTAACTAGTGTTGAACCAACTAGGTGTACACGTTTAGGTATGGTAACTCAAACCTAAATGAAGTTACATTTCATTTGTGTATAACAAGATAAGTTTGATCTAACGGTTGAAATATATTAGCTTGAATCTAATCAGGTTTTCATCTAACGGTGAATATTGAATGCTTTGTTACCAAGGTAAGTAAGATTGCAAACCATGATTTGGAGACTATATAAAGGAGAACTCTAGCAATTGGGAAACCTAATCCCCACACCTCATGTGTGATACTAGTTGTCTAAGCTAGATTCCATTCTCCTTTAACCTTAGGTTTCTCTCGAGACCTTGTAGGTTAACGACTTAAAGACCTCATTGGGATTGTGAAGCCAGACCCATATGTTCTCTGTAGTTGCGTGATCTGATCTTGCGGTTTCAATCGTGATTGAGTACAATCGTAAGATTGGCTGCGATTTATATCTCTGATAGGCAAGATAAAAAAGTAGTCACATACACCTTCGTCTCATCGTTTGTGATTCCACAGTATCTTATTTCGCTAGTCGATTAAGATTATTGTGAGATGATTCATATTTCTGGATTGTTCTTCGGGAATATAAGTCTGGTATATCAATTGGTTCCTGTTCACCTTGATTTATCAAAAGACAGAACAAAACTTGTAGGTATTTCTATGGGAGACAGATTTATCTATTCCAGTAGACTTTTATGTGTGAGACAGATTTGTTTAACTAAGGTAATCAAGTGCGTAGTATCCAGTTGGAATCAGAGACGTAAGGAGCGCAACTGTACCTTGGATCAGTGTGAGATTGATTGGGGTTCAACTACAGTCCAGATCGAAGTTAGTTTGTAGTAGGCTAGTGTCTGTAGTGTCTTAATACAGTGTGTGTTCAATCAGGACTAGGTCCCGGGGTTTTTCTGCATTTGCGGTTTCGTCGTTAACAAAACTTCTGGTGTCTGTGTTATGTCTTTTCCTCCTTATATTTTGTTATATAATTGAAATATCACAGGTTGTGCATTGAATCGATCAATTGGTAAATCCAACCTTTGGTTTTTGATTGAAATTGATTGATCCTTGAACATTGGTCTTTGGTACCGTTCAAGTAATGTCTCTAATATTCAATCGGGCTCACAAATTATCATTTGTTTGATTGCGGATTGAACTGAGAGATTGAGATATAACTCTTTGATATACTTTTCTTAAGATTTAGTCTGAGTGTCTAGTTGATTCTCTTGAAAGTATATTGGAGTTAGTCCATACAGATTGCTAAGCAAAATATTGGGTGAGGTTGTTAGACCCCCGCTTTTTCAGAATCCCATATTCCTCAGTTTTCTAACAGCAAAATCATTTTGCATTTTGATTTCATATAAGAAAACATATCAGGGTTAACATTCCTAAGGAGGAGGATAAGTTCCTTATTAGATGATTTTTTTTCCAAGACCACGCACATTCCAGCATACTATGTTCACATTATTAACAGGATAAGAAGAAGGAGCAACTGGAGAAGAAGGGGAGACAATAGGTGTGGGGAAAGAATGAACCTGATTAGCAGAGTCATGGTTTTCATTAGATTGAGAATTTTTATTTCCACCAGCAGAGATAGTTCCTTGGCTAGCATCCAGGTTCAGATCAGCAACCTCATGAGAGGAATTATTGCGGATACCATTATCGTTTGAAGCAACATCAATAGGTACAGTGAAGTTTCCAAAATCATCAAAAGAGGGTTGGGTATTGAAGGTACATTGATACAAGTTGAAGGTGGAAATGTCACCAATTTGGTGATGGGAGGGCAAAGAGTAAAATAATCTAGTTCAGAGCTATCAATTTTGGGAGAGTTGGTAGTATAATCAACCAGGAGAGAAGAGGTTGATCTAGTCCTCTTTCTGAGATCAGCACGGGGATTAATCTTTCTCTTAAGATTAGAAAGAGCATCATGTTCAGCTGCCAAAGAGCTTGTTCTTTTGATATAACATATTTCTGAGTAAGAGTTGCAGCCGTCTTGAATATTCTAGTTGAGTTACTGGTACGGATCTGTCCTGTGTTGCTGGACTCGGGGATAGGATTCAGAACAGACGAACCCTCAGCTTGACTGGTGAGTTTCTTTAAAATAAGAGGTAAGCCGAGCTTCTTGGTTTGATTTGTTTTTACATCATGAATCTGAAAAGTAGTATATCTGCTACCAAATGGGCTATATTAATCATGCATTTAAGAGATTCCTGGTTGGTAGCATTTGAACTTTGGGAAATAGCTGCAGCCTTTCCTTTACCCACATAACCAATAGACTCCAACATTTGACTTTGTATATCTGGAGCTACCTCAACTTGAGTCGATAAGGAATCAACAGTTGATATGTTTAGAGCAATTATAGGAAGCTCTTATGCTTGAGTAGATGGCATCATGAGTCTAGAAACTGGAGGGTAAACATATTTTGATGCAGACGAGCTAGCTTCCTTAATAAGCTTTTGTTTTGGGACAGACAACATCTTTATGATCAATAACACGACAAGAGTGACAAAAGTTCCTTGGGACTTTGAAGTACCCGCATTCAATTACAAATGGATCATGTTTACCTCTAGTAAGGAGGGGAATACCATTTGGGAGAGCTCGATTGATAGGGATTCTCTAACATTCTTCTTGAGAGGATGATTACCATATGGATCTTTGGCATCAAGCAGTTCTCCAAGTTTAAGTGTAAGATGCTTCAAATATTCATATTCAACACATTCTTTAGGAAAATTACATAAGATAAGCCACATCATTTCTTCCTCAAAAGAGACTTAAAAGTTTGCATGCCAACCAGTTGGTGGAACCACTCGTAGAACTATAAGGAATCCACAAGAGAACCAAGGGCGTTGTTCATTGACCCCGTTGAAATCACTTTCAGCTAAGAATATGATAACAACTTTGTTTCTCAATCCACTGAAGTTGGTAACAGTAGGAGTTTGAGCTATAGGCTAGTGAGAGAAGATGTAGTATCTGATAGAAGAGGTGGACACTAAAGTCTCACCGGATACATAACCCACCATACACCATTTACAATTAGTATCATTCTCAGCTAGAACGACTGTTTTATCGATGTATACTGGTTCATACAGGGAAGCAGAAAGATTTTTGAGTGAAGTAAGCTTCTCAGCCATTTGAGATGAGAGGTTTTGAATATGTAGACTGAAGTTGATAATTCCAAGATACAATGGGGATCAGAGGAGAATAAAGACAGGTCATGGATATATCCAAGGATAAATAAATAAAAGCCTGTATAGAAGATTGAACCTTAAATATGGAAAGTCTGATAGGATGATTGTAGTTTCTATTGGTAAAGTTGGAAGGAAACTGTGAAATATTCGGATTGGGTATGTGTTGGTAACGCTCAGCATCAGTGGTGTTGGGAAATGTATCACTGGTATTTGCAGGATCCGTGATAGGTGTGCCATGCTAGTAATTTTTTGACGTAATCAAACCCAACTGGTAAAATAATAATACATCCGTAATAATGGTAGAGACACAAAAAGTATAACAATCATAAAACACATGTGGAGGAAGATTTACTTCATGAGGTTGAAGGAACACTTTTAATTCATTTTTTACTTTTGAGTAATGTATAAGAATTTGAGTTCCTCCAAATATAATAATGGTAGATGGGGTGTAATGAGAGGTGGTATGAAATAGCAATGGGTGAATTAAAAACATGTCAATAGACCCAGGATTTGATTTAGTATGATATTAATTATTTTGGGGTGTAAGTGAAAAATCCAAGGTTACCCAAATATACCTCAATCTAAAACTTTTCCACCTATAAGTCCTTTCTCCGAAAGTGATTGTCTATAGACTGAGTCGAGACAATACAACTAATCGGTTCATACTTTGTGTGATCGTCTATGGATATGAGATCGAGACAATACGACAACAAGATAACTTCTGTGATTGACTATGTATACAAGATCGAGACAATACAACAACGAAGTATTTTTACTTGATAATAGGTTCGGACTTAACCAAACTCTAGGGATTGTCTATCAAGTAAAATAGGAATTAACATTTGTGTATTTTACTTCTAATTATCATAAAAAATTATAACTGCGGAAATGGAAAAGTAAAAGACACAACAAGATTTTGTTAACGAGGAAACCGCAAATGCAGAAAAACTCCGGGACCTAGTCCAAAATTGAATACTCTCAGAATTAAGCCAATATACAAAATCAAACCAACTTCGTATAGTTGAGACCAAGCAACTAAACCTATAGTTCACTTAGTTCCCTCAGTATCCCTGCGCCTCCAACTTGTTAATAAGTCACGCACTTGGAACAATTCCTTTGGTTCGTATTCCAAATAGTAAAGGAACAACAAATCTGTTCGGTAACTCTTTTCAAACATCGTGATACGAGTTTGACAAAGGCTCTTCCGTTTAACCAATAAACTCCTTTATCAGATCCTTAGATCAATCTTTCAGCAACTACAGAAGTAATTGTTAGACTATAAAATCAACACTATTAATCACAAAGAAGTGTATTGATGTCGATCTACTAAACTAATCAATCCAATCTATCACAAAGATAAACCGATTATAGTTGGATCCGTTTCCATCCGAAACAAGTATTATGCACACCAAAGATTATGAACCCAAAAAGTCTTCTTGTCTTCAAATCTTCAATCAGCACCTGCACACAATCAACTTGAATCTCTTGTGATCAATCACACACATAACGTAGTCTGTTAACGTTGGATTATCACCAAACGCCTTTATATCTACAAACAGTCTAAAGATCCCTGTCGAAACTTCGATCTAGTTTGAGTGAATCTTATATCAGAAGAGAAGATTCTCAAGCATAAACAAACTAGGTGCAATCAAAATTCAACAACCGTTAGTCAATCAAATCAATCGAAAACTAATAATAAACCATAATTATCTAGTTTCCCACCAACGGTACTAATAGAGCTTCTCAATCCCAAATAAGTCGTTAAACTGAGCGGTCGTAAGAGATTTCGCCTAATTAGGTTACTTTGCTCTCCGAATAGGCGGCTCCACCAGTAACAACACAACTAGGTAGTTTTGCTGGCTCTGAGGATTAGTTTGCTAAAAATGCAAACTTCAATATTTATAGGCAAGGAATTTTGGACACCAAGGAATTTCCAAAACTGAATATTCTCAAAGATATGCAATAAACACAAAAATCGGTTTTCATAACTCCTGGAAATGCACTGTCCAAATATTGACCGAAATCCCAATAGAAAAATGTATAAATAATAAACGCACATTACTAATTATTATTTTCTAAAGATATGCATTTAATTGCTGGAAATTAAATAGCATATAAAAACTAAGAAACCTTAATTAAAGACTCTCAATTTATTTCGGTCCTGGGATTCTCCTTTAGCTATTAAGGAATATCTTTAAACAATTAATGATAAGAGTTACTGCACATGTTCAAAGTATGTCGACATCTTTACTTTGCAAGTCCTTTTTCATACTTACAATCTTGGAAATGATTTGCCACACCTCCAAACAAGTTTAGAATTGGTTCATATGAATTCCAAGAACTGTGTGATTGATTATCCTATCAAATCACCAATTATGGGTTTCACGGTTCTACCAAAACAAGTTTGGTTTTACCTCCATGTGAGTACTGTGCATAGTCACGCTAGTTACCAAAATTCGGTTGACTAGGTACTAGGATCGGTTCCCCGCAACTTATGGTAACTACTTGTATTTGATTGCACATGTCCATAGGATCGGTTCCCCTAAAACTACAAACTTGTTTCACATGTTCATAGGATCGGTTCCCCCATCTACTAAAAACGTGTTGTACCTCTTACAAGGATCAATTCCCTCTTGTAAATTTGTTGCACCTCTTACTAGGATCGGTTCCCCAATGACTAGATAAATGTTTCTATTTACAATTCATCAATCATACCATCTTGAGTGATTACTTAGGATCGGTTTCACTAATAAAAGTCATACCAATACATAAGTCGGGCCTTGTGAATAGTTTTACCAAGATACATAAACAATTTTATGAGCGGTTATACTAAACATACATATTGGTAATTCAAAATAGATTTGCAATGAATAATAATACCAATAAGCCTAGCGATTTACCTTTCGATTCACAAAACAAGTTTATGAACTTACTTCCTTTAAACGAATGTAAAACATTGTTTCCTAGGATGAAATCTTCACTCATACCTATACATAATCACAATAGCATTCATATGATCATGTCGATGTCTTATATACAAAGTTTAATGGTTAAGCAATAAACCTTGTATTATATTCCTTAATACTATGTCTAACTAGAGTTTCATACACAGCTTCACAGTTATGTTTTCAATATGCACTACTTGAAAGATACGTTAGGGAACGAAACAGGCTAAGTCAAGTATTACTAACCTCAAGAGGAATGATGATGTTGTCGTTGTAGCTCCATATTTCTTCACATTCTTCAAGTCTTCATGTAATACTTTTAAGTCTCATATCCTAACACTTTCAAGCTAACCTATACGAAGTTGACTCTAGTATATAATCAAGCGACTGTTTAAATGAGTTTTGATTCACTAAAATATGACAACCAAACTTGACATACCAACGCTTGGTGGGTTCAACCGAGCTATGCTCTAACAGTAAGGTCTTGAGCATTGACTAGGAAATAGCTGATGATATTGTGATTCACATAGCTACTCGACATGCCCCAAGAGACAATGGTGCCTCTTAACAGGTGCTGCAATATCTGAACCTGCATAAAATCATAGACCAAGATTAATACCCAAGAGAACAATGCTAGGTTTGGTGGCTTACCAATTTCACTCATAATGGTGGAACCAGAGAAGCTAGAAGTGGGTAGGGTATTAGGTTTGGTGTGTTAGGGTGGTAATGTCGAAGATATGCAATTAAGCCAGGACTGAAAGGTTGAAGAAAATTGATTATGATAGATAATTTTCAAAGCGTCATGATGGTTCTGAGTACCGTGTATGGGGTATTGAACTGGCGTGCATCGTCTAGATATATGACTCTTAACCAAACGACATAAATAGCTATGAATGGTATTAATTAAGAGTCTATAAAATGGGTTTACCAGATAATCAGAAAGTTTATACCCATAAAAGGAAAAAATTAGGAGAAATGAGAGAGTTTTAAAGAATGGCCGATATAGGTAATCAAAACCTTCCCGAAAACTCACAAAATCCTCTTCCCGTCGCTCCACCATCATCGGAAGAATATGAGCAAGCCAAAGCTCTTTCTTTGTCATTGAAAGATCAGGAACTAGAGAAATTGAAGAAAGATCTGTTAGACGAGATAAACCGTCGTACATGAAGAGAGTTCATCAGAGACAAGAAAGTGAAGAAATTGATGCACAAGACTCCGTCCGTCATACGGGAAAGAAGAAAAATTGATGTTTTGTTTGAGGTATGGAAAGTGAAGTACTTTGAAAGGGTTGATCGGAAAGATGAGGAGAGAGAAGCAAAAGCAAAGAAGCCGAAGGGTTTTAGTAGAGCCACAGAGAGTGATTAAGAGGAGTCTGAGAATGGGTTTGAATACCCAGTTGAAGAGATGAACACCAGTGATGAAGATTCAGATGTTGCATATGAAAGAAAGAGAATGGAGGCTTATCATGATAAGAAACTTCGCAGAAGATTTAATGATAAAAGAGCCAATCCGGGGATTTTTGCCAGAACCATGCGTGAAGGAGAGCCAAGTGATGATGATGAAGATCTTTTAGAGGATGAGAGTGATGAGAGTGAAGGAAGTGATAGTAAGGGGAATTCATCGTCAGATGACAGTCAGGTATCTCATGCAGCATCAGGCAGTGATTATAGTGATCAATATGCAGAGGAGGATAATTGGAGCTACGATGAAGAGGACTTTTAGAAGTCCCTTCTGGAGTACTGAAAGCAGCCAGGTCTTCATATTTTGGAAAAAGTTTGAAGATGATTAACAGGGTTTTGATGAAATGGCTTTCTCGGTACTTGCTCTTCTCCTTCTTTATCTTGATGCAGGTTATGGCAATGGTGGACTTCTTTTTCTCCAGACGGTAGGCTTTATGATTGTTTTTGTTGGTTACTTTTTGTTGATAGGAAATGATGTTGAATAAATGGGGGTACAACAACCTCACCCAATATTTCTCTTAGCAATCTGTATGGACTAACTCCAATATACTTTCAAGAGAATCAACTAGACAGTCAGACTCAATCTTAAAAAAACTATATCAAAGAGTTATATATCAATCTCTCAATTCAATCCGCAATCAAACAAATAATAATTTGCGAGCCCGATTGAATATAAGAGAGATAAACTTGAACGGTCTAATGTTCAAGAATCAATCAATTTCAATCAACAACCAAAGGTTGGATTTACCAATTGATCGATTCGACGCACAACCTGTGATATTCCAATTAAATAACAAAATATAATGCGAAAAAGAAATAACACAGACATCAGAAGTTTTGTTAACGAGGAAACCGCAAATGTAGAAAAATCCTGGGACCTAGTCCATATTGAACACACACTCTATTAAGACGCTAAAGACACTAGCCTACTACAAACTAACTCAGGTCTGGACTGTAGTTAAACTCCAATCAATCTCACACTGATCCAAGGTACAGTTGCGCTCCTTACGTCTCTGATCCCATCAAGATACTACACACTTGATTCCCTTACTTGATCTCACCCATAACTAAGAGTTGCTACGACCCAAAGTCGAAGACTTTAATAAACAAATCTGTATCACACAGAAAAGTCTACATGAATAGATAAATCTGTCTCCCACAGAAGTACCTACGAGTTTTGTTAGGTATATTGATAAATCAAGGTGAACATGAACCAATTGATATACCGGACTTATATTCCCTAAGAACAGCCTAGAAATATCAATCACCTCACAATAATCTTTATCGACTAGCGAAACAAGATATTGTGGAATCACAAATGATGAGACGAAGGTGTTTCTAACTACTTTTCTATCTTTCCTATCAGAGAAATTAATCTCAAGATAATTTTACGATTATACTCAAATACGATAGAAAAAACAAGATCAGATCATGCAACTACAGAGAAAATAGTTGGGTCTGGCTTCACAATCCCAATGAAGTGTTCAAGTCGTTAACCTACAAGGTTTTGTGAAAAACCTAAGGTTAAAGGAGAATCGACTCTAGCATATACAACTAGTATCACACAAGAGGTGTGGGGATTAGGTTTGAAATCTAAGTTACCTTGGTAACAAAGCATTCAATATTCACCGCTAGATGAAAACCTGATTAGATTCAAGCTAAAATCTTTCAACCGTTAGATCGAACTTAGCTTGTTATACACAAATGAAATGTAACTTCATTTAGGTTTGAGTAACCGTACCTAAACATGTACACTTAGTTGGTTCAACAATAGTTAACCAATGGTTAGCCATATGAGCACTTTCATATCAACCTTATTCATCTTCACCATAACTAGTTCAAATGACTCAAAAGAACTAGTTAGAGAGTTTTCAATTGCTTAGATCTCATAGAAGTATACAAGACACAATCGAAGCAAAAACGATTTTGATTCACTCGAATCGATTCATGAACATTATAGGCACGGTTTGCAAAGATTGCTTTCCTTAATATATAAAAATCTTAGTTCACGAATAAACCGTTTTTAGAAAATAACCCACTTAAGTACGCATATCGGTACACATACTTAAGTACCCGGATAGAGATTTTTTTTGGTTCACAAACTCCAGCAGAAATTCACGGGATGTGAACTTCCGACAGTACGCGTACAGGTACGAGGACTTAGTTCTGGACATCCTAAACCAGTAAAGTATGCATACTTTGGTTCAAGGATTTTGTACTTACACAAGTATGAGTTCACATACAATGTTTATATCCATTCATGGTTATATATTATAAACTCTCATTTCAATCATTGAAACTTTCTTATAGGATGTTATGTAGTTGTTATTCACAAACTATTTTTCATCAAAGCGATTTTAAAGTTATTGATAAGATCAACATGACTTTCGTCACGAGTAAAGATGAACTTGGCCAAAATGAAAGCTTACTAACACATGTTTCGAGAAATAGATAAGCGAGATAAACTCGGCTCGAAATAGCAAATGTGTATAATCGAAGTCTATATAGCAATACGACTTTTGTCTCAAGATAAGAGATAGAATAGATAGACTTTTGAGTGATAGATAAGTTCAAGTCACTGCATACCTTTTTGTCGATGAAGTTCCACCAGTTCCTTGAGTAGTTCTTCGTCTTTGCATGATGAACGTCGTGGAGTCTAGAGCTCAACTACACTTACTATCCTAGTCTGAGACTTAGCTATAAGTAGACTAGAAATCAAGACTTATAGTTTTGGCAACTAAACTTGACAAACAAGCTTGAGATAGCAACGCTTGCGAGTTCGACCGATCAGTGCTCTAACAATCTCCCCCTTTGTCAATTTTAGTGAGAAAACTAACAATACATATGGAATACAAAATAAATAAACTTTGCAGCTTCTCATCCACATGCTTGATCTCCTTGGTTCTTCAATATTACTCGAAATCTTCGTCACTTCCAAGTACTCCAATGATTCCAAAGGTATTCAATTCAGCATCATCGTTGTTGAAGATCCGTATCCATAACAATGAGAAAACAATATCTCTGAATCATTGTTATACAGTGTCATAGTATTATTACACAACATAAAAGTTCAATTGTATCATAACTTTAACAATAATACTATGGTGATATGTATCACTCCCCCTTAGTCAATACTTTATCTCACATGAAAACCTCACCCCCTTACATAATGATCCGAAAACCATATGTATTTGTAGTGTGAAATACACATTAATTCTCCCCCCTTTTGTCAATAAAATTGGCAAAGGTACGAAAACTAGTGGGATACTAATGAATTTCCATAGAGACACTTCATGACCAAAAGAAAGTACATATCAACTTTTTAGATGCAATCATATAGTCGAAACTAAATGCATTCATTAAGGAGTTTATAAATATACAAGATAACCCCTATAATATTCCAAAGCCGCACTCCCCACAAAGATTTGGAAATTAAGCACAAGTTCAATTAAGAACTCTCCCCCATTAAATGTCATTCCCGAAAGAACAACAAGAGCGGCCTTAATTTTTACAAGAAAAGAAGGATTTCTTTGGACATTAACAAATCTCATAAGAATACGAATTTGCATCCAACAACTCAATTAAATTAACCACAAGTGAACCTATGATTAATTTAATAGGAAATGCTCACATAAGAGAACTTACGGAGCTGCACAGTATTTACATACAAAATATGGATCAGGGAAGATTAATACTGCGGAATAAACACAGATTCATTCTATTTCTCATCACCATTTGCACAATGACATATAGACTTAATCTTTGTAGACAAAAGTTCATCCTTTCTTCCATCAATATTTTCATAATGACATAAAAGGCTTAACTTTTGTTTGTCAAAAGTTCATTCAATCTTTTATCAATACTTGTATATCGACATATGAAAGACTTAACTTTTGACCATGTATGGGACAATCATAGTTGACGGACGCATACGCACATATTCCATAAAAAATTGCAATATATGAAATCATAAAGATTGATATTGCAAAATCATCTTCCAAAAAAACTTTAGAATTTAAATCAATAAATCTAAAAACATTGCAAGATGAAAACGTTGGACATAGCTATGTGTACTCATAATAATGGCTACTCCAAACCCTAGTTATCCTTCTTAAAAACACAAGAATAAATTCTCATAATAAGTTTCCTAGACAAAAACAAAAAGACACAACTCATATGAAGTATTTCACTTACTTTGAATACTCTTCTCATATTCCCTATATTCATCAAGCTCGTCTTCGATCACATCAATCATGGATTCAAGATTATCCATATTTTGGAAGAGGATTCAAATCCACTCTTCCGAGCACGTATTTGTTCAAAGACGAGATTCATGGTTAAAGAGAGCTTATCAAAATGAGAGACTGAAGGATTCCCATCAGGAGAGAAATCACGCTTGTTAAAGCACATCTCATTATCAGAAGAATCAAAACGACCCTTCTTAGAGGGAAAGAGAACAGTCCAGACATCACTTTCTTTGCTTGAAAGACTTGATGAGGACATGATAGAAGAGAAAAAAATTAAATGCTCACATCAAGGAGAAATCTTTGTTAGAGCATTGTTCGGTCGAACTCGCATGCGTTGCTATCTCAAGCATGTTTGTCAATGTTAGTGATCAAAAATATAAGTCTTGATTTCTAGTCTATTATAGCTAAGTCTCGGACTAGGATATAAAGTGTAGTTGAGATCAAGGACTTCATGGAGATTCATCATACAAGTAGAAGAACTACTCAAGGAACCGGTGGAACTTCTCGATAAAAAGGTACGTGAAGACTTGAACTTATATGTCACTCAAAAGTCTATCTACTCTATCTCCTACTCTTTGAGACAAGAAGTCGTATGCTATATATATAGACTTGGATTATACACATTTGGTATTTCGATCCGAGTATACCTCGCCTATCTATATCTCAAAATATGTGTTGGTAAGCTTTTCGCTTCGATCAAGTTTATCTTTACCTAGTGACGAAAGTCTTGATATGTTTCAATCATTTTGAAAATTGCTTTGACGAGAAATGGTGTAAGAACTATATAACGCCCTCTAAGAATGTTTCAATGATTGAAATGAGAGTTTAGATTACATAACCAATGGTGGACATAAGCATTGTTGTGGAAACACATTTATGTATAAGTCCTATTCCTTGAACCAAAGTTTGCGAACTTTGTTGATCAAGAGAACCGGAAGAATGGCTTCTCAAACCCGAGAATTTCTGCTGGAGTTGACAAACTACTTGCGTGAAGCTAAGTCCGCGAACCGGCGAAGTTCTCATACCCGAGAATTTCTGCTGGAGTTTGTAAACTCTGCCCGGTAACTTAAATCCGCGAACCTAGTCTGCGAACTTGAGAAGGTTATATATCTGAACATGATTTCTGAACTTAAACTTAAAAATACTAAGGAATGCAGTTTGCAAACTGTGGCTACAAAAGTTCATGAACCGATTCAAGTGAAACAAATCATCTTTGCTTCAATTGTGTCTTGTGTAGTACATAAGATTTCCTTCCAATTGAACAACTCTCTAACTAGTTCATTTGAAGTCATTTTTGAACTAGTTACGGTGAATAAGAACATGGTTGATATGAAATGCTCATATGGCTTACGTTTTGGTTAACTATTGTTGAAACAACAAGTTCATACGTTTGGGTACAGTTAACAAACCTAGAAGCGTGCATTGTCAAGTGTGTGTAACAAGATAAGTCTTCGATCTAACGGTTGAGAAATATTAGCTTGAATATAAATCAGGTTTTCATCTAACGGTGAATATTGAATGCTTTGTTACTAAGCAAACATTGATTGCAAACCCTGATTTGAAAGACCATATAAAGGAGACATCTAGTATTGTGCAAAACTAATCCCCACACCTTACGTGTGATACTAGTTTGCGTGCTATATTCGATTCTCCTTTAACCTTTGGTTTTCTTCTTCTAAAACCAGTTTAACGACTTAAAGACTTCATTCGGATTGTGAAGCCAGACCGATAATACTTTTATCGTAGTTATGTGATCTGATCTTGCATCTTCTATCGTACGAGTACAATCAGATTGATTGGATTGAGATTGATATCTCCGATAGGAAAGATATAAAAAGTAATCACAAACATCTTCGTCTCATTGTTTGTGATTCCGCAACATCTTGTTTCTCTATCATACGATTAAGATTGTTGTGAGGTGATTGATAACTTTAGGTTGTTCTTCGGGAATATAAGACCGAATTATCAATTGGTTCCTGTTCACCTTGATTATTATCAAAAGATGGAACAAAACCTTTAGGGTTTATCTGTGGGAGACCGATTGATCCTTTGATAGACTTGTCTGTGGGAGATAGATTTATTCAATCCTATAGACTTTTTTGTGTGAGACAGATTTGTTTATCAAGTCTTCGAATTTGGGTCGTAGCAACTCTTAGTTGTGGGTGATATCAGCTAAGAGAATCAAGTGCGCAGTATCCTGCTGGGATCAGAGGCGTAGGAGCATAATTGTACCTTGGATCAGTGGGAGATTGATTGGGGTTCAACTACAGTCCAGACCGAAGTTAGCTTGGAGTAGGCTAGTGTCTGTAGCGTCTTAATACAGTGTGTGTTCAATCTGGACTAGGTCCCGGGGTTTTTCTGCATTTGCGGTTTCCTTGTTAACAAAATTTCTGGTGTCTGTGTTATTTCAATTTCCACATTATATTGTTTTATCTTTATAATTGAAATAATACTGGTTGTGCGTTAGATCAACAATTAGAGTAATCCAACCTTTGGTTGTTGATTGTCATTGATTGATCCTTGGATATTGGTCTTTGGTACCATCCAAGTTATTCCTTGTGTTTGATTAAAGACTCGCCGATTTCTATTAGCTTGAGTAAATCAAAACAAGAGAGAGATATTAACTCCTTGAGATACTTTTACCTAGATTGAGTCTGACTGTCTAGTTGATTCTCTAGAAAGTATTTCGGAGTTAGTCCATACAGATTGCTAAGCGAAATATTGGGTGGTGTTGTTAGACCCCCGCTTTTTCAACTGGTATCAGAGCAGGAAAACACATTCAAGACCTTACAAGTATGTGTTTGTAGCGATCTAACTCTATGGACAGAGGTGCTATCTCTATTAACGTACCACTAGTCTTCGATGACTCAAACTACCCATGGTGGAAAGTTGCTATGTGTGCGTTTCTTCAAGCACGTGAGTTTCGAACCTGGGTACGTGTTGTTAAGGGATATGATCCTCCGGTAAATACAGAAGGCGATATATCTTTACCTAAGGATGTTGGTAGTTACAGTCCTGAAGAATCTCTTGTTGCAATGCAAAACTCTGACGGATTGAATGCTATCAGACAAGCCATTACCCCAGATCTTCAGCACTATGTGTCTACCTGCACTAAGTCTAAAGATGCCTGGGATATCCTAGAGACTGTATTTGAAGACAATAGATACGTTTCTAGGAAGCATGCCATCGATGGAGGAAATAACCTCAACACCCTCTCAAAAAATGCTTCTTCTGGAAAGGTAAAAATTCTTGATCAAATTTCTACTCAAACCATTGCCTTCAATACCGTTTCCGACACAAGTGAAACCTTTAAATTGTCTTGGGCTAATGAATGTTACTCAAATGGTGAATGGTTCGATAAACTATTATTAACAGAAAGGATCAATGAATTTGTAAAAAGGAGCATTAGATGTGATAAACATCCACTATCATTTTTGACTGCTAATGATTCTAAGAAAGAAAAATCTTCATGTGTCAACGTTTTGAATACGTCTAAAGGATGTGATGAACCCTCAGCTCATGCAACAGAAACATCCTCATACTCAAGTTCCGATCCAGAATTTAAGTCTGACACAAAGATTTTTGAATTCTTGAATATAGAGGTTCTTCAAGAAAATATTCAATTAAAAGCTTCATTGAAGAAACTAGAATCATTAATCCAGGTGAAAACTGTTGAGATAGATTGTCTCAATGATGAACTCACCAAAACCATTGCTCTAAAGGAAAAAGAGATTAACACTCTTAAGGATGATCTACAAATATTATCTGGAAGCTCTGACAAAATTTCAGCAATGTTATTTGGTCAGAAGTCCTTTGAAAACACAAATGGTTTAGCATTTAAAGGCAAAACTGTTGGCTTTGTCAACCCTGTTGTTTCTATTGATCATGGAATAAAGGTTGACAGTTGTGATAGACAGAAGGAATCTCAACAAGACAAAGGACGCTTGATTTTTTCGTTCTGTGGGAATGCAAATCATGTTCAAAGCACATGTTGGAGATTCAAGAGGTATAACAAAAGAATTTCCATATTGCAAAGGAACATGCAAAAGATGAATCTGGATAATCAACATGGGTTTCAGAAAAACAATGCTTCCATAATCAGAAGAGGTAGAAAATTTGGTTATACAACAAACCTTGGTAAACCACTATATGGTAAACAAGGAGAGCATCTGGCTCACAACATCTCTATCTAATACCAGAGACGTTCGCATCCTCATCTTTAACTTGAGAAAATAGGGTTATGTGTCTTTGTGGCTCAAGTATTGTATTTTTGTTAAGAAAATGTATCCTCTAACAATAAGGGATCTTAAAACTACAGAAGACTTGTTCTTATAGGGTTTTAGTCGTTCACGGGCTGTGTATTTGTTACAGTCTTTTCATTCCCTAAGAAGATACGGGGTCATGGCGCCGGTGACTAGAGGCACAACAAGCAGGGATGCAGTTGAAGCAGCTAACGTATATCGGTGTAAAGGAATTTCTACCACAAGGATGAAGAAAGTGAATACTTCAAATAATGGTAAAGGTTCTTCCTCAACCTGGTTCTTTTCCTTTTATCAAAGTGATGTTAACTTCAGGAACCTGGTAAAAGAATTCATCATCAAAAGAAACGGTTTGAAATCAAATCGCTTCGTCTTTGGAAGAGCTAATTCACTATGATCGGATGTTGTCTCTAGCAATGAACACCGTACGTAAACTGAAAAGAGAACTTAGTAAATTGACAGTTAGTTTCTAAGAGTTGGAATAATTGGATGATCCCATTATCAATGGTTTTTTCAACAACGAGATTTTCTGAAGAGGCCTTGGGAAAACTTCATGTTGCCTAGTATGTCTTCTTTTTGGGTTTAGTTGGAAGAATAACTAGTGTTTTGAATAGCAATGATTGTGACTACACATAACTACTTTGTTTCATCTTCTTGTTCTTTTTTTAGGTTTATTGGTTTAAATTCTAAACATATTTGGAGGATGATGTTTTTCAGTATTTAATTTTTATGATTTATTATATTATAATTTGTTATGGGATTGGTGTTTACGTCGGTGAACTATGTTTGCCCCATACTCTGTCAAAAGTAAAGTCGTTTGTGATCGGTATTCACGTACTGGTAAAAGAATAAATAGACTTTTGACAAATACAAAAGTTAAGCCTATATTGTCAAATATTTTGATGGAAGATAGGTTAAAATCTTTTGTTTTCAAGGATTATGTCTATCAATTATCGTTATGCAAATAGTGATTGAAGATAGAATGAATCCTTGTGTTTTCCTCAGTATTGATCATCCCTGATCAATATTTTATGTATTATTGTGAGGCTCCGTAATGTATCTTATGTTGAGAATTATACAACCAAGTTGATTTTCTTAGCTTAGTTGTTGTTCCGTGAGATATGTTATGTCGAGCATATTGAACTAAATTAATCATCTTGTTTGGTTATTTAGTTATTGCTCCGTAAGTATTCTTATGTCGAGCAAAAAAATGACAATTAAATTGATTACTTTTGTAATTAGTTTGGTTGTGTATTCCAATTAGATTAATTATGGGTTCTCTTGTAATTAATCTAGTTGAGTATTTTTGTGACTCCATAAGGTTTTCTTGTATTGAGTATATGAACGGTTAAGCTAATCATTATCTTATGGTTAACTTAGTCATAGCTCCGTAAGTTCTCTTATGTTGAGCACAATCAATTGAATTGATCACTTTTTGTGTTTAATTTGGTTGCGTATTCCGATTAAATTAGTCATGGGTTTACTTGTGATTAATTTGATTGAGTTTTTTGGATATAGAAAATCATTCTCATGGTTTTTGGTGTCCAATAAAAATCCTTATTTTCTTTTGAAATTAAGGTCGCTCTTGTTGTTCTTTCGGGAATGACATCAAATGGGGGAGAGTTCTTTTGAACTTGTGCTTAATGGTCATATCTTGAGGGGTGTGAGGCTGTGGAATTTTAGAAGGGTTATCATGTATCTTTAAATTCCTTGATGAATGCATTTAGCTCCGGCTTTATGATTGCATCTAAATTAGTTGGTATGTATTTTTTCTTTTAGTCATGAAATGTCTCTTTCGGAAATTTCATTATGATCTCTTCTTGTACCTTTGCCAATTTTATTGACAAAAAGGAGGATAATTAATATGTAGTTCATACTACAAATACATATGGTTTTCGGATCATTATGTAAGGGGGAGTTGTTTCCATATGAGATGGAGTATTGACTAAGGGGGAGTGATACATATCATCATAGTATTATTGTTGAAGTTGTGATACAATTGGACTTTGACATTGTGTAATAATACTATGACATTGTATAACAATGATCGAGACCGATGCTTTCTCATTGTTATAGCTACGGATCTTCAACAGCAGTGATGCTAAACTTACAATCTTTGGGATCATTGGACTACTTGGAAGTGATGAAGATTTCGAGGAATGTTGAAGATTATACATGTGGCATAGGAGCTACTAAAGTTTTTTTGTTTTTTTTTGTATTCCATATGTATTGATAGTTTCGTCACTAAAATTGACAAAGGGGGAGATTGTTAGAGCATTGCTCGGTCGAGCTCGCATGCATTGCTATCTCAAGCATGTTTTTCAATGTTAGTGATCAAAACTATAAGTCTTGATTTCTAGTCTATTATAGCTAAGTCTCGGACTAGGATAGAAATTGTAGTTGAGCTCAAGGACTTCACGACGATTCATCATACAAGTAGAAGAACTACTCAAGGAACCGGTGGAACTTCTCGACAAAAAGGTATGTGAAGACTTGAACTTATCTGTCAGTCAAAAGTCTATCTACTCTATCTCCTACTCTTTGAGACAAGAAGCCGTATGTTATATATATAGACTTGGATTATACACATTTGGTATTTCGAGCCGAGTATACCTTGCCCATCTATATCTCGAAATATGTGTTAGTAAGCTTTTCCCTTCGATCAAGCTTATATTTACCTAGTGACGAAAGTCATGATATGTTTCAATCATCTTGAAAATTGCTTTGACGAGAAATGGTGTAACAACTATATCACGTCCTCTAAGAATGTTTCAATGATTGAAATGAGAGTTTAGATTACATAACCAATGGTGGACATAAGCATTGTTTTGGAAACACATTTATGTATAAGTCATATTCCTTGAACCAAAGTTTGCGAACTTTGTTGATTAAGAGAACCGGAAGAATGGCGTGAGCCAAGTCCGCGAACTTTCGAAGTTCTCAAACCCGAGAATTTTAGTTGGAGTTGACAAACTACTTGCGTGAAGCTAAGTCCGCGAACCGGCGAAGTTCTCATACCCGAGAATTTCTGCTGGAGTTTGTAAACTCTGCCCGGTAACTTAAATCCGCGAACCTAGTCTGCAAACTTGAGAAGGTTATATAACTGAACATGATTTCTGAACTTAAACTTAAAAATACTAAGGAATGCAGTTTGCAAACTGTGGCTATAAAATTTCATGAACCGATTCAAGTGAAACAAATCATCTTTGCTTAAATTGTGTCTTGTGTAGTACATAAGATTTCCTTCCAATTGAACAACTCTCTAACTAGTTCATTTGAAGTCATTTTTGAACTAGTTACGGTGAATAAGAACATGGTTGATATGAAATGCTCATATGGCTTACGTTTTGGTTAACTATTGTTGAAACAACAAGTGCATACGTTTGGGTACAGTTAACAAACCTAGAAGCGTGCATTGTCAAGTGTGTGTAACAAGATAAGTCTTCGATCTAACGGTTGAGAAATATTAGCTTGAATATAAATCAGGTTTTCATCTAAGGGTGAATATTGAATGCTTTGTTACTAAGCAAACATTGATTGCAAACCCTGATTTGAAAGACCATATAAAGGAGACATCTAGTATTGTGCAAAACTAATCCCCACACCTTACGTGTGATACTAGTTTGCGTGCTATATTCGATTCTCCTTTAACCTTTGGTTTTCTTCTTCTAAAACCAGGTTAACGACTTAAAGACTTCATTCGGATTGTGAAGCCAGACCGATAATACTTTTATCGTAGTTATGTGATTTGATCTTGCATCTTCTATCGTACGAGTACAATCATATTGATTGGATTGAGATTGATATCTCCGATAGGAAAGATATAAAAAGTAATCACAAACATCTTCGTCTCATTGTTTGTGATTCCGTAACATCTTGTTTCTCTATCATACGATTAAGATTGTTATGAGGTGATTGATAACTTTAGGTTGTTCTTCGGGAATATAAGACCGAATTATCAATTGGTTCCTGTTCACCTTGATTATTATCAAAAGATGGAACAAAACCTTTAGGGTTTATCTGTGGGAGACCGATTGATCCTTTGATAGACTTGTCTGTGGGAGACAGAATTGTTTATTGTCAAAGGCTGTGATTTTGGTTAGTAGCAACTCTTAGTTGTGGGTGAGATCAGCTAAGGGAATCAAGTGCGCAGTATCCTGTTGGGATTAGATGCGTAGGAGCATAACTGTACCTTGGATCAGTGGGAGATTGATTGGGGTTCAACTACAGTCCAGTCCGAAGTTAGCTTGGAGTAGGCTAGTGTCTGTAGCGTCTTAATACAGTGTGTGTTCAATCTGGACTAGTCCCGGGGTTTTTCTGCATTTGCGGTTTCCTCGTTAACAAAATTTCTGGTGTCTGTGTTATTTAAATTTCCGCATTATATTGTTTTACTTTATAATTGAAATAATACAGGTTGTGCGTTAGATCATCAAATAGAGTAATCGAACCTTTGGTTGTTGATTGTCATTGATTGGTCCTTGGATATTCGTCTTTGGTACCATCCAAGTTATTCCTTGTGTTTGATTAAAGACTCGCTGATTTCTATTAGCTTGAGTAAATCAATACAAGAGAGAGATATTAACTCCTTGAGATACTTGTAACTAGATTGAGTCTGAATGTCTAGTTTATTCTCTAGAAAGTATTTCGGAGTTAGTCCATACAGATTTCTAAATAAAATATTGGGTGGTGTTGTTAGACCCCCCGCTTTTTCAATCTTCATCTTAAGAAGGAATGAAGATATGGGATAAATTTTCCAAAAATATCTTTGACCAAAACCCTAACATAATTTGGTTATCCCCAAGAAAAAGTCTTTACAGGAAAAATCGTTCACTTACTCAAACGGTTCTTGACTAAAACTGAAGAGCAACAACAAGAAACAGAATTAAACTTAGAGGAACAACAGAGAAAATTCATCACAACCCTATTGAAGATTATGATTCTTTCCAAAGAGTGACAAATAAGAATCATCTTAAACAGAATTACACAATGTAATTCCTCCAATCCTCAACAGGACTGGGTGATTTCTTACGAGGGGATGAAGTATTTGTTATTCCTTATTTCTGTTTTTCCTTCAAGAAAGAAGAGTTATACACATCATTCTTTCCTCCTTTAGCATTGTTTCGAAAACTTTGTTTGTTGATTTTCGCAAACTATGAATGGCTTTGCAAATCTCTTTTGAAAGGAATGAGGATTTCAAAGGTTGTTTCCTTTTCGTCTTCTAAAAACAAGGTTTAACAGAGGGGGAATATTCTTGACCTTTATTGCTTACAATTTCAAGATGATCCTGATTTTTACAGTTTGGTAAGTCCTTGTAGATTTCCATATCATCCTATTTAGGTTGATTTGAGACTGACATAGAATCAGGAGCAATTTGCTGATAATGCTTAAAAGAATTAATCGAAGAAGTTCGATGTTTCTTATTAGGATCACAACTGCGAGCGATACAAAACTCCTGTCTTAAATCAAACAGTTGACTTTCAGATTTTCATTCTTTTTAATCAAGGTTTCCTTTTCCAGTTGAAACACTTCTGGAGAAGTAAGATTGTTCATCGTGGAATAATCAGGACTATTCGGAGGATTAATGTGATTATCAGCAAAGAGATTAAGAGAACTTTCACAGATATCATCCTCAGGAAAATAGTCAAGAGTAGCCATCCATGCTTTAGTTAACTCACTTAACTCCTTATAAGAACTCTTGGAAGAGTCATGGATACTTCTATAGCACTTGGAACAAGTTTTATTATCATAGATTTTCTGAACTTTTTTGTCTTCTGTTCTGACTGACTGGGCTTTCTTTTGAGACTTTATCTTCTTCAGTCTAAGAGTTTTCTTAAGTTGTTGTATAATTAGTGACAAAGTTGAATTAAAGCAATTATCATCCCTTGTATCAATCAATTTAGGACGTCGAGACCTTTTATCAGATGTAGCAACATGATTGCTTAACAAGTGACGTTTTTCTCTTTGATAAAGTTCAAGATCGAAAAATTTAAGCTTTCCAACCAGAGTATTCCTATAAAGTGTATCAAGGTTATTTCCTTCAACGATGGCATGCTTCTTAGAATCGTATTTGGATGGCAGAGATCTGAGAATCTTCATCACAATGTCCTTTTCAGGAATAATCTCACCCAATGCAAAGGATGCATTAACAATTTCAGACACTTTATGATTAAACTCATCAAATGATTCTCTATCTGCCATATGAAGGTTTTCCCAATCATAATTTAGGTTTTGAAACCTAGCTTCTTTTTTACAGGTATTTCCTTCAAATACGGTTTCTGAGATATCCCAGGATTCTTTAGACTTCGTGCACGTAGTCACATGATGCCGAAGATCTTTGGTAATGGCATGTATAATAGCATTTAAGCCGTCAGAATTTTGCTTTGCAGCAAGGATTTCTTCTGGACTATATCTACCAATATCCTTAGGTATAGACACATCGCCTTCTGTATTAACTGGAGAAGTATAGCCATTAACAACACGTACCCATGTTTGAAAATCACGAGCTTGAAGAAAAGCGCGCATAGTGATTTTCCACCACAAGTAGTTTGATCCATCGAAGACTGGTGGTACGTTTATGGAGATAGAATTTCTGTCCATAGAGTCAGATCGCTTACAAACACAGACTTATGAGGTCTTTAAAAGTGTTTGCTCGCTCTGATACTAACTGAAAAAATGGGGGTACAACAACCTCACCCAATATTTCTCTTAGCAATCTCTATGGACTAACTCCAATATACTTTCAAGAGAATCAACTAGACAGTCAGACTCAATCTTACGAAAAGTATATCAAAGATTTATATGTCAATCTCTCAATTCAATCCGCAATCAAACAAATAATAATTTGCGAGCTCGATTGAATATAAGAGATAAACTTGAACGGTACCAAAGACCAATGTTCAAGGATCAATCAATTTCAATCACCAACCAAAGGTTGGATTTACCAATTGATCGATTCAACGCAAAACCTGTGATATTTCAATTATATAACAAAAT
Source organism: Papaver somniferum (assembly GCF_003573695.1). NCBI lineage: Eukaryota > Viridiplantae > Streptophyta > Magnoliopsida > Ranunculales > Papaveraceae > Papaver > Papaver somniferum. Next base: position 194,769,930 of record NC_039360.1, read on the forward strand.
ATAATGCGGAAAAGAAAAAACACAGACACCAGAAGTTTTGTTAACGAGGAAATCGCAAATGCATAAAAACCCCGGGACCTAGTCCAGATTGAACACACACTGTATTAAGCCGCTACAGACACTAACCTACTACAAGCTAACTTCGGGCTGGACTGTAGTTGAACCCCAATCAATCTCACACTGATCCAAAGTACAGTTGCGCTCCTTACGTCTCTGATCCAAGATGGATACTACGCACTTGATTCCCTTAGTTGATCTCACCCACAACTAAGAGTTGCTATGACCCAAAGTCGAAGACTTTAATAAACAAATCTGTCTCATACAGAAAAGTCTACATGAATAGATAAATCTGTCTCCCACAGAAATACCTACGAATTTTTTTCCGTATTTTGATAAATCAAGGTGAACATAAACCAATTGATATACCAGACTTATATTCCTAAAGAACAACCTAGCAATATCAATCACCTCACAATAATCTTAATCGACTAGCGAAACAAGATATTGTGGAATCACAAACGATGAGACGAATGTGTTTGTGACTACTTTTCTATCTTGCATATCAGAGAAATTAATCTCAAGCCAATCTTACAATTGTACTCAAATACGATAGAAACAACAAGATCAGATCACGCAACTACAGAGAAAATAGTTGGGTCTGGCTTCACAATCCCAATGAAGTCTTCAAGTCGTTAACCTACAGGGTTTCGTGAAAAACCTAAGGTTAAAGGAGAATTGACTCTAGATTATACAACTAGTATCACACAGGAGGTGTGGGGATTAGGTTTCCCAGTTACTAGAGTTCTACTTTATATAGTCTCCAAATCAGGGTTTGCAATCTAAGTTACCTTGGTAAAAAAGCATTCAATATTCACCGTTATATGAATACCTGATTAGATTCAAGCTAATATCTTTCAACCGTTAGATCGAACTTAACTTGTTATACACAAATGAAATGTAACTTCATTTAGGTTTGAGTAACCGTACCTAAACGTGTACACTTAGTTGGTTCAACAATAGTTAACCAATGGTTAGCCATATGAGCACTTTCATATCAACCCTATTCATCTTCACCATAACTAGTCCAAATGACTCAAAAGAACTAGTTAGAGAGTTGTTCGATTGCTTAGATCTCATATAAGTATACAAGACGCAAGCAAAAACGATTTTGATTCACTCGAATTGATTCATGAACAATTATAGCGGCGGTTTGCAAAGATTGCATTCCCTAATTTATAAATGTCTTAGTTCACGAATAAACCGTTTTTAGAAAATAACCCGCTTAAGTACGCATATCGTTACACATACTTAAGTACCCGGATTGAGCTTGTTTTTGGTTCACAAACTTCAGCAGAAATTCACGGGATGTGAACTTCCGACAGTATGCATACAAATATGTGGACTTAGTTCCGGACATCCTAATCTAATAAAAGTACGCATACTTTGGTTCAAGGATTTTGGACTTACACAGGTATGAGTTCACATACAATGTTTATATCCATCCATGGTTATATATTCTAAACTTTCATTTCAATCATTGAAACTTTCTTAGAGGATGTCATATAGTTGTTATTCACAAACTATTTTTCATCAAAGTGATTTTCAAGTTATTGAAATGATCAACATGACTTTCGTCACGAGTAAAGATGAACTTGGCCAAAGCGAAAGCTTACCAACACATATTTCGAGAAATGGATAAGCGAGATAAACTCGGCTCGAAATAGCAAATGTGTATAATCGAAGTCTATATAGCATTACGACTTTTGTCTCAAGATATGAGATAGAATAGATAGACTTTTGAGTGATAGATAAGTTCAAGTATCCACATACCTTTTTGTCGATGAAGTTCCACCAGTTCTTTGAGTAGTTCTTCGTCTTTGCATGATGAACGCCGTGGAGTCTAGAGCTCAACTACACTTATTATCCTAGTCCGATATTTAGCTATAAGTAGACTAGAAATCAAGATAGTTTTGGCAACTAAACTTGGCAAACAAACTTGAGATAGCAACGCTTGCGAGTTCGACCGAGCAATGCTCTAACAGATTTTACCAATGGTAGTGTTATGGTGATTGTGGATGGTGGTCTTGGAAGAATTTTGTTTAAATTGAGGGTTGTGAACCTCTAGAATTTCACTGGCTTGTATAAACAGTTGGTAGGTGTTCTTGTTTTCTTGTACTTTTCCAGTTATTGTGGTAGTAATATTAAGGCTTTGAATGATTCTTGTTTGTTGATTTTGAGAGTTGGGGTAGGTGTTCTTCTCTCTAATGGTTTTAGTAGTGATGGAGTAGTCCTGAAAATGCAAAAATTGATGACAATCTTGATGAAGTAGTTTAGGAATCCAAAAATTGAGAGGAAATTGAATTAGGTATAGCACGAATTGCTTCTCGAACTTGATAGTTACATTAGAATTTTGCAAAACAAACACTTGAGAAAATCTTAGGTCATGCTTACAGAACAGAGCTCTATACAAGTTGTATGTCTTGATATCATAAACTTCTTTTTTTCATCATATTTTATCTTATAGCCTTGTAAAAGTGTTATTATCAAAAAAATTTAATCTTCTAGCCTTCTGGTAGTTTAAAATTTGCCGATGAATACTAAAATTCGAGAATACTGATTACAATGTAATAATAGAGGCCGGACAAATGAAGATCCACCTTATCAATATAATATACGCCTTTCATTACTTTGGTTAACTTTTAAGATGACAACAGGAGGCCTTGCATTTGCACTTGTGTTTTACAGCTGCCCCTATCTGGGCAACCAAACCTCATTGACGGGTTTACGGTCTGAGTTGTGGAGACTATAGACAGAGGATCATTATTTTTACAGCTAAGACTACACTGACCCTGCTTTGCTATGTCCCAACAAATGGATGTGCACATTCAAATGTCTTACATTACTCCTCCAGGGTTCATAATACTCAACTCAAATTACCTTTCTATTGACAAACACCACTTATTTGGAGAAAAAGAACAAACACAAGAATCACAAACCACGACTGCAGAAGTAACCCAAGAGTTGATGAAGAGCGATGAAGCTGATGTTTTCCCGTAATGGCGTTGTCAAATTCCTGAAGAGAGAGAAAATCAAAAGAAACTTAAAGAAGTAGAACATAAGAAAACAAAGAATCAAGAACCAATGCAAACTCATAACATAGCTAAGCAACTACAGGAGCGAATGTGGATGACACACATTCCAGTGGTGCTCATCGTGAAGTTCTGTTACGTTTAAGCTCTGGTCTGTTGCTTCTAATTACTTTTTACTGATGATAATAGAGATGAGAATGCTATGGGCTGTAAACATGGATGCAATTCAATGGCTTTTCAATACTAATTCTGGAAGGAAAAAAATTCTTATATATGCTAGTATATAATAATAATTGATTTTAGTTGAGATGAGCCCTGGAAACACATACCGAACAATATATTCAATGGGATATAGACTTAATCGCTATGAAACGAGGGAAATCAATTTGTATTCTCGGATAGTATTTGTGATAGCTTGCTCAACTGGCAACCTCTCCAAGCTTGATGCACCATAGAATCCATGAACACCCTTGGTTCTCCTCAATACAAACTCTGCTTCCTTAGGACCTGATATTGGGCCTGCAAATAGCATTTGCATGCGAGAAAAAGGTTTAAGAAATAAATAAACTCAAATCAAAGATGTTGAAAGCGCCCCAGAAAATACCTCCATGACAGAGTATAATAACATTGGGATTAATCACGGAAGCTGCATCCGCAATTGCTTGTACAATAACAACGCTATCTTCCAAGGAGATGGCTGTCTTTGCACCGATTGACCCTGATGTAGTTAGCCCCATATGCGCCACGATGATATCAGCACCAGATTTTGCCATGGAAATTGCTTCATCTGGATTGAAAGCATATGGTGTTGTCAAGAGTCCCATACTATGTGCCTTCCTAATCATCTCTACTTCCAAGCTGACCAGGAAATGAACAAATTTGGAGAATGACCATACGAGGATAAGAATATAAAGCAAATCACCAAATTAAAGATGATAAGATCTTCTTTCAAGGCTTACCCATATCCCATTCCTGTCTCCTCCAGATTTTTCCTAAAATTACCATCAAATAGTCCCACAGTCGGAAAGTTCTGCACACCGACAAAACCTAGTGACTCTAACTTCTTTAGAAAGTAGTCCATACGGCGAAATGGATCAGTTGCACACACACCTGCAAGAACAGGGACTTCCTTTACCACCTGCACAACATTGAAAGTCAAGTCTTTCAGAGCTGCACATAGATATCTAACAGCAATCTGGTTCATACCAGCAGACCATGAGTCATTAAACCAAGTTTTTCCAACACCTCTATCTCTAGGTTCTAAAGTGCCTATTGAGCTAGTGTTCGAGAGCTGTGACTTACAGGTAATACTTCATTTGCCATGTCAAGTACCACTGCATTTGCATCTGCAAAAGGCAACATACCAGCCAAAGAACCCCTTCCTGACATGCGGAAGCGCCCTGAGTTGTATACAAGTATCAGATCTACACCCCCTATTTCTTCGAACTTAGCAGATATGCCCGTTCCTGCACCAGCTCCTATTATTGGTATCCCTTTGTTTATTTGCTCTCTCAGGTGCTGCAATATTTTCCGAGTTCTCCGCAAAGTTTCTATAGTGATGATCAATAATTAACTGTTAGCATGCTTGAAGGGGAAATACATATATGTGTATTTGTATGTGACTTCTTTGTGGAATTAACCACAAGACTTGTTAAACTATAACCTGGTCTTGCATCAGGAAAGTCCGTTGGAATGGAAAAACTTGCAGTAGGACTCGAGATACGTTCGTGCGAAATGGGTTTCTCTTGGTGGTCTTGATTTGCTTCAAGGATGTCCTCTCGATGACTTCCTTCTTTAAGATTATCAACAGTTATCTCCAAGAAAGAGTCAACCAATGCATTTGCAAATGCAGCATCATTTATATGATAAGGACACCTCTTTACCTATCAAGAGGAAGTCACGTTTTTTAGAAAGGCAATAGAGAGAAGGCGGGGTACGACAGTAAACAGATATATAGAACAGTAACTTTACCTGCCGATTGCCGTTAGTTACAACAAGCCTCTCTAGTTCATTAATAAGAGTTGTGGTAGCATTCGGATCATAAAAGGGTTTCCCAGGTGCATCAAGGGAAGATAGACCCTTCTGCGGAAGGCAAATACGTATTTTCGATGATGCTTTATTAAATTTGCTCGCAATGAAAGAAGCAATTTTTTTGTTTTCATCTGCCGTTGTTCGCATGACTGAAATCTGCAGATGGTTGACATAGATGGATTCAGTTACTAAAATGATATTTTTGTTACATAGAAGAAATAAGTAGTCATCACAACAATTAGCATAACATTCATTCAGATATAGCTATTCTAATGACAACAACAATACAGATCTGATTCAGTTAGTAAAATAAGCAAGTTAACCAAAAAAAAGAACCAAACAAAAAAAACGAATAGATCCAGGCAAATATGTACCACAATTACCTGGTCATTGTGTACTAGAATATTTCTTTGATGAAATTCGGAAGGTATGCTGTTTTTAGGTCCAAAATTCACCACATCCAAGGCCCCTATGCTCAGAACTAAGGGGATCTCCTTCTCTATAATAGCATCAAAGCGAGAACTGTCACAGGGCATAATACCTCCCACAACATAATCCGCTACTTCAGATGTGGTGATGTCCAAAACAGCCTAAATATGACCACAATAGACATTCTTTGAGTGAATATATACCATAAATCTTGAATTTTCCTTTTCTGTTATAATAACGTAGACAGTACACATGAATCATTGTACTCAGACCTTGGGACAAAATTTACCTCATGCATGGGACTCTAGAAACCAGTAATTGTTACATTAGAATATACCTGTATGGACCCGTGTCTAACCAAATCCTCCATAGCTTTGCCACCAACCCCAGTTGCATGGAAAACCAATGCTTCATAACCCTCAGTCTCCAGTCTTTCTTTAACTGCATTTACACATGGAGTAGTAATACCGAACATAGTTATGCCCACAGTTGGTTTTTTACTCATCTTACAAGTATCTCCCAAATCCAAAAGTCTTCCAACTACCATCCCCGCGATAGCCGCACCAGCATTAGACAATACTACCCGGCTTACGCTATTAATCCCACAAATATCCACCACTGATGGCAGCAACACCAAATCAGACGTCCCAATATAAGAACTCGTCTGACCACTTGCTACAGTTGATATAATGAATTTAGGAATTCCTAATGGAAAAGATCTTAAAGCAGCAGATATTAGAGATGTTCCTCCACTACCTCCAAGGCCAATGGCTCCAGCAAGAGTTTTATTTTCATGAGTTTTCCTGAGAAAACAATCAAGTGCCTTACTCATGACAGATATAGCTTCACTTCTCTCATTAGGAAGACTATTAAAGGGTTGTTGTTGCTGCTGAGTCTCGTAGTAGCAAGATAAAATCTCCTTTCTAGTCACACATGAAAATTTTCCAAAATTCTCGATTTCCTTCTGACTAGCTGAAACATCCACAACTGTCACTTGCACCTAACCAAAAACACCAAGATTGAAGCATCAATTACAGATATCAATCAGGATCAAAAGCAACATTTTGCTTTGGTATTGGCGCTCATTAAAAGCACCACCACGGGCAACAATGAGAACCCACATTTCTGTGCCCATCGAAGTGTGTACTTTTCAGTTCAGTATATGGTAAAGGCCTCGACTCAATGAAACTAATTTTATTATATTTTGCTAGAAAAGAAAGATACATTAACAAAGAGAAAAGATAAATCAGATTTAGGCCAAATGGAGGATCACTTTCCAACCATTCACCTGAAACACTGAATCTTCTACTGTATTTGGCTGCTCTGTTAGCCCAGCCATTAAATTTGTAGCAGCAGTTGTAGTAATGGAGGTCTCTATGAGAGGATTGGTGATAGTAATAATGGCTAAGTCAAATAGGGGCCTGTACAGCGTTTATGAAGTGAACAAGACAGATTATGAATCATGCAGCTCATCAGGTCATTTTATTGCGAAAGTGTCTCGGGGAGCAGGACGTGACGTGTGGGAAATTGAGGAACCGAGACCCTATTACTTTATCAGTGGCGGAAGTTTTTGTAGACAAGGTATGAAACTTGCTGTTTTTGTTAAAGAACTGCCACCACCAGCAAAATCACCCTGGAAAAGTGGGGCTCCAACACTGCCTAATTTCAGTAGTAGCTTATCACTACTGTTGCAGCAGCAGCAGCAGCAGCAGCACTGGCGGTATTGAAGTTTGGTGTTCATGATTAGCTTATCATGTTTCCCGTTCATTTGTAATTGCCAAACACAGTTTCTATGTGATGATTTAAAATTATTAGTAGAAATGCAGCAATATGCGCATATGCCAAGGATATAGATGATTAGGTAAAACGACTGGTGATTGCAGAATCTTACTATCTAGTTTTATGTATTTTGAAGTTTACTTATGTAGTTGAACTAAGTGAGTGTATTTCATCGAATTTGATCCATAATGGTATTATCTATCTGTCTATACATACTGTTTCTTACACTCAACACTTACATTTATCATCGTATAGAAAAGATTTTGACGGCTGAATATTTTGTAGAATGATACTGTAACTATACAAATTCTCGTGAAAGTAGTGGACACTGGAAACTTAAGATCTGGGATGAAATATAGAACTAGTTTTAGGAAGACGAGATCAATTGTAAGCTCAGTGATTATGGAGATGAATTTAAGAAATATGTTTGAATTCTGTGGACATTGCACTTGTTTGGAATGCTGAAATGTTATCGCATGGTTCAGAATGCCGCTTTAACATAACCACAGATTGAACAAGTAAAGAAGGACAAAACACAGAAGTAGATTGAATAATAGAATTGCAGTCACATAACCTAATAAACACTATTATATAACCCGTTTAAGGTCCTATTATCTATCATGGAATTTGAAGAAAAAGCAAGAGATGAAGCAGATAAACGTTGAAATGAATATCACGTTTTCCTTGAACCTAATTGAAGAAAGAGAAGATGAAAGGAAGAGATATCTTACTTTAAAATTACTGTTGTTGGAAAATTTGCTGAGATTTGATTCAACTGAGCTTGAGAGAAATAGAAGTTCCTCGAGCTTTGTATCAGCAGTTGCAATGCAATAAACTCTGAATTCCTTGGCCATTTTTGATGTTTCTCTTTCTCTTGAACTTTTTTTTTTTGAAGGGCTTTCTCTTGAACTTGAAGACTGGGAATCTAGGTTTTCAAATTCAGTAGCTGTAGAAGTTTTTAAGAAAAGTTTCACAAGATCTTTTTAGGTATCACACTTTCTACTCAGTAAGCTTCATCAGCTAGTCCCTGCAGTGAAAAGCCTCTCGAGTAGTTGTGAAAATGGACAAAATTGCTGTCGCAGTACCATTACAATGAGTCATAGATAACACGTAGCAGCTGAGCGAACGACCACGAGCGGTTTCGTGGTGCAGTTGCATCAGCCTAGCACACCGAATTGGGGAAGCCAATATGATTTTTGCCAAAAAGAAAAGCAGATTGTACTCGAATGTACACCAACAGTTGATCCCCGTTTATTTCCTCCGGAGGTTTACTGATTGATCAAGCAGACTTTTACATACAGGATATTCAGTAGCAAAAAAAAACTTGGTTAAACGTGAAATCAACTGTCAAGTTGGCATGAACAAGCAGCATCCTCTACTAATCTCTCATTACATCACAGAATTGACTTTTACAGAACCAATACGTGGAATTCTACATACGAATTTAAACTCCACTCTAGTATTCTTCACCCCTTCAAAGAACATGAATAAATGATGTCAGTCACAACAAACCTAGTGAAACCCACCTAAAATACAACACACGCCATTTCCTCCTACCAATTAGTTCTACGCTTCTACTAGTGTACATTAAATAATAATAATATTACAAATCTGGCTGATGGAACAATACATATGATTTTTTGTTATGCTTGTGATTTTCCTCTCCCTCTGCCTCTTCGGCTGTATTTTCCAATTTTCTTTTCCTCTTGCGGTTGCTTCCCCACCAAAGTACGGTTTAACTTCCTTGAAGTTGGTTCATTTTCAATCAAGTGCCTGCTTGAACTAGTATCAGGGCCAGTGGCACCACTATCTATTTCTTCATCATTGTCACTTGGAATCACAACCGAAGCTTTGCTTAAAGGCTCACATGTCTCTTCTTCCAATGGCACAAGGCCTATTCCCAACCTACTCTCACTTGACCCCTCATTCTCTGGTCCTGCAGACAAACTGAATTGAAGGACTGTGTTATTTAAGTTTCTTTTTTTGAAAGTCATTTAGCATTATGCAATTCCATTAGAAAATCACCTTGATGCCAATGGAGGAGCACCATTAGCAGTAATTCTTTCAGTTGTTCCATTAATTTCCTTCAATGGACTTGAACCTCCTGGCAGTTTTGAATCTGCAAATATAGTAGCAGAATTTGCAGAATTAAGAAGATGGGAAATGCAAATGACCCCTAATACTAACACATATCAGCTCAAAATTAACATGAATAAACCACAATTCTCTAATTTCAGTATTGGCCACCGAGGGATTTGTACTTTGGACGGTGTTTGTCGTGTAAAACTCATAACAGTAACAGTATATTAGTTTGAACATCAATATGCAATTTTTCGAGTTACGAAAGCATGAAACAAGTCATCTAGCAAGAACCTGTGTTTCTCACTGAGTGCTTGCTAGAATATGAGTCGAATAAAAAAGATAACCTAGACGTTCTATGTAATAACAGCAATCTTTCGAGTTAGGAAAGCATGAAACAAGTCATCTAGCAAGAACCTACGATATCCACCTTGGTTCTCAGAGAGAATCTTAGTTATGTGTTTCTCACTGAGTGCTTGCTAGAATATGAGTCGAATCAAAAAGATAACCTAGACGTTCTATGTAATAAGAGCAATCTTTCGAGTTAGGAAAGCATGAAACAAGTCATCCAGCAAGAACCTATGATATCCACCTTGGTTCTCAGAGAGAATCTTAGTTATGTGTTTCTCACTGAGTGCTTGCTATGAATATGAGTTGAATAAAAAAGATAACCTAGACGTTCTATCTAATAAGGGCAATCTTTCGAGTTAGGAAAGCATGAAACAAGTCATCTAGCAAGAACCTATGATATCCACCTTGGTTCTCAGAGAGAATCTTAGTCATGTGTTTCTCACTGAGTGCTTGCTATGAATATGAGTCGAATAAAAAAGATAACCTGGACGTTCTATGTAATAAGAGCAATCTTTCGAGTTAGGAAAGCATGAAACAAGTCATCTAGCAAGAACCTATGATATCCACCTTGGTTCTTAGAGAGAATCTTAGTTATGTGTTTCTCACTGAGTGACCGAGTGCTTGCTATGAATAAGTCGAATAAAAAAGATAACCTAGACGTTCTGTGAAACAATTTGGCAAAGAATAGGAGAGAAAAAATGGCTGTTTCGAGGAAAAGGTTTTATTCTACAAAAACCAGGTCCACATGGTTTATTAACATCTTTTTCTCTAGGAATCTAACTAATATTCTATCTTTCTACAACAATTTATCTCTTTTTACAGGTTTCTTTTTTCTTTTACATGTCTACATTTGGAAATTGGTGGTAGAAACTAACACGCTTCAATCACAATCCTTGCTTCCATCCCTTCCTTTCTTGCTCCCGCTTCTGGCTAAGTTTTAACATCAATATTTTCTTTAAATGCCTAATAGAACCTAAGAATAACAATTGGAACACAAAACAAGATACCTGAAATGAATACAAATAATTCATAGAGATTTAGCAAACAAATTTGAGGACTACCAACATACCGTCTCTGTATTCCACTTCGGATGTGTTGTTAACGCGAGCTGTTTCTTCCACCGATTCCTTAAAGCGGGGATCCTCCAAATCCTTCAGATTCATGATCACGAAGTAAATAAAATAACAACAATAAACTTTCAAACCTAGAACACATAAAATCCCCTTTATATTCCAAAACATAAAAGAATGAGACCTGATTTTTATTTGACAGAATCACGGCTGGGACAGAGGAAGTAGTTTCAATTGCTAGCCCATCATTTTCCATCATCATAGCAGCAGAATCAATTGATTTTGTAGTTGGTTCAACTTTTGAATGCTCCCCATCTCTTGAGGCAGTACGACCATCTTTATGGCCCAACTCTGATGCAGATGGTTGAATATGAATAGATGAATCTGATAGAAGCATAGCTTCTTCTGACTTCAAGCGCACTCTTCTTAATTCAGCAAGGATCTCCTGTGAATTGTTGGCAAGAGGGCTTCTTCTGGCGAACTGTGCATGAGTTTAAGAAACAATTATGAAACGATAGAGCTGTTATTTTACTTGCAATTGTTAGATAAGAAATATCATACCAAATACGAGTTAATTGAGCTTAAGAAAAATTATAGTAGCATTCATAATATGCAGTAAGGAAATTATAAACATGGTATTTGGAGTGGAACCTTTGATGAAAATACAGAACGATCACTAATAGGGGTCTCCTCCTTAACTAGAGGAATCCGAATAGGTGACGGTGTTCTGAATCCAACATGGCTTGATGATGGAGAAGCCCAAGGAGGCCTGGATCTCATATATGTCTTCGCCATCAGCACAGGAGAACCCACTTCCCCTTCAGTGACCTGCATAATATGGTTAACACTTAACACTAAGATAATCATCACCCAAATAAAAAGATGCTCTGAAAAAAATGAAGTTGAACCTAGTACAGAGGACGCAAAAATCACTAGAAACACGAGATAAAGATCACTTACATCTATGTACTTATTAGAAGGGCTAGCAGTGAGGGCTAGAGGGCTATTTTCCAACTTTGGAGATGACTCGGACTTCTTCTCCTCCAACCATTTCTTAGACTCCATTATAGCTGCATAGTGAAGAGCAAGAGGCCCAGAAGAAAGAGAATCGACACCATAGCCCATATACGAATTCGACTTCCGACCTTCTTCACCAAATTGTGCAGCACCTAGACTAGCATTTCCACCCTCCCTAGAGGCATGGCACTCGACAACTCGTGATTGAATAATCTTTGTTAATCTGTTGCATTCGTCCCTGGTGAAGTAAAGGAGACCAACATATGAGAGTTAAGAGCAAACTGCAAAAGGATACTGAACGGTTTCTAACTATGTCAAGCTTTCTTATGATGTCCAGAACACAACTTACAGAACCTGGTTGAATTACCTTCTGTACAAGTTACACACAGTAACAGAAACATTTACAAAAAGAAACCAAAATAATCTCAACTAGCAAAAGAGAAAGAATAGCAAAGAACAATCCATTTCACATTTGAAGAAAAACAAGAGAAACTATATTCATAGTAGCTTCAGTATGAACTGGGCAAGAACGAAACATATGCTACAAACTCGTGAAGCCTCCATGGTGTTGTTTTTGCTAAAGGACCCTCGGAAAAAAAAAGTGTTTTTCAACTTCACCTCCTAGTTTGTTAGTTTATATTGTCCACCAATTTGACGTATACAATTAATCAAGAATACTTATTTTCCTGTAATTTACCTCAAACCTATAATCACTTGCGTTACCTTGAAAATGTTTCTTGCATAAGTAACCGTTCAATTTGAAGCTTGGATTCACTCCTTTGCGCAACTGCTAGTGGCTGCCTCTCAAGGAACTTTGTTCTGTGTGATTCTATGGTGTTCTGTATATAAAAAGAACAAAGGGATCCATGACTATAAGTTCACAGCTAGTACCAAAAAGAAAAATCACAATTAGAGAATTATGTAGCCAGTGACTACCTGATTTATACCATCTGACCGTTGTGAAATATGGTCATTGTTGTCATCACTACCACTCTCTGCTCAACAAAAACAAGAACTTTTACTAAAGATGCCAAGATTTCAAATCAAAAATAGATTCGCTTTTTCTACATAAATAGTCCAAAACAAAACTGACTATAAAATACTATATCATGCCAAGCCTAACTATTAATCAACACAAATTTGACTTCAAAACCACCTTGACTAAATAACAGCAACTACAATTACTTTAGAAAAAAACAGAAAAGGTAACAAGAGTTTACACAATATCTATAAGATACAGTTTCACATTTCCAGTACTCGGTTGTAAAGATTGACCCAGGTGCAAACTAAACATATTCATACGACATACAATATTTTCTGTCTTCATAGTTATATCAACTAAAACGTTTTCCTTGTCGTTCCAGAGAGAACAAAATCTAAAAACTCTAGGGGATACATGTAATAGAGACGCGAACCAAAAACTGGAGATTTTTTACTAAAACAGAATCAAAACCATCTCTCTTCAAAATTTCAGAAAAATAATTCTCAGCCTTGTTATATTCACCAAATACCCAGTAAGAGTTGGTATCTCAACAGATACCAAACCCATACCCTACAAATTATCCAGCAAAACAAAAAACAAGTAACAATTTAAAAATCAAGTAAAATAGGGATTTGAACAGTACTAAATAGCTAAAGTTAATTAATACCTTTAAAAAATTCATTATAGGGGATTTTCTCCTTATATCTTTCACAAAGTTTTTGAAAGGAAGTCCCAAACCTCAGCTAGATTGATCCGATAATAAAAATTCTACCACTAATTATTAATATGAAGATGTCATTGTGAAGCAAGGCTTCCCTTTAACCAAATCCCACTGCCCAGGAATTTCACAAATAATAGACATAACAGCATGTAGTACTCAACGCTCTTTAGTTTAGTATAAAGTCTAATTAATTCGAGGTGGGAGCAATATTGTTTATTTGTACAGTATAATGATTAGTAAGCTAGCCAATAAACACCAATCAGCAGCCAATATATGATTTTCGATTGTTGTTACAGTAAATTAACTATGTGACAATGTAGATGAACTCAATGACAAGACCCACTGCATCAAATCTTCTATTAAAAGGAAAGAACAAATTAGGTTAGCACCAAGAACAAATTCCATTAACTCTAGAGAACACAAATAATATACATGCCTAAAATTAAGGATTTTCTCTTACAAATTCACAACAGCAGTAACAATTTAAAACATCATTCAAGTAAATGGGATTTCGTTTAGCATTTCTATTACCGCTGAAGTTTTCGATAACTTACCAAAGCCACTAAAACCCCAAAATATTAACACAATCTACCATAAGTCAAACACAAACCCTAGAATTTCAAAACCAAAAAACTAAACTAAAATTCAAAATTATCACAAGAAAACGAACTTACCGTCAATATCCTCATCGTCATCATCATCACTATCATTATCAGAAGAAGAATGAGAATCTTGAGAACCAAAAACAGTTGAAACTATCTTCCCAGCACCATTAGCTATCATACGAGATGCCGGGACAACAAATCCAGAAAACCAACCATTCTTAGTAATTTCAGTAGACTGAGATGATGAAGAAGCAGCAGGAGCAGGAGAAGGTCGAGCATATGGAGAGTAATTCACAATTCTTCTACCTCGTGACATTTTCCCTCCTACAGATTCATTATCAGAGTTTCTGCGAACCCTAAAAAAACTCGCCATTGAAATCCACTAGTGAAATTTCTGGAGAGCAAATTTATTGAGAATTTTTCTTTTCCTGAGAATTTTATAGAGGGGATGAGAAATCGATCTCGGGAAAGAAGAAGAACGACATTCTTTTCTTTTTCCTTTTTGTGTGTTTGAAAATTGAAACAGTTAAAGAGAAAAAACGGAATTTTCAGATATGGGTAGGTGTTTTATGAGGTGTTTAGTGGAACTGTAAATGTTTGATGTTTTGCATGTTATTGAACTGACACATGTATTAAATAATGGGGACCACGTTTTTGGGTGTGCATCTAATTTGTTTGTGGATATTTACCGGGGGCAAAGCATTTTTTTTAAGCATGGTTTTTATTAAATTATTTAGAGGGCAGTGCAAAAATAATAGTGACTGTTTAACCCAGTGATGATGCAAAGCCACAAGGAATGGGGTATGGAAAAACATACTGAAGTCCACTTTTTTTTATGCATGATGGTGTGTCTTTTCAGCCGAGGAATGGGAAATCTATAAGATTCTGGATGGACAAATGGACTGTAAATGGATCATTGAAGGATAGGTTTCCAACTATATATAAAGATGTGAGTCAGAAAAATGTAAGTATTGCAGAGATGGTGGTTAATGGGAGACTGCAGTTCAGCTCTAGAAGAAGACTGTATCCTGAGGAGCAGTTGGAATGGGATAGATTATGCGATGAATTGGGTCATGTGCTTGATTTTGCTGAGGAGGAAGATGAAATTTCTTTTGAAGGGGAATTTTATGTCAAGAATACTATAATAGGCAGTTGGAGGGTAGAACTATGTGCACTTTTGAGAAGTTTCTATGGAAGAGCAACATACCTTCCAAAGTTAGTTCATGTTATGGGCTAACTTTCATAACTCTCTTCCAACCTTAACTATGTTAAGCCACAGGGGGTGGATGTTCAAAGTAAGTTATGCTTGTTCTGTCAACAGGAGGAGGAAGTTGCAGACCACATTTTTCTTCATTGTTCATATGCTGCAGAAGTTTGGGGTTTCTTTGTTAAGGCTTTCAAGATTTCTTGGTGTTTTCAAGCTAAGATTTTGAAGCATTTTTAATCATGGAGGATGAATAATCTTCAAGGGAGAAGCAAGAAGATTTGGTGGATAGTTAACTATGACATTTTCTGGCATTTATGGAAGGAAAGAAGTTCTAGATCTTTAAGAGGGAGGCATAAGTTAGTTAATGAATTGATTCTGCTCATTCAAAACACTATGATTTTGTGGTGTTTTGAAACTGAGATTTTCAGAGGGTTTAGTGTTATCAAATTTTAATTCATTGGGACACAGTAATACACATGTGATGTATGTGTAGGACTTTGTTCTTGGCGTGTACGTACCTTTTTCTTTTAATACAACCTTCTCTTTTCAAAAAAAAAAATATTTAGAGGGTTGTTTTTTTTCTGGGATGGAAAGATTATACTAGTAATTATAGTAGTACAGTAAATTTTGCAAATTCATTTTTATCAAATATGTAGTAATAAATGCCGTATTCTTGGACTATTTGTTGCAACTTTGTAGACATATGTTGAAAATTTTTATCCTTACTTCCTTTGTAATGTGGTCTACTGCTGAATTATATGCTTTATATTTATTGGAGATAGTCTCAGTATAGATTTTTATTAAAACAATTTAATCAATTACTGTTGGTGGTGTCTCTTCCATCGGATCATTTATTCTTACTCCGACCACCATCTATCCCCTATCATGATCAGTGTAGTTCACAAATTCAACATAGAGATTTTCATCGAAATCATTACTTATATTGTAATCTAATACATAATTAAATCAAACTCTTGGAATGGATTTGCTAATCTCATAAGTGAATTCCAATTGTTGTAGCAATACTCAAGAAGGTATTTGATCGTATTAGGACTCTGGTCAACTGGGGTTAGAGAATAATAATCAATCTAAGGATTCTCTTAAAATACCTTCTCTGGTCGTTGAGAATTTAAAGGAACGGGAAGAGAACTTGGAGGAACGGGGAGAGAACTTGGTGGTGGAGTTGGGCGGCGGAGAACTTAATTGGAGATTTGAAATACCTAACTTTTAATCAGTCCTAATAGTGAAGAAAGGTGTTTTTAAGGTTCGAGATCTTGGTTTGGGACCGTGGGATTAAAAGGCATTTTGAGATCAGTGAGTATTGATGACACACAGGTTCTCGCACGTGGTGAATTAACTAGGTGGTGACAGTAAAACTAACGGACAGGGGGTTCCACCAATTATCAATTTTAAAAGGGGGTAATGCAAAATAGCTATTTATTTTGAGGGGAAACACAAAATCCCCCCAAGATTCAATGCTAGCTCTACAAAATTACCCTCTATGCTGGGAGTATGTAAAGAACATCGTGATACACGTGGTCTGGGATATAAAGGACTAGACGCTCCAATAAAAGGTCTTGTCTGCAATAAATAAAAGTGTTGTGATGAGCCAAATCCTGATTGTGAATATGACACAAAACTTGTTTACAACTGTAAATGGAAGAATGTCATATGGACATCTGACTCTTCAAATTACTCTGTGAAGAGAAAAAGTCATCGAAGGAAGAAGAAAAGTTCAAACTCCTTGTCTCACACTGAAGAAACTCTTGAATCTAAATTGTCTGTTTGATGCGTGTCGTAACCACAAAAAATTAATTAATATTTTTCCACCTAATTAAAAAGTAATATAGTATAGTCAAGTTCGTTCCCACGAGGAGCAAGAGGTTTTAGTTGTTTAGTTGTCACAAAAAAGGGGGGATTGGTTTTAGATTTTAAAAACAAAAGAAAGTAAATAAAGCAATTAAAAGTTTAAGTTGAAATCAATAAGAGATATTAGATCAAGGAATCCTTCTTCGTTGCAAAACAATGATTCAAGTTATGTTCTTTTCCACTTTTTATTAGTCACAGATTATCACCAACCGTAGGTAAAGCAGCTAGCTCAGTGCTAAAGCCCTAAATCGCTAGTATCACCGGATACAGAAGTTCTCGACTACCGGATTCTATTCACCAAACCACCTAGTAGTAGCTCACTCAAGATGTAATTTAGTTAAACGCATTAAGATTTATGAATTTATTAGGTTGATATTAGTAGTTAGACTCTTAGCTCAAGGTCTACTTGCTAACGTTGTTTCCACACACAATTGCTCCACGGAATCCCTCCGCAAGGTCTCGTGTTTGATACTTGTGTAAAGAGTCAACAAACGATTACTTATCCCCTAACTTTCACTAGCTTTAGATCAATTAACAAATCAATTTAGTTGGCCACCTAAACAATCTATCAATCAACCATGAATGCATAAACATTCCTATTAGTAAAAACAAACGATAATCATGTGAAAAACTTCAAAGTAGATTTAAAAACAAAACTCAAAACATGTTAAGAACTAGGAATTCATCCACAATCAATAAGAAAATTAGCTACTCATGTTTTTGAAATTCACACAAATAATTAAAGGGAGAATTTTTAAAGTTCACACAAATAATTAAAAGAAGAATTTTGAAAGCAAGCAAAAACACAAGTGTTGTGTGTGTAGAGAGGTAGAAGTTGTGTGGGCTTCAATTTCCTAACAATCCTCTTAGGAATAGAATCCCTTTCCTTTTGTAGCTCAACTTCCAAATCCTTGTCTTTGTAAAACTCTTCCACCTTCTCCTTCCAAATTCAAGCCCAATTCCTCAAACCCATGAGTCTACATGAGTCTAGAGAATTCTTCACAAAAATCTGCACTTTTGTTCGTCTGGAAAATTTCTCGGGATCACCGGAATCCGGCCTGAAAGTCACTGTCGTCTACCTGAGTATCACTGCCGGTCACCGGAGGAATATACCGTCTGATGCCGTTAAAGTGAACGGTCAAACTAACGGTCGTTGGTAGTTAATGGAGTCAAGGGAAGAGAGAGTCATCCATTGAGTCGGCAACGAGTCCGATGATTTGACTTAGCTGAATGGTATGACTTGCTTGGTTTGAATCGGCTCATCGGCCGGTAATGAGTTGACTCAGTTGAGAAATGATTTCAGAAGAGTCTCCCCTGTTTCTGGCTGTTTCCCGACCATTTTTCAGGCCATTATTTTTGGTCTTCTCCTGTTAAGAATCCTAAGCATACATATATTCATTTCAAGCACATTCATTCAAACACCACCAACAACTATTCTTTTATATCACCGGAAGCAACAACAGAACCCATTGTTCATCTCTTAATCCAGAAGCAACTGTTCTTTATCTGAACCTGACTGAACCCAGGTTTATTTCATCATCAATTATGTTCCAAACCCATGTCTCCAATCAACAGCACCACCATCTTCTTTCTCAATTTCAGTATCACCAGCTATCCATCCTTAATCCATTGACAAGATCATCACAAACCCGTTATTTAGATACGATTTGTAACTCATTTCAATTTCATCACCAGGAACTCAATTCTGCTCTGTGTCTAACACTGATAAACACCCATTCTCAGCATTTGAGCTTCTTCTTGTCTGCAAAACCCTAACTTCAATTTCTGCCATTACCCCTTAACTGCAATTTCTCTTGTTCATCTCAGAGAGCAACAACAACTCAATCAATCCCAACCCATCTTCGATTTCCATTACAGCCGCACAATCAACAGCATCTCTCTGAATTCAATTTCTTCATCTGATTTCTGTATTTCGAGTAGCAACGGATCAATAATTATCTTCATAGCTACAGTCAAACCCAACACCTTGATTTGAAACTCTCGAATTTCTTTCTTTCACTTCGATCGGATCTCTCGCTTTGTTGTGCCTCTATTTCTCTTTCTCAATTTCAGCAACACCAAAACAAACCCTAATTTCTTCATTATTATCTCATTCACTAACAGCTCGGCTTCGATCTAAAAGCTTGAGTTATAACTGTCGGAGAATCTCACAGAAACCCCATCTCCAATCTATGGATGTTCCATCATCTTCTCTATCTCGGATTCAGTCTTTCAATTTCACCTCTCGGTTCTGCTTATGGTTGCGCAGCTTTTCTTCCTTCTCAATTTCAGGTGCAAGGATAAATGAGAGTAATGAGACACTCTCTCAATCCTAGGGTTACAAATGATTGGGGTGGATTTAGACACCCCACTATATAAGAACCACCCAACTGGAAATCCCTTTATCTTCAGCTTGACTGTATTTAGTACTCCTCCAAATAGATTTGCCCCTTAACCTTGATTGGGCTCCAGATAGTGTTCGCCCATGAAATGACAATTTTGTTCTTTTTGCTCTTATTGGATGATTTCTTCTTCTTTTCCCCATAGCTTATTAAACAAATAAAAACAAAAAAATAATAAAAATTTCTCTTGTCATCATTTTTTTTTCCAATTTTTTTATTTATTTATTTTTTAATTTTACTTTTTTTTAGAGACAAGAGAAATAAAATACAAAACAAAGTGAAAATAAAAACAAACCATAGCCGTGGGAAAAATACTTTACCGCTTGATTCTTCACAACTTGTATCGTCTATCATAAACTTCAATAATTCTCACCTTTTGATTTTCTTTGCTCTTGTAAATAAGTCTTCAACATGTATATGTAAAAATCCGCTCATTATATGTTGCTTTACTTGGATATGAAATTTACTGTTTTCTTGTTCCGTTGCTTGTAAAACTTGAACTTTTCAACTTTCCTTGTAGATTTTGATGTCGCTCCCTTGTTGATGATGATGGTGTTTCTATGGATCCGTTGTTGTCGAGGGAGAGAATGGTGCTAACTGCAAATAAAACTACAAGAAGGATGCTTTCATCTATAGACGTCACCCTCATGATTGAAAAAATTAGCACTCAAGAGATCAAAGAGTAGTGCTTCTATTGGTGGGAGGTTGGGTAGCTCACCATTCTACCCGGAATTAACGTACGGTGACACACACTCAAAAGAAAGCTCTTTAGTTATTTATAAAGAAATATGGTCAGTGCCTCGCATGATATAAATAGGGTAATCTCCACTAATGATTGATCATCAACTCTAATAATGCATATCTCCCTGCTCCTAATCTGCATCACCGGCATGATTAAATCCATTATTTAACACTCTAACAAGCAAGAAATCCGAACGTAGTTCCCTAACACTTCCAAGTTCAATTATGTCGGTCAGAATTCTCTATGTAAACATACCTAGAAGTATGCTAGTGACTCTACAATCTCTAAAAGTTGGAGGTTTTATGCAAATTTATTATTTTTATTTTTTTTAATATGCTTAACCACTCCCCCACACTTAAACCTTACATTGTCCTCAATGTAATTGAATCGTCCAAGTAAAGTCAAGGTGGGAAATCCTAACATGATATGGAACAAGAAAAATAAATAAACAAAACAAAAATAAAATAAAAATAAAAGGTAAGAAATACAAAACCTATGGGTTGCCTCCCATTAAGCGCTTGTTTTAAAGTCGATGGGCCGACTTAGCTCTTGCTTCACAGTACTCCTCCAGAGGGAGTGAATCTTCAAATGAAAGTTCATTCACATCCACATATGCGATGTTCTCGTAGTATGGCTTCAATCTATGGCCGTTGACCTTGGAAACCGAGTTGTCTCTAAAACTAGTAATTTCAACTGCACCATAAGGAAAAACATTAGTAACAACATATGGTCCAATCCAACGGGACCTTAAATTTCCAGGAAATAGTTTAAGGCGAGAATGATATAAAAGGACTTTTTGTCCCACTTCGAAGCTTTTACGAGAAATCATCTTATCATGAAAAAGCTTGGTCTTTTCCTTGTAAATAAGGGCACTCTCGTATGCATCATTACGTATCTCATCTAGCTCATTTAGTTGTAACTTCCTTTGCTTCCCCGCTTCGTCATACTCCATGTTGCACTTCTTTATCGCCCAATAAGCCTTATGTTCAAGTTCAACGGGAAGATGACAAGCTTTACCATAAATCAACCGATATGGAGACATTCCAATTGGTGTCTTGTACGCCGTTCTATACGCCCAAAGTGCATCATTATGCTTAAAGCTCCAATCTTTCCTTGTAGTATTCACCGTTTTCTCAAGAATGAACTTGATTTCCCGGTTTGAAATTTCTGCTTGTCCACTAGTTTGTGGATGATAAGGCGTACCAATATTATGTGTAATGTTGTACTTCTTTAGGAGAGCATGGAAAGCCTTCTTGAAATGTGAGCCTCCATCGCTTATCACCACTCTTGGTGTACCATGCCTAGTGAATATGTTTTCTCTTACAAAATCACAAATAACTTGAGAATCATTAGTTTTTGTGGCTCTAGCTTCCACCCATTTCGAAACATAATCCACCGCAAGAAGTATATAAAAATTTCCATTTGAATTGACAAAAGGGCCCATAAAATCGATTCCCCACACATCAAAAATCTCAACGGTGAGGATTGGTGTGAGTGGCATTTGATTTCGAGCACCTAGATTGCCCGTTCTTTGACATCTATCACACGATTTACAAAAAACATGTGCATCTTCAAACAAGGTGGGCCAATAAAATCCACTCTCGAGAACTTTGAGAGCGGTACGTTTAGAACCAAAATGGCCACCACAAGCAAGAGTGTGACAAAAAGAGAGAATAGATTGAAATTCGGAATTAGGCACGCACCTTCGTATCATTTGATCCACGCCATATTTCCATAAGTATGGTTCATCCCACACATATTGCTTGGCTATCTTCTTAAGTTTCATCTTTTGGAAGTTAGACATTGTATTAGGTACCTTCCTTGTTACCAAGTAATTCACTATATCCGCGTACCAAGGTGTAGAATTTTCCAAGGAGAAAAGTTGTTCGTCCGGAAAGCGGTCTTGTAATGGAAGTTCTTCTTGAGACATAACAAGTCTACTGAGATGATCCGCAACGGTATTCTCCACACCTTTCTTGTCTCGAATTTCTATGTCGAACTCTTGTAGCAATAGGATCCATCGGATTAGCCTTGGCTTAGCTTCTTTCTTCTTTATTAAGTATTTAAGTGCGGCATGATCGGAATATACAATAACCTTTGTGCCCACCAAGTATGATCGAAACTTTTCCAATGCAAAAACTATAGCCAATAACTCCTTCTCCGTGGTAGAATAGTTGATTTGTGCATCATTAAGGGTCCTCGATGCATAATAGATAACATGGGACAATTTGTCCACTCTTTGACCCAAAACGGCTCCAACCGCATAATCACTAGCATCACACATTAATTCAAATGGAAGATTCCAATCCGGTGATTTGATAATTGGCGCACTTGTCAACATTGCCTTCAATTTGTCAAAGGCATCCTTGCATTCCTTGTTGAAGTCAAAAGGTACCTCCTTTTGTAATAACTTGCACATCGGCATGGAGATTTTGGAGAAATCCTTGATAAACCGCCTATAGAAACCTGCATGGCCAAGAAATGAACGGATTTCCCTCACCGAAGTGGGATATTGTAAGTTCTTATTAAATCTATCTTTGACTTGTCCACTTCGAGCCCTCGAGAGGACACGATGTGACCAAGTACTATGCCATGGTTTACCATAAAGTGACATTTCTCCCAATTAAGGACAAGGTTTGTGTCTATGCATCGTTTAAGAACTAGTTCAAGGTTGTCTAAACAACTATCAAAAGAATTGCCATAAACACTGAAATCATCCATAAATACCTCGATGATGCGCTCCACATAGTCCGAGAATATAACCATGCATCTTTGGAAAGTAGTCGGTGCATTGCAAAGACCAAACGCATCCGTCTATATGCAAACGTTCCAAACGGACAAGTGAAAGTGGTCTTCTCTTGGTCCTCCGGTGCAATAACAATTTGGTTGTATCCCGAATAACCGTCCAAGAAACAATAATGAGAATGCCCCGCTAACCGCTCCAACATTTGATCAATGAAAGGTAAAGGAAAGTGATCCTTTCGAGTTGCGGAATTAAGCTTTCTATAATCAATGCACACTCTCCAACCGGTTTGAACTCTTGTAGGAACAAGTTCATCGTCTTGATTTCTAACAACCGTAACACCGGACTTCTTTGGTACCACTTGTACCGGACTAACCCATTTGCTATCGGATATTGGGTAGATCACCCCCACACTTAGCAATTTGAGTATCTCTTTCTTCACAACCTCCATCATGGGAGGATTAAGCCTACGTTGAGCATCACGTACCGGCTTCACGTTCTCTTCCATTAGAATTCTATGCATGCACACGGATGGACTAATGCCTTTGATGTCCGCAATTGTCCACCCAATAGCCGTTTTGTGCTCTTTCAAAACTCTAAGCAAACGGTCTTCTTGTACCGGTGTGAGGTTCTTTACAATAATCACCGGAAGCTCATCTTCATCTCCCAAGAAAGCATACTTCAAATGTTCCGGAAGTGGCTTCAATTCTAGCTTAGGCGCCTTCACAATAGATGGTACAAGTAATTCATCATCCATGGGTAAAGAAATATATGAAACATTACCCTTTTTAGCTTCTTGCAATGCCGTCAAGGCACCACACATCTCCAATTCCTTGGAGATTTCAACATCCAAATTAGACAAGCCGTGGACGTCCAATTCAATGCTCTTTTGCAACACCACCTCAAGTTCGTCCTTTGACTCAATTCCATTTGTTGCGCTAACGAACTAACCACATCAATGGAGTAAGCGGAATGCACATCACTTGGGTAGCGCATGGCTTCAAATATGTTGAAGTGTATTATCTCCTTATCGAATTCCATAGTAAGTGTACCCTTGTCAACGTCAATCTTCGTCTTTGCGGTCTTCATAAATGGCCTCCCAAGAAGTAAAGAAGTAGATGACCGATTCTCATTGTTGTCCATATCCACCACGAAGAAATCAACCGGAAAAATTAGCTCATTCACTTGCACTAGCACGTCTTCTACAAGTCCCTTAGGATATATGTTAGACTTGTTTGCTAATTGGATAATAACTCTTGTCTCTTTCAAAGGTCCAAGATTCAAGGTGTCATATATATCGGCCGACATTACACTTATGGAAGCTCCCAAGTCAAGTAAAGCATGTTCAAACCTTTTTGTACCAATAGTAATTGGCACCGTGAAACCACCGGGATCCGTGCACTTTGTAGGCATCTTCTTCAATAGCATAGCCGACGCACTCTCGCCAACTTTAGTAATTTCATTATCAAGCAACCTATCCTTCTTTGTGCATAATTCCTTCATGAACTTAGCATACCTTGGCATTGTCTTGATGGCCTCTATGAATGGGATGTTGATTTCTATCTTCTTGAAGATATCCATGAGTGCCTTGTCTTGAGCTTTCTTGGACTTAGCAAAGCGACTAGGAAAAGGAGGTGGAGTAGTGAAACTAGGAACCGGTTCCTTGGATTGGTCGGTTGGTGTTGAATTCTCCTTTGGTGCGACTTCCTCCTTGTCTTTGACTACCTCTTCACTAGCTTCTTCATGATGACTTGGACTCTCCACTTGTCTCCCACTTCTTAACGTAACCGCATTAACATTCTCTCTTGGATTCACAAATGGTTGTGAAGGAAGCTTTGTGGATGCTTGAGATTTCAATAGATGCACATCGGTTGCCAATTGTCCCATTTGGGTTTCCAAAGCCTTAATGGCCGATTCATTCTTTTGTTGGCTTTGTTGTAACATAGAAGTAAGACCTTGCATGCCTTGCATTAACGCATTAAGCTTGTCATCACTCGAAGAATCACGCTCCTTGACTTCTTGTGGTTGGAATTGTTGTTCAGGTTGGAAGCGTGATTGTTGGAAACCACCTTGTTGCACATATGGATTAGGAACCGCCGCTTGCTTGTTGTCATAACTAAAGTTAGGGTGATCCTTCCAACCGGTATTGTAAGTATTGGAGTATGGATCGTACCTTGGCCTTTGATTTGGATATAAACATTTACTTGTTCGGTCTCATCATACGGAATAATTACCGCGGCGATTTGTTGCATTACCCTTTCTATGCTCCCCATCCTTTGTTCAAGGTATGATGATAAATCACTAACTTCATGCACTCGCCTAACCATTGGTTCTTCTCTTGTGTAGAATTGTTGCGAGTTTGCAGCCATAATTTCAATCAACTCTCTAGCTTGGGTCAACGTCTTGTTCATTAGTGCACCACCACTTGCGGCGTCAAGAAGAGATCTATCACTTGGGTGGAGAGCTTCGTAGAAGTATTGGAGTATCATGACGTCACTGAATTGATGGTGTGGACAGCTTGCCACCAATCTCTTGTATCGTTCCCAACATTCATACAATGACTCTCCCACATTTTGCTTCATCCCACAAATCTCCTTGCGAATTTGAGTATCTTTTGATGCAGGAAAATATCTCTCGAGGAAAAGTAAATTCATCTCATTCCATGTGGTGATACTTCCGGAAGGCAAATAATACAACCATTCCTTAGCATTGCCCGCCAAAAAGAACGGAAAGCTTTCAACATTGCTCCATCCGCATTAGTCTCCGGTGGAAGCATGGCTATGACTATGGTATAGAAGTCCATAAGATGTTTGTTTGGATATTCATTCACCATGCAATGAAAATTTGGTAACTCTCTAATCAACCCCGGCTTGATCTCGAAGGTTGAGTTAGTTTGGATACACCATTGTTGTGTATCGAGCTTGTGAGAAGCTAGATCCTTGAGTGTACGATCAGCCATTTCTTCTTCGTCTATATCAGAATCTGCGAACTCACTAGATGAATAAGGAGAAAGCGGAGTGTTAACCGCTCGAGATAGGTCCTTTAGTTGAGTGCCGGATCGAAGACGTATACCAATTGGACTCGGTCTGCTCTTTTTAAGCATTCACCAAAGATATAGTACCTGAAATAAGATTCTCGAAAACTAAGTTAGATACGATATAGAATCTAACAAAGCAAGAATAAAGCAAAAATAAATAAATAAAACAACTAAAATCGTCCGCTGCTCCCCGGCAGCGGCGCCAAAATTTGATTGCGTGTCGTAACCACAACAAATTAATTAATATTTTTCCACCTAATTAACAAGTAATATAGTGTAGTCAAGTTCGTTCCCACGAGGAGCAAGAGGTTGTAGTTGTTTAGTTGTCACAAAAAAGGGGGGATTGGTTTTATATTTTAAAGACAAAAGAAAGTAAATAAAGCAATTAAAAGTTTAAGTTGAAATCAATAAGAGAGATTAGATCAAGGAATCCTTCTTCGTTGCAAAACAATGATTCAAGTTATGTTCTTTTCCACTTTTTATTAGTCACAGATTATCACCAACCGTAGGTAAAGCAGCTAGCTCAGTGCTAAAGCCCTAAATCGCTAGTATCAACGGATACGGAAGTTCTCGACTACCGATTCTATTCACCAAACCACCTAGTAGTATCTCACTCAAGATGTAATTTAGTTAAACGCATTAAGATTTATGAATTTATTAGGTTGATATTAGTAGTTAGACTCTTAGCTCAAGGTCTACTTGCTAACGTTGTTTCCACACACAATTGCTCCACGGAATCCCTCCGCAAGGTCTCGTGTTTGATACTTGTGTAAAGAGTCAACAAACGATTACTTATCCCCTAACTTTCACTAGCTTTAGATCAATTAACAAATCAATTTAGTTGGCCACCTAAACAATCTATCAATCAACCATGAATGTATAAACATTCCTATTAGTAAAAACAAATGATAATCATGTGAAAAACTTCAAAGTAGATTTAAAAACAAAACTCAAAACATGTTAAGAACTAGGAATTCATCCTCAATCAATAAGAAAATTAGCTACTCATGTTTTTGAAATTCATACAAATAATTAAAGGGAGAATTTTTAAAGTTCACACAAATAATTAAAAGAAGAATTTTGAAAGCAAGCAAAAACCCAAGTGTTGTGTGTGTAGAGAGGTAGAAGTTGTGTAGGCTTCAATTTCCTAACAATCCTCTTAGGAATAGAATCCCTTTCCTTTTGTAGATCACCTTCCAAATCCTTGTCTTTGTAAAACTCTTCCACCTTCTCCTTCCAAATTCAAGCCCAATTCCTCAAACCCATGAGTCTGGATAAGTCTAAAGAATTCTTCACAAAAATCTGCACTTTTGTTCGCCTGGAAAAGTTCTCGGGATCACCGGAATCCGGCCTGAAGTCACCGTCGGCCACCTGAGTATCACTGTCGGTCACCGGAGGAATATACCGTCTGATGCCGTTAAAGTGAACGGTCAAACTAACGGTCGTTGGTAGTTAATGGAGTCAAGGAAAGAGAGAGTCATCCATTGAGTCGGCAACGAGTCCGATGATTTGACTTAGCTGAATGGTCTGACTTGCTTGGTTTGAATCGGCTCATCGGCCGGTAATGAGTTGACTCAGTTGAGAAATGATTTCAGAAGAGTCTCCCCTGTTTCTGGTTGTTTCCCGACCGTTTTTCAGGTCATTCTTTTTGGTCTTCTCCTGTTAAGAATCCTAAGCATACATCTATTCATTTCAAGCACATTCATTCAAACACCACCAACAGCTATTCTTTTCTATCACCGAAAGCAACAACAGAACCCATTGTTCATCTCTTAATCCAGAAGCAACTGTTCTTTATCTGAACCTGACTGAACCCAAGTTTATTTCATCATCAATTATGTTCCATACCCATGTCTTCAATCAACATCACCACCATCTTCTTTCTCAATTTGAGGATCACCAACTATCCATCCTTAATCCATTGACAGGATCATCACAAACCCGTTCTTTAGATACGATTTGTAACTCGTTTCAATTTCATCACCATGAACTCAATTTGTGTCTAACACTAATAAACACCCATCCTCTGCATTTGAGCTTCTTCTTGTCTACAAAACCCTAACTTCAATTTCTGCCATTACCCCTTAGCAGCAATTTCTCATGTTCATCTCAGAGAGCAACAACAACTCAATCAAGCCCAACCCATCTTCGATTTCCATTACAGCCGCACAATCAACATCATCTCTCTGAATTCAATTTCTTCATCTGATTTCTGTATTTCGATAGCAACAGATCAATAGTTATCTTCATGGCTATAATCTTCCAGTCAAACCCAACACCCTGATTTGAAACTCTCGAATTTCTTTCTTTCACTTCGATCGGATCTCTCGCTCTGTTGTTCCTCTATTTCTCTTTCTCAATTTCAACAACACCAAAACAAACCCTAATTTATTCATTATTATCTCATTCACTAACATCTCGGCTTCGATCTAACAGCTTGAGTTATAACTGTCGGAGAATCTCACAGAAACCCCATCTCCAATCTATGGTTGTTCCATCATCTTCTCTATCTCGGATTCAGTCTTTCAATTTCACCTCTCGGTTCTGCTTATGGTTGCGCAGATTTTCGTCCTTCTCAATTTCAGGTGCAAGGATAAATGAGAGTAATGAGACACTCTCTCAATTCTAGGGTTACAAATGATTGGGGTGGATTTAGACACCCCACTTTATAAGAACCACCCAACTGGAAATCCCCTTATCTTCAGCTTGACTGTATTTAGTGCTCCTCAAAATAGAGTTGCCCCTTAACCTTGATTGGGCTCCAGATAGTGTTCACCCATGAAATGAATTTTTTTTTCTTTTTCTCTTATTGGATGATTTCTTCTTATTTTCGTCCGCATGACTTCAAAGTAGCTATAAAACTCAAAACAGGCGTAAAATACATAATTTACAAGAAAAATAACAGAGAAAGCATAAACAATAGATAATAAATAGGATGTATTCTACACCCTATCACTGCTCCAAAATACATTCGCATCAATAATCGTGTCTCGGAGCTCAAGACAAGTATAAATAGACTCAAACGCAGCATTAAGAAAGCAAGGAAGGCGGCAGTTTCAGGTATCTCTTTCCCTCCTCTTGTTAGTTCTCTTTTGGCTAACCCATTTGTTTCTTCTGAAGATTTTCAAGAAAGTAAAAGAGAAAATGTCAATATTCTTGATGAGCAATATTCTCATCAAAATACAACTTGACTGCTCAAAAGAGCGTCCTCCTTGAAAATGTGTGAGGATGCTCATAATTCTCAAGAAGTTCTTTTGTCTTGAAAAAGTAGTCTTTGTTGTATTATTATTGTTAATATTTTTCCTGTGAAAATGATCATATTACTCTTGAGTCCTGCTCCAGTATTTTATTACATAGGATAATATTTTTGATTAGATCTTGAGAATATTCTTTTTGTTGCTTACCTTGAAAACTCTTGTTTTCTTCCCATTGACGGGCGAGTTGTGGTTTATCAACAATTATCTTATGTTCTTTTGAGATAACATTGTCTGTCAATATGTTTAGAATTGGTCTTCGATTTTTTATCAAAACTACTTCTAAATTAGGCTTCATTGCTCTCTTGGTTTTGAACCTGGTTCGCAACCATGAGCGTACGTGCACCCGACCCTTACCGAACGTAAACGAGTAACCCTGGGGTTTCCCTATGATGCACTAATATATATGTATCATGGTTATCCTCTTCTCATGATACATACACATTCCGTAACGTCAAAAATTCTCTGAATCTTTGTGGCGTACACAATGGATGGATGCAAAAATGAAGACAAAGTTGAACATGGCAAGGTTATTGAGTTTCACGATAACCCTTTTTTCATAACTTTCTACCATGCTGTTGATCATGAAAAAAAACTTCCATTTCAGATGTCATCTCAACTGGCAGGAAATCTTCTTTGAGATTTTGAGGTCGTACGTGAACAACTCGGAATTGCAACAAAGAAATCTTGAATTTCTGAAAAACGAACTGAAGAAAGCAACTGATGAACTTGTTTATTTTCAATCTCGGGTTGCTGGTCATGTCTGATGACTCTCGGTTGCGTTCTTCCTATGAGTTATTTTTCTTTTTATCTAGGAAAATTCTTATGAAAATTTATTCTTGTGTTTTAAGAAGGATAACTAGGGTTTGGAATAGCAATTATTGTGAGTACGCATAGATATTTCCAACGATTTTCATCTTGCAATGTTTTTAGATTTATTTATTTAAAATCTAAAGTTTATTTGGAAGATGATTTTGCAGTATTAATCTTTATGGTTTTATATATTGCAACTAGTTATGGGATATGTGTGTTTGCATCCGTGAACTATGCTTGTCCCATATTTGTCAGAAGTTAAGTCTATCATGTGTCTTTATGCAAATATTGATAAAAGATATAATGAACTTTTGACAACAAAAGTTAAGCCTATTATGTCATTATACAAATATTGATGGAAGATAGGATGAACTTTTGTTTACAAAGATTAAGTCTATTACATATCTCTATGCAAATATTGATGAGAAATAGAATGAATCTTTGAATATTCCGCAGTGTTGGTCTTTCCATGATCCACTACTATGTGAAAGTACTGTGTGGCTCCATAAGTTCTCTTATGTTGAGCATTTTCGATTAAATTAATCATGGGTTCTCTTGTGGTTAAGTTAATTGAGTATTTTGGATACAAATTCATGTTTCATATGATTTATTAATGTCCAAAGAAATCCTTCTTTTCTTATGAAAGTAAGGTCGCTCTTGTTGTTCTTTCGGGAATGACATTTTATGGTGGAGAGTTCTTAATTGAACTTGTACTTAATTGCCAAATCTTTGTGGGGAATGCAGCTGTGGAATATTGTAGGAGTTTTCTTGTATCTTTATAAACTCCTTGATGAATACACTAGTTTCGACTATGTGAAATCATCGAAACAAAGTTGATATGTTCTCTTTTGGTCATGAAGTATCTCTATGGAAATTTCATTAGGATCCCACTAGTTTTCGTACCTTTGCCAATTTTTATTGACAAAAAATGGGAGGATTAATGTGTAGTTCATGAAAAAGTGGGGGTCTAACAACACCATCCAATATTTCTCTTAGTAATCTGTATGGACAAACTCGAATATACTTTTAATAGAATCAACAAGACTCAATCAATTAAGAGTATATCAACGAGTTTATATCTCTCTTCTTGATTTGATTTACTCAAACAGGAACTGCGAGTTCTAATCAAATACAAGGATAACTTGGATGGTACCAAAGACCAATATCCAAGGATCAATCAATATCAATCAACAACCAAAGGTCGTATTTCCAATTGATTGATTCAAACGCACAACATGTATTATTTCAATTATATAAACAAATATAATGTGGAAATATAAATAACACAGACACTAGAAATTTTGTTAACGAGGAAACCGCAAATGCAGAAAAACCCAGGGACCTAGTCCAAATTGAACACACATTGTATTAAGCCGCTACAGACACTAGCCTACTCCAAGCTAACTTCGGACTGGACTGTAGTTGAACCCCAATCAGTCTCCCGCTGATCCAAGGTACAGTTGTACTCCCTACGCCTCTGATCCTAGCAGGATACTGCGCACTTGATTCCCTTAGCTGATCTCACCCACAACTAAGAGTTGATATAACCCAAAGTCGAAGAATTGACAATAAACAGATCTGTCTCACCCAAACAAGTTTATCAAAGGATCAATCTGTCTCCCACAGATAAACCCTAAAAGGTTTTGTTCCGTATTTTGATAATAATCAAGGTGAACAGGAACCAATTGATAATCCGGTCTTATTTTCCCGAAGAACAGCCTAGAGTTATCAATCACCTCACAACAATCTTAATCGTATGGTAGCGAAACAAGATGTTGCGTAATCACAAACAATGAGACGAAGATGTTTGTGATTACTTTTTATATCTTGCCTATCGGAGATATCAATATCAAGCCAATCAATCTGATTTTACTCGTACGATAGAAGATGCAAGATCAGATCACACAACTACGATAAAAGTAGTATCGGTATGGCTTCACAATCCTAATGAAGTCTCTAAGTCGTTAACCTGGTTTTAGAAGAAGAAAACCAAAGGTTAAAGGAGAACCGACTCTAGTATGCAAACTAGTATCACTAAGGTGTGGGGATTAGTTGTGCACAATACTAGATGTCTCCTTTATATAGTCTTTCAAATCAGGGTTTGCAATTAGGTTACCTTGGTAACAAAGCAATCAATATCCACCGTTAGATGAAAACCTGATTTAGATTCAAGCTAATATTTCTCAACCGTTAGATCGAAAACTTAGCTTGTTATACACACTTGACAATGCACGCTTCTAGGTTTGTTAACCGTACCCAAACGTATGCACTTGTTGGTTCAACAATAGTTAACCAAATGGTTAGCCATATGAGCATTTCATATCAACCATGTTCTTCTTCACCATAACTAGTTCAAATGCTTCAAATGAACTAGTTAGAGAGTTGTTCAACTGCAAGGAAATCTCATGTACTACACAATACACAATTGAAGCAAAGATGATTTGATTCACTTGAATCGGTTCATGAACTTTTATAGCCACAGTTTGCAAACTGCATTCCTTAGTCTTTTTAAGTTTAAGTTCAGAAATCATCTTCAGATATATAACCTTCTCAATTTCACAGACTAAGTTCGCGGACTTAAGTTACCGGGCAGAGTTTACAAACTCCAGCAGAAATTCTAGGGTATGAGAACTTCGCCGCTTCACGGACTTAGCTTCACGCAAGTAGTTTGTCAACTCCAGCAGAATTTCTCGGTTTTGAGAACTTCGGCAGTTCGCGGACTTGGCTCACGCCATTCTTACGGTTCTCTTGAATAACAAAGTTCGCAAACTTTGGTTCAAGGAATAGGACTTATACATAAATGTGTTTCCACAACAATGCTTATGTCCACCATCGGTTATGTAATCTAAACTCTCATTCCAAGCATTGAAACATTCTTAGAGGACGTTATATAGTTGTTACACCATTTCTCGTCAAAGCAATTTTCAAGATGATTGAAACATATCATGACTTTCGTCACATGGTAAAGATAAACTTGATCGAGGAGAAAATCTTACCAACACATATTTCGAGATATAGATAGACGAGGTATGATCGACTCGAAATACCAAATGTGTATAATCCAAGTTTATATATATATAGCATATGACTTCTTGTCTCAAAGAGTAAGAGATATAGTAGATAGACTTTTGAGTGACAGATAAGTTCAAGTCTTCACATACCTTTTTGTCGAGAAGTTCCACCGGTTCCTTGAGTAGTTCTTCTACTTGTATGATGAATCGCCATGAAGTCCTTGAGATCAACTACACTTTATATCATAGTCTGAGACTTAGCTATAATAGACTAGAAATCAAGACTTATAGTTTTGATCACTTACATTGACAAACATGCTTGAGATAGCAACGCATGCGATTTCGACCGAGCAATTCTCTAACAGTTCAAACTACAAATACATATGGTTTTCGGATCATTATGTAAGGGGGAGTGGTTTTCATGTGAGATGAAGTATTGACTAGGGGGAGAAATACATATCACCATAGTATATTTGTCAAAATTGTGATACAATTGGACTTTGATGTTGTGTGATAATACTATGACACTGTATAACAATGATTGAGAGCTACTGTTTTCTCATTGTTATAGCTACAGATATTCAATAACGATGATGCTGAGTTGAACACATTCGGAATCACTCGAGTACTTGGAAGTGGCGAAGATTTCGAGTAATTTTGAAGAACCAAGGAAATCAAGCATTTGGATTGAGATCTACAAAGTTTATTTATTTTGTATTCCATATGTATTGATGGTTTTGTCACTAAAATTGACAAAGGGGGAAATTGTTAGAGCACTTCTTGGTCGAACTCGCAACCGTTGCTATCTCAAGATTGTTGCCAAGTTTAGTTGCCAAAACTATAAGTCTTGATTTCTAGTCTACTTATAGCTAAGTCTCGGATTAGGATAGAAAGTGTAATTGAGCTTTAGACTTAACGGCGTTCGTCAATCAAAGACGAAGAACAACTAAGGGGAGCTTGTGGAACTTCATCAACAACAGGTATGTGGAGAATTGATCATCTATCACTCAAAAGTCTATCTACTCTATCTCATATTTGATACAAAAGTCGTATAGTGAAAAATTGGGGGTCTAACAACCTCACCCAATAATTCGCTTAGCAATCTTTATGGACTAACTCCAATATACTTTTAAGAGAATCAACTAGACGGTCAGACTCAATCTTAATAAAAAGTATATCAAGGAGTTATATCTCAATTTCTCGATTCAATACTTACTCAAGCAAATAGAAATCCACGAGTCTAATTGAATACAAGAGAAATTAACTGAACGGTACCAAAGACCAATGTTCAAGTATCAATCAATTTCAATCAACAACCAAAAGTTGGATTTACCAATTGATCGATTCAACGCACAACATGTGATATTTCAATTATATAACAAAATATAATGCGTAAAAGAAATAACACAGACACCAGAAGTTTTGTTAACAAGGAAACCGCAAATGCAAAAAAAAAACGGGACCTAGTCCAGATTGAACACACACAATATTAATCCACTACAGATACTATCCTACTACAAACTAACTTCGGTATGGACTGTAGTTGAACCCCAATCAATCTCACAATGATCCAAGGTACAGTTGCGCTCCTTACGTCTCTGATCCCAGCAGGATACTACGCACTTGATTCTCTTAGCTGATCTCACCCACAACTAAGAGTTGATATGACCCAAAGTCGAAGGCTTTAATAAACAAACTTGTAACACACAGAAAAGTCTACAGGAATAGATAAATCTGTCTCCCACAAAAATATCTACGACTTTTGTTCCGTATTTTGATAAATCAAGGTGAACATGAACAAATCGATAACACAGACTTATATTACCGAAGAATAACCTATAATTATCAACCACCTCACAATAATCTTAATCGACTAGCGAAACAAGATATTGTGGAATCACAAACGATGAGACAAAGATGTTTGTGACCACTTTAAAATCTTGCCTATTGGAGAAATTAATCTCGAGCCAATTTTACAATTGTACTCAATACGATAGAAATAACAAGATCAGATCACGCAACTACAGAGAAAATAGTTGGGTCTGACTTCATAATCCCAATGAAGTCTTCAAATGGTTAACCTACAGAGTCTCGATAGAAACCTAAGGTTAAAGGATAATTGACTCTAGCTTATACAAATAGTATCACACAAGAGGTGTGGGGATTAGGTTTCCCAGTTGAAAAGGCGAGGGTACCCAAATATACCTCAAGCTAAAACTTTTCCTACCTATAAGTCCTTTTCCCGAAAGTGATTGTCTATGGACAGAGTCGAGACAATACAACTAATCGGTTCATACTTCGTGTGATCGTCTATGGATACGAGATCGAGACAATACAACAACGAAGTATGTTTACTTGATATAAAGGTTCGGACTTAACCAAACACAATAGGATTGTTTATCAAGTAAATAGGAATTAACGTTTGTGTAATTTACTTTAATTATAATAAAACAATTATAATGCGGAATATAAAAGTAAATGACACAGCAAGATTTTGTTAACGAGGAAACCGCAAATGCAGAAAAACCTCGGGACCTAGTCCAGAATTGAATACTCTTAGGATTAAGCCACTACACAAAATTACACTTAACTTCGTATAGTTGAAACCAAGTAACTAACCCTATAGTTCACCTAGTTCCTTCTGTATTCCCACGCCTCCGACTTATGAATAAGTCACGTACTTGGAACAGTCCCTTTGGTTCGTATTCCAAACAGTAAAGGAACAAGAAATCTGTTTGGTATCAACTCTATTCAACAAAGTGATATGAATCGGACAAATGCTCTTCCGTTTATCTTAACATAAACTCCTTCGTCGGGTCTAGATCTATCTTATGTTCAATCATCCAAAGGTAATCGATTAAGATTAAGCCAACAACACCTTTAATCCGAAGAACCGTGTTGATGCCGATCTACTCAATTAATCAATCCAATCTGCCACAAGGATAAATCGATTATTAATTGGATCCTCTTTTACCCAAACAAGTATTGTGCACACCAAAGATTATAAAACCCAAGTCAGATCTTCAATATCTTCTTTGTCTTCAAATCTTCAATAAAAATCTGCACACAATCACTTGAATCTCTTGTGATCAATCACGCACAGAACGGAGTCAGTTAACAACCGATTATCACAAGATCATCTTTAGAACCAGCAACAGTCTAAAGATCCATGTCAAAACTCTGAACTAGTTTGAGTGAATCTTATATCAGAAGAGAATATTCTCAAGAATAAACAAAC
This sequence comes from Papaver somniferum, assembly GCF_003573695.1. Classification (NCBI taxonomy): domain Eukaryota; kingdom Viridiplantae; phylum Streptophyta; class Magnoliopsida; order Ranunculales; family Papaveraceae; genus Papaver; species Papaver somniferum. The sequence goes on from NC_039360.1 coordinate 194,806,399, forward strand.
TAGGTGCAATCATATTTCAACCACCGTTAGTCAATCAAATCAATCGAAAACAAAGATAAACCACAATTATCTAGTTTCCCACCAACGGGTCGCGCTAGAGCTTCTCAATCCCAAAGAAGACTTTAAAACAAGCGGCCGTAAGAGATTTCACCTAATTACCAGAGAAAGGTTGAAAACCGGTTTTAACAATTGCAAACAAAAGTTTAAAACCGTCGAAACACATATGTTTTTATGCTAAACCAAAAACCGATTCAACATATTGTGACTTTTTCACATACTGTTTCTATTAGAACCCCTCATAATCCTTTGATAAAGCCTACCTACTAGGGCTAGAACTTAATCCCGCTAAATCAAAAAGTCACCCAAACCATGAGGGTTCACCATATATGAGATCGAATATTAAGGTAGTAAAACAGAAATCAAACATCCCATAAACATACATAGTAATAAGATAAAAGCAATTAAGCACAGGCTATGTAAACCAAAAACTATCACGACAAATATTACTAATCAAATAATTTTATTCATAATAGTTTTATTCATAATATACCAATATAATCAATGAAAGAAATCACAAATTGAAGTCTATTATACTAGATTAAGTAATACATCAAATAACTTAATCTCTAATGACCTTCTGGCAGGAGTTTTTCAAAGGTCATCCTCAATTTCCTCAAATTTTTCAGGATCTTCATCAACAGCATCTCGACTGATATCTCGGATTCTGCACACAGTACCTTGGTTATGTTCACATGCTAAAGCATTAACCTTCCGATTAATATTCCTTGCATATTTCATATTACCGATTCCAAGTTTAATCAGTTTCCTTTGGTTACGGATAACAGTTCTTAGTAATGTTGCCTGTCTGTGATGAGTTTCGGTGGTACTGAGGAGGACTTGTCGAAGATTGATAATATCAACCTTAGCATCCAAACTGTTTTGGATAAGGAGATGAGTCATATCATCTTTTTCATTATCGATGTTTTCACAACCAGATTTCTTGAAGGTATTATCAAGATGTAAATTTTCCTTAGAAGTCATTCTACTCAAGGCTTTCAGAAGTTGTGCTTGAGATCTGGTTTGAGAGTTCATTCTTTTGTATAAGTTCTCTGACACTTTGAGTACTAATACAAGGAATACCTTTAACACATTCCTAACTTAGATACCAGCCTTAAATAAATAATTCTGACTAGATTTGAAAAAGATTTTCGCATCTAATATGTTACAGCAACACAATATTTTTCAAAGAGATTATCTCCAAAAATCGGTATCAATTAGATACTAGCTTATCCTTTTTACACTATTTATTGTAAGACAACCTTTCTACCAAACAGATGATTAATATCTTTAAGGTAGATTTTGTAATCTCTCTATATTGAATAAGAGATATTAGTTGGATACCAGCTTCCCATGTATGTGTGCATCCTTATATCCGAGGATTGGGCAAGGTAAGGATGCACACTCCTATGCGGTTAAGCACTGGGATGAGGATAATCCTCATCATACACTTCAGGAGGAGATCTTTCTCCCTTTTGAACATAATCATGTTCTTCTTCGTGGGTTCTGAACCCATCCTTTTTGTTAAGGGAATTGTGACATACAATAGCCTTAATTACATTTTACGCCCAGGATGGTACGTTCCTTGAACTTGAAACCGTTTCGGCTAGATCAACCAGTCGACAGTTTGCTAATGTCTCTTGTTTAAGACGTTCTATATGTCCTCTTAAAGTTTTCATTCCTTGTTGGAAATGTTTTTCTAAACACTTGTTCATATATACCTCTTGGCATGTTACTGTAAGAAGATTCTCAATAAGGGCCTTATTCCTCATACAGCTAATGAGTAAGGTTTTCACACTCTATAGTCTGTTGACGAACTTCATTGCATAAAGCAAATTTCTGTTCCTCATAATCTATCAGATTATTTTGAAGACTAAGTGTTTCTCGCTTTCCTTCACATATTCTTACATTCATTTGAACAATAAGTTCTAGGATATCATCTAGACTGTCAATGGATTTACCCTTTTCTGAAAATTTTCAATATGTTTGAAAAAGCTTTCCATCATTTTAGCAAATTCAGAACTCGGGAAAACGAGTGAATCGAATCCCTTTTCAGAAGATTTCTCACAAGGAATTGGAGATGAGTCCAAACCATGTTTCTTGAGTTTCGAACTCACCCCTTTTTGATCAGGAACCTGATTCGTAATCAAATTATTAGTCATTAAATTTTTCTTTGATTTTCGAAAATATTTTCGAGACCAACTTCCATTGGTTTTCCTTGAGAACTTGTTCTCATTATCTTGAATTACGTTAACTGAATCACTCAATTAGATTCATTCTTATAGGTTGGATCGCACCAAACACAGATTGTTAGATCTTTTCGTGTTTGCCTGCTCTGATACCAATTGAAAAGGCGGGGGTACCCAAATATACCTCAAGCTAAAACTTTTCCTACCTATAAGTCCTTTCTCCGAAAGTGATTATCTATAGACAGAGTCGAGAAAATACAACTAATCGGTTCACACTTCGTATGATCGTCTATGGATACGAGATCGAGACAATACAACAACGAAGTATGTTTACTTGATATAAAGGTTCGGACTTAACCAAACACAATAGGATTGCTTATCAAGTAAATAGGAACTAACGTTTGTGTAATTTAATTTAATTACAATAAAACAATTATAATGCGGAAAATAAAAGTAAATGACACAACAAGATTTTGTTAACGAGGATACTGCAAATGCAGAGAAACCCCGGGACCTAGTCCAAAATTGAATACTCTTAGGATTAAGCCTCTACACAAAATTACACTTAACTTCCTATAGTTGAGACCAAGTAACTAACCCTATAGTTCACCTAGTTCCGTCTGTATTCCCACGCCTCCGACTTATGAATAAGTCACGTACTTGGAACAATCCTTTTGGTTCGTATTCCAAACAGTAAAGGAACAAGAAATTTGTTTGGTATCAACTCTATTCAACCAAGTGATATGAGTCGGACAAAGGCTCTTCCGTTTATCTTAACATAAACTCTTTCATCGGGTCTAGATCTATCTTATGTTCAATCACCCAAAGGTAATCAATTAAGAGTAAGCCAACAACACCTTTAATCCGAAGAACCGTGTTGATTTCGATCTACTCAATTAATCAATCCAATCTACCACAAGGATAAACCGATTATTAATTGAATCCTCTTTTACCCAAACAAGTATTGTGCACATCAATGATTATAAAACCCAAGTCAGATCTTCAATATCTTCTTTGTCTTCAAATCTTCTTAAATCTTCAATAAAAACCTGCATACAATCACTTGAATCTCTTGTGATCAATCACGCATAGAATGGAGCATGTTAACAATGGATTATCACAAGATCATCTTTAGAACTAACAACAGTCTAAAGATCCATGTCGAAACTCTGAACTAGTTTGAGTGTATCTTATATCAGAAGTAAAGATTCTCAAGAATATACAAACTAGGTGCAATCAGATTTCAACCACCGTTATTCAATCAAATCAATCGAAAACAAAGATAAACCACAATTATCTAGTTTCCCACCAACGGGTCACGCTAGAGCTTCTCAATCCCAAAGAAGACTTTAAAACGAGCGGTCGTAAGAGATTTCACCTAATTAGATTACTCTCCTCTCCGATAGGCGGCTACACCAGTAACAAAGACAAAAGAGGAAGTCTGTTGTTACGAAGGATTAGTTTGCTAGAAAGGAAAACTTCGTGTATTTATAGACAAGGAAGTTTGGACACCAAGGAATTTCCAAAACCGAAATATTCTCAATATATTCATTAAAGCACAAATTTGGTTTCCATAATTCCTGGAAATGCTCTGTCCAAAAATAACAATCGAAATCTCTCGGAAAATCTAATTAGTAAATGCACGTTACTAATTCTGTAATTTCCCTACAAAGTAAAATTAATAACCTTAATTAAAATATTCTTAACATACTTATGTTTCGATCCTGGGATTTTCTTCCCTTATCCGTTAAGGAATATCTTTGAACAATTATAGAAATAAACATTCACAGCACGTGTTCAAAGTTTGTCGACATCTTTACTTTGTAAGTTCTCTTTCACACTTACAACCTTGAAACCGATTTGCCACACTTCCAAACAAGTTTTGAATTGGTTCATCTGACTTTCAAGAACTATGTGATTGATCAAACCAACATTCAATCACAATCATGGGTTTACGGTTCTACCAAAACAAGTTTCGGTTTTTACCTTCATATGAGTACTATGCATAGTCACACTAGCTTCCCAAAGATTCGGTTGACTAGGTACTAGGATCGGTTCCCCACATATATATGGTATCTAACTTATATGTGTTGCACATGTCCATAGGATCGGTTCCCCTTTCTACTATAAACCTTGCTGCACCACATACAAGGATCAGTTCCCCTTGATGTACTGCACCCCTTACAAGGATCGGTTCCCTTTCCCTTACTAGGATCGGTTCCCTTTCCCTTACAAGGAGCGGTTCCCTTTCCCTTACTAGGATCGGTTTCATTTCCCCAAGGCAGACATAATCCGATCATACCACAGGTGATTACTTAAGATTGGTTTTACTAATAAAAGTTATACCAATACAAAAGTCAGGACTTTGTACTCTATCACACATATTGGTCGTTCATAAGATATGCAATGAATAACAAAACCAATAACTCCTGGCAATTTCCTTTTCGGTCCACAAACAAGTTTATGGACTTACTTCCTTAGAACACATGTAAACATTGTTCCCTAGGATGAAATCCTCACCTCATACCACACATAATCACAATAGCATTCAAATGATTATGGCGATGTCTTATCTATAAAGTTTAATGGTTAAGCAATAAACTTCATATTGTATTCCTTAATACTATGTCTATCTAGAGTTCATATATGCTTCGCAGTTATGTTTTCAATATGCACGACTTGAAAGATATGTTAGGGAAGCTCAAGTTAAATATTACTAACCTCGAGTGGAAGGATGATTGTTGTCGTTGTAGCTCCTTGCTTCTTCACATCTTCAAGACTTCGCAATACTTGTAATGTCTCATATCCTAATGCTTTCAAGCTAACCTATTCGAAGTTTAACTCTAGTACATAACCAAGCGAATCTTAACATGAGTTTTGATTCACTAAAATATGACAACCAAACTTGACATACCAACGCTTGGTGGGTTCAACCGAGCAATGCTCTAACACCAGTTGCTAGAGTTCTCCTTTATATAGTCTTCAAATCAGGGTTTGCAATTAATGCTACCTTGGTAACAAAGCATTCAATATTCACCGTTAGATGAAAACCTGATTAGATTCAAGCTAATATCGTTCAACTGTTAGATTGAATATTATCTTGTTATACACAAATGAATTGCACGTTCATTTAGGTTTGTGTAACCGTACCTAAACGTGTACACCTAGTTGGTTCAACAATAGTTAACCAAATGGTTATCCATATGAGCACTTTCATATCAACCATATTCATCTTCACCATAACTAGTCCAAATGACTCAAATGAACTAGTTTGAGAGTTGTTCAATTGCTTAGATCTTATAGAAGTATACAAGACACAATCGAAGCAAAATTGGCTTTGATTCACTCGAATCGATTCATGAACATTATAGCCACGGTTTGCAAATTTCATTCCTTATTATATAAATGTTTTAGTTCATGAACAAACCAATTTAGAAAGTAACACACTTAAATATGCGTACGGGTATGCGTACTTAAGTAACTGGATTTGAGTTTGTTTTGGTTTTCAAACTCAGCAGAAATTCACGGACATGAACTTTCTGCTAGTATGCGTACTTAGGTAACTAGATTGAGTTGGTTTTGATTTCCAAACTCAGCAGAAACTTCCGCCAGTATGCGTACGGGTACGCATACTTACTCAGTCTCCATCAACTATTTAGTACACACACAAGTATGCATACATTTGGTTCCCGGTTTTGGACTTATACACTAATATGCGAACACACTATATGCTTATATCCAAAGATGGTATACATATTCTAAACTATCAATTTCAATCATTGAAACATTCTTAGCGGATGTTATATAGCGATTATTCACACATTATTTTTCATCAGAGCGATTTTCAAAAGATTGAAACAATCAACATGACTTTCGTCACTTGTAAAGATGAACTTGTCCAAAGTGAAAGCTTACCAACACATATTTCGAGAAATAGATAAGAGAGATAAACTCGGCACGAAATAGCAAATGTGTATAATCGAAGTCTATATAGCTATACGACTTTTACCTCAAGATAGAAGATAGAGTAGATAGACTTTTGAGTGATAGATAAGTTCAAGTCTCCACATACCTTTTAGTCGATGAAGTTCCACCAGTTCCTTGAGTAGTTCTCCGTCTTTGTATGATGAACGCCGTGGAATCTAGAGCTCAACTACACTTTCTATCCTAGTCCGAGACTTAGCCATAAGTAGACTAGAAATCAAGACTTATAGTTTTGGAAACTAAACTTGACAAACAAGCTTGAGATAGCAACGCTTGCGAGTTCGACCGAGCAGTGCTCTAAAAATCTCCCCCTTTGTCAATTTTAGTGACAAAACTATCAATACATATGGAATACAAAATAAATAAACTTTGCAGCTTCTCTTCCACGTGCATGATCTCCTTGGTTCTTCAACTTTACTCGAAATCTTCATCACTTCCATCTACTCAAATGATTCCAAAGATATTCAATGCAACATCATAGTTGTTGAAGATCCGTAGCCATAACAATGAGAAAACAAAAGCTCTCAATCATTGTTACACAATATCATAATATCATTACACAACATCAAAGTTCAATTGTATCACAACTTCGACAACAATACTATGGTGATATGTATCACTCCCCCTTAGTCAATACTCCATCTCACATGGAAACCACCACCCGTTACATAATGATCCGAAAACCATATGTATTTGTAGTGTGAACTACACATTAATTCTCCCTCTTTTTGTTAATAAAATTGGCAAAGGTACGAAAACTAGTGGGATCCTAATGAAATTTCCATAGAGACATTTCATAAACAAAAGAAAGCACATATCAACTTTTTAGATGCAATCATATAGCCGAAACTAAATGCATTCATCAAGGAGTTTATAAAGATACAAGATAACCCCTACAATATTCCACAGCCGCACTCCCCACAAAGATTTGGCAATTAAGCACAAGTTCAATTAAGAACTCTCCCCCATAAAATGTCATTCCCGAATGAACAACAAGAGCGGCCTTACTTTCACAAGAAAAGAAGGATTTCTTTGGGAAATAAATCTCATAAGAATATGAATTTGTATCCAAAATACTCAATTAAATTAACCACAAGAGAACCCATGATTATTCAATCGGAAATGCTCAACATAAGAAAACTTACGGAGATACAGTGTATACATAAAAATATGGATCAGGGAAGATCAATACTGCAGAATAAACAAAGATTCATTTTATCTTTCAATACTGTGGAATAAACAAAGATTCATTTTATCTTTCATCACTATTTGCAGAATGACATATCATAGACTTAATCTTTGTAAACAAAAGTTTTATCCTTTCTTCCATCAATATTTGCATAATGAAATAAAAGGCTTAACTTTTGTTTGTCAAAAGTTCATTCAATGTTTATCAATATTTGCATATCGACATACGACAAACTTAACTTTTGACCATGTATGGGACAATCATAGTTCACGGACGCAAACACACATATCCCATAACAATTTGCAATATATAAAACCATAAAGATTAATACTGCAAAAATCATCTTCCAAACAAACTTTAGAATTTAAACAAATAAATCTAAAAACATTGAAGATGAAAATCGTTGGACATAGCTATGTGTAATCACAATAATGGCTATTCCAAACTCTAGTTATTCTTCTTTAAAACACAAGAATAAAATTCTCATAAGAAGATTTCCTAGACATTGAGACCTCTGAAAAATTATTTATCGTCCCCGAACTCCTTGTCGTTAACATCCATGGGAACATATGGTTCGTGAAGAAAGGAGTCAATTCCAACAAACCTTCTAGGCTGAAGATGTCGAACCAGGGCCTTCTGAATTTCAAGAGTTCTCAAAACACAAGCCTTTATTTGTTGAATCTTCTTTCTTGTCTCCTTCAACTCTTCAAAAACATAGAAAACTTCTGAGAATTTGAAGGAACATCTCTTGGCTTCCTCGCATTCCTTCTTTTTCTTTTCAAAGTTGGAGATAACGGAGATCTTTCTTTTTCCTTCGTGATTGATGGCTTAACAATCATATTAACATCTTTTCCATCAGAAGACATGCTGCTCATAAGAGTACGGATTTGTGAGAGGAAATCACACTTCAACAAGCAGTCTTAAGTTAAAAAAGAGTTTCAGGGAAGGAAAAAGGAATGTAGGGTTACGAAACCTTTATACACTTCAAAGGATTCACGTATGCACAACTCATATCCTATAAAAGGTTGACTTGTAAATTTTAACCCTCTTTTATTGATTAACCAGGGAAGACCTTTCCAATATCAATTAGATACGGAAAAATTCCAATCTTGCAAAACATGCAAAGCTCAAAAAGAAAAGAAAATAAATTTAAAACCATTTTTCTTTTCAAAAGCCTGAGATGTGCAGAATCTTGTCTCTTTTAATCAGGCACATGAGACAAGATACACTAACCAACACAATTTAAGTTGTGCTGGGATGAACAATAATTTGTCCATCACATCTTTTCTGATTGGAATTCATAGAACCCTGTTTCTCATAGTTTTTAGACCATAACTTTCTTTCCAATGGTCTTGTCTTATCCTTGGAAACTAACTTCTTTGATGAAGATAAAATCTTACATACCTCTGCAGTCTTTTGAACAAGTTTAAGCTTGTTTGCTAATCGATTTGCTCTTCGTTGAGGCTTTTTGACATGTATCAATTTGTGTTTGTACTTGTAACTAGGGCTGTCAATGGGTACCCATACCCGGATCCGGAACCGGACCCGGTATATTAGGGTCCGGTTCCGGGTCCTAAAGTTGGACCCATTAGATACTTAGGACCCGGCGGGTAATTACCCGATTGGACCCGAATTTAAACGGGTCCAAACGGGTAATACCCATTGGGTACCCGCGGGTATCGGGTACCCGTTTATTCATTATTTTATTCATGTTTTTAGCAAAATTATAAGTATTTTTTTCTAGTTTTAGCTTTGATATTTTACTCATTAAAATTTTTTCTCTTACATTTAATCTTTATTTAGTACATCCATAAGAAATAATAATAATTTTTTATAAAAATTACTTACATCCAAGCTAAAAAGAGAAATATATTAAGTTTTTGAGATTTTTTAAATAGTTTTCTTTAGACCCAATGGGTACCCGGAACCGACGGGTACCCGGGTATTTAAACGGGTCCGGTTCTGGGTCCACAAATTTAGGAACCGGACCCGGAACCGTTAGGAACCGGACCCGACCTTTATAAGTAGGGTCCGGGTCCGGGTCTAGTGATACCCGGGAGGACCCGGACCCGTTGACAACCCTACTTGTAACACTTTATAGTTCATGACCCTTGGGTGAACAATATGAGCATGTCAACTTGGAATATGATTCAAGTATCCGAGATGTGCACGCTGCTAGACACACAGTAGAACCTGAAATATTAGACAGAGAGTTTCCAACGGATTGGTCAATTTTTTCTTCCAGATTGGTTGAGTTCTCTTCTGAAAGAATATCAATATTGATGTATGTATTGCTACACTTATAAAAATCAATATTTTCACATAGAAGTGCAACACTTGATTTTTCGTCTTCATTGGAATCATAATTGTCAGATATTTCATCAAGAGTTGCAGCAAGACCTTTGTTCTCAGTGTATTTCTTTCGATTTGGACACTCATTTGCAAAATGACCAAAACTTTTACACTTGAAGCACTGAGGCATATCCTCGTCATCAGTCTCATCATTATCCCTGTTTTTGGGAGGAACATGATTATGGGGCTTAACTGATGACCTGAATTTATCTCTGGAGAACCGTTTACTTCTCTTCAAAATAAGATCCCTAAACTGTCTTGTGATCAACGAGACTGACTTGTCAATATCTTCATCTGATGAATCAGCCTCAGAAAGATCATCTTCAGAGATGCAACCACTTTTACTTTTATCGAGTAATTTAGTGTTCTTTTGTGTTTTGAAAGCAACATCCTTCCTAGATTTGGATGTATGCTAATGATAAAAGATATTTAGCTTCCCAACCAGAGTATTTCTGGAAAGCGTTGCGAGAATATTTCCTTCAACGATGGCATGCTTCTTACAATCGTATCTAGATGGCATGGATCTTAGAGTCTTCATCACAATGTCCTTTTCAGGAATAGTCTTACCCAATGCAAAAGATGCATTAACAATTTCAGAAACTTTGTGATTAAACTCATCAAAATGAATCTTCATCTGCCATACGAAGATTTTCCCAATCAGAATTTAGGTTTTGAAGCCTAACTTCTTTTTCACAGGTATCTCAGGCTTCTTTTTCATAGCCTAGCTTCAAATACGATTTCTAAGATATCACAGGCTTCTTTAGACTTTGTGCACGTAGTCACATGATGCTAAAGATCTGGGGTAATGGCATGTATGATAACATTTAAGCCGTCAGAATTTTGCTTTGCAACAAGGATTTCTTCTGCACTATATCTACCAATAGCCTTAGGTATAGATACATCGCCTTCTGTATTAACCGGAGGATCATATCCATTAACAACACATACCCATGTTTGAAAATCACGAGCTTGAAGAAAAACACGCATAACGATTTTCCACCATAAGTAGTTTGAGTCATCGAAGACTGGTGGTACGTTTATGAAGATAGAATTTATGTCCATAGAGTCAGATCGCTACAAACACAGACTTATAAGGTCTTTAAACGTGTTTGCCTGCTCTAGTACCAATTGAAAAAGTGTGGGTATAACAACCTCACCCAATAATTCGCTTAGCAATCTGTATGGACTAACTCCGATATGCTTTTAAGAGAATCAACTAGACAGTCAGACCCAATCTTAATAAAAAAGTATATCGAGGAGTTATATCTCAATTTCTCGATTCAATACTTGCTAAAACAAATAGAAATCTGCGAGTCTAATTGAATACAAGAGAAATTAACTTGAACGGTACCAAAGACCAATGTTCAAGTATCAATCAATTTCAATCAACAACCAAAGGTTGGATTTACCAATTGATCGATTTAACGCACAACATGTGATATTTCAATTATATAAAAAAATATAATGCGGAAAAGAAATAACACATACACCAGAAGTTTTGTTGATGAGGAAACCGCAAATGCAGAAAAACCCCGGGACCTAGTCTAGATTGAACACACACTGTATTAAGCCGCTACAGACACTAGCCTACTACAAACTAACTTCGATCGGGACTGTAGTTGATCCTCAATAAATCTCACACTGATCCAAGGTACAGTTACGCTCCTTACATATCTGATCCCAACATGATACTACGCACTTGATTCCCTTAGCTGATCTCACCCACAACTAAGAGTTGCTACGACCCAAAGTCGAAGACTTTAATAAACAAATATGTATTGCACAATTTTTTTTTCTAAATCATTAATTTTATTACTCAAAATATTTCAAAGAATAAAAAAAATTAGCCAAGATATTTTCAAGGATAATTATTACAGAAAAAAGCTAAACAATGAAAAACATAAAGGGTTATATTTACTAATGCATACTTACGAGAATCTGAAATATATGTCATCCTCATTCTTCATTCTCCCAGGGAATTGTGGTTTGTCATCATAGTATTGAATCACTCCTCTGTTTAAAAGAGCTCTCTTCTTTGCCATCTTGTCTGCAGAGAAGTTTATTTCTATGTATGAGTTTTTCAAACTAATGTATGGAATCAGTTTCCTTATTCTCTCCAATCTACTTCTTACAATCCATGGCACTTTGTTTTTTGAGAAAGCTTCTTTGACTGCATATGAATCAAGTTGAAAACATACCTTCAGAAAATGTTTGTTCACATCCCATTCACCTGCAACAATAATATCCATTACTTCTGCCAAGTAATTTATTTCTATTCCCAATCCACCTGAAGCAGCTCCAATACATGCACCTGAACTGTTTCTTGCAACAAATCCAGACCTGCCACTCCTGGATTACCCTTAGATGCTCAATCACGGCATATTAGTATTTGGTTTACTATTGGCAGATGAAAGAAACATTGTAGAACTCTTGTAGCTTTTGTTCTAACTCTTGAAATGCCAAAAAATAAGAGTATCTGCAAATCATACATTGTCCCCCACATCTCTCCCTTCATTCTTGAACTGCATTCACTTGTAATTCTAATTATTTTCAGCTTGAACTTCTCCATATTATGTGTCAGTTTCTTGTAAACCAGAGTTCCACCATAGTGTTGAAAGCACTGTTGTACCATACTTCCTTTATTGCTGAGCTTTTTCCTCTGGCCACAACCATTACATCCTCAAAACGTTTTGGAGTTATGCAGTGAAAGATTCCACTGAGCCAATGCCATATTTTTGCGCTGAATGTACAATTCCAAAGCACATGATCTATTGTGTCCTGATTATTTCCACATAGGTAACACTTATAAACTGTTGAAAAACCTTTTTTTTTCTGACTGCTTCCTCTGTTGCACATGAACCTCTTAAAATCTTCCATAAATTGCTTGATGTATATGGATGAACAAATGGACTCCACATTTGCTTTTCCCGTGTCACAGTTTCATATTTTTTCCTTATCATTTGAGCTACACCAGCTACTGAAAAATTACCAGTCATATCCTGAGTCCACACCTTTTTATCCTTGCCACCCAACAAAATAGGCAATTCACTCACATCAAAATATGCTAATAGAGGAGCTGGAATTTTCCATTCACCATCTTGAATAAGATCTTTTAATTAAAGCTCAACATTCTGTATTACAAAATCATCCTCAACATGCCTATCTATTAAAGCATAGTCCTTAATCCATTTGTCTTTCCAAACTGAAATCTTTTGACCATCACCCACCAACCATCTACTGCCTTCATCCATTTCAGACATAACCCATTTAATTCCTGGCCAGATAGAAGATTGTTTATAATACTTGATCCACTCACCATTTTTATCTTTGTATTTAGCCCTCATAAACAGAGTCCATTTTTCATCCTCATTTTCTATCTTCCATAGCAGTTTCATAAGAAAAGCCTTGTTCATAACTTCTAATCTTCTTAGACCCAAACCTCCCTCCTCCACTGGTGCATTTACCTCATCTCATTTAACTGTAATTAACTTCGTCACATTTGGATCCCCTGACCACAAAAAATTTCTGATAATTCTTTCACAAGCTTGAATAACTGACTTTGGCCATTTATACACAGCCATATTATAAATTGGCATACTGCATAAAACATGTTTCACTAAAGTCAATCTTGATGAGAATGCTAATAGCTTACCCATCCATCCAGCTAGCATTTTTTGCATCATCTCTACCATTCCCCATACTTGTTGTGTTTTGACTCTTCCAGGATTAAGAATAATTCCGAAATATTTATCTGGAAATACAAAAAGATCCATCTGTAAGAAATCAGCAATTCCTTGTTTTCTTGTTTCTGAAACTCCTCCCACAAAGCATTTGCTTTTTTCTTTGTTAACTTCTTGACCATAATTGTTTTGGTACGACATTAATAAAGCTATCAAATTCTCCAGGGTCTTTTTATCACCATTGAAAAATATGAAAATGTCATCAGCAAACATTAAGTGAGTTGGCTGACAACCTCCTCTACAAACCATTGTTTGAATTTTTTCCTTGTTGCACCAATTTGGTAATATTTCTGCACAAAACTTCCTCATCTAGCACAGAAAGAATTGGTGAGAGAGTATCACCCTATCTCAATCCTCTCCCCACATCAAAAAATCCACAAGGACCACCATTTACAAGCACTGATATTCTAGCAGATTAAAATATGTTCTTCAACCACGGAACACCAACTTCTGAGAAACCAAACTTTCTCATCACTCCAAAAAACAAATTCCAGCTTAAGGAGTCATATGCTTGTGTAATATCAATCTTGAGCCCAACATTTCCTCCGCTCCTTTTAATCTCAAGTTCATTTACTAGTTCATATGCTAGTACAATCTTTTCATGTATACATCTTCCTTTTATAAAAGCACCTTGCTGTTCTGAAACCATTTTCCCAATCAAAGTACCAATTCTATCTGTAATGATTCTAGTAATGATATTGAAATTAAAATTTGCTAGACCAATTGGTCTAAAGTGTTCTGCTTTCTTGGCCCCTTGAACTTTTGTAAGAAGAAACAAAAAGTTAGAGTTAAAACCTCTGGGTATAAATATGTTGCTCCAGCAATACTGTATATCCTCAACCATCTCCATTCCAACCACCTCCCAAGCAAATTTGTAGAAACTTCCAGGAAATCCATCTGGTCCAGGTGCACTATTTGCATTCATCCCAAAAACTGCATTTTTTTAATCTTGACTAAATCCAGCCTACCAATCAAACTGTATCTCCATTCATCTAAACTTTCATCAATCACAACATCAGGAATGAAAACTGAAGTACTAGCATTAATATTACTAGCAAAATTTTCCGATCCGAGATTACGAAAAATCTCAGATTCAGACTGAGTATTTGAATTATCCGACATATTGAAGCCAGATGTATTACTAAAATAAAATCATTGAAACACCTGAAAGAATTAATGCACAAACAACTAACATCTTCACCTAAATTCAATGAAGATGATGAACACTGCTGCAGTTTCGAGAAATTTTGTCGCCGAGTTAATCGCCCAAGTCGCAAAGCGTAACTCGCTGAGTCCTGTATCAAACAGAAAAGTCTACAGGCATAGATAAATCTGTCTCCCACAGAAATACCTACGAGTTTTTTTCCGTCTTTTGATAAATCAAGGTGAACATGAACCAATCGATAACCCGGACTTATATTCCCGAAGACCAACCTAGAATTATCAATCACCTCACAATAATCTTAATCGACTAGCGAAACAAGATATTGTGAAATCACAAACAATGAGACGAAGATGTTTGTGACTACTTTTCTATCTTGCCTATCGGAGAAATTAATCTCAAGCCAATTTTACAATTGTACTCAATACGATAGAAATAACAAGATCAGATCACGCAACTACAGAGAAATAATTGGGTCTGGCTTTACAATCCCAATGAAGTCTTCAAGTCATTAACCTACAGGGTCTCGATAGAAACTTAAGGTTAAAGAAGAATCGATTCTAGCTTATACAACTAGTATCACACAGTAGGTGTGGGAATTAGGTTTCCCAGTTGCTAGAGTGTTAGAGCACTGCTCGGTCGAACTCTCATGCGTTTCTATCTCAAGCATGTTTGTCAATTTTAGTGATCAAAACTATAAGTCTTGATTTCTATCCTATTTATAGATGTCTCGGACTAGGAAATAGTTTGAGTTGTTGAGCTTAGACTTCATGACACTTATCACTAGAAGACGAAGAACTACTAAGGAGAGCTTGTGGAACTTCATAGACAAAAGGTATGTGGAGACTTAAACTCATCTATCACTTGGAAAGTATATTTCTACATTATCTCATGTATTAAGACATAAGTCGTGTTACGATATAGATTTCTCTATACACATTTGAGATTTCGACCTGAGTATATCTCGCTTAAATATTTCTCGAAATATGTGTTGGTAAGTTTTCGCTTCGACCAAGTTCATCTTATATCATGAGAAAATATCCGAGTAACATCTTATGTGGTTTGTGTGATACAATCATTTGGCGTAAAACTTAGAATGATTTGATAATGATTATTTCAATATCTTGAAAATTGCTTTGATGCTAATAATGTGTGAAAACGGCTATTGTCATCATAGAAGAATGTTTCAATGATTGAAATAAAGAGTTTAGAATCTTGTAACCATATTTGGATATAAGCATAGTGTGTTTGCACATTAGTGTATAAGCCCAAAATCGGGAGCCTAAATTATACATACTTGTGTGTATACAAAAAGGTTGTAGGAGACCGGGTAAGTATGCGTACCCGTACGCATACTGGCGGAAGTTCACGTCCGTGAATTTCTGCTGAGTTTGAAAACCAAAACAAAACTCATCCGATTACCTAAAGTACGTGTACCCATATGCATACTGGCGAAAATTTCACGTCCGTGAATTTCTGCTGAGTTTGTAAACTAAAAAAAACTCAAATCTGGTTACTTAAGTACGCATACTCGTACACATACCTAAGTGGTTACTTCCTAAGATCGGTTGTACATAAACCTAAAACATTTATCAATAAAGAATGCAATCTTTGCAAACCGTGGCTATAATGTTCATGTATCGATTCGAGTGAATCAAATCGATTTTGCTTCAATTTTGTTCTTGTATAAATCCATGAGAATATAGCAATTGAACAACTCTTTCACTAGTTTCAATTGAGTCATTTGAACTAGTTATGTTTAAGATGAATAAGGTTGATATGAGAGTAATCATATGGCTAACCTCGATTAACTATTTGTAAACCAACATGGTGTACACGTTTAGGTACGGTTACATAAACCTAAATGAGGGTATATTTCATTTGTGTGTAACAAGCTAATTTTGATCTAACGGTTGAAAGATATTAGCTTGGTTGAATCAGGTTTTTCATCTAACGGGGATTATTGAATGCTTTGTTACCAAGGTAACTTGGATTGCAAACCCTGATTTGAAAACTATATAAAGGAGAACGCTAGCAACTGGGAAACCTAATCCCCACACCTCATGTGTGTTACTAGTTGCATAACTAGTGTCGATTCTCCTTTAACCTTAGGTTTCTTCTCGAGACCCTGTAAGTTAACAACTTGAAGACTTCATTGGGATTGTGAAGCCAGACCCAACTATTCTCTTTGTAGTTGCGTGATCCGATCTTGATGTTTTTATGGTGATTGAGTGCAATTGTAAAATTGGCTTGAGATTTATATCTCCGATAGGCAAGATAGAAAAGTAATCACAAATACCTTCGTCTCATCGTTTGTGATTCCACAATAACTTGTTTCGCCAGTCGATTAAGTTTATGGTAAGGTGATTGATAATACTAGTCTGTTCTTCGGGAATATAAGTCCGGTTTATCAATTGGTTCCTGTTCACCTTGATTTATCAAAAGACGGAACAAAAACTCTTGGGTATTTCTGTGGGAGACAGATTTATTCAATCCTATAGACTTTTCTGTATGAGACAGATTTGTTTATAAAGTCTTCGACTTTGGGTCGTAGCAACTCTTAGTTGTAGGCGAGATCAGCTAAGGGAATCAAGTGCGTAGTATCTTGCTGGGATCAAAGACGTAAGGAGCGCAACTGTACCTTGAATCAGTGTGAGATTGATTAGGGTTCAACTACAGTCCAGTCCGAAGTTAATTGGTAGTAGTCTAGTGTCCGTAGCGGCTTAATACAGGGTGGTGTTCAAACTGGACTAGGTCCCGGGGTTTTTCTGCGTTTGCAGTTTCCTCGTTAACAAAATTCTGGTATCTGTGTTATTTCTTTTCCGCATTATATTTTGTTATATAATTGAAATATTACAGGTTGTGCGTTAAGATCAATCAATTATAATATCCAAACTTTGGTTGTTGATTTACATTGATTGACACTTGAACATTGGTCTTTGGTACCGTTCAAGTAATTCCTCTTATATTCAATCGGGCTCGCAGATTTCTATTTACTGATTGCGGATTGAATTAGGAGTTAGAGATATTAGATTGAGTCTGACTGTCTACTTGATTCTCTAGAAAGTGTATTGGAGTAAGTCCTCTTAGATTTCCAAACGAATTGTTGGGTGGTTGTTAGACACCCGCATTTTCAATTGGTATCAGAGAAGGCAAACACATTAAATACCTTACAAGTCTGTGTTTGTAGCGATCTGATGATGGACAATATTGTCTCTGATAACGCTTCACCATAAATGGATAAACTCAACATCGAGTGTGTTCTAGAAACCATCGAAAAGGTTGAGAATCCTGATTTGAAAAAACTCATCAAGTTCTTGTGTCTCGAAAAATTTCGAGGGATAAGGGAAATTGATGAATCTCATTGCGAAGGTTTTATCAAAAAACCTAAACCTTGAGATTGCTCTGATGAAGTTGTTGATCTTCAGAAAAAATTAGACAAACAAATCCCGATCAATTCTTATCTTGCTGCAGAAATTGCAAAGCTTAAGGATTTAAAGTCTGTAAAGTCTTTTTCAAATATTTTAAATGACAACTCTAATTCTTTTTTGAAGAATTGTTGTATGTCAGGTGATAAGCAAGGTCTAGACTTTGTTAAACCTGACAGTTCTCACAACTCCTCGAATAAGGTTTATGATGTTGGTACATGTTTTTTTTGTGGTTCCCACAATCACTTTCAACATGTATGTTTGTCCTTCAAGAGAAGACTGAAGGTCGCTAGTGATTTCATAAGAAAGCTATTCGACTTTTGTCATCTCTTAAAAGACATTAAATACTAACAAGAAAGACTAAAGTGGTTAATTAGTAGTGCTAGTATGGGAGCTTTTTCTCTAAAGTCAACATCACCCTTTCAATGGTTCCTTGATAGTGGGTGTAGCGGGCACATGACTGGAGATCTCTCATGGTTTATCAACTCAAGCGATTTTGATGGTGGACCTGTAACCTTTGGAGATGGAAGCTGTTGTTACATAAGCAAGAAAGGGACGATCAAATTTCCTTGCTTTCCTGAAATTCATGATGTTGTATACGTTAAAGGTATGACTGCTAATCTTCTTTCTATTAGTCAAATCTGTGACAAGGGCCATAAGGTTGTCTTCGATGATAATGGATGTGACATTTTCGACTAGTATGGAAAAGTGATTTTTCAAGGATCACGTGGAAAAAAATAACTGTTATCTTCTAGATACTCAGTTCAGTAATTGTTGCAATTTGATCAAGGTTGAATCTACACACCTTTGGCATGAGCGTTTTGGTCACATCAATTATCGTCTTCTAACTAAGATCATTAACAAGGAACTTGTTAGAGGCGTTCCCAAAATTAATGCTAAGGTTGAAGATTCATGTGGTGCCTGTCAAAAGGGTAAACAAACAAAAGTTCCACACAAATCATCCCGAAATATTCTCACCAAAGCTCCACTTGATTTAATTCATATGGATCTTTTTGTCCCAATTCAACAATCTACAGTGGCGGGGAAGAAGTATGCTTTGGTTATGGTAGATGATTACACTAGATTCACCTGGGTGGCATTTTTGGCTCACAAGAATAAAACTCTCAGTGAGTTCAAGATTATTGTTAATAGAATCCAGAATGAACAAGGTCGCAAACTAAATAAAATGAGAAGCGATCGTGGCACAGAATTCAAAGACACCAAGGTATTTGAATACTGTGACTCTCTGGGAATTATTCAACAGTACTCACCACCTATCACTCCACAAGCAAATGGAGTTGCAGAAAGGAAGAATAGAAATATTCAGGAAATGGCTAGGGTAATGCTCCATAACAAAAACTTACCGTTAAGGCTTTGGGGTGAGGCTGTTTTTACGGCTTGCTATTTGATCAATCGTGTTTACTTACGGTCAAATATCTTAAACACTCTCTATGATTTTTGGTACGTTAAGAAACCCAACTTACACTATCTCAGAGTGTTCAGCAGTAAGTGCTACATTCTAAAGGTTCGAGAACAGAAAGGGAAGTTTGATTCAAAAAGCGATGGGGATATCTTTCTCGGCTATGCATCTGACAGTCGTGGTTTCCGAGTATTTAATCTCAGAACCCAACTCATGATGGAATCAGCTAATGTTATCATTGATGATCTTAGTAATTTTCATCATGATGACTCTCCTGCTGAATTGCCTCCAATCGAGACAATTGAGAAAATCAAAGAAACGTCAGAATCAGAAGAAGTTGTTCCAACAGTTTCTGATCCTGATGTCTCTAGTGATGAGGATAAAATCTCTAGTCAGGTTGTTCCTCTTGAACAAGAACGTGTCACCTCACGACATCTTTGGGTTTAAAGGAATCATGATACTAACAATATTATTGGAGGTAGGGATTCTACTGCTAAGACGAGAGGTCAACTTCAAAATATTTACAATTTTGGTTGTTATCTATCGCAAGTAGAGCCTATGAATATTGATGAAGCTCTTAGTGATCCTTTTTGGGTAAATGCAATGCATGAAGAGTTAAATCAGTTTCAAAGACAAGATGTATGGAAACTCATACCTTGTCCCCCCAATATAAATATTGTTGGTACCAAATGGATATTTAAGAACGAGTCTGGTGAATTTGGCACCATTGCCAGAAACAAAGCTAGACTTGTCACTCAAGGATATTCACATATTGAAGGGATCGACTTTGACGAAAACTTTGCTCTTGTGGCACGTCTTGAGTCCATTCGATTATTATTAGTTCATGCTTGTTTTCTTAAGGTTAAGCTGTTTCAGATGGACATTAAATCCGCCTTCCTAAATGGAAACTTAAAGGAAAAAGTCTATGTCGCTCAACCTAAGGGTTTTGAAAACCTTGATTTTCCCGATCATGTTCTTAAACTTAACAAGGCATTGTATGGGTTAAAAAAAGCACCTCACGCCTGGTTTGAAAAACTAACTACTTCTCTTCTTAGGAAAGGTTCTTCAAGAGGTGGAGATGATAAAACATTGTTTACAAATGGAGTGGGAAAGATGTTGTAATTGCTCAAGTTTATGTAGATAATATCATCTATGGATCAACATAGGAAAAACTTGCAAAAGATTTTCAAGTCTCTCTTGGTAAGGAGTTTGAAATGAGCAACGTTGGTGATTTTTTTAGGGTTTACAAATTCAACAACACAAGGATGAAATTTACTTATCTCAAGAAAAATATGCAAAAAATCTTGTTTCAAGATTCTTCCTTGATAAGTCAACTCCAAAACTTACTTCTATGCCTACCACGGGTAAACTACATAGAGATGAGAAAGGTGTAAATGTGGATCAAAAACTTTATCGATCTATTATTGGAAGTCTTTTGTATCTCACTGCCACGATACCTGACATTGCTTTTAGTGTTGGTTGTTGTGCTAGGTTTCAGGCAAATCCAAAGGAATTTCATCTTTCCGCCACAAAGAGGTCATACGTTATATCAATCACACTGTCGGGTATGGTCTTTCTTACACTTTTGATACTAACACTGATCTTTCTGCCTATTCAGATGCCGATTGGGCAGGGTGTGTGGAAGACAGAAAGAGTACATCAGGAGGATTCTACTATGTAAGGATGAATCTTGTAGCTTGGCATAACAAGAAACAAAATTCACAATCTCTTTCGACATGTGAAGCAGAATATATTGTTGTTGGTTCATGTTGTACTCAACTTCAATGGATGAAACAAATGCTTGTTGATTATGAAATTGATTCCGGAATAATGAAGATCTTTTGTGATAAATCAAATGCGATTCCCATCACTGAGAATCCTGTTGAGCACTCAAGAACTAAGCACATAGACATCGGGTTCCATTTTATTTGAGATCATTATGAAGATGGTATTATCACTATGGAATTTGTGCCTTCATAACAACAATTGGCTTATATTCTCACCAAACCACTAGACACTGCCACGTTTCAGCACCTACGGCAGTCTATTGGTGTTGTTCTGGTTCATTATCTCCTCATACCTCTTGCCCCTGCTTTTATCTCAATCTTTTGGGCAATTGAGTTTGGAATTCCAGAATAGTGTTGAGTCTTGTTTGAATCTGTTTTTAGTAGATGTATTTATGTCAAGTATCCTAGTGTTTGTTTGGAATCCTTATTTTCTTGTGAAAGTAAGGTCGCCTTTGTTGTTCTTTCGGGAATGACATTTTATGGGGGAGAGTTCTTTTTGAACTTGTGCTTAATTGCAAAATCTTTGTGGGGAGTGCGGCTGTGGAATATTATAGGGGTTATCTTGTATCTTTATAAGCTCCTTGACGAATGCATTTAGCTTCGTCTTTATGATGGCATCTAAATAAGTTGATATGGTATTCTATTTTGGTCATGAAATATCTCTATGAAAATTTCATGAGGATCCCACTAGTTTTCGTACCTTTGCAAATTTATATTGACAAAAGAGGGAGAATTAATGTGTAGTGTGATACTATAAATAAATATGGTTTACAGATCATTATGTAAGGGGGAGTGGTTTTCATGTCGAGATGAAGTATTGACTAAGGGGGAGTGATACATATCACCATAGTATTGTTGTCAAAGTTGTGATACAATTGAACTTTGATGTTGTATAATAATATTATGACACTGTATAACAATGATTGGGAGCATTTGTTTTCTCATTGTTATCGCTACGGATCTTCAACAACTATGATGCCGAACTTACAACCTTTAGGATCATGGAGTACTTGTAAGTGACGGAGATTTTGAGTTGCGTTGAAGAAGCCAAGGAGATCAAGCATTTGGATGAGAAGCTATAATTTTTATTTATTTTTTAATCCATATGTATTGATAGTTTTGTCATTAAAATTGACAAAGGGGGAGATTGTTGGAGCACTGCTCGGTCGAACTCGCATGCGTTGATATCTCAAGAATGTTTTTCAATGTTAGTGATCAAAACTATAAGTCTTGATTTCTAGCCTATTTATAGATGTCTCGGACTAGGACATAGTTTGAGTAGTTGAGCTTCGACTTCACGACGCTTATCACTTGAAGATGAAGAACTACTAAGGAGATATTGTGGAACGTCATCGACAAAAGGTATGTGGAGACTTAAACTCATCTATCACTTGGAAATTCTATTTCTACTCTATCTCCTATATTGAGACATAAGTCGTGTTACGATATAGTTTTCTCTATACACATTTGAGATTTCGAGCTGATTATATCTCTCTTACATATTTCTCGAAATATGTGTTGGTAAGCTTTCGCTTCGACCAAGTTCATCTTATATCATGAGAAAATTGCCGAGTAACATCTTACATGGTTTGTGTGATACAATCATTTGGTGTAAGACTTGAAATGTTTTGATAATGATTATTTCAATATCTTGAAAGATGCTTTGATGCAACTAGTGTGTGAAAACGGCTAATGTCATTATAGAAGAATGTTTCAATGAGTGAAATAAAGAGTTTAGAATCCTGTAACCATCTTCGGATATAAGCATAGTGTGTTCGTACATTAATGTATAAGTCCAAAACTGGGAGCCTAAAGTATGCATACTTGTGTGTATACAAAAAGGTTATAGGAGACTGGGTACTGGCGGAAGTTCACGTCCATGAATTTCTGCTGAGTTTGAAAACCAAAATCAAACTCATCCGGTTACCTATAGTACGCGTACCCGTAAGCACACTGGCGGAAAGTTCACGTCCGTGAATTTCTGCTGAGTTTGAAAACTAAAACAAACTCAAATCCGGTTACTTAAGTATACATACTCGTACGCATACTTAAGTGGTTACTTTCTAAGATTGGTTGTTCATGAACCTAAAACATTTATCAATAAGGAATGAAATCTTTGCAAATCGTGGCTATAATGTTCATGTATCGATTCGAGTGAATCAAACCGGTTTTGCTTCAATTGTGTTCTTGTATAAATCCATGAGTATAAAGCAATTGAACAACTCTTTAACTAGTTTCATTTGAGTCATTTGAACAAGTTATGGTTAAGATGAATAAGGTTGACACGAGAGTAAACATATGGCTAATCTCGGTTAACTATTTGTGAAACAACATGGTGTACACGTTTAGGTACGGTTACATAAACCTAAATGAGGGTACATTTCATTTGTGTGTAACAAGCTAAGTTCGATCTAACGGTTGAAAGATATTAGCGTGGTTGAATCAGGTTTTTCATCTAACGATGATTATTGAATGCTTTGTTACCAAGGTAACTTGGATTGCAAACCCTGATTTGAAAACTATATAAAGAAGAAGTCTATAAACTGGGAAACCTAATCCACACACCTCATGTGTGTTACTAGTTGCATAACTAGAGTCGATTCTCCTTTAACCTTAGGTTTCTTCTCGAGACCCTGTAGGTTAATGACTTGAAGACTTCATTGGGATTGTGAAGCCAGACCCAACTATTCTCTTTGAAGTTGGGTGATCTGATCTTGTTTTTTCTATCTTGATTGAGTGCAATTGTAAAATTGGCTTGAAATTTATATTTCCGATAGGAAAGATTAAAAAGTAATCACAAACACCTTCGTCTCATCGTTTGTGATTCCACAATAACTTGTTTCGCTAGTCGATTAATTTTATTGTGAGGTGATTGATAATACTAGGCTGTTCTTCGGGAAAGTCTGGTTTATCAATTGGTTCCTATTCACCTTGATTTATCAAAAGAAGAAACAAAAACTCTTGGGTATTTCTGTGGGAGACAGATTTATTCAATACTATAGACTTTTTTGTGTGAGACATATTTGTTTATCAAGTCTTCGACTTTGGGTCATGGCAACTCTTAGTTGTGGGTGAGATCAGCTAAGGGAATCAAGTGCGTAGTATCCTGCTGGGATCAGAGATGTAAGGAGCGCAACTGTACCTTGAATCAATATGAGATTGATTAGGGTTCAACTACAGTCCAGTCCGAAGTTAATTGGTAGTAGGCTAGTGTCTATAGCGTCTTAGTACAGTATGGTGTTCAAACTGGACTAGGTCCCGGGGTTTTTCTGCATTTGTGGTTTCCTCGTTAATAAAATTCTTGTGTTTGTGTTATTTCTTTTCCGCATTTTATTTTGTTATATAATTGAAATATCACAGGTTGTGCGTTAAGATCAATCAACTAAAATATCCAACCTTTGGTTGTGGATTTACATTGATTGACACTTGAACATTGGTCTTTGGTATCGTTCAAGTAATTCCTCTTATATTCAATCGGGCTCGCAGATTTCTATTTGCTGATTACGGATTGAATTAAGAGTTAGAGATATTAAACTCTTTGATATAGTTTATTCTAGATTGAGTTTGACTGTCTAGTTGATTCTCTATAAAGTGTATTGGAGTAAGTACTCTAAGATTGCCAAACGAATTGTTGGGTGTGGTTGTTAGACCCCCGCATTTTCATAGAGTTCTCCTATATATAGTCTTCAACTCAGGGTTTGCAATCAATGCCACCTTGGTAACAAAGCATCCATATTCACCGTTAGATAAAAACCTGATTAGATTCAAGCTAATATCTTTCCACCGTTAGATCGAATCTTAGCTTGTTATACACAAATGAAATGCACAGTTTGTGTAACCGTACCTAAACGTGTACACCTAGTTGATTCAACAATAGTTATTCAAATGGTTAGCCATATGAGCATTTTCATATCAACCATTTTCATATTCACCATAACTAGTCCAAATGACTCAAACGAACTAGTTCGAGAGTTGTTCAATTGCTTAGATCTTATAGAAGCATACAAGACACAATCGAAGCAAAATTGGTTTTGATTCACTCGAATCAATTCATGAACATTATAGTCACGGTTTGCAAATTGCATTCCTTGTTATATAAATGTTTTAGTTCATGAACAAACCAATTGTAGAACGCAACAACTTAAGTATGCGTACGGGTATGCGTACTTAAGTAACCGGATTTGAGTTTGTTTTGATTTCCAAACTCAGCAGAAATTCACGTACATGAATTTTCCAGTAGTATGCGTACGGGTACGCGTACTTAGGTAACCGGATTGAGTTGGTTTTGATTTCCAAACTCAGCCGAAATTCACGGTCGTGAACTTCCGCCAGTATGCGTACGGGTACGCATACTTACCCAGTCTCCATCAACCATTTAGTACACATACAAGTATGCATACATTTGGTTCCCGGTTTTGGACTTCTACACTAATGTGCGAACACACTATATGCTTATATCCAAAGATGGTTATATATTCTAAACTCTCTATTTCAATCATTGAAACATTCTTAGAGGATATTATATAGCTGTTATTCACACACTATTTTTCATCAAAGCGATTTCCAAAAGATTGAAACAATCAACATGACTTTCGTCACTTGTAAAGATGAACTTGGCCAAAGCGAAAGCTTACCAACACATATTTCGAGAAATAGATAAGCGAGATAAACTCGGCTCGAAATAGCAAATATGTATAATCGAAGTCTATATAGCAATACGACTTTTGTCTCAAGATAGGAGATAGAGTAGATAGAATTTTGAGTGATATATAAGTTCAAGTCTCCACATAACTTTGAGTCGATGAAGTTCCACCAGTTTCTTGAGTAGTTTTTCGTCTTTGTATGATGAACGTCGTGGAGTCTAGAGCTCAACTACACTTTCTATCCTAGTCGGAGACTTAACTTTAAGTAGACTAGAAATCAAGACTTATAGTTTTGGAAACTTGAAAAGGAGAGGGTACCCAAAGATACCTCAAGCTAAAACTTTTCCTACCTATAAGTCCTTTCTCAGAAATTGATTATCTATGGACAAAGTCGAGAGAATACAACTAATCGGTTCACACTTCGTGTGATCGTCTATGGATACAAGATCGAGACAATACAACAACGAAGTATGTTTACTTGATATAAAGGTTCGGACTTAATCAAACACAATAGGATTGCTTATCAAGTAAATAGGAATTAACATTTATGTAATTTACTTTAATTATAATAAAACAATTTTAAGGCGGGAAATAAAAGAAAATGACACAACAAGCTTTTGTTAACGAGGAAAGTGCAAATGCAGAAAAACCCCGGGACCTAGTCCAGAGTTGAATACTCTCAATATTAAGCCGCTACACAAAATTACACTTAACTTCGTATAGTTGAGACCAAGTAACTAACCCTATAGTTCACCTAGTTCCGTCTGTATTCCCACGCCTCCGACTTATGAGTAAGTAACGTACTTGGAACAATCCCTTTGATTCGTATTCCAAACAATAAAGTAACAAGAAATCTGTTTGGTATCAACTCTATTCAACCAAGTGATATGAGTCGGACAAAGGCTCTTCCGTTTATCTTAACATAAACTCCTTCGTCGGGTCTAGATCCATCTTATGTTCAATCACCCAGAGGTAATCGATTAAGATTAAGCCAACAACACCTTTAATCCGAAGAACCGTGTTGATGCCGATCTACTCAATTAATCAATCCAATCTACCACAAGGATAAAGCGATTATTAATTGGATCCTCTTTTACCCAAACAAGTATTGTGCACACCAAAGATTATAAAACCCAAGTCAGATCTTCAATATCTTCTTTGTCTTTAAACCTTCTTAAATCTTCAATAAAAACCTGCACACAATCACTTGAATCTCTTGTGATCAATCATGCACAGAACGGAGTCTGTTAACAATGGATTATCACAAGATCGTCTTTAGAACTAACAACAGTCTAAAGATCCCCGTCGAAACTCTGAACTAGTTTGAGTGAATCTTATATCAGAAGAGAAGATTCTGAAGAATAACAAACTAGGTACAATCAGATTTCAACCACCGTTAGTCAATCAAATCAATCGAAAACAAAGATAAACCGCAATTATCTAGTTTCCCACCAACGGGTCGCGCTAGATATTCTCAATACCAAAGAAAACTTTAAAACAAGCGGCCTTAAGAGATTTCACCTAATTATATTAATCTCCTCTCCGATAGGCGGCTACACCAGTAACAAAGACAAAAGAGGAAGTTTGTGGTTACGAAGGATTAGTTTGCTAGAAAGGAAAACTTCGTGTATTTATATACAAGGAAGTTTGGACACCAAGGAATTTCCAAAACCGAAAATATTCTCAAGATATTCATTAAAACAAAAATTCGGTTTCCATAATTCCTGGAAATGCTCTGTCCAAAAATAACAATCGAAATCTCTCGGAAAATCTAATCAGTAAATGAACATTACTAATTCTGTAATTTCCCTACAAAGTAAAATTAATAACCTTAATTAAAAGATTCTTAACTTACTTATGTTTCGATCCTGGGATTCTCTTCCCTTAGCCGTTAAGGAATATCTTTGAACATATATATGATATCTAACTTATATGTGTTGCACATGTCCATAGGATCGGTTCCACTTTCTGCTATAAACCTTGTTGCACCCAATACAAGGATCGGTTCCTCTTGATGTACTGCACCCTTTACAAGGATCGGTTCCCTTTCCCTTACTAGGATCGGTTTCATTTCGCTTACAAGGATCGGTTCCCTTTCCCTTACTAGGATCGGTTCCCTTTACCCAAGGCAGACATAATCCGATCATACCACAGGTGATTACTTAAGATTAATACTAATAAAAGTTATACCAATACAAAAGTCAGGACTTTGTGAATAGTTCTACCAAGGACACAACAAGTTGTGAGAGGTTATACTCTATCACACATATTGGTTGTTCATAATATATGCAATGAATAACAAAACCAATAACTCCTGGAAATTTCCTTTTCGGTCCACAAACAAGTTTATGAACTTACTTCCTTAGAACACATGTAAACATTGTTCCCTAGGATGAAATCCTCACCTCATACCCATACATAATCACAATATCATTCAAATGATTATGGCGATGTCTTATCTACAAAGTTTAATGGTTAAGCAATAAACCTCGTATTGTATTCCTTAATACTATGTCTATCTAGAGTTCATATATGCTTCGCAGTTATGCTTTCAATATGCACGGCTTGATAGATACATTAGGGAATGAAACAGTTCAAGTCAAATATCACTAACCTCAAGTGGAAGGATGATTGTTGTCGTTGTATCTTCTTGCTTCTTCACATCTTCAAGACTTTGCAATACTTGTAATGTCTCGTATCCTAATGCTTTCAAGCTAACCTATACGAAGTTTAACTCTAGTACATAATTAAGCGACTCTTAACATGAGTTTTGATTCACTAAAATATGACAACCAAACTTGACATACCAACGCTTGGTGGGTTCAACCGAGCAGTGCTCTAACAATCTCCCCCTTTGTCAATTTTAGTGACAAAAGTCTTACATCATATGGATAAACAAATTACAATAATTCATTACACTCCGCTTGATTCCCGATTCAACATCACAGTTAAACTTCTTACATTCAATCCTTGAAAATGCCGCTGTTGACATTATAATAACAAAGCTAATACTCCCCCTAAGGAAGATAGGTATATATTCAATCCCCACGTCTTTGTTATACCAATCAATATGACATGTTACTCCCCCTTAGTATGTGCTTTCACTCTTTCGTTAGATAAAACATTCAAGTACCAATGTTCTTTTCCTTAGTGATACCAATTAATATAAAATCAATGCCAATATCACTTGTTTACTCCATATATTTCTCCCCCTTTTTGTCACAAAAATGACAAAGAAACGAAAAAAATAAAGGATAACACGAAAAGAATCTTACAAATGTCAGAATAGACTTGCAAACCTGTAGAGTTAGGCACGAGGGTTCCACACATCATGTTCTGATAACCAATATCAAAACCGAAACTACAAGTAGTCTTATTTTGATATATTACCGAGGAAAAAATTGCCCGAAACAGTTTTTCCCATTTAGTTTAGCAAACCAAAAACAACTAATCACATTAGTCCATTTGCTAAACCGATTGTTCAAAAACAACCACTTAATTCGATAAGACCAAAATAAAGATAAACTCCAGTTTTCTCATCAGGTTCTAATTATCCATAAACTTAGACCTTTCAATTTTAAACAAACCAAATACTAGGTTAGTTAACTAGCATTTCCTTGTTTAGGCATTCGATTAGACTTGAATAACCGAAACCTCACTTCGATAAGACAAACTAAGATCAGAATTAACTTAGTTTCTTATCTGGAATCGAATTGGACTGAACAAATCATCCCTACACATATTATTTCGTTAAGCCATAAATAATTCATACAAACCAACATAAATCAACTTGCATAATTATTCACCTCAACCAGAAGTAATTGAAACAACATAGACATTAAAAGCACCGCAATTGCACCGTAATTTTGTAAAACTAAACCATTGAAACTATACAAAAGCAAGATAACAATAGTTTTTCTTAACCGGAACCAATTCAATCACACACACATCAATTGTACCGAAATTTTGTAAGCCTAAACGATTGATACCGCACAATAAAGCAAGATAACAATAGTTTTTCTTAACAGGAACCAATTGAAACACACATCCACGCACACATCATGGAATAAATATCAATTGAACCTAAATTTTTTTAAGCAAAAGCAACAAATATATATAATATAAACTCAAGCTTTTCTTAAACAGGAAAACAATTAACTAACAAGATTGTTACCTCAAATTTCGCATCCACTTCTCCAATATGATAGCATATTCGTCCAGGGAGAATTGATATCGAAATATCACCATGTTGTCATCCTTATGCATCAACAAAATAATAACAACACACCTCAACCTTTACCATAGAAAGGTCGAAAACCGGTTTTAACAATTGCAAGCAAAAGTTGAAAACCGTCGAAACACATATGATTTTATGCTAAACCAAAACCGATTCAACATATTATGACTTTTTCACATACCGTTTCTATTAGAACCCCTCATAATCCTTTGATATAGCCTACCTACTAGATATAGAGCTTAATCCCGCTAAATCAAAAAGTCACCCAAACCATGAGGGTCCACAATATATGAGATCGAATATTAAGGTAGTAAAACCGAAAATAAACATCCCATAAATCACTTTGCAATACACCATAAATATTCAACATAAAATCAAGTATTGCAATTACCTCAATCTTGTAGTGAATTGAATTATCAAAACAACGCAAAAAGAATAAGGTCATTCCGAGTTCAGACGAAGAAGTTATGGGCAAAACAGTTTTACACTTCTTCCTAAGGGGATCTCTCACTAGGATCGGTTCCCTTCCATGACATGGTACTAGGATCGGTTCCCATGAGGGTACTAGGATCTGTTTCGACATAACTTTTGCATACGATGTCTGAATTCAGTGATTTTTGGCTTGTTTTGACCACAAAATCAAGAGCTACACATATATGATCAGTAGATATCAACATCATCAACTCAAAATTACCGTTTCTATCAAAATCTCGAATGTAGATAGATAAGGTATGAGTATAGAAGATAAATCTCCCTAAAGATGTCAATTAGTCATATAATAATCGAGAGATCATGTGCTCAGTTTTTCATGTGCTTCCTCACCTTTAAAAAGATTGAGCACTAAGGTGAGTAAGCACATTCTAACACAACTAGGTTGTGTTGATTTGATCCTTGTCTTGTTCGTCACGAGTGACTAAGACCGAATCATCATTCTTGACCTCTTGTTTGGTTTGTTTTCTCTTGTTCCATATCTTGTTTTTATTCTTTGACTTGTGATGAAGAGTGTCATTATCATAATCTTTACTAGTACAAGAGATTTCAGACATAATGTCTTTCTTTAGTCTTTCAAGAAGACTCTTGTAATTATTGTCACCAACAATTAACAACTGAGAGTCATTCTTGTGACTAACTTTTGGTCCCTTCTTGGCTATGGAAGACTTAGGGACCCATTTAGAGTTGGGTTTCGCAGGAGCAACTTTCTCCTTCATACCATTAGGATCATTGTCCTTTTGAACATTTTGCGAATCACCCTTTTTCCAATTTGGAAAATCAGATCTTTTTTTTACATTAAAAAAGTCATCTCTCTTTCTATAATTGGGACTTTTATGAAATGACCTTGTCGAGTGGTATGCAAAATTTGAACTATCATTATAATAATTCTTTTTCCTAAACTTAAGACAATACCAATCTGAGTTCTTATGAGGAGAAAACTTAGCCAATTCGTTTGATACACTAGAAAGTGCATATTGAATCTTACAAACTTTGCATCCCCATTGCAAGTGTCCTTTATGACCACAATAAAAACAATGCTTAATATAAATATACGAAGTATGAGTTTTAGTGTTACCTTTTTGTGGATCCTCTTGCATTGGAGCTCGACGAGTGTTCTTCTTCTTAGCAGAGGTGCTCTCCTTGATTACTGCTGGTTGAACACTATTCTTAGGCTTGACAAACGTTTCTTATTTACAAGAGATATGAGCATCTTTGTCATCAGTGGAAGCCTCTAATTTAGAAGAATTTATAGCTTTAAAAAATTTACCTCTTTGCTAATATTTGAAGCATCTATTCCCTTATAGCCAAATCCTCGTGTATCACGATGACTTCTACTTGCTTCTAACATTGAGGTTAACTTGTTTGAGCTCTCATTAGATTTTTTCAGTTCCAAATTTTCTTCTTCCAACATCTTGATTTTATCAAGAGCACTGGCTAGATCAGCCTCAAGGCGTTTTTCTCGTGAGAGATATACACCTTCTTTCTCTTCAAAACTCTTTTGTTGAGAGTTAATCCTTGCATCAGATTCAACAAGTTTCTCTTCCAACAAATGATTTTTTTCAAGAGCAGCATCACGCTCCTCTTTTAACAGTTCTGCTTGAGAGAGACTAGTGTTTGCTTTTTCTTCAAGACCTTGAATTTGTTGAGAAGTGTCTTCCCCTAATTTTTCGTAGTCTAGACGATGCCTTTCACATTCAGTAGTCTTTAATTGTAAAGTAACCTGAAGTTCCTTTATGTGCTCATTAGACACACTTAATAGAATTTTGTTAGACAACAACTCCTCACGAAACTTTTCAAACATAGAGTCTGTAACCTCTGATTCTGAAGGTGGTTTAGAAACCTCTTGCGATACGTTAACTGAGTCTTTCAATAATTTTAGCTTTCGCTTAATCTTACTTTGACTCATTTATTATAGGTTGGATCGCACCAAACACAGGTTGTTAGATCTTTTCGTGTTTTCCTGCTCTGATACCAATTGAAAAGGCGAGGGTACCCAAATATACCTCAAGCTAAAACTTTTCCTACCTATAAGTCCTTTCTCCGAAAGTGATTATCTATGGACAGAGTCGAGACAATACAACTAATCGGTTCACACTTCGTGTTATCGTCTATGGATACGAGATCAAGACAATACAACAACGAAGTATGTTTACTTGATATAAAATTTCGGACTTAACCAAACACAATAGGATTGCTTATCAAGTAAACATGAATTAACGTTTGTGTAATTTACTTTGATTATAATAAAATAATTATAATGCGGAAAATAAAAGTAAATGACATAACAAGATTTTATTAACGAGGAAACCGCAAATGCATAAAACCCCAGGACCTAGTCCAGAATTGAATACTCTTAGGATTAAGCCGCTACACAAAATTACATTTAACTTCGTATAGTTGGGACCAAGTAACTGACCCTATAGTTCACCTAGTTCCGTTTGTATTCACACGCCTCCGACTTATGAATAAGTCACGTACTTGGAACAATCCCTTTGGTTCGTATTCCAAACAGTAAAGGAACAAGAAATCTGCTTGGTATCAACTCTATTCAACCAAGTGATATGAGTCGGACAAAGGCTTTTCCGTTTATCTTAACATAAACTCCTTCATAGGGTCTAGATCTATCTTATGTTCAATCACCCAAAGGTAATCGATTAAGATTAAGCCAACAACACCTTTAATCCGAAGAATCGTGTTGATGACGGTCTACTCAATTAATCAATCCAATCTACCACAAGGATAAACGATTATTAATTGGATCCTCTTTTACCAAACAAGTATTGTGCACACCAAAGATTATAAAACCCAAGTCAGATCTTCAATATCTTCTTTGTATTTAAACCTTCTTAAATCTTCAATAAAAACCTGCACACAATCACTTGAATCTCTTGTGATCAATCACGCACAGAACGGAGTCTGTTAACAATGGATTATCACAAGATCATCTTTAGAACTAACAACAGTCTAAAGATCCCTGTCGAAACTCTGAACTAGTTTGAGTGAATCTTATATCAGAAGAGAAAATTCTCAAGAATAAACAAACTAGGTGCAATCAGATTTCAACCACCGTTAGTCAATCAAATCAATCGAAAACAAAGATAAACCACAATTATCTAGTTTCCCACCAACGGGTCGCGCTAGAGCTTCTCAATCCCAAAGAAGACTTTAAAACGAGCGGTCGTAAGAGATTTCACCTAATTAGATTACTCTCCTCTCCGATAGGCGGCTACACCAGTAACAAAGACAAAAGAGGAAGTCTGTTGTTACGAAGGATTAGTTTGCTAGAAAGGCAAACTTCGTGTATTTATACACAAGAAAGTTTGGACACCAAGGAATTTCCAAAACCTAAAATATTCTCAATATATTCACTAAAGCACAAATTCGGTTTCCGTAATTCCTGAAAATGCTCTGTCCAAAAATAACAATCGAAATCTCTCAGAAAATCTAATTAGTAAATGCACATTACTAATTCTGTAATTTCCCTAAAAAGTAAAATTAATAACCTTAATTAAAAGATTCTTAACATACTTATGTTTCGATCCTGGGATTCTCTTCCCAGCCGTTAAGGAATATCTTTGAACAATTATAGAAATAAACATTCATAGCACGTGTTCAAAGTTTGTCGACATCTTTACTTTGTAAGTTCTCTGTCACACTTACAACCTTGAAACCGATTTGCCACATTTCCAAACAAGTTTAGAATTGGTTCATCTGACTTTCAAGAACTATGTGATTGATCAAATCAACATTCAATCACTATCATGGGTTTATGGTTCTACCAAAACAAGTTCCGGTTCTACCTCCATGTGAGTACTACGCATAGTCACACTAGCTTCCCAAATATTAGGTTGAATAGGTACTAGGATCGGTTCCCCACATATATATGGTATCTAACTTATATGTGTTGCACATGTCCATAGGATCGGTTCCCCTTTCTGCTATAAACCTTGCTGCACCCCATACAAGGATCAGTTCCCCTTGATGTACTGCACTCCTTACAAGGATCGGTTCCCTTTCCCTTACTAGGATCGGTTCCCTTTCCCTTACAAGGATCGGTCCCTTTCCCTTACTAGGATCGGTTCCCTTTCCCCAAGACATACATAATCCGATCATACCACGGGTGACTACTTAAGATTGGTTTTACTAATAAAAGTGATACCAATACAAAAGTCAGGACTTTGTGAATAGTTCTACCAAGGACACAACAAGTTGTGGGCGGTTATACTCTATCACACATATTGGCTGTTCATAAGATATGCAATGAATAACAAAACCAATAAATCCTGGCAATTTTATTTTCGGTCCACAAACAAGTTTATGAACTTACTTCCTTAGAACACATGTAAACATTGTTCTCTAGGATGAAATCCTCACCTCATACCCATACATAATTACAATAGCATTTAAATGATTATGGCGATGTCTTATCTACAAAGTTTAATGGTTAAGCATATACCTCGTTTTGTATTCCTTAATACTATGTCTATCTAGAGTTCATATATGCTTCGCAGTTATGTTTTCAATATGCACGACTTGAAAGATACGTTAGGGAATGAAACAGTTCAAGTCAAATATCACTAACCTCAAGTGGAAGGATGATTATTGTCGTTGTAGCTCCTTGCTTCTTCACATTTTCAAGACTTCACAATACTTGTAATGTCTCATATACTAATGCTTTCAAGCTAACCTATACGAAGTTTAACTCTAGTACATAATCAAGTGATGAGCATGCAAGTGTGACGCATTTTCACCCATAACTACATTAGCTATGACTAATTTAATCACTAATAATCTTGTTTTAAGTCTTTTCAAGGAACTACGCTCTTTTGGAAAAATAGCTCGAAAAAGTGTTAAAGGCAACCAGAGGAACTGATAAAGGCACCCATAATTTCAGATACGGCTACCCAACTTGTTAAAGGCACCCAACAAATGGATAGAGGCACCCTCTTCTTCTTCATTTGAAACAGATTCACATAATTATGAGAGATCTCAAAGATTTAAGGAAAAGATATCTTCTTGCCTATTATACAGGAAGTTTTCATATCTTGAAGTTAAAAGAGGTAATATATTGATGGGTTTGTTTTTATTGAAAAGGAGAAAGAAAATCTGTGGTTTTATTTATAAATAAAAAAAGATAATATCCCCAGGATTTTATTCTAGCAAATAGAGGAAGATGTGTGATAAATGGAGAAAGAAATTATTTCTGAGATATCTTTCATTAAAGAGCAAATATGGTGGAGTTATGGAAGAATATTTTGAAAAGATGTTTGAGTAATGGGTTGTTGTGTATAAATAGGGTGCTAATAGGACCAAACAGGCATCCGGAGAGAGGGGAGTTTTGGTAGAGCAAAATAGTTGCGTTTAATTTTTCTTCATTTTCACCATTGTAAACACTTTTCGAGCAATAAAATAATCTTTTAAGAGTGTCTACAACATGAGGAGCTAAACCCCATCACTGGGACGACGGAGGAAGTCGAATTTCATACATGGTAAAATTATTTTATTCTCTATATGACTTTTGCACTTATTTTACATTGATTTATGATTTGAATTAATTAGTTATTATTTTATTCGATGGGTCATGCTTGCTTAAATGTTTGATGTCCCATGCTTACGATTTATAACTAATGTTTTGAGAATTACCTTGGAAAAAATAAGAGTCAGTATATTTTATTTATTGAGCTATAATTGCCGAAGAATAAATAATTGAACCTTATGATATGAATTCGGTGAAATCCTAGTCCTAGTAACTCTCTCTTTTATTATTTTCATTAAACCTTTAAATTTAATCTTCACAGGTCTTAGAGTTCGAATTATTATTACAACAACAATTAAAAATCACACCATTTTGGCGGCGCCGACGCGGATTTGTTTTTAGATTAATTTTTAGGTTTATTTTTATTTATTTTGTAAAGTATTTTTATTTCATTTTAGATTTTATTTTATTTTCCTTTTTATGCGTTTCTTTTTGTATTTGTTTTCAGGGACTTTTTGAGAATGATGACTTCTTCTGAGGAGACGTCACCTAAGATGACGCTGGTGGAGTATAAGCTTAGAAAGTCAAATTATCAGGAAACCTCATCTGAGATGACGCTTGCTGAACGTGTACAACTCAACATCATAGTTGTTGAAGATCCCTAGCCATAACAATGAGAAAACATTTGCTCTCATTCATTGTTATACAATGTCATAGTATTATTACACAACATCAAAGTCCAATTGTATCACAACTTTGACAACAATACTATGGTGATATGTATCACTCCCCCTTAGCCAATACTTCACCTCACAATGAAATCCACTCCCCCTTTCGTAATGATCCGTAAACCATATGTATTTGTAGTGTGAACTACACATTAATTCTCCCTCTTTTTTTCAATATAAATTGGAAAAGGTACCAAAACTAGTGGGATCCTAACAAAATTTTCATAGAGATATTTCATGACCAAAAGAGAATATATCCACTTTGTTTCGATGATTTCACATAGTCGAAACTTAGTGTATTCATCAAGGAGTAATATAAAGATACAAGAAAACTCCTACAATATTCTACAGCCGCACTCCCCATAAATATATGGAAATTAAGCACAAGTTCAATTAAGAACACTCCCCCATAAAATGTCATTCCCGAAAGAACAATAAGAGCGACCTTACTTTTACAAAAGAAGAAGGATTTATTTGGACATAATCAAATCACATGAAACATGAATTTGTATCTAAAACTCTCAATTGAATTAACCAAAAAGTAAATGATCAATTCAACTGGACATGCTCAACATAAGAAAACTTACGGAGCAACACAGTACATTCACAAAGATGTGGATCAGGGAAAGACCAACACTGCGGAATAATCAAAGATTCATTCTATCTTTTATCACTATTTGCATAGAGACATGTAATAGACTTAATCTTTGTAAGCAAAAGTTCATCCTATATTCCATCAATTATTTGCAAAATGATATAATAGGCTTAACTTTTGTTGTCAAAAGTTCATTCTATCTTTTATCAATATTTGCATAATGACATATAATAGACTTAACTTTTGAGCATATATGGGACAATCATAGTTCACGGACGCTAACACACATATCCTATAACAAGTTGCAATATATAAAACCACAAATATTAATACTACGAAAACATCTTCCAAATATACTTTGGAATTTAAATAAATAAATCTAAAAAACATTGCGTGATGAAAATCGTTGGCAATAGCTATGTGTAATCACAATAATTTCTATTCCAACCCTAGTTATCCTTCTTAAAAACACAAGAATAAATTCTCATAAGAAGTTTCCTATACAATTAAAGAAAACAAAACAACTCAAAGAACAACAAAACCGATCACACGTTAAAATCAGAGTTCGTGTTCAGAATCTTCACGGTTTTCAAGACCTTTAAGCTACTAACAACATCGACTGCTTCTTAGGTGAAGATATCCTCTTTGAGAAGATCCTTAAAATGTGACTTGATGAGAACAAGGTCAGATTTAACCTTTTACAACTCAGTTCGTAACACATCAAGATCCTTCGTAGAGTTCCTAAGCTTCAGTTTTGCTTTCCCGAGATCATTCAGAAAACCATGAACCACTTCAGCAAAGACCATTTAAGCTTTTTCTCTATCTTGATGAGAATATGCATAATAGCATGATGCACCAGGATTGAGTTTGTCAGCATGAACAATGGTTCTTTTATTCTTTACTTCAAACTCGAAGTAAATAGAATTATAAAAAAAATCTTCCGGAAAATCCCAAGAACAAGGAGGAGAAGCCATTCTTAATAAACAAAAAACCTGAAGTATGCGTAATCAAACAAAAGGTTTTGGTATTTAAATGGTTTCTCAGGGAAACAAATTTTAGGGTTTCCAAAGTTGGTCCGTGACATGCAACATGGGTACTCATACGAACACAAGCTTGACCCATAGCCGAAAATACCCAGCAGCAAAAACATAAAACAAGAAAACTGTTTTTTTAGCAATGTTTTGCTATGTGAATAATTTCACAAAATTTAGCTCAATAAATTTTACGTTCTCACCAGAGAAAACTTTAGAGCATAAGAGTAGCATTTTGACATAACACAATTTCAAAAAGAAATTAAAAAATCAAAAGCTTGACAAAACCAAACACAAATACTTATGCAAAAACGTTTGTGAATGATAATCCAACTAAGAACGATAAGAAAATACCTAAACAATCAGAAAAAAATTTGCCATCAAGTATACCTGATCATATCTCACCCAACCAGGATTTTTTGTGAGTGACCTTGTGATTAATTAGCACAAGTATGAGCCTCGAGCTCATCAAATGAATGTTGTTTTCGGTTAAACCTATTTTTCCTATTCTTTGGAGGAACACCGTTTTGATGCGAAAAGTTATCATAAAACTTAATATCATCAAAATACGACGCCTAGTATGGATTCTCACCTGAAGAATTTTGACTAGAGGGAATTGGCAGCCCGTTGGTGATTTCTTTATATCCTTTAATTATTAAATTTAGGTTGTCTTCCATAACTCCTTCTTTGCTTCCTTCTTCTGAAACCTTTTTCACATCAAGAACAACATTATCTCCCTTTTTAACTGAAGAAGATCCTTGAACTCTTCTTGGACAACTTGTGTTACGTTTGCTCATTTGCACATTCTAGGAGAAAACTGAACTGACTTTCCTGGTGGGACATACAGGGTGAGTACTAAAACCAATTGGTGTAGACATACGGATGTCAGTTACACATTTGAGAATTAAATCTAAGGTATATTGAAGAAGAACAATAGAATTTTCATTCAACCTAGAATTCCTCTTTTGCTTAACATGTCTTTTTGATTCACAAAAGAGACACACTTTCAGATCACTTGAGTGATTAGAGTTGAAAAGACGAGGGTACCCAAATATACCTCAATCTAAAACTTTTCCACCTATAAGTCCTTTATCCAAAAGTGATTGTCTATGAAATGAGTCGAGACAATACAACTAATCGGTTCACACTTCGTATGATCGTCTATGGATACGAGATCGAGACAATACGACAACAAGATAACTTGTGTGATTGACTATGGATACAAGATCGAGACAATACAACAACGAAGTATGTTTACTTGATAATAGGTTCGGACTTAACCAAACACAATAGGATTTCTATCAAGTAAACAGGAATTAACGTTTGTGTATTTTACTTCTAATTATAATAAAACAATTATAATTGCGGGAATAGAAAAGTAAAAGACACGGCAAGATTTTTTTAATGAGGAAACCACAAATGTAGAAAAACCACGGGACCTTTTTCAGAATTGAATACTCTCAGGATTAAGCCGCTATACAAAATCTAAACAACTTCGTATAGTTGATACCAAGCAACTAAACCTATTGTTCACCTAGTTCTGTTTGTATCCCTGCGCCTCCAACTTGCAATAAGTCACGCACTTGGAACAATTCCTTTGGTTCGTATTCCAAACATTAAAGGAACAACAAATATGTTCGGTAACAACTCTTTTCAAACAAGTGAGATGAGTTTGACAAAAGGCTCTTCCGTTTATCCAATAAACTCCTTTGTCTAGATCTATCCAATAACAATTACTAAATTGATTATCAAGATTTTGCAATCAATACTTCTTAGTCACAAAGACAATATATTGATGCTGATCTACTCAACTAATCAATCAAGGTTATCAGAAATATAAATCCATTATAGTTGGATCCCCAGCCGATCAAGTTTTGTTCACACCAAAGATTATGAACCCAAATCAGAAATCTTCTTCGTCTTCAAATTTTCTTAGATCTTCAATAAACACCTGCATAAAATCAACTTGAATCTCTTGTGATCAACCACATACAAAGCGGAGTCTGTTAACAATGGATTATCATAATACGTATTTAGATATACAAACAGACTAAAGATCCCCGTCAAAACTTCGAATTTTTTTTCTTCTGAATCACATCATTATATTGATATTTAAACATAAAGATTTCAAGAGAAAGTTTTAAGTAAAAAGAGAAACAAATGAGCTAAACAAGGCCCAACCAAATATAAACTTTAATTAAAACTTACATATTTCACATTAGGCATTTCAATTCTTGGTAAGAAACTTGGCCTACCAATATGGATATTTCTTTCTCCTACCTCCAGAGCTGCCCCTCTTTTAGCAATGCTGTCAGCTAAGAAGTTCACTTCTCTGAAACAGTGCCTGAATTGAATGTCTGTAAGATGTTGAATGGCTATTTCCCATCTTGCTCTGACAAACCAAGGAATTTCTCCTTTAGAAAAGTCATTGATTACATCTTCTGAATCTGAGACAATGATAACTTTTTTAATATGCCACAGGACTGCAAGCTTTACTGCACATACCACTGCATAAATCTCTGCCATATAATTTGTAGCAACACCAATTCCACCTGATACAGTTCCCAAGACTTGACATATGTTATTTCTGACACAAACACCAAAACCTGCTGCTCCTGGATTTCCAAATGAAGCTCCATCACAACAAAACATTATATAATCAGCTTCAGGGGGGGTCCCATTGACATTCTTGAATAAACTAGAACTTTGAACTTCTAACACCAAGATGAAATATTTCTATGATTGCCATATCATAACTTTGATTCCACTTGTTTCCAGTCTCCTTTAAAAACAACTTTCATTACTTTGCTTTTTATATCTTGTTCTTTCGTGCAGATTCCCTCAAATAATTTTCTATTCTTTTGAAGCCATATTTCTTTTAGGATGTTACATGCTGCTACAATCCATACCTGCTTAACTAATGGGCTTTTATGCTTAGTGCATCTCCAGATTTCATCAAAATATTTAGGCACTGCAACCTGAAATATTGCACAAATCCAGTTCCAAATACTAATGCTTTTTTTTTTGCATTGCCATAGTAAGTGAGACATGCTGTCTTGATAATTTTCACACACACATCATTTAAAATCCATCTCATACCCATTACTTACCATTAGTTCATCATCCATGTAAACTCCCCGTATTAGTTTCCACACATTACTAGCAATACTAGGATGAAGAAATGAGTTCCATATGTACCTTGGCCATTGTAAAATAGGCATTTTGATTCTGTTTTTATTGAATGCTGCTGGTATGGAGGAATTACCTTTTAGTTCACCTCTCCATATTATTTATCTTCCCCTCTGCCAACATCTGGTAGTATCATATGATGAATAATTTGATCAAGTTCAGAAGGAATATCCTAATTGCCATTTGTTAAAATATCTGATATTTTGATTTTTCCATTCACAGATACATAAGCAGTATTACCAACTATATCAATTAGAGGGGTATCACCTATCCAGGTGTCAAACCAAACTGACACCTTCTTCTCATTGCCAATGCACCATCTAATATCTTCTTTTAATATGTTCCAAGCCTATTTTAATCCTGGCCAAACTGAAGATAGTTGCCAATTAGTATTCCACTGTCCTTTCTTGTTTTTATATTTTGCCTTTATGAACAAAGGCCAATCCTCTTCAGAGTTAAGTATCTTCCACATCATCTTCATTAGGAAAGCTTGATTGATGATTTCTAATCTTTGAATTCCCATTTCACCTTCTATATATGGAGTGCACACTTTTTTCCATGAGAAATTTGTACACTTTCTTACTTCACTATCCCATGACCATAAAAAGTTCCTTATGATTCTTTCACAAATCTTGATCACTGATTTTGGCGATTTGTAGATTGCCATATTATACACTGGAATGCTGCAGAGAACAGATTTGATCAGAACTAATCTATCTTGAAAAGACAACAGTTTACCTTTCCAAGTGGCTAACTTCTTTTGCATCATTTCCACCATTGTCCATACTGTGAAAATTTTAACTTTGCCTGCATGAAGAATAATTCCAAGATATTTCTATAGAAAGTTTCTTATTTCCATTTGCATCATTTCTTTAATCTGGGACTTCCTTGTATCAGACGTGCCATCAATGAAACATTTACTTTTTTTATTGATTACTTGTCCTGAACTTCTTTGATATTCTTCAAGCAGCTTCAAGAGATTTTTTATACTTTTTTGTGCTCCATTGCAGAATATGAACACATCATCAACAAAGAGTAAATGGGTGGGATGAATTCCTTTTCTTACTACCATAGGAATGATTTTACCTTTATTAACAAGATCAATAATTATTCTACTTAAGGCTTCTTACATTAATATGAACAAAATTGGAGATAATGGATCTACTTGCCTTAACCCTCTTCCAACTGAGAAAAAGCCTCTAGGACCTCCATTAACCATGACAGATATTTTGGCAGATTTTAACAATGTATGAATCCACTCACACCATTCATTAGAGAAACCAAATTTGATAAGTACCTGAAATAAGAAATGCCAACTGACTGAGTCATAGGCTTGTAAAATGTCAAGCTTTAATCCAATATTACCACATCTCCTTTTTTTCTTCATCTCATTTACCAATTCAGAAGCTAAAAGAATTTACTCTTGAATGCTTCTTCCTTTGACATAAGCTGCTTGCCAAGGAGATATAAGCTTATGCAGTAATGTACTCACCCTTGTTGCCAGAATTTTAGTGAATATTTTAAAACTTACATTACTTAGGCCAATCATCCTAAAGTGACTTGGATTCTTTGCACCATCTATTTTTGGAATGAGGACCAAAAAATTTGAATTTAAACCTTTGGGGATGAAATTTCTTCCCCAAAAAAATTGAACAACTTGAATAACATCTTCATGTATAATGTCCCAACAAGATCTATATAACCAACCCGAAAATCCATCAGGACCATATGAACTATCTGGATCCATACTAAATATTATATTCTTAATTTCTTCAGCATCTGGGACTGCATCCAACATATTCTGGTCCACTTCTGTTACAACCTCAGGAATTGTGTTTAGTAAAGAGTTATCAATAGATACTTGCTGAAATTTAAATTTATGCTCAAATTGCTTAACAAGTTCCTCAACAGTTTTTTCTTGATCTATAATCATTTCTCCATTATTATTTTCCAATTCACTGATTCAATTTCTTGCTTGCCTTATTTTCAGATTACTGTGAAAGAAACCAGTATTTCCTGCCCCTTCTTTGATCCATTTTATCCTTGACTTTTGTTTAAGCATAGTACTTAACCGCACTTCTTTAGAATTATATAAATTTTGAACTTCAACAAGGTTATTTAGATTGGCTTCATCAAAAGGATTTTTATCTGAAATTTCCATTGCTTCTTTAACTTTGATTTTAGCTTCATTAACTTGACTCTGAATATTTCCAAAAACCTCCCAGTTCCAATCTTTGAGTATTTGTTTCAATCTTTTAATTTATTCTGAAATATAAAAGCTGGATC
This sequence comes from Papaver somniferum, assembly GCF_003573695.1. Classification (NCBI taxonomy): domain Eukaryota; kingdom Viridiplantae; phylum Streptophyta; class Magnoliopsida; order Ranunculales; family Papaveraceae; genus Papaver; species Papaver somniferum. The sequence continues at coordinate 194,850,384 of NC_039360.1, forward strand.
ACTTTCTATTGGAGCATATCAGCATTGTCGAACTACTTCAAGAAAGTTTGGATGAGAAATCCACATCTTCTGAAACTTCATTGGTGAATTCTTTGGTTTAGGAATTGTGACATTTCCACCCATTAATGGAGCATGATCAGATGCAATCCTTAGCCCAACTTTATAACTCCAGTCTTCATATTTTTGAAGCCACGTTTGATTAAAAACTGCTCTATCAAGATTGCATAGAATTCTTTTACTGCCATGTTGACAGTTAGACCAAGAATGCTGAGTTCCAGTTTTTGGTGCTTGTATGAGTTCACAGTTGTTAAGACAATTAATAAAATCCATCATTGCTTTCTTGTTAGGACTTCTGCCTCCAATCTTTTCATATACTGAAGTAATGACATTAAAATCTCCAATGACCATCCAAGGCTTCTTTAAATCACTAATAATTTCCATTTCTGACCTGAGAAATTTTCTTTGATTAACTCCAACATGTGCATGAACTCCAGAAATAAGAACTCCTCCCACACTTATTGTTATCATTTGGCTTGACATGGACACTACAGAAGGGGTAGGTAGTGTATTATTCCAGAATAACCAAATATTTCCTTTTTTATTTGAAACTGAATTGTGAATGACCATACTATGAATTCCATGCAAATTTATCTTATTGCAAAAAGAAGAATTACAAAAAACTTTAGGTTCTGCTAACCAAAAAATTGATGGATTGAAGTGCTTTATTAGTGTTCTGAGTTTATCTTGAGACCTTGCACTCCTAAGGCCTCTGATATTCCAATAAAGGACTTTCATGGTTTAGGTTGGAGGCCTCTTGTACCTCCTTTGCTTGGATTTTTCCTAAAGTTGTATTTGATAAGAACTTGAACATTGGATGAAGTACCAGCAATACTAACCTTTGTTATTACTTCAGTTTCAGTTTCTGAAGGAGTTGTTGGCTTTGTTGCTGGAGGCTTTTGCACAACTCTAGACCATGAAGTCACAGGAACGCTAGCAACTGAAACTGAACCATCCTTTCCATTGCTATACTTAACTACACGGTTTTCAATTGAGTTATCTTCTGAAATTTGAAGTATTGTGTCTGGATTAAGAATAGTTTCCTCCTTATTTTCTGAATCAATAATATTTTGTTGATTGTCTTCTTTTTGTAGAGAACTGAACATTCCTTTAGATATAGGTATTTCACTTACATACTGATACCTTGTATGTTGATGTATTTGAGTTACTGGAGTTTCACATATATCAAAAGGCTTTTGGATTAAAGTTCTTTGAGTAACAAAACCATGAACAAGAGAGGATTCTTGAACAAGGGATTCCCTAATAGGAGATCTTTGATTAGGAACTCTTTGGTGAACATTCATTGAAACTGAATTCTTAACAATTTCTTACTCAAAAACTTGCTCTGCTCCAACTGAATTGCTTTGATTATTTTTGAACCTACATTCCATTTGTAAATAACCAACAATTTTACAGTGATGGAAAAACTTAGGAGGTTTAACTAGAAGAACTGATTGCATAATCCCCCAAACTTTGTTTTGATCCAGAGTTTATTAGGAACTTTCTTTGCCAAATCAATATTGATAAGAATTCTAGCATAATAACAATTATCAAAATTCAGAGTTGCTTCATCTATTTTAACAGGCTCTCCCAAAGCTCTTCCAATAGTGAAGAGAGTCTTTTCATCCCAATACTCCAGACTAAGTCCAGGAAGATGAACCCAGATATTTGCTGATGAAGTTCTATAATTCTCTAGTCGAAAATCAGGAGTCCAATTTCTTATCCATAAAGTTTGGTTACAGACATCCCATCTCCCTGCTTTGATTGTGTTTTGATCATATTCATTATCTAGCTTAATAGTGAAGAAACCTTTTCCCAAGGGAATCATCTTACATTGACCCTTTAATTTCCATTGAGCTTTCGGATTCGACACAGCTTCAGAAAATTTCAGATGAAGTAGGTCAAGACGACTTATAAGAGAAAACCTCCAAGCAATACAACGATTTTCAGAATCTGAAGTAAGATCGATCGATGAACTTTCTTCATAAGAATTATTTAGATCTACTTCTGATAAATCCGTTCCTGGGTTCATATTTTTTTTCCATGAAAATTGAATAAAAAAACCTAAATTAACTAACAATAGCTAACAGGGTAAGAATTTAAACTCTAATCATATGATTTCAGTGAAAATCACCTGAAACTTCGATCTAGTTTGAGTGAATCTTATATCAAAGAGAAGATTCTCAAGCATAAACAAACTAGGTGCAATCAAAGTTCAACAACCATTACTCAATCAAATCAATCGAAAACTAATAATAAACTGCAATTATCTAGTTTCCCACCAACTTTACTCGTAGAGCTTCCCAATCCCAAAGAATTCTTTAAAACGAGCGGTCGTAATAGATTTCGCCTAATTAGGGTACTTTCCTCTCCGAATAGACGGCTCCACCAGTAACAACACAACTAGGTAGTTTTGTTGGCTCTGAGGATTAGTTTGCTTGAAATGTAAACTTCAATATTTATAGACCAAGGAAGTTTGGAACCAAGGAATTTCCAAAACCGAATATTGTTAAAGATATGCAATAAAGCCAAAAACGGTTTTCATAATTCCCGGAAATGCACTGTCCAAATATTAACCGAAATCTCAGTAGAAAATCTCCAACTAGTAAATGCACATTACTAATTTTTATTTTCTAAAGATGCATTTTAATTGCTGGAAATTAAAAGCATATAAAACTAAAAACCTTAATTAAAAGATTATAAATTTATTTCGATTCGGGATTCTCCATTAGTTATTAAGGAATATCTTTGAACAATAAAAGATAAGAGTTACTGCACATGTTCAAAGTATGTCGACATCTTTACTTTGTAAATCCTTTTTCATATTTACAATCTTGGAACCGGTTTGCCACACTTCCAAACGAGTTTAGAATTGGTTCATCTGATTTCCAAGAACTATGTGATTGATCAAAAACATTCAATCACCATTCATGGGTTTAACGGTTCTACCAAAACAAATTTCGGTTCTACCTCCATGTGGGTACTAGGATCGGTCACACTAGTTACCAAAAGTTGGTTGACTAGGCACCAGGATCGATTACCACATATATATGGTATAAACTTGTATTCGGTTGCACAAGTTATAGGATCGGTCAAACCAATTACTAAAACTTCTTAACCTACTACAAGGATCGATTACCATCTTGTGATTAGTCCCAACCAAGTTCTAGGATCGGTCACCCAATGACTAGGAATGGTCACACTAATTACAGATATCGATCATACCATCTCAGGTGATTACTTAAGATCGGTTTCACTAATAAAAGTCATATCAATACAAAAGTAAGGCCCTGTGAATAGTTTAACCAAGATACATAAACAAGTTATGAGCGATTATACTAAACACACATATTGGTAATCCAAATATTTGCAATGAATAACAATACCAATAAGCCCAGCGATTTCCCTTTCGATTCATAAAACAAGTTTATGAATTGTACTTCCTTTAAACGAATGTAAAATATTGTTTCCTAGGACGAAATATTCACCCATACCCATACACATAATCACAATAATAGCCTTCATACGATTATGTCGATGTCTTATATACGAAGTTCAAAAGATAGACGTTATACTTCGTATTGTAATTCCTTAATACTATGTCTAATTAGAGTATAATCATTCACAGCTTCGCAGTTATGTTTTCAATATGCGCGAATTGAAAGATACGTTAGGAATGAAACAGTTCAAGTAAAATACTACTAACCTCAAGTGGAAGGATGATTTCGTCGATGCAGCTCTTTACTTTTTCACATTCTTAAAGTCTTCACGTAATACTTGTAAGTCTCATATCCTAGTAACTTTCTAGCTAACCTATACGAAGTTGACTCTAGTAACTTTCGGTTCTACCTCCATGTGGGTACTAGGATCGGTCACACTAGTTACCAAAAGTTGGTTGACTAGGCACCAGGATCGATTACCACATATATATGGTATAAACTTGTATTCGGTTGCACAAGTTATAGGATCGGTCAAACCAATTACTAAAACTTCTTAACCTACTACAAGGATCTATTACCATCTTGTGATTAGTCCCAACCAAGTTCTAGGATCGGTCACCCAATGACTAGGAATGGTCACACTAATTACAGATATCGATCATACCATCTCAGGTGATTACTTAAGATCGGTTTCACTAATAAAAGTCATATCAATACAAAAGTAAGGCCCTGTGAATAGTTTAACCAAGATACATAAACAAGTTATGAGCGATTATACTAAACACACATATTGGTAATCCAAAGATTTGCAATGAATAACAATACCAATAAGCCCAGCGATTTTCCTTTCGATTCATAAAACAAGTTTATGAATTGTACTTCCTTTAAACGAATGTAAAATATTGTTTCCTAGGACGAAATCTTCACCCATACCCATACACATAATCACAATAATAGCCTTCATACGATTATGTCGATGTCTTATATACGAAGTTCAAAAGATAGACGTTATACTTCGTATTGTAATTCCTTAATACTATGTCTAATTAGAGTATAATCATTCACAGCTTCGCAGTTATGTTTTCAATATGCACGAATTGAAAGATACGTTAGGAATGAAACAGTTCAAGTAAAATATTACTAACCTCAAGTGGAAGGATGATTTCGTCGCTGCAGCTCTTTACTTCTTCACATTCTTAAAGTCTTCACGTAATACTTGTAAGTCTCATATCCTAGTAACTTTCTAGCTAACCTATACGAAGTTGACTCTAGTAAATAATCAAGCGACTCTTTAAATGAGTTTTGATTCACTAAAATATGAAAACCAAACTTGACATATCAATGCTTGGTGGGTTCAATCGATCTATGCTCTAGCAATCCCCCCCTTTGTCAATTTTAGTGAAAAACTCTTACATCATATGGACAAACAAATTACAAGAATTCATTACACATACGCTTGATTCCGAGTTTCAACAACACAATAACTCGTATACATTCAATCCATAAATGTCGTTGTTGACATTATAATAACAAAGGTAATACTACCCCTAAAGTCAAGATAGGTATATTTTCAATCCACACGTCTTTGTTATTCCTTTTGTAGTTCATGTAACTACAAGTATCAATATGATATGCTACTCCCCTTAGTCTATGTTTTACTCTTTCGTTAGATATAACGTTTAAGCACCAATGTCCTTTCCTTAGTGATACCAAATCACTTGTTTACTCCATATATTTCTCCCCCATTTTGTCACAAAATGACAAAGGTACGAGCAAATAAAGGACAAACCGAAAGGATCTTACAAATCTCAAAAGACTTGCAAAACATATAAGAGTTAAGCACGAGGGTTCCACACACCATTCTTTATAACCAATATCAAAACCGAAACTACAAAGTAATTTTGTTTTGATATGTTACCAAGGAAACAATTTCCCGAATCAATTTTCCCTAATAGTTTAGCAAATCAAAAATCGACTAAGCACTTTAGTACCTTTGCTAATCCGATTGTACAAATACAATCGCTTGTTCGATAAGACCAAAATAAAGATCAGAATTAACTCTATTTTTCTCATCAGGTTCTAATTATTCAAATAATAACTTAGACCTTTCACTTTTAAACAAGACAAATACTAGGTTAACTAACTAGCATTTCTTGTTAAGGCATTCGATTAGACTTGAATAACCGAAACCTCCACTTTGATAAGTCTAACTAAGATCAGAATTAACTTAGTTTCTCTTATCCGGAATCAAATTGGACTAAAAAATTCATCCCGAAAATTCTTTTGTTCAGCCATAAACAATTCATACAAACCAAATAAATTAACTTGCATAATTATTTACCTTAACCGGAAGCAATTGAAACAAACATAGACATTATAGTACCGGAATTGCACTGAAATTTTGTAAGCCTAAACAATTGATACCAAACAATAAAGCAAGATAATAATAGTTTTTCTTAACCGGAAACAATTGAATCACTTACACACCCATACACAAATAATGAAATAAACATCAATTGTACCGAAATTTTGTTAAGAAAAAGCAATAAAATATATGCAATAAAATCAGGCATTTCTTAAACAGGAAACGATTAACTAACAAATTTGTTACCTCAAGTTCCGCATCCTCTTCTCCCCTTAAGATATATCATTAAATGCAAGTTCACATAGAACTCTCCCGCGTTATGTTGTCATCCCCTCGCAAAACAAAAGAACAACAACTAGGACCAACCTTTACCAGAGAAAGGTTGAAAAACCGGTTTTAACTAATGCGATGCAAAAGTTGAAACCCCGAAACTCATATGCTTTTATGCTAAACCAAATGATTCAACATATTGTGACTTTTTCACATATTAGTTTCAATCGGAACCCCTTATGATACTTTGATAAAGCCTACCAACATGGGATAGAACTTAATCCTGATAAACCAAAAAGTCACCCAAACTATAAGGGTTCACACAATATGAGATCGAATATTAAGTTCATGAAAACCGAAATCAAACATCCCATAAACATACATAGGAATAAAATAAAGCATTCAAGCACATGCTATGTAATCGGAAACCATCACAAGAAAAATTATAAACTAATAATTTTATTCATAAATAAGATATTTTTATTCATAATAGACCTTGTACAATTATTGAAAGAAATCAAAAACTGATGTCTATTTTTCTTGATTAAGAATTGGAAGGGACATACCTTGTGATCAAGTACTTTTGATGCTCTTCTTCAATTTCCGATTTTTGGTTCCAAAACTCTGATTCAATCTTTAGAATTCCTTTAAGAGTTTCTGGATCTTTTCGAGTAGCAAAGGCCAACTGTTTCCAAAAACAGTCAAGTTGTTTACCAAAAGTTTCAAGATGATCTAGAAGATACTTTTTGTTAGAGTTCGGTGAAATCCTTTCAACCGTTTTATTACTCGATTCACTTCCAATCATTTGACATATAGTCTTTTTAGAGACATATGTAATACTTCTCTTGACATCAAAATCATCTCCCGCGATGAATTCACAAATCTATGTAATTATACATGGAAAACCGAGATGCCTTTTTATTCCTGAGGAAGAAATAAAGTCTGAGATTTTTATTATTTGACTGACAATGATTCCACATATATCAATTTGAGAGTCATGTTAACAGAAAACAAACAAATTCTGCAAAATCTTTGTCCCAGTCTGACTTATCTCTAGTGCTTGCAAATAGGGTTGCTAAAGCAAGTCTACCAAATACCCTTAGGTGGAAGGGTATATCTTTTGTTGGTAATCTACCATTTTCCCACTCCGTCGATCTTCCAATGAGATGTGTTGAAATGGTATCGTTCTCAATTTCAACTCCAGTAATCAAGTGATTACATTCCATATTGTACTCAATAGCATTAGAAATTGTTTTACGATCAACATAGTAGAGTCCTTGACCAACAAGGGTAACAAAGGTAAGGTTTTTATGATCAATATTATGAATATTCGCATAAAAAACTCTTACCATATTGGGTGAATATTTTTCAAAATAAAAAAACTTTCCCCAGTTTCGATCTTGAACAAACTTCACATAATCCTTATCTTGGATATCTGGATCGAATTTTTTTTCAGAAGTGAATTCCATCCTCTTGAGAGTTTCGTATTTCCTAAAGCATGAGCTGTCAACAAAACGAGTAAATTCATGCTTGTCATCAATATTATCGTATCTGACTCGGTCATCTGATGATGTGTCTTTTGATTTCCTCTTTCTCATACTTGCAAAAATATGAAAAACCCTAGTTACGGTTTCTATAAATCTTCCCCAATATGTTTCTGAATATAGCAAGATGTTATCTTTTATAGGAAGAATAGATATCAAAAACCGGAAATAACTATCTTTAGGAAATTCTACTAAAATCGAAAACCGAGGCTTGTGGGGAAATAATTCTGATTTTATATCTAGGCTGTTCTTTTGGAAAACCGGTTTTACATGGTGTGGATATTTATCTCGGATTGATTCCATGTTTTTGTCCAAAAATCTGTTTACTCTTTTATTATCAGAATTTGATAACATCATTTGAAATTCACTCGAGAATTTTCCACTAGAGTATGCAGAGATAAATTTGAATAAAATATGATATTTGTTAAAAATATCATTAGAACCATAAACCCTGTAATATTTCAAAAGATCACTTTCTTCATTAAAACAATTGTGAGTTGTATGAAGCAATCAATTGTTAATAGAATTATTAACTGAAAAATCATTCCTTCTAAGGTTACACGGTTTCCAAAATCGCATCCTAGATAGCGATACATTGACAGTCTTAGTTCTGAAAATGTACATATATATACTTTGGTAGGAAATCCAAAATATATTCAAGATCCATGATTTTTCAAGAACACAATAGCCATGGTTCAAGTAATAAAAGATTCTGAGAGGAATATTATGCATTTTCGAGATACAACCTGTCTCATAGAGCATTATATCATTGTCACAGTCAGTATCAAACACAATGATACACAATCCTGTGATATCCCACTAATTATGTAAGCCCCTAAAGACATACATAGACATAATTTCAATTCCTAAAACATTTAAGAATAAGAGTATTACATACTTCATTCGTGTCTTCCACCACGAGTTTTTGAAGTATTCAAATCCTGCCATTACGTTAATGATAGGTGTAGAATACACCGTATTTAATATCTATGGTTTATACTTTCTTTGCAATTTTTCTTGTAAATTATGTATTTTACGTGTGTTTTTGAGTTATTGGGTACTCTGGAGTCGCACGGAGAAAAAGAAGAAGAAATCGCCCAATTTGAGCAGAAAGGACAAAAATTGTCATTTCATGGACAAACACTATCTGGAGCCCAATCGAGGTTAAGGGGCATCTTTGATTTGGGAAGTATCAAGACAGGCCACTATTGGCTCAGGGCACCCGTGGGGTGGTTCTTATAATGGGTGTCAACAATCCTACCCAATTATTACCTAACCCTAAAATCGAGTATCTCAATCATTTGTGTAGAAAGAGATTGAAATTGAAAAAGATAAGTAGAGGCACAGCAGAGCGAGAGATCCGATCGAAGTGAAAGAAATAAATTCGAGAGTTTCAAATCAGGGTGTTAGGTTTGACTAGAAGATTATAGCCATGAAGATAACCGTTGATCTGTTGCTACTCGAAATACAGAAATCAGATGAAGAAATTGAATTCAGAGAGATGTTGTTGATTGTGCGTCTGTAATGGAAATCGAAGATTGGTTGGGCTTGATTGAGTTGTTGTTGCTCTCTGAGATGAACAAGAGAAATTGCAGTTAAGGGATAATGGCAGAAATTGAAGTTAGGGTTTTGCAGACAAGAAGAAACTCAAATGCAGAGAATGGGTGTTTATCAGTTTTAGACACAAAGCAGAATTGAGTTCTTGTTGATGAAATTGAAACGAGTTACAACTCGTATTCTAGAGAACGGATTGTGATGATCCTGTCAATGGATTAAGGATGAATAGTTGGTGATACTGAAATTGAGAAAAAAGATGGTGGTGTTGTTGATTGGAGACATGGGTTTGGAACATAATTGATGATGAAATAAAATTGGGTTCAGTCAGGTTCAGATAAAGAACAGCTGCTTCTGGATTAAGAGATGAACAATGGGTTTTGTTGTTTCTTCCGGTGATAGAAAAGAATAGGTGTTGGTGGTGTTTGAATGAATGTTCTTGAAATGAATAGATGTATACTTAGGATTCTTAACAGGAGAAGACCAAAAATAATGGCCTGAAAAATGGTCGGGAAACAGCCAGAAACAGGGGAGAATCTGCTGAAATCATTTCTCAACTGAGTCAACTCATTACCGGCCGATGAGCCGATTAAACCCAAGCATGTCAGACCATTCAGCTAAGTCAAATCATCTGACTCGTTGCTGACTCTCTCTTCCCTTGACTCCCTTGACTACCAGCGACCGGTAGTTTGACCGTTCACTTTAACGGCATCAGACGGTATATTCCTCCGGTGAGCGGCAGTGATACTCAGGTGGCCGATGACGACTTTCCAGGCCGGATTCCGGTGATTCCAGGATTTTCCCGGGGACCAAAATAACAGATTTTTATATGAGTTTCTCTCATGGGGTGTGAAGACCTAGAATTGGAATGGGTTTGAGGAATTGGGCTTGAATTTGGAAGGAGAAGGTGGAAGAGTTTTACAAAGACAAGGATTTGGAAGTTGAGCTACAAAAGGAAAGGGTTTCTATTCCTAAGAGGATTGCAAGCAAATTGAAGCCTATAAATAGAGAAGTTCTCTATACAAACTTCTACACCTCTCTACACACACAACACTTGTGTTTTTGCTTGCTTTCAAAATTCTTCTTTTAATTATTTGAGTGAACTTTAAAAATTCTCCCTTTAATTATTTGTGTGAATTTTACAAAACATGAGTAGCTAATTTTCTTTGAGGATGAATTCCTAGTTCTTAACATGTTTTGAGTTTTGTTTTTAAATTTACTTCGAAGTTTTTCACATGATTATCGTTTGTTTTTACTAATAGGAATGTTTATACATTCATGGTTGATTGATAGATTGTTTAGGTATCCAACTAAATTGATTTGTTAATTGATTTAAAGCTAGTGAAAGTTAGGGGATAAGTAATCGTTTCTTGACTCTTTACATAAGTAGCAAAAACGAGACCTTACGGAGGGATTCCGTGGAGCAATTGTGTGTGGAAACAACGTTAGCAAGTAGACCTTGAGCTAAGAGTCTAACTACTAATATCAACCTAATAAATTCATAAATATTAATGTGTTTAACTAAATAATATCTTGAGTGAGCTACTACTAGGTGGTTTGGTGAATAGAATCTGGTAGTCGAGAACTTCCGTATACGGTGATACTAGGGATTTAAGGGTTTAGCACTGAGCTAGATGCTTTACCTACGGTTGGTGATAATCTGTGACTTATAAAAAGTGGAAAAGAACATAACTTGATTTATTGTTTTGCAACGAAGAAGTATTCCTTGATCTAATCTCTCTTATTGATTTCAACATACACTTTTAATTGCTTTGTTTATTTTCTTTTGCTTTTCAAAACCAAACCCCCCTTTTTCGTGACAACTTTACAACTAAAAATCTCTTGCTCCTTGTGGGAACGAACTTGACTACACTATATTACTTGTTAATTATGTGGAAAAACTTTAATTAATTTGTTGTGGTTACGACACGCATCAAATTTTGGCGCCGCTGCAGGGGAGCAGCGGACGATTTTAGTTGTTTTATATTTATTTTTGCTTTATTCTTGCTTTGTTAGATTCTATATCGTATCTAACTTAGTTTTCGAGAATCTTGTTTCAGGTACTATATCTTTGGTGAATGCTTAAAGAGGGCAGACCGAGTCCAATTGCTATACGTCTTCGATCCGGCACTCAACTAAAGGACCTATTTCGAGCGGTTAAAACTCCGCTTCCTCCTTCTTCATCTAGTGAGTTCGCAGATTCGATATAGGCGAAGAAGAAATGGCTGATCGTACACTCAAGGATATAGCTTCTCACAAGATCGATACACAACAATGGTGTATCCAAACTAAATCAACCTTCGAGATCAAGCCGGGGTTGATTAGAGAGTTACCAAAGTTTCATCGCATGGTGAATGAAGACCCAAATAAGCATCTTATGGACTTCCAAACCATAGTCACGGCTATGCTTCCGCCGGAAACTAATGCGGATGGAGCAATGTTGAAAGCTTTCCCGTTCTCTTTGGCGGGCAATGCTAAGGAATGGTTGTATTATTTGCCTTCCGGAAGTATCACAACATGGAATGGGATGAAGAAACTTTTCCTCGAGAGATATTTTCCTGCCTCAAAAGCTACTCAAATTCGCAAGGATATTTTTAGGATGAAGCAAAATGTGGGAGAGTCATTGTATGAATATTGGGAGCGATACAAGAGATTGATGGAAAGCTGTCCACACCATCAATTCAGTGACGTCATGATACTCCAATACTTCTACGAAGCTCTCCACCCAAGTGATAGATCTCTTCTTGACGCCGCGGGTGGTGGTGCACTAATGAACAAGACGGTGGCCCAAGCTACCGAGTTGATTGAGAGTATGGCGGCGAACTCGCAACAATTCTACACAAGAGAAGAACCAACGTTAGGCGAGTGCATGATGTTAGTGATTCATCATCATACCTTGAACAAAGGATGGGGAGCATAGAAAGAGTAATTCAATGAATGGCCTCGGTAATTATTCCGGATGATGAGACCGAACAAGTAAATACTTTATATCCAAAGCAAAGGCTAAGGTACGATCCATACTCCAATACTTACAATCTCGGTTGGAAGGATCACCCTAACTTTAGTTATGCCAACAAGCAAGCGGCGGCTCCTAATCCATATGGGTGGTTTCCAACAATCACGCTTCCAACCTCAACAACAATTCCAACCACAATAAGTCAAGGAGCGTGATTCTTCGAGTAATGACAAGCTCAATGCGTTAATGCGAGGCATGCAAGGTCTTACTTCTATGTTACAACAAAGCCAACAAAAGAATGAATCGGCCATTAAGGCTTTGGAAACCCAAATGGGACAATTGGAAACCGATGTGCATCTATTGAAATCTCAAGCATCCACAAAGCTTCCTTCACAACCATTTGTGAATCCAAGAGAGAATGTTAATGCGGTTACATTTAGAAGTGGGAGACAAGTGGAGAGTCCAAGTCACCATGAAGAAGCCAGTGAAGAGGTAGTCAAAGACAAGGATGAAGTCACACCAAAGGAGAATTCAACCCCAACCGACCAATCGAAGGAACCGGTTCCTAGTTTCACTACTTCACCTCCTTTTCCTAGTCGCTTTGCTAATTCCAAGAAAGAAGCTCAAGACAAGGCACTCATGGATATCTTCAAGAAGATAGAAATCAACATCCCATTCATAGAAGCCATCAAGACAATGCCAAGGTATGCTAAGTTCATGAAGGAATTATGCACAAACATGGATAGGTTGCTTGATAATGAAATTACTAAAGTTGGCGAGAGTGCGTCGGCTATGCTACTGAAGAAGATGCCTACAAAGTGCACGGATCCCGGTGGTTTCACGGTGCCAATTACTATTGGTACAAAAAGTTTTGAACATGCTTTACTTGACTTGGGAGCTTCCATAAGTGTAGTGTCGGCCGATATATATGACACTTGAACCTTGGACCTTTGAAAGAGACAAGAGTTATTATCCAATTAGCAAACAAGTCTAACATATATCCTAAGGGACTTGTAGAAGACGTGCTAGTGCAAGTGAATGAGCTAATTTTTCCGGTTGATTTCTTCGTGGTGGATATGGACAACAATGATAATCGGTCATCTACTTCTTTACTTCTTGGGAGGCAATTTATGAAGACCGCAAAGACGAAGATTGAAGTTGACAAGGGTACACTTATTATGGAATTCGATGAGGAGATAATACACTTCAACATATTTGAAGCCATGCGCTACCCAAGTGATGTGTATTCCGCTTACTCCATTGATGTGGTTAGTTCGTTAGCGCAACAAATGATGGAATTGAGTCAAAAGGACGAACTTAAGGTGGTGTTGCAAAAGAGCATTGAATTGGACGTCCACGGCTTGTCTAATTTGGATGTTGAAATCTCCAAGGAATTAGTGGATATGTGTGGTGCCTTGACGGCATTGCAAGAAGCTAAAAAGGGTAATGTTTCATATATTTATTTACCCATGGATGATATTACTTGTACCATCTATTGTGAAGGCAGAAACAGGGGAGAATCTGCTGAAATCATTTCTCTACTGAGTCAACTCATTACCGGCCGATGAGCCGATTAAACCCAAGCATGTCAGACCATTCAGCTAAGTCAAATCATCTGACTCGTTGCTGACTCTCTCTTACCTTGACTCCCTTGACTACCAGCGACCGTTAGTTTGACCGTTCACTTTAACGGTATCAGACGGTATATTCCTCCGGTGACCGGCAGTGATACTCAGGTGGCCGATGGCGACTTTCCAGGCCGGATTCCGGTGGTTCCAGGATTTTCCCGGGGACCAAAATAACAGATTTTTATATGAGTTTCTCTCATGGGGTTTGAAGACCTAGAATTGGAATGGGTTTGAGGAATTGAGCTTGAATTTGGAAGGAGAAGGTGGAAGAGTTTTACAAAGACAAGGATTTGGAAGTTGAGCTACAAAAGGAAAGGGTTTCTATTCCTAAGAGGATTGCAAGCAAATTGTAGCCTATAAATAGAGAAGTTCTCTATACAAACTTCTACACCTCTCTACACACACAACACTTGTGTTTTTGCTTGCTTTCAAAATTCTTCTTTTAATTATTTGTGTGAACTTTAAAAATTCTCCCTTTAATTATTTGTGTGAATTTCAGAAACATGAGTAGCTAATTTTCTTTGAGGATGAATTCCTAGTTCTTAACATATTTTGAGTTTTGTTTTTAAATCTACTTCGGAGTTTTTCACACGATTATCGTTTATTTTTACTAATAGGAATGTTTGTACATTCATGGTTGATTGATAGATTGTTTAGGTGGCCAACTAAATTGATTTGTTAATTGATCTAAAGCTAGCGAAAGTTAGGGGATAAGTAATCGTTTCTTGACTCTTTACATAAGTAGCAAACACGAGACCTTGCGGAGGGATTCCGTGGAGCAATTGTGTGTGGAAACAACGTTAGCAAGTAGACCTTGAGCTAAGAGTCTAACTACTAATATCAACCTAATAAATTCATAAATCTTAATGCGTTTAACTAAATTACATCTTGAGTGAGCTACTACTAGGTGGTTTGGTGAATAGAATCTGGTAGTCGAGAACTTCCGTATCCGGTGATACTAGGATTTAGGGGTTTAGCACTGAGCTAGCTGCTTTACCTACGGTTGGTGATAATCTGTGACTAATAAAAAGTGGAAAAGAACATAACTTGATTTATTGTTTTGCAACGAAGAAGGATTCCTTGATATAATCTCTCTTATTGATTTCAACATACACTTTTAATTGCTTTGTTTATTTTCTTTTGCTTTTCAAAACCAACCCCCCCCTTTTTCGTGACAACTTTACAACTAAAAATCTCTTGCTCCTTGTGGGAACGAACTTGACTATGTGGAAAAACATTAATTAATTTGTTGTGGTTACGACACGCATCAGTTAACTGAATCAACCATTAGATTCAATTTCTTATAGGTTGGATCGTACCAAACACAGATTGTTAGATATTTTCGTGTTTGCCTTCTCTGATACTAATTGAAAAGACGAGGGTACCCAAATATACCTCAATCTAAAACTTTTCCACCTATAATCCTTTCTACGAAAGTGATTGTCTATGGACTGAGTCGAGACAATACAACTAATCGGTTCACACTTCGTGTGATCGTCTATGGATACGAGATCGAGACAATACGACAACAAGATAACTTGTGTGATTGACTATGGATACAAGATCGAGACAATACACCAAAGAAGTATGTTTACTTGATAATAGGTTCGGACTTAACCAAACACAATAGGATTGCTATCAAGTAAATAGGAATTAACGTTTGTGTATTTTACTTCTAATTATAATAAAACAACTATAATTACGGAAATAGAAAAGTAAAAGACACAGCAAGATTGTTAAGAGGAAACCGCAAATGCAGAAAAACCCCGGGACCTTGTCCAAAATAGAATACTCTCAGGATTAAGCCGCTATACAAAACCTAAACCAATTTAGTATAGTTGAGACCAAGCAACTAAACCTATAGTTCACCTAGTTCCATCTGTATCCCTGCGCCTCCAAATTGCAATAAGTCACGCACTTGGAATAATTCCTTTGGTTCGTATTCCAAACATTAAAGGAACAACAAATCTGTTCGGTAACAACTCTTTTCAAACAAGTGATATGAGTTTGACAAAAGGCTCTTCCGTTTATCCCAATAAACTCCTTTGCCAGGTTCTTAGATCTATCCAATAAAAATTACTAAAGTAATTGTCAAGATTTTGCTATCAATACTTTTTAGTCACAAAGACAATATATTGATTCTGATCTACTCAACTAATCGGTCAGGTTATCACAAAGATAAACCGATTATAGTTGGATCCCCAGTCGATCAAGTTTTGTACACCAAATATTATGAACCCAGATCAAAAATCTTCTTCATCTTCAAATCTTTGTAGATCTTCAATAAACACCTGCACACAATCAACTTGAATCTCTTATGACCAATCACACACAGAACATAGTATGTTAACAATGGATTATCACTAAGACGTCTTTAGATCTACAAACATTCTAAAGATCCCCGTCGAAACTTCGATTTAGTTTGAGTGAATCTTATATCAGAAAAGAAGATTCTCAAGCATAAAGAAACTAGGTGCAATCAAAGTTCAACAGCCGTTAGTCAATCAAATCAATCGAAAACTAATAATAAACTGCAATTATCTAGTTTCCCACCAACGGTACTCATAGAGCTTCCCAATCCCAAAGAAGTCTTTAAAACGAGCGGTCGTAAGAGATTTCTCCTAATTAGGGTACTTTCCTCTCCGAATAGACGGCTTCACCAGTAACAACACAACTAGGTAGTTTTCCTGGCTCTGAGGATTAGTTTGCTTGAAATGCAAACTTCAATATTTATAGACCAATGAAGTTTGGACACCAAGAAATTTCCAAAACCGAATATTCTCAAAGATATGCAATAAAGCCAAAAACGGTTTTAATAATTCTTGGAAATGCACTGTCCAAATATTGACTGAAATCTCAGTAGAAAATATCCAACTAGTAAATGCACATTACTAATTTTTATTTTCTAAAGTATGCATTTTAATCGCTGGAAATTAAAAACATATAAAACTAAAAACCTTAATTAAAGGGTACATTATTTATATGTCCCTACTTTTGAACCCTAATAAATAGATCCTTATACAACAATAAATATGTCCCTACTTTTTAATAACCTTATCCATTTATAATTATATTACCTTAATACCCTCACCCATATAATATTTTTCTTTATTTCAAAATGGAACAAATTTTTTTCTCTACCACTTCACCGCCACTATTAGCACCACCACCACCAACATTCAACTACCATTCAACCACCACCACATACCAACCACCACCACCCCTAATATTCCACCACCACTCCTTCACCACTACCATTACACCACCACCAGTCCTCCACCACCGCTAGTCCGCCGTCGCCGCCACTGGTTCAGATATTTTTGTATCAACAAAAGTAGTTGATCCAAATAAAAGTAGAACCAACAGTAGAACTTGATCCAGTTTAGGGGATCAACAATGGTAGTTGATCCAAAAAAAAGGATCAACAGTAGAAGTTGATCCAATTAAGTGGATCAACAATGGTAGTTGATCCATTAAATTGGATCCACAATGAAAGTTGATCCATGTAAATGGAGTGAACTTGGCGTGAGTCGAACATGCATCATCCGACATGGAGTCAATCATGCTACCATTGCACACAAGTTCAACATTAGAAGAAATTTACATGATTTAAACTACAAGCATGATTATACTAATCCAAGGAAATGTTGTAATAATAGGAGTTGGAAGGATCAACGACAGTAATTAATCCCATAAAAAATTGGATCAACAACAGGAGTTGATCCCGTAGATGGATCAACAACCGAGTTGATCCCACAAAAAATTGGGTCAACAACAAGAGTTGATCCATAAATTGGATCAACAACCGTAGTTGATCCCATAAAAATTTGGGTCAACAACAACCATTGATCCCATAAAAATCACTAACACTATTATTACAAAATCACCATCTCCCTGTATAATGGCAACATGTCAAGCTAAACACGAATATTCATATAATAATATGTGAAAGTACATGATTCAAATAAAAGATCCCATTTGAAAGATTTCTTGGATAGTGTTATTGTTTTCGTGTCTCATTACAGCGAAAGTACCAAAATGTTACCTATAAATACAGGAAAACTAATAATGAAGATGAAAGCAGGACATGTGCCTACTTATTTACAGGTTAACTTACCAGATACTGTGTTTTTCGTTAACCAGCCCATATGAGAACGAATCTTATTAAATACCTCATTCAAACACAAAAGTCTGTCGTTTGGTCAAAGCTCAACCGTGGAAATCAATGTATCCATCTTCTTCATACTAGGCTACTACCAGATATCAAAAATAAAGAACACATACTATGGTACTATCAAAATGACAAATCTTTTTACAAACTTGTTCGCACTTTCCATTATCTGTTGTATGCTATAAAAGAACGCAGCCATAGACAAAACATTATATGTTGACAAAACATAATCCTTCACCATTAACATAATGACAAAATATATTCTTTCACTATTATCTGTTGTACATTATAAAAAAACGCAACCATAGATCATCAACTAACCTCCGTACAGATCACCGACAAGTCATTCGTTCCAAGGGCCGCAATCATATCTTTCGACTTAGCTAGTACTCCTTTTAAACCATTTGAGTACATAGTATGTGACTGCAGTACTGCAACACATTTAATAAAACAATCAGTTTGTATTCCACATTCTCAATAAACACCAACACCATCTCGAATCCTTCAAATAATCATAAAGCATTACTATTACTCCAATAAAATCAAAGCAGAAAAAGAGAATCACATAAAACCATCCATGGGGAGACTACCAATGTATCAAAACAAAATTCAGACAAAACTGTCAAACTAGTACAGAAACTAAACGCAAAGCAATCAAAATTCAAACATATATGATAATTAAACCAAATTTATGCATATAGAGATTATAATTGGTAACCATAACATATTGCATTTGGAATTGAACACAAATGGGAACAAAATCAAACAAATAAAATTTCACATTAGCTATTAGGTTGAAGTCTCACCACCACCACCATCTCCCAACCACCACAAATCACACCCAACCTGCACCACCACAATCACCAAAATAACAACCAGAGCCACCATTATTTCTACCGCCAATTTCATCGTTCCAACCTCACCACCGACAACAAAAATCATGTTACAACACCCAGTCGATGCTGACAATCTTTAAGAACCAACACTGATATCACTGATTTTAGGTTCTTCCTGCTAAATCTAGTTGAAATCGAAATGAAACTAATGTTTCTAATGCACCATATTAGGTTTTGGATATTATTTTCTCATTGATTCATCACTACATTTAAGTTTTGCAGTTGAATCAATTGAAAATCAATCTAAATTAAAATTGTTTATCAGGTGATGCTGGAATAGTGGTGGCGACGAGGAAGAAGGTGATGCAAAGATCTCTCTGAATATTCAACTCGAAATTAAGAAATTGGAATTGAAAATCAAAAACAAAACTATCGATCTTTGAATTTGGAGAATCAACCTTTAACCTAAGAAGATGAAGAACGCAATCACAGTGATAAATCTGCTGCTAATAGTGGAGGACGTGTTGGTGACGGCGACAGAGGTTGTGGAAGTTGCAGAGGTACTGGTGGTGGTTGGGAGAGAAAGAAGAAAAAATGAAATTTCGACAGATCTAATTGAAAGTTAAAGGAGGAAGCGTAAATATGGAAAGAAAAAGGAATACTAATGGATCCCCATGGTCTTATAGATGGAGAGGGACATATTTATTGTGTGATAAGGATAGTGAAGTCCTTCAAAAGGAGGGACAATAATTCAATTACCACTTAATTAAAAAATTCTCTATTTATTTCAATCTGGGATTCTCCTTTAGTTATTAAGGAGTATCTTTGAACAATAAAATATATGAGTTATGCACACGTTCAAAGTATGTCGAAATCTTTACTTTGTAAATCCTTTTTCATATTTACAATCTTGGAACCGATTTGCCACACTTCCAAACGAGTTTAGAATTGGTTCATCTGATTTCCAAGAACTATGTGATTGATCAAAAACATTCAATCACCATTCATGGGTTTAACGGTTCTACCAAAACAAGTTTTGGTTCTACCTCCATGTGGGTACTAGGACCGGCCACACTAGTTGAAAAAGCGGGGGTCTAACAAACACACCCAATATTTCGCTTAGCAATCTGTATGGACAAACTCCAATATACTTTTAAGAGAATCAACTAGACAGTCAGACTCAATCTTAATAAAAGTATATCAAAAAGTTATATCTCAGTTTCTCGATTCAATACTTACTCAAGAAAATAGAAATATGCGAGTCTAATTGAATACAAGAGAAATCACTTGAACGTCACCAAAGACCAATGTTCAAGGATCAATCAATTTCAATCAACAACCAAAGGTTGGAATTACCAATTGATCGATTCAGTACACAACTTGTGATATTTCAATTATATAAAAAAATATAATGCGGAAAAGAAATAACACAGACACCAGAAGTTTTGTTAACGAGGAAACCGCAAATGCAGGAAAACCCCGGGACCTAGTCCATCTTTGAACACCACACTGTATTAAGTCGCTACACACACTAGCCCACTACCAATGAACTTAGGTCTGCACTGTAGTTGAACCCCAATCAATCTCACACTGATCCAAGGTACAGTTGCGTTCCTTACGTCTCTGATCCCAGCAGGATACTACGCACTTGATTAACTTAGCTGATCTCACCCACAACTAAGAGTTGCTACGACCCAAAGTCGGAGACTTTAATAAACAAGGTGAACATGAATTATCTACGGTAATAGATAAATCTGTCTCCCACAGAAATACCTACGAGTTTTTGTTCCGTCTTTTGATAAATCAAGGTGAACATGAAAAATTTGATAACCCGGACTTATGTTCCCGAAGAACAACCTAGAATTATCAATCATGTCACAATAATCTTAATCGACTAGCGAAACAAGATATTGTGGAATCACAAACGATAAGACGAAGGTGTTTGTGACTACTTTTTTTTATCTTTCCTATCGGAGAAATTAATCTCAATCCAATCTTACGATTGTACTCAAATACGATAGAAACAGCAAGATCAGATCACGCAACTACAGAGAAAATAGTTAGGTCTGGCTTCACAATCCTAATGAAGTCTTCAAGTCGTTAACCTACAGGGTCTCGATAGAAACCTAAGGTTAAAGGAGAATCGACTCTAGCTAATACAACTAGTATCACACAGGAGGTGTGGGGATTAGGTTTTCCAGTTGTTAGAGTTCTCCTTTATATAGTCTTTCAAATCAGGGTTTGCAATCAATGTTAGCTTAGTAATAAAGCATTCAATATTCACCGTTAGATGAAAACCTGATTAGATTCAAGCTAATATCTTTCAACCGTTAGATCAAACTTATCTTGTTACACACAAATGAAATGCACGTTTATTTAGTTTTGTGTAACCGTACCCAAACATGTACATTTAGTTGGTTCAACAGTAGTTAACCAAATGGTTAGCCATATGAGCACTTTCATATCAACCATATTCATCTTAACCATAACTAGTTCAAATGACTCAAGAGAACTAGTTAGAGAGTTGTTCAATTGCTTAGATCTCATAGAAGTATATAAGACACAATCGAAGCAAAAACGATTTGATTCACTCGAATCAATTCATGAACTTTATAGCCACGGTTTGCAAGTATACATTCCATAGTTTATATAAGTTTAAGTTCACGAATAATCATTTTTAGAAACTAAATCACTTAAGTACGCGTACTGGTACGCGGAATTAAGTACCCGGAATAAGTTTGTTTTCAGTTCACAAACTCCAGCAGAAATTCACGGGATGTGAATTCCGGCAGTACGCGTACTTTAGTTCCGGTTATCCTGAGAAGCAAAGTACACATACTTTGTTTCAAGGATATTGGACTTACACACATGTGAGTTGTCTCACAATGTTTATATGCAACCATGTTTATGTATTTTAAACTCTCATTTCAATCATTGAAACATTCTTAGAGGACGTTATATAGTTGTTGTTCACAAACTATTTGTCGTCAAAGCGATTTTCAAGTATTGAAACTAATATGATTTTCTTCACTAGTAAAGATGAACTTGGCCAAAGCGAAAGCTTACGAACAAACATTTCGAGAAATAGATAAGCGATATAAACTCGGCTCGAAATAGCAAATATGTATAATCATAGTCTATATAGAAATACGACTTTTGTCTCAAGATAGGAGATAGAGTAGATAGACTTTTGAGTGATAGATAAGTTCAAGTCTCCATATATCTTTTAGTCGATGAAGTTCCAACAGTTCTTTGAGTAGTTCTTCGTCTTTGTATGATGATCGCCATGGAGTATAGATCTCAACTACACTTTCTATCCTATTCAGAGACAAGAAATCAAGACTTATAGTTTTCATTAGAGCATTGCTCGGTCGAACTCGCATGCGTTGCTATCTCAAGCATGTTTGTCAATATTAGTGATCAAAATAATAAGTCTTGATTTCTAGTTTATTATAGCTAAGTCTCGGACTAGGATAGAAAGTGTAGTTGAGCTCAAGGACTTCATGGAGATTCATCATACAAGTAGAAGAACTACTCAAGGAACCGGTGGAACTTCTCGACAAAAAGGTATGTGAATACTTGAACTTATCTGTCACTCAAAAGTCTATCTACTCTATCTCCTACTCTTTGAGACAAGAAGTCGTATGCTATATATATATAATTGGATTATACACATTTGGTATTTTGGGATGAGTATACCTCGCCTATCTATATATCGAAATATGTATTGGTAAACTTTTCGCTTTAACCAAGTTTATCTTTACCATGTGACGAAAGTCATAATATGTTTCATTCATCTTGAAAATTGCTTTGACGAGAAATGGTGTAACAACTATATAACGTCCTCTAAGAATGTTTCAATAATTGAAATGAGAGTTTAAATTACATAACCAATAGTGGACATAAGCATTGTTGTGGAAACACATTTATGTATAAGTCCTATTCCTTGAAGCAAAGTTTGCGAACTTTGTTGATCAAGAGAACCGGAAGAATGGCGTGAGCCAAGTCCGCGAACTCCCGAAGTTCTCAAACTCGAGAATTTCTGCTGGAGATGACAAATTACTTGCGTGAAGCTAAGTCCGCGAACCCAGTCCGCGAAACGGCGAAGTTCTCAAACCCGAGAATTTCTGCTGGAGTTTGTAAACTCTCCCCGGTAACTTAAGTCCGCGAACCTAGTCTGCGAACTTGAGGAGGTTATATATCTGAAGATGAACTTAAACTTAAAAAGACTAAGGAATGCAGTTTGCTAACCGTGGCTATAAAAGTTCATGAACCGATTCAAGTGAGTCAAATAATCTTTGCTTCAATTGTGTCTTGTGTAGTACATGAGATTTCCTTGCAATTGAACAACTCTCTAACTAGTTTATTTGAAGTCATTTGAACTAGTTATGGTGGAGAAGAACATGGTTGATATGAAATGCTCATATGGCAAACCATTTGATAACTATTGTTGAACAAATAAATGCATATGCTTGGGTACGGTTAACAAACCTAGAAGCGTGCATTGTCAAGTGTGTATAACAAGCTATATTTTCGATCTAACGGTTGAGAAATATTAGCTTGAATCTAAATCAGGTTTTCATCTAACGATGTATATTGATTGCTTTGTTACCAAGTGTTTGAGAGTGAAAACGGTTTCTGCTGATTTTGGTAATTTCGGGTGTGTGGGTGAGAAATGAGTTTAAACCCTAAACAATGTACTGCAAGGGAGTACTTTAGATTCGAGAGATCAATCTGTACAAATCCGACCTAAACCAAGAAATGGTCATTCCAGACTTGCTTCGGTCACAAAGTGAAGGAGAAGGGTTGGTTTTGGGGAAGGAAGCGAAGAGAGTGTTGAGACCAGAATAGTTGATTCTGGAAGAGTAGTTGTTTTACGACTTGTATCAGAAAGTGGGAAGCTAAATGATGAAAAGCTAGCAAATATTTTATGAGTGTTGTATGCTCCTAACCTGAACTTGTTGTTCGGTGGAAATAGGTAAGACCTATTTATACAAGTCGAAGTGAAACGTACTCTGGTCTCACTAAGAAATGGAAAACGAATGAGTAAATGGGAGGAGGTGGTAACCGGTAACGCCTGGAATTTATGTACCATAAAAGAAAGCGTTTTACCATTACCTCCGGTATTTACTAACAGCCACTGTCTTATAACCGGCATAGTGTACGCCGCACGCTGTAAACCGCCAAACCAATACCCCATGAGCATCCCCCAGTTTCTGACATGTGTTGATGTGTCGAGTATTTTTGTGGAAAACATGTAGCATGTTGTTGTTGTCTGACAAGTTGAGCTTGGGAGACTTGCCGATCGGTGGTCACCTTCGACGGTCGAGATTTTGCATCTTAAAAGGAAAGGTATTCGTTGATTATTGCAACCCTTCGTTTGGTAGCCAGTGGCATGAAAGTATGCTCGGTATGGCTTTAATATGGCCTGGTTTAGGCGCGGCCAAAAGTTAGGGTTTTGGATTTGTTTAGGCGCGACCAAACTAGGGACAAAAGTTGTCATGCGTTAGCTGGTAACCTTGGACGGATAAGATTTGCATCTAAGGTGGAAGGGTGGCCGTTGATCGTCACACGCCTTCGTTTTGGTATACGCATAGGGAAGGCCAACATGGTATGGTGCGGAAAGGTGGTTGGCATGCCATTGGAACATATGGCATGGCATGCCTTGGCGCTATTTGGCGTGGCCAAAACTAGGGTTTTGGGACAAAGGTTACCATGCGTTGGTTGGCGACTTTGGACGGCTAAGATTTGCATCTAAGGTGGAAGGGTGGTCGTTGATCGTCGGACGCCTTCGTTTTGGTATCCGCATAGGGAAGTCCCGCATGGTATGGTGCGGCAAGGTGGTGGGCATGCCATTGACACATGAGGCATGGAATGCCTTGGCGCGGTTTGGCGTGGCTAAAACTAGGGTTTTGGGCCAAAGGTTACCATGTGTTGGTTGGCGACCTCGGACGGTTAAGATTTGCATCTAAGGTGGAAGGGTGGCCGTTGATCTTCGCACGCCATCGTTTTGGTAGCCGCATAGGAAAGGACGGCATGGTATGGCGCGGCGAGGTGGTTGGCATTCCATTGGCACGGTTTGGCGTGGCCAAAACTAGGGTTTTGGGCAAAAAGTTACCATGCGTTGGTTGGCGACCTTGGACGTATAAGATTTGCATCTAAGGTGGAAGGGTGGACGTTGATCGTCGCATGCCTTTGTTTTGGTAGCCGCATAGGGAAGGCCAGCATGGTATGGTGCGGCAGGGTGGTTGGCATGCCATTGGCACATGTGGCATGGAATGCCTTGACGCGGTTTGGCGTGGCCAAAACTAGGGTTTCGGGCCAAAGGTTACCATGCGTTGGTTGGCGACCTAGGACGGCTAAGATTTGCATCTAGGGTGGAAGGGTGGCCGTTGATAATCGCACGCCTTCGTTTTGGTAGATGCATAGGGAAGTCCGTCATGGTATGGTGCGGCAAGGTGGTTGGCATGCCATTGGCACATGTGGCATGGCATGCCTTGGCGTGGTTTGGCGTGGCCAAAACTAGGATTTTGGGCCAAAGATTACCATGCGTTGGTTGGCGACCTTGGACGGCTAAGATTTGCATCTAAGGCGGAAGGGAGACCGTTGATCGTCGCACGCCTTCGTTTTGGTAGCCGCATAGGGAAGGCCGGCATGGTAAGGCGCGGCAAGGTGGTTGGCATGTTATTCGCACATGTGGCATGGCATGCCTTGGCGCGGTTTGGCGTGGCCAAAACTAGGTTTTTGGGCCAAAGGTTACCATGTGTTGGTTGGCGACCTTGGACGGCTAAGACTTGCATCTAAGGTAAAAGGGCGGCCGTTGATCGTCGCACGCCTTCGTTTTGGTAGCCGCATAGGGAAGACCGGCATGGTATGGCGCGTCAAGGTGGTTGGCATGCCATTGGCACATGTGGCATGGCATGCCTTGGCGCGGTTTGGCGTGGTGGGGCCAAGGCAAGGCGCGGTTGGCTTGGCGTGGTGGGGCCAAGGCAATGGCGCGGATGGCTTGGCATGGTGAGGCCAAGGCAAGGCGAGGTTGGCTTGGCATGGTGGGGCCAAGGCAAGGCGCGGTTGGCTTGGCATGGTGAGGCCAAGTGTTTGGCATGCCATTGGCACATGTGGCATGGCATGCCTTGGCGCGGTTTGGCTTGGCCAAAACCAGGGTTTTTTGTCCAAAGGTTACCATGCATTGGTTGGCGACCTTGGACGGCTAAGATTTGCATCTAAGGTGGAAGGGTGGCCGTTGATCGTCGCACGCCTTCGTTTTGGTAGCCGCATAGGGAAGGCCGACATGGTATGGTGCGGCTGGGCTGGCATGGCATGCCGTTGGCACAGTGGTGCGGGTGACATGGTTGGCATGCCTTGGCGCGGTAGACGTGGCTGGCATGGCGTGCCATTGACACAGTGGTGCGGATGGCATGGTTGGCATGCCTTGGCGCGGTAGACGTGGCTGGCATGGCATGCCATTGGCACAGTGGTGTGGCTGGCACGGTTGGCATGCCTTGGCGCGGTAGACGTGGCTGGCATGGCATGCCATTGGCACAGCGGTGCGCCTGACATGGTTGGCATGCCTTTGCGAGGTAGACGTGGCTGGCATGGCATGCCATTGGCACAGTGGTGTGGCTGACATGGTTGGCATGCCTTGGCGCGGTAGCATGAGAATTAGGGTTTGGCATAGATGATGTCGGTCAATGTTAAGGGTTCTGCCGTGGAACATGATAGATAAAAAAAGGTACCCTGGTAATTCTTACGTAGGCATGCTGATCGATTCAATAAATGTGCTAATGGTCATAGTGACGTCATGTCAGATGTGTGGTTTTACGATTTTAACCCTAAGCTAAAAACCACCATCAACATTAAGTCCCCTGCTTAGCTCGGAACGGGAGCATTGTTGCGAGGTAAGCATAAGATGGTGACAGGCTAGGACAAAATCGAAACGACAAGTCGTGAAAAGATGGTCAGGAAGGTCCGACTAACCTTTTCCGAGAGGTAAGGAGAGTTCATGATCCTCGTATCTGGCGGCCTTGCATAGATTCTATTTGTGGTGTAGACCATGAAGTGGAGAGGTGAAGATTGTCGGCTTAGTCTGGCCATGCATCACCTTGGTCGGGTTAGGGAACATCGTGACGCTGGCTTGGCGAGTTGTTGGTGTTGGCGCGACGCGGTGGTTCAAGGCATGACGCACCTTGGTGAGGCAGGCATGGCGCGGACGGCTTGGCATGGTGGGGCCAAGGCAATGGCACGGACGGCTTGGCATGGTGGGGCCAAGGCAAATGGCGCGGACGGCTTGGCATGGTGGGGCCAAGAAAATGACGCGGACGGCTTGGCATGGTGGGGCGAAGGAAATGGCGCGGACGGCTTGGCATCGTGGGGCCAAGGCAATGGCACGGACGGCGAGGCAAGGCATGCGTGGACGGCTTGGCACGGTGGTGATTTTCTCTGCGGTCCCGATTGCATCTTTTCCTTACTTGACTCAAATAGGAAGTCCTTTCCTTATTCAAACTCCTAAGTGTTACGCCCATAAAAGGGGTCGGCCTCTCCTTTTATTTCACACCTTTGTTTTTTTTTATTCTGGTCGTGTGGTAGTAGTAAAGCGGACGAGCGAATCCCAGGTATGTCTTCCAGCACTTCCTTTTTAACTTGTTTTTCTTGTTTTATTGTGTTAGTGCAAACCCTAGCCGTAGTCGTACCTTTTCATGAACTTGTAGAAATATTGTTCTTCTGTGTTGGTATGAATCCTAGCCGTAGATATGCTTTGCATAAACTTGTAGTAACATTTAAGTGTGAATATCGTAGTAATGTTGGCCGCCCCAATTACTGTGAAAAGTAGGCATGCATGAGCTAGTAACTGTCATTCCCTTCCCATGAAAACCTAGCTTCTAGGGTTTTCTCCTTTTTCCTCGTATCGCTGTGTGCATGGTTCCCATAGTGGGGCGCGCCTTCTCGGCCGGGCTCCAACTTCCCGCTGCGGGGTACGTCCATGGCATGAGGTGGTGATGCAAGGTCTGTCGGTCTTCATTTCTTTGTCTGTGCGCATTATGACTTTGCAACAAATTGGCTTACGTTTAGGATGGATCTCTTGTGTCTAATAAAATTCCATGCGCTTTCCGTAATAATTTCTCTTCGTATTGTTCCATTATAGTTATTTCAAAGGTGAAAGTAGCGTGAGAGAATTTCGTTAGGATGTCACTTTCTGCCGTACCGAAAGATGTTGGCAATTCCAAGCCAAACATAGACGATGAGTTCTCTACAACATCCGCCACAATTAGGAAGAATCATCCCAAGTATGTGCCGATTCTTCTGACTGGTCTGGAAAGTGAAGGAGAGGCCCGGTCGGTTCGGCCAGGAGGTGTAATAAGGTTTTGTCTTCATAGGAAACAGTATTCCGCTTCTCCCATCGACTTTAAAATCTGTGTGATTCCGTTGCGTCCCTTTGAGCAATGGATGTGATTCATGATGATCCAGGAATGTGTAAAAGCCAGTTTGACCAAGGCGCAGATTATTGATGCTATTGCGGCTTCCGCAGTGCTTCAAATTATGAAAGATATTCCAGGCTTGGTTGCCTTTATTTACATATGGTGTCCGGATAATCACACGTCCATATGCAGGTGGGGTGAAATGACTATTTCCTTAGAGAGCGTGGCTGTACTGCTGAACCTTCCTGTAATAGGAAACCTCGATGTCAAATTGTCTGCAGATGAAGAAGAAATGCGCGCCGATATGGTTGTGAAATCAAAAGGATTTGTCCGGAAAGAAAACGAGATGAGGTGCTTCTATGGCTGGTAGGTATCTCAGTGGTTTGCTAATCAGTTGGAGCCAAATCAGAAGAATAGTACGCTTCATGTCGCGGCGTTCTTGGCTCTTTGGTTATCCAGGGATATTTTCGATGACGGCTCTGGTAAGAAAGAGATAAGACAGGAACTTATCAAGTTTGCCATAAAATTGGTAAAAGGTGTCGTTCTCTCTATTAGCGGCTGATAGACACATTTTTGTGTCCGATTTGTCTCGATTCTATATATTGTTAGCGCTCATTTTTGTACTTATTATGGTGTTTTATTTATTTGTAGGTATTTTTGGCTAATAAACATTTTTGGAAAAAATTGGCTCGAAAAGTTGTCGGAAAGCACCCGGAGGACATCTGCTATTCGGACTCTCACTTTGGATAAGGGGTAACCTAATTACTAAGGGGCATCCCATTTCCAGGCATCTGCTAATCGCGCCCCTACTCTGGATAAGGGGTGATAGAAGCATTTATGTGTCTAATTTGTCCCAATTGTATATATTGTTAGTGCTCGATTTTGTACTTATTTGGTTATCTTATGTCTTTGTAGGTGTTTTTGGAGAAATAAGCTTTTGCGGCGAAATTGGCTCAAAATGTGGCATTTGAACCTCCGTAGATAACGTACCAGAAGCACCCCAGAAGTATGCCAGAGACACCCCAGAAATACCCCGGAGGAACCCCGAAAAAGTGTTGAAAACATCCCAGAAAAATTACTAAAGGCACCCAAGGGACAAGTGTTATGCGGACCCCAGCACCCTGGATAAGGGGTAACCTAATTACTAGGGGGAGGTCACCTTCACCTTTTGAATTTTGAAATTGGCGGGAAAAGAGAAACATCTCTGGCAGATTTGTTGTGCGTGATTTGGAGGAGTTTGAGGTCGACTAAACCTCTGATTTTCATAGGATAGACTCCTTATGGGTCTAGGAATCTAATATGGGTGTTGGAAACGATTAACTTGGGCTCAATCGACGGGTTTTTACCTCAACAACAAAATAGGGAAAGTCACGTGTGTGACTTGTTTTAGGAAATTCTAAAGAGACTAAAGAGCTATAAACCTTCCCAAAGATTCATATATATCTAAGGAAGAGTTTAGAATCAAAAGGAAAGCTCATAAACGCGTAGAAACTCTAAAACACGAAATTGCCGCAACTTTGCCGTGAAGAGAAAGGAAGAGATTTTGGAGAGATTTAATCGGTCTTTTTGATATAAATAGATTGGTTGGGTCATATAGAAGAGGTGTCGAAAGTTTGGGAACCTTAGGAGAGCCATAGAAGAAGAAATCAGAGTTTGATCAAAATATTTTTTTGCTGCTGCTGCTGCTGAAGAACACGAAGAACAGACCCTCACTGACAATCATTCTTCAACAGTGACTACGACCAGCGGCTGACGGTTTTAAAAAAACAGCGTAGCAGCACTTTTAATTTATCGTTCTTCTGTGACCCTTTCTGGCAGTCTTAAACTCACTGTTTTAGCACTGTTTCATCTTTTAATCAACTTTTGGGCTATAAACATGTATTTTGAGCAATTGATTAATATGAGGAGCTAAACCCAAACACTGGGATGACGGAGGAAGCCCTATTTCACGCATGTGTTAATTCTAATAATTCTTTTATGACTATTTGCATTGATTTTTAATCGATTTATGATTTTTATTGAATGGGTGTGATTTCGTTTGATGGTGTATGCTTGGTCTATGTATTTTTGATACATCATGCTTTTGATTTACAATCATTGCTTTTCAAAAATCTACTTTTTGGCAAAGAATAAGAGTCAATATTTTTAATATTTGATCTATAATTGATTGGAATTATTATTTGAATCACATGAATGGAATTTGGTGGAATCCTGATTGTCAGTCTCTCTCGACATTGTGAAAAACCTTTTGTATATATATTTTATATTTTTATTTTAAGTCTAGAACCCAATCTTATCAAGTCCGAGTTGAACGAACTTTACTACCACTTTCAAAACTACATCAAGGGGAAACCATCTTCAACATTCAAAAACCAGAAAATTGGAGGGAAAAAAAGTGTAGTTAAAGAGCAGTTTTGGCAATCATGATTTGGAGGAGTTTGAGGTCGATTAAACCTCTGATTTTCATAGGATAGACTCCTTATGGGTCTAGGAATCTGATATGGGTGTTTAAATCGATTAGATTGGGCTCAAACGGCGGATTTTTCTCACAACAAGAAAATATGGAAAGTCACGTGTGTGACCTGTTTTAGGGAATTTTAGAGTGATTAAAACGCTGTAAACCTTCCCAAAGATTTGTATCTATCAAAGGAAGAGTTTAGAATAAAAAGGAAAGCTCAGAAACGCGTAGAAATCCTAAAACAAGAAATTGTCGCAACTTGGCCGTGAAGAGAAGGAAAGAGATTTTGGAAGATTTGGGAGAGATTTAATCGGTATTTTTGATATAAATAGATGTCTTGGGTCATATAGAAGAGGTGTCGAGAGTTTGGGAACCTAAGGAGAGCCATGGAAGAAGAAATCATAGCTTTACCAAACTCTGTTTCTGCTGCTGCTGCTGTTGAAGAAGAAGAAAAGCTGAAGAACATTGACCCTCGGTAGACAGTCGCAGAAAAGTGTCGCTGTTTAACAGCTGAAGACATTAAGCAGTTCAGGGCAGTCTTAAATCAGCGACAAAGCAACATTTTTTCTGTAACAGTTCCATTGTAACAGCTGTTTTGCAACACCAATACACTGTTGCAAACAGTCTGTGTTATTACTTTTCACTCTTTTAATCATCTTTTGAGCAACAAACACATATTTTGAGATCATGATTAATATGAGGAGCTAAACCCCGTTGTTGAGGCGATAGAGGAAGCTATTTTTCCAACAAAAAGTGGTATATTCTATTTTATCTTTTTAGTTGCAATAATTATATGATTATTTGCGTTGAAATATTATTGAATATGATTTTTATTTGAGTGATTATGTTCTATTTTGATGGAGTATGCTCAGTTTTAAGACTTTTGATGCTTCATACTTGGTATTTACAATTATTACTTTTGAAAATCTACTTGTTGCAATATTTTATAATCAAATTAAACAAGAAAATTGCATAAATATAAGTATTGGTTTAGTCAATTTGAACTTGGAAAATAGTGGAATCTTAGCCTCAATGTTTCTTTTAGTATTGATATCATCTTTGATTGAGTTTGCTATAATTTTTAGTGAGTTTTTTATTTTAATATTAGGATTTAAGTCTAATTAATATCCTTCACAAGTCTGAGAATCGAACTACTTTTACCACTATCTACAAATCACATCAATTTTTGGCGCCGCTGCCGGGGACTTGTTTTTAGGGTTTTAGATTTATTTGTTTCTTAGATCTCTGTACACACAATTAGATCAGCCGGTCGCGGATATGTGCGCTTCAAATGGTTACATGAAATTGGATTCGTATATTCATGCCGCCTTTCTCCAAGCGTGGTTGTGGGAGCACTTCGAAAAGTATGCTCCAAAACCGTTGGCCTTACTTCCCGAGTCTTGGGGTGGCTCTAGGATACTGCGCTGGTCGAATAGGCGCCCAAATTTTGGCTGAACCTGGTTGGATTCCTTGACGACTCGCAAACGGCCAACTTTCGCCCATGGGCTCCGGTGCATGCGTCCATAAATCAGATCAATACCTTTGCTCCTTCTCCGAGCATGTCCTTGTCTTCTGATAAAGAGGATATGAGTGTTGGAGTGATGGTGTTCATGCGAAGCTGCACGCCTGGTCATGTGCCGTCATTATTTCGGGGATCTTGTAAAGCAGTCTCTTACAATATCGATAGGACGTCTCGGCATATGGGTTTTGACCAAGGGGTCCCACTCGTTCGTCAACCAGTTGTTCCAGAAAACTCGTTGCCAACTGTTCTCGATGCTAGTGTTCTTGTGTTGGGCAAAATCCTCCCTTTTCTGCTCGCGGAACGAAATCCATCAACAACTTCCAAATATAACATATTCTGGCATGATGAGTTTCTTGCTATTCATGAGTTTGTGAATGATATGGTAGAAAACCGTCGCGGTAAGCCTTCTCCTGCGGTTTTAGTGGAGCACCCATTGCTGAGGGATCCTTCTTCAACCAAGGGAAAATCCGTTAGCCTGGACGCGGACAGTCCCCAAGTGAAGGATCGAAGGTCTAAAAGCCGTGCAGATGGTTCCCAGTCAGATTCAACGGCTTTTACGACTTTTAGTTTGTCTAATATGCGAGTATGTATGATTTTATCTTTGATTTTAGTTGGATTGCGTATATCCTCGTCTCTTTTCTAAGCGTCTGTCTTCGTGCCTTGCCCAGGGTCTCACCAGCGTGAACGCCTCTACCAAACTTGCTAGTACTCAGAAAACAACGTTTCCCGAGGAAGGAAGTGACCGTGTTGAACCTGTCCGTGGTGAGGCGGAATCCGAGAAGGGAGAAAGTTCGTAGTCTAGTGACGATGAGAATAGTTCTTCCAACAGTAGCGCTGAATCTTCTTCTGGCCGGTCTGAAAGTGGATCAGTGAGTCTTCTACATGTTTTCATTCTTTCTTCTAGTCTTCCTTTTCTTTGGAAAATCATCTAATAAGTGATATCACAGGGAGAAGCCGTTTCTGAAGATGAACCCGAGAAGGAGGTTGGTGGAGATACAGCTTTGTCTCCAACTGTGGAAGCTGCACCGGGCGACCTTGAAATGGAGGTTGATCGAGGTGAAGATGTTGTTGTGACTCAGAAAATGGAGAGCACCCGAGTGGCCGCAGGTGCAATTGTCGTTAGGAATCCCTTACCAGTCATTGATGCAGTCGCGGGCGCACCTTCAACCCTCCATACCTGGTTCCTCATCCGGATCATGTGTTGGTCGGGGGATTTAGCGTGCCAGCCAAATATGCGGCGATGTATACTAAGATATGGGAGAGCTACGGACATATCGCTACAACCAAGAAAATTACTAGTCTATTTGCGTTGGTTAAGCGTGTGGAGGAAGCCTTGTCTTTAATTGACGACATGTGCAACGTGACTGGCTGTACCATTTCTGAGGATGTAATCTCAAGCTGGACGTTCCATCATGACATGTGCATAAATTTCGAGTTCAATGCTCCCTGGTTCTTCGAGGGTTTCTCTGAGGTTGAAAAGTTGCTGGTCGAAACAGCCGAAGGTCCTTCTGCAGATACGGTCAAACAGCAGGAAGCGTAAGTCGAAAAGTTTTCCAGGAAGCTGAAGTTGAAATGGGAGGCTCTCCAAAGTACGAAGGAGGCTTTCGCTAAGAAGAGCAAGCCGTTGTTGAAAAAATTTCCTTGAATGCATTTCTGTCTTATGAACTTCTTATCTTAGTTTTTTTTTGAAAGGCAAATGAAACGCCTAGTTTACGGTTTTGATTTTCTTGATTTTTGGTTGATAGACAAGTATTACCCCTGAGGGTTTTGGATTATTATTTGGAATGAAATATTTTAGAATAATGATGTCTTGGTTATGATTGTAAGTAACACAAACATCCCAGGGAAGATATGGAAACGTGAACATTGCGTGTCGGTAGATAACATGGGATGAAACATAACATGGTCAATTTTTTGGATCTGCTAACGAAAAATGAGTCAGGTGCAAGTCCAGGTTTTGTGGGAAGCACCGCGATTGTGGAAATTCCCCAGTCGTCCCCGAGTCACTTGGTAATCGAGTCGTCGATACCTGGGCGGATCGTTTGATTTTAACCTCTGGGAAGTCCCCAGTCGCCCCTTGCCGTGTCATGACTGGTAACCGGGCTGTCTGGTAGCTGAGTCGTCGATTCCTGAGCGGATCGTTTGATTCTACCGTCCTAATGTCTGGGTCGAAATATGAGATCGAGGATTGAAAGTTGACATTGTAACCAAAAGATCAATCTCCCATTATGGTCGCCAATTGTTTGAGGGTGAAAACGGTTTCTGCTGATTTTGGTAATTTCGGGTGTGTGGGTGAGAAATGAGTTTAAACCCTAAATAATGTATGACAAGGGAGTACTTTAGATTCGAGAGATCAATCTGTACAAATCCGACCTAAACCAAGAAATGGCCATTCCAGACTTGCTTCGGTCACAAAGTGAAGGAGAAGGGTTGGTTTTGGAGAGGGAAGCGAAGAGAGTGTTGAGACCAGAATAGTTCATTCTGGAAGAGTGATTGTTTTACGACTTGTATCAGAAAGTGGGAAGCTAACAGATGGAAAGCTAGCAAATATTTTATGAGTGTTGTATGCTCCTGACCTGAACTTGTTATTCGGTGGAAATAAGTAAGACCTATTTATACAAGTCGAAGTGAAACGTACTCTGGTCTCATTAAGAAACAGAAAACGTATGAGTAAATGAGAGGAGGTAGTAACCGGTAACGCCTAGAATTGATGTTCCATAAAAGAAAGCGTTTCACTATTACCCCCTGTATTTACTAACCGCCTCATCCTTATGACACTGTCTTATAACGGGGGTAGTGTACGTCGCACGTTGTAAACCGCCAAACCAATACCCCATGAGCATCCCCCAGTTTGTGACATCTGTTGATGTCTCGAGTATTTTCGTGGAAAACATGTAGCATGTTGTTGTTTTCTGGCAAGTTGATCTTGGGAAACTTGTCGGCTCGGTGTTGACCTTCGACGGTCGAGATTTTGCATCTTAAGAGGAAAGGTAGCCGTTGATTATTGCAACCCTTTGTTTGGTATCCAGTGGCATGAAAGCATTCTCGGTATGGCTTTAATATGGCCTGGTTTAGGCGCGGCCAAAAGTTAGGGTTTTGGATTTGTTTAGGCGCAACCAAACAAGGGCCAAAAGTTTCCATGCATTGGCTGGTAACCTTGGACGGCTAATATTTGCATCTAAGGTGGAAGGGTGGCCATTGATCGTCGCACGCCTTCGTTTTGGTATCCGCATAGAGAAGGACGACATGGTATGGTGCGACAAGGTGGTTGGCATGCCATTGGCACATGTGGCATGGCATGCCTTGGCACGGTTTGGCGTGGCCAAAACTAGGGTTTTGGTCCAAAGGTTACCCTGCGTTGGTTGGCGACCTTGGACGGCTAAGATTTGCATCTAAGGTGGAAGGGTGGTCGTTGATCATCACACGCCTTCGTTTTGGTAGCCGCATAGGCAAGGCCGGCATGGTATGGTGCGACAAAGTGGTTGGCATGCCTTGGCGCGGTTTGGCGTGGCCAAAACTAGGGTTTTCGGCCAAAGGTTACCATGTGTTGGTTGGCGATCTCGGACGGCTAAGATTTGCATCTAAGGTGGAAGGGTGGTCGTTGATCGTCGCACGCCTTCGTTTTGGTAGACGCATGGGGAAGGCCGACATGGCATAGCGCGGCGAGGTGGTTGGCATGCCATTGGCACTTGTGGCATGGCACTCTTTGGCACGGTTTGGCGTGGCCAAAACTAGGGTTTTGGGTGAAAGGTTACCATGCGTTGGTTGGCGAACTTGGACGGCTAAGATTTGCATCTAAGGTGGAAGGGTGGCCGTTGATTGTCGCACGCCTTCGTTTTGGTAGCCGCATAGGGAAGGCTTGCATGGTATGGTGCGGCAAGGTGGTTGGCATGCCATTGGTACATGTGGCATGGCATGCCTTGGCGCGGTTGGGCGTGGCCAAAAGAAGGGTTTTGGGCCAAAGGTTACCATGTGTTGGTTGGCGACCTTGGATGGCTAAGATTTGCATCTAAGGTGGAAGGGTGGTCGTTGATCGTCGCACGCCTTCGTTTTGGTAGCCACATAGGCAAGGCCGGCATGGTATGGTGCGGCAAAGTGGTTGGCATGCCATTGGCACATGTGGCATGGCATGCCTTGGCGCGGTTTGGCGTGGCCAAAACTAGGGTTTTGGGCCAAAGGTTACCATGTGTTGGTTGGCGACCTCGGACGGCTAAGATTTGCATCTAAGGTGGAAGGGTGGTCGTTGATCGTCGCACGCCTTCGTTTTGGTAGCCGCATAGGGAAGGCCGGCATGGTATGGGTCAAGGTGGTTGGCATGCCTTGGCGTGGCGGGGCCAAGGCAAGGCGCGGTTGGATTGGCGTGGTGGGGCCAAGCCAATGGCGCAAACGGCTTGGCATGGTGGGGCCAAGGAAAGGTGCGGTTGGCTTGGCATGGTGGGGCCAAGGCAAGGAGCGGTTGGCTTGTCATGGTGGGGACAATTGTTTGGCATCCCATTGGCACATGTGGCATGGCATGCCTTGGCGCGGTTTGGCTTGGCCAAAACCAGGGTTTCTGGGCCAAAGGTTACCATGCATTGTTTGGCGACCTTGGACGGCTAAGATTTGCATCTAAGGTGGAAGGGTGGTCGTCGATCGTCGCACGCCTTCGTTTTGGTAGCAGCATAGGGAAGGACGGCATGGTATGGTGCGGCGTGGCTGGCATGGCATGTCATTGGCACAATGGTGCGGATGACATGGTTGGCATGCCTTGGCGTGGTAGATGTGGCTGGCATGGCATGCCATTAACACAGTGGTGCGGCTGGCATGGTTGGCATGCCTTGGCGTGGTAGATGTGGCTGGCATGGCATGACATTGGCACAGTGGTGCAGCTGGCATGGTTGGCATGGCATGCCATTGACACAGTGGTGCGGCCGACATGGTTGGCATGCCTTGGGACGGTAGACGTGGCTGGCACGGCATGCCATTGGCACAGTGGTGCGGCTGACATGGTTGGCATGCCTTAACGTGGTAGACGTGGATGGCCTGGCATGCCATTGGCACAGTGGTGCGGCTGACATGGTTGGCATGCCTTGGCGCGGTAGCATGAGAATTAGGGTTTGGCATAGATGACGTCGATCAATGTTAAGGGTTCTGTCGTGGAACATGACACATAAAAAAAAGGTACCCTGGTAATTCTTACGTAGGCATGCTGATCGATTCAATAAATGTGCTAATGGTCATAGTGACGTCATGCCAGATGTGCGGTTTTACGATTTTAACCCTAAGCTAAAAACTACCATCAACACCAAGGTAACCTAATTGCAAACCCTGATTTGAAAGACTATATAAAGGAGACATCTAATATTGTGCAAAACTAATCCCCACACCTTACGTGTGATACTAGTTTGCATACTAGAGTCAGTTCTCCTTTAACCTTTGGTTTTTCTTCTTCTAAAACCAGGTTAACGACTTAAAGAGTTCATTGGGATTGTGAAGCCAGACCGATACTACTTTTATCGTAGTTGTGTGATCTGATCTTGCATCTTATATCGTACGAGTACAATCAGATTGATTGGATTGAGATTGATATCTCTGATAGGCAAGATATAAAAAGTAATCACAGACATCTTCATCTCATTGTTTGTGATTCCGCAACATCTTGTTTAGCTACCATACGATTAATATTGCTGTGAGGTGATTGATAACTCTAGGTTGTTCTTCGGGAATATAAAATCGGATTATCAATTGGTTCCTGTTCACCTTGATTATTATCAAAAGATGGAATAAAACCTTTAGGGTTTATCTGTGGGAGACATATTGATCCTTTGATATACTTGTCTGTGGGAGACAGATTTGTTTATTGTCAAAGTCCTCGATTTTGGGTCGTAGCAACTCTAACTTGTGGGTGAGATCAGCTAAGGGAATCAAGTGTGCAGTATCCTGCTGGGATCAGAGGCGTAGGGAGTGCAACTGTACCTTGGATCAGTGGGGGACTGATTGGGGTTCAACTACAGTCCAGTCCGAAGTTAGCTTGGAGTAGGCTAGTGTCTGTAGCGGCTTAATACAATGTTTGTTCAATCTGGACTATGTCCCGGGGTTTTTCTGCATTTGCGGTTTCCTCGTTAACAAAATTTCTGGTGTCTGTATTATTTCTATTTCCGCATTATATTTGTTTATATAATTGAAATAATACAGGTTGTGCGTTTGAATCAATCAATTGGAAATCCGACCTTTGGTTGTTGATTGATATTGATTGATCCTTGGATATTGGTCTTTGGTACCATCCAAGTTATTCCTTGTATTTGATTAGACGATAGCTGTCTCACACAAACTATTAGCTTCAAAGCAATTTTCAAGTGATTGGTATATCAATACGAAAAACTCTGAGTCTACATCAAACGATTGTCTCACACAAATCATGTCAGATGTTACCAGGCGATTTTCACATGATTATCTTTTGATTTTCGTCAAGAATATAATATGAACTTGGTTAAAGCGATAGCTTACCAACACATATTTTGAGAAATATGTAAGCGAGTTAATCTCAGCTCGAAACATCAAATGTGTATAATCGGAGTCTATATAGCTATACGACTTTTATCTCAAATAGGAGATAGAGTAGATAGACTTTTGAGTGATAGATGAGTAAAAGTATCCACATACCTTTTGTTGATGAAGTTCCACAAGCTCCCATTAGTAGTTCTTCGTATTCAATCGATGAATGTCGTGAAGTCTAAAGCTAAATTACACTTTCTATCCTAATCCGAGACTTTGCTATAAGTAGACTAGAAATCAAGACTTATAGTTTTGGAAACTAAACGTGACAAACAGGCTTGAGATAGAAATGCTTACGAGTTCGACCGAGCAGTGCTCTAACAATCTCCCCCTTTGTCAATTTTAGTGACAAAACTACAATACATATGGATTGCAAAATAAATAAACTTTGTAGCTTCTCATCCAAATGCTTGATTTCCATAGTTCTTCAACATTAGTCGAAATCTTCGTCACTTCCAAGTACTACAGTGATTCTGAACGTGTTCAACTCATCATCATAGTTGTTGAAGATCCGTAGCTATAACAATGAGAAAACAGTAGTTCTCAATAATTTTTATACAGTGTCATAGTGTTGATGGTGGTTTTTAGCTTAGGGTTAAAATCGCAAAACCTTGCATATGACATGACGTCACTCCCACCACTAGCACATTTATTGAATCATTCAACCCGTCTACGTAAAATTACATGGGTACCTTTTTTTTATGTATATGCCATGTTCCACGGCAAGAGCCCTCGTTACTGACTGGCATCATCTATGCACATGTCGGCCGCACATGCTAGCCAAACGTGCCAATCACGCGTTCTGCACCACTATGCCAAAGGCATTCCATGCCAGCCGCATCTCTGCGCCAAGGCACGCGAACCATGCCAGCCGCACCACTGTGCCAAAGGCATTAGATGCCAGCCACATCTTCGTGCCAAGGCACGCCAACCATGCCAGCTGAACCACTGTGCCAAAGGCATTCCATGCCAGCCACATCTCCGCGCCAAGGCATGCCAACCATGACATCCGCACCACTGTGCCAAAGGCATTCCATGCCAGCCACATCTCCGCGCCAAGGCATGCCAACCATGCCAGTCGCACCACTGTGCCAAAGGCATTCCATGCCAGCCACATCTCCGCGCCAAGGCATGCCAGCCGCACCACTGTGCCAAAGGCATTTCATGCCAGCCAAATCTCCGCGCCAAGGCACGCCAACCATGCCAGCCGCACCACTGTGCCAAAGGCATTCCATGCCAGCCACATCTCTGCGCCAAGGCACGCCAACCATGCCAGCCGCACCACTGTGCCAAAGGCATTCCATGCCAGCCACATCTCCGCGCCAAGGCAGGCCAACCATGCCAGCCGCACCATTGTGCCAAAGGCATTCCATGCCATCCACATCTCCGCGCCAAGGCATGCCAACCATGCCAGACGCACCACTGTGCCAAAGGCATTCTATGCCGCTGGCTGCCAAAACGAAGGGTTACGACAATCAATGGCCACCCTTCCTTCTGAGATGCAAATCTCAGCCGTACAAGTTCGCCACCAAATGCGTGGAAACTTCTGGCCCAATGCCAAGCCCTAATTTTGGCCGCGCCTAAACTATGCCAAAACCCTAATTTTGGTCGCGCCTAAACCATGCCAAAATCCTAGCTTGGCCGCGCCTAAAACCTGCCAAAGCCATGCCGGCCATGCCTCTATGCCGCTGGATGCCAAAACGAAGGGTTGCAACAATCAACGGCCACCCTTCTTTCTGATATGCAAATCTCAGCCGTACAAGTTCGCCACCAAACGCGTGGCAACTTTTGGCCCAATGCCAAGCTCTAATTTTGGCCGCGCCTAAACTATGCCAGAACCCTAATTTTGGTCGCGCCTAAACCATGCCAAAATCCTAGCTTGGCCGCGCCTAAAACCTGCCAAAGCCATGCCTCTATGTCGCTGGCTGCCAAAACGAAGTGTTGCAACAATCAACGGCCACCCTTCCTTCTAAGATGCAAATCTCAGCCGTACAAGTTCGCCACCAAACGTGTGGAAACTTCTGGCCCAATGCCAAACCCTAATTTGTCCACGCAAAAGACATGTCGGCCATGCCACCATGCCGCTGGCTTCCAACATCCCTCGTGAATTCTTCTTGAGTTTTACTTGTGGGCTGTTTTCACCTCCGAACGAGCTCAAAACCTAAATATTCTCGCATAGAGTTATAGGAAATTCTTTTCCGTGCAGAATGGAGGAGAAGACCATCAAAATCCGAGTCCGTACTATAATTCTACATCGATTCTATTAAATGGCTCTAATTAGGGTTTCAGCATACCAAACCCTAATTTAGACAAAGTCGCACGCTGCCATCGGCTCCCTTCCAAGCCGCACACTGCAAGCGATTCCCTTCCAAGCCGCAAGCGAATCTCTTCTATGCCGCTGGCTTCCAAACGGAAGGTATCCACGATCAACGACTGTCCTTCCTCCTGAGATACAGATCTCAGCGGTACAAACTTTCCACCAAACTACTTGTGGCAATCTCTTGGCTACGGTGCCAAAGACCTAATTTGGCCACGCCAAAGCCATGCCGGCCATGCCTCCATGCCGCTGGCTTCCAAACGGAAGGTTGCAACAATCAACAGCTATCCTTCCTCCTGAGATACAGATCTTAGCCGTACAAACTTGCCACCAAACGACTTGTGGAAACCTTTGGCTATGCTGCCAACTCTTTGGCCATGTCACATACTTAGCTATGCCAATTCCTTTGGTCACGGCACCAAACCCTAATTAGCCACGCCAAGAGCATGCGCAAGCCATGCCAGCACCGTGGCCACGCCACTGGATACCAACGGAAGGTAACCACAATCAACGGCTAACCTTCCTCTCAAGATGCAAAATCTCGGCCGTCAAAAGTCACCACCGAACCTGCAAGCCTCTCAATCTTAACTTTCCAAATAATAGCAACATGCTACACATTTTCCACGAAAACACTCGAGACATTAAAACATGTCACAAACTGGGGGATGCTCATCAGGGTATTGGTCTGGCGGTTTATATCGTGCGGCGTACATTACGCCCGTTAAAAGAAAGTGTCATAAGAGTGAGGCGGTTAGTAAATATAGGAAGTAATGGTGAAACGTTTCCTTCATTATGGAAACATCAATTCCAGGCATTACCCATTACCGCTTTCTTCCATTTACTCAACTGATTCCACTTCTTACGAGACCAGGGTATGTTTTGTTGCGACTTGTATAAATAGGTCTCACCTATTTCCACCAAAAACAGGTTTTGGTCAGGAGAATACAACACTCAGAAATCACTTGTTAGCTTTCCACTTTTTGATACAAGTTGTCAAACAACTACTCTTCCCGAATCAACTATTCTGGACTCAACACTCTCTTTGCTTCCCTCCCTAGACCAACCCTTATCCTTCACTTTGTGACCGAAGCAATTCTGGAACGGCCATTTCTTGGTTTAGGCCGGATTTGTACAGATTGATCTCTCGAATCAAAGTACTCCTTTGCAGTACATTGTTTAGGTTTTAGACTCGTTTCTCACCCACACACTCGAAATTACCAAAATCAGCAGAAACCGTTTTCATCCTCAAACGATTGGCGAACACAGTGGGAGGTCAATCTCTCGGTTGCAATATCGATTTTCAATTTCCAGTTTCATCTTTCAATTCCGATCTCAAGATGGTATAAGCAAAGAATCCGCTCGGGAATCAATGTCTCAGTTATCAGTTATCACACGACGAGGAGTGACTGCAGACTTATCGCGGTCAGGACGGTATCACCCTTTAAACTACGGCGGACATGCCTGTGGCTAGGGTTTGCACCAAGATGGAAGAACAAGCTAAAGGAGGAACGCTGGAATATATACCTGGAGTATGCTCGTTGTGTTGCTACTAGCTCCAAGACGAGGGAATAAAACTTATGATACGGGATAAATAAGATGGGTAGAGCCTTTTATAGACATGATGTTTTTGGAGATCGAATGGAGGAAGGTTTCCTATTTTTGGTTACACATGGGAAGAGGCAACCGAGCCCGCTAGCAACGCTCCATGGCGCCAACATGTCGTGGCCAAGCTAGTGCCAAAAGACTTCCAGCGCCATCTCCATGCTCCAGCCGGCACCATCTCCGCATCCTAGATGGCGCCATCTCCGCGTCCCCTCCACTCCTAGCCGGCGCCAACAGCTTGCTTCCTTCCAGCGCTAACAACTTGCATCTTTCCAGCGCCAGCAGCTTGCATCCTTCCAGCGCTAATAGCTTGCATCTTTCCAGCGCCAGCAGCTTGCATCCATCCAGCGCCAGCAGCTTGCATCCTTTCCAGCGCTAACAGCTTGCACCCTTCCAGTGCCATCTTTTCACCCCACAGCCATCCAAAGTCCAGCGCCATATTCTCCGCTCCACAACCAGCCAAAGCAGCGCCATCCTCGCCCTTCGAAACAACGCCTTGGCTCCATCACTCCGCGATCAAAACCATGCCATCTATGCACGATACACCTACGATCACCAAAACCAGATTCGCTTCCACTACCCCCAACATTTCTTTAAGTATGACAACTTCAACCGTCACCAAAGCCGTCGTTACTGCACCATCAGGACGAGAGAATGGAGGAGCCAGAAGAAGCCGACCTCCTTTTACCACTGTTGATTTGATGGAAAGACAAAAGGTTCTCGTAAGGCTTAGACAGACATGGCTACAACTCAGAAAGAGATACCTATTTTCCTCAAGACACTAACGGAGCGGCCACCACAAGAGTCACGTCAACTCCAGATGGAGCTGACAAGGAATACTCTTAACATCCGCGCAGGCACTTCAGCAGGACGCGCGTTTATAGATGAAGAGGCTCGCGTTGCTCTCGAATGC
This sequence comes from Papaver somniferum, assembly GCF_003573695.1. NCBI lineage: Eukaryota > Viridiplantae > Streptophyta > Magnoliopsida > Ranunculales > Papaveraceae > Papaver > Papaver somniferum. The sequence goes on from NC_039360.1 coordinate 194,893,967, forward strand.
CAATAAACGAGAATCAGCAATCCAATTTCATCACACGTGAAGATCAGTAACGTCTTCTCCAAAATCAAGGCAAAGAAAATCAACAACCCCCCTGAGTTCACGAAGACTCTCTTCCTGTCAGGATATGCATGATTTCTGGGGACTTCGCCCACAAAATCGTGCAGTCTATGATGAAACATTTATGGGAGATTCTATATTTCCCCAAGGCGCAGCCTCAAGACATATTTGCATCCCTCAACCGCACTGCATCAGGAAAGCAGTTGTTTCCATCCAGGAAGTCGTTCCCAAACCCCAACCTCTCTTGGAAAGCACGATTGATAGATGGAACTGGGGACTCCAAACCACTGTTCGCTTGAAGGGTGTCCAGTTTAACAACACACTGATTGACGCAGCCACTTTGTTTCAACGTCCTCCAATAGCGGCTCCGTTTCAACGTCCTCAAGTAGCGGCTTCACTTCAATGTTCGCTCCAACAGCCGCTCCGCTTCAGTGTTCTCTCCATAAGCTGCTCCAGGATCCGAAGACGAAGCTTCAGCGTTTTGCTCCATAAGTTTCAACGTCCTCTCCAAGAACCGAAGACGCTTCAACACTGATAGACACATTTTTGTGTCTAATATGTCTCAATTGTATGCATTGTTAGTGCTCGATTTTATATTTATTGTGTTATTTTATGTCTTTGTAGGTATTTTTAGAGAAATAAGCCCTTGCGGCGAAATGGGCTCAAAAAGCAGTGTTTTACACCCCCGGAGAAATGTACCGTAGGCACCCAGAAATGCACCGGAAACGTCCCAGAAATATCCCGGAGGAACCCAGAAAAATTACCATTTCCACCCCAAAATTATTATTTCCACCCAAATTACTATTCGCACCCCATCACTCTGGATAAGTGGCACCTTCTTCTCAAATTCAAATAAACTTTTTGGCGGGAAAATTGGTTCATCAACTGGCAGAATTTCAATCGACAAAATGAAGGTGTTGTGGTGCGATTCAATGGCTCAAACTTGGTAGGAAGATGTGATATAGCTTAAGGAACACAGTTTGGGTGTCAGAATCGATCAATTTAGGCTGGAATTCTCGGTTCGATTCACCAAACTCAAAACATAGCAACACACACTGAACACGAGCTCAAGTGTGTTTCTGCTGTGCATGGAGTGATGTGGAGGTGCGGGAAAGCTTCTGAGACATAAAGAAACTAATTTGGATCGTTTTGGGAGCGAGTTAACGTGTGGAAATTCTATAAATGGTAAGTATTGTCATTTTTGGGCAGCAAAGAATAATCGAATTAAAGAGAAAATATACGCAATCAATGGTCGGATTTCTTGCTCCAAAACACTATAAATACAAGTATCGGTCATTGGGAAGAGGGTGTCGAGATTTTTGGGAGCTAGGGAGAGCTAGTGAAGACGAAATCAGAGTTTAACAAAACTCTGCTGCTACTGATGATGATGATGAAGAACACGAAGAACGGACCTGCCAGAGCAGTCGTTCTTCAATAGTGACAGCGACAGCGGCTCGTGGGTCGTAGTGTGGGTCTTAAAACGCTACAACGACAGTTTATCTTTTTATCGTTCTTCCTTTTGTAACGGTGAACAACGCCTTTGCAACAGTTAATTCTGTTGCAATTTTTCTGTTCACTTGTTTTACTCCCTTTAATCAACTTTTTGAGCTTAATACATGTATTTTGAGATTATGATTAATATGAGGAGCTAAACCCCAACACTAGGGTGATGGAGGAAGCCTTATTTCACACTTGGGTAATTATATTTAATTCTTCTCATGACTTTTGCACTAATTTTAATTGAAATTATGATTTGAAAAAATTAGTTGTCATTTGATTTGATGCGGCATGCTTAGCTTAGATGATTTGATGCCTCATGCATAACATTTACATCTAATATTTGGAGAATTTATCTTGGCAAAAATAAGAGTCAATATATTTTATATATTTACTGAGCTATAATTGTTAAAAGAATCATTATTTGAACCTTAAGAAATGAATTCGGTGGAATCCTAAACCCCAGTACCTCTTGCACCATTGTTAATATTTTTGTGTATATAATTTTTATAAATCTAAAAATCCATTACCTTCACAAGTCCGAGAGTTTGAACCTTTATTACTCCAACCACACAGAAAATCTTTAATCAAACACCTCCTTCCTACCAAGGACCATGTAGTAGCCGCCACTCCTTCTTTCTAAGGATCGTGTCGTAGCCGCCGCTCTTCCTTGCCGAGGATCGTGTCGTAGCCGCCACTCATTCCTGCCAATTTTTCTCGCCTACGTATCCAGCCAATCCCTTTACTTCCATGGATTCCCATACAATTCCAGCCCACCTACTTTGTTCCCATGACAATGTAGTCTCTTCCGATCACATCTGTTGCCAAGAACTGGTGCCGCTCATTTGATTGATACCGGCCAGAGCTTCACCATAGCAACGATCACTACAAATATGGAAACATGTAAACCACACTTTGGGGACTGAGGATCTACACGGCATCCCTTCACTGTCAAAGCTCATAGGACACGGTAAACAAAAGGTCATAGCCACGACGAGGTCATCTACTCTTCAAGGGTGTAGCGTAAGAATATCATCACCTCTCTGTCTAGAAGACGCCTGCAACATTTTACGAGGCCGCGGTGGATCCCAATCCTACTCAGAGGAAATAACTTCAGATACTAAAGAAAAGTGCGACTGGGGACTGCTCATCGCAGTCCAACGACCATCAAAGATTCATGAGATAACTCCAGAGACGCGGCTGAAACATTTTCTTGAAGAAACAGAGGAAGCCACGATAAACAACATAACTCTCTCATTTCTACCTCTTCGCTATCCAGAATATTTCGTCCATATGATATTCTGGGCGTCCCAGCGTCACATCCAGAAGAGTACAATAAGCTTGTATCAAATCCCGTGGACGTGGAATCAAGACGATGCAATGAAAGTAGGCTACACATGGGGACTACCAGCATGGGACGCTTTCACTCCCCTCAACCAGGTTATTTCTGATTTCAATATCATCATTGTCGAAGTTTTACGAGCCACGGGAATTTCTCAACATGAAGCCGTACATGTGCATCGAAGACTCCAAAAGCACGTCGCAAAGATACATTCAAATATTCGGCATGCCATCGGATCTAACAGAAGTATAACTGGGGACTGCTCACCGCATCCCATTCCATACAATAGTAAAAGATTCAGAAGATGGTTTGAAGGATGTCACTTGGAACTAAGTCCTTGAAGGCTTGATAGCAACACATCGGCAACGAAACGTCTCCCAACTCATCTATTTCATCCAGTGGCTCCGGAAGATTTCGACCATACAAGCATCCACAATATATTGTCATCGCGATCAGAAGGTCCAGGCACTGAACAACCTAAAACCAAGGATAGACCGACAACGCGACCACATTCATCCTTCCCAAGAATGCAATGAAGTTTGGTAAATTTTGGAATCCACTGGAGAGACACTGCCACGAAAGCACGGATCTGGACGAGCAACAGAAAACAGAAGAGGGTCAATACCTCTTTTCATGCGGACGAAGTTTCCAGAGTTTGCACAGAATAAGGTTTCCCTCTTGCTCTAAGAACGGGAATAGACGATTGGGCGCGACTATACTACCTTGGGCCCGCAACATCCCTCCTAAATTCTTCCTGAGTTTCATTGTCGGACCGTTTCCACCTCCTAAACGAGCTTAAAACCTAAATTTTCCCGCTTGGGAAGATATGAATTTTTTTTCCAATTAAAATGGAGGGTTGGACCGTCGAAATCCGAGTTCGTACGATAATTCTACAACGATTCTAGTAAAGGGCGCTAATTAAGGTTTCGCCATGCCAAACCCTAATTTAGACAAAATCACCATCATTCCACAGAACTGAAGCCAGTCGCCATCCTCTCACGGAACTGAAACCAGTCGTCACCCTTCCACGGAACTGAAGCCAGTCGTCATCCTCCCACAGAACTGAAGCCTACCAACGCTAACGGCTCCATTCCAAGCGGACCAACACTAATGGCTTCATTCCAAGCCGACCGATCCTAGCGGCTCCATTTCAAGCCGACCAACGCTAATGGATCCATCCCAAGCTGATCGATGCTAGCGGCTCCATTCCAAGCCGACCAATACCAGCGTCTCCATTCCAAGCCACACGATGCCAGCGACTCCAAGCCAACCTGACGCCAACTGCATGCGTCCCAGCCAGCGGCCATCTCTGCCACTCCGCGCCCTATCCGGCAGCATTGTTCACCTTTCTATGGCTAACCAAAGCACCATCTCACGGACCAAATTGCAATGCCGCCTCTGTCGACCAGTATCCAAGGACGCAGCACTTATGCCAACATACCATGGCCGAGCCGAATTTACGCAAAGCCGCCAACACAAGAGTCGTGGATTCTCTTTACCTCCCGAAAACGATTAGCCGGATCTTCCTGACCATCTTTTCATGACTTGCCGTTTGGATTTTGTCCTTGTCTATCACCATCTTATGCTTACCTCGCAACAATGCCTCTGTTCCGAGCTAAGCAGGGGACTTAATATTGATGGTGGTTTTTAGCTTAGGGTTAAAATCATAAAACCTTGCATCTGACATGACGTCATTCCCACCACTAGCACATTTATTGAATTATTGAACCCGTCTACATAAAATTACCGGGGTACCTTTTTTTTTATGTATATGCCATGTTCCACGGCAAGAGCCCTCGTTACTGACTGGCATCATCTATGCACATGCTGGCCGCAAATGCAAGCCAAACCGCCAATCACGCTTGCTGCATATTTTAAACTAGGGTTTCGACACGCTAAACCCTAAATGCCACTTTTCCGTGCCAAAGGCATGCCAACCATGCCAGCCGCACCATTGTGCCAAAGGCATTCCATGCCAGCCGCATATCCGCACCAAGGTATGCCAACCATGCCAGCCGCACCACTGTGCCAAAGGCATTCCATTCCATCCACATCTCCGCGCCAAGGCATGCCAACCATGCCAGCCGTACTACTGTGTCAAAGGCATTCCATGCCAGCCACATCTCCGCGCCAAGGCATGCCAACCATGCCAACCACATCTCCGTGCCAAGGCACGCCAACCATGCCAGCCGCGCCACTGTGCCAAAGGCATTCCATGCCAGCCACATCTCCGCACCAAGGCATGCCAGCCACACCACTGTGCCAAAGGCATTCCATGCCATCCACATCTCCACGCCAAGCACGCCAACCATGCCAGCCGCACCACTGTGCCAAAGGCATTCCATGCCAGCCACATCTCCGCGCCAAGGCACGCCAACCATGCCAGCCGCACCACTGTGCCAAAGGCATTCCATGCCAGCCACATCTCTGCGCCAAGGCACGCCAACCAGGCCAGCCACATCTCCGCGCCAAGGCAGGCCAACCATGCCAGAAGCACCAATGTTCCAAAGGCATTCCATGCCAGCTACATCTCCGCCCCAAAGCATGCCAACCATGCCAGCCGCACCACTATGCCAAAGGCATTCCATGCCAACCACATCTCCGCGCCAAGGCATGCCAACCATGCCATCCGCACCATTTTGCCTAAGGAATTCTATGCCGCTGGCTGCCGGAACGAAGGGTTACAACAATCAACGGCCACCCTTCCTTCTGAGATGCAAATCTCAGCCGTACAAGTTCGCCACCAAACGCATGACAACTTCTGGCCCAATGCCAAGCCCTAACTTTGGTCGCGCCTAAACTATGCCAAAATCCTAATTTTGGCCGCGCCTAAACCATGCCAAAATCCTAGCTTGGTCGGACCTAAAACTTGTCAAAGCCATGCCGGTCATGCCTCTATGCCGCTAGCTGTCAAAACGAAGGGTTGCAACAATTAACGGCCACCCTTCTTTCTGAGATGCAAATCTCAGCCGTACAAGTTCGCCACCAAACGCGTGGCAACTTCTGGCCCAATGCCAAGCCCTAATTTTGTCCACGCCTAAACTATGCCAAAAACCTAATTTTGGCCGCGCCTAAACCATGCCAAAATTCTATCTTTGCCACGCCTAAAACCTGTCAAAGCCATAACGGCCATGCCTTTATGCCTCTGACTGCCAAAACGAAGGTTTCTTTCGCTTTTTGTCACAAAAATGTCAAAGGCTCGAGCAAATAAAGGTCAAACTGAAAGGATCTTACGAGTTAAGCACGAAGGTTTCACATACCATTTTAGATAACCAATATTTAAACTGAAACTACAAAAGTAATTTAGTTTAAATATGTTATCAAGAAAACAATTGCCCGAAGCAGTTTTCATATAGTCCAACAAATCGACTAAGATATTTACTTCAATTGTTGAACCAGGTTGTGTATGTACAATCGCTTGTTTCGAAAAGTCCAAAAAAAAAGATAAAAATTAACTCTATTTCTCTCGTTAGGCTTTAATTATTCAGAAAATAACTTAGACCTTTCCCTTTAGATAGTACGAACACTAGGTTAGTTAACTAGTTTTTCTTGTCAAGGCATTCGATTAGACTTGAGTAACCGAATCCTCCAATTAACAAGTCTAACTAAGATCAGAATTAACTTAGTTTCTTTTATCCAGAATCATATGGACTAAACAAATGATCTCGTATCTTTTGTTAAGCCAAAAAAAATAGATACAAACCAAAAGAACTTGCAATTGTTGTTCTCAACCGGAAGCAATTGATATAACACTTTAATCACCGCAATTGCATCGAATTTCGTTAAGAAAAACACTTGATACCCAAAAATAAAGAAGATACCAAATCATAAGCCAATAAATTGACACGGTTTTTCTTAACCAAAAACAATTGAATCATAAAAATCAATTTATATATAATAATGGAACATATCAATTGTACCAAAATTTTGTTAAGAAAAATATATGCAATATAATCAAGCTTTTCTTAAACAGGAAAAACGATTAACTAACAAATAAAATCGTTTCCTCAATTTCCGCAGCCACTACTCCCCAGAAAGATATATCATTAAGCGCAAGTTCAAATAAGAACTCTTCCCCAGTGTGTTGTCATCCTCTTGCAAGAACAAAAGAACAACAACAAAAGCAATCTTTACCAGAGAAAGATTTAATTGGTTTTAACTAATGCGTTCCAATAGCAAAAGTTGAAACCGGAAACACATATGTTATGCTAAACACAACTTATGTAAACATAAATTGATTATCAACATATTGTGACTTTTCACATATGAGTTTCAATCGGAACACCTTATGATCCTTTGATAAATCCTACCAACATGGGCTAGAACTTAATCTCACTAAATCAAAAAGCCACACAAACCATAAGGGCATTCACCATATGATATCGGATATTAAAGTCAATAAAAACCGAAATCAGACATCTCATAAATCCAAAAGCACATAGCAAAAATATAGACATTCATATACATGCTATGCAATCAGAAACTATCACATGAAACAAAAATTATAAAATAATAATATTATTCATTCATAAATAAATATTGATAGTTTTATTCAAAATAGACCTTATACAAAAATATCGAAATAAATCAACACATTGATGTTTATTTTCTGGATCAAGTATCTCAGACTTAATCCCTGGAGGTGCTCTGATTGTTCACTGAGGTTTCTTCAGTGTTCAAGTTCTTGAGTTTCCTCTTTTTTCAGCTGATTAAGTCTCCTCTTCAAAAGATTCAATTCCACAATCATCTTCAGTAGTATTTTCACTCATCTTGAACCGTAATTTAATTGTGGAGAAATGAATCGGTTTAAGATGTTTTATATATCAAATAAAACTTAGTTTCAAAGTTTTGAACCATTTAAAGAGGTATTTTATTTGATTAAAAGCAGGAATGAACATATTGAAGTTAGGAAATAAAATCAAGGAAGATTTTCCGAATTATTGTTGTTAAGAAAGTCGGAATATATCTTGTACAAATTTATCATGAACTTTCTTAGTATGGACCGAAAGTACTATTCTAAAAGGTGAATGATTCCATTTTTAGAAAATACTTAAGTTGTTCATGATGCAAATATATCAAGTAAGGATTCTACAAATCTCATATGTTCCTTGGTGCTTTTTGAGAACTTTCCATTTATTCAAGTCGAGCACAATTTTGAGGAAGTCTCGATCAACAAACTTAGTCGCTGAAGTGATCTCTCAATGGCTCAATATTACACATGGAACAAGATTTATCAAAGTAATTGATAGATCTTACAAGATATACTTGATGTTTTCGGACATCTTCTTTTTTAGAACAATTCCAAGAACATGTTTCACACAACTGTAAATCACAACTTGAAAAATCTGATTTTAACAGATAGATCTATTCGAGTAGGAATATGATTGCAAGTGTGATTTGAAACCCTTTGATTCATGGGTTGAGTAGTACTCTTAAATTGACCCAATTTTTCCTTGGAATGCAACAACATCTTTTGATGAGATTGTTTCTTTGATTCTGGTCTGTACAATCGATCAATAACAAAACTACATGATCTGAAATCATTAGTCTGCGTGCATTTAAGTTGATCTTTGTCACTTTTAGAAAAGCAATCCTTGTCACTATAAGAGACAGTTTTTATTGACCGGATATTAGTAAAAGGATTATGTCTTGAAACACATCTCTTTTGATTCTTGCAGGTGATTAGACTGTTTAAATCAAGATGTTGTTTATTAGTTAAGAGATTCTGAAAGATAGAATCGCATATCCTTGTCTTAACTAATGAAACTTTTCTGACTTTAAAATGATTGTCAGAGCTTTCATATTCAGTTTCAAGAGGAACAAGACTGTATTTTCATCTTGACATAGACTAGATGTAAGATTATCATCATGTCAATAGGTTCATGAATTTCAAGAGTTTCTTGAATCACAATTTCTTCATGAGACCTGGTTTTTATCAAAGAATCTTTAATAATCCTTTTGACAGATGGATAATATATATTATGTTTTAAATTATATTTTTCAGCAAGTTTTATGAAAAAATTAATCTCATCAATGTCGTCTGACTCTGAATCATGTATCACAGGTGTTTGTTTTCTTATTAACTTATTATGGCTAATATTCCCTGAGTTGTGTTAAACAATTGAACTAACAGTGTTGAGCTGTTTATCAGGATCTGAAAACAAATCGTCTTTTTGTAGAGTATGCTGTGAATATAGTATATCACCATCTTGATCTATATTAACTGAATCATTCATTAGATTCAAATCTTATAGGTTGGATCGCACCAAATACAGATTGTTAGATCTTTTCGTGTCTGCCTGCTCTGATACCAAATTAAAAAAACGAGGGTACCCAAATACACCACAATATTTTACTTATCAACCTATAAGTCCTCTATCGAATGTGATCTTCTATGGACAGAGTCGAGACAATACAATAAATTCGGTTCACACTTCGTGTGATCGTCTATGGATACGAGATCGAGACAATACAACAACAAGATCACTTGTATGATTGACTATGGATACAAGATCGAGACAATACGATACGACAATAAAGTGTGTACTTGATAATAGGTTTGGTAATAACCAAAACTCTATAGGATCAATATCAAGTATTACGGAGTTAACGTACGTGTGTATTTTCCTTAATTATAATAACAATTGTAATGCGGAAAACAAAGTAAAAGGCACGGTAAAAAAATTTTTACGAGGAAACCACAAATGCAGAAAAACCCCGGAACCTAGTCCAGTTTTGAAACTCTCTGAAAAAGTGGGGGTCTAACAACCTCACCCAATATTTCGTTTAGGAAATTTGTATAGACAAATTTCAATATAATTCCAAGAGAATCAACTAGACAGTCAGACTCAATCAATGGAAATATATCCAAGAATTGTATCTTTGTTTCACAATGTAATCAGCAAATCAAACAGATAGAAATCCCCGAGCTTGATTATTATGTGAAACAACTTAAACGGTACCAAAGACCGATGTTCAAGTGTCAATCAATTTATATCAACAACCAAATGTTGGATTATCTAATTGATTGAACTACGCACAACCTGTGATATTTTAATTGTATAGAAAATATAATGTGGAAAAGAAATAACACAGACACCAGAAATTTTTTAACGAGGAAACCGCAAATGCAGAAAACTCGGGACCTAGTCCAGATTTGAGCACCATACTGTATTAAGCCGCTACAGACACTATCCTACTTCAAGTTAACTTCAGACTGGAATGTAGTTGAGTCCTAACCAATCTCACATTGATCAAGGTACAATCGCGTTCCTTACTCCTCTGAATCCCAGCAGGACTCTACGCACTTGATTTCCTTAGCTGATCTCACCCACAACTAAGAGTTGCTACTACCCAAAGTCGAATACTTGATAAACCAATCTGTCTCACACAGAAAAGTCTATTGAATAGATAAATATGTCTCCCACAGAAATACCTATGAGTTTTGTTCCTTCTTTTGATAAATCAAGGTGAACATGAACCAATTGATATACCAGACTTATATTACCGAAGAACAACCTAGTAATATCAATCACCTCACAATAATCTTAATCATATGGTAGCGAAACAAGATATTGTGGAATCAAAAACGATGAGATGAAGATGTTTGTGACTAATTTTTATCTTGCCTATCGGAGATTAAATCTCGAGCAAATCTTAAAGAAGATAGTACTCAATACGATAGAGAACAGCAAGATCAGAACATGCAACTACAGAGAAAATAGTTGGGTTTGGCTTTAGAATCCCAATAAAGTCTTAAAGTCGTTAACCTATAATGGTTTTAGAAAAACCTAGGTTAAAAGAGAATCGACTTTAGTCGCAACTAGTATCACACATGAGGTGTGGGGATTAGGTTCCCCAATTACTAGAGTTCTCCTTTATATAGTCTTCAAATCAGGGTTTGCAATCAATGTTACCTATACTTTGCTGTCGGTAGACGATTAGTGGCGAAGCTGCTAATGGAGGCTACGAACGAACACCAGCTGCTACAGACGAAGCAATGACGAACGAATAAAAAAAAAGGGTTGATGCCTTTTTATACACGCACGCTTTGTAGAAACCTAATGAGGGAAGGTTTCCTTCTTCGGTTTGGACACACAAAGAAGGAGTAATGGGCCCGCCACACCGACGCCCCATGGACATACCAATGTTGCATGGTCCTGTCGTCGATTGGATCCTCCTGGTAAGTTCATCTCTTTCGTCCCTATTTCATCTTGTATGTCACCATCCATTGCTTACCCCACAATAGCGTCGCTATTACGTGCTAAGCAGGGGACTTAATGTTGATGGTGGTTTTTAGCCTAGGGTCAAAATTGTAAAACCTGTATCTTAATACGCTGTCGTCCTGCAAAGTAATAAAGGCCATTTGAAAGTAACGAGTGCTCAAACCTCTTTATTTACACATGTATTGAACAACTCAGTATATATGAAATTCATTCAGAATGGTGCGCACAATAGTAATCCCAAGTATTCTGTGAATTCTAATTTATGCCAGCATTATTAACTAATGCATGACTCGCCTGATATTTTTTTCGTGTTATGTTCCTAATAGAACTCTCAATACTGACATGCATGACGATCAATGCTCACTCTCAGCAGAGTAGCATGAATCTCCCGAAGTGTTAGTATTGGGATCTGGACAAAAATACTCATACGAGTTACATCTCTCTGACAAAGAGTTTGATGTGTTCACACTTTTAATTAAAGTTGGCGTGACTGAACACACATTTATTCTTAAAGAAAATCTAGACTGTTAATGTCAGTCTCAGAAACAATCACGGCCACACAACTTGGCCGCATGATTTAACAAGCATAGCTTACTCCTAATAGAATTAGGCAATCACCGCAGTGACTACCGGCGGGCCCACTAGTGCCCCAGACGATCGAGTCCCATTCCCTCAGCCGCGAAGTGCTTTGAACGTCGATCCCAAACATGGGTGATCGCGCTGTGAAAGAATGGCTTGAACGAGCTAAGACCGTAAAAAACGATCTCAAGAGTCATCATATCCGTCCAACTTCTCCAGCATAGTTGGACGGATTAGATCGCATTCCAAACGATCAAGGAAATGCCAATGCGTTCACCACTGGCCCAATATTATCCCTTACTAATCGACTTTCTCATGGGAGTTGATAGCACACCAAGTCGTTCGATTGAACTAGAGTATACATGGATGCTTTGAAGCCCTAATCAGTGTTTGCGGCAACACATTATTGCCGCAAATCGATCACAATTGTCCAACTTTGCCATCCTTGTTGGACGACCGAGATCTTCCCTGGAATGATCAAAGAGGCTCCAGCATGGTCATTGGCGGCCCCACTTTCCCATTGGACGATCGACTTTCCTATGGCAAGCCTATAGGGTGCTCGACCGCTTGAAAAAACTTGAGCAGACGTGTTGTGTTCAAAAACCCTAATTTAGGTCACGACAGTACATAACTGTCGCAAATTGATCACAACCATCCAACTTCTCCAGCCTAAACGAGCGGCATAGATCTAGATTTAAGTGATCCCGAAGGTGTTAACGTAATCACCATGGACCCACATTTACACATGATTGACAGGTCTATGAAAACTAGGGCTCAATGCCTCGAAATGCGCTCCCAAAGAGGGGTGGATCACACGGATTCCTCAATCCTAAAGTTGCGTCAATGGCAGTATGCAACTGCCGAAAACCATCTCGTCCATCCGACTTTGCTAACCTAGTTGGATGGTATGGATTTTTTTTTCGAAAACAAGCAAAGCAACATTGTAAAAACCGGTCATCCCTCTTCCACATGAGGCGATCGGCCAAATAATGACTTGACTGTGGGGTCCTCAAACGATCACCCAAAGGTGGTCGATCATGATGTCTTCTTTAAGACCCCTATCCGCGACTTATTCAATCAGGCTCTAAAACAATGATGCTTCATACACATCGATTAGTTTGAGCTGCTTAAATGCGATGTTTCATATGCATCGAATACATACAATATTTTATATTGGCCTCATAAACAACTTAGTTGTTTCACCTAATAACGCCATGTTATTCTCAGCTGCGGGTCCCACGACTTGACCCACTTATTCGAGACATCAAACATGTCACAAATTGGGGGATGCTTACTGGGGTATTGGTCTGGCGGTTTACAGCGTGCAGCGTGCAACGCGCCCATTACGAGAACGTGTTAGGAAAAGACGGACGGTTAACAATGATGGAGTAGTGGGTGAAGGTGTGATCACACAATGATCACCACCTCTTATGCAACTACATAACTCCACTACTTAACTTCCTCCACTTCCTACTAGATCAGGGTTGCGCTCTAATGACTTGTTTAAATAGATTTTCAATCTATTTCAAAAGGAGAAGACAAGTGTTATCAATACAAGTAGCCAGAAACCATTTTCTGATACACAAGTCATAAACAGCCACACCTTCATAATTCAACACTCTAATCTCAAACACCTTCTCCGCTTCCCATTCCTAAGATCAACCCTTCTCCTTCACCTTATGACCGAATGAATCTGGAACGGCCATTTCTTGGTTTAGGCCAGAGTCTTATAGATTGATTTCTCGAACCTAAAAGCATTCCCGTGCAGTGCATTTGTTTAGGGTTTGAACTCGTTTCTCATCAACACACCCCAAATTACCAACAAACAGCAAAATCAGTTTTTACCCCAAAACACATGGGTACTCGTACGAACATAATCTTGACCCAACAACAAAGGTACGCAACTGGTCGTATTTTTTACGACAAGACGAAATTTCTATTATGTGAAAATTATCACAAGATTTTTTGGCTCAATAAATTTTATATCTCCATATACAAATAATTTAGAGCACACAACATAGTTGCAACGAAAACAAAAGAAGAACAACATCAGACACAACCAAAACTTTAAGCAAAGTTGTATGCAAACAATAGTTTAGCTATGAAGAATAAGAAAATAGCTCAACTAAACAGAGAGCAATTTTTCCAACAGTATACTTGATTATTGACACATCTTACTCAACATGATTTTTATGAGTAAGTTTTCAATCCTTGTTATTAATTGACACAAGTATGAGCTCTAAGCTCATTAAATGAACTGTGTTTACGGTTGGGTATCTTTTTCCTTTCGAATCTAGGAAAGAATTCTTTTTGATGTGATAAATTATCATAAAACTTACTGTCATCATAATACGAGACAAGGTTTGAGTTCTTACCAGAAGAATTTTGAGTGGAGGAAGTTGACAATCTGTTGACGATTTCCTTATAGCCTTCAATTATTACCTTTAGGTTATTTCTCATATCATCATTTTTGCTCCCTTCTTCTGAAACCTTGTTCACATAAAAAGTAGCCATATCTCCCTTCTTGACATAAGTGAATTCCGGATCTCTTCTTAGAAGATTTTTGTTGTCGTCTGTTATGCTTCTGAGCATTTGAGGAACTCATTGAACTGACTTTCCTGGTAGAATACACAGGGCGAGTACTGAAACCAATTGGTTTAGACATACGAATGTAAATTACACCTTTGAGGATTAAGTCTAAGGTGTGTTGAAGTCGAACACATGAATTGTTATTCAACCTAAAGTTTCTCTTTTGCTTAACATGCCCTTTTGAATCACAAAAGAGACATACTTTCTGATCACGAGGGTAATTAGATAGTACAGACTTAACATCATCGTTTGAAGAGTTCTTCCTTCCATGTGATGTGGAACAACCTTGGTTAGAGGAAGCTATAGGCACGTCTTTTCCGATAGGAAGGGATTCCGATTTTACTTCTGAAATTGGAACTCTCTCATTTTCAAAAGAAGTAGATGGTATAAAGGAATTTTTGGAACATCCTTGAATCAAGAGTTTACTCAAGCGATGTTCAATTTCCAAAGCATCCTTTTTGAGGCTTGCCTCAAGTAAGATACGTGAAGACTGAACTTCAACATTTTTGGAATCGTAGTCTCTTACTATACCGAGAAGAACATTGACATTGTTTTTCAACCGATTAAATCTATCAGCTTGGATTCTAACAAGATTTAGAATCAGTTCACTCTCTTCAGCTGTTTCTCTTTTATCAACGGAGATAGATTCTTTTGTCTCGTTAGAACATTGGGTTCTTCTATATTTGAGATTGACGAATCTTTCTCTTTGATAGACATTGTCGAGACAGAGTTTTTGTTTCTGGTGACGCGTTTGACAGAGATATTACTATTGTCCATATAGTCAGATCGCTACAAACACATTCTTATAAGGTCTTAAACGTGTTTGCCCGCTCTGATACCAATTGAAAAAGCGGGGCTCTAACAACCACACCCAATATTTCGCTTAGAAATCTGTATGGACAAACTCCAATATACTTTTTAGAGAATCAACTAGACAGTCAGACTCAATCTTATAAAAAGTATATCCAAGAGTTATATCTCAATTTTTCGATTCAATACTTACTCAAGCAAATAGAAATTTGCGAGTCTAATTGAATACAAAAGAAATCACTTGAACGGTACCAAAGACCAATGTTCAAGTATCAATCAATTTCAATCAACAACCAGAGGTTGGATTTACCAGTTGATCGATTCAACACACAATGTGTGGTATTTCAATTATATAAAAAAATATAATGCGGAAAAGAATTAACACAGACACCAGAAGTTTTGTTAACGAGGAAACCGCAAATACAGAAAACTCCAGGACCTAGTCCAGATTGAACACACACTGTATTAAGCCGCTACAGACACTAGCCTACTACAAACTAACTTAGGTCTGGACTGTAGTGGAACCCCAACCAATCTCACACTGATCCAAGGTACAATTGTGCTCCTTATGTCTCTGATCCCAGCAGGATACTACACACTTGATTCCCTTGGTTGATATCACCGCCAACTACGAGTTGCTACGACCCAAAGTCGAAGAATTTAATAAACAAATTTGTATCACACGGAAAAGTCTACAGGAATAGATAAATATGTATCCCACAGAAATACCTACGAGTTTTGTTCCGTCTTTTGATAAATCAAGGTGAAAAGGAACCAATCGATAACCCGAGCTTATATTACCGAAGAATAGCCTAGAATTATCAATCACCTCACAATAATCTTAATAGACTAGCGAAACAAGATATTGCGGAATCACAAACGATGAGACGAAGATGTTTGTGACTACTTTTTTATCTTGCCTATCGGAGAAATTAATCTCAAGCCAATCTTACAATTATACTCAAATACGATAGAAACATCAAGATCAAATCACGCAACTACAGAGAAAATAGTTGGGCCTGGCTTCACAATCCCAATGAAGCCTTTAATTCGTTAACCTACAGGGTCTCGATAGAAACCTAAGGTTAAAGGAGAATCGACTCTAGATTACAACTAGTATCACACATGAGGTATGGGCATTAGGTTTCCCAGTTGTTAAAGTTCTCCTTTATATAGTCTTCAAATCAGGGTTTGCAATCAATGCTACCTTGGTAATAAAGCATTCAATATTCACCGTTAGATGAAAACTTGATTAGATTCAATCTAATATCTTTCAACCGTTAGATCGATCTTATCTTGTTATACACAAATGAAATGTAACTTCATTTAGGTTTGAGTAATCGTACCTAAACGTGTACAAGTCGTTGGTTCAACGGTAGTTAACCATAGGTTAGCCATATGAGCACTTTCATATCAACCTTATTCTTCTTTAACACAACTAGTTCAAACGACTCAAATGAACTAGTTAGAGAGTTGTTCAATTGCTTATATCTCATAGAAGTATACAAGACACGATCGAAACAAAATCAGTTTTGATTCACTCGAATCGATTCATGAACATTATAGCCACGGTTTGCAAAGATTGCATTCCTTAAAGCATAAATGTAATAGTTCACGAATTAAATTGTTTTAGAAAATAACCTACTTAAGTACGCATACTCGTACGCGGATTTAAGTACCCGGACTAAGTTTGTTTTCAGTTCATAAACTCCAGCAGAAATTTACGGGATATGAACTTCCGGCAGTACGCGTACTGGTAGGCGGACTTTAGTTCCGGTTATCCTGAGCAGCAAAGTACGCATACTTTGGTTCAAGGATATTGGACTTACACACATATGAGTTGTCTCACA
Source organism: Papaver somniferum (assembly GCF_003573695.1). NCBI lineage: Eukaryota > Viridiplantae > Streptophyta > Magnoliopsida > Ranunculales > Papaveraceae > Papaver > Papaver somniferum. The sequence goes on from NC_039360.1 coordinate 194,910,916, forward strand.
ATGTTTATATCCAACCATGGTTATGTATTCTAAACTCTCATTTCAATCATTGAAACATTCTTAGAGGACGTTATATAGTTGTTGTTCATAAACTATTTTTCGTCAAAGCGATTTTCAAGTAATTGAAACTAATATGACTTTCATCACTAGTGAAGACGAACTTGGCCAAAGCGAAAGCTTACTAACACATATTTCAAGAAATAGATAAGCGAGATAAACTCAGCTCGAAATAGTACATGTGTATAATCATAATCTATATAGCAATACGACTTTTATCTCAAGATAGGAGATAAAGTATACTTTTGAGTGACAAATAAGTTCAAGTCTCCACATACCTTTTTGTCGACGAAGTTATAACAGTTCCTTGAGTAGTTCGAGACTTAGATATTAGTAGACCAGAAATCAAGACTTATAGTTTTGGAAACTAAACTTGAAAAACAAGCTTGAGATAGCAACGCTTGCGAGTTCGACCGAGCAGTGCTCTAACAATAATGTTTGCTTGGATGTGCGAGTTACTGATCTCTTGAATGGTAGGCGTCCTCCGGTCATTTATTTGTTCCTCGGGTTTTTCCATCCAAGTTGAAGGCATGGTATGTTTTCGCACTGTAAGGGTTGTCTCCAAATCTTCAAATTGCATCTTGGAGGCTAGGGTTGCTAAGCAATAAGCATGTCGGTTATCGGCGCATCCTGTGCGTATGACTGTAGCTTCAGCAAAGTGAGTCATCAACTTTTGCGCCTCAGCCCTATATGGAGCTAGGCTTGCCTCCTTAAGGGAGTATATTTCGCTCATCTGATTCACTAATAATTTCGAGTCCCCTCTTATTTCAAGATGCAAGGCACCAGCTTGTTTAACCAATGATAATCCTAACTCGACAGAGTTGTTGTTGCATACGTAAGCTAGTTTGAATGAATGCTAAAAGACTTCACCAGTTGGGGACACCAGGACGACTCCTGCTCCTCCGGTACTCACTACAAGAAAGTTAACCTGTTGTAGCACCCAATGGTTATGGCATAAACCCCTACTAGTGCCGCGATAACCTATGTATTAAGAAGTCTATTGATGCACCCGCTCTTTATTGCTGCAACAAGAGATTATACTTTTTTTCCACACTCTTTTCATATTATTGCAACAGTTGTGTGGCAAAAGTTTCATTTTGCAGCAGTAAGTTATAGCTTTTAGCTGCACCTGAAAAGTACTGTGACTAGAAATTTGGTTTTGCAACACCTATATTGAAGGTGTGACAATATATGGTGTATCAATATGTAGATTTTCTTCCTCGACAAATCAAACTTCTGGGAATTCTCCGGGTATGTCTTCTTGTGTTGTAGTATCATCTTCCTTGGAAAGGGTACGAGCAAATCTGCGACTGCTTGCCCTTTTATTTCTTGTAGGGACACACAAGCTATATCAAACTCTGGTATATAGAGTAACCATTTTGATGTTCTTCCTATGAGTGCTAGCTTTGACAATAGAAACATTATGGGATCGTCCTTAGCCACCAGTATCACTTTATTGGCTAATAGGTAATGTCGAAACTTCTGGATAGCATAGTGATGAGCACGAAAGTGCGACACATTTTCACCCGTAAATACATTAACTGGGACTCATTTTATCACTAATAAACTTGTTTGTAGGTATTTTTAGGAAATAAACGTTTTTGGAAGAATCGGCTCGAAAAAAATGCTAAATGCACCTCCTAAAGGACATTTGCTAAGGGGTACCCCATGGCTATTTAACACCCACCTGCTAAGGGGAACCCTAATTTTTATTCGCACTCCCGGATTGGATAAGGGGAGGTCATCTTCAACCTTTTTGAATTTGAAAAATGGCGGGAATTTTTGGCAAGAGAAGAACAGAATTAGGGTTCATCGTTTGGGTGTGTTTCAAGGAGATTCAATGGCTGAAACTGCTGGGGATGACTTGAATCAGACTAACAAGAGTGGTATGGTCTTCAGAATCAGCTGGATTTGGCTGGAAAATCGTGTGGAAGCAAAAACATGGCAGCCTTTCTTCATCGTTCAAATACTGGTTTTTAGCGGGAAAATATATCTTTCACCTGCGTTGATTTTTCATGAGATTCAGTTAGAGAGTTTCATGGGAATCAGTTGGTACCTACCTGTTTGACCAAGACAGGCTTGGTAATGGGATTAGTTTCGACAAAATGGGTTGAACACGTGTATTTTCTACACAACAGGGCACGGGTTTGAAAAGGAAATATTCACGGGTTTCTGCGAGTAATTTTGGAAGATTTAGTTGGATATTTTCGAGGGATTCAGACAAGTTTTCTTTTACTTACCATGTACACACGATGTTTACGTGTTTTGGAGAAGAAAAACTCTGTCATTTTGGTGTTTGTTTTAGAAAAGGGAAGAAAATAAATCTCGGGATTTATCTGCTGTATTTTTTTGGAAGGTTGGAGTGTGGGAAGACCGAGTATTTCTCTGACTAAACGTGTACACGACGTGTTTCGATAGATTTCAGCTACATCCGAAACGTGATAATGGAGAGAAAAAAATAAAATGGGAATATTATTTCGGAAAATTGCAGAGAGTGAATGAGAAAGATTTTTGAGTTATTGTCGATATTTGGAGGAACTGTTGAGTATATAAGGAGTGTTGTGGACTCATAGAAGATTATCGAGAGTTTGGGGAGAAGAATAGAGAGTTGCAGAGCAACTTCTCTGTTGCTGCAGAGAAGAATAAGAAGAAGAAGAACATTTGACGCCTACTGATTATCGCAGAGAACTGTCGTTTATAAACAGTACTCGTAACAGTTAGTTTGGCACGCTAATTTTGAATTTGCAACAACTCTTGTAATGGTGACCTCTGTAACGCATATACAGCGTTGAAGATTCATTGTATTATTAGTTTTCTTCAATAAAAACACCATTTGAGCTATGCATTATATTTTTGAGTGTGTTCTGATCATGAGAAGCTAAACCCCGACACTGGGTCGACGGAGGAAGACGAATTCCATACATAGGTGATTTTATTTTATTCTCTATTTTACTTTTGCACTAATTAAAATAGAATTATGATTTTGATTAATTAGTTATCATTTTATTTGATAGGTCATGCTTTCTTACATGTTTGATGTCCCATGCTTACGATTTATAACTAATATTTTGAGAATCTACCTTGGCGAAATCAGAGTTTATGTTGTTTTATTTGTTGAGCGATAATTGTTGAGAATAAATAATCGAGCCTTATGTTATGAATTCGGTAGAATCCTAGACCCAGTAACTCTCACCTTTGTTTATTATTTTATTTAAACCTTTAAATTTAATCTTCACAAGTCTCAGAGTTCGAATCTTTATTACTACAACAAATCAAAAACCTCATCAATTTGGCGTCGCCGACGCGGATTTGTTTTTAGCTCAAGTTTTAGGTTTATTTTTTTATTTTGTACAACATTTTATTTCATTTTAGATTTTTTTTTCCTTTTTATGCGCTTCTTTTTGTATTTATTTTCAGGGAATTTTTGAGGATGATGACTTCTTCCGAGGAGACGTCACCTAAGATGACATTGGCAGAATATAAACGTAGAAATTCAAATCAGCAGGCATCCTCATCTGAGATGACGCTTGCTGAATATAAGCATAGGAAACGGTATGGAGTTTCTGATCCACATGAGGTAAGTGAAGAATCCTCGCTAATGATATGTGAGAAGTATTACAAATGCACACCACTTAGTTTGGAACAAAGATTGAGAATTCTGGAATGCCAAAGATTATTTAATGATGATGATGATCAGTCTTGTAGTGACTCTCTGTTCCAGACAGAATTTGTAGATGACCCTGTGGATGATTGTGTAGATGATTTTCCTAATTCCATAGATGAATCCATCCCACAAGATAATTCACCCAACTTAGAGGTTGTTTCTAGACCCCTAGACTTCCAAAAGTTGCCTAATTTAGGGTTAGAATTGCGTGCTTCTAAAGTGTTGTTGGATTACTTTGCATCTAAGTACCCAGAGAACTTGCCTATTCCTGATATCGTGCATGAACCAATTAATATTTCCCCAGTCCCAATAGTATCCCCATATTTTGTTCTATACTCACTTCCATGTGAAGTAAAAACTAGGTTTGGGGGTAATCCTCTATTTCAGACAGTTTCAATGTCACCGTATTTTCATAGCATAATTGTGAAGTTGTCCGTTTGTAAATACTGTATTTTGGGTTGATCCCCAAATTTTCAGGCTGTTAATTTTTGGGGATCCATTTCTGTACATTCCAGCAGGTATATTTATTTTATTTTTACTTTGGTTTACTTTTTGCATTTCCCATCTTAATATTTGCGTTGGATGACTCAATTACATTGAGGACAATGTAATGTTTAAGTGTGGTGGAGAGGTTAACTTTTTACTTTATTTTTTCAGGAAATTCCTTGCAAATCATGACCAGCTGTGTAGCGGGTCTGTTCCTTTTTCTTGCATGTTATGACCAGCTGTGTAGAGGGTCTAAAAAAAATTAAATTAAACAAAATGAAAAAATAACAAAAAAATAATAATAACTTGATTGTTAGGGTTATGCCCAGCTGTGCAGCGGGTTTAAAAAAATATGACCAGCTGTGTAGCGGGTCTCTTTATCTTTATCTTATTATATGACCAGCTGTGTAGCGGGTCTCTCATTCTCTCTTATTATATGACCAGCTGTGTAGCGGGTCAATTTTCTGTTTTGCTCGAGGACTAGCAAAATGTAAGTGTAGGGGAATTTGATGAGCACGAAAGTGCGACACATTTTCACCCGTAAATACATTAGCTGGGACTCATTTTATCACTAATAAACTTGTTTGTAGGTATTTTTAAGAAATAAACGTTTTTGGAAGAATCGGCTCGAAAAACTGCTAAAGGCACCCCCTAAAGGACATTTGCTAAGGGGTACCCCATGGCTATTTAGCACCCACCTGCTAAGGGGCACCCTAATTTTTATTCGCACTCCCGGATTGGATAAGGGGAGGTCATATTCAACCTTTTTGAATTTGAAAAATGGCGGGAATTTTTGGCAAGAGAAGAACAGAATTAGGGTTCATCGTTTGGGTGTGTTTCAAGGAGATTCAATGGCTGAAACTGCTGGGGATGACTTGAATCAGACTAACAGGAGTGGTATGGTCTTCATAATCAGCTGGATTTGGCTGGAAAATCGTGTGGAAGTAAAAACATGGCAGCCTTTCTTCATCGTTCAAATACTAGTTTTTAGCGGGAAAATATATCTTTCACCTGCGTTGATTTTTCACGAGATTCAGTTAGAGAGTTTCATGGGAATCAGTTGGTACCTACCTGTTTGACCACGATAGGCTTGGTAATGGGCTTAGTTTCGACAAAATGGGTTGAACACGTGGATTTTCTACACAACAGAGCACGGGTTTGAAAAGGAAATATTCACGGGTTTCTGCGAGTAATTTTGGAAGATTTAGTTGTATATTTTCAAGGGATTCAAACAAGTATTCTTTTACTTACCATGTACACACGATGTTTACGTGTTTTGGAGAAGAAAAACTCTGTCATTTTGGTGTTTGTTTTAGAAAAGGGAAGAAAATAAATCTTGGGATTTATCTGCTGTATTTTTTTGGAAGGTTGGAGTGTGGGAAGACCGAGTATTTCTCTGACTAAACGTGTACACGACGTGTTTCGATAGATTTCAGCTACATCCGACACGTGATAATGGAGAGAAGAAAATAAAAAGGGAATAATATTTCGGAAAATTGCAGAGAGTGAATGAGGAAGATTTTTGAGTTATTGTCGATATTTGGAGGAACTGTTGAGTATATAAGGAGCGCTGTGGACTCATAGAAGATTATCGAGAGTTTGGGGAGAAGAATAGAGAGTTGCAGATCAACTTCTCTGCTGCTGAAGAGAAGAAGAAGAAGAATAAGAACGTTTGACGCCTATTGACTGTCGCAGAGAACTGTAGTTTATAAACAGTACTCGTAACGGTCAGTTTGGCACGCTTATTTTGAATTTGCAACAAATCTTGTAACGGTGACCTCTGTAACGCATATACAGCGTTGCAGATTCATTGTATTATTAGTTTTCTTCAATAAAAACACCATTTGAGCTATGCATTATATTTTTGAGTGTAGTCTGATCATGAGAAGCTACACCCCGACACTGGGTCGACGGAGGAAGACGAATTTCATACCAGGGTGAATTTATTTTATTCTCTATTTGACTTTTGCACTAATTAAAATAGAATTATGATTTTGATTAATTAATTATAATTTTATTTGATGGGTCATGCTTTCTTACGTGTTTGATGTCCCATGCTTACGATATATAACTAATATTTTGAGAATCTATCTTGGCAAAATCCGAGTTTATGTTGTTTTATTTGTTGAACGATAATTGTTGAGAATAAATAATTGAGCCTTATGATATGAATTCGGTGGAATCCTAGACCCAGTAACTCTCTCCTTTGATTATTATTTTATTTAAACCTTTAAATTTAATCTTCACAAGTCTCAGAGTTCGAATCTTTATTACTACAACAAATCAAAAACCTCATCACATAAGTTAGTGACAAACATGCCCTCTCGACCTTGGTATATCGTAACTCTGCGTCCCTTAATGTGCGACTGAGGTAGTATATGAGCCATTTAGTCCTCATGTCATCTTCTTTGAGCCAAGAGTGCTCCTATGGTGACATCGTTGATTGTGGTATACAAGATCAGTGGTTTACATGAAGTTGGAGAATTCATGATAGCATGTGACAACAACAATTGTTGAATTTTACGAAACGCTTCTTATTATGTAGATGACCAGTTAAAGTTTGCTCCCTTCTTTAATAGAGGCGTGAATGAAGTGGCGAATTTCCAAACCCGGAATAAAGCGTCGGATGAAGCTCTTAAGCTCTCTCGCAGTTCACAACGGAGGCATAGTGGTGATTGCTTGCGTCTTGGTCGGATCCACCTTAATTCCTTCTAAGGTTACCTGGAATCCGAGGAACTTACCGTATGAGACACCAAAGGCGCATTTAAGAGGATTCATCTTTAACAAATATTCGTGGAATCTTTTGAAAACTTTCCGTTAGGCATCCAGGTGAATTGCCCTGGTTTTAGATTTTACCATTACATCATCAACATAGTCTTCTACTTGTTTATACGCCATGTGGTGGAAGATTGTTGTCATGGTTCTTTGATAGGTATCCCAGGCATTCTTCAATCCAAATGGCATCACTTTCTAGTATAAATTCTTGATCGGAGTTTTCGTCTTTCTCGCATCGTAGTCATATATCTTTATTTTGTTGTAACCGTTGTAGCCGTCCACGGAGGAGAACATACCATTTTCACTGGTGGTTTCTACGAGCATTTCGATGTTTGGAAGCGGGAAATCATCCTTGGGACAACATTTATTCGGATTTTTGAAATTCACGCAGTACCTTATTTGACCGTTTTTCATTTAATAGGGACAACATTATCTATCCATGTCGGGTGTTGTATAGGCTTGATGAAACCTGCTGCAAGTAACTTTTAGATCTCGATTTCGACCTGCTCTTCAACCTCATGCCTAAATTGTCCGGGTTGTTGTTTGACTGGTTTAGAGCCAATGGTGATGTGTAGATGATAAGTGGCCAACTTTTCGTCTAGCCCCGACATTTTTTCGTAAGTCCGATCGAAGACATCTTTATATTCTTTGAGAAAGTTGACAAGTCTGGAATTTTCTTTTGGTGACAGGGCTGAGCTGATGGAGACAAGTCTCAGAGTTTCTTTTGTTCTTAAATTAATAGTCTCCAACGCGTCAGTAGTAGCGTAAGTGTCGTTGTGCAGTTTCCATGGTGCATCCTGGATCTCTTCATCTTGTGCTCTTTGCTACGGGTGCATATTTCTGGGAAAGGATATTATGATATTCTTCATTGATCTCCCCTATTAATTTCTAACGACGGTGGAGATAGACTACCTCCCTACATTATTATAACTAGTCACAAATTTGTGACCTCTCTTATCATGTGGATGGTTTGCGGAGTTGATGAATCCGCACTCGTGGTGAAAAAGCGGGGGTCTAACAAACACCCAATATTTCGCTTAGCAATATGTATCGACAAACTCCAATATACTTTTAAGAGAATCAAATAGACAGTCAGACCCAATCTTAATAAAAAGTATATCAAGGAGTTATATCTCAATTTCTCGATTCGATATCAAGCAAATAGAAATCTGCGAGTATAATTGAACACAAGAGAAATTAACCTGAACGGTATCAAAGACCAATGTTCAAGTATCAATCAATTTCAATCAACAACCAAAGGTTGGATTTACCGTTTGATCGATTCAACTCACAACCTGTGATATTTCAATTATATAACAAAATATAATGCGGAAAAGAAATAACACAGAAACCAAAAGTTTTGTTAACGAGGAAACCGCAAATGCAGAAAAATCCCGGGACCTAGTCAAGATTGAACCCACAATATATTAAGCCGCTACAGACACTAGCCTACTACAAACTAACTTTGGTCTGGACTGTAGTTGAACCCCAATCAATCTCACACTGATCCAAGGTACAATTGCGCTCCTTACATCTCTGATCCCATCAGGATACTACGCACTTGATTCCCTTAGCTGATTTCACCTAAAACTAAGAGTTTCTACGACCCAAAGTCGAAGACTTTAATAAACAAATATGTATTGCACAGAAAAGTCTACAGGAATAGATAATTCTGTCTCCCACAGAAATGCCTACGAGTTTTGTTCCATCTTTTGATAAATCAAGGTGAACATGAACCAATCGATAACCCGAACTTATATTCCCGAAGAACAGCCTAGAATTATCAATCACCTCACACTAATCTAAATCGACTAGCGAAACAAGATATCGCGGAATTACAAACGATGAGACGAAGAATTTGTGACTACTTTTCTATCTTGCCTATCATAGAAATCAATATTAAGCCAATCTTAATATTGTACTCAAATACGTTAGAAACAGCAAGATAAGATCACGCAACTACATAGAAAATAGTTGGGTCTGGCTTCACAATCCCAATGAAGTCTTTAAGTCGTTAACCTACAGGGTCTCGATAGAAACCTAAGGTTAAAGGAGAACCGACTCTAGCTTACAACTAGTATCACACATGAGTTGTGGGGATTAGGTTTCTCAGTTGTTAGAGTTCTCCTTTATATAGTCTTCAAATCAGGGTATGCAATCAATGCTACCTTGGTAACAAAGCATTCAATATTAACCGTTAGATGAAAACCTGATTAGATTCAAGCTAATATCTTTCAACTGTTAGATCAAACTTAGTTTATTATACACACATGAAATGTAACTTCATTTAGGTTTGAGTAACCGTACCTAAACGTGTACAAGTCGTTGGTTCAACGGTAGTTAACCATAGGTTGGCCATATGAGCACTTTCATATCATCCTTATTCATCTTTACCACACCTAGTTCAAATGACTCAAATGAACTAGTTAGAGAGTTGTTCAATTGCTTAGATATCATAGAATTATACAAGACACAATCGAAACCAAAACAGTTTTGATTCACTCAAATCGATTCATGAACATTATAGCCAAGGTTTGCAAAGATTACATTCCTTAAAACATAAATGTCTTAGTTCACGAATTAAACCGGTTTTAGAAAATAAACTACTTAAGTACGCATATTGGTACGCGGACTTAAGTATCCGGATTAAGTTTGTTTTCAGTTCACAAACTCCAGCAGAAATTCACGGGATGTGAACTTCAGGCAGTACGGTTATCCTGAGCAGCAAAGTACGTATACTTTGGTTCAAGGATATTAGACTTACACACATATGAGTTGTCTCACAATGTTTATATCCAAACATGGTTATGTATTCTAAACTCTCATTTTAATCATTGAAACATTCTTAGAGGACGTTATATAGTTGTTGTTCACAAACTATTTTTCGTCAAAGTGATTTTCAAGTAATTGAAACTAATATGACTTTCGTCACTAGTAAAGATGAACTTGGCCAAAGCGAAATCTTACCAACACATATTTCGAGAAATAGATAAGAGAGATAAACTCAGCTCGAAATAGTATATGTGTATAATCATAGTCTATATAACAATTCGACTTTTGCCTCAAGATAGGAGATAAAGTAGACTTTTGAGTGATGGATAAGTTCAAGTCTCCACATACCTTTTTGTCGATTAATTTCCACCAGTTCCTTGAGTATTTCTTCGTCTTTGCATGATTAACACCGTGGAGTCTAGAGCTCAAGTACACTTTCTATCCTAGTACGAGACTTAGCTATTAGTAGACTACAAATCAAGACTTATAGTTTTGGCAACTAAACTTAACAAACAAGCTTGGGATAGCAACGCTTGCAAGTTCGACCGAGCAGTGCTCTAACAATCTCCCCTTTGTCAGTTTTAGTGACAAAAATATCAATACATATGGAATACGAAATTAAAAAACTTTGCAGCTTCTCTTCCACATGCATGATCCTCTTGGTTCTTCAAGATTACTCGAAATCTTCGTCACTTCCAAGTACTCCAATGATTCCAAAGGTTGTAAGTCCAGCATCATTGTTGTTGAAAATTCGTAGCCATAACAATGAGAAAACAAAAGCTCTCAATCATTGTTACACATTGTCATAATATTATTACACATCATCAAATTTCAATTGCATCACAACTTCGACAACAATACTATGGTGATATGTATCACTTCTCCTTAGTCAATATTCCATCTCACATGGAAACCACTCACCCTTACATAATGATCCGAAAACCATATGTATTTGTAGTTTGAACTTCACATTAATTCTCCCCCTTTTTGTCAATAAAATTGGCAAAGGTACGAAAACTAGTGGGATCCTCATGAAATTTCCGTAGAGACACTTCATGACCAAAAGAAAGTACATATCAACTTTTAGATGCAATCAAATAGCTGAAGCTGAATGCATTCATCAAGGAGTTTATAAAGATACAAGATAACCCCTATAGTATTCCACATCCGCATTCCCCACAAAGATTTGGCAATTAAGAACTCTCCCCCATAAAATGTCATTATCGAGAGAACAAAAAGAGCGACATACTTTCACAAGAAAAGAAGGATTTCTTTGGACAATAAATCTCATAAGAATATGAATTTGTATCCAAAATACTCAATTAAATTAACCACAAGAGAACCCATGATTAATTTAATCGGAGATGCTCAACATAAGAAAACTTACGGATCCGCACAGTATAAAAAAATGAATCAGGGAAGATCAATACTGCGGAATAAACAAGTATTCATTCTATTTTCCATCACTATTTGCACAATGACATACAATAGACATAATCCTTGTAAACAAAATCTCATCCTTTCTTCCATCAATATTTGCATAATGACACAAAAGACTTTACTTTTGTTTGTCAAAAGTTCATTCAATCCTTTATCAATACTTGCATATCGACATACGAAAGACTTAACTTTTGACCACGTATGGGACAATCATAGTTCACGTACGCAAACACACATGTCCCATAACAAATTGCAATATATAAAACATAAAGATTAATAGTGCAAAAATCATCTTCCAAACAAACTTTAGAATTTAAGCAAATAAATCTAAAAACATTGAAGATGAAAATTGTTGGAATAGTTATTTGTAATAACAATAATGGCTATTCCAAAATCTAGTTGTTCTTCCTAAAAACACAAGAATAAAATTCTCATAAGAAGATTTCCTAGAAATTGAGACCTCTGAAAAATTCTTTATCGTCCCTGAACTCCTTGTCATCAACAGCCATGGGCACATAAGGTTCGTGAAGAAAGGAGTCAATTACAATAAACCTTTAGGCTGAAGATGTCGAACTAGGGCCTTTTGAATTTCAAGAGTTCTCAAAACACAAGCCTTTATTTGTTGAATCTCCTTTCTTGTCTCCTTCAACTCTTCAAGAACATCAGAAAACTTCTGAGAATTTGAAAGAACAGTTATTGGCTTCCTCACATTCCTTCTTTTCTTTTCAAAGTTGGAGGTAACGGAGATCTTTCTTTTTCCTTCATGATTGATGGCTTAACACTCATATTAACATCTTTTCCATCAGAAGACATGATGCTTGGAGTATCCATAAGCGTACGGATTTGTGAGAGGAAATTACACTTCAGCAAGCAATCTTAAGTTAAAAAAGATTTTCAGGGAAGGAAAAAAGGAATGTAGGGTTATGGAACCTTTATACACTTCAAATGATTCACGTACGTACAACTCATACCCTATAAAAGGCTGAATTGTCAATTTTAACCCTCTTTTATTGATTAAACAGGGAAGACCTTTCCAATATCAATTAGATATGGAAGAATTCCAATTTTGCAAAAACAGGCAAAGCTCAAAAAGAAAAGAAAACAAATTTAAAATCATTTTTCTTTTTCAAAAACCTGTGATGTGCAGAATCTTGTCTCTTTGAATCAGGCACATGAGACAAGATGCACTAACCAACACAATTTAAGTTGTGCCGGGATGAACAATAATCTGTCCATCACATCTTTTTTGAGCGAAATTCATAGAACCATGTTTCTCATAGTTTTTAGACCATAACTTTCTTTCCAATGATCTTGTCTTATCCTTGGAAACTAACTTCTTTGACGAAGATAAAATCTTACATACCTCTGCGGCGTTTTGAACAAGTTTAGGCTTGTTTGCTAATCGATTTGCTCTTCGTTGAAGTTTGTTGACATGTCTCAATTTGTGTTTGTACTTGTAACACTTTGATAGTTCATGACCCTTGAATGAACAATATGAGCATGTCAACGTGGAATATAATTCAGGTATCCGAGATGTGCAAGCTGCTAGACACACAGTAGAACCTGAAAAATTAGACAGAGAGTTTCCAACGAAAAGGTCAATGTTTTCTTCCAGATTGGTTGAGTTCTCTTCTGAAAGAATATCAAGATTGATGTATCTATTGCTACAATTATCAAAATAAATGTTTTCACACAGAAATGCAACACTTGATTTTTCGTCTTCATTAGAATCATAGTTGTCAGACATTTCATCAAGAGTTGCAGCAAGACCTTTGTTCCCAGTGTATTTTTTACGATTTGGATACTCATTTGCAAAATGACCAAAACCTTTACACTTAAATCACTGAGGCATATCCTCGTCATCAGTCTCATCATTATCCCAATTTTTAGGAGGAACACGATTATGGGGCTTAACTAATGACCTGGATTTATCTCTGGAGAACCGTTTACTTCTCTTCAAAAGAAGATCCCTAAACTGTCTAGTAATCAACGAGACTAACTTGTCAAGATCTTCATCTGATGAATCAGCCTCAGAAAAATCATCTTCAGAGATGCAAACACTTTTACTTTTATCAATTAATTTAGTGTTGTTTTGTGCTTTGAAAGCAACATCCTTTCCAGATTTGGATGTATGCTCATGATAAAATATCTTTAGCTTCCCAACCAGAGTATTTCTGGAGAGCGTTGTGAGATTATTTCCATCAACGATGGAATGCTTATTAGAATCGTATCTAGATGGCAATGATCTGAGAATTTTCATCACAATGTCCTTTTCAGGAATAGTCTTACCCAATGCAAAAGATGCATTAACAATTTCAGACACTTTGTGATTAAACTCATCAAATGTTTATTCATCTGCCATACGAAGGTTTTCCCAATCAGAATTTAGGTTTTGAAGCCTAGCTTCTTTTTCACTGGTATTCCCTTCAAATACAGTTTCTAAGATATCCCGGGCTTCTTTAGACTTTGTGAACGTAGTCACATGATGCCGAAGATCTGGGGTAATGGCATGTATGATAACATTTAAGCCGTCATAATTTTTCTTTGCAGCAAGGATTTCTTCTGGACTATGTCTTCCAATATCCTTAGGTATAGATACATCACCTTCTGTATTAACCAGAGGATCATAGCCATTAACAACACGTACCCATGTTTGAAAATCACGAGCTTGAAGAAAAGCACGCATAACGATTTTCCACCATAAGTAGTTTGAGCCATCGAAGACTGGTGATACGTTTGAGGAAATGGAATTCATGTCCATAGAGTCAGATCGCTACAAACACAGACTTATAAGGTCTTTAAACGTGTTTGCCTGCTCTGATACCAATTGAAAAGGCGGAGGTCTAACAACCACACCCAATATTTCGCTTAGAAATCTGTATGGAAAAACTCCAATATACTTTTAAGATAATCAACTAGACAGTCAGACTCAATCTTAATAAAAAGCATATCAAGGAGTTATGTCTCAATTTCTTGATTCATTACTTACTCAAGCAAATAGAAATCTGCAAGTCTAATTGAACACAAGAGAAATTAACTTGAACGTTACCAAAGGCCAATGTTCAAGTATCAATCAATATCAATCAACAACCAAAGGTTGGATTTACCAATTGATCGATTCAACGCACAACCTGTGATATTTCAATTATATAACAAAATATAATGTGGAAAAGAAATAACACAGACACCATAAGTTTTGTTAACGAGGAAACCGCAAATGCAAAAAAAACCCAGGACTTAGTCCAGATTGAACATACAATGTATTAAGCCGATATAGACACTACCCTACTATAAACTAACTTCGATATGGACTGTCGTTAAACCCCAATCAATCTCACACTGATCCAAGGTACAGTTGCGCTCCTTACGTCTCCGATCCTAGCAGGATACTACGCACTTGATTCCCTTAGCTGATTTCACCCACAGCTAAGAGTTGATACGACCCAAAGTCGAAGACTTTAGTAAACAATTTTGTATCACACAGAAAAGTATACATGAATAGATAAGTTTGTCTCCCACAAAAATACCTACGAGTTTTGTTCCGTCTTTTGATAAATCAAGGTGAACAGGAACCAATCGATAACCCGGACTTATATTCCCGAAGAACAACCTAGAATTATCAATCACCTCACAATAATCTTAATCGACTAGCGAAACAAGATATTGCGGAATCACAAACGATGAGACGAAAAGTTTGTGACTACTTTTCTATCTTGCCTATCAGAGAAAGCAATCTCAAGCCAATTTTACGATTATACTCAAATACGATAGAAACAGCAAGATCAGGTCATGCAACTACAGAGAAAATAGTTGGGGTTGGCTTCACAATCCCAATGAAGTCTTAAGTCTTTTACCTACAGGGTCTCGATAGAAACCTAAGGTTAAAGGAGAATCGTCTCTAGCTTACAACTAGTATCACAAATGAGGTGCGGGGATTAGATTTCCCAGTTGTTAGAGTTATCCTTTATATAGTCTTCAAATCAGGGTTTGCAATCAATGCTACCTTCGTAACAAAGTATTCAATATTCACCGTTAGATGAAAACATGATTAGATTCAAGCTAATATCTTTCAACCGTTAGATCGAACTTAGCTTGTTATACACACATGAAATGTAACTTAATTTAGGTTTGAGTAACCGTACCTAAACGTGTACAAGTCGTTAGTTCAACGGTATTTAACCATAGGTTAGCCATATGAGCACTTTCATATCATCCTTATTCTTCTTTACCACAACTAGTTCAAACGACTCAAATGAAATAGTTAGAGAGTTGTTCAATTGCTTAGATATTATATAAGTATACAAGACACAATCGAAACAAAAATAGTTTTGATTCTCTCAATTCGGTTCATGAACATTATAGCCACGGTTTGCAAAGATTGCATTCCTTAAAATATAAATGTCTTGGTTCATGAATTAAACTGTTTTTAGAAAATAACCTACTTAAGTACACATACTGGTACCCGGATTAAGTTTGTTTTCAGTTCACAAACTCCAGCAGAAATTCACGGGATGTGAATTCCGGCAGTACGCGTACTTTAGTTCCGGTTATCCTGAGCAGCAAAGTACGCATACTTTTTTTCAAGGATATTGAACTTACACACATATGAGTTGTCTCACAATATTTATATCCAACCATGTTTATGTATTTTAAACTCTCATTTCAATCATTGAAACATTCTTAGAGGACGTTATATAGTTGTTGTTCACAAACTATTTTTTGTCAAAGCGATTTTCAAGTAATTGAAACTAATATGATTTTCTTCACTAGTAAAGATGAACTTGGCCAAAGCGAAAGCTTACGAACACATATTTCGAGAAATATATAAGCTTGATAAACTCAGCTCGAAATAGTACATGTGTATAATCATAGTCTATATAGCAATACGACTTTTATCTCAAGATAGGAGATAAAGTAGACTTTTGAGTGATAGATAAGTTCAAGTCTCCACATACCTTTTTGTCGATGAAGTTCCACCAGTTGCTTGAGTAGTTCTTCGTCTTTGCATGATGAACACCGTGGAGTTTATAGCTCGACTACAGTTTCTATCCTAGTCCAAGACTTAGCTATTAGTAGACTAGAAATCAAGGCTTATAGTTTTGGAAACAAAACTTGACAAACAAGCTTGAGATAGCAATACTTGCGAGTTCGACCGATCAGTGCTCTAACACGTGGGATGAAGCCTTCCCCTGATAATTCTTTCACGGTGTGAGTTGGTGACTCATTCGAATTTGAGGCTCAATCAGGCAATGATGTATTGTAGATCTTGTTGGGCGGGAAAGTCGCATCGTTATCCGGCTGAAAGAGCTCAACATCATATATTGGGGCAGAAGGCGATGGAGATGTTGTAATACATACCATTTCCCCTTTTGGTACTGCTTTTGTAATACCCTGTGTTTTTAGCATGGCGCATGCTAAAAGATACGCCATAGACCGAGATGAAGCTTCATCCAAAGCTTCTCTGCATAGTAAGATACGTTTGGTCAAGGGACAATATTTGGTGCCAAGTAAGGCACGTCGCATAGGCATATTGGCAAAAGTTCAATCTGGCATCATCTTGATGCATTAGGCCAGTTAGGTAGGTGGTCTTGAGCTTGCAGCGTAATCATTGCGCATTACGAAAGTTATTGGCCTAGAGCCAATATCGCACAATCATTGTGTATCAGACCAGAGAGGGTTGGACGAGAGAATATTTCATAATCATTATGCAATACACCAAAGAGAATGTCGCGCAATCATTGTGCGATAACAAGAACCAATATTGCACAATCACTATGCAATACGGCAGAGTGTGCCAGAAAGGGCTGGCTGGACGAATGTTGCCCAATCATTATGCAGAATCATGCATGCAATCATTGTGATGAACAGTGAAGAAGGCATGTCATTTTGGTCCCTAATTCTAACTTGTAGAAATTCCATTAAGACATATATAGGGAGGGGTACTTGGTTGAAGGTGCATATGCGGACTATGTACCAACTAAGCTTCGTAGCTTAGCCGAAAGAGTATAAATGATGCCTAAGGCTCATTTATAGTCGCGTATCCTTGCAAAAATGGCATTTGATGCTTAGGCATCACTATGCCATGTTGCGGACCCGATGATGCATAATCATTGTGCATCTTGATGGAACGACCTATATGGACTAGGCCATTACCATTTTTGCTAGGCTACGGCCTTCAAACGAGTTGGTTAAGTTTCTGTCCCTTCGTGGATGAACTACGGTCTGTGCTTGATCCCTTTAGAGTAGGGAAGGGTACGTAGTCCGCCGGTCCAGCACGTTGTCGCTCATATCATCTAATTTAGAGATGATTGTGGCACTTTGGCCTCTCATATCATATGTATCGGTAGGTCGATGCAAGAGATGATTGTGGACATACTTGATGAGGCTAGTTGCATTCCATTCCTTGGATGCTCATACTTCCTATCAAGCCGTTTGACTTAGGCATGTACTAATGGCGCATTGGGCATGGCCTAAAAAGTAATCTAGATCGATATGAAAGTTAGCGGAGCTTGCATAAGCCTAAGGGAGATGGAATTAGGCCGTCGATGGCCTATGTGCAAGTCCAAGCATGCCTTATGCCTGGAAAACACTCGGAAGCCAGTGATGCATTCAAGATGCATCGGCCATAGCCTCTATGGCTTTGAACCCTTTGCAGAACAAGGGAAAGTTGGAACGATGTGGAAGCTAAGTTAGTTGTACCATGATCCACGAGCATGCTTGCAAGGGAAAATAGACGTGTATTTTCCGAGCTTTAAGGCCCGGATCGTATCTTTACCATGGCGCATTGGGGGACTTATGGCCTTTGGGGCAACGCGCCAAAGGCGTAATTTTCCGGTCCGTAATAGCTTTGGTGCATTGTTGATAAGTTGAAGGAATAACTTTATTATCATGGAGCCACGAGCGCCCTAATATCATATGATAGTCAGGATCCTTCTTGATAACATGAAATTTCACCTTTAACATGATTGGCCGAATCTGTAGATCTAAACAAATATGTCCATATGTGTCTGCGCAATTACCTTAGAAATCCCTCAACATCGTAGAGTGACGCGTGATTTTGTTTCATGGAACTTGAGCGGTTTTGAGTGTCTCGAGAGTAATGATATTATCTATTACGCCTGTGTCAACAAGGTCTTTCTTGAACTCGAAGTCTCTAATGAGGGAAGTAACATACAAAGGTAGGTTGTGAGTCTTGTGACCTTCTTCGTATATCATTCCTTCTTCAATGAAGGTAACATTATTTATAGCTGGACTGGCCATCGAAAATATCTATGTCTCCGTTAGGGACAGTGTCAGGCTTGTTTTAAAATCTATATGGTTGACTGCATCAAATATTTCCACATGTTGATCTTTCGAAAAGTGTAAAAGCTCGCGTAAGCTCTCGATCAGAGACATTGCTTCTTGATCTACCAGATTGTTCTTAATAGTGAAGATTCTGATACGATGGTATGGGAGGCACCAGTCGAGGGGTTTATCCTCGGTTCTAAGGATTCTGAATCTCTATCAAAATTACTACGATATCCTACTTCATTTGTTAACTTGACAAGTGAATAGAAAAGATCCCTTACCACATATTCAAAGCCTTTCTAGAGTCCTCGCTTGAGATTCTTGTCTCTGCATTAATTCTTCCAGGCCCTCCTCTAGGATATTGTTGGCAGGAACTGAGGTGGTATCAACAACATGAGCGGGGTTACAAATATTGTTGGTGGGTTTGCGTTGTCGTTGGCATAAGAAGCGGGATCGTGGGTGCCACCACTAGTGTTGTTGAGAGAAGTGTTAGGACTGATATTTGTTAAATCTATTCTAAGGATATCCATCTTGACCAGTGAGAGAACTGATTTATATAATCGAGAGATTGATCTCTGAATGTGGTCGCCAATTGTCGACGCATAAATTTGGTTCTAGGGTAAACAGTGTAATATTGAAGTACTTTCTTTAGGTTCGAAAATCAATATCGTACAAAACGAGCCTAAACCAAGAAGTTGGACGTTCACATTTTACTTCGATTATAAAGAGAGAAGATGGGTTGATCTAAGAGGAAGGAAAGCAAAGAAAGTTGTGAAAATAAGAGGTGATTGAATTATTATGTGAAAGGTTATCGAATTATGAAAGATCAGAAATGGAGAGTTGTAAGCTTTTTTTGTTTTCTGAATAAACAAAGGAGTTTATTTATAGTTGTAAGGGAAACACACTGTTTCCTCGTAAATAGTGGAGGTAGTGAAGGGATAGAGAGATGGGAATCGTGTATGTAATGGTAGAACCGTGTCTGCTATATTAGGGGAAGCTTATAAACCATCACTCCATCACTTCTTTGACCCCCTCTTAACCGTCACCACTACTTATCACTTCTTTATCATGGAGTGTTGTCACGCCGCATGTTGTTGTAAACCACAACTCAATACCCCATGAAAATCCCTACATGGAACATGTTTTGATTTCTCGTGGGAATTAGTTGAGTCATGGACTATATCCTGTATTGACTAGGTTATAGCCATGATGTATTTTGACCGAGTATTTACCCTAAGCTAGACAGACCTTGTCGAAATAACATAGCTTGAAGAGATAACACGGATTCAAGGTTTGTGTGAGTAATAAGAAGTTTTTCGTAAGATGTCATCATCAACTGGTTCATAGCAACTCAACATGTCCATGGCGTACTTGTGGCATGTTGGTGTTATAGCCATGACCTAGGATTGGCATAATGTCATTAGTGTTTCCAAGGACGGACAAGCATTGGATGCCAGGGATGCAACATTATTGGCTTCCAAGGATGGAAAACATTGGCCCGAGGGACACTGGCCAAGTTGGCTCGGAGGACTTGGCCCCGGGGATGCTGGCCAACTTGGCTTTGGAGACGCTGTCCATGTTGGCTACTTGGCCTGGAAATTTGGCCTGGAAGCTTGACAATGGCCATGTGTAGTTGGTATTGGCACTTTTTTAGTACCCTGCAGTGCATATAGAACATGTTTGAGTAATTCAAACGTAAATATTACCCTATATTTGGTATTGTGTATGTAACACTGGAGAGGTATTTATATTTTTCAGAGAGAGTTTAGATTTGAGTTGATCTTGTTTTAAAACTTTTTTTTTAATGCTCAAATGGATGTTTTAGATCCTTAATGCCTCATAATGTAGAATTTCATTATAGACTTCTAAGTTGATGGATTTTGGGGCGTCACACTTGGATATTACCCCCACTTAGAAACTGTGGTCATCCGGCAGTATGTTGTATTTAACGGGCACGCTGCGGTCATCCGAAAACAACTTTCCGAGAGGTTATCCATCCCTGGGTTACTCACGCCCGAGCACGCTTAACTGAAGAATTTTCTGCCGATTATGGATCCAACCGTGCTGAAAAGACCTCGGTTTTGTGATATGACAAATAATCACTCATATTTCATTCGTCGAATCCTACCTGCCAAATCAGGGTACCACAACACCACCTCTTAAATTGGATTTTTCCTCGGCTCCTGAGTGTATTCAAGCCCAAATCTTCGACGTTGTCTTCCCTTCATGAGACCAATACCTAATCTTTCCCATCCAGCATGCTATCCCACCCTCAACAAGTGACTCGTCATCTACTCTGGTACCGTTTGGCCATCCACCAATACTGTCCCCATTTAGACACAACGGTCATCCAGCAGTGTAGGAATTTCAAAGGCACCGTTGCGGTCATGCAGAAGTAGCTTCTCAGGAAGTCACCTATTGCTAGATTACTCCCACCTCAGCACCCTTAACTACAAAATTTTATGCCAACTCTGGAGCCAATTGTGCTGAAAAATCCTCGGTGTTAGTAAAGCACAACCCATTACCTATATTGCAACCGAAAAACCCCACCTGCTGAACCGGGGTACTACAATATTACCACCTTAAATTTGGATCCGTTCTTGGCTCCGAAATATATATATACAAGTTCATATATCTGATGCTCCCTCCCCCTTAAAAGATAATCACCAGGACTAACTTGTATAGCATACGTTCCCACCTTCGATAGGTGACCCATCGTCGTCTCTGATATAATTTTTAATGACCTGACTCTACACTGATGATGTTCTCACTTAGCCACTGCAATCACTCGGCAGTGTGGGATCTTTAATGGGCATTGTTGTGATCATCCGTCATCAACTTCCTAGGAGGTTACCCATCCCTAAATTACTCATATCTGAGCACGCTTATTACAGATTTTTTTTCCCCAGTTGGCGAACCCTACCTGTCGAATCGGGATATTATAAGTTGTAATGACCCGACCTTATACCAATATTTTCCCCACTTAGCCACTACGGTAACATCCACAGTTTGGGGTTTTAAACGGGCATCGCTGCGGTCTTCCAGCAGCAGCTTTCTGGGAGGTCAACCATCCCTAGTTTTATCCCAATTGTCATCGATATCATTCCCACTTACCCGTTGCGGTTATCCAGTAGTGTGGGAGTTTTTACGACGCCACTACTTTCATCCAACAACATCTTCCGAAGATGTTACCCATCCTTTGGCTATTCGCATCCAAGCACGCTTAACTAAGAAGTTTTTCTCACAACTCGATCAAGTGTACCCATCAGGCCTTAGTGCTAGGAAATGACGAGATATTACTTATATTCCAATCGACGAACCATATCCGCCGAATCGGAATATTAGAATACTATCACCTTAAATTATAGTTTTCCTCGGCTCTGGAATATATTCAAGCCTAGATTTTCGACGTGTCCTACCCCTCATGAGATGAGCAGCTGGACCAAAACCGTCCACCGTACCTTCCGACCCTCGGCTGATGACCCGTCGTCGGTTTCGATACCAATTGCAATGACTATGCTGAAATTTTCCCACTTAGACTGCGTATATCCGGAAATATGGGGATTTTAATGAGCATCGCTGCAGTTATCCAGCAATAATTCCCAGGGAGGTCACCATCCTTGGATTACTCCCGCCTGAACACGCTTAACTGCAGAGTTTTTTGCGAACCTCGAAGTCATTTGTGTTGAAAAAGCCTCAGTGTTAGGAAAGAACAAACCATTACCTATATTTCAATCGGAGAACCCTACCTGCCGAATCAGGGTATTATAATATTACCAATTTGAATTGGAGCCACCCTCGGCTCCATAATATATACAAGACAAATCTCTGACGTTTCCTGCCCCTCATGAGACAAGCACCTGGACCAACACGTTCAGGTTACCTTCCCACCGTTAGAAGGTGACCTGTCGTCGACTCTGATACCATTTTATAATGAACCGACCATCCATCAACATTGTCCCCACTTAGCAACTACGATCATCCGGCAATGTAGGGTTTTCAACGGGCATCGCTGTAGCAGTTTCCCAGGAGGTCACCCATCCCTGGATTACTCTCATCCGAGCACGCTTAACTTTAGAGTTTTCTACCAACTCTGGAGTCATTTATGCTGAAAATGTCTCAGTGTTGGGAAAGTACAACCATAACCTATATTCCATCATGCGAACCCTACCTGTCGGATCGGGGTATTGTAAACGAAGATCCTTTAATCTACTATATCCCTGATCAAAATCGTTATTTGGGATATTGATAATTGAGCTTGTTACTGAAATAGATTTAGTCATTCGTTATTTCTGGTTATGATCCAAATGAGTTGAATCAACTCAAGATAGTGGACTTTGTCTTCGGATCCGCGTGCGTAGAGCAAATTGGTTGTCGGCGCAGGGATATCGAAGGAACTAAGTAACTAGGAGTAGTTTACTTGATCTCAATTATACGAAGTTACGGTAGTCAATTTGTACAGCGGGCTAGTTTTAAGAGTATTCAAAACTGCACTAGGTCCCGAGAATTATCAGCGAAACAATTTTCCTTGTTAAAAAAACTGTTATGTTAGTAGGCTTTTGTTATCTCAACATTAAATTTATTTTATTTATAAAAGCATTAATTTTATACTCGTATGCTTGAAGGCCATTGGATTAGCAAGATTTGTGGTTTACTCGGTACCCTCGTCTTTTTACCTCTTTTTGTCAGTTAAAAACAAAAAGAGTTAAAACATGACTCAAGAGAAATCACAAAAATATGTTCTAATCACACATCTATGGTGAAACAAAAAATAATTAATCTCATAAAAAATAAACAGTCCAAATAAAATAATCAATTATTACAAGTATTGCAAGCATCATCATGAAAATAAAATTTAACTAAATACACTACAAAATACAAGTAGATTACTTCAAAATATTAGTTTTCTACTTAATACAATAAGAATAAATCCTTAAAATTAATTAAAATATTAGCATCACCATCTCCAAAATTATTATCTGCCAATGGCATCGGAACATAGGGTTCATGATATTTGTCTTTTAGGCCTTCAATCCAAAGTTCTTGTTGCTTGACCGATGCTTCTTGAACTTTGAGAGTTTTCAGAAAAACATCTCTCAGAATCTACTTCCAGTTTAGTTTGTTTGCATTCTTCGAGAAGAGTTGCAAACCTACGATGATTAGGAAAATTTGATCTTGGCTTCTTCATGTTCTTTTTCTTTTTCTCGAAGTATGAAGTTTTCTTCTCGGAAATAGTTTTCACATTTTCCTTGATAGTTTAGAGTTATCAACAACCATTGGGATACAGTTTTCACTGGAAGAGAATGTGTAGGAGCATTGTTCGGTAGAACCCATTAAGCGTTGGTATGTCAAATTTGACTATCATTTTTTAGTTCCAAAAATCGAAGCTGATTCAATTGCTATAGTCAACTTCATTAGGTTAGACTAGGAACATATAAATATCGAGACTCACTCTTGTTCTCATGAAGAAGCTAAAAGATGTATCGGCATCAACGAATACACCGTCCTTCAGTTCGAGGTTAGTAACAACATACTTGCCTTGTTTCATTTATATCTTCTTTCCATCAAGTCATTTTTTTTATTGAAAATATAACATATGAAGGAAAGTTTGTGTACATATCTATAGTATCAATGACTTGGTTATTATACTATGATCAAAGTATGAAGGACAGATATACTAGTTGTTTCGTATAACTTGAGTATATATAGTTATGAAGTATAGTTGATTTATGAACTTGGTGAATCGACATAACACTAATTGGTAACTTGTTATTATGTGGTGTGTTTGAACTTCCAAAATGAATTTAACCCTTGGGATTATACACAAAGTAATATCATAAATATAATTTGAGGAAGTAGACTCGCTGAATTTTTTATTTTGTAAACAAAAGTGAATTGAGGACTGATCCCAACTGGAGGACCGATCCCTGGTAAACCCCTTGTGGAAATGACCAATCTCAGGGCCAATATCAGGTATAGGACCAATCCTATTGAAGTTTAATGTGTAATTACATTTTCGATATGTTTTGCGATCTTACGGTTTGTACAAACATCGATATGTACGCATATTGAACATGGAAGATTCACATAATACCGACATAGTGATTTCAACATGTGCTAAAATCTTATTACTTATTGTTCAAGTATTTTCATTGATTCTTAACGTGAGATCTTAAAACCGAAACTCAAATATCTTTTTAGGTATTCCATAATTTATGCTTACCATATCCCAGAGGTTTGCATATCTCATGTTGCTATATTGGTAAAGTATATGTATTTATACTAGCTAATATTAGTTATTAACGAAGAGTGACTTCTGTATAGTGCTTGAAATACAGTTGGAATTTGTCAAAACCGAAAATATACTTTTATTGCGTATTTTAACGGTTTTCGGATTTGGTAATTTTTTGTCTTTTAAATAAGTCTTGGTCATAACACTAAAAACAGTGGAGCTTATATTGTTACAAACTGATTCCTTGACACACTGTCTAACCGTTTGTGTGGGAATCCTACTCGTTGATCAAGAAGGTTACTTTGAAGATTAAAGATTGAAGATTTTTTCTCTTTGGTTTATGATCTTTGTGATGCTTCGTGCATAATTAATTTTCTGGGATCCAAACATGCAATTTATTTTGATGGACATTAGACTCGTTGAATGATCAAACAACCGTCTAATAGCTTCTCCTTGTAAAGTTGCTTGGATAGATCTTGTTCACTGAGATAAATTATTTCTATAATCATTGTCTTAGTTTGATCTTTGACCAATAGAAATTTATATTGATTAAATAGAATTTCTTTTACACTCATATTTATCTCTTGCCATTGCCAGTTTGGGAGGTATACAACTCGTTGGTAGAGGAGAGTAATCTAACTAGGCGAATCTATTGCATTTCCTTTGTTTAAAGTCTTCTTTGGGATCAAGAAGCTTTTAGTAGTACCATTGGTGGGAAACTTAATCGTATTTTTCTTTTAGTTTTCGATTAATTGATTTGATTAAGTAATGGTATGGTTATCCTTAATATATCAAACTTGTTTATTCGAAGGTATCTATCTTCTAATATAAGGACAATCAAGTTTGTTTGAGGATTGACTATTACAGATCTAGTGATTCAAGATATGCAAATATAAGTTTTGATCAATCAATGTTGATAGACTCCATTTTACGTATGTCGATCATCAATAGGAATCAAGTTATTTTTGCAGGGGTTACTTTGAAGATTAAATACTTGAAGATTTTTTTTTTTTTGGTTTATGATCTTCATGATTCTTATTGCACACTTAATTATCTGGGATCCAAATAAGCAGTTTATCTTGATAGAGTTAAGACTTATTATAAAGGTCGGACAACCTATCTAGTTGTTTTTCCTCATAGAGTTGCTTGGATAGATCTTGTTCACTAAGATAGATTATTTAGATAATCATTGTCTTGGTTTGATCTTTAATCAAAAGAGTTTATATTGAATGAAAAAAAAATCCTTTACTCTACTTTATCTCTGATCCAAATTGTGAATTGGGAGATTGATAAGTGAGTTGGTCAGTGAAACACATTTAGTCAGTTATTGTTTCGTGTTACGATCCAAACGAGTTGAGAGCGGAAGTCTTCGTGGCAGGTGAATCGACCCAAGATAGTAGACTCTGTCTTGGTATTCATGTATGTAGACCATATTGGTTGTAGGTGCATGGATAACGAAGAACTGAGTAACTAGGAGTAACTTACTTGCTTTCGTCCTTAGAAAATTTCTGATTCTCTTATGTTTCTCGAGAATCGCTAAAACATGCATAGTTCCTTGACATATCTTCTTGAAATCTACTTGTTTCATGCTAAAAATATTCCTAATTCATCACTTTCTAAAGCTTCAAAAATGTTTTAAAACTTATTGAGTTCTATTTTATTTTTAGTATGGAGAAATTTTGGTTTATACTCTTTGATATAAGCCTTTCTTATTTCTTTATCTCTCAAATATTATATTTCATTTTTGCGTTATATTTAACGGAATTCTAATTTCTTGCAGGTCCTCTTGATCGATAATAGATGGGCCCTATCAAGTTTTGGATCTTTGTAAACAACTTTTGCATCTTCCTCATTACAGAAGATTGTCAAATCCATTAGTTCTTCCAATGATAGTATTGTCTCTCTGAGAAGTGTTGCGAACCAATACCGTGTTATCTAAAAGTATGTTACATTTTTTCCATCATAGCCAAGTTCCTAGACAATTTTTTGATCCCATGAGAAACTACTTGAGTTAACCGATTCATCAAACCGTGCCGGTTCATAAAATTCAAAAATCCAAACTTCCCTCAAAATCATTCAGTGATTTCAGCGAATTACATTATTCTTCCGAATATATACATCTGACTACTATCAAAATCAATATCTTACACAATTCCGTTTATTCTCAGCTATATTTTAGGAAACAAATTAGCTTATTCTTAACCACCCTTGACTCTACATTATATATAAGGTAATATAAACATTATCGTCATATTTATCATATCAACCATATAGACACTAATAGCAGACACTTTACATGTGATAGCATGGAATCCAATACCAACACCTAAAGTACTACCGTTACTGAAAAATAAAATCTCCAAACATTAGGAAAAATCTGGTCAATCTAGCCAGAAGAGCCATTGGTTTTTAAAGAATCTGAGTGAAGCTGTAAATGCATGGTCAAATTTGATAGGAAAACTAATGACTGATGATAATGATACTGAAACATCTGATGTAAATGATCCCCAAAAAGTATTACTAAGATAAGATAAACTACAATTTACTATGAAATCAACAACTACTGCAAATTATAGGTCCTTAGATGAACATGTTTTCTTAGATAACCGTGTTTGTTAACCCAACATTATCTGCATGTACACAAAGTGACTTGGAGTGCACGCTTGTACTCGCTCCTTCTTTGTTTAAAATAGGTTATATCATGTAATCTTGTATATTAAGTTTAAGTTTCATATTGTCCACACATTGTTGATGTATATAACTAGGTATCTCGGTATACAAAGTTGTCCACGATTAAATAAAAGTATTGACAATTATTCTTTTTTGAATTCCAAGTTCTGTATAGCTTTATCTCGGTATCATACTAGTTTGGTTCCTCTTTTATACATGTCTGCCACTTTTTGGTTCCTCTTTTATACATGTCTGCCACTTTTTCTTTCGAGTCATCTTCCGATAAATATTCTACTTCTATTTTATCTTTTAATACATTTATTTCATCAATAATTTTTTCTTACCAATTCTCACAACCTCATCACATTATCACTATCAAGCTTGATGATACAAATTACTCGTTATGGCGTGCACAATTTTTACAGTATCTCCAAGGCTATGATTTAGATAGTCATGTCACCAGTCGAAACCTTCGTCCCTTACCAACTCTTGTTGATAAATCTCCCAATCCATAATATGTTTCTTGGACGAAACAAGATAAAATCCTTATTAGTTGCAGGGACGGTAACAGGGGGTGGCTTACCCAGGATGTATTTCCCTCTAAATCCTGTAAAAGCTTAGTTTTGCCATTGTAATTGTTAAGAAAAAAATTTTTAGCAAAGGTGACGATTTTGTGTAGCCCATTAATTGTTAAAAGAAAAGCTAATCTCTAGAAGATGTAACGGCATAGTGATCTTTCCGTATAAACCGAGTATATATTATAGTTTACGTTTGATGCATTAGAGTAGAGTGAGGACATGTTTCAACGAGACACATGATTGGGTGAGCCTTGAACTTCAGATGCAACCACGTCTTTTGCCTTCTTTTTTCTTTGAGGTCAAATTACAACTTTTTTTTTTGGGGTGGCATGTTGTCAGTCTTGGACTCCCGGTGTCTAACCATATAAAGCCAATATATATCAGCATTTATTCTAGAACTACTGGTCCTAGAAACATAAATAAATAGGCACATTGAATGAAAGGGTTATCACTTGGCAACGGAGTTGTATTTCTAAGAAAAAAACAATCTGGAAGCATATTGTTTTAACCATTACAGAAGAGTAATACTATATTGTAGGACTAATTTATATCGTGCTTGTTGTTTGAAGTAGTTCACATTTGATTCTGTTTGATTTAGTGCGTTGTGATTCAAGAAAAAAGCATCATGTTGCACACTTGCTCTCTTCATGTATTTATCTTTGATTTGCATGAAACTGACGGTTCGCGATTTTTTAGCCCACCCTAGTTTTAATTCCTGGTTCCGTCGCTGATTAGTTGGTTATTCTCTTACCTTACTCCCCTTATCCTTCGTCATGTTTACAGTCTTTTTACTTCTAAGGAAGTTTGAACGTCTCTCGATTCCTTGTATGCTTCTGAATATAATGTTCACATTCTTCATCTTAAATATGAGTTACGTGCCTTAAAGAAAGATTATTTGTCTATACGAGCATATGTCGGTCGTGCTCGTGAACGCTTAACTCCCAGCCCATGACTAGCGTTGCAGCACCAACCACCTTAGATGATCATGTCCATCTGATGCGTATATAAGGATAGACTACAATTTACTGCAAAATCAATAACTACTGCAAATTATAAATCCTTAGATGACCGACCGTGTTTTCTTAGATGTGTTATTACATAAACAATAATTACGTTGCGTGTTTTCTTCTCAACACAATAAAATCCTCACCAATTCTCTTGAATCTGAGAAGATCTATTTCGACCAATATGAAGCTACCATTCGGCGTAGGAGCTTTATATGCTAAGGACATTAGGCCAAGCACTATGGTTGATGATTTCGCTCCACTACGGCTTTATATAGCGAAATTCAACTAGTATGGTCCTTCGTTTGGCTTTAAGTGACGATTTCGCTTCGCTACATAAAAAAGATTGATTAGATCTGATCCACCTTCTGAGGAATTGAAACCTATTTTGGACGGGAAATCGTATCCAATTCTTTTAGTTTATACACTGAATTTAAGGGATTTCCTATATTTTCCTATATATCCAAAATATCGGATTTAAAAAAAGCAATGCAAGCTAAGCGATACCCCTCCCTCGCAATGAGATGTACCTTTATTCTCATGTCGCTTGGCCTCAAGTGGGAGAATAAAACACAAAATCGGTTAAAAAGACCAAAATCAACAATTCCTGGGTGAAAAAGACATGTAAAATTTGATATTGTTTAAATGAACGAGAATGTAAAAATAACCAGGATGTAAACAGTTTCTTCCTACCCATTTTCAAATACTTTTTCTTATTTTTAATTTACATCAGGATGCATCCAGTTTCATCCTCGCTCTTTTTTAAGTTTAAGTCAGGATGAATCCAGTTTCATTCTTGTTATTTTTTTGGTGTCCATTTCATCCATACTAATTTGTACTCGTCCATTAGAACCATGTTTTAAAAATATTTGTACAAATGATCAGTTTTCGGAAGATAAAATGTGTTGAAGCTGTAACTGTGGTGGTCCTG
Organism: Papaver somniferum; assembly: GCF_003573695.1. Classification (NCBI taxonomy): domain Eukaryota; kingdom Viridiplantae; phylum Streptophyta; class Magnoliopsida; order Ranunculales; family Papaveraceae; genus Papaver; species Papaver somniferum. The sequence goes on from NC_039360.1 coordinate 194,940,812, forward strand.
GTGGAAATAGCCGAAAGGGTAAAGGAAAACCCGGTACGTATAAGATCACTCTATCCCAGATATTTTTCCTGCCCAGTCAGTCGCACAAAGATACTAATCTCTCCTTCTCAAAACACCACTACACCTTAAAAAAAAAAGAACTAACTAAACCCATTTTCTATTGTTTGTCTAGAAAAATCGAATTCTCATTTTGTGGTGCAATTTATCGAGTCGTTTCCTCTTTCTCCATCCACTCGTTTCCTCTTCTCTCTCTCACACAGAAAAACAACCATCATCTCTAACCAGAAAAAACCCTAAATTTCATTTCACCTAACCCTAATTTCGATATTGATTGGAAATTCCTTGCAGATCTTTGAAATTGAATCCATGGGTTGAAGTAATTTGTTGTTTTAATCAAAGGGTTTGAATTTTTCTATAAGAAATTGATTGATGGAGTGGGATAGTGATTCAGAAGGTATAAGTGGAGATGAAGAAGTTGGGTTTTTATTAAACGATGGAGGTCCACTTTCATTTACAATCGGTAGTTTACTTCAATCTTCACCCTGTGGTCTTGTTGTTACTGATTCATTAGAACCTGATCATCCTATTATTTATGTTAATGCCGGTTTTGAAATGGTTACTGGTTATCGAGCTGAAGAAGTTCTGGGCCGAAATTGGTAAGTCCTTACCTATTCATTCTTATTCATCAGTCTTAATTTATTGAATTGTTTTCTAGGGTTTCGCAGTTCTCGTATTAGTGTCTAGTTTTATGAGTAAATGTTTGGTCTGATTCTGCATAACATTTTGTTGGGGACGAAACTAGGGATTTGTAGAAATTGGCGCTGATGGGAAATTAATGAACTTGGAATCCATGTTTTACATAGATTAATTAACTTTGACTATTGGTAGCACTGTAGTGAATCATTTGATAGGATTTTTTTTTTGGTCAATATAGAGACCGTTGTTGTTGTTGTTTAGAGTTACCTGAGCCAAAAGTATAGAATATATATTTGGAAGTATGACACAAGATAAGCTTTAGGGAAAAATGGGATTTTGGTTATGCTCGAATTCCTGGTATTCTGGTACTGACATTGAGCTCTTGTTCAGCCGTTTCTTGCAGTGCAGGGGGCCGTTTGCGAAAAGGAGGCATCCTTTGGTGGATTCCACTGTCGTCACAGAAATAAGGAGATGCCTCGAGGATGGGGTTGAGTTCCACGGGGACTTGTTAAATTTTAGGAAAGATGGTTCTCCACTCATGAATAGATTAAGGCTGACTCCCATATACGGGGATGATGAAATAATCACTCATGTCATTGGCATCCAGTTCTTCACAGAAACGAATCTTGATTTGGGCCCGCTGCCTGGTTATTCTATGAAGGAGTCAGTGAGATCAAATGATCGTTTCCGCTCTGATCTTTCCTCATATAGGCCAGGTCCATATGGACATAATAATATTTGTTGTGAGCTTCGTGGTATGTTGCAGTTGAGTGATGAGGTCTTGTCTCACAAAATACTCTCAAAGCTGACACCTAGAGATATTGCATCTGTCGGTTCTGTATGTAAACGGCTCTATCAAATAACAAAAAACGAAGACCTGTGGAGAATGGTTTGCCAAAATGCATGGGGTAGTGAAACTACTCGTGTACTAGAAGCAGTGCCGGGAGCAAAAAGGCTAGGGTGGGGTCGACTGGCTAGGGAATTAACTACCCTGGAAGCGGCAGCATGGAGAAAATTGACTGTTGGAGGTGCTGTCGAGCCCTCACGTTGCAATTTTAGTGCTTGTGCCGTCGGGAATAGAGTTGTTCTTTTTGGCGGGGAAGGGGTAAACATGCAACCAATGAATGATACATTTGTACTGGACTTGAATGCTAGTCAACCGGAATGGAGACATGTCAAAGTTAATTCCCCGCCTCCCGGCAGGTGGGGCCACACACTTTCTTGCTTGAATGAGTCATCTTTGGTTGTCTTCGGAGGCTGTGGAAGGCAGGGCTTACTAAATGATGTTTTTGTGTTGGACTTGGATGCAAAAGATCCTTCGTGGCGTGAAATCTCTGGATTAACTCCACCCCTTGCAAGATCATGGCACAGCTCGTGCACCCTGGATGGCACTAAGCTGGTTGTTTCGGGTGGTTGTGCTGATTCCGGTGTGCTTCTCAGTGACACCTTCTTGCTGGATTTCTCAATCATGGAAAGGCCAGTGTGGAGGGAGATACCTGTAGCATGGACCCCTCCTTCAAGATTGGGTCACACGCTTTCTGTCTATGGTGGACGTAAGATATTGATGTTTGGTGGCCTGGCCAAGAGTGGACCCCTTCGACTGCGCTCAAGTGACGTGTTCACAATGGATCTTAGTGAAGATGAACCATGTTGGAGATGTGTAACTGGCAGTGGGATGCCAGGGGCTGGAAATCCAGCAGGTATAGCTCCTCCTCCTCGGCTTGATCATGTTGCAGTCAGCCTCCCCGGTGGTAGAATATTGATATTTGGTGGGTCTGTTGCTGGTCTTCATTCTGCATCCCAGCTATACCTCCTGGACCCAAGCGATGAGAAGCCAACCTGGAGGATTCTGAACGTACCTGGGAGACCTCCTAGATTTGCTTGGGGCCATAGTACATGTGTTGTTGGAGGGACAAGGGCAATTGTCCTTGGAGGGCAAACTGGTGAAGAGTGGATGCTTAGTGATCTACACGAGCTATCTTTGGCTAGCTCCTTCATGTGATTCAGAAGTATAGCGGTAAGTTACTGACATAATTATTATTGCCGAAACTTTTGAATCCTATTTGGATAAAATATTAGAGATCTATGCAAAAGATCACCATTCAACTGTGAAAACAAGTCTTTTGTTGGCTCATTTTGATGAAAGTTTTCTGTTACAGGTTTGCGGTTGGACTATAATCTGGTAGTTGGGGGAATCTGAGTGTATATTTGTGACTCGTGAGGGAAAACCAAAAAAGTAGTTTCTATTATTATGCACTAAACAGCAGGTCAGTTAATACTTTTTAGAGAAGCAAGTAAGGTTTCATTGTGCCGGTTAATGTTTATGAAGCCTTTTCTTTTTCACTGTCAGTTATTCAGTTGTATTGTATGTCTGGAGAAAAAACGGAAGGTGCCTGTATATACAGTACTTGTTCTACACTGTATTCTGTGTGTATCGTGCGCTTTGCTAGTTCTTTCTCTCTCTCTCTCTCTATCTATCCCTCTATCTGGCTGCCTAGTTATTCATGTGTGTGATACTTAATCTTAAGTCAAATATTCTAACATCTCATGCTAATAATACAAATCTCCACAATTAGAGTTTCTGTAGTGGGTACTATGTAATATTTCTTTTTTTGATGTCATTTGCTTGTTAAGGTAAACCAAGATCTTTGAACTTGTTTCGAAGTGAAGAGAGTGATACAAGTCAGATAGGTAAACATTGGAGGCACTGATGATTCTTAACCTTTTTTCTGTCTCTTTCTCTGCCATGGTTTTAGGTCATGGCTAGGAGTACGTGGACAGATTGGTGGTTGAGGTGTGCTTGAGCTAGTTGACTCTTTTATCTAAACAGCTGAATCCCATAGCTAACTTTGTGTGAAGGCCGAGTGAAGGTCAAGATTAAGTGAGTTCTAATGTGAAGCATAGGAACACACTCTATGCAGGAGGAAAGAGACCAGGAGACCAGGCTTGCTACTTATGTGTTATTATTCGGCTTTGATGGTGGGTTGCTTGATTTAGAGCTGCTGCAGTTAGATCTGAATTTTGGTCCAGAGGTTCTATTTTTGATAGGTTATACACAATTACTTAAAAAAAATTCACTCGAAAAAAAATAAGCAAATTTCTGGTGTGAACTTTGAAGTGGTAAATGATTTTGAAAAAATCTTAATTGCGCTGAACTATTGTCTGTCATGTGGTGGCAAGCTGGGTTTTTCAGTTCAATGTTGGACATTGTTTTTTCGTCGATGTTCAAGAAGCTGGGTGTAATGTGGCGGAAATTGCAATATTGATAAGCTGGGTGTAATGTTGCGGATACTGCTGTTTTCACGTGTGCTTTCTGGAATGAGTTTGGGAGGCTTTTTGCAACCTCAATTTTCACCATGGGATAGTATGAGCATGCAGCTCCTCCGTGTGACTGCAAATTAGATTCCAATCAGACTTCAACGTCTTAAGGTTATATGTATGATCCAAATTATTTGCATCTACATTCTAGGCAATGTGGTTGCAATTTTATTCCTATTTTGCAGAAAGTCCTTTCTTATCTCTTAGGTAGGTACTTTTTGATGTTGGTCTTGCAAGTTGGTGTAAAGTGTACAATGGTAGTAATTACCAGTTGAAAGTTGGAACAAGTGAGATATGAGATGTCAGGTAAGTCAAAAATTTGTGGTGGAATTTTTGGATGTGGTGTAGTCTTTTGTCTTGGAAGTTCACAGGGAATTCATTTAGGGTAACTAATTGTGACGTTACTTGTACTTGAAATTCTGGAATACCCTGTCATTTTGAGTAAATTCTTGGTGAATGAGCAAGTCAAGAAGCAAAACCTGTATTGAAGACACTAGTTAGTTGTGAAGTTATGAACCCATATATCACATGTTCAAGACTTTTAGGTTGGTGATGATAATTTTGTGTCTACTCTTTCTGTCCACAGCTGAAATTCTGTTCACAACATTATCTCTTCCTCTTCACAGAAAAGTTACCCCAAAACAGGTAACTCATATTGCCTATCCGCATCATAAGTTTTGACTCTGTGGTAATCGGTTGGCTTAAAACTTAAAGTAGTTTTGTCAGTAGATTTGCTTGGCGTTATTTGTCATGTATGTATCGTGTTTGTGTTGGAAACCGTCTGGTTGATCTCAACCGAAAGAACATGGCAAAATGACATGAACGAAGTTTTGACTACTCAGCTATGACGCTGCATCTTTGGTTACGTGCCCATCGAATTGGCTAGTGCAAGTTTTAGCTGAAGCTGGTTTCGGGGGTTCAATTTCGAAAACGGTAAATCTAAAAATTTACGAAATCCCTAGACCAAAGATAACAAAGACTGATTAAATTTTCTAGATGGTCGATGCAAATTTTGTCTCCACTGGGGAATATCCCGAGGAGCACACCTCCCAAGCTCCAACACATACCGGTAAAAAGGAGTAAGGTGGCGCTTGACAATGGTTATCCTGTACAATGTTTGTATTTTAATATTGGCAATTTGAATTTGTAAAAGTATTTCCATTAAGATCCTCATAACAAAAACAACTTGACAGCGGCTTGGATAAGCTTGGTAAGGGTGAGATGGAGGCAGCAGGTTGACCCTAACTCATTTCTCGTACCAGAAGGGGAATGAGCTCGATTTGAAGTGGAAAAAAGATAAAAAATTCTTTTTCTTTTTCAAGATAAAAAGTATTACATTAACTAGTTGGAAGCTAACAAGCTAAGCTCCAACAACGTACTACTACATTAATTGAACAAGTTGTCGTGCTAGCCTACCAGCGAGTCTCATAGGTAACCTAGCCAAGGGAGCCGAAGCGGATGGGGGCTGAGATTGTGTCACAAGGGGGGCAAGCTAACTCTACCTTCCATGTTAGTTCCTGCAATATTACGCCATTGTGGGCTCGAACCTGGGATCTCCTGGAACCTATGAATCTTTGGAAAACGGGGATGACCAGCTGAGCTAGGTGTCCGTTTTTTTTTAATCAAAGAGGATAAACCTCAAAACATTACATAACTGATTTTTGGGCATCAGAAACGGTTATATCATTTTTTTCAATTTCATTATGCAATTATCGGATTCAAAGTGGCTCCACCATTCTTGGCTAACCGTTTCAGATTTACAGATTTAAACACCATCTCAAAGAACCAAATCGGATTACATGGCAAAATTAGTTTTGAAGCAAAACTAATTTGTTTGACTGCACAAAGCAGTGTTTGATCAGATCCAACCACGTGATATGACAAACATGTACAACTAAGTAACATGATTTTAAGTTTTTTAAATACCAGTATCTACAGAGTTTAAAGTGACATGAATCTAAGCAACAAGGGTCTACTAAATCGTGACGAGTCGGCCTAAATCGGTGTTGGAGTCTTTATAGCAGTTGTTGTAGTTGATGAACGTGCAGATGATCTTGATCTTGTTTTTGTTACTGTCTTTGTTTCCTTCGATAAAGTTGATGATGTTCTTGTTGCTACTGGATCTGATTTTTCTCCATATAGAACCATTATCTTCTACTTGAGCATATATTCAATTAAAAGAAGAAAAGAACAGACACAAACCCAAATCTGCATAAATCCAAAAACCAAGAAAAAAGAAAATAATACTTGTAATTGATTCTTAAGAAGTCAAATAAGAGAAAAAAGACAAGTACAAGAAGAGTTACTAATAGATCTAAACCCACGATCAGTTGGTTGAAAAAAAATCAGATTCAAGCCTCAAAACCGAAGGAAAAAATTGTAAAATGAGCAAATAAAAGAGATTAAATGAGGATGCGTTGAGCTACTTCTTCTCAAATCTGCTCCAAATGAGCCGATTTGAGCATGAAAAGGCTATGGTTGTTAGGGTTATGAAGAGTTCGAAGAGAAAAAAGAGAGGAGAAGAGAGAGAGAAAAGAAAGCTGGGATTTGAAGTGAAGTTTGGTAAGTGAAGTTTGCTCGAATTGAGCGGTCTCTGGCTCCGGAATATACGCATAATGAAACTGTAATCACGAGTACTCATAAATCTAGTTTTTTCACTTTGTGTTCACATTCCATGTAATTTTGTCGTTGTTTTTCTCCTCCCTCGTAAAGTTGGTTGTCTTTTTTTTTGTACAATTACTATTTTAGTGCATACCGTATTAGCAGTGATGGAGACAGGATTTTGGGTTAGGTGGAGCATTATGGAGAAAAAACTTACACCTTAATTAGTCTTACCTTTTCTATAACAAGTTATAACATCATAAACTAGAATCAGATGAGAAATTTAGCGTATGTATACACGAATAATAAATACATATCTCGGTTGTGATTCTGCTTGATCACTTGAATGGGGATATTTAATTTTTAATATAAACATTTAAATGAAACTAGACAACCATATACAATACGTCTAAGCACTTAATCAATTCGTTAAAAAATATATATAACCCATTAATCAAACTAGAAAAGAGCATTTTTGAAGACCTAATTCAATAAAAAAAATTAAGCATTGGTTCGACAAAAAATGGAGAAGCAATGTTACTTACCTTCGTATGCAGGGAGGAACGGGAGTAGGTGATTATTCCATGCTTGTTTGTGTTTGCATTAGCCTTTACCCTTAGAAACAGATTGAGATTTGTAAGAATAAATTATCTCTAACAATTTACTAAAATAACATTTGCGGAATAAAAACTAGGAGAAAAATAGATACACACTATTGTTGGATTAAGAATTTTCCTTTTAGTTTTGTAAAGAAAGAGAAAAGACTTTCGATTGTCAATTACTTTCTTATTCGAAAGACTCGTTAATATTCGTAATTTCGACAAAAATACCAGTACATTATAAATTTGTATATATGTTCGTTATAAATTTATGTATTGTGCTATTACGCGTTGTAATAAATCTATATATATATGCAGCGTAATTCATACATTGTATTATTTTATTTTAATTTTTATGTTTTTTTGATAAGGAAATCTTAAATTAAAACTTAAAAATTGTAACAAATTTGGCGTTTATAGTTTGAGCGTAGTTTTCTAGCCTATTCTGATTTAAAAAATTAAAAATACCAGTTGGTGGATAACCCAAATAGTTGTTGTATTTGCAGACGCACTAACTAATCCAATTGCTCTCCGTGCTTGTCAGTTTACCAACAGATAAGGCCTATGCCTATGCACAAGGTTAAAAAAACTTGTTTGACATATCAGGTGGCATGGTAAATGAGTTGTGCCACTATGGGAAAACCACTGAGCGATAAAGTTTCTAGTGAACTATATTCATCAAAACGTTGGAGATAATGTGAATATCGGTGGCGTCATAGTTAACATCGCTCTATTTTCTTTAAATCGCTTTCATTTGACACTATATCGCTCAATGGCTACTTTATAATGGTTATTCCCCCTCTTTTTCTATATATACGCCCATATACTTCTTTAAATCACTTACACCTACTTCTACATAGATTTTACCAATTTTTGTTTACCAATTTCTGTACTTGTATCCGCAATTTTAAATTTCATAATCATTAATGGCGATATCCTATGAAGAGAGGAATGGTATTATGAATCAAACTTGATGATGAGAAATTTAAAGATAATATTGACACTCTGATGCTCGTATATTCAGGCCAAATACTTAGGGTTTCAGAGCCAAAAGAAGTATTCTCAAGAAGATATACATATCGAGGGAGGTAATTCTACCACCGGAAGCTGATGCACGATTATTTTCTTCCCAATTGTGTATACCCTGGTTAATATTTCCTACATCGATTATGCATGCCTCGACATCTGGTGGAAAAGATTATTGAAGAGCTTCGTCGAGTAGAACCTCAATTTAATTATCAGTTTGATGCACTGAATATTAGAGGTCATAGTCATGAACAAAAAGTTACTTCGTCTTTAAGGATTCTAGGTTATGGCAAATCAGCGGATATGAACGATGAGTACCTTCGTATGTCCAAAAAAACTTCGTTCACTTATCTTTCATTGTTTTGCGAAGTAATAATTAATCATTCAGGTCCAACATATTTACGAGAACCAACCGAGGAAGATGTTAGACAAATATTGACGGAGGATGAGGATAGGGGATTCCAGTAATGCTAGGTAGTCTTGATTGTATGCATTGGGTATGGCAAGGATGCCGTGTTTATTGGGCCGGTCAATATAAGGGTCATTATCTGAAACTAACCGTTATCCTTGAAGCTACTGCTTCTTATGATTGTTGGATATATGACACGATTTTTTTTGGTCTTCCAGGTTCACAAAATGATGTTAATATATTGCACAAGTCGCCTTTGTTTGAAGATCTGAAGTATGGAATTTGTCCCCAAGTCTGTTTCTTAATCAACGGCCATCAGTAAACTCATGGGTATTATCTTGCGGATGGTATCTACCCAAAATGGTCAACCTTGGTTCAATGTTACCGTCAGCCCCCTGCCGGTGCATTGGGCCATTCATACCAACATTTTAACGAACGCCAAATGGCGTTGAGAAAAGATGTGGAACGCGCTTTTGGAATTATGAAGAGGAAGTTCGCTATCATTTGTGGGCCATATCGTGGGTTGAATCCTCGTGAATGCACAAGATTATGCTCACTTGCATAATTCTTCGTAACATGGTAATTCAGGGAACCTGTCGCGATAAGGAGTGGACTAACTATGAAGATGAAGATCTGAGGCCTGAGATTCAACCACAAAGAGGCGTGCCTGCAAGAAATTATGGGCAAATGACTAATTACATTCAGATCCATAATTTGTATGACAGTTTAAGAGAAGATCCGAGAGTGAATCTTTGGGCAGAGTATAGAAGAGCGGGTGGGCGTAATTATTAAGTTATGCATTTTAGTTTAAACTGTTAATTTGTTTGTAGTTTGTTTCATTCAATATTAAATTAATGAGCTAAACTTATTTAAGTAGACTGCAACAACATTTCAAATTAATTAACCTTTCATTTGAAACTCCTATTAAGTATAATGCAACAACAACATATCAAATTAAAATGCAACAATTCAAATTAGAATTTAAATTAATACATTAATTATTTAGAGGTTCTACTACATCGAACTCATCATCGTTATCATCACCATCAGGTTGGTTGTTATTTAATCCAGCTTGTTGTTCAATTTGTGCTTGAATCCTGTCAAATTCAATTTGCCACAAATGTTTTTGTTGGGGGTTCATAATTGAAGTGTGTTATGCTTGTCATAGTCATTCACAAATTTTTCTTGAAAAAAGCGGCTTTTCTTAGTCTCCCTATTATGAAATTTCCTATCAACCGCTCTTTACTTCTCGACGGTCTTCTGATGTTCCATAAACTCCGCCTGTTAAATCCATTGGAGCTTCCACCTTCTTGAGCTAATTTTCTAGCAACTCTTCCTTTGTTCCTTTATTGGTAGTTTTTTATTATCATCATTATTGAGAACTAAGTTGACATTTGAGTTTGTTGAGGTATCTGGTGAAGAATTTGATGGACCTGCTGAAAATGGTGCAAAATTTGGTGTTGAGGGTGAAGAATTATATGGTGACCTTTCAGATGTTGAGGGTGAAGAATTGTATGTGACCTTTCAGGTTTGTTGATTAGCTGCTAACACTTCTGGATTAAATTTGTTCAACGCCTTCAAAATGTGATAACAACTTTCAAAACCGAAAATTTTGCCATTTTTTCGTCGTCATTCTGTACGAACATGTCTTTCAACTCACCATCCACAAGAAATTAAGAAATTAAGAAGTGTAGAAAACATGTGATTGTTTTATATTTGAAGAAGATTGAGAAATTGAGAAATTCTAGAGAGATTTAGAAATTCTGGTGTGAATTGAAATGAATTTGAAACTAGGTATTTATAAAGGGGAGGAATTATTGTCGTTGGATGAGGAACTGATGAGCGATCAACTCAGCAAGCGATAACATAACTATCGCTGGCGCTGGAATGACCAACGAACGATCTTATGACCATATAATGATGGACACTATGTCGCTCGTTAGACTCTCTGTCGTGTATGCCTAAGTGGTATATTTAACACGTAGTCTGTTTTGCCACGTTGACATAGTCACAGTGGATGCTAAAAGTGACAAAATCAGCTACTTAACTAATGCAATTTATCATATTCTTTGAGTACCCATTTCATTGATGACCGGCCAGTTTTACCAAGGCCAACCCTAACTCACCTCCATCCAAACTCACTTTTACAAGAGGGGCTTTACTACAAAGAATCCCTTAAAATGAGGTTTAGAATTTAAATCCATAAATATTTTCTTTTTAAAATTAAAAAAGAAAGAAAAAAGAGAAGACAAAGATCTGAAAAGAATGGGATGCTTTTATACACCAAACAGTGTGAGACTGAGACTGTGTAAGTTAAAAAACTAGCTTTAAACTCTTTTTTCTCTCTATCTCTCTCCTCTAAACAAGAAAAGAAAAGTTCTCTCTTTTTACTCATCTTCATCTTCAACTACTTTAATGGAAGAATTATCCAACTGAAAGCCCCAAGAATTTCTTCAAACATTTTTCCATCAAAGATCTCTTTCTATTTTTGTTTTAAAAAAAATGGTGGTGAACAAAGAATCAACACCTCCACCATTGATTGGTAAAGCTGGTAGATACACTGTATTTATAACACCACCTGCAACCCCAAAACAGCCATCATCTGAAACTAAATCAACCAAACCCATATCTCTAACTAGACTCTCATCTGATACTCCAAAACCCTTCAAATCTCATGATGATGATTCTCCTAGTAAAGTGCAATCACCAGTGACTCCAAAACAAACATTTGAAACTAAATCTGATACTCTTAAGGTTCCTACCCATACTGCTAAAATTGTACCTCCACCAGTTTTGCCTCCTCCCAAACAGTTTGACAGTGTTAAATCTTCATCGGGTGGTGATGGTTCTATGTTTGGGTTCTTTTGGAATGCTGTTGCTAAAGTACAAGATGGTAATCTTTTGTGAAATTTTCATATTTTTTTCTTTCCAATTTGGGATATCTATAAAAAAAATTGTTCTTTTGCTGTATTTTTATGTCTCATTTAGTTTGTTTTTATTTTCCTTGTTGCAGCACATTCAAGTTTGGATGAGTATTTAGCTCATTGGTTTGGGTTGAATCATTCTAAGTATCAATGGGCTCTGGATGATTACTATGAAAGCCAAGGAATGGTAAGAGATTTTATTTAATTTTGTGGGTTGTTCTGATCTGATTGTTTGTGTTTTTAGGTTTTGTGTTGAAGTAATTGTAATTTGTTTGATCTCAAGGTGTTAAGAGTAATTCTTTATAGCTAAGTCATTGAGTGATGTGAAATCAAAGTATTTTTTACCTTTTATAGGTTCTGATAACATAATTTGGTGTTGAAATGATATTTTAAGTTGCTGTTGTTTGTTATGGAAATGTATTTTCCATTAATGAAATTATTGATTAGCCGGGAAAGAATGTATGGAAATGTATTTACCAAGTGTTGAATTTCTCGTTTGATGCTTGAATGTTGCTGCTTTTGGACTAAAATCTTACAGTAGGGTGACATTAATTTGTTATGGAAATGTATTCCTTCTGTCTGTTTAGATTATGTGTGGATGCATTTTATATTAATTAGTTAGAAGTAATAGCATTAGTCATTGCAGGCTACAGGGGAAAGCAAAATCCATTTTGGATTAACATTTGATAAGTAAAATTAGTTGGTAGAGGATAGGATTGTTAAATTCTGCACCAACAATGTGTAGAGTCGTAAACAAAATACACCTGTGCCAGAGGTCATACTACTAGCCATGTACAATGTTTATGGTTTTCAATCTGCGTAATTGTTGTTTGCTTGCACACATTGGTAATGAAGACTTAAGAGTTGGTATCCTGGAGCAATTTGTCACACATTTCACAAACTTCACACTTGTTTTTGTTTGAGACAAATCGTGATGTGCAGTTTATCTTGGTGATAATTGTTCCAAATTGCTGTGTAATCTTCAACTTTCCAGCCGTCCTACCATGTTAGGGTGGAAAAGAAGTGTTCATCTTAGCTAAATACGAGCAGCTTTCCCTACATTTTCTGTTTGTATTAAAGATTACCCTGGTTGTGTGGACGTGTTTGTAAGCTGGTTTAGTAGTGGTTGCATTTAATAGCGATACACAATAAGCTAAAACTGAATTGAACCGTAATATGTTTTGTCCAGTCTTAGCTGACCAATATTCCAACTGTCTCACTCATTTATGCTACTGCTTTGATATCACCCTATAATATATTTTGCATTGTTACGACTTCCAGTGAGGCTGAGCAGCACCACCTTGACACAACACTCTGCTTAATACTTAATGCATGTGTATGCATCGCCAACCTAGCTCCTGGACTTTGATTATCCAGATAGCAATGCTTAAGTTCCTTTTTTTTTTGTCTTCTGTGAGAGCTTGTCTATCTTGTACTGTAACTTTAGATTTTGTTGTGATGCTTTTGTGTTCCCTTGAAATGTGCAGTAGGTTGACAGACAGGTATTATAGTAATGTTTACATATGTTTAAAATAGAAATACTGTTTGCTTTATTAAATTTGCAGGATCTATATTATTGTTCTTAGCTGCCATTTTGGTACATATATAATTGTCCTTTTAAATCGTTTTAATTCTGTCTCCGTTTGGTAACTGGAGCTTGATGATTGTTCGGGAAGCCCTTCTCACTTGTTTGAATTTCTGGGATTTCAGGGTAAAGGAGACCAAAAATCAAAAGAACTTGTGTCCAAAGAACAAAATGTTTAATATGCTCAAGACAGGTATGCTGGATCTAGTAAGGAATTCTAAAACCTCACTATATATGTAGTAGCGATGTCTAAAAGCAGCATTGTTAGAAAATCTCATGCATGGAATGAAGAAAAGATCTTCATTCAAACCTTCCATGCTGTTGTTATTATTATTATTATCTGCCACCTCTTGTGCTGCAGCATCTAATTTTGTTTGTTTATTTAATAGGCTGTAAGCATCATTCGCAACGGCTGTTTTGTGCTTAAGCATTTTTTTTTCCTGTTCTTGAGTGTGTAAGTACCCTATATGTATGTAGTTCATAGCAGGACAAATTACTACTAGGAAAGAATGAAACATACATAAAATGTTTGAGTCTCTCTTTTCTTGATGCAGAATGTGCAAATTTTCTGTTTCTATATTCCATTGTCTACTAAATATACATGAAGACGAATCAATCTAAATAGTATCTGATTAAGTTTAGAATGAGAGATCATGGCTTCATCTTGACTTTGCTTGCATTTCATATTTCTCTATAATTGGTTTTGAATTCTTGTACCAAGATGAGTCATTTGTTGCGGTGTATGACTTGACATCACACCTGTAGGATATATATTTTAAATATAAAAATGCATTCGACTGGGGCAGAATTTCAACTCCACCTTCCAACTTGTTCACATGAACAAATTTTCTGACTTCTACTCGTCGAAAGCTTTCTCTGGTAACCAGTCTATGGTGATAAATTCTTTTTTTATTACAATGAAACTTTAATACATAATATAGAACAAAGTACAATTACAAGACTGGAAGTTTCAAATTTTGAAGCAAACTATGAGAGAAAAGGTTCAGTTTTGTAGGAAAAAACCTACTACATAAAACTACAAAACCTGGCCTGATTATGCATGTAAAAGCAAACCCCATTCCGGTTAGACCGAAATGATGCAGCAGATAACTAGTCATCCCGAGGAGAAACAACAACACGATCTATAACAGGACCACAAAGAGTTCCCAAGTCATTGCTCACTTGCTTTGAGTGGTAAAAGGAACTGTAGAAGGTAATTCTTGTAGAGGATTCACTTGCCCTGAATACAAGGCCACCAGTCACAGAGCCACCTTTGCCAGTAGATTCAAAAGGGACTTTGAGTGTCTTGTCCCCGGCGAAAGCTTCGACCATCATGGATGCATGGCAGTTATTTTTGGCATCTCCGACTATGAAAGTGAGCGTGTAAAATTTATTAGGAACTGTATTTATGACTTGAGCGATAGCACTTTCTCTACCTGCAACCAACTCAATTGCAGCTTTCCCAGAGGGAACATTGAAGTGTTGCGAGTCGATGTACTTGACGGCTTTAAGAGATTCAATTATCCATCCAACAAGCGGTGACTCTCTGTCTACTTGTTTGGGAGGCAGGAGAATGCCATTTGCAGAGTTTCTAAATAGATGAGGACCCTCTTCGAAGTCACCATTAACAACCAAATTATCTGTTTGAAATATTCATTAATTAGTTACAACATAACGTAAACCCATAACAGGAACCTCAATGGAGAATCAGACAGATGGTCACTGAATAGAGTAAAATGAAATATATTGTGAAATGTGTGTTCAAATTACCTTTGGTGGCAGAGGGAATGACAAGCTCCTTAATTCCAATTGCATCCAGTAGAGGACCACATGAAGGATCTTCTTGAGTACCTTTGTTAGTAAATGTCACCTTAACGATCTTAGATGTAGGCTTGAACGCCCAAGCATAAGTATCACCTCCGTCGCTGTTGTACAGTGTTTGGAGAGGAAGATCTCCCACGAATGGTGGCACAGAGACAGTTAAAACTTCATCTTGTGCACAAGTTCTCGTAGCTCCAAATGTCAGGGCATATAGAGAACCTGGTTTGACTACTATTGCTTGAGTGATTGAGGCATCGTTACCGAGCCTAACAGCGTGAACACCGCGTGAAACAGGAAAATACATTCCACCAGGTTGTGGACCACCGTGGACATACTCGACTAAACCATTGATCCTCCATTTGGGAAGTGAGTACGTCCCAATAATGACGGTTCCCTTAAGTTTTGATGGCTCTGGCCCTTCTTCGAGATCACCATTTCTGAAAAGTCCTGTAAAAGGGTACACGGAAAATACATCAATGACTTATTACTAGTAGTATATAGCATAAACAACATAAAGATGAGCTCAACAACAGTGATTACCATCTAAAGGTTTATCATCTGCAGAAACAGGAGTCGTGGCGAAGAAGACAGCGGAAGAAGAGATGAGAAGCACAAGAGAAAGCAAGGCAATCTCCATATCTCTCTAGTGAATTGCAAGTTGAAGACAACAATCAAATAAGATAGACAGATCAGTTTGATAGTGTACGTTCCAGTGCAAATGCGTGCATTTATATACTGCAATAGAAGAGAAGGGAGAGAGACGGAAAGAATTTGAAAATGCAAACTATAAGATAGAGAGATATTTAGGAAGCAGTATGGAAGCACACATTAGCGGTGATAAGAGTATTAGTCATCAGTTAGCTAGTGTCAACTGCCAACGGATATTACTTATAACTACAGATAAGATTCATTATTCAATTTATCCGTCTCGGACTTTCTTGATCAGTGCAAGTAATAAGAGTGCATATTATAATTTGCTGTGCTAATTACTACTATTGCTCCATTACAGGTTAGTGGTTACTGCGTGCATTTAAGAAATACTGTCGAGTTATTTCATCCTACACAATATCTGAATAATCTAATTTACCGTCTTTAAACCACTCCTTACAGTTGCAGGTTACTTCATTTTTTAATGCCGGATGTAAGATCCAGTGCGAGCTTCGTCCCTAAGACAACATGTCTTCACATCATTCTCCAATCTTAAGCCAGCAAGAAGCTATCTTGAGCGTTCATTGACTCACCAATGCTCAAAATTATAAGATCAGGACACTTCAACTTTATTTTATCTGTCATTTAATCCTGCCAGGCCAAGCTATCTGATAATGATGCCCAAATGGGGACTACTCTTTTTTTTCCCCACCTTCAAAAGCAAGTCATTTTGATGCGGTTGAAATGCACACTCAAACCAGCGCGTTTATCTCCGGGATTCAAGATCCTGCCATGTACATTCCACATTCTTGAGTGGGTCCCCTGCCATTCCTATTGTTGACTTCCACCATCATAATTCGATCTTTTTCTTAACACTATTTTGATTCTCATCACTTTGGAATAAAGAAGTTATATTCGGCTCATGTCTCCTTATACTAGCTAATTAGTAATGAACCAGAAGGTTGGGTGACACTCTGAACATACAAGAACACCGGCATGCAGCACAGTTGTCCATATTACTATGAATTATGGAAGCTATAATTAAGGGTAACCATCCTAATTCGTTCACTTCTTTAATGCCCCATTGGATAGATGCAGATACGTGGTCTATTGCAGTACAGATGTCTTGAACCCACCAACGAACCATCTGTTACTGTATTTGAGCTACTCACTGGTAGTCCGGTAAACAAGTTAACAAAAGTCTTGTCCTGGTAGCAAAAGCCATGTTCTGGCTAAGTTCTCTCCTCGACTCTGGGTTGGTAGATAGTAATGCTTAAGATTCATCTCTGCTGCAAGTGCCTGTTTATCTGGTACTGCAGCTTAAATTTTATTTTTGTAAAGCTTTTGGTCCCTGGAATGATCGGCACGGCTGTAACTGTAAGGATAGCATCATCACAGTGTTTCTCTACAAGCCTGCATAATTCATATTTTTTTCTCTCAGCTGCTAATTAAACTGGGTCTGATGTTTGTCAAAAGAAACACAAGAAATAATTTGTGACGAGAACAAAATGTTTAATATGCTCAAGACAAGTATGCGGCATGCGAGATTTACATGGAAATCTGAAAGAAAAAGTAGCGCATCATATAGCTAGCAGAGACATATTGTCCTATATAGCAACACAAATTTGGATTCTTTTGGACTTGAGAGTTATGCTAAAATTCTTTATCATGAGAGTGTATCACAAGAAAAGAAACGTAGACCGACTCACTGTCTAGTAACTAAAATAGTTAAAAACTCATTTACATAATAATAAAAAGAGATCATGGCTTCATCTTGAACTTGTCATCTGCATCTCCTGTTTCTTCATAATTGGTGCTGAATCCTTGTACCAAGAGGAATCACTTCTTGTAGTGTATGAATCAATCACCACATCTGTAGGACTTAATGCAAATAGGTATCGAAATGGATTTGATGGTGCGAGAATTTCAACTCCACCTTCCAACATCTTCACTACAGTACTCATCAAAGGTCTTGAATCAGGAGAATCTTGAACGCACCAGAATGCAGTCATGAACATTCGTTCTGCCTTCTCTTTATCTTTTTCTTCAATTCCAATCTCGAATATTAAGTCTGTCAGTCGACCCTTTTCGTACTCTTCCCAAGCTTTCTTCGGAAACCAGTCTATTATTTCTGAAACTGGACGCGTTTGGAAGTTTCTCTGCCTCGTCACCATCTCAAACAATAACATCCCAAAGCTATAAACATCACACTTATGTGTAATTGGATAGTTATGTAAAAGAAACTCCGGAGCTGAATAACCCGGTGTTCCTCTGTACCCAGTGAAGGATACATGAGTACTTTCTCTGTTGCAAAGCTTGGCAAGTCCAAAATCTGCAACTTTGGGTAAAAAATATTGGTCAAGAAGAACATTACCAGGCTTTATATCATAATGAATTATCCTTTGATGACAATCTTCATGCAGGTAAGCAAGTCCTTTTGCTGTGCCGATTGCAATGTCTAGGAGTTTTTCCCATTTGAACTTCAGTGCTTCTTTATTGAATAAGAATCTGTCGAGGGAGCCATTTTCCATGTACTCATAAATGAGTGCACTTGTTTGGTGATCAGAGCAGAACCCATACAATCTAACTAGATTAATATGGTAAGTTCTACCAATAGTTCCTACTTCTGCCATGAACTGCTCTTCAACGTTCTTGTCTTCACTTTTATTCAGAACCTTCACTGCAATTTTGATTCCATTAGGTAACTGTCCTCGGTAGACTACCCCAAAACCTCCTGAACCCAACCTTGTTGCGTAATTATTAGTATAACTATGAAGTTCTTGAGTAGTAAATCTAATGGGTTTTTCACTAGCCATATTAAGTATAAATTTCTCCATTGTTTCTGAACCAACCTGCCAGAGTTGGTATGGTGGCTCAGTTACAGTGACTTCACTACCCTTTGAAGCCTTTAAATCCTTCTCCGCAGCGCTTTCCCTCTTTATAGCACGATAAACAACCAAGATAGCAACAATACCCAGGAGTACTGCACCCACAATTAGAGCCGAACCTGCAAAAAGAAAGAAGATTTTGAACTGCAGTTATTAATAATCATGAGCAATTGAAAAGAAATGGAAATTTATCTCTGACAAGCTACAATAAAGGTGGTAGTAGTACGCGACAAAGAAGTCGACAATGGGCCGTGCGGGATTGGTGGAGGTCGTGGCAATATAAGTTTCGGTGGAGGCAGCGACATTCTATCTTGAACAGATGAGGCGAAGAAAAAATACAGAAAATAGTTGAAGCTAATTCAAGTTTGAGCTAGAGAGCTGAAAGTATTTAACAATCAGTTGTAGTGATTCCTATATGGATAGAAACCTACCACGTCAAACGCGTTTAAACAATTTGTTCCTACCTTTTTAATGAGACTGTCCTTCATTTATCGATTTCGATGATCCTGAAGTAATGTATTTATCGTGTCACAGAAATTCCATAACGAAGTTGATGGTGGCTTTGTTCTGGTTCAGTTGATAGTACAGTTCGTAGGTGTGAAGCTAGATGATCCCCACCTTGTTTGTGACACATATAGGGTTGGTCCACTAGAATGATCCAAGCCTTTCACTGTCTCTTTTAATGTTGATTTGGTGAAATTTCCATACTCCTTCAGAATTAATCAAAATCTTTGACTTTAAAGTCCTCAGCAGGTTGAAGTTCACTTACAAACTTAATGCTGTGGTCCAGGAGTACTGAAAATGATCTTGCATTGGTATGAAAGGCTTTTTCGTTCGAGGCTTCTTCATGTCTCTCCTCTTATGTTCTTCGATCCCCTACACCGACAATTTGATCTCACTTGGAAACCAGTTTTTCAAAGTAGCTAAACCCAATTCGCTGGAGTAATTTTTGGTGGACACATGAACTCTTGAGCTGTAAATCTGATTTTATACTCTTGCATTAAACATCAAGACCTAAACCACATTCAAGCTTATTTAGTTGGTGCAGCTCTATCAACCTGAAATCAACACTTTCAAATGTAAGAATTAAAGATTCCAAAAATCTATAAATGAAAAAATATGAAGAATAAACAACCAAATACTGGACGATTAAAAAAGTACAGGACTCTTGATATTGTGCATTTACAATCAGGTGTAAAAACTCAACTGCTGCAAGACGCGGATAAAAATAAAAAAATAAAATGCTGCCAGTAGATATGGGGATGGGGGTGTTGGTAGCTTTTATGTCAATGTTGCTTGTTTCCTTCTTACACTGTGTATTCTGAGAATCTTTTTGTAACTAGCTTTGGCCAATTAAAGATAATTTTGGAGGACATGAGAAGTTCACTTATAAAAACTTTATTCACATGCATATTTTTTCAAAATAAAAAATGCAGAACACGCTATATAACATTCAATCAAATCCGGATCAAGTTCACAGGACAATAAGAGAATTATGACAAGCTAACTAATTCTGTCAAATAGCCCTTCTATATCATAATCATATTCAAGTTGGATCTGAAACGAAAAGATATCAGACTTCTGACAGTGCATGCTAATAGATAGTTTAGATAAGAACTCTTGCATTCATTAGATGCATAGAACTCAGCAACATACATACCAATACACAATTACAACAAGAGAACCGTTAGCCATACAAAAATATTCATTTATGGACACCAGCATCTGTCAAACAGCTCAGCAATCTCTCACTTAAACACCAGCATCTTTCAAAAAGCCCTTACATGTATTCTTTGTTAAGTCACAAAATGATGATTCACCAGTGACTTGAGTTTCAACCTTATCCATTCAGAGCGAAATGAAGCTAGTTAGAATACCGTTGCACCTTACTTCTATAAAGCTTGAAAATTGAAAGAAGAAATCACCTTTTTCTTCAAGTCTAAGCATAAATGTAGCCGTTTTATTCTTACTAAAATTAATTCAGAACGTGAACCTGACCCTAACTTTTTTCTACGTTTTTTGATTGCCATGCTACACTGATTAAACAATGTCCATAAACTAGCTTTTAACAACATTCCAAGTGCTTCTGTACACCTTTTTTGGCTTTTAGCTTATGCCGCTCTATGTGAAGCCTATACGGTAAGCTAAATCAACAAAAGCATAACTGTAGGCTATAGCACTTGGCTGTGGAAGCAGCTGCTCGATCAGAGACTCTACCTACATAGGTGCAACCCCAATCCATATAACATTCATATCCACCGTTTCTTTCACAATCGATTGCACAAGTGTTTGTGAAGATTCAGGCACCAAGACTTGATCCCAAACCTTTTGGAAGGATGTCTGCACAGACCACCAAGGTATAGGGGAATTGGTATTGCACGACTATTTATCCAACATTCATTCCGACGATTCTATGTTTAGCAAAATGGCTCAGCAGAATATCTCAAAATCAGTCCTTCCATATAAACACATTGTTTTCCTTTTGTTTCTCGTTTTACCTCTTATCCGCACTCTCGAACATTATCATCTGGAGACCACTAACACTGATCTACCAAATGGTGGATCACTAGGACTACCAAAAGCTAACTTTTCTGTGTGTAAATTATATGGTTTCCACGGTTAATTTTGAATTACGTACACAGTAGCATATATCAATCCCGTAGTTAAGTTCAAGGGTAATCTAGAACATATGAAATTGACAGTCCAGGTTTGAAATGCAGCATAACTAATTAATGACACACACACATCCAACCCTGTTCCTTTCCTCTTTCATTTCTTTTCTGTTCAAGTGTGTCCATGCTACTCAAACTTGATTGGTCTATCAATCAACAACCAAAAATTTCTTTATACATCTAAATAGCTAATGACATGATGTGTACTTGTAGGTAGGTTACGTACATAAATCTTACCCACTCGTCGACTACCAACACATTCAGACTCTCAAGGGGTACATAGGAGTCAACACATGACAAAAGGTTAGGTTTTAAGCATTTCAATACGACTCGTATATTCACTCGAAAATCTGACTTGGAGGTAAAAAAAATTGAAAATTCAGTCAATATGCTCCCTTGATTCTAATATGCTTTCCCTACAAATAGTGATAACTGAATACGCCAGCATTGGATTTGATCCTCATTTCTATTAGATAAACTACAGCTTACTGACAGGAACATATGCGTGCAGTTAACCAAAATGTGCATCTAAATCGAATCTGTTAAATTAAGATTATAAAAGTCTGAGTGACCAACCTTTTAGACAATGAAGCTCAAGGCTTAAAAACTTAACCACAGAATCTGCTGAAGCCCATGGAACATTAGTAACTGCTCCGCAATTTTCTTGGCTATAAGTCTTCTTCCTCTTCTGATTCTGAAAAAGATGATCGGCGTGTTCGAGAATCACTACTTGAAGGACTTATGCCATTCTTCAGGAAGATCTTAAGAAGGTCCAGCTCTTCCGGGTACCTAAAAGGCTAAAACCATCAAAATTCCATTGACTTAAACGAGTATCAACAAACAATCTGGAACCAAATTCATTCAGGAAGAACAACAACAACCCCCATGTTGTGAGTACAGTGGCACATTAAAAATAATTAGCAAGGAGATGATAAAATTACAAGCTGATGAAACTGTAAAACTAATTTTATTGCAGAAACAAAAAATAATTCAAGGAAATTAGTTTTCATACCTGATTGATGACGAGCAGTTTCCAATTTCGGAGAAAATTGTAGAAATTTGAGTTACGTGCTTACTTAGGACAACTACTTCCAAGCAGATCAAATTACCACAGGGAAACTTGTGGATAGAGAACATCTGTGAGCTCGGGGGAATCTAATATCAAAAAAAATCGGGAGTCTAATACCCACGACCGGAAAGCTACGGAGCAAATGAAAACATATAGTAGAACGAACACGGTTATACTGGTTGAAGGATAAAAGCGACCAATTTCTTCATTGTTCGGGTTTGTCTTCGAGCAATGACGGAACGAACGAGGGATTTAGAAATTTGGATTAAACGCTTTAGTTAGTCATTTCAGAGACCCCGTGGTAGATTTGGAGCTTTAGTCTTCATTCTTCTATCTACAATTTGCATACTTGATACGGCTACTTTGCAGATAATTTTTGCATACTTGATCCAATATCTTCACCGAATGTTTTACCAAATTCCTAGCCCTAGGGTTAACAGTGAGATTAATTTTTGACGTTACAAACACGAAGAATTGGTGCCTGGTCCAAGAAGCACATCAACCTCTTGGCATTGGAGATGTCTTTGTATTACAAAATCATCTTCCTTGTAGATTTATCAAACCCGAACAAAACCAGGAATAGACATGCCCGGACACTCCACCTTTTAATTGGTAGAGTAATTGGTAGAGAAGAGAGTATTCAGGTAGTCCACAGTTACAACTCCCCCATCATTTTCTTACTTCTTGTTTTGAGCAGATAATTTCATGAAACATACATAATAAGCCCAGAGGAAACAGAACTTGGATAATAAAATTGGTACTGGACATACATACCAAACACTTAAACAGAGACATGTATATACAGTTAAAAGTGAGACATCTCATTTCAGGACAGTGCAAAATAATGCTTGAACAAGAATTGTTTTGCAGCCTAAGAGTTTCTCCAATGGCATGTGTGTGGAGTTAAATGTCAAAACTCACCTAGGATACACATCAATTTTCTCTAAAATCATTCTTCAATCATGATGTCTTAAACTAATGTATAGATGACTTTGGGTAGACAATGTCAAGACATTCCCTTTGACATTATCTACCCTCCTAGTCAGCTTTTAATTAATTGAATTGACTTTAATATATTAACTAACCATCTTTAACTTTAACAAAATATTAATTATGGATAATAAAAATTATACTAATTAATTAAATGAAGAGGTTACATGCAATACGTTGGAGATGGATTAATTTTAAGGAAAAACAGATCAAGGATGTCTTATTTGTGCTGCCACATAGGAAGCACACACAATGACCATTGGAGAAGCTCTAACATTAGAAGGCTTTTCCGATACCCATGTCAATAAAAAGTAAACAAACTGCCATTTACATCTTAAAAGGGACATATTTCGCAAATCAGAAGTGTGCAACTAATACTGATAAATACTGATAGTATGCCAAACTATAATCCTACAAAGAAAATATATTCAGGAAAACAGCTAACAGGACACTAGAGGGTTTCATGGTACAGAAAAAATTAACAAGACCAGATTATAAAGCTTCATGGTACACACTGCAGACAAATTACTCTCAATAGCTTCATAAGAATCCACTGCGGAAAAAAATGATGCAGCTGGATTATTACCTACCAAATGCATTCCAGAATTTTGATAAATCATGGAAATCTCCTGACAGTGTACACATCAAACAACAAGTGATAACACACACATGACCAAAATCTGAATTTCTGCTACCAGAACAAACATACATCACAAATATCAGACTTGGGAGAACCAGAAAAAGTTTTGATTTACTCATCCAAAACATAATTAAGTCGGAGGAATTCTCTGATAATTGCCCAACCATTAAATTAAGCTACTACTATCAGTACTGCAAAAAATTTAAGCTCAAAAAGAAATAACAATCTTTACAATGGATGTCAACTTATACTAGTTTAAGAAGTAACAAACTAAGTATGACGTAACGGAGGGAGGAAAACCTTCTGAACACAAAACCAATAGCGTCGTACCACAAATTTATTCTTCGACCTCAACAGTCCCTTTCTCACTCACATAGATACCATCCAAAAACTTCCTGATATCCTTGTTCTTCACATGGCATTTCTGCCAACAACAACCAAT
This sequence comes from Papaver somniferum, assembly GCF_003573695.1. Taxonomy (NCBI): domain Eukaryota; kingdom Viridiplantae; phylum Streptophyta; class Magnoliopsida; order Ranunculales; family Papaveraceae; genus Papaver; species Papaver somniferum. Next base: position 194,965,140 of record NC_039360.1, read on the forward strand.
AACCATATGACATTCAGCATCAACATAATTCATAAATTAAATTCAAAGAGAAAAAGTCTAAGAATATACCTGGTTGATCAAGGCACAAGACCTGGAGACGAGCTCAACATCATTACCATCCAACACAAGCTCATCCTTGACCTTCTCTGACCTGACAATACTCACTCCATCAAGCATATCAACCTTTCGCACCTGAAAGAAGAAACACAATAATCTAATTAGCAAAACTAAAATACTTGACTATTAAAATTCCAATGGTCCATAACTAACAGTGTCAACAAACAGCGAAAACCATCAGAAGTTATACTTGCATTTCAAAAAAACAAGCAAACCAGATACAAACAATTTATTTCTCACAAATAATGATACTTAAAAATCTCAGAAATCAATTTAATTCACAAAGGGGAAGACCCAAACAATAAACAGATGGTTTATGTCTTGGTGTAGACATCATCGAAGTTCAGAAAATAATCAAACAGAAACAGAATCATTCGGAAAAAAATCTAACATAATCAGTGCCAACAAACAATCTAACATACTTCAAAAATGAATCTAGTTTAAAGATTCAGCAAGAACTCAGTGCAGCGTTCATGATCCATTCATACACAAGATTTCAAGAAACAAAATCAACTAAACAATTGCTTTATAAGCCTATGAACTAAGAAAGATAATGACATAACATACTACCTAACATAGGTTTTCATGGAACACCTATAAATTTCATCTGACTTTTACAACCAATATCAGGATATCAAAAACAATCCAACCATATGAATAACAAAATACAAAAACACTCCAACAAATCACCTACCAGCCATATAAAGATATTGCGACTCTAATACCAACATAAGATTCTAGCATACCAAGCAAAACCCTAAATCAGAAACACAGCCAAAAAATAAAAACCCTAAAAATCAAAATCACAGCACAGATCATTTATCCATAACCACCAAGTTCGAACTAAACATATTGATGGAAAATATAACAAAAAGAAAAGAAAAAAAGAACAGAGATTATACCTTTTTCTCTCCAAGAAAGTTACGGATCTCAATACCCTTGTTTCCGTTGGTGATTGAAGCGTTGATGGGAAAATGAGCATACACGAATCTCATCTTGTAACGGTACCCTTTAGTAACACCAGTAATAAGATTGTTAACATGAGAAAGTGCAGTTCTAATTGAAGCAGAAGTCTTTCTGGATCCAAACCAGGCATCAACTTTAAGTTGTTTCTTCCCAGTTTCAGCTTCTTAATTAGTTGAAAATCTAAGTTAAGATGCTTAAAGTTTCTGATCAACTTTCCTCTTGGTCCTTCAACCTCAATCATCTTTGCTTTCACTTTGATTTTCACTCCATCTGGTATGTCCATGGTTTCGCTAGACAAGATGGTCTTCATTTTCGCTGATGATTCTGATGATTTTCGGCTCTGCTGTGATGGCCGGAAGATAATAGGTTATACCTTCGTGATGGAGGAGAAGAATCAAAACCCTATTTTCGACTTATATTACTAGGGAATAACCCGTGCCGTAACGGCACGGGCTATTTCACAATGGCCGAAGCTAGGGTCATTCTCTAAACGCCGATGTATCAAAAAAAAACCTATTAAACTACCAACGGTTCACCAACATTATGTTAATGTATCCTTCAGGCAAGCTGGGCTAGCAGATTTCCATGCAGTACAGCTAGTGGCAAAGATATTATGCAATTTTATCCATGGAAATCGACAAAGAGTAGCACCAACACAACACATGTATCATTTTGATACCGAGACAGAAATTTAACATAGAGGTTTCCAACCGTTGTCATATCCATATACATCGCAAGAACACGTATATCGACACCCAACCATTGGTAAATGGTAATGCACCTCGAAAGGATTAGGCAAACGAAGTTGCAAGGATAAAAATGTGTAGGGCCGTAGGCGCTACCAATAATAATTTCTTCTGATATAGCAAACATTTTGATGAAATCTTACTTTCCCATTGAATAGTTCACTTTATGTGATCATCAGGTCGGATTTTTGTATATACAGAAAAGGGAAAAACCTTTGCCACATGTTCATTATAGTACATATCTGGCAATTAGAAGTAAAAGCGGTCGTTACAAAGCGTAACTTTTTCTTTGAATTCTACATACATATATTTAGACCAAGGTCGCCTTCCCAACAAAACCAAAAACTAAAGCAGTAGAATACAACCATATAATCCGCTGAAGTGTTTAGGGCTCATGCTGCACTTGTTGTGTTGCCTTCAGATATTTTGTAGTGTCATGTAACTGCTAGGGAAGATGATATTAGTAGTGCCAGTAGATCCAGCAGTAGTCCCCAGCCATGATTCATTGACCACGGGGTGATGCTGAAAATGTTCTCCGCATGTGGAGGTGGTGGATTCATTGACCATTCCATGGGGCAAGCATTGTGGTACTGAATGTTCTCTGCACATAGAAAGTGCATATGAATAGGTAATCAAATTAAGCATCCAATAAAATTTATATTCTCAATGAATTCAAGTTACTCGAAAAACTCTCGCCCTATAAGAATGACTAAAGAATTCAAATATCAAATATGTTGAGAACAATGGTAACTAAATTTTTTTGTTGTTTCAAAGATCCAGGTCGAAGATTCTTGACACAGATCATAGCTTATGACAAATAAGAAAAATCAGAAATCATAAAAGTAGAGGAGCATATAAAAGCCGAACCTTAGGAAAAGAAACCTTGTAATGTAGTGAAATAAAGGGCAGGAAATATCTCCATTTTAGCAATACCACTTGATGCACCAACCACACTAAGTATTTTCTGTTCCATTGATAACCCAGCAGCTAGTTTCCTTTTTCCTGGTGTACATGAATTTTGTTTGCAAGTAATGGTGTTGTCTTGGCAGTTGGCAGTCCCTACACCTAAAAACCATTTAAAATCAACCTAATTAGCATCAATCTAATATACACAAATCTAAATCTAAAAACACATCACAAAGTTCATAAAGCTGATGCCTTTTTTATCACCCAGATTCCAGAACACAAAATTTGAGCGTACTTATAAAACTCAGACTCAAAAACATAAATTTAAGCAAATTATGATTGAAATAAACCAAATCCTTGCTGCTTCAAATGGTTGAACAGATTATATATTTATGGAGTATCCATTAAAAAGGTTGGCCTAAGCTTAGTGAGTGATCTAGTAAAACAAACTTCACACTCGCTTGCTAGTGAATCAACTTATTTTAGCCAATACACAATGACATGTATCAAATGAAAAATGAATTGGAGGGTTCATTCGATCACAAATAGTTGAGATCATATGCCATAGACCCTCTAAAACTCTAAAGTCAAATTTTATACGATGTGAAATTGATTCTACAGTTATTATCATATATCTACTTAAAAGATAACCCTTACGTGTTAGGTTTCTGTAGTGATTTCAAATGCCAGTCTTCGGAAGACATGATATGATTGACTTTGAATATGTCTAAATCCGTTGAGTCGAATACAACAATCGTCATGTCTGACCTTCCAATGATAAATAGCTCAAGAATCTCCTTTATCCTGAATACAATGGAAAACTAACTTAAAGATATCGATAGAATCTTAGATTTGAATATTCAAATTGAAACATCATTTACCCTTATTTGTTTTTGTATAGACATTTCCATAATCTCTCCCGTGTTGTATCCCGTATTAAATGGTATGAATTTAACAGTTGTCCACAAAAGAATTACTACACAAAATATAATGTTTGAAAGTTCAATATTGATGTTTGACATAAAAATATCGGTGAAATTATTTTCTAGTACCTTCTCGGCCTAGACTCATCATTGCTCCCAAGGCCCGATACTCAGTCCCCAAGGCGTGCTCCCAACTATTGTTGGAGAAACATAAAGGCTACCTAAGCGTTCGGTAACTGCAACTGCAGCACAAAAGCGGTGGAATAAGCAAGTACATAAAAAATATATATGCAATCATACATTCACAGTGTTACTCACCCTGAGTAGATCATTAAATTTACTGGTGAGTATTCAGAGAAGTTATCGACTGCGGTATTTGACAAAGTAGTTTTCTGTAATACAAATCATGCCCCTGGAAGTTAACCATAAAAGATACATTTCTAAACTTAACCTATTTTAGTTAAAGCATGAGGAACATGCAAAGACATAAAGGTCGGATGTATTGTAAAATCATGAAAAAGTATAAGACCTTCAATCACTCATAATACGGTGTTCTTGTGACTCCAAAATAAATCTTGGCGAGGTTAGTAAAAGAAAGAACAGCATGTCTATAATTACAGGTAAAAGATCGATGTCAAACTCTTTTGTTTATAAAATTTATGGATAACATCTGAACTCCTTGAGAACTTTAATCCAACCATCATACTTTATTTGCAGAGAGGCAGACAACTCCTACTGGAAAGACAAAAAGACAGACGAAATTCAGTAAAAACTTGTAAGAAGAACCTCTTAATAATGTATTTGAAAGATGTGTAGTACTTACCTTCATCGTTTCCAGTAACTTATTAATGCCACTTACTTTAGTTGATTAATAACGATATTATCGACTTTATTTCATCACACTTCATTTGCAGAGAGGCAGACAACTCCTACTGGAAAGACAAAAAGACAGGAAATTCAGTAAAAACTTGTAAGAAGAACCTCTTAATAATGTAATAAAAAGATGTGCGGTACTTACCTTCATCGTCTCCAGTTACTTATTACTGCCACTTACTTTAGTTGATTAATAACGATATTATCGACTTGTACTGTTCTTTACGGTTTCCTTCTTTAGGTTTCGCGGCTCTCTGCAAACTGAACGTACGTGAGCAAAATCAAATTTCAATTGACAAATAATCACACCAATCGAAATGTTCCTACCTCAATTTATGCCTTATAATTGCACCCATGAAGCCATATGAAAGCAAATTAGCAAAGAGATGGTGGCAAAAGCTAGAAGGGCATGCTTCCAACACCTACACACAGAGAAGAAGACACTGTTATACAGGAAATATTAGTTCATTTGTTTATGGAAGTAAAAACTTAAGATCAGATTTAAAGTTATAATTCCTTGAAGAAAAAAGAAAAAAAAAAGCGATCAGATTTAGTTGCGGTCAAACATCTAGGTAGACGCACTTAACAACCTTGCTTAGGGTGGTGGATCTTAAGGCTTGATCACTGCAGATCTTTTAATTCACTTAAAAAAAGTGCAAAGAGGTTGTAACAGATTAGCTCGTTTACAGATTTCTATAATGTATCTCAAACTCTTCAAATATGTTATGCAGAAATGGGGGGATGCTTGACTTCAATCATGAAAATTCATGTTGTTCTTTATCTTAACTTCATCCTTGCCAAACAAAAAGAAATGAGAGTGGGTGCACGGGCAACGGGCAACAACTGGTGGTTTTGTTGGAGCATGATATTTGTCAACTTCTTTAAAATTAAAAGTAATCTAATTGAAATCTAAAGGATCTATGAAACAAAAACCATGGACTAATTTCTATACAATGAAAAATGCAGATAACAAACAATTAGACCTGTCTCATACCCCAAAACTCTTTATTTAGCCATTTTCTCAAACACTTCAAAGGCATAACCGCTCTTTTCATGTTGAAAAAGCTCTTTAATCGAACTACAAAAAATTTGTAGATTACAGTGATAACTCCTTGATCAAATTACTAAACTTCGTTGATTAGGATCATAAGTACCCCTCTTTGAAATTTCAGCTTAAAAACACAACCCATCATGACCTAATAGAACATAACATTATAAAGTACATAACTGAGTGAGATGTTTTATCAGGGTTTCTCCAATAGAACATAACAATATAAATTATATAATTAAATTCATCTTTGAATGCAAAGCAATGAAGATTAAGGATCAATCACTGTGAAGTAATTTTCAAGGGTTTCTCTATGCACCACTGTCATATCTGATTTAATGTATTCAGGTATAAAAACATCAAAAAATGAAGGGAAAAAAAGAGGAAATTGACTACCGGCGCATAAATTTGAGTAAATGGAGGAAACCCCAGAAATCATACATTCAGAACTGAAAGAAGGAAAAAAAGAAGGGTTTGTTGTAATTGTTTAGTTAAACACCAACTAATTAACAATGTAATTTAGTTAGTATTTAATCCTGTTCGTGTACACCAACTATGAATAGCGAAAGAAGTAAGCTAGAGAATGAAAATGAGAACTTTCATTTCTTATTCACATAAGATGCGGTACATGGAGTATTTATAAGCGAACTTTGTATGACAATGATGCACAATAAACTTATGCCACATCACTAGGGCACATGGCATGTGACTGTTGGACTTCCCAGGAAATGGATAAATACTAATCCACTTCGTCCTTAGCATAACTTAGTCTGGATTGTTCTCGACTGTCAATGGTGGGCCATCTATTAAGTCATGCTCAACACTCCCCTTTGAGCACCATTTAAAATGTTTCACCGTGAAAACTTCCCTATGGAAATCTGATCGATTAAAAATTGTCGCCTTGCCAAAACTTTGTCAGAAAAATACGAATTGGACAAAAACTGGTCAAAGAAAATAGTGCAACTATTCTAGCTTTTAGGTGATCGTCACATACTTTCTTCAGTACTATTGGAGTTGCATCAGGAAAACCTTTAAGGAAAAACCTGAGCTAAGAGTAGGTTGGTAACCGCCGTGAAATGTTACTTCTACGTCAAGATTGTGATAGGAAAAAAACACTTGGAACAAAATGTAAACGCCTGCACCAGAAAAAACTGCTTTGAAAAACCTAGACGTCGGAATCTCACAACAATATTAACAGCGCTGCTTTCTTTACTTCATTAAATTTTATCAGGAAAACATGTGTATGGCAAAAAACCTGACTTAAACAATACTGGCGATTATCTGATAACCGCATGTTGAGAAAATCTATGGATATATACATCTCTTTAGATGATAATCACCGTTCTAAGTTGATACCTCATTAAAAACCTCGTCAGAAAAACCCAAAGGGACAAAACCTGAACGCAGGAAAACATGAGTACTTAAAACAATGATAAATTCGCAGATGCTGCCTCGTTAAAACCTTGCCCGGAAAAACCCAAGGAGACAAAAAAACAGGACGAAGGAAAAAAAGTACAACATTTCGAACTGCAGATAACAGTGGACTCGCATGCCTCATTAAAACGTTGACAAGGAAAACCCAGTGGGACAAAACCTTGACGAAGGAAAAAGAGTACACGACGTAATGTACAACATTCCAAACATTCATAGTTTTCTGTGGCTTTACCCCCCTGATGAGTAGGCGTCATTAGTTGATCATTCTGATTGCGCAGAGATCACGAGCCATCTTGTAGCGTCTTCAACGACTTCCTTTAGTTGAGAAACTTGGTCCGATTTTATGTTGTGCAATTCCTTAATGATCATCTGGTTGTGCCAGCCTTTTATTCTCTATTAGCTTTATCTGAACAATCATAATCGATCGGAGGATGAACAAGTATCCTTTATTACCAGACTATTAGCTAGGAAAATGTTTAGCTGCTTTACCAAACCTGCCAAAAATCAAAACTTAAACATTCCGGTTAGCTTTTCTCTGTGGGAGACATTCAGCGACCTTTTACGCAAAAGATCAAGCTTAATGGTACCACAAAGATGAAGGGGTTTTCTTCGGATCAATGTCTCGATATTGGTGCTGGGAAGAACCATACTTGTATGTTTAGTACAAATCCAATATCAGGTATCTATGGCAAACTTTTAGCTAATGTACCATTAGTTTACACATCTTTTGTGTAATACAGACCACAGAGTGATACATCTCTTTGGTTGAGATGTAAGCCGATCAATCTTAAAAATAAGAGATCGAATGATTAGCTTTCCATTTAAACATGTCCAAACCTTTATGATTGACGAAATTAAAGGACTTCTAGCTACAATGCTCAATCAAATTGAGCCTTTGTTTTACCGAGATTTTCCATCTCGAACTCCTGCTTTAAGCATTTTTGTGCTTTGGAGAATTCTTCAGGAGTTCCAATCAAATAGATGTTGTATATTTCAAATCTAGTAAATGCACAGTTTATGAGCTTATAAAACGGTTCACATATCCCTGGGTAATATAAGCATTCACTTAGACGATTGATCACTTTCGTTCTTATTGAGTAAATGCTATGACATGGTAATTCTACTGAAAAAAACTTCAGGAATTTACGTGCATTTTTTTGTATCTAGTCTTTCATACAGATCCGCGGTAACCACATCAACTAGATGCAGATCGAGTTCTTAAAGACTGCCAAACAAATACCATAAAGGTAGTTGCATCCATAATATGGAATATGTTACAAAGGGTTCCTGTAAAAGACTTTGTGCCATTAGTTGACTTTACTTTTCTCACTATGCACATACACCCACCTGTAGCCACTAGGGATTACATTATCGGATGACGGAACTGCAAACACCCGTTTGTGGCCAAGAAGAGTAGCTCACATTATCGAGTGTTCGGGATGCAATACCAAATTTATGCATTTTTGCGAGAAACTGTTATTCTGCTTTGATCTCTCATGGTTTAACCAATCATACCTTTGATGACATTCCCATAGAGAGTGTTTTAATCCAACAACACCTACGGTAGTATCAGTGGATACTTTGACTATGTCATCAACAATCATTGGATTACGATCGCAAATTTCTCTATTGCATGCATGCGTTATGGAAATCCTCTCATTTTGAGGTTTCACAGCCTTTGCAGAGACATTCTCTTATTAGGAGAACTATACTCAGAGAAATTAGATCTTCCACTGATAGTCTCTGTGAGAGCGCTATCTTTCAATGATTGTGACTGGCTCTTCCTTTCAGGAGGTGCAGAATATTTTAAATCAACTAGTTATCCACGCTCAAGGTGTGTTCTAAGTGACACACTTGCTACTACATTTACAGCTTCTCGAGGAAGCAATTTTATTTGCAATCTCTGAAGATGTCAAATATTTGGAATGTCTTTCAGTGATGAAAACACCAAGATGAGATACATCCTGGTTTATCTTTGTGCAAACTGGGATACTTCACGCCGTTTTTCAGACGATAGCCTTTCCTCCCCCTAACGGTGGGAAGACTTTCTCATCAAATTTGCAAATCTTGTAATAGAGTAGTAACAACAGTGGAATATAGCACGTCTCTAACAGAAAAACATGAAAATGGTTACATGAGTAATAAGTTTAAAGTGCACAAGAACATCAAATGTGCTCACCATCAATGCCCAAAGCATTACTAGGATGATACAACATCAACGGATGACAAACAAGAGTTTCATTTAAAATCTATATGAGTATAGATACACAGTTACCACCCAGGTGATATGTCGAGTCATTTATGACTACTAGACCATACTTCCATCAACCTGGTTAGTATTTGTGGAAACTCGTTGTCAAGGTGGTGTTGAATAACAAGCAACCATAGTTTTCCCCACCGCGCTCTTTGATTAGCATCAAAGTTGTAACTGATGCTGAGACGAAAATTTCAAGAGCGTACACAAGGGAGAAAAAACATTGATATGGACTCAGGTCCATACTTTCCAATCATATAAACTTTGTCGATAATTCCTTTGCAAAGGGGGATATCCATCCACATCGATTTTAATAGCTACTCTGAGTGTTATCGACAACTAGTTAATAATCGGTTAACAACGATCTTACATCATTCTCTAGAGTATGAGGATATTCTAATCCATTGGTACCAAACTTCAATATGCGGATATTCTGTTCCATGAGATATCAACGCAAATTTTATGGATATGTTCCTCTTCAGGAGTTATCAACTCATCACTCAAAAGAATATGGACGTTATCTGATTAGATTGGCATACCTCATACAAGAGGTTTTCGTCTATGTTTCTAAGCATATTTTCAGACGAAGTAATCGTTGCGATTCCATGGCATGCCTTGCAAGGACTTTTAACTTACGTCGAATCAAGCACGCGTACTCTTGCTAAATCTAGCAAGAGAGTAATCTCCAACACCTCAGGCATTTATTGGTGTGACAATTTAGATGAGACACAATTTGGATTTAACCAATGTCGTCGACGATTCTCCCCCTGATCCTCAGGCGGGAATGTGTCATCAACAGAACATCCAGTTCCGCATTACTCTACCTATCAAGGGAGCAACTGGGTGCAGAAAACAATAATAACGTGCAACCCAGGAGAGGTAACTGATCAGGTTTTCTCCCGTTTACTGTCCAGCTGGAATAACTTTAAGAATTTACATTGCCATGTAAAATTAACAGTAAACTGTAAAAGCAAATTTTGTGAACATAAACACTATCTCAATATCAGTACCAGTCCTGCCAAGACGACCAATAGAGATCACAACAATGAACAACATTTCAAATGCACGTATCGTGTCTTCTATGTCACAACGATAGCAGAGCTCTTCCAGGCTCAAAGATGGCTTATTCAACCAATCATTATGTCACCGTCCCGTATTTCTCCACTTCTGGTGGTACGGTGCTCATCAGGTTCTTAAACCCAAGAACTATTGTGGTCCCATATTCAAATATGCCTATCATAATTGTATTTTTCCTTCTTTGCCAAAGATAAACTTATTTGCATAGGTACTGCTGCAAATTTAATTCACCAAATTCAGGATTTTAGGTAATAGCTCAGGCGACGAGAAGACATGATATTAACTCTCAATATCATTTACAAAAATGCAACACTCATTATCGCTCGACGTTTGTATATCTACGAGGCGCATTTAAAACATGCATCTATCATTGTTGCTATAACAACGTATACAAAGTGCAAATTAAGCAGCAACTCTTTGCAGGTAGCCGATGCATATAATAGGAGCATATTTTGCATGCCGTAAAGCTAGCGGGAACACATAAGGGCGCAAAATATGCAGCTCTCCTTATTGCTCACCACAACATTTTATACGGTGCATATATCTTCTACAGAAATTAAGCCGAACTATTTACCACGAAAATCAATGGTGAAAACAAGGAAGAAACCCCTCAAAATGTAATACCGAGAAATCTCCAATTTCGTCTACTAGGGTTGACGAAATATTAGATTATCAAAGTTGAAATATGAACACATTCTTTATACCTTAAAAGAAATTGTCTCGATACCAGTTGCAGCTCATTTCAAGGGCCGCTGATAGAGACTGGCTAACCGTGTTAACTCGGTGTCCATTTTTCATCGCATTCCAACCTTTGGTGGAATGACTTTGAATTCTAGAGATTATCATAGCAGAGGAATATTAAAATTTTGCTATCTCTAAGAATGCAACAATTCCTCGCTTTGTCGATATTAAAACCGTTAACACCATAAACCTCATTGGTGTAACAACAAAGGTAGTTTTATTCTCTACGCCATCCAAAAGGGCGCGGAAAAACCTTCCGTTGTTTGGCTAAAGCGGAAAAATAGCAAAATGCTACAAAACTCAAAATATTTGGCTAAATTCAGAAATCGAATAATACCACAAATATGAGTTGTCTCTATACGTACCTATCTTGGATATCTCTTCATATACCGCATAATTTTCTGTGCCCCGAATAACACAAACAAAATACGGTAAGATGTCCAACTTTCTCTTTAACAAGTCCTAATCAAAATAGAAGACAAAGTTAGACACTATAAAAATTCAAGCATAAAACTGCTCAACAATAGTTGACTAAAATATGGAAGGGTTGAAGAGAATTATCCTTTTCCATATCACCAGCCAGCCGCCATGCCGATCATCAAAGAAAAATCCGTGCTGATAACGTGTTGTAATGGTTTAGTTAAACACCAACTAATTAACAATGTTATTTAGTTAGTATTTAATACTGTTCGTGTACACCAACTATGAATAGTGAAAGAAGTAAGGTAGAGAATGAAAATGAGAACTTTCATTTCTTATTCACATAAGATGCGGTACATGGAGTATTTATAAGCGAACTTTGTATGACATGCACAATAAACTTATGCCACATCACTAGGGCACATGGCATGTGACTGTTGGACTTCCCAGGTAATCCGCTTCGTCCTTAGCATAACTTAGTCTGGATTGTTGTCGGTTGTCAATGGTGGGCCATCTATTAAGTCATGCTCACGTAACAGGTTTTTTTTTTTTCCGAATATTCTTGCAAATCTTACCTTATCAAATGGAGTATTTTAATTGATCCGAGTGGAAAAGAATCTCTAAATGGGGAGGAAGGATCCTAGCTGCCGGTTTGGAAAGCGGATATATCTAAGCAGATGCTTGCACACCAAACCCTCATGGTGTATAAGCATTGATATATACGATCTAGGGTTTCATTCCTGGACTTTTTTAGTTATACTTTTTTTTAGTTATACTCGACCCAGAAGGGTGCAAATTTGCATAAGCCCACAAGACGTATCTCGAGGCCCAGTTTAGCTGTGATCCATTGGGTAGGAGTCTTGGGGTGAGCATTAGGTCCGTAATCCGAGGATTTAACAGGACCAGCTGTATTTTTGTGGATAAATGTCCGAACGGTTGCTAATGGTCTGGATACGGATGGGATTTTTGAAATCCAGCGGATTACCAATTGGACCCGGATGCAGCCTTGAAAATCCCTTAGACATTCATACCCGTTAGATTAAGTGCATATATAAAGTTTATAGAAAATATATAAATAGTTTGGGATTTTTTAAGTTGTTTTCTTTGAGTGTTGTTCATGGCACTGATCGCTGTCGTATACGTCAAAAATAATTTCACATTCTCACTCAACTAAAATAAATGAAGTATGTGGTAAGAAAGAGTTCGTTCCCACATAGAGGCTTTTGTTGTTATACAATTTCAGTTTCTTAGTAACCAAGGGAGAGATTTTTGTTTATCAATGCAATAAAAATAAATTGAAAGCAATAAAATATGAAAATAATCAATAAGAGGAAGATATTGGTCACGGGATAGTATCATTCACAAACATGTATTTTCATCAATGATTAGAATTGATATTTTAATCTCTCATTTATTAAAAGTCCTAGGATACCTTGATCGCAAGTATATCCCGCTAATTCCCTGATTTCATCACAACCACATTAAAAGATGCATAGGTGAATTCTACCTAGAAAGCAACCTAAAGTGTAAAAGCACAATTAAGTTCAACTCCCTAAGAGCAATAAGTTTTATGGAATAAGACTAATCAAAGCAACCTAACGTGTAAAAGCACTAAATCGATTTAACTACGGTTATGATTCATATGTGACTAGTAGGATATATCACTACAAGCACTACTCACATTTATGCTACTTGTAATCAGGAATTTATCACTTTTTCGCATAATAAAACCTAATCTAGAAATTGATATGAAGACCAATCTAATTAATTCCGGACTCAATCAAACTAGCACTCAAATCATGCAACAAAATTAACAATGAATCATAAACAATAAAATTGAGACAAAACTAATCCATTGATTTAAATATCATGCTTGAGAAATCAACTTTTATCCCATAACCAATAATTGTGTTTAATTATTCATAATAATGGAGTTCATCATAATCATTTTCATAAGATAATGAAATGAAAAATAAACGAAAAACAAATCCTAATAAAATCGCCGTTCTCCTCCAAAACTCCAAGTAGTAACACGTGACACGTCCTAAAAGAAGTAGAAATTTTCTCCTTCTATAGCTCTCCTTGTTTCCAAAATTAGGTCATAATCTCCAAAGTCCAACACCAATAAGTCCACCAAGCCCATGTGATAAATGTGTGAAAGTAGCCCAATAAGGAGTCAACTGAGTCAAGTGGGTCAGAGAGTCAGACCATGAGTCAGAATCAGCTGAGCTAAGTTGCCAAGCCATAGTCTTGCATAAGCCAAAGCTTGTGTTGCGCCACAGTGATGCATTACTCCTTCAGCTCCTCCTCATCCTTGTAACCCTGCATCTCACTGCAACATCTGAAGCAACAACCATTCAGTCACCCTCTCCAGCTGCACTTCTCCATTTTCTCAGCTGCAACAGGATTCTCTTCATCTCAGTCATTCATGGTTCGAGCCATAACTATCTAGACACAGCAAACATCTTTAGCCTCAGTTCAACTGCAAGTGCAGAGAGCCTAGCATTCATCTAATCCTGTAATTCAGTTCAAATCCCATCCAGAACTCATACATACTGTGTACCAGTACAACCGCCACCTGAAATTTCATCTCAGTAGCAGCTGTACCCCCTACCAAGTCACCACCAATGCCTCGCTGCCATTTTCTTGTTCGTTGCAGCACCAATTTCTGCAACTACAATTCCTCCATTTAGCTAACAGCTGCATCAACTAGTTCTACTGCAACATTTCCTTGCCTCAAACAGCCTTCTGCTCGTCTCAACCCATTCAGATTTGCCTTCGCTTACAACTGTAGCTGCAACTCTCAGTCATGTCGCTTCAGTTCAGCTACACTGCCTCCAGAGCTCAAGTCCCAGCTGCATAAAAAATACCCATTGCCATTTCAGTTCAGCTACAATCATCATTTCAGCTCTTCTCGACCATCGCAACTCAGTTAACCAACCATTGCATCACCATCTCAGTTCAACTTGCTCTCCCAGCTACAGCAGCATCAGTAGCACCTCCATCCATTATCTCCTGAAGTTGTAACTCCTCATCAGAATCTCCATCTGAGTTGCAACTGCACTTATTCATTCAACCTGCACCTAAACATACATCTAACCATCTTGCAGTCACCAATCTTTGCTGTGCCAATGTAACTGCACCAGTCACTGAGACAGTAGCAAGCTGAACTGAAAGGTAACAGCTCCAAACCCTTGTCCTGCCTTCATTGTAACAAACTGAACTGCAGTTTCAAATCCACCAAATCCATTGATTCTCTACACTACCAGACTACCAACACCGTTCCAGATCAATTTCATATCAACGTCTTCTTACAGCTCAAATCCTCCCTGAACTGCACCATTCCTGAATTGCAGCTGCAACTCATCCATCAGGCACAACCATCTTCAGTTCATGCCTGAAATTCATCCATGCAATTGCTCTGCAGCATCATTTCTGCACTGTTAAACCAGGTACCAATAACAGCTAGTTCGTACAGATACTTGAAAATCAACATCTCAGCACCTGCAATTACACTTCCCTATCCTGAATCAAACCTAGCCATTCATCTATTTATCAGCAAAAACTCCTTTCTAGACCACCACCAACATACACACTCATCTCAAAACCATATCTCAACCAACCCATCTTACTTGTACAACAAAACCCCATCCAGAATCAAGACCTTGTTCTTGCAATCCACAACAAAACATCATCTCTTCCATGCAGTTCCTCAGCCAACAGCAGCTCTAAACCGTACACATCAACCACCATCAATTAACAGGCATCAGAACTCAAAACCCTTGTAATCTTCTCAGCTTCATGAATCCACCGAAACCCATTTCAGATTACGTCCTCTTTCTTCCATTTACTCAACAACAGCTCTCTCTCTGAATTGAGTGGCAACACAGTACGGCATCAATATCATCTTCTTCATTTGCAGGAACCCTAAATCTCTAATTTCTTCCTTTACTTTTCTGTTGCTTCAAAATCATACCATCAGTGGAAAACGGAATCGATTCACTGTCTTCTTCTCCATCGAGGTTTTCTTTACTAATGGCTGCAGTTTCTTCTCAATTTCCCCTGAGAAATTATGCCGCCATCTCAGTTTCAGGTGGAGTAGGAAAAAGAGAAACTAATGATAGGTCCTCTGATTTTTAGGTTTGTTGTAGGAAAATGTGAGTGGGTATAGCCACTCTGGTAGAGTAGATAAGGGGCAACCAGGGTGACTCTAGGCTCATTAAACAAGGTCCGCCAAGGTTCTTTGCTCCCTGCTTCTCTGGACTAAGCTGTAGGGGTTGTCCTCTTTTCCTCCTTTGTGCTTCCACCGGCACCTGCACAGAAATGCTACTTTTGCTCAAATGAACTTTTTTTTCCTTTTTTTAATCCGAATGACTCCAAAATACCCAAAAACTAAAAAATAAACATAAAATACATATTTACAGGAAAACTAGCAAAGAAAGCATAAACAAAAAACATAAATCTAGGTTACAACACCTATCAAATTCTCCCACACTTAGACTTTGCTAGTTCTTGAGCAAATCAAACAAAACTTATTCTAAAGGATACATACAACTCCATCTCATGAGGGTTTACTAGAGATATACCCAGAAAACCTACTTTTCCAACTTACTAGTTCTCCGAAATGATAGCATCCAACGCGCTAATAAGACATAGAGATTCTGCACACTAGTCATAAGAAGTTAGACACATATATGAACACAATCTCATCCTTAAAATTTTAGAGAGAAATAATCATCCCTTCTCGAAAGAAATTCGGGTTCGGAGTGATCAAAAGTCTCGACTCTGCCTCACAAGAAAGGGTTTTATGAAGTTGCTCTCAATAATAAATAGGTTTTTATGGGTCACACATGTGTCCAGGTAGGAGTGAAGAGAGAATCATGCGACACGTTGAATAGTAGGAACGCCAAACCCTCCGAAACGTTTTGAAAACCCACATCTTTTATTCATTTTGAAAACCCTTTTTCTGACGATCTCTAAGAAAGGAAATCAACCACTTAACGAAGGTGGGAATATGCTTACTTACCTCGTTATCCGTTCGACGTGCAGCTAGCACCACTCTCACAGCATCCATAGAAACGTCTTCGGTCTTCATTCCTTATCTTCATCTTCGTCTTCTGTCTTCAACTCTTGATGATAATTCTTGAACTTCGTAGAATCTTGACAATGTGATTCTTTTCCTATAACTCCTTGTTGCTTGAAACTTCATTAACAAACCAAAATATGTGCAATGATTATTTATTTTTTTCTTCTTTTCAATTTTTTTTTTCCTTTTTTTTTTACAAGGGACAAGAAAAATAAACAAAAACAAAATAAAATAATAAAACTAATAATGAACCTAAACAAATTTTCTCTTGTCTTTTTTTTTTTTTTTACAAAGGACCTAGTATAATGATGGCTCTGTCCCAAGTTTTTTCCTTTTCTTTTTTTTAGACAAGAAAAATAAAATACAAACAAACAAATAAAAATGCAAGTACAAAAGTCATGGTGTAAGTACTTTACCGCTCAATTCTTCACAACTTGTATGTCTCGATTCATAAACTTCTTGAATTCTCATCTTGATAATCTTCACTCTTGTACAATAGTTTTCAACTTGTAAAAATTCTGCTCCTATCTTGTTGCTATACTTGAATCTGAAATCTGCTCAATTCTGTACCATCGCTTGTAAACCTTGAACGTCTTCAACTTTCCTTCGAATTTGTGATGCTCTTCTTGTTGATGATGATGGTGTTTCTATGGACCTGTTGATGTAGAGAGAGATAAAGTGGATGGTGCTAACTGCGAACAAGAATACAAGTGGTATGTAAGTTAGAAATTCGATGTCACCATCATGATTGATAAAATAGCACTCAAGAGATCAAAATAGTGATTCTATTGGTGGGAGGTTGGGTATCTCACCATTCTACCCGGAGTTTACGTACGGTGACACACACTCTAAAAGCACAAATTTAGACACGTACAAAGAAGTGAAGGTCGGTGCCTCTCATGATGTAACATGGGTAGTATCCACTACAAGGGACCACAACTCTACTACCGAATTCAGTCTGCACCTCATTCGCCACTGGCACGGTTAAATCCAACTTTAACTCTCATACAAGTAAGAAACCCGATCATGTTCTCTGTCATCTCTAAGTTCAGTCACTCTTATGAGCATCT
Organism: Papaver somniferum; assembly: GCF_003573695.1. Taxonomy (NCBI): domain Eukaryota; kingdom Viridiplantae; phylum Streptophyta; class Magnoliopsida; order Ranunculales; family Papaveraceae; genus Papaver; species Papaver somniferum. Next base: position 194,982,801 of record NC_039360.1, read on the forward strand.
CGATGCAATCTTAGCGACATGTATACTATGTGACTCTAAACTAATCACAAGTTGGAGTTTTTTATTCACTAATTTAAACAAAATTTGAAAATTTCATGAAAAAATTACAATGCAAATGCTTAACCACTCCCCCACACTTAAACTTTACATTGTCCTCAATGTAAATTGAGTCATCCAAAGTAAGTCAAGGTGGGAAATCCTACATGATAATGTGAAAAGAAATCAGAAAAAGTAAATGAAAGACAAGAAAGAAAAAAAAAACTAAAAATAAGACAAGAAATACTCATCCTATGGGTTGCCTCCCATTTAGCGCTTCGTTTAAAGTCGTCAGCCCGACTATCTCCTGGCTTGCTAAGCCTCTTCCATAGGGAGTGCATCCAGAAAATTAACTCCTTCCACAACTCCAGAAGTGAAGTTCTCATAATATGGTTTCAACCGCTGCCCATTCACTTTAAGTTCCTTGCTTGTAGCTATGCTACGAATTTCTACTGCACCATGAGAAAACACATTACTAACAATAAAAGGTCCGATCCAACGTGACCTTAATTTACCCGGAAACAAATGCAAGCGAGAATTAAACAAAAGCACATTTTGTCCAACACAAAATTGTTTTCTAGAAATCATAGTATCATGAAATGCCTTCATTTTCTCCTTGTAAATGCGTGAACTTTCAAATGCATCATTGCGAAGCTCTTCTAGCTCTTGGAGTTGTAACATCCTTTGCTTTCCAGCACCATCCATCTCCATATTGCATTGCTTAATAGCCCAAAACGCCTTATGCTCAATTTCAACGGGTAAGTGACAAGGTTTACCATACACAGGCCTAAAGGGAGACATCCCGATAGGTGTCTTGAATGCGGTTCTATAAGCCCACAAAGCATCATTAAGTCGCATGCTCAAATCGTTCCTTGTTGGATTCACCGTCTTCTCTAGAATGGATTTCACTTCTTGGTTAGAAACCTCGGCTTGTCCATTTGTTTGGGTATGATAAGGTGTTGCAATCTTGCGCTATACATTGTACTTCTTCAACAAGCTTTGTAAGATCTTGTTTTTGAAGTGAGAACCCCCATCGCTAATTATGGCTCTTGGAATTCCAAACCTTGCAAAAATATTTGCTTGCACAAAATCTGAAACCACTTTAGAATCATTAGTATGGGTAGCCTTAGCTTCCACCCATTTCGAAACATAATCAACAACAAGTAAGATGAAATAATTCCCATGGGAGTTGACAATAGATGGTAAAAACTTTTCATCACTGCAGGGAAAAGAAATAAAAGAGATGTTATGAGTTTCCAAGCATCCTTGTAGTGAATTAAGATCACCAAGGGCTTCCTTGACTTCATTACCACACTCCACATCATTATTAATGGATATAGTTAAAACGGTTTCCAAAGCATCAACACCATTCAATTCGAACACTTCTTGTGCCAAAGTATCCATAACATCAATGGAGAAACAAGAGTGGATATCACTAGGATATCTCAGCGTCTTGAAGATATTGAAACGTATTATTTCTCCATCAAACTCCATAGTTAGCGTTCCCTTGTCTACGTCAATAATAGTTTTCGCCGTTTTTATGAAGGGACGCCCAAGTAGCAAAGGAAGATATGAGTCCGGTGAAGCTTCATTCATCTCTAACACGCAAAAGTCAGATGGAAACACAAGTTTATTAACCTGCACAAGAACATCCTCAACAATACCCATTGGGTAAACATTAGTGCGATCGGCTAATTGCAACACAATATTGGCCTTTTTCAAAGGACCTATATCAAGTGAATTATACATAGATGCGGGCATAACGTTAACGGATGCACCTAAATCCAACATTGCTTTATTAAAAGTAGTGTTACCAATTGTGACGGGAATGTCAAAGCTACCGGGATCTTTGCATTTCAGTGGAAGTTTGTGTTATAAGATTGCCGAAGGATTCTCCCCCACACTTAGCACTTCATTGCCTTTGAGCCTTTGCTTATTGGTACACAAGTCCTTCAACACCTTTGCATACTTTGGAACTTGCTTTATAGCATCTATGAGTGGTATGTTCACATGAATCTTCTTGAGAATATCCAAAATCTCTTTTTCTAGTTCCTCATTTTTGGACTTTGCAAATCTGCGAGGGAAAGGTAAAGGAGGAGCATAAGCAGGAATATGAGTTTTAGAGTTAGGAATAGGTACATCGGGATTTTGGGGAACTTCATCCCTCTTTTCCTCCAAAACCGGATCCATTGGAGCTTCTTCTTTTCCCAAATCAGCAACTTCGGGTTGCACAAGTTGTGTACCACTTCTCAATGTAATAGCATTGACACCCTCTTTTGGGTTAATAGGTTGAGAAGGGAGTTTCCCACTATTTTGTGCTTTAAATTGTTTCAATTCAATGGCCATAGAACCCATTTGTGTCTGCAACTCATTGATAGCATTCTTAGTCTTTTGTTGGCTTTCTTGAAACATAGTACCAATGCCCTTCATCATTGCTTGAAGCTTTGCATCGATATTGGAACCTTAGCTTTGTGGTTGTTGCTGCGGTTGCTGAAATTGTTGTTTTTGTGGTTGGAACCCGCTTGGACGGTTGAAAGTAGGTTGTTGAACTGCACCTTGCTTGTTGGCATAGCTAAAATTTGGGTGATCTCTCCATCCCGGATTGTAAGTGTTGGAGTAGGGATCATACCGTCTTTGCTGATTTGGAAAGATTGCACTAGCTTGCTCCAACTCTTCGTCGTATGAAGGTACAACAATTGAAGTTATCTTTTGCATCATTCTCTCCATATTATCCATCATTTGATCATGGTGTGATGATGAGTCAGTAACTTCATGCACTCGCCTAGCCATTAATTCACCTCTTGTGTAGAATTGTTGTGAATTCGCAGCCATGCTTTCAATCAACTCCGTAGGTTGGGCCACCGTCTTGTTCACTAGTGCACCACCACCCGCAGCGTCAAGAAGATACCGATCACTTGATTGGAGACCTTCGTAGAAGTATTGTATTATCATCACATCGCTGAATTGGTGGTGAGGGAAGCTTGCCACCAACCTCTTATATCGCTCCCAACATTCATACAATGACTTGCCATCGTTTTATTGTATCCCACAAATCTCCTTGCGAATTTGGTAGCTTTTGAAGAAGGAAAATATCTCTCTAAAAAGAGCTTCTTCAACCCGTTCCATGTTGTAACACTCCCGGAAGGCAACTAATACGACTACTCCTTAGCATTGTCCGCCAAAGAGAATGGAAAAGCTTTTAACATCGCTCCATCCGCATTAGTCTCCGGTGGAAGCATAGCCATGATAACGTTGTGGAAATCCATGAGATGCTTGTTTGGATCCTCATTTTCCATGCCATGGAACTTCGGTAACTCTCTAATCAACCCCGGTTTGATCTCGAAGGTTGAGTTTGTTTGAATACACCACCTTTGTGCATCAAGCCTATGAGAAGCCAAGTCCCTGAGTGTACGATTTGCATCACCCATTGTTTCTTCTTCTTCAACTAGTGGTTCTTATACGAATATAACTTCTTGTTCTTTTTCTTCTTCACGAAGAGCTTCGTGTTCTACTTCCAGGTCTTGTTCTTCCGTTGTGTCTTGCCTTTGTTGGAGTATTGTGCCTCTTCGAGTAGCTATCCCGCACCTTGCGTAGTTTCAATCTTTAGAAGCCAGGGATTAGGTACCTGAAAACAATTCTCACAAACAAATGAGATACAAGACAAGTAACGAAAAACAAAGATAAAAGCAGAAATAGTAAAAATAAGAAACTAAAACTAACTAACAAGCTGTATGCCTCCCCGGCAACGGCGCCAAAATTTGATCGATGTCGTATACGTCAAAAATAATTTCACTTTCTCACTCAACTAAAATAAATGAAGTATGTGGTAAGAAAGGGTTCGTTCCCACAGAGAGGCTTTTGTTGTTATAAAATTTCAGTTTCTTAGTAAACAAGGGGGGATTTTTGTTTATCAATGCAATAAAAATAAATTGAAAGCAACAAAATATGAAAATAATCAATAAGAGGAAGATATTGGCCACAGGATAGTATCATTCACAAACATGTATTTTCATCAATGACTAAAATTGATATTTTAATCTCTCATTTATTAAAAGTCCTAGGATACCTTGATCACAAGTATATCCCGCTAATTCCTTGATTTCATCACGACCACATTAAAAGATGCATATGTGAATTCTACCTAGAAAGCAACCTAAAGTGTAAAAGCACAATTAAGTTCAACTCCCAAAGAGCAATAAATTTTATGGAATAAGACTAATCAAAGCAACCGAACGTGTAAAAGCACTAATTCGATTTAACTATTATGATTCATATGTGACTAGTAGGATCTATCACTACAAGCACTACTCACATTTATGCTACTTGTAATCAGAAATTTATCACTTTTTCGTATAATAAAACCTAATCTAGCAATAGATATTAAGACCAATCTAATTGATTCCGGACTCAATCAAACTAGCACTCAAATCATGCAACAAAATTAACAATGAATCATAAACAATAAAGTTGAGACAAAACTAATCCATTGATTTAAATATCATGCTTGAGAAATCAACTTTTATCCCATAACCAATAATTGTGTTTAGTTACTCGTAATAATGGAGTTCATCATAATCATTTTCATAAAATAATGAAATGAAAAATAAACGAAAAGTAAACCCTAGTAGAATCGCCGCTCTCCTCCAAAACTCCAAGTACTAATACGTCCTAAAAGAAGTAGAAATTTTCTCCTTTTGTAGCTCTCCTTGTTTCCAAAATTATGTCATAATCTCCAAAGTCCAACACCAAGAAGTCCACCAAGCTCATGTGTTGCGCCACAGTGATGCATTACTCCTTCAGCTCCTCCTCATCCTTGTAACCATGCATCTCACTGCAACATCTGAAGCAACAACCATTCAGTCACCCTCTCCAGCTGCACTTCTCCATTTTCTCAGCTGCAACAGGATTCTCTTCATCTCAGTCATTCATGGTTCGAGCCATAACTATCTAGACACAACAAACATCTTTAGCCTCAGTTGAACTGCAAGTGCAGAGATCCTAGCATTCATTTAATCCTGTAATTCAGTTCAAATCCCATCCAGAACTCATACATACTGTGTACCAGTACAACCTCCACCTGCAATTTCATCTCAGTAGCAGCTGCATCCCCTACCAAGTCACCACCAATGCCTCGCTGCCATTTCTTGTTCATTGCAGCACCAATTTCTGCAACTACAATTCCTCCATTTAGCTAACAGCTGCATCAACTAGTTCTCCTGCAACATTTCCTTGCCTCCAACAGCCTTCTGCTAGTCTCAACCCATTCAGCTTTGCCTTCGCTTACAACTGTAGCTGCAACTCTCAGCCATGTCGCTTCAGTTCAGCTACACTGCCTCCAGAGCTCAAGTCCCAGATGCATAAAAATTACCCATTGCCATTTCAGTTCAGCCACAATCATCATTTCCATCTGCAACTCACTTTCCATTGCTCTTCTCGACCATCACAACTCAGTTAACCACCCATTGCAGTACCATCTCAGCTCAACTTGCTCTCCCAGCTACAGCAGTATCAGTAGCACCTCCATCCATTATCTCCTGAAGTTGTAACTCCTCATCAGAATCTCCATCTGAGTTGCAACTGCACTTATTCATTCAACCTGCACCTAAACATACATCTAACCATCTTGCAGTCACCAATCTTTGTTGTGCCATTGTAACTGCACCAGTCACTGAGACAGTAGCAAGCTGAACTGAAAGGTAACAACTCCAAACCCTTGTCCTTCCTTCAATGTAACAAACTGAACTGCAGTTTCAAATCCACCAAATCCATTGATTCTCTACACTACCAGACTACCAACACCGTTCCAGCTCAATTTCTTATCAGCATCTTCTTACGGCTCAAATCCTCCGTGAACTGCACCGTTCCTGAATTGCAGCTGAAACTCATCCATCAGGCACAACCATCTTCAGTTCATGCCTGAAATTCATCTATGCAATTGCTCTACAACATCATTTCTGCACTGTTAAACCAGGTACCAATAACAGCTAGTTCATACAGATACTTGAAAATCAACATCTCAGCACCTGCAATTACTCTTCCCTATCCTGAATCGAACCTAGCCATTCATCTATTTATCAGCAAAAACTCCTTTCTAGACCACCACCAACATACACACTCAGCTCAAAACCATATCTCAACCAACCCATGTACAACAAAACCCCATCCAGAATCAAGACCTTGTTCTTGAAATCCACAACAGAACATCATCTCTTCCATGCAGTTCCTCAGCCAACAGCAGCTCTAAACCGTACACATCAACCACCATCAATTAACAGGCATCAGAACTCAAAACCCTTGTAATCTTCTCAGCTTCATGAATCCACCGAAACCCATCTCAGATTACATCCTCTTTCTTCCATTTACTCAACAATAGCTCTCTCTCTGAATTGAGTGGCAACACAGTACGGCATCAATATCATCTTCTTCATTTGCAGGAACCCTAAATCTCTACTTTCTTCCTTTACTTTTCTGTTGCTTCAAAATCATATCATCAGTGGAAAACGAAATCGATTCACTGTCTTCTTCTCCATCGATATTTTCTTTACTATTGGCTGCAGTTTCTTCTCAATTTCCCCTGAGAAATTATGCCGCCATCTCAGTTTCAGGTGGAGTAGGAAAAAGAGAAACTAATGATAGGTCCTTTGATTTTTAGGTTTGTTGTAGGAAAATGTAAGTGGGTATAGCCACTCTGGTAGAGTAGATAAGGGGCAACCAGGGTGACTCTAGGCTCATTAAACAAGGTCCGCCAAGGTTCTTTGCTCCATGCTTCTCTGGACTAAGCTGTAGGGGTTGTCCTCTTTTCCTCCATTGTGCTTCCACCGGCACTTGCGCATGAAATGCTATTTTTGCTCAAATGAACGTTTTTTCCTTTTTTTAATCCGAATGACTCCAAAGTACCTATTTTACAGGAAAAGTAGCAAAGAAAGCATAAACAATAAATATAAATCTAGGTGTTTTACAACACCTATCAAATTCTCCCACACTTAGACATTGCTAGTCCTCGTGCAAATCAAGCAAAACTTATTCTAAAGGATACATACAACTCCATCTCATGAGGGTTTACTAGAGATATAACTAGAAAACCTACTTTTCCAATTTACTAGTTCTCCGAAATGATAGCATCCAACGCGCTAATAAGACATAGAGATTTTGCACACTAGTCATAAGAAGTTAGATACATATATGAACACAATCTCATCCTTAAAAGTTGAGAGAGAAATAATCATCCCTTCTCGAAAGAAATTCGGGTTCGGAGTGATCAAAAGTCTCGACTCTGCCTCACAAGAAAGGGTTTTATGAAGTTGCTCTCAATAATAAATAGCTTTTTATGGGTCACACATGTGTCCAGGTAGGAGTGAAGAGAGAATCTTGCGACACGTTGAATAGTAGGAAGGCCAAACCCTCCGAAACGTTTTGAAAACCCACATCTTTTATTCATTTTGAAAACCTTTTTTCTGACGATCTCTAAGAAAGGAAATCAACCACTTAACGAAGGTGGGAATATGCTTACTTACCTCGTTATCCGTTCGACGTGTAGCTAGCACCACTCTCACAGCATCCATAGAAACGTCTTCGGTCTTCATTTCTTGTCTTCATCTTCGTCTTCGGTCTTCAACTCTTGAACTTCGTAGAATCTTGACAATGTGATTCTTTTCCTCTAAGCTCCTTGTTGCTTGAAACTTCATTATGAACATTCTTCTTCCATTGGATTTATTGAATGAATACAAAACAAAAAACGAACTAAACGAACCAAAGTATGTGCAATAAATTATTTTTTTTCTTTTCATTTTTTTTACAAGGGACAAGAAAAATAAACAAAAACAAAATGAAAACAAAGCAAAATAATAAAACTAATAATGAACCTAAACAAATTTTCTCTTGTCTTTTTTTTTTTTTTTTTACAAAGGACCTAGCATAGTGATGGCTCTGTCCCAAGTTTTTTCCTTTTTTTTAGACAAGAAAAATAAAATACAAACAAATAAAATAAAAATGCAAGTACAAAAGTCCTGGTGTAAGTACTTTACCGCTCAATTCTTCACAACTTGTATGTCTCGATATCATAAACTTCTTGAATTCTCATCTTGATAATCTTCACTCTTGTACAATAGTTTTCAACTTGTAAAAATTATGCTCCTTATTTTGTTGCTATACTTGAATCTGAAATCTGCTCAATTATGTACTGTTGCTTGTAAACCTTGAACGTCTTCAACTTTCCTTCGAATTTGTGATGCTCTTCTTGTTGATGATAATGATGTTTCTATGGACCTGTTGATGTAGAGAGAGATAAAGTAGATGGTGCTAACTGCGAACAAGAATACAAGTAGTATGTAAGTTAGCAATTCGATGTCACTATCATGATTGATTAAATAGCACTCAAGAGATCAAAATAGTGCTTCTATTGGTGGGAGGTTGGGTAGCTCATCATTCTACCTGGAGTTTGCGTACGGTGACACACACTCTAAAAGCACAAATTTAGACACGTACAAAGAAGTGAAGGTCGGTGTCTCTCATGATGTAACATGGGTAGTCTCCACGACATGGGACCACAACTCTACTACCGAATTCAGTCTGCACCTCATTTTCCACTGGCATGGTTAAATCCAACCTTAACTCTCATAAGGTAAGAAACCCGATCATGTTCTCTGTCATCTCTAAGTTCAGTCACTCTTATGAGAATCTTGATGTAATTTTAGCGACATGTATACTATGTGACTCTAAACTAACCACAAGTTGGAGTTTTTTATTCACTAATATACACAAAAGTTGAAAATTTCATGAAAAAATTACAATGCAAATGCTTAACCACTTGATTTAATATTTTTTGTGGGTTGTAGTTGTGGTGGTAAGGGGTATCGTTCAAACTCGAACTTGTGAAGGTGATGGATTTTTAGATTTAAAAATATATATACAAATATTGACAAATTGGTAGAGAGTTACTGGACTAAAGATTCGGCCATTTTTCATTTTCAAGTGGTTCAGAATTTAATTCTAGGCGATTATAGTTCAAAACAAAACAAATATTAACTCTAGTTTATTGCCAAGATAGATTTTATAAAATATTACTTGTATTTCTTAAGCATGGCATATCAAAAATCCCTAGGACTAAGCATACTCCATCAAATGAAATCACAAGTAATTAATTTAAAATCTTATTTCAATTAAAATTGGTGCAAAAAGTAAATAAAGAATTAATTTAAATTACCACATGGATGAAACACGGTCTCCTCCGTCGTCCCAGTGTTGGGTTTAGCTCATCATGTTGGAAAACCTCTCAAAGAATTTCATTGATGCTCAAAAGTGTTTTACAATGAAGAGAAAGATAAGTAAATAGTATTAAACAGAATTCTGCGACCCACAAAAGGCGTCCAAATTAAACGACAAGAAGAGGTGCTATTGTTACTGAATCTCTAAGACCCACTCTTGTGAATCTCTTTCACTGTTGATAAACGACTGCTTATGCGAGTCTGTTCTTCGCGTTCTTGGTGTTCTTCATCATCAGCAGCAGCAGAAACAGAGTTTGATCAACTCTTGATTTCTGCTTCTGTGGATCTCCTCTCTTCTCCAAACTCTCGAAAAACTCTCTACTAAACCCAAGGGGTCCTTTTATACCCAACAGGCGCGTTTAATCTCGCCATAACTCGAGATAATCTTCATTATTGCCGCTGTCCAAAAATAGGGAATAATTGCCAAAAATAGAAGATTCTTACGTACTCTTGCTTCCTGCACACTCCCAATTGCCTTCTCCACGCCTCAGCACTCGTCCAATTCTAGTAGAACTCCTCCATGCACGCTATAACTCCAGTTTTGCTTGCTTACAGTGCGTGTTGCTCTGTTTTGGTTTGGTCAATAGAAACAGGAATTCTAGCCAAAATTGACCAATTCTGTCACCCATACTGTGTTCCTCAACCTATCTCACATCTGTATACCAAAATTCAGCCATTGAATCGACCTACAACTCCTTCATTTTCTCGATCGAAATCTCTCATGAACTGTGAACATGTTCCCGCCAATTTTCAGTTTTCAAATTGTTGAAGAAGGTGCCCCTATCCTGGACTGGGGTGCGAATAGCAGATGCCTTGGGGGTGACCTGGGGGTGCCCCTTAGTAATTAGGTTACCCCTTATCCAAACTTGGGAGTCCGAATAACACGTGTCCTCCGGGTGCCAAAATCAACTTTTCGAGCCGAATTTTAAAATATTTTTTCCAAAAAAATACCTACAAATACATAAAATAACAAAATTAGTACAAAATCGAGTGCCAACAATATATAGTATTGAGAACAAATTGGACAAAAAATGTGTCTATCAAATACCCCCAAACTTATTATTTGCTAGTCCTCGAGCAAAATTTATTCTTGAAAAGTGACCGAGTTAATCTCGGGTGGGTTTATCAGAGGTGTACCCACAAAAACCAATACTCCAGACCCTAGCTATCTACGCAAACCTTGGAAAGCACTAAAGAACCTCCTTGGTTGGCATACAATTATTGACTCTAAGAGGAAGAACCCTGATGCGAAATTCCAATTGTGTACACGAGTTTGCACTCAAGCATACTAAAATTCATATAAGTGACAGAGCTCTACTAAGATAGTTTCACGATGGACATCATACTCGGAGTCAGACTAATCACATGAAAAGATTAAGAAGATGGAAAGAAAAATGTAGATGGTTGAAAAGCGAACGGTGTTTCCCATATCTGTCTGAAGGCCTCTGCCAAGATGAACCTAACCTAAATGACTGAGATACCGGTCTGACTAATATTAACACACTGGCATATACAAGGGAACCAGTGGTCAATAACTTAAATCTAGATCAACAAACTGGCAAATACAAGGGAACCAGCAGTTGACTACACATAACAATAACCTTTTTTTTTTTTTTTAACTTAACGGCATGAATAATCTTTTTGATCCAAGCGCATGCTTCTTGTCAGCAGATTACACGATAGTTCCCACGGGTCCTGCATTCCACGCTTGCTTAGGCGACGGAAACAGGGAGAACACACGCATATTGCTATCCAAGTGTTAATACTTATTCCGATTGGTCTAACTGGTCGGTCTTTTTTTTTTTTTTTTTTTTTTTTGAAAAGGTAACTCAGTCACTCTATTTCACCCTAGCAAAGGTAACAACTTGAATCGTGTGCCCCACCAAATCACTTGAAACAAAAGAAAACTAAAAATAGAAAGTGAAAAGGACTCGACAAGATATGGCGAAACTATCATGTTATTTCTAACACCTGAGCTCTGTGCTTTTATGAATAGACTCTATAGATGTTTCCATCTAGTCAGATTGGTTCCTCAACTCCTAAAACAAAAATGTTTCCATCCACTTAGATTGGTTAGTGCTATCCTAAATACGCATAAATTTCTAGGCTCTGGAGTTTATTTATTGCAACTAAAAAGTTTCTCCGATACCCCCAAACTTAAATCTAACATTGTCCTCAATGTTCTAAAGATGAAACTAAAAGCATGAACAAGGAGAAACTGTTACCATTTGAAGCGAAAGATTTAAGGAAAGATATTACCGTGTTGCATGAGATTGGGTTACCTCCCAAGAAGTGCTAAGTTTAAAGTCTTCAGCCAGACGTAGGAAAGGTTTAGTCAACTCGAACCGTATAACAGTAGCCGGAATAACTGTGGGTCTTTAAAACCAAAAAGAGTTGACAAAAGGAAACTACAGTGAACTAACGAAATGAACATGTACTGCATACCCTTATCTAGTTTCCTGATGAAGATACCTATGTCCCATTGTGGTTCAGGTTCAGGTTCTATGAAAGGATCTTGATAGAAAATTTTCATTGGATGCACTTCCTCATAGCTAAGATCCAACAGTTCAGGTTTAAAAGTCTGGAAAAACTCAATTAAAAATAATAACAACCTGAATAAATGGGGATCCTTAAAGTCAATCAGGTTTGACTTACACAACTGACCACAAAGAGAGTGGTGGTCTTCCTTAAGCAGATGTGTCGACCCTAATCTCCTAAAGTAATTAGGTTTAGTCTCACAACTTAATATTCGACACATTTGGAATATAAACGTTCCCACAGTTGGAAGAAAACTATTTGGTGGGAAAACAAAGTCAATCTGGGGATCATAGCCTGGGCAAACCACATCAACCAGAGGATGGGTTTCTAACGACTGAACTTCTTCCTGGACATCATTAGGTTCGGGAAAACGAGTATGAAGGTAATCTTGTAAAATGGTTGAGGCACATATGTCAAGTCCCAAGTGAGGGACCTTTCTAAGAGTTAAAGGTAAGGCACTAGGAAGGTGATAATCACCCCCAAACTTAGAGTTTTCAGTGTCTCTAGCTAGACTAGTCACAATCTCCCTAATTTCTGGATCATTAGATTCTTGAAAATGGTCAATTGATTCTTCTAAGTTATTATCAGGTGGTGCATCTTTACTCATATTTAAAATCTCTACGAGTTCATGTTCTTCGTCTAAGACTAATGTTTCTAATCGCTAGACTCTAAAACAATATTCTCAGAATAAACTCGTTCCTCTAGACCATTATCGGCTTCGTAATCCTCGTCTAAAACTGTGGTATCTCTAGTCAAATCCTCGTCCTTTTGAATAGGTGAATAATTATTAAAATTATTTGGATTTGAACTAGAAATAACATTATCATTATAAGGCTCAATTGGAGAAACAAATTCATGATTACTCTGCCTACATATTTCAGATTCTTCATCATCACTATCCTCATCATCATGATACAATTTTTGAAATTCAAGAATTCTCAATCTTTGTTCCAAACTACATGGTCTATGTTTATAATATTTCTCATAGATCGTTAGAGGTGATTCCTCAATAAAAGTTGGAGTATCCATATATCGCTGCCCACACATATATTCACCAAGAGTCATTTCCGAAGACGTCTCTTGATAACGAGAATTCCTAGACATATATTCTCGCAACGTCATCGCAGGTGGCGTCTCCTCAAAAGGATTCATCACCGAAGAAATATAAACTACATAGGGATTCTATACAATCACAAACAAGGCCGACTCGACTACACCAAAGCAAACCTAAAGATTTCTAGCAAACAAAAAGCATGATGGCTCAACTTAGATTGTTTCTAGACCAGCTTCTATCTTTCGAAAGGGAATTCGTTGCAATTTGAGCAAACCCCTCTGGAATCAATCCGAGTCAAAGTAAGTTGAATTGAGGCGAGGGAAGCTCAGTGGAGCTTTGATACCCAAGGCCTCACCGCTATCACAAGGCGGCGCAGTCACGCATTCAACTCACAGAAACCATCATGAACTTTGGAGTGTGCTTAAAGAGCAACCAATATTTTTCGAACGAGTTTCCTATTAAGCTCGTTACCCTATCGGTCTCGTTCTATTCCAAATTTTAAGCTTGGGTTCGCGTTAGGTTTCGTTTTCCTAAGGCAGGCAAGAAGGGAGCGGTGATGAAATCCGAACCCTTATCTTGTATTGGCCAGGCCTTTCCCTTTACTAGGAATTTAAAAACAGTCCAAATTCGTCCTCAATCAATGAATCACCTTAAGGAATACAGTAACTCGCTTACAGGAGATTCGCGAGTGTTTCGATGGACTTACCTCCCGTACCAGACGGGGGATGAAACGTTGTCGTCGACTCGGGCCACGACTCCTATGCCGTGTGCGAACCCGAGGGGCCGAGACGATATAGTAATCGTCGTCCTTCCCTGCACACAGTTTATATAATAAATTTTTTTTTTTAATAATAATACCCTTCCGTAGGGTTAAAAAAAATAAAGTCCAATTGTTTAAAGTCCAAAGTCCAAAATAAATAAAAAAAAATTACAGTTTTCCTCACACACTCAAAAAATTAAAAATTAAAAATTAAATACTAAAATTGTCCTTTTTTTTTTCTTCTCTTTTCGCTTTAAGCTTTTTCCTCACCAAGTCCTTAGTTTTCACTTTGAACCTGCAAAATAAAGACAAAAAGAAACGTAAAAAGGAACAAACAATTCTAAAGAAAATAATAAACCTAAAAAAAAAAAAAATTCTACCTAAGCACAAATCCGCGTCGGCGGCGCCAAAATGATTATTGATTTTTTGTGGGTTGTAGTTGTGGTGGTAAGGGGTATCGTTCAAACTCGAACTTGTGAAGGTGATGGATTTTTAGATTTAAAATTATATATACAAATATTGACAAATTGGTAGAGAGTTACTGGGACTAAAGATTCGGCCATTTTTCATTTTCAAGTGGTTCAGAATTTAATTCTAGGCGATTATAGTTCAAAACAAAACAAATATTAACTCTAGTTTATTGCCAAGATAGATTTTATAAAATATTACTTGTATTTCTTAAGCATGGCATATCAAAAATCCCTAGGACTAAGCATACTCCATCAAATGAAATCACAAGTAATTAATTTAAAATCTTATTTCAATTAAAATTGGTGCAAAAAGTAAATAAAGAATTAATTTAAATTACCACATGGATGAAACACGGCCTCCTCCGTCGTCCCAGTGTTGGGTTTAGCTCATCATGTTGGAAAACCTCTCAAAGAATTTCATTGATGCTCAAAAGTGTTTTACAATGAAGAGAAAGATAAGTAAATAGTATTAAACAGAATTCTGCGACCCACAAAAGGCGTCCAAATTAAACGACAAGAAGAGGTGCTATTGTTACTGAATCTCTAAGACCCACACTTACGACCCACTCTTGTGAGTCTCTTTCACTGTTGATAAACGACTGCTTATGCGAGTCTGTTCTTCGCGTTCTTGGTGTTCTTCATCATCAACAGCAGCAGAAACAGAGTTTGATCAACTCTTGATTTCTGCTTATGTGGCTCTCCTCTCTTCTCCCAACTCTCTACAACCTCTCTACTAAACCCAAGGGGTCCTTTTATACCCAACAGGCGCGTTTAATCTCGCCATAACTCGAGATAATCTTCATTATTGCCGCTGTCCAAAAATAGGGAATAATTGCCAAAAATAGAAGATTATTACGTACTCTTGCTTCCTGCACACTCCCAATTGCCTTCTCCACGCCTCAGCACTCGTACAATTCTAGTAGAACTCCTCCATGCACGCTATAACTCCAGTTTTGCTTGCTTACAGTGCGTGTTGCTCTGTTTTGGTTTGGTCAATAGAAACAGGAATTCTAGCCAAAATTGACCAATTCTGTCACCCATAATGTGTTCCTCAACCTATCTCACATCTGTATACCAAAATTCAGCCATTGAATCGACCTACAACTCCTTCATTTTCTCGATCGAAATCTCTCCTGAACTGTGAACATGTTCCCGCCAATTTTCAGTTTTCAAATTGTTGAAGAAGGTGCCCCTTATCCTGGACTGGGGTGCGAATAGCAGATGCCTTGGGGGTGACCTGGGGGTGCCCCTTAGTAATTAGGTTACCCCTTATCCAAACTTGGGAGTCCGAATAACACTTGTCCGCCGGGTGCCAAAATCAACTTTTCGATCCGAATTTTCTTAAAATATTTATTTCCAAAAAAATACCTACAAATACATAAAATAACAAAATTAGTACAAAATCGAGTGCCAACAATATATAGTATTGAGAACAAATTGGACACAAAAATGTGTCTATCACCACTCCCCCACACTTAAACTTTACATTGTCCTCAATGTAAATTGAGTCATCCAAAGTAAGTCAAGGTGGGAAATCCTACATGATAATGTGAAAAGAAATCAGAAAAAGTAAATGCAATACAAGAAAAAAAACTAAAAATAAGACAAGAAATACTCATCCTATGGGTTGCCTCCCACTTAGCGCTTCGTTTAAAGTCGTCAGCCCGACTATCTCCTTGCTTTCTAAGCCTCCTCCAGAGGGAGTGCATCCATAAAATTAACTCCTTCCACAACTTCAGAAGTGAAGTTCTCATTATATGGTTTCAACCGGTGCCCATTCACTTTAAGTTCCTTGCTCGTAGCTATGCTACGAATTTCTACTGCACCATGAGAAAACACATTACTAACAATAAAAGGTCCGATCCAACGTGACCTTAATTTACCCGGAAACAAATGCAAGCGAGAATTAAACAAAAGCACATTTTGTCCAACACAAAATTGTTTTCTAGAAATCATAGTATCATGAAATGCCTTCATTTTCTCCTTGTAAATGCGTGAACTTTCAAATGCATCATTGTAAATCTCTTCTAGCTCTTGGAGTTATAACATCCTTTGCTTTCCAGCACCATCCATCTCCATAATGCATTGCTTAATAGCCAAAAATGCCTTATGCTCAATTTCAACGGGTAAGTGACAAGGTTTACTATACACATGCCTAAAGGGAGACATCCCTATAGGTGTCTTGAATGCGGTTCTATAAGCCCACAAAACATCATTAAGTCGCATGCTCCAATCCTTCCTTGTTGGATTCACCGTCTTCTCTAGAATGGATTTCACTTCTCGGTTAGAAACCTCGGCTTGTCCATTTGTTTGGGGATGATAAGGTGTTGCAATCTTTTGCGACACATTTTCTTCTTCAACAAGCTTTATAAGATCCTGTTTTTGAAGTGAGAACCCCCATCGCTAATTATGGCTCTTGGAATTCCAAACCTTGCAAAAATATTTTCTTGCACAAAATCTGAAACCACTTTAGAATCATTAATAAGGGTAGCCTTAGCTTCCACCCATTTCGAGACATAATCAACAACAAGTAAGATGAAATAATTCCCATGGGAGTTGACAAAAGGACCCATAAAATCAATACCCCATACATCAAAAACTTCAATAAATTGAATAAAAATTTGTGGCATTTGATTTCGAGCACCTAGATTGCATGTTCTTTGGCACCTATCACAAGTTGTACAAAATGTATATGCATCTTTAAACAAGGTTGGTGATTAAAGATTTTTCATGGGGTTGTAGTAATGAGGTTCAAACTCTCAGACTTGTGAAGGTGAAGGATTTTTAGATTTATAAAAATTATATACAAAAATATTGACAAATTGGTAGAGAGGTACATGGACTAATGATTCGGCCAATCTTCATAATATAGGGCTCAATGATTTATTCTCAACAATAATCGCTCAAAACATAAATTATATGGACTCTTATTTTTCCAAAGTAGATTCTCAAAACATTGATTGTAAATGTTAAGCATGGAACATCAAATCACCTATGCTAAGCATGACCCATCTAATCAAATAACAACCAATTTAATTAAATCATATTTCAATTAATTTTTAATGCAAAAGTCTTAAAAAGAATTAACAAAATTACCCATGTATGAAGCTCGGCCTCCTCCGTCGTCCCAGTGATGGGTTCTAACTCAGCATATTGGAAACACGCTCAAAGGAATTTTTCATTGCTCAAAAGAGGTGTACAAATGATGAAATGGAGATAATAATGAAAATCGGGTGTTTGCAACGTTTATAATTGTTGCAAATACCGTTACAAAGAACGATAAATGAAAAGTGATGTAGTATACAGAATACTACGACCCTCAGCTGACAGTCGTTGTTACTGTAGTATGAACGACTGTCTCTGGTTGTCTAATGTTCTTCATGTTGTTGAGTTGCAGCAGCAGAAATGGTGGCTCTGCAACTCGATTTTTCTTCACTCTGTAGCCTCCAAAGCTTCCCCAAACTCTCGACCTCCAACTCTCGACACCCTCTCTAGTAGACCCAAAGAGCCTTTATATACTGTTTAATGCCTTCAAATCTTCACAATAACTCCCAGAAATCTCCATTAACGTCGGGAATATTTTCTTTGTATTTCATGCAGGATATGGGATTTTCTTCCCTGTTTAACTCTTCTACGCGTCTCTGGATTGTCTTAAATTGTTCGTATAATATCATGAGAGAATATCTTTCCAAATATCTTCTCCCAATCTTCACACAGCTTCCGTAATTAACATAATCTTCTAAAATATCTCGGTCCCCTGTTTACTTCCAAACTCGGATTTCTAGCCCAAGTTTTTCGATCCAATTCATTGTACCAAGCCTGTTAGGTTATATTAGGTCCATCCCAATTCCCAATCATTTCCAGCGATTGAATCTCGCTCAAAGCCCACACAAGATCGAACCCTAAACTGCCAGTGAAGTGTGCATGGCATAAGATTTTCCCGCCATTTTTTGAATCGTGAAGAAAGGGTGTCCCCCTAACCACTGTTGGGTGTCCCTTTAGCAACTGGGGTGGAAACATCCTTTTTTTTTGGGGGGGGGGGGGAAATAGTAATTTTTTTGGGTTCCTCCGGGACATTTCTGGGACGTTTCCGGTGCATTTCTGGGGCGCTTCCGGTTCACTATTTACAGAGGTCCAAATGCCACATATTCAGTCACTTTCGCCGCAAAACCTTATTTTTCCCAAAACACCTACAAATAAATAAAATACCATCATAAGTACAAAAATGGGTACTAATAATATATACAATTGGGCTATATTAGACACATAAATGCGTCTATCAAATACCTCCAAACTTATTATTTGCTAGTCCCGAGCAAAACAAATAGAAAATAAAATCCTAACTCATTGTCGCAGGCATCGTCGATTGCATTTAGCGTATGCAATAAGCCTTTAAACCCCTAGGTGGCCCTAGTGGCCGAGTTATAGTCTCGGGAGGGCTTACAAGAGATATACCCACAAAACCTTAATACTCCAGAACCTAGCTATCTACAACGAACCTTGGAAGGCACTAAAGAATCTCCTTGGTTGGCATACTTATTGACTACAAGAGGAAGTACCCTGATGCGAAATTCCAATTGATGTACACGAGTTTGCACTCAAGCATACTAAAATTCATATATAAGTGACATAGCTCTACTCAGATAGTTGCACTATGGACATCATACTCGGAGTCAAACTAATCACATGGAAAGATTAATAGATGGAAATAGAAAAACATAGATGGTGTTGATGTTGACCAAATGATCAATGTTTCACATATCTGTCTGAAGGCCACTGCTAAAATGAACCTATCCTAATGGACTGAGATACCGGTCTGACTAATATCAACACTGCTGGCATATACAAGGGAACCAGCGGTCAATAACTTAAATCTAGATCAACAAACTGGCAAATACAAGGGAACCAGCAGTTGACTACACAGAACAATAACCCTCTTTTTTTTTAACGGCATGAATAGATCTTTTTGATCCAAGCGCATGCTTCTTGTCAGCAGATTACACGATAGTTCCCACGGGTCCTGCATTCCACGCTTGCTTAGGCGACGGAAACAGGGATAACACACGCATATTGCTATCCAAGTGTTAATACTTATTCCGATTGGTCTAACTGGTCCGGTCTAATTTTTTTTTTTTTTTATATATAGTAACTCAATCACTCTAATTCACCCTAGCAGTGGTAACAACTTGAATCGTGTGCCCCACCTAATCACTTAAAGAAACATAGTTTAAAATGAAAAAAATAAAAATAGAAGTGAAAAGGACTCAACGAAATATGGTGAAACTATCATGTTATTTCTAACACCTGAGCTCTGTGCTTTTATGAATAGACTCTTTAGATGTTTCCATCTATTCAGATTGGTTCCTCAACTCCTACAACCAAAATGCTTCCATCCACTTAGATTGGTTAGTGCCATCCTAAATACGCATAAATTTCTAGGCTCTGGAGTTTATTTATTGCAACTAAAAAGTTTCTCCGATACCCCCAAACTTAAATCTAACATTGTCCTCAATGTTCTAAAGATGAAACTAAAAGCATGAACAAGGAGAAACTGTTACCATTTGAAGCGAAAGAGTTAAGGAAAGATATTACCGTGTTGCATGAGATTGGGTTACCTCCCAAGAAGTGCTAAGTTTAAAGTCTTCAGCCAGACGTAGGAAAGGTTTAGTCAACTCGAATCATATAGCAATAGCCGAAATAATTGTGGGTTATCGAAACCAAATAGAGCTATCACAAGTAAAAGGAATCTGCAACAAGCCAAGAAAATGAACATGTACTGCATACCCTTATCTAGTTTCCTGATTAAGATACCTATGTCCCATTGTGGTTCAGGTTCAGGTTCTATGAAAGGATCTTGATAGAATATTTTCATTGGATGCACTTCCTCATAGCTAAGATCCAACAGTTCAGGTTTAAAAGTCTGGAAAAACTCAATTAAAAATAATAACAACCTGAATAACTGGGGATCCTTAAAGTCAATCAGATTTGACTTACACAGCTGACCACAAAGAGAGTGGTGGTCTTCCTTAAACAGATGTGTCGACCCTAATCTCATAAAGTAATTAGGTTTAGTCTCAAAACTTAATAATTGACACATCTGAAATTTATATGTTCCCACAATTGGTGAAAAGTTTTTGGTGGGAAAACAAAGTCAATCTTGGTATTATTGCCTGGGCTAACCTCATCAACCATAGGATGGGTTTGGTGGCTCTCTAAAAGAGTCACAAAAATGATACCTGCAAGTGCACATGGTCTGTTGTAGTGAGTGTGCAAGGCAGGGTCGAACCACATAGACTAGGGTGTATAGTTGAAGTTTTTAAGCTAGTTATCTAAATTAACAAGGCAGTAACTAAAGCAATGAGGTAACAGTGACAGAGAACAAAGAAAGTGAAATTCAGTGGCAGTGAATAAGAAACATTTAAACAAAGATAAACAAACCAAGGCTGTGAGCAAAGGGCAGTGATAAAGAAACAAAGGCAGGTCCTCCAACTATGTTCTTATCCCTTGCTAGTTATCAGTCAGCTTCTAGGCTTTCTGAATAACTAGATGACAGTTGCGGTTCAAAGCCGATTGTTCATCTAAGGGTTGGTCTAGAAAGGAGGCTAAAGGCACTAAGATGAATTCTAAACCTTGTGATAGTTGGGGCTCTCACACTGCAACTATCCGCAGAGAAGCTTGCTTAGTGTTTTAACAACCTATAAGGATATTCAATCCTAGACAATTCAAGCACAACAAGATCAAAGCATGGATAGGATAAAAACAATTGAAATGCACAACATCATTTAAAATAAAAACTAACCCTTGAGGCACTGGCTATTCCAGTCCTCTTGGGTGAAGCACTGGCTAGTCCAGGCATGACTTCTAACACACACCCATCATCCCTATTTATACACAAACCAACTTTCCCCAAAACAGGACCACATCAGTCCAATTAGGGTTTGGTGAAAATACAAATTAAATCAAAAAAAATCCTACCTAACTCTGATAACAACCCTAATATACTAACCCATACTTCAATTAAACATGTAATCGATTCCCCCAAAAAATCCCCAATGTCAGAAAAATTAGGGTTTTAAAAATTGAAATTAAAATTTTACCTAATCTCTGAATCCAATCAAACTTCGATCCATGCTTGTAATTGGTCCTCTCTTGCTTCCCATACCGCCAATTTGACTCTAGCTCGACCTAATTCACCCACTTCACACATAGGGTTTCGGAGAAGGATATGTGTGAAATAGGTAGAATAGATGGACTAGGGAGAGGGGAACAATGATGGGTTATCATTATTTGACGATGTGGTGATTATGGTGGTGATGGCGGAGCAGTTGGGAGAGCAGGTGGAGGAGCAGTTGGTGGAGATGGTGGTGGTATGGCGTCTGTAGAGGAATGGAGAAGATGGAGTCGATGGTTTTGGGAAGAAAGGTGCGTTTGGTTGGGTTAATAGATTTGGGTTC
This sequence comes from Papaver somniferum, assembly GCF_003573695.1. NCBI lineage: Eukaryota > Viridiplantae > Streptophyta > Magnoliopsida > Ranunculales > Papaveraceae > Papaver > Papaver somniferum. The sequence goes on from NC_039360.1 coordinate 195,004,376, forward strand.
TTGGGTGTTGAGCGGGTTTAGCAATTGTTGATGCACAGCGAGGATGAGACGTTGGATGCGAAGATGATGGATCGATCTAACGGCGAGATGGAAGGAAGCGGGGAGCGAGCGTTGGATGCCCGATACAACGAAACTGACGGCTCAAGATGGAGTTAGGTGTTGTAGTGTTAGACAAAAGCTTCAGACTTTGATGTACTGGCGATACTGCGACCGTAGGATGCTGAGATGATCCAATCTGACGGCTAGAAAGGGAAACGGGTATGGATATAGGAAATGGATTTGGATGAGGGTTTTGGGCCTTGGGTATGCCAAGCCCACATATTCTTTAAGAACAGTTCTTCCTCTTCAAGCCCAGTTCTAGCCTCCTGGTCTTGCGCACAACATTCTTCGCGGCTTCCTTGTGTGATTCCTCTTGGATTCCATCACTTTTATGCTCTTTTCCGCTCCGCAATTCATCCAAACTTTATTTGGTACCTAAAAATGCAAAGTTAATTAATAAAAATATTTATTCTTGAAAACAATGAAAATACAGAATATGGGATAAAATGTAGAATTAATGCACAAAAGATGAGTTAAATGCCAAGAAAAATATATAGAAATATGCACTTTTTAGCACTCATCAAATACCCCCAAACCTGAATTTTACTTGTCCTCAAGTAAAACAAAACTAAGGAAATCCTAACTATACCACTGTCGCTGGTTTCTCGAATGCATTTAGCGTATGCACTAAGCCTTTTAAACCACTAAGTGTCCCTAGTGGACGAGTGAGGTCTCGTGAAGGTTTGCTTAGAACGTACCTACAAAGTTCTAGGACAAAATATAAGCTCAGATTCCATGAAATGTGACATGTGCAAGACAGTAGAAGCTCACAGCAAAATGGAGATGTCAATCTAGCTATCAAAGGCACAATCCTAGCACTGATAACAACTAAAGACACGTGATAAGAGTGTAAAGTGTATCTACACATGTGTCTAGAATGACCTGAAGTTATGACTACTAATCACCAAGAGATAGTTTTTAGGCTAAGAACCGAATTCTAAGCCAAGCTAGCTGTCCGGCTTTAAGAGAATTGTGAATGTTCACCCAATGAGTTGGTGATATTTCAGTTTACCCGCATTATACATCGATGGCTGCACCCTCCTTTCTTATTACAAGACTATTTACAACAAAAAGATGACTCTTTACATGACTCTTATTTACATTGATTACTCTCTTTTATTTTTGGAACAAGAGAGAACTATTGTCTTTAACATGACAAAACATGGAATAAATAAATACTTGATTTTTTTTTTTTTGAAGAAATAACTTTGATCTTTACAACATAATGACACTTTTGATACATGAAGAAAAAGAAAAACATAATTACATGACTCTTAGCAAGAGGTGGCCCTTATCGAATGCATCCGATCAAATTCTATGGTTGCTTTTCTTAACGTATCCTCCAACTTCTATCCCAGCCAACCAAAGAACAAGCTAGTCAAGTCTCATTCAGTATTCTAAAGTGATTGACAATCTAACTTCCTATCAAACACCTTGAAGATCGAGGCTATACATGTATTGGTAGATCGTGCGCGTGCAAGTTTCTTATCACATGTGAATTGTGCTAGAATCAGGGTGCATAAATATCTAGACTAAGACTCTAAAATTTACATATTTGCACAAGAGTCAACATTTCAAGGTAAATGAGCTCCATTTTTATGATTTTTTATTTTCAATTTTTCAATTTTTTCAAAAAAGAAGGAGTTCTTGTTTTCAATTATGGCATATTATCATGGTATCTACTCTCTACCCCCAAACCTAAACTAAACATTGTCCTCAATGTTTCAAAAGATGTAAAGAATTATAATACAACATATGGAGAGGATTATGCTGAGTAGAGAAAAAGGAAAGAGAATACCCGGATGTCGGTGAAAGCAAGATTAGAACTCCGTTATTCAAGGCAAAAATCCAACATTTTCAGCCGAGATCATATTGGATTAGCAAAATATATACAAAAGGAACAAAAGGGTTTTTAAAATTTTTATCTACTGGATTATATACAAAAAATTCACCATACACTAACAATCTAAAGAGTTGAGGATCAACCCAAAAGACGAAGTGTAGAGGTTTCAACAGCTTCACACAAATATAACAGGAAAGAAACGCAAGTGAAACTGTGAAACAAAATGAGCTACCCCCAAACCTGGATTTTTCAACAGATAAAATTTTGGATACAAAATCTCGCAGTTTTGGGGGTTCATCATGCACAAGGTCTAGCTCGAAATGAACTTTGCTAGGGACGGGTACACATGTTAATTCCAACTGTGGCTCCTTAAAAGTATTGTATTTAGATGCAAAATAGTCCTAGAGGACTTGAGAGTCACACAGTTCCAAACCTAGGTTGGAAATTTTCAGAAAAGTTGGTTTGACAATATCGGTACAAACCAAATCTAGGTTGGGTGGAAGGCCATTAGATTGTGACTCAGGCAGGACGATAGGCACATCATTATTAATCAAATCAATATCTCCTAAGTCTTCTACAAGTGTCACAGCATGCTCACATTCATCAAATAAATTAGCAAGCCCACAATCAGAATCAACATCATCAACAGATTTATTCTCATGCATCGACAAATCAGGAGAAATATCACAATGTGACCTAGGTGGAGAATCAGACACATCAATTATATTTTCATGCATAATAACATTAGTGTCTACAAAAGATTCAACTATTCCTATGTCATGCTCATCTTCACAGAATAATTGTACGAATCCCATGTCAATATCAAAATCATATGAATTACAATGAGTATTAGAAAAAACAACATTCATGAAGGTCGAGGGCGAGAAGCCATATGTTATTGAACCAACAGGTTCCACAATATTTTCATGTTCTTCTAACATATCATCATAATCATCATGATGGTAGCATGCATATTGGTCCTCATTAACAGTGGTGGTGTCATTAGTCGATTCATGTTACTCTAAATTAGGTTCATATTCAACATCATTTACATGAATGGGACTAGACACTTCATTAGGGACAACATACATTTCTTCATGAATTTCCTCCTTTTGTAGGTGAAGCAAAATCTGATCTAAATATGCCTGAATTCGTGATGTAGATCTATCGAAGTTTTGCTCACTGAGTCTGAAAGCTTCTGTGGTGGAGTCTAAATTCATGGGAGTACAAAATTCTTCATGTTCAAATTGTGGTGATTGGTACATGTGTGCATGGTCATTAGGGTTTATAAAAGATTGATCGCAACCCTCAAAGGTTTGATTATGGTCCCAATGACTACCAGCCTCACAATTTATGGGCATTTCATACCTTGGATTTTCTCTAGATTGCAAAATATGACAATTCTCAACAGGGTGGTCTAAACTACCACATGCGGGACATGCATAAATTTCAGGTTGCCTAAGAAAATTAGATGTGACAGATTCCTCATGTGATTGCATTTCTAAAGCTGCGATTCGAGCTTCTAATTGATCCACAAGAGATGATTGTGTGAGTGAGGCATTAGCAAAATGTTCATTTTCACGTTGTGGCGAACGATGCATGTGCGAATAGTCAGTAGGGTTCATGTATTGAAGCTCGGGACTTTGAAAATGTCCATAATAATTCCTATAACTATTGGCATCATGGTCTATGGGAGGCTCATGACGTGAAGTATGTCCATACGCAAGTTCTCTAAGGGATTTGTTGTATTCCCCAACTGTAGACCAAGATCTAGACATGATTGGGCTCAAAAGCTAAGTAACTATATTACAAAGCCCAAAATTTGGTTTTTAATGGGTTTGGATTTTTGGGAAAAATTTGGTTTTTATGGGTAACATTTGGTTTTGTCGGGTTTGAAAAAGAAATTTGGTTTTTAATGGGTTTTAGAAAATTTGGACTTAATGGGAAAAGAAAACACTTTGGTTTATTGGGTTTTGAAAACTTTGGTTTTATGGGATAAAAGGCCAAGCCCACTGTTGGGTTTTGGAAAAATTGTTGTGAAACAGAGCCCAACTCTCGGCCTAGAGTTTGGGTACACGACCCACTAACGACTTCAGCAAGCCCAAAAACTAACGAAGCCCAGCTGAGTTGGTAGGTTCAGTTAAACTTGTTTAGGTTGTTTGTTGGATTTTTGAAACCCAAAATTTTGATAGGGACAATCCCACAGTTAAGCTCAAATACAAACCCAAAAGTTAACTTAAATTACAAGCCCAACAAAAAAATGGAAAAAATTATTACAAGCCCACAAATTAAAAATGGAAGCCCACAGGTTGGGTTCTCTTAATGGGTTTAGGCTTACTTGCTTAAGCACAGCCCAGCTGCTCTGTTTTTAGTTGCACAGCCCAGTTGGGCTTGGTTCTTTTCCTTAGATTGTGTAGCCCAGTTGTGTTTTGGTCTAGCTACAGCAGCAGCAGACAACAACACCAGATCAACTCAGCAACAGCAACAGGCTTGGCCTGGCAGGAAACAGCAGCAGCACCAGGTCAGTTTGTGGCCCTCACAGCAAGGTCACAGCAACAACAGCAGGGGCAACAGCTTCAGCAACATCAGCTGTTGGCAGCAACAACAGGTCCTTGGCAAGCAACAGGTCAGTTGGAGAAGGCACCTGTTACTCAACAGAGTTATCAGTTAAGAGCAAGAAGAACAGGAAAATTACACTAGATGCTACACTAAATGCTCATGCAGGAATGCAATGCAAAGATGAATATGCAAGTTATGATGCAGGAATGTAAGCAAGAAAACAACTTCAACACAGTACCAGTCCCCGGCAACGACGCCAAAAACTTGGTGGCTCTCTAAAAGAGTCACAGAAATGATACCTGCAAGTGCACAGGGTCTGTTGTAGTGAGTGTGCAAGGCAGGGTCGAACCACAGCGACTAGGGTGTATAGTTGAAGTTTTTAAGCTAGTTATCTAAATTAACAAGGCAGTAACTAAAGCAATGAGGTAACAGTGACAGAGAACAAAGAAAGTGAAATTCAGTGGCAGTGAATAAGAAACATTGAAACAAAGATAAACAAACCAAGGTTGTGAGCCAAGGGCAGTGATAAAGAAACAAAGGCAGGTCCTCCAGCTATGTTCTTATCCCTTGCTAGTTATCAGTCAGCTTCTAGGCTTTCTGAATAACTAGATGACAGTTGCGGTTCAAAGCCGGCTGTTCATCTAAGGGTTGGTCTAGAAAGGAGGCTAAAGGCACTAAGATGAATTCTAAACCTTGTGATAGTTGGGGCTCTCACACTGCAACTACCCGCAGAGAAGCTTGCTTAGTGTTTTAACAACCTATAAGGATATTCAATCCTAGACAATTCAAGCACAACAAGATCAAAGCATGGATAGGATAAAAACAATTGAAATGCACAACATCATTTAAAATAAAAACTAACCCTTGAGGCACTGGCTATTCCAGTCCTCTTGGGTGAAGCACTGGCTAGTCCAGGCATGACTTCTAACACACACCCATCATCCCTATTTATAAACAAACCAACTTTCCCCAAAACAGGACCACATCAGTCCAATTAGGGTTTGGTGAAAATACAAATTAAATAAAAAAAAATCCTACCTAAATCTGATAACAACCCTAATATACTAACCCATACTTCAATTAAACATGTAATCGATTCCCCCAAAAAATCCCCAATGTCAGAAAAATTAGGGTTTTAAAAATTGAAATTAAAATTTTACCTAATCTCTGAATCCAATCAAACTTCGATCCATGCTTGTAATTGGTCCTCTCTTGCTTCCCATACCGCCAATTTGACTCTAGCTCGACCTAATTCACCCACTTCACACCTAGGGTTTCGGAGAAGGATATGTGTGAAATAGGTAGAATAGATGGACTAGGGAGAGGGGAACAATGATGGGTTATCATTATTTGACGATGTGGTGATTATGGTGGTGATGGCGGAGCAGTTGGGAGAGCAGGTGGAGGAGCAGGTGGTGGAGATGGTGGTGGTATGGCGTCTGTAGAGGAATGGAGAAGATGGAGTCGATGGTTTTGGGAAGAAAGGTGCGTTTGGTTGGGTTAATAGATTTGGGTTCTTGGGTGTTGAGCGGGTTTAGCAATTGTTGATGCACAGCGAGGATGAGACGTTGGATGCGAAGATGATGGATCGATCTAACGACGAGATGGAAGGAAGCGGGGAGCGAGCGTTGGATGCCCGATACAACGAAACTGACGGCTCAAGATGGAGTTAGGTGTTGTAGTGTTAGACAAAAGCTTCAGACTTTGATGTACTGGCGATACTGCGACCGTAGGATGTTGAGATGATCCAATCTGACGGCTAGAAAGGGAAACAGGTATGGATATAGGAAATGGATTTGGATGAGGGTTTTGGGCCTTGGGTATGCCAAGCCCACATATTCTTTAAGAACAATTTTTCCTCTTCAAGCCCAGTTCTAGCCTCCTGGTCTTGCGCACAACATTTTTCGCGGCTTCCTTGTGTGATTCCTCTTGGATTCCATCACTTTTCTGCTCTTTTCCGCTCCGCAATTCATCCAAACTTTATTTGGTACCTAAAAATGCAAAGTTAATTAATAAAAATATTTATTCTTGAAAACAATGAAAATACAGAATATGGGATAAAATGTAGAATTAATGCACAAAAGATGAGTTAAATGCCAAGAAAAATATATAGAAATATGCACTTTTTAGCACTCATCAAATACCCCCAAACCTGAATTTTACTTGTCCTCAAGTAAAACAAAACTAAGGAAATCCTAACTATACCACTGTCGCTGGTTTCTCGAATGCATTTAGCGTATGCACTAAGCCTTTTAAACCACTAAGTGTTCCCACAATTGGTAGAAAAGTTTTTGGTGGGAAAACAAAGTCAATCTTGGTATTATTGCCTGGGCTAACCTCATCAACCAGAGGATGGGTTTGGTGGCTCTCTAAAAGAGTCACAGAAATGATACCTGCAAGTGCACAGGGTCTGTTGTAGTGAGTGTGCAAGGCAGGGTCGAACCACATAGACTAGGGTGTATAGTTGAAGTTTTTAATCTAGTTATCTAAATTAACAAGGCAGTAACTAAAGCAATGAGGTAACAGTGACAGAGAACAAAGAAAGTGAAATTCAGTGGCAATGAATAAGAAACATTTAAACAAAGATAAACAAACCAAGGCTGTGAGCAAAGGGCAGTGATAAAGAAACAAAGGCAGGTCCTCCAGCTATGTTCTTATCCCTTGCTAGTTATCAGTCAGCTTCTAGGCTTTCTGAATAACTAGATGACAGTTGCGGTTCAAAGCCGATTGTTCATCTAAGGGTTGGTCTAGAAAGGAGGCTAAAGGCACTAAGATGAATTCTAAACCTTGTGATAGTTGGGGCTCTCACACTGCAACTACCCGCAGAGAAGCTTGCTTAGTGTTTTAACAACCTATAAGGATATTCAATCCTAGACAATTCAAGCACAACAAGATCAAAGCATGGATAGTATAAAAACAATTGAAATGCACAACATCATTTAAAATAAAAACTAACCCTTGAGGCACTGGCTATTCCAGTCCTCTTGGGTGAAGCACTGGATAGTCCAGGCATGACTTCTAACACACACCCATCATCCCTATTTATACACAAACCAACTTTCCCCAAAACAGGACCACATCAGTCCAATTAGGGTTTGGTGAAAATACAAATTAAATCAAAAAAAATCCTACCTAACTCTGATAACAACCCTAATATACTAACCCATACTTCAATTAAACATGTAATCGATTCCCCCAAAAAATCCCCAATGTCAGAAAAATTAGGGTTTTAAAAATTGAAATTAAAATTTTACCTAATCTCTGAATCCAATCAAACTTCGGTCCATGCTTGTAATTGGTCCTCTCTTGCTTCCCATACCTCCAATTTGACTCTAGCTCGACCTAATTTACCCACTTCACACCTAGGGTTTCGGAGAAGGATATGTGTGAAATAGGTAGAATAGATGGACTAGGGAGAGGGGAACAATGATGGGTTATCATTGTTTTACGCTGTGGTGATTATGGTGGTGATGGCGGAGCAGTTGGGAGAGCAGGTGGTGGAGATGGTGGTGGTATGGCGTCTGTAGAGGAATGGAGAAGATGGAGTCGATGGTTTTGGGAAGAAAGGTGCGTTTGGTTGGGTTAATAGATTTGGGTTCTTGGGTGTTGAGCGGGTTTAGCAATTGTTGATGAACAGCGAGGATGAGACGTTGGATGCGAAGATGATGGATCGATCTAACGGCGAGATGGAAGGAAGCGGGGAGCGACCGTTGGATGCCCGATACAACGAAACTGACGGCTCAAGATGGAGTTAGGTGTTGTAGTGTTAGACAGAAGCTTCAGACTTTGATGTACTGGCGATGCTGCGACCGTAGGATGCTGCGATGATCCAATCTGACGGCTAGAAAGGGAAACAGGTATGGATATAGGAAATGGATTTGGATGAGGGTTTTGGGCCTTGGGTATGCCAAGCCCATATCTTCTTTAAGAACAATTCTTCCTCTTCTAGCCCAGTTCTAGCCTCCTGGTCTTGCGCACAACATTCTTCGCGGCTTCCTTGTGTGATTCCTCTTGGCTTCCATCACTTTTCTGCTCTTTTCCGCTCCGCAATTCATCCAAACTTTATTCGGTACCTAAAAATGCAAACTTAATTAATAAAAATATTTATTCTTGAAAACAATGAAAATACAGAATATCGGATAAAATGTAGAACTAATGCACAAAAGATGAGTTAAATGCCAAGAAAAATATATAGAAATATGCACTTTTTAGCACTCATCAGGGTTTCTAACAGTTGAGACTCGTGTTGAATATTATTAAGTTCGGGAAAACGAGTACGAAGATAGTCTTGTAAGATGGTTGAGGCATTGATGTCAATTCCCACGTGAGGGATTTTTGTAAGAGTTAAAGAACATGGAGAATGATAATCACCCCCAAACTTAGAGTTTTCGGCGTCTCTAGGTAGACTGGTCATAATCTCCCTAATTTCTAGGTCATCAGATTCCTGAAAGTGGGCGATTGATTTTTCTAAGTCAGGTTCATCCCCGCTAATCTCTACGAGTTCTTCTAAGACTATTGTTTCTAAATCGTTTGACTCGAAAACAGTACTCTCAAGATAAACTGGTTCCTCTAAACCATCACCGGTTTCGTAATCATCGTCTAAAACGGGGGTATTTCTAGTCAAATCCTCGTCCTTTTGAATATGTAAATAATTATTAAAATTATTTGGATTTGAACTAGAAATATCATTATAATCATCATCACCATCCTCCTCCTCATCATCATCACAATATAATTTTTGATATTCACGAATTCTCAAGTTTTGTTCCCAACTACATGGTTTATGTTTATAATATTTCTCATAGATCGTTAGAGGTGATTCCTCAATAAAAGTTGGAGTATCCATATATCGCTGCCCACACATATATTCACCAAGAGTCATTTCCGAAGACGTCTCTTGATAACGAGAATTTCTAGACATATATTCTCGCAACGTTATCGCAGGTGGCGTCTCCTCAAAAGGATTCATCACCGAAGAAATATAAACTACAGAGGGATTCTATACAATCACAAACAAGTCCGACTCGACTCCACCAAAGCAAACCTAAAGATTTCTAGCAAAAAAAAAGCATGATGGCTCCACTTAGATTGTTTCCAGACCAGCTTCTATCTCTCGAAGGGGAATTCGTTACAGTTTGAGCAACCCCTCTGGATCAATCTGAGCTAATGTGAGATGAAACTGAGGCGAGGGAAGCTCAATGGAGCTTTGATACCCAAGGACTCACCGGCGTTACAAGGCGGCTTGTTTCAACTCCCAGAAGTCATCATGAACTTTGAAGTTGCTTAAAAGGTAACCAATATCCTTCGAAAAAATTTTCTAACAAGCTCGATACCCTATAAGTCTCTTTCTAATCAGATTTTAAAGCTTGGGTTCGCGTTAGGTTTTGTTTTCCTAAAACGGGCAAGAAGGGAACGGTGATGAAATCCGAACCCTTATCTTGTTTAGGCCAGGCCTTGCCCTTTACTAGGAAAATAAAGACAGTCTGGTTCGTCCCCAAACAATTATCACCTTAAGGCATACAGTAACTCGCTTGCAGGGGATTCGCGAGTGTTTCGATTGGACTTACCTCCCGTACCAGACGGGGGATGAACCGTTGTCGTCGACTCGGGCCACGACTCCTATGCCGTGTACGAACCCGAGGGGCCGAAACGATATAGTAATCGTCGTCCTTCCCTGCACACAGTTTATATATTTTTTTTTTATTTTTTTTAATAATAATACCCTTCCGTAGGGTTAAAAAAACAATAAAGTCCAATTGTCCAGAATAAAGTCCAAATAAAAAGTCCAAAAATTACAAAAATTATGAAAGATAAAGCCTATTTACAAATCCTAAAAAAAAAAATTATGTCTTTTTTTTTCTTCTCTTTTAGCTTTTAGCTTTAAGCTTTTTGTTCCCAAGTCCTTAGTATTCCACTTCGAACCTGTAAATCAAAGACACAAAAAGAAACGTAAAAAGGAACAAATAATAGTAAAAAAAAATAATAAAAACCTAAAAATTCTACCTAAACACAAATCCGCGTCGGCGGCGCCAAAATGATTATAGATTTAATGGGGGTTGTAGTAATGAGGTTCAAACTCTCAGACTTGTGAAGGTGAAGGATTTTTAGATTTATAAAAATTATATACAAAAATATTGACAAATTGGTAGAGAGGTACTGGGACTAATGATTCGGCCAATCTTCATAACATAGGGCTCAATGATTTATTCTCAACAATAATCGCTCAAAACATAAATTGTATGGACTCTTATTTTTCCAAAGTAGATTCTCAAAACATTGATTGTAAATGTTAAGCATGGAACATCAAATCACCTAAGCTAAGCATGACCCATCTAATCAAATAACAACCAATTTAATTAAATCATATTTCAATTAATTTTTAATGCAAAAGTATTAAAAAGAATTAACAAAATTACCCATGTATGAAGCTCGGCCTCCTCCGTCGTCCCAATGATGGGTTCTAACTCAGCATATTGGAAACACGCTCAAAGGAATTTTTCATTGCTCAAAAGAGGTGTACAAATGATGAAATGGAGATAATAATGAAAATCGGGTGTTTGCAACGTTTATAATTGTTGCAAATACCGTTACAAAGAACGATAAATGAAAAGTGATGTAGTATACAGAATACTACGACCCTCAGCTGACAGTCGTTGTTACTGTAGTATGAACGACTGTCTCTGGTTGTCTAATGTTCTTCGTGTTGTTGAGTTGCAGCAGCAGAAATGGTGGCTCTGCAAATAGATTTTTCTTCACTCTGCAGCCTCCAAAGCTTCCCCAAACTCTCGACCTCCAACTCTCGACACCCTCTCTAGTAGACCCAAAGAGCCTTTATATACTGTTTAATGCCTTCAAATATTCACAATAACTCCCAGAAATCTCCATTAACGTCGGGAATATTTTCTTTGTATTTCATGCAGGATATGGGATTTTCTTCCCTGTTTAACTCTTCTACGCGTCTCTGGATTGTCTTAAATTGTTCGTATAATATCATGAGAGAATATCTTCCCAAATATATTCTCCCAATCTTCACACAGCTTCTGTAATTAACATAATCTTCTAAAATATCTCGGTCCCCTGTTTACTTCCAAACTCGGATTTCTGGCCCAAGTTTTTCGATCCAATTCATTGTACCAAGCCTGTTAGGCTATATTAGGTCCATCCCAATCATTTCCAGCGATTGAATCTCGCTCAAAGCCCACACAAGATCGAACCCTAAACTGCCAGTGAAGTGTGCATGGCATAAGATTTTCCCGCCATTTTTTGAATCGTGAAGAAAGGGTGTCCCCCTAACCACTATTGGGTGTCCCTTTAGCAACTGGGGTGGAAACATCCTTTTTTGGGGAGGAAATAGTAATTTTTCTGGGTTCCTCCGGGACATTTCTGGGACGTTTCCGGTGCATTTCTGGGGCGCTTCCGGCATACTTTCGGGGTACTTCCGGTTCACTATTTACAGAGGTCCAAATGCCACATATTCAGTCACTTTCGCCGCAAAACCTTATTTTTCCAAAAACACCTACAAATAAATAAAATATCATCATAAGTACAAAAATGGGTACTAACAATATATACAATTGGGATATATTAGACACATAAATGCGTCTATCAGTTGGCCAAAAGAAACCACTTTCAAGTACCTTGTAAGCGGTTCTCTTACTCACAAAATGTCCTCCGCAAGCATAGGAGTGACAAAAAGACAAGATAGAATTAAATTCAGATTCGGGAATGCACCTTCGTAATACTTGGTCACTACCTTGTTTCCATAAGTATGGATCATCCCATATGTATTGGTTCCCTAACCTCTTAAGTTTGTCCCTCTCAGCACGAAACAAGTTCTTTGAGATTTGTTTAGACATCAAATAATTGACAATATCGGCATAACATGGTTCTCCAAAGGCAGTTGAGAATAGTTGCTCATCCAGGAAACTTTCACGCAATGGGATAGCTTCCTTTTCCACAGCAAGACGGCTCAAGTGATCCGCAACGGTGTTCTCAATTTCTTTCTTGTCCTTGATTTCAATATCGAACTCTTGCAAGAGTAAAATCTATCGTATGAGCCTCGGTTTCGCCTCTTTTTTCATTAGCAAGTACCTAAATGCTACATGATCAGAAAAGACAACAACTTTCGTAACAATTAGATAAGAGCAAAATTTTTCCAATGCAAATACAATGGCTAACAACTCTTTTTCAGTGGTTGTGTAGTTTTGTGGGCATCATTAAGTGTCCTAGAAGCATAATAAATGGCATGAGGTATCTTTCCCACACGTTTCCCAAGCACCGCACCAACCGCATAGTCACTTGCATTACACATGATCTCAAAAGGCTTACTCCAATCCGGTGGTTTAATGATAGGGGCTGAGATCAAAAGTTCTTTCAAACGATTGAATGCCACCATACACTTTTCATCAAAGTTAAAAACCACATCCTTTTGCAATAAGTTGTAAAGCGGTGATGCTATCTTGGAAAATTCCTTGATCAATCTACAATAAAAATCCGCGTGACCAAGAAAAGAACGTATCTCCCTCACCATAGTGGGAGGGGTTGGAGCACGAATAAGGTCTATCTTAGATTTATCAACTTCCAAGCCTTTTGAAGATATTATATGGCCTAAAACTATGCCATGAGTTACCATAAAATGGCACTTCTCCCAATTCAGCACAAAGTTTTTTTAACCACATCTTTCAAGGATTAAAGACAAGTTGTTCAAGCAAAGGTCAAATGAATCACCAAAGACACTAAAGTCGTCCATGAACACTTCGATTATGTTTTCAACATATTCTGAAAAAATACTTACCATACACCTTTGAGAGGTAGCTGGAGCATTGCACAAGCTAAAAGGCATCCTTCTATAAGCAAAAGTACCGAAAGGACAAGTGAAAGTGATTTTCTCTTGATCCTCCGGTGCTATCACAATCTGATTGTAACCTGAATAGCCATCAAGGAAGCATTAGTAAGAGTGTCCAGCTAAACGTTCAAGAATTTGATCAATAAAAGGTAATGGAAAATGAACCTTCCTAGTGGTGGAATTTAATTTCATATAATCAATACAAACCCACCAACCGGTTTGCACACGAGTTGGGACAAGTTCGTTCTTATCATTCTCCACCACCGTCACGCCTGATTTCTTTGGTACTACTTGTACCGGGCACACCCACTTACTATTGGATATGGGGTAGATAACACCCACGTTCAAAAGCTTGAGTATCTCCTTTTTCACAACTTCCATCATGGGAAGGTTCAAACAACGTTGCGCTTCCCTTGTAGGCTTTTCACCATCTTCCAAACGGATTTTGTGCATACAAACGGCAGAGCTTATTCCCTTGATATCAAAAATTGTCCATCCTATGGACGTCTTGTACTTCCTTAGCACCCTTAGAAGTTTTTGCTCCTGTAATTCACTAAGCTCGTTAGAAACAATCACATGTAACTCTTCATTGTCACCCAATTACAAGTACTTTACGTGACTTGGAAGAGGTTTCAATTCCAACTTTGGAGATTTAACAATAGATGGTAAAAACTTTTCATCACTGCATGGAAAAGAAATAAAAGAGATGTTATGAGTTTCCAAGCATCCTTGTAGTGAATTAAGATCACCAAGGGCTTCCTTGACTTCATTACCACACTCTACATCATTATTAATGGATATAGTTAAAACGGTTTCCAAAGCATCAACACCATTCAATTCGAACACTTCTTGTGCCAAAGTATCCATAACATCAATGGAGAAACAAGAGTGGATATCACTAGGATATCTCAGCGTCTTGAAGATATTGAAACGTATTATTTCTCCATCAAACTCCATAGTTAGCGTTCCCTTGTCTACGTCAATAATAGTTTTCGCCGTTTTTATGAAGGGACGCCCAAGTAGCAAAGGAAGATATGAGTCCGGTGAAGCTTCATTCATCTCTAACACGCAAAAGTCAGATGGAAACACAAGTTTATTAACCTGCACAAGAACATCCTCAACAATACCCATTGGGTAAACATTAGTGCGATCGGCTAATTGCAACACAATATTGGCCTTTTTCAAAGGACCTATATCAAGTGAATTATACATAGATGCGGGCATAACGTTAACGGATGCACCTAAATCCAACATTGCTTTATTAAAAGTAGTGTTACCAATTGTGACGGGAATGTCAAAGCTACCGGGATCTTTGCATTTCAGTGGAAGTTTGTGTTATAAGATTGCCGAAGGATTCTCCCCCACACTTAGCACTTCATTGCCTTTGAGCCTTTGCTTATTGGTACACAAGTCCTTCAACACCTTTGCATACTTTGGAACTTGCTTTATAGCATCTATGAGTGGTATGTTCACATGAATCTTCTTGAGAATATCCAAAATCTCTTTTTCTAGTTCCTCATTTTTGGACTTTGCAAATCTGCGAGGGAAAGGTAAAGGAGGAGCATAAGCAGGAATAGGAGTTTTAGAGTTAGGAATAGGTACATCGGGATTTTGGGGAACTTCATCCCTCTTTTCCTCCAAAACCGGATCCATTGGAGCTTCTTCTTTTCCCAAATCAGCAACTTCGGGTTGCACAAGTTGTGTACCACTTCTCAATGTAATAGCATTGACACCCTCTTTTGGGTTAATAGGTTGAGAAGGGAGTTTCCCACTATTTTGTGCTTTAAATTGTTTCAATTCAATGGCCATAGAACCCATTTGTGTCTGCAACTCATTGATAGCATTCTTAGTCTTTTGTTGGCTTTCCTGAAACATAGTACCAATGCCCTTCATCATTGCTTGAAGCTTTGCATCGATATTGGAACCTTAGCTTTGTGGTTGTTGCTGCGGTTGCTGAAATTGTTGTTTTTGTGGTTGGAACCCGCTTGGACGGTTGAAAGTAGGTTGTTGAACTGCACCTTGCTTGTTGGCATAGCTAAAATTTGGGTGATCTCTCCATCCCGGATTGTAAGTGTTGGAGTAGGGATCATACCGTCTTTGCTGATTTGGAAAGATTGCACTAGCTTGCTCCAACTCTTCGTCGTATGAAGGTACAACAATTGAAGTTATCTTTTGCATCATTCTCTCCATATTATCCATCATTTGATCATGGTGTGATGATGAGTCAGTAACTTCATGCACTCGCCTAGCCATTAATTCACCTCTTGTGTAGAATTGTTGTGAATTCGCAGCCATGCTTTCAATCAACTCCGTAGGTTGGGCCACCGTCTTGTTCACTAGTGCACCACCACCCGCAGCGTCAAGAAGATACCGATCACTTGATTGGAGACCTTCGTAGAAGTATTGTATTATCATCACATCGCTGAATTGGTGGTGAGGGAAGCTTGCCACCAACCTCTTATATCGCTCCCAACATTCATACAATGACTTGCCATCGTTTTATTGTATCCCACAAATCTCCTTGCGAATTTGGTAGCTTTTGAAGAAGGAAAATATCTCTCTAAAAAGAGCTTCTTCAACCCGTTCCATGTTGTAACACTCCCGGAAGGCAACTAATACGACTACTCCTTAGCATTGTCCGCCAAAGAGAATGGAAAAGCTTTTAACATCGCTCCATCCGCATTAGTCTCCGGTGGAAGCATAGCCATGATAACGTTGTGGAAATCCATGAGATGCTTGTTTGGATCCTCATTTTCCATGCCATGGAACTTCGGTAACTCTCTAATCAACCCCGGTTTGATCTCGAAGGTTGAGTTTGTTTGAATACACCACCTTTGTGCATCAAGCCTATGAGAAGCCAAGTCCCTGAGTGTACGATTTGCATCACCCATTGTTTCTTCTTCTTCAACTAGTGGTTCTTATACGAATATAACTTCTTGTTCTTTTTCTTCTTCACGAAGAGCTTCGTGTTCTACTTCCAGGTCTTGTTCTTCCGTTGTGTCTTGCCTTTGTTGGAGTATTGTGCCTCTTCGAGTAGCTATCCCGCACCTTGCGTAGTTTCAATCTTTAGAAGCCAGGGATTAGGTACCTGAAAACAATTCTCACAAACAAATGAGATACAAGACAAGTAACGAAAAACAAAGATAAAAGCAGAAATAGTAAAAATAAGAAACTAAAACTAACTAACAAGCCGTATGCCTCCCCGGCAACATCGCCAAAATTTGATCGATGTCGTATACGTCAAAAATAATTTCACTTTCTCACTCAACTAAAATAAATGAAGTATGTGGTAAGAGAGAGTTTGATCCCACATAGAGGCTTTTGTTGTTATAAAATTTCAGTTTCTTAGTAACCAAGGGAGGGATTTTTGTTTATCAATGCAATAAAAATAAATTGAAAGCAATAAAATATGAAAATAATCAATAAGAGGAAGATATTGGTCACGGGATAGTATCATTCACAAACATGTATTTTCATCAATGACTAAAATTTATATTTTAATCTCTCATTTATTAAAAGTCTTAGGATACCTTGATCGCAAGTATATCCCGCTAATTCCCTGATTTCATCACAACCACATTAAAGATGCATAAGTGAATTCTACCTGGAAAGTAACCTAAAATGTAAAAGGAGAATTAAGTTTAACTCCCTAAGAGCAATAAGTTTTATGGAATAAGACTAATCAAAGCAACCGAACATGTAAAAGCACTAATTCGATTTAACTAAGGTTATGATTCATATGTGACTAGTAGGATATATCACTACAAGCACTACTCATATTTATGCTACTTGTAATCAGGAATTTATCACTTTTTCGTATAATAAAACCTAATCTAGCAATAGATATGAAGACCAATCTAATTGATTCCGGACTCAATCAAACTAGCACTCAAATCATGCAACAAAATTAACAATGAATCATAAACAACAAATTTGAGACAAAACTAATCCATTGATTTAAATATCATGCTTGAGAAATCAACTTTTATCCCATAACCAATAATTGTGTTTAGTTACTCACAATAATGGAGTTCATCATAATCATTTTCATAAAATAATGAAATGAAAAATAAACGAAAAGCAAACCCTAATAGAATCGCCGC
Source organism: Papaver somniferum (assembly GCF_003573695.1). NCBI lineage: Eukaryota > Viridiplantae > Streptophyta > Magnoliopsida > Ranunculales > Papaveraceae > Papaver > Papaver somniferum. The sequence continues at coordinate 195,021,825 of NC_039360.1, forward strand.
TCTCCTCCAAAACTCCAAGTACTAATACGTCCTAAAAGAAGTAAAAAATTTCTCCTTGTTTCCAAAATTAGGTCATAATCTCCAAAGTCCAACACCAAGAAGTCCACCAAGCCCATGTGATAAATGTGTGAAAGTAGCCCAATAAGGAGTCAACTGAGTCAAGTGGGTCAGAGAGTCAGACCATGAGTCAGAATCAGCTGAGCTAAGTTGCCAAGCCATAGTCTTGCACATGCCAAAGCTTGTGTTGCGCCACAGTGATGCATTACTCATTCAGCTCCTCCTCATCCTTGTAACCCTGTATCTCACTGCAACATCTGAAGTAAAAACCATTCAGTCACCCTCTCCAGCTGCACTTCTCCATTTTCTCAGTTGCAACAGGATTCTCTTCATCTCAGTCATTCATGGTTCGAGACATAACTATCTAGACACAGCAAACATCCTTAGCCTCAGTTCAACTGCAACTGCAGAGATCTTAGCATTCATCTAATCCTGTAATTCAGTTCAAATCCCATTCAGAACTCATACATACTGTGTACCAGTACAATCGCCACCTGCAATTTCATCTCAGTAGCAGCTGCACCCCCTACCAAGTCACCACCAATGCCTCGCTGCCATTTTCTTGTTCGTTGCAGCACCAATTTCTGCAACTGAAATTCCTCCATTTAGCTAACAGCTGCATCAACTACTTCTCCTGCAACATTTCCTTGCCTCCAACAGCCTTGTGCTAGTCTCAACCCATTCAGCTTTGCCTTCGCTTACAACTGTAGCTGCAACTCTCATTCATGTCGCTTCAGTTCAGCTACACTGCCTCCAGAGCTCAAGTCCCAGCTGCATAAAAAATACCCATTGCCATTTCAGTTCAGCCACAATCATCATTTCCATCTGCAGCTCACTTTCCATTGCTCTTCTCGACCATCGCAACTCAGTTAACCAACCATTGCAGCACCATCTCAGTTCAACTTGCTCTCCCAGCTACAACAGTATCAGTAGCACCTCCATCCATTATCTCCTGAAGTTGTAACTCCTCATCAGTATCTCCATATGAGTTGCAACTGCACTTATTCATTCAACCTGCACCTAAACATACATCTAACCATCTTGCAGTGACCAATCTTTGTTGTGCCATTGTAACTGCACTAGTCACTGAGACAGTAGCAATATGAACTGAAAGGTAACAGCTCCAAACCCTTGTCCTGCCTTCATTGTAGCAAACTAAACTACAGTTTCAAATCCACCAAATCCATTGGTTCTATACACTACCAGACTACCAACATCGTTCCAGCTCAATTTCATATCAGCATCTTCTTACGGCTCAAATCCTCCCTGAACTGCACCATTCCTGAATTGCAGCTGCAACTCATCCATCAGGCACAACCATCTTCAGTTCATGCCTGAAATTCATCTATGAAATTGCTCTACATCATCATTTCTGCACTGTTAAACCAGGTACCAATAACAGCTAGTTCATACAGATACTTGAAAATCAACATCTCAGCACCTGCAATTACACTTCCCTATCCTGAATCAAACCTAGCCATTCATTTATTTATCAGCAAAAACTCCTTTCTAGACTGCCACCAACATACACACTCAGCTCAAAACCATATCTCAACCAACCCATCTTCCTTGTACAACAAAACCCCATCCAGAATCAAGACCTTGTTCTTGCAATCCACAACAAAACATCATCTCTTCCCTGCAGTTCCTCAGCCAATAGCAGCTCTAAACCGTACACATCAACCACCAACAATAAACAGGCATCAGAACTCAAAACCCTTGTAATCTTCTCAGCTTCATGAATCCACCGAAACCCATCTCAGATTACATCCTCTTTCTTCCATTTACTCAACAATAGCTCTCTCTCTGAATTGAGTGGCAAGACAGTACGGCATCAATATCATCTTCTTCATTTGCAGGAACCCTAAATCTCTAATTTCTTCCTTTACTTTTCTGTTGCTTCAAAATCATACCATCAGTGGAAAACAAAATCGATTCATTGTCTTCTTTTCCATCGAGAATTTCTTTACTAATGGCTGCAGTTTCTTCTCAATTTTCCCTGAGAAATTATGCCGCCATCTCAGTTTCAGGTGGAGTAGGAAAAAGAGAAACTAATGATAGGTTCTCTGATTTTTAGGTTTGTTGTAGGAAAATGTAAGTGGGTATAGCCACTCTGGTAGAGTAGATAAGGGGCAACCAGGGTGACTCTAGGCTCATTAAACAAGGTCCGCCAAGGTTCTTTGCTCCATGCTTCTCTGGACTAAGTTGTAGCGGTTGTCCTCTTTTTCTCCATTGTGCTTCCACCGGCACTTGCGCATGAAACGCTACTTTTGCTCAAATGTACGTTTTTTTTGTTCTTTTAATCTGAATGACTCCAAAATGCCTAAACACTAAAAAACAAACATAAGATACATATTTTACAGGAAAACTAGAAAAGAAAGTATAAACAATAAATATAAATCTAGGTGTTTTACAACACCTATCAGGAACTTCAATATTTATATAGATATATAAATGTGTAGGTTTTATAAGAAATCATCTACTCCCTCCGTTCCTAATTAATAGGCTTGTTTTGTTTTTAGAGAATATTAAGAAAATTAAGAGAACTAATCATTGAAAGTGGTCCCCATGACACTTGTCAATAAAAGAAGTGAAGTGAAATGGTCCCCATGACACTTTTCAGCAAAAGAAGTGATGTGAAATGGTACACATGACACTTGTCATCAAAAGAAGTTAAGAAAAAAGTGATCCCAGAAAACTAAAGTAACATTTGACTTTCTCAATTAGGAAACCAACCTATTTTTTTGAAACATCTATTTATAGTAACCAGGCTATTATTTAGGAACGGAGGGAGTATAATGATTTTATTTTTTCGTTACAAATTTTAACTAACACAAATCCATTGGATTACCGCACCCAATCTGTTCATCTATGCATCTATTGGATACAAATCCATTGGATGTTGGATTGGAGGCGGATATCAAATTTAAAATCCGTAGTGAATAGGATTGGATGTGGATGAGGTAAAAACCAATCCATACCGACCCATACTCACCCCTAAGTAGGAATTTTTTTTCCGGCTCCACATAATTAGGGATGAGGATCGATCCCGTGTTCGCCGCAGACTGCATCCAACCCACTGTATGGCAGATTTCAAGTTCACAGAGTGTTGTTGTAACTTTTTCATTTTCAAGCTAAAATGAAAAACTAATACTAACCTTTTCGGGAGAAATGGAGGCAGTATATAAAATATCTAAGAAAAAAGATTTACGGTCTCGCTATTATTGCCTTGATTTCTAATATTAATTTTAATTTGCACGACTTTTACTAACATTTCCTTAACTACTCATCTCTACTAGTAAAGAAACTCATCTCCCGTCTATTGTTAATGTTAGCAAAAAAACTTATCAAATTCATTTAATAATAACATTTATGATCTAGTCTAATACTTTTTCCATCCCACCAAAGTTGAACATATATAATGATAATCTAATTTCTCCGCATAATAACGTCATGAAATTTATACATTAGTACTTCAGCTAAGTAGGTAATATCAATGTTAGTGAAAATAAATAAGCATACTGAAAAAGAATAATTATGAACTTAGCAGATGTGGATTTTTAAACTCGCATTTACATTTGTTAAAGCACTGCCCGGTCGAACTCACAAGTTTTGATATCTCAAGATTGTTGTCAATGTTAGATGCACAAAACTATATCTTGATTTATAGTCTACTTAAGTCAAATCGCGGACTAGAATTAAAATAAGGTAGTTGAGTATCGGCCGTCAGTGAATAACCTTTGAAAACTGAAGAGTGATGATCAAACGAAGACATCTGGAGAACTGTATCAACCAAAGAGTTATGTGAAGATTGAAACATTCTATTTACTCACAACATTATCATTTTATGTACATGAGACTATGCCGCATGACTTCTAGTATATTTACTATCGCAAAGAACAAGCTTCAAGTCAAGTTTATCTTGTTGAACATCTCGAAATATGATTCAAGCAAACAATGCTCATAGATCCTTAGCAACCTTAGTTCAAAATAATTTATTGTTCAAGAGTTATTTTTGTTTCAAATTGATCATTTGGAAATTCCTCAAGCAATGATTTTTTTATATATGGCGATTGGGAATGTCTCAACATTTCTAGACTTCCTAGTCTAACCTGACGAAGTTGACTTTAGTAACCTAATCAAACGACCTAGAGTTTTGGAACTAAAATATGACAACCAAAAATACTTGAACATCAAATAATAAGAGTTTAGCACATGTTCAAAATATTATGTCGACATTATGAACTTTCCCTATTAACCAAACCATATTTCCGACAGTTACCCAAACCCTAAATCAATAGCCGAAATTGGAAAGCATCATATTTAGTTAATCACTAAGGATCAGTCCAGCTAGAGATCCTTGATTCGTCTTGCTAGACATCTTTTGAACCGGTTCTAGTTAAGATCCTTGCTTAAGGGATCGGCCCTCTTAGAGATCCTTGGGATGGTCCTAGAGTAGACTGTTTGATTTCTTTTAACTACGAAACAAGTTTCGCAAGTCCACTTCCTTAAAGTCACATAGTTAAACATTTTTTTAGGTATAAAATCAACCCAAAAGTTCAATACACTAACTAGTAATGAACTACAAAGATAATGTTATGTCACATTTATGACTTTTAAAATATGAAGGTTATACTTCGTAATCCAATATGCGAAAGTTGTGTGCAACAACTAGTATATACATCCTTGGCACTTTGATCATCAAAGAATGATAAAGTCACTTATACTAGAGATACAAAATGAAAAAGCGTGGGTCTAACAACCACACCCAATATTTTGTTCGGCAATCTGTATGGACTAACTCCAATATAATTCCAAGAGAATCAACTAGAAATCTGCAATACAATCAAATTCAATCAAGGAAAAATATCCAAGAGTTATATCTCAATTTCTCAATACAATCGGCAATCAAACAGATAGAAATCTGTGAGACTGATTGATATGAGAAATAACTTGAACGGTATCAAAAACCAATGTTCAAGTGTCAATCAATTTCAATCAACAACCAAAGGTCGGATTTACCAATTGATTGAACTACGCACAACCTGTGATATTTCAATAATATAAAAAAATATAAAGCGGAAAAGAAATAACTCAGACACTAGAAATTTTGTTAATGAGGAAACCGCAAATGCAGAAAAACCTCGGGACCTAGTCCAGATTTGAACACCATACTGTTTTAAGACGCTACATACACTAGCCTACTACAAGTTAACTTCATATTGGAATGTAGTTGAGCCCTAACCAAGTCCCACATTTATTAAGGTACAGTCGCGTTCCTTACACCTCTGTATCCCAGCAGGACTCTACGCACTTGATTCCCTTAGCTGATCTCACCCACAACTAAAAGTTGTTACGACCCAAAGTCGAAGACTTGATAAACAAATCTGTCTCCCACAGAAAAGTCTATTATGATAGATAAATCTGCCTCCAGCATAAATACCTACGAAGTTTTTATTTCGTCTTTTGATAAATTAAGGTGAACATGAACCAATTGATAATCCGGTCTTATATTTCCGAAGAACAACCTAGAAATATCAATTACCTCACAATAACTTAACCATATGATAGTAGAACAAGTTATTATGGAATCACAAAGAATGAGAGGAAGAGCTTTATGATTACTTTTTATATCTTACCTATCAGAGATAAATCTCGAGCCAATCTTAGAGAAGATAATACTCAATATGATAGAACAAGTAAGATCAGAACACGCAACTACAGAGAAAATAGTTGGGTCTGGCTTCAGTATCCCAATGAAGTCTTTAAGTCATTAACCTATAATGGTTTTAGGAAAAACCTAGGCTAAAGGAGAATCGACTTTAGTATGCAACTAGTATCACACAGGAGGTGCATGGATCAGGTTTTCCAATTTCTAGACTTTTCCCTTATATAGTCTTCAAATCAGGGTTTTATAGCTTTGAAAGAAAGCAATCAATATTCACCATTAGATGAAAACCTAATTTAAGATTCAAGCCTAGTTTTCTTAAAACCAAAGCAATATCTCTCCACCTTTAGATGGTCTTAGCTTGTTACACACAAATGAAATATACCTTCATTTAGATATGGGTAACCAAACCTAAACGTGTATATTGAGTTGGCTCAACAATAGTTAACCGGAGCTAGCCATATGAACATTTTTCTATTAACCACATTCATCTAATACTTCTAGATCAAATGATAATCAAATGAATCTAATTGTGTTATTCATAGAGTTGTTCAATTGTTTATATTCTCGTAGAAGTATACAAGACACAATTGAAACAAAATCGGATTTATTCAAGATAATCAGTTCATGAACATTAAGCTACGGTTTGCAAAGATTGCATTCCTTAAGTTATATATATTTGTTCATGAATATGAAATCATACTTAACCGATTTTAGTACTCAAACCAACTTAGTTTGCAACCGGGTACGCAAACTTAAGTTCCGGACATTGGTCTTGTCCGAAAGTTCGCAAACAGGTATGCATAATTTCGTACCGGACATAACTCATGTGAAACGGTTCGCATACTGATATGCATACTTAGTTCTCGGACTTTAACAGTTAAGGTTTTTTGACCTGAATCATACTACAACAGTTTGCATACTGGTATGCATACTGTGCTCTATCCAGACAATGGTTATTTGTTCTAAACTTCCATTTCAATCATTGAAACATCCTTAGAAGACGACAATAGCTGTCTCACACAAACTATTAGCTTATAAGTAATTTTTAAGTGATCTAATGATCAATACGAAACATTCCGAGTCTACATCAAATGACTGTCACATACAAATCATGTAAGACGTTTCAAGGCAATTTTCACATGATCATCTTTTGACTCATTGTTTAGTTTCCAACAAATAAATCGTTTCTAACTAAACTCGTCAAGAATAATGATGAACGTAGTTAAACCAAAAATATTTCCAACACATATTTCGAGAAAGATATAAGCGAGTTAAATTTAGCTCGCAATATCAAATATGTATAATGTGAAAGTCTATATAGCTATACGACTTAGTCTCAACAGGAGATAAAATAGAATAAACTTCTGAGTGATAGATAATTCTTAGTCTCCACATATCTTTTGTTGATGAAGTTCCTCCAAGCTCTCCTCAGTAGATCTTCGTCTTCAATCGATGAACTCCGTGAAGTCTAAAGCTCAACTACACATTATATCCTAGTCCGAAACAGAGCTATAAGTAGACTAGAAATCAATACTTATAGTTTTGATTACCTAACTCGACAAACAAGCTTGAGATAGCAACGCTTGCGAGTTCGACCGAGCAGTGCTCTAACAATATGCCCATTTGTAAATTTTAGTGACAAAACTATCAATACACATGTATTACAAAATAAATAAACTTTGTAGATTCACATCCAACATGCTTGATTTCCTTGGTTCTTCAACATTCCTTGAATTCTTTGTCACTCCAAGTACTCCAGTGATTCTGAACGTGTTCAACTCAGCATCATTGTTGTTGAAGATCCGTAGCCATAACAATAAGAAAACAAATATTCTCAATTATTGTTATAAAGTGTCACAATATTATTACACATCATCAAAGTTCAATTGTATCACAACTTTGACAATAATTCTATGGTGATATGTGTCACCCCCCTTAGTCAATACTTCATCTCACAATGAAAACCACTCACCCTTATATAATGAACCGTAAACTATATGTATGTAGTGTGAACTACAAAATAATTCTCCCCCTTTTTGTCAATATAAATTGGCAAAGGTACGAAAACTGACGGGATGATAATGAAATTCTCATAGAGACACTTCATGAATAAAAGAGAACATATCAACTTGGTTTCGATAATCTCACATAGTCGAAACTTAGTGTATCCATCAAGGAGTTATAAATATACAAGAAAACTCCTACAATATTCCACAGCCGCACTCCCCACAAATATTTGGAAATTAAGAACTCTCCCCCATAAAATGTCATTCCCGAAAGAACAACAAGAGCGACCTTACTTTTACGAGAAAAGAAGGATTTCTTTGGGCATTAACAAATCACATGAAACATGAATTTGTATCCAGTAAACTCTAATAAATTAACCATAAGAGAACCTTAATAATTAATTTAATCGGAAATGCTAAACATAAGAAAACTTACGGATCCATACAATACTTTCACATACAAGTGGATCAGGGAAAGATCAATACTGCGGAATATTCAAAAGTTCATTATATCATTTACAATATTTGCATAAAGATAAAATAGACTTAACTTTTGTCATATGAGATACTCATAGTTCACGGACGTAAACACACATATCCCATAATAATTTTTGCAACATATAAAACCATAAATATTAATACTGCAAAATCATCTTCCAAATAACTTACAATTTAAATAAATAAATCTAAAACATTCCAAGATGAAAATCGTTGGTAATAGCTATGTGTAAACACAATATATGCTATTCCAAACCCTAGTTATCCTTCTTAAAACACAATAATAAATTCTCATAAGAAGTTTCCTAGACATTAAGATTCTTGAAAAATTCTTTATCGTCCCCGAACTCCTTGTCGTCAACAGACATAGGAACTTAAGGTTCATGAAGAAAGGAGTCATTTCCAATGAACCTTCTAAACTGATGCGTAACTAGGGCCTTCTGAATTTCAAGAGTTCTTAAAAAAATATCCTTTATTTGTTGAATCCCCATCCTTGTCTCTTTCAACTCTTCAAGAACACTAGAAAACTTCTGAAGATTTGAGGGAATAGCCCTTGGTTTCTTCATATTCTTCCTTTTCTCTTCATGATTGATGGCTTAACAAGCATATTAACATCTTTTCCATCAGAAGATATGATGCTTAGAGTCTCCATCAAAATATGAAATTGTGAAGAAACACACAAAACTAAATCCACAAGCAATCTCTTGATTAAAAGAGTTTTAGAGAAGGAAAAATGAATGTAGGGTTACGGAACCTAAATACAAAGTAAGTAGGATTCGCGTACGACCAACTCATAACCCTAAAGAAGGTAGAATTATTGAATTTAACATTCTTTTAATAATCAAAATAGGGTAAACCTTTTCAACATCAATTATGAAAAGATCAACAGAATTCCATAAAAACAAAAAGAAAAGTAAACAAAATTTCTTTTCCTAAAAACCCAATTGTACATAAATCTGTCTCTTTTTAAATTCGGGCATATGAGACAAGAAACACCTTCAACACAATTAAACTGTGTTGGGGTGAACAATAATTTGTCCATCATGTAATTCTTGTACGGAATTCTTAATACCCTTTTTCATAAATTGTTTAGACCTTGTTCTTTTCTGTAGAGGTCTATCATTTTCTTTAAAAATTAACTTCTTCGGAGATGAATTGAATCTACATACCTCAGATGAATCCGAATCCTGAACAAATTTGATCTTGTTTACTAATCGATTTGCTCACCTTTGAAGTTTGTTGACATATCTTATTTTATGTTTGTATTTGAAACACTTAGAGAGTTCATGTCCCTTAAAAGTACAATAAGAACATGCCAATGTGGAGGACAGTTCAGACACTATAGCTGAGCATGCTGCTAAAAAAATTGTGGTACCTGAAACATGTGATATAGAATTTTCAGTAGACAGGGAAAAATCTATTTTATCCTCCAAAGTGGTTGAAGAAGTTTCCCCAGGAAGAATATCAAGATTGATGTACGTATTGCTACTATTATCAAAATCAATATTTTCACCAAGGGGTGCAACACTTGACTTTTCATCTTCATTTGGATCATAGTGATCAGACATTTCATCAAGAGTTGCAGAAAGACCTTTGTTCCTAGTGTATTTTCTACGATTTGGATACTCATTAGCAAAATGACCAAAACCTTTACACTTGGCATATCCTCATCATCAGTATCTACGGTGTCCCTGTTTTTAGGAGGGACACGGTCATGAGGTTTGACTGATGACCTGGGTTCATCTCTGATGAACCGTTTACTTCTCTCCAAAAGAAATCTCTAAATTGTCTTGTGATTATTAAGGCTGAGTTGTCAAGATCTTCATATGATGAATCAGTCTCAATAGGATCAACTACAGAGTTGCCAACACTTTTAATTTTGTCAAGTAATTTAGTGTTCTTATGTGCTTTGAAAACAATATTATTTCCAGATTTGGATGTATGCTCATGATCAAAAATCTTTAACTTCCCAACAAGAGTATTTCTGGAAAGTGTATCAAGGTTATTTCCTCCAACAACGACATGTTTCTTAGAATCGTATCTAGCTGGTAATTCGATCTGAGAATTTTTATCATAATGTCCTTTTCAGGAATAGTCTTACCCAATGCAAAGGATGCATTAACAATTTCAGACACTTTGTGATTAAACTCATCAAATGAATCTTCATCAGCCATACGAAGGTTTTCCCAACCAGAGTTTAGATTTTGAAGCCTAGCTTCCTTTTCAGAGGTATTCCATTTAAATAAGGTTTCTAAGATATCCCAAGCATCTTTAGACCGAGTGCACGTAGTCACATGGTGCTAAAGATCTGGGGCAATGGCATGTATGATATCTAGCATTTAAGTCGTCTGAATTTTTCTTTGCAACGAGAATCTCGTCAGGCTCATATCTACCAATATCCTTTGAAATAGTTACACCGTTTACTGTAACTATTGGAGGATGTTAGAGAATTTCTCGGTTGAACCCACCAAGTGTTGGTATGTCAAGTTTGGTTGTCATATTTTAGTGAATCAAAACTCATGTTAAGAGTCGCTTGATTATGTACTAGAGTCAACTTCTTATAGGTTAGCTTGAAAATATTAGGATATAAGACTTTACAAGTATTGCGAAGACTTGAAGATGTGAAGAATCAAGGAACTATAACGACAACATCATCCTTCCACTTGAGGTTAGTGATATTTGACTTGAAATGTTTCATTCCCTAACGAATCTTTCAAGTCGTGCATATTCAAAACAAAACTTCGAAGCTTGATTGAACTCTAGATAGACATAGTATTAAGGAACAATACGAGGTTTATTGCTTAACCATTAAACTTTGTAGATAAGACATCGACATAATCGTTTAAATGCTATTGTGATTACGTATGTGTATGAGGTGAGTATTTCATCCTGGTTTGTGAATCGAAAAAGAAATCGCCAGGTGTTATTTGTATTGTTATTCATTGCATATCTCGTGAACAACCAATATGTGTGATTAGTATAATCGTTCATGACTTGTTTGTGTTCTTGGTAAAACTATTCACAAAGGCCTGACTTATGTATTGGTATGACTTTTATTAGTGAAACCGATCTTAAGTAATCACCGGAGATGGTATGATCGATTTTGTGATTGTATGTCTGACCAAATATGGGTAAAGGGGAACCGATCCTAGTACCTAGTCAAACGAATTTTGGAAAGCTAGTGTGACTAAGCACAATACTCACATGGAGGTAGAACCGAAACTTGTTTTGGTAGAACCGTTAAACCCATGATTTGTGATTGAATGGTATTAATCAATCGCATAGTTCTTTAAAGTCAGATGAACCAACTCTAAACTTGTTTGGAAGTGTGGAAAATCGGTTTCAAGGTTGTAAGTATGAAAGAGGAATTACAAAGTAAGGATGTCGACATACTTTGAACACGTGTTGTAAATGTTAATCTTTAATTGTTCAAAGTTATTCCTTAATAGCTAAGGGAAAAGAATCCCAGGATCGAAACATAAATAATTTAAGAATCTTTTAATTAAGGTTATTAATTTCATTTTTAGGAAAATAAGAATTAGTAATGTGCATTTACTAATTAGAGATTTTTCAAGAAATTTCAATCATTATTTTTGGACAGAGCATTTCCAGGAATTATGGAAACCGAATTTGTGCCTTAATGAATATCTTGAAAATATTTTCGATTTTGGAAATTCTTCGGTGTCCGAACTTCCTTGTCTATAAATATTGAAGTTTGTATTTCTAGCAAACTAATCCTTCGTAACAACAAATTACCTCTTGTTGTGCTGCTACTGGTGAAGCCGCCTATTCGGAGAGGAGAGTAACCTAATTAGGCGAAATCTCTTACAGCCGCTCGTTTTAAATTCTTCTTTGGGATTGAGAAGCTCTATTAGTACCGTTGGTGAGAAACTAGATAATTGCGGTTTATCTTTTGTTTTCATTGATTTGATTGATTAACGGTGGTTGAACTTTGATTGCACCTAGTTTGTATATGCTTGAGGATCTTCTCTTTTGATATAAGATTCACTCAAACTAGTTCAGAGTTTCGACATGGATCTTTAGATTGTTTGTAGATCTAAAGATGTTCTTGTGATAATCCATTGTTAACAGACTCCGTTATGTGCGTGATTGATCACAAGAGATTCAAGTTATTATGTGCATGTATTTATTGAAGATCTAAGAAGATTTGAAGACAAAGAAGATATTGAAGATTTTTTATTTGGGGTTCATAATCTTTGGTGTGCACAATACTTTTTTCGGTAAAAAGAGGATCCAACTATAATCGGTTTTATCTTTGTGATAGAATTGGATTGATTAGTTGAGTAGATCAGCATCAACACAATTCTTTGGATTAAGAGTGTTGATTGCAAAATCTTAACGATTACTTCGGTAATTGAACATAAGATAGATCTAAGGACCTGACGAAGGAGTTTATGTTAAGATAAACATAAGAGCCTTTGTCGGACTCATATCACTTGGTTGAAGAGAGTTGATACCAAACAGATTTGTTGTTCCTTTACTGTTTGGAATACGAACCAAAGGAATTAATCCAAGTATGTGACTTATTCATAAGTTGGAGGCGTGGGAATACAGACGGAACTAGGTGAACTATAGGTTTAGTTGCTTGGTATTAACTATACGAAGTTAGGTTATTTTGTATAGCGGCTTAATCCTGAGAGTATTCAATTTTGGACAAGGTCCCGGGGTTTTTCTTCATTTGCGGTTTCCTCGTTAACAAAATCTTGCTGTGTCATTTACTTTTATTTTCCGCATTATAATTATTTTATTATAATTAAAGTAAATTACACAAAACATTAATTCCTATTTACTTGATAAGTGATCCCATTGTGTTTGGTTAAGTCCGAAAATTTTTATCAAGTAAACATACTTCGTTGTTGTATTGTCTCGATCTCGTATCCATAGACGATCACACGAAGTGTGAACCGATTAGTTGCATTGTCTCGACTCAGTCCATAGAAAATCACTTTCGGAGAAAGGACTTGTGAGTAGAAAATGTTTTAGATTGAGGTATATTTGGGTACCTTAGTCTTTTCAATTGGTATCAAAGCAGGCAAACACGAAAATATCTAACAATCTGTGTTTGGTGCGATCCAACCTATAAGAAATTGAATTTATGGTCGATTCAGTTAACGTAACGCCAATATTTGATTACTTAAAAAATTCATGGTGGAAGACCAGAATGAAGTATGTAATACACTTATTCCTAAATGTTTTAGGAATTGGAGTTATGCCCATGTATGTCTTGAATGACTTACATAATCAGAGGGATCTCATAGACTTGTATATCATTGTCATGTTTTGTAGCAATGATACAATGCTCTATGAGACATGTTGTATCTCAAAATTGCATAAGATTCCTCTTCGAATTTTTTATTGGATGAACCATAGCTATTGTGTTCCTGAAAAACATGGAATCTTAAATATATTTTGGAAAACCTTAGCTTAGTAGTTCTTCGTCGAAAAGTTGCCATTATAGTATGTTCAAGAAACTCGGTCGTGGGAGTTTGCGACTTGAAACGACACCGATATGACTACGTATTAAATATGATACCCCAAGTAGCATGTTAATTCAAGAATGACGTCAAATCCTATTATGAATACAAGTTATGCTATTCATGCAGCATAAATGGTGTATGTATTGGCGCACATGAAATAACAAGGTTTTTGCTGGAGAAAGCCCTGGAATTTGGCATGCATATACATATTTAAAATATCTACATGACTACCGGTTCCGTCAATTCAATATGCTTTATTGATTCTCTTGCGGAATACAAACTTATTTATTACAAATATCTTAATTCTGATGCCGGGTCAAGGATTTTCATTATATTTTTGTAAAAAGGTCAAGGACAATTTACCATGATCGCCCTTGTCAAAAACTCACCATCAACACTATTCTAGGAAGGTGTTGTCATTGTTGTGAATAGGACGTGTAGGACCAATATCATCTTTACCTCTCAACATCTGGCGACCACACCCGGAGGCTCATCTCTTGTCCACCATGAAACACCAAGAGGGCATCAACAAGGGCCCATCGATTAATTTCGATGAAGCAATAATAGAAGAAGGAAACAAAGATAGCGAGGAGGAAACACCAGCACATGGCAGAGATATGCACATGGCGATATAGAAATCCTAGACGAAAAAGACGAGGAAGATGCAGGAAAAAGACACACAGTGAGTGACCAAGGTCATGATCCCAACATGCAGAAAGAGATAGAAAGTCGTATCCGAAGAAAAATAAAACTAAAAGAATTGGTGGAACAAGCAACAATGGAAAACCAAGGCATTATCAAAGAGGTAGCAAAGAACGATGTGAACAGAGAAAATGCGTTCAGAATAATATCACGAGAGGCGATAGCAAAGTACCTAGAGACAAACTACCGCGTGATAAGGCAGGATAATTATGACTTTATGAATAGCCCGTACTCCACGAGAGTTATCGAGTATCAATATCCAGAGGATTATACATCACCGAAATTCAGAATACACGACAAACAGGAAAATGCGCACGAACACCTTAGTCGATTCTTATCAGCAATGAACGACAAGGCCCCTGACGGAAAATTATGTTTAAGGGAATTACCCAAGTCACTCACGGGTACATCATTCACCTGGTATGATAACCTGAAACCGGGAAGCGTGGACTCATGGCCAACCATGTCCACTCTTTTCTTGAGAAAATTTTATTCAGCCAAAAGAAAGATTACATCAATAGACCTGAGTAGATGAAACCAGCGAATAGGAGAAGAAATAGGAAAATACATCACTGAGTTCCGATACTTCTCTCTAGATTTCCACGAAGACATCAAAGAAGGGGCGCTAGTCGAAATCTGCATACGCGGAATGACACCTGATTTCAAAAGGAGTTTAGTCAACTTTAGGTTCTAAAACATTGCCGAGTTAGAAGACGCGGCTGAACGGATTGCCGACTGTGTCGATGAAACATACACGGATCACGCCCGGTGTTACACGATTAACACGGTATCTGAAACGCCACGTAACGTACTACCCAACACCAACAAATCCAGAGGAGAAGCGCCTGCGATTCTATTTACTAACAGAAACCTAGGAGCAACATATGGACGAAACAAGACTTCACCCCACCACTCCCCATGCCATGCGGTCGGGAACAAGTAATTGGGCTTTTGGAACAGTGGATAGCAAACAGATAAATAGAGTTACCACCAACAGTAGTAGACATCAAAAAAATGGACAAAAACGCTGTCAAGTATCGTCACCATCATCGACGAATAGGCCACCCAACAGTGGAATGCTTCGCCATTAAAAATATCTTCGACCGCAAGCGCATGGCTTGGAAAACCGATATAGCTGACCAAGAAATTGAGCATGATCCCCTCCCCCGTAACTGAATCATAAGGAGGCAGAGTACAAGCAGAGCAAGCAATGACGACAACAACACGACAAAATTTTTATGAACTTTGTTTACAGAAGAATGGCTGCGACGGCTCATAATAGAGGCAAGCTGTACCTTCTCATTTTCTTTAATAATAAAGTTACAAGATTATATGATTACTAAAGTGAGAGTTGCTACACGCATCGCATCCGGTCGGCTGACATTACAAATACTAAAGGCTACGGTTTCTTCGCGCATCCGTTCGGCTGACAATACGATTACTAAAGACTACGGGTTTCCCCGCGCACCCGGTCGGCTGTCAATACGATTACTAAAGGCTACGGGTTGTCCCGTGCATCCGTTCGATTGACAATACGATTACTAAAGGCTACGGGTTTCCCCGCGCATCCGGTTGGCTGACACTACGGTTACTAAGTATACAGGTTGCTACGCGCGTCCGGTCGGCTGACATTACAATTACTAAAGGCTACGGGTGCTCCGCGCATCCGGTCGGCTGAAAATACGATTACTAAAGGCTATAAAGGCTATGGGTTTCCCCGCGCATCCGGTTTGCTGATAATACGATTACTAAAGGCTACGGGTTTCCTCGCGTATCCAGTCGGATGACAATACGATTACTGAAGGCTACGGATTGCTACGCGCATCCGATCGGCTGAAATTACAATTACTAAAGTCTACGGGTTACTCCGCGCATCCGGTCGACTGACAATATGATTACTAAAGGCTACGGGTTGTTACGCGCATCCGGTCGGCTGACATTACGATTACTAAAGTCTAGGGTTTCCCCGCGCACCCAGTCGGCTGATAATACGATTACTAAAGGCTATGGGTTACCCCATGCATCCGGTCGGTTGACAATATGAAAACTAAAGGCTACGGGTTGCTCCGCGCATCCGGTCGGCTGACACTATAATTACTAAAAGCTACCGGTTGCTACACGCATCCGGTCGGCTGACATTACAATTACTAAAGGTTACAGGTTTTCTTCGCGTATCCGGTCGCCCGACCTTACAATTACTTAGGGCTTCGGAATGCACCGCATAACTGGTCGGCTGACATTACAATCGTTAATTTTGTTTCGTGCATCAGGTCGATCAACGCATGGAAACCTACAATAGGTCATCCCACGTGTGTGATAGAATACCCATCTATCAATACAAGTGAGGGGAGAGTGTGTTCTAAATCCCCAAACAACAAAATAGACGCGTCCGTTCAATTTCTCTGAGAACAAGATATGTCTTCCTCCCGATCAAGGAAAGACGGGCGAGTCTGTCTAGCCCCTCCTTACGAAAAGGGGCGCGCGGGATTCCCCTACTTCCATGATAGAAAGGGGAGGGCGCGTCTCGAGCATTACATGGAAGCATAAATGCGCTAATAAAGGCCATCCAAACCCACAACTCCACAAGGGATAGACAAAACGACTAACACAGACCATTACCGAGAAAATACTTCATATAAACCACATTAAAGCATAAACTCGCCGCTACAACAATGCTTTTTATATGAATCTAAAAGAGCATACGCGCCAACAGAACGAGCCTTACAAAGAAACAAATAAAAATCTTTAAATCAAAACCCGTCATTACAACAGCGCACAGAACAGACTAAGATCCACAATAATAAGAAGGAATGAAAAAACACAACCACACACGCCCTATTTTTCAAAAAAGAGGGGAGGGGGAAGGAATGAAAATAAAGCACGTTAGATAAACTGGAACGCGAAACACTCTTGTTTCTTCTTATCAAGCTCCATGGGAACCCCATTATCAGCCATCTCCGCCCGCTGAGGTACACTAGTCGCCGTGGCTATGCTAGAAACAAGCTGGTTCAATGCCATCTTCTTCTCGGAAGTATCCTTGGAAAGATTAACCAATTCTTTCTCCAACTGGGCGATCGGGCCTGGAAGGTGTATGCATGGATCATTCCGATCTTTCACTTTAACCAACAGCTCGTCTAACCACTTCACATGAAACCCAAGACCAAGCGCTAACCGAATAGTAGCCTCCCAACCTTGCAACACACCCGCGCCAATGGGACCATCCTTCACCCGCGAAAGCTGATCAACTACCTATAGGAGATTTTTATTCATATAACACAAAGTCCTTATATCAAGGATGCCCTCCTTCACCATATGGACGCCACATCGCTCCACAATATCTCTATAATTGACATCCAAGGCAGTAGGCACCCGGAAGCCATGCACTCGTTTGTAAGTTGTTGGATCGACACCAACATCGACAGCATCCACCACTGTTGAGAAACGAAATTTAACGTCCTCAGGGACTAATAGCGGACCAGAATTATCAGAGCGCTTATCCAGACGACCAGCCGGCGTGGATCCATAACCATCAAGTTTAACGCGTTTTCCGCCACCCACACTACTAGAACCATCATTCTTGACAAATTCTTTGCGCTTACTGAAAATGCAGCGGTCTAACAACCACACCCAACAATTCGTTTGGCAATCTTAGAGGACTTACTCCAATACACTTTCTAGAGAATCAACTAAAAAGTCAGACTCAATATAGAGAAAAGTATATCAATGAGTTTAATGTCTCTAACTCTTAATTCGATCTGCAATCAGCAAATAGAAATCTGCGAGCCCGATTGAATATAAGAGAAGTAAACTTGAATGGTACCAAAGACCAATGTTCAAGGATCAATCAATCTCAATCAACAACCAAAGGTTGGATTTCCTAATTGATCGATACAACGCACAACCTGTGATATTTCAATTATATAACAAAATATAATGCGGAAAAGAAATAACACAGACACCAGATTTTGTTAGCGAGGAAACTGAAAATGTAGAAAAACCTCGGGACCTAGTCCAGTTTGAACACCACACTGTATTAAGCCGCTACAGACACTAGCCTACTACCAATGAACTTCGGAATGGACTGTAGTTGAACCCTAATCAATCTCACACTGACCTAAGGTACATTTGCGCTCCTTACGTCTCTGATCCCAGCAGGATACTACGCACTTGATTCCCTTAGTTGATCTCACCCACAACCAATATTTGCTACGACCCAAAGTCAAAGACTTGAAAAACAAATCTGTCTCACACAGAAAAGTCTATAGGATTGAATAAATTTGTCTCTCACAGAAATACCCAAGAGTTTTTGTTACGTCTTTTGATAAATCAAGGTGAACATGAACCAATTGATAAACCAGACTTATATTCCCGAAGAACAACTCATTATTATCAATCACTTCACAATAATCTAAATCGTATGATCGAGAAACTAGATATTGTGGAATCACAAACGATGAGACGAAGATGTTTGTGATCACGTTTTATCTTGTCTATCGGAGAAATTAATCTAGAGCAAATCTTAGAGAAGATAGTACTCAAACGATAGTATCGGGCAAGATCAAAACACGCAACTACAAGAGAAATAGTTGGGTCTGGCTTCACAATCCCAATGAAGTCTTTCAAGTTGTTAACCAACAAAGTTTAGGAAAACCTAAGGTTAAAGGAGAATTGGCTCTAGCTTATGCAACTAGTAACACACATAAGTGTGGGGATTAGGTTTCCCAGTTGCTAGAGTTCTCCTTTATATAGTTTTCAAATCAGGGTTTGCAATCTAAGTTACCATGGGTGTACACGTTTAGGGTACGATTACATAAACCTAAATGAGGGTACATTTCATTTGTGTATAACAAGACTAACAGTTGAAAGATTGGTTGAATTAGGTTTTTCATCTAACGGTGAATCGACTCTAGCTTAGCTTGGTTGAACCAGACATTCGTAACCACCAGTACGCGTACGGGTACGCATACCCCAGGCTCCCGGTTTTGGACTTGTACAATAATGTGATTAATACACTATGTTTATATCCAAACATGGTTACATGATTCTAAACTCTTTATTTAAATCATTGGAACTTTCTTAGAGGATGTTATATAGTTATTGTTCACGAACTATTTTTCGTCAAAGTGATTTTCAAGTTATTGAAATTATCATAATGGAACATTCCAAGGCAACATCAAATGATTGTATCACACAAACCATATAAGATGTAACTCGACAATTTTCATACGATCTTATTCTAAATTTCGTCACGAATGTAAGATGAATTCGGCCGAAGCGAAAGCTTGCCAACACATATTCCGAGAAATATATAAGCGAGATAAACTCAGCTCGAAATCTGAAATGTGTATAATAGAAAACTATATCGTAACACGACTTATGTCTCAATATAGGAGATAGAGTAGAAATAGACTTTCCAATTGATAGATAAGTTCAAGTCTCCACATACATTTTGTTGATGAAGTTCCACAAGCTCCCCTTAGTAGTTCTTCGTCTTCAAGAGATGAACGCCGTGAAGTCTAAAGATCAACTACACGATCTATGTCCTAGTCCGAGATATCTAAATAGGCTAGAAACCAAGACTCATAGTTTTGATCACTAACATTGACAAACATGCTTGAGATAGAAACGCATGCGAGTTCGACCAAGCAATGCTCTAAAAATCTCCCTCTCTGTCAATTTTAGTGACAAAACTATCAATACATATAGATTCCAAAATAAATAAAGACTTTGTAGCTTCTCATCCAAATGCTTGATCTCCTTGGCATCTTCAACACGACTCGAAAACTTTGTCACTTCCAAGTACTCCATGATTCTAAACGTGTTCAACTCAGCATCATAGTTGTTGAAGATCCGTAGCTATAACAATAAGAAAACAAATGCTCTCGATAATTGTTATACAATGTCATATTATTATTACACATCATCAAAGTTCAATTGCATCACAACTTTGACAATAATACTACGGTGATATGTATTACCCCCCTTAGTCAATACATCATCTCAATATGAAAACCAACTCCCCCTTACATAATGATCCGTAAACCATATGTATTTGTAGTATGAAACTACACATTAATTCTCCCCTTTTTTGTCAATAAAAATTGGCAAAGGTACGAAAACTAGTGGGATCCTCATGAATTTCCATAGAGATTCTTCATGACCAAAAGAGAACAAACATACCAACAAACTTAGATGCAATCATAAAGCCGAAGCTAAATGCATTCATCAAGGAGTTTATAAAGATACAAGATAACCCCTATAAAATTCCACAGCCGCACTCCCCACAAAGCTATGGCGATTAAGCACAAGTTCATAAACAGACTCTCCCCCATAAAATGTCATTCCCGAAAGAACAACAAAGGCGACCTTGCTTTTACAAGAAAATAAGGATTTCTTTGGGCATAACCAAATCACATGAAAACATGAATTTGTATCCAAAAAAAAAAATAGAATTAACCACACAAGATGATCAATTAAATTGCACATGCTCGACGTAAGAGACTTACGGAGCAACACAGTAAAAACACAAAGATGTGGATCCTGGAAGATTAATACTGCGGAATAAACAAGAATTCACTCTATTTTCCATCACTATTTGCACAATGACATAAAATATACAATTCTTGTAAGAAAAAGTTCATCCTTTCTTCCATCAATATTTGCATAATGACATAAAAGGCATAACTTTTGTTTGTCAAAAGTTCATTCTATCTTTTATTAATACTTTCATACCGACATGTAATAGAGATAACTTGTAGCGCCCCCTAATCTAGCAGCTGAATAGTCCAAGAGATTAGATAAATAAATAGGCACTACGAATCTAATTCAAATACTTAAACATTCAATTAAGAGATCTGCTACAAAACTTATCCCAAAACTAACCCCGCTCAGAATATATATACATGAACTTCTCTCAAATGATACATATACAATAGTCAATTGGTTTACAGATACAATAAACAACATAATAAACATAGCAGAAGTTAACTAATTAACGGAGTCAACACTTGTGGCTTTCGCTGCGCAACTCTGATCTGTATCTGAAAACTGAAAGTTGGAATAATTAATATTTAACTTCTAAGTAATCATAAACAAGATTAAGAAAAACAATAATGTTTTCCCAGACATTAAATAGTGACCAAGTCACTGAGATACACAAACACGAATACGGACAAGCTCTTTCTTCAAACAATGTATACTATGGTTGTGCAATTCCGAACTCGCAAATCCACACCTAATCGTAAATATGGATGTCGACAATTTCGAACTCACAAACTGTCGACCAATATATCATAAAAGCTCTAGGTATAAATGTGAAAGAGCATATCCTCACAGAAGTAAACAAACATGTATATGGACAAACACCTTCTTCAAACAATGTGTACTATGGTTGTGCAATTCCGAACTCGCAAATCCACACCTAATCGTAAATATGGATGTCGACGATTCCGAACTCGCAAACTGTCGACCAATATATCCTAAAAGCTCTAGGTATAAATGTGAAGGAGCGTATCCTATATACCACACGTGGAAATTCTTATTTCCCATAACAATTCATATTGACCACAACACATTACAGGTCCTTTCCAAACCATGGAAAGATTAACAGAATCAACAGAATTATCGTAAATCAAGTTAAAAAAAGCATAGAATGCACAAACAGAAATATATGAGTTTGTTAAAGATAAAATTTTGTAAAGGAAAACAATAACGGTTACCAAAGAGTCAAATGTATTCCCACCTCTTTTGATGACAAGCCACGCCTACCTCGAGATCCACGATCCACTGGTTCATCCTTTGAATCGATCGTTGTTAATATAGACTAACTGTTAATCACACAAGAAGTCTAAGAAACTAGCCAAAATGGCTCACACAAGAATCATACAATTCTATTTAATGGTTCTAAGCCCATTAAGGTATCTTATTCTCTATCATTAACATAACTAAGGGTTTACTGTTCCAATTAGATTGATTCTATAGTCCGTAGCTAAGTCTTATGAATATCTACAACTTTGTAAAAGAAATCCAATGCTAATTCGTACCACAAGAGGTCCAAAATGTCTACTTAGGAAAACTGATCTTAAGCCCAAGTCCATTAATCCGTCCCATTATTCTAAGGCCTAGTCCAACTAAGTCAACTAACGGTCAAAGGGTCAACTAACAGTCCACGAAGTCAAAGTCCATGGTCAATGGTCAAATCCAAATCGGTCAACTGAGTCAACTCAGGCCAAGTCAGGTAACTCAGTGGGTCAATAAGATTCAAATCAGTCAGATACTGAGTCAGACAAGAATTAATCTGAATCAGACTGAATAAGCTCAGTCAGACAGACCAAAGCTCTACTACAAACTTCATTCCATCCCTTTTATAACAATATCAATATCTATCTCAAATCAGTTATAACAATCAATTAACTCAACAATACATAAGCTTAACTCAAACAGACTTCATAAATCATTTACAACAACAACTTTGATTACTTGCAATTGCAGTAGTTGCAAGCTTCCAAGCTTTCACAGGAATACAATATACAATTCTATTATCACTATCAAACTAAGCTCAATCTCAGATCAATCCACTCATACAAACCCTTTCACTGTAACCACACAACATACTTCAATTCATTTATCATCAGTTTCATTCCCAGCTGCAGCTATCTTTAACTGCACCTCATATCACCTTCTATCTCTTTAACCATGACAGCCAACATAACCCCAACAACCTCATCCTGAATTACACGTCACTTTAGCCACCATTGGATCAATACAGTAAAACATACTACCACCACAATCTCAATTAACACTCTTCAAAACATCTAATCTCAGTTCCCTTGCAACACTACCACTGTAAATTTCCATTCTCATCATTTTCATACATACACATTGAGCTGCATCAGAAATCAACACATATGTATCCTTCATTAGAACAAAACTCCATTCATTTTAAACTCAGTTGTAATTCAACTTCCAACTCAAATATCTTAATTTCATCTCAAACCTTAACATCCCAATAGTTCTACTTCATATTCAATTCCAAATTAGCTTCAATTATAACACACACATTCAACCATTAACAATAATAACTTTAAAAAGTTTACTTGAAGAACATTTACCTTGTAATAGACTCACTCAGGCAGTTGGAGTCCAATTCCTTATTCCCTTGACTCAATCGAGCAATCGTCTCAAAACTAACAACAATCCAAAGTCTTTATCACCTTCTCATAAACACAATCTAATCCTAATTCTGCCAACAGCTTCAATGGATCTCATCTTCAAAACCCAAACTTATCCAATCTCGAATTACTCATCGTCCTTAAGCTTAATTCAATCAATTGATCAATACCCATCTTAAAACTTCCACTTAAACCTTCGATTTCATCTTCTAGTTCATCATCTGAATTTCCAACTCAAGCCCTAATTCACTGAGACAATCCACAAACAACTCTACAGCTTCAACTAAACATCAATTGAGAACTTACCCATCTTCCAATTTCTTCATAATCGTCACCAAATGAACTTCAAGGCAATTTCCAGAAAACCCTAAAATTGATTCTCAATCCTCTGTCTTCCGATTCATGTTCAAAATATAAATAATTCCTCATATCAATCACACCCATCTCTTATTAATCGTCTAAAGTATCAACTTCATCTTCTAATCTTCTCAGGGATTCTTCTCATGAACCCTAACGAATTCCCTCTTTGAATTTGCTCTTCCCGTGACAGAGAACTAACTACTTGAATCAACATCAGCACCATCACTGATCCGTTGCTCATACCCTTCTTCGCAAGATCTCAAAACTCCCATTTGATCTCTCAACTACGCAAGAGAAAGAAGAACATGAGAGAAAGGAAAGAGAAGAGAAGAAGAAAGAAGAAGAAGATAAGAAGAAGAAAAAGAAATGAGACCGAGTATATCTTCTGGATTTTGTCTTGAGATAAGGCCGACCTAAAATACTAAAGGAAACCGAGAAATGGATAAGGGGGAGGCCAGGCGGTTAAGATTAAAATGACAATTCTTCCCTTCATAATAATCTGATGATATCTTCTTCGTCCGGTGTACGAATGACGCGTGCAAGTAGTCCATTCTGCGTAAATTTTCGAGATCTATTCAACGATACTAGTTTCGTACCTATATAGTTGTTAGATTAGTTCCTAATAATTAATGTTCGAGTTACATTAATCGAGTCATTAGCGGTTAATTCTTCTCTTGACTAGTATAATAGCGTTGACGAGCTTGAGGGTCCTTACATTCTCCCCACCTTGTTTCATTTTCGTCCTCGAAAATCAAACTATTCTTCTGGTCTTCAAAAACTCCCCACCTTATAGAATAACCGCATCTCTTATCTAAGCACAAACAACATAAACAAAGCACAAACCTATATGGCTCTATAACTAAAATCTAAAATTTGTAGCTCTAAGTTCAATTACACTGAGTTAAGTTATATCAAACACGGAAGTCTAAGTTTCTTACACTAATTTCTATCTTATAAAATACTTGTCTCTAATTACAAAGGAGATTCCTACGAATTTATTTCTAAGTGAATTTATATCTATCGGTTTCCTAAAGAATAATACTAAGCTTCTATGATCGGTCATCTCTGAATGCAGTTGCCATGTCAAGGTTGGCCAAGCCCAACAATGCCTTCCTACGAACACAGAAACACAACCTTTATTATTCTCCAGTGCTAGATTAATTAATTTCTAACATATTATGACTAACTAATCTTTAAATTTAAGTGTAACTAACTTATCTTAAAATTTTTACTTCATAACTCATATAGAAATTTAAACAATTTATTCATCAAAAATTTTATTTATTTGTTTATTGTTTTACCAATATAAGTAGTCCAAATTTGATTCGCGTCAATTTATAATATTCGATATCGATAATTTTAACTTTAGTGTAGTACCAAATATAAGTTTTTCTAAATATTATTTACTATAGATTTGCTATTAATCTAATTACTCGAACACTATTATCAATTGTAATATCATTCTCATTATTCTTAAGTTGATAGTCCAGTTGGTACATTAAGCCTTAATCTTCTAAATATAATTTTACATTAATTCACGTAAGGATTGATATAACAGACTTTTTTTTATTCTTCTCAAATATGTGTACTATATCTTGTTAAATATTGGCGTTGGTAATTTAATATAAATATAAATTTTAGTTTTCTTAAAATTAAAATATATCCTAATAGTCTTTAGATTCTTATATTAATGTAAAGTATCCTATTAATATACAAATTCATTTTTCTTTTAATTCTAATATTACACTAAGCATCTGAATACTAATATTACTATTTCATGTATATTTGTTCCATTTTAAAGAGTTACTGGATCATTTGCTAGACTAAAGACAATTTCGGTACAAGATTACCTATAAGTTGAGTCTTTTTATTTTGTATATTATATCATTGCTTTCTTAAGTCTAACGCCTAACAAGTATTATATTAACTATCTAGTTTAATTGCAAAACATATTTTCTAATTTTCATTAGTTTAATTTACAGAATTTAACCGTAGATAAGCGTTACTATTAATCTTAATTATTATTTTTATCGTTATATATCTTTAATGGAATTTTGGTTAAATTAAGTTCAATATGATACTAATTGACAAATGCTAATATTACTTATTAAAATTATAACTACTATTATCATCATCTATAAGTACGATTATAATGTTTTTTATTATTAACGGTGATGGTCGAACTATTATTCTAACTACTCTTACAGATATTATTAAGTCCCGAAAATATTATTAAAATTTATGTATTTATAAACTGTTGATTCTACGTATAAGTCAAAGTGTTCAATAACTTTCTATATGACTTTCAAGATTTATCATTAATACTAATCTCACTATTTTTCTAGTATTAGATTGTGTACATGTTTATACTTTTTTAGACTGATTATTCTCTAACCTTTATTAGCTAAAGTTATTGGTGTACCCTACAATTTATAATTCATTACATAAACAAACAATCAATCACACAAATCAATCAATTAATTATTTTTATTGGTAGCTTTTAGTGGTTAAGATTTATTTCACAAACCCAACCCAGTTCTAAACTAATCTAGTTCACTAACTGGCACTGGCTATTCATATTGTTTCCCATATAAGATCTAATGGTGAGCTCTGATACCAACACTGTAGCGCCCCCTAAGCTAGCAGCTGACTAATCCAAGAGATTAGCTAAATAAAGAGGTACTACGAATCTAATTCAAATACTTAAACATTCAATTAAGAAATATGCTAACTTATCCCAAAACTAACCCCGCTCAGAATATATATACATGAACTTATCTCAAATGATACATATACAATAGTCAATTGGTTTACATATACAATAAACAACATAATAAACATAGCAGAAGTTAACTAATTAACGGAGTCAACACTTGTGAATTTCGCTGCGCAACTCTGATCTGTCTCTGAAAACTGAAAGTGGGAATAATTAACATTTAACTTCTAAGTAATCATAAACAAGATTAAGAAACACAATAATGTTTTCTCAGACATTAAATGGTGACCAAGTCACTGAGAGACACAAACACGAATACGAACAAGCTCTTTCTTCAAACAATGTATACTATGGTTGTGCAATTCCGAACTCGCAAATCCACACCTAATCGTAAATATGGATGTCGACAATTCCGAACTCGCAAACTGTCGAACAATATTTCATAAAAGCTCTAGGTATAAATGTGAAAGAGCATATCCTCACAGAAGTAAAAAAACATGTATATGGACAAACACCTTCTTCAAACAATGTGTACTATGGTTGTGCAATTCCGAACTCGCAAATCCACACCTAATCGTAAATATGGATGTCGACGATTCCGAACTCGCAAACTGTCGACCAATATATCCTAAAAGCTCTAGGTATAAATGTGAAGGAGCGTATCCTATATACCACACGTGGAAATTCTTATTTCCCATAACAATTCATATTGACCACAACACATTACAGGTCCTTTCCAAACCATGGAAAGATTAACAGAATCAACAGAATTATCGTAAAACAAGTTAAACAAAGCATAGAATGCACAAACAGAAATATATGAGTTTGTTAAAGATAAAATTTTGTAAAGGAAAACAATAATGGTTACCAAAGAGTCAAATGTATTCCCACCTCTTTTGATGACAAGCCACGCCTACCTCGAGATCCACGATCCACTGGTTCATGCTTTGAATCGATCGTTGTTAATATAAACTAACTGTTAATCACAAAAGAAGTCTAAGAAACTAGCCAAAATGTCTCACACAAGAATCATACAATTCTATTTAATGGTTCTAAGCCCATTAAGTTATCTTATTCTCTATCTTTAATATAACTAAGGGTTTACTATTCCAATTAGATTGATTATATAGTCCGTAACTAAGTCATATGAATATCTACAACTTTATAGAAGAAATCAAATGCTAATTCGTATCACAAGAGGTCCAAAATGTCTACTTAGGAAAACTGATCCTAAGCCCAAGTCCATTAATCCGACCCATTATTCTAAGGCCTAGTCCAACTAAGTCAACTAACGGTCAATAACAGTCAAAGGGTCAACTAACAATCCACGAAGTCAAAGTCCATGGTCAAATCTAAATCGTTCAACTGAGTCAACTCAGGCCAAGTCAGGTAACTCAGTGGGTCAATAAGATTCAACTCAGTCAGATACTGAGTCAGACAAGAATTAATCTGAGTCAGACTGAATAAGCTCAGTCAGACATACCAAAGCTCTACTACAGACTTCATTCCATCCCTTTTATAACAATACCAATATCTATCTCAAATCAGTTATAACAATCAATTAACTCAACAATACATAACCTTAACTCAAACTTCATAAATCATTTACAAAAACAACTTTGATTACCTGCAATTCCAGTAGTTGCAAGCTTCCAAGCTTTCACAGGAATACAATATACAATTCTATCATCACTATCAAACTAAGCTCAATCTCAGATCAATCCACTCATATAAAACCTTTCACTGTAACCACACAACATACTTCAATTCATTTATCATTAGTTTCATTCCCAACTGCAGCTATCTTTAACTGTACCTCATATCATCTTCTATCTCTTTAACCATGACAACCAACATAACCCCAATAACCTCATCCCTAATTAAACGTCACTTTAGCCACCACTGCATCAATACAGTAAAACATACTACCACCACAATCTCAATTAACACTCTTCAAAACATCTAATCTCAGTTCTCTTGCAACACTACCACTGTAAATTTCCATTCTCATCATTTTCATACATACACATTGAGCTGCATCAGAAATCAACACATATGTATCCTTCATTAGAACAAAACTCAATTCATTTTAAACTCAGTTGTAATTCAACTTCCAACTCAAATATCTTAACTTCATCTCAAACCTTAACATCCCAACAGTTTTACGTCATATTCAATTCCAAATTAACTTCAATTATAACACACACATTAAACCATTAACAATAATAACTTTAAAAAGTTTACTTGAAGAATAATTACCTTGTAATAGACTCACTCAGGAAGTTGGAGTCCAATTCCTTCTTCCCTTGACTCAATCGAGAAATCGTCTCAAAACTAACAACAATCCACAGTCTTTATCACCTTCTCATAAACACAATCTAATCCTAATTATACCAACAGCTTCAATGGATATCATCTTCAAAACCCAAACTTATCCAATCTCGAATTACTCATCGTCCTTAAGCTTAATTCAATCAATTGATCAATACCCATCTTAAATTTTCCACTTAAACCTTCGATTTCATCTTCTAGTTCATCATCTGAATTTCCAACTCAAACCCTAATTCACTGAGACAATCCACAAACAACTCTACAACTTCAACTAAACATCAATTGAGAACTTACCCATCTTCCAATTTCTTCATAATCGTCACCAAATGAACTTCAAGGCAATTTCCAGAAAACCCTAAAAGTGATTCTCAATCCTCTGTCTTCCGATTGACGTTCAAAACATAAATAATTCCTCATATCAATCACACCCGTCTCTTATTAATCCTCTAAAGTATCAACTTCATCTTCTAATCTTCTCAGGGATTCTTCTCATGAACCTTAACGAATTTCCTCTTTGAATTTGCTCTTCCCGTGACAGAGAACTAACTACTTGAATCAACACCAGCACCATCACTGATCCGTTGCTCATATCCTTCTTCGCAAGATCTCAAAACTCCCATTTGATTTCTCAACTACGCAAGAGAAAGAAGAACAAGAGAGAAAGGAAAGAGAAGAGAAGAAGAAAGAAGAAGAAGAAGATAAGAAGAAGAAAAAGAAATGAGACCGAATATATCTTCTGGATTTGGTCTTGAGATAAGGCCGACTACTAAAAGAAACCGAGAAATGGATAAGGGGGCTGCCAGGCGGTTAAGATTAAAATGACAATTCTTCACTTCATAATAATCTGATGATATCTTCTTCGTCCGGTGTTCGAATGACCCGTGCAAGTAGTCCATTCTGCGTAAATTTTCGAGATCTATTCAATGGTACTAGTTTCGTACCTAGATAGTTGTTATATTAGTTCCTAATAATTAACGTTCGAGTTACACTAATCGAGCCACTAGCGTTTAATTCGTCTCTTGAATAGTCTAATAGCGTTGACGAGCTTGAGGGTCCTTACATAACTTTTGAACAAGTATGGGGCAGCCAAGGTTCACGGACGTAAACAACATATCCCATAACAATTTTCAATATATAAAACCATAAAGATTAAAATTGCAAACATCATCTTCCAAAAAACTTAGAATTTAAATAAATAAATCTAAAAACATTGAAGATGAAAAAACGTTTGGAACTAGCTATGTGTAATCACAATAATGGCTATTCCAAATCCTAGTAATGCTTTTAAACAAAAACAAGAATAAAAATTCTCATAAGAAGTTTCCTAGACAAAAAGAAGAAAAACTAAAAACAACTTTAAAACCCAGAGACTGATCACAAGCGATAATCAGAGTTCATGACTGGAATCTTCGTTTTCAATATGCACAGGATTCGAGTTCGCCACTTTAACAATAGTTATTTTCTTCTTTAACACAAACTCCAAATGCACAGAATCATCAATTGAATCAGCTGGTAGATTCCAAGAGTTTGAAGGAGACCCCATTCTTGAGAAAGACACAAAAACAAAAAGTATGCGAACTCTCACGAAAGTTTTTGGTATTTATAATGTTTCGCAGAATTTAGGGTTTCCTAGTTTGCTCCGTGCCATGCAAAGAAGGTACACGCACTAACACAACCTCACCCCTATCAAAGAAAATACCAGGGGTGACAAAATTGCAAACAAAGAGTTTAGCCAATATTTGCAAGGAGAGTAGATCTCACGGAACTCGGCTCAAATAAATTTTATTCTCACAAGAGAAAAATTTAGAGCTTAGCAATTTTGACATAAGAAACTTCAAAAGAATCGCAAACATATTGTAGAAGTGGATGCGAAATTTGAGGTAACGAGTTTGTTAGTTAATCGTTTTCCTGTTTAAGAAAGCCTGAGTTTATTTCATATATATTTATTGCTTTTGCTTAACAAAATTTCGGTACAATTGATGTTTATTCCGTTATGTGTGTATGGATGTATGTGTGATTCAATTGGTTTCGGTTAAGAAAAACTATTGTTATCTTGCTCTATTGTGTGGTATCAATTGTTTAGGCTTATAAAATTTTGGTGCAATTGCGGTGCTTTAATGTCTATGTTGTTTCAATTGCTTCCGATTGAGGTGAATAATTATGCAAGTTTATTTATTTGGTTTTTATGAATTATTTATGGCTCAACGAAAGAAAAGGTTTAAGGGATGAGTTGTTTGGTCCAATTCGATTCCGGATAAGAGAAACTAAGTTAATTCTGATCTTAGTTAAGCTTATCGAAGTGAAGTTTCGGTTATTCAAGTCTAATCGAATTCCTTAACAAGAAATGCTAGTTAACTAACCTAGTACTTGTCTTGTTTAAAATTGAAAGGTCTAAGTTTATGGATAATTAGAACCCGATGAGAAAAATAGAGTTATCTTTATTTTGGTCTTATCGAATAAGCGATTGTTTTTGTACAATCGGTTTAGCTAAGGGACTAAAGTGCTTAGTTGATTTTTGATTTGCTAAAGTAAAGTGGGAAAAGTGTTTTGGACAATTGTTTCCTTGGTAACATATCAAAATAAAACTACTTGTAGTTTCGGTTTTGATATTGGTTATCAGAAAATGGTGTGCGGAACCCTCATACTTAAATCTACAGGCTGCAAGTCTATTTTGAGATTTGTAAGATTCTTTTCGGTCTGTCCTTTATTTTTTCGTTTCTTTGTCATTTTGTGACAAAAAGGGGGAGGAATATATGGAGTAAACAAGTGATACTGGCATTGATTTTATATTGATTGGTATCACTAAGGAAAAGAACATTGGTGCTTAAACGTTTATCTAACGAAAGAGTGAAAGCATAGACTAAGGGGGAGTAACATATCATATTTGGTATAACAAAGATGTTCGGATTGAAAATCTACCTATCTTCCTTTAGGGGGGAGTATTAGCTTTGTTATTATAATATCAACAACGACATTTTTAAGGATTGAATGTATGCAAATTACTGTGTTATTGAACTCGGGAATCAAGCGTATGTGTAATGAATTCTTGTAATTTGTTTATCCATATGATGTAAAAGTTTTATCACTAAAATTGAGAAAGGGGGAGATTGTTAGAGCATTGCTCGGTTGAACCCACCAATCGTTGGTATGTCAAGTTTGGTTGTCATATTTTAGTGAATCAAAACTCATGTTAAGAGTCGCTTGATTATGTACCAGAGTCAACTTCGTATAGGTTAGCTTGACAGTATTAGGATATGAGACTTTACAAGTATTGCGAAGACTTGAAAATGTGAAGAATCAAGGAGCTACAACGACAACATCATCCTTCCACTTGAGGTTAGTGATATTTGACTTGAACGGTTTCATTCCCTAAGGTATCTTTCAAGTCGTGCATATTGAAAACGAAATTGCGAAGCATGATTAAACTCTAGATAGACAAAGTATTAAGGAATACAATACGAGGTTTACTGCTTAATCATAAAACTTTTTAAATAAGACATCGACATAATATTTTAAATAATATTGTGATTATGTATGGGTATGAGGTGAGGATTTCATCCTAGGGAACAATGCTTTACATGTGTTCTAAGGAAGTAAATTCATGAACTTGGTTTGTGAATCGAAAAATAAATCTCCAGGTGTTATTGGTATTGTTATTCATTGCATATCTTGTGAACAACCAATATGTGTGATTAGTATAACCGTTCATAACTTATTTGTGTTCTTGGTAAAAATATTCACAAAGGCCTGACTTATGTATTGATATGATTTTTATTAGTGAAACCGATCTTAAGTAATCACCTGCGATGGTATGATCGAGGTTGTGATCTTATGTCTGACCAAATCTGGGTAAAGGGGAACCGATCCTAGTAAGAGGTGCAGTACATCACAAAGGAGAATCGATCCTTGTATGAGGTGCAGCAAGTATATAGTAGAAAGGGGAACCGATCCTATGGACATGTGCAACACGTTTTTAGGCAAAGGGGAACCAATCCTTTGGACATGTGCAACAAATATAAGTTAGACACCATATATATGTGGGGAACCGATCCTAGTACCTAGTCAACCAAATTTTGGAAATCTAGTGTGACTAAGCACAGTACTCATATGGAGGTAGAACCGAAACTTGTTTTGGTAGAACCGTTAAACCCATGATTTGTGATTGAGTGATCTTAATCAATAGCATAGTTCTTGAAAGTCAGTTGAACCAATTCTAAACTTGTTTGGAAGTGTGGCAAATCGGTTTCAAGGTTGTAAGTATGAAAGAGGACTTAGAAAGTAAGGATGTCGACATACTTTGAACATGTGCTGTGAATGTTACTCTTTAATTGTTCAAAGTTATTCCTTAATAGCTAAGAGAAGAGAATCCCAGGATGGAAACATAAATAAGTTAAGAATCTTTTAATTAAGGTTATTAATTTCATTTTTAGGAAAATAAGATTTAGTTATGTGCATTTACTAACTACAAATTTTCCAAGAGATCTCGATCATTATTTTTGGACAGAGCATTTCCAGGAATTATGGAAACCGAATTTGTGCCTTAATGAATATCTTGAGAATATTTTCGATTTTGGAAATTCCTTGGTGTACAAACTTCCTTGTCTATAAATATTGAAGTTTGCATTTCTAGGAAACTAATCCTACTGTTTGAGGGTGAAAACAGTTTCTGCTGGTTTCGGTAATTTCGTGTGATGTGGGTGAGAAACAAATCTAAACCCTAAACAATGTACTGCAAGGGAGTACTTTAGATTCGAGAGATCAATATGTACAAATCCGGTCTAAACCAAGAAATGGCCGTTCCGGACTTGCTTCGGTCACAAAGTGGAGGAGAAGGGTTGGTTTTGGGGAGGGAAACAAAGAGAGTGTTGAGACCAGAATAGCTGATTCTGGAAGAGTAGTTGTTTTGTGACTTGTATCAGAAAGTGAGAAGATAACAGATGGGAAAGCTATCAAAACGTATTCTGAGTATTGTATGCTCCTGACTAGAACTTGTTGGTCGGTGGAAATAGGTAATGCCTATTTATACAAGTCGAAGTGAAACATACTTTGGTCTCATTAAGAAATGGAAAATGGGTGAGTAAATGGGAGGAGGTGGTAACCGGTAACGCTTGGAATTGATGTTCCATAAAAGAAAGCATTTCACCATTACTCTCTGTATTTACTAACCACCTCATCCTTATGACACTTTCTAATAACGAGCGTAGTGTACGCCGCACGCTGTAAACCGCCAAACCAATACCCAATAAGCATCCCCCAGTTTGTGACATGTGTTGATGTCTCAAGTATTTTCGTGGAAAACATGTAGCATGTTGTTGTTGTCTGGAAAGTTGAGCTTGGGAGACTTGCCGGCTCGGTGATGACCTTCGACGGTCGAGATCTTGCATCTTGAGAGGAAGGGTATCCGTTGATTATTGCAACCTTGCGTTTGGTATCCAGTGGCATGAAAGAATGGCCGGCATGGCTTTAATATGGCATAGTTTAGGTGCGGCCAAAATCTAGGGTTTTGGCATTGTTTGGGCCTGACCAAAACTAGGGCTTGGCGTCGGGCCAAAGGTTTTCATGCGTTAGCTAGTAACCTTGGACGGATAAGATCTGCATCTTAGATGAAAAGGTGACCGTTGATTGTTGCAGGCTTTCGTTTTGGCAGCCGTAAAGGGAAGGCCAGCATGGTGGTTGGCATGCCATTGGCACATGTGGAATGGCATGCCTTAGCGGTTTGGCGTGGCCAAAACTAGGGTTTTGGGCCAAAGGTTACCATACGTTGTTTGGCGACCTTGGACGGCTAGGATTTGCATCCAGGATGGAAGGGTGGTCGTTGATCGTCGCACGCCTTCGTTTTAGTAGCCGCATAGGGAAGGCCGGCATGGTGTGGCGCGGCAAGGTGGTTGGCATGCCATTGGCACATGTGAAATGACATTCCTTGGCGCGGTTTGGCGTGGCCAAAACTAGGGTTTTGGGCCAAAGGTTTACATGCGCTGTTTGGCAACCTTGGACGGCTAGGATTTGCATCTAAGATGGAAGGGTGGCCGTTGATCGTCGCACGCCTTCGTTTTGGTAGCCGCATAGGGAAGGCCGGCATGGCATGGTTTAGACGCGGCAAGGTGGATGACACGACATGCCATTGGCACATGTGGCATGGTCGGCATGTCTTGACGCGGTTTAAGCATGGCCAAAACTAGGGTTTTGGGCCAAAGGTTACCATGCGTTGTTTTGCAACCTTGGACGGCTAGGATTTGCATATAGGATGGAAGGGTGGCCGTTGATCGTCGCACACCTTCGTTTTGGTAGACGCATAGGGAAGGTAGGCATGGTGGGGCCAAGGCCAATGGCGCGGATGGCTTGGCATAGCGGGGCCAAGGGTTTGGTACGGACGTCTTGGCATGGTGGGGTCAAGGCAAGGTGCGGTTGACTTGGCATGTTGGGGCCAATGGTTTGGCATGCCATTGGCGCATGGTGCGGATAGCATGGTTGGGGTCAAGCCAAGGCACGGTTGGCTTGGCATGGTGGGGCCAAGGGTTTGGCGCATGGTGCGGCTAGCATGGTTGGGGCCAAGGCAAGGTGCGGTTGGCTTGGAATATTGTGTCCAAGGGTTTGGCATGCCATTGGCGCATGGTGCGTCTAGCATGGTTGGGGCCAAGGAAAGGTTCGGTTGGCTTGGCATGGTGGGGCCAAGGGTTTGGAATGCCATTGGCGCATGGCGTGGCTAGCATGGTTGGCATGACTTGGCGCGGCAGACGTGGCTGGCATTGTTTTCCATTGGCACAGTGGTGCGGCTGGCATGGTTGGCATGCCTTGGCGCGGAGATGTGGCTGGCATGGTTTGCCATTGGCACAGTGGTGCAGCTGGCATGGTTGGCATGCCTTGGCACGGAGATGTGGTTGGCATGGTTTGCTATTGGCACAGTGGTGCGACTGGCATGGTTGGAATTCCTTGGCGTGGAGATGTGGCTGAAATGGTTGGCATGCCTTGGCGCGGAGATGTGGCTGGCATGGTTTTCCATTGGCACAGTGGTGCGGCTGGCATGGTTGGCATACCTTGGCGCGGAGATGTGGCTGGCATGGTTTTCCATTGGCACAGTGGTGCGCCTGGCATGGTTGGCATGCCTTGGCGCGGTAGCATGAGAATTAAGGCTTGGCATAGATGATGTCGGTCAACGTTAAGGATTCTGCCGTGGAACATGACACATAAAAAAAGGTACCCTGGTAATTCTTACGTAGGCATGCTGATCGTTTCAATAAATGTGTTAATGGTCATAGTGATGTCATGTCAGTTGTACGGTTTTACGATTTTAACCCTAAGCTAAAAACCAGCATCAACATTAAGTCCCCTGCTTAGCTCGGAACAGGAGCATTGTTGCGAGGTAAGCATAAGATGGTGATGGGAAAGGACAAAAATCGTAACGACAAGTCGTGGAAATATGGTCAGGAAGGTCCGACTAACCTTTTTCGAGAGGTAAGGAGAGCCCATGATCCTCGTGTTTGGAGGCCTTACGCAGATTCTATTCGTGGTGTAGACCGTGAAGTGGTGAGATGAAGATCGTCGGCTTAGTCTGGCTATGCATCACCTTGGTTGGGTTAGGGAACATCATGACGCTGGCTTGGCGAGTTGTCGGTGTTGGTGCGGCAAGTCATGGCGCGGACGGCTTGGCATGGTGGGGCCAAGGCAATGGTGCAGTTTGGTGAGGCAAAACGTGTGCGGACGGCTTGGCGTGGTGGGGCCAAGGCAATGGCGCAGACTATCTTGGCATGGTGATTGGTCTTCACGGGCCCGATTGCCTCTTTTCCTTACTTGACTCAAATAGGAAGTCCTTTCCGTATTCAAACTCCCAAGTATCACACCTATAAAAGGAGGGCCGACCTCTCCTTTACTTCACGCCTATATTTTTTTTATTCGGGCCGTGTGGTAACAGTAAAGCGGACGAGCGAATTCCGGGTATGTCTTCCAACACTTCCTCTTTAACTTGCTTTTCTTGTTTGTTTTTTTTGTGTTAGTGCAAACCCTAGTTGTAGGCGTACCTTTTCATGAACTTGTAGAAATGTTGTCCTTTTACGTTGGTATGAATCCTAGCCGTAGGTATGCTTTGCACGAACTTGTAGTAACATTTAGGAGTGAATACCATAGTGATGTTGGTCACCTCAATTACCGTGCAAAGTAGGCATGCATGAGCTGGTAATTTTCATTCCCTTCCCACGAAAACTTCGCTTCTAGGGTTTACTCCTTGTTCCTGGTGTGACCGTGTGTATGGTTCCCGTGGTGGGGTGCGCCTCCTCGGTCGAGCGTAAATTTCCCGCTGCAGGGTACGGTCTTGGCATGAGGTGGTGATACAGGGTATGTCAATCCCCATTTCTTTGCCTATGCGCATTATGACTTTGAAACAAATTAGATTGCGTCCAGGATGGATCTCCTGTGTCTGATAAAATAATTTCCATGCACTTTCCGTAATAATTTCTCTTTGTATTGTTCCATTGTAATTATTTCGAAGGTGGAAGTAGCGTGAAAGAATTTTCGTTAGGATGTCATTTGAGAAAAGTTCTGCCGTACCGAAAGATGTTGGCAATTCCAATCCAAACATAGATGATGAGTTCTTTACAACATCCGCCACGATTAGGAAAAATCATCCCAAGTATGTGTCGATTCTTCTGACTGGTTCGGAAAGTGAAGGAGAGGCCCGGTCGGTTCGGCCAAGAGGTGTAATAAGGTTTTGTCTTCAGAGAAAAGAGTATCATGCTTCTCCCATTGACTTTAAAATATCTGTGAGTCCGTTACTTCCCTTTGAGAAATGGATGCGATTCATGATGAGCCAGGAATGTGTAAAAGCCAGTTTGACCAAGGCGCATATCGTTGATGTCGTCGGCTTCCGGAGTGCTTCAAATTAGGAAAGATATACCAGGCTTGGTTGCTTTTATTTCCAGATGGTGTCCACACACTCACACGACCATATGCAGGTGGGGTGAAATGACTATCTCCTTAGAGAGCGTGGACGTGTTACTGAACCTTCCTTTAATAGGAAACCTCGATGTTAAATTGTCTGCAGATGAAGAAGAAATGCGCCCGCTTTGGTTGCGAAATCAAAAAGATTCATTCGGAAAGAAAATGAGACGAGGTGCTTCTATGGCTGGTGGGTGTCCCAGTGGTTCCCGATGAGTTGGAGCCGAATCAGAAGAATAGTACGCTTCATGTCGCGGCGTTCTTGGCTCTTTGGTTATCCAGAGATATTTTCGATGACGGCTCGGGTAAGAAGGAGATAATACAAGAACTTATCAAGTTTGCCATAAAATTGACAAAAGGTGTTGTTCTCCCTATTGGCGGATTGTTTCTTGGTTCTCTGTACACACACTTGGATCAGCTGGTCGTGGACATGTGCGCTTCAAATGGTTACATGAAAGTGGATTCGTATATTCATGACGCCTTTCTCCAAGCGTGGCTATGGGAGCACTTCGAAAGGTATGCTCCAAAACCGTTGGCCGTACTTCCCGAGTCTTGGGGTGGCTCTAAGATACTCCGCCGGTCGAATAGGCGCCCAAAGATTGGTTCGAACCTGGTTGGATTCCTTGACAACTCGCACACGGTCAATTTTCGCCCATGGGCTCCGGTGCATGCGTCCATAACTCAGATCAGTACCTTTGCTCCTGCTCCTGCTCCGAGCATGTTTTTGTCTTATGATAAAGAGAATATGAGTGCTGGAGAGATGTTGTTCATGTGAAGCTGCACGCCCGGTTATGTGCCGTCTTTCTTTCAAGGATCTTGCAAAGCAGTCTCTTACAATATCGATAGGGCGTCTCGGCATATGGGTTTTGACCAAGGGGTCCCCCTTGTTCGTCAGCCGGTTGTTCCAGAAGTCTCGTTCCCAACTATTCTCGATGCTACTGTTCTTGTGTCGGGTAAAAGTCTCCCTTTCCTTCTTGCGGAACGAAATCCATCAACAACCTCCAAATATAACATATTTTGGCAGAATAAGTTTCTCGTTTTCCATGGATTCGTGAATAATGTGGTAGAAAACCGTCGCGGTAAGCCTTCTCCTGCGGTTCTAGCGGGGCATCCACTGAGGGATCCTTCTTCGCCCAAGCGAAAATTCGTTAGCCCGAATGCAGATAGTCCCCAAGTGAAGGAGCGAAGATCTAAAAGCCGTGCAGATGGTTCCCAGTCAGTTTCGACAGCCTTACCGACTTTCAGTTCGTCCAATATGCGGGTACGTGTGATTTTCTTCTTGACTTTAGTTGGATCGTGTATATCCTTGTTTCTTTCCTGAATATCCGTTTTTGTATCTTGCATAGGGTCTCAGCAGCGTGAATGCCTTTACCAAACTTGCAAGTAGTCAGAAAACATCGCTTCTCGAGACGGAGGGTGGCAGTGCTGAGCCTATCCATGGTGATGGGGAACCCAAGAAGGAGGAAAGCTCAGAGTTCAGTGATGGCGAGAGTAGTTCTTCCGACAGCAGTGCCGAATCTTCCTCTAGCTAGTCTGAAAGCGAATCAATGAGTCTCCCGCATGTTTTTTTTTCTTTCTCTTTGGAAAATATCTAATCCGTGATGTCATAGGGGGAAACCGTTTCTGAAGATGGCCCTGAGACGGAGACTGGTTGTGATACAGCTTTGTCTCCAATT
Source organism: Papaver somniferum (assembly GCF_003573695.1). Taxonomy (NCBI): domain Eukaryota; kingdom Viridiplantae; phylum Streptophyta; class Magnoliopsida; order Ranunculales; family Papaveraceae; genus Papaver; species Papaver somniferum. The sequence goes on from NC_039360.1 coordinate 195,061,438, forward strand.
CTCGCAGCCGCACAGGGCGACCTCGGAATGGATGTTGATCGAGATGAAAACGTCGTTGTGACTCAGACAGTGGAGAGTACTCCAGTGGCCGCAGGTGCAATTGTCGTTAGGAATACCTTGCTGGTTGCTGATGTAGACGCGGGCGCCACTTTGAACCCTCCATACATGGTTCCTTATCCGGATCATGTGTTGATCGGGGGATTTAGCGTGTGGAGGAATCTTTGTATTCGATTGATGACATGTGCAACGTGACCGGTAATACAGTTTCTGAGGATGTAATCTTGAGCTGGAGGTTCCATCGTGACATGTGTGTAAACTTCGAGTTCAATGTTCCTTGGTTCTTTGAAGGTTTCTCTGAGGTTGAAAAGTTGCTGGTCAAAATAGTCGAAGGTCCTTCTACGGATATGGTGAAGAAGCAGGAAGCGGAAGTCGAAAAAATTTCAAGGAAACTGAAGTTGAAGAGGGCGTCTCTCCAAAGCATGAAGGAGGCTCTTGCTAAGAAGAGCAATCCATTTTTGAAAAACTTTCCTTGAATGTATTTCTTTCTTCTGAACTTCTTATTTTTAGGTTTTTTTTTTTTGAAAGGCAAATGAAACGCCTAGTTTATGGTTTTGATTTCCTGGATTTTTGGGTTGATAGACAAATGTTACCTTAAGGGTTTTGGATTATTCTGTTGGAATGAATTGTTTTGGAATGGATTGTTTTGGGAATGATGTTGTCTTGGTTACGATTGCAAGTGACACAAACATCCCAGGAAAACCATGAAACTGTGAGCGTTGCGTGTCGATAGATGACATGGGGTGAAACATGACATGGATATCGGTTTCATCATTCCCGTGAAAACTTGAAATATCAAACCATGTATTTTTTCTAGTTAAGACTTACTCGGTTTTTCAGGTCTCCTGATGAAAAGAAAATCTTCCGGGTGTAAGACCAAGCTTTACAGGAGGCACCGCCGTGATTGTGGAAAGTCCCCAATCGTCTCATCTGATAATCGGGTTGTCGATCCCTGGTTGGATTATTCGCTTTTAACCTCTAGTCAGTCCCCAGTCATCCCCCGCCGTGTCAAGACTGATAATCAGGTCGTCTAGTAACTGAGTCGTCGATCCCTGAGCGGATCGCCTGCTTCTACCGCCTTGATGTCTGGGTTGAAGCATGAGATCGATGGTCGAAAACTGATGCTGTAACCGAAAGATCAACCTCCCAATTGTTTGAGGGTGAAAACAGTTTCTGCTGGTTTCGGTAATTTCGTGCGATGTGGGTGAGAAATAAATCTAAACCCTAAACAATGTACTGCAAAGGAGTACTTTAGATTCGAGAGATCAATCTGTACAAGTCCTTCCTAAACCAAGAAATGGTCGTTCCAGACTTTCTTCGGTCACAAAGTGGAGGAGAAGGGTTGGTTTTGGGGAGGGAAGCGAAGAGAGTGTTGAGACCAGAATAGTTGATTCTGGAAGAGTAGTTGTTTTGTGACTTGAATCAGAAAGTGGGAAGCTAACATATGGGAAAGTTAGCAAAACGTTTTCTTAGTGTTGTATGCTCCTGACCAGAACTTGTTGTTCGGTGGAAATAGGTAATTCCTATTTATACAGGTCGAAGTGAAACGTACTTTGGTCTCATTAAGAAATGGAAAACGGGTGAGTAAATGGGAGGAGGTGGTAACCGGTAACGCTTGGAATTGATGTTCCATAAAAGAAAGCGTTTCACCATTACTCCCTGTATTTACTAACCGCCTCATCCTTATGATACTTTCTAATAATGAGCGTAGTGTATGCCGCACACTGTAAACCGCCAAACCAATACCCAATGAGCATCCCCCAGTTTGTGACATGTGTTGATGTATCGAGTGTTTTCGTGGAAAACATGTAGCATGTTGTTGTTGTCTGGCAAGTTGATCTTGGAAGACTTGCCGGCTCGGTGGTGACCTTCGACGGTCGAGATCTTGTATCTAGAGAGGAAGGGTAGCCGTTGATTATTGCAACCCTGCGTTTGGTAGCCAGTGGCATGAAAGCATGGACGACATGGCTTCAATATGGCATAGTTTAGGCGCATCCAAAAGCTAGGGTTTTGGTATTGTTTAGGCGTGACCAAAACTAGGGCTTGGCGTCGGGCCAAAGGTTTTCATGCGTTAGCTGGAAACCTTGGACGGCTAAGATCTGCATCTTAGATGGAAAGGTGACCGTTGATTGTTGCAGGCTTTCGTTTTGGCAGTCGTAAACGGAAGGCCGCCATGGTGTGGCACGGCAAGGTGGTTGGCATGCCATTGTCACATGTGGAATGAAATTCCTTGGCGCGGTTTGGCGTGGCCAAAACTAGGGTTTTGGGCCAAAGGTTACCATGCGTTGTTTGGCGACCTAGGACGGCTAGGATTTGCATCCAGGATGGAAGGGCGACCGTTGATCGCCGCACGCCTTCGTTTTGGTAGACGCATAGGGAATGCCGGCATGGTGTGGCGCGACAAGGTGGTTGGCATGCCATTGGCGCGGTTTGGCGTGGCCAAAACTAGGGTTTTGGGCCAAAGGTTACCATGCGTTGTTTGGCGACCTTGGACGACTAGGATTTGCATCTAGGATGGATGGGTGGCCGTTGATCGTCGCACGCCTTCGTTTTGGTAGCCGCGTAGGGAAGGCTAACATGGCATGGTTTAGGCGCGGCAAGGTGGATGGAACGGCGTGCCATTGGCACATGTGGCATGGTCGGCATGCCTTGGCGCGGTTTAGGCGTGGCCAAAACTAGGGTTTTGGGTCAAAGGTTACCATACGTTGTTTGGCGACCTTCGACGGCTAGGATTTTCATCTAGGATGGAAGGGTGTCCGTTGATCGTCGCACGCCTTCGTTTTGGTAGCCACATAGGGAAGGCCGGCATGGTGGGGCCAAGGCCAATGGCACAGATTTCTTGGCATAATGGGGCCAAGGGTTTGGTACGGACGGCTTGGCATTGTGGGGCCAAGGCAAGGTGCGGTTGTCTTGGCATGGTGGGGCCAAGGGTTTGGCATGCCATTAGCGCATGGTGCGGCTAGCATGGTTGGGGCCAAGGAAAGGCGCGGTTGGCTTGGCATGGTGGGGCCAAGGGTTTGGCATTCCATTGGCGCATGGTGCGGCTAGCATGGTTGGGGCCAAGGAAAGGTGTGGTTGGCTTGGCATGGTGGGGCCAAGGGTTTGGCATGCCATTGGCACATGGTTCGGCTAGCATGGTTGGGGACAAGGCAAGGTGCGGTTGGCTTGGCATGGTGGGGCCAAGGGTTTGGCATGCCATTGGCGCATGGTGTGGCTATCATGGTTGGCATGCCTTGGAGCGAAGATGTGGCTGGCATGGTTGGCATGCCTTGGCGCGGAGATGTGGCTGGCATGGTTTTCCATTGGCACAGTGGTGCAGCTGGCATGGTTGGCATGCCTTGGCGCGGAGATGTGGCTGGCATGGTTTGCCATTGGCACAGTGGTGCAGCTGGCATGGTTGGCATGTCTTGGCGCGATAGCATGAGAATTAGGGTTTGGCATAGATGATGTCGGTCAACGTTAAGGGTTCTGTCGTGGAATATGACACATAAAAAAGGGTACCCTGGTAATTCTTACGTAGGATGTTGATCGTTTCAATAAATGTGCTAATGGTCATAGTGACGTCATGTCAGTTGTACGGTTTTACGATTTTAACCCTAAGCTAAAAATCACCATCAACACCTACTTAACAACAAACTACCTCTTGTTGTGATGCTACTGGTGAGACCGCCTATTCGGAGAGGAGAGTAACCTAATTCGGCGAAATCTCTTACGACCGCTCGTTGTCTTATTTGGGATTGAGAAGCTCTATTAGTACCATTGGTGGGAAACTAGATAATTGCGGTTTATCTTTTGTTTTCCTTGATTTGACGGACTAACGGTGGTTGAACTTTGATTGCACCTAGTTTGTTTATGCTTGAGGATCTTCTCTTTTGATATAAGATTCACTCAAACTAGTTCATAATTTCGACAAGGATCTTTAGATTGTTTGTAGATATAAAGACGTTCTTGTGATAATCCATTGTTAGCAGACTCCGTTCTGTGCGTGATTGATCACAAAAGATTCAAGTTGTTGTGTGCATGTATTTATTGAAGATCTAAGAAGATTTGAAGATAAAGAAGATATTGAAGATTTCTGATTTGGGGTTCATAATCTTTGGTGTGCACAATACTTGTTTCGATAAAAAGAGGATCCAACTATAATCGGTTTTATCTTTGTGATAGAATTGGATTGATTAGTTGAGTAGATCGGCATCAACATAATTCATTGGATTAAGAGTGTTGATTGCAAAATCTCAACGATTACTTCGGTAATTGAACATAAGATAGATCTAAGGACCTGAGGAAGGATTTTATGTTAAGATAAACAGAAGAGCCTTTGTCCGACTCAAATCACTTGATTGAAGAGAGTTGATACCAAACTATTTTTTGTTCCTTTACTGTCTGGAATACGAACCAAAGGAATTGTTCCAAGTACGTGACTTATTTATAAGTTGGAGGCGTGGGAATACAGACGGAACTAGGTGAACTATAGGTTTAGTTGCTTGGTCTCAACTATACGAAGTTAGGTTATTTTTTATAGCGGCTTAATCCTGAGAGTTTTCAATTCTGGACAAGGTCACGGGGTTTTTCTGCAATTGCGGTTTCCTCGTTAACAAAATCTTGCTGTGTTATTTACTTTTATTTTCCGCATTATAATTGTTTTATTGTAATTAAAGTAAATTACACAAAACGTTATTTCCTATTTACTTGATAAGTGATCCCATTGTGTTTGGTTAAGTCCGAACCTTTTTATCAAGTAAACATACTTTGTTGTTGTATTGTCTCGATCTCGTATCCATAGACGATCATACGAAGTGTGAACCGATTAATTGCATTGTCTCGACTCAGTCCATAGACAATCACTTTCGGAGAAAGGACTTATAGATAGGAAAAGTTTTAGATTCTGGTATATTTGGGCACCCTTGTATTTTCAGAGGATTATAGCCATTAACAACATAAACCCATGATTGAAAATCATGTGCTTGAAGAAAGGCACACATAGCAATCTTCCACCACAAGTAATTCGAGCCATCGAAGACTGGAGGTACGTTTATAGAGATAATGCTTCTGTCCATATAGTCAGATTGCTAAAAACACAGACTTATGAGGTCTTAAACGTGTTTGCCTTCTCTGATACTAATACAAAAAGCGGGGGTCTAACAACCACACCCAATATTTCGTTAGGAAATATGTGTGGACTAACTCAAATATAATTCCAAGAGTATCAACTAGACAGTCATACTTGATCAAGGAAAAACATCCAAGAGTTATATCTCAATTACTTAATACAATCTGCAATCGAACAGATGGAAATTTGTGAGCCTGATTGATATGAGAAATAACCTGAACGGTATCAAAAACCAATGTTCAAGTGTCAATCAATGTCAATTATATAAACAAATATAATGCGGAAAATAAATAACACAGACACCAAAAAATTTGTTAAGGAGGAAACCGCAAATGCATAAAAACCCCGGGACCTGGTCCAGATTTGAACACCACACTGTTTTAAGACGCTACAGACATTAGCCTACTACAAGTTCACTTCGGACTGGAATATAGTTGAACCCTAACCAAGTCACAAACCGATTAAGGTACAGTCGCGTTCCTTATGCCTCTAAATCCTAGCAGGACTCTACGCACTTGATTCCCTTAGCTGATCTCACCCACAACTAAGAGTTGCTACAACCCAAAGTCGAAGACTTGATAAACAAATCTGTCTCCCACAGAAAAGTTTATTATGATAGATAAATTTGTCGCCCACAAAAATACCTACCAAGTTTTTGTTCCATCTTTTGATAAATCAAGGTGAACAGGAACCAATTGATAATGCGGTCTTATATTCCCAAAGAACAACCTAGAAATATCAATCACCTCACAATAACTTAACTATATGGTAGTAGAACAAGTTATTGTGGAATCACAAAGAATGAGATGAAGAGTTTTGTGATTACTTTTTATATCTTACATATCAGAGATAAATCTCGATCCAATCTTAGAGAAGATAGTACTCAATAAGATAGAACAAGTAAGATCAGAACACGCAACTACAGAGAAAATAGTTGGGTCTGACTTCAGAATCCAATGAAGTCTTTAAGTCGTTAACCTATAATGGTTTTAGGAAAAACCTAGGTTAACGGAGAATCGAATCTAGTACGCAACTAGTATCACACAGGAGTATTAGGTTTTCCAGTTGCTAGAGTTTTCCCTTATATAGTCTTCAAATCAGGGTTTGATAGTTTTGAAACACATCAATCAATATTCACTGTTAGATGAAAACCTGATTTAAGATTCAAGTTGTGTTTGCTTAAAATTAAAGCGATATCTCTCCACCGTTAGATGGTCTTAGCTTGTTACACACAAGTGAAATATACCTTCATTTAGATGTGGGTAACCGTACCTAAACGTGTATATAGAGCTGGCTCAACAATAGTTAACCGAAGTTAGCCATATGAACACTTTTCTATTAACCTCATTCATCTAATACTTCTAAATCAAATGATAATCAAATAAATCTAATTGTGTTACTCATAAAGTTTTTCAATTATTTATGTTCTCATAGAAGTATAATAGACACAATTGAAAAAAATCGGATTGATTCAAGAGAATCATTTCATGAACATTAAGCCACGACTCGCAAAGATTGCAAACCTTAATTTATATATGTATTTTCTCATGAGTATGAAATCATAATTAAGCGATTTTAGAACTTAAACCAACTTAGTTTGCAAACGGGTACGCAAACTTAAGTTCCAGACATTGGTCTTGTCCGACAGTTCGCAAACGGGTATGCATACTGTCATACCGGACCTAACTCAGGTGAGACCGTTCGCATACTGGTCGCATACTTGGTTCCCGGACTTTAATAGTTAAAACCGTTTGCATACTGGTATGCAAACTTGTTTCCCGGACCTGAATCATACTACAACAGTTTGCATACTGGTATGCATACTGTGCTATATCCAGACAATGGTTATTTGTTCTAAACTCCCATTTCAATCATTGAAACATCCTTAGAAGACGCCAATAGCTGTCTTACACAAACTATTATCTTATAAGTAATTTTCAAGTGATCGAATGATCAATACGAAACATTCCGAGTCTATATCAAATGATTGTCTCACACAAATCATGTAAGATGTTTCAAGGCAATTTTCACATAATCATCTTTTGACTCATTGTTTAGTTTCCAACGAATAAATCATTTCCAACTAAACTCGTCAAGAATAATGATGAACGTAGTTAAAGCAAAAAGCTTTCCAACACATATTTCGAGAAAGATATAGGCGAGTTAAACTCAGCTCGAAATATCAAATGTGTATAATGTGAAAGTCTATATAGCTATATGACTTAGTCTCAATAGGAGATAGAATAAAATAAACTTCTGAGTGGTAGATAAGTTTTAGTCTCCATATACCTTTTATTGATGAAGTTCCTCCAAGATCTCCTCACTAGATATTAGTCTTCAATCGATGAATGTCGTGAAGTCTAAAGCCCAACTGCACATTCTATCCTAGTCCGAGACATAGCTATAAGTACATTAGAAATCATGATTTATAGTTTTGATCACCTAAGCTTGATAAACAAGCTTGGGATAGCAACGCTTGCGAGTTCGACCGAGCAGTGCCCTAACAAAAAAGTATATTTTATATGTTATGTTTTCAATCTAAATGATTTGAAAGAAACGCAGATAAATGGAAACAAGCCAAGTCCGTATAACTAAACTCGAACAAAAAGATGATGTATTCATTGATGCCGATACGTCTTCAGGTTCTTCAGAGTAGCACAAGAAAGTCTCAACATTTCTTGTTAGAGCATTTCTCGGTTGAACCCATTAAGAATTGATATGTCAAGGTTGGTTGTCATATTTTAGTATTAAAACTCATAAGTCGCTTGGTTAGATTAATAAATTCAACTTCATTGGGTTAGACTAGGAAGTATAGAAATGTTAAGACATCCAAGTATTACTTTGAAGACCCGAAGAATCCGAAGACATGTCGAGATAAACAAGGACATCATCCTTCCACTCGAGGTTAGTAATGCATGACTTGGCTTGTTTTTATTTTTATATTGTTGATTTTAAGTCATTTCTGATTGAAAACATAACATGCGAAGTTATATGCATGAAACCCTAGTATTAGAGACTTTATCATCTTATTATGATCAAAGTGCCAAGGAATGATATATCAATAGTTGTGAATGATTTATATTGGTATATTATACTGCAGAGTATAATGCTTTACTTTTGAACTTCGTAATCGCGATATCAACATAAACTTTGTAACTCGTTACTAGATTGTGCAGTGAACTTAGGGTTGATTTCAAGCCTAGAAAACTATGTTTAACTAGATGAGTTTAAGGAAGTAGACTTACGAACTTGTTTCTTAGTTGAAAGAAATCAATGGGATTGAAGGTCCGGTTTTCATTGAACATCTAAGGTTGGATCGATCCTAACCATCATAGGGATTCAAGGTAGAACTTATCCTAACTTGTGTTTTGAGTCGAGGTTGAAAAAGCGGGGGTCTAACAACCACACTCAATATTTCGCTTAGCAATATGTATGGACTAACTCCAATATACTTTCAAGAGAATCAACTAGGAAGTCAGACTCAATCTTTAGCAAAGTATATCAAAGAGTTATATCTCAATTGCTCATTTCAATCCGTAATCAAACAAATAGGAATTTGCGAGCCCGATTGAACAAGAGAAATAACTTGGACGGTATCACAAACCAATATCCAAATGTCAATCAATTCAATCAACAACCCAAAGGCTGGATTCAAGAACTGATTCAACTTAACGCGCAACCTGTGATATTTCAATTATATAATAAATATAATGCAAAAAAGAAATAACATAGACACCGGAAATTTTATTAACGAGGGAACCGCAAATGCATAAAAACCCCGGGACCTAGTCTAGATTTGAACACCACACTGTATTAAGCCGCTACAGACACTAGCCTACTACCAATGAACTTCAAAATGGAATGTAGTTGAGCCCTAACCAATATCACACTGATCAAGGTACAGTGGCGCTCCTTACATCTCTGAACCCCAGCAGGATTCTACGCACTTGATTCCCTTATATGATCTCACCCGCAACTAAGAGTTGCTACGACCCAAAGTCGAAGACTTGATAAAAAAATCTGTCTCACACAGAAAAGTTTATTGAGATAGATAAATCTGTCTCCCACAGAAATACCTATGAGTTTTGTTCCGTCTTATGATAAATCAAGGTGCACATGAACCAATTGATAAACCGGACTTATATTACCGAATAACAGTCTAGTATTATCAATCACCTCACAATAATCTTAATCGTATGGTAGCGAAACAAGATATTGTGGAATCACAAACAGTGAGATGAAGATGTTTGTGACTATTTTTTATCTCGCCTATCGGAGATTAAATCTCGAGCAAATCTTAAAGAAGATAGTACTCAATCACGATAGAAAACAACAAGATCAGAACACGCAACTACAGAGAAAATAATTGGGTCTGGCTTCACAACCCCAATTGAGTCTTCAAATCGTTAACCTACAAGATTTTGGAATTAACCTAAGGTTAAAGGAGAATCTAATCTAGTCGCAACTAGTATCACACAAGAGGTGTGGGGATTAGGTTTCCCAGTTGCTAGAGTTCTCCCTTATATAGTCTTTAAATCAGGGTTTGATAGCTTTGGAACAAAGCAATCAATATTCACCGTTAAATGAACCCTGATCTAAGAGCCAATCTAAGTTTGCTTGAAACCAAAGCAATAATCTCCACCATTATATGAACTTATCTTGTTACACACAAATGAAATGTACCTTCATTCAGATATGGGTAACCGTACCTAAATATGTACACTAGGTTGGCTCAATAATAGTTAACCGAAGTTAGCCACATGAACACTTTAATATCAACCATATTCATCTTAACCATAACTAGTTAAAATGACTCAAATAAAACTAGTTCTAGAGTTGGTCAATTGTTTATATTCTCATAGAAGTATACAAGACACAATTGAAGCAAAATCGGTTTGATTCACTCGAATCGATTCATAAATATTATAGACACGGTTTACAAAAGATTGCATTCCTTATTACATTAATTAATGTATTGGTCCATGACATAAACGATTTTAGAACATAACTCACTCAAGTATGCAAACGTGTACGCATACCTAAGTAGTCGGACTTGGACTGTGTTCGACAGTACGCACACGTGTACGCATACTGTCACACATCCAAACATCAGTTTAAATCAGTACGTGTACGAGTACGCATACCAAAGTTCCCGAAATTCAATTGAGATCGCTAGTACGCATACGGGTACGCATACTCTAGCTCCCGGACTTCACCTGACCTTGCCAGTACGCATACGGGTATGCATACTACACGGGTCTTGGATCAACATATATGCAAGTATGCATACTATGTCTGTAATCCAATTAAGGTTAAGTGTTCTAGACTCCATTTCAATCTGAAACATTCTTAGAAGACGATAATAGCCGTCTCACACAAACTATTAGCTTCAAAGCAATTTTCAAGTGATCGAATGATCAATACGAAACATTCTGAGTCTACATCAAATGACTGTATCGCACAAATCATGTAAGATGTTACCAGGAGATTTTCACATGATCATCATTTGACTTTCGTCAAGAATATAAGATGAACTTGGTTAAAGCGAAAGCTTACCAATACATATTTCGAGAAATACGTAAGCGAGTTAAACTCAGTTCGAAATATCAAATGTGTATAAATCGAATACTATATAGCTATACGAATGTTGTCTCAAATAAGAGATAGAGTAGAAATAGACTTTCCGAGTGATAGATGACTTTCAATCTCCACATACTTTTTGTTGGTGAAGTTCCACAAGCTCTCCTTAGTAGTTCTTCGTCTTTAATTGATGAACTTCGTGAAGTCTAATGCTAAACTACACAGTCTATCCTAGTCCGAGACATAGCTATAAGTAGACTAGAAATCAAGACTTATAGTTTTGATCACATGGGATGTTGCCACGCCGCATGTTGTCGTAGACCACCAGACCAATACCCCATGAAGAATCCCCCATGTGACATATTTTGATATTTCTTAGGTGTTTTGGATGAATTATAGATCTCATCTTACTTAGGCTAAATCGTAGTCGTTGATATGCCATGTAATATCCGTCTCAATTCCGAGGGTATTTTTGTCTTTTATCAAAAGGGTATATTTATAATTTCACATAAAAGGGTACTTTTGTGAGTTGATATTTTTCTTAATCAATTGATTTCTTTAACAAAGCTTGTGACACGTTGAAAATATAAGCTTTTTTTTTTGTTTCTTAATTGGTTAATTAGTTAGCTAGATCAATATTGATTAAAAGTAAAATGAGACCGACACTTGGCGAGTATCCATAGGTTGTTGGTTTTACATATACAGGTGAACCTCCCAATTACCTCTAGATGGAACTTAGAGATGGATAAGAAATCTGATTAATGTTGTTGGAAATGGTCCTTACAATACCTATTTTTTTTTTCTGTTGGGCCTAAGATACAAGTGGGCCGTGTAGTCCAGCTTATTTTGTCAACCAAAAAGTGTAGGTTGGGGGAGGAATAGAGGATTCATTTGTTCATTCATTTTTTAGGTTTGGTGTACGTAGAAATACGGAGGAGAGGGGAACAGCCGCAACTCTTTTTATTTTTCTATCATTTTATCTCGGCCGGGAACGATTGATATAAAATTGTTGGTGGAGAACAAAAATTAGGGGTTAGTAGACGACTTTGAAGAGAGTTATTTCTTAGAATCTTAGTATCGTGGTTTGTGGAAATAACATATGATTGGTTGGATCGGAGTTGTCTTGGATTGTGATTTAAGGTAGGCCCAACACAATCAAAAAAAAGTCAGTTTTTATTAAATTTGTTTTAATTAAAGCTTTTTTTTTTATGGATTGAATAATGATGTTGATGTGTTATGAGTGTGATTCTTAAAAACTCTTTTGACGGGATACGAGGTATCCTTGAGAATGGATTTGATTCCCTTAACCCACGTGGGACTCCCTGGGGCGAGCAGTTGATTGATTTACATTATGTTTGACGGGATACGAGATATCCTTGGGATGGTTATTCACTAAACCCACGTGGGGCTCCCTGGGGCGAGCGGTCTTGTAATTTGGTTTGTTTTTTTTATTGATATTGACTCCCCGGGGCGAGCAGTTTATTATTATTATTATTATTATTTTTATTGATATTGGCTCCCTGGGGTAAACAGATTTTTTTCTTGTGTTTGTTGTTAAACAGGCTCCAAGAGGGGGATCAATATTTTAAATGGGTCGAACAAGTGTCTTGGGTAAGTTTAATCTTAATGATTTGATATATTAAGATTGCTATTATGTATTTGGTGCATCGTCTGATAAACTACGGTCGTGCTTGATCCCTTTGGGTACGTAGGCAGCCGCTTGGCGGTTCAGCACGTGAAGTCATAAATATTATATTTTTGTTATCTTATGATTTGCTTATAAATTAGCCATGGCTATGCGTGCTTAATAATCTTGATGAGTGTTTATTAATATTTGTTAATCTCAAGTTAGGTTAATTGAAGTGAAGGTAGATACTATTTTTGAAGCTTTAATTAGTCATTTATGCTTAATCCTCCTTTTAAAATGTAAAAAATTCGTAGTTCCAAAAGCTGTAAAACTTATTAGATATCACGATTATCCTTTTTGTAATAAAGGTAAAATATCTTAAGAGACATTTAATAAAAAAAATGTAGAATTTTTTGAGTTGTATACGGATATTTAAAATAAATTCTTTGTACCCGTGTTAAATCCAAGAAAATATTTGACATTTGTAAGTGTCTCATTTATATCTACTGATTTTTAGAACTTAGTGCCTTCTGAGAAAATAAACATCTATAATCTTTCTAAAATGAGAAGCTTCATCCAATTTTGAGTTGTGAGTGATTTTTATATAACTTTTGTAAAACCGATTGTCACGGTTTTGATTTTCTGCGGTGCTGGTCAACTTCATGTTTGACCGTGGTCTTAGGTTATTAAACTTAATTTATAAATTATGGTAAATTGATATCTAATAATAATAATCTCAATATTTTATCCATGTAATTATCTTAAATTTTGGAACTCGCATGAAGTCTTTAAAATTGTAGGAATCCACCTTGGTATATTTTCAGTTTTACAATTTAGTGTTGAAATCGTTACTTCTTAATTAAATCTTAAGACTTGAACAGTGTTAATATTTTTTATCTGAGAACCAAAATGTGTTTTGTTTCCGGTGGATTTATAGTTAGGTTAAATCAACGGTTAAATTTTCCTAAATATTTTTTTTAGTACTCCACTGCGACATAATTGGTAACATGAACATAAATTAATTAAGCCAAATAAATTATTTAATGAGCTTGGGCTTAGTAGCCGGGCTTCGGCTATGGTAGCGAAGTAGCACTTCAGGTTTTCAGGCATGGAATCTGGATAAGACACGGACCCGAAAATCGGGGTGTTACATGCCATATGCCTTATAGGTGTGTTAATTGGAGTTGTTGTGGAAAAAACTTAGCCAAGGCCATATGTGGGATTAGGGCGTGCCCGTGCCCTGTTGAGGCGTACTAGAATAACTTGGCGCGATGGCGGCTAGTTAATCTGCTATAATTTAGCGTGGCATAAAAGTGGCATGCTAATGGCATAAAAGTAGCATGGTGCGCGTGCTTTATGCCACTGTCAAAATGGAGAGAAATATTCGAGGACATCATCTACATGCGAGATACTGGAGTGCTAAATTACTGCGTGGCCTTTGAATGGCCTATTTTACAGCGATAAAATAGTTAGTGGCATAGTGGCCTAAAATGACGCTGTCATGGCCAGCAGTGGCGTTATATTTGGCCTAATGAGGTAAGATCCAAAAGATGACTCAAATAACTTTGGCCTTAGCGCCACAACTAGTATTGGATCTAATCGAAGCTATTGGCGTGAGATAACGTGGAAGTTTAATGTCGTATTAGGGTTTTGCGCAGTGTGGCCTTAAATGGTGTGTGTGTTGGCACCTGGCTTGGTAAGCTGCGGTTTTATAGCAACTTGGCATATTTCCATAACCACGACCAATAAGAGAGATATTTTCGAGCCATTGCTTATCCATGAGCTAAATAAGTTAACATACAGTCCCGGGGAGCTATAATGGCGCACTTTACACTCGAGGAGGTGTGTGGCAAGTTGTGGCATAGGCTATGGCCTTAGCCGGGACTTCCAAAGGCCAAGAATAGCGCGCGGACCATGCTATGCCTTGGCCATGGTGCCAAGACCGAGAATAGCGAGCGGGGTTTTGGCATGGCTTTGGCTTAGATGCCAAGGCCGAGAATGGCGCTCGGGACCTTGCAATTGCCTTGGCCATAGCTTCCAAGGCCGAGAATGGCGCGTGGAGATTTTCGTGGCCTTGGCAATGGATGCCAAGGCCGAAAATAATACGCGGGACCACGCCAATGCCTTGGCCAAAGATGCCAACGCCGGAAATAGTATGCAGCTCATGCTATAGCGCGGCAGTGGGTATGCCACAGGTCATATTTAGCCAAATTGTGATTGGCTATGCTATGGATTTGACCGTCTGCTTTAGGATGGTTCCAATTAGGCCAGTAATCCATTCTTGTTTTAGATGAAGTGTTATGATCTATAACAGCTGTATTATTGCCTTGGCTATATCTAGCCAAGATGTTATAGGGTATGCAGTATATGTTATAGGCTTGGTTATGCTTAGACAGTGCGCCTCAATTATTAGGCCATTAATCATGATTTGATTATCATGTGGCTACGATCTAGGGTTTGAGTCTATGGCAATATGCTAAACCTAGATTTGAAGTTTAATACCATTCTGGTACAAATCCGAGTACGACAGTGCCACTATATTATGTTTAAGGAACTCGGTCGTGGGAGTTTGCGATTGAAACGACACCGATATGACTATGTACTAAATATGATACCCCAAGTAGCATGTTAATTCAAGAATGACGTCAAATCCTATTATGAATACAAGTTATGCCATTCATGCAGCATAAATGGTGTATGTATTGGCGCACATGAAATAACAAGGTTTTTGCTGGAAAAAGCTCTGGAATTTGGCATGCATATACATATTTAAAATAACTACATGACTATCGGGTCCGTCAATTGAATATGCTTTATTGATTCTCTTGCGGAATACAAACTTATTTATTACAAATATCTTAATCCTGATGCCGGGTCAAGGATTTTCATTATATTTTTGCAAAAAGGTCAAGGCCAATTTACCATGATCGCGCTTGTCAAAAACTCACCATCAACACTATTCTAGGAAGGTGTTGTCATTGTTGTGAATAGGACGTGTAGGACCAATATCATCTTTACCTCTCAACATCTGGCGACCACACCCGGAGGCTCGTCTCTTGTCCACCATGAAACACCAAGAGGGCACCAGCAAGGGCCCATCAATCAATTTCGATGAAGCAATAATAGAAGAAGGAAAAAAAGATAGCGAGGAGAAAACACCAGCACATGGCATAGATACGCACCTGGCGATATAGAAATCCTAGACGGAAAAGACGAGGAAGATGCAGGAGAAAGACACACAGTGAGTGACCAAGTGACGTAGCAGAAGCGAATGATTTTGGATCAAAGATCCGATAAAAGGTAAAAACTAGTGTGAGATCAATAGATTCACAAAAGTAATAACAAAATAAAGATAATAAAAATAAAAGATAAGTTTGATATTAATAAAATAATAATATTGGTTGTAGAATTGTATATATCTGCTATGCCTATGCCTTCTTATATAGGCTTTAAGACACCAAAATCCTTTGTGGGAGGAGCACAATCAGTGAAATCGTTATCATCGGCTATTTGAAACTTATTAGCTGTGGAAATCCAATACACTTCATAACTGATCAGGTCACCATCCTTAGAAATCCCAAGTACCGAGCACAGCAAACCAGAATTATCTTCTCTCTTGTACAACTCTAAGTCGTCAACCATGGTATCCTGCGAAATCCGTAAGGAGATAGACTGTTGCTTTGGAATCAGTCCAAGTGATTTATAAGAAGGAACATGCCCGCCATCTTTTGAAGGACTCACATTCAAATCTAGTAAGTACTGCGAGCGTCCAAACGAACGATGTACTTTGACTCCTTCTGTGACTTGAATTTTTTTGGCCAATAAGCAGGAAAATTCAGAAACTTCACATAAAAACTGAGGTTATTGAAGCTTGGCTTTGGCATAACTAGATCGATGGGAGTATTAGAAACATAAAAAATCTCAAGACATGGTAGAAGTGGATTCTTAACGGAAGTATCAGTTTTCTCTTGATTATGCACATTGTGAGGAATAAAAAATTCCGTGATTGAAGCAACATAATCAAGGGTTTGTGGATGTTGGATTTCAGCAACACTCAAATTCTCTTTGTTGCCCTCATTCTCTTCTTTATCTAAGATAGGTACTTGGAAATCTAGCGCTGGTGTAGGATCTTCAAAATATGGCTTCTCCCGGAAACGAGTAAGTATCTCATCAAGCTCTTTCCATAAATCTGACTTTTCTTTTTCAGTCCAACGTCGTAACGGTGTTGGTTCATGTAACCCCATTAAACGATGCATTCTATTTCCTTGACGAAAATCAAAACTATGCAAATTTTCATTATAAAAAGCACCTAAACTCGAAAGCCAAGGCTCGACTAATATCACATGAAAATTTTCTCTACAAGATAGTTCACAATAAGCAAAACTGCTATACTTACCGTTGTTGAAGGTAAATTCAATATGACCGCCAAATAAATCCTATTCGCCGTAACTCATTTTCTTGAAGTAATTTTCTGCTCCAATAGATATATAGTTTTTCGGGCTTGATGGATCAATAATAAAGTCACTGATCATTCCTTCTACTCTGAATCTAGTACGAAATTCCCTTTCCATATCGAAGAAATTAAGGCACTCAAAGGAGGCTCTTAACTGTGGATAGAACACAAAGCCAAGAAACTCAAAAGAGAATCTCAACCATGGCTCTGATGCCACTTGACGTATCGGAAGCGTATGATTTTAGATCAAAGATCCGATAAAAGGTAGAAACTAGTGTGAGATCAATAGATTCACAAAAGTAGTAACAAAATAAAGATAATAAAAATAAAAGATAAGTTTGATTAATCAAATAATAATATTGGTTGTATAATTATATATATCTGCTATGCCTATGCCTTCTTATATAGGCTTTAAGGATTCTAAATATAATTAGGACTAGAAAAAGAAAACCAAACCAAACTAGGAAACACACTAAAATTAGGAAAGGAAATCCTAAATAAAGAAATATGATAGGAAGTTCTAAGAAGAACTATAATAGGAAATATAGTAGGATGTCCTACATCAGGCCCCCCTTCTAGAAAAGAACTCGACCACGAGTTCAATAGATTACACTCTTGCCAGGGTCGTAGGGCCGGAAACGACGATGAATATCGTCAACAGTCAGATAGCCTGAGTTTGGCACAAAAACACAAACATCTTTTCCAGGGTCATACGGTCGGAAACGACGCCAAAGATCGTCATCAAATCAAGGAAATTATCCTTAGGATCTTTCCGATAGACGAGTCATCTCAACTGTCCTGGAGACTATCATTATCGAAGCATTCCGTGATTCTCGAAGCATTCCGTTCTATTATTCAGTGACCGAAAAATGTACGGGCTCAAGGTGCACCTGAGAATGATGGATTGGAAAATAAATATGTAGCTGCGCATAGTCTGGTAATTGACCACCTTGAAATGACTGCCAGGTTGAAACATGATGTTTTGTCTTGCAGCAGGGAAAGTTTCAGGATTTTTGTTGCAATGTTTACAGTCTCTAGAAGGTCCGTGAACATTGTTATTTACTGGGTTGCGATGTATAATGAAGCTAAGTTAGCATTCTTCATATATTCGACGGAAACTGATCGTACCCTAGTAGAATGGAGAGCTAGGTTTGACGTCACATTTCTGCATGTGCAAAAGGATACTAGCCACGGTCAGATGAGAGCTGTTGAGATTATGCAGTATGTTGCTAAACATTGTAAAGGAAAGCCTAAGCCTAGCCAAGAGCGGAATGGTGCAGTCTCCAAGCAATCTCCTATAATTGCACAAAATCTTCAATCATTTCCTACTCTAAAAGACAAGCTCAATCAACATCACTTGGAAACAAGTAGTAAAAATAAAGACGGAAATGTTCCAGCGCAAATGGCGTCTCCAATTGCGAAGCTTCCAGATCCCACTTTGGGAGAGGGTATTTTAGAAAATCTTAAGGAATCACCCTTGTCTACCAATGGTTTAGCATCTGGCATGACAGTTTTCCCGAAGTTCACTATAGAAATCACTAACCCGTTTAAAAAGAATGGAGTTTGAAGGTTGATTACACAAACGAAAATTGTTCGGCAACTACATTTAAATTTCATGGAAGGAGCTAGTACTATTATTGATCCAAAGTTTCAAGAGAAGTTGGCATACTGCCTCGTGAGACTGCAGTCAACATCAACTGTTGTCTCATCATTTTTACCAAGATTTGATATTATTCTCAACATGCAGTTTGAAGTGTTAAAAAGAAAGTCTTCTATAATCTGGGCCAATGCAGTATAGGCAGTTAAAAAGGAAGTCTTCTATAATCTCAATAAAGCTACAGGATGCAGTATTCGCTTCACACAAAACTTGTTCCCAGGCACATTTGGTATACCAATATTGCCATCTTTCCATATAATATCTCGTTATCCATACTATACAAACCAACTTAGGCAGACAAGACAACGGAGCATTAATGGTGTTAGATAAGGATACCTCATTCCAGGAATCTGCCATAGTAGATAAACCAGTAAGTCTTAGTGTTCCTGCAAAACTTTGATTTATCTTGTGAAAACTAACACGAATAACCCAAGGAGGTTTTCGTGGAATCTCATAATCCTGGTTAGGAACACCATGATGAATTTATTTCACCTCCAATAAATCACAAAAATACTTCGACCAATTCAATATAACGATCATTGGATTACTTGGATTACGTACCTTTTGTACATCTACAAAACATTCTCTTTGTTTTATATGAAAATCTGAAGCTTCAGAAACTCTTTTCCCCCTGAGGTAAGGGCCAAGCACATTCTTGCACACATGGCAAGATGAAAGTTTCCTTCCAGTAGCTCTGTAGGTACTTCCATTGGTACATGTAAGAACAAGCGGTATGTCGATAACCCTTGTACGATGCAACACCAGTACTCCCAGATCACAATTTAAATTATGACCAATCAAAATAGTCCCTCATGACATTAGACTTTTAATTGAATTCTGTACACCTGCCAATAGATAAGTAATTCCTTACAACTTTACTTCAGTACATATCGGAACCCGTGAAATAAGAACGTCTATACCCGCTTCAGATAATGTCAACATTATAGTAGAAATACCGAAGTCTTACCTGCTGCAAAGCAAAGAATCACGTTTCAATCTTGCAACAATTATACCAGGGAGGTCAATGTAAAAACTACCGGTTTCATCAGTGAGATGGCTCTTAAGAGCAGCTACCTTGATTGGTTGGAAGTCAATCCTTGTGTCGGTAATATGCGGCTCAGTGAAGCGTTTTTGCATCCGATTAGTGAACGTTTCCTAGGCGTGTCTTCCTGCTAGTGGATGAGCACCAATATAAGAATAAAATCTCATTACAGTCGTCTGCCCATACGGTCTAGTAGACTGAATAATAACGTCTGGCGGGTTTTCAATAAACCTAGCTGCCATCATAAGCTTCTCCATTGTTTTTCTATAAAGTATAAATTAAATGCCGCTAGATCCTGCCTTGAATATTTCCATACAGAGATTAACATTTCTGAGATGTGTACATGCTACTAATATCATCTGGAAACCTTCAGATAAACCTTTCGCCATGATTATTATTGCAGGGCATATAGTGCACTAAGCAGTAGCGTATCTTTTAATTGTTCTTCTCCTTAAGAATTTACACGGCACAAGCCACGGAGGCTTTCGTGGGATATCAAAATATTGGCTGAGAACACCCTGAAGACTTGGATAAACTTCCTGACATACCTTTGAAATTTCAAACGTCCTAGATGAAGCTTCATAACCATTCGGCCAGTTTGAAGAGTTCAAACAAGAGCTAGATTTTAAATCAGTAACCAAGTGCAAGTATCCGGCTGAGAGGGGTTTTACTTGTATAAGCCTGTTAATATTACCAGCAAATATTGAATCCTTACTCAGGTAGATAGTTAAAACTTCCGAGAAGCACGAATAAGCGGAAACATGCTTCTTCAGAACACCAAAATACCTTGTCGGAGGAGCACAATCAGTGAAACCATTATCATCGGCTATTTGAAACTTATTAGCTGTGGAAATCCGATACACTTCATAACTGATCAGGTCACCATCCTTAGAAATCCCAAGTACTGAGCACAGAAAACCAGAATTCTCTTTTCTCTTGTACAACTCTAAGTCGTCAACCATGGTATCCTGCGAAATCCGTCTGAAGATAGACTGTTGCTTTGGAATCATTTCAAGTGATTTATAAGAAGGAACATGCCCGCCATCTTTTGAAGGACTCACATTCAAATCTAGTAAGTACTGCGAGCGTCCAAACGAACGATGTACTTTGACTCCTTCTGTGACTTGAATTTTTTTGGCCAATAAGCAGGAAAATTCAGAAACTTCACATAACAACTGAGGTTATTGAAGCTTGGCTTTGGCATAACTAGATCGATGGGAGTATTAGAAACATAAAAAATCTCAAGACATGGTAGAAGTGGATTCTTAACGGAAGTATCAGTTTTCTCTTGATTATGCACATTCCGAGGAATAAAAAATTCCGTGATTGAAGCAACATAATCAAGGGTTTGTGGATGTTGGATTTCAGCAACACGCAAATTCTCTTTGTTGCCCTCATTCTCTTATTTATCTAAGATAAGTACTTGGGAATCTAGCGCTGGTGTAGGATCTTCAAAATATGGCTTCTCTCGGAAACGAGCAAGAATCTCATCAAGCTCTTTCCATAAATCTGACTTTTCTTTTTCAGTCCAACGTCGTAACGGTGTTGGTTCATGTAACCCCATTAAATGATGCATTCTGTTGCCTTGACGAAAATCAAAACTGTGCAATTTTTCATTATAAACAGCACCTAAACTCGAAAGCCAAGGCTCACCTAATATCACATCAAAATTTTCTCTACAAGATAGTTCACAATAAGCAAAACGGCTATACTTACCGTTGTTGAAGGTAAATTCAATATGACCGCCAAATAAATCCCATTCGCCGTAATTCATTTTCTTAAAGTAATTTGCTGCTCCAATAGATATATAGTTTTTCGGGATTGATGGATCAATAATAAAGTCACTGATCATTCCTTCTACTCTGAATCTAGTACGAAATTCACTTTCCATAACGAAGAAATTAAGGCACTCAAAGGAGGCTCTTAACTGTGGATAGAACACAAAGCCAAGAAACTCAAAAGAGAATCTCAACCGTGGCTCTGATGCCACTTGACGTATCAGAAGCGTATGATTTTGGATCAAAGATCCGATAAAAGGTAGAAACTAGTGTGAGATCAATAGATTCACAAAAGTAATAACAAAATAAAGATAATAAAAATAAAAGATAAGTTTGATATTAATCAAATAATAATATTGGTTGTAGAATTGTATATATCTGCTATGCCTATGCCTTCTTATATAGGCTTTAAGGATTCTAAATATAATTAGGACTAGAAAAAGAAAATCAAACCAAACTAGGAAACACACTAAAACTAGGAAAGGAAATCCTAAATAAAGAAATATGATAGGAAGTTCTAAGAAGAAATATAATAGGAAATAGAGTAGGATGTCCTACATCACCAAGGTCATGAGCCCAACATGCAGAAAGAGCTAGAAAGTCGTATCCAAAGAAAACAAGAATGGAAAGAATTGGTGGAACAAGCAACAATGGCAGACCAAGGAATTATCAAAGAGGTAGCAAAGAACAATGTGAACAAAGAAAATGTGTTCACAATAATATAACGAGAGGCGATAGCAAAGTACCTAGAGACAAACTACCGCGTGATAAAGCAGGATAATTATGACTTTATGAACAACCCGTACTCCACGAGAGTTGTCGAGTATCAATATCCAGAGGATTATACATCACCGAAATTCAGAATACACGACGAACAGGAAAACGTGCACGAACACCTTAGTCGATTCTTATCAGCAATGAATGACAAGGCCCCTGACGGAAAATTATATTTAAGGAAATTCCCCAAGTCATTCACGGGTACATCGTTCACCTGGTACGATAACCTGAACCCGGGAAGCGTGGACTCATGGCCAACCATGTCCCCTCTTTTTTTGAGAAAATTTTATTCAGCCAAAAGAAAGATTACATCAATAGGCCTGAGTAGATGCAACCAGCGAATAGGAGAATAAATAGGAAAATACATCACTCAGTTCCGACACTTCACTCTAGATTTCCACGAAGACATCAAAGAAGGGGCGCTAGTCGAAATCTGCATACGCGGAATGACACCCGATTTCAAAAGGAGTCTAGTCAACTTTAGGTTCCAAAACATTGCAGAGTTAGAAGACGCGGATGAAAGGATTGCCGACTGTGTCGATGAAACATACACGGATCACGCCTGGTGTTATACGATGAACACGGTATCTGAAACGCCACGTAACGTACTACCCAACACCAACAAATCCAGGGGAGAAGCGCATGCGCTTCAATTTACTAACAGAAACCTAGGAGCAACAGATGGATGAAACGAGACTTCACCCCACCACTCCCTCTGCCATGCAGTCGGAACAAGTAATTGGGCTTTTGGAACAGTGGATAGCAAACAGAGAAATCGAGTTACCACCAACAGTAGTAGACATCAAAAAAATGTACAAAAATGCTGTCAAGTATCGTCACCATCATCGACGAATAGGCCACCCAACAGTGGAATGCTTCGCCATTAAAAATATCTTCGACCGCAAGCGCATGGCTTGGAAAACCGAAATATCTTACCAAAAAATTGAGCATGATCCCCTCCCCCGTCAGTGAATCATAAGGAGGCAAAGTACAAGCAGAGCAAGCAATAACGACAACAACACGACAAAATTTTTATGAACTTTGTTTACAGAAGAATGGCTGCGGCGGCTCATAATAGAGGCAAGTTGTACCTTCTCATTTTCTTTAATAATAAAGTTACAAGATTATACGATTACTAAAGGCTGGGTTGCTACGCGCATCCGGTCAACTGACATTATAAATACTAAAGGCTATGGGTTGCTCCGCGCATCCGGTCGGCTGACAATACGATTACTAAAGACTACGGGTTTCCCCGCACATCCGGTCGGCTGTCAATACGATTACTAAAGGCTACGGGTTGTCCTGTGCATCAAGTCGACTGACAATACGATTACCAAAAGTTACGGGTTGCCCCACGCATCCGGTTGGCTGACACTGGTTACTAAAGGCTACAGGTTGCTACGCGCGTCCGATCGGCTGACATTACAATTACTAAAGGCTACGGGTGCTTCGCGCATCAGGTCCGCTAAAAATACGATTACTAAATGCTACGGGTTTCCCCCTGCATCCGGTATGCTGATAATATGATTACTAAAGGCTACGGGTTTCCTCGCGTATCCGGTCGGCTTACAATACGATTACTGAAGGCTACGGGTTGCTACGCGCATCCGATCGGCTGACATTACAATTACTAAAGTCTACAGGTTACTCCACGCATCTGGTCGGCTGATAATACGATTACTAAAGGCTACGGGTTGCTACGCGCATCCGGTCGGCTAACATTACGATTACTAAAGTCTAGGGGTTTCCCCGCGCAGCCGGTCGGCTGATAATATGATTACTAAAGGCTATGGGTTGCCCCATGCATCCGGTCGGTTGACAATACGAAAACTAAAGGCTACGGGTTGTTCCGCGCATCCGGTCGGCTGACATTACAATTACTAAAGGTTACGGGTTTGCTTAGCGTATCCGGTCGCCCAACCTTACAATTACTTAGGGCTTCGGGATGCACCGCGCACCTGGTCGGCTGACATTACAATCGTCAATGTTGTTCCGTGCATCAGGTCGATAAACGCATGGAAACCTACAATAGGTCATCCCACGCGTGCGATCGAATACCCATCTATTAATACAAGTGAGGGGAGAGTGTGTTCTAAATCCCCAAACAATAAAATAGACGCGTCCGTTCAATTTCTATGAGAACAAGATATGTCTTCCTCCCGATCAAAGAAAGACGGGCGAGTCTGTCTAGCCCCTCCTTACGAAAAGGGGCGTGCGGGCTTCCCCTACTTCCATGATATAAATAGGAGGGTGCATCTCGAGCATTACATGGAAGCATAAATGTGCTAATAAAGGCCATCCAAACCCATAACTCCACAAGGGATAGACAAAACGACTAACACAAACCATTACCGAGAAAAGATTTCATATAAACCACATCAAAGCAAAAACTCACCGCTACAACAATGCCTTTTATATGAATCTAAAAGAGCATACACGCCAACAGAACGAGCCTTACAAACGAACAAATGAAAATCTTTAAATCAAAACCCGTTATTACAACAGCGCCATCTACATAAAACAGACTAAGATCCACAATAATAATAAGGAATGAAAAAACACCACCAAACACACCCTGGAACGAAACACTCTTGTTTCTTCCTATCAAGCTCCATGGGAACCCTATTATCAGCCATTTCCGCCTGTTGAGGTACACTAGTCGCCGTGGCTACGCTAGCAACAAGCTGGTTCAATGCCATCTTCTTCTCGGAAGTCTCCTTGGAAAGATTAACCAATTCTTTCTCCAACTGGGCGATCAGGACTGAAAGGTGTACGCGTGGATCATTCCGATCTTTCACTTTAACCAACAGCTCGTCTAACAACTCCACATGAAACCTGAGACCAAGCGCTAACCGAATAGTATCCTCCCAACCTTGGAACACACCCGCGCCAATGGGACCATCCTTCACCCGCGAAAGCTGATCAATCAAGGATGCCCTCCTTCACCATATGGACGCCACATCGCTCCACAATATCTCTATAATTGACATAAAAGGCAGTAGGCACACGGAAGCCATGCACTCGTTTGTAAGTTGTTGGATCGACACCAGCATCGACAACATCCACCACTGTTGAGAAACGAAATTTAACGTCCTCAGGTACTAATAGCGGACCAGGATTATCAGAGCGCTTCTCCAGACGACCAGCCGGCGTGGATACATAACCATCAAGTTTAACGTGTTTCCCGCCACCCACACTACTAGAACCATCTTTCTTGACAAATTCTTTACGCTTACTGAAAATGCGAGGGTCTAACAACCACACCCAACAATTCGTTTGGCAATCTGAGCGGACTTACTCCAATACATTTTCTAGAGAATCAACTAGACAGTCAGACTCAATCTAGAGAAAAGTATATCAAAGAGTTTAATATCTCTAACTCTAATTCAATATGCAGTCAGCAAATAGAAATCTGCGAGGCTGATTGAATATAAGAGAAGTAAACTTGAATGGTACCAAAGACCAATGTTCAAGGATCAATCAATCTCAATCAACAACTAAAGGTTGAATTTTCTAATTGATCGATACAACGCACAACCTGTGATATTTCAATTATTTAACAAAATATAATGCGGAAAAGAAATAACACAGACACCAGAATTTTGTTAGCGAGGAAACCGCAAATGTAGAAAAATCCCGGGACCTAGTCCAGTTTGAACACCACAATGTATTAAGCCGCTACAGATACTAGCCTACTACCAATGAACTTCAGAATGGACTGTAGTTGAACCCTAATCAATATCACACTGATCCAAGGTACATTTGCGCTCCTTACATCTCTGATCCCAGCAGGATACTACACACTTGATTCCCTTAGTTGATCTCACCCAACCAAGAGTTGCTACGACCCAAAGTCCAAGACTTGATAAACAAATTTGTCTCACACAGAAAAGTCTATAGGATTAAATAAATCTGTCTCCCACAGAAATACCCAAGAGTTTTTGTTCCGTCTTTTGATAAATCAAGGTGAACATGAACCAATTGATAAACCAGACTTATATTTCTGAAGAACAGCTCAGTATTATCAATCACCTCACAATAATCTAAATCGTATGATGGCGAAACTAGATATTATGGAATCACAAACGATGAGACGAAGATGTTTGTGATCACGTTTTATCTTTCCTATCGGAGAAATTAATCTCGAGCAAATCTTAGATAAGATAGTACTCAAACGATAGAATCGGGAAAGATCAGAACACGCAACTACAAGAGAAATAGTTGGGTCTGGATTCACAATCCCAATAAAGTCTTTCAAGTCGTTAACCAACAAAGTTTAGGAAAACCTAAGGTTAAAGGAGAATCGACTCTAGCTTATGCAACTAGTAACACACAAAAGTGTGGGGATTAGGTTTCCCAGTTGCTAGAGTTCTCCTTTATATAGTTTTCAAATCAGGGTTTGCAATCTAAGTTACCTTGGTGGCAAAGCATTCAATATTCACTGTTAGATAAAAAACCTGATTCAACCAAGCTAATATCTTTCAACCGTTAGAGATTGTTACACACAAATGAAATGTACCTTCATTTAGGTTTATGTAACCGTACCCTAAACGTGTACACCCATGTTGGCTCAACAATAGTTAACCGAAGTTATCCATATGATAACTCTCATATCAACCATATTCATCTTATCCATAACTAGTTCAAATGACTCAAATGAAACTAGTTAAAGAGTCGTTCAATTGCAATATTCTCATAGAAGTATACAAGAACACAATCGAAACAAAATCGGTTTTATTCGCTCGAATCAATTCATGAACATTGTATCCACGGTTTCCAAAGATTGCATTCCTTATTATATAAATGTTTATGTTCATGTTCAAACTCCATAACCGATCTTAGAAAGTAACCCACTCAAGTACACAAACAGGTACACATACTTGAGTAGCCGGAGTTGAGTTTGGTTATGCCGGTACGCGTACGGGTGCGCATACTTCAACACATTCCAAACTCCATCAGATTTTCAGGGAAGTGAACTCTCCGCCGGTATACGTACGGGTACACATACTTGCCCATACATCCGTAACCACCAGTACGCGTACGCGTACGCATACCTCAGGCTCCCGGTTTTGGACTTGTACAAAAATGTGATTAACACATTATGTTTATATCCAAACATGGTTACATGATTCTAAACTCTTTATTTAAATCATTGAAACTTTCTTGGAGGATGTTATTTAGTTGTTGTTCACAAACTATTTTTCGTCAAAGAGATTTTCAAGTTATTGAAATTATCATAATGGAACATTCCAAGGCAACATTAAATGATTGTATCACACAAACCATTTAATATGTAACTTGGAAATTTTCATACGATCTTATTTTAACTTTCGTCACGAATGTAAGATGAATTCGGCCGAAGCGAAAGCTTGCCAACACATATTCCGAGAAATATATAAGCGAGATAAACTCAGCTCGAAATCTCAAATGTGTATAATAGAAAACTATATCTTAACACGACTTATGTCTCAATATAGGAGATAGAGTAGAAATATATTTTCCAAGTTTTAGATAAGTTTAAGTCTCCATATACCTTTTATCGATGAAGTTCCACAAGCTCCCCTTAGTAGTTCTTCATCTTCAAGAGATGAACGCCGTGAAGTCAAAAGCTCAACTACACAATCTATGTCTTAGTCCGAGACATCTAAATATGCTATAAATCAAGACTCATAGTTTTGATCACTAACATTGACAAACATGCTTGAGATAGCAACGCATGCGAGTTCGACCGAGCAATGGTCTAACAATCTCCCCCTTTGTCAATTTTAGTGACAAAACTATCAATACATATGGATTCCAAAATAAATAAAGACTTTGTAGCTTCTCATCCAAATGCTTGATCTCCTTGGAATCTTCAACACGACTCGAAAACTTCGTCACTTCCAAGTACTCCATGATTCTAAATGTGTTCAACTCAGCATCATAGTTGTTGAAGATCCATAGCTATAACAATGAGAAAACAAATGCTCTCGATCATTGTTATACAGTGTCATAATATTATTACACAACATCAAGGTTCAATTGCATCACAACATTGACAATAATACTATGGTGATATGTATTACCCCCTTTAGTCAATACATCATCTCAATATGAAAACCACTCCCCCTTACATAATGATCCGTAAACCATATGTATTTGTAGTATGAAACTACACATTAATTCTCCCTTTTTTTGTCAATAAAAATTGGCAAAGGTACGAAAACTAGTGGGATCCTCATGAATTTACATAGAGATTCTTCATGACCAAAAGAGAACAAACATACCAGCAAATTTAGATGCAATCATAAAGCCGAATCTAAATGCATTCATCAAGGAGTTTATAAAGATACAAGATAACTCCTATAAAATTCCACAGCCGCACTCCCCACAAAGATATGGCGATTAAGCACAAGTTCATAAATGGACTCTCCCCCATAAAATGTCATTCCCGAAAGAACAACAAGGCGACCTTGCTTTTACAAGAAAAGAAGGATTTCTTTGGACATAACCAAATCACATGAAAACATGATTTTGTATCCAAAAAATAGAATTAACCACACAAGATGATCAATTCAATTGCACATGCTTGACATAAGAGACTTATGGAGCAACACAGTAAAAACACAAAGATGTGGATCCTGGAAGATTAATACTGCGGAATAAACAAGAATTCACTCTATTTTCCATCACTATTTGCACGATGACATAAAATAGACAATTCTTGTAAGAAAAAGTTCATCCTTTCTTCCATCAATATTTGCATAATGATATAAAAGGCATAACTTTTGTTTGTCAAAAGTTCATTCTATCTTTTATTAATACTTTCATACCGACATGTAATAGAGATAACTTTTGAACAAGTATGGGGCAGTCAAGGTTCACGGATGTAAAAAACATATCCCATAACAATTTGCAATATGTAAAACCATAAAGATTAAAATTGCAAACATCATCTTCCAAAAAACTTAGAATTTAAATAAATACATCTAAAAACATTGAAGATGAAAAAATGTTTGGAACTAGCTATTTGTAATCACAATAATGGCTATTCCAAACCCTAGTAATGCTTCTAAACAAAAACATGAATAAAAATTCTCATAAGAAGTTTCCTAGACAAAAAGAAGAAAAACTAAAAACAACTCTAAAACCCAGAGACTGATCACAAGCAATAATCAGAGTTCATGACTGGAATCTTCATGGACCACGACATCATCAAGCTTGTGACAGACAACATCAGAAGTAACTTCAGAGAAGATATCCTCATTGAGAAGTTCCTTGACCCGTGACTTCATGAGAACAAGGTCAGAATTAACCTTTTTCAACTCAGTACGAAGTAGATTAATATCCTTCACAGAGTCCTCTATCTTCAGTGGAGTTTTCCCGAGATCAGTGAGAAAAACATGAACCACTTCAGCAGAAACCATCTCAGCATTCTCTCGATATTGGTGAGAGAAATCATAGTAGCATGATGCACAGGATTCGAGTTCGCCACTTTAACAATAGTTATTTTCTTCTTTAACACAAACTCCAAATACACAGAATCATCAATTGAATCAGCTGGTAGATTCCAAGAGTTTGAAGGAGACCCCATTCTTGAGAAAGACACAAAAACAAAAAGTATGCGAACTCTCACGAAAGTTTTTGGTATTTATAAGGTTTCGCAGAATTTAGGGTTCGTTTGGTCTGTGCCATGCAAAAAAGGTACACGCACTAACACAACCTCACCCCTAAAAAAGAAAATACCAGGGGTGACAAAATTGCAAACAAAGAGTTTAGCCAATATTTGCAAGGAGAGTAAATCTCACGGAACTCGGCTCAAATAAATTTATTCTCACAAGAGAAAAATTTAGAGCTTAGCAATTTTGACACAAGAAACTTCAAAAGAATCGCAAACATATTGGAGAAGTGGATGCGAAATTTGAGGTAACGAGTTTGTTAGTTAATCGTTTTCCTGTTTAAGAAAGCCTGAGTTTATTTCATATATATTTATTGCTTTTGCTTAACAAAATTTTGGTACAATTGATGTTTATTCCATTATGTGTGTATGGATGTATGTGTGATTCAATTGGTTTCGGTTAAGAAAAACTATTGTTATCTTGCTTTATTGTGTGGTATCAATTGTTTAGGTTTACAAAATTTCGGTGCAATTGCGGTGCTTTAATGTCTATGTTGTTTCAATTGCTTCCGGTTGAGGTGAATAATTATGCAAGTTGATTTATTTGGCTTGTATGAATTATTTATGGATTAACGAAAGAAAAGGTTTACGAGATGAGTTGTTTGGTCCAATTCGATTCCGGATAAGAGAAACTAAGTTAATTCTGATCTTAGTTAGACTTATCGAAGTGAAGTTTCGGTTATTCAAGTCTAATCGAATTCCTTAACAAGAAATGCTAGTTAACTAACCTAGTACTTGTCTTGTTTAAAATTGAAAGTCTAAGTTTATAGATAATTAGAACCTGATGAGAAAAATAGAGTTGTCTTTATTTTGGTCTTATCGAATAAGCGATTGTATTTATACAATTGGTTTAGCGAAGGGACTAAGGTGCTTAGTTGATTTTTGGTTCGCTAAACTAAAGTGGAAAAATTGTTTCGGACAATTGTTTCCATGGTAACATATCAAAATAAAACTACTTGTAGTTTCGTTTTTGATAGTGGTTATCAGAAAATGGTGCATGGAATCCTCGTGCTTAACTCTAC
The DNA here is from genome assembly GCF_003573695.1 of Papaver somniferum. Lineage (NCBI taxonomy): Eukaryota > Viridiplantae > Streptophyta > Magnoliopsida > Ranunculales > Papaveraceae > Papaver > Papaver somniferum. The sequence continues at coordinate 195,092,198 of NC_039360.1, forward strand.
ATGTTGCAAGTCTAATTTGAGATTTGTAAGATTCTTTTCGGTTTGTCATTTATTTTTTCGCTTCTTTGTCATTTCGTGGCAAAAGGAGGGAGAAATATATGGAGTAAACAAGTGATACTGGAATTGATTTTATATTGATTGGTATCACTAAGGAAAAGAACATTGGTGCTTAAACATTTATCTAAATGAAAGAGTGAAAGCATAGACTAAGGGGGAGTAACATATCATTAATTGGTATAACAAAGACGTGCAGATTGAAAATCTACCTATCCCACCTTTAGGGGGAGTATTAGATTTGTTATTATAATGTCAACAATGACATTTTTAAGGATTGAATATATGCAGATTACTGTGCTGTTGAATTCGGGAATCAAGCGTATGTGTAATGAATTCTTGTAATTTTTTTATCCATACGATGTAAGAGTTTTGTCACTAAAAATTTCAAAGGGGGACATTGTTAGAGCATTGGTCGGTTGAACCCACCAAGCGTTGGTATGTCAAGTTTGGTTGTCATATTTTAGTGAATCAAAACTCATGTAAGAGTCGCTTGATTATGTACTAGAGTCAACTTTGTATAGGTTAGCTTTAAAATATTAGGATAATGAGACTTTACAAGTATTGCGAATACTTGAAGATGTGAAGAAGTAAGGAGATACAACAACAACATCATCCTTCCACTTGAGGTTAGTGATATTTGTCTTGAACTGTTTCATTCCCTAACGTATTTTTCAAGGCGTGCATATTGAAAAACTGCTAAGTATGATTGAACTCTAGATATACATAGTATTAAGGAATACAATACGAGGTTTAGTGCTTAACCATTAAAATTTGTAGATAAGACATCGACATAATCGTTTAAATGCTATTGTGATTATGTATGGGTATGAGGTGAGGATTTCATCATAAGGAACAATGTTTTACATGTGTTCTAAGGAAGTAAATTCATGAAATTGGTTTGTGAATCGAAAAGGAAATCGCCAGGTGTTATTGATATTATTATTCATTTCATATCTTGTGAACAACTAATATGTGTGATTAGTATAACCGTTCATGACTTGTTTGTGTTCTTGGTAAAACTATTCACAAAGGCCTGACTTATGTATTGGTATGACTTTTATTAGTGAAATCGATCTTAAGTAATCACCTGAGATGGTATGATCGAGTTTGTGATTTTATTTCTGACCAAATCTGGGTAAAGGGGAGCCGATCCTAGTAAGAGGTGCAGTACATCACAAAGGGGAATTGATTCTTGTATGAGATGCATCAAGTTTATAGCAGAAAGGGGAACCGATCCTATGGACATGTGCAATACATATAAGTTAGATACCATATATATGTGGGTAACCGATCCTAGTACCTAGTCAACCGAATTTTGGAAAGCTAGTGTGACTATGTACATTACTCACATGGAGGTAGAACCGAAAATTGTTTTGGTAGAACCGTTAAACCCATGATTTGTGATTGAGTGTTCTTAATCAATCGCATAGTTCTTGAAAGTCAGATGAACCAATTCTAAACTTGTTTGGAAGTGTGGAAAATCGGTTTCAAGGATATAAGTATTAAAGAGGACTTACAATGTAAGGATGTTGACATAATTTGAACACGTGTTGTGAATGTTAATCTTTAATTGTTCAAAGTTATTCCTTAATAGCTAAGGGAAGAGAATCCCAGGATCGAAACATAAATAAGTTAAGAATCTTTTAATTAAGGTTATTAATTTCATTTTTAGGAAAATAAGAATTAGTAATGTGCATTTACTAATTAGAGATTTTTCAAGAGATTTCGATCATTATTTTTGGAGAGAGCATTTCCAGGAATTATGCCTTAATGAATATCTTTAGAATATTTTCGGTTTTGGATTCCTTGGTATCCAAAGTTCCTTGTCTATCAATATTGAAGTTTGCATTTCTAGCAAACTTCTTGTTAAGGCAATGCTCGGTTGAACCCACCAAGCGTTGGTATGTCAAGTTTGGTTGTCATATTTTAGTGAATCAAAACTCATGTTAAGAGTCGCTTGATTATGTACTAGAGTCAACTTCGTATTGGTTAGCTTGAAAGTATTAGGATATGAGACATTACAAGTATTGCGAAGACTTGAAGATGTGAAGAAGCAAGGAGCTACAACGACAACAATCATCCTTCCACTTGAGGTTAGTGATATTTGACTTGAACTGTTTCATTCCCTAATGTATCTTTCAAGCCGTGCATATTGAAAACATAACTGCGAAGCATATTTGAACTCTATATAGACATAGTATTAAGGAATACAATACGAGGTTTATTGCTTAACCATTAAACTTTGTAGATTAGACATCGCCATAATCATTTGAATGCTATTATGATTATGTATGGGTATGAGGTGAGGATTTCATCCTAGGGAACAATGTTTACATGTGTTCTAAGGAAGTAAGTTCATAAACTTGTTTGTGGACCAAAGAGAAAATTTCCAGGTGTTATTGGTTTTGTTATTCATTGCATATCTTATGAACAACCAATATGTGTGATAGAGTATAACCGCTCACAACTTGTTGTGTTCTTGGTAGAACTATTCACAAAAGCCTAACTTATGTATTGGTATAACTTTTATTAGTAAAACCAATCTTAAGTAATCACTTGTGGTATGATCGGATTTTGTATGTCTGACCAATTAAAAGGAAAAAGGAACCGATCCTTGTATGGCGTGCGATCATATGGATATGTGCAACACATATAAGTTAGATACCATATATATATGGGGAACCGATCCTAGTACCTAGTCAACCGAATTTTTGGAAAGCTAGTGTGACTATGCACAATACTCACATGGAGGTAGAACCGAAACTTGTTTTGGTAGAACCGTTAAACCCATGATTGTGATTGAATGTTGGTTTGATCAATCACATAGTTTTTGAAAGTCATATGAACCAATTCTAAACTTGTTTGGAAGTGTGGTAAATAGGTTTCAAGGTAGTAAATGTAAAAGAGAACTTACAAAGTTAAGATATCGACAAACTTTAAACACGTGCTGTGAATGTTTATTTCTTTAATTGTTCAAAGATATTCCTTTACGGCTAAGGGAAGAGAATCCCAGGATCGAAACATAAGTAAGTTAAGAATATTTTAATTAAGGTTATTAATTTCATTTTGTAGGGAAATTACAGAATTAGTAATGTGCATTTACTAATTAGATTTTCCGAGAGATTTCGATCCTTATTTTTGGACAGAGCATTTCCAGGAATTATGAAAACTGAATCTGTGCTTTAATGAATATCTTGAGAATGTTTTCGGTTTTGAAAATTCCTTGGCGTCCAAATTTCCTTGTCTATAAATACTCGAAGTTTTCCTTTCTAGCAAACTAATCCTTCGTAACAACAGATTTACTCTTTTGTTGTTGCTACAGGTGTAGCCGCCTATTCGGAGAGGAGAGTAACCTAATTAGGCAAAATCTCTTACGGCCGCTCAGTTTAAAGTCTTCTTTGGGATTGAGAAGCTCTAGCGTGTACCGTTGGTGGGAAACTAGATAATTGTGGTTTATCTTTTGTTTTCGATTGATTTCATTGACTAACGGTGGTTGAAATATGATTGCACCTAGTTTGTTTATTCTTAAGAATCTTCTCTTCTGATATAAGATTCACTCAAACTAGTTCAGAGTTTCGACAGGGATCTTTAGACTGTTGTTAGTTCTAAAGAAGAGATTCAAGTGATTGTGTGCAGGTTTTTATTGAAGATTTAAGAATATTTGAAGACAAAGAATTTATTAAAGATCTGACTTGGGTTTTATAATCTTTGGTGTGCACAATACTTGTTTCGGTAAAAGAGGATCCAATTAATAATCGGTTTATCATTGTGGTAGATTGGTTAAGTCCGAACCTATTTATCAAGTAAACATACTTCGTTGTTGTATTGTCTCGATCTCGTATCCATAGACGATCACACGAAGTGTGAACCGATTAGTTGCATTGTTTCGACTCAGTCCATAGAAAATCACTTTCGGAGAAATGACTTATAGGTAGGACAAGTTTTAGATTGAGGTATATTTGGGTACCCTCGTCTTTTCAGACGTTATATAGTTGTTATTCACAAACTATTTTTTGCCAAAGAGATTTTCAAGTTATTGAAATTATCATAAAGAAATATTCCAAGGCAACATCAAATGATTGTATTACACAAACCATGTAATATGTAACTCGGCAATTTTCATATGATCTTATTCGGCTTTTCGCCACGAATGTAAGATGAATTCGGCCGAAGAGAAAGATTTCCAACACATATTCCGAGAAATATATAAGCGAGATATACTCAGCTTGAAATCTCAAATGTGTATAATAGAAAACTATATCGTAACACGACTTATGTCCCAATATAGGAGATAGAGTATAAATAGACTTTCCAAGTGATAGATAAGTTTCAGTCTCCACATACCTTTTGTCGATGAAGTTCCACAAGCTCCCCTTAGTAGTTCTTCGTCTTCAAGAGATGAACATCGTGAAGTCTAAAGCTCAACTACACGATCTATGTCATAGTACGAGACGTCTAAATAGGCTAGAAATCAAAACTCATAGTTTTGATAGCTAACACTGACAAACATGCTTGAGATAGCAACGCATGCGAGTTCGACCGAGCAATGCTCTAACACTTACTACCCATGTTCTAAAAAAAAGAGAGGAAAAGAGCGAGGAAGGGCGCGATGCAAAACAAAAAAATATAATATAAAAGTAACAAAAACCCGGACAACGAAGAAAAAAGGAAAACCTCGGAATTAGGAGGATCATGAGAAAGACCACGAGGCTTTGAACGAGAAGCTGAGGAGCCAGAAGAGGATGCGAAATCACTTGAAGAACCTGCAAAATGAAAAAAATGTAACATTGGGAAGAAAGACCCAAACGTATAAATAGAGCAAAAACAAAAGACGCCACGAATTAAATAACGGAACAGTGTAAGACAGAGAATGGACAGTCACCTTCCGGGAAACCCGGTGAGGTACCACCTGAGCAGAGGACCCACCAATAACCGAACGAGTTAACCCGGTAGGACTTAAAAAATCCAACACATTAATGGGATACTCCAAAGCCTGACCCTTAACACGGATGGGTTATGCTCGCAAAGGTTTAATTGATGGTACATGCAAGCATGGAGATACCCATCAGAGCCCTTTGAAAATTTGACACCAAGGCCTTGAACATGATCCACGAATGAAGGATTCAGACTACTACCAGCGTCTCATTGAGTCTGTGAAAAATTACCACCAGTGCCCCGTCGGTCCTGTACATGAAACACAGGAGAGACATCAACATAAGAACAACTACGGGTGACAGACAATTTAGCTGTGTCCCGTTTAGCCTTTTTGGCAAGACTCTTCTGAGACCAATCGCGCTCAGGCATGTTAAGGTACTCTTCCATCAAATATGAAGGCGGTTTCCACCCCCACGGGATTGGGTAGAGGGGATTTCTGAGAACACAATACACGCCATCTCTTTCAAAAAAATAAAAAGGGAGAGGAAACACATAGTAACGATAAATAGAACACACATGTGTTGTCGGAGAAATGGCGGTAGGCCTTGGAATATGAAGCGTCGCAGGCTTTTTGCTAGGAGGAGGATTCACTCCTTTCTTCTTTCTTATAGGCTCGCGTCGCGCAGGTGGATCCCACGAAGTCACTAAAGTTTCTAAAGAACGACCTTTAGTGCCCAACTTGAGACCATTCTCCCCAGCCACTTCGTCATTTAACCTAATACGGCCAGACACGTCTAGTATCTTGAGATCCTTATAAGTTAGATCAGGCGTAGGAACCGCTGCACGCAAGATAAAATTCAGTGCATGGCAACGAATATGATTTTGGTATTCATAAGCCGCATCAGTCACGGGTAAAAAGCGCTCAGGCATAGGTTGTTGGAAAGAAAAGATAATCCCTCAATCACTCAGGCGAGTTGGTCCCTTGAAGATAAAGCGGTAAAAACTAGCATGAATTGCTGGGGCATCAGAATCAGTAAAGGGAGGAAAGTGGTGAGGAACCTCTTGTTCGAACACCACTTCTCAAGTTGCGCAATCATGATTATAATACATCGTCATGAACTTACCAGCATGAAATCCAGGGAGATAACTGGGCAATACCGCCATCAATGAATCAAAGTCTGACGCTGAAAAAACTTGTGATGAATCAAAATTCAAACCTTCCAACGAAGACGTGAAATCATAATGCGTCGGGCCAGAACGAACATCATGGTAAGGGAAAGGTTCGAAGTCCTTAGCTACATCCATGAAATACGATATATCACCCTTAGTCACCTTTCCTTTGTCGCGCCAAAGAGTCATTCTCGGATAACTATAAGTGGCAATATCCGTACCAAGAATACCATCCGCTTGTTGAACATCCTCTTCACGATGAACTTCTAACAAATTAGGCTCAGGAGCACACCCAAGAAGATGTTCCCAGGACGACGCCTGCATGAAAGAGGCAGGGACAAAAGTCTCGACCTCATGAACTGCATCAAATCTACGGATAGCATGTCAAAACAAATCCAACTGACAATATAGGCCCCCCAAAAACATTGGGGCTAGAAGAAAAGAAACACCGCGTGACATCAATATAGCCATTGGCATGATCTCACTCCTAATAATATCCCGGGGACTCTATTCAAAAACATCATGACAAAGCCAAAACAAGATGAAAGCAGTCAACTCAGCGCGAGGGTTATCTTCTTTCCTAAGGGGGTGCTCGAATTTCTTATCGACCAACCTTGGAGACCAGTATTTAATCCAAAGAGGTAAAGAGGCGCATCTATTATGTTTGATGACAAAATCAGGAGCGATAGTCCGCGTGTGCGAGACAACCGAACCAGCGGATAGAACTGGAAAGTAAGCGCTCACCTGTTGGACGTAGTGAAGGGGGTTTCTTACCCTCAGTTACCTTTGACTTACCTTTGTCCGCGGGAGTCAATTTCTCTTTCTAACCAATGGCTTTAGGCTTGCCTCCCTTCCCCATCTTCGTTGGAAATTGATCCTTCATCACCTCCTCGTTACGCGAGACATCTTTGCAATCTAATAAATAAGACCATAGATCATTGTCCTCATCATTCAAAGCCTCAAAGATAGCCACATCATCATGAAAATGAGTGCCATGAACAGGCAATCGCGTAAGCGCGACCATGCCTCCATAACGATAGTAGCCTCCCCCCATGCAAAGAACATAGCATGGACAAGGGGCGCCCAACGACATCAAAGCCGTGTCATATCACGTGTACTTCTTGTTAGAGCATTTCTCGGTTGAACCCACCAAGCGTTGGTATGTCAAGTTTGGTTGTCATATTTTAGTGAATCAAAACTCATGTTAAGAGTCGCTTGATTATGTACTAGAGTCAACTTCGTATCTGTTAGCTTGAAAGTATTAGGATATGAGACTTACAAGTATTGCGAAGTCTTGAATATGTGAAGAAGAAAGAAGATACAATGACAAAAATCATCCTTCCGCTTGAGGTTAGTGATATTTGACTTGAACTGTTTCATTCCCTAACGTATCTTTCAAGTCGTGCATATTGAAAACATAACTGCGAAGCATATTTGAACTCTATATAGACATAGTATTAAGGAATAAAATACGAGGTTTATTGCTTAACCATTAAACTTTGTAGATAAGACATCGCCAAATCATTTGAATGCTATCGTGATTATGTATGGGTATGAGGTGAGGATTTCATCCTAGGGAACAATGTTTACATGTGTTCTGAGGAAGTAAGTTCATAAACTTGTTTGTGGACCGAAAAGGAAATTTCCAGATTTTATTTGTTTTGTTATTCATTGCATATCTTATGAACAACCAATATGTGTGATAGAGTATAACCGCTCACAACTTGTTGTGTTCTTGGTAGAACTATTCACAAAGGCCTGACTTATGTATTGGTATAACTTTTATTAGTAAAAACGATCTTAAGTAATCACTTGTGGTATGATCGGATTTTGTATGTCTGACCAATCAAAAGGAAGGGTAACCGATCCTTGTAAGAGTTGCAATACATCAAAGGAAACCGATCCTTGTATGGGTTGCATCAAGGTTTATAGAAGAAAGGGGAACCGATCCTATGGACATGTGCAACACGTTTTTAGGCAAAGGGGAACCGATCTTATGAACATGTGCAACACATATAAGTTAGATACCATATATATGTGGGGAACCGATCCTAGTACCTAGTCAACCGAATTTTTGGAAATCTAGTGTGACTATGCACAATACTCACATGGAGATAGAACCGAAACTTGTTTTGGTAGAACCGTTAAACTCATGATAGTGATTGAGTGTTGGTTTGATCAATCACATAGTTCTTGAAAGTCAGATGAACCAATTCTAAACTTGTTTGGAATTATGGAAAATCGGTTTCAAGGTTGTAAGTGTGAAAGAGAACTTACAAAGTTAAGATGTCGACAAACTTTGAACACGTGCTGTGAATGTTTATTTCTTTAATTGTTCAAAGATATTCCTTAACGGCTAAGGGAATAGAATCCCAGGATCGAAACATAAGTAAGTTAAGAATCTTTTAGTTAAGGTTATTAATTTCATTTTGTAGGGAAATTACATAATTAGTAATGTGCATTTACTAATTAGATATCCCGAGAGATGTCGATCGTTATTTATGGACAGAGCATTTCCAGGAATTATGAAAAGTGAATCTTTGCTTTAATGAATATCTTAAGAATATTTTCGGTTTTGGAAATTCCTTGGTGTCCAAACTTCCTTGTCTATAAATACTCGAAGTTTGCCTTTCTAGCAAACTAATCCTTCGTAACAACAGATTTACTCTTTTGTTGTTGTTACTGGTGTAGCCGCCTATTCGGAGAGGAGAGTAACCAAATTAAGCGAAGTCTCTTACGACCGCTCAGTTTAAAGTCTTCTTTGGGATTGAGAAGCTCTAGCGTGTACCGTTGGTGGGAAACTAGATAATTGCGGTTTATCTTTTGTTTTCGAATAATTTGATTGACTAACGGTGGTTGAAATCTAATTGCACCTAGTTTGTTTATTCTTGAGAATCTTCTCTTCTGATATAAGATTCACTCAAACTAGTTCATAGTTTCGACTGGGATGTTTAGACTGTTGTTAGTTCTAAAGACGATCTTGTGATAATCCATTGCTAACAGACTCCGTTATGTGCGTGATTGATCACAAGAGATTCAAGTGATTGTGTGCAGGTTTTTATTGAAGATTTAAGAAGATTTGAAGACAAAGAAGATATTAAAGATATGACTTGGGTTTTATAATCTTTGGTGTGCACAATATTTGTTTCCGTAAAAGAGGATCCAATTAATAATCGGTTTATCCTTGTGGTAGATTGGATTGATTAATTGAGTAGATCGGCATCAACACGATTCTTCGGATTAAAGGTGTTGTTGGCTTAATCTTAAACGATTACCTTTGGGTGATTGAATATAAGATATATCTAAGGACCTGACGAAGGATTTTATGTTGAGATAAACGGAAGAGCCTTTGTCCGACTCATATCACTTGGTTAAATAGAGTTGATACCAAACATATTTGTTGTTCCTTTACTGTTTGGAATACGAACCAAAGGAATTGTTCCAAGTACATGACTTATTATAAGTTGGAGGCGTGGGAATACAGAAGGAACTAGGTGAACTATAATTACTTGGTCTCAACTATACGAAGTTAGTGTAATTTTTTGTAGCGGCTTAATCCTGAGAGTATTCAATTCTGGACTAGGTCCAGGGGTTTTTCTGCATATGCGGTTTCCTCGTTAACAAAATCTTGTTGTGTCATTTACTTTTATATTCCGCATTATAATTGTTTTATTATAATTAAATTAAATTACACATACGTTAATTCCTATTTACTTGATAAGCAATCCTATTGTGTTTGGTTAAGTCCGAACCTTTGTATCAAGTAAACATACTTCGTTGTTGTATTGTCTCGATCTTGTATCTATAGACAAGCACACGAAGTGTGAACCGATTAGTTGTATTGTCTCGACTCAGTCCATAGACAATTACTTTAGGAGAAAGGACTTATAGGTAGGAAAAGTTTCATCTTGAGGTATATTTGGGTACCCTAGCCTTTTCAATTGGTATCAGAGAAGGCAAACACGAAAAGATCTAACAATCTGTGTTTGGTGCGATCCAACCTATAAGAATGAACTCGAGTTCTCATGAATCGACTTCAATTAACGTACCGCCATGATTTGATGGAAAAAAATATCTATGGTGGAAATCTGCTATGAGATCTTTTCTTCAATTACGAGACTTTAATACTTGGTTATTAGTCGTCGATGGTTATACTCTTCCAAAGAGAGAAAATTCAGAAATTGTGCTCAAACGCTTAGTAGAGTTTTCGAACGAAGAAAAGGCACTTGCAAAGCATAATTCAGATGGTTTGAATGTTATTATTCATGATGTAAGTCGTGATTTACAACATCATGTGTCAACATGTCAGACTTCGAAAGAAGCTTGGCATAATCTTCAGATCGTATTCGAAGGAAATTCTTCAGAGAAAGAAGCTAGACTTCAAACCCTCATTTCCGAGTGGAAAACCTTCGAATGAATGACAACGACACTTTTGAGGAGTTTCACATTAAACTCTCTGAGATAATTAATGCTTCTTTCTCGTTATGAAAGACTATTTCTGAAAAAGATATAATATGCAAGATTCTCAGATCGTTGCCATCAAGATACGATTCTAAGAAACATGTAGTCATAGAAGCAAATGATCTTTCAACTCTCACACGAAGCACACTCGTTGGTAAGTTAAATATCTTTGATCATGAATCACAGTCTATTAAAACCAAAGGAATCGTTTTTAAAGCAAAAGTTCCAAAATCTTAAATGGAAAGAAATAGACAGTTGGATGATTCAAATGAACAGATTGCGGAAAATTCTGATGATGAAATTGAACAATCATTTTCATTAATTACTAGACAGTTTCGAGATCTCTTGAAGAAAAGAAACAAGAGATTTGTTAAGGATACTTATCGATCTTCTCGACCGCATGATCAAGTTCATGTCAAAAAAGATCAGGAAGAAGATGATGAATATCAGCCGCAGTGCTTCAAGTGTAAAGGGTTTGGTAATATTGCTAAAGACTGTCCCAATCTTAAGAAATACACTGGAAGCAAGGCATTGGCTGTAACTCTAGACGAGTCCTCCGATTCATATGATTCTGAAGGAGAGGAAATAGCTGATGTTGCATTAGTTGTCAATATTATTCCTTCCTCCTCCATTAGTGATTTACCCATTTTAAAATGGACATGTCTTCCAATGTTATTAAATCATCTAATGGTAAAGGGAGAAATAATACAAGACGCAAAAACTATCTTAAACACAGAATTGCTAAAAGTTGTGTTTGCAATTTCAGTCTATCCCAAGATACTTCGTTGGTTCGAGGTAACAGAAAGAGATCTTTTCATACTATACTAGATCAACAACACTCTGGTTTTTCAAAATTCCATAATGAGAGAAAATCTCATACTAATGCCACTTGATCGGTATTAGAATTCTTTCCTCATCACGTGTGCCAAATTTTGAGTGAGAAAGAAGAAAATTCAAGGCACTTTTGTGTAGATTATGGAATAATATCTAGTATTTGAAGATATTTGATATATTCGTATTTTAGGAATATTATATTTTCGGTAGTATAAAAAATATAAAAAGATTCTTCTCTCATTTTGATCATTCCTTGTCCGAACTATGGGTCTGGATCAAATGGTTTCTCTGGAGAAGATGCAGGATCAGAAAGATCATCCTAAAACTAAGTCTGGATTATCTCTTGATATTAAGGGTAAAATCAGAAAGGGAGATTGGCTTAACAAGAAGGAAAGAGAGAATACTCTGAAGAAAGATCAGTGTATTGAGGCATTGACACATTTTTGTGTTCAATCAAAGACAGAATTACATACTCTTGCAGAATCCTTCACGATAATTTCTCATTTGCAAGAGATTCTGGTCAAGCAACAAGGTTTTCTACTTGAAGAAATTCAAAAGATGAAAAGTAGTAATCCACCTTCATTCAGTTCTGACATGAAGGACTAGGTTGCAAGGAAAAATAGACATCAATTTTTGATTTCTTTCATTGATTGTATTGGTCTATTATGAATAAAACTATTATGAATAAAATTATTTTATTAGTAATTTTTCTTGTGATAGTTTTCCATTTACATAGCATGTGCTTAATTGCTTTTATCTTATTGCTATGTATGTTTATGGGATGCTTGATTTCGGTTTTACTACCTTAATATGCGATCTCATATATTGTGAACCCTTATGGTTTGGGTGACTTTTTGATCTAGCGGGATTAAATTCTAGCCCTAGTAGGTAGGCTTTATCAAAGGATCATGGGGGGTTATGGTAGAAACAATACGTGAAAAAGTCACATTATGTTGAATCGGTTTTGGTTTAGCATAAAAGCATATGTGTTTCGACGGTTTTCAACTTTTTCTTGCAATTGTTAAAACCGGTTTTCAACCTTTCTATGGTAAAGGTTGAGGTGTGTTGTTATTCTTTGGTTTATGCATAAGGATGACAACGTGGTGATATTCCGATATCAATTCTTCCTGGACAAAGATGTTATCATATTGGAGAAGTGGATGCGAAATTTGAGGTAACAATCTTGTCAGTTAATTGTTTTCTTGTTTAAGAAAAGCCTGAGTTTATATTATATATATTTGTTTCTTTTTCTTAACAAAATTTCGGTTCAATTGATATTTATTCCGTGATGTGTGTGTGGATGTGTGTTTCAATTGGTTCCAGTTAAGAAAAACTATAGTTATCTTGCTTTATTGTGTGGTATCAATTGTTTAGGCTTAAAAAATTTCGGTACAATTGATGGGTGTGTGATTCAATTAGTTTCGGTTAAGAAAAACTATTGTTATCTTGCTTTTGTATGGTATCAATTGTTTAGGCTTACAAAATTACGGTGCAATTGCGGTGCTTTTAATGTCTATGTTGTTTCAATTGCTTCCGGTTGAGGTGAATAATTATGCAAGTTGATTTATTCTGGTTTGTATGAATTATTTATGGCTTAACGAAATAATTTATGTACGGGATGAGTTGTTTAGTCCAATTCGATTCCGGATAAGAAGCTAAGTTAATTCTGATCTTAGTTTGTCTTATCAAAGTGAGGTTTCGGTTATTCAAGTTTAATCGAATTCCTAAACAAGGAATGCTAGTTAACTAACCTAGTACTTGTCTTGTTTAAAATTGAAAGGTCTAAGTTTATGGATAATTAGGACCTGATGAGAAAAATGGAGTTTATCTTTATTTTTCGTCTTATCGAATTAAGCGGTTGTTTTTGAACAATCGGTTTAGCAAAGGGACTGATGTGCTTAGTTGTTTTTTGTTTGCTAAACTAAATTGGAAAATTGTTTCGGACAATTTTTTTCTTGGTAACATATCAAAATAAGACTACGTGTAGTTTCGGTTTTGATATTGGTTATCAGAACGTGATGTGTGGAACCCTCTTGCCTAACTCTACATGTTTGCAAGTCTATTCTGAGATTTGTAAGATTTTTTTCGTGTTGTCCTTTATTTTTTCGTTTCTTTGTCATTTTTTTGACAAAAAGGAGGAGAAATATATGGAGTAAACAGGTGACGCTGGCATTGATTTTATATGGAGTAAACAGGTGACGCTGGCATTGATTTTATACTGATTGGCATCGCTCGGGAAAAGAACATTGGTACTTGAATGTTTTATCTAACGAAAAAGTGAAAGCACAGACTAAGGGGGAGTAACATGTCATATAAATTGGTAAAACAAAGACGTGCGGATTGAATATCTACCTATCTTCCTTAGGGGGAGTATTAGCTCTGTTATTATAATGTCAACAACGGCATTTTCAAGGATTGAATGTAAGCAGTTTTACTGTGCTGTTGAATCGGGAATCAAGCGGATTGTAATGAATTCTTGTAATTGATTTATCCATATGATGTAAGAGTTTTGTCACTAAAATTGACAAAGGGGGAGATTGTTAGATCATTGCTCGGTTTAACCCACCAAGCGTTGGTATGTCAAGTTTGGTTGTCATATTTTAGTGAATCAAAACTCATGTTAAGAGTCGCTTGATTATGTACTAGAGTCAACTTCGTATCTGTTAGCTTGAAAGTATTAGGATGTGAGACATTACAAGTATTGCGAAGTCTTGAATATGTGAAGAAGCAAGAAGCTACAATGACAAAAATCATCCTTCCACTTGAGGTTAGTGATATTTGACTTGAACTGTTTCATTCCCTAACGTATCTTTCAAGTCGTGCATATTGAAAACATAACTGCGAAGCATATTTGAACTCTATATAGACATAGTATTAAGGAATAAAATACGAGGTTTATTGCTTAACCATTAAACTTTGTAGATAAGACATCGCCAAATCATTTGAATGCTATCGTGATTATGTATGGGTATGAGGTGAGGATTTCATCCTAGGGAACAATGTTTACATGTGTTATAAGGAAGTAAGTTCATAAACTTGTTTGTGTACCGAAAAGGAAATTTCCAGATTTTATTTGTTTTGTTATTCATTGCATATCTTATGAACAACCAATATGTGTGATAGAGTATAACCGCTCACAACTTGTTGTGTTCTTGGTAGAACTATTCACAAAGGCCTGACTTATGTATTGGTATAACTTTTATTAGTAAAACCGATCTTAAGTAATTACCCGTGGTATGATCGGATTTTGTATGTCTGATCAATTAAAAGGAAAGGGTAACAGATCCTTGTAAGAGGTGCAGTACATCAAAGGGAACCGATCCTTGTATGGGCTGCAGCAAGGTTTATAGCAGAAAGGGGAACCGATCCTATGGACATGTGCAACACGTTTTTAGGCAAAGGGGAACCGATCCTATGAACATGTGCAACACATATAAGTTAGATACCATATATATGTGGGGAACCGATCCTAGTACCTAGTCAACCGAATTTTTGGAAATCTAGTGTGACTATGCACAATACTCACATGGAGATAGAACCGAAACTTGTTTTGGTAGAACCGTTAAACTCATGATTGTGATTGAATGTTGGTTTAATCAATCACATAGTTCTTGAAAGTCAGATGAACCAATTATAAACTTGTTTGGAAGTTTGGCAAATCGGTTTCAAGGTTGTAAGTGTGAAAGAGAACTTACAAAGATAAGATGTCGACAAACTTTGAACACGTGTTGTGAATGTTTATTTCTTTAATTGTTCAAAGATATTCCTTAACGGCTAAGGGAAGAGAATCCCAGGATCGAAACATAAGTAAGTTAAGAATCTTTTAATTAAGATTATTAATTTCATTTTGTAGGGAAATTACATAATTAGTAATGTGCATTTACTAATTAGATATCCCGAGAGATGTCGATCGTTATTTATGGACAGAGCATTTCCAGGAATTATGAAAAGTGAATCTTTGCTTTAATGAATATCTTAAGAATATTTTCGGTTTTGGAAATTCCTTGGTGTCCAAACTTCCTTGTCTATAAATACTCGAAGTTTGCCTTTCTAGCAAACTAATCCTTCGTAACAACAGATTTACTCTTTTGTTGTTGTTACTGGTGTAGCCGCCTATTCGGAGAGGAGAGTAACCAAATTAAGCGAAGTCTCTTACGACCGCTCAGTTTAAAGTCTTCTTTGGGATTGAGAAGCTCTAGCATGTACCGTTGGTGGGAAACTAGATAATTGCGGTTTATCTTTTGTTTTCGAATAATTTGATTGACTAACGGTGGTTGAAATATAATTGCACCTAGTTTGTTTATTCTTGAGAATCTTCTCTTCTGATATAAGATTCACTCAAACTAGTTCAGAGTTTCGACTGGGATCTTTTGACTGTTGTTAGTTCTAAAGACGATCTTGTGATAATCCATTGCTAACAGACTATGTTCTGTGCGTGATTGATCACAAGAGATTCAAGTGATTGTGTGCAGGTTTTTATTGAAGATTTAAGAAGATTTGAAGACAAAGAAGATATTAAAGATATGACTTGGGTTTTATAATCTTTGGTGTGCACAATACTTGTTTCGGTAAAAGAGGATCCAATTAATAATCGGTTTATCCTTGTGGTAGATTGGATTGATTAATTGAGTAGATCGGCATCAACACGATTCTTCGGATTAAAGGTGTTGTTGGCTTAATCTTAAACGATTACCTTTGGGTGATTGAATATAAGATAGATCTAAGGACCTGACGAAGGATTTTATGTTGAGATAAACGGAAGATCCTTTGTCCGACTTATATCACTTGGTTGAATAGAGTTGATACCAAACATATTTGTTGTTCCTTTACTGTTTGGAATACGAACCAAAGGAATTGTTCCAAGTACGTGACTTATTATAAGTTGGAGGCGTGGAAATACGGAAGGAACTAGGTGAACTATAGTTACTTGGTCTCAACTATACGAAGTTAGTGTAATTTTGTGTAGCGGCTTAATCCTGAGAGTATTCATTTCTGGACTAGGTCCCGGGGTTTTTCTGCATTTTCGGTTTTCTCGTTAACAAAATCTTGCTGTGTCTTTTACTTTTATATTCCGCATTATAATTGTTTTATTATAATTAAAGTAAATTACACAAATGTTAATTCCTATTTACTTGATAAGCAATCCTATTGTGTTTGGTTAAATCCGAACATTTGTATCAAGTAAACATATTTTGTTGTTGTATTGTCTCGATCTCGTATCCATAGACGATCACACGAAGTGTGAACCTATTAGTTGTATTATTTCGACTCAGTCCATAAACAATCACTTTCGGAGAAAGGACTTATAGGTAGGAAATTTTTTAGCTTGAGGTATATTTGGGTACCTTCGCCTTTTCACTTCTAACTATTCCCCGATGACGGGATAAGTTTATGGCTTCCTCAATACCCGCCTAATAAAGGGTGGATACATAGTCGGGGTTGGAGGAGATGTAAGATGCCTAGTGTGTCCATATGGTGGGCGTTACAGCAGTGGTACGAATCTCTATGGAATGAAGACTATAATCGCCAAGGTGAATAACCATGCGCGGAACTTTTTTTGAATGAAAAGGTGGTTGGCTCTTTGATCTCGGGGTACATAAGCCATCCGGGTGCAGGGGGTAAGGCAATACAGAAGGGTTAAGAGGACGGGGAATGAGAATATCATCCGTAGGAGGGACACCTCGACCATTGCGAAGAACCCTCAATTTTAACGCGCGCTTCAAGGAAGCGCTCTGTAAGATATCCTCGAACGTATAGGACGCGCCATCTGTAGGTGGAGGCAATTGTAACACTTCTTGACCTACGTGCTCGACTTCGTCCATTTCTGTATCCACTTCTTCCCCAGATTCCTCTTCTTCAGACAAACTACTACTAGAAGAATTTCTTGACATGGCACGTGTGCGATGGATTCAAAACAAGGAAGGAAAAAACAGTAGAGCGAATGAAAAACGAAAAAAGGATTTGACATATATATATATATGCGATCTCGGGATAAGGACCTGGCAGTTATAAAAGGTGAAGTAACTGAAAGAAACTGAAAAGGTTTCTGACACGTCGTGGAGAAGCCAACCGTCGCAGTGGACGTGGGGTTGATAAGGGGAGTCTCCTTTTGTCTCTAAGGGGCGTACAGATGGAAGTCAATTGACTATCGGATTATTTGAAAATTAACCTAATAATCAGGAGACTAATGTTGATACATGAAAATAGTTTCCCCTTAGCAGGGCTACGGAGCCCCTAAATAGAGGATAAACTCATCTTGAAACATAGGGGACTGAAGCCCGAGCTCAATAGGATATATCCATAAAGTAGAAAGGATAAGGAAAGGATTAATAGAGAAGTAAAAGGTCACATTAGGATGAATGACAATAGTTGTAAATAACGGAATTCTCAAGACATGTTGCATGATGTCATGAGAAGAAGGGTTTTGGGAAAAGCCTATAAAAGGAAGGACATAGTACAATAGAAACCAAGCTCTCTCTCATACTATTGTAGGAAGGTGTTATCATTGTTGTGATTAGGACGTATAATACCAATATCATCTTTACCTTTCAACAACTTATGCTTTGTTTGAGCGTGAAGAGTTCTCTTTGGAGAGGCGGGTAGATACTTTCCATGAAACCTATTATAGGGGCTCCAAACATATGGTTTTAAGGGCTCCTATAGATCCAAATGTCCTAAAATGTAGATGAGAGGGGGCCTATACTACAATAAAAATACAAAAATACCCTTTGACAATTAACATATTTCCTAACCTAAACCTAATTAAAATCAAAAACTAAAACTAAATCTAATTACCCAAAACTCAACCTAATAAACAAATAAAAAATTGTCTCTCTTTCTCACTTCTTTTCTTCTTTTCTCCTCCTCCTCTCTTCTTCTCCTCCATCACCTCTTTTTTCATTTTTTATTTTTCAACAACGATTATCTTAGTCAATAATAATTTCAATCGAGCAAAAATTAAAACCCACCTTTTTCTTTTGTTTTTGATTACATGATTAGGCTAAATTTGATGAAAATAGGATTTAGAAATTAGGTTTAAAACTTAATAAGGTTGGATTTCCCAACCGTATTTGTTGTTTACAGTTAGGTTTCCTAAATAGCCGCATCTTCAAAAAAAAAAATCCAAAATTTTTTCTGGATGTGCTTACGGTTGGGAAAACATGAACTCCCAACCGTATTTATGGTTTACGGTTAGGGAACCCAATCGTATTTCAAAATTTCAATTTTTTTTTCTTCAGAATTTTCCAACTGTAAGTTACCCTGGATTTGTCTATGGTTACAAAATATGAACTCCCAATCGTATATCGCATCTACGGTTAGGTTTCCTATCGGTAAGTTTAGTTTTTCAGAAGAAAAAAATTTAAAAAAACGAAACTTTTTGATGTTTATTTAAGAAAAAAAACCCATGATGATTAAGTTTCGTACCCCGAGTTGGTTGGTAACCTAGCTACAAGCTGGGCACCAACTCCCTTTTGAATAGCAATACCTAATCTATGAAAAATAAAACTATCTAGCATCGTTATTAACTAGGAAATTCTTCAATCTCTTAAAAAACACAGAGTGTCTGCAGCAAGTTTACCCAAAGTAGAGAACGCTAGCACACCCGAATCATAACCGTGTGAAATGCACTGTTACAAATATTTATTTCGTTTGCGTGAAACGACATTCGAAATAGCTTGGCTAGGGATGAAGGCACGTGTACCCTCTCCCCTGAAAGGCGAGACACCTATGATATCCATATAAACATCCCGACCATTTTCCCAACTATGAACGAGAATATCTACAGGACACAAATCTCTATTGTCATCTGACAAAAACCCCAAAGTAACTTCCTTGCGCACAGGTACACCAGCCTTGTAACAAATGTCAATTCTGATATCAAAATAACTTTTTTATTTAGTTAATCAATCATTAGTTAGTTAACCAATTATTAACGCTAACTAGTCGATGATATTCTAGGTATTAGTAAAAGTATTAGGATAAGGATTTTATTGATTGCTATTTGATGACCCGATTTTATTATCTAATGAGCCTCAAAACCAGATGTTTGGAGCCCTACGATAGGTTCATATTTTAAAGGAACAAAGTTTAAACTATTTGATCGTGCTCTGGAGTGAACCGATAAATTTATTGGAAATGAATCCACGAAATAATAGTAAGTGACATTCCTATGGAAAAATAGTTAATTCCCTGGAAATGATTGCCGTTAACCACAGCCGTAAAGTTTAAAATTTTAAACTTTTTAAAATTTACTAAGTGAGAAGTAATTGTTTGATCAGAGATTGATGTTTAGTTTGAGTGTCCACCACAGAATTTGCTTTAGATGCTGAGTTGGTTCTCCGATTTCTATAATGTTATGATTACATTAGAGTACCTTCAAAATTGTTGAGCAAAAAATTAGCCATTTGTTGACTCCTACAGGTAAAACAAAAGAGAGAAACACCCCTCGCGCACAGCTGAAGGGCTTCCATGACTGCACAACAAAGAAAAAGCCCAACAGTTTCTGTCAGAAGCACCAAAGATTATCCCTTACTGAGATGATAAGATTGTGCGGAAGGCTCTTGCCTATATACACCCTTCTTCTAGAAAAATAATATCAACACTTCGGGATACAACAGAAAGTTAGATGACATAGACAAACTTGTAGGTTTAATTGAAATTGCAGGTGGAGAAAAGAAAGAAACCGGGACCAAAGAAGTCGAGAACTGTATTAAAATGTTTTACAAAGATATCTCATGAACTAGCTATCTGTATTTCATACTTCCTCATGACTGGAGTTGTTTTTTCATACCAAGACGAATTTGTTCCTGCACTAGTCGAATAACTACCCAGAACGGTAGTATCTCCAGCTACATTTTCGTTGCCTAATCCATAAAGATATCTAAATGGATTCGGTGGAGGTAGAATTTCAACACCACCTTCCAACATCTTCACTACAGTACTCATCGAAGGTCTTGAACCAGGAGAATCTTGCACACACCACAATGCTACCATGAACATCCTGTGCACCTTCTCTTTATCCTTCTCTTCAATCCCAGTAATCTCCATTGTTATTAAATTTTTCAATCCATCTTTCTCAAACTCTTCCCAAGCCTTCTTTGGAAACCAATCTAAAGTATCATCTGTATCCATGTTGGTATTCGTGTTCCTACGCCGCGTTGCTATCTCAAATAGTAACATCCCAAAACTATAAACATCACATTTATGTGTAACTGGATAACCAGGCATAAGAAACTCCGGTGCGGAATAACCTGGTGTTCCTCTATACCCTGAGCAGGATACATGAGTGATATCTCTGTCACAAAGCTTCGCAAGCCCAAAATCTGCAACTTTCGGGGAGAAGTTTGAGTCGAGAAGAACGTTCCCAGGCTTTATGTCGTAGTGAATTATCCTATGCTGACACTCTTCATGCAGGTAGGCGAGCCCTTTCGCGGTACCAAGAGCGATTTCTTGTAGCTGTTCCACCTCGATTTGTGGTGTTTTAGTACTAAACAAGAACTTGTCTAGGGAGTTATTTTCCATGTATTCATATACTAATGCACTCATTAAATTATCAAAACAAAATCCATATAATCTAACAAGATTTATATGGTGAGTTTTACCTATACTTCCTACCTCCGCCATGAATTGTTCTTCAACTTTCTTATTGTTTGAGTTTCTATTCAGAACTTTCACTGCAATTCTTATTCCATTAGGAAATTGTCCTTCATAAACGACCCCGAAGCCGCCAGATCCCAATCTTGTCGAGTAGTTATTCGTAAAACTATAAAGTTCTTGTGCAGTGAATCTGACGATTTTCTCTTTAGCAATTTCGTGTAAGAATCTCTCCATTGTTGGTGCATCTGACTTCCAGACTTGAACCAAGACGCCAGGTGGTGCTGTTATTATGGATCCACTACCAGCTTGCAGATCCTCTATCGTCTTCTGCATACACTAATAGGAGACGTTATTGCTCTATACTAGTGGTCAATCCATCTAGGAGCCGTCCAATCATTCTCGATTCTATATAGAAGTGTATATTGGAATTGCTCAATATTGTTGACGAAATATGCAAAATATTGAAAGCTCAGCTGAGGAGATTTAATGATTGCATATTTATGCGTGCTCTGAAGAGGCTAAACACTCATTCAGAGATCATCGTGACATGAGATTTCATTTCTAAATTATAAAATATAAATTTCACATATTCGTCTGAAGCTAGGTCAGAAATATACAAAATTATGATTTTACAATTTTAGCCTCTGTCAAAAATCCACCATCAACAGGTATATATGTTGGTTGTAATTTTAAAGTGAATTTTTTGGTATGTGGACATGGATGGGTATAATGAAGTATCTACAATCACATTTCCTTCCATAGAGGAGTGAATGTTATTCAGAATATGGTCATTCATATTGTGCACTCTATTGTAGGAGCAAAGATGATGTTTAATACAATGATAGGTGTGACTAGCACTTGGCTGAATGTTCTTAAAGATAAAGTCACATCTACCCTTCCAGATGAACCAACAAGCAGTTGCCAGGATATTACTTCTTGGGAGATTAGAGATTGCTCTGTGTCAAACCAAGAGTTGTGCCAGTCATTGAAGTTTGTGGTGAAATCAAAGCTTCCATGATGTGGACAAAGGAGATGGTTCCAGACTGCAACTGCAGCTGGGCAATTAAGAATACATGACTCATAGTTTCTTCCCCACTGTTGCAGAGCTTGCATAAGGGATCAATGTAGTGAAGGATGCTAGCTGTTTTTGCGTTAGTGGGAAGGATGCCATGTGCACATTTCCAGATAAAAATCTTTATCACATGAACAATAATCAAGTACCAAATAGTCAACCAGTGGTTATTTTGGATATCAGTACCATAAAGGGTATCCATTTTGGCTCTGTAAAGGGACTGAACAGAAGTTTCCAAAGTCAATTGGTTTCCATTGGATTTTGTCTTCTTTCCAGGATGAGTTGCAGTGGTTTTTATTGCTTGAGCTTCGGTAGGGTTGAACAAAGTTTGTATGAATGGAATGTTATAGTCACCATTATCCATAAGGAGGTGTTCCACCAGATGGAGATTGGTGAGGCAATTAACATGTTTGGTCAGATAATTATTGATGGACTCCGTCCAAGTGTCAGCCCAAATGTTGATCTTTTTTCCATCTCCAAATCTTCGATGGATGTGATCTTGGATGTTGTTGATGCCTTCCAAAATTCTTTTCCAGATCCCAGAGTCTTCATCTTTGGCTTTAGTATCCATATTAAGAACATTTCTTCCCAAAAGATACTTGACATCCGTAAGTTTATACCAGAGGGAATCTTTATCAGTTTTAAGTCTCCATCATATCTTGGTGATCATAGCACTATTAAAGTGTTCCATGTTGATAAATCCAAGGCCACCCAATTCTTTTGGTTTGCATACAGATGACCAAGATTTTGGGTAATAGCCTTTTGGGCAATCAATATCCTTACCCCATAAGAAATACCTTAGGATCTTGTTTAGGTTGTGACAGGTTTGTTTAGGGAGTTTGAAGCACTTCATTGATATATACTAATGGAGGAGGTTTCAAAGATGATGAGGACTTGTCTTCATGCAGGGTTTAGGAAACCATTCATCCAACTACTCAATCTTGACCTGAGTTTATCTACACAAGGTTTGAAAGAAAGAATTTTGTTTCTACGGCTGAAGAGGGGTGAGCCTAAGTATTTATAATTTAAGTGGAGGACTTGAACTCCCACATTGGTGTTGATTTGGTTGCATATGATATCATCAGCATTGTTGCTAAAGAAGACTCCTGATTTGTTGAAGTTGATCAGATGACCAGAGGTGGCACTGAAGATTTTTAAGTATGTCCATGAGATTCTGGCTTTCAACTTTTTTAGCTTTACAGAAGATCATACAATCATCATCAAACAAGAAGTGGTTGATGGAGGGATCTCCTCTGCAAATTTCAATGTCAGAGATTAGGCCCATGTCTTATGAGTGTGTGAGGGTCCTTGATAGGGCTTTCAAAAAGTGGGGGTCTAACAACCACACCTAATATTTCATTCGGAAATATGTATGGACTAAATCCAATATAAATCCAAGAGAATCAACTAGACAGTCAGACTCAATCAAGGAAATATATCCAAGAGTTATATCTCAATTTCTCAATATAATCTGCAATTGAACAGATAAAGATCTGTGATCCTGATTGATATGAGAAATAACTTGAACGGTACCAAATACCAATGCTCAAGTGTCAAAATCAATTTCAATCAACAACCAAAGGTCAGATTTACTAATTGATTGAACTATGCACAACCTGTGATATTTCAATTATATAAAAAAAATAGGCATATTTTGACTTTGGGTCCCATAAAATGGTATACCTTTGCATTTGGAGCCTAACTTTGTCCAGCTTTGAGTTTGGGTCCCGGTCAAAGGTTGACTATTCTTGACCATCCAACAATCAGTTAAATATGGGTTATTTTAACAAAAATATTACTTTTTATTTATTTACTAACTCTACCAAGTTATCCAAGACAGTGAAATGACTAACGAAAACGTTTTATTTTTTGTTAAAATATCTCATATTTAACTGATTGTTGGATGGTCAAGAATAGTCAATCTTTGACCGGGACCCAAACTCAAAGCTGGACAAAGTTAGGTTCCAAATGCAAAGGTATATCATTTTATGGGACCCAAAATCAAAATGTCCCAAAAAAATATAATGCAGAAAAGAAATAACACAGACACCAGAAATTTTGTTAACGATGAAACCTAAAATGCATAAAAACCCCGGGACCTAGTCCAGATTTGAACACCACATTGTATTAAGCCGCTACAGACACTAGCCTACTACAAGTTAACTTCGAAATGGAATGTAGTTGAGCCTTATCCAAGTCTCGCATCGATTAAGGTACAGTCGCATTCCTTACGCCTCTGAATACCAACAGGACTCTACACACTTGATTCCCTTAGCTGATCTCACCCACAACTAAGAGTTTCTACGACCCAAAGTCGAAGACTTTATAAACAAATCTTTGTCCCACAGAAAAGTCTATTCTGATAGATAAATCTGTCTCCCACATAAATACCTACAAAGTTTTTGTTCCGTCTTTTAATAAATCAAGGTGAACAAGAATCAATTGATAATCCGATCTTATAATCCCGAAGAACATCCTAGAAATATCAATAACCTCACAATAACTTAACTTTATGGTAGTAGAACAAGCTATTGTGGAATCACAAAGAATGAGCCGAAGAGCTTTGTGATTACTTTTTATATCTTACCTATCGGAGATAAATCTCGAGCCAATCTTAGAGAAGATAGCACTCAATACGATAGAACAAGTAAGATCAGAACACGCAACTTCAGAGAAAATAGTTGGGTCTAGCTTCAGAATCCCAATGAAGTCTTCTAGTCGTTAACCTATAATGCTTTTAGGAAAAACCTAGGTTAAATGAGAATCGACTCTAGTACGCAACTAGTATCACACAGAAGGTGTGGGGATTAGGTTTTCCAGTTTCTAGAGTACTCCCTTATATAGTCTTTTAAATCATGGTTTGCATTCTAAGTCTTAGTAACAAAGCAATCAATATTCACCTTTAGATGAAAACCTGATTTAAGATTCAAGCTAAGTTTGCTTAAAACCAATGCAATATCTCTCTACCGTTAGATGGTCTTAGCTTGTTACACACAAACGAAATATACCTTCATTTAGATATGGGTAACCGTTCCTAAACATGTATATTGAGTTGGCTCAACAATAGTTAACCGAAGTTAGCCATATGAACACTTTTGTATTAACCACATTCATCTAACACTTCTAGATCAAATGATAATCAAATGAATATAATTGTACTACTCATAGAGTTGTTCAACTGTTTATACTTTCATAAAGTATACAAGAAACAATTGAAGCAAAATCGGATTTGATTCAAGAGAATCAATTCATGAACATTTAGCCACGGTTTGCAAAGATTGCATTCCTTAATATATAAATGTATTTGTTTATGAGTATGAAATCATACTTAACCGATTTTAGAACTTAACCAACTAAGTTTGCAAACAGGTATGCAAACTTAAGTTTCGGACTTTTGGTCTTGTCTGACAGTTCACAAACGTGTACGCACTGTCGTCCCATACCTCAACTCAGGTAAAACTGTTCGCATACTGGTATGCAGACTTGGTTCCCGTACTTTGACAGTTATAACTGTTCGCATACTGGTATGCAAACTTAGTCCCGGACCTGAATCATACCACAACAGCTATCTCACACAAACTATTAGCTTATAAGTAATTTTCAAGTGATCGAATGATCAATACGAAACACTCTGAGTCGACATCAAATGACTCTCTCACACAAATCATGTAAGATGTTTCAAGGAAATTTTCATATGATCATCTTTTGACTCATTATTTAGTTTCCAACAAATAAATTTTTTCCAACTAAAATCGTCAAGAATATTGATGAACGTAGCTAAAACAAAAAAATTTCCTACACATATTTCGAGAAATAGATATGCGAGATAAACTCGGCTCGAAATATCAAATGTGTATAATGTAAAAGTATGTATAGATATACGGCTTAGTCTCATTAGGAGATAGAATAGAATAGACTTATGAGTGATACATAAGTTTTAGTCTCAACATACCTTTTGTTAATGAAGTTCCTCCAAGCTCTCCTCAATAGATCTTCGTCTTCAATCGGTGAACATCGTGAAGTCTAAGGCTCAACTACACATTCTATCCTAATCCGAGGCATAGCTATAAGTAGACTAGAAATCAAGACTTATAGTTTTGATCATCTAAACTTGACAAACAAGCTTGAGATATCAACGCTTGCGAGTTCGACCGACAAGTACTCTAACAATCTCCCCCTTTATCAATTTTACTGACAAAACTATCAATACATATGGATTAAAAAATAAATAAACTTTGTAGCTTGTCATCCAACATGCTTGATTTCATTGGTTCTTCAACATTCCTTGAATTCTTCGTCACTTCAAATACTCCAGCGATTCTGAACGTGTTCAACTCAGCAGCATTGTTGTTGAAGATCCATAGCCATAACAATAAGAAAACAGTTGTTCTCAATTATTGTTATACAATGTCATAGTATTATTACCCAGCATCAATGTCCAACTGTATCACAACTTAATACTATGGTGATATGTACCACTCCCCCTTAGTCAATACTTCATCATACAATGAAAACCACTCCCCCTTACATAATGATTCGGAAACCATATGTATGTAATGTGAACTACAAAATAATTCTCCCCCTTTTTGTCAATATAAATTGGAAAAGGTACGAAAACTACGGGATCATAATGAAATTCTCAAAAAGATAATTCATGACTAAAAGAGAATATATCAACTTTGTTTCGATGATTTCACATAGTCTAAACTTAGTGTATTCATCAAGGAGTTTATAAAGATACAAGATAATTCCTACAATATTCCTCAGCCACACTCCCTGCAAAGATTTGGAAATTAAGCATAAGTTCAATTAAGAACTCTCCCCCATATAATGTCATTCCCGAAAGAATAACAAGAGAGACCTTACTTTTACGAGAAAATAAGGATTTCTTTTGACATTAACAAATCACATGAAACATGAATTTGTATCCAAAAAACTCGAATAAATTAACCACAAGAAGACTTTAATGATTAATTTAATCGGAAATGCTCAACATAAGAGAAATTACAGAGCCATACATTACTGTCACACAAAAGTGGATCAGGGAAAGATGAATACTGCGGAATATTCAAAAGTTCATTCCATCTTTTATCAATATTTGTATAAATATATAATAGACTTAACTTTTGACATATATGGGACAATCATAGTTCACGTACGTAAACACCCATATCCCATTAAAAAATTGCAACATACAAAACCATAAAGATTAATACTGCAAAATCATCTTCCAAATAACTTAGAATTTAAATAAATGAATCTAAAACATTGCAAGATGAAAATTGTTGGCAGTAGCTATGTGTAATCACAATATTTATTATTCCAAACCCTAGTTATCCTTCTTAAAACACAAATAAGAAGTTTCCTAGACATTAAAATTCTTGAAAAATTCTTTATCGTCCACGAACTCCATGTCGTCAACAGATATTGGAACATAAGCTTCATGAAGAAAGGAGTCAATCCCAACAAACCTTCTAGACTGATGTTGAACCAGGGACTTCTGAATTTCATGAGTTCTTAAAACAATAGCCTTTATTTACTGAATCTACATCCTTGTTTCCTCCAACTCTTCAAGAACACCAGAAAACTTCTGAAGATTTGAGGGGTTATCCCTTGGTTTCTTCATAATCTTGTTTTTTTCTCTTCAAAGTTGTAAAGGAATGAGATTTATCTTTTTCCTTCATGATTGGTGGCTTAACAATCATATTAACATCTTTTTCATCAGAAGATATGATGCTTGGAGTCTCCATTAAGATATGGAATTGTGAAGAAAACTCACAAAAACAAACTCCACAAGCACTCGTTTGATAAAAAGGAGTTTTAGAGAAGGAAAAAGGAGTGTAGGGTTATAGAACCTATAAACAGGGTAAGTTGGATTCACTTACGACTAACTCATAACCCTAAAAAGGTATATTTTTTGATTTAACCCTCTTCTAACAAACAAAACAGGGAAAACCTTTTCAATATCAATTTTGAAAAGATCAACAGAATTCCTGAAAACAAAAAGGAAAAATAATAAAAAAAAAATTATTTTCCTAAAACCCAATTGTACATAAATCTTGTCTTTTTTTAAATTCAGGCACATGAGACAAGATGCACCTTCAACACAATTAATTTGTCCACCATACGATCCTTGTACGGAATTCTTAACACACTTTTTTATAGATTGTTTAGACCTTGTTCTTTTCTGTAGAGGTCTGTCTTTTTATTTAGAAATTAAGTTCTTCGGACATGAGTTGAATTTACATACCTCAGATGAATTCGACTTCTGAACAAATTTGAACTTGTTTTCTAATCGATTTTCTCTCTTTTGAAGTTTGTTGACGTATTTTATTTAATGTTTGTACTTTAAACAATTAGAGAGTTCATGACTCTTAAAATTACAATAAGAACATGACAATGTGGACGACGGTTCAGACACCATAGCTGAGCATGCTGCTAAACAAATTGAGGTACCTGAAACATGTGAGATAAAATTTTCAGTAGACATGGAAAATTTATCCTCCAAAGTGGTTGAAGAAGTTTCTCCAGGAAGAATATCAAGATTGATGTATGTATTGCTACAATTATCAAAATTAATATTTTCATCAAGGAGTGCAACACTTGACTTTTCATCTTCATTTGAATAATAGTGATCAGACATTTCATCAAGAGTTGCAGCAAGACCTTTGTTCCATATGTATTTTCTACGATTTGGACACTCATTAGAAAAATGACCAAAACCTTTACACTTGAAGCACTGTGGCATATCTTCATCATCAGTATAGAAGGTGTCCCTGTTTTTTAGGAGGGGCACGGTCATGAGGTTTGACTGATGACATGGGTTTATCTCTGATGAACCGTTTACTTCTCTTCAAAAGAAGATCTCTAAACTGTCTTGCGATCAACAAAACTGATTTTTCAAGATCTTCATCTGATGAATCAGTCTCAGTAGGATCAACTACAGAGTTTCCAATACTTTTACTTTTGTCAAGTAATTTAGTGTTATTTTGTGCTTTGAAAGTAATATCCTTTCCATATTTTGATGTATGCTCATGATCAAGGATCTTTAACATCCAAACAAGAGTATTTCTGGAAAGTATATCAAGGTTATTTCCTTCAGCGATGGTATGTTTCTTAGAATAGTAACTAGCTTGCAATCTGAGAATTTTCATCACTTCAGGAATAGTCTTACCTAATGCAAAAGATGCATTAAAAATTTCAAACACTTTGTGATTAAATATCATCAAATGAATCTTAATCATCCATACGAAGGTTTTCCCAAAAATAATTTAGGTTTTGAAGCCTAGCTTCCTTTTCAGAGGTATTCCCTTCAAATACGATTTCTAAGATATCCCAAGCATCTTTAGATCGAGTGCACGTAGTCACATGGTGCTGAAGATCTGGGGTACTAGCATGTGAAAAAACGGGAGGACAACAACCACACCCAATATTTAGATTAGCAATCTATATGGACTAACTCCAATATACTTTCAAGAGAATCTACCAGACTCAATCTTAATAAAGTATATCAAAGAGTTATAACATCTCTATTTCACAATGTAAGCAGCAAATCGAACAGATATAAATCCGTGAGCCTGATTATTATGTGAAATAACTTGAACGGTACCAAAGACCAATGTTCAAGTGTCAATCAATGTAAATCAACAACCAAAGGTCGGATATTCTAATTGATTGAACTGCGCACAACCTATGATATTTCAATTATATAACAAAATATAATGCGGAAAAGAAATAACACAGACACCAGAATTTTGTTAGCGAGGAAACCCCAAACGCAGAAAAACCCCGGGACCTAGTCCAGATTGAACACACACTGTATTAAGCCTCTACATACACTAGCCTACTACAAACTAATTTCGGTCTGGAGTGTAGTTGAACCCCAATCAATCTCACACTGATCCAAGGTACAGTTGCTCTCCTTACGTCTCTGATCCCAGCAGAATACTACGCACTTGATTCCCTTAGGTGATCTCACCCACAACTAAGAGTTGCTACGACCCAAAGTCGAAAACTTTAATAAACAAATCTGTATCACACAGAAAAATCTACGGTAATAGATAAATCTGTCTCCCACAGAAATACCTACAAGTTTTGTTCCGTCTTTTGATATATAAAGGTGAACATGGACCAATTGATAACCCGGACTTATATTCCCGAAGAACATGCTAGAATTATCAATCACCTCACAATAATCTTAATCGACGCGATGAAATAAAATATTGTGGAATAACAAACGATGAGACGAAGATGTTTGTGACTACTTTTATATCTTGCCTATCGGAGATATTAATCTCAAGCCAATCTTTGCGATTGTACTTGTACGATAGAATACGCAAGATCAGATCACACAACTACGAGAAAGTAGTATCGGTCTGGCTTCACAATCCCAATGAAGTCTTTAAGTCGTTAACCTGGTGTTGATGGTGGTTTTTAGCTTAGGTTTAAAATCATAAAACCTTGCATCTGATGTGACGTCACTCTGTAAGGAAACGGAGCCATGAGTGTTAACCTCTCCGCTGACATAATTATTGAGTCATTCAATATATTTACATGAAATTTATCCAGACTGGCGCATGTAGCAACCATCCCAGATATTCTGTAAATTTCAGCGCCTTGCCCATATTCACTTAATATAAGTTTCTTTGAATGCTTTCTATGCTATGTTCCCCGGCTGAACCCTTAACGTTGATATGGCATGAAAATTTGTGTTCACTCGCAGCAGAGTAGCACAAATTTCCAAATATCAAAGATAAGGTCTTTTCATAAGGTATTCAATCAGAAAGCATGTTTCTCTATTGCTATGAACTTAAAGAACTCTGTGTCAACATATAGAATTCAATCAATTACTTTTTTGCCTTGCGCAGTATACCAGACCTTGCTTGTCGAAAGTAAGCCTAGGCAAACTAGGTAATTAATCCGCCATGGATCAGTAGGTGTAAAACCTTTCCCAGAGTCAGAAAAAAGGGAGCCGCAACAACAAAGGAAGGCGTCGTTATGCCTTGTCGCCACTTTCCATTGGCCAGGCCCCATCCTAAAACCGTCCCTATTTCCCTCGACCAATCAGGTCGCTTTAAACCCGCCACACGCACGTAAGTTGTGGCTGGGCCCATGCTTGCCGGCCCCATCTCCCATCGACCAATCAGGTTGCTTTAAAGCCGTCACACTCACACTAGAAGTGTATCCACTCCCATGCTTGGCCGGCCCCTCTCCTTCCTACCGACCAATCGGGTCACTTTAAATGCGCCACAAGCACTAAAAGTGTGGTCGCGCCTTATGTTTGTCCGGCCCCTTTTCTTCGCCAATCAAGTCACTCTAAACTTGCCACCATACGTTAAAGGCCAAACGCACCATGTCGCGCCACCATACTAACTGGCAAGCCAAACGCGCCCTGCCACAAAAACATATTGATCGGCATGCCAACATGCCACTCTGCCGCAGTAACAAGCCAAACATGCCACTTCATGGCAACATGCCAAAAATAGCGCCCTATGTGCTAACCTACCTCTTGTTCGTGGCCAACGCCATGAAAAGCTTAAGATTAGGGTTTTCTGGTCAAAAGCACGCCTATGCATAGCCAAAGCCCTAATTTCCAGTCGTGGCACAAATTATGCCACTTCGACCCCACAACATGCCACGAGCCGTGTGGGACCCAGGAATCCCCAGGGTTGGCGTTATATCATAGCCACCCACGACAATCCCTACTCCTGTGGCCGTTTCCACACTATGGCCTTGCCATAACTCCTTTGGCATAGCTATGGCGCCATTTGCACGAAAGTATCGCCGCGGACGCATGCCACACGCACTAATTAGGGTTTCGACATGCCAAACCCTAATTTGGGCAATGTTTCCACGCCACATGTGGGTCCAACACCACGGCGCCAAACCTTGGCCATGCCGCCAAGCCCTAACTTTGGCCACAGAGCCAAATCTTGGCTTTGGACATGCTACAACGCAACTGGCATGCCGCTATGCCACGGATACTAGCATTAGGCCTGTCAATATATGTCCGATATCAGGAATCCATTTCCGAGTATTCGGGATCCTATAGGATTTTATCCATTTTATCGGATATCGGATACGAATATTTATCGGATATTTCTTCCTTAACCAATCAAAATCGGATTAGGCTCTATCCGTTTGGTTAATATTCGATAGAACATGGATTTATTTGTGGTTTACCTAACCATATTTGTGATTTATTTGTGATTTACCCTAATATCCGATATCCGATATGAAATGTTTGAAAATTTGAACTTAAATTTCAATTATTAACATGTTTTAAAGGGTTTTTAACATTTTTTTTCAGAACAGGATATTATCGGATAAATATCCGATAGCTTAGCTTATAGGAATCGATATCTGATTTTGATATCCTATAGGATATTATCGAATATCCGATAGTGCTTAACCTGTCGGATATCGTATTTCTAAATATCCGACGGATATTCTTCCATTGACAGGCCTAACTAGCATGCTTCTATGCCACGGCTACACCATTGGCATGCCGCTATACCATGGCTACTAGCATGCTGCTATGCCACGGTTACACCATTGGCATGCCGCTATGCCATGGCTACGCCACTGGCATGACACTAGCATGCCGCTATGCCATGGCTCCACCAGGCGCCACTATGCCAATGGCGCCACTTCGCTATACAACAAGATGCGGCCATAATCAACGACCATCTTTCCTCATGAGATGCAATCTCAGCCATCCAAGTTCTCCACCGAACTGACAAACTTGTGGCAAGTTTCAGGCAACCATCTGCCTAAATCTAATGGTCATGGCTACGCCAGGTTCCACTTGCACACCCGTGCCACTGGCATGCACAAGCCATGCCACATTGCCACTGGCGTATACCAAAATTCCACCATGCCATTATCAGGCGCCAACACAAGGTAGCCATAATCAACGGCTACCCTCCTTCATGAGATGTGATCTCAGCTATCGAAGTTCTTCACCGAACTGACAAACATGTGGCAAGTTTTAGGTGACCAGTCAAAACGAGCCTAATAGCATTACATGCTATTTTCCTGCGGTAAATACCTTGACTTTGACTTGCCACACATAGCGAATTGCTACATGTTTTCCACGAAAACACTCGAGACATCAAACATGTCACAAACCGGGGATGCTCATCAGGGTATTTTTCCGGCAGTTTACAGCGTGCGGCGTGCAATGTGCTCATTACAAGAAAGTGTCATGAAGCGGGACAATTAGTGGCGGTGAAAAGTAACGGTTTAAACAAATTTATTTCCTTCATCATGGAACCATAATGTCTGACGGTTACATAAATTCTCTTCATTCATCATGGAAGTATAACGTCTGATGGTTACACGTTACTCTTTTCTTCCACCACTCAATCGTTTCCACTTCCTATGAGACCAGGGTACGTTTCAATATGACTTGTATAAATAAACTTCACCTATTTTCATAAAAGAGCAAGTTTTGGTCGGCAACAGTACAGTATCTAGAAATCACCTAGTAGCTTTCCTTTTTGCTAGCCAGCTCTACTTTCAGATACCAGTCATAAACAACCACACCTTCAGAACCAACGATTCTGGACTCAACACTTTCTTTGTTTCCCTCTCTAAGACCAACCTTTCTCCTTCACTTTGTGATCGAAGCAAGCCTGGAAAGACTATTTCTTGGTTTAGGCCAGGATTGTCCAGATTGATCTCTCGAATCAAAAGTACTCCCGTGCAGTGCATTGTTAAGGGTCTAGACTCGTTTCTCATTCACACATCCAAAATTACCAAAATTAGCAGAAACGGTTTCCACCCACAAAAAAATTGCGACCACAGTGGGAGATTAATCTTTCGGTTACAAATTCAACTCTCAATTCCATCATCCTGCCAGTAAATGCAATGCTTTGAAGCGCGTCGTCTAAGGAAAGAAGGATTCAGGAGAATTACGTCTGGGGACTAGAGATTCTCCGCCTTACCGCGGATCGACATAAATACGTTCCACAGAAAATAAAGAATGACTGAGGACTTCTCGCGGCAACGAGGGCATCACATAAAGACTCGGATTTACTCCCTGAAGATTCAGTTTTGGTGGAAGACCCTAAAGCGAGTAAGTTTTGTCAGACAATGTTTACACGATTTATTGTTTGGGTTTTCACAGCTACAATGGAAATCGATAACCGTGTTATTCCCAAATTTCAACCCATATTTTCCGCTGTCATACAATATTCATTGTTTCATGACTCTCCTGGGATATTTGCGCTACTCGCAGTCATAATCAAAACAACGTTATTCTAAAATAATTCATTCTAAAGAATAATCCAAAACCGTCATATATAGCAATTATATATTGATCCAAAAAACCAGAAAATCAAACCATAAACTAGGCATTTTGTTTTCCTTTCAAAAAAAAGAAAAACCTAAGAAAAGGAAGTCAGAAGATATTCAATGGAAATCATTCAACAATGGTTCGTTCTTCTTGGAGAAAACATCCTTCGCGCTTTGAAGAGCCGCCTGTTTCAGCTTCAATTTCTGAGACAACCTTTCGACTTCTTCTTCCTGTTGGTTGATCACATCCGCAGAGGGACCTTCGGTCGCTTTAGCCTGCAACTTTTGGATATTGGAAAAACCTTCACAGAGCCAAGAGACATTGAACTCAAAGTCTACACATATATCCCGGTGAAACTCCCAGCTTGAGACTACATCTCCAGCAACAGTATGGCCAGTCACATTGCATGTGTCATGAATCGAAGATAAAGCTTCTTCCACGCGCTTGACCAGCGCAAATCGGATAATGATCTTTTTGGATGTGGAAATATGTCCATGCCTTTTCCATATCTTGGTATACAACGCCTCATACTTAACTGGTACACTGAAACCTCCAATCAGCACGTGATCTTCAAAAGGAGTCAAGAATTGAGGGACGAAAGCGACGCCTGCAGCCGAACCCGCAACCAACAAGGGTTCTTTGGTAACAATTGCACTAGCATCTACAGAAGCGTTATTCGCCGTTTGAAGCATAGCAACCTCTCAAGGACGATCAGCCTCCATCTCCAGATTACCAGCGGATACAACTTCCATGATTGGAGAAGAAGTTATATCTTCACTGTGATGATTCTCTCTCTCAGGTTTATCTCCAAGAATGTTTCCTTCCTGCAATGTTATAGATTGAGCATTTATTCCAAATAAACATCTCAAGAAAAAAAAACACGTGGAAAACTCACCAACTCGTCTGAGGGCTCACTTGAAGAAGACTCGTCACTACATTCAGAGGTGCTCTGCTCATTTCCGCCGTATCTTGAGCTTTCCTCCTTTCCAGATTCTTCCCTATCTTCAAGAGACTCAATTTCGCCGGCCCCTTCCTCAAGAGGCGCCATTTTCTGACCCTGGGCAAGTCTGGCGAAGACGTTAGAGTTATCGAGACCCTAAGTGAAAAGAAGAGCAGATGTTCAACAGCAAAAGGAAGAATTTATGCAATTCAACCAAACCAGTAAGAAGATCATACGTACTTGCATGTTGAAAGAACTAAAAGTCACAAGAGCTGTTGAACTCGATTGGAAGCCGCCTTCACAATTTTTCGACCTACGCTCCTTTTTCTAGGGACTGTTCATGTCTGGGCTAAGATATTTCCGCTTAACTGTGGGAATCTCCCTCAATAATGGGTGTTTCGCCAAGATCGCAGGGGAAGGCTTGCCACGAGGATCTTTCACCTCTTAGTTCACGAACCCGTGGATGGCAAGAAACTCATCCTGCCAAAATATGTTATATCTGGAGGTAGTCGCTGGATTTCGTTCTGAAAGCAGGAAAGGGATACTTTTAACCGGCGCAAGGACACTGGCATCAAGATCAGCTTACAGCAATTCTTCTGGAGCCGCCAATTGACGAAGAAATGGGACTCCTTGGTCAAAGCCCATATGCCGAGAAGCCCTGTCAATGTTATAAGGAACGACCTCATAAGATCCTCGGAAAAAAGATGGCACGTGTCCGGGAATGCAGCTTCGCATGAATATGATTTCTCCAACACTCATATTCTTTTCGGTAGAAAGCAAAGTCG
The DNA here is from genome assembly GCF_003573695.1 of Papaver somniferum. Taxonomy (NCBI): domain Eukaryota; kingdom Viridiplantae; phylum Streptophyta; class Magnoliopsida; order Ranunculales; family Papaveraceae; genus Papaver; species Papaver somniferum. The sequence continues at coordinate 195,128,287 of NC_039360.1, forward strand.
TGTTTGGGGGCAGAGGAAAAATTGTTCGCCTGAACTATGGATGCATGAACCGGAGTCCAGAGATGAAAGTTAACTGCGTACGCGTTGTCGAGAAAGTCAATGAGATTTGATCCAGCTTTCGGACGCCTATTCAACCAACGAAGTATCCTAGAGCCGCCATAGGATTCGGGAAATGAAGCCAGCGGGTTAGGAGCATAACTTTTGAAGTGCTCCCACAGCCACGCTTGGAGGAAAGCAACGTGGACGTACGAGTCTACTTTCATATAACCATTGGAAGCGTGCATGTATGCGGCCAGATGATCCATATGGGTGTACAAAGAGCCAAGAAATAAGCCACCAATGGGGGGAATGACACCTTTCGCCAATTTGATGGCAAATTTGATGAGTTCCTGTCTTATCTCCTTCTTGCCAGAGCCATCATCAAAAATGTCTCTGGATAGCCAGAGAGCCAAAAATGCCGCAACATGGAGCGTACTACTCAGCTCCTGATTTGACTCTGATTCACCCGGGAACCATTCAGACACCCACCAGTTATAGAAGCATTTCGTCTCATTTTCCTTCCGAACGAACCCTGCAGACTTCTTGACGAGGATGGTACGCATTTTTTCTTCTTCGTCAGACAAGATGATGTTAAGATTCCATGTTATTGTAAGATTCCATAAGATGGCTACACTTTCCAAAGAAATTGTCATTTCACCCCACCTACATATGGCCGTGTGAGTATCCGGACACCATCTGGAGATGAAAGTGATCAAGCCCGCAATGTCTTTCCTGATTCGAAGTGTAGCAGAAGCCATGACAGCATTGATGATTTGACAGATTGGCCTTCACGCAGTCTTGACTTATCATGAATTGCATCCATTTATCAAAAGACTGCAATGGACTTTGACAGATCTTGAAATCGATAGGAGAAGCGAGATACTCTTTTCTCTGAAGACAAAACCGCATTACGCGCCCTGGCCGAACCGATTGGACGTCTCCCTCATTTTCGAAACCGGTCTAAAGGATCGTGACATATTTGGGATGTGTCCTCCTAATTATGGAAGAAATTGTGAAGAACTCATCATCCATATTTGGTTTGGAGACGTTAGCATTTTTCGACGCAACGGTGAGACCGCTTTCAGGTGACATCCTAACAAAATCCTTTTATGCTGCTTAACTGCAATGGAGCAAAAAACGGAGAAAAGTCACTATGAGAAATCCGTGAATGAAAGCTTTGTCAAAATTGAGTACAAAAAAAATCCACGGAAAGTTTTCCTATGGAAACTTTGTTTAACCACAAGTCATAAACACGCGTGGCCAAGAGGATCACGCATAGCCAAAGGAGTGGAGACTGATGCTCTCTTCAACAAGCCATATTTTTCCGCGAAAAACATGCCCCTAGCCAAAACCGCGTCTTGCAGCAGGAAGCATGCTCTTGGCCAAAAGGAAGAGTGCATCCCACCACGGAAATTTTGCTCATGATCACAAAGGAAAAGGAAAACCCTAAAGCTAGGTTTTCATGGGAGAGGAGTTAACGGCATCCACCCGTCCGTGCGTGCCTACTTTGTATAATGATTGTTTTCGTTGTTACTAATACGGTGGCTAACATTACTGCGGTGCTACTGGAAAAGAAGAATCATTCATACTGAAGTATTTCTGCAAATTTATGGAAGATGTACCTATGGCTAGGGTTTACACCAATACATAAGAGCAAGCAAAAGAAGAAACGATTAAATACATACCTGGAATATGGTCACCTGCTTTGTTGCTACTTCTTTGCCGCTAACACCAAGGCGTGGAAACAAAACCAGTAATACGAGATGAAGAAGATAGGTAGCGCCTTTTATAGGCACAACCCTTTTGAAGTTCGAATAGAGAAAGGTTTCTCATTTAGGTTACACACGGAAAAAGGCAACCGGGCCCGCGCTGACAACGCTCCATGGCACCAACAGGACACGGCCAAGCCAAACCCAACAGTGCCACGACCAATCCAAGCCAAGCCAGCGCCACGCCCAAGCCAAACCAAAGACAACGCCAACAGCCCGCGTCCAACCCAATAGCCATCTCTGTCGTTCCGCATCCAAACCAGCAACACCACACCCGTGCCAAAGTCCGCGTACCAAGCAAGCCAGCACCAACACTCCATGTCATCATCCTCACTCGCTCCACAGCTAAAGCAGCGCCATCTTAACCGTGCAAGGCAGCACCATCTTCACCAACCAAAGCACCGTCATCTTAGCCGTGCAAAGTAGTGCCATCTTCACCAGCCAAGGTAGTGCCATCCCGGCCATTCAAAGCAGCGCCATATCCGCACTTCCGTAACTTAGATAGACGGCGCCATTCACCTTTCCACGGGCCAAGTTGCAGCGCCACCTCTGCCGATCAGTATCCAAAGTTGTAGCGCTGATGACAACCCCCCATGGCCGAGCCAAATTTATGCAAAGCCACCAATGCAAGGATTACATATTCTTCATTCCTCCTGAAAAAGGTTAGACAAATCCTCCTGATAATCTCTTCATGACTTGTCGTTTCGATTTTATCCTTGTATATCACCATCTCATGCTTACCCCGCAACAATGCCACTGTTACGTGCTAAGCAGTGGACTTAATGTTGATGGTGGTTTTTAGCTTAGGGTTAAAATCGTAAAACCTTGCATCTGATGTGACGTCACTCTGTAAGGAAACGGAGCCATGAGTGTTAACCTCTCCACTGACATACTTATTGAGCCATTCAATATACTTACATGAAATTTTTCCAGACTGGCACATGTAGCAACCATTCCAGATGTTCTGTAAATTTCGGCGCCTTGCCCATATTCACTTAATATAAGTTTATTTGAATGCTTTCTATGTTATGTTACCCGGCTGAACCCTTAATGTTGATATGGCATGACAATTTGTGTTCACTCGCAGCAGAGTAGCATAGATTTCCAAATATCAAGGATAAGGTATTTGCATAAGGTATTCAATCAGAAAGCATGCTGCTCTCTGGCTATGAACTTAAAGAACTCTGTGTCAACACATATAATTCAATCAATTACTTTTGTGCCTTGTGCAGTATACCGGACCTTGGTTGTCGAAAGTAAGCCTAGGCAAACTAGGTAATTAATCCGTCATGGATCAGTAGGTGCAAAACCTTGCCCAGAGTCAGAAACAGGGAGCCGCAGCAGGAAAGGAAGGCGTGTCCATGCCTTGGCGCCACTTGCCATTGGCCACCCCCCATCCTAAAACCGACCCTATTTCCCTTGACCAATCAGGTCGCTTTAAACCCGCCACAGGCACGTAAGTTGTGGCTGGGACCATGCTTGCTGGCCCCATCTCCCATCGACCAATCAGGTTGATCTAAAGCCATCACACTCACACCAGAAGTGTATCCACGCCCATGCTTGGACGACCCCTTTCCTTCCTACCGACCGATCGGATCACTTTAAATGCGCCACAAGCACTAAAGGTGTGGCCGCGCCTTATGTTTGGACGACCCATTTTCTTCGCCAATCAAGTCGCTCTAAACTTGCCACCATACGTTAAAGGCCAAACGCACCCTACCGCGCCACCATACTAACTGGAAAGCCAAACGCGCACTTCCACAAAAACATATTGATCGGCATGCCAACATGTCACTCTGCCGTAGTAACATGACAAACATGCCACTTCATGGCAACATGCCATAAATAGGGGCATATGTGCTAACCTACCTCATGATCGTGGCCAACGCCATGAAAAGCTTAAGATTAGGGTTTTCTGGTCAAAAGCACGCCTATGCATTAACCAAAGCCCTAATTTCTAGTCGTGGCACAAATTATGCCACTTCGACCCGACAACATGCCACGAGTCGTGTGGGACACAGTAAGCCCCAGGGTTGGCGCCATATCATATCCACCCACGGCAATCCCTACTCATGTGACCATTTCCATACTATGGCCTTGTCTTAACTCCTTTGGCATAGCTATGGCGCCATTTGCACGAAAGTATCGTCGCGGAGGCATGCCACACGCACTAATTAGGGTTTCGACATGCCAAACCCTAATTTGGGAAATGTTGCCACGTCGCATGTGGGTCCAACACCACGACGCCAAATCTTGGCCATGCCAACAAGCCCTAAATTTGGCCACAGAGCCAAATTTTGGCTTTGGACATGCTACAACGCAACTGGCATGCCGCTATGCCACGGCTACTGGCATGCTGCTATGCCACGGATACACTATTGGCATGTCTCTATGCCACGGCTACTATCATGATGTTATGCCACATCTACACCATTGGCATGCCGCTATGCCATGGATACGCCACTGGCATGCCACTAGCATGCCGCTATGTCATGGCTACACCAGACGCCACTATGCCAATGGCGCCACTTCGCTATACAACAAGATGCGGCCATAATAAATGGCCATCCTTCCTCGTGAGATGCAATCTCAGACATCCATGTTCGCCACCGAACTGACAGACTTGTGCGAAGTTTCAGGCGACCAGCTGCCTAAATCTAGTGGCCATGGCTACGCCAGGCGCCACTTGCACCACCGTGCCACTGGCATGCACGAGCCATGACACATTGCCACTGGCGTATACCAAAACGCCGCCGCGCCATTATCAGGCGCCAACACAAGGTAGCCATGATCAACAGCTGCCCTCCTTCATGAGATGCGATCTCAGATATCGAAGTTCGCCACCGAACTGACAAACCTGTGGCAAGTTTTAGGCGACCATCCAAAACGAGCCTAATAGCATTACATGCTATTTTCCTGCGGTAAGTACCTTGACTTTGAATTTCCACACGTAGAGAATCGCTACATGTTTTCCACGAAAACACTCGAGACATCAAACATGTCACAAACTGGGGGATGCTCATCAGGGTATTGGTCTGGCGGCTTACAGCGTGCGGCGTGCAATGCGCCCGTTACAAGAGAGTGTCATGAAGCGGGACAATTAGTGGCGGTGAAAAGTAACGGTGAAAACAAATTTATTTCTTTCATCATGGAAGCATAATGTCTGATGGTTACACAAATTCACTTCCTTCATCATGGAAGCATAACGTCTGATGGTTACACATTACTCTTTTCTTCCACCACTCAATTGTTTCCACTTCCTACAAGACCATGGTACGTTTCAATATGATTTGTATAAATAGGCTTCACCTATTTTCACAAAAGAACAAGTTTTGGTCAGCAACAATACAATATCTAGAAATCACCTGGTAGCTTTCCTTTTTGCTAGCCATCTCTACTGTCAGATACCAGTCATAAACAACCACACTTTCATAATCAACGATTCTGGTCTCCACATTTTTTCGTTTCCCTCCCTAAGATCAACCCTTCTCCTTCACTTTGTGACCAAAGCAAGCCTGGAACGGCCATTTCTTGGTTTAGGCCAGGATTGTACAGATTGATCTCGAATCAAAAGTACTCCCGTGCAGTGCATTGTTTAAGGTCTAGACTTGTTTCTCATTTACACACCCAAAATTACTAAAATCAGCAGAAACGGTTTTCACCCGCAAACACCTGGTTTTCAAGAAGAAACCTAAGGTTAAAGGAGAATCGACCCTATCTAATACAACTAATATCACACAGGAGGTCTGGGGATTAGGTTTCCTTGTTGCTAGAGTTTTCCCTTATATAGTCTTTCAAATCAGGGTTTGCAATCAATGTTAGATTGGTAACAAAGCATTCAATATTCACCGTTAGATGAAAACCTGATTAGATTCAAGCTAATATCTTTCAACCGTTAGATCGAAAACTTAGCTTGTTACACACAAATGGAATGCACGATTTTAGGTTTGTGTAACCGTATCCAAACATGTACATTTGTTGGTTCAACAATAGTTAACCAAATGGTTAGCCATATGAGCACTTTCATATCAACCATATTATTCTTCACCATAACTAGTTCAAATGACTCAAATGAACTAGTTAGAAAGTTGTTCAATTGCTTAGATCTTATAGAAGTATGCAAGACACAATCGAATCAAAAACGATTTGATTCACTCGAATCGATTCATGAACTTTATAGCCACGGTTTGCAAACTTGCATTCCTTAGTTTATATAAATATAAGTTCACAAATAATCGTCTTTAAGAATAACCAACTCAAGTACACGGACTAAGTTCGCGGACTTAAGTTCCCAGAAGGAGATCACAAACTCCAGCAGATTTTCTCGGGATGAGAACCTCCGCCAATTTGCAGACTGGGTTCGCGGACTGAGTTCACGGCTCTTGTTCTGGTTTTCCTGATCAATAAAGTACGCGTACTTTGGTTCAAGGAATAAGGACTTATACATATATGTGTTACCACATAATGCTTATATCCAAACATTGGTTATATATTTTAAACTCTAATTTCAATCATTGAAACAGTCTTAGAGGACGTTATATAGTTGTTATTCACAAACCGTTTTTCGTCAAGGCCATTTTCAAAGTGATTGAAACATAACATGACTTTCGTCACTAGGTAAAGATGAACTTGGCCAAAGCGAAAGCTTACCAACACATATTTAGAGAAATAGATAAGCGAGATAAACTCGGCTCGAAATAGCAAATGTGTATAATCAAAGTCTATATAGACAAACGACTTTTGTCTCAAGATAGGAGATAGAGTATATAGACTTTTGAGTGATAGATAAGTTAAAGTCTCTACATACCTTTTAGTCTATGAAGTTCCACCAGTTCCTTGAGTAGTTCTTCGTCTTGTATGATGATCGCCATGGAGTTCTTGAGCTCAAATACACTTTTATACTAGTACGATACTTAGCTATAGTAGACTAGAAATCAAGACTTATAGTTTTGATCACTAACATTGACAAACATGCTTGAGATAGCAACGCATGCGAGTTCGACCGAGCAGTGCTCTAACAGCATGTATGATAGAATTTAAGCTGTCAGAATTTTGCTTTGTAGCGAGAATCTCGTCAGGCTCATACCTAACAATATCCTTTGCAACAGTTACAACGTCTACTGTAATCATTGGAGGATTATAGCCATTAACAACATAAAACCCATGATTGAAAATCACGTGCTTGAAGAAAGGCACGCTTAGAAATTTTCCACCACAAGTAATTCGAGTCATCGAAGACTGGCGGTACGTTTATAGAGATAGCGCGCGCTTCTATCCATAAAACCAGATCGCTACAAACACAGACTTATGAGGTCTTAGCGTGTTTGCCTATTCTGATACCAATTGGAAAAGCGAGGGTATAACAACCACACCCCGTATTTCGTTCGGCAATCTGTATGGACTAACTCTAATATAAATTCAAGAGAATCAACTAGACAGTCAGACTCAATCAAGGAAATATATTCAAGAGTTATATCTCAATTTCTCAATACAATCTGCAATCGAATAAATAGAGATGTGAGCCTGATTGATATGAGAAATAACTTGACGGTACCAAAGACCAATGTTCAAGGGTCAATTAATTTCAATCAACAACCAATGGTCAGATTTACTGATTGATTAAAACTACGCACAACCTGTGATATTTCAATTATATAAACAAATATAATGCGGAAAATAAATAACACAGAAACCAGAAGTTTTGTTAACGAGGAAACCACAAATGCAGAAAAACCTCGGGACCTAGTCCAGATTTGAACACCATATTGTATTAAGCCGCTACAGACACTAGCCTACTACAAGTTAACTTCGGACTGGAATATAGTTGAGCCTGACCAAGTCTCACACCGATTAAGGTACAGTCGCGTTCCTTACGCCTCTGAATCCCAGCAGGACTCTACTCACTTGATTCCCTTAGTTGATCTCACCCACAACTGAGAGTTGTTACTATCCAAAGTCGCAGACTTTATAAACAAATATGTTTCCCATGGAAAAGTCTATTCTGATAAATAAATCTATCTCCCACAGAAATACCTATGCAGTTTTTGTTCTTTCTTTTGATAAATCAAGGTGAACAGGAACCAATTGATAATCCAGTCTTATATTCCCGAAGAACAATCTAGAATTATCAATCACCTCACAGTAACTTAATTATATGGTAGTAGAACAAGTTATTGTGGAATTATAAAGAATGAGACGAAGAGCTTTGTGATTAATTTTTATATCTTACCTATCAGAGATAAATCTCGAGCAAATCTTACAGAAGATAGTACTCAATACGATATAACAAGTAAGATCAGAACATGCAACGACAGAGAAAATAGTTGGGTCTGTCTTCAGAATCCCAATGAAGTCTTCAAGTCGTTAACATGTAATGGTTTTAGGAAAAACCTAGGTTAAAGGATAATCGACTCTAGTACGCAACTAGTATCACACAGAAGGTGTGGGGATTAGGTTTTCCAGTTGCCAGAGTTCTCCCTTATATAGTCTTTCAAAACAGGGTAAGTTAGCTTAGTAACAAAGCAATCAATATTCACCTTTAGATGAAAACCTGATTTAAGATTCAAGTTAATTTTTCTTAAAATCAAAGAAATATATTTCCAACATTAGATGGTCTTAGCTTGTTACACACAAATGAAATATACCTTCATTCAATTAGATATGGGTAACCGTACCTAAACGTGTATATTGAGTTGGCTCAACGATAGTTAACCGAAGTTAGCCATATAAACACTTTTGCATTATCCACATTCATCTAACACTTCCAGATCAAATAATAATCAAATGAATTTGATTGTGTTACTCATAGAGTTGTTCGATTTTTTATATTATCATAGAAGTATACAAGACACAATTGAAGCAAAATCGGATTTGATTCAAGAGAATCAATTCATGAACATTTAGCCACGATTTGCAAAGATTGCATTTCTTAATATATAAATGTATTTGTTCATGAGTATGAAATCATACTTAACCGATTTTAGAACTTAACCAACTAAGTCTGCAAACGGGTACGCAAACTTGAGTTCCGGAATTTTGGTCTTGTCCGACAGTTCGTAAACGGGTACGCATACTGTCATCCCGGACCTCAACTCTGGTAAAACGTTCGCATACTGGTATGCAAACTTGGTTCTCGGACTTTGACAGTTAAAACAGTTTGCATATTAGTATGCAAACTTGGTTCCCGGACCTGAATCATACTACAAGAGTTTATACAGTGTTATATCTAGACAATGGTTATTTGTTCTAAACTCCCATTTCAATCATTCAAACATCCTTAAAAGACGACAATATCTATATCACACAAACTATTAGCTTATAAGTAATTTTCAAGTGACCGAATGATCAATACGAAACATTCCGAGTCTACATCAAATGACTGTCTCACACAAATCATGTAAGATGTTTCAAGGCAATTTTCACATGATTATCTTTTGACTTATTATTTAATTTCCAACAAATAAATTGTTTCCATCTAAGCTCGTCAAGAATAATGATAAACATAGTTAAAGCAAAAAGTTTTCCAACACATATTTTGAGAAAGATATAAGCGAGTTAAACTCAGCTTGAAATATCAAATGTGCATAATGTAAAAGTTTATATAGTTATACGACTTAGTCTCATTAGGAGATAGAGTATAATAGACTTATGAGTGATAGATAAGTATTAGTCTCTACATACCTTTTGTTGATGAATTTCCTCTAAGCTCTCCTCAATAGATCTTCGTCTTTAATCGATGAACGCCGTGAATTCTAAAGCTCAACTACACATTTTATCCTAATGCGAGACATAGCTATAAGTAGACTAGAAATCAAGACTTATAATTTTGATCACCTAAACTTGACAAACAAGCTTGAGATAGCAACGCTTGCGAGTTCGACCGAGCGGTGCTCTAACAAGCTTCCATGCGGAAATGAAATAAATAAGGAGATAGATGGGTCACCTTGTACGATACCTTTATAGGGTCTGAAGAAAGTGTATGGGGAACCATTTATGAGAACAACTGAAGTGGTAGTAGATATGCATTGATGAACCTTTTGGCAACATTGATCATTGAAGCCGATCTTTTCGTGATTGCTAATAGGAAGTCCCAGTCAACCATGTCAAAGGTTTTTGCTATATCAATCTTAATGCACAAGTTGTCATTGTCACCTTTATTTTCTCCTTTGGATCTCATAGTGTGAATGATTCCATGAGCAATGAAAATATATTCAGATATTTGTCTGTCAGGTATGAAAGCATAGTAGTAAGGGAAAATGATCTTATTGAGGAAGGGTTTCATTCTCCAGGAAATAAGTTTGGATATGATCTTGTAAGTGGTGTTGTAGAGGCTGATGGGTCTAAAATGAGTTGGGGAAGAAGGGTTATCAATTTTAGGTATTAAGGAGATGAATGTGGTGTTCATTTCTTTTAACATATGACCAGAAGTGAAGAAATTTTGGACCATACTCATAATATCAATTCCAACAAATACCCACTTAGCCTGGAAGAAATTAGGGGGAAAGCCATATGGTCCAGGAGCTTAATCCCCCACCATGCTGAAAAGAGTAGCTTTAATTTCCTGCGGGTTTGAGATTTTATTGAGGGTTTGATTGTCCTGAGCGGTGACAGTGGTGGGGATTAGATTTATAGTTTCAAGATTGAGATGTTTAGGTTCAGTTGTGGCCATAGTAGTGAAGCATTTGGCCACTTCGTTGGCATCAGTAATCCAAACACATTGAGCATCTTGAATAGTGTCTATTTTGTTTCTGCTAGTTATGCTTTTTGTTAGAGCATTGCTTGGTCGAACTCGCATGCGTTGCTATATAAAGCATGTTTGTCAATGTTAGTGATCAAAACTATAAGTTTTGATTTCTAGCCTATTTATAGATGTCTCGAACTAGGACATAGATAGTGTAGTTGAGCTTAGATCTCTCAGCGTTCATCATTTGAAGACGAAGAACTACTAAGGGGAGCTTGTGGAACATAAGCAAAAGGTATGTGGAGACTTAAACTCATCTATCACTTAGAAAGTTTATTTCTTCTCTATCTCCTATATTGAGACATAAGTCGTGTTATGATATAGTTTTCTATTATACACATTTGAGATTTCGAGTTGAGTTTATCTCGCTTATATATTTCTCGAAATATGTGTTGGAAAGCTTTCGCTTTATCCATGTTCATCTTACATTCATGACGAAAGTCCGAATAAGATCATATGAAAATTTCCGAGTTATATCTAACATGGTTTGTGTGATACAATCATTTGATGTTGCCTTGGAATGTTTCATTATGATAATTTCAATAACTTGAAAATTGCTTTGACGAAAAATAGTTTGTGAACAATAACTATATAACGTCCTCTAAGAAAGTTTCAATGATTGAAATTAAGAGTTGATGAGATAAACATCCTTGGATATAAGCATATATAGTATGTTCGCACATTAGTGTATAAATCCATAAACCGTGAACCAAATATATGCATATGTGTGTATACAAAATTGGTGAAGGGGACAAGATAAGTATGTGTACCCATATGCAAACCGGTAGAAGTTTTCGAACCGAAAATAACTGCTGTGTTTAGGAATTACAAACTCCTAAACTAGTCACCTTAAGTATGCATACCCGTACGCATACTAGAGGGAGTTTTCGAACCGAAAATATCTGTTGAGTTTGGGAATTACAAGCTCCTAAACTAGTCACCTTAAGTATGCGTACGGGTACGCATACTGGGGGAAGTTTTCTAACCGAAAATTTCTGCTGAGTTTGTAAACTTGACAAACTCAAATCCAGTTGCTTAAGTACGCATACCCGTACGCATACTTAAGCTAGTTATTTTGTTAAATCGGTCAGTTCATGAACTTAAACATTTAAATCTTAAGGAATGCAATCTTTGCCAACCGTGGCTATAATGTTCATGATTGATTCAAGTGAATCAAACCGATTTGATTTCTATTGTATATTCTATGCAGAACAACTCTTTAACTAGTTTCATTTGAGTCATTTGAACAAATTATGAATAAGATGAATAAGGTTAATATGAGAGTAACCATGTGGCTAACCTCGGTTAACTATTTGATGAGCCAACATGAGTGTACACGTTTGGGTACGGTTCATAAACCTAAATGAGGGTACATTTCATTATTGTGTAACAAGCTAAGATCGACGGTTGAAAGATATTAGCTTGGTTGAATCAGGTTTTTCATCTAACGGTGATTATTGAATGCTTTGTTACCAAGGTAACTTGGATTGCAAACCCTGATTTGAAAAATATATAAAGGAGAACTCTAACAACTGGGAAACTTAATCCACACACCTTCTGTGTGATACTAGTTGTATAGCTAGAGTCGATTCTCCTTTAACCTTAGGTTTCTTCTCGAGACCTTGTAGGTTAACGACTTGAAGACTTCATTGGGATTGTGAAGCCAGACCGATACTATTTCTCTTGTAGTTGTGTGATCTGATATTTATTTTTCTATCGTCCGAGTACAATTGTAAAATTGGCTTGAGATTTATTTCTCCGATAGGCAATATATAAAAGTAGTCACAAACAACTTCGTCTCATCGTTTGTGATTCCAAAATATCTAGTTTCTCCATCATACGATTTAGATTATTGTGAGGTGATTGATAACACTAGGTTGTTCTTCGGGAATATAAATTCGGTTTATCAATTGGTTCATGTTCACCTTGATTTATCAAAAGACAGAACAAAAACTCTTGGGTATTTCTGTGCGAGACAGATATATTCATTCCTATAGACTTTTCTGTGTGAGACAGATTTGTGTATCAAGTCTTCGACTTTGGGTCGTAGCAACTCTTGGTTGGGGGTGAGATCAGCTAAGGGAATCAAGTGTGTAGTATCCTGATGGGATCAGAGACGTAAGGAGCGCAACTGTACCTTGAATCATTGTGAGATTGATTAGGGTTCAACTACAGTCCAGTCCGAAATTAATTGGTAGTAGGCTAGTGTCTATAGCGGCTTAATATAATGTGGTGTTCAAACCGGACTAGGTCCCAGGGTTTTTCTGCATTTGCGGTTTCCTCGTTAACAAAATTATGGTGTCTGTGTTATTTATTTTCCGCATTATATTTTGTTATATTATTGAAATATCACAGGTTGTGCGTTAAGATCAATCAATTAGAATGTCTAACCTTCGGCTGTTGATTTACATTGATTGACACTTGAACATTGGTTTTTGATACCATTCAAGTTTACTCCTCCATATTCAATCGGGCTCGCAGATTTCTATTTGCTGATTGCGGATTGAATTAAAGAGTTAGAGATATAATACTCTTTGATATACTTTTATCTAGATTGAGTTTGACCGTCTATCCACTACACCAAATTCCCGGATTCGTAACAGGAATTCGTAACGGCTTTGTGGCCGTTTCAAAATTCCCGTTATAAATGGCCGTTACAAATATTCGTACAGGCAATCGCCGTTACTAATTTTTAAAAATTCGTAACATTAGATAAGCCGATACGAATTTTTGTCACACTTGGGGCGTAACACCTGTAGTTTGTGTGTGTGCCAGTCACACGCGTACTATTATGTTTCTACCCAAAGTGAGTAACACTAGAGGATATTTCCTCCCATGCGTGATTTTGGTATTACCCTAATCGAATTTTTCATATTTCATTTCTCTTTTTTCTCACTTCTACTCTCAGCCTCTCTTCTCTTCCTCTCAGCTGATGCAGAAACAGAAATGGAATCGATTGATAAATCAGTTTCGATTTATAGATGTGTGATTGATAAATCATTTTTGATTCAGTTTGTTCATCATTTTTATTAGGATTTTTAGGTCTTCAAAAATCGATTTTAGGGTTTCAGTCTATTATGATTCATTTTTTCGATTTTAGTTTGTTCGCCTGAGTTCGAACTTTGAAGAACTGATCTTCACTCTCAGCTAATCGTGAGAAAGCATCTGTTCTACTTTGTTTAATTTAGGTATCTATTTTAGGTTTTGATTTTGATTTATTTCCAGCTAGATTTAGATATTTGTTTTAGGGTTTCAAAATGATAATTGAATTTGGGTTTCTTGTTCAATCGATTATGAGATTTGGGTTCTGATTTAGCGTATTTTATGCAGATTTGTTTTCAGATGCAGATGGGAATGAAGTTGATAAGGTGATTGAGAAGCTATAAGGGGTTGGGATTGCTTCTGGTAGTGCTGATGGTGCTGTTCTAACTACTTCTAAGGTAATTTTGATGTTTTTTGGTTTTTAGTTTGTTTTTGTGATTGATTGGGAAGTTATGGTTTTTGAGGTTGAGGTTGTAGTTTGCTGCAATGAACTGGAGTTGAAGGAGATACAGGGATAATTGTTATTGGTAGTTGAAGCTAGAATGTTTTAGCTAATGGATTGTCATGGTTGTTTGCAGTTCAGGTTAAAAAGTAGAGGGAGTGGTCAGTTTTGTGTGTATGATGCAGTTGGAAGGAGCTTGATTGAGTCATAAATCAGGTGATACTGAGATTAGCAGAAGGAGAAGCTTGCTAGTAATGTAAGATAAAGTGTGTATGTTGATGTTGCAGTTGAGATTTGTTGATGTGTAGAGTGTATGGATGAAATATTACACCAAGATCTTGCTCAAGATGAGCTTAACACTGTCTTAGCTGTTGTTGTTCAGGGAGAGATGAACCAAAGTAATTTAATTTTTCCACTTGTGCAAGACGTGTACCAAGTTAATGAGTTCGAGGAGCTGCCATGTCAGGGTCAAACAAAGTATCAATCTTATTTTGTTCTTACCGGGGAAAAGAACTCGCGCATCAACTTTTGTTATTTCTCCAAGAAGCCTACCTACTACCAGCTAATGGAGGTGCTGTTGAATTCAAGGTCACAGGCGTGGTCTCGTTTGCTAAAATTGCAGGCGACGACGGTGTTTGTTATGGTGGCTGTGCCGATTGATTTTTAGACTTGAATGACGACGAGGTCGAGCTTTGGTTCGAACTGTCAAAGCTACACCACTACCTAGCTGTTGCTTCTATCTAAGTCATGACAGTGGAGCATTTCCTTAGCATTTTATAACAGCAACATCGATGATCAGGGGTTCGTTTATATGGACTGCATTTGGCAGAAATTGATTGAGCTGGATTGGTTTCAAGAGTAAATCAGTTGGGAGGAACGGAGGTTGAAAGTAAGTGGAGAAAGAGCTGACATTGCTGGTATTCGGAGAGAGTTGAGGCATGGAATTGGAGAGTGAAGTAAACAATGAAACAGTCAGATTTGGGGTGTGTGTTTCAGATACCAAGACGAAGATGCATTGAGGCTGTTGCCACTTGCAGAGCAAGTAACTCAGAGAAGAGCTGATTGTAAACTGAATCAAAACGGAGGTTGAAAGTAAGTGGAGAAAGAGCTGACGTTGCTGGTATTCGGAGAGAGTTGAGGCATGGAATTGGAGAGTGAAGTAAACAATGAAACAGTCAGATTTGGGGTGTGTGTTTCAGATACCAAGACGAAGATGCATTGAGGCTGTTGCCACTTGCAGAGCAAGTAACTCAGAGAAGAGCTGATTGTAAACTGAATCAAAACGGAGGCTATTGAACTTGGACAGGATAATGCTATTGCTAAAAGAGGTCGAGGTTGTCCACCAAACCCAACTACAGTTGATAAGGTATACCCCTGCTTACCTAAAGTACTAGTATCCTATCAGTGCACAATTAGACAACTTATCAGTCAAATCAAAGTCATGTTGAACTTGAGATGGAGAATGCTATTGAACTTGAACAGGACAATGCTATTGCTGAAAGAGGTCGAGGTCGTCCACCAAAAAATAATTCAGGAAGAACGGGGAGGCCCCCGACTAACACTGATAAGGTACACCCTACCTATCTAAACTACTAGTATACTATCAGTGAGTATTAACTGTGCTTAGAAAGAATATACTGGAAAATCATCTGCACAGTTAGAAAACTTATTAGTAAAGAGCAAAGTCCCTTGAGGTTTGTTGAAATTGTATTTTGAAGTCCTAATTCTTGACTATGCAGGTTTACTCAGAGTACTATAAGATTTTAGAGAAGTCCGATTATCTAACGGGAGAGACTGTTCGTGACAAATGGTTAGGGAAGCTTCTTCAATGTATTGAATATGTTTGTGATTCCAAGGATGTGGGAAAGATGAACACAAAGAAAAATGTGGCTCTTTATCACTTGAGAGAAGGTAGGCAGTAAACATGCCTTTCATATTTTTGGTGTATGTTTAACATATTGATAAGCTTTGACTCATAGATGTGATGTGATTGAAATTTATAGCTTATATTGACATGGATGTATATGTGTATGGGCTCCCTAACCAGTTTTTTGTCACCATCTGCATAACCACTTCACCTGCATACATTTTCAAGGGTTTGGCTCTGTTGTTGGTATTAGAGAATGGTGTTAGTGGATGGTTAGATGAGACTGAAACGGTGTTGCATCTACATATGGGTGCAAATGAACTGAAGTTGGTGGTTAATATGATGAAGTTGATGTTGCAAGTGGTGGCTGAGTCAGGTGGTGCTGAGTATGGTTGTGAGCTGCAGGTGTTAGCCATTGTTGACATTGATGGAGGAGATGTTGATAATCAGTTGGCAGCTGTGGAGTACGTCGAGGATTTGTACAAATAGTACTAGATTACAGAGATCGACCTCGGTCTCTAAACCTGGCGGATCTGAAATTTGCACATACACTAGTCAGGTGACAAGACTTTACAAAGACAAGGAACATGCTGATGTTGAGTTCACTGTAAGTCTCTTCACTTAGTTTTAGTATGAATCAATACATCCATGTTAGTTCCTTTTGTACTCCTCTCTCGTACTAAGTCTTCAATGCATTTTTATTTCAATTTAAAGCTTATAAAATGCAGAGATGTTCAGTTCAATAATGTTTCATCTGAAATACATAACTATGATTCTTTGCAGGTGCTAGATTATAGAGAAGTCTGGTCCCTCTCAGTTACTCAGCCAAAGCTGGAAATTATTACAGAGATAAAAGGGTTTTGATTCAGAGGTGCAAACTCTGTTCTGTCATGATGCTGTGAACAACCAGCTTCTACAAGTGAGTGTGTTTGAACTTTGTTGTTGTTGCTACTGTTAACTTGTTGGTCTGGCTAAGATAGTGTTTGTAGACTGTTTTTCATTGAGCTTTTCAAACTGATACAATTTTCAATCCTTGGCACCAGTTGGACGTAACTTTGTTTCTCTTTTTTGAATTGTCTCAGGTACCAGCTCACTTCCTCTAGGTGCTGAGACGTATTATTAGAGCAGGTTAGGCGAAGTGTTGCAGATTTGAGAGCGAGAGACTAAGCAAGAGAAGGCAAACTGTTACTAATCCTACAGCAGTTAGAGTATACGGGTGTTATTTACTTGTCATAATAATGCTGCCTGTTGTATTTTGCAGGATTGCCTATATCGAGTTTTCTGATGCCCAAGCTTTCAACAAAGCAAGCCTGCAAAGGATATAATGAACTAGCTGTTGTTATTTGAATGATGCTCTATTTCATCAGAAAGGGTGGAGAACAAAGGAGCTTCAAGATTTGTAAGTTCCATGCATTCAAGTTTTGTAGGCAGTTAGTAAGTTTGTATTTGTTCCCTTAGAAATTTGGAACCTTTCATGTATTCCTTTAGAAATTTGATACTTAACAAAAAAAAAAAGGTTTGGTACTTAGAGAAATTTCAGTTCTTTTGTTATATGAACCTGAGATGAATTGAATGAATGTGATTATGAATTGAATGAATGTTCTTTTGCATATATTGAAGAAATTGTTGTTGAGTGTGGTTATGAATGTATTGAAAGGTGTATGCAGGGTATTGAATTTAGAATTCTGGCTTATTTCCGGCAGAAAAATGACTGCCGGTCAGCCTTGACCTGGTCAAGGTTGACTGGCAGTAATTTTTTTCAGAAAAAAGTCGTAACGGTTACAAGCTGTTACAATATGCCGCGTAGTAACGGCTACAAGCTGATACAATCTACCACGTAGTAACGGCTGGACAACGTTCCGACAGCGACGTTACAAAAAATTTCGTAACGGCCTGAAGCTGGTACCACGTGGAAAATTCGTCACGGCTCATAGCTGTTACGAGGTCCGTGACAACCTAAATTCGTAACGGCCACAAATCCATTACAAAAGAATGTAACACCCACTTTTGCAACAGGCAAGAGCCGTTACAACCGGTTTTCGTAACGGCTTGGTTCTGTTTTTAATCCCAGAATTTGGTGTAGTGAGTTTGTTCTCTAGAAAGTGTATTGGAGTAAGTCCTCTCAGATTGCCAAACGAATTGTTGGGTGTGGTTGTTAGACCCCCGCATTTTCAATTGGTATCAGAGCAGGCAAACACATTAAAGACCTTATAAGCCTGTGTTTGTAGTGATCTGATATGGATGAGAATATCTCTGGTCACGCATCACCAGTTTAGGAACATTCCATCTTGGATAGAAGTCCTGATTCCATCAAGAATTCTGTTACGACTCCGTCATCTTGTAAATCCACATCTAACTGGGAAGCACGTCTTGATAAACAGTTAGATGAACTTTTTGATGAAAGTGATTCAGAAGAAGGACAAGATGTCAAAGAAGAAGTGTCCCAGTACATCATTCTCTTTGATCGTCTTCTAAAGAAAAAAAAAGTCAACATCATGTTTGGCTGAATTTCTGACTCCTCTCTGCATTGAAGACAGAAATTGAGAAAACTCTTTAGGGGGTACGATTGCGGGTATAGTTTATTACAAGTTACTCTCAAACATCGTGATGGGGATATATGTTCAAAGAAATTTGAATGTGATGATCTTCGTCGAAATCTCTTTGTGTTGAAAGAAAGACTTGCAGAAACCGAAGCAAGATACGATTCTCAACAAAAATGTTTGAATGACAGAGAAAAAGTTTTTTTATCCAGAGAAAAACAATTGAAGACTGATCTTAGAGCTTCTCTTGAAAAGGTCACTGTCCTGGAAGAGAATTTGAAAAGATTCAACTCTAGCTCTACAAAACTGTCTTCTATGCTTGGAGCATGTAAAGGACCTTGTAATACACGTGGTCTAGGCTATAATGGTACTAATGCTCCAAGTACTGGTAAGACGGTTTTTGTTAAGGAAAATGATCATCTTCGATCTACATCTACAGATGTGCCTGAAAATGAAGTTCGTCAGTCCTCAAAGACGGCTGAGAATGGATAAATACAATCCTGCCAATTGCTATTATTGCGGAAAGAAAGGTCACATCGAAATAAAATGTCATCTTCGTTTACGGAATGAAAAACTTCATAAAATGCTCATCTGGATGATAGATAAGTTCAAGTATCCACATACCTTTTAGTGGATACTTGAACTTTTAGTGATAGATAAGTTCAAGTATCCACATACCTTTTAGTCGGATGAAGTTCTGCCGGTTCCTCGAGTAGTTCTTCGTCTCCGTAAGATGATCGTCATGGAGTCTGGAGCTTCAACTACACTTGACTATCCTAGACCGAGACTTAGTCATAAGTAAACTAGAAATCAATACATATAGGTTTGATCACTAATATTGACAAACATGCTTGAGATAGAAACGCATGCGAGTTCGACCGAGCAATGCTCTAACATTATATTTCTTAAAATTGTAAACAGAAGAAATTTTATGTTTATAGTCAGGAAGTGTCTTATTACAATACTCTTCTTGATTGTGGAATGAATGGTTTGATTACTTATCTCCTACTCTTGAGACAAAGTCATTTAAGTATGATAGTTTTCATACATACACATTTGCTATTTCGAGCCAAGTTTACTCGCCTATCTTTTTCTCGAAATATGTGTTGGTAAGCTTTCGCTTTAACCATTTTCATCTTTACCCGTGAGGAAAGTCATGATGACGTTTCAATCTTGAAAATAGCTTTGATGACGATGGTCGTGAATAACGATTGTTATAACATTATAGAAGAATGTTTCAATGATTGAAATATAGAGTTCAGATTAACATCTATGGATATAAGCATATATAATGTGTTCGCACATTAGTGTATAAATCCATGTACCGGAAGCCAAGTGTGTGCATATGTGTGCATGCGGTATTGGTGAAGGAGACAGGTTGAGTACGCGTACCCACTGCAGTTTTCATACCGAAAATTTCTGTTGGAGTTTGTAAGTTTGCAAACTAGTAAACAAGACACCTTAGGTACGCGTACCCGCGGAAGTTTTCGAACCGAAAATTTCTGCTGAGTTTGTAAACTCAAATCTGGTAGCTAAGGTACGCATACAGTACGCGTACTCAAGCTGGTGATATCTCAAATCGGTAGTTCATGAACTTAAAACAATAAATTATAAGGAATGCAGTCTTTGCAAACCGTGGCTATATTTTTCATGAATTGATTCAAGTGGATCAAACGGATTTTGTTTCAATTGTGTCTATGAATAAAGACCTAAGCAATTGAACAACTCTTCAACTAGTTCTTATGAGTCATTTGAACTAGTTATGAGAAAGATGAATACAGTTAATATGAAAGTGCTCATATGGATAACCATTGGTTAACTATTTGTGAACCAAGTAAGTGTACACGTTTAGGTATGGTTACTCAAACCTAAATGAATGCATTTCATTTGTGTGTGTGACAAGCTAAGTTTCGATCTAACGGTTGAATGATATTAGCTTAGTTGAATCAGGTTTTTCATCTAACGGAGAATATTGAATGATTTATTACCAAGGTAACGTAGATTGCAAACCCTGATTTGAAAACCATATAAAGGAGACATCTAGCATCTGGAAAAACTAATCCCCGCACCTCCTGTGTGATAATAGTTGGTTTGCTAGAGTCGATTATCCTTTAACCTTAGGTTTCTTCTCGAGACCCTGTAGGTTAACGACTGGAAGACTTCATTGGGATTGTGAAGCTAGAAGAAACTACTTTTCTTATAGTTGAGCGATTTGATCTTGTCATTTTCTATCGTACGAGTTCAATTGAATAATTGGCTTGAGATTATATCTCTGATAGGGCAAGATAAAAATAAATCACAAACACCTTCGTCTCATCGTTTGTGATTCCACAATATCTAGATTCGCTACCATACGATTTAGATTATTGTGAGGTGATTGATAATACTAGGTTGTTCTTCGGGAATATAAGATCGGTTTATCAATTAGTTCTTGTTCACTTTGATTTATCAAAAGACAGAACAAAAACTCTTGGGTATTTCTGTGGGAGACAGATTTATTCAATTATATAAACTTTTCTGTGTGAGACAGATTTTTCTATCAAGTCTTCGACTTTGGGTCGCAGCAACACTTAGTTGTGGGTGAGACCAGCTAAGGGAATCAAGTGCGTAGTATCCTGCTGGGATCAGAGACGTAAGGAGCGCAACTGTACCTTGAATCAGTGTGAGATTGATTAGGGTTCAATTACAGTCCAGACCGAAGTTAGTTTGTAGTAGGCTAGTGTATGTAGCGGCTGAATACAATGTGGTGTTTAATCTGGACTAGGTCCCAGGGTTTTTCTGTATTTGCGGTTTCCTCGTTAACAAAATTTCTGGTGTCTGTGTTATTTCTATTCCGCATTATATTTTGTTATATAATTGAAATATCACAGGTTATGCGTTTTATCGATCAATTGTGAAATCCAACCTTTGGTTATTGATTAGAAATTGATTTATCCTTGGATATTGGTCTTTGGTACCATCCAAGTTTATATCTCTTATATTTAATCAAGACTCGCAGATTTGCTTGAGAAAGAATTGAATCAAGAGATAGAGATATAAAACTCTTTGATATACTTTTCTATTGATTGAGTCTAACTGTCTAGTTGATTCTCATAAAAGTATATTGGAGTTTGTCCATACAGATTGCTAACCGAAATATTTGGTGAGCTTGTTAGACCCCCGCTTTTTCAATTGGTATCAGAGCAGGAAAAAACGTTCAAGACCTCAAAAGTTTGTGTTTGTAGCGATCTGACTCTATGGACAGAGGTGTTATCTCTATTAACGTACCACCAGTCTTCGATGGATCTAATTACTTATGATGGAAAATTGTTATGCGAGCTTTTCTTCAAGCGCGTGATTTTCAATCATGGGTATATGTTGTTAATGGCTATGATTCTCCCGTTATTGCGGTAGGTAACGTTAATGTTCCAAAAAATAGTGGCGAATACGATGCTGCTGAGATACTTGATGCAAAGCAAAACTCCGACAGTTTGAATGCCATCATACATGCCATTACCCCAAATCTTCAGCACCATGTGTCAAACTGCACTAGGTCTAAAGATGCATGGGATATCTTAGAAACCGTATTTGGAGGTAATACCAGTGAAAAGGAAGCTAGGCTTCAAAACCTTAATTCCGATTGGGAAAACCTTCGTATGGAAGATGAAGATTCATTTGATGAGTTTAATCACAAAGTGTCTAAAATTATTAATGCATCTTTTGCATTGGGTAAGACTATTCCTGTAAAGGACATTGTGATGAAAATTCTCATATGGCTTCCATCTAGATACGACTCTAAGAAACATGTCATCGTTGAGGGAAATAACCTTGATACACTTTCCAAAAACATTATGATAGGGAAGTTAAAAATTCTTGACACAAGCAGAACGTTCGCACTCAACGTTATAACCAAAACAGGTGTATCCTCTCACTTGTCTTGGGCTGATGAATGTGATAATTCACTATTAATCAGAAAGGTCAAGGATTTGATAAAGAGGAAAAATAGATGTGATGAATATCCATCTTCAGTTAATGCTTCTGATGATTCAATACAAGACAAAACTACTCTGGATGTCTCAGATGAGTCTACTACTGAGTCTCTCTCCTCTTCAACTTCTGATTTAGAACTTGAATATGACACAGAGTTTCTTGAACTCTTGAATAAAGAGATTCTTCAAGAAAACTTTCACTTGAAGGCCTCCTTGAAGAGAGTTGAATCATCACTCTAGGCGAAAAACATTGAGATAGAGCATCTTAATGACAAGTTCGTCAGAACCATGTGTCTAAAAGGAAGAAGAGATTAACATTCTCGAGTATGACCTGCAAAGGTTATCTGGAAGCTCTGACAAAATTGCAAAAATGTTATTTGGTCAGAGATCCTTTGGAAACACTAACGGTTTAGGATTCAGAAGAAAAACTCAAAGCTCAAAGTTGTGCGTTCCAACTAATCAAGGAACAACGTTTATTGATTGTTGTGTTAAACAGGAAAAGTCACATAAAGACGAAAAATCCTTATTTTGTTCTTTTTGTGGACATTCGAAACATAAACAAAGTACTTGTTGGAGATTCAGAAAGAGCATTAAGAGAATCACCAAACTTCAAGAGAACATGCATAAAATGAATTTGGGTCTAGATAACCAAGCTCTTTTAAAAAAAATCAGATCGAGACGAGGTAAGAAATCTGTCTACACAACAGTCAGTAAAAAGCCACGAAAAAATAAGAGGTGTGAGCATATGGCTCACTCGGTCACCAACTAATGCTGGTGACGTCCGCATCCTCATTTTTAGCTTCGGAAAATTGAGGTTTGCACTAAAAAGTGGCTCAAGTCTTTGTGTTTGTAAATCTTTTTCTTATAATTGTTAAGAAAATATTCTCCAAAGAAGATGGAAGGCGGATAACAAATTCTGAAAGACTCATTCAATGTCTTTTTAGGGTTTTGAGTTTATAAATCCGTATATGTAATTTTGTGTCCTTATTTTCTCCTTCCTTATCAAAAGATACATTCCCATTGCTCCTGTAACTAGAGGGATCACAAGACGATATGCAGTCGAAGCAATTAATTTGTATCTTTGTGAAGGAATCTCTTTCTCAAGAATAAAGAAAGTGAAGTCGACAACCAATGAAGAAGGTTCTTCCTCTAAAATCTGGATAGAGATAGAGATATACAACTCTTTGATATACTTTTCTATTGATTTAGTCTAACTGTCTAGTTGATTCTCATAAAAGTATATTGGAGTTTGTCCATACAGATTGCTAATCAAAATATTGGGTGAGGTTGTTAGACCCCCGCTTTTTCAAATAATGTTATGTGGATGACTGATATCTTTGAAAGACATGTGAGGAGAAAAAGAAATCGAAGAAATAAAAATTCTTCAAAATCCTATCTTTCTCTCAACAATGATCTTTCTTCCAAAATAAGTGTTTCTAACTACATGCACATCAACAATCGTGTCTCAGAACTCAAGACCAATATCAATGGTCTCAAACGCAAGATCAAAGAGGCAAGAAAAGATGTTGATCCAGGTAAGTCATGTCCTTCTAATTCTTTTGTAGATGTGCATAAAAATTCCTTTGTTGATCAAGAAAGTATGACAGGTTGTATCGATAACTCTGATGAACTTCATGTTCATCGACTTACGACTTGATTGTTCTCTTATGCGTGTCTTCTTTATGGACCAATGAGAAGATACACATAATTCTCAAGAAGATATCGGCTTCTTGACAAAAGGTCTATGTTGTAGTTGTTGAGTTACCATTGATCTCCTTTCTTGTGCTTTGATCTGAACTTGTTGTTCAAATTCGGTCTCATTTCTTCTTAAAAATGCTAGGTGTTCTTCATAAAATGATAGTTGAGTCTTTTTAGTGTCACTGACTCCTGTCATGGATCTCAATCCGTCTTGCTTCATCTGGTCCTTGACCTTGTGGGTCTCGACCATGAACCCATGCACCCGCCCCTTTTATCTATACGCCCATAAGGAACCCTAGGTCCCTCATGCATGTACCTTCAAATATATGTTAGGAGAACTTCTCTTTGACATATTCTGGTACGGTGACGGCGGAGCTCTCTTTGGGTTGATTGAGCAAGTGCACTATGGAAAGCAAGATGGAAGTTAGCTTTAAAGAAAAGTCGTTTGAGCTCGATGATAAGCTCATTCCTGTTATTTTCTATAAATCAATTGACCATGAAAAAGATCTTCCAATTCAGATTTCCATTCAGCTGGTTGGGAATCTTCTTCAAGATTTTGAGGTGGTTCGTGAGCATCTAGAGATTGCTTAAAAGAATCTAGTTTTTCTGAAGAAGGAGTTAAAGAAAGCGACTGATGAACTCTCCCTTGTTCGTTCTCTGGTTGCTGATTATGTCTAGTAAATCTTCTTATGAGAATTTTTATTCTTGTTTTTGTTTAGAAGAATAACTAGGGTTTGGAATAGCCATTATTGTGATTACACATAACTAGTTCCAAATGTTTTCATCTTCAATGTTTTTAGATTTATTAATTTAAATTCTAAGTTATTTGGAAGATGATGTTTGAAATTTTAATCTTTATGGTTTTATATATTGCAAATTGTTATGGGATATGTGTGTTTGCGTCCGTGAACTATGATTGTCCCATACTCGTTCAAAAGTTATCTCTATTAAGTTGATATGAATGTATTGATAAAAAAATAGAATGAACTTTTGACTTACAAAAGTTAAAAGCCTTTATGTCATTGTGTTGATAAAAGAAAGGATAAAACTTTTGTTTCACAAGGATTAAGCCTGTTATATGTCATTATGCAAATAGTGATGAAAGATAGAATGAGTCCTTGTATATTCTGCAGTATTGGTCGATCTCCGATCCATATCTTTGTGTATGTATTGTGTTGCTCCATAAGTCTGCTTATGATTGAGAATAATCAATTGAATTGATCATTTCCATGATTTGTTTAGTTGTGTTGATCCGCAAGTTCTCTTATGTTGAGCATGGCCGATTGAATTGATCACTTTCTTGTGGTTAATTTAGTTGTGTAATTCCGACTGAATTAATTATGAGTTTTCTTGTGATTAATTTAATTGTGCATTTCGATTGGATTAATCATGAATTCTTTTATGGATAATTCAATTGAATACTTTGGATTCAAATTCATGTTTTCATGTGATTTGATTTTGTCCAAAGAAATCCTTCTTTTCATGTAAAAGCAAGGTCGCCTTTGTTGTTCTTTCGGGAATGACATTTTATGGGGGAGAGTTCTTTTGAACTTGTGCTTAATTGCCATGTCTTTGTGGGGAGTGCGGCTGAGAAATATTTTAGGGGTTATCCCGTATCTTTATAAACTCCTTGATGAACGCATTTAGCTTCGGCTTTATGATTGCATCTAAATTTGTTGGTATGTTAATACACCTTTGGTCTTGAAGTATCTCCGTGGAAATTTCATTAGGATCCCATTAATTTTCGTACCTTTGCCAATTTTATTGACAAAAAGGGGGAGAATTAATGTGTAGTTCATACTACAAATACATATGGTTTACGGATCATTATGTAAGGGGGAGTGGTTTTCATGTTGAGATAAAGTATTGACTAAGAGGGAGTGATACATATCACCGTAGTATTGTTGTCAAAGTTGTGATACAATTGAACTTTGATACTGTGTAATAATACTATGACATTGTATAACAATGATTGAGAGCATTTGTTTTCTCATTGTTATAGCTATGGATCCTCAACAACGATGATCCTAAACTTACAACCTTTGGAATCATTGGAGTACTTGGAAGTGAAGAAGATTTCGAGTCTATTGAAGATGCCAAGGAGATCAAGCATGTGGATGATAAGCTTCAAGTTTTATTAATTTTGTAGTCCATATGTATTGATACTTTTGTCACTAAAATTGATAAAGGGGGAGATGGTTAGAGCATTGCTCGTTCGAACTCGCATGCGTTGCTATCTCAAGCATGTTTTTCAATGTTAGTGATCAAAATTATAAGTCTTGATTTCTAACCTATTTATAGATGTCTCGGACTAGGACACAGATAGTGTAGTTGAGCTTAGATCTCTCAGCGCTCATCATTTGAAGACGAAGAACTACTAAGGGGAGCTTGTGAAACTTCATCAGCAAAAGGTATGTGGAGACTTAAACTCATCTATCACTTGGAAAGTATATTTCTTCTCTATCTCCTATATTGAGACATAAATCATGTTACGATGTAGTTTTCTATTATACGCATTTGAGATTTCGAGCTGAGTTTATCTCGCTTATATATTTCTCGAAATATGTGTTGGAAAGATTTCGCTTTAGCCATGTTCATCTTACATTCGTGACGAAAGTCCGAATAAGATCATATGAAAATTTCCGAGTTATATGTAACATGGTTTGTGTGATACAATAATTTGATGTTGCCTTGCAATGTTTCATTATGATAATTTCAATAACTTGAAAATTGCTTTGACGAAAAATAGTTTATGAACAACAACTATATAACGTCCTCTAAGAAAGTTTCAATGATTAAAATTAAGAGTTGATGAGATAACCATCCTTGGATATAAGCATATATAGTGTGTTCGCACATTAGTGCATAAATCCATAAACCGGGAACCAAATGTATGCATATATGTGTATATAAAATTGGTGAAGGGGACAAGATAAGTATGCGTAAACGTACGCATACTGGTAGAAGTTTTAGAACCGAAAATAACTGTTGTGTTTAGGAATTACAAACTCCTAAACTAGTCACCTTAAGTATGCATACCGTACGTATACTAGAGGGAGTTTTTGAACCAAAAATATTTGTTGAGTTTGGGAATTACAAACTCCTAAACTAGTCACCTTAAGTATGCGTACCCGTATGCATACTGGCGGAAGTTTTCCAACCGAAAATTTCTGTTGAGTTTGGAAACTTGACAAACTCAAATCCGGTTGCTTAAGTAAGCATACCCGTATGCATACTTAAGCTGGTTATTTTGTTAAATCGGTCAGTTCATGAACTTAAAAATTTAAATCTTAAGGAATGCAATCTTTGCAAACCGTGGCTATAATGTTCATGATTGATTCAAGTGAATCAAACCGATTTGATTTCGATTTTATCTTCTATGCAATTGAACAAATCTTTAACTAGTTTCATTTGAGTCATTTGAACTAGTTATGGATAAGATGAATAAGGTTAATATGAGAGTAACCATGTGGCTAACCTCGGTTAACTATTTAATGAGCCAACATGAGTGTACACGTTTGGGTACGGTTCATAAACCTAAATGAGAGTACATTTCATTAGTGTGTAACAAGCTAAGTTCGATCTAACGGTTGAACGATATTAGCTTGGTTGAATCAGGTTTTTTATCTATCGGTGATTATTGAATGCTTTGTTACCAAGGTAACTTGGATTGCAAACCCTGATTTGAAAACTATATAAAGGAGAACTCTAACAACTGGGAAACCTAATACCCACACCTTCTGTGTGATACTAGTTGTATAGCTAGAGTCGATTCTCCTTTAACCTTAGGTTTCTTCTCGAGACCCGGTAGGTTAACGACTTGAAGACTTCATTAGGATTGTGAAGCCAGTCCGATACCACTTCTCTTGTAGTTGTGTGATCTGATCTTTCTTTTTCTATCGTACGAGTACAATTGTAAAATTGGCTTGAGATTTATTTCTCCGATAGGCAAGATATAAAAGTAGTCACAAACAACTTCGTATCATCGTTTGTGATTCCATAATATATAGTTTCTCCATCATACGATTTAGATTATTGTGAGGTGATTGATAACACTAGGATGTTCTTCGGGAATATAAGTCTGATTTATCAATTGGTTCCTGTTCACCTTAATTTATCAAAAGACGGAACAAAAACTCTTGGGTATTTATGTGGGAGACATATTTATTCATTCCTATAGACTTTTCTGTGTGAGACATATTTGTTTATCAAGTCTTCGACTTTGGGTCGTAGAAACTCTTGGTTGTGGGTGAGATCAGCTAATGGAATCAAGTGCGTAGTATCCTGCTGGGATCAGAGACGTAAGGAGCACAACTGTACCTTGAATCATTGTGAGATTTATTAGGGTTCAACTATAGTCCAGTCCGAATTTAATTGGTAGTAGGCTAGTGTCTGTAGCAGCTTAATACAGTGCGGTGTTCAAACTGGACTAGGTCCCGGGGTTTTTCTGCATTTGCGGTTTCCTCGTTAACAAAATTCTGGTGTCTGTGTTATTTCTTTTCCGCATTATATTTTGTTATATAATTTAAATATCACAGGTTGTGCGTTAAGTTCAATCAATTAGAATATCCAACATTCGGTTGTTGATTTACATTGATTGACACTTGAACATTGGTTTTTTATACCGTTCAAGTTTACTCCTCTATATTCAATCGGGCTCGCAGATTTCTATTTGTTGATTGCGGATTGAATTAAAGAATTAGAGATATAATACTCTTTGATATACTTTTATCTAGATTGAGTCTGACTGTCTAGTTGATTCTCTAGAAAGTGTATTGGAGTAAGTCCTCTCAGATTGCCAAACGAATTGTTAGGTGTGGTTGTTAGACCCCTGCATTTTCACTTTTAGTATATCTATGAAGTAATTTGGTTCTTATCCCCCAACTTGATGTTTTGGTCTAAACTTTTAGTTTTCCAGAATTTCTCTTCTATGTCTTGCTAATCTTTGATCTTACTTTTAGTTGTATTTATCATCTGACGCATGTCATGTCTGAAGTAGTTTTTATGAAGCCATTCCAAGTAGTTTTTTGCAGTCTTCAATGTTGGTTTTGATGTTATCATATACTTTGTTATTCCAGACTCTGATTTGGAGTTTGACATCTTTCAACTTCCTGACAATGAGAAAAGAAGTTGAACCTGAGATATCCTTATTCCAACACTATGCAATGATCTTTCTGCATTCTTCATGATCAAGTCAAGGGCCAGAGAATTTGAAGGGGATTTTACATTCTTCAAGTGAGGGTTAGAATTAAGGAGGATAAGATGATGATCAGAGCGAATAGCAAGAATGTTAGTAATAGTTGTGTTAGGAAAAAAAAAAGAATCCAACATTCAGATGTTAGTCCTCTATCCAATCTTTGCTCAGTAAGAGATGGGACACTTCTCTTGTTAGATCATTTGAAAGGGAAGCCAGTAAAACCAATGTCAACGACATCCAGCTCCTTTATTGTGTTGCTGAAAAAATTTGCTTTAATAATATCTATAAGGCAAGTGATATACTTTTCAGAGTCTTTTTTCTTTGTCGTAGGGACGACCATAATAGCCAGTGAAGGGCCAATAAGGTTGTGTGAGTGTTGACTATAGCATTGATATGATTCAAAATGAAGTTAATAACACCTGTTGAGATGTTGTTTTTTCATATCAAAGTAAGGCCAACAAAAATGCCTTTTAGCCACCTGGCTCCATAAACCAGTAATTCTGAACATTTACCTCCCTTATAATCTTTTTTCTGTTTGGCTTCAGAAAAAAAAAAAACTTTTTTGATTTTCACCCACCGATACCTTTTTCTTGGTAGTATTATCAAATTTTATTAGAGTAAAATATTTTTTTGCTCCACAATATAGGTAGCGCCAATCACATGAAAAAATTATTTTTACCTAAAATAAATAAATCTTAGAGATATCAATTGCTAAAAATATGTCATAAAACACATCTAAATATATTTAGTTCTAATCAATCTATCATTAAAATTTATAAATAATATAAATACAATCACATAAAGATATTCATTGTTCATCACGGCCTTATCATAAAATCAAATCGATCGTAGCATATAAAAAATTGTCAATTATTCAATTATACTTATTGATAAAAGCTGGGGTCTAACAACCACACCCAATATTTCGATTAGCAATCCGTATAAACTAACTCCAATATACTTTTAAGAGAATCAACTAGACAATCAGACTCAATCTTAATAAAAGTATATTAAAGAGTTATTTCTCACTTTCTCGATTCAATACTTACTCAAGCAAATAGAAATCTGCGAGTCTAATTGAATACAAGAGAAATCACTTGAACGGTACCAAAGACCAATGTTCAAGGATCAATCAATTTCAATCAACAACCAAATGTTGTATTTCCCAATTGATCGATTCAACGCACAACCTGTGGTATTTCAATTATATAACAAAATAAAATGCGGAAAAGAAATAACACACACAGCAGAAGTTTTGTTAACGAGGAAACCGCAAATGCAGAAAAACCCCGGGACGTAGTCCAGATTGAACACGCACTGTATTAAGCCGCTACAGACACTATACAAACTAACTTCGTTCTGGACTGTAGTTGAACCCCAATCAATCTCACACTGATCCAAGGTACAATTGCGCTCCTTACGTCTCTGATGCCAGCAGGATACTACGCACTTGATTCCCTTAGCTGATCTCACACACAACTAAGAGTTGCTACGACCCAAAGTCGAAGACGTTAATAAACAAATCTGTATCACACAGAAAAGTCTACGGTAATAGATAAATCTGTCTCCCATAGAAATACCTACGAGTTTTTGTTCCATTTTTTGATAAATCAAGGTGAACAGGAACCAATTGATAACCCGGACTTATATTCCCGAAGAACAGCCTAGACTTATCAATCACCTCACAATAATCTTAATCGACTAGCGAAAGAAGATATTGCGGAATCACAAATGACGAGATGAAGATGTTTATGACTTCTTTTATATCTTTCTTATCGGAGAAATCAATCTCAAGACAATCTTACGATTGTACTTAGTATGATAGAAACGGCAAGATCAAATCACACAACTACAAGAAAAGTAGTATCGGTCTGGCTTCACAATCCCAATGAAGTCTTCAAGTCGTTAACCTACAGGGTCTCGATAGAAACCTAAGGTTAAAGGAGAATCGACTCTAGCTAATACAACTAGTATCACACATGAGGTGTGGTGATTAGGTTTCCCAGTTTCTAGAGTTCTGCTTTATATAGTCTTTCAAATCAGGGTTTGCAATCAATGTTAGCTTAGTAACAAAGCATCCAATATTCACAGTTAGATGAAAACCTGATTAGATTCAAGCTAATATCTTTCAACCGTTAGATCGAAACTTAGCTTGTTACACACAAATGAAATGCACGTTTATTTAGGTTTGTGTGACCGTACCCAAACATGTACACTTAGTTGGTTCAATAGTAGTTAACCAAATGGTTAGCTATATGAGCACTTTCATATCAACCATATTCTTCTTTACCATAACCAGTTCAAATGACTCAAATGAACTAGTTATAGAGTTGTTCAATTGCTTAGATCTTATAGAAGTATACAAGACACAATCGAAGCAAAAACGATTTGATTCACTCGAATCGTTTCATGAACTTTATATCCACGGTTTGCAAACTTGCATTCCTTAGTTTATATAAGTTTAAGTTCACGAATAATCGTTTTTAGAAAATAACCAACTTAAGTACGCATACTGGTACGCGGACTTAAGTACCCGGAATAAGTTTGTTTTCAGTTCACAAACTCCAGCAGAAAATGTGAACTTCCGACTGTACGCGGACTCTAGTTCCGGTTTTCCCGAGCAACAAAGTACGCATACTTTGGTTCAAGGAATAAGGACTTATACACATATGAGTTACCACATAATGTTTATATCCAATCATGGTTATATAATCTAAACTCTCATTTCAATCATTGAAACATTCTTAGATGACGTTATATAGTTCTTGTTCACAAACTATTTTTCGTCAAAGAAATTTTCAAGTAATTGAAACTTAATATGATTTTCGTCACTAGTAAAGATGAACTTGGCCAAAGCGAAAGCTTACCAACACATACTTCAAGAAATAGATAAGCGAGATAAACTCGGCTCGAAATAGCAAATGTGTATAATCAAAGTCTATATAGCAAAACGACTTTTGTCTCAAGATAGGAGATAGAGTAGATAGACTTTTGAGTGATAGATAATTCAAGTCTCCACATACCTTTTAGTCGATGAAGTTTCACCAGTTCCTTGAGTAGTTCTTCGTCTTTGTATGATGATTTCCATGGAGTCTTGAGCTTAACTACACTTTCTATCCTAGTCTGAGACTTAGCTATAAGTAGACTAGAAATCAAGACTTATAGTTTTGATCACTAACATTGACAAACATGCTTGAGATAGCAACGCATGTGAGTTCGACCGAGCAGTGCTCTAACACTTATTATAATTAAATTAATCTTAATTATACTTCTAATCTACCGACGATAGAGTAACACTATCAATTACAATATCAATGAGATAATAAAAATCTTTGATCAAATTCAGATAAATATTGAAATGTAAAATTAAAATGCATATAGTTGTGGACACTTACATGTGGATCGAAGAATGTTTCCTCTTTTGCGAAGAAATTGATTATTAATCATGTCTGATAGTCAAATAGAAATCGTTATACAAAATTATGAAACATTTGAACGTGACATTGAGCAAAATATTGAGAACAAAAAAATATAGACAAAAAAAAAACAAACTTACCAACCACCTGCTCAGATCTAGTCTCGAAGCAAGGGCTTCAAGTTTTTTTAGTCTAGTCTAGTTAGGTTTAGTAATTGTAGTTGTTTTTCTTTAGATCTAGGTTGTAATTTATTTGATTTTGCTGTGTTTTTGTTCTTAATAGGTTTATTTTTTCGCTTTTAGCAATTTTCTCTTTTTTGTGGGACTCTTTTTATCGCTGAAGTTTTATTCGTGGTTCGCTAATTTGGGTACTGGAGATTGACAAGGGTTGGTCTTGATTACTCTATGCGATATGACAAGTTATTGGCTAAATTACTCTTATTCTACAATACAATCTCTTCTTCAAGAAAAACAACATGCCAAATGGCTACGGTTTCGCGTTTTCTCGATATTTATCTTCTCGATTTAATTACCGATTTTGGAGTTTCTTATTATTTGATGTACTTCTCTTGAAAACCACCATGTAAACAATCTTCTGCATGAATGGGTTGGTTAGTTTGATATTAAAAAGAAAAAGAAAATCCATAATTATCATTTTCTTTATAAAATAAAAAATGGTTTTTATTTCTAAAGATATAGGATATGCTCAAATATGTTACAACAACTAAACAATTGCTCTCTAAAAATATAGTGAATATCCAAATTTATGTAAGATTTAAGATGATGATTATTTATGTTTGTTTCGTCGTATTTATCATTCCATAACAAAACATCACAGTAACATATGAGTTTTCATTCATCATATTTTTTCCTCTTTGATTTAACTAAAAATGAGACAACAATATAAATATAATTAACTAAAGTTATTCATATATATTGATTAAAATTGTTTTTAAAAATATATAGGTTGTTTTAGGGTATCTTTTGAAACTTGGTGTCTCCATGTATACATAAAATTCCAGCAACATCCAAAACTATTGATTCAATGCCGCTTCTCTCATTTGATGGCGGCTTAATTTTTTTTTGGTATTTCTTTTTGGGGTTTTGTCATTAGTATTTGTCATTTGGTTTTCCTGATTAGTATTTGTCATTTGGTTTTGGTTGCATTTATTTTTTTATTTTTTTCCTGATGCTTGCATTTATTTTTTATTTTTTTCCTGATTAGTATTTGTTATTTGGTTTGCAGTTATCCTCGAAAGTATCTTCGATTGGTGTTGTTTATCTCTTTCGTAAACAACTCGGGTAATATTTAATCTCGCTCTTAAATCAATAGATTAAGGCTTGGAATCTATTTGCAATAGCCAAGCTAGCAAACCTCGCAAATCCGGAAAACTTACACTCAGTTAGCAGAGAATCCTGTTATTATTAATCACCTCTCAAGTATAATCTTAAGACGATCACTTAAAAAGAGTTTTAGATGTCTATCTTGAGGAATCACAAAGCCCAGGACAAAGAGAACTTTGCGATTTCTGTCTATATCGTTCCTGAAAGAGATTACTAAAGCCTCGATAACAAAAAAACAAGATCAGGATACAAGAACTATCGAGGTAAAGATAGTCGGATCTTGCTTCACGAATCTCTAAGTGAAGTCTTTTAGTCGTATACCTAATTATATTTCTCATAGGAAACCTAGGTTCATGGAGGACGACTCTGACAAACAACTAGGACACAAAAGTGTAGATATTGAATTTTCTGGTTGTTTGAGTCTCTCTATTTATATATTTTTCAAGGCAAGGGTTGTTTAGAATTCAATCTAAGAAAACTTGAGATTCAAGCAAACACTTTCTCTGTTTAGATGAAATTCATGTTAGGATTTCGTGTAAGCATGTGAGAAGTTTGTCTTGAAATCACATTGAGGACTATAATATGCATGATTCAGGGTACTAGAACCCGGTGGAGTGATGGTTCTTGGAAAATATGCCTTTTTGACTGATAAGTAAAGTTGTGTTCATTTAAACACTTAAGACTTGAATCATGATGCATATACATAAGTGTTTTAGTGATCAAAGATGTCTTAGAGGTGTTTATGAGAGTCATAGAAATGACGTACGTATTTAAGAAAATAGTACGAATGCATATGCTTTAGTTTTTAAGGGTAGGTATGAGAAAGGGTACACGTACCTATGAACTCGTTCGTGAATTCAGATGCCAAGGTAAGCGTACCGGTTTACACTAAGGAAATACCAACTTAATATCTTTAAGTATACGTAATGGGTATGCGTACCTCAACCCATTACACGAACTCGCAACTAAGGGGTATGAGTATTGAGTATATGTACCTAACCTTATTCTAGAACTCAAATGACAATGGTGCGCATACTGGGAACATATATCCTCTTGTATCCAAAATTCAGTAGTTCTGAAAATTCTCTTTAACCGATCCAGAATTCAGTAGTTCTAAAAACTCTCTTTAACCGATTTGAAACTTTCCCATTTTCCATTAATGATGATCACCATTGCTTGGGAAATTTTCAAATGATTAACTTGAACCAAAAAATAGTTTATGAACAATAAATTATTCTTAACTAAGTTTGTCAAGTATATGAACAACTATTGCTTGAATCAAATTTCGAGGTATTTAACAAGACAAACTTGGCTCGAAATTTCTTCTTTGCAATATCTACTAGAAGTCATACGACATAGTCTCGTATAGATAGAATAATAATACTTGTGAGTAAACAGAATGGTCCAGTCTTCACATACCTCTTTGTTGATGAAGTTATCCAAATGTATTTGTTTGATCTTCAATCTTCGAGGGTTTATTCAGTGATATCTAATACTCAACTATTGTACTCTAACTTAGTCAGAGACTTGACCTTAGTAGACTAGACATTAAGATATAATTTTGTGCTACTAACATTTACAACAAGCTTGAGATAGCAAAACTTGCGAGTTCAACCAAGCAGTGCTCTAACATATATGATGACCTATTTATATGGATTGCTTGTTGTGTGAAGCACTCTTCCCGTATTTCCAGGAATATCTAAGGATAAGCTAGATTGAGCTTATTCTCTCTTCTTCTTTTTTTTTAACCGCAATTACTCTCTTTTGCAGGATAAATAGGCTGACTATTTCTCACATGCGTTGTAGACCGTCATACCAAAACCCTAACTGATATCGCCTCATTCGTGTGGGACTGGGTCATCCTTTATAATGACATATAGATAGGGTAAGATATATGCTCTATAGCCGATGTTGGTCGAGATAGTGTAATATTCCATGATTTGTGAGTATGAATAGGAAATATCTTGTAAATTGTGTGTTGGACATGAAAAGACTTGAGGCTAAACTCTATCTTTGTATGTCCGGCCGTATATATCTTGTAGAAGTTGTATCCTTACTTGTAGATCCCTCGGATGAGCATATGGAGCTCCATGAAGTTTATCCATATTTTGGACAAGTATGCAGGGTTCAGTCTCAATAATCTATAGCCGTGAGCATGTTTGCGAAGATGAGAAAGAGCTAGGTATGTGCACTGGATGAGGCTTATGCCTAAGTCTTGCGTTTACATAGGACTTTGAAATGAGCTTGGGGTGCTGAGAGGTTTTCCTGTACTTCTTACTTCTTGGATGAACAGTTTTTCAATTTCCTATTGTTTGAGTTTCCTTTAAGAACTTTCACTACAATTCTTATTTGATAGGTGTTTAAAACACATAATTTACTATGTAGTAGTTATGCTTTCTTTGCTATTTTTATTGTAAATTATGTATTTTAAATGTGTTTTGAGTTTTATAGCTACTTTGGAGTCATGCGGACGAAAAGGAGAAGAAATAATCCAAAATTGAAAGAAGGGCAAAGCTGTCAGTTTATAGGCAAACACTATTGGGAACCCAACCACCAATTAAGGGGTAGCCAGTTTTGGGGTTAAAAGAGAACCGCTAAAGGCAGGCAGTAAGTTACTCAGGGCACCAAACTGGGGGTGGTTCCTGTCCCTGGGGTGTAACCATCCAACCCTAAACCACCAACCTTATATATCTTCTCATTCATTTCATACATTACACTACCTAAAAATGAGAAGAAGGAATGAAAAATAGCGGTTGCGCTGTGTTTCCGAAAATTTGAGAAACAGACAGAAATTGAAAGAAGGATTAAGGTTCACCAATGATTGAACTGCGATTCGAAGTTGTTGCCGTTAATGGTGCTGTTGATGCTCAGGAAATGGGATTCAGATCCAGACGAAGAAAGAGGGTAGCTAAGTTGCTCGAAATGATTGTGAATCGAGAAGAGTGATGATGAATTCCGATGGGCTTCTGCTACTGACGTATATGAATCAGATCGAGAACTCGATGGAAGATTGGATTGAGTCTGTGGTAGATGAAGAAATGGAGTCTGGGTTTGATTTAATGGTGATTAAATGGGGGTTTGAAATGGATCTATGATTTAAATTCAGCAGAGAAGAGATGGGTTCTGTTTCCGTTGATAAATTCGAGAGATGATAATGCTGCAAATGGAATTGATGGGGTTCTGGTGATGAAGACAGGGCAGAATTGATGTCGATGTTGATTCGAGCAAGACATGGAGATGAAGAATGGTTCTGTTGTTGTTCGAAAGAGAAGAATTGTTGAGAAGAAAGGATGAATTGATGGGTTCTCGCTGCAATTGGGTTTATGGTGGAACTGAATGTGAGAGATGCTTGTGATGTTGGTGACGCTCAAGGGTTGGCTGAAATTGATTTTGTTGTGAGTTTTCAACAAAGAAGAAATGGAAGGAGGAGCTGATGGATTGAAGTGACAGAAGCAAGAATTGACAGTGTGCAAGAATGATCGATATAGATGTATGTTAGGTTCTTAACAGGTGAAGAAATAAAGGCCTGAAATAGGCCTGAGAAATGACAGGAAACAAACGAAACTCTGTCCAAATTTCTCTCACGGCAATTCAACTCGGTACCGGCCGATGAACGCTCCAACTCATCTGAGTAAGACCAGATATCCGAGTAAGATACTGACTCGGTGTCTGACTTACTCTTTCTTGACCCCTGGACTAACAGTTGACTGTCAGTTTGACAGTTGTATCTGACGGAATATCCCATCAGCGAAGAGGAAGATTCTCACGACCGGTAGTACTATTCCGGTGTCATTTCAGGCCGGGTTCCGGTGGTACCAATAATATTCCGGCGAGCCAATTTGTGGAGAGGTTTGTGTGGATTTCTCTCATGGGTTTGAAGAATTGGGCTTAGATTTGGAAAGAGAAGATGGAAGATTTGAGAAAGACTTGGATTTGGAAATTGAGCTACAAAGGGAAAAGGATTCTATTCCTAAGAGGATTGCTAGGAAATTGAAGCCTATAAATAGAGAAGTTCTCTACACACCTCTACACACACAACACTTCTCTTTTCTTTATTCTTTGTGTGAACTCCTTAGCATGAGTAGCTAATTTTATTGATTGAGGATGAATTCCTAGTTCTTAACATGTTTTGAGTTTTGTTTTAAATCTACTTTGAAGTTTTCACATGATTATCGTTTGTTTTTACTAATAGGAATGTTTATACATTCATGGTTGATTGATAGGTCATTTAGGATGCATACTAAATTGATTTGTTAATTGATCTAAAGCTAGTGAAAGTTAGGGGATAAGTAATCGTTTCTTGACTCTTTACACAATTAGCAAACACGAGACCTTGCGGAGGGATTCCGTGGAACAATTGTGTGTGAAAACAACGTTAGCAAGTAGACCTTGAGCTAAGATTCTAACTACTAATATCAACCTAATAAATTCATAAATCTTAATGCGTTTAACTAAATTACATCTTGAGTGAGCTACTACTAGGTGGTTTGGTGAATAGAATCTGGTAGTCGAGAACTTCCGTATCCGATGATACTAAGGATTTAGGGGTTTAGCACTGAGCTAGATGCTTTACCTACGGTTGGTGATAATCTGTGACTAATAAAAAGTGGAAAAGAACATAACTTGAATCATTGTTTTCCAACGAAGAAGGATTCCTTGATCTAATCTCTCTTATTGATTTCAACATACACTTTTAATTGCTTTGTTTATTTTCTTTTGTTTTTAAAATCTAAAACCAATCCCCCCTTTTGTGACAATTAAACAACTAAAACCTCTTGCTCCTCGTGGGAACGAACTTGACTACACTATATTATTTGTTAATTAGGTGGAAAAATATTAATTAATTTGTTGTGGTTACGACACACATCATTATTCCATTATGGATACGACCTTCATGAATAACCCAAAAAGTGCCAGACCCCAATCTTATCGAGTAGTTATTCGTAAAACGATAAAGTTCTAGTGCAGTGAATCTGACGATTTTCTATTTAGCGATTTCTTGTAAGAATCTCCCCATTGTCGTTGCATCTACCTTCCAGACTTTTGAAAAAGCCGGGGTCTAACAACCTCACCCAAAATTTCGATTAGCAATCTGTATGGACAAACTCCAATATACTTTTATGAGAATCAACTAGACAGTTAGACTCAATCAATAGAAAAGTATATCAAAGAGTTTTATATCTCTATCTCTTGATTTAATTCTTAGTCAACCAAATCTGCGAGTCTTGATTAAATACAAGAGATATAAACTTGGATGGTACCAAATACCAATATCCAAGGATCAATCAATTTCTAATCAACAACCAAAGGTTGGATTAGACAATTGATCGATACAACGCACAACCTGTGATATTTCAATTATATAACAAAATATAATGCGGAATAGAAATAACACAGACGCCAGAAATTTTGTTAACGAGGAAACAACAAATGCAGAAAAACTCCGGGACCTAGTCCAGATTGAACACCACACTGTATTAAGCCGCTACAGACACTAGCCTACTACAAACTAACTTCGGTCTGGACTATAGTTGAACCTTAATAAATCTCACACTGATTCAAGGTACAGTTGCGCTCCTTATGTCTCTGATCCCAGCAGGATACTACGCACTTGATTCCATTAGCTGATCTCACCCAAAACTAAGAGTTGTTACGACCCAAACTCGAAGACTTGATAGACAAATCTGTCTCACACAGAAAAGTCTATAAAATTGAATAAATCTGTCTCCCACAGAAATACCCAAGAGTTTTTGTTCCGTCTTTTGATAAATCAAGGTGAACATGAACTAATTTGTAAACCGGTCTTATATTTCCGAAGAACAGCCTAGTATTATCAATCACCTCACAATAATCTAAATTTTATGGTAGCGAAACTACTTAACCAATGGTTAGCCATATGAGCACTTTCATATTAACCGTATTCATCTTTCTCATAACTAGTTCAAATGACTCATAAGAACTAGTTGAAGAGTTGTTCAATTGCTTAGGTCTTTATTCATAGTCACAATTGAAACAAAATCGGTTTGATCCACTTGAACCAATTCATGAACAATATAGCCACGGTTTGCAAAGATTGCATTCCTTATAATTTATTGTTTTAAGTTCATGAACTACCGATTTGAGATATCACCAGCTTGAGTACGCGTACGGGTATGCACACCTTAGCTACCGGATTTGAGTTTACAAACTCAGCAGAAATTTTTGGTTCGAAAACTTCCGTGAGTACGCGTACCTAAGGTGACTGGTTTACTAGTTTGCAAACTTACAAACTCCAGCAGAAATTTTCGTTATGAAAACTTCCGTGGGTACGCTACGGCTACGCGTACTCAACCTGTCTCCTTCACCAATACCGCATGCACACATATGCACGCACTTGGATTCCGGTACATGGATTTATACACTAATGCGCGAACACACTATATATGCTTATACCCATAGATGGTAATCTCAACTCTACATTTCAATCATTGAAACATTCTTCTATAATGTTGTAACAATCGTTATTCACGACTATCGTCATCAAAGCTATTTTCAAGATTGAAGCGTCGTCATGACTTTCGTCACGGGTAAAGTGAAAATAGTTAAAGCGAAATCTTACTAACACATATTTCGAGAAAAAGATATGCGAGTAAACTCGGCTTGAAATAGCAAATGTGTATGTATGAAAACTATCATACTTAAACGACTTTGTCTCAAGAGTAGGAGATAGAATAGACTTTTGAGTGATAGATAAGTTCAAGTCTCCACGTACCTTTTAGTCGGATGAAGTTCCACCGGTTCCTCGAGTAGTTCTTCGTCTTCGTAAGATGATAGCCATGGAGACCGGGACTTAGTCATAAGTAAACTGAAAATCAAGACATATAGTTTTGATCACTAATATTGACAAACATGCTTTGAGATAGCAACGCATGCGAGTTCGACCGAGCAATGCTCTAACAACTTGGACGAAATTCAATTCGTAAAGCGGTGCTTTATTTATGGATCCCTTACCAGCTTGCAAATCTTTTATGATAGATGGAGTTCTTGAACTTCTGTATCCAGCAATATACGATTATAATAAAAATTATGAATCCTACTAACCTCCCTAGGACACCGGCAAAAAATGAGAACACGAGTTATTAGAAATAAATTCCACTAAAATCGTATCATTACTACATTGAGTATGGACATTTTTGTAATGATTATAAGTATATGCACAAAGGAATATTAGGTCTCCATTGGAACCACTAGGTTGAGAATCAGAGTTGAAGGTAGACATCGACCTTGAATTAGTTTGAGCTATATTAACTAGTGGTCAAATCATAAATAGAAAAATCATTCCCTCATTCTGCTAGAAAGTAGCCTTCAATTCACGAAATCCAAGTATGACCTTTGCTTGAAGGCGTTTGAAGCATGTATTTATGACACGAACGTGAAAGTCGTAAGTTTGACTGAAAACACAAATCAAAGTAGTAAGTATATAAATGTATAAAATAATATTTATCTTATAAATATAGTATTATTAGATAACGGAATCTGACCTAATCTGATACCATCGAATCAGAGCGAATAAAAATGATCCTGATATTATTGGAAAAAATGAATATATTAATAGTAACAGAACCATTACAGGGTATATATAATACCTGACATGTGTAACAGAATTACAGGATTTAACAGAGACTGTTACACCTACATTAAGCACAGACATACAAAGGATATGGGACATCCCCTACTATAACAGAAACATAAAAACAAAATACACGCTGATTTTATATCGTTGACAACGATATTATTTCAACTTCCTGGGGTAATTCATTACAGTGCTCAAAAAAATCTCATGAAGCCATAACGATAACCTTAAATTACCTCTGTTTCTTTTTTATTGGATTTGTTATTTTCGTACTCACACAATTTCGAGGTTTCAAAATATTTCAACTGAGGTTGGTTAGGGGTTGAATTCTCATTTTATAGATTAGAGGTTCAATTCTCGCATTGACCGTACTAAAAAAAACATAGAGTATTCAAATAGTAACATAGCAGAAAATAAACCAACTGGGGCTACCTCAGTTGGCTAGGGACGGATTCTCAAGTTGTTAAATCAGAGGTTCGAATCCCGCAGCGGATCAAAAAAAAAAAAAAAAAACATAGCAGAAAGAGGATACAGCTCACTCGTTCGAGCGCTAGCATTGCATGCGAGAGGTAGGTACGGGATTCGATACCATGCATCCCCTTATTAATATTAACTTTTATTTTGTCTACAACAGCAAATCATGACCCAATTCTCAATGTACCAAACATACGGAACATTACCGCATGCGGTTTGACAACGACAATATTTCAACTCCAAGGTACCATCCCTTGCTGCTCAGGAGAGGTCTTTCATAAAGTGAACCTTAAACACAACATAGCGCCACCACCATCAACAACCATTCTGCCTTCTCTAATCCTTCTCTGGTCGCTACGCACTGTAGCAGATGGGGGATGTAGCTCACATGGTAGAGCGTTCGCTTTGCATGCGAGAGGTACGGGGTTCGATACCCCGCATCTCCATGTTGTATGTATCTAATAGTTTTGGTTTGTATTTTTCCTTCTTTAATTCAAGAAATAATCAATTTTCTTGTTTGATCAGATTGATTAGTTTAGCGCACAGCCGATGAAGAGCTGCCATGACTGAACAACAAATTAAATAAACCAAGAGATCTGTCAGAAGCACCAAAGATTATTGTGCGGAAGGCTCTAGCCTATGTACCCTTCTTCTAGAAAGATAATTTCAATGCTTTAGAATACAAAATCCACTTCGGAACAGAGCGAGAAGTTAGATAACATAGACAAATCTACCAAAAATGAAAGAAACATCGCCGGAAGACATTGGCCCCAGTGAGGACAGCCTGAAGTATTATTGAAATATAAGTAATGGCCGTGTAACATCAGTTTAGAAATTTGGCAGTTCAAGGTTCCCATGCATGAACTCATATTGCAAGAAATTACAAGAATTTAAATTACAGAAAAGAAAAAGCAACAG
Source organism: Papaver somniferum (assembly GCF_003573695.1). Classification (NCBI taxonomy): domain Eukaryota; kingdom Viridiplantae; phylum Streptophyta; class Magnoliopsida; order Ranunculales; family Papaveraceae; genus Papaver; species Papaver somniferum. Next base: position 195,171,352 of record NC_039360.1, read on the forward strand.
GGACAAAATAAGTTCAGAACTGTATTAAAAAGTTTTTACAAAAGGAAAACTCATGACAAAGATACCTCATGAACTAGCCATCTGTATTTCATACTTCCTCATGACTGGAGTTGTACTTTCATACCAAGACGAATTTGTTCCTAGAGTAGTCGAATAACTACTCGAAACAGTTGTACCTCCAGCTACATTTCCAGTGCCTAATCCATAAAGATATCTAAATGGATTTGGCGGAGGTAGAATTTCAACTCCACCTTCCAACATCTTCACTACAGTACTCATCAAAGGTCTTGAATCAGGAGTATCCTGCACGCACCACAATGCTACCATGAACATTCTCTGCACCTTCTCTTTATCCTTCTCTTCAATCCCATTAATCTCCATTGTTATTAAATTATTCAATCCATCTTTCTCAAATTCTTCCCAAGCCTTCTTTGGAAACCAATCTAAAGAATCCGTGTTCGCGTTCGTATTCGTGTTCCTACGTTTCCTTGCTATCTCAAATAGTAACATCCCAAAACTATAAACATCACATTTATGTGTAATTGGATAACTATGCATAAGAAACTCCGGTGCAGAATAACCTGGTGTTCCTCTATATCCGGAGCAGGATACCTGAGTGATGTCCCTATTACAAAGCTTAGCCAGCCCAAAGTCTGCAACTTTTGGGGAGAAGTTCGAGTCCAGAAGAACATTACCAGGCTTTATGTCATAGTGAATGATCCTTTGTTGACACTCTTCATGCAAGTAAGCAAGCCCTTTTGCCGTACCAATAACGATTTCTTGTAGTTGTTCCATCCCACTCGATTTGTGGTGTTTCAGCACTAAACAAGAACTTGTCTAGGGAGCTATTTTCCATGTATTCATATACTAATGCACTCATTAAATGATCAAAACAAAATCCATATAATCTAACAAGATTTATATGGTAAGTTTAACCTATAGTTCCTACCTCTGCCATGAATTGTTCTTCAACTTTCTTATTGTTTGAGTTTCTATTCAGAACTTCCACTGCAATTTTTATGGCGTTCGGGAATTGGCCTTCATAAACAACACCAAAACCGCCAGATCCCAATCTTATCGAGTAGTTATTCGTAAAACTATAAAGTTCTTGCGCAGTGAATCTGACGATTTTCTCTTTAGCAATTTCGTGTAAGAATCTCTCCATTGTTGCAGCATCTACCTTCCATACTTGAACCAAATTCAAACCATAAGGCGGTGCAGTTATTATGGATCCATTACCAGCTTGCAGATCCTTTATTATGGAGCTTTTGAACTTTTGTACACAGCAACATACGATCATAGCAAAGATTACGAATCCTACTAGGCTCCCTAGGACGCCTGCAAAAAATTGAAACCCGAGTTATTAGAGACAAATTCTAGTGAAATCGCATCATTTAGTATGTTGTACATGGAGATTTTTTTTATGATTATAAATATACGCACGGAGGAATATTTGGCCTCCATCGGAACCACTAGGTGGAGAATCAGAGCTGAAAGTAGACATTGGAAAGAGTTAAGTGCCCTCCTTGGACTAGTTTGAGAGATATAACTAGTGCTTAGATCATAAACAGCAAAATCGTTCAGTGATTCTGCTAAAAATGTAGCCTCCAGTTAGTATGACCTTTGCCTGATGGCGTTTGAAGCATTTATCTGTAACGTGAGCACGCAAGTAGTAAACACATTATTGACTAAAAACACAAACCAAAGTAGTAAGTAAACATAGTAATTTAAACAAACTATTCATATCTTATAGATATTATAATATAAATAAATGTTAAATAAAGAAACAGTGACGAAATTTCTACAAGCATATTCAATAGGACTGAAATGAAAAATGTGTAAATTACTGTAGCAAATTAACAAACTAGACAGGCAGAGAAATCAAAGAGAGAGAGTCAATGAGCGATAATTAATATGGACAAGTAAGTCAGCCGGCCGGACATATATATCACATATACAACCAAGGAAACAACAAGAGCTAGTTGCTAATGACTCCTGCAGTACAAAGAATAAGTATCTAAAGATGTTCCTGAGAACAGAGACATTGATGGCAGGACCTGTTAGTACTTAGTAGATGATAAATCGATGGTTTATATTTTCGAAAATTATAACATATCAATTTAATGTATCAAGGAAAAACAAATTTTCCTTAATTACATGTAAATTACGTCATGAAACCTGTTCTTGAAGCTGCTTGGATAGGTTGAGTTTTTCCGTCTATACAGGACAAAAATATACTCTCATGGCTGTACATTGTATTGATTCCTACGGAGTACTTAATAATTGAATAATTCAACATAATAGTTGCTAAAAACACCAAAGATTTGCATATAGTATCTTAAATTATGTTTCATAATTGTTGACACGAACACACCAAAATAGCAAAAATTCAACACTAATAACTAGAAACCAAACTACAGATACTTCAGGAGGTGCTACTTGCATCATATTTCCTTTTGACTGATTTTGAATCTATGTTTAAAAAAAATGTTACTTTGCAGTTGTCAAGTTATTTGAATTTGCACCGACATTATGATCTCCTGCACTTACGAAGTACAGATTTATGATGTCTTAGAGAGTGTAAGTGAGTCTAAGCTTCTAAGGATTCAGAGATTCTAATTCTGTTATGGACCATCAGACGTATCTGTATGACCCAACGGAAGTTTGCTCGTGCCCATGGGTGCAACATTTTGCATGTGCAATGAATATGTGTGATGCAAGTGCCTTATGTGTGGAGAGGCACAAAGAGATGGTTGCAGCTGATGTACATAGAAAATATGCAAGTGACCAACAAAACCTATAGTTTTCAATATAAACTGATAGTACATTTTATGCTTTGCATCATAAGCCACTCAAAGAAGGATAAAAGACAAAATGGACCAAAGAAGAAAGGAGTGTATCACTATCACCTTCTGAAGATTGCTACTTTTCCGACGCTCGGTAACATTGTTACTCTCTTTCTTACAGTCCGCGGTCTTCCAGCATAGCTTCTTTCCATCTTTGTGCTGTGTTGCGGATGTGGTCCCTTTGAGCAACTTCCGTATGTTAAGCATGAGAAGGACCGCATATTTCATACAGGAAGATCGGTCACTACCTAAGTTATCTCAAACTGGGTTCATATTTATATATGTAGTATGGATCTTTCAGTTGTTGATCAACTTCTCTTACTCTTACAACAACATGCGTGCATTAATGCATGCTGCAGTAGTTATTTCCAGCTTTCTTATGTATACCAGCTGCACATGAATATTCTTTACAATCTATCATTTTATCTTGTTACAGCAACATATGTAATTACACAAATTACCGAAACTCTTCCGAGAAAGAACTGTAAACCTGCAGCAATTGTATTAGTGTTGTTAGGTTCTAAATGTAAAAAAGAATATAACCGAACCATCTTTAAAATGTTAAGTACATACCAGAAGGCAGCAGCTGCTTGCAACCCATTGGTAGAGCCATCAAAATGCAGTGAACTTAAATGACTAGGTCATAGAAAATAATTGAAAAGGAGACACTTGGGGGAGTTTTCAAAATACAAATTCAATTCATGGTCATTCTTAAAATGATCCACAATCTTGTTAGAGAGCATTAGTAATTCCTCCGATACCCTTGTTTTTCGTACATTCTCTAATAGATCTTGTTCAAGACCTGACTAGTTTAAACCTCTTCTGCAGTGTCATGATCACTTAAACCCTCTTCTGTAGTCTCAATTGTTATATCCTCAGCAATTCAATGTACATTACTTCCTTGTTCATCTATTTCTCATTTCCTGTTCCTGCTGAAATTGATTACACATAAAATTCAACCTAAAATTTCAACGTTTTCATACACCAAATTTTCTTGTTTACATAGTATATAACTTACTGCAACTTGTGTTTACTAAACAAGGAACTCAGCTTTGATAAATTTTGGAAGAACTCCTGTTTAACTCAGTATCAATCTTTTCCTGCAACGTTCACGTTTCTTTTTCATCAAAAAAAAAAAACAACTCAAAATTCCCAACAAAACAAACAACCCCAAAATCAACATTGTGGTTAGAAAGTTTTTATAGTTTACAAATTTACCTTAATTGACAGTTTTAAGAACCCTAGCTTTCTCCCCACTCTCTTCTCTTCTCTTCTCTTCTCCAGCACTGAAATGGAACATTTCAAAAGAAAAGGCGGGGTGGCCCTTAACGAGTTTATCCGACATCATCGGTCTGCCTACATCATAAAAATGGAAATGCGTAGGGGCTAATGCCCCCAAGTCATTTAGCAGCTGAACCTCCTACTAAATTATGGAAGTTGTCGATGTTGCCAGCATTGGGATGGGAATTTGGGATTGGTGACTAGGGACTGAGGTGGTTCAACAGCTCACATGATTCGTGTCCGTCCTACCATTTTTTAAATCTCACTTTCTCCTCCAAGTAAAATTTGTTTTTCTTCGTAACTGTCAACTGAGATATCATTCTGATTCTCTCATGATTCAGGGGCAAGTGTGTTTAAATGCCTGAGGCGCCCATGAACCAACAAAAAAAACCTCAGTCCTTGATATCAGTATCACTGTCTAATTTCCTCATTTAGACCAATTACTACCTATGGGTTGAACTGGAACACCATTCATACGTCGGATGGAGTATTCTATCTAACTCGATATGACCCCCTACTTGTTATACAAAGTAGGCATACTTAGCTGTATTTCGTGCCAAACATCCAAGGCTAAAGCCCTATAAAATTGTAAAAATCGTGGAGTGTTGGATGATTCAGCATATAAAAACTTAAATATCATAAATGGTGCAATAAATGAATGAGAAAAAAGAGATAAGCACGTGAACACACTTTGATAAATACTACTACTACTACGTCGTAAAGGTTTTGAGCAAACAAAATGTTTGGTTAAAATCAAATCCAAATGTAAAGTCATACACTCTCACTCATTCATGCCCCTTCACAAATCTTAACTACCCTAACTTACTTTACCCATTATTACTTGCTAAAACACACAACAAAACATATCTTCTCCTGTTTTCATCATATAGAAGAGAATTTGTTACCTTCCTCTCGTTGTTCATCACCATCGGCAACAGGGTTTGTACTTTCATTTCCATCTCTTAAACTTCTTGATTCGATTTTGCTCTCATTTTTTATTGTGTAATATGGTTTGTCTTTTCTTGGAATGCAGAAGAAAAGACTAAACCAAGAATGAAGCTTCTGAGAATGAGAAGCTTGAAACATTTATTTTCTTCCTCGAAACTAGCAGTAGAAGATAATCCTACTAGTAGTAGTCATCATTCTTCTGTTCATGAAAATGAAATGAAGAATGAAACCAAGTCTATATTTCAAAAACCCACTTGGAAATGTTTCTCTTTCGATGAAATCTATGATGCAACTAATGGTTTCACTAAAGGTGAGTAAAAGACCAAGACCCATTTCATTTTTCTGTGTTTTCAGCTTCTTGATGTTTTTCTGATGAATTTTCAGAGAACTTGGTCGGGAGAGGTGGGTATGCTGAAGTGTACAGAGGAGTTATGAAAAATGGGGAAGTGATTGCTATTAAGAGATTAACAAAGGCTTCAACTGATGAAAGAAAAGAGAAAGAATTTCTACAAGAGATTGGTACAATTGGTCATGTTCATCACCCAAATGTATCTTCGTTGCTGGGTTGTTGTCTTGATAATGGACTTTATCTTATCTTTGCATTCTCATTACATGGTTCTGTTGCTTCCGCTTTTCATGGTAATTCATTCATTTTAACAAACCATAATTCAATTTGATTTTTTTTGATATTGTGTTAACTTCTTTATTCGTCGGCAGACGAGAATTCGCCATTAATGAGTTGGAAAACAAGGTATAAAATCGCAATTGGAACGGCACGAGGTCTACATTATTTGCATAAAGGGTGTCAAAGAAGAATAATCCATAGAGATATCAAATCCTCTAATGTTCTACTCACTGCTGATTATGAGCCTCAGGTATGTTATCCTGTCCCCTACTCATTATGCAAACAATGTCTGTTCCTGCTTAGAAATAATATGGAAAACCAAGAGTAAAAATTTGTTTTGTTTACAATGTCTAATAGATTTCAGATTTTGGGTTGGCGAAATGGCTTCCATCTCAATGGACTCATCACTCTGTAGTACCAATTGAAGGAACATTTGGGTTTGTGTTTCTAATTGAACTTGTTTATATTTTGATTAGTCGAAAAGAATAAATTAATCTTCATTAATTTGGGTTCCATGTTCATCAGTTTTCTTGATTGTGGTTGTTTGCAGATGCTTAGCACCAGAGTATTTCATGCATGGTATTGTTGATGAAAAGACTGATGTTTTTGCATTCGGAGTTTTCTTATTAGAGATTATATCCGGGCGAAAGCCGGTTGATGGGTCTCACCAAAGCTTACTTAGCTGGGTATTCGTTCATTCTAATTGAATTTCTTTCCAAAACATTGATACTGTCCTGCACAAGAATGTACTTATGTTTGGTTTGTTTTGAACTTGAAATAAATGTTAATTCTTGACAGGCCAAACCAAGATTGTTGAGTGAAGGTGAACTAGGAAAACTAATAGATCCAAGACTTGAAGGGGACTATGATATCACACAGTTGAAGAGAGTTGCTTTCGCGGCATCACTGTGCGTCCGGACATCGGCTCTATGGCGTCCTACCATGAGTGAGGTACTTTCTATTTACAACTGTTACATTCTTCTCAAGTTCAAATCTTAGTAATGTGCTACATTTGAATTGTAATTTCAATCGCTTTCGCTATTTACGTAGACTAGTTTATTTAGTGGTAATCAAAGTTTTCCTTTACAAGTTATGTGTTGGTAACCATCTCATGAACTGATACTGATTAAGTACCAACTAAGATAGATTAGTAATATCATACTGATATGAATGTCAATGGAACATTGTTATGCTCAACAGCCAAAATACTAATTAAACATCAATTTTAAGATATTACGATAACATAAGCTGTCTTAATCCATGAAACGGTAGGTTAATGTTTTTTTTTCTTTTTGATTGACTTCTCGCGTATGTCGCTTTCATCCTCGGTGGCTTTAGATTTCTACTATTTGTTCATTCGATTTAGTCTCTTTTTTGTTTTTCATTTTGTTTTTCGAGCAATTAACCGGCCCGCCCGTCAAATCCCACCTAACATACACCTCTAGACGATACAGAAGTAACAACAGTTTTAAGCCAGCAGGCTACAATTATGCTAAAAGAAAACAAAATACAAAGGACCCTTGAAAATGAATTCTTGTTTTGACAATGTTTGCTTGGAATTTTATAGGTATTGGAAGTAATGGTGGATGGAGAAATGACCAAGGAGAGTTGGAACTTGCCAGAGGAAGTGGAGGAGGAAGAGTTTTGGGGTTTTGATGATCTAGAATGTGAATTTGACAGTCCAGACTCAACCTCGCCTCTTAATTCGATCTCTTCGAGGAGTTCTTAAATCCGGCCGGTGCCTACGTCGTTCTATAGTACTTATTTTTGATCTGTGGTGGTGGTACATTGCTCTCAGTCGACGTGGTTACGTATTAATAATAATAATGGCGCTTATTGTGTCAAACCATGTACATAGCAGTATACTTACATAAGCAAGTGTTATATCTGTATACAGTCGATTACATAAAAGAAGTTGGAAGTGTTGTGATACCAAATGGCTCGTATCTTCGTACCAAGAAAATAGAAGTGATCTTATTTGGTCCCCCTTTTATCCATTCCATTTTTCATCAGCCCAAAATTAAAGATCCAGCAACTTAATCTGTCAGTGACAGTTTGCAGTTTTTAAGACTACTTACTAACTTACCAAGAAGTTCTCTGGGGAACACGAAAGTTGAGACGGATGAAATGTTTAACTTAAAGGCTCTGTAGGCACACTTGGACAAGAACAACTGGCACCATTGATGTGGCAAACTAGGTGTGATGGATGAGTACCAAGGAATTAGTGGTTCTGAATGATTCTCCTAAATAACACCGAAAAGACTTTAGGAATAGTATTCTCTAAGCAAGAGAATACACCAAGACTTGTCCCACCCTTTAGCTCTTGTTTGTTCATGGGATGGGATCCATTGCCATGTTCCTCCACTAGATGTGGGTTGCTTGCCGTCTTAACACAGCGCCCAGAGGGAGAGAGTGTGTGATGTACAATGTACTTCATACCAGATATGCACTCCCTCCAGCTGTTGTGTGGCCAAAGCCGCCAAACCATTGTCATGCAAAAGAGCATGATTATATTGTGTTTGGGGAGAAAGAGAGATAGATTTAAGCAGGCAGTGTCAGCAAATACATTGTTGTTTAAGGTCTTAAATGAAAATACTAGGTGATCAAAATTCACACCACGATTTGTAACTATTTAGATATTTTCCAAGTGCCATATCAATATCAAAATCTGCTTAAATGACAAGTGTGGGATAAAAAGTTCTAAAGCATCTGTCAAAATCTAGCCATGGATGAAAATCAACATGCAAAAGCTGAACTAGATTATATCAGTAAAAGGATATTTCACGCCCGAGGTGTAGAAAGTTAAAGTAGTCAAAAAGAGGAAATGAGAGATATTCCCAAGCAGTGGGTCTAGTAATGCGGGAGAGAGTAGCAAAGAGTGACCAGTGAGTCTAGTGACGAGGACAAAAAGATGAACATTTTCGAAAGCTAATATATTCTTATTAAAAAAATACTCAATAAAGCCAAGACAAGACAAATGAAGAGATATTTGATCGCCACGAAGAAATTAGCAATCTTTTGCAACCCTCTTCTTATTATAATGCTGAACCTAAGACAATTCCAGGGTAGCCTTTAGTAACGTGATGCTAACCGTAAGGCTGTGTCGGCAGGCTCCAGGTATTATCACTTTTAAAAACAATGAAAAAGATTTTTTCCCCAGTAGCGCCATCAAGTAAAACAAAGAAAAAGAATGGAATAAGTGGCAGATCTCTCAATCATCCCTAAAATTAAGATGAAATGACATATTACTGTAATGTGGATGCAATTCTGGAAATTCACAAGTTGTATGATTATTTTATCAGTGCAATATGGATTTGTTAACTTGGAAAAGAGCCATGAGAACAAATCAGGAAACCTTTTTAAAGTCGTGCTAAAATGATATACTATATATCATTCTTTTACAGCACCGCCAGTGTTTGTGCGGCATTGTTTGAAACTGAGCCTAAAGTCTGGAACATAAATGTTACTGAGCCTAAATATTTTTTTTATCCATCAGTGACTGAGCCTAAATGTTTGAGTGCAGTTTTAAAGCTGAGGCTAGCATTTGAGGAAGTCATGCTCCAAATCTGAAAAGAGTCTCTAACCAAAAATGTTACACTGGAAAGATACATATACGGTATATATAGCTTTTTACAATTTTCACTGCAGCCCCAAATATAGTACTCCATTAAACCAAACCTAACCTCCATTAAACCCTAGTGCTAACTGCTCACTATGGACTATAAGACCCACAATGCTTAAAACAGTAATCCACTTGGATAACTTACTAAAAAGTGGAGGAGCGCCACAGCGGAAGTATGAAAGAACTTACTAAAAAGTGGAGGAGCTGTGAAACGTGTGAAAAATCGGCAAGGTTTTTAAAAGATGTGCGACAAGAGACAATTTGATCTGCAATAATTCAGATCTTACTCTATTACAACTGTTATGCATAATTAACTAGGTCACACTGAAGTAGCTAATTGTTTAGTGTTTCTCTTTTCCTTTTCAGGGTTGGAGACGCTATTTGGCCCAAGATCATTGTCATGCAGGAGAAACAATAAAGACAAACTGCAGATATATACAGCTAAATTGGATTATAAAAACCTGTTATAGTCAAGTAACTAATTATCAAGGTTAATTAAACTATTGCCACCCTGTCTTGAAATACAGTTTCCCAAAAGGATCTATATCATCCAAAAGGAAATGAAATATGCGAACTTTCAGCACGAAAGTGATGTCCACTGACACGCAAAATACATTTTAATAGATTACCACATACACAAACTAGGGTATTAACCATTAGCACTAGATTTGTAATGAAACTCATCTATTGTCGAATATGCCAAACCATCCTCCTCAAGATGTTGCATAGCTCCCCTGTCAAGATGAAAGAAAGATAAAGGGGTTAGACAGAGTCTTCTAGTAAGTGTCTGCGAGAGCATGAGCAAGAGAGAGTTACCTGATTTTCTCCAGTGGGACTTTAAGATGCTGGGCAAGTTCTTGCACAGATACCCCCTGTTCTCGTGCCCTGAGAAACATAACCATTTGTAGAAAATGAAATGAAAAACAAAACGTGCTAACATAACAGATACAAAATCTACTAGAAGAAAACTGTAAGAAACCGGTCTTCGGTTAAAGGAAATCCAAGATCATGCATAAGAAATTACAAAATCACCAACAGCCAAATTGTACTGCTTTATTAAAATAGATCCTTCCAAGGCAGGTAACAGAAAAATCTTGAAATCAGATCATAAAAGGAGGTTCAAGTTTGTTGCCAACTCACATATTCGCAGGTATGGACATATAGTCAAGGATCTTTTGATCGATTCCGACGGAATTAGGTTGCCCATGGAACTACAACCAAAAACAAACATGTTAAGCGACTAATATACCAATACAGGAGATTGGATAGATGTATAATTCCAATGATAGTTTCTTACTTGATTTGAAGGAGCGGTATGATAACTTGAGGATCCATTGGTTATTGCTGCACTTGTGCTCTGAGGTTGAGCTGGGTTACTGCCCTGCCCCTTTATTCAGGATAACAATATAAATAATACATCACACAATCAGCATCTTGTGGACACACACTTGCAAATGCATGCCCGTGTCTGAGTTAGACTACCTTTCATGACAATAATAACAAGTTGGCAGAGCAATACCTGAGATTTAGTGTTATGACAATGTACATACATGCACTCAATGAAGTGATAAGCAACCTGATTGAAGTCGGTCACAGGCCTGAAAAATGCAGTTCATAGTATTGAGATACTGCAGTCTAACAACTCTAAAATATGAAAAGTAACTCTTTAGAAGAAAAGGTTTCCGATTCTAGTTGTGGTTCTAAAGCAACATTTTACCAATTGGTCCGGAAAGATAACATCTAGCTGATTGTATTTATAAAGTTATATTTCATCGACGTAAGAATCTCTAAGAAGCTGGCTACAAAACATAATAATTGCATAATGATAACATCTAGCAACTTTACAATTCCAAGAGTCAAAGTTTCTATTTCTGAGCTCCTGCATGTCCTTGGAGAACTCCAGGATGGAAACATGATGTCAATACATATGAGAAGCCCACCACCTTACTTACAAAATGTGACTATCACTTGTGGTAGTGAGAGGGAAGACAGCAAGTCGAGATTTAAGATAATACGTAGAAGTCGGAGCACGTTAATTAAAAATATCTTACAAACTCCTCGTTAGATTACTATTTCAAAAATAAACTGGTCAAAAGAGACCAGAGAGGATGGCTGGAAAATGTGGGGGATGTTTCACCTTAACCCTTCCATGATACAACACATATATTTTTCAAATTCCAACATTTTAAAGTGAACATAAAATTGACTCCAGAAGAGTTGGTGGCTATAACATGGATATAGCAAATGACTAGCGGAAAATGTACAAATGGACGTGCTTGGTACCACATTTCTTTACTTTCATGAATTAAAAGGTCTCAAGCAAACTCTAAAATTACCAATAAGCAAACCGCCACCACTAGTCTACTTCCACCCTGATGTCACATCATGAGAGCAAGCAGCAGGATGAAACCAAATATTCAATCTCCAAGGTAAAAGAGTGTTAATTTTCATGTCAGGTGCATTTTGACCCAGTTCAAAACAAGTGATACTGCTGACCAGATAATTTTATGAGAGCCCACAAATACCAATAACACCTAACAAATGTATAATTGATATACCTACACTACAATAAAAACTTCCACATCGTCTGTGGTGTATCAACAGAAATAAAATTTGAGAACAAATGCAAACCATTTGTACAGAAGCATTCCAGACAAAAATTCAAAGATCGGGAATCACAAAGAGCGTCCAAATGCAAATTCAACTGATTCAAATGAGATGCCAGTGAATTACCAAGCCCAAAACAGTTATGCTCACCTACGCCTTTTCTAGGAACTGATACAAGCTAGGAGGGCATCCAGTATAATAGAAAATCGTAATAAGGTTTGAACATACCTAACAGAAAAAGCCACAAACTGCTTTTTACCCTGGAAACCTTTCAAGTTCCCATGAATTTCAGCATATTCTCCATCACTAACAACAAGAACAACAAAAATACAATTAATAAACCTTCATGTCAAAAACATTTAAGGAACAAAAGTAAACTCGGTTATAACTGTTTTCATGAACTCCAATATTAGCTATAATGTAAAACAAGTCTCAAACTGAAACATCAAATCAACCTTGACATGGTAGCAAGGTCCAGGGAAAAGCCTAATTTTGACCTACACAGCTACACTTATAATTAATACCCCACAGGACATATTGGTAGCTTCACGCCATTAATGATATGTACATTTTCCAAGTGAAACTCGTATGAGACAGGCAAGCAACTTACTTAATTTGCTCCATCTCCTTCGAATCTATGCCCTCATGAACCCTAAATTTCAAGAAAAAATCAACCAAACACAAAATGGTAAGCTAACCCATCATAACATCATATGAGACATAACAATCAAAGAACTCAAAGAGAGTTTATACCATCTGTGACAATTAATTCGACCAGTTCCATCATCGACAGTAAAAGTAACCTCGGTAACCATTTCCGCTTTATTAAACACCATTCCAACAAGTGTAATCTAATTATAAACACAAATAACAACATCCAATCAATAAAAATACAAAACCCCCAAACATAAACAAGAAAATAAGATTTTAGGGTTTGGAAATGGCTTTACATTGTTTACTTCAACACCATCAACGACGAAATTAGCTTTATCTTCACTAGCATTATAAGAATCACTTATCTGCTTAACTGTTAATGGTAATAAACCTGCACCCACTCGATTCTGTTGAAATACAAACGAAACCCTAAGTAAGATAAATGACATAAAGCTAAAAAGTAAAAAGAGAAACGAGTATTATTGTTTTCTTTACTTTGTCTGAAGAAGCACCACCATGCTCGGTGGTTTGAGTTGCCTGAGGCATAAATCCACCACCAGAGAAATCAACGTTTCCATCGAACTGGCTGTTAGACATTCTAGGGTTTTTTTGTCTAGAGGAAGTTTTTTTCCGAGGAAAGATGAAAGGGAGAAATGGGGAATAAAGTGCTTTATAGTGGGAATAAAGTTTCCCGCCAATTTTGTGGACCCTAACTCCTGCCGTATGTTGGGCCTAGATTAGGATTAAACCCAAGCTCAAACATGAAACCTATCGGGCTAATCATGCCACTTTTGTTTCAACCATCGTTTGGGGCATCCAAGAAAATTTTGGGACATATTGAATAAGACAAAAATAGGATTGGAAATAGTGTTTTTAGGGTATCTCTTATCCAACCTATTTTCATAAATGCTAAAATACCCATGTATGATTAGTGTTAATTTAATTGATTAGTTGTTAATGATTGTAGTTAGGATTAGAATTAAATTTAGGATAATAATTTTCTTTTTAAATAGATTGAGTGAGTAGAAAAAAGAAGAAGAGGAGGAGGAAGTAGAAAAGAAAAACCTAAGTATCACTAGGACACCCCTTAGCATCTTGCATTGAATGGCATAATGAGTCTGTATCCCCAAAAAATTTCATGTATGCCCCAAATGAGGGTTCTTTCGTTTTTTGTTTTTTTTTATCGATAAAAAATTTGGTGCTGGCGAGTTTCGAAATCAGGTCACTGGTATTTACCACTGTAATACAGTGGCACCTGCTTCTTTTTTTTTCTTTTTTTTTTTATAAGACAAATTCATAAGAAAGACCAGAACTTCTTAGCATGTGGTATTGTACAATTCGCTGACTATATCATTTCTTAAATTGGGATGATCGATCAGATTTACAAATGGTTCACCTAACCATTTTCCAACAACAAGAGTTTTGTTATAAAAGACTCAAATGTTTGTCGCAAGGGAATTACAAACTTTGTTAACAAGAATGAAAGACGGATCATTAAAATTTGTAAGTTTGTGATCCGATTTTCTAAAATAGTCATTGTTTTTGATTTTTTGTTCCTTAGTTATCGCATACATTCCAACTAGCAGCACCAAAATTGGTTCAGTCGCATTGGAATTCGTTGTTGTAACCACTTAGCTCTGTTGCCCATTGGAAAGCAGCGTCTGCTGCTTTTAGCTCTAAAATTTTTCTTGAGATCCTACTTGAGGATTCTCCTCTTTGCAGGTACCCGTATCATTTGTAAGAGTTAGGGATATTGCAGCATCACAAGTATCTTGTAAAAAAGTTAGTGTGATATTTGTATTTGTACATGTTTATTGGATTTTTTAGTTATCACCACACTGATAATAGACTCTTATCTTATAAGTGTTGTATATTTTGAGTCCTTTTAGTTTGATTTAATGATTAGAACAGTGCTGCTCACAAGCAGTTTTGCTACACACGTTGAAACAAGCATTAAGGTCATCTAAATGTTTCATATAATGTGAAATAATAGCCACCCACATGTGACTACAATTCACATTATATTAGGTTGAACATATTTAGAATTATTTGAATTTATTAATATATTTTAGGACGTGATTCCCCCACAGGTGATTCTAGTTGTAGTATTTAACAAACGTAATGTTGTATCATGAGAATGTAAAATATCCATAGATATTTTTCATGTCTCACTTTCATCCTTGATAAGATTTTACCCACAAGAGAGTTTTATTGAAGGTATGAAACTATTGTAAGCTTAATTGTCATTTATTTCTATTATAAATTCCAGTTTTTGTTCTTATTAATTATTGATTATGATTATTTTGTAGACTTTTAAATTTTAATGGTCCATTTTTTGGAAGATAAAATTGTTTATCACCTGATGTTTTTTCGCGTTACTGTGTACATTTATCAATTGCATTATGAATCTCAATCCGTGGATGTTTTCTCGAACATTCATTATTGTAATTGAGAGGCAATTATAGAGAAAATGAAAATCATAAAGCATGACAAAACATTATAATATCCTAAATCTTTTGCATAGTATCTCCAAAAGTTTGGAATTGTTGCTCAATACACAAGGCCAATTTATCCTTGGCATAATGGTGCATAGCAAAAGGCGAAATCATACTTTTATGAAAATGGTTAGAAGCATGATGAGTTAGGCATAATGGACACATATATGCGAATGTATGTTCTTTCTACAACTGTGTAATTTAAATAGATTTATGAGTAAAGCAGTTTGAAAGACACGCTTTGGACTAGAAAGGCTGGAAACCTAGCTTAAATCTCTTTTAAGTTATGGTTGTTCAGTTGGAGGTGAGGGCTTACATTCCCAAAAATGAAAATCGGATTATAAAACTATTACTAGTTCATTGGTTCTCAAACCGTAGTATGAGATTTACTAAAACCGAAAACATAAATTCATAAGTGATGGCATAATCAGTGGGAGTACGTGGTTATATATGTTCAATAAGTCATGATATTGATCCTTTATTTAAGATTTCTACAGATATTGTGAATCTTCTCATTGTCAGAATGTTAGATAATGAAATACCACAAATTACTGATCCAATACTCCATAATAAAATTACTGCCAATAAAGAATTTTTTTGATAACAACTTGAACCAGCATTAAGAATGCCTCAAAAGAGATTGAAAGAAAGTTATTCATGTTGTTTCAATGATTTTTTTACAAGAATTTATTTCATTTTGATATGGAATGGCAAAGACTCGGTTTCTGGTTCACAAACTATTATGTGTATAATAATTTTGATTAATGGATTGATGCTATGTGAGATAAGATCAATGGTTGAACGTCAAGTCGGGGATATTATTTAGTTGCTCAAACACACAAAACAGTTGTGTGCAAGTGGGTCTTTAATCCCTAGCGTGACTGTAATAGCATTACTAAATGATATAAATCCCAAACTATAGCCAAAGATTTTATTCTAAAATGATGCATTGATTATAAATAAGTTTTTCTCTCGTGTCAAAGAAAGAGTTATTCATAATTATCAGAATATTATTAGTATCTCAATATGAATTAAGAATTGCATTACTCAAATGTTAAAACAGTCTTATTAATGATAAAATTTAAGAAAATTTATGTGTGTCAATAAGAAGGCTTTTCCTTATAAAGACAAGAACACGTAATCTACAAGCTCAAGAAATCAAAGTATGAAATTAAGCAAGCTTCCCGAATATTGCATATCTAAAATTCAACAAGACCATTAATGTTATTTGGTTTTGGATGATATTACTATAGATCCATGCATATACCTCAAGAGCAGTGGGAGAAATTCACACTCCTGGTTTTGTATGTTAAGACACACTACTTCCCAGTAGTGATCTTGACTTTATGCATAGATCTATATTTTTCAAAATAAAGGATGTCAATGAAGCTTACCATGTGATACTCACATATCACGTGGATTATTAAATCTCTCATATAAAGAACATATCAAATTTTTGAGATAACAACTTATCTAGCAAATTTTGTTTCATATTGAGTAGAAGTGAAAAAACGGGGGTCTAACAACCTCACCCAATATTTCGCTTAGCAATCTGTATGGACTAACTCCAATATACTTTTAAGAGAATCAACTAAACAGTCAGACTCAATCTTAATAAAAAAGTATATCAAAGAGTCATATCTCAATTTCTCGATTCAATACTTAATCAAGCAAATAGAAATCTGCGAGCCTAATTAAATACAAGAGAAATTAACTTGAATGCTACCAAAGACCAATTTTCAAGGATCAATCAATTTCAATCAACAACCAAAGGTTGGATTTACCAATTGATCGGTTCAACGCACAACCCGTGATATTTCAATTATATAACAAAATATAATGCGGAAAAGAAATAACACAGACACCATAAGTTTTGTTAACGAGGAAACCGCAAATGAAGAAAACCCCCGAGACCTAGTCCAGATTGAACACACACTGTATTAAGCCGCTACAGACACTAGCCTACTACAAACTAACTTCAGACACTAGCCTACTACAAACTAACTTCGGTCTGGACTGTAGTTGAACCCCAATCAATCTCACACTGATCCAAGGTACAGTTGCGTGATACCAGCAGGATACTACACACTTGATTCTCTTAGTTGATCTCACCCACAACTAAGAGTTGCTACGACCCAAAGTCGAATACTTTAATAAACAAATCTCTATCACACAGAAAAGTCTATAGGAATAGATAAATCTGTCTCCCACAGATATACCTAAGAGTTTCGTTCCGTCTTTTGGTAAATCAAGGTGAACATGAACCAATTGATATACCGGACTTATATTACCGAAGAACAGCCTAGAAATATAAATCACCTCACAATAATCTTAATCGACTAGCGAAACAAGATATTGTGGAATCACAAACGATGAGACGAGGGTGTTTGTGACTACTTTTCTATCTTGCCTATCGGAGAAATTAATCTTAAGCCAATATTACGATTGCACTCAATCACGATAGAAACAACAAGATCATATCACGTAACGACAGAGAAAATAGTTGGGTCTGGCTTCACAATCCCAATGAAGTCTTTAAGTCGTTAACTTACAGGCCGAACGAAATATTGGGTGTGGTTGTTATACCCCCGAGTTCAGAATCCACTAATACTAGTCCTACAGTTAAGGTTGAATATCTATATTATATCTGCGAGACTCATAGACTCAAGGTTTGTCTCTACATTGCTGAAATTTATTGTTTTAGCTTCGCAGCTTTAAAGCACAATATTATACAAAAGGAATAAAACACATGAACCTTGAGTATATATGCGTGAATCAAGCAATTCGGAAAGAATAATTGTTCATTTATCGGTTAAGCAGAATTATATACACAGATGCACTTAATGAACAAATACCTTTTAAGACCTCTTAAGAAAAGATTGAAATCTTAGGTCCGTGGGAGTAATTTATTATTGAATTCAGCTAATTAATGTGCTATTTTTGAACACTTATTAAGATCTTATTTCTGAATTTATTTTTGTATCCCTATTTAGTATACATTTATGTGAATGAATGAATGTTAGCAGAAATCGTCTTTCTTAAAGACATCACTGGACCATTATGATACTCTTATTTAAGGCCTAGTTGAGTAAGTTTTTTTGTGTTGTGGTACATGGAAGGGAACATGTTGATAACAAGACAATGTGCAACTGCCATGACTCGCATGGATATCTTAGTTGAACAAGGTATTACGTTAACCATTAAATTTTGTTTAGCAATTACGCGCGCCTTATATTTTATACGATCAATCATTATATAAATTATCTCATGGACCAGTAGGAGAATGTAAGAATATTTCTATACATAAAAATATTCTTTTGGGTCATGTAATAATTTTGGTCAATTATAGAATATTGTTAAATTATGTTGGTTACCATTTATGGGATTATTTTCTAATATCTATTCTTTGATGCACGGTCGAGATCTAAAGTCCAATACATAAACCCTAGGAACTTGGTCCTCACCCTACTTATAAAAGCAACACAGTACCTGAAAAGGCGAGGGTACCCAAATATACCTCAAGCTAAAACTTTTCTTATCTATAAGTCCTTTCTCCGAAAGTGTATGGACTGAGTCGATACAATACAACTAATCGGTTCACACTTTGTGTGATAGTCTACGGATACGAGATCGAGACAATACAACAACGAAGTATGTTTACTTGATACAAATGTTCGGACTTAACCAAACACAATAGGATTGCTTATCAAGTAAATAGGAATTAACATTTGTGTAATTTACTTTAATTATAATAAAACAATTATAATGCGGAATATAAAAGTAAATGACACGGCAAGATTTTGTTAACGAGGAAACCTCAAATGCAGAAAAACCCCGGGACCTAGTCCAGAATTGAATACTCTCAGGATTAAGCCGCCACACAAAATTACACTAACTTCGTATAGTTGAGACCAAGTAACTAACCCTATAGTTCACCTAGTTCCTTTT
Organism: Papaver somniferum; assembly: GCF_003573695.1. NCBI lineage: Eukaryota > Viridiplantae > Streptophyta > Magnoliopsida > Ranunculales > Papaveraceae > Papaver > Papaver somniferum. Next base: position 195,190,378 of record NC_039360.1, read on the forward strand.
GTATTCCCATGCCTCCAACTTATAAATAAGTCACGTACTTGGAACAATTCCTTTGGTTTGTATTCCAAACAGTAAAGGAACAACAAATCTGTTTGGTATCAACTCTATTCAACCAAGTGATATGAATCGGACAAAGGCTCTTCCGTTTATCTCAACATAAACTCCTTCGCCAGGTCCTTAGATCTATCTTATATTCAATCATCCAAAGGTAATCGATTAAGATTAAGCCAACAACACCTTTAATCCGAAGAACCGTGTTGATGCCGATCTACTCAATTAATCAATCCAATCTACCACAAGAATAAACCGATTATTAATTGGATCCTCTCTTACCGAAAAAAGTATTGTGTACACCAAAGATTATGAAATCCAAGTCAGATCTTCAATATCTTCTTTGTCTTCAAATCTTCTTAAATCTTTAATAAAAAACTGCACACAATCACTTGAATCTCTTGTAATCAATCACGCACAAAACGGAGTCTGTTAACAATGGATTATCACAAGATCGTCTTTAGAACTAACAACAGTATAAAGATCCCTGTCGAAACTCTGAACTAGTTTGAGTGAATCTTATATCAGAAGAGAATATTCTCAAGAACAAACAAACTAGGTGCAATCAGATTTCAACCACCGTTAGTCAATCAAATCAATCGAAAACAAAAGATAACCCGCAATTATCTAGTTTCCCATCAATGGCTCGCGCTAGAGCTTCTCAATCCCAAAGAAGACTTTAAAATGAGAGGCCGTAAGAGATTTCCCCTAATTAGGTTACTCTCCTCTCCGAATAGGCGGCTACACCAGTAACAACAACAAAAGAGTAAATTTGTTGTTACGAAGGATTAGTTTGCTAGAAAGGCAAACTTCGAGTATTTATAGACAAGGAAGTTTGTACATCAAGGAATTTCCAAAACTGAAAATATTCTCAAGATACTCATTAAAGCACGAATTCGGTTTTCATAATTCTTGGAAATGCTCCGTCCAAAAATAACGATCGAAATGTCTCGGAAAATATAATTAGTAAATGCACATTACTAATTATGTAATTTCCCTAAAAAATGAAATTATTAACCTTAATTAAAAGATTCTTAACTTACTTATGTTTCGATCCTGGGATTCTCTTCCCTTAGCCGTTAAGGAATATCTTTGAACAATTAAAGAAATAAACATTCACAGCACGTGTTCAAAGTTTGTCGACATCTTAACTTTGTAAGTTCTCTTTCACAGTTACAACCTAGAAACCGATTTTCCACACTTCCAAACAAGTTTAGAATTGGTTCATCTGACTTTCAAGAACTATGTGATTGATCAAACCAACATTCAATCACAATCATAGGTTTGGGGTTCTACCAAAACAAGTTTCGGTTCTACCTCCATGTGAGTAAGGTGCATAGTCACACTAGCTTTCCAAAAATTCGGTTGACTAGGTACTAGGATCGATTCCCCACATATATATATATATGGTATACAACTTATACATGTTGCACATGTCCATAGGATCGGTTCCCCTTTCTGATATAAACCTTGCTGCACCCCATACAAGGATCGGTTCCCCCTTTCCTTTTAATTGGTCAGACATACAAAATACGATCATACCACAGGTGATTACTTAAGATCAGTTTTACTAATAAAAGTTATACCAATACATAAGTCAGGCCTTTGTGAGTAGTTCTACCAAGAACACAACAAGTTGTGAGCGGTTATACTCTATCACACATATTGGTTGTTCATAAGATATGCAATGAATAACAAAACCAATAACACCTGGCAATTTCCTTTTCGGTTCACAAACAAGTTTATGAACTTACTTCCTTAGAACACATGTAAACATTGTTCCCTGGGATGAAATCCTCACCTCATACCCATACATAATCACAATAGCATTCAAATGTTATGGCGATGTCTTATCTACAAAGTTTAATGGTTAAGAAATAAACCTCGTATTGTATTCCTTAATAAAATGTCTATCTAGAGTTCAAATATGCTTGACAGTTATGTTTTCAATATGCACGACTTGAAAGATATGTTAGGGAATGAAACAGTTCAAGTCAAATATCACTAACCTCAAGTGGAAGGATGATTGTTGTCGTTGTAGCTCCTTGCTTCTTCACATTTTCAAGACTTCGCAATACTTGTAATGTCTCATATCATAATACTTTCAAGCTAACCTATACGAAGTTGACTCTAGTACATAATCAAGCGACTCTTAACATGAGTTTTGATTCACTAAAATATGACAACCAAACTTGACATACCAACGCTTGGTGGGTTCAACCGAGCAATGCTCTAACAATCTCCCCCTTTGTCAATTTTAGTGACAAAACTCTTACATCATATGGATAAACAAATTACAAGAATTCATTACAATTCGCTTGATTCCCGATTCAACAGCACAGTAAAACTGCTTACATTCAATCCTTGAAAATGGCGCTGACATTATAATAACAAAGAAAATACTTCCCCTAAGGAAGATAGTAGATGTTCAATCCGCACGTCTTTGTTATACCAATTTATATGACATGTTACTCCCCCTTAGTCTGTGATTTCACTCTTTCGTTAGATAAAACATTCAAGTACCAATGTTCTTTTCCCTAGCGATGCCAATCAATACAAAATCAATGCCAGCATCACCCGTTTACTCCATATATTTCTCCCCCTTTTTGTCACAAAAATGACAAAGAAACGAAAAAATAAAGGACAACACGAAAAGAATCTTACAAATCTAATAGACTTGCAAACCTGTAGAGTTAGGCACAAGGGTTCCACACATCACGTTCTGATAACCAATATCAAAACCGAAACTACAAGTAGTGTTATTTTGATATGTTACCAAGGAAACAATTGTCCGAAACAATTTTTCCAATTTAGTTTAGCAAACCAAAAACAACTAAGCACATTAGTTCCTTTGCTAAACCGATTGTTCAAAAACAACCGCTTAATTCGATAAGACCAAAATAAAGATAAACTCCATTTTTCTCATCGGGTTCTAATTATCCATAAACTTAGACCTTAAATTTTAAACAAGACAAGTACTAGGTTACTTATCTAGCATTCCTTGTTTGGGCATTCGATTAGACTTGAATAACCGAAACCTCACTTTGATAAGACAAACTAATATCAGAATTAACTTATTTTCTTATCCGGAATCGAATTGGACTAAACAACTCATCCCGTACACAAAATATTTCGTTAAGCTATAAATAATTCATACAGACCAAAATAAATCAACTTGCATAATTATTCACCTCAACCGGAAGTAATTTAAACAATCATAGACATTAAAAGCACCGCAATTGCACCGTAATTTTGTAAGCCTAAACAATTGATACCATACAAAAGCAAGATAACAATAGTTTTTCTTAACCGGAACCAATTGAATCACATACACATCAATTGTACCGAAATTTTGTAAGCTTAAACAATTGATACCACACAATAAAGCAAGATAACAATAGTTTTTCTTAACCAGAACCAATTAAAACACACATCCACACACACATCATGGAATAAATATCAATTGAACTGAAATTTTGTTAAGCAAAAGCAACAAATATATATAATATAAACTCATGCTATTCTTAAACAGGAAAACAATTAACTAACAAGATTGTTACCTCAAATTTCGCATCCACTTCTCCAATATGATAGCGTCTTCGTCCAGGGAGAATTGATATCGAAATATCACCACGTTGTTATCCTTATGCGTAAACAAAAGAATAACAACACACCTCAACCTTTACTAGAGAAAGTTTGAAAACCGGTTTTAAAAATTGCAAGCAAAAGTTGAAAACCGTCGAAACACATATGCTTTTATGCTAAACCAAAACCGATTCAACATATTGTGACTTTTTCACATATTGTTTCTATCATAACCCCTCATTATCCTTTGATAAATCCTACCTACTAGGGCTAGAACTTAATCCCGCTAAATTAAAAAGTCACCCAAACCATAAGGGTTCACAATATATGAGATCGAATATTAAGGTAGTAAAACCGAAAACAAACATCTCATAAATCACTTTGCAATACACCATAAATATTAAATAAAGAATCAATTATTGCAATTTCCTCTTTGTTGTAGGGAATTGAATTGCGAAAAAAACGCAAAAAGAATGTGGTCATTCTGAGTTCGGACGAAGAAGTTATGTGCAAAACAGTTTTTACACTTCTTCGTACGGGGACCTCTCACTAGGATCGGTTCCCTTACCATGACATGGTACTAGGATCGGTTCCCTCACCATAACAGGGTACTAGGATCGGTTCTCATGAGTTACTTGTGACAGATCACAACACTAAATTGTTATCGACATAACTTTTACATATGATGTCTGAATTCAGTGATTTTTGGCTCGTTTTAACCGTAAAAACAAGAGCTACACATATATGATCAGTAGATATCAACATCATAAACTCACAACTACCGTTTCTATCAAAACCTCAAATAGATATAGAGAGAGTATGAGTATAGAAGAAGATAAATCTCCTAAAGATGTTAATTAGTCATATAATAACCGAGAGATCATGTGCTCAGATTTTCATGTGCTTCCTCACCTTTCAAAAGATTGAGCACCATGGTGAGCATGCACATTCCAACACAACTAGGTTGTGTTGATTTGATCCTTGTCTTGTTCGTCACGAGTGACTAAGACCGAATCATCATTCTGGACCTCTTGCTTGGTTTGTTTTCTCTTGTTCCATCTCTTGTTTTTCTTCTTTGACTTGTGATGAAGAGTGTCATTATCACAATCTTTACTAGTACAAGAGATTTCAGACATAATGTCTTTCTTTAGTCTTTCAAGAAGACCCTTGTAATTATTGTCACCAAGAATTAACAGCTGGGAGTTATTCTTGTGACTAACGTTTGGCCCCTTTTTGGCTATGGAGGACTTAGGGACCCATTTAGAGTTGGGTTTCGCAGGAGCAGCTTTCTCCTTCATAATACCATTAGGACGATTGTCCTTTTGCGAAACATCCTTTCTCCAATTTGGAACATCAGATCTTATCTTTGCATTTGAAACATCATCTCTCTATCTATAATTGGGTATTTATGAGATGACCTTGTCGAGTGATATGAAAAGTTTGAACTATCATCATAATAATTCTTTTGCCTAAACTTAGGTTAATAACGATCTGACTTCTTATGAGGAGAAAACTTATCCAATTCATTTGATACAAAAGAAAGTGCATCTTGCATCTTACGAACTTTGCATCCCCATTGCAAGTGTCTTATATTACCACAATAACAACAATGTTTAGTATAAATATGCGAAGTATGAGTTTTAATGTTACCTTTTTGTGAATCCTCTTGCATTGGAGCTTGATGAGTTTTCTTCTTCTTCTTCTTCTTCTTCTTCTTCTTCTTTTTCTTCTTCTTCTTCTTCAACTTGTTGCCTTCTTGACAGACTTCTCTTCTTTACAAGGAATATGAGCATCTTTGTCATTAGTGGAAGCCTCTGATTGAGAAGAATTTGTAGCTTTAACAAATTTTACCTATTTGCTAATATTTGAAGCATCTATTCCCTTGCTTCTAACATTGAGGTTAACTTGTTGGAGCTTTCATTGGATTTTTTCAGTTCCAAATTTTCTTCTTCCAATGTCTTGACTTTATCAAGAGCACCTGCTAGATCAGCCTTAAGGCGTTTTTCTCGTGAGAGATATACACCTTCTTTCTCTTCAAAACTCTTTTGTCGAGAGTTAATCCTTGCATCAGATTCAACAAGTTTCTCTTCCAACAAGTGAATTTTTTAAAGAGCAACTTCATGCTCTTTATCTAACAATTTTGTTTGAGAGAGACTAGCACTGGATTTTTCTTCAAGACCCTATACTTGTCGAGAATTAAACATAGCTTCCGATTCAGCATGATTCTTTTCCGACAAAAACAGTTCTCTTCAAAGATTTTCACATTCTAATTTCTTAGAATTTAGATCTTTTGTACGATCTTTAAAAAGATATTCACGGTTTTGGAAACCAATATAATAACCTTGAAAAACCTCTTCAATTTCTTGTTCTCGCGAAAAAGAGGAGTCATAAAACCAAGAAAATCCGAAGTTCTCAGCTTTTCATTTTTTAAAGGTTCCAGCAGTTTAGAGTATTCTGAGATATCCTCTTCTACTTCTTATTCAAAATCTGAGTCATCATCATCGAAAATTTCATATAGATTTTCTTGTAGACTTATTTTCCAGCCGTCATCGGTTTCTACATTATTAACAAGATTAACTTGTCTAGTAGAGATTCTAGTGATGATATCTTCAGATGTTGATTCGTAGATGCCATCATCAAGTGTTAATTCAGAACTCTTGATGTCTTTCTTTATGTTAACTGAATCATTCATTAGATTCAATTCTTATAGGTTGGATCGCACCAAACACAAATTTTTAGATCTTTACGTGTTTGCCTGCTCTGATACCAATTGAAAAGGCGAGGGTACCCAAATATACCCCAAGCTAAAACTTTTCCTACCTATAAGTCCTTTCTCCTAAAGTGATTGTCTATGGACTGAGTCGAGACAATACAACTAATCAGTTCACACTTCGTGTGATCGTCTATGGATACGAGATCGAGACAATACAACAACAAAGTATGTTTACTTGATACAAAGGTTCGGACTTAACCAAACACAATAGGGGTGCTTATCAAGTAAATAGGAATTAACGTTTGTGTAATTTACTTTAATTATAATAAAACAATTATAATGCGGAATATAAAAGTAAATAACACAGTAAGATTTTGTTAACGAGGAAACCGCAAATGCAGAAAAACCCCGGGACCTAGTCCAGAATTGAATACTCTCAGGATTAAGCCGCCACACAAAATTAGACTAACTTCGTATAGTTGAGACCAAGTAAATAACCCTATAGTTCACCTAGTTCTTTCTGTATTCCCACGCCTCCAACTTATAAATAAGTCACGTACTTGGAACAATTCCTTTGGTTCGTATTCCAAACAGTAAAGGAACAACAAATCTGTTTGGTATCAACTATATTCAACCAAGTGATATGAGTCGGACAAAGGCTCTTCCGTTTATCTCAACATAAACTCCTTCGTCAGGTCCTTAAATCTATCTTATATTCAATCACCCAAAGGTAATCGATTAAGATTAAGCCAATAACACCTTTAATCCGAAGAACCGTGTTGATGCCGATCTACTCAATTAATCAATCCAATCTACCACAAGGATAAACCGATTATTAATTGGATCATCCTTTACCAAAACAAGTATTGTGTACACCAAAGATTATAAAACCCAAGTCAGATCTGCAATATCTTCTTTGTCTTCAAATCTTCTTAAATCTTCAATAAAAACCTGCACACAATCACTTGAATCTATTGTGATCAATCATGCACAGAACAGAGTCTGTTAACAATGGATTATCACAAGATCGTCTTTAGAACTAACAACAGTCTAAAGATCCCTGTCAAAACTCTGAACTAGTTTGAGTGAATCTTATATCAGAAGAGAAGATTCTCAAGAATAAACAAACTAGGTGCAATCAGATTTCAACCACCGTTAGTCAATCAAATCAATCGAAAACAAAAGATAAACCACAATTATCTAGTTTCCCACCAACGGGTCGCGCTAGGGCTTCTCAATCCCAAAGAAGAATTTAAACTGAGCGGCCGTAAGAGATTTCGCCTAATTAGGTTACTCTCCTCTCCGAATAGGCGGCTACACCAGTAACAACAACGAAAGAGTAAATTTGTTGCTACAGAGGATTAGTTTGCTAGAAAGGCAAACTTCGAGTATTTATAGACAAGGAAGTTTGGACACCAAGGAATTTCCAAAACCGAAAATATTCTCAAGATACTCATTAAAGCACGGATTCGGTTTTCATAATTCTTGGAAATGCTCTGTCCAAAAATAACGATCGAAATCTCTCGGAAAATCTAATTAGTGAATGCACATTACTAATTCTGTAATTTCCCTACAAAATGAAATTAATAATCTTAATTAAAAGATTCTTAACTTACTTATGTTTCGATCCTGGTATTCTCTTCCCTTAGCCGTTAAGGAATAACTTTGAACAATTAAAGAAATAAACATTCACAACACGTGTTCAAAGTTTGTCGACATCTTAACTTTGTAAGTTCTCTTTCACACTTACAACCTTGAAACCGATTTGTCACACTTTCAAACAAGTTTAGAATTGGTTCATCTGACTTTCAAGAATTATGTGATTGATCAAACCAACATTCAATCACAATCATGGGTGTACGGTTCTACCAAAACAGGTTTTCGTTCTATCTCCATGTAAGTACTGTGCATAGTCACACTAGCTTTCCAAAAATTCGGTTGACTAAGTATTAGGATCGTTTCCCCACATATATATGGTATCTAACTTATATGTGTTGCACATGTCCATAGTTTCGGTTGCCCTTTTCCTAAAAACGTGTTGCACATGTCCATAGGATCGGTTCCCCTTTCTGCTATAAACTTTGTTGCACCACATACAAGGATCGGTTCCCTTTGATGTACTACACCCCTTACAAGGATCGGTTCCCCCTTTCCTTTTAATTGGTCAGACATACAAAATCCGATCATACCACAGGTGATTACTTATGATCGGTTTTACTATTAAAAGTTATACCAATACATAAGTCAGGTCTTTGTGAATAGTTCTACCAAGAACATAACAAGTTGTGAGCGGTTATACTCTATCACACATATTGGTTGTTCATAAGATATGCAATGAATAACAAAACCAATAACACCTGGCAATTTCCTTTTCGGTTCACAAACAAGTTTATGAACTTACTTCCGTAGAACACATGTAAACATTGTTCCCTAGGATGAAATCCTCACCTCATACCCATACATAATCACAATAGCATTCAAATGATTATGACGATGTATCATCTACAAAGTTTAATGGTTAAGCAATAAACCTCGTATTGTATTCCTTAATACTATGTCTATCTAGAGTTCAAATATGCTTCGCAGTTATGTTTTCAATATGCACGACTTGAAAGATACGTTAGGGAATGAAACAATTCAAGTCAAATATCACTAACCTCAAGTGTAAGTATGATTGTTGTCGTTGTAGCTCCTTGCTTCTTCACATCTTCAAGACTTCGCAATACTTGTAATGTCTCATATCCTAATACTTTCAAGCTAACCTATACGAAGTTGACTCTAGTACATAATCAAGCGACTCTTAACATGAGTTTTGATTCACTAAAATATGATAACCAAACTTGACATACCAATGCTTGGTGGGTTCAACCGAGCAATGCTCTAACAGTACCCATCAATACAGAATTAAAGGAATTACCACTCATTATGCCTAAAGTCAAGAGAGAAAAACCATGACCTCCACAAGGTATTACCGGTGCTCCAAATGATCGTCTTTTATGGATTAGCGCTACTAGGTATTTCTCATAAACTCTATTAACATATTATTGTGTGATTATCATGAAGTTCACGATCCTATAATTATGTATCTATAGATAAATTCATATATATTCCATATGTTATTGTAAGAGCATTGCTCGTTCAAACTCTCAAGCGTTGCTATCTCAAGCTTGTTGTCAAGCTTAGTGATCAGAACTATAAGTCTTGATTTCTAGTCTACTTATAGCTATGTCTCGGACTAGGATAGAATGTGTAGTTGAGCTTTAGACTTCACGACGTTCTTCAATTTAAGATGAGAACTACTAAGGGGAGATTGTGGAACTTCATCAACAAAAGGTATGTGGAGACTGAAACTCATCTATCACTCAGAAGTGCATTTCTACTATATCTCATATTTGAGACAAAAGTCGTATAGCTATATAGACTTCATTTTATACACATCTGATATTTCGAGATGAATTTAACTCGCTTACATATTTTTCGAAATATGTGTTGGTAAGCTTTCGCTTTAACCAAGTTCATCTTATATTCTTGACGAAAGTCAAAAGATGATCATATGAAAATCGCCTGGAAACATCTTACATGATTTGTGTGAGACAGTTATTTGATGTAGATTCAGAATGTTTCGTATTGATCATTCGATCACTTGAAAATTAATTTGAAGCTAATAGTTTGTGTGAGTCGGCTATTGTCGTCTTCCGAGAATGTTTCAATGATTGAAATGGGAGTTTAGAACACTTAACCATGATTGGATTATAAGCACCGTATGCATACTTTTATATGTGTTGATCCAAGACCGGAACTTAGTATGCATACCCGTATGTGTACTGGTTGGTGAGGTAAAGTCTGGGAGCTAGAGTATGCATACTTGTACGCGTACTAGCGAATTCAGTTGAAGTCCGATACCAGAGTATGCATACCTGTACGCGTACTCGTTTTAACTGAAGTGTTGATGTGTACGACAGTATGCGTTCCCGTTTGCATACTGGCGAACACAGTCCAAGTCCGACTACTTAGGTATACGTACCCGTTTGTATACTTGAGTGGGCTATGTACTAGAATAGGTTGTGTCATGAACTAATACATCTATATAATAAGGAATGAAATCTTTTGCAAATCGTGGCCATAATGTTCATGAATTGAATCGAGTAAATCAAATCGATTTTGCTTCAATTGTATCTTGTATACTTCTATGAGAATATAAACAATTGAACAACTCTATAACTAGTTTCATTTGAGTAATTTGAACTAGTTGTGTTTAAGATGAATAAGTTTGATATGAAAGTGTTCATATGGCCAACTTTGGTTAACTGTTGTTGATCCAACTTGGTGTACACATTTAGGTACGGTTACCCATATCTAAATGAAGATACATTTCATTTGTGTGTAACTAGCTAAGTTCGATCTAACAGTTGAAAGATAGTAGATTGAATCTAATACAGGTATTCATCTAACGGTGAATATTGATTGCTTTGTTCCAAATCTATCAAACCCTGATTTGAAGACTATATAAGGGAGAACTCTAGCAACTGGGAAACCTAATCCCCACACCTCATGTGTGGTACTGGTTGCGACTAGAATCGATTCTCCTTTAACCTAGGTTTTTCCTAAAACCCTCATAGGTTAACGACTTGAAGACTTCATTATGATTGTGAATCCAGACCCAATTACTTTTTATGTAGTTGTGTGGTCTGATCTTACTTTATACTATCATGATTGAGTATTATCTTCTCTAAGATTTTCTCGAGATTTATCTCCGATAGGTAAGATAAAAAGAAGTCACAAACATCTTTGTCTCATCATTTGTGATTCAATAATATCTTGTTTCACTTCCATACGATTAAGATTATTGTGAGGTTATTGATATTACTAGGTTGTTCTTCGGGAATATAAGGCTGGTATATCAATTGGTTCATGTGCATCTTGATTTATCAAAAGACGGAACAAAACTCGTATGTATTTCCGTGGGAGACAAATTTATCTATTTCAATAGACTTTTCTGTGTGAGACATATTTGTTTATCAAGTCTTCGACTTTGGCTCGTATGAACTCTTAGTTGTGGGTGAGATAATCTAAGGGAATCAAGTGCGTATAGTCCTGATGGGATTCAGAGACGTAAGGAGCGCAACTGTACCTTGATCAGTGTGAGATTGGTTAGGGATCAACTACATTCCATTCCGAAGTTAACTTGTAGTAGGCTAGTGTCTGTGGCGGCTTAATACAGTGTGGTGTTCAAAGCTGGACTAGGTCCCGGGATTTTTCTGCATTTACGGTTTCCTCGTTAACAAAATTCTGGTGTCTGTGTTATTTCTTTTCCGTATTATATTTTATATAAAACTGAAATATCACAGGTTGTGCGTAAGTTCAATCAATTTTTGAATCCGACCTTTGGGTTGTTGATTGACTTGGATATTGGTTTTTGATACCGTCCAAGTTATTTCTCTTATTCAATCGGGCTCGCAAATTCCTATTTGTTTGATAGCGGATTGAATTCAGAAATAAAGATATAACTCTTAGATATAATTTTCTAAAGATTGAGTCTGACTGTCTATTTGATTCTCTTGAAAGTATATTGGAGTTAGTCCATAAAGATTGTCGAAACGAAATATTGGGTGTGGTTGTTAGACCCCCGTTTTTTCAGTTATTACAATTTATGTTGTTTGGTTAAGTCTCATATGGCATGATCTTTTCTATTCTCCACTGACATAGGTTATGTTGTTGGTTACTGCATTTGGTTTCTAAATAGGTGGTTTTATATATTTTATCCAATAATCGATCTGTATGTTAATTTTGTTAGTTGTACCTAGTTCCCAGAAGTTGTTGCTCTGTATTTGCTCTATACCACTTTTTACTCCTTTCCAGTCCAATTGTCTTTTTGTTTAGGTTTCACATCATTAAAATTTGGAAAGTATTGTGATTTAAAGACTTTAACCCAAAGGGAATCAGGATATTGCTTGAGCCTTCATCTCATAGAGTGATCATGGCGGTACATGCTATCAGCCCCCTGATTTATGATGGGTTTGCTGATAGCATCCCAAGCTTTAAGATGCATCCCTTTTGGTTTTTCTATGTATTTTCCCCACCAAAAATCCCTTTAAATTTCACTTATTTCTTTACAAGTTTGATTAAATAATTTAAAACAACTCATTTGGTGTATGCTCATTGCAGGTTTAGACTGTTTTTCTCGAAGTTGTTAGATTTTTCTTCCATCCAATAAGTTTGATTTTCATACTTTTTTACAATTGGTTAAAATCACTTTATTTTTGATTTATTTGTGAATAAACGTGATCATAAGTACTTGGCTTTTAGAGGTATTGGTTGGACATACATGATCTTTTCTGGGGTCAGTTATGTTGGGGTCAGTTTTTGGGCTGTAGAAACCCAGACTTAGAAAGGTTAATTAATTGTCCATGACGTCTCACCAAAATCCTGGAGAATTTAAGGAGGTAGTACTCGAATGAGTAGAAGCCTCACAAAATACCAGGCAATCGTTTGCGAAAAGAAAGTGCCTGATAATTGGTGCATGCCTGCATGGTTTGTTATTTGGTAATCCTTTATCATGCTTAGGTTTTGAGTGTGACATATTGTTCGAGAAGGAGATTTCATGCATGTAAGAAATGTGTACATTATAACCCTTATAAAAGAATAGTTTCGGGACCAATAAAATTTATCAATTTATCGCAATATTAAATTATATATGAAATAATAATTATTAGTTTATATGTTAATTTATCAGAAAAATTGTATAATTCTTGCCACCTAACACGACATCAAAGATTCTACCTTTGTGATGCAGGGATTATATGATTTTTCAAGATGCATTTTCGTTGTCGATTTATATAGTTGTTTTTTTGGAGGTTTATATATGAAGTAGGAAAAGATGTTTTAGACACCGTGAACCTTGTTTCAGCTTGGAAAATAGATGTTTGTTTAATGGATGACTATGAGTCAAAAAATTCAAGTGAAATGTTATATAATAAAGGCATTGGAGAACTGCAAAACTTAATCTAATGATGAAATTATCGCAATGGAATGGGCATTAAATACCTTTTGAACTACCCTCAAGAGAATACTATTTCGAATTTTTGACAGAAAAGAAAATAATTGAGAGTATCACGAGGCAAGAGGAAAGTGATAATGTGGAAACCAAAGATAAAGTTGTAGTTATAGAGCCACCTTTAGATAAAAAAGCTTTCGAAGTTGTGAAGAAATTGAATAGACTTTTATTGCATCATCGAACGATAACATCAAAAACTCTTCGAATGTTACGAAAAATCCCGAATGATATTCAATATGATATCAAATTTCAAGAAAAACCACATCACAACTGAATCATTCTGTACCAAATAAACATAAATGTTGCGAAAACGCGGGGGTACCAAAATACACCACCAACTTTTTCTTAGGCAACCTGTATGGACTAAACCCTAATACAATTCCTAGAGTTACACTTTAATGAATGTCAATCATAAATTATATTAAGAGTTTATATATTTTTCTCTCACAATCAATATGAAAACAGAAACAAGTCCGTGAACCTGATTATACTGTGAGATTACTTGGACTATACCAAAGATCAATATCCAAGATCAATCAAGTCGTATCCAACAATTAAGATGGACATATCTTCTTTGATTGATTTTACGTACAACTTGTTATATTTCAATTATATAAATAAACAATATAATGCGAAAAAGAAATAACACAGACACCATAAATTTTGTTAACGAGGAAACCGCAAGTGCAGAAAAACCCGGGACCTAGTCTAGACTTGAACACCAAAATGTATTAAGTTGCTACAGACTTTAGCCTACTATCAATACTTCGGACTGGAATATAGTTTAGAGCGAATCCACTGTCACAGTTTCAGTTATATTCACGCTCTTTACGCCTCTTGAATCTCGCAAGACTCTGTGTAATTGATTCCCTTAGCTGAGTTCCTTTACAGCGTAAGAGTTTCTTCAACCTAAGTGAAGACTTCAAACCAATCTTCCTCCCACAGAAAAGCATATATGTGATTTTCGTTTTGACATTTAGATCAAGGTGGGATAGGAAATCGTTAGCAGTAGATTAGGTATAGAAAACCTTAAAATTCAATACTTATGACTCCCGAAGAGTAGCCTAGATTATTATTCACCTAGAAAGTAAAACCTACTCCGATTGCAACAAAGAATCGTTGTAGAGGAATTAACTTGTGGAATCACAAAGTCTGAGACGAAGAACTTAGCGATTCTATCAATCTTACATGATCGGAGTGAGAATCAACAATCAGTAGCAAGATCAGGATACACGAACTATCAAGATAAAGATAGTCGGACCTGGCTTAGTCGCTAAACCTAAAACATTTAAAGGAGAGGACGACTCTAGTTTACAACTAGGTGTGGATAGAGAAAAACAATTTGCTGGTTTTTTAGGAAAGTAAAGAATCGAGCGTGCGGACAAGACTCCTCGACCGAGCAAACTGCTGAACCTCACACAGATGCACTGCAAAGGGAGTGCTTAGATTCGAGAGATCAATCTGTAGGACTCCGGCCTAAACCAAGTCAATGGTCGTTCCAGAGTCAATTCATCCGCAAAGAGGGAGACGGGTTAATCTGTAGGAGGGAAGCTGAGAATTGTGTGAGATCAATAATGATCAATGATTGTTGATGTGTTTAAGGATTCTGCAATAATGATGAACTGCTGAAGTTTTGAATAAGTTCTGGTGGATTGATGAATTCTCGAGAGTGATGACTCGGAAAATTATGTGTTAGAAAACTGTTGATGTCCTTCAATCATGGATTCAGAGACTTAGTTATATTGTCAGAAAGTGAACACCTTGACCCCATTAAGTGTGACGGTTTCTGGAATGAAAGCGTGAAAAAGTGGGAGATCGTGGTAAAGTCAGTTCCATGTCGTGTGGAGACTTGAATGATCGTTCACCCACTACTTTGCTAACTCCTTCAACCGTTTGCACGACTTACTCACATTTCTCATTGTGGATGAATCCACGTGCCGTAAGCCGCCAGACCAAAACCCTAATTTATACCCCCCCATGTGACGTGATTGATGTCTCACGAATCGTGGAGTCTGTATGGCAGACGTGTATTGATTAGTCAGTTGTTGACTGATTAGACAGTGAGTCTAATTTTTGTTGAATTGAGTATGAGTGACGAATGCTCAGTGATTCATGGATCGAACATGTATGTTGAGACGTAGTTCTTTGAATGATGTTGACATTGCATGTATTAGCAAAGATTGTAAATTTCCCGAGAAATTACTGAATATCGATAGTTGGGTCAATATTCGAGCAATTGAGCAAGTATTGCTCAATTCGACGAATTACTGATAAATCAATGAATATTGATAGTTGGGTCAATATTCGAGCAACTGAGCAAGTATTGCTCGATTCAACGAATTATTTATTGGTGACGTGACCCAATAAAATATTAATTAAAATATTCGTAGACTACTGATAGACGCATTTATGTGGCTATTTTGGTCTCAATTATGTGTATTGTTAGTGCTCGATTTTGTATTTATTATGGATTTTTATGTCTTTATAGGTGTTTCTGGAGGAATAAACATTCTTGGAGAAATCGGCTTGAAAAGTTGTTAAAGGCACCCGGAGGACATATGCCATAAGGACCCCCGTTGTGGATAAGGGGCAACCAGATGATAAGGGGCACTACACCGCTATTTGCACCCCCGATATTCTATTTCCACTCCATGGCTAATGGCACCCCTACCCTGGATAACGGGCAACCATTTTCAACATTTCAAAAACCAAGTTTTGGCGGGAAATATCTTGGCAGCCGAACAGATTTTAGGGTTCGAGATTTGGATGGTTTTTAATGAGACTCAACTGCTGATTTTGATTGGGATTGATATGTTAGGCCAAAACATGCTTGATATGCGTGATATAGTCGACCAACTTGGGCTGGATTGTTCATATGAAGCAACCATATTTGACGGGAAAAATGGTTAGTCAACAACGTTGTTTCTGAATTGGAGATTGATGAGATTTTATTGGAGTTTGAATCAGAAGTGGTCTGGGAACGACGTGTAAAGATAAAACAGGACTGGTATGTGGTTCAGATTCGATTAAATTGGAGTGCTTAATTGGTTCTCGTGAAAACAGAATAAGAGGATCTATAGTCGGGTTCTGTTGCTTGGCGTGGAGGAGTTACGCGAAGTATTAAGAGTGTATCGATGGCAAGGGTCCTATCCTACCGTCAGGAACGAGTTTGGTAAGAGTTTTAACAACTCAGCAGACGTGTAGAAAGAAAAGAAGTAAATATAGGAAGATTTTGATACATCTCGACAAACCAGGGACGGTGAGTAAGTTTTGGTTTTTTTCTGGTAAATTCGTGGAAGTTTAGGAAAGAATATATCCTCTGGATTTTAGGGATTCGATCCCGTGATATCAAAGAAGAGTTTGTACAAGATGTATAATCGATTCTATCCAGTTTGGGAGTGTATCGACGGATGCATACGCGTAAACAAGAAAAGAGAAGTCTGAAACTTACGAGGGAGGAGAAGAGAAATTATGGAAGATATTCTCGTGATATGTTTCACATGTTGTGTATAAATAGGATCTTTGGTACTCAACAAGGGGGAGTCGAGAGTTTGGGGGAGCCAACAGAAGGCTACATAGATCAGCATGAGAAGTTGCAGAGAAGGAGTTTCTGCTGGTATAGAAGAAGAAGCTGCAGAACATAAGACACACAGAAAAAGTCGCAGAGAAATATCGTTGTTCAACAGCAGTACAAACATATCCTTTATAAACAACAGTTACATTAGGTTTTTAGCCAATATTCTTCTTTGTAACAGCGACGTCTGTAACATCATTACAACGTTGCAAATCTCCGTGTTATACAATTTCTCCAATAAAACACCTTTTTGAGCTATGGATTATTATTTTGAGCATGTTTTTGATATGATGAGCTAAACCTCAACACTGGGATGACGGAGAAAGCCATATTTCATGCGTGTGGTAATTATATTTAATTCTTTTTATGACTTTTTGCATTAATTTAATCGTTTAATGATTTTTCTTAATTAGTTGTGAAGTCGTATGATGATGTATGCTTGGTCTAAGTGCTTTTGATGCATCATGCTAATGATTTACAGTTAATCATTTTAAAATCTACCCTGGCAAAGAATTAGAGTCAATAAACAAGAGCTATAATTTTCTAAGAATTGATTTTTGAACCACATGATATGAGGTTTGGTGGAATCCTGAGTCTCAGTAATCCCTCGACATTGTGACAAACCTTGTGTATATATTTTCTTTATTTTTATTGTTTTATATTATTAAGTCTGAAATCGAGTCTACACAAGTCCGAGTTGAACGAACTTTATTTACCACTATAAAACTACATCAACTACTGAATATTATATAATTAATCCTGATGTTGATTGCTGGATGAACATAAATTTATTAGTGTTGGAACTTGCTCAGAATGATGATTTGTGGAGCGTTTGTTCGAAACACTAAATTGCCGAAAAATAGGTCATTAGTGAGGGAGAGACCGACCACATGGAATAATGGACGACCATGTGGTGCCCGAGTGCTCGATTCCTTAGTTGACTGGTTGATGAAAGAATGATGATTAAATGCCGGTTTCATCATTTATTGGAATAGTGCTCGATTGAGCATTAGGTGATAAAACTTAATTATGAAAAAGTGAGGGACAGACCAAGAGGGCATGATACCGGCCCTTGGTGGTCGTGGGACCAG
This sequence comes from Papaver somniferum, assembly GCF_003573695.1. Classification (NCBI taxonomy): domain Eukaryota; kingdom Viridiplantae; phylum Streptophyta; class Magnoliopsida; order Ranunculales; family Papaveraceae; genus Papaver; species Papaver somniferum. Next base: position 195,208,446 of record NC_039360.1, read on the forward strand.
CTGATGGTCGTTTGAGCAAACTCCAAGTTGATTGAAAAGAGTTTCGGCCCAATATGAGCAATTGAGCAAATTAGGTCAAAATTGTTAAGATGTGTGGGACCGGCTTTGTGCAAGCCTTAGGGACGACTCTGGTCGGTCAAGGAAGCATTCCCGTGTCACCATAATGTCTCAGTCTTGAGAGTTTCAGTATTTTCTGGTATGCGTTTGAGCAATATGTTGAATTTTCAGAAGAGTTTGATCTTTGACTGAAATTCTTGATTTTTGCTCGAATGAGCATGTGTGATCATTTGATAAATATTTTGTAAATATTAAAATAAGGATATTTTAACATTTAATATTGTCATGAGAAGCTAGCCGGCCATGTGACCATGTCGGCTTTTGGCTTTTCATGATTTGAGTAGTATTTGAGAAAATATGAAGAAACCATGATTTTTGCTCAAACCGAGGAGTTTCATGAGATGAAGAAAATAATAATTATGAAAGACTAGGGTAAGGTGTGGGACTGGACACGACTAGGGCATGGCCGGACGGCCAGGTAGCCCGGTCCCACGACACCTTTCCCGGTTTGATATTATTATTTTTCAATGAAACCGTGAAACTATGGAGAAACCATGAGTTTTGTTGAAAAGGAGGAGTTTCATGAGATTAGGGAAATAATAATTATGAAAAGACAAGGGATTGCAAGGTGTGGGACCGGCCACGGCCAGGGCATGGTCGGCCGTCTAGGTTACCCGATCCCGCAACACCTTTTCCTATTTTATATTATTATTTCTCATGAAATCGTGAAAATATGGAGAAACCGTGAGTTTTTCTCAAACAAAGAAAGTTGCTAGAATGAAGGAGTTTTCATGAGTTCATGAAAATAACAAAATAAGGAAAAATAATGGAAGAGGCATGGGACCGGCCACGGCTAGGGCACAGCCGGCCAGCCGGTGAGCCCGGCCCATGAGCGCCTCTTTATTATTTTAATGTTATTATTTTAATGTTATTATTTTCCCTCTCCTGTTTTGTGCAGGATTCCTCGTTTGTCCATATTTTCGAATTCTCGTTCGTGCATTCGGGTGCTCGGTCGTGCATCATTGTCGAGTGCACTTGCACCATTTTATGGGGCTTACTCAGTGATGGTTCAGATGCCCGATTGTTGAGTATTTATTACTAATTTATGAAATTCAGTGGAGAATGACTGATGAAACTGAGTAATAAAAGTGACTAGTTTTTTATTATCAATCCATAGGATCAGTCGTGGATTCGACCATGAATTCAGAATAATAAAACAAGTATTACCATTCTACGGGATCGTGGATTCGACCATATAATCAGAGTAAATAAAGTAGTTTTTACCATCCCATGAGATCATCCATGGATTCGATCATGAAATCGGTGTAATGAGATTATCTATTACCATTTCATGAGATCAACAGTGGGATCATGAAATCGGATAAATGAGATAAAATAGATTATCTTCTAGGAATTCAGTGGTGAATGTCACGGTAGAATTAATCTATCACATAAGGGATATTATCCAGTTAAATCGTCATAGTCAGTAACAACGAGTGTTGCCGAAGTCCTAAAGGCGTTATTGCTCTCAATCTTATGGAGAACCTCCTGGATCTATACACGGCCTCTTTACATAATTAGGGAACAGTAAGTGTCACCGACGTCCTGAAGGCGTTGTTGCTCTCAATCTTACGGAGAACCGCCTAATCATTCTTCTATGTAGACGTGGGTCTCTCTATGTAGTCAGAGAACAACGAGTCACCGACGTCCTGAAGGCGTTGTTGATCTTAATCTTATGGAGAACCACCCAATTACGTTGTTCTACATAGAGGTCATGATGAAATGCGAGGCATCGAACGCTCAGCTAGTGGAGGCCTTTCAAGAAATATATTCATCATGGCTCCTAAAATATAAATCGTCACATGCCTGAAAGCCGCGTCAGAAACATGCAGTTTCATGATTTTATAATTTTGACCTTTGTTGAAAATCCACCATTTACACTAGGACACACAAGAAGACTGTAAGGGATTCAAAAATCCCAGTTGTTTGAGGTTCTCCTTTTATAGATTTTCAAGTTAGAAGGTTGCTTTAGATTTAAGCTAAGGTAGCTTTGGAATCAAGCAATATTTTTCCATCGTTAGATGAAAAATCTACTTGATATAAACACAATAAAATATACACTCTGGTTAGGATGAACTGTAACCGAGCCATGTATAATGACTTGTTCATGAAATGTTAGTCGAAACTAGCCAGATAAACTATAAGCTTAACCATTTTCATATAATAATTTTAGACTTTAATATTGAGTCACAACCATAGGTTATAATGTGATCAAATATGTCTAAAGTAGTTTTAGAGAGTTATCCAAATGTTGATTATCTCATAGAAATAATTCTGATGCCTTTTGTTGATGGTGCATTTTCGATAAATTACAAAATCGTAAAATCATGATACTACGTGTTTCTCACCCGGCTTCAGGAACGCATGTGACGATTCATATTTTACGATCCGTGAACCGTTTTACGATCTCTGACTGAGTGAGCGTTCCTCACAGAGAGCTATGATGAATGTGTTTCTCGAAAGGCCTTCCCGGCTGAGCATTCGATGCTTCACACATTTCATCATCACCTCTATGTAGAATCTTAATGATTGGGCGGTTCTCTAGACATAATTGTTTGTTAGAGAGTTGAACGCCTTCAGGACGTCACGCCGTTCGTTGTTCCCTGACTACATAGAGAGACCCACCTCTACATAGAATCTTCTGATTGAGCGGTTCTCTAGACATAATTGTTTGTTAGAGAGCTGAATGCCTTCAAGACATCATGTTGCATGTTGTTCCTTGACTATGTAGAGAGACCGTGTATAGAATCTTGATGATTGGGCGGTTCTCTAGACATAATTGTTTGTTAGAGAGCTGAACGCCTTCAGGACGTCACACCGTTCGTTGTTCCCTGACTATACACCCCTCAGAACGAATATGATGCTTAAACTATCTCACATCTCGATTCTACACATAGATTAACTCTAGTGTCATTCGCCAACTGAATTCCTAGAAAATAATCTATTATATCTCATTACTCCGTTCCATGGCTATCCCGGGCTAGATTCCATGGATTAGTAATAGATAAAAACTTTATCTCATTACCATGTTCCTTGAATTCCCCGGATGAATTCCATGGATTAGTAATAGATACTCAGTTCATTTTATTACTCCGTTTCATGAGTCATTCTCAGCTGAATTTCATGAATTAGTAATAAATGTCCAACAATCGGGCGTCTGGACTATCATCAAGTAAGCCCCGAGAAAATAGTGTAGTGTACTCAACGATGATGCACGAACGAGCATTCAAAATACGGACAAACGAGGAAATCCACACAAAAGAATAGAGAAAAATAATAATAAAAAATAAAAGAGGCGCCTAGGGACCGGTCCCACCGGCCGGCCGGTCCCCGACGCCTCTTCCTTTATTTTTCTTTTTTATTATTTTCATGATCTCATGAAGACTCCTTCATTCGAGCAACTTTCATTGTTTGAGCAAAACTTACGGTTTCTCCATATTTTCCTTCAAAGATGAAAAATAATAAAAATAGGGGAAAGTGTCACGGTACCGGGCTACCTAGCCGACCGGCCATGCCCTAGCCATGTCCAGTCCCACACCTTGCAATCCCTTGTTTTCATAATTATTATTTCCCTCGTCTCATGAAACTTCTCCCTTTGAGAAAAAACCCTGGTTTCTTCGTATTTTCTCAAAAATTGCTCAAACGATGAAAAATCCAAAAAGTCAAACGATCACACGACCGACTAGGATACTCACGTCAAATATTAAAATATTATTATTTTAATATTCTCAAATTACTGGTCATATGAGCGAAGTTCTACTTTCTCATTCGAGGAAAATCAAGAATTTTAGTCAAAGATCAAACTCTTCTGAAAACCCAAAACATTGCTCACACGCACACCAGAAAATACCGAAACTCTCAGGACTGAGACACGGACATTTTGGTGACACGTGCATGCTTCCTTGACCGACCAAGGCCGTCCCTAAGGCTCACAAGGATCCAGTCCCACACATCTTTATAATTCTGGCCTAATTTGCTCAATTGCTCATATTGGGCCCAAACTCTTTCCAACCAACTTGGAATTTTCTCAAATGACCATGAGCTGGTCCCATGACCACTAGGGCCGGTCTCATGACCCCGTGAGTATAGCATGATGAGCCCAAGTTACGGCATCTCCAGAGGAAAGGAGAATAATGGTATTAAGAAAAGGGATTGCCCAAGGATCTAAAACAAGAATCCCTTTCGGCGGTCAGCAGGATCCGATCTCTACCGTAGGTGACAAAGGCGAATGGAAGGACGCCCAGAAGAAAGCGAAACAATTGGTCAACAAAGGACTTTGGTGCATGCTCGCACGAACACCTGGGGACTACATGGTCGTCCATTATCCCATGTAGCCGGTCCCTCCTTCACTCAATGATTGATCTTCAATAAATCACCAACGGATCAGCAATCGATCAAAATTAGGGTTTCGAACTGATCTGCAAATCATAAATTTGAGCAAGTTTAAACATTAATAATTTTATGATTGATCCAGCAATCAACATATTAATTAATTGTATAATATTCGGTCCAACTACCAATATTTAATTTGGTTATGCTACCAATAATTCATCAAACGAGCAATATTCGCTCAGACGAGCAATATTTGTTCAAGCGAGGAATATTGATTTAATCATCAATATTCAATAATTTTACTCAGACGTGAGCAACGTTGCTCAGAGTGATAATATTGATTCAACTATCAATATTCAATGATTTATCATACAAGCAATATTTTCTCAGACGAGCAATATTTGCTCAGACTATCATCATGTTGATTCAAGAACTATACGTCTCAACAGACATGTTCCACCCATGAATCACTGAGCATTCGTCAATCATGCTCAATTAAAAAAAACTTAGACTTACTGTCTAATCAAATACACGTCTTCTTTTCAGACTCCACGTTCGTGAATTACGCCACATGGGGGATATCAATTAGGGTTTTGGTATGGCGGCCTACATCATGTGTGTTCATCCACGATGAAAAATGTGAGTAAGTCGTGCAAGCGGTTGAGGGAGTTATAAAAGTAGTGGGTGGACGATCAACCAAGTCTCCACACGACATGGAACTGATTTTACCACGATCTCCCACTTTCCCACTCTTTCACTCAAGAAACCGTCACACTTACTGGGATCAATGTGTTTACTATTCTGATAATATAAATAAGTTCTGAATCGATGACTAAAAGACAACAATTCTCTCTGATCGAAACTTATTTACTTGCAGAAACCTTCAACACATCCACAATATTTGATCATCATTGATCCCACAATTCTTAGCTTCCCTCATACAGATCAACCCATCTCCCTCTTTGTGACCGAATTGACTCTGGAACGGCCATTGACTTGGTTTAGTCCGGAGTCCTACAAATTGATCTCTCGAACTCAAAGCACTCCCGTGCAGTGCATCTGTGTGAGATTAAGAAATTTTCTCGGTTGAGGAGTCTCGTCCGAACCGTCGTCTCTTCACGTTCCTAAAAAAACCAGCAAATCGTTTTCCCCATCTACACCTCTGAATAAATATTCAACTGGGTAAGTATGTGTATTGATACCAAAGTAGTTAATATTATGTATTTTTATCATATCGGTCGGGCCCGATACACCTATACAAAAGATTATATCGATTTTTATAGGTGATACATTATTAAGACTAGAATTTTAAATACTTATAAATGTTTTAATTTAAAATATTTAGTGGCATATGATGCATTAATTCTCAAGATAAAAAGCTTCACGGTACAAGTTCAATCTCATTTCACTTTCTATTCCATAATTGCTACTCCCATTTCAGATAAACTTGTCGTTGCTACTAACCAGAACTAATGATGTTGAATATAAAACCGTCAAACGATAATGAATTCTCATTTGACAAATCTTCAAAAGAAAGATAATGAGCAATAAAAACCATAGTTGCTTCATGGATAAGAAATTCATTAAAAAATGGAACAGTTGGAAGTTTCTTTACTGAATGGAATGAGTTTTCAAGGGTACAAAAGAATAAGATTATTAGGAGGAAGGTTTTGTTTACATATTTCTAGATCTAAATAATTTATTCTATCAAATTACCTTTACTGATATTATCAGTGTATCGGTGAACCCGATATATCTGTTTGTGCCAGCCGATATGAGTGTTTTTATCGTTCACTCCTTGTATCGCCGATATTTTAGATATCGTAAAGGTTTTTTCCGATACACGATAAAAACATATAATATCGGTCGGTACAACTGATATTGACCACCTTGATTGGTGCGTGTACTTACTTCCAGTTTGTGAGCTATTTTTGTCACATTAAGTATACCGGGTATGTGTACCCTTCAGACAAAAACAATTCAGGAATTTTTGGTATCCATACTAGGTATGTGTATATTCCCGAGTTCATGAGTCAACAGAACTTTTTGGTATCCATACTGGGTGTGTGTACCAAAGGTCGTTGCAGAACTATAGCTACGCATGTACGTGTATTGAGTAAGTGTACTACGACTCCGGACCTATAACAGTTACTACAGTACATGAACTGGTATATGTATTGCCCTGTATCCATATTCACAGTAATTCTATATATCTCTAATAATCGATTTGAAACATTTCCGAATAACATCAATAACATAAATCACTGTTCCAAGATATTTTCAAATGATTAACTTGAATCATGATTTAGGTCATAAACAATAAATTGTTTATGACCAAATTCATCAACTTTTGAACAAATGTTCTTAAGCTTAGTCATTCATATTTCGATAATAATTAACAAAATAAACTTGACTCAAAATTTCTATCGTGTAATACTATATAGTCCACTTAGCCCCATAGATAGAAAGGTGAAAACTTGAGTAATAGGTTGGTTTAGTCTTCATCTATCTTTTGTCGATGAAGTTCTACAAATATATTTAGTTGATCTTCGCCTTCAAACAATAGAACACTGTGATGCTTGATACTCAACTACACACTTTTAAACCTAATCCGAGACTTGACAAAATGTAGACTATAAATTAAGATATAGTTTTGATCAACTAAATTTAACAACAAGCCTGAGATAACAACACTTCTGAGTTCGACCGAGCAATGCTCTAGCCTGTTGAACTAATTTTATGTAAATGAAAGAGATATTAGTTTATATATCTGAATTTTAATTTATAAATTTAGTAAATTATTAATTTAGCACGTTGTCGCCGACTTGGGACCTAATTTTTTTTTTAATTTATCGCGGATTAATTTATAGGGGTTCAAACTGTAGGGTGTTAGGGCATTCCTCGGTTGAACCCACCGAGCGTTGGTATGTCAAGGTTGGTTGTCATATTTTCGTATCAAAACTCAATAAGAGTCGCTTGATTAAGATTACTAGAGTCAACTTCGTTTAGGTCAGACTAGAAAGTCTAGGAATGTTGAGACGTACAAGTGTTAGAGCATTGCTCGGTCGAACTCGCATGCGTTGCTATCTCAAGCATGTTTGTCAATGTTAGTGATCAAAACTATAAGTCTTGATTTCTAGTCTATTATAGCTAAGTCTCGGACTAGGATAGAAAGTGTAGTTGAGCTTAAGGACTTCATGGCGATTCATCATACAAGAAGAAGAACTACTCAAGGAACCGGTGGAACTTCTCGACAAAAATAAATGTGAAGACTTGAACTTATCTATCACTCGAAAGTCTATCTACTCTATCTCCTACTCTTTGAGACAAGAAGTCGTATGCTATATGTATAGACTTTGATTATACACATTTGGTATTTCGAGCCGAGTATACCTCGCCTATTTGTATCTCGAAATATGAGTTGGTAAGCTTTTCGCTTTAACCAAGTTTATCTTTACCATGTGACGAAATTCATGATATGTTTCAATCATCTTGAAAATTGCTTTGATAAGAAATGGTGTAACAACTAAATAACGTCCTCTAAGAATGTTTCAATGATTGAAATGAGAGTTTAGATTACATAACCAATGGTGGACATAAGCATTATTGTGGAAACACATTTATGTATAAGTCCTATTCCTTGAACCAAAGTTTGCGAACTTTGTTGATCAAGAGAACCGAAAGAATGGCGTGAGCCAAGTCCACGAACTCAGTCCGCGAATTGTTGAATTTCTCAAACCCGAGAATTTCTGCTGGAGTTGACAAACTACTTGCGTGAAACTAAGTCCGCGAACTCAGTCCGCGAACCCAGTTCGCGAACTGGCGAAGTTCTCATAACCGAGAATTTCTGCTGGAGTTTGTAAACTCTGCCCGGTAACTTAAGTCCGCGAACCTAGTCTGCGAACTTGAGAAGGTTATATATCTGAAGATGAATTCTGAAGTTAACTTAAAAAGACTAAGGAATGCATTTTGAAAACCGTGGCTATAAAAGTTCATGAACCGATTCAAGTGAATCAAATCATCTTTGCTTAAATTGTTTCTTGTGTTGTACATGAGATTTCCTTGCAATTGAACAACTCTCTAACTAGTTCATTTGAACTAGTTATGGTGAAGAAGAACATGGTTGATATGGAATGCTCATATGGCTAACCTTTTGGTTAACTATTGTTGAACCAACAAGTGCATACGTTTGGGTACGGTTAACAAACCTAGAAGCGTGCATTGTCAAGTGTGTGTAACAAGCTAAGTTTTCGATCTAACGGTTGAGAAATATTAGCTTGAATCTAAATGAGGTTTTCATCTAACGGTGGATATTGATTTCTTTGTTACCAAGGTAACTTAATTGCAAACCTTATTTGAAAGACTATATAAGGGGAACTCTAGTATCTGTGAAAAACTAATCCCCACACCTCACGTGTGATACTAGTTTGCATACTAGAGTCGGTTCTCCTTTAACCTTTGGTTTTCTTCTTCTAAAACCAGGTTAACGACTTAAAAACTTCATTAGGATTGTGAAGCCAGACCGATACTACTTTTATCGTAGTTGTGTGATCTGATCTTGCATCTTCTATCATATGAGTACAATCAGATTGATTTTATTGAGATTGATATCTCCGATAGGAAATATTTAAAAAGTAATCAAAAACATCTTAGTCTCATTTTTTGTGATTCCACAACATCTTGTTTCGCTACCATACGATTAAGATTGTTGTGAGGTGATTGATAATCTAGGTTGTTCTTCGAGAATATAAGACCGAATTATCAATTGGTTCCTGTTCACCTTGATTATTATCAAAAGACGGAACAAAACCTTTTAGGGTTTATCTGTGGGAGAAAGATTGATCCTTTGATAGACTTGTCTGCGTGAGACAGATTTGTTTATTGTCAAGTCTTCGACTTTGGGTCATAGCAAGTCTTAGTTGTGGGTGAGATCAGATAAGGGAATCAAGTGCGCAGTATCCTATTGGGATCAGAGGCGTAGGGAGTACAACTTTATCTTGGATCAGTTGGAGACTGATTGGGGTTCAACTACAGTCCAGTCCGAAGTTAGCTTGGAGTAGGCTAGTGTCTGTAGCGACACAGTACGTGTTCAATCTGGACTAGGTCCCGGGGTTTTTCTGCATTTGCGGTTTCCTCGTTAACAAAATTTATGGCTGTGTTATTTCTATTTCCGCATTATATTTGTTTATATAATTAAAATAATACAGGTTGTGCGTTTCAATCAATCAATTGGAAATCCGACCTTTGGTTGTTGATTGATATTGATTGATCCTTGGATATTGGTCTTTGGTACCATCCAAGTTATTCCTTGTATTTGATTAGAACTCGCAGTTCTTGCTTGAGTAAATCAAATCAAGAAGAGAGATATAAACTCATTGATATACTTTTAATTGATTGAGTCTTGTTGATTCTATTAAAAGTATATTCGAGTTTGTCCATACAGATTTCTAAGCGAAATATTGGGTGGTGTTGTTAGACCCCCGCTTTTTCAACAAGTATTACTCCGAAGATCTAAAGAACGCGAAGAAGTATCGACTATAACGAAGACATCATCCTTCCACTTGAGGTTAATAATACTGACTTGACTTGTTTTATTCCTTTCATTTCTTTCAATCCATTTAAGATTGAAAACATAACGTGTGAGGTTACATATGATATTCTAGTATTAGACCTGGTCATATTAGTATGGTCAAAGTGTCAATGAAGTATATTGAATTATGAAGTACAACGCTTATGTTTTGAACTTCGTAGATGCGACATCAAGATAATCTATGTAACTTGTTACTTTATTATGTATTGGATATAGGTTTGATTTCATCCTAGGAAACTTTGTTTTGTTACATTTGTTTAACGAAGTATATTTACGAACTTGTTTCGTAATCGAAAAAAAAATCGATAGGTATTTTGGTCCGGTTTTCGTTGAAGATCTACTGGATGACAAATTCGTACGTAAGGAGGGAATTAGGGTAGAACCAATCTTAATTTATGTTGAGAGTCAAGGTAGAACCGATCTGTACCTATCTTGGCATGGTGGAACCGATCATATCTTTTGTTGGGAGTCTTGGTACAACCGATCCCTACCTATATTAGGAGTCATGGTATAACCGATCCTAGCTTTGATTGGGAGTCTTCGTAGAACTAATCCCTACCTATATTGGGTGTCCTGGTAAAATCGATCCTAGCCTATGTTAGGAGTCATGGTAGAACCGGTCCCAAGAGCAAAACCGTTTTCCAATATTCACATACACTTTAGGGTTTGTGTGATTTTGGAATTAGAGTTTGCTAAATAGGAAAGTTCTATATGTCGATATAATTTGAACATGTGCATAATTCTTATTATTGATTGTTCAAAGATATTCTTTGATACTCAAGGTGATCCTAAACTAAAAAATATGTTATGTACTGGGATGTACAATAACAAGATTGGATCGAGACTTACGTTGATAATAATTTGTTGATATAAGAACCCTAACAATAAACCAAAAACTGTCTCATTCCTGAGAGAACAGTCACTGCCTCATTCCTGAGAGAGCAGCTATTTTCTTAACTTTCTTTTTCATAAGCCCTAACTATTACAGATTGAGCTTATAAAGCTCAACCTTACTTGATAGATCCAACGGCTCATATGCCCCTAGAGAGTTACATCTTACCCCCCACATCACAACTGGATTAATGATTAATTATACATGATTAATCTAACTAAATTATCACTAATCACTAATAAATACAAGCGGCTAAGGGCAGGTACTGGAATGGCTATGGGGCACCATCCTCCCAAAAGGCCGTTAGATGACAATACCGATTCCTCCAAAACATCCTTGTCCTCAAGGATGAAGAATTGAAATGGAAGGCCCCGCAAACAACTCCAGTGAGAACCAGATGTTCAACCATTCTTCAGTAGAACTCAGCTGGTCATGCTTCGGCATTACTCTTTACTTCACAATAAATCCTCCAGTTAAGGCACGAGTAGCAACCTCCACATTTCCCTCTTTCTGATAAAGCCCAACAACAACCAGCGAACCTAGCCTTCTTCTGCTTACATCCCCAGGTGAACAGGTTCAGTAACAACATAATCCTCGACTCGGTTTGAGCTCATTCCCATACCTCTTGCCTCATCAACCTTGACCTTGGATTGAATGAGATGATAGATCCCCCCCACCATTTCTTCATCTCTCCTAAATTGACAAGGGAGGAAACACTTGGCTATAAGCCATACTTCAATCTTGAGCTGCCCAAACTCTTTCATATGATCGCAGATGTGGATACAGTACTGAAGAACAACCACTGCTGAATTTTCATTTTCATGTTGGAAAAATTCAGCTTCATCCCTTCCCGAGTCACACTCCATCTTCTCATGCGTGTTAACAAACAACACAGGTGCCTTCTCCGAACTCCATATTTGAATGGAAAGTACATCTTCTCCAAAAAAATCTAGCTAACGTGGGTTCAAGCATTCTCCCCCTATCAAAAACCCCACGATAACTGCTCCTATAGCCAAGAGCTCCAGATAGTTTATTGTAACGCCACATATTACTGCAATTTTTTCCTATACTCCATATAGACCCATCGAATTCGGTTTCTCCTGACACATTGGTTCTGTAGTACCCTGTTTCAAGCCACATAACTGAGATACAACTTGAATCAATCCAACAAGAATTTCCCACATTCCATAAACATATTAAGCACAATTTGAATTTCCATCTAAGGTGATCTACCACTTTCAATGCACTTGGGAAGTAGGTTGTAGCAATCATGACATGAATTCCCAAGGCTCTGGAAAGGAGACTAGTCGAGGGTTGAGACTTCTGTGGTTCATGCCAGGAACCCCATTTCAGGTTGCAGGAAGAAGTAAGATGCTGCCGATAATAAAACGTGCACAAACTACCACCGAAATGCAACCATGTTTTCATAATTTCTCTTTGAATTATAAGCTCTCCACATGTTTCGGATGTAAGTATGGGCAAATGTAGCAATGAACTTATATTTAAGATATCTAACCGAGCTTCAACCGTCGAAGAAACCGATAAGATAAGCATCAGGAGATAACTAGACTCTTTAAGAATGGGTTGTAACATGACACCTTTATCCTGTCCACTATTTAGATTCCTTTCTAAGTAGTTTGACACTCTAAAAACCCACAACAGTCTGCGGTAGCAGTCTAGGAAATATTTGAAAGTAGGAAAAATAATCCAAGGAGGATATCGAATTACCTTAGTACCTCCTTGTTGAGCATGAGACTGAATTAATTTTTTGAAGTCTTGTGAACTATTTGGACATAACGAGCTCAGAAGATGAATAATTCTTCTTACAATTACGAGAATCTGTGAAAGAAGCATGAATAGATGTTCAAGTATTGTAGAATTCCCCTTCATTCCGCAAACATTTACAGCATCCCATAAGGCTGTAGGAAACAATTTGACTTCCCATTTCACAAAGATCAACAACTTCAATACTTGAATCATAGTGTAAATGAACTGATTTCCCACCATCCTTACAAGGGCGCAGTCAAGACAATTATAATTATAATCAGTTTGAGATTCCAAACCCCACATATGACTGTAACACATATAATAATACTGACATTCAAACACACCCATCAGTTTAAAGTACCAATCTGTCATTGAAACTTTCTCATGAATTGTAAAAGTCTCACAGGTGTCATGTATGAGTAAAGGAAGGTGCAATAAGAACCTTACTGTTGAGAGATAAAATGGAGTTCTATCATTTGGGGTAGCTGAAGTTGAAAAAGCGGGGGTCTAACAACCACACCCAATATTTCGCTTAGAAATTTGTATGGAAAAATTCCAATATACTTTCTAGAGAATGAACTAGATAGTCAGACTCAATCTAGATAAAAGTACATCAAAAAGTTAATATCTCAATCTCTCGATTTGATTTATACTCAAGCAAATAGAAATCTGCGAGTCTTTATCAAATACTAGAGAGATAACTTTGATGGTACCAAAGACCAATATCTAAGTGTCAATCAATTTAAATCAACAACCAAAGGTTGGATATTCTAATTGATTGAACCTAACACGCAACCTGTGATATTTCAATTATAAAGATAAACAATATACTGCGGAAATAGAAATAACACAGACACCAGAATTTTGTTAACGAGGAAACCGCAAATGCAGAAAAACCCCGGGACCTAGTCCAGATTGAACACACACTGTATTAAGCCGCTACAGACACTAGCCTACTTTAAACTAACTTTGGTCTGGACTGTAGTTGAACCCCAACCAATCTCACACTGATCCAAGGTACAATTGCGCTCCTTACGTCTCTGATCCGAGCAGGATACTACGCACTTGATTCCCTTAGATGATCTCACCCACAACTAAGAGTTGCTACGACCCAAAGTCGAAGACTTTAATAAACAAATCTGTATCACACAGAAAAGTCTATAGTAATAGATAAATCTGTCTCCCACAGAAATAACTACGAGTTTTGTTATGTCTTTTGATAAATCAAGGTGAACAGGAACCAATTGATAATCCAGACTTATATTCCCGAAGAACAACCTAGTATTATCAATCACCTCACAATAATCTTAATCGACGCGGCGAAAGAAGATATTGTGGAATCACAAACGATGAGACGAAGATGTTTGTGATTACTTTTATATCTTGCATATCAGAGATATTAATCTCAAGCCAATCTTTGCGATTGTACTCGTACGATAAAATACGCAAGATCAGATCACACAACTACGAGAAAATAGTATCGGTCTGGCTTCACAATCCCAATGAAGTATTTAAGTCGTTAACCTGGTTTAGAAGAAGAAACCAAAAGTTAAAGGATAATCGACTCTAGCTATGCAACTAGTATCACACGTAAGGTGTGGGGATTAGGTTTCCCAGTTGATAGAGTTCTTCCTTATATAGTATTTCAATTCAGGGTTTGCAATCAATGTTAGCTTGGTAACAAAGCATTCAATATTCTCCGTTAGATGAAAACCTGATTTATATTCAAGCTAATATCTTTCAACCGTTAGATCAAAAAACCTAGCTTGTTACACACAAATGAAATGTAAGATTTTAGGTTTGTGTAACCATACCCAAACATGTACATTTGTTGGTTCAACAGTAGTTAACCAAATGGTTAGCCATATGAGCACTTTCATATCAACCAATCTCTTCTTCACCATAACTAGTTCAGATGACTCAAATGAACTAGTTAGAGAGTTGTTCAATTGCAAGGAAATCTTATGTAACTACACAAGACACAATTGAAGCAAAAACAATTTGATTCACTCGAATCGGTTTATGAACTTTATAGACACGGTTTGCAAACTTTCATTCCTTAGTTTATAAACATGAGTTCACAAACAATCGTCTTTAGATATAACCTAACTCAAGTTCGCGGACTTAAGTTCCCGGAAGGAGTTCTCAAACTCCAGCAGATTTTCTCGGGTCGAGAACTTCCGCCAGTTCGCGGGACTGAGTTCACGGCTCTTGTTCCGGTTCTCTTGATCAACAAATTTCGCAAACTTCGGATCAAGGAATAAGAACTTATACATATATGTGTTTCCACAACATCGCTTATATCCAACAATGGTTATATAATCTAAACTCTCATTTCAATCATTGAAACATTCTTCTATAATGTTATAATAGTCGTTAGACATAAAGAATCGACTATCGTCATCAAAGCCATTTTCAAAGTGATTGAAACATAACATGAATTTCGTCACTAGGTAAAGATAAGTTTGTCCAAAGCGAAAGCTTACCAACACATATTTCGAGAAATAAATGGGAGAGATAAACTCGGCTCGAAATAGCAAATGTGTATAATCAAAGTCTATATAGCACAACGAATTTTGTCTCAAGATAGGATATAGAGTAGATAGAATTTTGAGTGATAGATAAGTTCAAGTCTCTACATACCTTAGAGTCGATGAAGATCCACCAGTTCCTTGAGCAGTCCTTCGTCTTGTATGATGATCGCCATGGAGTTCTTGAGCTCAACTACACTTTCTATCCTAGTCCGAGACATTAGCTATAGTAGACTAGAAATCAAGCCTTATAGTTTTGATCACTAACACTAACAAACATGCTTGAGATAGCAACACATGCGAGGTTGACCGAGTAATGCTCTAACAATCTCCCCCTTTGTCAATTTTAGTGACAAAACTATTAATACATATGGAATACAAAAATAAATACATAAACTTTTGTATCTCCTATTCCACGTGCCTAATCTTTAACATTACTCGAAATCTTCGTCACTTCCAACTACTCCAATGATCCCAAAGGTTGTAAGTTCAGCATCATCGTTGTTGAAAATCCGTAGCTGTAACAATGAGAAAACAAAGTTCTCGATCATTGTTATACAATGTCATAGTATCATTACATAGCATCAAAGTTCAATCGTATCACAACTTTGACAACAATACTATGGTGATATTATCACTCCCCCTTAGTCAATACTCCATCTCTCATGGAAACCACTCCCCCTTACATAATGATCCGAAAACCATATGTATTTGTAGTGTGAACTACATATTAATTCTCCCCCTTTTTTTCAATAAAATTGGCAAAGGTACAAGAACGGGATCCTAATGAAATTTCCATAAGAGACATTTCATGACCAATGGAAGCACATATCATCTTGTTTAGATGCAATCATAAAGCCGAAGCTAAATTCTTTCATCAAGGAGTTTATAAAGATACAAGATAACCCTATAATATTCCACAGCCGCACTCCCCACAAAGATTTGGCAATTAAGAACAAGTTCAAAAGAACTCTCCCCCATTTGATGTCATTCCCGAAAGAACAACAAGAGCGACCTTAATTTTGAAAGAAAAGAAGGATTTCTTTGGACATAACAAATCACATACGAGTATGAATTTGAATCCAAAAATACTCAATTAAATTAACCAAAAGAAAACCTAATCGGAAGTGCTCAACATAAGTGAACTTATGGAGACTCAAAAATGCTCAATTAGATTAATCACTAGAGAACCCATAATTAATCTAATCGGAATACACAACCAAATTTACCACAAAAAGTGATGATTTTGATTGGTTATGCTCGACATAAGAGAACGTACGGAGCAAAAACTAAATTAATCATAAAAATATAATCAACTCAGTCGATAGTGCTCAACATAAGAAAACTTATGGAGCCTCACAGTAATACACAAAATATTATGGATCAGGGAAGATCAATACTGCGGAATACATAAGGATTCATTCTATTTTCCATCACTATTTGCACAATGACATACAATAGACATAATCCTTGTAAACAAAAGATTTTAACCTATCTTCCATCAATAATTGACATAATAGGCTTAACTTTTGTTATTTGTCAAAAGTCCATTCATTCTTTTACCAGTATGTGAATATCGACTTATGAAATACTTTACTTTTGACTAAGTATGGGACAATCATAGTTCACGGACGCAAACACACATCCCATAACACATTTCAATATATAAAATCATAAAGATTAATACTGCAAAAATCATCTTCCAAACAATTTTTTAGAATTCAAACAAATAAACTTAAAAAAATGAAGATGAAAACGTTGGACATAGCTATGTGTAATCACAATAATGGCTATTCCAAACTCTAGTTATTCTTCTAAATAAAACAAGAAAAGTAGAAGATTTACTAGGCAATAAAAAACATTTACTCGTTATCTTCCTCATGGGAAATGCTCCAAGATGCTTGAATTGTGTTCAACTCTTCCTTTAGCTCGGGAAACTTAGTTGCAACCAATGACAATTGTTCTTGCACACACTTCACCCTTGAATTGACCTTACTCACTCCATTGTGAATTTTTTTGAAGAAGACTCAAGGTGGTAGGGTCACAACCGTTAAGGGAAGCGTATCTTTGTCTTTTGCATACATTCTCCCTTATGCGTCTGAAGGTACATCGACGAACCGGCTTTGGAACCCCGAGAGAGTTGCCAATTGAATCAAAACCACGATCACGGCAAATTTGACCAGTCAAGCAAGGGTAACCTAACATCTTGATGGGTGAAGTCATCGAAGTCATTTGAAAAATGATAAAACCACAAATATCGAGACTTTGAACACCATATTCAAGGAAATAGACCAATTCCGCAAACTCATGACTCCACCAAGAATTTTCAATTGTGGAGGGACAAAGATTGGAGATACCAAGTTTTCCAAAAGCCATTAATGCAATACTAAGATCACTAGTAGGAAACTTTCCTTGATTCCAAGCGACCTTTTTTCCACAGAGCCCAAGAGAGATGCCATCACATGGTCTAGGAAGACGCACGTTTCCCAATGGAATTTTGGTAATCTTCGAAATTAATTCTCTATCAACAAGACATGGATTTGAATTCCATCTTATTGAGATCAACATCATGAATGTTGGCATAGAAAATTCTTGTAAGAGAATCAAATCCTTGACCATGACCATCAAAGATGTTTCCAAGATTGAATTTTTTAAAGCAAACTAAATCCTCTTCATGTTCCCTAGATAGATCCAATTTATTTTCTAGGATAAAACCTTTAGATGAAATCTTTTCAAAAACTCTAGCACAAGAATCATTCACAAACTAATCCTAAGAGAATTTTGGTCACAAGGTAAGTCCATGCTAGAGGCACTTAAGCCTTTTGAACTTATTTTTGAGCCTTTAGAAATCATCATGAGATCTAGAAAATTGAAGGAACCAAGAGGAATTTACTTACTTGGAATGAACCTTGAACACCCTTTCTTTCAATTTCTCCAAAGAGGCTCTAATGGAGGAAACATAAAAACCCTAGAGGTTCTCGTACGCGGACTGATGGGATGAAGAAGAGGGTGCGCAAACTTCTTCTTTATAAGACCCAATCATGGGCTTGGACCCGTTTGTGAACCGCGACCCACAAAGAAAAGTGGGGTTTTCTTAGACGTTTGTACATCAAAGGTTATGCATCCCGTGACAAGATGGATGCAGTAGAAAGATTTATTTGGTACTCTAAACAAAGAATAACAAAACTGTACACCTCTCAAACCATTTCTTTCCCCATTCCAAGATATATACAAATGGGCTAGTGCCAGGCTTGTTACCAAGAGGCATAATGTGCAGAGGAATTCTCATGCAACATTTCTGGTTGATATGTGTGAACAAACCACGTGATATAATCAACGTAATGATGATAATCAGGGCAGTCAGAGCTTCCTATCCTTCGTTTGATCTGACTAGAACGAATATTCTTCCGATTCCTAGGTGTTGATGGTAGTTTTTAGCTTAGGGTTAAAATCGTAAAACCTTGCATCTGACGTCACTCTGCAAGGAAATGGTGCCATGAGTGCTAAACTCTCCACCAACATATTTATTGAGCCATTCAATATATTTACATGAAATTTATCCAGACTGGCGAATGTAGCAACCATCCCAAACGCTCTGTAAATTTCGGCACCTCGCCAATACAAGACTCACTGAGTAATTTCCTGTGCTATGTTCCCCGGAAGAACCCTTAATATCGGTATGGCATGACAGATTTATATTCACTCGCAGCGGAGTAGCATGAACCTCCAAGTACCAAAGTTAAGGCCATCGCACGAAATGCTCAGACGGAAAGCACACTGCATTCTGTAGATAAGGATGTTTGTGGCAGCATACAAAATCCAGCCAATTATTGTGATAACTCACAAAAGCCCATAAACCTGACCAATTTGCAAAAATTACGGTTTCGCACCCCGCGCAGTACACTAGACCCCGTTGGTCGAAACTATGCTTAGCCAAACTAGGCGATTAAGCCCGCCACAATGCACTGGAAGTGTGGCTGCGCCCTAGCTTGTCGGCCCCACTTCCCACCGACCAATCAGGTTGCTTTAAATCTTCCACAACGCACTGGAAGTGTGGCCACGCCCTAGCTTGCTGGCCCCACTTCCCATCGACCAATCATGTCGCTTTAAATCCGCCACAGCGCACAGGAAGTGTGGCCACGACCTAGCTTGCCGGCCCCACTTCCCATCGACCAATCAGGTTGGTTTAAATCCACCACAGCGCACAGGAAGTGTGGCCACGCCCATGCTTGGCCGGCCCCACTTCCCATTGACCAATCAGGTCGCTCTAAACTCGCCACATTGTTGAAAAGGAGGAAACCACGCCAGATGGTCGCAAAGCCAATTGGCTTCCCAAAACCAGCGCCAAATGCGCATGCCAGGCGCACATGCCAATCGGTATGCCAAACAACATGCCAAACACGCATGCCAGGCGCACATGCCAATCAGCAATGCCAAACATGCCAAGCAACATGCCAAACCTAATAAACCTGCCAAGCAGCATGCCAAACCCGCCAAACGCGCATGTCAGCCGCACATGCCAATCGGCATGCCAAACATGCCAAACATGCCAAAACGCGCATACCAGGCGCACATGCCAAACGGCATGCCATATACGCTAATTAGGGTTTCGGCATGCTAAACCAAATTTAGACAAAGTTTCCAGGCGCCGACAGAAGGTAGCCATTATCAACGACTATCCTTCCTCATGAGATGCAATCTCAGCCATCCAAGTTCGCCACCGAGCTGACATACTAGTGGAAACTTTCAGGCGACCAGCCGCCTAAAAACTAGTGGTCATGGCTACGCCAGGCGCCACTTGCACCACCATGCTACTGGCATGCACAATACATGCCAGCCATGCCGCATTGCCACTGGCGTGCACCAAAAACACCACTGCGCCATTATCAGGCGCCAACACAAGGTAGATATAATCAACGGGTACCCTTCTTCATTAGATGCAATCTCATCCATCGAAGTTCGCCACCAAACTGGCAGACCTGTGGAAAGTTTCAGGCGACCATCCAAGACGAACCTACTAGCATCACATGCTATTTTACTGCGGCAAGCCTCTTGATTTTAACTTGCCACACGTAGAAAAGTGCTACATGTTTTCCACGAAAACACTCGAGACATCAAACATGTCAAAAGCTGGGGGATACTCATTAGGGTATTGGTCTGGCGGTTTACAGCGTGCGGCGTGCAATGTGCCCGTTACAAGAAAGTGTCATAAAGCGGGGGGGGGGGGGGGGGGTTAGTAATGGCGTGAGAGGATCCACCTCCCTCAACATTATAACCGTCAAGGCTCTGAGAGTTGCAAAAAAAAAAATCAAACAGAAGAAGCGTATTCTTTCCCATGAGAGAAAAACACGACTTGCCGACCAACACTATTTGTGCCGTCTTCCCATATGCCATATCGTGTCAAGTTATTTTTCGAAGTCAAGGGTTAATAGCGCCCTCACTGGAGTTTTCTACAGCAGCAACTTTGAAGTCTCTCTCCAGGAGACGCTTCAATTTTCTCTCCAGAAGTCGTTCCGCTTCAACGTTCGCTCAGCAGCCAAAGCTTCAGAGTTTTGCTCCATAAGCTTCAACATCCTCTCCAAGAGCCGAAGCCGCTTCAACGTTTCTCTCCAGAAGCCGCTCCGCTTCAATGTTTCTCTCCAGAAGCCGCTCAGCTTCAATGTTTTGCTCCAGGAACCGCTTCAACATTTCGCTCCAGGAACTGCTTCGACGTTCTCTCCTTAAGCCGCTGCTTCACCGAAAACAAATATAAAAAAAGGGAATAAACTCACATACATGAGTTATAAAATCCCATCAATATTCATCCGTGGTCATCCAAGGTTCGTGCTCGTAGCTACCACTCTTTCCTTTCAAGATCCAGTAGTCGTCACTCTTCCTCACCAAGATCTGTACCCGTAGTCACCACTCCTCCCTGTCAAGGATCGTGACCGTAGACATCCAAGCACCTGCCAGCTTGTTTTTGTTCCTACGAAAACGCAGTCTCTTTTGATCGCAGTTGCTTCCAAGAACTATTGGTATTCGTTTGCTGATACCAGCCAGAGCTTTACCATAACAACAATCACTACAAAGGTAATCCGTACTTCTCCATATTTTAGTTTCACATGGAAGAAGTAATAGTGTCACCAATATGGATGCAAGATGTTATTTTTATCATGGTCAACTCACCAATCATACAAGATAGAACCATAAAAACCACACTTGGGGACTGAGGCTCAACACACGGAATCCCTTCATTGTCGAGAACCTTTCAACTCAGAAGGGACAACCGACCAAGAAGTCATGGTCGTAACAAGGTCACTGATAGGTGTAGAATACACCCTATTTATTATCTATTGTTTATGCTTTCTTTGTTATTTTTCTTGTGAATTATGTATTTTACGCGTGTTTTTGAGTTATTAGGTACTCTGGAGTCGCACGGAGGAAAAGTAGAAGAAATCACCCAATTTAAGCAAAAAGGGCATAAAGGTCATTTCTCAGCGTCCGATAGTGGCAGTCGAGCCAAGGATAAGAGGAAACTTTCTTTTGAAGAACTATTATAAGACAGCCAGTAAAGGTCAGGGGACTGCTAGCTGGGTATCCCTTATCAAGGTGACCGAGCATCGAATATAACCTACTTCTATAACCCTAGATCGAGAATTTATTTCTCAATCATTCCCATTTCCATTTGCCTGAAAGTGAGAAAAGAAAGTAGCGTAGCTACTGCCATTATTGCCGAGAGAGGAAATCAAAGTACAGAAAGAAGAACGAGTAGCGGCTGTTGTCGTTGACCTGGATTGAGGATATCGCAAGCTTGAGGTTGGAACTGTGATGATTTGCAGTTGGATTTCGAAGTTCAGAGACAAAATCGAAGGTTTTGGTGAATTTCTAATGAACTGAAGAGGAAAATTGATGGTGGAACTGGTTAGGGTTTGATGTTGAATAGAGAGAAGAGATGAAACCGCTTTTGTTAAACCTAGAAATTGAGATTGAATCTGGGAAACAATGGGTTGAAATTGGTAGAAGTTGGAGGTCGAATTTACATATGGGTTCGAATGAAGAAGAAGATGTTGTTGTCTATCTCACAGATGAGAGTATTGTTTTTGTTCGAATCATGGAAGAAGGTGGATTAATTGATGGCTCTAATGGCTGCTGTGGAATCGAAAAAGGGTTTGTTGTTGCCCTTTAATTGAAGTTAGATAAATGGATCCAGTTGTTGTTGCTGTTGTTCAATTGGAGTTGAGATGGATGAATTTGGAAATTGGAGTGTGTTGTTGTTGAATGATGAGATAGGAGATGGGTTCGATCTGATTTACGGTATCGAGGTTCTGCTGAAATGGGTATGGATTCTGGTGAGCTGAAATTGTAGGGAAGAGTATGAGGTAGAGCTGAAGGACAAGGTGTTGTGAAATGGAGTTGCATAAGCTTGAATGAATGCTTGACAATTTAGATGAATGTTAGGATACAGGTTGAGCAGGAACTGAAGAAAAATGAGGCCTGAATTCAGCCGGGAATAACCAGAAAATAAACAGAACTCTATCAGATTTTTATACCGACGAGTTAACTCAGCGAGTCCGTTAACCGATCCAGACCTGTAATTCAGACCAGTAAGCTCAATAAGACTGACTGAGAAGCTAATTCAAGATGGCTGACTCCTCCTCCCCTTGACTTGTTGACTGACTGTTGACCAGTCTGACTGTTAACTTTAACTGTACTGTAACAGAATATTCTGTTATCAGAGATGAATATATCAGCGACCGGCAGGGAGCTTTCTGGCCGATTTTCGGTGATCCTAAGAACTATTCCGAGTGACCCAAAATTATAGCTTTTTGTGTGGATTCTTCTCATGGGTGTGAAAACTTAGACTTGGAATTAGATGAAGAATTTGGTTTGAGTTTGGAAAGAGAAGATGGAAGATTGGAGAAAGACTTGGATTTGGAAGTTGAGCTACAAAGGGAAAGGGATTTTATTCCTAAGAGGAGTTGGAGTAAATTGAAGCATATAAATAGAGAAGTTTTCTACACACAATTTTTACACACCTCTACACATACAACACTTATCTTTTCTTTATTCTTTATGTGAACTCCTTAGCATGAGTAGCTAATTTTATTGATTGAGGATGAATTACTAGTTCTTAACATGTTTTGAGTTTTGTTTTTAAATCTACTTTGAAGTTTTTCACATGATCATCGTTTGTTTTTACTAATAGGAATGTTTATACATTCATGGTTGATTGATAGATTGTTTATGTGGCCAACTAAATTGATTTGTTAATTGATCTAAAGCTAGTGAAAGTTAGGGGATAAGTAATTGTTTCTTGACTTTTTACACAAGTAGCAAACACGAGACCTTGCAGAGGGATTCCGTGGAGAAATTGTGTGTGAAAACAACATTAGCAAGTAGACCTTGAGCTAAGAGTCTAACTACTAATATCAACCTAATAAATTCATAAGTCTTAATGTGTTTAACTAACTGACATCTTGAGTGAGATACTACTAGGTGGTTTGGTGAAACGAATCCGGTAGTCGAGAACTTCCGTATCCGGTGATACTAGGGATTTAGGGGTTTAGCACTGAGCTAGCTGCTTTACCTACGGTTGGTGATAATATGTGACTAACAAAAAGTGGAAAAGAACATAACTTGATTTATTGTTTTGCAACGAAGAAGGATTCCTTGATCTAATCTCTCTTATTGATTTCAACTTAAACTTTTAATTGCTTTATTTACTTTCTTTTGTTTTTTAAAATCTAAAACCAAACCCCCCCTTTTGTGACAGCTAAACAACTAAAACCTCTTGCTCCTCGTGGGAACGAACTTGACTACACTATATTACTTGTTAATTAGGTGAAAAAACATTAATTAATTTGTTGTGGTTACGACACGCATCAGTCACCACTATTCAAATACATAATGCAAGGATATCACCACCTCCTTGTATGGAAGGAGCCTGACCAACAAACAGTATTTGGCTCAGCCATTCATAAGCGTTGCTGTTAGTGAAGAATCAAAGAGGAAAGTCACGCCTCAGCAAGCCACACATACCAACTACACCGTGCTTGCCACATCACCTACTCAGAACTCAACATCACCTACCCAAGGCGTGCATGAAGACACGCATCACCGACAAAGCCAAATTCGGTGTTTCTAGATTTCCAATTTCCTATGGAAGGGATGCACGGGATGCCAGAAGTTGGGTGCAATGCAGAATTATCAGGTGCGACTCTTGCCCACTGATCAACAAATGACGAATCAAAAATATTGCCGCCTTCATCAATTCGTCAACCACCTTACCAGCAAAGGCAATAGAACTTTTAGGAGCCGTGGGGATTTCTCCACATAAAGCCGTGCACTGCATCAAAGACTCCAAAAACACGCCGCAGAGATATTCACATATCCGGCCACGCCATCGGATATATGGCCAGACAGAAGTAACTGGGGACTTCTCATCGCATCCCATTCGATACAATAGTCCAAGATTCAGAAGATGTTTCCTTGGAGACTTGTTAGAAACACGTCAGCAACAAAATGCCTCTCAGCTCGTCTACTTTATCTATCAATTCCGGGAGATATCGACCATACAAGTATCCACAACATCGTAATCAGAAAGTCTAGGTACCAAATAACCTAAAGTCAAGGATGAACCAACAATGCAACCAAAATCTCCAAGATTAGCCCTGACATTATTCCATCCATCCATCCCAAGAGTGCAATGGAGTTTGGTAAATTTTGAAATCCACTAGAGAGGTCAGATACTCATTCTTCTAGAGTCAGAACCTTATTAAACATTCTGGAGAAGATCGATGGTACTGTTGGGTGGATACATGCGAGAGCACCTACCTTGAGTTCTCCTGGATCACCTTGCTGCTGATTATAACTATTGGAGATTAATTTGTTACCATTAATGCTCTCTCTACCACCACTAACAAATGACGACGAGGATCCAGATACTGTAGATGAAAGCATGGAGCCGGACGAACAAAAAACATAAGAGGGTCGATACCCATTTTCATACGAACGCAGTTTCTAGAGTTTGAACAGAATAAGGATTTATTATTGCTCCATGAACAGGAATAGATGACTGGGCGCACCACACTCATGCTCCATAGCCGAACAAGTAGTGTGCCAATATCTCCGCTCCATGACCGAACCAGCAGCGCGCCAATACGAGGAACACTAATCGCTCAACCTGCAACTCTCCATGGCTCCAGCACTCCGCGGTCAAGTCAACTCTCCATGGCTCCAGCACTCCGCGGTAAAGTCAAACTCTCCATGGCTCCAGCACTCCGTGGTCAAGCCAACTCTCCATGGCTCCAGCACTCCGTGGTCAAGCCAACTCTCCATGGCTCCATCATTCTGTGGTTAAGTTAACGCCAACGCTTCAGCATTCCATGATCCAGCCAGCAAGCCTTCCAACTGCCATTTTCACCATTCCACAGACTGAAGCTAGTTTCCACCATCCCGCGGACTGAAGCCAGTTTCCACAATTCCGCGGACTGAAGCCAGTTTCCACCATTCCATGGACTGAAGCCAGTTTCCACGACTGGAACCAGTTTCCACCATTCCACGGATGATGTAGTTTTATAGTAGTAAATAAAGTTCATTCAAAGACTTGTAAAGATTTGATTTCAGACTTAATTTTGGTTTCACTTAATGTTACGAGAGACTGGGACTCAGGATTCCACCAATAAATCTATTCATGCGATTCATATAGTTATTCTAGACAATTATAGCTTAAATAGAATATTGACTCTGTTTCTTTGCCAAGGTAAATTTTTGAAAAGCTACGACTGTAAATCTAAAGCATGGGATATCAAAAGACTTAACCTAAGTATAACCCATCAATTGAAATCACAACCGTTCAATAAAAACCATAAAACAATTAATAATCCATGCAAAAAGTCATGAAAGAATTAAATATAATTACCACACACATGAAATATGGCTTCCTCCTTCATCCTAGTGTTGGGGTTTAGCTCCTCATATTATTCACCTGCTCAAAATAGTTGTTCATAGCTCAAATAGGTGAAAAACAAGAGAAAACTAATAAAGCAGAAAGTTTGCAACGCTGCAACGGTGTTACAAACAGCTGTTACAACGGGTTGAACTCTCACAGAGAAAAGATGACAAGCTTATGATATATGTTATCTATTATTGTTGAACAACGATACTTCTGTTATGCTGTTTGAAAAAGACTGCCTCTGCGACTGTCCTCGTCTGTCCAATGTTCTTCAGCTTCGTCTTCTTCCTCCTGCTTCAGCAGCAACAGAGATCTTCTCTGCAAGTCTTCTTTCTTGGATTCTTTGGCCTCTGACCAGACCCCTAACTCCCGATTTCCTTTTCTGGAACTCGAACCAACTTATATATACCTAGCAGACACAAAAATCCCGAGTTAATCTCCTTTTTCTTCAACCAAAAGTCTCGGCTTTTCCTTTCTTTCCAAACACGGGATTTGTTTCCCTCTTTATATTTTCTACGCGTCCCTAACAGAGAGTCCCTTCTCACCAAAACTCTTTCCAAATATAAACTCAATCCAACAGGGATGATATTATCCCTTTATCTCACGTAAATTCTCTTATTTCAATTCCAGCAAATCCCGAGTATCTCCTTATGTTTTCGAATCCACAAGCCTTACCAATCCTGTTTGGGTTAAACAGGCCCGAACCAAGTCAATTTGACGAGAAAATCCAACAAAATCTGCCCAGAAAATCATCGATATAAACCCGAGAAAAATACCTTTCCCTGATTAAGTAAAACTCAATATCCAGCCAAAGTTATTCCATTCCATCAGCTATACCGACATTGGATTGCCAAAACAGGCTTAGCCCATGAGAATCAACGTTTGAGTCTCTTTGAAACTGGTCCAAATCACAACCTCTAAATCTGCCAGAAACTGCACCTACTTTCCCGCCATTTTTGAATTTCAAACGGAGAAGATGGTGTGCCCCTTATCCTCTGGGTACCCCTTAGTAATTGAGGTGCCCCTTATCCAAATGAGGGGTTTCTTTAGTAATTTTCTCCCACGAGCGACAAAAACACTTTTCGAGCCAATTTCGCTGCAAATGCTTATTCTCCAAAATTACCTACAAAGACATAAAATAACCAAATAAGTATAAAATCGAGCACTAACAATATATACAATTGAGATATATTAGACACATAAATGCGTCTATCAATGGACTTAAGCCAGTTTTCATGACTGAAACCAGTTTCCACCATTCTATGGACTGAAGCCAGTTTCCACGACTAAAGCCAATTTCCACCAATACGCGGACTGAAGCCAGTTTCCACGACTGAAGCCAGTTTACACCAACACGGAAGAGTAAACAAAAATAAGAAGCACAGAGATACATACCTGGAATATGCTCGCCTATTGTGTCGCTACTGCTTTTCCGCTAACTCCAAGACGTGAGAATAAAACTGATGATACGGGATAAAGAAGATGGGCAACGCCTTTTATAGGCATGACTGTTTGGGAGTTTGAAAGGAGGAAGGTTTCCTAATTTTGGTTACACATGAAAAGAAGCAACCGGACTCGCGCTAGCAAGGTTCAATGGTGCCGACAGTCCACGGCCAAGCTAACGTCAAGAGCCCACTCCTAGCCAGCGCCATCTCCGCGTCGCAACCAAGCCCTAACCAGCGCCATCCTCCCTGCAAGATTAGCGCACGTCGCCTCAATCCAAACTAATGGCTCCACGCCCAAGCCAAGCGAAGCAGCACCATCTCCGCGGCCAAGCCAAAGCCAACGGCTCCACGGCCAAGCCAAGCTAAGCCAGCAATGTCACGGCCAAGCCAAGCCAAGCCAGCAGCGCCAACGGCTCCGTGCCCTAACCAGCACCAACAACGTGCATCCTCCCAGTGCTAGCTTCTCCGCTCGATAATCGATGCACCTGCGTCCATCTCAGTGCCAACTTTTCCACTCCTGACAAGTGCCATCCGCAGCCCAATCCAACTCCAAACTGCGTCCTAGACAATTCCCTAGCCAACAGCGCCATGATCATTCCTTAACCATTATCCAAAGATTCCGCACCGGTGACAACATCCTATGGCCAAGACGGATTTATGCAAAAGCCACTAACACAAGGATCACGGATTCCTCATGCCTTCCGCCAAAGGTTAGTTGAATTTCCTTGGAAATCTCTTCACGTCTTGATCTTTCGATTTTGCTCTTGCCTGTCACCATCTCATGCTTACCCCGTAACAGTGCCACTGTTACGTGCTAAGCAGGGGACTTAATGTTGATGGTGTTTTTCAGCTTAAAGTTAACATCGTAAAACCTTGCATCTGATGTCACTCTGTAAGGAAACGGTGCCGTGAGTGTTAACCTCTCCACCAGCATATTTATTGAGCCATTCAATATATTTACATGAAATTTATCCAGACTGGCGAATATAGCAACCATCCCAAATGCTCTAATATTTCGGCACCTCGCCAATACAAGACTCACCTAGTACTTTCCTGTGCTATGTTCCCCGGCAGAACCCTTAATATCGGTATGGCATAACGGATTTATGTTCACTCGCAGTGGAGTAGCATGAACCTCCAAGTACCAAAGTTAAGGCCATCGCATGAAATACTCAGACGGAAAGAACACCGCATTCTGTAGATAAGGATTTTTGTGGCACCATACAAAATCCAGCCAATTATTGTGATAACTCACAAAAGCTCATAAACCTGACCAATTTGCAAAAATTAGGGTTTCGTGCCCCGCGCAGTACACTAGACCCCGTTGGTCGAAACTATGTTTAGCCAAACTAGGCGATTAAGCCCGCCACAGTGCATTGGAAGTGTGACCGCGCCCTAGCTTGCCGGACCCACTTCCCATCGACCACTCAGGTCGCTTTTAAACCCGCCACAACGCACTGGAAGTGCGGCCCTTCCCTAGCTTGCCGGCCCCACTTCCCATCAACCAATCAGGTCGGTTTAAATCCGCCACAACGCACATGAAGTGTGGCCACGCCCATGCTTGGCCGGCCCCACTTCCCATTGACCAATCAGGTCGCTCTAAACTCGCCACAGTGTTGAAAAGGAGGAAACCACGCCAGATGGTCGCAAAGCCAATTGGCTTCCCAAAACCCGCGCCAAATGCGCATGCCAGGCGCACATGCCAATCGGCATGCCAAACATGCCACGCAGCATGCCAAACCCTCCAAACACGTATGTCAGGCGCACATTCCAATCGGCATGCCAAGCATTCCAAGTAGCATGCCAAACCTTCCAAACATGCCAAGCAGCATGCCAAACCCGCAAAACGTGCATGCCAGTCGCACATGCCAATCGGCATGCCGAACTTGCCAAAACGCGCATGCCAAATGGCATGCCATATACGCTAATTAGGGTTTCGACATGCTAAACCCAAATTTAGACAAAGTTGCCAGGCGCCGACAGAAGGTAGACATAATCAACGACTATCCTTCCTCATGAGATGCAATCTCAGCCATCCAAGTTCGCCACCGAGCTGACAGACTTGTGGCAACTTTCAGGCGACCAGCCACCTAAAAACTAGTGGCCATGGCTACGCAAAGCGCCACTGGCATGCACAAGCCATGCCGCATTGCCACTGGCGTGCACCAAAAACGCCACTGCGCCATTATCAGGTGCCAACACAAGGTAGCCATAATCAACGACTACCCTTCTTCATGAGATGTAATCTCAGCCATCCAAGTTCGCCACAGAACTGGCAGACCTGTGGCAAGTTTCAGGCGACCAGCCAAGACGAACCTACTAGCATCACATGTTATTTTCCTGCGGTAAGCCACTTGATTTTAACTTGGCACACGTAGCAAAGTGCTACATGTTTTCCACGAAAACACTCGAGACATCAAACATGTCACAAACTGGGGGATACTCATCAGGGTATTGGTCTGGCGGTTTACAGCGTGCGGCGTGTAATGCGCCCGTTACAAGAAAATGTCATAAAGCGAGGCGGTTAGTAATGGCAAAGAGTAGTGGAGTGAGCGGATCCACCTCCCTTATTATGGAAACATAAATCCGGACGTTACACGTTACTCTTCCACCACTTAATCGTTTTCACTTCCTACGAGACCAGGGTAAGTTTTGTTGCGACTTGTATAAATAGGTCTCACCTGTTCCCACCAAAAGGCAAGTTTTTGGTCAGGAGAACAATACAACATCCAGAAATAAACTAATAGCTTTTTCATTCAGCTAGCCAGTTCAACTTTCTGATACAAGTCACGAAACACCCACACTTACGGAATTAATTATTCCGGTCTCAACACATTCTTCGCTTCCCTCCATAAGAAGAACCCCTCTCATTCACTTTGTGACCGAAGCAAGCCTGGAACGGCCATTTCTTGGTTTAGGCCAGGATTGTACAGATTGATCTCTCGAATCAAAAGTACTCCCGTGCAGTACATTGTTTAGGGTTTAGATTTGTTTCTCACCCGCACACACAAAATTACCAAAATCAGCAGAAACGGTTTTCACCCACAAACAATTGGCGACCACAGTGGGAGATTAATCTCTCGGTTACAATACCAGTTTCCAATTCTAAATTCATTTTTTCAATCCCGATCTCAAGACGGTAGAACTCAGGTCCGGATCAGCAACAAACCCTGAAAACACTAGCACTGAGATTACTCTTGGAATTAACGTTTCTTCCAGCGGCGTTTATATACCGCCTCACAACACCAGCAACACGAAGAACGCTCTTTCAGGCGTTACACCTTCGGTCACCAGAGCCAGAGCCGCTGCCGCGGAAAGTGTTCCTTCAGGTGTTACACCGCTGATCACTAGAGCCAAATCCACTGCCGCCGCTCCCAGCGTTTCTTCAATTGTGACAGCTCCAACCGTCACCAGAGCCGCTGCTACTCCACCATCAGGACGAGAGACTGGAGGATCCAGAAGAAGCCGACCTCCTCTTACCACTGTTGATTTAATGGAAATACAAAAGGTTCTCGTAAAGCTCAGACAGGCGTAGCTACAACTCAGAAAAAAATACCGATTTTTCTCAAGACACTAACGGAGTGGCCACCAAAAGAGTCACGTCAACCTCAGATGGAGCTGACGAAGAATACTTTTAACATCCGACGCAGGCACTTCAGCAGCACGCGCGTTTATAGATGAAGAGGATCGTGTTGAAGGGAATCAACAATCTAATTTAATTACACGTGGAGATCAGGAACGATCGAAGCAAAGAAAATCAGCCACCCTCCTGAGTTCACAGAGACCCTCTTCCCGTCAGGAGCCGCATGATTTCTAGGGACTTCTCCCACGAAATCGAGCAGTATATGATGAAACATTTATGTGGGACTCTAAATTTTAGCATCAAGACATATTTGCAGCCCCCAACCGAACTACATCAGGGAAGCATCCATTTCCATCCAGGGAAGCCGTTCCCAAATCCCAACCACTCTTAGGAAGCACGATTGATAGATGGAACTGGGGACTCCTAACCATTGTTCACTTGAAGGATGTCGAGTTTGACAGCGTGCTGATTGACGCGGCCTCCGAATTCAAAATTATAACCGTCAAGGCTCTGAGAGTTGCAAAAAAAAAAAAAAAATCAAACAGAAAAGCGGATTATTTCCCATGAGAGAAAAACACGACTTGCCGACCAACACTATTTGTGCCGTCTTCCCATATGCCATATCGTGTCAAGTTGTTTTTCGAAGTCAAGGGTTAATAGCGCCCTCACTGGAGTTTTCTACAGGAGCCACTTCGACGTCTCTCTCCAGGAGCCGCTTCAATGTTCTCTCTATAAGTCGCTCCGCTTCAACGTTCGCTCCAGTAGCCGAAGCTTCTGAGTTTTGATTCATAATCTTCAACGTCCCATCCAAGATCGGAAGCCGCTTAAACGGAAGCCGCTCCGCTTCAACGTTTCTCTCCAGAAGCCGCCCTGCTTCAACGTTTTGCTCCAGGAAACGCTTCAACATTTCGCTCCAGGAACTGCTTCGACGTTCTCTCCCGAAGTCGCCGCTTCACCGAAAACAAGTATATATAAAAAAAAAAGAATAAACTCACATACATGAGTTATCAAATCCCATCAATATTCATGTCCGTGGTCATCCAAGGTTCATGCTCGTAGCTACCACTCTTTCCTTTCAAGATCCAGTAGCCGTCACTCTTCCTCGCCAAGATCTGTACCCGTAGTCACCACTCCTCCCTGTCAAGGATCGTGACCGTAGCCATCCAAGCACATTCCAACTTGTTTTTGTTCCCACGAAAACGCAGTCTCTTCTGATCGCAGTTGCTGCCAAGAACTGTTGTTATTCGTTTGTTGATACCAGCCACAACTTTACCATAGCAACAATCACTACAAAGGTAATCCGTACTTCTCCATATTTTAGTTTCACATGGAATAAGTAATAGTGTCACCAATATGGATGCAAGATGATATCTTTATCATGGTCAACTCACCAATCATACAAGATAGAACCACAAAAACCACACTTGGGGACTGAGGCTCAACACACGGAATCCCTTCATTGTCTAGAACCTTTCAACTCAAAAGGGACAACCGACCAAGAATTCATGACTGTAACAAGGTCACCACTATTCAAATACATAGTGCAAGGATATCAACACCTCCTTGTATGGAAGGAGCCTGACCAACAAACAATATATGGCTCCGCCATTCATAAGCGTTGATGTTAGTGAAGAATCAAAGAGGAAAGTCGCGCCTCAGCAAGCCACACATACAAACTACACCATGCTTGCCACATCACCTACTCAGAACTCAACACCACCTACCCAAGGCGTGCATGAAGACACGCATCATCGACAAAGCCAAATTCGGTGTTGCTAGATTTCCAATTTCTTATGGAAGGGGTGCACGGGCTGCCAGAAGTTGGGTGCAATGCAGAACTATCAGGTGCGACTCCCGCCCACTGATCAACAAATGACGAATCAAAAAGATTGCTGCCTTCATCAATTCGTCAACCACCTTACCAGCAAAGGCAATATAACTTTACGAGCCGCAGGGATTTCTCAACAAAAAGCCGTGCACTGCATCAACGACTCCAAAAACACGCCGCAGAGATCCGGCCATGCCATCGGATCTATGACCAGACAGAAGTAACTGGGGACTTATCATCGCATCCCATTCGATACAATAGTCCAAGATTCAGAAGATGTTTCGAAGGATGTCGCCTGGAATGAAGTCCTTGGAGACTTGTTAGTAACACGTCAACAACAGAGTGCCTCTCAGCTCGTCTACTTTATCTAGCGATTCCGGGAGATGTCGACCATACAAGCATCCACAATATCGCAATCAGAAAGTCTAGGTACCAAATAACCTAAAGTCAAGGATGAACCAACAAGGCAACCACAATCTCCAATATTAGCCCTGACATTATTCCATCTATCCATCCCAAGAGTGCAATGGAGTTTGGTGAATTTTGAAATCCACTGGAGAGGTCAGATACTCATTCTTCCGGAGTCATAACCTTATTACACATTCTGGAGAAGATCGATGGTACTGTTGGGTGGATACATGCGAGAGCACCTACTTTGAGTTCTCCTGGCTCGCCTTGCTACTGATTATAGCTATTGGAGATTACTTTGTTACCATTAATGCTCGCTCTACCACCGCTAAAAAATGACGAAGAGGATCCAGATACTGCAGATGAAAGCATGGGCCGGACGAACAAAAAACAGAAGAGGGTCGATACCCTTTTTCATACGTGATACGTGTCGTAACCACAACAAATTAATTAATATTTATCTCACTAATTAACAATAATATAACGATAGTAAGGATCGTTCCCACGAGGAGCAAGAGGTTTTAGTTGTCTTGTAATGTCACAAAAAAGAGGGGTTTTAGAATTTATAAAGTAAAAGAATAAACAAAGCAATTAAAAAGATAAAGTTGAAATCAATAAGAGAGATTAGATAAAGGAATCCTTCTTCATTGCAAAACAATGATTCAAGTTATGTTCTTTTCCACTTTTTATTATTCACAGATTATCACCAACCGTAGGTAAAGCAGCTAGCTCAGTGCTAAACCCCTAAATCCCTAGTATCACCGGATACGAAAGTTCTCGACCGGTTTCTATTCACCAAACCACCTAGTAGTAGCTCACTCAAGATGTAATTTAGTCAAACGCATTAAGATTTATGAATTTATTAGGTTGATATTAGTATTTAGACTCTTAGCTCAAGGTCTACTTGCTAACGTTGTTTCCACACACAATTGCTCCACGGAATCCCTCCACAAGGTCTCGTGTTTGCTACTTGTGTAAAGAGTCAAGAAACGAGTACTTATCCCCTAACTTTCACTAGCTTTAAATCAATTAACAAATCAATTTAGTTGGCCTCCTAAACAATCTATCAATCAACCATGAATGTATAAACATTCCTATTAGTAAAAACAAACGATAATCATGTGAAAAACTTCAAAGTAGATTTAAAAACAAAACTCAAAACATGTTAAGAACTAGGAATTCATCCTCAATCAATAAGAAAATTAGCTACTCATATTTTTGAAATTCACACAAATAATTAAAGGGAGAATTTTTAAAGTTCACACAAATAATTAAAAGAAGAATTTTGAAAGCAAGCAAAATCACAAGTGTTGTGTGTGTAGAGAGGTGTGTAGAAGTGTGTGGAGAACTTCTCTAGTTATAGGCTTCAATGCTCTCCAATCCTTGTAGAAAAAGAATCCTCATTCCATAAGAATACCACTTTCCCAATTTGATCCTAATTCCAATTTTAAGTCCAATTCTCCAAATCTTCCAAGTTCCCATCCAACTTCCAAATCTAAGTATTCATACCCATGAAAAGAATCCACACAAAAATCTGTAAATTTGGGTTGCCTGAAAAGTCCACGAGATCACCGAAAATACGACCTGAAATGTCGCCGCCGGCCACCTGAGTTCTGTTGACATCGACGTTCTGTTAAACTAAATGGTCAAGAAGGTCAAGCTGTCAGTCAACTGGGTCAAGGTAGGATAGTCAGCTACTGAATCAGCTGCTCTGACTCGGTCTTAATCGGCTGAATTACTGAGTCACATGGATGGATCGGTCATCGAACTCGTCTGGAACGGTCATCGCCGGCACTGAGTTAACTCGCCTGAGCAGAAAAATGGACAAAGTTTCCTCTGTTTTTACGACAATTCTCAGGCCGATTTCAGGCCTATTATTTTTAGTCTTCTCCTGGTAAGAATCCTAACATACATCTATTCCAGCAACTCATTCATCAATTTCATACACAACCCATTACAGCAACAGCTCAACTCCAGACTGCATCTTTATAGCAGCAGCAGAACAATCAAACCCATTTCTGAATTTCATCTCAACTCCACTAGAAACCCATCTTCTTCTTCTTCGAATTTCTGAATCTCGACCGCAACATTCATGGTTGTAAATTCAATACAATTTTATCACCACCACCGTCTTATTCTTCTTCATCGCCTAAATCAACAACAACCACCACGAATTTCCATCTCAGATTCAAACCAAAAACCCATTTAATTTTCGGCAGATACCATCAACAACTTCGTCTCTAACCTATCACCAAATTCAGCCCTCCAATTCACAGGAAAACCCTAAATTATCAAAGCCCACAACTGCAATTTCTGCCTTCTTCTTCATAACGACCAACATCAGCTACTCCATCATAATCTCTGCTGCATTCTTCTTTCCGAACAACATTAATTCAACAACTTCAATTCTTTTTAATTCATGTCATCGATTCGATTTCCTCTCTCAGTTCGACCATTTCCATCTAACCCATATCAGTTCTTGTCTTCTCCCTAATTCCCATTAAAAGCAACTCTCGATTTGATTCATCCACATAACCCTCAATTTCATCCTCTCTGTGTTGTTCAACATCAACAATACTCTTCACTCTCTGATATATACAACAGTTCCTTCATTATTTCTTCTCGATATTTACAATCGTAGACCGATCAAAATCTCATCTCTCATCAGTTTCTCGATATGGTATTAACAGCAGCAGTTGCTGCCTCCATTTCTCTTTCTCAGTTTCTGGTGGGACTGAAAGAATGAATGAGAAAATCGATTTTAGGGTTATAAAAATGGGACAACTATTTGCACCCACTGCTGGAATATAGTCACCCCATGGTAGCCCCTTAACGTCGAGTTGCCCCTTAACCTTGCCAGGCTCCCAATAATGCTTGTCGTGAATAACCTTCTTACCCTTTACATGCTCAAATTGGGTGATTTCTTCTTCTTTTCCTCCGTATGACTCCAAAATACCTAAAACACTCAAAACAAACGTAAAATACAAAATTCACAAGAAAAAATAGCAAAGAAAGCATAACTACTACATCGTAAATTAGGTGTTTTAGACACCTATCAAATTCCCCCACACTTAGACTTTGCTAGTCCTCGAGCAAATCAAATAAACCACTCCAATTTCAAAGCTTTCCAGCGTGGCAAGCATCCAAAGAGATATGAAGACATAGAGTTTCTGCATGCTAGTAATAAGAAGTTAGAAATACCAAAGAACATATCCTCATTCTTAAATGTTGAGTGAGAAATAACCACACCATATGAGAGAATGCGTGTTTGAGAAGCGATCAATAAGCATTTCGCCTCGACTTCTGCCTCACCAAAAAGGGTTTTATGAAATTGCACTCAAAAGATGTACTTTTTATGGTTCTCACTTGTGTGCAGGTAGGAATGAAGAGATGATTCCCGCAACATGTTGAATGGTGGGAAGGACAACTTCCGAAATATTTTAAAAACCCACATCTTCTAATATTTTGAAAAACCATTTTTCTGGCGATCTCTAAGAAAGGAAATCAACCGCTATTATCGAGGATGAGATTACTTACTTACCTTCACATCCTATTGCCAATTATGATAACACCACTCTCACGGCATCCAATAGAAACATCTTCGACTCCTCGTCCTCATCTTCTTGGTCTTCGTCTTCGGTTCCAACTATTTATGATAAACTCTTGAACTTCATAGATCCTTGACAATTTGTAACTCTTTACCTTAAAATCCTTGTCGCTTGAAACTTCCTTATAGATTTTCCTTCCCCACGACTTATTAAATAAAAGATAAAAACAAAAATTTCTCTTGCCATCATTTTTTTTTTCTTTTCATTTTTTCATTTTTTTTTAGTTTACTTTATTTTTTAGAGACAAAAGAAATAAAATACAAAACAAAGTGAAAATAAAAACAAACCATGGCCGTGGGAAAAGTACTTTACCGCTTGATTCTTCACAACTTGTATCGTCTCGAAATCATAAACTTCAATAATTCTCACCTTTTGCTTTTCTTTGCTTTTGTAAATAAGTCTTCAACATGTATATGTAAAAATACGCTCATTATATGTTGCTTTATTTGGATATGAAATTTACTCTTTTCTTGTTCCATTGCTTGTAAACCTTGAACGTTTTCAACTTTCCTTGTAGATTTTGATGTCGCTCCCTTGTTGACGATGGTGGTGTTTCTATGGACCCGTTGTTGTCGAGAGAGAGAATGGTGCTAACTGCAAATCGAACTACAAGAAGGAGGCTTTCATCTATAGACGTCACCCTCATGATTGACAAAATTAGCACTCAAGAGATCAAAGAGTAGTGCTTCTATTGGTGGGAGGTTGGGTAGCTCACCATTCTACCCGGAATTAACGTACGGTGACACACACTCAAAAGAAAGCTCTTTAGTTATTTATAAAGAAATATGGTCGGTGCCTCGCATGATATAAATAGGGTAGTCTCCACTAATGATTGATCAGCAACTCTAATAATGCATGTCTCCCTGCTCCTAATCTACATCACCGACATGATTAAATCCATTACTTAACACTCTAACAAGCAAGAAATCCGAACGTAGTTCCCTAACACTTCCAAGTTCAGTTATGTCGGTCAGAATTCTCTATGTAAACATACCTAGAAGTATTCTAGTGACTCTAGAATCTCTAAAAGTTGGAGGTTTTATGCAATTTTTTTTAATATGCTTAACCACTCCCCCAAACTTAAACCTTACATTGTCCCCAATGTAATTGAATCGTCCTAGTAAAGTCAAGGTGGGAAATCCTAACATGATATGGAACAAGAAAAAAAATAAAATAAACAATACAAAAAGAAAATAAAAAGTAAAAGGATAAGAAATACAAAACCTATGGGTTGCCTCCCATTAAGCGCTTGTTTTAAAGTCGACGGCCCGACTTGGCTCTTGCTTCACATTACTCCTCCAGAGGGAGTGAATCCTCAAATTAAAGTTCCTCCACATTCACATATGCGATGTTCTCGTAGTATGGCTTCAATCTACGGCCGTTGACCTTGGAAACCGAGTTGTCTCTAAGATTAGTAATTTCAACTGCACCATAAGGAAAAACATTAGTAACAACATGTGGCCCAATCCAACGGGACCTTAACTTTCCAGGAAATAGTTTAAGGCGAGAATGATATAAAAGGACTTTTTGTCCCACTTTGAAGCTTTTCCGAGAAATCATCTTGTCATGAAAAAGCTTGGTCTTTTCCTTGTAAATCCGGGCACTCTCGTAAGCATCATTACGTATCTCCTCTAGCTCATGTAGTTGTAACTTTCTTTGCTTCCCCGCTTCATCATACTCCATGTTGCATTTCTTTATCGCCCAATAAGCCTTATGTTCAAGTTCAACCGGAAGATGACAAGCTTTACCATAAACCATATGGAGACATTCTAATTAGTGTCTTGTACGCCGTTCTATACGCCCAAAGTGCATCATTAAGCTTAAAGCTCCAATCTTTCCTTGTAGTATTCACCGTTTTCTCAAGAATGGAATTGATTTCCCGGTTTGAAATTTCCGCTTGTCCACTAGTTTGTGGATGATAAGGCGTACCAATCTTATGTGTAATGTTGTACTTCTTGAGGAGAGAGTGGAAAGCCTTCTTGAAATGTGAGCCTCCATCGCTTATCACCACTCTTGGTGTACCATGCCTAGTGAATATGTTTTCTCTTACAAAATCACAAACAACTTGAGAATCATTAGTTTTGGTGGCTCTAGCTTCCACCCATTTCAAAACATAATCCACCGCAAGAAGTATATAAAAATTTCCATTTGAATTGACAAAAGGTCCCATAAAATCGATTCCCCACACATCAAAAATCTCAACGGTGAAGATTGGTGTGAGTGACATTTGATTTCGAGCACCTAGATTGCCCGTCTTTGACATCTATCACACGATTTGCAAAAAACATGTGCATCTTCAAACAAGGTTGGCCAATAAAATCCACTCTCGAGAACTTTGAGAGCGGTACGTTTAGAACCAAAATGGCCACCACAAGCAAGAGTGTGACAAAAAGAGAGAATAGATTGAAATTCGGAATTCGGCACGCACCTTCGTATCATTTGATCCACGCCATATTTCCATAAGTATGGTTCATCCCACACATATTGCTTGGCTATCTTCTTAAGTTTCATTTTGGAAGTTAGACATTGTATTAGGTACCTTCCTTGTACCAAGTAATTCACTATATCCGCGTACCAAGGTGTAGAATTTTCCAAGGAGAAAAGTTGTTCGTCCGGAAAGCGGTCTTGTAATGGAAGTTCTTCTTGAGACATAACAAGTCTACTGAGATGATCCGCAACGGTATTTCCACACCTTTCTTGTCTCGAATTTCTATGTCGAACTTTGTAGCAATAGGATCCATCGGATTAGCCTTGGCTTAGCTTCTTTCTTCTTTATTAAGTATTTAAGTGCGGCATGATCGGAATATACAATAACCTTTGTGCCCACCAATATGATCGAAACTTTTCCAATGCAAAAACTATAGCCAATAACTCCTCCGTGGTAGTAGTTGATTTGTGCATCATTAAGGGTCCTCGATGCATAATAGATAACATGGGACAATTTGTCCACTCTTTGACCCAAAACGGCTCCAACCGCATAATCACTAGCATCACACATTAATTCAAATGGAAGATTCCAATCCGGTGATTTGATAATTGGCGCACTTGTCAACATTGCCTTCAATTTGTCAAAGGCATCCTTGCATTCCTTGTTGAAGTCAAAAGGTACCTCCTTTTGTAATAACTTGCACATCGGCATGGAGATTTTGGAGAAATCCTTGATAAACCGCCTATAGAAACCTGCATGGCCAAGAAATGAACGGATTTCCCTCACCGAAGTGGGATATTGTAAGTTCTTATTAAATCTATCTTTGACTTGTCCACTTCGAGCCCTCGAGAGGACACGATGTGACCAAGTACTATGCCATGGTTTACCATAAAGTGACATTTCTCCCAATTAAGGAAGGTTTGTGTCTATGCATCGTTTAAGAACTAGTTCAAGGTTGTCTAAACAACTATCAAAAGAATTGCCATAAACACTGAAATCATCCATAAATACCTCGATGATGCGCTCCACATAGTCCGAGAATATACTAACCATGCATCTTTGGAAAGTAGCCGGTGCATTGCAAAGACCAAACGGCATCCGTCTATATGCAAACGTTCCAAACGGACAAGTGAAAGTGGTCTTCTCTTGGTCCTCCGGTGCAATAACAATTTGGTTGTATCCCGAATAACCGTCCAAGAAACAATAATAAGAATCCCCGCTAACCGCTCCAACATTTGATCAATGAAAGGTAAAGGAAAGTGATCCTTTCGAGTTGCGGAATTAAGCTTTCGATAATCAATGCACACTCTCCAACCGGTTTGAACTCTTGTAGGAACAAGTTCATCTTGATTTCTAACAACCGTAAACGGACTTCTTTGGTACCACTTGTACCGGACTAACCCATTTGCTATCGGATATTGGGTAGATCACCCCCACACTTAGCAATTTGAGTATCTCTTTCTTCACAACCTCCATCATGGGAGGATTAAGCCTACGTTGAGCATCACGTACCGGCTTCACGTTCTCTTCCATTAGAATTCTATGCATGCACACGGATGGACTAATGCCTTTGATGTCCGCAATTGTCCACCCAATAGCCGTTTTGTGCTCTTTCAAAACTCTAAGCAAACGGTCTTCTTGTACCGGTGTGAGGTTCTTTAATAATCACCGGAAGCTCATCTTCATCTCCCAAGAAAGCATACTTCAAATGTTCCGGAAGTGGCTTCAATTCTAGCTTAGGCGCCTTCACAATAGATGGTACAAGTAATTCATCATCCATGGGTAAAGAAATATATGAAACATTACCCTTTTTAGCTTCTTGCAATGCCGTCAAGGCACCACAATCTCCACCA
Organism: Papaver somniferum; assembly: GCF_003573695.1. NCBI lineage: Eukaryota > Viridiplantae > Streptophyta > Magnoliopsida > Ranunculales > Papaveraceae > Papaver > Papaver somniferum. The sequence goes on from NC_039360.1 coordinate 195,249,761, forward strand.
ATTCCTTGGAGATTTCAACATCCAAATTAGACAAGCCGTGGACGTCCAATTCAATGCTCTTTTGCAACACCACCTCAAGTTCGTCCTTTGACTCAATTCCACCATTTGTTGCGCTAACGAACTAACCACATCAATGGAGTAAGCGGAATGCACATCACTTGGGTAGCGCATGGCTTCAAATATGTTGAAGTGTATTATCTCCTTATCGAATTCCATAGTAAGTGTACCCTTGTCAACGTCAATCTTCGTCTTTGCGGTCTTCATAAATGGCCTCCCAAGAAGTAAAGAAGTAGATGACCGATTCTCATTGTTGTCCATATCCACCACGAAGAAATCAACCGGAAAAATTAGCTCATTCACTTGCACTAGCACGTCTTCTACAAGTCCCTTAGGATATATGTTAGACTTGTTTGCTAATTGGATAATAACTCTTGTCTTTCAAAGGTCCAAGATTCAAGGTGTCATATATATCGGCCGACATTACACTTATGGAAGCTCCCAAGTCAAGTAAAGCATGTTCAAACCTTTTTGTACCAATAGTAATTGGCACCGTGAAACCACCGGGATCCGTGCACTTTGTAGGCATCTTCTTCAATAGCATAGCCGACGCACTCTCGCCAACTTTAGTAATTTCATTATCAAGCAACCTATCCTTCTTTGTGCATAATTCCTTCATGAACTTAGCATACCTTGGCATTGTCTTGATGGCCTCTATGAATGGGATGTTGATTTCTATCTTCTTGAAGATATCCATGAGTGCCTTGTCTTGAGCTTCTTTCTTGGACTTAGCAAAGCGACTAGGAAAAGGAGGTGGAGTAGTGAAACTAGGAACCGGTTCCTTGGATTGGTCGGTTGGTGTTGAATTCTTCTTTGGTGCAACTTCCTCCTTGTCTTTGACTACCTCTTCACTAGCTTCTTCATGATGATTTGGACTCTCCACTTGTCTCCCACTTCTTAACGTAACCGCATTAACATTCTCTCTTGGATTCACAAATGGTTGTGAAGGAAGCTTTGTGGATGCTTGAGATTTCAATAGATGCACATCGGTTGCCAATTGTCCCATTTGGTTTTCCAAAGCCTTAATGGATGATTCATTCTTTTGTTGGCTTTGTTGTAACATAGAAGTAAGACCTTGCATGCCTTGCATTAATGCATTGAGCTTGTCATCACTCGAAGAATCACGCTCCTTGACTTGTTGTGGTTGGAATTGTTGTTGAGGTTGGAAGCGTGATTGTTGGAAACCACTTTGTTGCACATATGGATTAGGAGCCGCCGCTTGCTTGTTGGCATAACTAAAGTTAGGGTGATCCTTCCAACCGGGATTGTAAGTATTGGAGTATGGATCGTACCTTGTCCTTTGATTTGGATATAAAGCATTTACTTGTTCGGTCTCATCATCCGGAATAATTACCGCGGCCATTCGTTGCATTACCCTTTCCATGCTCCCCATCCTTTGTTCAAGGTATGATGATGAATCACTAACTTCATGCACTCGCCTAACCGTTGTTTCTTCTCTTGTATAGAATTGTCGCGAGTTTGCAGCCATACTTTCAATCAACTCTCTAGCTTGGGTCAACGTCTTGTTCATTAGTGCACCACCACCTGCGGCGTCAAGAAGAGATCTATCACTTGGGTGGAGATATTCATAGAAGTATTGGAGTATCATGACGTCACTGAATTGATGGTGTGGACAGCTTGCCACCAATCTCTTGTATCGCTCCCAACATTCATACAATGACTCTCCCACATTTTGCTTCATCCCACAAATCTCCTTGCGAATTTGAGTAGCTTTTGAGGAAGGAAAATATCTCTCGAGGAAAAGTTTCTTCATCCCATTCCATGTGGTGATACTTCCGGAAGGCAAATAATACAACCTTTCCTTAGCATTGCCCTCCAAAGAGAACGGGAAAGCTTTCAACATTGCTCCATCCGCATTAGTCTCCGGTGGAAGCATAGTCATGACTATGGTAGAGAAGTCCATAAGATGTTTATTTGGATCTTCATTTACCATGCCATGAAACTTTGGTAACTCTCTAATCAACCCCGGATTGAACTCAAAGGTTGAATTAGTTTGGATACACCATTGTTGTGTATCGAGCTTGTGAGAAGCTAGATCCTTGAGTGTACGATCAGCCATTTCTTCTTCGTCTATATCGGAATCTGCGAACTCACTAGATGAAGAAGGAGGAAGCGGAGTGTTAACCGCTCGAAAGAGGTCCTTTAGTTGAGTGCCGGATCGAAGACGTATACCAATTGGACTCGGTTTGCCCTCTTTAAGCATTCACCAAAGATATAGTACCTGAAACAAGATTCTCGAAACTAAGTTAGATACGATATAGAATCTAACAAAGCAAGAATAAAGCAAAAAGAAAAATAAAACAACTAAAATCGTCCGTTGCTCCCCGGCAGCGGCGCCAAAATTTGATGCTTGTCGTAACCACAACAAATTAATTAATATTTTTCTCACTAATTAACAGTAATATAGTGATAGTAAGGATCGTTCCCACGAGGATCAAGAGGTTTTAGTTATCTTATAATGTCACAAAAAAGGGGGGTTTTAGATTGTAGGAATTACCAATAGGTACTATTATAGTGTTCTTAGTTAGTGGCAGGTCCACCCATTAAAGCCCAGTAACCGGAGGTCCATAATTAAAACAAAACATAAAAATGGACCAAATTTTTTAAGCTCAGGTCCTATACACGTGTGTAACCTATTACGTGCATTTTAATAATTCCCAAAATGGCCTTCACTATAAATATAACAGAAATAAAAGCCACATTTTCTCAATTTTCTTCTCAGATCCGTTTCTCTCTCTCTCTCTCTCTCTCTCTCTCCTCTTCTCTGCTGCAGCCGCTTATGAAGTTTAGACCTAGGGTTTGTGAAGATGTTTCGTGGTTTAACAGGTATGTTATGTAATATTTTCTCCAGTTCTTCTTTGTTTTTGATTAATTCTCAACTGAATCATGAAGATCTGATTGATTTCATGATGTTTTCACTTTCTTTTTCCAGTTTTGGTAGTTCGATTTCATGATGTTCTCTAGTTTTTCACGTACTGATGATTTTTAGACTATGAATCAACAGTACATATTTGGTGTACTGAAATATACTGCTCTAATTTTGTTTTGTTTTTTATAGTTTTGGAGATTTTTCTTGTTTGATCCAGAGGTACATATACGGAATACTCAAATTAAAGTGTTTCGATTCTATTTTTTCATAGATTCGCTATTTGTTTTTCACATGCAGCTAAATTTTAGATTATGAATCAGCAATACATATATGGTGTACTGAAAAATTATGCTTTAATTTTGTTATTTTTGTAGTTTTGGATATTCTTCTTCTTCGATCTAGAAGTATATATATGGAATACTGGAAAAAAAAGTGTTTCGATTCAGTTTTTTATATATTCATTACTTGGTTTTCACATGCAGCTGATTTTAGTTCCATTTTGGTTTTTTTTTATATGCTTTTGAGTTGCTTTTGTGTATTAATCATCGGTACGTATATGATATATTGGTGGATTTTAATGAAACAAGTTCAGATCTAAATAAAAAATCATGTTTTATGTTTATTTCATTAGTAGATATGATATTTTTATGGTTTTTGGTTTGATTTTCAATTTTCTTTTGTGTATTAACCATCAATACATATCTGACGTACTGTTTTCTTTTTTTGTTTACTATGAATCTATAGGTTTTCTCTTATTTTTTTGGTTTGATACAGGAGTACATATATGTTGTACTGGTTGAAACTTCTTCTGATTCTGTTTTATTCAGAGTTTTGCCACTTTTTTTGGTTTGATCCATGAGTTCGTATGTGAAATACTGAAGTATGTGCTTTGATTCGGTTATATTCATGGATTCATCACTTCTTGACATGTAATTGAGTTTTTAGTTTATGAATCCGCGGTACGTATATGTTGTACTGATAAAAACTTCTTTTAATTCTGTTTTATTCATAGTTTTGCCACTTTATTTTAGTTTGATCCATGAGTACGTATGCGAAATACTGAAATGGATGCTAGTTTTGTTGCTGTGTTTTAATATTGTTATATTCTGGTCACATTTACAGGTTCAATATGTCCAACGGATACATACTCTATATGTAAGCAGTGAGGCAGATACATACTTAGATTTGTACGTAGTGTAGCAGATATGTACTCAGATTTGTAAGCAGTGTACCAGATATGTACTCAAATTTGTAAGCAGTGTAGACACACACGTTTGGTAGTAATGGGTATTATGGACATTTCCATGTTTTAATTAATTTTGGACCTGCGGATAAAAAAAAGATCCGGTTGGACCCTACTATAAATAACTATATGGGCCTAGGACCAAACAAGAAATTTTCCTTTTAGATTTTATAAAGTAAAAGAATAAACAAAGCAATTAAAAAGATAAAGTTGAAATCAATAAGAGAGATTAGATCAAGGAATCCTTCTTCGTTGCAAAACAATGATTCAAGTTATGTTCTTTTCCACTTTTTATTAGTCACAGATTATCACCAACCGTAGGTAAAGCAGCTACCTCAGTGCTAAACCCCTAAATCCCTAGTATCACCGGATACGGAAGTTCTCGACTACCAGATTCTATTCACCAAACCACCTAGTAGTAGCTCACTCAAGATGTAATTTAGTCAAATGCATTAATATTTATGAATTTATTAGGTTGATATTAGTAGTTAGACTCTTAGCTCAAGGTCTACTTGCTAACGTTGTTTCCACACACAATTGCTCCACGGAATCCCTCCGCAAGGTCTCGTGTTTGCTACTTGTGTAAAGAGTCAAGAAACGAGTACTTATCCCCTAACTTTCACTAGCTTTAAATCAATTAACAAATCAATTTAGTTGGCCTCCTAAACAATCTATCAATCAACCATGAATGTATAAACATTCCTATTAGTAAAAACAAACGATAATCATGTGAAAAACTTCAAAGTAGATTTAAAAACAAAACTCAAAACATGTTAAGAACTAGGAATTCATCCTCAATCAATAAGAAAATTAGCTACTCATATTTTTGAAATTCACACAAATAATTAAAGGGAGAATTTTTAAAGTTCACACAAATAATTAAAAGAAGAATTTTGAAAGCAAGCAAAAACACAAGTGTTGTGTGTGTAGAGAGGTGTGTAGAAGTGTGTGGAGAACTTCTATAGTTATAGGCTTCAATGCTCTCCAATCCTTGTAGAAAAAGAATCCTCATTCCATAAGAATACCACTTTCCCAATTTGAGCCTAATTCCAATTTTAAGTCCAATTCTCCAAATCTTCCAAGTTCCCATCCAACTTCCAAATCTAAGTATTCATACCCATGAAAAGAATCCACACAAAAATCTGTAAATTTGGGTTGCCTGAAAAGTCCACGAGATCACCGGAAATCCGACCTGAAATGTCGTCGTCGGCCACCTGAGTTCTGTTGCCGTCGACGTTCTGTTAAACTAAATGGTCAAGAAGGTAAAGCTGTCAGTCAACTGGGTCAAGGTATGATAGTCAGCTATTGAATCAGCTGCTCTGACTCGGCCTTAATCGGCTGAATTACTGAGTCACATGGATGAATCGGTCATCGAACTCGTCTGGAATGGTCATCGCCGGCACTGAGTTAACTCGCCTGAGCAGAAAAATGGACAGAGTTTCCTCTGTTTTTACGACAATTCTTAGGCTGATTTCAGGCCTATTATTCTTTCCGAACAACACTAATTCAACATCTTCAATTCTTCTTAATTCATGTCATCGATTCGATTTCCTCTCTCAGTTCGACCATTTCCATCTAACCCATATCAGTTCTTGTCTTCTCCCTAATTCCCATTAAAAGCAACTCTCGATTTGATTCATCCACAGAACCCTCAATTTCATCCTCTCTGTGTTGTTCAACAGCAACAATACTCTTCACTCTCTGATATATACAACATTTCCTTCATTATTTCTTCTCGATATTTACAATCGTAGGCCGATCAAAATCTCAGCTCTCATCAGTTTCTCGATCTGGTATTAACAGCAGCAGATGCTGCCTCCATTTCTCTTTCTCAGTTTCTGGTGGGACTGAAAGAATGAATGAGAAAATCGATTTTAGGGTTATAAAAACGGGACAACTATTTGCACCCACTGCTGGAATATAGTCACCCCACGGTAGCCCCTTAACGTTGAGTTACCCATTAACCTTGCCAGGCTCCCAATAGTGTTTGCTGTGAATAACCTTCTTACCCTTTCCATGCTCAAATTGGGTGATTTCTTCTTCTTTTCCTCCGTATGACTCCAAAATACCTAAAACACTCAAAACAAACGTAAAATACAAAATTCACAAGAAAAAATAGCAAAGAAAGCATAACTACTACATCGTAAATTAGGTGTTTTAGACACCTATCAATACGAACGCAGTTTCTAGAGTTTGAACAAAATAAGGATTCCTTATTGCTTCATGAACGGGAATAGATGACTGGGCGCACCACACTCATGCTCCATAGCCGAACAAGTAGTGTGCCAATATCTCCGCTCCATGACCGAACCAGCAGCGCGCCAGTACGAGGAACACCAGTCGCTCAACATGCAACTCTTCATGGCTCCAGCACTCCGCAGTCAAGTCAACTTTCCATGGCTCCAGCACTCCGCGGTCAAGTAAATCTCTTCATGGCTCCAGCACTCCGTGGTAAAACCAACTCTCCATGGCTCCAGCACTCCGTGGTGAAGCCAACTCTCCATGGCTCCAGCACTCCGTGGTCAAGCAAACTCTCCATGGCTCCATCACTCTGTGGTTAAGTTAACGCCAACGCTCCATCATTCCGTGATCCAACCAGCAAGCCTTCCAAGTGCCATTTTCACTATTCCATGGACTAAAGCTAGTTTCCACCATCCCACGGACTGAAGCCAGTTTCCACCATTCCGCGGACTGAAGCCAATTTCCACGGCTGAAACCAGTTTCCACCATTGCATGGACTGAAGCCAGTTTCCACGACTGAAACCAGTTTCCACCATTCCATGGACTTAAGCCAGTTTTCACGACTGAAACCAGTTTCCACCATTCCGTGGACTGAAGCCAGTTTCCACTACTGAAGCTGATTTCCACCATTTCGCGGACTGAAGCCAGTTTCCATGACTGAAGCCAGTTTACACCAACACGGAAGAGTAAACAAAAAGAAGAAGCACGTAGATACATACCTAGAATATACTCGCATGTTGTGTCGCTACTGCTTTGCCGCTAACTCCAAGACGTGAGAATAAAACTGATGATACGGGATAAAGAATATGGGAAACGCTTTTTATAGGCATGACTGTTTGGGAGTTTGAAAGGAGGAAGGTTTCCTAATTTTGGTTACACATGAAAAGAGGCAACCGGACCCGCGCTAGCAAGGATCTATGGCACCGACAGTCCACGGCCAAGCTAACGTCAAGAGCCCGCTCCTAGCCAGCGCCACCTCCGCGTCGCATCCAAGCCCTAACCAGCGCTATCCTCCCCGTGTCCCAACCAGATTAGCGCATGTCGCCTCAAGCCAAGCCAATGGCTCCATGCCCAAGCCAATCCAAGCCAAGCCTAGCATCACACTCTCCGCAGCCAAGACAAAGCCAACGGCTCCACGGCCAAGCCAAGCTAAGCCAACAACGTCACGGCCAAGCCAAGCCGAGCCAGCAACGCCAACGGCTCCGCGCCCTAGCCAGCACCAATAGCTTGCATCCTCCCAGCGCTAGCTTCTCTGCTCGATAGCCGATGCACATGCGTCCATCTCAGCGCCAACTTTTCCACTCTGACAAGTGCCATCCGCAGCCCAAGCCAACTCCAAACCGCGTCCTAGCCAGCAGCTCCATGATCATTCCTTAACCAGTAGCCAAATATGCTGATAGTAACATTTTTGTGTCTGAATTGTCCTCAGTGTCTCTATTGCTAGTACTTGATTTTGTACTTATTATGGTGTTTTTATGTTTGTGTAGGTGTTTTTGGAGAAATACACTTGTGTGAAAAAAGTTGCTCAAAAAGTGTTATTTGGACCCCTGGAGGACATTTGCTATATGGACCCCAGATTTGGCTAAGGGGCACCCAAGGTTATGCGTAGCCCAAATTCATCCTCATCACCCATCTGCAATTCGCACCCCTACTCTGGATAGGGGGCAACCCTTTCTTCCCCACGATTTGAATATTTTTGGCGGGAAAACAGTGTGTGAAGCTGGCTGAAATTAAGGTTCATCTCTTGGACTGGATTTAAAGAGATTCAATCACTAGAATCTATTGTCATAGGCCTGTTTCGTCTTAACAGGCTTGGTATGCTCGATGGATTTGATCCAGTTGGGCTGGATAAGCCGGGAGAAGAAAAAATAGAGAGTGAGAAGTTTCGGTCTCTGTTAATGACTTGCCAGACAACATCATAACTTCTGGTGGGATTTTTGGCGAGTTTTAGGGAGATTAAAGCGTGTGAATTGGTTGGAGATATCCTTTTTCGATTAAACAGGACTGGTATGCCAGTTGGATTCGTCTAAATTTGGATACAATCTCGTGTGGAAGCAAACTGAGAACACGAGTTCTTCACGGGTTATTTGTGTTCATAACATGTTCTGTGTGTTTTTGGAGTATGCTGAGTCACAACAGAGGCATTGTGGAGTTAAGAAAAGAGATTATACGCATAATTAACAGCTGTAGATGCATGGCGCAGGCAAGAAGGGAAAGAAAATATTTTCTTTACTGCCTGAAGTATGAAGAGATTATTCGGAGTAATGAGGAGATATTCGAAGGCCTGTGTGGTATATATAGAGTGTTGGAGTATCAGAGAAGGGTTACAGAGAGTTTGGGAAGGATTTGGAACATCACAGATGCGAAACACGATCATCAGAGAAAACTGCTGCTGCTGCCATTGAAGAACACGAAGAACATTGACCCACAGAAGCAGTCGTTTTTGCTATAGTGTTTGCGACTGCTCAGCGACAGTCTTAGAGCTACAGTAACAATGACACATCCTCTGTATCGTTCTTTGGTTTGCAACAATTATAAGCGTTGCAAACCCGGTTTTGAATTATTTCTCCCTTTTCATCATTTGTAAACACCATTTGAGCAATGAAATCAACTTTTGAGCGTGTTTTCCTAATGATGAGTTAAACCCCATCCTCTGGGGCGAAGGAGAAAGTTATTTCACCAATGAAAAGTGGTAATCTCTAACTTATGCAATTATTATATGATTATTTGCCTAGATAAATAAATTGATAAAATGGTTTTTGTTAAACAATTGTCATTTCAATTGATGGAGCATGATAGCCTAGGGTTTTGATGTCCCATACTTTTGATCTACAATTGTTATTTCTAAAAAATCAACTATTGCAATATTAAGAATCAATTTGAATGCATGATTATAATTAGAGAATATAAATCATTTTGATATTGGTAAATAGTGGATTCCATAGCCCTAGTCTTCTCCATATTTTTCATATCACTTTTATTTAAGTTTGCTATATTTTTAGTCTTAAAAATTAAATCTAAAATCTTTTTCTTTCACAAGTCTCAATTTTGTTTAGACCAAAAAAAAAAAAAAAGTTTGAGACCAATTTTTGGCGCCGCCGACGCGAACTTATCTTTAGGCTAGAGTTTTTAGATTTTTTTTTAGGTTTTTATTTGTTTTTCATTTTTATTTTATTTGTTCTTCTTTACCTTTCTGGGTTTTTGTCTTTTCCTTACAGATTTTGGAATTCGGAGCCCAAAGCTTTTGGTGAATACTTAAAGATTTGGAATAAAAGCAAAGCGAAAGGAGCGAAAGAAAAAGAGAATAAAAATTAATTAAAAAAAAAAAAAGAGAGAGACAAATTTTTTTTTGGATTATCTTTTTCTTTTGCACTTTATTTTTGGATTTTAGACTGTGGACTTTGGGACTTTATTTTTTTTAAACCCTACGGAAGGGTAGTTTAAATATCAATTGTTTGCAGAGAAGGACGACGATTACGATATCGCCTAGGCCCCTCGGGTTCGTACATGACATAGGAGTCGTGGCCCGAGTCGACTTCAGTTGTTCATCTCCCGTCTGGCACAGGACGTAAGTTTGTCGAAACACTCGCGGATCTCCTGTCAGCGAGTTACTGTATTCCTTCATTTGCATATATGCTGAGGATTTGAAAACGGCTGCTTTAATTTCCTAGTAAAAGGCAAGGACTGACCATACAAGATAAGGGTTCGGATTTCATCACAATGTTGAAAAGGAGGAAACCATGCCAGATGGTCGCAAAGCCAATTGGCTTCCCAAACCCGCGCCAAACGCGCATGCCAGGCGCACATGCCAATCGGCATGCCAAACATGCCAAGCGGCATGCCATATACGCTAATTAGGGTTTCGGCATGATAAACCCTAATTTAGACAAAGTTGTCAGGCACCGACAGAAGGTAGACATAATCAACGGCTATCCTTCCTCATGAGATGCAATCTCAGGCATCCAAGTTCGCCACCGAGCTGACAGACTTGTGGCAACTTTCAGGCGACCATCCGCCTAAAAACTAGTGTTCATGGCTACGGCAAGTTCCACTTGCACCACCGTTCCACTGGCATGCACAAGCCATGACAGCCATGCCGCATTGCCACTGGCGTGCACCAAAAACGCCACTGCGCCATTATCAGGCGCCAACACAAGGTAGCCATAATCAACGGCTACCCTTCCTCATGAGATGCAATCTCAGCCATCCAAGTTCACCACCGAACTGGCAGACCTGTGGCAAGTTTCAGGCGACCATCCAAGACGAAACTACTAGCATCACATGCTATTTTCCTGCAGCAAGCCTCTTGATTTTAAGTTGCCACACGTGGAAAAGTGCTACATGTTTTCCAAGAAAACACTCGAGACATCAAACATGTCACAAACTGGGGGATACTCATCAGGGTATTGGTCTGGAAGTTTACAACGTGCGGCGTGCAATGCGCCCGTTACAATAAAGTGTCATAAAGCGGGGTAGTTAGTAATGGCAAAGAGTAATGGCGTGAGCGGATCCACCTCCCTTATTATGGAAACATAAATCCCGACGTTACACGTTGCTCTTCCACCACTCAATCGTTTTCACTTCCTATGAGACCAGGGTACGTTTTGTTGCGACTTGTATAAATAAGTCTCACCTATTCCCACCAAAAGGCAAGTTTTTGGTCAGGGGAACAATACAACATCCAGAAATCAACTGATAGCTTTTTCATTCAGCTAGCCAGTTCAACTTTCTGATACAAGTCACTAAACACCCACACTTTCGGAATCAACTATTCTGGTCTCAACACTTTCTTTGCTTTCCTCCCTAAGACCAACCGTTCTCCTTCACTTTGTGAGCGAAGCAAGCCTGGAACGTCCATTTCTTGGTTTAGGCTAGGATTGTACAGATTGATCTCTCGAATCAAAAGTACTCCCGTGCAGTACATTGTTTAGGGTTTATATTTGTTTCTCACTCGCACACCAAAATTACCAAAATCAGCAGAAACGGTTTTCACCGACAAACAATTGGCGACCACAGTGGGAGATTAATCTCTCGGTTACAATATCAATTTCCAATTCCAAATTCATTTTTCAATCCTGATCTCAAGATGGTAGAACTCATGTCCAGATGAGCAACAAACCCTGAAAACACTAGCGCTGAGATTACTCTTGGAATTAACATTTCTTCCATCGGCGTTAATATACCGCCTCTCAACAGCAACGGCACGGAGAACGCTCTTTCAGGCGTTACACCTTCGGTCACCAGAGCCAGAGATACTGCCGCGGAAAGTGTTCCTTCAGGTGTTACACCGCTGATCACCATAGCCAGATCCGCTGCCGCCGCTCCCAACATTTCTTCAATTGTGACAGCTCCAACCGTCACTAGAGCCGCTGCTACTCCACCATCAGGACGAGAGACTGGAGGATCCAGAAGAAGCCGACCTCCTCTTACCACTGTTTATTTGATGGAAAGACAAAAGGTTCTCGTAAAGCTCAGACAGGCGTAGCTACAACTCAGAAAGAGATACCTATTTTCCTCAAGACACTAACGGAGCGGCCACCACAAGAGTCACGTCAACCTCAGATGGAGCTGACGAAGAATACTTTTAACATCCGGTGTAGGCACCTCAGCAGGACGCGCGTTTATAGATGAAGAGGATCGTGTTGAAGGGAATCAACAATCCAATTTCATCACATGTGGAGATCAGGAACGATCGAGGCAAATAAAATCAGCGACCCTCCTGAGTTCACAGAGACCCTCTTCCCGTCAGGAGCCGCATGATTTCTGGGGACTTCGCCCACGAAATCGAGCAGTCTATGATGAAACATTTATGTGGGATTCTATATTTCAGCGTCAAGACATATTTGCAGCCCTCAACGGCACTACATCAGGGAAGCATCCGTTTCCATCCAGGGAAGCCGTTTCCAAACCCCAACCACTCCTGGGAAGCACGATTTATAGATGAAACTGGGGACTCCTAACCAACTTTCACTTGAAGGATGTCGAGTTTGACAGCATGCTGATTGACGCGGCCTCCGACTTCAAAATTATAACCGTCAAGGCTCTGAGAGTTGCAAAAAAAAAAAAAAAAAAATCAAACAGAAGAAGCGTATTCTTTCCCATGAGAGAAAAACATGACTTGCCGACCAGCACTATTTGTGTCGTCTTCCCATATGCCACATCGTGTCAAGTTGTTTTTCGAAGTCAAGGGTTAATAGCGCCCTCACTGGAGTTTTCTACAGGAGCCACTTCGACGTCTCTCTCCAAGAGACGGTTCAATGTTCTCTCCCGCTTCAGCGTTCGCTCCAGCAACCAAAGCTTCAGAGTTTTGCTCCATAAGCTTCAACATCCTCTCCAAGAGCCGAAGCCGCTTCAATGTTTCTCTCCAGAAGCCACTCTTCTTCATCGGAAGCCGCCCCGCTTCAAAGTTTTTCTCTCCAGAAGACGCTTTGCTTCAACATTTCGCTTCAGGAACTGCTTCAACATTTCGCTTCAGGAACTGCTTCGACGTTCTCTCCCGAAGCCGCCGCTTCACCGAAAACAAATATAAAAAAAAGGAATAAATTCACATACGTGAGTTATCAAATCCAATCAATTTTCATGTCTGTGGTAATCCAAGGTTCGTGCTCGTAGCTACTACTCTTTCCTTTCAAGATCCAGTAGTCGTCACTCTTCCTCGCCAAGATCTGTACTCGTAGTCACCACTCCTCCCTGTTAAGGATCGTGACCGTAGCCATCCAAGCACCTGCCAGCTTGTTTTTGTGCCCACGAAAATGCAGTCTCTTCTGATCGCAGTTGCTGCCAAGAACTGTTGTTATTCGTTTGCTGATACCAGCCAGAGCTTTACCATAGCAACAATCACTACAAAGGTAATCCGTACTTCTCTATATTTTAGTTTCACATGGAAGAAATAATAGAGTAACCAATATGGATGCAAGATGATATCTTTATCATGGTAAACTCACCAACCATACAAGATAGAACCACAAAAACCACACTTGGGGACTGAGGATCAACACATGGAATCCCTTCATTGTCGAGAACCTTTCAACTCAGAAGGGACAACCGACCAAGAAGTCGTGACCATAACAAGGTCACCACTATTCAAAGATATAGTGCAAGGATATCACGACCTCCTTGTCTGGAAGGAGCCTGACCAACAAACAGTATTTGGATCAGCCATTCATAAGCATTGTTGTTAGTGAAGAATCAAAGAGGAAAGTCGCGCCTCAGCAAGCCACACATACCAACTACACCATGCTTGCCACATCACCTATTCATAACTCAACACCACCTACCCAAGGCGTGCATGAAGACACGCATCACCGACAAAGCCAAATTCGGTGTTTCTAGATTTCCAATTTCCTATGGAAGGGGTGCATGGGATGGCAGAAGTTGGGTGCAATGCAGAATTATCAGGTGCTACTCCCGCCCACTGATCAACAAATGACGAATCAAAAAGATTGCCTCCTTTATCAATTTGTCAACCACCTTACCCGCAAAGGCAATAGAACTTTACGAGCCGCAAGGATTTCTCAACATAAAGTCGTGCACTACATCAAAGACTCAAAAAACATGCCGCAGAGATATTCACATATCCGGCCACGCCATTGGATCTGTGACCAGACATAAGTAACTGGGGACTGCTCAATCGCATCCCATTCGATACAATAGTCCAAGATTCAGAAGATGTTTCGAAGGATGTCGCCTGGAATGAAGTCCTTGGAGACTTGTTAGCAACACGTCAGCAACAGAATGCCTCTCAGCTCGTCTACTTTATCTAGTGATTCCGTAAGATGTCGACCATACAAGCATCCATAGCATCGCAATCAGAAAGTCTAGGTACCAAATAACCTAAAGTCAAGGATGAACCAACAAAACAACCATAATCTCCAAGATTAGCCCTGACATTATTCCATCCATCCATTCCAAGAGTGCAATGGAGTTTGGTAAATTTTAAAATCCACTGGAGAGGTCAGATACTCATTCTTCTGGAGTCAGAACCTTATTACACATTCTGGAGAAGATCGATGGTACTGTTGGGTGGATACATGCGAGAGCACCTACCTTGAGTTCTCCTGGATCGCCTTGTTGCTGATTATAACTATTGGAGATTAATTTGTTACCATTAATGCTCGCTCTACCACTGCTAAAAAATGACGAAGAGGAGACAGATACTGCAGATGAAAGCATGGAGTCGGACGAACAAAAAACAGAAGAGGGTCGATACCCCTTTCACACGAACGCAGTTTCTAGAGTTTGAACAGAATAAGGATTCCTTGTTGCTCCATGAACGCGAATAGATGACTGGGTGCGCTACACTCATGCTCCATATCCGAACAAGTAGTGTGCCAATATCTCCGTTCCATGACCGAACCAGCAGCGCGCTAGTACGAGGAACACCAGTCGCTCAACCTGCAACTCTCCATGGATCCAACACTCCGCAGTTAAGTCACATCTCCATGGCTCTAGAACTCCGCGGTCAAGTCAAACTCTCTATGGCTCCAGCACTCCTTGGTCAAACCAACTCTCCATGGCTCCAGCACTCCGTGGTCAAGCCAACTCTCCATGGCTCCAGCACTCTGTGGTCAAGCCAACTCTCCATGGCTCCAGCACTCCGTGGTCAAGCCAACTCTCCATGGCTCCATCATTCTGTGGTTAAGTTAACGCCAACGCTCCAGCATTCCGTGATCCATCCAGCAAGCCTTCAAAGTGCCATTTTCACCATTCCACGGGCTGAAGCCAGTTTCCGCCATCCCTCGGACTGAAGCCAGTTTCCACCATTCCGTGGACTGAAGCCAGTTTCCACGACTGAAACCAGTTTCCACCATTCCATCGACTGAAACCAGTTTCCGCCATTGCATGGATTGAAGCCAGTTTCCACGAGTGAAACCAGTTTCCACCATTCCATGGACTGAATCCAGTTTCCACGGCTGAAGACAATTTCCACTATTCCGCGGACTGAATCCAGTTTCCACAACTGAAGCCAGTTTACACCAACACACAAGATTAAATAAAAAGAAGAAGCACAGAGATACATACCTGGAATATGCTCGATTGTTGTGTCGCTACTGCTTTGTCGCTAACTCCAAGACGTGGGAATAAAACTGATGATACAGGATAAAGAAGATGGGCAACGCCTTTTATAGGCACGACTGTTTGGGAGTTTGAAAGGAAGAATGTTTCCTAATTTTGGTTACACATGAAAAGAGGCAACCATCTCTGTGCTAGAAAGGCTCCATGGCGCTGACAGTCCACGTCCAAGCTAACGTCAATAGCCCCCTCCTAGCCAGCGCCATCTTCGCGTCGCAGCAAATCCCTAACCAACGCCATCCTCCCCGCGTCCCATCTATATTAGCGCACTTCGCCTCAATCCAAGCCAATGGCTCCACGCCCAAGCCAAGCCAAGCAGCACCATCCCCGCGGCCAAGCCAAAGCCAACGGCTCCACGACCAAGCCAGCAGCGTCACGTCCAAGCCGAGCCAGCAGCGCCAATGGCTCCGCGCCCTAGCCAGCACCAACAGCTTGCATCCTCCCAGCGCTAGCTTCTCTGCTCGATAGCCGATGCACCTGCGTCCATCTCAGCGCCAATTTTTCCACTCCTGACAAGTGCCATCCGCAGCCCAAGCCAACTCCAAACCGCGTCCTAGCCAATTACCTATCCAACAACGCCATGAATAATTCCTTAACCAGTATCCAAAGATGCCGCATCGGTGCCAACATACCATGGCCAAGACGGATTTATGCAAAAGCCACCAACACAAGGATCACGGATTCCTCATGCCTTCCGCCAAAGGTTAGTTGAATTTCCTTGGCAATCTCTTCACGTCTTGCTCTTTCGATTTTACTCTTTCCTGTCACCATCTCATGCTTACCCCGCAACAATACCACTGTTACGTTCTAAGCAGGGGACTTAATATTGATAGTGGTTTTTTTAGCTTAGGTTTAAAATCGTAAAACCTTGCATCTTACGTCACTCTGTAAGGAAACGGTTTCGTAAGTGCTAACCTCTGCACCAGCACATTTATTAAGACATTCAATATATTTACATGAAATTTATCCAGACTAGCGAATGTAGCAACCATCCCAAACGCTCTGTAAATTTCGGCACCTCGCCAATACAAGACTCACTGAGTACTTTCCTGTGCTATGTTCCCCAGAAGAACCCTTAATATCGGTATGACATGACGGATTTATGTTCACTCGCAGCGGAGTAGCATGAACCTTCAAGTACCAAATTTAAGGCCAACGCACGAAATGCTCAGACGGAAAGCACACTGCATTCTGTAGATAAGGATTTTTGTGGGAGCATACAAAATCCAGCCAATTATTGTGATAACTCACAAAAGCTCATAAACTTGACCAATTTGCAAAAATCAGGGATTCGCGCCCCGCGCAGTACACTAGACCCCGTTGGTCGAAACTATGCTTAGACAAACTAGGCGATTAAGCCCGCCACAATGCACTGGAAGTGTGTCCACGCCCTAGCTTGCCGACCCTACTTCCCATCGACCAATCAGGTCGCTTTAAATCCACCACAGTGCAATGGAAGTGTGGCCATGCCCTAGCTTTCCGACCCTACTTCCCATCGACCAATCAGGTCGCTTTAATCCGCCATAGCGCACTGGAAGTGTGGCCATGCCCTAGATTGCCGGTCCCACTTCCCATCGACCAATCAAGTCGTTTTAAATCCGCCACAGCGCACAGGAAGTGTGGCCACGCCCATGATTGGCCGACCCCACTTCCCATTGACCAATCAGGTCGCTCTAAACTCGCCACAGTGTTGAAAAGGAGGAAACCATGCCAGATGGTCGCAAAGCAAATTGGATTCCCAAAACCCGCGCCAAACGCGCATGCCAGGCGCACATGCCAATCGGCATGCCAAATATGCCAAGCAGTATGCCAAACCCGCCAAACTCGCATGCCAGGCGCACATGCCAACCGACATGCCAAACATGCCAAGCAGCACGCCAAACCTACCAAACATGCCAAGCAGCATGCCAAACCCGCCAAACGCGCATGCTAGCCACACATGCCAAGCGGCATGCCAAACTTGCCAAAACGCGCATGCCAGGCGCACGTGCCAAACGACATGCCATATACACTAATTAGGGTTTCCGCATGCTAAACCCTAATTTAGACAAAGTTTTCAGGCGCCGACAGAAGGTAGCCATAATCAACGGCTATCCTTCCTCATGAGATGCAATCTCAGCCATCCAAATTCGCCACCGAGCTGACAGACTTGTGGAAACTTTCAGGCGACCAGCCGCCTAAAAACTAGTGGCCATGGCTACGCCAGGCGCCACTTGCACCATTGTGCCATTGGCATGCACAAGCCATGCCGCATTTCCACTGGCGTGCACCAAAAACGCCACTGCGCCATTATCAGGCGCCAACAAAAGGTATCCATAATCAACGGCTACCCTTCCTCATGAGATGCAATCTCAGCCATCCAAGTTCGCCACCGAACTGGCAGACCTGTGGCAAGTTTCAGGCGACCATCCAAGACGAAACTACTAGCATCACATGCTATTTTCCTGCGGCAAGCCTCTTGATTTTAAGTTTCCACACGTGGAAAAGTGCTACATGTTTTCCAAGAAAACACTCGAGACATCAAACATGTCACAAACTGGGGGATACTCATCAGGGTATTGGTTTGGCGGTTTACAGCGTGCGGCGTGCAATGCGCCCGTTACAAGAAGGTGTCATAAAGCGGGGCGGTTAGTAATGGCAAAAAGTAATGGCGTGAGCGGATCCACCTCCCTCATTATGAAAACATAAATCCCGACGTTACACGTTACTCTTCCACCACTCAACTTTTTCCACTTCCTACGAGACCAGGGTACGTTTTGTTGCGACTTGTATAAATAAGTCTCACCTATTCCCACCAAAAGGCAAGTTTTTGGTCAGGGGAACAATACAACATCCAGAAATCAACTGATAGCTTTTTCATTCAGCTAGCCAGTTCAACTTTCTGATACAAGTCACTAAACACCCACACTTCCGGAATCAACTATTCTGGTCTCAACACTTTCTTCGCTTCCCTCCCTAAGACCAACCTTTCTCCTTCACTTTGTGACCGAAACAAGCCTGGAACGGCCATTTCTTGGTTTAGGCCAGGATTGTACAGACTGATCTCTCGAATCAAAAGTACTCCCGTGCAGTACATTGTTTAGGGTTTAGATTTGTTTCTCACCCGGACACCCAAAATTACCAAAATCAGCAGAAACGGTTTTCACCCACAAACACTAGGCTGTACAATATTATTCCATGGTTTAACATGTACAGAACCCTTTTCGGATTGATTCTTAGGCTTAACAGACTTAATTTTTTCTAAGAATTTAAAAACTCTTTCGAATGCTCTAAATAGATCTTTGTCAATTGATCCATTATGATAGTATTCCTCAAAGAGATTAAGAGTTAGTCTAGTGAGGTTTCATATCCTTGAGCGTGACGAACGTTTCCTCAATCTTTCCTTCTTTTTATTTTTTCCTTTAGATTGATTCTCATCATCTAAATTTTCCTTTTTAGATGAAATGAGATTATCATGTGAAACCGGAGGTTTTATCCATAATAATCCTTGAGCAATCTTTAAGGATTTATGGCGTGCGTTACAGATGCCAAGAGCAAGTTTTCCAAAGAAATTTCCCATGGGACAATTTTTAAGGATCGAGCAAACACAAACTTATCAGGTTTAAAGTGTTTGCCTGCTCTGATACCAATTGAAAAAGCGGGGGTCTAACAACCACACCCAATATTTAGCAATCTGTATGGACAGACTCCAATATACTTTCTAGAGAATCAACTAGACAGACAAAATCAATCTAGATAAAATTACATCAAAGAGTTAATATCTCAATCTCTCGATTTGATATATACTCAAGCAAATAGAAATCTACGAGTCTTTATCAAATACTGGAGATATAACTTGGATGGTACCAAAGACCAATATCCAAGTGTCAATCAATTTAAATCAACAACCAAAGGTTGGATATTCTAATTGATTGGACCTAACGCACAACCTGTGATATTTCAATTATAAAGATAAACAATATAATACGGAAATAAAAATAACACAGACAGCAGAATTTTGTTAACGAGGAAACTGCAAATGCAGAAAAACCACGGGACCTAGTCTAGATTGAACACACATTGTATTAAGCCGCTACAGACACTAGCCTACTTCAAACTAACATCGGTCTGGACTGTAGTTTAACCCCAATCAATCTCACACTGATCCAAGGTACAGTTGTGCTCCTTACGTCTCTGATCCTAGCAGGATACTACACACTTGATTCCCATAGCTGATCTCGCCCACAACTAAGAGTTACTACGATCCAAAATCGAAGACTTTAATAAACAAATCTGTATCACACAGAAAAGTCTACAGTAATAGATAAATCTGTCTCCCACAGAAATACTTACGAGTTTTGTTCCGTCTTTTGATAAATCAAGGAGAACAGGAACCAATTGATAATCCAGACTTATATTACCGAAGAACAGCCTAATATTATCAATCACCTCACAATAATCTTAATCGACGCGGTGAAAGAAGATATTGTGGAATCACAAACGATGAGACGAAGGTGTTTGTGATTACTTTTATATCTTGCCTATCGGAGATATTAATCTCAAGCCAATCTTTGCGATTGTACTCGTACGATAGAATATGCAAGATCAGATCACACAACTACGAGAAAGTAGTATCGTCATGGCTTCACATTCCCAATGAAGTCTTTAAGTCATTAACCTGGTTTAGAATAAGAAACCAAAGGTTAAAGGAGAATCGACTCTAGCTATGCAACTAGTATCATACGTAAGGTGTGGGGATTAGGTTTCCCAGTTACTAGAGTTCTCCCTTATATAGTCTTTAAAATCAGGGTTTGCAATCAATGTTAGCTTTGTAACAAAGCATTCAATATTCACCGTTAGATGAAAAACGGATTTAGATTCAAGCTAATATCTTTCAACCGTTAGATCGAAAAACCTAGCTTGTTACATACAAATGAAATGTACGATTTTAGGTTTGTGTAACGTACCCAAACATGTACATTTGTTGGTTCAACAGTAATTAACCAAATGGTTAGCCATATGAGCACTTTCATATCAACCAATCTCTTCTTCACCATAACTAGTTCAAATGACTCAAATGAACTAGTTAGAGAGTTTTTCAATTGGAAGGAAATCTTATGTAACTACACAAGACACAATTGAAGCAAAAACAATTTGATTCACTTGAATCGGTTTATGAACTTTATAGCCACAGTTTGCAAACTTGCATTCCTTAGTTTATAAACATGAGTTCACAAACAATCGTCTTTAGATATAACCTAACTCAAGTTCGCGGACTTAAGTTCCCGGAAGGAGTTCTCAAACTCCAGCAGATTTTCGCGGGTCGAGAACTTCCGCCAGTTCGCGAACTGGGTTGGCGGACTGAGTTCACGGCTCTTGTTCCGGTTCTCTTGATCAACAAAGTTCGCAAACTTCGGTTCAAGGAATAAGGACTTATACATATATGTGTTTCCACAACAATGCTTATATCCAACAGTGGTTATATAATCTAAACTCTCATTTCAATCATTGAAACATTCTTCTATAATGTTATAATAGTCGTCATACATAAAAAATCGACTATCGTCATTAAATCCATTTTCAAAGTTATTGAAACATAACATGACTTTCGTCACTAGGTAAAGATAAGTTTGGCCAAAGAGAAATCTTACCAACACATATTTCGAGAAATAGATAGGCGAGATAAACTCGGCTCGAAATAGCAAATGTGTATAATCAAAGTCTATATAGCACAACGACTTTTGTCTCAAGATAGGAGATAGAGTAGATAGAATTTTGAGTGATAGATAAGTTCAAGTCTCCACATACCTTTTAGTCGATGAGGATCCACCAGTTCCTTGAGTATTCCTTCGTCTTGTATGATGATCGCCATGGAGTTCTTGAGCTCGATTACACTTTTTATCCTAGTCCGAGACATTAGCTATAGTAGACTAGAAATCAAGACTTATAGTTTTGATCACTAACATTGATAAACATGCTTGAGATAGCAACGCATGCGAGGTTGACCAAGCAATGCTCTAACAGAAGTTATAGGCATTAAAAGAATTTTTAACTCATTCTACAACCAATTACCTTCTTGTTTATTCAAAACCATCCGCATCTCATCACCTCCTTGTCTACTAACTATATCCATTAGTGGATCCACATAGAAAACCCTTGCATCAGTAGGAAATAGCATATCTCCCTTGCCACAATTCAAACTCAATAAACCATTTGAAGAAAATTTGAATTTCCAATTCAAAAAGACTACTAACATTAACACATTTGGAATGTAGAGCATAGGGAGTATGGAATGGGTTCCCATCATCCTTGCAAAGAAGTCAAACTTGATAGAACCCCACACAGTTGCAATCAAGACCTCGATAAGTTGGTAAGCCAGGTGATTTGCATGCATATAAACTGTAAGAAGTTGATCAAAACCAACATCCCATGGTTGCAATAGGTGACGAACAAGATTACTATGAATCACTTGACACAATCCAGGAGGGAAGATAGTTGAGGCATTGAATGAGGATTGTTGTATACTTCTAAACCCTAAAATGAAAGCTTCACAGAAGTAAGAACACACAAACTTCTCACTCTTTCCTTCCCACTCCAAGCATAGTTCACCACTTCTACAGCCAGTCAAGCTAGGTGATTTGAATAGCACAATGATAAACCATTTTGAACTAACTCCCTCTCCCATACTCTTTAAATCAACTGCAAACACTTGATGAGTCTTCTTAATGGAAGCCATCACCAAACACAGAAGTATAGAAGCGTATATGGTTATATTATCTCTGTATGGTATTTTTACACACATCTTGCTACCATTATCCTTGTATCTGCCCTCATTCATCATTAACACCATTGAATATGTAGATGACCATTCCAAATGGTACCCAATATCTAAAATACCCTCATAAAGAACATTCTCATCAGATTCACCCATTAGAATCAGGCCATTAGGGACAATCAAACAATAATCAAATAGATCACAACATAACTTAAAACCTCTTTTAACACCATAAGAACATATTCCAATAAGTCCAAAATCCTTGCCACGATCAAACCACAGCCGAGTATAATCACAAGGAAGAATAAAACATTCCTTACTATGAGAATTATGTCTACCGGGAACAAACAACCTGCAAGCGTCACAGTCTTCACCCTCCTTGTACAATTCCAGTTGGTACCCATTTTTAAGAAGAAACTCAAACAAATTTCTCTCTCTTTTTGACATTGTACCTGCAAGCGTAAGTCTATGATACCAATTTTTATGTACTGGGATGTACAATAACAAGATTGGATCGAGACTTACGCTGATAACAATTTGTTGATATAAGAACCCTAACAATAAACCAAAAACTGTCTTATTCCTGAGAGAACAGTCACTGCCTCATTCCTGAGAGAGCAACTCTTTTATTAACTTTCTTTTTTATAAGCCCTAACTATTACAGATTGAGCTTATAAAGCTCAACCTTACTTGATAGATCCAACGGCTAATATGCCCTTAGAGAGTTACATCTTACCCCCCACATCACAACTGGATTAATGATTAATTATACATGATTAATCTAACTACATTATCACTAATCACTAATAAATGAAAGCGGTTAAGGGCAAGCACTGACTGGCTATGGGGCACCATCCTCCCAAAAGGCCGTCATATGACAAAATATTGGAGAATCTTTTAATTATGATTTTCGAATTATATGTTTTTGATTTTCCAGCAATCAAAACATATCTCTATAAAAGTTATATTAGTTAAGTGTTAAACTAAAATTAGAAATTTTCTAAGAGAGATTTCGGAATTACGGGTGGGATATTATTTGGAAATAATTGGTATTTAAGTAATGAAGTTTGTTCTTCTTACAAACTATCCTTATCCAGGCAAACTTCATATTTTCGTCGTTTCTGGTGGAGCTGACTAACAGTGTTACTTGTAATACTATTCCGGAGAAGAGAGTATCCTAATTAGGCGAAATCTCTTATGTCCGTTTGTTTAAAGACTTATATGGGATCAAAAACCTCTAGAAAGTACCGTCGGTGAGAAACTATATAATTACATTGTTATTTTAGTTTTCGAACATTGATTTGATTGACTAACGATTGTTGAAACTTTGATTGCACCTAGTTTTGTTATTTTTGAGAGCCTTCTCATCTAACATAAGGTCACTCAAAATAGATCAAAGTATTGATGAGATCTTGAGACTATATTTAGATCTGAAGACAACTTGTAATCATCAAGTTTTGCATGTAGGTACAATCGAAGATTTGAAGACAAGAAGATTTTTCTTATTAGTTTCACATCTTGTGATTTTGTGCACACACCTTGATCGGCTGGGATCAGAATAAGATCTTATTTATCTTTGGTAGATTTGATCAAGTAGGCGTATCGATCGACAATTATTATTTGGTGGTATTCTTCAATATCCGAATCTGATAGCTTGTGAATCTGGATTTGATTATTTCGGATGTTGATTGATCTTAACTGAAAAAGGAGTTTACTTGTTAAACGGAAGAGCCTTTGTCAATAATCAACATATATTTATTCTTAAAGATTGATAGCGTGGTTACCAAGCAGATTTGTACCTTTACTGTTTGGAAGATGATCAAAGGAGTTGAGTGCTTAAGAATTTACATCGATAAAACAACTCAAGATAGTGGTTTTTGTCTTGGGATTCAGGTTCGTTGGACAGGAAGTTGTACGTAGAGATACTGAGGGAACTAAGTAACTAGGGGTAGATTACTTGGTCTCAACTATACGAAGTTGGCCTTTTCTTTGTATAACGACTTAATTTTGTGAGTATTCAAAACTGGACTAGGTCCCGTTTTTTTTTTGCATTTACTGTTTCCCCGTTAACAAAATCTTGTTATGTCCTTTACTTTACTTCCATATTATAATTGTTTAGTTATAATAAAGTAAATAACACTTTCATGTTAATCCAATGTACTTGATAGTGATCCTATAGTATATCGATTTCATACAGTAACTATTATCAAGTGTATACCTTGTTTTTTTATTGTCTCGACTTTGTCCATAGACGATCACACTTGGTATCAGACTTATAGGTTCAAAACAAAAATATTGTGGTGTACTTGGGTACCCTCGTCATTTCAATTGGTATCAGAGCATACAAATACGAAAATATCTAACAGTCTTTGTTTGGTGCGACCCAACCTATAAGAAATGAATTCGTATTTACGTACATGAATCGATTTCTGTTACCGTACCGCCAAGATTGGACAAAACTAACTATCTGTGGTGGAAATCTGCTATGAAATCTTTTCTTCAATCACGCGATTTTAATACTTGGCTATTAGTTGTTGATGGTTATAATCGTCCGGAAGTGGAAGGTTGGGAAACTGAGTTTAAACGCTTAGTTGATTATACAAGTGAAGAAAAGGCTATTGCAAAGCAGAATTCTGATGGTTTGAATGCTATCATACATGCTGTAATCCAAGATCTATAACATCACGTTTCCACGTGACAAACTTCTGAGGAAGCTTGGAATAGTCTTCAGACTGTATTCGAGGGAAATACATCAGAAAATGAAGCTAAACTTAAAACCCTCACTTCTAATTGAGAAAACCTTCGGATGGATGATAACTATACTTTGGAATAATTTCATGTTAAGTTCTATAGGATTGTCAATGCTTATTTCTCTGTTGGAAAAATTATTTTTTGAAAAAGATATAGTATGCAAGATTTTCAGGTCATTACCATCTAGATACGAGTCTAAGAAAAATGTAATCATGGAAGAAAATGATCTTTCAACTCTTTCACGTAGCACACGTGTTGTAATGTTAAGATATTTGATCATGAATCCCAATCTTATCAAGCCAAGGGAATTGCTTTTAAATTTGAAAAAATTCCAAAATCTCTAGTGGAAAAAGATAGATTGGAATTGATTGCAGAAGACGCAGACGATGATCTTGAGTTAACAATATCATTGATTACCTGATAGTTTGGAGATCTCTTAAAGAAAGGGAATAAGAGATTCGTAAAGGATAATCATCACGATTGAGTACCGACCAAGAACATAAAATATTAATAGGAAGATGATAACTATCAGCCTTAGTGATTCAAATGTAAAAGTTTCGGTCATTTGGCTAAAGACTGTCCAATCTGAGGAAATATACTGGAATCAAGGCATTAGTTGTAAATCTTGACTAGACCTCAGATTCTTACAACTCTGAAGAAGAGGAAACAACTAATATTGCACTAATTGTTTCTTTATCTTGTTTAAGAGAAAGAGAGACAAAGTACACAACTATCATATCCAAGAATTGCCAAAACAATTTGCAATTCCGGTAATCAATGTGATCACTGGATCATGTTCAAAAAGGAAGTTTATACTCTAAAAACTAATGATGTGAACATGATAAAAAATCACCAAGGTGATCAATATCATCATAAGAGCCGATCTCCAACGATGTATCTAGGTATCAAGAAAAAATCTAAGAAATATACTTCACTAGATCAAGAATACTATGTGTATTCTAAAACCCATAATGCGAGAAATTCTCATGTTAATACCACTTAATCGGTATTAGATTGCATCCTTACCTTAGTGTGCCAATTGTGTGTGAGGAAGCAAAAATAAGGCACGTATGTGTAGATTATGGGAATAAATCTATATCTTGAAATTTTAGGGATATTTTGACTTAGGGTCACAAAAAGGTGACCAGAATTGCGTTTAGGTCACCAAAAAAATTTAATTAGAGTTTGGGTCACAAGACCGTCATTGACCGCGTTGAAAGTTAAGGAAGTTAATTAAATACCGAAATAACCAAATAAAACCCAGGGATCGATTTATTTACGAACTCCACCCTTTTATATTATCCCTCTCTTGATCTTCTTCTATTATATGCTGTATCCTTCTTTTAATCTTCTTCTTTTTCTAACCGATCAAAAAAAAAAAAATCTTCTTTTTCTTCTGAATAGTCACAGCTAATAACTAGATTAACTAAGAAGAGTCTTGGGGGTTGTTTTGTGCCATTTGATTTGATTGTAATGAACGATAAATAATGATGAATATTTTTTTTGAAGGGGAAAGGGGCTCTACAGATCCCAATTTATTGAAAATACCTCAAGTATTGAGGTTTGAAAGGATACAGAGAGGTGGAGTATCAGCAGTCCACCACATATTTACATCGTCATGCATAGCATGCTGACACAATATATGTGCCATATTGTTCGTACTCTTAGGAACACAGTTAAAGTTTACATCATCAAAGGAAGGAATATCAATCCTAATTTCTAAAATCACCGATCTTATACTCCAAGGAATGTCTGTTACATCGCCAAGAATCGCCGAAGTAACGTTACTTTCATCACCTTCGATAATAATCTTGTTAAATATAAACTTCTTAGCCAGTTCTATTTCGAGTTTACAAGCAACTGATTCTGCTAATAAAGCCGAAGTAGCAACAAAGGTACAAGAACCACATCCAAGAAATTTACCCGTGTTATCACGAGTAATTGCACCAGCCGCTGCATTATTAGGTATAAAGGTAGCGTCTACGTTAATCTTAACGTACTGAAGTTGAGGAGCGGACCAGTCCATGGTTTGCGATGTAACAGTGATAGAATTATTTTTCTCACAATTACCCATTAAACACAAATCCATATCCTGCATAGTTTTCTTAATCACCAAATTCTCCGAGAAACTGTCTTGAGAGAAAATTATGTCATTCCTTAATTTCCAAAGATTCCATATAAGACTGTTGATGGTGGATTATAGTTCAGAGCTAAAATTGTAAAACCAGTATTTAATGCGCTGTCACCCTGCAAAGGGAAAGGCCGTTTAAGAAGTGATGAGTGCAGAAAAATTCCTCACTTTATTTGAAGTAATTCAATATATACATGAAATTCACTCAGAATGGTGCGTGCAACAGCAATCCGAAGTATTCTGTGAATTCTATTGGCATTAATAATTAATGCATGATTTGCCTAGTATTTTCCGTGCTCTGTTCTCAGCCGAACTCTCATCATTGACATGACATGACGATTAAGTGTTCACTGTCAGCAGAGTAGCATGAATCTCCCGAAGTGCCAATATTGAGATCTGCATGAAATACCCACATAGGATACATCACTCTCCAACAAAGAGAATCTTGCATCGATACACTTTTGATTAAGGTTATCTCAATCAAGCATACTTAAATTTCGTAAGGGAAATCTAGACTGCCCATATCAGTCTCAGAAACGATCGCGGCGACACAAATTGGTCGCGCAATTTAACAAGCCTGGCCAAATCCTGGCAGGAATTGGAAACCATCACGATGGCCGTCGGCGGGCCCACCAGTGTTCCGACCAATCGGACCTTGCCCAAACATCTCCCAACGCTGTCAAATGCCAACCCTAAGTAGGGTGGTCGCGCTGTTTACGAGAAGCTCGATCGAGCATGGACTATCCAAGACAGTCTTAAAATCATCGCAACCATCCAACTTTGCCAGCTTGGTTGGACGGATTAGATCATCCCATGAGTGATTAGGGAAGCGCTGGCATGCACACTAGCGACCCCACTTTCCCCTCACTCGAACGGATTGCCCACGGCAAGGCCATAGGGTGATGAATCGATTGCCAGAAACATGGCAGGCATGATGCTTCTAAGCCCTAATTTGGGTGGCGGAAGTTCACTACCGTCTTAAATCGATCACGACCATCCAACTTAGCCAGCCTATTTGGATGGCTTAGATCGCATTTTGGACCATCAGGAAGGTGCACATAAATTCACCGTCAGCCCAACATTGTCCCCATGTGATCGATTTCCCCAAGGAAAGACAACGGCATGCCAAACCGCTTGGTCAAACTCACGTAGACGTGGCTGTCTCAAAACCCTAATTAGGGTTTACGTCAACATGCTTCTGTCATGCATTGATCACGACCATCCATCTTCACCATCCTAAACGGATGGTGTAGATATAGATTCAAGTGGTCCCAAGGGTGTTAACATGTCCACCGTTTGCCAAACTTTACATGTGACCAGCCGCCCTGTGCAGACTAGGACTTGATGCCTCGAAACGCACGCCCCAAAGGTGGTAGGTCACACGGCCTTCAAACCCTAATTAATGCTTTGCGGCAATGTATTTCTGTCGCAAATCGATCGTGACCACTCATCTTTTCCGGTAAAATTGAGTGGCCTAGATCTAATCTTCGAGGGACCGAGAGGTGTAGGCATGTACGCCAGCAGACCGTCTCCACGCATGCCTGATCGATCCATTCAAGTTAGCGCCCAGTAACTGAATTCGATCGGCCAAAAAGCGGATGTCTGCACGGTCCATAAACCATAAGTTTCATCAACGGCAATGCACAACTGTCGTAAATCATCTCGTCCGTCCAGCTTTGCATGCATAATTGGATGATGTAGATTTATTTCCAGCAAACCTGCAAAGCAGCATGACAATCACCAGCCGCCTCTCTTCCACATGGAATGATCGACCAAGCGATGGCTTGTTTACACAGCCCTCAAACGATCACCCAAAGGTAGTCTGGCATGCTTCTATTTTAAGACGCTCAATCCGTGACTTATTCAATCAAGCTTTAAAACAACGATGCTTCATGCATATCGATTGTTTGAGCTGCTTGAAAACGATGCATCACACACATCGAGCAAGTACGATATTTCATGAATATCAATTCCATAAATAACTTAGTTATTTAACTTAATAACATCGTATGATATTTTTTGCGGCAAGTCCCGCGACTTGACCCACTCACCCGAGACATCAAAAATTTAACAAACTGGGGGATACTTACTGGGGTATTGGTATGGCGGTTTACAGCGTGCGGCGTGCAACGCGCTCATTATGAGAACGTGTTGGGAAATGATGGACGGTTAACAGTGATGAGGGAAGTGGGCAAATGCATGATCATTTGAAAATCACTATCCCTACACGACCCTGCTACTCCATCACTTAACTTCCTCTACTTCCTACGAGATGATGATTGCGCTCAAATGACTTGTATAAATAGGTTCTTCGACCTATTTCCAACAACACAGAAAACCAAGTTGTCGTTAACACCGTATCCAGAAACACCCAGAACTGATAGATTACATTATGCAAGCCAGTTCAACATTCTGATACAAGTCATAAACAGCCAACACCTTCACAATCTCAACACCTTCTTCGCTTCCCTCCCTAAGATCAACCCCATCTCCTTCACTTTGTGACCATAGCAAGTCTGAAACGGCCATTTCTTGGTTTAGGCCAGAATTGTACATATTGATCTCTCGATTCTAAATTAATCCCGTACAGTGCATTTGTTTAGGGTTTAGATTCGTTTCTCATCCGCACACACCCAGATTTACCAAAACCAGCAGGAACAGTTTTCACCCATAAACAACTGGCGACCACAGTGGGAGATTGATCTCTCGGTTGCAAAATCAGTTTCTCAATATTCATTCCAGTTTTCTCAATTTCAAAAGGGTACATCTTAGATCCAATTCAATCATTAAATTCAATTTAGGTTCAACAACCAATTTCAATTCCGGTATTCCATTCGCCAGGAAGTTTCACGAAAATGGTTTTTCAAACAATGCCTTGGATAGTTGAGCACCAGTAAATCTCCCAGATGAAAGGACCAGAAAGCCGCATGGAGACACATGACGCGACTACTACTTAGAGGAACGCAGCGACTTCCTCTCGATATCCGGATGGAGCACCCGCCTTTTCTACAATACCACAAGTTTTGTATGGAGCAAGCCAGAAATGCCTCAAAGGGTCCACGCTCAGAAAGACGAAGTGAAGGCTCGCGTAGCCGTTGTTCCAGTATGGAGATAGTCGACAACAAATTCAACAAAATTGAATCCTAAGGAGGCACCTGCAGAGGTCACAAAAGAAAAGGTCTATCTCTATTCCACCACTATTACCAATTGAAGGTCAGGAGTATCCGCTATCACTTCATCAACAAAATGTGTAGATCCAGAACATGGCGTAATTCCTAGAATTCGTACATCTACAATAACAAGGGAGGATTGAAACATATCCAAATCATCATAAAGGGTTCTCCTATTATATCGTCCCGGACGAGAGCGATCCTGAGACATCTTCAAATATAATTGAGCCGACACCTCAAGGGAGAAGCCTCAAGAAGATAGCGATGTCTGCATCATCATGTCGAGAAAGAATCTGTAGCTTGGGCGAATCACTCTGTCAGACTTAAGAGTAATGCTTCAGCGAAACAGCGAACATCCAAATGATTATGTCAAGAGGTACCGAATTCAGGCACTGGAGGGTCACGATACAAATGTGACTGAACAACAAGTGGTGTAATTGTGCATCAATAGGATGGTACCTGTAAATCGTGCTTTGTCGAAGAACCTGTGCTTTCAGACATCCTATGAACTCCGTGAAGCTGTTAAATGATCAGTTGCGACAACACCTGCCCTGCTAGAAAGAACAAGCCTGCCAGTAATGAAGAGACTTACGTTGTTCGTGGAAGCATACATCTCACCAAGAGGCAATACAACCTTCAGCCTTCTGCAAGCAGTTTCACTGAAGCAGCAAGAGGAAAACCACTGAGATACAACATCCTACGCGTCCAAAATCGTCAACTCCAACTCTAGTACCAATGCACGACTGCCACAATGATGAAACAACGTCCAAGATATTACATATCTAGCTCGACGGCAGCAACATCAATGAGAGATGCTTTCAGAATTTCGTCTCCCATAGAAGAAGTAATTGCGTTATAAAAGGAGATTGCTCCTGGGACTCAAGAGGTACATACAGATTCTCCATGTCAAGAGCTTCATCATATTTGCAGACCCTATTATTTAAGTCATTCGCATGAAGGAACTTCCCTACTCCTCAAAGACACGATCCAAAGATGATAAAGGCAAAGGAGTATGACTAGGGACTGCTTAGCACTGTCCATCTCAAAGATGGTGAATTTAGAGAGATGAAAGCACGCTATCATTATGATTCCAAGATGTCCAAAGACGAGGATATACTCAAGAGGGCAGACGTATTGTCAAAGACCAGTGATATTTCTGGATGTCTATGAAACGCAACGCAGACGTAAAAATGTCCTCATGAACCCAGCGTGACAACATATATCAAGTCCAAGACTCAGTGGATACTCGTGGGTATGAGAATATCTCCCTCTTTTCCATTCCATGAGGAAACAACAAGGAAGCTATCGGTTCCATCATTAGCTTCTCCCTCTAATAACGAGACAAGCTCTACCACTATATGAAGAATGCCAAGTTCTTGCCCGTAGTTATCACGCCTCTCCCTGCCAGTCTTTTATGATCACATCTGCTGCTAAGAACCGTTGTTCGTTTGTTGATACCAGTGACCGAGCTTCACCATAGAAACAACCACTACGGACAGAGGTAATCCGAACTTCTACATATTTTAGTTTTCCATGGAGAAGTAATGGAGTGACGGAGGCGAGATGGCGATATCTTTATTATGGTAAACCCACCGACCATACAAGATAGAACCATATAAATCACGCCTAGGGACTGAGGCTCAGCATGAAATTCCTTCGCCGTCAGTCAAGGACTTCTTCAACACAAGAGAGATGGTCAATCAAGGAGCATGTAATTCGCAAGGGAAAATTAAACTGAAGAAGAAGCTGCTTCAACTTTCTCCAGAAGAAGCCGCTTCAACGCTCGCCAGAAGAATCCGCTTCAATGCTAGCCAGAAGAAGCCGCTTCGACGCTCTCCAGAAGAATCCGCTTCAGCGCTCTAAACGCTCTCTTTAGGATTCGCTTCAACGTTCGCCCCAAAAGCCGCTTCAACACCTCAGCGAGCCATACAGACCAACCTATGAGGTCTGCCACATTACCTACTTAGAACTCAGTGACACCTACCTAAGGCCTGCACGAAGCTGCGCATCAACAACCAGCCAACAAAGTCAGATTCTGTGTTTCTAGATTTCCAATTTTCTCTAAGAGGGGTACATGGTCTGCCAAAAGTTTGGATACCATACATATCTATCAAGAGCGACTCCCGCCCATTGATCAACAAATGACGAATCCAAAAGATTGCCGCGTTCATCAATTCGTCAACCATCTTACCGGAAATTACAGTGGAAGTACATCTTTCAAGAGAAAATCAGCTCGGGATAATTACACCTGGGGACTGCCAACACATGATTCCTTCACGTCCCTCAACCAGTTTATTTCTAATATCAGCATCATCAGTGTTGAATATTTATGAGCCGCATAAATTTCTAAGATTGAGACGTACATGTGCATCAAAGACTCCAAAAGTACAAGTCGGAGATATTTTCACATATCCGGCCACACCATCGAATCTGAAGTGTAACTGGGAACTGATCATCGCATCCTATTCCATACAACCATCCAAGATTTTAGAAGACGGTTCAAAAGATATCTCTTGGAACGAAGTCTTTGAAGATATCCCAAAAGCATCCTGCTTCAACATTGAGACGGTGACACTGTACTCAGTGACAAAAGCAACATGAATGAGGGATTATTATTCAATCAAGCCCTGGCTCCAGCAGCATGAAACGAAGACTATTAAACATCAAAGAAGTGTCATCAACTCCAGGGCAAAGGACGCCTTCATTAGAGTCCTTTCGAGAAGCTGCTTCAACATCCTCTCCGGAAGCCGCTTCAACATCCTCTCGAGCCGCTTCAACACGCTTTACGGAAGCTACATCAACGTTCTCTTTGGGAGCTGCTTCAATATCTTTTTCATAAATTGCTTCAGCAGACTTTTAAGGATATTCCTCATGATATCGTCCACAACAGAGTCGAGGATTACGAAATAGTCATGAATGGTTTTAGATCCCATCTAACAATATGCCTAATCTACTTTGGGCCAAACGACATCATGCTAGGGGAACGCTCACCTGGACGCCTCTTGAACGTGACATGTTCCAAGGACAGGACGACCCATCTCTCCTGGTAACATCTAACTTTGTATCATAAGTTTTATCTTTAATTGTCACCATCTAGTGCTTACTCGGCAATAGTGTAACTATTACGTGCTAAGCAGGGGAGTTAATGTTGATGGTGGATTTTAGTTCAGGGCTAAAATTGTAAAAACAGTATTTAATGCAGAAAACCTCCTCACTTTATTTAAAGTAATTCAATATATACATGAAATTCACTCATAATGGTGCGTGCAACAACAATCCCAAGTATTCTGTGAATTGTATTAGCATTACTAATTAATGCTTGATTTGCCTAGTATTTTTCGTGCTATGTTCTCAGCCGAACTCTCATTATTGACATGACATGACGATTAAGTGTTCACTCTCAGCAGAGTAGCATGAATCTCCCGAAGTGCCAATATTGAGATCTGTATGAAATACCCACATAGGCTACATCACTCTCCAACAAAGAGAATCTTGCATCGACACACTTTTGATTAAGGTTAGCTCGATCAAGCATGCTTAAATTCCTTAAGGGAAATCTAGACTGTCCATATCAGTCTCAGAAACGATCGCGGCCACATAAATTGGTCGTGCAATTTAATAAGCCTAGCCAAACCCTTGAACGAATGGGCAACCACCACGATGGTCGTCGGCGGGCCCACCAGTGTTCCGACCAATCGGACCTTGCCTAAACATCTCCCAGCGCTGTCAAACGCCGACCGTAAGTAGGGTGGCCGCGCTGTTTAGGATAAGCTCGATCGAGCATGGACTGTTCAAGACCATCTTAAAATCATCGCAACCGTCAAATTTCTCCAGCTTGGTTGGACGGATTAGATCATCCCATGAGTGATTAGAAAAGCGCTACCATGCACACTGGCGGCCCCACTTTCCCCTCACTCGAATGGCTTGCCCACGACAAGGCCACAGGTTGATGAATCGATTGCCAGAAACATGGCACGTGCGATGCTTCTAAGCCCTAATTTGGGTGGCGGAAGTTCACTAGCGTCTTAAATCGATCACGACTATCCAACTTAGCCAGCATATTTGGATGGCTTAGATCGCATTTTGGACCATCAGGAAGGTGCACATAAGTTCACTGCCAGCCCAACATTGTCCCCATGTGATCGATTTCCCCAAGGAAAGCCAACGGCATGCCAAACCGCTTGGTCAAACTCACGTAGACGTGGCTGTCTCAAAACCCTAATTAGGGTTTACGGTAACATGCTTCTGTCGTACATTGATCACGACCATCCATATTCACCAGCCTAAACGGATGGTGTAGATATAGGTTCAAGTGGTCCCAAGGGTGTTAACATGTCCACCGTTGTCCCAACATTACATTGACCAGCCGGCCTATGCAGACTAGGAATTGATGCCTCGAAACGCACACCCCAAAGGTGGTAGGTCACACGGCCTTCAAACCCAAATTTATGCTTTGCGGAAATGTATTTCTGTCGCAAATCGATCGTGACCACTCATCTTTTCCGGTCAAATTGAGTGTTCTAGATCTAAACTTTGAGGGACCGAGAGGTGTAGGCATGTACGCCAGCGGACCGTCTCAACGCATGCCTGATCGATCCATTCAAGTTAGCGACCAGTGCCTGATATCGATCGGCCAAAGAGGGGATGTCCGCACGGTCCATAAACCATAAGTTTCATCAACGGCAATGCACAACTGTCGTAAATCATCTCGTCCGTACAGCTTTGCATGCATAATTGGATGATGTAGATTTATTTCCAGCAAACCTTCAAAGCAGCATGACAATCACCAGCCGCCTCTCTTCCACATGGAGTGATCGACCATGCGATTACTTGTTTACACATACCTCAAACGATCACCCAAAGGTAGTCTGGCATGCTGCTATTTTAAGACGCTCAATCTGCGACTTATTCAATCAAGCTTTAAAACAACGATGCTTCATGCATATCGATTGTTTGAGCTGCTTGAAAGCGATGCATCACACGCATCGAGCACGTACGATATTTCATGAATATCAATTCCATAAATAACTTAGTTATTTAACTTAATAGCACCGTATGCTATTTTTTGCGGCAAGTCCTACGACTTGACCCACTCACTCGAGACATCAAACATGTCACAAACTGGGGGATACTTACTGGGGTATTGGTCTGGCGGTTTACAGGGTGCGGCGCGCAACGCGCTCATTACGGGAACGTGTTAGGAAATGATGGTCGGTTAACACTGATGAGGGAAGTGGGCAAAGGCATGACCGTGTGACAATCACTATCACCACACGATCCTACTACTCCATCACTTAACTTCCTCCACTTCCTATGAGATGAGGATTGCGCTCAAATGACTTGTATAAATAGGTTCTTCGACCTATTTCCAACAACACAGAAAACCAAGTTTTTGTTAACACCGTATCCAGAAACACCCAGAACTGATAGCTTACATTATGCAAGCCAGTTCAACATTCTGATACAAGTCATGAACAACCAATACCTTCACAATCTCAACACCTTCTTCGCTTCCCTCTCTAAGATCAACCCCATCTCCTTCACTTTGTGACCGAAGCAAGTCTGGAACGACCATTTCTTGGTTTAGGCCAGAATTGTACAGATTGATCTCTCGAATCTAAAGTACTCCCATGCAGTGCATTTGTTTAGGGTTTATATTCGTTTCTCATCCGCACACACCCAGATTTACCAATACCAGCAGGAACAGTTTTCACCCATAAACAACTGGCGACCACAGTGAGAGATTGATCTCTCGGTTGCAAAATCAGTTTCTCAATATTCATTCCAGTTTTCACAATTTCGAAAGGGTAGATCTTAGATCCAATTCAATTTAGGTTCAACAACCAATTTCAATTCCCGTGTTCCATTCGAAGCTTCACGAAAATGGTTTTTCAAACAATGCCTTGGGTAGTTGAGCACCAGTAAATCTCCCAGATGAAAGGACCAGAAAGCCGCATGGAGACACATGACGCGACTACTACTTAGAGGAACGCAACGGCTTCTCTCGAGATCCGGATGGAGCAACCGCCTTTTCTACAATACCACAAGTTTTGTATGGAGCAAGCCAGAAATGCCTCAAAGGGTCCACGCCCAGAAAGACGAAGTGAAGGTTCGCGTAGCTGTTGTTCCAGTATGGAGATAGTCGACAACAAATTCAACACCATTGAATCCTAGGGAGACACCTGCAGAGGTCACAAAAGAAAAGGTCTATCTCTATTCCACCATTGCTACCAATTGAAGGTCAGGAATATCCGCTATCACTTCATCAACAAAATGTGTATATCCAGAACATGGCATAATTCCGAGAATTCGTACATCTACAATAACAAGGGAGGCTTGACACATCTCCAAATCATCATAAAGGGTTCGCCTATTATGTCAGCCCGGACGAGAGCGAGCCCGGGACATCTTCAGATCTACTGGAGCCGACATCTCAAGGCAGCGGCCTCAAGAAGATAGCGATGTATGCATCATCATGTCGAGAAAGAATCCGTAGCTTGGGAGAATCACTCTGACAGACTTAAGAAGAATGCTTCAGCGAAATAGTGAACATCCAAAAGATTATGTCAAGAGGTCCCGAATTCAGGCACTGGAGGTTCACGATCCAAATGTGACTGAACAACAAGTGGTGTAATTGTGCTTCAATAGGATGGTACCTGTCAATCGTTCTTTGTCAAAGAACCTGCGGTTTCAGACATCCTATGAACTCCGTGAAGCTGCTAAACGCTCAGTTGCGACAGCACCTTCCCTGCTAGAAAGAACAAGCCTGCTAGTAATGAAGATCCTCACGCTGTTCGTGAATCATACATCACACCAACAGGCAATACAACCTTCAGCCTTCTGCAAGCAGTTTCACTGAAGCAGCAAGAGGAAAACCACCGAGATACAACATCCTACGCGTCCAAAATCGCCAAATCCAACTCCAGTACCAATGCACGACTGCCACAATGATGAAACAACGTCCAAGATATTCCATATCTGGCTCGACGATAGCAACATAAATGAGAGACGCTTTCAGAATTTCGTCTCCCATAGAAGAAGTAGTTGCGTTACCAAAGGAGATTGCACCTGGGACTCAAGAGATACATACAGATTCTCCATGTCAAGAGCTTCATCATATTTGCAGAACCTATTATTTAAGTCATTCGCATGAAGGAATTTCCCTACTCTTCAAAGACAGGATCCAAAGATGTTAATGGCAAAGGAGTATGACTGGGGACTGCTTAGCACTATCCATCTCAAAGA
Source organism: Papaver somniferum (assembly GCF_003573695.1). Taxonomy (NCBI): domain Eukaryota; kingdom Viridiplantae; phylum Streptophyta; class Magnoliopsida; order Ranunculales; family Papaveraceae; genus Papaver; species Papaver somniferum. The sequence goes on from NC_039360.1 coordinate 195,287,315, forward strand.
TGGTGAATTTAGAGAGATGTAAGCACGCTATCATTATGATTCCAAGATGTCCAAAGACGAGGATATACTCAAGAGGGCAGACGTATTGTCAAAGACCAGTGATATTCCTGGACGTCTATGAAACGCAACGCAGACGTAAAAACGGCTTCATGAACCCAGCGTGACAACATCTATCAAATGATCTAAACTTTGGTGGAGCCATGGATCATCCCAAATCCGAACATTCTTGTCTTCGAAAATCTGCCAAAAAACTTTGTTTTCAAGAACATTACGAAATTCTAACATACTACTCCAAGTTGTTGTGCATTTGAGAGGCTTTTCAACAGTCCAGAAAGAGCTGTGTTGAAGGTATTTAACACTTAATAATTGCACCCACATTGCATCCTCATTCTTTAGGAAGCTCCATACAAGTTTGCAAATGAGAGAAATGTTCATTAGCTCCATATTTTTAATACCAAGACCTCCAAATTCTTTACTTAATTCCATTTTGCTCAAGTTAATAAAATGCAGCTTTCTTTCATCATGCGAATGCCCCCACCAAAAGCAACGTCGAACTTTTTCCATTTCCCGTGTCACACCTTTCGGTAACAGGCAATAATGATGAATATTAATGTGTGTTTGAGAGTTTAAGATGGATTGGGAAAGAGGGTTTGTTGTGAATTGAATTTGCAGGAAGAAGAGAAGACGACAATTATAAAATGGATTTCAAGGCAGCAACAACAATTACACAACTCCTAACAACTTGAACCCTTTCGTTACAGTAAAAATCCAAAAAAAAAACAAGTAGATAGATAAACATTAATTATAGGAGGAATGTTTTTGGTATGAAAAACGAACTGAGTTACTGGTAATTAGTTAGTTCAACTTGGAAACAAGAACACGGAAGAAGCATTGTATTCATATAAGGTTGCCGAGTGGATTTCAGGTGCTGAGTTTACAAATCGTGATATTGGCCTAACATTTGTCTCGAAATTACACCAGTTGAAATGAAAAGGATGCGACCCATCTAAACGTAACTATACACGCTCTTACTTCCTGCAGTCTGATCCAGGCTTATTAGGATTAAAAAAAAAATGCATAGTGCATTTTAATAAGATCCCAGATGAAAATGTGCATTTTATCCCTGCACCACAACTGTTTGATAAAAATCGTTTGCACAACTGTTTGATAAAAATCCTCAACGAGAGGAGAAAAATTTCAAAACCACCTCCACCACCCATCTCATCTAACGGTTTAGATTAATTGTGTATAAATTAATTAAAATAAAATTTATTTAAATAACGGTCAATAACGGTCCTGTGACCCAAACTCTAATTAAAAAAATTTGGTGACCCAAACGCAACTCTGGTGTCTGGTCACTTTTTTGTGACCCAAAGTCAAAATATCCCTTATTTTCAGAAGTAGTATATTTTCGGTAGTTTGATATCACCGAAATACCTTTTTCGGGATATATAAAGGACGTTTCTGATTCGCAGTTTTTTCATTGTCTGAACTATGAATCAGGATCCGATGTCTTCTCTTACAAAGGTGTTTGATCTAAAAGAATTCTTTTTGAATAAATCCGCACCATCCCTTGATGCTAAGAAGCCGAAAACAAGATTAAAAAGAGAGATTGACTTAGCAAGAAGGACAGACAAAATATTCTGAAGAAAGATCAGTGTATTGAGATAGATATATTGACACAATTATGTGTTCAATCCAAAACAAAATTGCGTGCTCTTGCAGAGTCCTTCACCAAAACATTTCAATTGCAAGAAATTCTTGTTAAGCAATACAATTATCTTCTTGAAGAAATCCACAAAATTAAAATCGGAAATAAGAACTCACCTTCATCAAGTGTTGAAGATACGAAGGAATAAGTTGCATGTAAAGATGAATAAAAATAATTTCTCATGTCTTTATTAGAACATACTAATCAATTGTTAATTAATTTTAATGTTTGTGTGAAGTCTATTCAAATTATTAATAATATGAATGATTAAACTTTTATTTAAATCTTTTGTGTCATTCTTCTTGATAGTTACGATTGCATGGCTTGATATGAATGAATATCTTTTATGCTTTGCTTTCGGTTATGAGATGCTATTTCGTTTTTCACTACCCTAATTTCCAATATCGTAATATGGTGATCTCTTATGACTCGTGTGACTTTTTTATTTAGAAGGATTTGATTATATACTTTTTAATGGCTTTACCAAAGGATTATAAAAGAGATACTGATTAAAACTCATGTGTGAAAGTCACAATGAAGTTATGATCTATTTATGTTTGCCTAAGTTGTCTATTTAGCATAACACATGAGTTTCGGTTTTAGGCTTTTACTATTGGCACGTAATAGTTAAAATCGCTTCAACCTTTCTCCGGCAAAAGGTTGTTTGCTTGTTATTCTTTTGTTTTGCGGGGGAGTAACAACTAAAAGGGGGAGAGTTCTTATTGGACTGATGCTTAATGATATATCCTTGTGGGGGAGTGGTTGTGGAAATCGAGGGAAGAGTTATTCTATAATCTTTTCTGATATGAAAACTAAGTTGATTTTGATCTTATTTTGTCATATCGAAGCGTAAGGTAAAGATTTTTGTGTTATTAATCGTCTTCCTGTTAAGAAAAGCTTATTTAATTGCTTATTCTTTGTTTTTGCTTAACAAATACGATGCAATTGTTATATTTCCATTATTTTTTTGGATTATTATGTTTCAATTGTTTATGGTTAAGAAAAACTGAGTCAATTCTGATTTTTGGTTTTGCTTAACGAAAAAGGGATCATTTGTTTTAGTCCTTTTGATTCCTGATAAGAAAAACTAAGTTATTTTTGATCTTAGTTTAAGTTTATCGTGTGTAGGTTCGAATATTCAAGTCTAATCGATTCCTTGATGAGAAAACTAATTAACTAACCTAGTTTTTGTCTTGTCTAAAAAGAACTACAATTATTTTATGAACAATTGGATCCTGATAAGAGATATTGAGATATTTCCGATCTCAGTTGAGTCTTACTGAATAAAACGATTATATATATATAATCGGATCGGTTTTGTAACCAAGTTCTTTTTCTCCCGATAAAAATCAAGGCTGAATTGGGGGCCCTGGAAAAATAATTGGGGACCCCTAACTACAAGACAAAAAAGGTCATGAAATAGTAATTGGGAGTTATCCCTTATCCCCAACTTTTTTAAATGGCTAAACTACCCCAAATCATTAGTGGTGATTAAGTTAAATAATTGTTAATTAGTTTAATTAGATTAAAATCAGATTTATGGATAAAATTTTGATAAAAGAAAAATTGTGTTTTTGTGTTGTAGAGAGGAAGAAGTTGAGTTTTTGGGGGATTCCAGTAGAGGAATCATATTGCTCCAAATGAAGGAACAATCCTCAAAATGAAGAACCCGAAGGTCAAAACAATCAGGTAAACTTCCTATACTCTTCAAATTGTATGAATGACGCCCAAAGTGGTCGATTCATGTACACTATGCAACTACTCAGAGTGAGGGTCGTTAAGTCGAGAGGGTAATAAACGAACGACTCTAAGGAGTCGTCAATTACTTGACACAACCTTTGACGACTCAAACCTGCAACTTTTGCAGGTTATGAAAAATCGTCAACCAAGTGTGATATAATTGACGACTCCAGCTAGTTAGGTCATATAGAGTCGTTAACTTAATATGTTTAGAACGTAACGAATCTAAAACACTTTTTACTCTCTGAAGATGTTACTCTTAGGGTCGTTAATTAGGCATTCCTATATACTGACGACCCTAGCGATCCATTTCATAGATCAAGGGTCGGCAGGCAAAATTTATAAAACCAAACGACCCTTCAACATTGTTAACGACTTCAAAAATTTGACATGACGACCCTTCAACATGGTTAACGACTACAACCATTTGACATGACGACCATTCCTATTTTTTGAACAGGGAACAAATTTTGTATCATATAGAGTCGTTAGTTTCATAAAGGGGTCGTCAAACAAAGAATCGTTAATGCTTTAGAAATATATTGACGACCCGGTCACTATTTGGGACAGAGAGGTGGTTCTGCATAAGACAGAGTCGTTCGTATTCAAAAAGGGTCGTCGAGAATAATCGTTAACGATTTAGAAATCCCTAGACGACACTATTCTAAGGCAGAAAACCAAGTTTAGGGTCGTTATCTACTACACCCTAATGGTTAACGATTTTTCATCAATTCAACATGCATATCAAAAATCGTTAAGTAATAAAAAACCGTGGTTAACGACCTTGGAACTGTAACTGCAATTTTGCAGTTGAAAACCTAATTTTTCAATCAACAAATCAAATTGAAACGCAAACCCAACTTAGATTAAAGGGTTTTAGTTCACTTACGACGATGAATCGGTGAGAATTTTTTTTTCCAGAAGTCGTTAATGGAATGGGAGACAGTAGGAGAGAGGGAGCAGAGGAGAAGGAGAATGGGAGGAGAAGAAGTTATTAGAGAAGGGTAAAATAGTTATTTCACCATCATTTTGGAAGCCTCATATATCTTTTGGTGTGGGTATAAAATATGTCCTGCCCCTAATTAGGTTTCATGGCCCCAATTCACCGTTGATAAAAATGACTCCTTTTTCTACAAACCCTACACCTCTCCGTACCCTGAAATAAAATGGACCTCCGGAGTCCGGATACGACTTCTTTAATGATGGACCAGACACTAAAGTGGCCCATAATAGAGGTAATTCCGAGTTCTGAGTCGGGCGAGTCAAAATGAAAACCGAGTCAACCGACATAGGCACCCCATGTGAAGAGTCAAGCGTTGAGAATCGAGATTGCGTTTCTCATTGCTCGCGCAAGCACCAGGTCAAAAGCCCACCGCACACCGCTCATAAACCCTCATTTATCTCTCTCACTATAAATACCTTTCGTTTGGTTTTAGGTCAGGAAAAAGGGTTTGGTTGATTTTCAATCGAATCATCTCGCAAAGAAGACGGTGAAGAAGAAGAAATGGTAGCGCTCACATGTAATTCGTGTAATTCAGAATTTAATGATGAATCTCAACAAAAACTTCATTACAGATCCGAATGGCACCGTTACAATCTCAAACGAAAGGTTTTATTATTTTCTCGGTATTCTTTTTTTCTTTTTCTGCTTCCCCCTTTTTGTTTGACTCGAGTCCTTCTTTTGTTAGTGTTTTCGGTTATAGATCTTTCTGAAAAACTCGTAATAGATCATTATTATGTGTGTGGCTTGATTATAACATGAATTATTTGGGGTGAAGAATTAGGGTTTGAATATATGCCTAGGTTTTTGTTACATATGCATGTATCACTTGAAAATCGCTTTTGTATGGTATGATTCTGGAAATTTATTTCAGGATTTTATGTTTTTTTAATTTTGTGCATTATGTTAATTTGTTGATTCCTAGTTGTCCAACATCATTTGGTATATACACGTGACATTGAGTACATGGAATTGTTGATGTGGACGGTGTTACATATCAGTGTTTTCATCAATTAAGATGGTGATTTGGTATAGGTTAGCTTCTGAATCTGATCAACCTAGGTCCCAATTAGATAACCAAGGAATCTGATCAACCTAGGTCCCAATTAGATAACCAAGAATAGATAGATAATAGAAAACTAAACGATTGTACAGCCTTACCTTCCAAGGTCACCAGACCTTGTTAGCTTGTTCTCCATTCTGAATTCCCTTCTAGCAGAAATCTTTCCTAGTTTATATGCACCAACAAGTACACTTCTATAGACTACAAGATGCTTCCTCTGTAGGTAACTCTAAGTTTGAGACCTTGTATATTGGCTAAATTAAAGTAAGTATAGACCCAAGTTTTCCTACTAGGAATAGAATCATAAACAGAACCCAGTTTTTCCCATAAGAGTCTGCAACTTTTTTTTCTTTCTTTCTTTTTCTTAGTTACTTGACTTCTTACCTAGGCAGATCCAGGTCATTGATGGGACCATACCTAAAAACGGCCAGTTTCTGTCTAAGAACTTCTTGTTATTGAAGCATGTGCAGAGAAGGTATTCATATGCCTTGTTACCCTTGTTGCTAGCTAATCTTTTTCATTGTCTTTCATTGAATCATTAGCGAAAGTATGTTAACTCAAGCTGTCTTCCTTTGAAATACAAGTTCTAAGGTATGGCATCTCAGATACTTAGGAGACCATAAAACGAATGCCTGTGTTGATCAAACAATTTCTCTTTCTTTGAACATTTAAAATAACTTTCAGTGAGATCTTATTTGGATTGAATCGATCGCTATGTGCCTTGGTGCAAGTCAGTAGAAGTGTTTGTAATATATGTAAAAATTCTTATATGCTTGATATGTTAACCAGGTGGCTGGAGTTCCTGGAGTGACTGAAACTTTGTTTTTAGCTAGGCAGTCTGCTCTAGCTCAAGAACAAAAGAAGGACAATGTTACCCCAATGTTATATAGCTGTGAGCTCTGTTCGAAGCAATATAGAAGCTCCAAGGCTCATGAACAGCATCTTACGTCAAAGATGCACGCAGTGCGGGCTGCGAGCCCTGTTGATGGAGAACCGCCAAGAACTTTGGGTGCTACAGTCATTAGACCGCTGCCAAACCGGGTTGCAAACAAAGCTCCTGAAGAGGAGGTGGAAAGTGAAGAAAGTGAGGATGAGTGGGTGGAAGTTGACGAGGATGAAGAAATGATGGGCGAGGCCAACGGAGATGTTACAGCCCCCGATGAAAAGTCGGATGATGATGACATGGAAGTTGATCCCGCCTGTTGTTTCATTTGTGACAAGTTGCATGATTCCATAGAGAGCTGCATGGTTCACATGCACAAACAGCATGGATTCTTCATACCTGACATTGAGTTCCTAAAGGATCCCGAGGGTCTCCTTACTTATCTTGGAAAAAAGGTATTGGATAGCTTTATCCTTGTTTGAAAACTTCTTTAATATCTCAATGATGTTTGTATTATGAAACAAAATTTATATATTCTTTTATACTCCACTGCTACTAAATAATTGGTGGGCGTGAAATTTGGTATTAGTTGGATGTTTTGAGGTTGTTTTGTTATTGACATCTAATCTTACTTTCTTAACTTACTTCTTTTTAGGTAAACAGAGATTTCATGTGTTTATATTGCAACGATAGGTGCCAGCCATTTAATAGCTTGGAAGCAGTGAGGAAACATATGGTCTCAAAAAGTCATTGCAAAGTACGCTATGGGGATGGAGGTGAGGATGAGGAAGCTGAACTGGAAGATTTTTATGATTACAGCAGCAGGTTGGTGGCAGTTTTGATGTTAACCTTTTCGTGTATTGGTTTATCATATGATGCTCTGTGATTCTATCAATCTGATCATGTTGTCTACAAAGATGTTTATGTTTAGGAATATTTTGGTGACATCAGTCTTTAACTATTAGACAAGTCATGGCTCTGCCCATGACTTGTTCTGACCAGAACAGGCTAAGCCAAATGATCACTGTCTTGAGTAGTATACCCCTGGGACTCGAATAAAATTTGCAGCTGACGAATATAGTCTCTTGTTGTAACAGTAAACCGGAGTACTTTCCAAGGAAAATAACAAAAGTATTGCCTTCGAGTTTTTTTGTTCCATCTCATTTCCTTTTAACTCTATACTGGCTCACTTTGCTCCTACCCTTTCTTATAGAGGCTTACCTCTTTTTTTGTGCCTGCCCATGTGTCTTCGGCTGTTATCTTTTTAAAACTCTTTCAAAGTTCTATCATGTTTATTTTTACTATCGTTTGATCATTGATAAACATGTATATTCTGTATTTTTGTCTCAATTTTCAGTTACATTGATGAAGATGGGAAACAATTAGTTTCATCTGATGATATGAGCAACATCGTCGAACTTGGAAGTGGCGGGTCTGAGCTTGTGATAACAAGGAAAACAGACACGAAAACGTCTGTTAGAACTCTTGGATCTAGAGAATACCTGCGTTATTATCGTCAGAAACCACGCCCCTCTCCTACAAGGGATATAGCCCTTGCTATTTCACTTGCCTCGAGGTTCGTTTGGTTTTCCTCTGCCCCACTGAAATGTCGCTAGAATAATGGTGAAGTGGAACAAAGTCATCAAGTGTTGTGAGCTTACATTTGCTTTTGCAGGTACAAGAGCATGGGCTTGGTAACAAGACAATCAAAAGAACCTATTGTGAGGTTGAAAGTTCTGAGACAGATGAACAGGTCGGGAGTAGAACATATGCGTTCAAAGATGGGTATGAAAAGCAATGTCATCAGAAACCTTCCGAATAATGTCACACATTGATCTTGTGGTGAAGAAAGAACCTCATGTTATAACGTGTATTGCTATAGTATATGTAGTAGCAAAAAATGGTGCTTTATTTGCGTCCTTATTGACTGTATGAATGGAAGGGTGTGAGTCTGTGAGATATTATTACCTGGTACCATTATCTTAATCGTCAGAAGAATGGATGCTTTTCCTTTTTGTTTACGAGTTATGTTTTTTGTTTGGTATTTTTATTTTATTTCCGTTGGAAGGCTCGGAACCTCATCTAAGAAAGTAGGGTAGAGGGCAAGCCTGTTTCCGAACATGGCAAGTTCAGCAGACTCTAAATAGAAATTCATATGTAGGGAGATATATAAAAAACCATCTCATAATGTCTTCCATATCCCTACGTGAGGAAGGATATTCCTCACCTACTATTCAAAGTGGATCAGATCTGATCCACGTAGTAGGGAAGGAAAATGACGCGGATTTCGCTTTACGGATAAATACTCTTTTACTCGAAAACCAAGTATTCGTTTCTGGTTTTATAAATCTTATCTTATAACTTTTTTTCACTCTTCTTTCTTTTACTAAAACTTTTTTAACTTATTATATCTTTTTTTTTTTCTGCTAATGGTCTATTTTGCGTTTCCTCCCCTGCCAACATCGCTAATTAGCGTTTCCTCCCCAAAAAGATTGAAATTAGTGTTCCCTCCCATCGGTAGCTTTTCCGTCCATTGCGCGGTTAGTTGAGTCAGCATCTGTGCATGCGTGTCGTATATTGTACACGTGTTTTTTGATGGTCCCAAAATACCCTCGACTAACTCATTCTGTATCGTCTACTGCCCTCAAATTCTCATAATAGATCGAGATGAAAGAAATTTTGCAGAGAAGCTAGGGTTCCTGAAACTTATGAAATGAATTTAGGATTGAATCGATTGCTGCTGCTGTTAAAATCAAGATATGGAAGATGGGTTTCTGGAATAGGGATGATTGAGCAGTGAGAATTGATTTCAGCAATGGAATAATTAGGGTTCATGTGGTATTAAAATTGAGAATAACAAGGAAATAGAGTTGATGCTGGTGATATTAAAATTGATTGATTTCCTTTCATGGGTTCAGGTGAGGGAAGAAGATGGATTCAAAGATATGAAGAATTGGTCCCGTGGGAACTTTATTTCTCCAATTTTGGAGCCTGAGATTAAACAGCCATGGAAGCAACAGAAGAAGAAGATAGTATTAGGAGGGAAGAAAAACCAATTTATCCTCCAATTGGAACCAACATCATCCGCTGGTTCTTCTCTTTCTTTATTTCAGATGAAATGGAATGAATAAGAGAAATTTGTGCTGGATTTGGGTTTGGAAGAACAGTGGATGAGAACTAGGGTTTGAGCAGGATTTGGGGATTAATGTTGTAAACTGCGATTGGGTTTGATTGAGAATGTTAACGAAGCTGTGATGATATGGAGACATGGGTTATGTTTGACTTTGATTTCAGAGACAGAGAAGGTGTACTAGTGAACACGGAACTGAAATGGGTTGTTAATGGTGGCTATCTACTGATTTTGGAACGGAATTTGTTTTTTTTTTCTTTTATCTGAATCGATCATGAGTTTACAACAGATAAGTATGGCTTGATTGATGGAGTTGATAGCCTGGATGTCTAGTTTATAGATTAATTTTCAATGAAGAAAAGTGAACATCTGTGAAAAAAATAGTGATGGTCGTGGTTGTCTGCGGATTTGCAGATGTGAAGGGAGGAAGATGGTGTTGTTGATGTTAATCTCCACCATTCATTATTCCATTTTTATCCACATCCGTTTGATTAAATTAGTATGGAGGGTATTTGGGGTACTTCTGTTTACATGTGTACAATATATGACACGCGTGCACAATTGCTGACTCGTGCTGACTCAACTAACCGAGTAATGGATGGAAAAGCTAACGATGGGAGGAAACACTAATTTCAATCTTTTTGGGGAGGAAACACAAATTAGCGATGTTGGCAGGGGAGGAAACGCAAAATAGCCCTTTACTAATTGTATTTTTTTTTCATTATTTTAAAATATCTTTTTTTACCTATCTATACAAATATATTCCTTACGTAAAAAAAATTGGAAAAAGAAACGGATACTCAGTTTCCGTGGAAGAGGGCATCCCTTCCATATCCCTCGTATGCGGGAAGGGATATGGGTCACAAGGCAGCCTCATTGTGGTTTGCTTTTATCCCTTCCCTACATGATACGAAAACTCAGTTTCAAAGTTGATCGCATCTGATAAGCTTTGTAGCGTGGAGAAATCACAAGAAAACTCAATTTCAGTGTGCTTTTTTACTTTACGGAAACTTAATTTTTGTTTTTCAGTTGAAATGATGTTGATGGGTAAAAACGATTTGTTGGTTTTTGAGGAAATGTGGAGAGTAATGTGTTTGGAGGATCCTTTATTAAGCGAATTTCTTAAACCTTTAATAGATTCGTTACATGTGAGTGTTTTGAGTTCGAGAGATCAATCTGTATGACTCCGTCCTAAATCAAGACAATGACCATTCCAGAGCCCATTGTGTCTCATAGAGGGATGAGGATCGACCTGTAAGAGAGAAGCTGAGAATTGTATGAGATCAATGATGATTGAAGGATTGTGGATGTGTTGGAGATTTCTGCAATTTTGATGAACTGTTAGTGAATTATGACCAGATTGATTGAGTTTTGTTTAGTAGTATTCGACAGAGATCCGTTGAATTAAGTTAAGCTGTGAAATCATAGGTTGATGAACGTATTTATTATTATATTTCAGAAGTATAGTTAACACATTGATCCCCAATAAGTGTGATGGTTACAGAGGAGAAGTGGGAAATCGTGGTTGAACAAGTTCCACACTGCACAGAGACTTGGTTGTCCATCCGTTACTTTCTAACTCCTTCAACTGCTAGCACGACTTACTCACATTTCTTATCGCGGATGTACTGTCATATCGTACACACTGAAGTCCGCTAGACCAAAATCCTGGTAAATATCCCCCATATGACATGATTGATGTCTCATGTATGTGGAGTATGAAAGGCAGCCATATATTTAATTGGTCAATCGTTGACTTGGACTAGAATACGGGTTTTACCCTTGATGAGTCGAGCATCATTGACGAATGTGATATGCTCTGTGATTCATGGATTGAGCATAAGGTGTCTGGTGGGACAATAATAATGCATGGACTTCGAATATGATGAATTGTGACATATCATTGTGCCGGCTAAGGCATATATGATACTTGGATGTTTCAGATTGATGAACGTCGATCTGATGAGATTGCAGGACCATGACCTACTCTGATATGTCAGGTATTTGAAAGGGAATTAGATATTGCCGAGTTATTATAGAATACCCATTCTTGATCCTCCATGTCGTGAGTTGTCGAATGACAAATTAGGAATTAGAGTATTAGTAAGTATTGGGATCGATGGTCGTCCAAGTGGATAGTCATCCAATGTCAAGTTGCTTCTTGGACCGTCGAGAACCAAAAATGTTGGTATAAGGACCGAATATTAAATATTAATTAAAATATATCGATATTGATAGCTGGATCAATATGAAGATTACTGATATTCATCAGAATTATCATAAGTCTGAAACCCTAATTTTGGAGAAGATCTAGGAGATGGAAGACTGTCCAATATGGGTAGAAAGACCGACCAACCAATGAGTATGAGGACCGACCATTGGTGGTGGAGAGACCGCCTAGGCGGTATACGGAGGATTGTCGGTGGAAAGGGGATTGGAGGATTATCCAAAATATATATTAAGGAATGTGGGACAGTCGTCCATGATGGTCCGATAACATCTCTAACGTGAACTTCCTGAAGATGTCACTGGAAGTCTTCATAAACTTTTGCATTAAGTAATTGAACACGTTCAATGGTCGAAATTGACGAAACAATAAACTTCCGGGAACTTTTCAGCTGTCAGGTAGCTTCGTGTTTTGCCCACATCTCTTAGCTCGTTCATCCAATGTTTTGCATATTTCATCAATATTGAGCAATTTCAGTATTCACTTCTATATATAATTGAGAAACGATTGGACGGCTCCTAGACAGGTTTCCTGCTAGTTTAGAGCGATAACATTTTCAGGATGTCGTAATGTTTCCTGACTATATAGAATACATATGTATAGAATCTTAATGATTGGACGGCTCCTAGATGCATTGACCACTAGTATAGAGCAAGAACGTCTTCAGGATGTCACAACGTTCCCTGACTATACAGAATAAACATTCAAAACAAGTATGACGCCTCTACTATCTCATACCTCGACTCTCGAATAGATATAGTGCTCCTAGACAGATTGCCTGCTAGTATAGATCCATCAATTGATTAATTCTAGTCGCAACATTCATCAATTGAATTCCTAGAAAATAATCTATTTTTATCATAATATCTTATTACTTTAATTCACGGCTTTTCTTAGCTGAATTCCATGGATTAGTAATAGATATTTACTTTTCGGGAATCTGAGCCACCACCTACTAAGCCCAAAAAAATGGTGCAAGTGTACTTATCGATAATGCACGAACGAGCACCCAAAAATATGGACGAACGAGGAAATACGGAGAGCTAAGTAATAATAATAAAAAGATAGAGAAGAGGCATCACGGGACCAGGCCCACCGGTCGTCCGGCTATGCCACCGCTTTGGCCGGTCCCACGCCTCTCTAATTTTATTATATAAAAAAGAGAGCCATTCCAGGCATTATATTATAACAAGAAAATAAGGCCTTTTACACATCGGCAACAGGCAGCCTAGCAACAATCTGGGCTCTTATGCCTTTTTGAATCACAATACCAAGTCTATGAAAAAGAGAATTACCAAACTTGTAGTTAACATCTTGACTAACAAGGCAGTTCCGCAACCTTTTCAAGAAAGAAATCATTTCTTCACCTAGCTCACCTAGAGTAGTGAAGGCCAAAACACCAAAGCTGTATCCATGAGCTGTGCATATCTCCACGTATTTGTTGCGTTTACGAGTGACAGCTGCAGAAATAGTTCGCCCTGGAGTAAAGGTGTGAGTGCTAGCACTGGTGAAGGGTGACACACTAGTAACGTCCATGCAAACATCCATCCCGTCCATCCAGTTGTAAACAGGAAGATCTGCGGGTCAAAGGGCAGTTCTGTTATTAGACAACAAAGCCTAATGAGACTTCGTTTTTAGCCACCACTCTGGCTTTATAGAAAATGTCTGCAATAACATCTTTCACCATGTCATGCCTGAATTTTTGCCCAACCTCCCCGGCACAATCGATTTCATGGTCTGCAAAGACATCCATTGTTCTTTGGCAGCATGAACACACGCCGTCTTTACTGAAAAAAGGTATACCAAGTCGGTACATTAGTGTTGATGGTGGTTTTTATTTCAAGGCTATAATTGTAAAATCAGTATTTAATGCGTTGTCACCCTGCAAGGGGTAAAGCCATTTGAAGAGTGACGAGTGCAAAAAACTCTCCCCGCTCATTGAGAAATTCAATATATATATATGAAATTCACTCATAATGGTGCGCGTATCAGCAATCCCAATTTTTTTGTGAATTCTATTTTTGCCAGCATTACCAACTAATGCATGACTTGCCTAGTATTTGTATATGTTATGTTCCCAGCCGAACTCTCATTATTGACATGACATGACGATTAAGTGTTCACTCTCAGCAGAGTAGCATGAATCTCCCGAAGTGCCAGTATTGAGATCTACATGGAAGTACTCACACAGGTTGCATCACTCTTTGAACAAAGAGAATTTTGTATCGACGCGCTTTTAAGATAGCTCGATTGAGCACGCTTAAATTCCTTAAATAAAATCTAGACTGTTAATATCAGTCTCAAAAATAATCACAGCCGCACGATTTGGCCGCGCGATTCAGTAGGCCTAGCCTGCTCCTAACAGAATTAGGCAATCATCACGATGACCACCGGTGGGACCACTAACTCCCTAGCCAAACGTTTTTCATCCAATACATCCATAGCGCTTCGAACGATCAACCCTAACATGGATGATCGCGCTGTTTAAGAAGAGCTCAAATGAGCTGAGACCGACCAAAGCGGACTCAAATGCATCATATCCGTCCAACTTTGCCAACCTAGTTGGACGGATTAGATCTTCCCTCGAATGATCGAAAGGGTACTAGTGTGATCACCAGCGAACTAACTACATTCTTGGTCGATCGACCTGCCCACTGCAAACCAAAAACGCGTTGAATCACACGCCCAAAGAAGGGTGATCGCGCAACCTTTAAAACCATAAATTCAATAAGAGGTGTTATACAACTGCCGAAAATCAATCGTGTCCGTCCAACTTCACCAGCCTAGTTGGACGACTTAGATTGCATTTCAAACGATCAAGGAGATGCCAACGCGTTCACCATCGAACCAACTCCACACGTGGTCGATCGACTTGCTCATAGCAAGACCAAAGTGCATCAAATCGCCGGCCGAAAGTAGGGTGAACGCGCTGTTCGAAAACCCTAAAAAACGCTTTGTGGCAACACACTTCTGTCACAAATTGACCGTGACCACTCATCTTCACTAGCCAATTTGAGTGGCTTAGATCTGATTTTAGATGACCCAGGAGATGCCAACACACTCACTAGCGGCTTATCTTCACACATGCCCAATCGGCCCGTTCGAATCAACGCCCAATGCTTTGATTCGACTAGCCAAAATAGGGATGGATGCATGGCCCCTAAACCCTAAATTATATCAACGACAACAAACATCTGCCGCAAACCATCTCGTCCGTCCAACTTCGTCGGACGGCTTGGATCAAATATTAGGCGATCAATGAGATACCTCAATGATCACTGGCCACCTCTCTCTCACAGGGAGCGATCGACCAAATGTCGTCTCATCCATGCGGCCCTCAAACGGTCACCCAAAGGTGGTCGGACATGCTGCTATTTTAAGACGCTCAAATCCGCGACTTATTCAATCAAGCTCTAAAACAACGATGCTTCAAGAACATCGATTACTTTGAGCTGCTTGCTTAAAAGCGATGCTTCACATGCATTGAATACATACGATATCTTATGAATATCGTCCTCATTTAACCTAATAGCGCCATATGCTATTCTTTGCAGCAAGTCCCACGACTTGAACCACTTACTCGAGACATCAAACGTATCAGAAACTGGGGGATACTTACTGAGGTATTGGTCTGGAGGTTTACAGCATGCGGCATGCAACGCACCCATTACGAGAACGTGTCAGGAAATGACGAACGGTTAAAAACGATGAGAGTAGTGGGTGAAGGCGTGACCACATGATGATCACCACCTCTTACACAACCCCACTACTCCACTACTTGATCTTCCCCACTTCCTACGAGATCAAGGTTTCTCTCAAATGACTTGTATAAATAGGTTTTCAACCTATTTCGACAAAAAAGAGAACACAAGTTTTATCAACACAAGTATCCAGAAAACATCAAGAACTGATAGCTTACATTCTGCAAGCCAGTTCCACATTCTGATACAATTCATAAACATCCACACCTTCATAATTCAACATTCTGATCTCAAACACCTTCTTCGCTTCCCTCCCTAAGATAAACCCCTTCTCCTTCACTTTGTGACCGAATTGAATCTGGAACGGCCATTTCTTGGTTTAGGACAGAGTCTTACAGATTGATCTCTCGAATCTAAAAGTACTCCCATGCAGTGCATTGTTTAGGGTTTGAATTCGTTTCTCATCAACACACCCAAATATACCAAAAACAGCAGAATCAGTTTTTACCAAAAACCATTTCTTGGTTTAGGCCAGACTCGCTTCACCATGCATTAATTGAAGAGCAAATAAAAACTTGTCTGCCCAATGTGACCTTGGCTGTGAAATAATTCTATGCTGCTGATATATATGGAAATACTAGGCCAACATAATAAGTGTTGCTGATATATAGAAATACCAGGCCAGCATAATAAGTGCTGCTGATATATAGAAATACCAGGCCAACGTATTTGATCATTATGGTTGCTGATACATGGAAATACCAGGCCAACCCCATTTCATCATTGTGGTTGCTGATACATGGAAATACCAGGCCAACCACGTTTCATCATTGTGATTGCTGATATATGGAAATACCAGGATAACCACATTTCATCATTGTGGTTGTTGATATATGGAAATACCAGGCCAAACACATTTTGCAATTTTCGTCGAAAACACCATTAAGTCTCACATTTTGTTGTTTATTCGCTGGATGATCGAATTCACTTGTACTTTCTACAAAAGCACTAAAATAGTATTAGCAACTAAAATATTGTATCCTAGCTAATATAAATGTGGGTGTAAAATATAGCATTTACATGCTTATCAACACCCCCACACTTATATTTTTCTAGTCCTCGAGCAAAACATAGATATTATGCAATATATTATTTATTTATTTTTTTTAAAATAAATCCTAACAAAATCACCACTTCTCCACACTTAAACATTACATTGTCCTCAATGTAATTGAGTCATCCAACGTAGAAATTAAGGTGGGAAATTCTAAAATACATATGCAAAAACTAAAGAACTAAAAATAAAAGATAGAGTGCAGGGAACAAATCTGATGGGTTGACTCCCATGAAGCGAAATGTATTTGTTTCCCGACTTGCCAGTAGCACGTTCTCAAACAATGTGGGGTTGGTACCCCAAGGTAAGCTGCGAATTATATATATAAAACATGAAGAGTTGGGGATCAACCCAAATAATCTGATTAGTTGAAAACATGAACCTACAGTAAGAAAGATTAATACCCATAGAGATAAAACTGAATTCAATCTTATTTAAAGCATAATTCGAACCTTGAATATGAAGTAAATCAGGTTCGCAGATGATTACTAAAGATTGTCTAAAGAATTGAACAGTTATTGTACTCCCTAAATCTGGTTCTAAGTCAGCGGAAATAACTTCCACGACTGACATTTTTTCAAATTCACTCGCTGAACAAGGCCTCAATGGAGCAATACTATCACGACTCTTAGACCCATTATCATCTAAAACGGTTTCATTATGAATATCATCAAGACGAAAAAATTCTGAACTTAATGGCTTATGGGTCAAGGTAGGAGCATTCTCGACTGATTGAACTAGTCGAGATTCGGGCAGAACTAGAGGTTATAGTTTGGGCTTCCATTTATTAGTGTCTAGCAGTGGTGTGGAGTCTAATAAGGCATTGACTTCACAAATAACACTATCATCATCAAAATCATACCCAAAATGAGCTAAGCAAACCTCTAATGGATCTTCCAAGTGGCTCTTGTAAATTTTTTGCGAGTGCATACTTTATTTTCGCCCGCACTTCAAACTAAAGTACCTAAAAAAAATCAAACAAACTGCGTAAAAAGAACTAAAAGAAATCTAAAAGAAAAATAAAAATAAATTATGTACAAAAATTAAAAATAAGCTATATACGTTGATATCAACTAGTGAGTATTTTTCTACCACTCCCCGGCAGTGGCGCCAAAAACTTGGTAGGCTCGGAAACCTACAATAATATACTGCAAGTGCACAACGTCTAACTAGTAGACAATGACAAGTACAGGTCGTTCCCACGAGGAGTGTGAAATACTCTACCAACTAATACCAAAAATTAAGTAATCAACAAGATAATGTTTTAAGGATTTTTAGAAATTCGGAACAAAATGAAATGATAAATAATTTAAAGATAAACAAAATGAGTGTGGGTTATTAGGGTTTTCGGTTTCCACCAATTAATTATGCAAATTCTACTATTCATTAAAAATAAATTCCATGCATTTTCAAATATTGTTTCTCCGCTATAGTTTTCTTCGCTTCATGGATAGCGATTCTAAAGCATTACCTATCAATCCTAAAGCATATCACGCCAAGGGATTTAACCAAAGCACGCCATATCAATTGAAAATCATAAATAATCAATGAAATAAAATGAACAATAAAATACCAAGCTATATGAAGAAAAAATAAATATAGAGTTTACACAATTTATTGGTTTCTACCTGAACCCTAACATAACACTAGCTAGAAATGGATTTCTCAAAAGCCATAAACATATTAAAATTAAACTCTAGCTAATGAAAAATGAAGAATCGAAAACAAAACTTCAAAACTCTTCCTTTGTTGCGCCACTGTGGACGGGTGCCCCCCATTTTCATTTTGAAACAACACATAAATATAGCCCACAGATGAATTCACATCGTCGCCACATCACCTCCCAATAGAAGTCTGCCACATGTCATGAAATACAATCCGCCCAATAATATTCTGCCGCGTGTCATAATATGACGAAACATTGTAAAGTATCAGCGAATCTCCACTTTCCATAGTATATGAAACCACCAAGGAAAGGAATTAATTTCATTTAAAAATCATGATATTTTCTTGCATGTGCTGGGACCACCTTAACTGTATTTGCACAAATGACGTCATTTGGTCTCAAACATTTCTTCAGATTCTTTATATATATATAGCAAGAGAACTTATGTAAGGACAAGATATGTTAATCTTTCCCTTTTCTTCATTTGCACGTGGTCATGGAGGTGATATTCTTCCATTCTTATGCTAACAATAATAAAGTCACTCTTGACCAATCTTAGGTGGAATTAGTGTGCTGACGTTGACTCGCTTCACCATGCATTAATTGAAGAGCAAATTAAAACTTGTCTGCCCAATGTGACCTCGGCTGTGAAATAATTCTATGCTGCTGATATATATGGAGATATCAGGCCAACATAATAAGTGTCGCTGATATATAGAAATACCAGGCCAGCATAATAAGTGCTGCTGATATATAAAAATACCAGGCCAGCATAAGAAGTGCTGCTGATATATAGAAATACCAGGCCAACATATTTGATCATGGTGGTTACTGGTACATGGAAATACCAGGCCAACCCCATTTCATCATTGTGGTTGCTGATACATGGAAATACCAGGCAAACCACGTTTCATCATTGTTATTGCTGATATATGGAAATACCAGGCCAACCACATTTCATCATTGTGGTTGCTGATATATGGAAATACCAGGTCAACCACATTTTGCAATTTTCGTCGCAAACACCATTTAGTCTCACATTTTGTTGTTTATTCGCTGGATTATCGAATTCAATTGTACTTTCTACAAAAGCACTAAAATAGTATTAGCAACTAAAATATTGTATCCTAGCTAATATAAATATGGGTGTAAAATGTAGCATTTACATGCTTATCATTGGTCGCGCCTAAACAAAGCCAAAACCCTAACTTTTGGCCGCGCCTAAATTGGGACATATTAAAGCCATATTGATCATACTTTCATGCCACTGGCTACCAAACGAAAGGTTGCAATAATCAACGGCTACCTTCCTCTTAAGATGCAAAATCTCGACTGTTGAAGGTCACCACCGAGCCGGCAAGTCTCCCAAGCTCAACTTGCCAGACAACAACAACATGTTACATGTTTTCCACGAAAACACTCGAGACATCAACACATGTCACAAACTGGGGGATGCTCATTGGGTATTGGTTTGGCGGTTTACAGCGTGCGGCATACACTACGCTCGTTATTAGAAAGTGTCATAAGGATGAGGTGGTTAGTAAATACATGGAGTAATGGTGAAACGCTTTCTTTTATGGAACATCAATTCCAAGCGTTACCGGTTACCACCTCCTCCCATTTACTCACCCGTTTTCCATTTCTTAATGAGACCAGAATACGTTTCACTTCGACTTGTATAAATAGGCATTACCTATTTCCACCGAACAACAAGTTCTAGTCAGGAGCATACAACAATCAGAAAACGTTTGCTAGCTTTCCCATCTTTTATCTTCCCACTTTCTGATACAAGTCACAAAACAACTACTCTTCCAGAATCAACTATTCTGGTCTCAACACTCTCTTCGCTTCCCTCCCCAAAACCAACCCTTCTCCTCCACTTTGTAACCGAAGCAAGTATGGAACGACCATTTCTTGGTTTAGGCCGGACTTGTACAG
This sequence comes from Papaver somniferum, assembly GCF_003573695.1. Classification (NCBI taxonomy): domain Eukaryota; kingdom Viridiplantae; phylum Streptophyta; class Magnoliopsida; order Ranunculales; family Papaveraceae; genus Papaver; species Papaver somniferum. Next base: position 195,307,488 of record NC_039360.1, read on the forward strand.
ATTGATCTCTCGAATCTAAAGTACTCCCTTGCAGTACATTGTTTAGGGTTTAGATTTGTTTCTCACCCACATCACACGAAATTACCGAAACCAGCAGAAACTGTTTTCACCCTCAAACAGAAGCATTTCTTGAACTTAACCCAAAACTTATGCCACGTAATCCGCTAGAAGATGGAGCCGACGATTGATAGATAAAGTTGTTGTTCTAGATTTTGTGGATAAATCTCTATGTAAATCCTCACGAGACTATAACTCGTAGACTAGGGTCACCTAGTGGTTTAAAGGCTTGTTGCACATGCTAAGTGTAACCGTGATTACTACGAAAATTGAGCTAGCTTCTTATTAAATAGTTCTAACCTAGTAGTCTATACTGCGAAATTTTAATTTTAGTTATATTAAACTTTAACACATTTTCAAATAACATGCCAAGGTTGATTCCCGTCTAATCAAGATTACATAAAAATAAGATATTACATTCATATGTAATCACTCCTCGGGCTTGTAGTATCGAAGACTTGATCAACATTTGACGCATGAATAAATAAATATAAAATAATGCATTTATATTAAATTATTCCTCAGGATTGTAGTGCCGAAGAATTGATTAACATATGATGCATGAAAACATAAAGCATTCAAATATAATCATTCCTCAGGATTGTAGTGCCGAAGACTTGATTGACATCTGATGCATAGAAAGACTATGATAAGATATTACATTCAAATCTTCCCTATTCATCAGGATTGTATGTTTCAAAACTTTCTTTGAAGAGTTCGTCGCATTCGTCATGAGGAAATTGCTTGCCTGTCTCACGATGATAATCTAACCCAGTTGCGATTCTATAAAATTTTAAAGAAACATAAGTTAGATATGTATAGTTCAAATATAGGAAAAAATAACATTACTTATCAAATTATTACCCGCTCTTCATACGCGATTCCAGGATTGCGTATGTTAACTTCAGCTTGAAATGTGCAAAAGTCACGACCTCCCAGTTAATGGTAGTGAACCTAGTTTGAAGAGATTTTTTAGTTCTTCCATTTTGATTTTCGTATATCGTATCGAATGTTTCAAGAATAATAATCCATAAATGGTCGCGGGTTTGATCCGAAGCAACAGGATGAGTTGTAACATGAATCCATGGTTGAACATGAGCAACATCTTTTTCTTTGCTGAATCACGACATATTTTTTTGAACGAATGAATGTGATTCTGGTTTGGACAATTTGGTTTGGAAAATGATTCCCAATATATAAAGAAATTGAAAAGAGCATCTTATGTTCGAAAAACTAATCGTTATACAGTGAAAATAGTCGTTTTATATAAAACAAAAAAACTAACCGTTATACAGTGTGAAAATACGAGGTTACCCAAACATACCTCAGTCTAAAAAAAATCCACTTATAAGTCCTTTCTCCGAAAGTGATTGTCTATAGACCGAGTCGAGACAATACAACTAATCGGTTCACACTTCGTGTGATCGTCTATGGATACGAGATCGAGACAATACGACAATAAGATAACTTGTGTGATTGACTATGGATACAATATTGAGACAATACAACAACGAAGTATGTTTACTTGATAAATGGTTCGGACTTAACCAAACAAAATAGGATTACTATCAAGTAAATAGGAATTAAGGTTTGTGTATTTTACATCTAATTATAATAAAACAATTATAATTGCGGAAATAGAAAAGTAAAAGACACAACAAGATTTTGTTAACGAGGAAACCGCAAATGCAGAAAAACCCCGGGACCTTGTCTATAATTGAATACTCTCAGGATTAAGCCGCTATACAAAATCAAACCAACTTCGTATAGTTGATACCAAACAACTAAACCTATAGTTCACCTAGTTGCGTATGTATCCCTGCGCCTCCAACTTGTCAATAAGTCACGCACTTGGAACAATTCCTTTGGTTCGTATTCCAAACAGTAAAGAAACAACAAATCTTTTCGGTGATAACTCTTTTCAATCAAGTGATATGAGTTCGACAAAAGGCTCTTCATTTTATCCCAATAAACTCATTTGTCAGGTCCTTAGATCTATCCAATAACAACTACCAAGGTAATTGTCAAGATTTTGCAATCAATACTTTGAATCACAACGAATTGTATTGATGCCGATCTACTCAACTAATCAATCCAATCTATCACAAGGATAAACTGATTATAGTTGGATCCTCTTTACCTGAAACAAGTATTGTGCACGCCAAAGATTATGAACCCAAATCATAAATCTTCTTCGTCTTCAAATCTTCTTAGATCTTCAATAAACACTTGCACATAATCAACTTGAATCTCTTGTGATCAATCACGCACAGAACGGAGTACGTTAACAATGGATTATCACAAGACGTCTTTAGATCTACAAACAGTCTAAAGATCCCCGTCGAAATTTCGATCTAGTTTGAGTGAATCTTATATCAGAAGAGAAGATTCTCAAGCATAAACAAACTAGGTGCAATCAAAGTTCAACAACCGTTAGTCAATCAAATCAATCGAAAACTAATAATAAACCGCAGTTATCAAGTTTCCCACCAACGGTACTAATAGAGATTTTCAATCCCAAAGAAGTCTTTAAACCGAGAGGCCGTAAGAGATTTCACCTAATTAGGTTACTTTCCTCTCCGAATAGGCGGCTCCACCAGTAACAACACAACTAGGTAGTTTTGCTGGCTCTGAGGATTAGTTTTCTTGAAATGCAAACTTTGATATTTATAGACCAAGAAAGTTTGGACACCAAGGAATTTCCAAAACCGAAAATATTCTCAAGATATGCAATATATTCCAAGTTCGGTTTCCATAATTCCTGGAAATGCTTTGTCCAAATGTCGACCGAAATCTCACTAGAAAATCTCCAATTAGTAAATGCACATTACTAATTTTTATTTTTCAAATAAAAAATTAAAAACCTTAATTAAAATATTCTCAATTTATTTTTCGATCCGGGATTTTCCTTTAGCTATTAAGGAATAACTTTGAACAATTAAAGATAAGCGTTATTGCACATGTTCAAAATATGTCGACATCTTTACTTTGTAAGTCCTATTTCATACTTATAATCTTGGAATCAATTTTCCACACTTCCAAACAAGTTTAGAATTGGTACATATGACTTCCAAGAACTATGTGATTGATTATCCTATCAAATCAGCAAACATGGATTTAACGGTTCTACCAAAATAAGTTTCGGTTCTACCTCCATGTGGGTATTAGAATTAGTCACGTTAGTTACCAAAACTTGGTCGACTAGGTACTAGAATCGGTTCCCACATATATATGGTATCTAACTTGTATTTGTTGCACATGTCCATAGGATCGGTTCCCAATGTCTAAAAACGTATTGCACATGTTCATAGGATCGGTTCTCAATATCTATAAACTTGTTGCACCTCTTACAAGGAACGATTCCCTTTTGTGATTGGTTGCACCTATTACTATGATTGGTTCCCCTTTGCCTAGAGTTAGTCATACCAATTACAACAAATCGATCATACCATCTCAGGTGATTACTTAAGATCGGTTTCACTAATAAAAGTCATACCAATACAAAAGTCAGTCCTTGTGAATAGTTTTACCAAGAACATAAGCAAGTCATGAACGGTTATACTAATCACACATATTGGTAGTTCAAAAGATATGCAATGAATCACAATACCAATAAGCCTAGCGATTTCCCTTTCGATTCAAAAAACAAGTTCATGAATTTACTTCCTTTAAACGAATGTAAAACATTGTTTCCTAGGATGAAATCTTCACCTCATACCCATACATAATCACAATAGCATTCAAATGATTATGTCGATGTCTTATATACGAAGTTCAAAAGATAAGCGTTATACTTCGTATTGTGTTCCTTAATACTACGTCTAACTAGAGTATAATCATTCATAGCTTCGCAGTTTTGTTTTCAATATGCACGAATTGAAAGATATGTTAAGGAATGAAACAGTTCAAATCAAATATTACTAACCTCAAGTGGAAGGATGATGTCGTCGTTGTAGCTCCTTACTTCTTCACATTCTTCAAGTCTTCATGTAATACTTGTAATGTCTCATATCCTAATACTTTCAAGCTAACCTATACGAAGTTGACTCTAGTATATAATCAAGCGACTCTTTAAATGAGTTTTGATTCGCTAAAATATGACAACCAAACTTGACATACCAACACTTGGTGGGTTCAACCGACTTATGCTCTAACACAGTGAAAATAGTCGTTATTTGTAAAACAAAAAAAGTAGTTGTTATGAATAAAACAAGTCGTTACGAAATTCAAAAACAATTCGTTCAATCATTTCGATTATAGGGATCCGTCCACTGTTCGAACGATGGATCATATCCCGACTTATCATAACCAATATCTTCATACATATTAGGATGGAAGCCAATGTCATCTTGACTGTTTGGTACAAAAGAATTTGACGAGAGACCTAAATCGCGAGAATGACCTGGGGTAGATGACTCACGTGTATATACCGGTTGATACTCTTTGAAATAGCTATATGAAAAATCAGCACCGTGAAGGAGTTTGAATTGCAGATCCTTTGTATAGTTGTAATAGAATCGTTTCTTATCCTTACTTTCCCATCTCTATTTATCGAGAGCTTGGAACCACATCTCCTGTAAACACCAAAATAAGATTATTTTTTTTTAGTTTTGACAACACCAAACTAAATCACAAATATAAATAAAAAGTATTAATAACACAAGCAGTACTCGCAATCGTACCCTAATTTACATTACAATTGTGTTTTTCCACTTGATCCAAATACTCGCTTCCAATAGGTCTCATTTTCACCTTACCATCGGCGCCGCATATTCGAGCAGAAGTAATTATTGGTGAATCTGGGAAGCGATAACGTTTGACTAACACCAACTCTTGTTTATGTGTGGATTGCCTATGCGGTGCTGGCCGACTCACATAAGCATCAGGATCTTACAAAATATAGACATATCTATTTCCTTCATGTTTAATTATACTTGAGTACTTCCCAACTGACCAAAGACTCCACCATCCCTTATACTCAAAATATTGTACTTCCAAGAAATGCAAGGAATTACGATGTGTGTCATTGTACAAGTAGTTGGTTGGTGATGTCTACCGTTGAATCAGGTGAATTGACCGGTATTACTATAATTCCAGCAACTTGTTTGAGATACCGTTCCTCCAGGTACAAGCCGTTGTTGCCAAACGGATCATAAAAGACCTTACGTGTTTCTGAAATTTGTTTTGCAAGTATCACCTCAGATTTATTTTTCCATTAACTGCCCTCCCACGGACTCCATACTACTTGATTAGACGAGAAGTTGTATATTCGGCTACGTACATTTACTAGAGAATGGGACGGTATCATGTTGTTTACCTTTTCCTTCCTCACTTTAGCTTTCATCATATAACTTACTCGCCGTCAACGGATCTGGATCTAGAAGAGGCTCATCTTTTAAATTGGGAAAAGACATCGAAATATTCCCAAAACCAAGGATGCAAAATTATTAGAGATTACTCCCTCTGTCTCTTTTTATATGTCCTAATTTCTACTTTGGTCTGTCTTTTTTTTATCTGTCCGTTCTATTTATAGACATATTTTTCGCTTAAACTATCAAATATACCCTTTATTTTGTTATAGCCATAAAGTCATTTTTAATATAAACTTAATTCAAAATCTTAAATCTTATCACCATATATATATCTATTCAATATCTTTGTATTAATCGTCATTCTTTTTTTAAATAAAAACATTTAAGAGATTCCATCTTGTGGCAGTGCAATCGTGTTAAGCATGCTCGAGACTATTTATTGGATGTACCCATTAGTGGGCTCAATTAGTGCCTTGGTCCTAGACAGTTCAGAGTTGTGCTTTGTTATCGTGTTGGCATCCCACTTTTTGTTGTGAATAGTTTGTGCCCAAGTTGTAACAAATCCATGGACATGTTTGGTGTTCACGCGCTTCATTGTGCTAAGGAGATAGGCCCTAAGTTTCGACATGATCTTGTTCGTGATGTAGTCTTTGACATTTGTTACAAAGGTGGTGTGCCTGAGCATAAGGAAGTCCCCCTCGGTTTTCTGACGGATGATGACAAAGATTTGAAACCTGCTGATATTCTTGTGCTCAATTGGGAAAATGGACAAGATGTTTGTATGGATATCACAGGTGTCTCGCCCTTCACTGGAGAATGAGTTCGTTCATTTGTCCCGAAGAAAGCTATATCTAGTGCGGTTTCACGTAAACACACTAAATACTTGGACAAATGTATTTTCTCATGGCTATGGTTTTGGGGTCTTAGCTTTCTCTACTTTAGGGGAACTTGGTGAGGATACTTTGTGTTTTTTCAAACGTCTAAAGAATTATTTAATTAGTAATGACGCTAGTAGTGATTTTGGTAGCTTTATTTTTCATAGACTAGGAATTGCTATTCAAAAGGGTGTTGGTGCCCAGCTTGTTGCTAGGTTGCCAACCAAAAGCTTTGTATGATCGTTTTCCTGAAAAAGGAGCGAAATATATTTATGAATATACATAAAATTTCTAATAAACCTTCTACTTATTCTTACATAATTTTAGTTTTGATAATAATATAACATCAAATAGGGCTAGTCAAGGGTTAGTCATGACATTTTATAAAATTTTCTTAATATTTTGACAAAGTCAATTAGGACTGTTAATAAAGACGTAGGGAGTATTAACGATTATCGGTATCATACGTTCAACAATATTAAACAAAGTAAAGAAAGTAAATTTACAAGTGGGTATGATTATTTTACCATTAATAGATACGAAAAGTATTGCGGCCCAGCCGTGTCGCTCGTTACTCCCTTACTCAAACCCCGTAACATACGATCATAAACGGCGGAACCCCAATCATAATGACGGAGTACACTCAATTCCCTCAATATCGATATTCATCTTTTCTCAACAATATCGTTCTTATTTGGGAAAAGTACATTCCCAAGAACCCACATCAAAAACCATCTTGCCATTTGTTCCCGAAACTCAATATTGTTTTCTTGGTTGGGTCTATGGTCAAGAAAATTTTTGATCACGCTAATCGTGATCCTCTGGCATCGTTTAACAAGTTCTTTTCTCAACTCAACTTTGTCTTCGTGTGTAACTTACCTTACTCCTTCTACTCTTGATCCTCCTCCTTCCTTCCTTTTTCTACGTATCACAACCGCGTCAATATATGGGAGCAAATAACCTATGGTTGCGGGTCCAAGTTCTTGCAATTCTGTATCACTCAATGTTTGTGGCAAATATATGGGGTCTCCTTGGCCAATGGGAACTTCTATTAGTTGTGTGAATTCTAATGGGGTAAATCCTATTTCAAAACTAGGGAAGTGAAGTGTATTGATGGAATACCACCACCTCTCGAATGTACCACTAGTTGGACACAAGTCTTGTAATTTTGGGTAATGAATTCTAAAGATCGGTCCAAACCCACAATTGTACACAATTTCTCTAACATGTGAAATTTTGCAAATTACGCCATACAACTCATAAACATTGCTTATACTACCTCGATGTCTCCTTGGTTTACTACTACCATCTCCCTTGGGGAATTTTACCTTATGCTCGGGAATACCTTTCGAAGAAACCAAATTTGTTTGTCTCGTAACATGTTGATAATTTTCGGAATACATCTAATCCTATAACACACATATACATACAATTACATTCCAAAAATTGGTTTAATCAAAAATGGAAGAAAAAAAAACTTATTAGTTCAATCAGCAATCAATTTAAATCACAAAAGTGATCACAAAAATAAGTTTCAAGGTTTCTTAGTTTCATCTATGCCGTATAACATATTGTTTCAATCAACAATCAATTTAAATCACAAAATCCATCACAAAACAATGTTTCAAGGTTTCTTAAATACATCCATGTCATACAACATACCCAATCAACCTAAAGTATTTACAATTTTATGAAAATAATAAAAAAATTTAACTTGAAACCCTAAAATTAGAATGTATTACCTTTGATGATTTATGAATGAAGTTCGAAATTGAAGAATGCAATGAAATCACCTTTGAGTATTGATCAAATCTTTTAATTTCAACCACACACGAAATCATCATGAAAATCGAATGGGAAAAAAGAGAGTTTGAGAGGGTTTAGAAATAAATAAATAGAGTGAAGAAGAAGTGGCAAATCCGTGCATATCCGGGATGTTTATACTCCAGAAACGGATACTCAGTACCCGTTTTGTCAAGTCAATGCATTGACTTAAACGGAAACTCAATACCCGTTTACATGAAAAATAAATTTTCGTGTAATAGTGTAACTAAGGGATAAAAGCTCACCATAGTGAGGTTGTCTTGAGAGTCATTTGCCTTTAACGGCACAACATAGTGCTTGGCCTAATGAATTGGATTAGGCGCGGATGAAATGAAAACTGGTCCGTACCGGCCCAGGCTTGCCCTGCGAAAAAGTCTAGAAGGAAGAATAGGCGACTTTAGGCGATGGATGTGTGAAATAGTCAAATGGGCTTTTAAAGTAAGCCTTTTATTAAAACTAGTTTAGGTCCAGTAACTGTGCTCCCTAAACCGAAGACGTGTCTATGAATAGCGCAGAAATTTGCAACTCCAAAGTCCAAACCCTAGAGGAAAAGAATACGAGCCCGAAAGAAAGATGAGGGCTTTAGATGAAGCAGAAACGACAGCAGTATTTGAGAAACTATTCAAATTCACAGGAAACAATCTGAAGAACATCATTGAGAAACCATCACATGAAGGTCCTGATAAAGAGCCAGGTAGATACTGTTTCCGCCTTCAGAAGAACAGAGTATTCTATGTTAGTGAATCATTAGTAAAAAGAGCTACAAATATAAGTAGAGAGAAACTGATATCGTTAGGTATTTGTATTGGTAAGTTTACTAAAGGTGGTAGTTTTCATTTAACTATACAATCATTGAATTTATTAGCTGATAATGCTAAACATAAGGTATGGTTGAAACCAACTTCAGAGATGAGTTTTTTATATGGGAATCATGTTTTGAAAGGTGGGTTGGGAAGGATTACTGAGAATACTGTTGCTGGTGATGGTGTTGTTGTTTTTTCAATGACTGATGTTCCTTTAGGGTTTGGGATATCAGCTAAAAGTACTCAAGATTGTAGGAAGTTAGATCCTAATGGTATTGTTGTTCTACATCAGAGTGATATTGGTGAGTATTTGAGAATGGAAGATGATCTTTGAGTTAATTTTCAATGTTTTTTTTTTGTTCTGGGAATTTTGTGGGTTTAGAGAAATGTAATCTGGGTTATTAGTGGATTTTTCACATGTTTTAAGGTTTCAATTTATGTATTACTCAATGTCCAATTTTATGTTTAAAATGAAGTTAATTTTGATTTAGTTTCAATTTTATGATATTTGAGTATTTTTGTTACTATTTGTTGATATATCTTGAAGAATTGTGTGATGCTGAAAAAGTAGAATAGGATGTTATTAAGAATAATGATCATGGTAAATGTGTTACTGTTGTGAGGATGTTATTACATTGGATGCTAGAGTGGTTGATAAAGTTGTGTTTACTAGAAAGAGAAAGCCAGAAGAAAGTTCATTAGAAATGCTGAGTATTGCCAAGTGTCCCAGTGGGTTCTTCGACGGAGAATTTCTGAGGACAGTCGGTGGAGACATTCGCTTCCACAGGTAATTTTTGTAGGTTTTTGTATGTGCAAGTTTTAGCTGGTTTACATGTATATATATAAATTGTGCATGTTTGAAATGTTTATTTACTTTTCGTTTGCTGATACGTTACCAAAGTAGTTTAGTTTGTAATTGTATGAGCGTAAAAAATGTGGAGGCATATATTCTATTCTTTCAAGGAATTATAAAAAGTCCAATGTAGAATGCTGATGCTTTATATCTTTTGAAGGACGTAGTTATATATAAAAAGGTATACACAGTCACAATCCAAAGAGACAGAATAAATCCCAGGCTTCCAACTAAAGCACAATTAAAATCAATGAAACACAAGATATGCATGGGTTATGTTAGTTCATGTAAGGCTCAGTTTGAGATGAATCACAACAAAAAAATTCATTGTAGAAGTGTATGGCCCTGTTGCAGTATCAAATGGAAGACATATTTTGTTTCTTCTGTTTTCTGATTAATTCTTCAATTCTTGATGTTTCTTCCCTTGTTTGGTTTGGGTTCTTGTTTGGTTTGTTAATGTTGTCGTTCATAGATCATTGATAGGGAATACGCCTAGGTGTAATGTGCCTATTTTGGTGTAAATTTTGCTACTGCTAAGAATGATCGTCGAGTTGGGATATGTTAGTTGGTCCTAGTGATTAAAAATTGTGCTACTGCATTACAAAAACTATATGTTTAGTTAGACAATCTACTCTAGTTTAAGAACAAAAGGACAATGATACCCCAATGCTGTACCCTCTGTCAGAAGCAAAATAGAAGCCTCCATCTTAATTCAAAGCTGCACATAATGCGGGCAGCTAACCCCCAGTCTGTCCCTGTAAGTAAAATAACAGTCATCAGAACACTTTGGAATCGTGTTGCGAGCAAGCCTCCTGAAAAGGATGTGGAACTGGAAAGGGAAGAAAGTGAGGAGGATAAATGCGTGGAGGTTGGGAAGGATGGAGATGTGATTAGTGAGACCAATTGTTATTTCACGAAACTGGATGTGGATGAATTGGCCTAGGATGAAGAGATGAAGAGATGGATGATGATGACAAGGAAGTTAATCCTGCTTGTTGTTTCATTGTGATATGATGCATTACCCGTAGAGAGATGCATGGTTCACATGCACAAGCACCGCAGATTCTTCATACCTGACATTGAGATCTTGAAGGATCCCGAGGGCCTCCATACTTATAAGTATTGGATGTTAAAGTTATAGACTTAGTCCTGTTTGAAAACTTGTTCAATCTCTAGAAATGTTTATTTAAGATTGAGTATATAGCCTTTGCCTCTACTTTCAGCCTCTAGAGCTCGTATTAGTTGGTCAATGGATACCAAATTCTGTGTTAGTTTGTTGTTATGAATTTGTTTTGTTGTTGACACCTAATCTGACCTTCTCAACCTACTTCTTTTCAGGTAAGTAGATATTTCATGTGTTTATATTGCAATTTCAGGTGCCAGTCTTTTTATAGCTTGGAAGCAGTGAGGAAAGCGTGTGGTTGCAAAAAGTCACTGCAAAGTATATCGGGATTGAGGTGAGGACGAAGAAGCTGGGCTGGGAGATTTCAATGATCACAGCAGCAGGTTGGTTCCTTCATTTTGCATTTGCATTTCTTTGTTATTGTATCATATGCATGCTCTGTGGTTCAAGTATTGTCTACAGAGAGGTTTATATGAGGAAATTTTTGGTGAAAACTGACATGTGTTGAACAATGAGAGAACTATACATGTTTCTCCATGATGTTTTCTGGCCTGAACAATCTAAATTAAAATAAATTAAAAGATAGTTTCTCTTGGTTATGTACCCCTGAAAATCGATTCATAGTTGCATCTGATGAATGGAGTTTCTTGCAGCAACAGTGAAACCGTCTTTTAAAGGAAAAATACAAAAAGGTTCCTATGCTCTTTGTTCTTTCTCATCATGTCTTCATATCTTATAGATGTATAGTGGCTAGCCATTCTTCTAACTGTTTCTTATAAAGATGTTCCCCTCTTTTTCTCTCTCTTGTTTTATGTGTGTCTGTGAGCACGTGTGTGTCTCATTAAAGCTTTTCAAATTTTTATCAAGTTTGAGTACTCTTTGCAATAGCTACTCTGTAGTCTCACTATTTTACTTGAATGTTGATAATGTTTATGATGTTTTTGATTCTTTTTACAGTTACTTTGATGAAGATGAGAACCAATTGGTCAAATCTGATTATATGAGACACATTGTTGAACACTTGAACATGAAGTGGTGGGTTTGAGCTTGTGGCAGAATGTGTAGCGTAGGAGCAGCTGATGAGCTGCCAGCCTCATATTGTGATATACAGTGGCGGAGTTGCATCTGTGCATGCCACGGTGACGGCTTATATTTCACCACTTTCATTACTAGTACAGTATTTCTTGCGAGTCTGTGCATGTCAAACACGAAAAACAAATACACGATTCATACTCGGGATTGGTTTTTTTTTTGTCAAGGTTAGAGGAAGAGTGTGCCAAATGCTAATATAATGAAACCTATTTCGAGGCATACTGAGTTTTTTTTTGAGGCATCCTAAATAATGCTAAAATGGGGTCACTAAATAAAAATCAACATCACCCCTTATCCATCCTTTTTGATAATGGCATAACTACCCCTACTAATTAGTATTAATGATTATGATTAGATTTGATTAGCTAGGAATTTTAAGGATTGATTAAAAATTAAATTGTAAGTGGTGGATTAGTAGACAATCAAATTTATGTGAGAGAGTTGGGATTTTTGAGAGGAAGAAGAAGAAGAAGTGAAAAAAAATTTGGATTTTGAATTTTGAGATTTTAGTGATTAGAAGTGACCAAAATGTGTGATTCAAATCAGAGGTAGATTATATACGAGGTTTAGTTTCTTTTTATAAGTTGAATCTGTCAAAAAATTGAATTTTAAAAACCCAGATCTACTGACTAGATGAACGGTGCGGCTGATAACTTTCCAGCCGAACCTCCATTTTTTTGAAAATATACCTAGGTTCGGCTGACAAGTTTATCAACTGAACTTCACTCTGTAATTGACGAATTTAGGTTCGGCTAATTCGAACAAAATCTAGCAAAGTCGCATTAGCCGAACATAGTGTTTCTCTAAATCATACACTAGGTTCGGCTCAAAATTGATACTCCAAGATCAGCCGAACTGATCTTCTGAAAACCCGAATTTCATATTTGAAATCATATTCTATCGATCAAGCAAAATAAAATCAATTAAAAACAAGATGGGTTTGTTACATATACATTCTAAAATACATCTAAGAGCAATTGAGATTTGGATTTCGCACTCCAACATCGCTCACTTCGGTTCGTGTTTGCTTTGCTTGATCAATTTCTTGATTGAATTGGAGTCCAAGATGTTTAAGTTTAAAGTTTATTTTGATTTTTGATTTTAGGTTTTTGAGGATAAGGGCACTCTAGTAATTTAATTTTTTTAAGGATATATGGGTAATTGCACTACCTTTAGACACCCCTTATAAACCCACCCTAGATGGTATAATAAATGAGTATGCCTCAAAACATGTTTCAATATATTCTTTTTTTTTGTTTTTTGTTTCGATAACCGGCCTCTTAACAAACAACAAAGACGGCCCAAAATTGACAAGTTTTGGTGTCGTTACACTTACAATGACAAGTCTTGGTGTCGTTACATCCATGACATCATTGCTAAAAATAAGAAACAATAAAACTCGGCAAATTATCAATCCAAATGCCTTGATGAACTTCGGTAGCGCCAAAAACTTGGCAAATTATCAACCCAAATGCCCTTCATGAACTTCAGTAGCACCATTCTTAGCCAATCTATCAGTGACGACAAATTTTTTTTCTTCTTGAAAGTAGAGTAGATTACCAAAAATAGAAAGAGTTAATCATTTGATTCGGTCTCATTCGTTGTTAATTGCCCTGTCGATGACTGATCTAGCGGATTAACATCTTCTGTACATGATTTTTATGATCATTACACAAATTTTGATCTTCGACAGAGTCATAAGCTTTTGACGGAATTAAAAACATAGGTATACAGTTTGTCCAACTGCTTGCAGTATTTTCCTTCCTTTGCTAACAAGTCTGCAACCCTGTTTGCCCTTCTGTCTACATACTTCAAACCTCAAAAAAAAAAACAAACTAAATTTACTGCTATAGACTTTACTTCTTTAAAATTGCCACACTCTGCCACTGGAATGATGCGTCTTTGCCTTGTAAATAGTTGATTGATGCTTGATTATCTCCTTATATGACCAGATTTTGTAATTGTTCCTGTTGGCCCATTTTGTTGCCTGCGGTAGAACTAAAGCTTATGCTTCTTCAGCTCTAGAGGTCCAGAAAACTCTCATTTCTGCACCTTTGCCTGTACCCAAGGTAGTCAACATCGGTTGTACAGGCCGATATCAAAGGTTTTTATAAAATATCGAAAAAATCTTTACAATATTGAAAATATCGGCAATACGAAGGAGAAATGATAAAAACGCGTGTATCGTCCTGTACGGACCGATATATCGATTTCACTTGTACACCGATAATATAGGTTTCACTTGTACACTTATATATCACTAATGTATTTTGTCTTTTGATTATAATTTCCTGAACTTTTAATTCAATAAAGTAACTCCTCTAATTTTGGCAACTTCATATATGATTATGGTGGATGTAATTACTACAAATGTGATGTTTGGTTTTGTTGTTGATAGTATAAGGCTCTAATCAACCACCTCTTATTTTGTAAGGTTGAAGTATGTTTACTATAATTATTACATTTTATTATGGTTATATATCAATATATTTTTTTGTTTGATAAATGATAAATATTAAAAAAATCCTAATGATATATCGCCTATGAAAAAAAAAATTATTATTTGTATAGGTGTATAGGACCCGACCGATACGATACCGATACACGATATTAACTACCTTGCCTGTACCTAACAAATTACGCATTACAAGACCAAAAATGCATTAGTGTCTTTTGATAACCAGGAAGCACCACAGTTTATTTTTAGTGTATCTCTGTCTGGAAATTTCCAATTAGTATTCAACATTGTTGCTTGTTTACTGCTATGATGTTTCCTAGTATTCGAAGAATGTGGATGTCGATAAGCAAAGTGACAGGAAATATCATCAGCTAGTTGTTCTGGCATCTTTCTTTCCACATAAACCAACATTTGGTTTCAGTCAAAGCCATGGAGATTGAATTTAAATCTCCTTTCAACCATTTATTATAATTATCAAGAAAAGAATTGTTGACAGAGTTTGAGTTAGAATTTACTCCATGTGGAGCCATTTGGGATAAGCTCCAAACTGCCTTAGTATATTGACATTCAATAAAGAGATGATATGTAGACTCTACAGCTTGTTGACAGAAGATGCAGTGCGTTTCCACACCCAGTACTGATCCAGTTTTTGTCTTGTTGGTAAAGTGTCTTGGACACACTTCCAAGTAAACAATTTAATCATCTGAGAGGTATCCATATTCCATAAACTTCTCCAAAAGTTTTTAGTTTCAGAAGAGACTGATCCCTAAGGATTTTGCAGTTTATCATATAAGGATTTAACAGAAAATTCACGATTTCTAGTGAGCATCCACCCCAATTTATCATTTTTTAATGTACTATCTTTTGATGCATATAATCTGATGTTCATAAATTTAGTAATCAGAGAGTTATCGAAAATAGAAAGTAACATAGATTAATTCCACTTCTTTGTGTCATGGTTTATTAAATCAGAGACAAATGTTAAATTGGAGTCATTAGGAAATGAGTTTGTTAGAGGTTGGTCCCTATTTGGTAACCATTTATCATCCCAGATATTAATAGAGAAACCATTTATCGGTGACGACATTTGGCTTCTCTTAAAAACTAACTTCTCCCTTCACCCTTAAAGGTTAAATAAAAGAACTGCTTGAAATATTCAGGTATCGAGGAGTATAGGAATCCTTTGACGAAATTGGCTTCTCTTAAATGCTAACTTCTCCCTCCGCCCTTAAAGGTTAAATAAAAGAACTGCTTTAGGCGATTCAGGAACCGAGGAATTTAGGAAGCCTTTGTATCATCATCCAGACTTGCAATCGGCCCCCAGAAGTAAACAAATAATTCTCTGTACACCGTGACGATCTCTCGGGAAAAATACCAGGAGACACAGTCCGGGGTCTCTATATCATCAACCAGACTTGCAATCTGATCCCAAAATTAAACCAATAATTCTTTGTACACCGTGAAAGTCTCCCAGGGAAAATCCTTGGAGATACATCCCTAACGGGACCCTCGGACTGTGTCTTTCGGGATTTTTTCTAAGAGATTCTCCTAATATACGTAGACTTAAACAAAGTAGACGAACAAATCTTATCTTCTCTTCCACCCACATCTTGTTGTCTAGAGATTATATTTGATGGGGTATTTTTCGCTAAGTCATAATAATTTTATTGATAACTTTAAAAATTACACGAAAATAAAAGGCCTTGGTAGGCCATTTCGACAAAATTGATTAAACTTAAAACAAGCAGCGCCAGACCCCTTTATATTTGTAAGGCTGGATCTAATGAGGTCGTAGATAGAACTCGAGGGACCAAAGCAGTTGCTTTGGCTCGAGTAAGGATCAGATCGCGACAAAAAAATATTTATTAGGAAAGGAAATGCATTGATTAAGAATTAAACAATTACAACTACTTTCTCTCTGACGCAAAGCACCATGGTGGGGTTTTAGCTTAGCTATAGACACATTATAGCTAAGGCCTTATGGTTAATCTCTTAGCTATAATGCGGCCAAAGGCCTTGACTTAGGCCGGTATTTATGGGGGTGGCTAACCCATACATATGCCATCCCAGGTAGTCTGGCAAACTGGTCGCGCTATTATGGTAATGTTGTTGATGGAGTCTTTATCAAACGGTAAACACTAGTAGAGACTAAACCCCCAGCGGTCGAGTCTCGATCGTAATTCGGTAGAAACTCTTCGCCGGAAGTCGGTGCTCTATTGTATATAAACAGCCTCTTCAGTTTTCATTCACACACATTTCTTGTTCCCTTCTCTAGAGAGCAACCACAACAATTTTTGTGAGCAATTAATTTGAAAATGAGTACCAAAACAGCTAGACAAAGAAAAGGAAACAGAAAAGACAAAGGAACATTCATATCCGCATGATGGTGTCTGGATTCAGGATAAAGATAAAGAGTTCGTAAATGTTAGACAACTAGTTGGTAATGGTGTATTATTATCTATGCATATATCTAGCCATCCAAGTGAGGTGGTTTACCTAAACTTAGAGGTGGATAGTCTGAGATCAATAATGTGTTTGAGCTCCCTCCCTTACCTGTTCAAGACAGCGTGCGAAGATATCCTTGGCAACGTTCATATCATATGAAAACTAAAAACCGCAAGACTCAGGTTGTACGAGTTATATTGTAACGTTGGTGGAATACTGCAAATACGTTCTTTTTCAAGGATTTCGAATGTTGTAAGTTTTATTTTTTCCAATTCAATTTTTAGTTTTATTTAAATTAAATATTTAGTTTTAGATACATACTTTGATTATGACCATGTTGGTTTTAGGGTTTACACCGTTAGATTTGTACAATTGACGGGAATAACATGTGAAGGAGATTTCCTTCTATTTAACCAATTAAAATGGGAGTCGAAAGGAAAATGGAAACACCTACTTACCTTTTACTCAAATGATGTTGGAGGAAATACAGAATCCAGAAAATTATATGCAAATGGAATAAGAGTGTCTAGGTTGAAGAGTTTTTTGAAGCGTTATATTAAGAGGGTTGAAGAACAGGGACATTTGAACACCGTCGATTATCCTGAGCTTCAACGTATTTTTGTGTTGTAAAGTGATAGGAAAAATTATGTTCCCAATGCTAGCTCAGTGATATTAGTTGGTTTTCTCTGCTTTAGAAGATTTATCTAAAGCACCATGATATGATTGAGGTGCTGCAATTTTAGGTGAACTATCCTTAACTCTCGGTGAATGCTCGTCAGGTGCGTCAGATAGCTTGAATAGATTTTTGGTCGTATTGGAGGTATAAACCTCAATCCCTTTTTATTTATTTGATTCATTATCAATTTAATTGTTAAACTGGTAAATATACTAAAACAAGGATGTTTTTATCAATGTTATTTTTATTATTGATAGTATACTCTTCAGTATTTGCGAACCTGAGCTTCACGATAACCACATAATTCTTCCGGTTGTGTACAAGTATAAAGCAGAAAAATGGATTGGTCAGATAAATGATGGTCAAAATGTCGTTGCAATTCAAATGATGCAATAATTGTGTCGAACAACTGTAAACATGAACGAGATGCCGTATATTAATCTTGAGGAGTACGGTCAAGAAACATCACAGAGAATGCTACAGTTAAGCCTTAAGCAACTTGTGTTTTACGGCCCTATTACCGGTCATGGTATTTGGTATTATGGAGAAATACACATTTCCAGCTAAAATGCAGAAAGGTAAAAGCAATCAACCGATTTTCAACCTCGATAACCGATCTTCCATCCCAACCTCCACTACCAACGGGCGAAGCATATACGTACTTTAGTAGTCAAATGGGTTCATCAAATATGTCCCAAATATCTTGGGATATGTCAAGACTTTATCTCCTTCAAGAGATATTATTACTGTTTCCCTTGGTTACGAAGGCTTTCCTTTGAGGTATCCATATTACGGGGTGGTGGCATCACCGGTTGAACAGTCTAACGCATCTACTCGATGGATTCCAGACTTTTCACTTAAGAGACTTGCAGATCCATAAGGACAATTTAACGTTTGCAACGCCTGACACTTTAACAGGTTTAAGTTATGATGTTATGAGTGTAATTCATGGTGGCATAGGTTCACGTCGTTCCAATTTAGGAACAAGTTCTCAAATGAGTTTAGGTCGTGATGACATGAGTACAAGCGCTGGTGGTGGCAGTCAAATAAGTTGTGGAATTCATGGAGGTCGCAGAAGTCGTCATTCTACTCCAAATTTAGTGAAAGAAACTCAGAATCCAGTAGGTGATAGAGGATATATGGAGATGATGTATATCCGAACCCAGACCCCTTGTAGTTTCTTGCAAATTCCCCAAGGTCAAACACATACTTCTGGTGGTGGCTTGAACATTGATGCATTTAGGAAATCTGCAATTTTTACCCCAACGACATTAACATTTCACCCATTTCAAGAAACTGCTCAACCAATTCAACCATATCCTATACTATTTTAAGGTTATGCTGAATCTCCTAGTGCTACTCAACCACTATCTCAGACTCAAATTTGTGAGTTTGCAACTATGTTGGAGGATCAAACATGTTTAAGGGAATATATCTTTGGAGGTCAGGGAAATCGTTAGTTTGATAGGTGTAATTCCTCTTAAGGTAATTGTACTTTTGTTGGATGATTATTTAATGTAGTGACACTTTTGTTTAATAAATGAAAATCTATTTTTACATTCATGCTTAAGTTAAGAATTAATAAACTAAACCATATAAACTGGATTAACATTGGGGAACACTCTTAAGATTTCATAACAAATTCCATGTATGAACTCTTTCCGTTGTTGCAGATTCACTCCGTACGACACCTTTGTTCAAGGTCCGTCAGGAGGATTTCACCACTCCTCATGTTTCGAGCCGCTTGCGTTATCAAAGCAATATATTTTTTTAACACTTTTATAAATTATGTTCAACCGAGAACTCAAAACCATCGCATAATGATTGTTGAGGTTCATTGTTTCTTCTTTAATTTTTAGAAAAAAGAGTTCCCAAAATGACATGGCTTGGAGTGCGCCATCAACGATGTGATAATTAGTAAACAAAACATAATTCCTACAAATACATTCATCTTCTGCAGTACAAAAATTTCGACTATGTGCTCTTATTTGATTTGGCACATTAGCTCTTGATCTTCTTATTTAATTTTGCACATTAGCTCGCTATACATCTCTTTGATCTTCGGCAGCATGTTACTCTTCTATGAACTGAGCCATGCTCATATTTTGAAGAGCTAAGAAAATATGAAGAAGATGTGAGTTGAAATGAAATTGTAATTGGGTATTCACAAGGGTATGGATTTATGTTCGTTGGATCAGATATACTTGGCGATGTAGTTTTCATCGGGAGGCCGAGTCTTTACCGCTGGCGGCCTATACTACACCGATCGACTTAGTGTCAACTGAGCGGTCAAGACTCCACCGCTCGATAGAGACTAGACCTCGCCCGGCTAAGTGGAAAATTTGCCACTTCGTGTCCATAGTGGGTGCAAAAGTGACAAATTTAGGGCTCTCCCGTGCCCATAGCAACCAACCTTAGCTAGTGAGGAGATAAAATATGAACCTCCTTTTAGTTAAGAAATAACTGACGAAAACTCAGTTCTCGTGAAAAAATATACTTTACTGAAACTCAGTACCGTAAATATATACTTTTAAGGATACTTAGATTCCGTATGGTTTCTAACGAGTATTGATTATCTGCATTCAATCTTATGTTTTTCACTTATTTCTATCCCTAATAATATTTTTTTAACTCTCTGTTTATTAAAATTGTTTTTTTCCTTATTATATCTCCGATTTTTTCAATTAAATTTTCTATAATTCATAACAAATATTTAACAATATCTAACCAAATATAATTTGGACTAAATTATTTTTTGACGGAAAATTAATTTTCGTATTCTACTGGTTCTGAATTTCCGTCCCAATAAGCTCGGGCGACTATAACGGTTCATTTTCTGATGTCTCAGTTTAGCTTATGTACATTTCAATGTATGCATAAACCCGAAGATAAAAAAAAAATCAAAAAATATAGAAACAACTTAAACCCTGCCAGGATCGGTTTTGGGATCGATCTTTGTCACAAGAGAGCAGCCCTATAACTAGGATCACTCATGGGATCGGCTCTGAATTCAGACTTCTACTACGAAATAATTTCGCAAGTCTACTTTCTTAAACTATGTTTGAAAATTGCTTTCAAATATAATTCCAAGATTTGAATTCGCCCGAAAGTTTAACACACCAAATAATAAAAATATATTAATTAATGCAATGTCAAGAACACAAAGTCCATAAATAAATTTTCCTTCGTAAATCCATATAATCAAGTTGTAGAAACAACTAGTATGTCATTCCTTGATGATACTTTGGGAATAGTATAAGACCAAGTAACCAATACTAAAGTCATTGTAAACAAGCTTAACTTCAAATGTTATGTTTTTCAATGAATTTAGACTTGAAAGAATAAAAGACAGAAATAGAATATGTCAAGTCTATAGTTACTAACTTCGAACTGAAGGTTGATTTCTTCTCTGTCTTTGATGCATCTTTTGATCTTCGTGAGTAAACAGATCAAGCCTCAACATTTCTATGTTCCTAGTAACCTAACAAAGTTGATTTCAATAATTATATCAAGCGATCGAGTTTCTTGACATGCAGTGCTTGGTGGGTTCAGCTGAGCATTGCTCTAACAGAAGATTAACTAAATTACTCCACACATAGATAACTGCAAAATATTTTATGAGATAACATAAAATATATACACGGGTACAACTTAACATGGCGTATCACAATCGTTTTCAAAAACATAACACAATACATCACGCTTAATATTTTTTATTACAAGAGTTATGGGTTTGAGAGATCTCATTCAAATTGAAAGTATCTACCAAAATAAGGCAAATTTGGTGTTGCTGTGATGAGTGGAGAATTTGTTTTCTCCAAACTCAATTGAACTTTCGCTCGAAGGATCCCCGAAAGGCTTTACTATATGTCATATCAGATACAAGTAAAACCACACTTGTGCCGTTTAGTAGAATTTAAAAAAAAAAATTAAGCCATAAGTGGCGTAGTGTCTGCCGCGTGGGGCATCTTAGTCAATTTTCTTTGTAAAATCACTCTAGTTGGGAGACAGATTGCCGCCCAATTCAAACTTTATTAAGTGCGACATGTCTTTTCATACTAATTCAGTTTTTCAGTCCTTCACATAGTCTCTCACCCATTTTAAAAGAGATAGAAATAGAGCGTTAAATCATTCTATCTTATAGACTTCGATTTTATCACAACGCAACATCACAACATACTTAAATTTCTAGCACAAAACTAGGCGACACCATCCGATACAACATGCCACAGTTCACACTGTAGGTTAAAAACGTATAACCTTAGACCTAAGCTATTGCGTATCTTGTTACATCTTCCAGTAGACTTGGAAATGATCTCCCTCATCCCTTAGCACATCCACTCCATCTTATCCTAGAAGCGAAGCTGTTACAGGGATCCCGGTTTTATACCCCATTTACATACACCACTATGTGGCAATTGGATCCACCGTTGTTTATTTCCCACTCTACCCCACCAGGAGAAATATGGGGGCCTGTTTTAAGAAATTAGCCAATACCATTTTGACACGTAAGCGATGTAAAATGTTGGGTATAAAACCAGGGGCTAGGAAACATTTTCGTCCTAGAAGCACTCTTCTTACTGACTCATCTGCTTCCCAACAAAGTAAAATAAGACCTATAGAGAAAAAATAAATTAGGGACTGTATTTCAAATAATGTCACCCTCACTAAACCAATAACAGGTATGTTCCACAAATTAAAATTAAGGATCAAAATATGAACATCCATCTCATCACCATCAAGTCTATGTGTTCTAAATCAACGGGTCACACGACACCGTGATACTCTGTCATCCTAAAACCTTCCATAACAAAACATGTCACGCTTCATTTTTATTGCAAGAGCTATAGGTTTGAGAGATCTCATTCAAAATGAAGGGGAGCGTCCGCCTGACGTGACTTAGGATGACAAAGTATCACAATGCCTTGTGAACTGTTGATTTAGAATAACTAGATGGTTGAGATCATCCATAATCACATGAGTAACCCGGTTATTCCCATGACCCCATAGCGAGTTTCAGAAAATAGTTACCTTATCTCACTACTTTTTTTCTATCGGATTACGCAGAGGTCTTACCATTTTGGATTGATTAGATTAGGTTGGACTTAGATTTTTCGGCGTATTCATTAATTATCATGAATGTTTACGAGCTAATCTTTATGTTTTGATTCGACAAGATCTTTTTTTCTTGGGCTTTTCAATAAAGTAACCACCTTTTTGAACCATATTTAAGAAACTGGCCGTTTTTTTGAATCTTTATATAAACTAGCCGATATTGACATTTTCCATCCCGTTTTTTTCAAAAAACGGATTTAGGTAGTTAATTGGCTATGTGGCAGTTAACCTGCTAGGTAAAAGACGACTTAACCCTCGTCTGAGTTCGTAACCAAACCAGTATCGAGTCAACTCGGTGACTCATTGCAACGGTCGGATTTGTAACGGTCGGATTTGTAACGGTCGGATTCAGCTTCATTCATATAAATTAGGCCCTGCAGAGAAGAACCATATTATTTGTCATACTCAACAGATCAAAAAAATAAAAATAAATAAGACATGAGCCAAAATGAAGTAAACTCTCCAAGCAGCAGTAGCAGCAGCAAGGTAAGATTAAGATTAAAACAACCCCTAATTCCATGTTCTATCTGTGCACAGGGAATTCATGATCCAAAGGTATGTCCTTGGATTTATTCCAGGTGCAAATATATACCATGTAATGGTATAAGGCAACTATTGTGTTCAAAAGCAAAAGAAACAAACGAAAAAAATGTTTTTGAAGTGTTCAATTCCAACCTGTCAGTACTTTGAATGGTTTGACGATGCCATCGATCCTGTCAAATGCAAGATGGTGAAATTACCAGTAGAGAATGGTTGTTACGCTTGCGGAGAATCTGGTCATTGCTTCAAAAACTGCCCACTGCAAAATCAAACCTGCAACAAAGATCACTGCAAATCAAAGATGGAGATGAAATTTTTCAAGAATGAACACAACAAGAACATAGCATACCTCACTTGTACAGATTGTGACGGTTTTAAATGGGTCTCAGATGAAGTCTTCATTGCTGCAAAAAACAGAATTATGCATTCAAGTTTACAACTTAATGCTATATGTAAGGAACTCAACAATCTGAAAATGTAACCTGCAAATGTACTAATAAACAACCTGCCACTTTTGATTCAGCATTAATTCAAGTCTACAAAAGAAAAAAATATTGTCTTCTTAAACACAAAAAATCAGAAAACGGATCTCAAATCATTTCTTTTTAGCCTTTCCATTTCCCCTTCCCTTTCCTTGTTTTATATTCTGAGATACATATCCAATGCCAAAGAAGTTCTGATAAAGGTTATTTATTGTAGAGGGTGGAGTAGAAGATGGTGCTATAGATGGCAGACTCATAGGTGTTGTGGAAGCTGGAGTAGAAGATGGTGTTGCCAAAGGCTGACTTCCAGGCCCTGTAAAACATTCACCAACAAATGATGCCGTTCTCTTCTTCTTGTTTGACTTAGCTGCACCCCTAAATCCGGTGGTCTGACTTGGCTCTATGTTGATGAAGGTGAAGCTTTGTGCATCACATTCAGTCCTTTGCCTCTTTGCAGTTGGATTAGATCCCACTTCACCACCAGCACATGTTCTTTTGTTGTGGTTAGTAACATTTCCACATTTCCCACACCTCCTTTTTGTCTTCTCAACACGAGGTTCATCACTGTGAACACAGAATTCTTTGGACTAGTCACCATATATAACTCTCCAGCCACACAAGGGTCAACACCATAGTCAGTCACAAATTCCAGCATTTTCTTAATCAATGTAACAGAAGTAGGAACCAAATTACCATCTACCCATGATGCAGATTCAGTCCTCCTATTGTACCATGTACCCATCACTAAGTTAGCATACATTATTCCTATCATTATAATTGGTTTATTTCTCATCTTGTTGATCATATTGTTAAAAGACTCTGAAAAATTGTTGTTCATATGTTCACAACAGTGAATAGGGTTAAAAAAGGCCCTGGACCATGTAGCATGATCTTCTCTACTGAGATAAGCACCAGCTGCAGCACTCTGTTTCACAATATTGTCAAAATGTTCCTGCACAGCCAATCAAAAACTAGCTTAACTTGACTGTCAAACAGTGCATAAAACCAATAACAAAGAACTGTTGTGAACTGTCAAACCTGAAAATGCTTTTCTTTGTATGCTTTTGCTGCATTCCATAAAGAACTGTATAATTCAAGACCCTTGTAATCCTTCTTGAAATTTTTGTATAAATGTCTGCATTTTAACTCCCCTGCATGCTTTTCGCCAACCCCTCATTGCAGGTTCAAATGAGAGTGTCATGCTTTCAAAGGTGTTATTCACTGTGTCAAAAGTGAACTTAGCAACAGACCCATCATTGCATTTAGTAAACATCTTGCAGAATGCTGGTACTTCATTGTAACTTTCTTTATAGTTCCCATATAATGACTCTAAAACTAGATTCCTAACCTTCCATGCACACTGATATGGTATATTTACTCTCTTTTCAGCTAAGAAGTCTTCCTTGATTTTATAAGGGTCTGGAACAACTTTTTTAGGCTTATTCTTCATCTGATCAAGAACAAAATCCTTTACAAAATGAGGATCAGCAGATCTATTCCTATTTTGGGGATCCCCTTCACACTTATGTTCCAAATTCACTTTCCT
This sequence comes from Papaver somniferum, assembly GCF_003573695.1. NCBI lineage: Eukaryota > Viridiplantae > Streptophyta > Magnoliopsida > Ranunculales > Papaveraceae > Papaver > Papaver somniferum. The sequence goes on from NC_039360.1 coordinate 195,332,689, forward strand.
AAGAACAAAAGTCTTCTCACCCTCTTTCTTGCTAGCATACACAAACCAAGGACAATCATGTTCTGTTTTAAACCTACACTCAGCCTTAATTCTAGAGGGAGCACTTCTATCCAAAATATATTGACACTTATTAAGAACACAATAACCCCTGAGATGTTTCTTAAATGCTTCCTTATTTGCAAATCTAGTTTTTACCTCCATTTTGCTAGGATCTACTGGAGTAAAAACTTCTTCTTCAGGGAAAAGATCTACATCATGCTCACCCTTCATGTACTGACCAAAATCATCATCAAAGTCATCCATGTAAGCAGGTCTTTCATCCACATCCTTACCTGCACATTCAAGATCAACATCAGTACCATATAATAAGTTACAAATTATAATAAATGAAATCAGTTATAAATGAAATATACCTTTTTCTTTGCCTTCTTTTTCTGCTTCTTCTTCTTCTTCTTCTTCTTTCTCTTCTTGTTCTTCTTCATCTGACCCATACTCAATGTCTTCATCACTGTCATATACTGGAGGAGCTTCTGGATTCTCAGTTGGGTGATATTCATCTTCTTTGGTGTTTTCCAGCTGAATATTGTCCACATCTTCAACAAACTTAACTTCATTTGTAGCTTTTGACTGACTGCAACCACTGCTACTAGCCTGAGAATGTTTGGACATGGGCACATCCATGAAACTCAGCTTTCTTGATGCACCTTCAACTGATTTATCCACACTATTTAGCCTTGGGGATCTTCTAGGGGTGGTTCCCTTACTAACTGTCTTCTTCTTTGGTGTAGTCTTTGGAGTCCCAAACACTGTGTATTTCATCCCCATCCACAAACATATACATCCATCCTCATTTACAAAAGAATCTTCCCAAAAATTATCAAAATCATCATTGTTTAACAATGGCAGTGGCAGACATTCTTCCTTAAACCAATATAAATTAAACTTCTCTTTAACATCCATAGACAAACCCTTATACACCATATACTTAAGTGTCGTCAACTCTGTTTCATCTCTATGGCAATCAGGAAATACCAAAGTCTCATTCTTTGGCTCCGCATATACACTGACATTCCTAAATTTGAACTGACTGCAACACAAATGAAACAAAATCAGATATAAACCTATGAAAACCTAATTAAGCAATATTACTTAAAATCAAACACCCAATCACGAAAATTAAACCCCAATTAAACAATAAAAATTTGGTTTCAAATAAACCCTAATTACAAAGGAAAAAAAACAGAAACCCTAAAAATCAATCGATCAATTAAATCAATTAACTATCAATACAATGATTTTCATCATATATTAAGTCACGGGTTTCGTTAATCTTACCTTGATTCAGACTGTTTCAATCCCGGTTTGTACCTCATCTTCACTGTATCACCACTATCTCTGAATCCCTAAATATGTAGAACTTTTCTTCCAAATACACTCTGGTCTTTCACTAACATCTATGTCTTCAGCAAAAACAACTTCAATAACATCAGTTTTCTTTTTCTTTTCAAACAGCTTCAATACCTAACCCTAGGAGAAGAGAACGAGGGAGAAGAGAACGAGGGAGAAAGAGAACGAGAACGAGGGAGAAAGAGAAAGTGTGGTGAGAGATTACACCACACGCGTCTTTAAATGAGCAAGGGCACAGTCGTAAATTCTCCTACCGAGTTTGACTTATTCAACGCAGCTGACCGATCTGGTGGGCCCAGGTGTCAACTCTAACAGAAAGGCCAGTTTCTAAAAGAATTTAAAAGCTTGGCCGGTTTATTAATTATATGGTTTGAAGCAGGACACTTTATTAATTTGCCCCTTTTTCTTTCTTTCTACTCAACAGCGGTACGTAGGTTTCGGATACATATTCGCAGAAAGAGTGAAGCATCAGTTTTAAAAATTAGCTTTCTAACATTCTCCAGTTATAATCTATAATTTTTTTTTCCAGTTTCACAACAACAGTTACTGTATAATTCCAAAATCATAAACCTGCATTTTTTAAATTATATCACCCCGCGCCGTAATACTCACTTACTAAATTAATCAACAACTATTCTAAACTTTTTAGCTAGAATACAAAACAATAAACTTTGATTGTGTTATCACCAATCCACCATATCCAACTGAAATGTGTCAGATTACTTTAAACTTAATAAATTTTCTTACCAGGAACAAAGAAGGGAAAAACGAGAAAGATAAGCGGAAATACTAAATAAATATGAGATGAAACGAAAAAAAAATAAGAAAAACATATTCTAGCATTCATCATGGAACATGGATATATTCCGTATTAGTTATGTGACTATGGGTGATCCCGACCATATATTTATCTAGATCAATGGTTCACACGGTATTGTGATACTCTGTCATCCTAGTTCTTGTCAGAAAAATGCACCCCCAAAATAAAAGAGTCTACCAAAATAAGGAAACTTTTTCTGCCATGAGTCTGAATCAACCTGCCATCTTCTACTTCATTGTTCTTTTGAAAAACAACTTTGGGCTACTTTTCAAGTAAAGCTTAATTGTACTTTCACTGTACCTAATGATATATTTTCCGCTCTTCACTCCTATCATCGACAATTTTTGATAAGACAAGCGTCACATTATGTAACTTCATTCCATCTGTTCTCATGCGGAAGATTTGGCAAAAGAGGAAGTTCTCTAGTTTCCAATGCAAAGAAAACACTATCACTACATTTTTTGCGAATGCTAAATACTACTGTTTGTGGGTGAAAACCGTTTCTGCTGATTTTGACTATATCGTGTGAGTGGGTGAGAAACTTGATCTAAACCCTAAACAATGTACTGCACGGGAGTATTTTTGATTCGAGAGATCAATTTGTATAATCCTGGCCTAAATCAAGAAATGGCCGTTCCAGGCTTGCTTCAGTTACAAAGTGAAGGAGAAGGGTTGGTCTTAGGGAGGGAAGCGAAGAAAGTGTTGAGACCAGAATCGTTGATTCTGGAAGTGTGGCGTTTTGTGACTTGTATCAGAAAATTGGACTGACTAGCTGAGTGAAAAGCTATCAGGTGATTTCTGGATATGTATTGTTCTCTGACCAAAAACTTGTGTTTGGTGGAAATAGGTGAGACCTATTTATACAAGTCGCAATAAAACGTACCCTGATCTCGTAGGAAGTGAAAACGGTTGAGTGGTGGAAGAAAAGAGTAACGGGTAACGCCTGGAATTGATGTTTCCATAATGAAGAATACGTTTCACCATTATTTCTTGCCATTACTAACCGCCTCGCTTTATGACACTTTCTTGTAATGGGCGTATTGCACGCCGCACGCTGTAAACCGCCAGACCAATACCCTGATGAGTATCCCCTAGTTTGTGACATGTTTTGATGTCTCGAGTGTTTTCGTGGAAAACATGTAGCACTTTGCTACGTGTTGGCACCTGAAGATGGCGCAGTGGCGTTTTGGTGCACGCCAATAGCAATGCGGCATGGCTGGCATGGCTCGTGCATGCCAGTGGCACGGTGGTGCAAGTGGCGCTTGGTGTAGCATGGCCATTAATTTTAGGCGGCAGGTCACCTGAAAGTTGCCACAATTCTGTCAGCTCGGTGGCGAACTTGGATGGATGAGACTGCATCTCATGAGAAAGGATAGCCGTTGATTATGGCTACCTTCTGTCGGCGCCTGACAACTTTGTCTAAATTAGGGTTTGGTAGTCCGAAACCCTAACTACCGTATATGGCATGCCGTTTGGCACGTGCGCATGGCATGCACGTTTGGCAAGCATGTGCATCTGGCACGCGTGTCTTGCGGGTTTGGCATGCTGCTTGACATGTTTGGCATGCCGATTGGCATGTGCGTCTGGCATGCACGTTTTGGCGGGTTTGGCATGCTGTTTGGCATGTTTGGCATGCCGATTGGCATGTGCGTCTCGCATGCACGTTTTGACGGGTTTGGCATGCCGATTGGCATGTGCGTCTGGCATGCACGTTTTGGCGGGTTTGGCATGCTGCTTGGCATGTGCGTCTGGCACGCACGTTTTGGCGGGTTTGGCATGCCGATTGGCATGTGCGTCTGGCATGCACATTTTGGCGGGTTTGTCATGCTGCTTGGCATGTGCGTCTGGCATGCAAGTTTGGCGGGTTGACGCGGGATTTCGGGAAACCAACTTAGTATGGCAACCTCTTTTAAGGCTGCGGCGGGTTTGGAGCAACCTAATTGGTCAATGAAAGTAGGGGGTTGTCCAAGCATGGGCATGGCTCCCCTTTTAGTGCGTGTGGCAGCTTTCGAGAGACCTGATTGGTCGATGGGAAGCGGGACCGGCAAGCTAGGGCGTGGATACACTTCCAGTGCGCTGTGGCGGATTTCCTAGTTCAGTTAAGCATAGTTTCGACCAAGGGGTCTAGTGTGTTGCGCGGGGCACGGAACCCTAATTTTTGCAAGTTAGTCGGGTTTATGAGTTTTTGGTGAGTTATCACAATAATTGGCTGGATTTTATATGCTGCCACAAAAATCTTTATTTACAGAATGCAGTGTGCTTTCCGTCTGAGCGTTTTGTGCATTGTCCTTAATTTTGGTACTTGGAGGTTCATGCTACTCTGCTGCGAGCGAGCACAAATCCGTCATGCCATACCGATATTAAGGGTTCTTCCGGGGAACATAGCACATGAAAGTACTCAGTGAGTCTTGTATTGGCGAGTTTCCGAAATTTACAGAGCGTTTGGGATGGTTGCTACATTCTCCAGTCTGGATAAATTTCATGTAAATATATTGAATGGCTCAATAAATATGTTGGTGGAGAGGTTAGCACTCACGACACCGTTTCCTTGAAGAGTGACGTCAGATGCAAGGTTTTAAGATTTTGACCCTAAGCTAAAAACCACCATCAACATTAATTCCCCTGCTTAACACGTAACAGTGGCATTGTTGCGGGGTAAGCATGAGATGGTGACAGACGAGAGTAAAATCGAAAGATCAAGACGTGAAGAAATTTCCAAGGAAATTCAACTAACCTTTGGTGGAAGGCATGAGAAATCCATGATCCTTGAGTTGACGGCTTTTGCATAAATTCGTCTTAGCCATGGGATGTTGGTGCCAGTGCGGCGTCTTTGGCTACTTGTTAGTGAATGGTTCACGATGCTGCTGGCTAGGGCATTGGTTAGGACGCGGTGGGAGTTGGCTTGGGCTGCAGACGGCACTCTTCGGGAGCGGAAAAGTTGGCGCTGAGAAGGATGCAGGTGCATCGTCTATCGAGCAGGGAAGCTAGCGCTGGGGGATGCAAGCTGTTGGAGCTGGATAGGGACGCAGGTTGTTGGTGTCGGCTTGGACATGGAGCCATTGGCGTTGTTGGCTTGGCTTGACGTGGATCCATTGGCTCAGCTCGGGACGCGCGCTTGGAGTGGAAGGATGGCGCTGGCTAAGTCATAGAATGGTGGGGACGGCTGCTGACTTGGATGCCAAACCCTAATTATCCCGTATAAACAAATATCTAATCCAGATCGTATCACGCGTTTGAAGCCTTAATTCACGGCTGGTAAGAGGGTTTTCCTTCTCAGGCTTCATCAATCCGCTGAATATAAGTGGTGATCCTGAATCCTTCGTTCATACAGATCATCATAAAATCACGTCCACCCTCTTCACAGGTACTGTCTTGTGTTTCTTCTCCTAGTCCACATTTTGTCTTTTTCATCATGTAGATTTCCAGTGAAGACATGGTAAAAAAATTCCTTTTTTTTTTTTTTTTTTTTTTTTTTTTTTTTTTTTTTTTTTTTTTTTTTTTTGTGTAGCATATAATGGGATATTCCAGTGACGATCGTACTTCTGACTCTTCGGAGAGAAATTTTGAAGTCGACAAAACCCAGTTTTCTTCTCATGAGGCATTAGACAGAATTAATACTCTGTTCCGTGAGGCTGACGAGATTATACGAGGCATATCTCTCGCCCATCTATGCAGAGTGCGGATGTGTGTTCAGACTCTCATGGATTCGATCGATGGACATGGAGGAAAAGTGGTGACATGATGAAGCATCTCAGCACGTCGGGAGATCTCAGAATAATGAAGCTTCTCTACAACCTAGTGCTAGGGCTGAACGATTCGCCTCTCGGTTGAAACGACAGAAGACTGAGTCCATGAAACTTTTAGGCGAGAGACAGTTTAATTAACCTGTCCATGATGGCATCGTAATCCTCGACTTTAATACGGACGAACCAGGCCATGCTCAAGAGGCTGCTGGAAAAGCTCTTGAGGAAGATGTCGACATGGTTTGCGAAATTGGAGCAGCTTTTGGAGTGTATGCCGAAACTGCTGTCAGGGACGTTGGAGCGACTGCTGAGGATGTCGTCGAGGCGGACGAGGAGGCGGAGGAAACATATGTTGGAGCCATTGGATAAGTCATGGAAACATACGCTGGAATTGTTGTTGAAACAAACGCCGGACAGGATGCGGAAGCTACTGCTGCCGAAGCGGCTTCTGGATGGGATGCTGAAGTTGCTGCTGCCGAGGTGGCGTCTGGATGGAACGTTTGCTACCAGAGAGGGTGCCGGGGAAAGTGCTTGGAAAAGCTCTGATGGAGGCGTTATTGATCCATGTGTCTGCCATTGACGACCATTTTTTTTTTGCTATTTCTCCTCGGTGTGTAGCCGCTTTTGATATTTCAAGGATTTATTTTCACTTTCTTGTCTTTATGGCCGAGTTAGGGTTTCGCCAAGTAACATTCTGTTTATTCAACTTTTATGATTTCTCATCTCTGAATGAATTAATAAAACCTTCATACTGAGAAGGTCCAAAAACCTTTTATGGGAAAATAAGTTTCTCACCCCTCCTGGTCATCCAGTAGATGGACAGACGCCTTACATAAATAGTATGGATGGAATTTTTCACAGGTACTAGCCAGCCTGCTGTTTTCGCAGCCAATGCTTCCGAACGCCGATATCACCCATACCAACTCAAAACAGGGGAAATAACAACAATGGTTAAAGGTTCGTCCGACCTGTTTCTTGGTTCTCCCTTGTAGCAGCATTGTTGTCACACATCCCGAAAAACAGAGGAACGTCAGGTGAGATTTGAAGCCGGGCATTTCTGAAAAAGATATTTGTTCTGCCGCCTGATGATCATCTTCCTTGCATATTCCCTTCTTCAGTATTTTTAAATAGATATTTTTTGTGGTGGTTTGGTTTCTCTGGTTTTCATTTGACAGGTAAGGACTCTGTGAGAGTTTGGGTTTACTTGGTATTTTTCCTTTAAGACGGTTTGGGAAAACTTTTTAAGGAAAGATGTTCTTTAATTGAAATTGAAAACCCTACTCATGAATGCAAGCAGTACAATCATTTTAGAGAAGTTACAAACATTGCATGAAAAGGGAAAAATGATGAAGGAAATGCTGAAAGGAGAGAACGCTGGAGGTGAAGGTAGCACATCGTTTTAGGTATTGAAGGGTTTGAGCCATTGCGAGTGAATCATCACACCTTCCAATTTGTCGGCATTGATGAGTTTGCAATAACCACCCAAGATGACATATACCACCATATATGGCTCGTCTTTCTACTACCAAATCTCCAATTTGAAACAGGTTTCGGCGTTGCGCAACCATTTGATTTTTGAGCTCGTCATCTTTGACTGTGAACGCTTCCAAATTTTTGGCAAAGCGCTTGAAAGGCCCAACGTCCCATTCACATCTCCTAATGACGCCTGGGTTTATAATCGGACCAAGTCCCCATGCCTGGCCGAGAGGAGAGGTGACTGGGTGCAGAAAGGGTTGTTTAACCAGACTTACTTGTGTTCGGAATCTGCGGATGAACGTCGACGGGCTTTCTCCAGGCAATCGAGTTACATTGGTAAGTTGTTGATACGGCAACATGTAATCTTCAAAGTTGGACGGCTTGTTGGAAATTCTTTCGGGTATCGACATCGGCAGGGGGAATACTCTTAACTTCGCTTTGTTGCCGTGTACCCATGCGCGCCCCATAATCATGTCATAATCTGAGATTTCTTTGACAATGTGAAATTTTCCATGTGTTAAAGTGTCTCCCACCTTAATTTCAAGGTTGATGTAGCCATATGCGTCCATCGCCTCTCCTTTCAAGTTTTTGACCACGGTTGGGGAACGGGTAGCCTCCTGTTTCGAAACTCCGGCATGGTAACAATGTTGAAGTCATAGGCCGCGTCGATTAATGTGTTGTCGAGCTCGGCGTCCCTCAGATAGACCGTGGCCAGTAGTCCCCAGTTGTATTTTCCAGCACCGCTTCCCGAGAGAGTTTGGGGTTCTGGCGTGGTTTCTTCAGTAGGAAAGAGTTTATTGCCCGATACCACATGATTAAGGGATGTGAAGATATCTTGACGTTGTTTCTCGGAGAGATAGAGAATTTCGCACACATGCTGCATCATGGATTGCACACTATCGTGTCCAGAGTCCCCAGAGACCACGCAACTCCTGACTGGAAGTGGATCTCTATGAACTCTTTCATTGTCCAGTCGAAGCTCCCATGATTCTATCTTTTCTTTGAAGATATGCTTTAGCTTATTGCAGTCACTGGTCGGGTGGTGGAAAAATCTGTGGTAGCGGCAATATTTGGGGTGTGCCATTTCTGCTCCGGTTGGTGGGCGTCTGGTAGGAGGTAGCCTGATGGCGTCATCTTGGATCCACGCTTCCAAGAGTTCAATCACTTCCTCGATTGGGAAGGGGAAATCCAAGACATTTTATCCATCTTCTTGATGTCGCATGGGAGATTTAGCGGTGGTCTTCCGTGGCGAAACTTCCTGTCGTGCCGGCGCTGTGCGCTTGGATTGTTGTTTTGCCGCTGGAGCTTTCGTTTTTCCTCCTTCGTCTACCACGCTCACAGAGGAGGGACCAGTGTTGTATTGCTTATTGATGAGGCGTCTACTTCCTCGAGTTTCGCGTGTGTCCTCGCCTCTGGTTGGCCCGGTTCTTTCCAACAACGCTGGTGTTGTTGTGGCCGACCGTTTCGCAGCTTCATGAAGTTCAGAGAATGTATGGAATCGCAGATTCTCTAGTAGGGCGCGGTAGATGGGAACCATGCCATTAATGCAAGAATCCACCAATTGTTGTTCGGTCACGTTTGGGTCATGAAAATCCAGTGCTTGAATTCTGAATCTTTTGACAAAATCATTCAGATGTTCGTTGTTTCGTTGGAACATCCTTCCTAGATCTGAGAAGGTAATTTGCTCCGACACAAAGAAGTACTTCTTGTAGATAGCCGTAACCATGTCAGACCAGTTGGAGATGCTGCCTGGCGTAATGCTGTTGTACCATGTGTATGCTCTTCCAGTAAGTGATTTCGAAAATTCCCTCAAACGGAGAACGTGATTATATTCGTGCTCTCCCAGGGACTCCAAGAATCGAGAAACATGTTCATGCGCATTACCGGTGCCATCATACAGAGAGAATTGAGGGGAAGAGTACACCATTGAAAGAGGAATTCTTTGTACTTTAGGAGGATACGGGGGTTGATGCTGATATATGTCCATGGAGTCGATTTTGTATCGGTTTTGGATAAGTCGTTCCAAATCTTCTCGTCTGACGAAATTGGACGGTTGATTTCTCTCCGCTGGATTTCTTGGGCGAGTATCTTCGTCTACAAATGTGCGACCTGTTGAGGTGCTGGCGTCAGGGGTATTGGAGGTGTTCCTCACTGGCTATGGGTGGCGTGATTCTTGTGGTAGCCGCTCCGTTAGTGTCTTGAGAAAAACGAGTACCTCCTTTTGAGTCGAGGCCATGTCTGTTTGGGCTCTAGCGAGGACCTTCTGTCTTTGCATCAAATCAGCAATAGTAATATAGGATCGGCTTCCTCTGGCTCCTCCAGTTTCTCTCCCTGACAGCGGAGTGGCTGCGGCTCTGGTGACGGTTGAAGGTGTCATACTTGATGAAACATTGGGAGTGGTGGAAGCGACTCTGGCTCTGGTGATTGGAGGTGTAACACCTGAATGAGCATTTTCCGCGGCAGATACTCTGGATATGCTAATCGAGGGCGTAACACCTGAATGAACATTCTCCATATTGCTGGTGTTGACAGGTGGCGTATTAACACCACTGGAAGGAACGCTAACGCCGAGGATAATTTCAGCGCCAGTGTTCTCAGGGTTTGTTGCTGATCCGGACCTGAGTTCTACCATCTTGAGATCGGGACTGAAAGATGGAATCGGGAATTGAGAAATTGATATTGTAACCGAGAGATTAATCTCCCACTGTGGTCGCCAATTGTTTGTGGGTAAAAACCGTTTCTGCTGATTTTTGGTAATTTCGAGTGAGTGGGTGAGAAACTTGGTCTAAGCCCTAAACAATATACTGCACGAGAGTAATTTTGATTCGAGAGATCAATCTGTACAATATTGGCCTAAACCAAGAAATGGCCGTTCCAGGCTTGCTTCGGTTACAAAGTGAAGGAGAAGGGTTGGTATTAGGGAGGGAAGCGAAGAAAGTGTTGAGACCATAATCGTTGATTCTGGAAGTGTGGCGTTTTGTGACTTGTATCAGAAAATTGGACTGGCTAGCTGAGTGAAAAGCTATTAGGTGATTTCTGGATATGTATTATTCTCTGACCAAAAACTTGTGTTTGGTGGAAATTGGTGAGACCTATTTATACAACTCGCAATGAAACGTACCCTGGTCTCGTAGGAAGTGAAAACGGTTGAGTGGTGGAAGAAAAGAGTAACAGGTAACGCCTGGAATTGATGTTTCCATAATGAAGGATACGTTTCACCATTACTTCTTGCCATTACTAACCGCCTCGCTTTATGACACTTTCTTGTAACGGGCGTATCGCACGCCGCACGCTGTAAACCTCCAGACCAATACCCTGATGAGTATCCCCCAGTTTGTGACATGTTTTGATGTCTCGAGTGTTTTCGTGGAAAACATGTAGCACTTTTCTACGTGTGGCAAGTTGAAATTGAGAGGCTTGCTGCAGGTAAATAACATGTGATGCTATTAGGCTCGTCTTGGCTGGTCTCCTAAAACTTGCCACAAGCTCGCCGTCTTGGTGGCGAACTTCGATGGCTGAGATCGCATCTTATGAAATAAGGGTAGCCGTTGATTGTGGCTGCCTTGTGTTGGCGCCTGAAGATGGTGCAGTGGTGTTTTGGTGAACGCCAGTAGCAATGCGACATGGATGGCATGGCTCGTGCATGCCAGTGGAACGGTGGTGCAAGTGGCGCTTGGCGTAGCCATGGCCATTAATTTTAGGCGGCTGGTCACCTGAAAGTTTCCACAAGTCTGTCAGCTCGGTGGCGAATTTGGATGGCTTAGATTGCATCTCATGAGGAAGGATAGACGTTGATTATGGCTACCTTCTGTCGGCGCTTGGCAACTTTGTCTAAATTAGGGTTTGGTATGCCGAAACCCTAACTAACGTATATGGCATGCCATTTGGCATGTGCGTTTGGAAAGTTAGGCATGCCGATTGGAATGTGCGTCTGGCACGCGTGTCTTGTAGGGTTTGGCATGTGCGTATGGCATGCACGTTTTGGCGGGTTTGGCATGCTGCTTGGCATGTTTGGCATGCCATTGGAATGTGCGTATGGCATGCACGTTTGACGGGTTTGGCATGTTGCTTGGCATGTGCGTCTGGCACGCACGTTTTTTCGGGTTTGGCATGTCGATTGGCATGTGTGGTAGGCTTCTAAAAGGTCTAAAAATTATCCCCGGCCAAAAACTTGGTGGGCCCGGAGATGTGAATAAAATTAAGCGCAATAAAAACGGGGGCCTACAGTAATACCGCAAGTGCACGGTCGTCAGTTGTAGCTCGTGCAAGTACGGGTCGATCCACAGAGATCGGGTGTGTTTCAGAAATGTGTCTTAGCTAATTGGGTTCCTAGATTTGCTTTGGGCTTAGAAGCCCTTTGGAAGTGTTGGGCTTAATGTACTATTGGGTTTGTTCTCAATAAAAGGAACTGAGCTTGGGCTCAGTTTGGTCTTTGGAATGCAAATGGGCTTAGGCCTTAAACTTAGGCTCTTGAATAAGCCCACAGTTGAATTGGATTGGGCCTTCAACCTTAACCCAAACTGGGCTTTGAGCTTTAATGGAATGGGCCTTAGTATTGGTCTTACAGTTGGGCTCACATTGTGTTCTGGGCTTTTGGAAGTGAACTTTGGGCTTGAGTTGGTTAGGCCTTTAGCCTTTGGTTTCACAGAAGTGGACTTGGGCTCAGGAGTGAAGTGAGCCTTGGAGCACAGCAAGCAGCAGCTGCAGAAGGCCAGCAGCAACAGAAGAAGTAGCTTGGCTGCAGGAGAAGAAGGTAGCAGTGCAGCACAAGCAGTGCACAGGGCCAAGAAAATAAGGCAATACTGCAACAGCAGCACAAGGCAAGGAGTGGCAGCAGCAGTGCAAGAAAGGTAGCAGCAGTTGCAGCAGAAAGTTGAAATGCAGCAGGGAAAGCAAGTAAGCAGTGAAAATGCAAAACAGAAATGCAGGTAAACCAAACAAGTGGAAGGAAACAAGACTAACAGTTGAAGATGGATTTATGGATGGGAACTAGGGGTTGAATTCACTCTAATTTTTTACTGTGTATTCTCCTACAGAAAGTTAAACACAACTATGGTACTATTTCCAAAGCACTAATTGTCTTTCTACAACACAACTAGTCAAGGGATTATGAATTCAGCTTGAGTTGCAGCTTATCAGCAGCTCATGAACCTAACTACAAAGCATACTTGGCATACATTGTGAAAGTGAGGTGATGATGAGCTAAGTTCAAGTTTTTCCTAAACTTGTTTAGCCTTCTAGAGCAGTGTGATCAATATACTACACAATAAGACATTAGAGATTCATCAAGTCCCTAGCAGGGTGATTTAGAACATGACAAACTGCATAACAGTGGGTGACAGTGAGTGACAGGGCAATACTAACATTGAACATAACAGTGAATATTTAACATTGAGTAAACTAACATAACATTGCAAACTAACATAACATGGCAACAAATGCAATTTAGAGTGGGAATGCAACTAACAGTGCAATGAGACTAACAGTTGAAACTGCAAATTAACAGGAACATCAAAAACTAACAGTGCAATTGAAATTACCTAACCCAAATTGGGTGGAAACTTGGCTAGTCCAAGAACAAGTTTTACATCTCATACATCAGTTCTATTTATACCCAAATTAGCAAATTAGGGTTTAAACACATTTTCCCCAAAAATATCAATACACAGTACAATTAGGGTTTAAATTATTACCCAAAATTTGGCTTCCAAACTCCAAAATTTGCTCGACCCATGCTTCTTGATGTCCCTCTGATGCTCTCCCTGCTCCTATTGTCCCCTAATTTCGAGTTATTTTACTCACCCCAAAACCTAGGGTTTCAGAGGTTGTGAGGAGAAGAAAATAACTAGGCTAGGGATATGGGGGTGTTGTCGGTGAAGAGATAGTAGTGGCAGTGATGGAACTGGTGGTGGTGACGGAAGTGACAGCGGCAGAGAGGGGAGGTGGTGGAGTTGCAGAGCTCTGCAACTGTCGGGTGAAGGAGATGAAGTTTTGGGAAGAAGGAGGTGTGTGGGTGGTAGTATAGGCATCGGTGCTAGGGTGTGAAGCGGGAACATCTGATTCGATGTTTGGCGAGCTGATCCGTAGGATGTGACGATGGTAGGTGGATCCAACGATGAGATGGGAGGCTGTGGGTAGCGACCGTCGGATGGAGGAATGCAACGAAAAGGACGGCCCAAGATGGAGATCGGCGTTGCGATGTAAAGCGGGAGCTTCGGAGTTTGATGTGCGATGATGGAGCGACCGTAGGATGCTGAGATGCTTCAATCTGACGGCTGAAATCCGATACGGGCTTGGGTAGTGGAAATGGGTTTGAGAAAGGGTTTTGGGCCTTGGGTATGCCAGGCCCATAACTTCTTTAAGAACAATTCCTCCTTCTTGAGCCCATTTCTACCCTCTTGGTCTTGTGCACAACATTCTTCGCGGCTTCCTTGCGTAATTCCTCCCGGCTTTTCACTACTTTTCTGCTCTTTTCGCTCCACGACTCATCCGAACTTTATTTATTACCTAAAAATGCAAAATTAATTAATAAAAATATTTATTCTTGAAAACATTGAAAATACAGAATATGGGATAATATGTAGAATTAATGCACAAAAGATGAGTTAAAATGCCAACAAAAAGGGATAAATATATACAATATTTGGCACTCATCAAATACCCCCAAACCTGAATTTTACTTGTCCTCAAGTAAAACAAAACTAAGGAAATCCTAACTATACCACTGTCGCTGGTCTCTCGAATGCATTTAGCGTATGCACTAAGCCTTTTAAACCACTAAGTGTCCCTAGTGGACGAGTTGAAGTCTCGTGAAGGTTTACCAGAGGTGTGCCTACAAAACCTAAGGACAAAATATAAGCTCATATTCCATCAAATGTGACATGTGCAAAACAGTTTAAGCTCACAGCAAAATGGAGATGTCAATCTAGCTATCGAAGGCACAATCCTAGCACTGATAAAAATAAGGACATGTGATAAGAGTGTAAAGTGTATCTACACATGTGTAAAGAAAGATCTGAAGTATGACTACTAATCACCAAGAGATAGTTTCTCAGGCTAAGAACTGAGGTCGAAATCTAGCTAGCTGTCCGGACTTTACGAGAATTGTGAATGAGTTGGAGGTATTTCACAATTCTCGCGTTGTACATCAATGGCATACACCCTCCTTGCTTATTACAAAGAAACAAAAAGATGACTATTTACATGACTCTTATTTACATTGACAATCTCTTTTTATTTTTGGAACAAGAGATGATGGAATTGATAAATACTTGATTTTTTTTTTGTATTTTTCTGATTTTTTTCTGAATATATACATCGTTTTTTTTTTTTTTTTTTTTTTTTTTTTTTTTTTTTTTTTTTGAACAGGAAACACTTTTGATACATATACAAAAAAAAAATTACATGACACTTTGCAAGAGGTAGCCCTTTTTGATGCACCCAGTTAAATTCGATGGTTGTCTTTCTTAATGTAACCTCCACCTTCTATCCCAACCAACCAAAGAACAAGCTAGTCAAGTTTCGTTCAGTATTCTAAAGTGATTGGCAATCGTAACTTCCTATCCAACACCTTGAAGATCGAGGCCATACATGTATTGGTAGATCGTGCGCGTGCAAATTTCTTATCACTATGTGAATTGTGCTAGAATCAGGGTGCCTAAATATCTAGACTAAGACTCCTAATAAAAATACATATTTGCACAAGAGTCAACATTTCAAGGTAAATGAGCTCCATTTTTATGATTTTTCATTTTTAATTTTTTTGAATTTTGATTTTTTAATTTTTTTGGAATTTTTCAATTTTTTCAAAAAGAAGAAGGAGTTCGTTTTCAATTATAGCATATTATCGTGGTATCTACTCTATACCCCCAAACCTAAACTAAACATTGTCCTCAATGTTTCAAAATATGGAAAGAATTAAAATGCAACATATGGAAAGGGACATGCTGAGTAGAGTAAAAGGAGAGAGAATACCCGATTTCGGCGAAAGCAGAATTAAAACTCCGTTATTCAAGGCAAAAATCCAACATATTTCAGCCGAGATCATATTGGATTAGCAAAATATATACAAAAGGAACAAAAGGGTTTTTAAGAAATTTTATCTACTGGATTATATACAAAAAATTCACCATACACTAACAATCTAAAGAGTTGAGGATCAACCCAAAAGACAAAGTGTAGAGACAAAGAAGTTTCAAAACACTAAAATTGGACTTAAATGGGATGAGAGTGAAAAACCGAATGAATTACCCTAAACCTAAATTGTTCAACAGGTTTACTTTTAAGCACAAAATTTTAATTTTAGGGTTCAGGATTCAAAAGGTCTAACTCATAATGGACTGTTTTCGGGATGGGCAAACATGCAATTTCCAACTGTGGCTCTTTAAAAGTGTTATATTTTGAAGCAAAATAGTCCAAGAGGACTTGGGAAGCACACAGTTCCAATCCTAGATTAGGAATTTTCAGAAAAATTGGTTTACAATATGGCACAAACCAAATCTAGGTTGGGTGGAAGGCCATCAGATTGTGACTTAGGTAGAAGAATAGGCATATCATTATCAATCAAATCAAAATCTTCTAACTCATCTACACATGTCACATCATGCTCACAATCATCAATCAAATTGGCAAGATCACAATCAGAATTATCAACATCATCAACAGATTTATTCTCGTGTATCGGCACATCAGGGGAAACATCACATGGAATACTAGAAGAAATATCATGCATTAAGGTCGGGGCAGAGAAGCCTAATGTATTTGAACCCAAAGGTTCCATAACATTTTCAGTATAGACATGTTCTTCTAACATAACATCATAATCATCATCATCATCATGATAGGAATTTTGCAATCTAGGATAATTTTCAATCCTAAGGTCGGAGCTATTACAAGAATAAAACTCTAATTCATGGGGTGACTCATATCATGTGGTGTTGTTTGTTTTCCTGTTTCCCTAACGGATTCCCATTGATGGGTTTTCTCGCAATCTCGGCTAAAAAATTCCATGCATCATCCACAGATTTATCAATAAACTCACCATTACACATAGACTCAACCATGGTTCGAGATTTAAAGTCTAGTCCCTCATAGAGGATGACGACAAGTCTCCACTTCTCAATTCCATGGTGCGGACATTCACTCAACAAATCATTAAAACGTTCAAAATAGTGAAAAACAGTTTCCTCATCCAATTGGACAAAACAATTGATATTTGACGAATAGCGATGGTCCTGTGATGTGGAAAGAATTTTTGGAAAAATTGATTAGTGAGTTGTTCCCAAGTAGTGATTGATTGTGGTCTCAAACCGTAAAACCATGTTTTGGCCCTTTCCTTTAAAGAAAATGTAAACAAACGCAATTTCAGAGAGTCTTCGGACAAATGATCAGGTTGCATAGTCCGACAAATTTGTTCAAACTCCCTTACATGAGTATAGGGGTTCTCAGAATCGAACCCTCGAAATATAGGAAGTATTTGTATCATGCTTGCATTTATTTTAAAAGGGTTATTGGTTTGAGGTAAGACAATACATGATAATGGAATTTGTATTGATGGATACATGTATTCATGGAGAGCACGAGGTTGGTCCATTTTGAAATGACACAAAGCCCACTATTTGGTTTTAAATGGGAAAATTTTAAAAATTTGGTTTATGGGAAAATTTTGGTTTTGATGGGCTATAAAAGAAAAGTTTGGTTTAAAATGGGAGCAAGTAAAAATCTTTTTTTTTTTTTTTTTTTTTTTTTTTAAGAAAAAAATTAAGAAAATAAATTTGGTTTTTGAAATGGGAGCAAGTAAATTTGGTTTTTTTGAATGGGAGAAAAGTTTTGGTTTTTGAAATTAGGAGCAAATTATTATTATTATTTTTTTTTTTTTTTTTTTTTTTTTAAGAAATAAAATTAAGAAAATAAAATTTGGTTTTTGAAATGGGAGCAAGCCCACTGTGCAAGCCTCTAATGAAATGGAAGGAAGGCTGCGGCCCACAATCGGTAATCAGCTGGGTTTAAACCCAGAGTCCAAAATACAAGTCCAATGGAAAAATTTAAACAAGCCCACACAAAATAAATACAAGCCCACAAATTAAACAACAAGCCCACACATAAATTATTACAAACCCAAAATAGAAAAATAAAAAGCCCAAAAAATTGGGTTAATTATTACAAGCCCACAAATAAAAAAATTGGAAGCCCACAGGTTGGGTTCTCTCAATGAAATGGGTTTAGGCTTACCTTTTTAGCACAGCCCAGCTGCTCTGATATTGTTGCAAAAACCCAGTTGGGTTTTGGTTCTTTTCCTTGGTGGCGTCCCAGCAGAGGAAAAACAGGTTCAGAACAGCAGGTCCAACAGCAAATGAAATGAAGCAGATGCAGATGCAAATGCTATGAAATGAAATACAAAATAGCTAAAAAACACAGATAAAACACAGCACCAATCCCCGGCAGCGGCGCCAAAAACTTGGTAGGCTTCTAAAAGGTCTAAAAATTATCCCCGGCCAAAAACTTGGTGGGCCCGGAGATGTGAATAAAATTAAGCGCAATAAAAACGGGGGCCTACAGTAATACCGCAAGTGCACGGTCGTCAGTTGTAGCTCGTGCAAGTACGGGTCGATCCACAGAGATCGGGTGTGTTTCGGAAATGTGTCTTAGCTAATTGGGTTCCTAGATTTGCTTTGGGCTTAGAAGCCCTTTGGAAGTGTTGGGCTTAATGTACTATTGGGTTTGTTCTCAATAAAAGGAACTGAGCTTGGGCTCAGTTTGGTCATTGGAATGCAAATGGGCTTAGGCCTTAAACTTAGGCTCTTGAATAAGCCCACAGTTGAATTGGATTGGGCCTTCAACCTTAACCCAAACTGGGCTTTGAGCTTTAATGGAATGGGCCTTAGTATTGGTCTTACAGTTGGGCTCACATTGTGTTCTGGGCTTTTGGAAGTGAACTTTGGGCTTGAGTTGGTTAGGCCTTTAGCCTTTGGTTTCACAGAAGTGGACTTGGGCTCAGGAGTGAAGTGAGCCTTGGAGCACAGCAAGCAGCAGCTGCAGAAGGCCAGCAGCAAGAAGAAGTAGCTTGGCTGCAGGAGAAGAAGGTAGCAGTGCAGCACAAGCAGTGCACAGGGCCAAGAAAATAAGGCAATACTGCAACAGCAGCACAAGGCAAGGAGTGGCAGCAGCATGCAAGAAAGGTAGCAGCAGTTGCAGCAGAAAGTTGAAATGCAGCAGGGAAAGCAAGTAAGCAGTGAAAATGCAAAACAGAAATGCAGGTAAACCAAACAAGTGGAAGGAAACAAGACTAACAGTTGAAGATGGATTTATGGATGGGAACTAGGGGTTGAATTCACTCTAATTTTTTACTGTGTATTCTCCTACAGAAAGTTAAACACAACTATGGTACTATTTCCAAAGCACTAATTGTCTTTCTACAACACAACTAGTCAAGGGATTATGAATTCAGCTTGAGTTGCAGCTTATCAGCAGCTCATGAACCTAACTACAAAGCATACTTGGCATACATTGTGAAAGTGAGGTGATGATGAGCTAAGTTCAAGTTTTTCCTAAACTTGTTTAGCCTTCTAGAGCAGTGTGATCAATATACTACACAATAAGACATTAGAGATTCATCAAGTCCCTAGCAGGGTGATTTAGAACATGACAAACTGCATAACAGTGGGTGACAGTGAGTGACAGGGCAATACTAACATTGAACATAACAGTGAATATTTAACATTGAGTAAACTAACATAACATTGCAAACTAACATAACATGGCAACAAATGCAATTTAGAGTGGGAATGCAACTAACAGTGCAATGAGACTAACAGTTGAAACTGCAAATTAACAGGAACATCAAAAACTAACAGTGCAATTGAAATTACCTAACCCAAATTGGGTGGAAACTTGGCTAGTCCAAGAACAAGTTTTACATCTCATACATCAGTTCTATTTATACCCAAATTAGCAAATTAGGGTTTAAACACATTTTCCCCAAAAATATCAATACACAGTACAATTAGGGTTTAAATTATTACCCAAAATTTGGCTTCCAAACTCCAAAATTTGCTCGACCCATGCTTCTTGATGTCCCTCTGATGCTCTCCCTGCTCCTATTGTCCCCTAATTTCGAGTTATTTTACTCACCCCAAAACCTAGGGTTTCAGAGGTTGTGAGGAGAAGAAAATAACTAGGCTAGGGATATGGGGGTGTTGTCGGTGAAGAGATAGTAGTGGCAGTGATGGAACTGGTGGTGGTGACGGAAGTGACAGCGGCAGAGAGGGGAGGTGGTGGAGTTGCATAGCTCTGCAACTGTCGGGTGAAGGAGATGAAGTTTTGGGAAGAAGGAGGTGTTTGGGTGGTAGTATAGGCATCGGTGCTAGGGTGTGAAGCGGGAACATCTGATTCGATGTTTGGCGAGCTGATCCGTAGGATGTGACGATGGTAGGTGGATCCAACGATGAGATGGGAGGCTGTGGGTAGCGACCGTCGGATGGAGGAATGCAACGAAAAGGACGGCCCAAGATGGAGATCGGCGTTGCGATGTAAATCGGGAGCTTCGGAGTTTGATGTGCGATGATGGAGCGACCGTAGGATGCTGAGATGCTTCAATCTGACGGCTGAAATCCGATACGGGCTTGGGTAGTGGAAATGGGTTTGAGAAAGGGTTTTGGGCCTTGGGTATGCCAGGCCCATAACTTCTTTAAGAACAATTCCTCCTTCTTGAGCCCATTTCTACCCTCTTGGTCTTGTGCACAACATTCTTCGCGGCTTCCTTGCGTAATTCCTCCCGGCTTTTCACTACTTTTCTGCTCTTTTCGCTCCACGACTCATCCGAACTTTATTTATTACCTAAAAATGCAAAATTAATTAATAAAAATATTTATTCTTGAAAACATTGAAAATACAGAATATGGGATAATATGTAGAATTAATGCACAAAAGATGAGTTAAAATGCCAACAAAAAGGGATAAATATATACAATATTTGGCACTCATCAATGTGCATCTGGCATGCACGTTTTGACGGGTTTGGCATGCTGCTTGGCATGTTTGGCATGCCGATTGGCAAGCGCGTCTGACATGCACGTTTGGCGGGTTGGCGCGGGTTTTTGGGAAACCAACTTAGTATGTCAACCTCTTTTAAGGCTGCGGCGGGTTTGGAGCAACCTAATTGGTCAATGAAAGTATGGGCCCGGTCAATCATGGGCGTGGATCCCCTTTTAATGCGCGTGGCGGCTTTAGAGAGACCTGATTGGTCGATGGGAAGTGGGGCCGGCAAGCTAGGGCGTGGCTACACTATCAGTGCGCTGTGGCGGATTGCCTAGTTCGGCTAAGCATAGTTTCGACCAAGGGGTCTAGTGTGCTGCGCGGGGCGCGAAACCCTATTTTTTGCAAGTTAGTCGGATTTATGAGTTTTTGGTGAGTTATCACAATAATTGGCTGGATTTTGTATGCTGCCACAAAAATCCTTATTTACAGAATGCAGTGTGCTTTCTGTCTGAGCATTTTCTGCAATGGCCTTAATTTTGGTACTTGGAGGTTCATGCTACTCTGCTGCGAGCGAACACAAAACCGTCATGCCCTACCGATATTAAAGGTTCTTCCGGGAAACATAGCACAGGAAAGTACTCAGTGAGTCTTGTATTGGCGAGGTGCCGAAATTTACAGAGCGTTTGGGATGGTTGCTACATTCACCAGTCTGGATAAATTTCATGTGAATATATTGAATGGCTCAATAGATATGCTGGTGGAGAGGTTAGCACTCACGACACCGTTTCCTTGCAGAGTGACGTCTGATGCAAGGATTTACGATTTTGATCCTAAGCTAAAAACCACCATCAACAACTACTTGTTCACTTGGTTTTTGGTGCATAAGGAATTGGAAAATCTGGACTATCAGTTGATCATGGTTAACTGCTCAAGTCCGTTTTTTATTTCTTCTTAATTTTCATTGGTCTAGTAGCTTGTACTAGATATTTGCTTTTATTTTATTTCTATTTTGCTCATCTTGTAGGGTGGTTCAATCCTTTTGAACCCTCTTGTTTTCTAATCTATAATTATTTCTTTACCAATTAACAAATTGAGAAGCAAATTCTATACTACTACGGCTATAAGAAAACTTCTTCCCTGCAGACTCAGTTGAACACCTTTTCATTCGAAAGAGTGTATGAAAGTCTGTAATATGCAACATATCAAATAAGCAAATATGGTATTGATGCATAGTGGTATTTATAAAATACCACTCCTATCCTCTTTATTTTTGTTCTCCTTCTTACCCCCTATTTGGTTTATTTACTAGTCTATTCTTTATATTTATTATTTATTGTTGAAACTCTAGCTCTACAAGTTCCAAGTTTTTGTTTGTTTAGAAAAATGGTGTAAGAACCCTAAATCCTTCCTAAGAGAAGAGCCTCAATCACTTTGTTATTTCCAATTTGTAATTGGGTAGAAATTTCAATTTGTTAGAGATGCATCTATTATCTTCTAGTTTCCAATTTTAGAATTGGGTAGAAATTTGAAGATTATTAGAGAAGAACCTCAAATATTTGTATTTTCCTTGTTCTAAGGATAGAAGAAGCATCATTTGAAGGTTGGTTATTTTTATTTCATGGTGTTTTGTTATAATTTAACATTCCAATTTCAATTATAAGTATTAATTTACATTAGATATGAATAAAATATGAATAACAACACTTGTGCCGTTTCGTAGAAATTTAAACCGTAACCTGCATGATATCTGGTTTTTTTTTTGTATTTTTCTTTTGAAAGCAAAGATTTTATCAACATAACCTAAACATTACAGAAAGGAAAAAATTTACCGAAAATACAAAAAAAGAGGCTTTTTAAACCAAGACTTACCCATAGAATGCTTCCCGACGAACTTAACTAGACTATCTGCTACTTTGTTAGAAGTACGCTTAACATATTTATTTACAAAGAAATTAAGAAGGAAGATACTAGAGATATCCTCTCTCAATCTAATTAATAAAAATGTTTTTGCATCAAAAAAAAAGAAGAAGAAGAAAGATACTAGGCACATGGAATTTTATAATTTGTTTTGTCCCGAAAAGAATCCAACGGTCCGAACTTTGTGTTCTTAGCATTAAGATTGATAAAGACAGAAATGAGACCCACCCCTCTTCTAACGTGTAATCAGGGTTCTTTTTTTCCCGTGTGTAAATTACTTCCGAATTAAGAAAAGAAAGTATACCCGTTTTATAGTATGGAAAAAACTTCCAACAGATGGAAGAATCTTCAGAAAGCGTACACCTTAGACCTAACATGTTGCGTATCGTATTGCATTTTCCTAGTAGACTTGGAAATAACCTCCCCCATTCCTCGTCCGCCTTCGCTCCACCTTATCTTAGAAACGCCCTTCTTACCCACTCAACTGCTTTCCAACAAAATAAAATAAGACCCAGAGAGAAGACCTCCATATCCAATGCGATCCTTCCAAAATGTCACCTTCACTAAACCAATAATAGGTGGGTCCCACAATTAAAATTAGGGCTGAGAAAACGAATATCCATCTCATCATCATATCCTCAAATTGATGATGCAGATGAGATGTGAGTGAACTGTAATACATTTCCCTCTCAACCAAACGCGTCGTTATTATCTAAAAATTTCATGGCGAAGAAGGATAATACAGTGAACAGTACTGCACAGCAAATTTCAGCCAAGTGGTTAACAAATTCAAATACATTCAAAACCCATGAAATTACAGCTAGTATTATCTTCCATTTGTTTCTTTCCTACCAACCAATTCTATAGCACTAATTAGCTTGTTTTTTTTCTTTCATTTTTCTTAGTTTTTCTAGGATCTTTCTTTTTCTTCTTCTTTCTGTAATTTATTTGTTGTATTTGTAAAGCTTCAAAATGGCTGTAGCTATAGCTGCTGGGACTACTGTAAGGGTTTGTTCTGGTTTGAAAATTGTTGAAAATCATTTACAGAATCATAATGGGTTTACCAAGAAATTCTTGATTTCTGATGTTCAAAGATGTCAAAATTTCCCCAAAGGAAGGTAATTTTATATATTTTGATTCAGTATTAAGTTTAATTTCTTTTCATTTCAGCGTATTTTTTCTTAATTTTCTGTATATTTGTTGATTGAAGTGGTGGATGGGTTCTTAGTTTTGACTGTCACTATGTTTAGTTGTCATTGAAAGATCTATGTGCTGGTCAACTTGGTCTTCAGTTATGAAAATTTTAAGTCAAAAACACTTGATCTTCTTTTGTTTTGTTTTACTTGCTCAAACTGTGCTAGATACTTGAGAATACCTTGTAAACTGATTTATTGATTTATCTTGTGGATGCATGCAAATAGAATCAACCCTTTATGTTGGCAGATAATTGTGAATAATACTCGGCTCCCACAAGGAGGAGGTGTCAGATGAGGTAGCTTAAGATTCCAGCGACACCTCTAAGACTTTGTTTTCAGTGTGTTGTTGGATTTCAGTGACCTCATTCGTCACCTCTTATTCGGTACATCTAGGGGAATTTGGACCGGTAGTATGTCAATCTTGGTAATAACTCCTGATGTCGTGTAAACTTATGGGTAAAGAACACAAGTTTAATTTGTGGTATTATTGCCTATGATTTGTCGTTTAGGAATGTTTTCGGGGTCTTTGTTAAGGTAGTGTCTAATTATAGAATTATTGTTAATGGTGATTTGTTGACCAGGCAACATTGTCAGTTTTGTCGCATGTGGTTTTCTTTTATAGTACGCTTATATCCGGTTGAACTATTTCCATCTTCTTTAAATCATTAACATCTGATATTGCCAGAAATATTGGGATTATGGTTCCCCCTTGCACATTCGCTGGGTAAGAATCGTGTGTAGTGATTGGCAAACCACATTAGCAAGCTTGAGTCAGGCTGCTATAAGATTTTGGGTGTTCCCTTGCATTTTACAGTGGTAGCAATTAGGTACCTGTGTTTAAATTTAGGTGCTTCCTATCACCTATGTGATCATGATGTCCACCTTTTTGCTCAATTAGTATCATTTCCAGTGGTGGGTTAACATGATTAAAGAATGTGATAGTATCATAGTAGTAAAACAAATCACCAGCTTTCTAATGTGGACTACTTCTGTCTCTTCAATTTTTCCAACTGAAAACATTCAATCAGTGCAACTAATCATTGGGTGGTACCATTTGCTGGGAGCTCACGTAGGTTAGTTACACAAGCCAGATTGGTGAACCTGGGCAAGTATGGTTGGGATGTATGACTTAGTGACTCATTCCCCAGATTCCTTTATTTGACTGAACACTAGCTGATATTCTTTCCCATGGTATTCAGTTCCAGTTATTTCTTGCTCATATTTTAAGCTTGTCGTTATTTCTGTGTTAGTTACGTGGTTGGGCTTTTTCAGATTGTCATCTTCTGTAGCTGTGAAAGTCCCACGAGCTTCATCTACAGCTTCTGTAGAGGTATTTCGAAGTTATATTTCAGATATGGTTAGTAATATTTATGTGCTTAATGTTTTGAGGGTGATGAAGTACTTAGAACATTTGGGTATAACAGGATGGAAGTTCTAGCGGGACTGACACAGTTCCTACTCCCAAAGTAATAATTGATCAGGATTCGGATCCAAATGCAACTGTTGTGGAGATAACTTTCGGTGATCGTCTTGGAGCTCTCCTCGATACGGTACAATACTGCGTGATTCCTTGATTGTATGTTAGTGAACTTATATGAGTTAACCATGTAAAATGAATTGGTTTTATTGTTCTAGATTATCAGCGTGTCCCCCATATGAATAGTCTGTATACCCATATAACAACTCCAAGGGATGTGTTCAATCTCGTCCTAATTCGATCTTGTACGATATTTGTTGAGGTGGAGTTGCACCATTTTCTGACTCAACTTCAACCGCCTAAGAACATTGTTTGGTCGGGAAGGTTAAATGGACTTACCCTTTGAGTAGAGTTCATTTAATTCTCCATGGACACATATGTTAACTTCCCTGCATTGTATTTGGCTCCCATAAATAGCGCATGCCATTTTTGGCATAATTTTAGAGCAGATCTCGACTGAACTGCTCTTAGCCTTGGCAAGTGAAACACTGGACTGCTAGTTTATCAAGTAGTTTGCATCGATAAACTTGGATGTGACCAATATAATTTGAATGACTGAATGTACATCATATAGGTATTTAATATTATGTTAACAAAACCTTTGTTCTCAACTAATGCCCATAATTTTTGCCTGCAGATGAATTCCCTTAAAAATCTTGGACTTAATGTTGTTAAGGCGAATGTCTTCTTGGACTCTTCTGGGAAGCACAACACATTTTGTATTACTAAAGCGTGAGTTTTTTTTTTTTTTGTGCTGTACCAATATAATAATTTAAGTCTTCCGTGTTTCACTTCCTTAATTGTTGAGTTGTTGAAGATATACATCGGTTACGGATCAGAAAATTTTAGCTAGACATTGTGGTTATAGTATATGCCTATATGGTTTTTAACTTGTAATTTAAGACCTTGTGGATATTCGCAGAATCTATTTCTTGTTCATATGGTTAGTAATATGATTCAGGTTTCTTATGAGAAACTAGCTGCTTGGAATATATGCTCCTGTCTAGTTTCATGTTTCTTATTCACGAGGACCTTCCAGAATCTGCATATTAGCCATGCTTCAAACGCTTCGACATATCCCTATAATATGTTGCCATGTTGTAATTTATATTTCATATTTGGATTTGTGATGGTCGTACAACCACCTGCATGGTCCCACCTCTGTTAAATTTTGATCAGATCAGAAGAGTTGCAGCCTTTGAAGTTCCATTCGACTTAGAGATTGTAAAGATGTAAATGGAATAACTGTTTACAGTCAGTACAAGTTTCTTGAGATCCTCAGTAACATGACATTCTGATTTTGAATGTTAATCTAGGTTCCTCTTATCTGAAATTGTATTTAGACTTCTCTCTTCACTGCATATTGTTCTGATTGTTGATGTCACACTGATGCTTTTTCTGCAGTGATACTGGCAGAAAAGTTGTGGAACCAGAGTTACTAGAAGCTATACGTTTGACGATAATAAACAATTTGCTGGAGTATCACCCGGTAATTTTTATTTGTTTTTTTTTAATCTCCTCTATCCATCGCAACACATTTTGAGAACATGTTTCTCAACTTCTTGACTTAGTTGGATTTTGGTGGTTTAGGAATCAAGTGCTCAGTTAGCAATGGGAGTAGCTTTTGGAATTGAACCACCAAAACAAGAGGTATCACAACGACTTCATTTCTGTTGCAATATCGCTTTGTAATATTTCAATGAAATACATAAATGGCTCTTTAAGATGAAAGGTTTGTGTGGAAGCAGTTTTTTTTTTCCTTTCTTTTTCCTGATCTTGAGTTGTCTATTCAGATTGATGTGGATATTGCAACCCATGTAAACATATACGACGATGGTCCCGATCGCAGGTATGCACGCCCTGGTTTTCTCTTACTTGGCTAGTTTTATTATGATTATGTTTACTCCACCTGCAAAATCTGCCCCACGAAAGCAGATAAACTTGCCAGAAGCAAGCGACTTTGAACCTACAAACTCTTAAAATAGGCCCAAAACAAAAGCTCATCAATTCTAAACATTCAAACTCTGGACAACAAGGTTGTTCTAATAACTCAAATTTGTTCCATCTTCTGCTTGTAGCTTGCTTTATGTTGAGTCTGCCGATCGCCCTGGATTACTGGTGGATCTCGTGAAGATCATCACTGACATAAACGTGTCAGTTCAGTCAGGAGAGTTTGATACCGAGGTACTACTTCTTTGCGGGATCAGAGTACTAATACACTTTCTTGTCTGAAATAAATTTCTGCCTAGAAAAAACACTAACTGGTTAGCGTTTTAAATGGTAGGGGCTGTTGGCCAAAGCAAAATTTCATGTTAGTTATCGGGATAAAGCCATCATCAAACCTCTCCAGCAGGTAAAGAACTACTATGCATCCATGCTTTCTCTATATGTCGAAGATTTAATATTTGAGGTCTAGTGAAAAATGATTTATGTAATGTACCAAACCTTTACAGGTTATTTCAAATAGCTTGAGGTATTTCCTGAGGCGGCCATTCACCGACGACGCGAGTTTTTGAGCTGTTCTAGGTAGGGACCATATGTAAGTTTATATATACTCGAGATGACTGAGTATTTGTGTTAAAGGGGTTGGATTGTAGAATGTAAATGAATTCATGTCTCCCTGTTGGAATAATATTGTACTGTGACAACAACTATTTAAGAATAATCTGTAGTACCATCAACAATCGCATCAAGTTATGAAAGTACATTTCGGCCTATCATCAGTGTTATTATGTTGCAGGTTGCTGCTTATTGTAACCCATATGACCTACTTCCGTTGTGGCCATTTCTTCACTATGTACCAGGTTTCCATCACCTGTTATTAATCCAGTTGTTAAATTACTTAACACCAGTGCTGGTGCTTTGGTGCGCAATACACTCTTACATCCAGATTTATACTTCAGTTTAGCTGTTAATTTGCAATCAATGAAAGCGAGATTATTAGTTTTAAGCCTTTAAGGCTTGAGCTGTCTCTGGTTAAGGATTTTCTTATTGGTAAAGAAACTGCCCTAGTTTTAGATTCAAGCCGAGTTGCATCAGGAAAAGTTATACGGGCCGGTGCACCGACTGTCCTGAACACCCCGTACAATGAACAGATTGTCCTGCTACTTGTGTTGACAACCATATTTTATGCTTGTTTGGAATATCTTTACTATCATACAAGCTTCACTGTTGTAGTGGAGAATCTTGCATTATGCAGAGGGAAGCAAAACAACAAAAGAAAAAACAAGAAAGACCTAATTATGAAAACAAAATCACCCAATTATTAAAGGAAGAATAGCACTGAGACAAAGACTTGTGATTGATGATTTCTAACCGATTTCTTGTTTATCAACTGGTGCTCTCTCTTCATGCAGTGATGTGAGGTGTAAACCTCAGTTGTTTCTTATCTCTGTCTGGTGTTTATCCTCAACAGGTTCTAAAATTTCTTCCATCCATTCTCTCAAATATAATTTCATCCTCTAACTTTCCTAACTCTTCAATTATTTCTCGGACGTTTCTTCTTACCAAGTCCATCCAAGATATCACAAGGGTACCAATGTGAGAATTATTAGGTTGAGGTCACATAGAAGAGTGAATTGTTAATGGAAAACGTGCTGAATGCTAAAAGTTGGGTATTTATGCAGCTCTACATTTCAGAAACTTCAACAGCCGAAGAGCGACATTAAATTCTAGTCTAGAGTAGTAAAAAGCCTATTGTGGAAAAACAGATACTCCCTCCTTTTAAAAGAGAAACTATAGTTGTTTTCATTTTAGCCTAATTTTCCCTAGGAGCAAAATGAAGAACAGTGGTGTTCATCCAGGCTTATACAGATGCATGTCCTTGGGACATTTTGCTAAAGATAATTGGAAATAATTGGCTCATACGACACCTGGTTTCTCCGGCCACTGGCCAGCCTTTAAAATTTGGGCCTAATCCCTCTATTAAGAAACCGATCATTCTTTGGAGGCAAGACTTTTTCTTCTTAAAGCATGATGTTTATCAAAAAAAAAAAAACTAGTTTCTCACCCGTGCGATGCACGGGTCTGTGTTTTGTTTATGGAATATTGGATGCTTCGTATATAAAATATTACAAAAATGGGTAACAAATCAGTAAGTATGATAAAAACTCAGTAAGCTAATATCTGAGTTGGTATGCGCAAGAAAATAAAATGAACATAGACCGATGCGTAGAATAGTGATTATGCGCAAGGCCTGCGTCACTTGTTGTTTTACCTTTAAAGGCAATGTAAGGAAAAGCTTCAGATTATATAGTTAACGAAACTTACCATCAGGAGTCTTGAATGAAGTGCTATTTGAAGACCTTATTTACAGATGAGAGGAATTGGTAAGAGAGTGTAGAGCTAAGTGCTTGTAATGGACTGCACTGTGATATGTTCATTTGATCACATTCTCACTTGTATTATTCTTTTATCAATATAATTAAAACTGGTAAATATATAGTTAACGTAACTTACCATTTTCAAATGAAACAGATCATATACTCAAATTTCTTAGGATACTCCAATATAACTGGTAGCGCATAGAAAAATTATCATTTACAATAGACAGATGTAGAACCTTGTACGAATGCATTTAAGCAGTTCCAAGGTAAAGGAAGATTGGAAGATGATTCAACCATGACCAAACCATTTTCGTTTATGAAGGATCTTCAATCACTGAGAATTTAACCATTTCTGCGACTACTATACAAATAGACACTACTATATAGATCCTTCGAGATATTTGGTGGTCATTTTTTATTACTTAATACTTTTGTGTTAATTATTATCAAGTTTTAGAGTGGGTATCTTGTTATGTCTCTATAGTATACACATTGTTTAAATGTTATCTAGTCTTCTTTCTCTAGATTCCATTATTGTTGTTTGGAAAATAATAGATTAGCAAATTAAAATTTTCATACTTCTCTCTTGATTCCATTATTAAGTTTGGAGAACCACAGACAACGGTGTGAACTTCTCTCTTGGTCTCCACGATAAAAAGTTTCAAGATTTTCCGAAGAAAACTAACTTGTGTGTGTGATATAGTAAGGGTTCATATTAATTTGTAATAATAAACCAGAATATTTCCTTAATTCCTTTAATTACTTTTATTAACATATCTCTTGCTTGACTACTTACATCCTGTAAATTCTAATAAATTTGTATTTTTATCCAAAGAAAGTTATACATGAATATAATTTTCGTATTTACATATTACTTTGTTTATTTTGTTCCCCTTGGGAAAGTTTGTTTAGGAAATGCTTAGACCATGATGGAGTTTTAATTGTGGTGGGGGCACCATTTCTTGCGCTGGAATTCGTTATTGTCCCTGTTGCATCATTATTAAAATTGATGTTCATTCTCCGTTAAAACTTCCATTTTTGTTTCTCTCACACTCTAGTCTAGATTATTTTGTGTGTGCTTTGTTTTGTTATACTTCAGAGAACTCGTCCGTCCATATAGTTGACACGTCAGTAAAGCATCAACAAAAGCAACGTAAATTTTTTCTTTTTTGAAAAAATACCTAAAGTTCCAAAATTTTGTTTCTTTTCACGGATGTTTAAATTTCTCTTATTATCATTGGTGTTGTACTTTTCTGTTTCATTTATGGTGGTGTTCTGTATTATCATCAGTTCTTATTATGGTGGTATTCTGTTATTCCTTGTCGAGCAGTTTTCCCCTTGGTTCAGCAATGTCAGACAACTTTGCTTAATTAGGCATCAACTAATCGGAGACCACTATTACAGTAAAACCTCTGTATAAGAATATCTTAGGGACCACAAAAAAAATTCTTAAAATGGGGTTATTCTTATATGGAGGTCTGCTATGAATTGACCAACAGAAAAAATTTCACACGTGCACTTGAGAAAATACGCCTATATGCATTGGAAACACAAAAATGTATCTAGGTAAATATAAATTCAACTTTGACACCGGAAACTGAGCAATGAGATTACATGAGTGAAAGGTGTTACCGAAAATTGACCAATGAAATTATACGAGTGAAAGGTATTGTACTAAATTGTGCACATAAAAGTAAAGAATCCACTTTGAAGCCAAATGATTTTGTGAAATGGTTACAGAAATCTCTTCATTTTAAACTTTGATGCATGGAAAAATCCATAATATATATATATATATATATTATAATGTCAATAATTTTTATATAGAGGTAGGTTCCTTAAATCGGGACCGGAAAAATTTATGACTTATTCCAATATGGAGTTTATTCTTAAATATAACTGGCCCAAATCAGGACCACAAAGTTTTATTCTTATATGGAGTTTATTCCTATATAGAATATTCTCTCGGAGAGGTTTTACTGTCTCGGAGAGGTTTTACTGTAGTAGCTTTTAAAATATTGACTCGATATATTATCTGGCATAACTTACTACCTTCAAAACAACAAATAATCCTACCAAAGTAGCACGACCATTATATGAATCTCATCGATGGCTAAGGATTTTTTTGAAGTGCATCTAGACATGTTACCAAAGTGTTGATGCCAATATGGAAAACCAGTCAATAAAAGGTTCAAAATTACAAACAATAATTGCATAAAGATCTAAATAGGATGAAGGTGGTCTTCAATGAGCATGCAACGAAAAAACTATTATCATAATAGATTCGCGTAAGTACTACTATACACTTCCTTAAAAAAGCAATACCAGGTGAAAGCATATTTAAAAAAATGCTATTTATAATGGATTTCATACTACAACATACAGAGCAAAAGAGGCAATACCTGTAGAAGAAAAAACCACGATTGCACATACACAAGAAAAAAACATACAAAAAGAAAAAAAATAAAGAATATTTAAACCTACAAAAATTGCAAAAAAAAAAAAAAACTCCAAAATACTGGGAAAAAGAATCAAGCAGGAAGAAGAACATGCAATAGTGCATGCTTTACAGACTTATTTATACCTAAACCAATATCCAAGTTCCATCTTAACTCCGTGGTTAATAAATCATAGAGTAGTTAAGTTGTAGACGATGATACCCACATTTTCCGAAAGTTTTTCCAAGAGAAACGCATGACAAAAAATACCTGAAGAGCTCGTCAGATATCATTTAGAAATTCCATAAATAAATAAAATCTATAAGAAATCGTGAGGTATCATCAACATCTTCAAAACAAAATCAGCTAAATAGCAAAACAGAATCATAAAAACAAATACTAAGTATACCAAAAAAAAAACAAAAAAAAAAAACAGGATTTCATGATTCTATATCTTACATGAGTTTATTAGTATGACCGACCATGGAGTTCCAGAATAACCGTTTCAATCCTCATAAAATTCCATTGCCACAACCACTGCTGACAACTTCGAGGTTTATGCAAAAAAAAAAATGAATATATTAGGTTAGACAGTACCGTAAACAGAAAAAGAAAAGCAACTGAACCCAGCAAAAGAAAAAACAACTTGCATGCGATGGAACTGGTGTTGGCTTGGGCGCTTTATATAGCGAACGACCAAGCATAAAAATTCCAAAAAAAAAAGGAAATAATATTAATTAGTATATCAAAATCTACATAATTTTCCATGATTTCGGATCTCGAATATATTTTTTTCATATCCACATTAAACGCAAGAAATATTAGCGTCAAAAAAATCTTGCACATCTTTTACAAATTTAGAAAAAGTATCTTTATTATTGTATTTTTGGAAGAAAATGTATCATAATATTATTGTATTTTTGGAATATAATTATCAAGTAAAATTGTTATTGATTTTTCATTTTTGTTTCTTTGTTCTCACCAAGATTTTATTTTAGCATACAAAATCTGGCGCATATCAAGACATAACAAAATTAAAAATCCACCTTATTTATTTAACTTTTATATTTTATATCTATTTTATATTAATTATGGTATAAACAAAGTTAAGAAAAATAACATGGATATGATATCCCGTATGAGCCCATTATTTTGTTTGTTCGATTAAACATGCCATAGAAAGAATGCCTAATTTTAGGAGGACAGTCATGCTTTTTTTTGTTCTTGAGGGAATATAGTCATGCTTAAAAGAAAGAAAAGTTGGCAGAGATGGACGTGCAACAAATTAGACTAAAAACATCTAATACTTCCACACAAGATTTAACGGTGTAAAAAGAAGGTTAAGGGAAAAAGATATTGACCCATTCACATTAGGAGAAACTATAGCATTGATTGGTTTCTTGTGCAAAAAGGAAGTAACCCTAATAATCACCAAAGATCAGCCAAAACTGAACAAAAATGTGCTTAATATTATATAAACCAAGAAAATATAGTTCCAAAGAAAATCAGCGCAATAACTAATCAATTCAAAAACGATTAAAGTTTTTTTAGATACATGAGGATTATTAGACAACATAGCAAGCTGAAGCAGTGTGCAGCAACTCAGAAGAGTGCTAAAATGATTAAAAACAAACTTACCAATGAGGCAAAAAATAAGATAGAACACAATTACACAAGTAATGATAAGAAAACAAACTTACTGATCATGCCGATAATGATTATACGATCTTCGTTGCACGCGTTACATGAGACCATGCATTTTAGTCATAACATAATACCAAAAAAAAATAGAACACAACATAATAAGAGTACAACCAAATTAAACCATACATTAGTTCCATATATAGACCAATTCAGGGAGGTAGTACATGTAGAATCAATCAAAACTTGTGGAGCCTTGCATATGCCATTGATGAGATGGCATCCAAAGTAAGGTGACAGAAATTCATCAAGAAAGGGCAGTGATTCCAAAGTATAGTTTTCTTTACTCAAAGCAGAATCACGTTTGTGGGCCTAGAAAAACTCCTCTGGCTGACCTTTACCGCCATCACCACCTACCTCCAACATCCCAGGCACATACCATTTGGTATCTCCTAAAACAGAAAAGTTATAGAGTTGTTTTCCATTCTTGTTTTCAACTTCTGGTCGCTTATGTCGTTACTGCTTAAAAGAATCAAGAAACAATGGCATGAAAACGCCAACAAAAAAAAAATAGAAGCAAAATCGATTACAATTAAGTACTACCTTATAAATGGTGGTTTCAACAGTCAGCACCGGAAACAGCTTCAACAAAGGGCAATACCAATGAAAGATAATTCTGCGTAGCAAACAAACTAAAAGATCAACCTAGAAAGAAGCAACACCAATAGGAGATGAAAAAAACAATCAACTATATATTTAGGATCTTTTAGATACCTACAGAAAGAACAACACATCAGACTGTATACAAACCCTAAATTGAAAAATATTGAAAAATAAAACAAAAATAAACTGAGAAGCAACGCAGAATAATGGGATTGACTTTTGCTCGAAAATATTTTATAGATGGACATCGAAAATAATATTAGGAAAATCTCTAAAAATATCAAGAATATTATTATTTGTGGCTATTGTATTTACTCTTCGTATTATTCTTGATAAAATATTTCTATATTTTGGACTTCAAATTTCTATATTTTAAAATTTTCGGTCTTAATTATGAATTTTTCTTTCCAAATAAAATTTTACTATTATTTTGGATATTTTCGGATAGCCAACTTTACTCGTTATACGATTTTGTACCAAAAACATATTTGACCATATCTTGCTCGTCTATGAAAATAAACTGTTATATATTGAATGAAAAACAATATTGAATTAGAGAAATTTTAAGAAATAAATTCATTCATAATATCCATCACGCTTATCTAATAATGTTGTTTTTCTAAATGTTCAAGCACTCTACGATTTTGTACTAACGATTTTTTTTTATTTTTCTTTTCCGCAAGATTATTATGCAAGAGAAGCACGTCTTGATCTCGGGTAAGCATCTGAAATTCTGTTTGTTTTGAATTTAAATAGGAGCTGATTTGAATTTGATCAAAAGACTTTTTTGAATTTCATGGGTTGGAATTGCAATTGTAATTACTATTAGGGTTATTTTAATTATTAATAATATCGAAATGTAATTAGGATTAATTTAATTTGAGTAAATATAATTGGACAATGGACATTGAACATTTTTTTTTGATTTTAGATTGAATTAATTTTGTGATACAATCATGATGAACAATGCTGACGGAGTTTTCCCCGCTGATATTGGTAGACCTTCTAATGGTGTTAAACTATTGGGTGGACCGGTGAGTCTGGATTTGAACTTTATCAGTGATATGATGCTGAGCAGGGTGAATAAGACTGTTCAATTGATGTCTGCTATCAAGAAACTCAAAGACCCTCAAAGTGAGATGCTATTACTCTGCAATTGCACTGGAGTTTCTAGATTGTATTTTGCAATGCGTACTACAAATCCTGCAGCCTTACAATCTGCCACTGCCCTTTTTGATGATCACTTACTTAATTACTTGAGACTTCTCATCACTGGTGATGTTGCGGGGTTTGGTCCTCTACAACAGCGACTATCTACCTTGCCCATCAAAGATGGTGGACTTGGCATTTACACCATGGCTGACACTAGCGCCTATTGTTACCTTGCTTCTCAGTGTCAGACGACTTCGGTACAAAAGGTGATCCTTGGTAATTCATTCTCAACTGAAAAAGGCTCTGCTTATCAGTTTGCACTACAGAATTTTGCTCAGGTATGTGGCTTGCCTTCTACATACTGTGTCGATGATACTGCCCCCCCATCCATGCACTCCCTGGCAGTCACTTATTTTGATACAGTTAAGAAGCAAATCCCAGACCAATTTTCTATGTATGCAAGAGATTCCATCCTGTGGCAGTGCAACCGTATGAAGCATGCACAAGATTATTTAATGGCTGTACCCATCATTGGGCTTAATCAGTGCCTTGGACCTAGACATTTTAGAGCTGTACTTTGCTATCGTCTTGGTATCCCATTGTTTCTTGAGAATGGCTTGTGCCCAAGTTGTAATAAAACCATGGACATCTTTGGTGATCATGCAATTCATTGTGCTAAGGATATAGGCCCCAAGTTTCGACATGATATTGTTCGTGATGTAGTCGTCGACATTTGCTTCAAAGCTAGTGTTCCTGCTCGTAAGGAAGTTTCTTTGGGATTTCTGACGAATGATGACAAAGAGCTGAAACCTGCTGATATTCTTGTGCTTAACTGGGAAGACGGAAAGGATGTTTGTATGGATGTCACTGGTGTTTCGCCCTTCGCAGGTGATGGAATTCGCTCTTTCGTCCCAGGGAAAGCTATATCTAATGCGGTTTCACGTAAACACTCTAAATACTTGGACAAGTGTATTTCACATGGCCATGGAATGAGTGTTTTGGCTTTCTCTACTCTAGGAGAGTTGGGTGAGGATACTTTGTGTTTTTTCAAGCGCCTGAAGAATTGTTTAGTTAGTAACGACGCTAGTAGTGGTTTTGGTAGCTTTATTTTTCATAGATTAGGCGTTGCTATTCAAAAAGGTGTTGGAGCCCAGCTTGTTGCTAGGTTACCAACCAAAAGCTTTGTATAATGATTAATTCAATATTATGTCAGATTAAATTTTTTAATTTTAATATTATATTTAACTATTATTAAATATATTTTCTACCTATTTTTTTTATTTCTGAAAATATTATGAGATTTAATAAGATATAGTTTGTGTATGTAACAAAAGAAAACTTGCATGTGATTGGTTGAGTAGAATATACTGTGGGCCAAAATGTACTCTCTTCGTTCAATCAATTGGTAAATCCGACATTTGGTTGTTGATTGAAATTGATTGACACCTGAACATTGGTCTTTGGTACCGTTCAAGTTATTTCTCATATCAACCAGGCTCACACATTTCTATATGTTCAATTGCATATTGTATAAATTGAGATATAATTCTTGGATGTTTTTCCTTGATTGAGTCTGACGGTCTAATCGATTCTGTTGGAATTATATTGGAGTTAGTCCATACAGATTGTTGAACGAAATATCGGGTGTGGTTGTTAGACCCCCGCTTTTTCAAAAACCCTTTTCGCAAACTCTTTGACAGCAGTATCATCTAATCTATCGACTACATGAATATGTGCAAAACCACTTGTTGGATAGTTCTCAAGTCGATCCAAAAACATTCGAAATTCAAAATTGTAGCTAGGGCTGCTACGTGATGTAAACTGAGGTTTTTTTTTCTTTTTTCTTTTTTGATAGCATATAGTGGTCCCTAAATTACTTCTTAAATCTTTTGTTTAGAAATTTTAGGCACAATCACTTGATTCCAACAACAACCTCCTTTATGTACGGGAGTATGAGAACAATCAGACCAATTGATGTTCACTTTTTCTTTTCTTTTCTTCGTTTTTCAACCCTTCCACCTAAATGAGAATTCTTTTAACACGGGTCTCTTTATAAGGGGATAATGACACTCTCTTTACTTATAAAAAAATAAACTAATAATTTTATATACCAAATAGTGACATTGTGTTTACTTAAAAGAATATTAAACTAATAATTTTATATACCAAAACTACCCTTTTCTTGATTAACCGTAGTTTATTAACCTGATGACATGAGATGGAGCCTTAATAACAACAATAACTACACTTTCTTAAATTAATGGTTAAAATAAAAACAATCCTAAAAATATTTACTTTCTTCGTCACCTATATATATATATAGGCGGAAAAATGCATTTATCTTAGAATAAGAAATTCTTTTGATTTTACAAATATTCATTCACTTTCTTGTTTTACTCTTTGTCCAATTTCCAATGTTAGAGATATAAACTTGATTGTGTTAATACCCATATTATTTAATTAAGGGTAT
Organism: Papaver somniferum; assembly: GCF_003573695.1. Taxonomy (NCBI): domain Eukaryota; kingdom Viridiplantae; phylum Streptophyta; class Magnoliopsida; order Ranunculales; family Papaveraceae; genus Papaver; species Papaver somniferum. The sequence continues at coordinate 195,370,389 of NC_039360.1, forward strand.
AGGTGGAGAAAAACTTATTGAAATTAGATTTCCGCCTATCTAATGGGACAAATCAAACTCAAAATTCCGCATATATAATAGGTATGGAGGGAGTATTTAAATTAATTAACAATAGTGATATTCTGTAGTGATTTTCTCTTAAATAAATTTAAGTATATGTATTTTGATTAATCTGAAATATTTTTTGTAATTCTTTTTTGCTTTTTTTACTCTTCTCTTTTCTTTCTCTCTCCTCTCCTCGCATCTTCTCTCTAAGAAAAACCTTAATCTCCATTAATCTTTTGCTCAGATTTCTTTTTCTTTTTAAGTTTTAGTCGAATAAAAGTAGTTTTTTTTTTTTTTTTGCTTTTGACGTCACTTGACATATTTCTTCGCCATTTGGAGCGATTTTTCTTCGCTATTTGGGGAAAGTTTCTCTTTGCTTTGAGGGAGATTTATCCAAACTTTTTGGTTAGTGACTTGTTATTATCGATTCAAAAACATTGACAATCCAATAGGTATTGATTAGAATCCACATTAAATCCAAGGGATTTAGGGCATCCGGGTTCGTTTGGATCTACAAGATTTTGGGCATATAACTTGAACTACGCACAACCTGTGATATTTCAATTATATAAACAAATATAATGCGGAAAAGAAATAACACAGACACCAGAAGTTTTGTTAACGAGGAAACCGCAAATGCAGAAAAACCTCGGGACCTAGTCCAGATTTGAATACCACACTGTATTAAGCCGCTACAGACACTAGCCTACTACAAGTTAACTTCGGTCTGGAATGTAGTTCATCCCTAACCAAGTCTCACACCGATTAAGGTACAATTGCGTTCCTTACGCCTCTGAATCCCAGCAGAACTTTATGCACTTGATTCCCTTAGCTGATCTCACCCACGACTAAGAGTTGCTACGACCCAAAGTCGAAGACTTTATAAACAAATCTGTCTCCTATAGAAAAGTCTATTGAATAGATAAATCTGTCTCCCAAAGAAATACCTACAAAGTTTTTGTTCCATCTTTTGATAAGTCAAGGTAAAACAGGAACCGATTGATAATCCGGTCTTATATTCCCGAAGAACAGCCTAGAAATATTAATCAACTCACAATAACTTAATTATATGGTAGTAGAAAAAGTTATTGTGGAATCACAAAGAATGAAACGAAGAGCTTTGTGATTATTTTTTATATCTTACCTATCAGAGATAAATCTCGAGCCAATCTTAGAGAAGATAGTACTCAATATGATAAAACAAGTAAGTTCATAACACGCAACTACAGAGAAATAGTTGGGTCTGGCTTCATAATCCTAATGAAGTCTTCAAGTTGTTAATCTATAATTGTTTTAGGAAAAACCTAGGTTAAAGGAGCATCGACTCTAGTATGCAACTAGTATCACACATGAGGTGTGGGGATTTGGTTTTACATTTGCTAGAGTTCTCTCTTATATAGTTTTCAAATCAGGGTTTGATAGCTTAGAAATAAAGCAATCAATATTCACCGTTTGATGAAATCCTGATTTAAGATTCAAGCTAAGTTTGCTTAAAAACAAAGAACTATCTCTCCACCGTCAGATGGTCTTAGCTTGTTACCCACAAATGAAATATAACTTCATTTAGATATGGGTAACCGTTCCTAAACGTGTATATTGAGTTGGCTCAACAATAGTTAACCGAAGTTAGCCATATGAACACTATTGTATTAGCCATATTCATCTAACACTTCTAGATCAATCTAATTGTGTTACTCATAGAGTTGTTCAATTGTTTATATTCTTATAGAAGTATACAAGACACAATTGAAGCAAAATCGGATTGATTCAAGAGAATCAATTCATGAACATTTATCCACGTTTTGCAAAGACTGCGTTGCTTAATTTATAAATGTATTTTTTTCATGAGTATGAACTTAAACCAACTCAGTTTGCAAATGGAAACCAGTATGCATGTTGTCGTTCCGGACCTAACTCAGGTAGAACCGTTCGCATACTGTCGTTCCAGACCTAACTCAGGTAGAACCGTTCGCATACTGGTATGCAGACTTGGTTCCCGGACTTTCACAGTTAAAACCGTTCTCATACTGGTATAAAACTTGGTTTCTGGACCTGAATCATACCACAACAATTTGTATACTGGTATGCATACTGTGCTATATCTAGACAATGGTTAATTGTTCTAGACAATCATTGAAACATCCTTAGAAGACGACATTAGCCGTCTCACACAAACTATTATCTTATAAGTAATTTTCAAGTGATCGAATGATCAATACGAACATTCCGAGTCGACATCAAATGACTGTCTCGCATAAATCATGTAAGATGTTTCAAGAAATTTTCACATGATCATCTTTTGACTTATTATTTAGTTTCCAACAAATAAATTATTTCCAACTAAACTCGTCAAGAATAATGATGAATGTAGCTAAATAAAAAAACTTCCAATACATTTTTCGAGAAAGATATAAGTGAGTTAAACGCAGCTCGAAATATCAAATGTGAATAATGTAAAAGTCTATATAGCTATACGACTTAGTCTCAATAGGAGATAAAATAGAATAAACTTCTGAGTGATGGATAAGTTTTAGTCTCCATATACCTTTTGTTGATGAAGTTCCTCCAAGCTCTCCTCAGTAGATTTTCGACTTCAATCGATGAACGTCGTGAAGTCTAAAGCTCAACTACACATTCTATTCTAATACGAGAAATAGCTACAAATAGACTAGAAATCAAGACTTATAGTTTTGATCACCTAAACTTGACAAACAAGCTTGAGATAGCAACGCTTGCGAGTTCGACCGAGCAGTGCTCTAACAATCTCCCTCTTTGTCAATTTTAGTGACGAAACTACCAATACATATGGATTACAAAATAAATAAACCTTGTATATTCTCATCCAACATGCTTGATTTCCTTCATTTTTTAACATTACTTGAATTCTTCATCACTCCAAGTACTCTAGTGATTCTGAACGTGTTCAACTCAACATCATTGTTGTTGAAGATCCTTAGCCATAACAATAAGAAAACAAATGTTCTCAATTATTGTTATATAGTGTCATAGTATTATTATACAACATCAAAGTTCAATTGTATCACAACTTTGACAATAAAACAACAGTGATATGTATCACTCCCCCTTAGTCAATACTTCATCTCACAATGAAAACCACCCCTCCCTATATAATGATCCGTAAACCATATGTATGTAGCGTGAACTACAAAATAATTCTCCCCCTTTTTGTCAATATAAATTGGAAAAGGTACGAAAACTAGCGGGATCATAATGAAATTCTCAAAGAGATTATTCATGACTAAAAGAGAACATATCAACTTGGTCGATGATTTCACATAGTCGAAACTTAGTGTATTCATCAAGGAGTTTATAAATACACAAGATAACTCCTACAATATTCCACAGCCGCACTCCCCACAAAGATTTGGAAACTAAGCACAAGTTCAATTAATAACTCTCCCCCATAAAAGGTCATTCCCGAAAGAACAACAAGAGCGACCTTACTTTTATGAGAAAAGAAGGATTTCTTTGGACATTAAAAAATCACATGAAACATGAATTTGTATCCAGAAAACTCGAATAAATTAACCACAAGAAAACTTTAATGATTAATTTAGTCAGAAATGCTCAACATAAGAAAACTTACGGAGCCGTACAGTACTTTCACATAGAAGTGGATCAAGCAAAGATCAATACTGCGGAATATTCAAAAGTTCATTCTATCTTTTATCAATATTTGCATAAAGACATAATTAGGCCTGTCAATGGATGCTAACGTAACGAAAATAGGCTCTGCCGCTGCCGTTTCCGTTAAAATTTAGCGGATATCCGTTACCGTTCATTTCCGGCGGAAATAAGAAATTCAAAAACGTTACCGTTACGTTGGACTTACCGGATAACGGATATTTTTCCGCTGCCATCCGGTAAGTCACAGGACAGCCACAAAACAGGCTAAAAACACAGAACAAGTACACATAAAAGCTTTAAAATCCAACAAAACAGGTTCTAAATCCATGCCACACCAAACAATACATAACGTATAAAAAGGGGAACTTAGGCGCAGGCCCAAAAAAAATGTGCATAACTAGTTATGCAGTACAAAGAAAATGTGCATAACCAGTTATGCAGATGCATAACTTGTTATGTGGCACAAAAAAAAAGTGCATAACCAGTTATGCAGATGCATAAGACGTTATGCAGTACAGAACAATGTGCATAACTAGTTATGCAGATGCATCAAAGGTTATGCTTATCATAAATCACTGCAGATGCAAAGAAAATGTGCATAACTAGTTATGCAGTACAAAGAAAATGTGCATAACCAGTTATGCAGATGCATAAGACATTATGCAGTACAGAACAATATGCATAACTAGTTATGCAGATGCATCAAAGGTTATGCTTATCATAAATCACTGCAGATGCAAAGAAAATGTGCATAACTAGTTATGCAGTACAAAGAAAATGTGCATAACCAGTTATGCAGTACGCAAGTTAGCGGATAACGGAACTAAACCTAACGGAAATACACGGTTCCACTACCGTTACGTTAAGAAGGGATTATCCGTTAGCTTATCGGTATCGGATATCCGTTTACCGCTATGTCGTATGGTAGCAGTAACGGCTAACGGATTATCGGTATCGGCTAACGGAAAATCGGTATCCATTGACAGGCCTAGACATAATATACTTAACTTTTGACATATATGAGATAATCATAGTTGACGGACGTAAACACACATATCCCATAATATTTTTGCAATATCTAAAACCATAAAGATTAATACTGCAAAATCATCTTCCAAATAACTTAGAATTTAAATAAATAAATCTAAAACATTGCAAGATGAAAAAACGTTGGCAATAGCTATGTGTAATCACAATATTTGTTATTCCAAAATTCTAGTTATCCTTCTTAAAACACAAGAATAAATTCTCATAAGAAGTTTCCTAGAAAAAAACAAAAAAAAAATGAAAAAAACAAAAAAAAATCAAAGAACATTCTCGGATCCCTCACGAGTCTTAACATCTCTGAGGTTGCGATTGACAACATGTCACGGTCCACGTGACAATTGGATCTCAAGAAGCAACTCTAAATCTCTAAGGATAGAGATTGGATTGGGGAGAACATAATTTCAGAGAGAAAAATACTTTTGATTACTAATTTTTTCATGCCTAGCTAATACATCAGGTTGGTCCTTATAATCACCGAATTACAACTCAATAAGCTATACGGGCATCGCACGTGCCACAAGACATAAATACACTAATCCTATGGCTAAAAAACCCCGAGGCTAAAACATAAATGGATGCCCCTTAACAACTGAGGTCTACCTTTAACATTTATGACAAATCCCACTCCTTCAAATTATCCTTGTCCTCAAGGATATGAAATGAGCTCGACCTTTGGAGAACATAGCGGTGGCAGACTTGTAGCTCCATCATGAATAATTGTGAATTTCACAAGATTCAACACCCAGGCCCATGAAAAGATGGAAACCATTCATCTGCGACTCTTTTATTGGGAAGATAACTTCTTCCTTGTTAGTCTTCAGCTGCTTGTATCCCTTCGTAAGAAAGACTTGGTTGTGAGCAAACTGATATGGTCTCTTTCCAAGGGTCACTCCAGAACCTCTTGCGAACTCTGTATCTCAGCCATGGAATTGAGAGCTTCATCTTCCCCTCGCTTTGTTGAGCCATCAGATGTGGAGTTTAAAAGTTGCGCCGAGCTTTGTTGGGTATCTGCAATAAGATACCTAGCTGAAGTATTCCACTACTCATTACTGACAACTCCCATATACACCCTGCCTCCACCAACTGTAATCGACAAACTACCATACCAATAATAAGAATTCCCATCCTTAACTGAGATTGGCAATGCACTAACCCAATCTTCCATAGCTCGTTGAACAATAATGGATAAAATATTAAAATTGAACCAATTCCCAGCATAGGAAACCATATATGCTGCAAACCTAGCTCTCGAATCCATCCCTCAATAGATTAATCTCAACCAATACCTTCACCTCGCCGAGAGATAGCTTCTCTTCTTTGATTCTCTTAATGACCCAGATCCACCAATCCTGCATGGTTCTGGTTCAACTTCTACTAAAGCTAAAGAAGTAGTAACAAACATAGTCCCGTACTCCCATAACTCTCGCAAAATAGCAGTTAGTCCCACCAGCAGACGTGGTCCAGAACCCAAATATAACAGGAGCTCGGAAGAACAATGTATTCAACTACCCACCAACAGAGTTCCCTCTTTCACTTTTAAAAACCAACCTTCAATCATTATACAGACCTACCCTACCTCAGGTTTCTGTTTCTCTAATGACTTTGTTATTGAAGACTTTTCCCTGCCAAACCAAATTCAAATAAATGACCCATCTTACCCCCAATCTTTCACCTTCATCCCAAAACCTCCACCACCAAGATTCTTTGATGGCCCCTAAAGAGCTTCAAACCTAAAAAAAAAAACATCTTCTCCACCACCAAAACTCCAAAAAAATGCCAAGAACCAATCTTCTAAACCAACAATCCTCACATGAAAATCTATAGAAACTCTAAACAACCTGATTGTTCCATCAAACTTAGTTTACCCAACCGACTTAGAGCTGGCAATAAACACGCTCTCAGCTAAAATAGAGTTTCACAATAGGAAAGGTCCCAAAAAGCTACTGGATAATAAACCAAAGCAAGTGGTTTTTTCGTCAAGCAAAATCACTCTACTTGGTTTCTAACCTCGGTGAACCTCAAAGCTCTGTTAAATACCGTAATTCTGAATTTTATTGAATTGAAAATTGTTAGTTATGGTCGATGCTATGTTTTTGGGAGTGCGAGTACTGATTGCAAACAACAAATTTTGAGTGTTGCGTATTATTCCTTTATTGAGTTTATTTTGTGAACCTCTGCTACCCATAAGTTATCTATATCTAGGTGCCTTTATAGCCTAGGGAAACTGGAGCTATTTCGAAGAAAATTCACTGGATTGCTAGTAATCAACCAATAACCCAGCAACATCTCTCAATCATCCTTTATCTGATACAAAGCCTTATATCCTCTGAGGTTGCTACCACCCGAACCCCTCACACCTAGCAAATAGAATTTTCTCATTAAACCCTCTTAATGTCTTTGAATATGCTAGCCTGGAACTTCCATGGTCTAGGCAAAGCCGCTACCCAAACACACCTCCAGAAGCTGATCTCAGAACATACACCAAATATCCTCTTTCTCCAAGAAACCAAGAACAAAGAACCCTTCATCAAACCCCTCTTACTCAAGATTAAATACCAAAACATCAAAATCATAACCGACAGGAGTTATGGGAACCACTGGGGGATTATCCTTAGCTTGGTTTGATAAGGTCTCTATTAATGTTGTGAATAAATGTTTGGTTTTTATAGGGTACATATGGCTATCCTTATAGGATACAAAACATGTCGGTTGGGAGTATTTCAAAATTTTGGCTAGGACTGTTGATATACCATGCTTAGTTTTAGGGGACCTTAATTTCACCCTCTCTGGAGATGAAAAGCGTGGGGGTACGCTGATAGACCAAACTGGGAGTCTCTTCTCTACCAATTTGGTTAACTCTATAGAGATAACAGTTATGTGGGTTATCGAACTGCATGATCCTGCTGTGAAAATAGAAGTTTTATGGATACCAATTCATTCTAGTAGATGAACTGATAGAATAACAGTCCTATCAGTTCATTCCAATAAATGATGAGTATGAAAAAAAGAAAAAGAATTTCATTCGAGATGACGAAAATAAAACAGTAGTTCGATAGCATATTTATAAGCTCATTCAATGAAATGAACTGTATTTTAAATGATAAAATTTTAAGAAAAACATCTCATCCCAGACAATGAAGTAATGAATAACAGTTCTATCAGTTCATTCATGCTCCCATGGTAAAAAATGATGAAGTATTTAAAATATAAAAGTTCATTCTATAGAAAGAACTAGAATATCAATTCAATAGTAGTTCTTTCATTTCATTCCAACAAATGAACTGCATTTTAAATGATAAAAGTTTTAAAAAAGAACTTCATTCTAGATAATGAAGTACATATTCCATAACTAAAAAACTAACACTAGTTCACATTCAAAGTGAAAAAGAAAAAAAAAAAACTAACATCGGTTCATGTACCATAAAAAAACTAATAGTAATTCAAATAACATACTACTCCAGCAGTAATTCATGACAAGTAGCTTTGTTATGATTCCCGAGCTTCAGCACTTCATAGGCCTTCTATGCTTCTCCCAATGAATGCGAATACACTTTTTTGTTGGTCTAACTAGAGGTGGCCTTGGAATACCAGGAAGAACTCTGTCTCTAGGGTCATACATTTCAGACCTATCAGGGTTAGGGATGGGTCGAATTGCAGGAGCATAACACATACGAAAGTTATGTGTGCCAAAGTAAGGCTCAATATACATCAACATCTCAGCGCCTTTGCAAATGATAGCAGTTGTGACATAAGTACAAGGGAACCCAAATACTCGCAATCTTTGGCAAGTACAGGTCATCTGCATCCGATCAACAACATGAAAATTAGGAGAGTGCACCTCATAGATATCATTAACTGACTCGGTAACACTCCCTGGACGACCAATGTCAATATGAGCCTTTGACGCAGCTTGGAAGATGGGAGTCAAACTATGTGTAAAGGTTTTACCAAGCTCACGCCTTTCTGAACTCATCCTCATAATATTTATCATAATCTCATTAACAAGAGCATATGGAGACAAATTACTTTCGCGCCGGATCCAACTATTGAAAGATTTTGCAATACTTGAAGAGTGTGTCCCATACCTACATCCTACAAAGAAAGCATTTTCCAGTGCTTGGGATCGATTTCTCTGACATACTTGACGATCCACCCACATCCAATAACACACATCTCACTCAAAGCAGACTCATATTTAGCAACGCTATAACTGCATGCAACTTTATGAAACAAATACTGAACTTATTTGATTTTTTCATGTCAAATGATAAAAGCAGTAACTATGATGGGACTTAGGAATAACCTTAGGAATACCTTGCTTCATCCCTTCATGATGATCAGTTAGCGATACCAATCAATATAAAATCAATGCCAGTATCACTTATTTACTCCATATATTTTCCCCATTTTTGTTACAAAATGACAACGAAAAGAAAAAAATAAAGGACAACACGAAAAGAATCTTACAAATCTCAAAATAGACTTGCAACCTGTAGAGTTAGGCACGAGGGTTCCATACATCATGTTCTGATAACCAATATCAAAACTGAAACTACAAGTAGTTTTATTTTGATACGTTACCAAGGAAACAATTGTCCAAAATAATTTTTCCAATTTAGTTTAGTAAAACGAAAATGAACTAAGCACCACAGTCCCTTTGCTAAACCGATTGTTCAAAAACAACCGCTTAATTCGATAAGACCAAAATAAAGATTACTCTATTTTTTCATCAGGTTCTAATTATCCATAAACTTAGACCTTTTAATTTTAAACAAGACAATAACTAGGTAGTTAACTAGCATTTCTTGTTAAGGCATTCGATTAGACTTGAATAACTGAAACCTCACTTCAATAAATCTAACTAAGATCATAATTAACTTAGTTTCTCTTATCCGGAATCGAATTGGACTAAACAACTCATCCCGTAATCCTTTTATTTTGTTAAGCCATAAATCAAGTTTCTCTTATCCGGAATCGAATTGGACTAAACAACTCATCCCGTAATCCTTTTATCCCGGAATCGAATTGGACTAGACAATTCATCCCGTAATTCATACAAACCAAGTAAATCAACTTGCATAATTATTCATCTCAACCGGAAGTAATTGAAACAACATAAGCATTAAAACACTGCAATTTGCACCGAAATTTTGTAAGCCTAAACAATTGATACCACACAATAAAGCAAGATAACAATAGTTTTTCTTAAACGGAACCAATTGAATCACATACATCCACACACACATCATGGAATAAACATAAATTGAACCGAAATTTTGTTAAGCAAGAGCAATAAATATATATGATATAAACTCAGGCTTTTCTTAAACAGGAAAACAATTAACTAACAAAATTGTTACCTCAAATTTTGCATCCACTTCTCCAATATGATTGCATCTTCGTCCAGGGAGAATTGATATCGAAATATCATTATGTTGTCATCCTTATGTAAAAACAAATGAATAACAACAACCAACCTTTACCAGAGAAAGGTTGAAAATCTGTTTTAACAATTGCAAGAAAAAGTTGAAAACCGTCGAAACACATATGCTTTTATGCTAAACCAAAACCGATTCAACATATTGTGACTTTTTCACATATTGTTTGTACCAGAACCCCTCATGATTCTTTGATAAAGCCTACCAACGGGGGCTAGAACTTAATCCCGCTAAATCAAAAAGCCACCCAAACCACAAGTGTTCACAATATATGATGTCGAATATTAAGGTAGTAAAACCGAAATCAAACATCCCATAAACATACATAGCAATAAGATAAAAGCATTCAAGCACAGGCTATGTAAACCGAAAACTATCACAAGAAAAATTATAAATCAAATAATTTAATTCATAATAGACCAATACAATCATTGAAAGAAATCAAAAATTGATGTCTATTTTAATGGATTTCAGAATCCTTCAAATCTTGAGCTCTCTTGCGCTTGATAGGGATGATTCTCCTGATTCAAAAATTGATGTCTATTATTATCTGACACAGCAAGATTTTGTTAACGAGGAAAACAACAAATGCAGAAAAACCCCGGGACCTTGTCCAGGATTGAATACTCTCAGGATTAAGCCACTACACAAAATTACACCTAACTTCGTATAGTTGAGACCAAGCAACTAAACCTATAGTTCACCTAGTTCCGTCTGTATTCCCACTCCTCCACTTATAAATAAGTCACGTACTTGGAAAAATTCATTTGGTTCGTATTCCAAACAGTAAAGGAACAACAAATTTGTTTGGTATCAACTCTCTTCAACCAAGTGATATGAGTAGGACAAAGGCTCTTCTGTTTATCTTAACATAAGCTCCTTCGTCAGGTCCTTAGATCTATCTTATGTTCAATTACCGAAGTAATCGTTTAAGATTAAGCCAACAACACTATTGTTAGAGCATTTCTCGGTCGAACTCGCATGCGTTGCTATCTCAAGCATGTTTGTCAATGTTAGTGATCAAAACTATAAGTCTTGATTTCTAGTCCACTATAGCTAAGGTCTCGGACTAGGATAGAAAGTGTAGTTGAGCTCAAGAACTCCATGGAAATCATCATACAAGATGAAGGACTACTCAAGGAACTGGTAGATCTTCATCGACTAAAAGGTATGTGGAGACTTGAACTTATCTATCACTCAAAAGTCTATTTATCTCCTATCTTGAGACAAAAGTCGTTTTTCTATATAGACTTACATTATACACATTTGGTATTTCGAGACGAGTTTATCTCACCTATCTATTTCTCGAAATATGTGTTGGTAAGCTTTCTCTTTAGCCAACTTCATCTTTACCTAGTGACGAAAGTCATGTTATGTTTCAATCACTTTGAAAATTTCTCTGACGAAAAATGATTTGTGAATAACAACTATATAACGTCCTCTGAGAATGTTTCAATGATTGAAATGAGAGTTTAGATTATATAACCATTGGAGGATATAAGCATTATTGTGGAAACACATATATGTATAAGTCCTTATTTCTTGAACCGAAGTTTGCAAACTTTGTTGATCAAGTGAACAAGAGTAGTGCGTGAGCTAAGTCCGCGAAATCAGTCCGCGAACCCAGTCCGCGAACTGGCGAAGTTCTCAAACCCGAGAATTTCTGCTGAAGTTTGTAAACTCCATCCGGGAACTTAAGTCCACGAACTTGAGTAGGTTATATCTAAGAACGATGTTTTTGAACTTATTCATATTAACTAAGGAATTCAATTGCAAATTGTGGCTATATAGTTCATGAACCTATTCAAGTGAATCAAATCGTTTTTGCTTCAATTGTGTCTTGTGTAGTACATGAGATTTCCTTGCAATTGAAAAACTCTCTAACTAGTTCATTTGAGTCATTTGAACTAGTTATGGTGAAGACGAATATGGTTGATATGAAAGTGATCATATGTATAACCATTTGGTTAACTATTGTTGAACCAACTAATGTACAAGTTTGGTTATGGTTACACAAGCCTAGAAACGCGCATTTCATTTGTGTATAACAAACTATGTTTTCGATCTAACGGTTGATAAATATTAGCTTGAATCTAATCAGGTTTTTCATCTAACGGTGAATATTGAATGCTTTGTTACTAAGCTAACATTGATTGCAAACCCTGATTTGAAAGCCTATATAAGGGAGAACTCTAGCAACTGGGAAACCTAATCCCCACACATTATGTGTGATACTAGTTGTGCTAAGCTAGAGTCGATTCTCCTTTAAGCTTTGGTTCTTCTTATAAACCAGGTTAACGACTTAAAGACTTCATTGGGATTGTGAAGCCAGACCGATACTACTTTATCGTAGTTGTGTGATCTGATTTTGTTTTTTCTATCGTACGAGTACAATTGTAATAATTGGGTTGAGATTTCTATCTCCAATAGGCAAGATAAAAATTAATCACAAACATCTTCGTCTCATCGTTTGTGATTCCACAATATCTTTTTTCGCTGCGTCGATTAAGACTATTGTGAGGTGATTGATAATACTAGGCTGTTCTTCGGGAATATAAGTCTGGATTATCAATTGGTTCCTATTCACCTTGATTTATCAAAAGACGGAACAAAACTCGTTGGTATATTTGTTGTAGATGGATTTATCTATTACCATAGACTTTTCCGTGTGATACAGATTTGTTTATTAAAGTCTTCGACTTTGGGTCGTAGCAACTCTTAGTTGTGGGTGAGATCAGCTAAGGGAATCAAGTACGTAGTATCCTGCTGGGATCAAAGACGTGGGAGCATAAATGTACCTTGGATCAGTGTGATATTGGTTGGGGTTCAACTACAGTCCAGACCGAAGTTAGTTTGGAGTAGGCTAGTGTCTGTAGAGGCTTAATACAGTGTGTGTTCAATCTGGACTAGGTCCCGGGGTTTTTCTGCATTTCCGGTTTCCTCGTTAACAAAATTCTGGTGTCCGTGTTATTTCTGTTCCGCATTATATTGTGTTATATAATTGAAATATCACAGGTTGTGCGTTGTTCAATCAATTAGAATACCTGACCTTTTGGTTGTTGATTTAAATTGATTGACACTTGGATATTGGTCTTTGGTACCATCCAAGTTATCTCTCTAGTTGATAAATACTCGCAGATTTCTATTTTCTTGAGTATATATCAAATCGGAAGATTGAGATATAAACTCTTTGATATACTTTTTATCTAGATTGAGTCTGACTGTCTAGTTGATTCTCTAGAAAGTATATTGGAGTTCGTCCATAAATATTGCTAAGCGAAATACTGGGTGTGGTTGTTAGACCCCCGCTTTTTCAACTATTAATCCAAAGAATTGTGTTGATGCCAATCTACTCAGTTAATCAATCCAATCTATCACAAGGATAAACCGATTATTAATTGGATCCTATTTTATCTAAAAAAGTATTGTGCACACCAAAGATTATGAATTCACAAATCATAAATCTTCAATATCTTCTTCGTCTTCATATCTTCTTAGATCTTCAATAATAACCTGCACACAATCAATTGAATTTCTTGTGATAAATTACGCACAAAACAGAGTCTGTTAACAATGGATTATCACAAGATCGTCTTTAGAACTAACAACATTCTAAAGATTCAACCAGTAACAAGATAATTCACTATATTTGCATACAAAGGTGATTGGGAAACAGAGAACAATTGTTCATCAGGAAAGCTATCCCTTATAGGAAGGGAATCATTAGGGGAACTAACAACTAGCCTAGACAAGTGGTCTGCTACTACATTTTCTGCACCCTTTTTGTCTCTAATGTCTGGACAAAATTCTTGTAATAAAAGGATCCATCTAATCAATCTAGGTTTTGTATCCTTCTTAGACAAAAGGTATTTCAAAGCAGCATGATCAGTATAGATTACGATCTTAGAACCTAATAGGTTGGATCTAAACTTATCCAAGGAAAACACGATGGCTAACAATTCCTTCTCGGTAGTTATATAGTTCAGTTGGGCATCATTCAGAGTTTTGCTAGCATAGTAAATCTCATGAAGTAATTTGTTTTCTCGTTGACCTAGCACAACGCCTATAGCATAATCTGAAGCATCACACATAATTTCAAAGGGTAGGTTCCAGTTAGGTGCATGGACTATGGGGGCGGTAGTGATTAAATTCTTAAGCTTCTCAAAAGCCTCTAAACAAGCATCATTAAAGACAAACTTAACATCTTTTGCAAGCAAGTTGCAAAGAGGTCTAAAAATCAAGCTAAAATCCTTAATGAATCGACGATAAAAACCTGCATGCCCTAGGAATGACCTAATATCTTTTACAGTTTTTGGGACCTGTAAAGTCTTAATAAGGTCAACTTTGGCTTTATGTACCTCTATACCCTTTGAAGAAACGATGTGCCCTAAAACAATTCCTAATTAACCATAAAATGACATCTTTCCCAATTAAGCACTAAATTCTTTTCCTTACACCTAGTCAACACTAATGTCAAATGATGCAAGCACTCATCGAAAGATGAACCAAACACTGAAAAATCATCCATAAAGACATAACTAAAAACCGTTCTACCATATCAAAAAATATGCTCATCATACAATGTTGAAAAGTCGCAGGGGAATTACATAGCCCGAAAGGCATGCGTCTATACGCAAAGGTACCAAAGAGACAGGTCAAAGTGTTTTTCTCTTGGTCTTCTGAGGCAATAACGATCTGATTATATCCAGAGTAGCCATCTAAAAAGCAATAATGACTATGTCCAGCTAATATCTCTAGCATTTGGTCGATAAAAGGAAGGGGAAAGTGATCCTTCCTTGCGACCTTGTTCAATTTCCTATAGTCAATACAGACACGCCATCCCGTTGTCACTCGGGTTGGGATTAACTCATTGTTATCATTCTGGACTACAGTGATACCTGATTTCTTGGGAACAACCTGAACAGGGATGACCCACTTACTATCTGAAATAGGGTAGATAATACCTGCATCTAACAACTTAAGCACCTCTTTTCGAACTACCTCTTTCATGTTAGGGTTCAGTCGACGTTGCATCTCCCTGGAAGGTTTGGAGTCTTCCTCTAAATGAATCTGATGCATACACACAGTAGGAATTATACCCTTAATGTCTGCTATAGTCCACCCTAAAGCTTCCGTATTTTCTTGAAGTACTTTTACTAGCCTACTTTCCTGATCACTATCCAAATCGGAAGCTACAATCACAGGTAAAGTCTCATATGGACCTAAAAACACATACTTTAGAGTATCTGGTAATGGTTTGAGGTCCAACTTAGGGGGCTCTTCTAAAGAAGGAATTAGGGTAGTCTCAGAAACTGGTAATGGTTCGAACCTAGCTTTCCATCTATCAGTGTCTAACATAGGGGTAGAATCTAATAGATCACTCACTTGTTCAATGGTGCTATCATCGTCAAATCTAAACCAAAATGGGATAGACAACTCTCTAATGGGTCTTCAGACAAGATGTTTGGTAATGACTCCTGAACTAAGGCTTCTATTATATTCACCTCTTATACGCATGTGTCATTAAAAATGTTCATTTCGATAGTCATATTACCAAAGATAAATTCATCACACCATTTCGACGTAGCTAAGAATGGGCGACCTAAAATCACAGGTATACGGTTCTCTGGATCGGAGGCAGGTTGGGTATCTAAGACCACGAAATCCACTGGATGAATAAACTTGTCGACCTCAATAAGAACATCCTTGATAACATCTCGAGAAATTTGGACAGACCTATCAGCTAACTGCGGCGTCATCTGAGTAGGTTTCATTTCACCAAGTCATAGTTGTAATGGTACGACAGTAAATTAACATTGGCTCCTAAGTCAAGTAAAGCTTTTTCCTACCCGGAAGTTACCTATTATACAGGCAATGGTTGGGGAACCTGGGTCTTTGTTCTTTGGAGTTGTATGTTCTGAATGATTGAACTTACGTGACTAGCTAAAAAGTCTTTCTTATGGACGCTAAGTTTTCGCTTTCGCGTACACATATCCTTAAGGAACTTAGCGTAAGCAGAATTTTCCTAATTGCATCTAATAAAAGAAGGTTTATGGTAACTTGCTTAAAAACCCCCAATATGTCGCTAAAGTTCGATTCCTTTTTTGTTGGAACTAATAGTTGGGGAAATGGGGATCTAGGCATAAAATCAGACCTCTCAGGAACCTAATTCACATCATCAAAAACTTTATCAGTCTCCCCCATCTACTGGTCCTGAGGGGTGAGATCCTGAGGGGTGAACTACAGTATGTTCACTATCGGGCATGGTTACCTTATTGTCTACAACTCTACCACTCATAAGGGTTTTAACATCATTCAATTGATTCGATGGTTTTGCACCCAATTCATGAACTCCTCTAGGGTTGGGTTGTGTTTGACTAGGAAACTTACCTTTTTCTCTCAAAGACTCATTTATCAGACCAACCTGGGTTTTTAACTCGGAAATAGCCTGACTATTTTCTTGTCCTATCCTGTTACTAGCTTGTAGACTCTGTTCTACGGATAACTGAAATTTTGCAGTTTGCAGAGTTAACAAGGCGAGATATTCCTCTAAACTTAGGATTTTCTTATCTGAATGATTCTGAAACTGAGCTGGTCCTGAAGGATTCTTAGTATAGCCAAAACCTGGGGGAGCATTAGAATTACTAAACTGACCTTGACTCTGGCCCTTAGACCACGAAAGGTTCGGATGGTTTCTCCAACCAGGATTATAGGTTTCTGAATATGGGTCAATATTTTGACGGTTATCAAATATAGTGTTATTATAAAGAGCATTGGCTTTCTCTTCAATATTCTGGCCTTCCCAAAAAGGATCCACTCTACCACTAGTCTGGCCCACTTCTAAAGCTTCTAACCTTTTTGCTATAGCAGCAATTTTGGCATCTGATTCATAGCCTCCTTCTACCCTATTAATGTTTCCTCTACCTAGAAGAATTGTTTTCTGGGGTCCCCTATTATTTTCCCATTGTTGGGTCTTTTCAGCGATTCCACTCAAAAATGTCATCGCATCATCAACTGTTTGGTTTTCAAACCCACCTGTACACATAGATTCTACTATGGTTGTAGTGGAATAATCTAAAGGATCTGAACTAACCTAACCTTTTTTAAACCATGATGAGGACATTGGGCTAATAGATCATTGAACCCTTTACAAATACCTATATAAAGATTCTCCCTCCTGTTGAGAAAACGTGCAGATTTGCGTCCTAATAGACGATGTTTTGTGCCTAGGGAAAAACTTGTTAAAAAAGGCAGATGTAAGTTTTTCATAAGTTTCAATTGACCCGGAAGCCAAACTATATAGCTACGATTTAGATTTATCTTTCTAAGAAAAAGGGAATAACCTAAGTTTCAAAGCATCTTCATCAAGGTTTCTAATTTTTAGGGTACTACAAATTTCCTCAAAGTCCCTAACATGGAAATATGGGTTCTCATTTTCTTTCCCTAAGAAGATTGGGAGCATCTGTAGGGTTCCAGGTTTAAGTTCATAATTTGCTTCTGTTTCAGCTAACCTGATACACGAGGGACGAGTAGTCCTACTCGGATTCAACAAAGCTTTCAAAGTTTCCATTTCTGGCTCTATAGGAGCAATATGGATTCTTTCCTTGAACGGACGTTCAAAACCAGACTCTTCAAAAATCGGACTTTCTAAATTAAGGTAATCAAGACGCTTCGAACTGCTAGGTTTCTCTTTAACAAATCTTCCTAGAGCGTCTCTTTTACGTTCAGGCATACAAAAGAACAAGAAGAGGATTCTAAGCAATCACAAAACAAGGCTGACTCAACCAAATCAAACCTATTGATTTCCAGCAAACAAAAAGAATGATGGCTCCACTTAGATTGTTTTTAGACCAGCTTCTACTCTTCCGAAAGGCAACTAGGTACAATTTTAGCAAACCTCGTAGGACGATCCGAATAAAGTAAGTCGAAGAGAAGTAGGAGAAGCTCTGGGGAGATTTGATACCCCCACCTCTTTGGAAACGCTTCCCTAGGTTACAAGGCGGCTCTAATTGACTTTCAGTAATCTTCTAGACCTTTGAGCTAGGTTGATACCCAATATGATCCTTTCGAACGACTTTCCTATAAGCTCGTTACCTTATTAGTCTCGTTATAGTAAAAAATTTAAGGCTTAGGTTCGCGTAGGTTACGTGTTCCTAAGGCGGGCGAGAAGAGAACGGTGATGAAATCCGAACCCTTATCTTGTATGGCCAGGCCTTGCCCTTTACTAGAAAAATAAATGTTCGTATTCAGTCCTCAACATTTAAGCATATGAAGGAGTCCAGTAACTCGCTGACAGGGGATTTGCGAGTGTTCAGAGTCTTACCTCCCGTTCCAGACGGGGGATGAATCGGTTGTAGTCGACTCGGGCCACCGACTCCGATGTCAGTGTACAAACCCAAGGTGCAGAAACAATATCGTAATTGTCCCCCTTCTTTGCGAACAGTTAAATTTATTACTACCCTTCCATAGGGTAAAAAAATAAAAATAATGTCCCAAAGTCCAAAGTCCAAAGTGTCCAAAAAGAAGAAAAAATATTCAAAAATAATAAACCCTAATACAGTTTTTTTTCTAAAAAAATAAACAAAACCCTACAAAAATAAATAAAAAAATAGCTAAAATAAAATTGTCTTCTTTTCCGTTTTTTCGCTTTAATCTCTAGCTCCAAGTCTTTACGAAATCAACAAACTCCTTGGCTCAATTTTCTTTATGATCCAGAACCTGTAGACAAAATATAAATACCCAAAAACGTAAAATAGAACAAAAAAAAAAAAAAAAAAAATATAAAACCCTAAAAACAAGTCCGTGTCAGCGGGCGCCAAAAATTGATTGTAGATAGTGATAAAAGGTGGTTCTATTCTCAGACTTTCGAAGGATGATATTTAGACTTAAATTCTAAAACTAAAATAGAAAACACACTAAAAGTTGTAGCAAACTCAATCAAAGATGATATCAATATTAAAAGAACATTGAGGCTAAGATTCCACTATTTTCCAAGTTCAAAGTGATTACACCAATATTTATATTTATGCAATTTTCTCGTTTAATTTGATTCTAAAATATTGCAACAAGTAGATTTTCAAAAGCAATAATTGTAAATACCAAGTATGAAACATCAAAAGTCTTAAACTAAGCATACTCCATCAAAATAGATCAAAATCATTCAAATAAAAATCATATTCAATAATAGTTCAAGGCAAATAATCATAATAATAATTGCACTAATTAAACAAATAAGAGTTTACCACTTTTTGTTGGAAAAGTAGTTTCCTCTATCTTCAGCAATGGAGTTTAGCTCCTCATATTAATCATGATCTCAAAATATGTGTTTATGGCTCAAAAGATGATTAAAAGGATGAAAAGTAATAACACAGCCGATTTGCAACAGTGTGAGTGTGTTACAGAATCTCTGTTACAAAGGAGAAATAATACCTAAAGATATAATGCAATCACAGTTGATAAACGATAAATGAGTTCTGCTGTTGAATAGCGATAGTTCTCTGCGACAGATGCTTGTGTGTCAATGTTCTTCGTGTTCTTGGTATTGCAGTAGCAGAAATAAAACTCCAACTCGTGATTTCAGCTTTCTGTTCTCTCCTAAACTTCCCCAAAAGTGTACATCCCCCTATTTCTGACTCCAAGCAACCCTTTTATAGCCCACAGGTCTGATATATCTCGGTGAAATCTCCGGTTTATCCTTTCTTCTCTGTTCCAGCAAGTTACGGGAATATTTTTCTTCCAAATCTTGTTTACTCCTCCTCTGTATCAAATCCAACGTCCCTGAAACTGTCAATGATATTATCGAATCAAACCGCTACCATTCTTCCCTTATCTTTCCGTAAATCCAATGTATATATATATATATTTATTTTTTTAATCAAAAATAACAATTTATTAATCAAAAGAATTGTTACAAAAGTAGGTTCAGAAAAAGGCATAAAAGGGACATGTCCTAACTGAAATAGAAAAGGTCTAACTAATCTAAAAAGATACACAGCCAAAATTGACAACATGACATAGGCTAATCAAATCTATAATAGAGTATGTCTGGGAATTCCATTCTCTGCATCTGAGAAGGTCTAGTAGAAAATTTTATCACTTCACCTTTTGACAAATGAACTCCTTTCTTAGTAAAGAAATCTGCAGAGAAGTTTACTTCCCTGTAGACATGGTTGAAGTGAATAGATTTGATTTTCCTGCATATATATTTCCATCTATTCCAACAAACCAAGGCATTTTGTTCTTCCTGAATGCTCTAATGGCAGCTGTAGAGTCAGTGTTAATAATTACTTCTACCTGAGAGTTTTTGATATCCCATTACAATGCACTTATAGTCCCCATAATTCTGCTACAAAAATGGTAGATATACCCAGACCATCACTTTCAGCTGTAATGAACCTACCAACATAATCTCTAAAAACAAACCCATAACCTGCACAACCAGGATTCCCTCTAGATGCTCCATCACAGCATAATAATATCTTATCCATATCAGGGAGGGAGAAAGAGCATTCAATAGCCTTAAAATATTTAACCTTTCTACAACCAATATCAAAATATTTTAGGATTTGAAGGTCATATGAAGTAAAAAAAATTTATCCAAAAAACCCTAGAAATTTTTCTTCATATCTTTCAACGGCGGCCTACTCAGATCGTGAGTAAAAATTTAGGAAATCTTGGGGGAAGGTAGATCAAGATTAAGGGGTTATTGAACTGATAAACTGATGGAATACACTGATGATTCAAAGGTTTTTTTTTTCTTTTTTTTTTTCCTTTTTTCTGAGCAGCGATCTGAATCTGATTTTGTTAGGACTAGTTTCTCATCTCTTGTTTTAGGAGAGGGGTTTTATGTTTGAAAGGTTCTTAGTTGGTTTAAAGGGTTTCTTTTTCTTTTATTAGGTTTATTTGTTCTTGATTTATAGATCTAGGATTTAAAGGCTTAAATGGTTACAATGGTTGAGCTGAGACTACCATGGATGTTTATCTAATCTATTTGATTAAATGGCCTTTTGGACTGTTTAAATCAAGGCTAAAATCTCCCATATCTGCTTGTTTTCTTGTCTGATTTCTATTGTGGTTTGGACATCTAGTTCGTAATATAACGTATTTTGTTTCTGATCTCTATCTCTCTTTTTCTTCTCTTTATGTTCTCCCTTAGTCTTGGGTGATTCAAATCCCTGATTCTTTCCCTCTTCTCTTGGTTTATCTGATGTGTGGTGTGATTTAATATCTCGAGGTTGTTATGGGAGCTAAAATCCCTTGTTCTCCCTTTCTTCTATTGTTTAACCTGAAATCCTCTTCTTGATTTTTGCTCTCTGATCTTGTCATTATGGATTGAGTGGTATTCTTCAGAATGAATGACTTTCCTCTTATTTATCTTATTTCCTCTGTTTTCAGCCTTGGGCAGGGTATGTACCCCTTAGATCAGTAATCTCTTGGTTTGTCCCTTGACCTGTTTGATGAAAGGCTATGTATCTTCATCTTGTGCTGGTCTATGCTCTGTTTAATATGGATATTAAAAGCTACCATGTTAGATATTCTTAATAAATCTGTTAAGTCTGTTAAGCCTAACCCGTTTCTTTGTCTAAAATATGTGTTGGATGTGTGGTTTTAACATCTACTTTATGATGTTAGTTCTTTTTGATTGAGTTGTTATTGTTCTTCTTCCTTCTTATCTGTTCTTTCTCTCTTTGCTTCTTCTTTTTGTCTTCTGTTGACTCCAGGTTGTTTAAGTTTGTATTTTCCCTATCGTTAGATTTTTTTTGAATTCTCTCCAATCTCTTTTCTGCTTTTAATCCTAAAAATCAGTTGTGTGTTAGTTTATCGGTGGAGTTTCTTTAGTTTTGATTATTTGGTTTCTGGGTTTTTGTTTACCCTTTCTAGTTTAAGCTTCTCTCTTTCTATCCCAGTCTTTCTCTTTTCTTCCCAATTTCCTGTTTTTATGTCCTAATTCCCTAGTTTTTTGAAGAGTCTTTTGTTTTAATCAGTCCTTTTTCTTCCTTACCCTTTGATGGTCTGTGTTAAATATGAAGAGTAATCATCAGTTCTAACCCCTGCTCCTCTGATTGAACCAACCCCCAGGTAAGTCCACTTAACTTAGTGTTGCCTACTTATATTTCATTTAAATCCCTTAGTCATTGTTTTAGAGCTAGCAAGCTTTAATCCTCTCTGCCAAGTTGGTGTTGTGGTCAGGTTTGGAGTTCCTTTAGTAGGGTATTTTCTTTAAAGCTCAGCTCATCTCCGCAAGTTACAAGAGTCAGGCCTATTTGCAGTCGGCTTGGGTTGGCTACCCAGGGGCCTATCTCTTCCTCCTTTTGCCTTTGTTTGCTTTCTTGTTTGTCACGGGTTCTTTTTCTGTAATCTAGATGACAACATTTCTAGTTCATTAACTTGGATTTAGAAAAATCGCTAAGATCTCATTACGTTTCTAGTGATGGGATGTCTCACTGCAAGATAGTATAATAATAGTTATTGTTTACAATTGTGCTGAATTTAGGCCTTTGTTTTAAAACTCTTGTTTTACTCTAGCATCTTTAGTTTGGTCACCTTTTATTTGCCTGTTGATGTAGTTACTTTTATCGATTGTTTTCTATTTATTAGATTTCTCTTTTAGTATGTATGGTGTATATTTAACGTTTATGTCTAATTTTACTTATCTTTGTGTCTCTTCTTGGAATAGGAAAATGAATGCTCATGTGAAACAACATGATGCTGAAATCATTTCTGGCTATGTTTCAGTTGTCTGTGTTTTTTCGAAGATGCAACCTTCACCAATCAAATCTTCGATCGTGGAAAAGACTATACCGTCATCCTCAATCATTAAGAATAAATCTCTTTCCTGTATAGGCCGCCGTGACACTTTTATCAGACTTGTTCGTGATAGAAGGGCTCAGGAATCCATCTTGATAGTTTTATCTCAAGCAATGATGCTCAATCTTCACAACTTGTTTGTGAATCCTTACATACTGCCAGTTTTAGAAGACTACTCATTGGGTACCGATGGAGAATGCATGCTTCATAGACTTCCGAAGAATTACACATGTTTTGTTTATCTTTACAATTTTAGTTTTAGGACCTTATTTAGGACTTATCGCGTTGTGCTCTTTTCCTTGGTCAAGGTTTTCTCCCTTTGGTTTTGGGTTTTCTTTGACAAGGTTTTTAACGAGGCAACATATGCGTGTCCAACACCTTTAGATGGTTTTATCATTTATTTTACTTGTAATATTTTTAATTTGTTAGCTGTCATAGATGGCTCTACTACTATTGTAATGTCGACTCATTCTGAGTCTTAGTTTTTAATGAAATACCTAATTCACAAAAAAAAAGTTCATATGAAGTATTATTCATGAATCCCTTAAGCCTCACTTCACAGTCATGCACCATCTGAGTTATTCTTCTTATTGCTCCAGCACTGTCAGGTGGAATATTCTCAAAGAAAACCTTATTTCTAGTGAACCAGATATCAACCATGATACTATAAGCAGCAATGCACCATAACTTCTGTATAACTGAGCTTTTACTTTTCCGTACATTTACTACATCTTCAAATGACTTAGGATGTTTAAAGCAAAGACATCACCAATCCATTTCCATAGAAATTTCCCATAGTCACAGTCCCACAGTATATGATGCATATTATCCAAATTTTTATGACATAAGAAACATCTATAAGCAAGGGACATACCTCTTTTCTGCACATTATCATCAGTATTGTAAGCTCCTCTTGTTATTTTCCATATGTTACCAGAAACAGAGGGGTGAATGCAGGGATTCCAAATTTTCTTGTACCATTTCAACTTTGGTTGGTTTTTCCTGAAAATATTTATTGCACTCTGAACAGTGAATTCTCCATCTTGAGTTGCAGTCCAAACCAACTTATTAGTATTTGATGAGAGAATAGGTAGATCTTCTACAGAAAAGAAATCTAGCATCTCTTCAAGTATCTGCCAAGAGTTATTGCTAATGAGTTCATCTACTTTCATATGAATATTTTGTTGAATGTATCATTTGCTGGAAACTGTTTCATAATACTTGATTCAAGGATCCATGCATCATTCTAGATTGATATATTTTTCCCATCTCCTACTAACCATCTTGTATTTTCATCAAAGATATGTAAAATCCATTTAATACTTGGATAAACAGAGTACTTTTTATAGTATGTAATCCAACAACCATTTTTGTCTTGAAATTTTGCTAAGAAGTATTTATCCCAATCTTCTTCTGAATGTAATATTCTCCATAATAATTTTAGCAATAAGACTTTGTTGATGTCTTCTAGTTTTCTGATTCCCAAACCACCTTCTTCTAATGGAGAACAAACTTTATCCCATGAAATGGTAATATACTTTCTTTCTTCAGCATTTCCACTCCAAAGAAATTTTTTTATGATTCTTTCACAGGCTTCAATAACTTTCTTAGGCCATTTATATGTAGACATATTATAAATTGGTATGCTACTAAGAACAAACTTTATCAGAGTGATTCTTTCTTGAAAATTTAAGAAACTTCCTATCCAGGTAGCTAATTTCTTTTGTAACAGCTCAACAAATGAGCATAAGTGTTCAGATTTACTCTTTCCAGGAGCTAATATTACTCCAAGATATTTGTCAGGGAAGTATGAAAGTTTCATATCCATAAAATCAGCTATTTGAGTTTTTCTGCAGAGAGAATAAATTGTGTGATTTTCCTAATTAACACATCTACAGCTAAAAAAGTAGAGGGGAAAGAGATCACCTTGTTTTACCCCTCTTCCCACTCCAAAATATCCAACTGGAGCACCATTCAACATTATTTAAATCTTTGTTGTCTTGAGAAGAATCATTATCCAATTGCAGAATTTAATAGAGAATCCATATGCTTTTAATACTGAAATCAAGAAGTGACAATCTAAAGTATCATAAGCTTGTGAGATATCCAGTTCTAAACCAACATTTCCTCCTCTTCTTTTAGAGCTCATATCATTTACAAGTTCTGCATCCAATAAAATTTGTTCATGAATGTTTCTCCCCTTGATAAAAGCACTTTGTTGAGGACTTACTAACTTTTGGACTATACCATTCAATCTAGAAGTAATAATTTTAGTGAAGATCTTGAAAAAGAAGTTACTTAGACCAATATGTTTAAATTGGTTTGCCTTTTAGCTCCTTTCACTTTTGGTAATAAAACAAAAAAGTTAGAATTAAGACCAGAGGGTATCATTTTATGAAGCCAGCACAATTGGATGGCATTAATTAGATCAGAATGAATAATATCCCAACATACTCTATAAAAGTTACCTGTAAAACCATCAGGTTCAGGTGAACCATCTTGATTTAACTCAAACACTGCATTTTTAATTTCTTCTGCTGAAGGAAGTTGCTCCATAAGTTTGTTGTCCTCCTCTGTAAATGCATGAGGGATAGCATCTAAAATAGAATCTAAAATATGAACTTGATTAGCTGTGAGTTTAGAAGTAAAGTATTGAATGAGTATGGAACCAATTGTATTCTGATTTGTTACTAATACTCCATCATCATCTTCTAATTCTGCAATGGTATTTTTTGATTGTCTTAGCTTAATAGAAGTATGAAAGAAAGAAGTGTTAGAATCACCAAACTTTATCCAGTTGATTCTTGCTTTTTCACTCATCATTGTGTGATAATTTTGAGCACCAACATCTCTTATTCCTCTAGCAGTAATATAATCATTTAAAAGCTCCATATTAGATGGGTCAGCATCAGATAAAAGGTTGGTCTCTACTACTTTTTCTTCAGCTTGTTTTAATTTCAATTGCACATTTCCAAAAACTTCCAAATTCCATATTTTCAAAATAATCTTCAGTCTTTTAAGCTTGTTCATAAAGATGAAAATTGGATTTCCAGTAATGTCTTCACTCCAAGAAGCACTTATAAGAGGCAGAAAACCAGGATGAGAAATCCATATTTTTTTAAATTTAAAAGGAGCATTACTTGGTCTAAGTATTTCCTGTTCTGAACCAAATAAGTAGATATGATCAGAAATTCCTCTAGCTGAAACTTGATACTTCCATCCACTGTATAGATTTAGCCATTGTAGATTGAATAATAATCTATCAAGGTTACATAAGATTTTCTTTTTACCACATCTACCATTTAACCAAGAAAACTGAAATCCATATTTTGGTTCTTGAAGAGGACCACATTGATCTATCATTTCATTGAAATTATTTAATGCAGAAGTAAGAGGATAGAACCACTCTTTTTTCAGATATAGAAGAAATGGTGTTAAAATCACCAATAACCATCCATGGTTTGTTGAATTTACTGATATGAACGAAGTCAGCCCATAATTCTCTTCTGTTTTTAGTAAGAACATCTGCATGAATCCTTGTAACTAATACACCTCCAATTTCAACAGTGATGCATTGTTTAGTAGAAAAAATAACAGTAGGGGGAGTAATTGAACAATTCCAGAACAACCAGATATTAGCTTTTCTTTGATCACAAGTATAATGTATAATTTGATGATGCATACCAGGAAATTTAACTTTATTTTTAGAATTAGAATGAATTTTTGGATCAGCAATCCAAACTAAAGAAGGTTTTGATTGATTTTCTAAAGATATCAGTTTATTTCTAGCCTTTTGTCTCTTAAGGCCCCTTATATTCCAGAACAAAACTCTCATTTAGGAGGGGTGTGGGGAGAGTCCCCTTTATGATTCAAAAGTTTTTATTTTCTTTACTAGCCTTCCTAGTAAGAGGAGCTGGTTTACAAGGTTTAAGAGGAGGTTTTTTATTTTCAATTGTTGGTTTCTTAGCAGCAGGGATGTTTAGTACTTTCTCCTCTTTTCTTAAAATAAGTACAGGTTGCTGAATATTACTATTATGAAGTAGTGAAGTTGTACTAACCTATTTTATCTCACCATCTTCAGAACTGGAATCACTAGGATCTTTTTCAATAATAGTTTGATCAATATTCTCAGCTGAAAAGGTAATTTTAGGAGAATTGTCAAAACATTAAATCTCTTTCACCACTCCACTTGTTTCCCCAATGTAAGCCGAATTTGTAATTAGAGGAGGGAATTCATCAGAAGATTTTAAATCACTGTTGAAATCAGAAGTATTATCTTGTAATATATGAAATCTTCTAGAAGAAATAGGAGTTACTTGAGCAATATTAGCCAGAGTGTCACTTCCGTTCTCACTAATAGGATTACAAATATCAAAACCAATTTCAGGAGCTTTTTTTGGTATCCAAACTTTCCTAACCTTAGTAGCAAATTCATCCTGTTGAGCAGTATGCACATTCTTCTTTCTTGATGATCTACATCTGCTACATAATGACCAATTGTTTCACAATGGTTACAATATTTAGGGATTCTAGGAAAGATTACTGGTTGTTCAAATTTGTCATATTTTGATTCAACACAAATCTTAGAAGGAATAGCTTTAGACAAATCAATTTCAAATAAAACACAGGCATAGTAACCAATGGTTCTCTTGAATGTTATTTCATCAACCTTAATTGGTTTACCTCTTTTGAATGATCAAAAGGGTACTGGTGTGTTCACCGGCGACCCAACTCCGTCCTTGGTCGGTCGACTTGCTCATAGCAATCCAAGAGCACATTGAATCGCTTGCCCAAAGTAGGGTGAATGCGCTGTTTTGGAAACCTTAAGTTGTATTGCGGCAACGCGCTATTGTCGCAAACTGATCACAACCATCCATCTTCCCCGGCCAAATCGAGTGGCTTAGATTCATTTTCAGGCGGCCCCGAAGGTATTAGCGTGCTCACTGGCAACCCACCTTTGCACATGGCCGATCGTCCTGCTCAAACTAACACTCAGTGCCTTGAATCATCCGCCTAAAAGAGGTTTGGTCGCACGGCTTCTAAACCCTAAATTACATCAATGGCAGTATGCAACTGCGAAAATCATCTCGTCCATCCAACTTTGCTAGCCTGGTTGGATAGTTTAGATTTGTTTTCAGGAGGCCAACAGGGTAACGCTGTGATCACCGGACACCCCTCCTCCATAGGAAGTGATTGACCAAGTGGTAGCTTACCCGTAGGGTTATCAAACTATCACACAAAGGTGGCCGGTCATGCTACCTTTTTAAGACTCTCAATTCGCGACTAATTCGAACGAGCTCTAAAACAACGATGCTTCCTGCACATCGAGTATTTTCAGCTGCTTGATTAAAAGCGATGCTTTATATACATCGATTATAAGCGATGTTTTGTAAATATTGATTTCACAAATAATTTATTATTTGACCTAAAAAGCACTATGTGATGCTTTTAGCGGCGAGTCTCACGACTTGACCCATTCACTCGAGACATCAAACATGTCACAAACTGGGGGATGCTCACTGGGATATTGGTCTGGCGGTTTACAGCGTGCGGCGTCCAACGCGCCCATTACGAGAAAGTGTCAGGAAAGGACGGACGATTAACAATAATGAGAGTAGTGGGTGAAAGTGTGATCAATTCTCCCTCGTAATGGAAACGTGGTGATCACCAATTTTTACACAACCCCACTTCTCCACTGCTTAATCACCTCCACTTCCTATGAGATCAGGGCGTGCTCGAACATGACTTGTATAAATAGGATTTCAACCTATTTCGACAGAACACAAGTATCCAGAAACCATATTCTGTTACAAGTCATAAAATATCCACACCTTCATAATTCAACATTATGATCTCAAACACCTTCTTCGCTTCCCTCCCTAAGATCAACTCTTCTCCTTCACTTTGTGACCGAATTGAATCTGGAACGACCAATTCTTGGTTTAGGCCAGAGTCTTACAGAATGATCTCTCGAATCTAAAAGTACTCCCGTCCAGTGCATTTGTTTAGGGTTTGAATTCGTTTCTCATCAACACACCCAAATTTACCAAAAACAACAGAATCAGTTTTTACCCAAAAACACCTGCATACAATACTTTCTTTTTCTCATTTTTCTTTTTGAACTTTGTCTATAATTGCATGTACTGTGCCGCAGTCAGTTCATACACACATAATAGCTTCTCACTTCTCCTTGTAATATATCATCGTTGTTAGTTAAAATTAGTTGTGGTTGCATCTTTTCATCTTTCAAGTCATTTAATTTTACATGTAGTACCATCTCTATAATTCTGAGTAATTTAGCATAACATAAAATTTTGTAGTTTCTCATAATATGTGCACCTGTAGTTGAAGCATCATTAGAAGTTAAGTAAATATATAATAATTAGGTAATTGCATTTCATTCCCCTGTGATTTATCCAACCATTCTGCATTGTCTTCTCTTCATCTTCCAATTGAAGCTTGTCTACACCTTCATCATTCTGCCATGTTCAGATCATTCAATTAGGGTTTGCCTAGTATTTCAGATACGACATCAGTTGGTTCACAATATACGCCTTGCTATTCTAGTTGTTAACCATCAGTGATAAACAACTACTTTATGTGTTTCTTTGATGTACCTGGTCACCAGTTTCCTTCTGAAAAACTGAACTCCTCTTTGAGCTTACCAGGTGCCTGTGGTACTGCACTGCGAAACAAGGAAAGGAATAACAATAAAAGTAAAAGAGAAAAGGAACATGACAACTTGTTTGTTGAACCTAAACCCGGTTTTCTACTAGCGGCATTGTTCTTCAAGCCTTGTTGTATTTGATGAATGTTCCATGCCCATCTGCTGAAATAGTGCTTAGTGACCATTGTCAACTCCTGCAAAATAGGATATCCATAGGGGCATAATCTTGTGCGATCTGACTGACATTATTACCTGCTGAGATTGTCATCTCTCTATGCATGCATCTCCCAATCTCTGAAATGCTGATAATTATATGAACGCTTGCTGACCTAGTGCTTCACATAGCTCTGTCCAATCCCTGCAAATATATGGTATATGTGTGCATGTTCCTGCGCTAGTCAAGTAACATATCTGTGCATGATTCTGTGGTTTGTGAATAACATCTTGCTCGCTGAAATTGTCATTTCACTATGAAAAATATTGTGTCTGCACACATCCATGAATCTTTTTATCACAAGCTTGTTTTTTTTAGTGACCTTATATATTGTGTTTAGGACTGCTTGTTAGAATAACTCATGTCAGGATTTTGGTCTGCAACTGAGGATGATAAATCATCGCACAAATCCATTAGAGAACTCGCACAAGAGCATTCTTCACGTTATAAGTTTTCAACTGACCATGATGTCAATAGTTATAGGGATTGTTATGGACATTTTCGTAGTCCCGAACCTCAATACATAGACCCTAATGACTATTCACACATGTATCGTCCACCACAGGGTGAAAATGAACATCTTTAAAATAGCCCCGCTCACACATTCATCACTTTTGGGTCAGTTAGAAGCTCAAATCAGTGCTTTAGAGATGCATATCACGTCTATATCATCTAGGAAAGTTGAACTTTCCGTTTGTGTCTTATGTGGCTGCACAAATCATATAACTAAGCATTACCCTGAAATGCATGCTTTTAGGCAGTCTAGAGAATACTATGAAAATCAAAGGTATGAAATGCCCACAGATTATGACGCTGGTAGTCATTGGGACTATTATAAACCTTTCAAAGGCTGTGAACCGCATTTTATGGACCCTAACGACCATGCTCATATGTACCAATCAACACCATGGGAAGTAGAAAATATTTTTACTCCCCTGACCCCTTGTATGCAATCTGTGGAAATCATTGAACAAGACAATGCTATATTTGAATTGAATACATTTCATAATGAACCATATAGCATTGCTTCTGAATTTCCTTTTTGTAGTGACCCTCATGCACAACCATGTACTCAATATCCATATGTTATGATGATACATGTTGTTGAAGATTCTCTTTCCATTGAACAACTTAATATGATATTAAGGATGAATTTGATTCGTTTACAAAATGAAGGAAGGGAGGAATTTCAGGGTGAAATAAATTTTAGTCCTAAAATAAATTTTGAAAATAGTGTCTATGTTCTTACTCAAGATACTAATATTTAACATGAACCTAACCTAGAGGTAAATAAGTGACCTAGAGACACTATGATCGTGAATAGGGCATTGCATTTCTGTTATGATGATGATGACGATGATGTTATGTTAGAAGAACATGTTTATTCTGAAAATATTGTGGAACCTTTGGATTCTGAGACATTAGGCTTCTCTGCCTCGACCTTCATGAATGATGTTTCTTCTAGTATTCCTTATGCATATACATGTGATGTTGATGTTGATATGGAACTACTGCAATTTTTCTGTGAAACAGAGCATGACAGACAACTTGTGTCTGACTTAGGTAAGGTTGAATTGTCTGTTGACATCAGTGATTTTATGCATAAAAATAATTTTTATATGTCTAATTCCCTGCGTAGGTCACAACATGATGCTTCTTCTGATTTTCCTATGCATGAAACTAGAGTTTTGGATAACGATGATTCTGAAGTGGGGTTTGTTAATTTGTTCAATAACTATGAGCATGATACTGCGTTACTTGTTTCTGAATGGGGAAAAACTAAACTGCGTAGGGATATTTTTAAGCCTTACAATGAATATAACTTAGATGCTTCTAATTCCCTGTCACAGTCTAATGGTCTTGCACCCAACCTAGATTATGTTTGTAAAGGAATTGTAAAACCAACTTTTGTGAGAGTTCCTAATCTAGGACTGGAACTGTGTGCTTCTCAAATTCTTTTGGACCATTTTGCAGCTAAATATAATGTGTTTAAGGAGCCACAGTTGGAATGCGCTCCTGTTTTTCTGCCCGTTCCTAATACTGTTCATTTTGAACTAGATCTTGTGCATGATGCATCCCTAAAATTGTTAGATTTTGTGCCCAAAAGTATATCTGTTGAAAACTCTTGGTTTGGGGGTATTTCATATTGTTGGCAGCCTCACTTGCATTTCTGTCCTATTATAATTGTGTGAGGCTACTAAAATTTCTGCATTCTGTCTTTTGGGTTGATCCTCAACTCTTTAGATTGTTAATGTATGGAGAATTCTCCCTGTATATAATCCATAGGTAATGTTATATTTCCTATCTTGAGTCAGTTGAGTCTTCTTTTATCTTGTATATATTGTGCTAATCCAATATGATCTTAGCTGAAAATGTCGGATTCTAGCCTTGAATAATGAAGATTTAATCTTGATTTCGCCGACATGCCGGTAATCTCTTTCCTTTAAATCTATTCTGCACTTTTTTCCTGGTATGTTGTTGTAATTCTGATCATATCTTGAAACATTGAGGACAATGTTGGATTTAGGTTTGGGGGAGTATTTTGCATATAGAGTTTTTAGTCTTTTGCATTTAAAAAAAAATAAAAAATAATCTTTAAAATTTTCAAAAATCTTCGTAAATATTTGCATAAAACCTCCAACTTTTAGAGATCTTAGAGTTAGTAGCACGCTTCTAGCTATGTTTACATAGAGAGTCTGACCGAAATAACTGAACTTGGAAGTACTGGAGAACACAATCGGGTTTCTTGGTTGTTCGAGCGTTAAAGTTGGATTTAACCATGCCGGTGGGCAAATTAGGTGCATCAAAGTTATTTGGTATTAGAGTTGTGATTACCCTTAGTGGAGACTACCTATTTTTACATCAAGTGAGGCACCAACCTTCATTTTTTTGTGACTATCTAAAAAGTCCTTTTAGAGTGTGTGTCACCATACGTCAATTCCGGGTAGGAATGGTGAGCTACCCAACTTCGCACCACTTTCAGCACTAATTTTGATCTCTGGAGTGCTAATTTTGTCAAACATGAGGATGACGTATAAAGATGAAAACTCTTTCTTGTAGTTCGATTTGCAGTTAGCACCATTCTCTCTTACTCGACAATATCAGCAGATTCATAGAAACGCATCATCAACGAGCAGATCAACGTTAGAATACACGGAGAAAGTTGAAATAGTCCGAGGTCTACAAGAAACAATTCAAGGAAAAGTAAAATTCTTATTCAAAGTGAAGATACAGTGAAATGAGCAGAATTTTATACACATTTGAAGACGTATTTTACAAGAGCAAAGAAAAGAAAATAAGATGAGAATTAGTGAAGTTTATGAAATCAAGACAATACAAGTTGTGAAGAATTGGGCGATAAAGTCCTTCATCCATGGATTTAGTATTTTCATTATTTATTTTCAGTTGATCATAACCAAAAAAAATAAATCAAAAAAAAAAACAAAATAAATAAATAAATAATAATAATAATAATCAATTATTATAGTTTGTATTTAGTTTTGTTTAATAAGCACCATGGTAAAGAAGAAAAATATTAGAAAAAATTCAAGCAACAAGGAAAGAGAAATTACAATTGTCAGGGTTCTACGAAGTTCATCATCAACAATCGAAGACCGAAGATTGAAGACGAAGACGTTTCTATGGATGTTGTGAGAGTGGTGTTGATTGCCGGTCGGATATGAAGATAAGTGAGCACTCCCATCCTTGCTAATGATTGATATCCTTTCTTAGAGCAACTGCAGTGGTGCGAGTATAACCAAAGATCAAAGACCAAAAAAAACGACCAAATTTGAGTTTAGTTTGGTGTGTGACGCTACGGATAGAAGACTAAATTTGGTCGAGTGTGCACTATATGTTCGCCCCGATAAGATTCAAAAAAAAAAAAAAAAAAAAAAAATTGGGGCGAAGGTATAAAGCCCGCCCCATATAAAGTGAACAAAAATAAAGAGTGGGGCGTAGGTATAAACCCCGCCCCACCCAAAAGAAAAAAAAAACAAAAGAAAAATATATGGGGCGGAGGTATAAAGCACGCCTGGTGTGGGGCGGAGACTTTATGCACGCCTGGTGTGGGGCGTTAACTATACACCCGCCTGGTGGTGGGGCGTTAACTATACGTTCGCTCGACTATATTTGGTTTTGGTCTTTGTCTTGGACCAAATATAATCTGGAATTTGGTCTTTGGTCCGGATTTTAATCGATAGTCTGTCCGCTGTGTCTCGTTTTTTGACCAAATATTTGGTTATACTCGCCCACTGTGGTTTCTCTTAGATATCATCAAAAAAAGATTCTTTTTGTCCACGATTCTGTGGAGTCTCCAGAAATTATTTCGGAAGGTTTTCCTTCCCACCATTCAACGTGTGCAGGATTTCACTCTTTATTCCTGCCTGCACACATGAGAGACTAGAAAAGCATTCTTTTTGAGTGCAATTATCATAAAACCTTATTGGTGAGGCAGAAGTCGAGGCTCGTGATCACTCTCGAACTCGAATTCTTTCATATGGTATGGTTATTTCTGGCTCAACTCTTAAGGATGAGAATGTGTTCTTTGGTATTTCTAACTTCTTATTACTAGCATGCAGAAACTCTATGTCCTCATATCTTTTTGGATGCTTGGGACTCTGATACGCTCTGAAGTTGGAGAAGGTTTTGTGGGTACACCTCTGGTAAACCCTAACGAGACTACAAATCGTCCACTAGGGACACCTAGGGGTTTAAAGGTTTAGTGCATACGCTAAATGCATTCGAGAGACCAGTGACAGTGGTATAGTTAGGTGATGTGATTTGTAGATAGTGGTAAAAGTGGTTCGATTCTCAGACTTGCGAAGGATATTAATTAGACTTAAATTCTAATATTAAAATAGAAAACTCACTAAAAATTATAGCAAACTCAATCAAAGTTGATATCAATATTAAAAGAACACTGAGGCTAAGATTCCACTATTTTCCAAGCTCAAAGTGATTTAATCCAATATTTGTATTCACACAATTTTTTCGTTCAATTTGATTCTAAACTATTGCAACAAGTAGATTCTCAAAATAATAAGTGTAAATCCGAAGCATAGAACATCAAAAACCTAGGTCCAAGCATGCTCTATCAAAAGAAATAACAATTGCTTAACAAGAATCATTCAAACAATTTTCACTCAAGGCAAAACAATCATAAAAATAATTGCGATAAATAAATAAATAAGAATATACCACTTTTTGTTGGAAAAATAGCTTCCTCTATCGCCTCAGAAATGGGGTTTAGCTCCTCATATTAACCACTTGCTCAAAATACATGTTTGTTGCTCAAAAGTTGATTAAAAAGAAGAGAAGGTATAAAACAGCGTGTTTGTAACGGATATAATTGTTACGAACCACTGTTACAAAGTACCCTAACATAGAACTGTTGCGAACTCTGAATAATTGTTACAGAAATTGTGACAAAGTGATTGAATTTGAAAGAAAAGGCCACGGATTATGCGACTGTCTCTTACTGTTGTTCTGTGTTCTTCTTCTTCCTCTCGCCTGTATCTCTGCAACTTGGTGTTTTTATGCTCTGCTATGTTCTAAACTTCCCCAAAGTGTACGTAGGTCTTCTATGAGCTATCCCAACTCCTTTTATAGCCCACAGGTCGATTGAACTTCAAGAAATCTTCGGCTATTCTTATCTTTCCTCCACCTCAAGTTTCGGGATTTCTTTCCCTGCCAAGCTTCTCTACGAGGTTCTGTGAGTTGTAAACTTCTCAAATAAGGTAAGATAGAGTCCCAAATATATTTAACCTCTCCAGAATCTCGCCAACTCCCATATATATAACCAGAAAGTCCGATAATAACTTCACTTCCCTGTTTCGCTCAAACTGAAGATTTGTCACTGTTTTATCGAATCTAAAGCTCATACCAATCCTGTTTTGACTCATCAACTAAATTCCAATCCATCTCCACGTCAAACTCCGAATAAATCTTCTCCTAGTCATCAACATAACTTCGATAAACATCCAGCTCCTCTGTTTCGCTCCAACATGATTTTTCAGCCCAAAATACTTGATCCAAACATACACACCAACCCTGTTATGATTTAAGAAGTCCATCCCAACAAAAATATGCAGCTGAATCACTCCAAATCCGATTCATGAAATCTCAACAGTCCCGTGAAACTCCACACCTCTGATTTCTTCTTCCGGCTTATCTACCCCAACTCGTTCGATCCAATCACACCTACCAGCCCTGTTTAGTCATAACAGGATATATCCAATCCAAAGAGCCCATTGAATCCGCCCAAAACTCCAGCAAAAATCTCGCCTGCAAATTCCGCTGCAAAACTGAATTTGAATTCAGTTTTTCCCGCCAAAATTCTGGTGAAGATAAAGGGTGCCCCCTATCCAGAGTAGGGGTGTAGATAGCAGCTCTCTTAGGGGTGCCAAGGGGTGCCCCTTATCCAATCTGTGGGTGCCAATATCATTTCCTCCAGGTGCTTTAGACAACTTTTCGAGCCGATTTTTCCAAAAATGTTTATTGGACAAAAATACCTACACATACATAAAACACCATAATAAGTACAAAAATGAGCTCTAACAATATATAGAATCGAGACAAATTAGACACAAAAATGTGTCTATCAAATACCCCCAAACCTATTATTTGCTAGTCCTCGAGCAAAAATAAAATAAAGTCCTAACTCACTGTCGCAGGCATCATCGATTGCATTTAGCGTATGCAATAAGCCTTTAAACCCCTAGGTGTCCCTAGTGGCGGAGTTTGTCTCGGAGGGCTTACCAGAGGTATACCCACAAAACCTTTTACTCCAGACCCTAGCTATCTACACAGAACCTTGGAAGGCACTAAAGAATCTCCTTGGTTGGCATACTTATTGACTACAGGAGGAAGTACCCTGATGCGAAATTCCAATTGTTGTACACGAGTTTGCACTCAAGCATACTAAAATTCATATAAGTGACAGAGCTCTACTCAGATAGTCGCACTATGGACATCAATATCCGGAGTCAAAACTAATCACATGGATAGATCAAGAAGATGGATATAGAGAAAAACATAGATGGTTTTGATGTTTACTAGGTGAACGGTGTTTCTCATATCTGTCTGAAGGCCTCCGCCAAAATGAACCTATCCTAATGGACTGAGATACTAGTCTGACTAATATCAACACACTGGCATATACAAGGGAACCAGTGATTGATAATCCTAACTCTAGGTCAACACAACTGGCATATACAAGGGTTCCAGTGGTCGACTTTATTGAATTTATTCCAGTTGGTCTGGATGTCTGGTCTCTTTTTTTTTTTTTGTATCTCAATCACTCTAATTCACCCTAGCATTGGTAACAACTTGAATCGTGAGCCCCACCTAATCACTTAGAGAAACATAGTTTAAAAACAAAACAAAATAAAAACAGAAGTGAAAAGGACTCAACGAGATATGGTGAAACTATCATGTTATTTCTAACACCTGAGCTCTGTGCTTTTATGAATAGACTCTTTAGATGTTGCCATCTAGTCAGATTGGTTCCTCAACTCCTACAACCAAAATGCTTCCATCCACTTAGATTGGTTAGTGCCATCCTTAATAGGGATAAATTTCTAGGCTCTGGAGTTTATTTATTGCAACGAAAAGGTAACAAAAAGTTCTACCCCACCCCCAAACTTAAATCTAACATTGTCCTCAATGTTTCTAATAAAGAACAGTACCAAAATATAAGTAACATGAGGAAATAGTAAAGAGAGAAGTCGGAAAGATAGTACCTGGGTGAAGTGTAAAAACTACAAAAATATATACAACCGCCTCGATGGTCAATCAAGGTAAACAGGGTCCTCCAGAGGGACCTCCTCAACATCACCTGTAGGAAAAGGCTCTAAAAAGGGCTTCAATCGCTGACCGTTAACCTTCGAAGAACTACTACCATCTGGTGTCTCAATCTCAACAGCGCCATGAGGAAAAACAGTACGGACCACAAAAGGACCGGTCCACCGAGAGCGCAACTTCCCGGGGAATAGATGCAAACGAGTGTCATACAGAAGAACTTT
The DNA here is from genome assembly GCF_003573695.1 of Papaver somniferum. NCBI lineage: Eukaryota > Viridiplantae > Streptophyta > Magnoliopsida > Ranunculales > Papaveraceae > Papaver > Papaver somniferum. Next base: position 195,408,279 of record NC_039360.1, read on the forward strand.
TTGACCTGGAGAAAATGACTTTCGTAAAATATTCCTATCATACAAGTTTCATTTTGTTCTTATACTCCTTAGCACTATCGTATGCATCTCTACGAATCTCGTCCAACTCATTGAGCTGGAGCTTTTTTGAGCTCCTGCCTTGTCAAGTGAAAAGTTTAAGTTCTTAATAGCCCAATAGGCTCGATGCTCTAACTCAACAGGCAGGTGACATGCCTTCCAAACACTAAACGATAAGGTGACATTCCAATGGGTGTCTTAAACGCAGTACGGTAAGCCCATAAGGCATCAGTAAGCCTCGACGACCAGTCTTTCCTATTTGGATTAACTGTTTTCTCTAAATACGTTTAATTTCCCTATTGGAAACCTCTACCTGACCACTAGTCTGAGGGTGATATGGGGTTGCTACTTTATGGGTAATACCGTATTGTTTCATTAAAAGGAAAACGGTCTATTACAAAAGTGTGAACCTCCATCACTAATTATAGCTCGCGGCGTACCAAAACGTGTAAGTATATTCTCTTTCAAAAACTGGACTACGACCCTGTGGTCATTCGTTTACACGGAACCGCCTCAACCCACTTAGACACATAGTCTACAGCGACAAGTATGTAAAGATAACCAAACGAAATAGGAAATGGACCCATAAAATCAATGCCCCACACATCAAAGACCTCAATCACTAAAATAGGGTTCAAAGGCATCATATTTCTACGGGAAATGGTTCCTAACTTCTGGCAACGCTCACAAGAAACACAATGACTATGGGTCTTTAAACAACGAAGGCCAGTAAAATCCACACTGCAAAATCTTAGCAGCAGTCTTCTTAGCACTAAAATGACCCCCACATGCATGTTCATGACAAAAGGAGAATACTAGACTGGTCACTCTCAGATACACATCTCCTAATAATCTGGTCCGGACAATACTTAAACAGATAAGGATCGTCCCAAAAGAAATGCTTAACCTCGGCTAAAAACCTAGAACGATCTTGCTTACCCCAATGTTGAGGGGTTCGACCAGTAACAAGATAATTCACTATATTTGCATACCAAGGTGATTGGGAAACAGAGAACAATTGTTCATCAGGAAACTATCCCTTATAGGAAGGGAATCACTAGGGGAACTAACAACTAGCCTAGACAAGTGGTCTGCTAACTCTCTGCACCCTTTTTGTCTCTAATGTCTGGAAAATTTGTAACAATAGGATCCATCTAATCAATCTAGGTTTGGTATCCTTCTTAGAAAAAGGTATTTCAAAGCAGCATGATCTGTATAGATTATCTTAGAACCTAATAGGTAGGACCTAAACTTATCCAAGGCAAACACGATGGCTAAAAGTTCCTTCTCGGTAGTTGTGTAGTTCATTTGGGCATCATTCAGAGTTTTGCTAGCATAATAAATCACATGAAGTAATTTGTTTTCTCGTTGTCCTAAAACGACGCCTATAGCATAATCTGAAGAATCACACATAATCTCAAAGGGTAGGTTCCAGTTAGGTGCCTGGACTATGGGGCAGTAGTGAGTAAAGTTTTAAGCTTCTCAAAAGCCTCTAAACAAGCATCATCAAAGACAAACTTAACATCTTTGCAAGCAAATTGCAAAGAGGTCTAGAAATCAAGCTAAAATCCTTAATGAATCGACGGTAAAAACCTGCATGCCCTAGGAATGACCTAATATCTTTTACGGTTTTTGGGACCTGTAAAGTCTTAATAAGGTCAACTTTGGCTTTGTCTACCTCTATACCCTTTGAAGAGACGATGTGCCCTAACACAATTCCTGATTTAACCATGAAATGGCATTTTTCCCAATTAAGCACTAAATTTTTTTCCTTACACCTAGTCAACACTAATGTCAAATGATGCAAGCACTCATCGAAAGATGAACCAAACACTGAAAAATCATCCATAAAGACCTCTAAGAACCGTTCTACCATATCAGAAAATATGCTCATCATACAACGCTGAAAAGTTGCAGGGGCATTACATAGCCCGAAAGGCATGCGTCTATACGCAAAGGTACCAAAGGGACAGGTAAAAGTGGTTTTCTCTTGGTCTTCTGGGGCAATAACGATCTGATTATAACCGGAGTAGCCATCTAAGAAGCAATAGTGACTATGTCCAGCTAATCGCTCTAGCATTTGGTCGATAAAAGGAAGGGGAAAGTGATCCTTCCTTGTGACCTTGTTCAATTTCCTATAGTCAATACAACACGCCATCCCGTGGTCACTCGGGTTGGGATTAATTCATTATTATCATTCTGGACTACAGTGATACCTGATTTCTTGGGGACAACCTGAACAGGGCTGACCCACTTACTGTCTGAAATTGGGTAAATAATACCCGCATCTAACAACTTAAGCACCTCTTTTCGAACTACCTCTTTCATGTTAGGGTTCAGTCGACGTTGCATCTCCCTAGAAGGTTTGGAGTCTTCCTCTAAATGAATCTGATGCATACACACAGTAGGACTTATACCCTTAATGTCTGCTATAGTCCACCCTAAAGCTTCCTTATTGTCTTGAAGTACATTTACTAGCCTACTTTCCTGATCACTATCCAAATCGGAAGCTACAATCACAGGTAAAGTCTCAGATGGGCCTAAAAACACATACTTTAGAGTATCGGGTAGTGGTTTAAGGTCCAACTTTGGGGGCTTTCTAAAGAAGGAATTAGGGTAGTCTCAGAAACTGGTAACGGTTCGAACCTAGCTTTCCATCTATCAGTGTCTAACACGGGGTAGAATCTAATAGAGCATTCACCTGTTCAATAGTGCTATCGTCGTCAAAATCTAAACCAAAATGGGATAGACAACTTTCTAATGGGTCTTCAGACAAATGTTTGGTAATGACTCCTGAACTAAGGCTTCTATCATGTTCACCTCTCAACACATGTGTCATCTAGCTCATGAGGTTACTGACATTAAAAATGTTCATCTCCATAGTCATATTACCAAAAGATAAACTCATCACACCATTTCGACAGTTAATGATCGCATTAGACGTAGCTAAAAATGGGCGACCTAAAATCACAGGTATCTGGTTCTCTGGGTCAGGGACAGGTTGGGTATCTAGGACCACGAAATCCACTGGATAAATAAACTTGTCGACCTCAATAAGAACATCCTCGATAACACCTCGAGGGATTTTAACAGACCTATCAGCTAACTGCAGTGTCATCTGAGTAGGTTTCATTTCACCAAGTCCTAGTAAGTATACATGGAATGGCAGTAAGTTCACACTGGCTCCTAAGTCAAGTAAAGCTTTTTCTACCCGGAAGTTACCTATTGTGCAAGCAATGGTAGGAGAACCTGGGTCTTTGTACTTTGGAGTTGTGGTGTTCTGAATGATTGAACTTACGTGACTAGCTAAAAAGGCTTTCTTATGGACGCTAAGTTTTCGCTTTCGCGTACACATATCCTTAAGGAACTTGGCATAAGCAGGAATTTGCCTAATTGCATCTAATAAGGGAAGGTTTATGGTAACTTGCTTAAAAACCTCCACTATGTCATTAAAGTTCGATTCCTTCTTTGTTGGTACTAATAGCTGAGGAAATGGGGCTCTAGGCTAAAATCAGACCTTTCAGGAACCGAATTCACATCATCAGAAACTTTATCAGTCTCTCAGCTACTGGTCCTGAGAGGTGAGATCCTGAGGGGTGAACTACAGTATGTTCACTATCGGGCATGGTTACCTTATTGTCTACAACTCTACCACTTCTAAGGGTTCTAAACATTCAATTGATTCGATGGTTTTGCACCTAATTCATGAACTCCTCTAGGGTTGGGTTGTGTTTGACTAGGAAACTTACCTTTTTCTCTCAAAGAATCACTTATCAGACCAACCTGGGTTTTTAACTCGGAAATAGCCTGACTATTTTCTTGTCCTATCCTGTTACTAGCTTGTAGACTCTGTTCTACGGATAACTGAATTTTGCAGTTTGCTGAGTTAACAAGGCGAGAGATTCCTCTAAACTTAGGATTTTCTTATCTGACTGATTCTGAAACTGAGCTAGTCCTGAAGGATTCTTAGTATAGCCAAAACCTGGGGGAGCATTAGAATTACTAAACTGACCTTGACTTTGGCCCTTAGACCACGAAAGGTTCGGATGGTTTCTCCAACCAGGATTATAGGTTTCTGAATATGGGTCAATCTTTTGACGGTTATCAAATCTAGTGTTATTATAAAGAGCATTGGCTGCTCTTCAATATTCTGGCCTTCCCAAAAAGGCTCCACTCTACCACTAGTCTGGCCCACTTCTAAGGCTTCTAACCTTTTTGCTATAGCAGCAATTTTGGCATCTGATTCATAGCCTCCTTCTACCCTATTAACGTTTCCTCTACTTAAAAGAATTGTTTTCTGGGGTGCCCTACTATTTTCCCATTGCTGGGTTTTTTCGGCGATTTCATTAAAAAATTCCATCGCCGCATCAACAGTTTGGTTTTCAAATCCACCAGTGCATAGAGACTCAACCATGGTCGTTGTGGAATAATCTAAACCCTCATAAAGGATCTGAACTAGCCTAACCTTTTCTAAACCATGATGAGGACACTGGGATAATAAATCATTGAACCTTTCCAAATACCTATATAAAGATTCTCCCTCTTGTTGTGAAAATGTGCATATTTGCGTCCTAATAGACGATGTTTTGTGCCTAGGGAAAAACTTATTGAAAAAGGCAGATGTAAGTTGTTCATATGTCTCAATTGACTCGGAGTCCAAACTATACAGCCACGACTTGGCCTTATCTTTCAGGGAAAATGGGAATAACCTAAGTTTCAAAGCATCATCATCTAAGCCTCTAATTCTTAGAGTACTACAAATTTCCTCAAAATCCCTAACATGGTAATAAGGGTTTTCATTTTCTTTCCCTAAAAAGATTGGGAGCATCTGTAAGGTCCCAGGTTTCAGTTCATAGGGTGCCTCCGTTTCAGCTAACTTAATACACGAAGGACGAGTAGTCCTAGTTGGATTCAACAAAGCTTTCAAAGTTGCCATTTCTGGCGCTATCGGAAATGGATTCTCTCCTCAGCGGACGTTCAAAAACAGACTCTTCAAAAGTCGGACTTTCTAGATTAAGGTAATCGAGACGCTTCGAACTACTAGGTTTCTCTTTAACAAATCTACCTAGTGCGTCTCTTTTACGTTCAGGCATACAATAGAATTTTCTAAATTGGAAGGGTAAGCAAACACAGATCAAGGCCGACTCAACCAAATCAAACCTATTGATTTCTAGCAAACAAAAAGCATGATGGCTCCACTTAGATTGTTTCTAGACCAGCTTCTAATCCTTCGAACGGGAATTCGTTACAATTTAAGCAAACCCCTCTGGAATCAATCCGAGTTAACGTAAGTTGAATAGAGGCGAGGGAAGCTCGGTGGAGCTTTGATACCCAAGGCCTCACCGGTATTACAAGGCGGCGCAGTCACGCATTCAACTTACAGAAACCGTCAAGAACTTCGAAGTATGCTTAAAAGAGTAACCAATATTTTTCGAATGACTTTCCTGTTAAGCTCGTTACCCTATCGGTCTCGTTCTAGTCAAAATTTTAGGCTTAGGTTCGCGTAGGTTACGTGTTCCTAAAGCGGGCAAGAAGAGAACGGTGATGAAATCCGAACCCTTATCTTGTATGGCCAGGCCTTGCCGTTTACTAGAAAAATAAATGTTCGTATTCAGTCCTCAACATATATGCATACGAAGGAGTCCAGTAACTCGCTGACAGGGGATTCGCGAGTATTTAGAATCTTACCTCCCGTTCCAGACGGGGGCTGAATCGGTTGTAGTCGACTCGGGACACTGACTCCGATGTCAAGTGTACGAACCCAAGGTGCAGAGACAATATCGTAATTGTCCTCCTTCTCTGCAAACAGTTATATTTAAAGTACCCTTCCGTAGGGTAATAAAAAAATAATGTCCCAAAGTCCAAAAGTCCAAAAAGTAAAGAAAAATTACAAAAATAATAAACCCTAATACAGTTTTTTTTTCTTTAAAAAGAAAATAAACAAACCCTAAAATAAAATTGTCTAAAATAAAATTGTCTTCTTTTCTGTTCTTTTTGCTTTAATCTTTAGCTCCAAGTCTTTATGAAATCACCAAACTCTTTGGCTCAATTTTCTTTATGATCCAGAACCTGTAGACACAAGATAAATACCCAAAAACATAAAAAAGAACAAAAATAATAAAAAAATAAAAATAAAATAAATCTAAAACCCTAAAAACAAGTCCGCGTCGGCGGCGCCAAAAATTGATGTGATTTGTAGATAGTGGTAAAAGTGGTTCGATTCTCAGACTTGCGAAGGATATTAATTAGACTTAAATTCTAATATTAAAATAGAAAACTCACTAAAAATTATAGCAAACTCAATCAAAGTTGATATCAATATTAAAAGAACACCGAGGCTAAGATTCCACTATTTTCCAAGCTCAAAGTGATTTAATCCAATATTTATATTCACGCAATTTTTTCGTTCAATTTGATTCTAAACTATTGAAACAAGTAGATTCTCAAAATAATAAGTGTAAATACGAAGCATAGAACATCAAAAACCTAGGTCCAAGCATGCTCTATCAAAAGAAATAACAATTGCTTAACAAGAATCATTCAAACAATTTTCACTCAAGGCAAAACAATCATAAAAATAATTGCGATAAATAAATAAATAAGAATATACCACTTTTTGTTGGAAAAATAGCTTCCTCTATCGCCTCAGAAATGGGGTTTAGCTCCTCATATTAACCACTTGCTCAAAATACATGTTTTTTGCTCAAAAGTTGATTAAAAAGAAGAGAAGGTATAAAACAGCGTGTTTGTAACGGATATAATTGTTACGAACCACTGTTACAAAGTACCCTAACACAGAACTGTTGCGAACTCTGAATAATTGTTACAGAAATTCTGACAAAGTGATTGAATTTGAAAGAAAAGGCCACGGATTATGCGACTGTCTCTTACTGTTGTTCTGTGTTCTTCTTCTTCCTCTCGCCTGTATCTCTGCAACTTGGTGTTTTTATGCTCTGCTATGTTCTAAACTTCCCAAAAGTGTATGTAGGTCTTTTATGAGCTATCCCAACTCCTTTTGTAGCCCACAGGTCGATTGAACTTCAAGAAATCTTCGGTTATTCTTATCTTTCCTCCACCTCAAGTTTCGGGATTTCTTTCCCTGCCAAGCTTCTCTACGAGGTTCTCTGAGTTGTAAACTTCTCAAATAAGGTAATATAGAGTCCCAAATATATTTAACCTCTCCAGAATCTCTCCAACTCCCATATATATAACCAGAAAGTCCGATAATAACTTCACTTCCCTGTTTCGCTCAAACTGAAGATTTGTCACTGTTTTATCGAATCTAAAGCTCATACCAATCCTGTTTTGACTCATCAACTAAATTCCAATCTATCTCCACGTCAAACTCCGACTAAATCTTCTCCTAGTCATCAACATAACTTCGATAAACATCCAGCTCCTCTGTTTCGCTCCAACATGATTTTTTCAGCCCAAAATACTTGATCCAAACATACACACCAACCCTGTTATGATTTAAGAAGTCCAACCCAACAAAAATATGCAGCTGAATCACTCCAAATCCGATTCATGAAATCTCAACAGTCCCGTGAAACTCCACACCTCTGATTTCTTCTTCCGGCTTATCTAGCCCAACTCATTCGATCCAATCACACCTACCAGCCCTGTTTAGTCATAACAGGATATATCCAATCCAAAGAGCCCATTGAATCCGGCCAAAACTCCAGCAAAATCTCGCCTGAAAATTCCGCTGCAAAACTGAATTTGAATTCAGTTTTTCCCGCCAAAATTTTGGAGAAGATAAAGGGTGCCCCTATCCAGAGTAGGGGTGTAGATAGCAGCTCTCTTAGGGGTGCCAAGGGGTGCCCCTTATCCAATCTGTGGGTGCCAATATCATTTCCTCCAGGTGCTTTAGACAACTTTTCGAGCCGATTTTTCCAAAAATGTTTATTGGCCAAAAATACCTACACACACATAAAACACCATAATAAGTACAAAAATGAGCTCTAACAATATATAGAATCGAGACAAATTATACACAAAAATGTGTCTATCATTAGGATTTCTTAATTTCTGTTTCACTTGAGGACAAGCAAAATTCAGGTTTGGGGGTATTTGATGAGTGCCAAATATTGCATATTTCTACACCTTTTTATTTGCAATTAACTCATCTTTTGCGCTTTAAAATCATATATTATACCAAATTCTGTATTTTCATTGTTTTCAAGAATAAATACTTTTACTAATTAACTTTGTGTTATTATGTAGTAAATAAAATCTTGGATGAATTGAGAAGCCAAAAGAAGTGGAAAGTTGGTGAGAATGGAAGAGAAGCAACAAAGGTAACCACTGGAAAGCAGTGAAGAATATCTTCTGCACCTTATCCGCGAGTGAAGAATGTTGCTTTCACGTCTCAAAGCTAGAAGTGAGCTTGAGATAGTAGCCTTGAAGAAGACTTGAGCCCAGAAGAGAGAAGAAACAAGACCCAAGCCCGACTCCGATCAGAGTCATCGGATTTGATCTAGTTTCCGAGCATCAAATGGCATCTCTATCCGAGACATCAACAAATGAAGTGTCCGCCCAACAACCTAGCACATACCATTTATCCCTTAGTCGAACAGAATCCAAACATCCCCTTTTTGTACGGTTGTTTATGGGTGAAAACGGTTTCTGCTGGTTTTAGTAATTTCGTGTGTGTGGATGAGAAACGGGTCTAAACCCTAAACAATGTACTGCACGGGAGTACTTTTGATTCAAGAGATATCAATCTGTAAAATCCTGGACTAAACCAAGAAATGGCCGTTCCAGGCTTGCTTAGGTCACAAAGTGAAGGAGAAGGGTTGGTCTTAGGGAGGGAAGCGAAGAAAGTGTTGAGACCAGAATAGTTGATTCTGAAGGTGTGTTTGTTTCACGACTTGTATCAGAAAGTAGAGCTGGCTAGTAGAATAGAAAGCTACCAGGTGATTTCAGGGGATTTCAGAATACTGTGTTGTTCTCCAACCAAAATTGTTTTTTGGTGGAAATAGGTGAGACCTATTTATACAAGTCGCAATAAAACGTACCCTGGACTCGTAGAAGCGGAAACGTTTGAGTAATGGAAGAAAGGAGTAACGGGTAACGCATGGAATTGATGTTTCTATAATGAAGGATAAGTTTTCACCATTACTTATTGCCATTACTAACCGCCCCGCTTTATGACACTTTCTTGTAACGGGCGTATTGCACGCCGCACGTTGTAAACCGCCAGACCAATACCCTGATGAGTATCTCCCAGTTTGTCACATGTTTTAATGTCTCGAGTGTTTTCCTGGAAAACATGTAGCACTTTGCTAATGTGGGCAAGTTAAAATTGAGAGGCTTTCCGTAAGTAAATAGCATGTGATGCGCTCGTCTTGGTTGGTCGCCTAAAACCTGCTACAAGCTTGCTAGCTTGGCGGAGAACTTCGATGGCTGATATTGCATCTTATGAAACAAGGGTGGTCGTTGATTGTGGCTACCTTGCGTTGGTTCCTGACAAGTTTGGCGGCGCATCCGAAGGATTTTGCGTTGTGGCCGAAGAATTGGCATCGCAGCCAAGTTGGTGACGTGACCAAAGAATTGGCATTATAGCCAAATTAGGGTTTTGGCGGCACAGCCAAGGATTTGGCGTTGTGGCCAAAGAATCGGCATTTTAACCAAGTTGGTGACGTGACCAAAGAATTGGCATCGTAGCCAAATTAGAGTTTGGCGGCACAGCCAAGGTTTTGGCGTTGTGGCCAAAGAATTGGCATCGTCGCCTAAAAGTTGCCACAAGTCTTTGAGTTTGGTGGCGAATTGGACGGCTGTGATTGCATCTCAGGAGGAAGGGTACCCGTTGATTATGGCTACCTTCTATTTGGCATGTGCGCCTTGTATGCGCGTCTGGCATGTTTTGGCATGCGCATTTGGCATGTGCGCCTCGTATGCGCGTCTAGCTATGCCAAAGGAATTATGGCAAGTCCGTAGTGTGGAAACGGTGACAGGAGGAGGGATTGTTGTGTGGTGGCTATTTATGGCAGGTTGCTACGAAGTGGCATGTTAACACAGTAGAGTGGCATGCTGGCATGCCGATCAGTATGTTGTCGTGCCAGGTCTCGTTCGGCTTGCCAGTTAGTATGGTGGAAAGTTTAGAGCAACTTGATTGTCCACGAAAAGGGGGCCGGCCAAATATAAGGCGCGGATACACTTCTGGTGAGATTGTGGCGGCTTTAGAGCGACCTGATTGGTTGGTGGGAAGTGGGGCCTAAAAGCTTAGGCGTATCCACACTTCTAATGCGCTGTGGAGGATTTAAAGCGACTTGATTGGTCGATGGGAAGTGGGGCCGGAAAGCTAGGGTGTGGCCACACTTCCAGCGCGTTGTGGCGGGTTTAAAGCGACCTGATTGGTCGATGGGAAGTGGGGTCGGAAATCTAGGGCGTGGCCACACTTCCAGTGCGTTGTGGCGGACTTAATTTCCTAGTTTGTCTAAGCATAGTTTCGACCAACGAGGTCTACTGTGCGGGGCGCGAAACCCTAGTTTTTGCAAAATAGTCGGGTTTATGAGTTTTTTTTGAGTTATCACTAATTGGCTGGATTTTATATGCTGCCACAAAAATCCTTATATACTGAATGCAGTGTGCTTTCCATCTGAGCATTTCTTGCGATGGCCTTAACTTTGGTACTTGGAGGTTCATGCTACTCTACTGCAAGTGAACATAAATCCGTCATGCCATACCGATATTAAGGGTTCTGCCGGGGAACATAGCACAGGAAAATACTCAGTGAGTCTTGTATTGGCGAGGTGCTGAAATTTACAGAGTGTTTGGGATGGTTGCTACATTCGCCAGTCTGGATAAATATATTGAATGGCTCAATAAATATGTCGGTGGAGAGGTTAGCACTCACGGCACTGTTTCCTTGCAAAGTGACGTCACATCAGATACAAGGTTTTACGATTTTAACCCTAAGCTAAAAACCACCATCAACATTAAGTCCCCTGCTTAGCACGTAACAGTGGCATTGTTGCGGGGTAAGCATGAGATGGTAACAGGCGAGAGTAAAATCGAAAGAGCAAAACGTGAATAGATTTCCAAGGAAATTCAACTAACCTTTTGTGGAAGGCATGAGGAATCGGTTATCCTTGTATTGGCTGATTTTGCGTAAATTCGTCTTGGCCATGGGATGTTGGCACCAGTGCGGTATCTTTGGCTACTGGTTGACAAGGGTTCCATTGCAATTTGGTCCGCGAGACGGTGCTCTGGATGGCCACGGAAAGGTGGATGGCGCTGCTTTGGCCAGTTAAGGAATGACTCATGGCGTTGTTGGCTAGGACGCGGAGCGGTAGAGATGGCTGTTAACCGGAACGCGGATTGTTGGCATCGTCCTGGCTGTGGTGTCGTTGGCTTGGCTTGGCGCGAGCCGCTGACACTGGCTTGGCTTTGGGCGTGGAGCTGTTGGCATCGGCTTAGATGTGGAGCCGTTGGCGCTGCTGGCTTGGCTTGGCTTTGGCACTGCTGACTTGACATGGAGCCATTGGCTCGGCTCGGGACGCGTGCTTGGAGTGGAAGGATGGCGCTGGCTAAGTCACAGAATGGTAGGATGGTTACTACATTCTGTTAGTGCTAACATTTTATCAGAAATCGTTTCCACTGTGGGTGTTGAGGAATTTGCACGTCTCAACACTAAGAGAAAAGGATGTGTTGATTCCCGGAAAAACAGTGGTGAGTGTTGAAGAATTTGCACGTCTCAACACTAAGATAAAAGGATGTGTTGATGCCTGGCAACACAGTGGTGGGTGTTGAGGAATTTGCACGTCTCAACACTAGGAGCAAAGGATGTGTTGATGCCCGGCAACACAGTGGTGAGTGTTTGAGGAATTTGCACGTCTAAACACTAAGAGAAAGGATGTGTTGATGCCCGGCAACACAGTGGTGAGTGTTGAGGAATTTTCACATCTCAACACTAAGAGGTAAGGATGTGTTGATGCCCGGCAATACAGTGGTGAGTGTTGAGGAATTTGCACGTGTCAACATTAAGAGATAAGGATGTGTTGATGCCCGGAAACACAGTGGTGAGTGTTGAGGAATTTGCACGTCTCAATACTAAGAGAAAAGGATATGTTTATTCCCGGAAACAAAGTGGTGAGTGTTGAGGAATTTTCACGTCTCAACACTAAGAGATAAGGATGTGTTGATGCCCGGCAACACAGTGGTGAGTGTTGAGGAATTTGGACGTCTCAACACTAAGAGAAAAGGATGTCTTGATGCCCAGCAACACAGTGGTGAGTGTTGAGGAATTTGCACGTCTCAACACTAAGAGGTAAGGATGTATTGATTCCCGACAACACAGTGGTGAGTGTTGAGGAATTTGCACGTCTTAAAACTAACAGATAAGGATGTGTTGATGCCCGGCAACACAGTGGTTTGTGTTGAGAAATTTGCACGTCTCAACACTAAGAGGTAAGGATGTGTTGATGCCCGGCAACACAGTGGTGAGTGTTGAGGAATTCGCACGTCTCAACACTAATAGATAAGGATGTGCTGATGCCCGGCAACACAGTGGTGAGTGTTGAGGAATTTGCACGTCTCAACACTAAGAGATAAGGATGTGGTGATGCCCGGAAACACAGTGGTGACTGTTGAGGAATTTGCACGTCTCAACACTAAGAGCAAAGGATGTGTTGATGCCCGGCAATACAGTGGTGAGTGTTGAGGAATTTACACGTCTCAACACTAAGAGGTAAATATATGTTGATGCCTGGGAACACAGTGGTGAGTGTTGAGGAATTTGCACGTCTCAACACTAAGAGATAAGGATGTGTTGATGCCCGGCAACACAGTGGTGAGTGTTGAGGAATTTTCACGTCTCAACACTAAGAGGTAAGGATGTGTTGATGCCCGGCAACACAGTGGTGAGTGTTGAGGAATTTGCACGTCTAAACACTAAGAGATAAGGATGTGTTGATGCCCGGCAAAACAGTGGTGAGTGTTGAGGAATTTGCACGTCTCAACACTAAGAGGTAAGGATGTGTTGATGCCCGACAACACAGTGGTGAGTATTGAGGAATTTGCACATATCAACACTAAGAGATAAGGATGTGTTGATGCCCGGCAACACAATGGTGAGTGTTGAGGAATTTGCACGTCTCAACACTAAGAGAAAAAGATGTTTTGATGCCCGGAAACACAGTGGTGAGTGTTGAGGAATTTGTACGTCTCAATACTAAGAGAAAAACGTGTTGAGGCAATATGCCTAACAACACAATAGTGGTGTTGAGGAATTTGCACGTCTCAACATTAAGATATTTAAAATTTGAATATGCCTAATAGATATAGAACATTTATTTTAAGGATAGTTACTTAGCTCTGTCTCCACTAGGAATGCCCTTCGCGCATGATTGGGCTTTGGGTATTTTAGGCTCCTTCGTGAGTGAGGAGCATCGGGTGTTAGTGATGACATCAGGATGATAACAGGTTGATAGACGGACAAAAGTCCCCGGGTCTTTGATGGGATGAAACAAAAGGTGGACACAACTGTGAACCTTGGATGGATGCGATCACGATCCTTGACAGGGAGGAGTGTGGTAGCTACAGGCACGAACCTTGAAAGGAATGAGTGTGTTGAAGAGGCTTCGGCTCCTGTAGAGGACGTTGAAGCTTATGGAGAGGAACGCTGAAGCGGGGCGGCTGTGGAGCGAACGTTGGGGTGGCTCCTGGAGAGAACTCCAATGAGAGTGCCATTAACCCTTGACTTCAAAAACCGAGTTGATATGATATGGAATATGGGAAGACGGCACACAAATAGTGTCGGTCGACAAGTCATGTTTTTCTCCTCATAGGAAAGAATACGTTTCTTCCATTTGTTTTCCATTACAACTCTCAGAGTCTTGACGGTTACAATGTTAAAGTCGGAGGCTGCATCAATCAGCGTGTTGTAAAACCCGGCATCCTTCAAGTGAAAAGTGGTGAGGAGTCCCCAGTTCCATCTATCAATTGTGCTTTCAAGTAGAGGTTGGAGTTTGGGAACGACTTCCCTGGATGGAAACATCTGCTTTTGATTTTGTGTACGAAGTCCCCCGAATTCATACAACTCTTGACGGGAAAAGGGTCTCTGTGAACTCGGGAGGATTGCTGATTTCTTTTTCCTCAATTTTGGAGAAGTCGTTCCTGATCTCACATGTGATGAAATTGGATTGCTGATTCCTCTCCATCGGACATTCATGAGAAAAACGGGCCTCTTCATCTATAAAAGTGCGTCATGCTGAGGTACTGATGCCGGGAGTATTAAAAGTACTCCTCATTGGCTCCATTTGGGGTTGGCGTCAGCGGCTCTAGATCTGGTGATTGGAGATGTAGCGCCTGAGGGAACGTTTCCTACGCCGTTGGTGTTGGTGGTAGAGTTTGCGGTTTCGCGGGTGTTGATCATGCTTGGTGTTGAGAAAATATCACTGCTCGTTGATCCTTTGAAAGGTGTAGAAGTTCACATAAACTTTCTACCAAAGAGGATGCTTCCTGGTCCACCGGCCTCTGGTTGGTGGTGGAACTGTTGATCTGAGGACGATCACCCGGGGCATCAGTCCCCAGCGCTAGAATTTCTGGAACAGGTGAGACGCTCCAATTTTACGTTAATATGACAAGAAAACTGAGTATGTTGTTTATTGCTTCCTTTCATCAGGTCCATGTTCCTTGTGTGGATCTCATGGACTCGTGCCAACTCGAAAAATCTTGGGATTTCTTCATTGGCTGCACCATTAGGTATAACGTTGGGAGGAGGGATGTCGCCATTCGCCAGGTTCTGAACGGAACTTGGATTTGTGGAATCTGTTCTAAGACCGATCATCTTTTTAAAATTGGAATTGCAACCGAGAGATTAATCTCCCACTGTGGTCACCAATTGTTTATGGGTGAAAACGGTTTCTGCTGGTTTTGGTAATTTCGTGTGTGTGGATGAGAAACGGGTCTAAACCCTAAACAATGTACTGCACGGGAGTACTTTTGATTCGAGATATCAATCTGTACAATCCTGGCCTAAACCAAGAAATGGTCGTTCCAGGCTTGCTTTGGTCACAAAGTGAAGGAGAAGGGTTGGTCTTAGGGAGGGAAGCGAAGAAAGTGTTGAGACCAGAATAGTTGATTCTAAAGGTGTGTTTGTTTTACGACTTGTATCAGAAAATAGAGCTGGCTAGCAGAATAGAAAGCTACCAGGTGATTTCTGAATACTGTGTTGGTGGAAATAGGTGAGACCTATTTATACAAGTCGTAATAAAACGTACCCTGGTCTCGTAGAAGGGGAAACGTTTGAGCAATGGAAGAAAGGAGTAACGAGTAACGCCTGGAATTGATGTTTTCATAATGAAGGATACGTTTTCACCATTACTTCTTGCCATTACTAACCACCCCGCTTTATGACACTTTCTTGTAACGGGCGTATTCCACGCCGCACGCTGTAAACCGCTAGACCAATACCCTGATGAGTATCTCTCAGTTTGTGACATGTTTTGATGTCTCAAATGTTTTCCTGGAAAACATGTAGCACTTTGCCAGTGTGGGCAAGTTAAAATTGAGAGGCTTGCTGTAAGTAAATAGCATGTGATGCGCTCGTCTTGGCTGGTCGCCTAAAACTTGCTACAAGCTTGCTGGCTTGGCGGTGAACTTCGATGGCTGAGATTACATCTTATGAAACAAGGGTATCCGTTGATCGTGGCTACCTTGCGTTGGTGCCTGACAAGTTTGGCGGTGCAGCCAAAGGATTTGGCGTTGTGTCCGAAGAATTGGCATCGTCTCCAAGTTGTTATCGTGACCAAATAATTGAATTGTAGCCAAATTAGGGTTTTGGCGGCACAACCAAGGATTTGGCGTTGTGGACAAAGAATCGCCATTGTAGCCAAGTTGGTGTCGTAACCAAAGAATTGGCATCGTAGCCAAATTAGGGTTTGGCGGCACAGCCAAGGTTTTAGCGTTGTGGCCAAAGAATTGGCATCGTCGCCTAAAAGTTTACACAAGTCTTTCAGTTTGGTGGCGAACTTGGACCGGCTGAGATTGCATCTCAGGAGGAAGGGTAGTCGTTGATTATGGCTACCTTCTGTTTGGCATGTGCGCCTTTTATGCGCGTCTGGCATGTTTTGGCATGCACGTTTGGCATGTGCGCCTCGTATGCCCGTCTGACTATGCCAAAGGAACTATGGCAAGGCCGTAGTGTGGAAACGACCACAGGATGAGGGATTTCCGTATGGTGGCTATTTATGACAGGTTGCCACGAAGTGGCATGTTACCGCGGCAGAGTGGAATGTTGGCATGTTACCGCGGTAGAGTGGCATGATGGCATGCCGATCAGTATGTTGCGTGGCAGGGCGCGTTTAGCTTGCCAGTTAGTATGATGGCAAGTTTAGAGCAACTTGATTAGACACGAAAAGGGGGACGACCAAACATAAGGCGCGGCTACACTTCTGGTGAGAGTGTGGAGGCTTTAGAGCGACCTGATTGGTCGTTGGGAAGTGGGGCCGACAAGCTAGGGTGTGGCCACACTTCCAGTGCACTGTGGCGGATTTAAAGCGACTTGATTGGTCGATGGGAAGTGGGGCCGGAAAGCTAGGGTGTGTCCACACTTCCAGCGCGCTGTGGCGGGTTTAAAGCGTCTTGATTGGTTGATGGGAAGTGGGGCCGACAAGCTAGGGCGTGGCCACACTTCCAGTGCTTTGTGGCGGACTTAATTGCCTAGTTTTTCTAAGCATAGTTTCAACCAACGAGGTCTAGTGTACTGCGCGGGGAGCGAAACCCTAATTTTTGTAAAATAGTCGGGTTTATGAGTTTTTTATGAGTTATCATAATAATTGGCTGGATTTTGTATGCTGCCACAAAAATCCTTATCTACAGAATGCAGTGTGCTTTCCGTCTGAGCATTTCGTGCGATGGCCTTAACTTTGGTACTTGGAGGTTCATGTTACTCCGCTGCGAGTGAACATAAATCCGTCATTCCATACCAATATTAAGGGTTCTGCCGGGGAACATAACACAGGAAAATACTCAGTGAGTCTTGTATTGGTGATGTGCCGAAATTTACAAAGTGTTTGGGATGGTTGCTACATTAGCCAATCTGGATAATGTAAATATATTGAATGGCTCAATAAATATGTCGGTGGAGAGGTTAGCACTCACGACACCGTTTCCTTGCAAAGTGACGTCACATCAGATACAAGGTTTTACGATTTTAACCCTAAGCTAAAAACCACCATCAACAACGGCGTTCTCATCTTCTCCAGACTCTGCAAACCATCACTTCACCTTCACCTCCATTCTACCCCCATCAATCACTTCCATTCCCGACCACCTATGATGCACAACCACCCTATCAGCCACCCTGCAATCAATCAACTTCCTAGACTCTATCTATCTCCATCATCGATTCTTCTCCACATCTGTAACCCTAGAAGCTAGAGTTGAGAGAGATAAGGAAAGGATTATCTTCAATGGAAAGAGAAAACATCAAATCAAGGAGCTGTAAAGGCTGAATTGAAGTAGGGGTCTATCAGAGAAATGCGTTTTGGTGAGAGGGTCTCTATCAATTTGTGAATTTGAGTCTAATTGGGAGATTTTCTTGTATAAATAAGGATGAGAGTTATGTGTAGAATTCATGCCCGGATTATCCGGTGCACCAATATTTAGTTTCTATTTTCAGTACTATTATCAAGTTCTAATTCAATAACTTGGGTTTAGATGAAACCCATAATCTACTACTAAGTTTGGTTCATGTATTGATGTTGTTCTTGTTGTGCTATAATGTTTAGGATAAATATAATTTGAGCACTTCATCATTTCACTTTCACAGTGTATGCCATGTATCCATTGTAGTTAGAATACTTCTATGGTGAATGTGTTGCAACTCGTGCTTAACAGAGTGTTGTTCGATCCTTTGACTAGTTGTGCCTTAATCAGACAGTTAGTACTTCCGAGGGATATCTTAGTTGCGATTAAAATATCCATCTTTGGAAAGGTTTAATTATCTAAGTGATGAAACTGATCTGTGATTAGTTGTACTGTGAGAAGACATCTAATACGAGGGGTTAGTTAGTTGCCTTAGTTGATATTAAGCCATCCATTGAGACCTTGGATAAACGGCAGACTTGTATCTTGTCCGATGTCCATTACAAGGGACAAGAACATTATCGAAACTGGACTGACTTAGCTAAGATTAGGTGGTGGATTCGACAGCCCTAGTGCCTTTTATTTTGCATTCTTGTTATCTATTTTGTGTTACATAACCAACATCTGGCCGTATCGGAAAGCAAAACACCCCTTTTGTTACTTCTCAGAATCAGTTTACTAAGAACATAGCTTCAGCTTACACCCACCTTGTCTTTGAGGATCGACCTGTTTTTTCCCTGTGTTGCATTAGGACACTGTGCACTTGCAGTTAGTAATTGTAGGATTGTTTCTAGACCTACCAATCCACAAGAAGAATCCAACCTCTAAGCCATGCATGGTCTCTCACATAAAGGTTGGTGCTCAACATCAAATGTCTCATATCTCATAAACAACCCATGATGCTATCACATGCTATTTAAAGATGACGCAGCCTAATCATGACACATAAATCAAAAAATATTTTATCTCAGTCAACAACATCTATGGAGAGTATTGCTACCCTGCCAACACATTATACGCGAAGGCTGACTCAATCACGCAAATGAGGAGATATTTTAAGATTTTGGTCAGGCGTTCTATGACACATGTGAATATCCAACTGTACTCACACAGAAAGAGAACATTCGGTGGAGGAATTGAAGAGATAACTAAGGTTATTCTGGAAGATATACTCAACTCATCGATCTATCCTTAGTTATTCCTATGAGAGAGATAACTATGGTTATTCTTGGAAGATATACTCAACTCATCGATCTATCCTTAGTTATTCCTATGAGCACTAAAGAAATGCTTATAGTATCATTCCATCATTATCCCGAATTTCCTATGATCACTGAAGGAATGCTTATCGTATCATTCATTATCCCGACTTGAGATTAGTGTTTTGCAGCTATAAATAAGGTTATTATGGAAGATATACTCAACTCATCGATTTATCCTTAATTATTCCTATGAGAGAGATGGCTAAGGTTATTATTGGAAAATATACTCAACTCATCGATCTATCCTTAGTTATTCCTATATATGAGCACTGAAGAAATGCTTATAGCATCATTCCATTATTATCCCGACTTTCCTATGATCACTGAAGGAATGCTTATCGTATCATTCATTACCCCGACTTGATATTAGGGTTTTGCAACTATAAATAGACCAACAATCGCTTGTCACTCTTAAAGCTTAGATACAAATATTGTCTTTCTTAAAAAAAAAAAAAAAATCCTGCAACTAAGAATTCCGGTCTATCTTCTAGTTTTCCTCCCTAAGACCAATCCAGATCTCTTTGTTATCTAATACAACTAAATTGTTTTCACTAAGACAAGCTAACATACTTATAGAGAATGTATCTTGGAATGCAAGTAAATAACCCTAAATTAATTACTAAAAGCACTCATACATTAGATTGGTGTTGGTATCCCAACATATCCACCCTCGGAAACACAACCATTATCATTTCCACCCTCAGAAACACAACCATTATCTTGATTTGGAAAGGAATGTTCGTCATCAACCTTCAATAACTCACCATAAACCTTAAACTTCACTTTAGGTATGTACAAGCATACACCAAAGTATTATGTATAAGACGACGACGAAAAATACTTATCTAAAGTTGTATTTGAGCATGCAGAACTAAATAAATTTAATGAATATTTGTATTTCCTAGTTACATTTTTGCATTTCATATTACATATGTACAAGGTAGTTAATATCGTGTATCAGACTCGTATCGGTCGTGTCTGATACACCAATACAAAAGATATTACCGGTTTTTATCGGTGATACAACTCATTAAAATTAAAATTTCAAATATTTATAGGACCACAGAAGAAATAATAAAAACCATACACGTATCTCAAATTTTTAAAACATGATGTGGCAAAATATTATGTGTTGTGACTGTTGTCCAATTTTTCCGGTAAAATCTTTCTACAATCACATAACAACCTCTCAAATTCTCCACTATCTTTTGTCGTCCACCGAAAAACCCAAGCCCATTCAAATTCCTCCTCGAGTATAGTCATTGATTTTATATCTTAAATATATTATGGTTTTTTACATTCTCTAATTGACGTTGTATTTATCTGTAAGGAAAATTTCTTGTTTGGTCCTAAGCCCATAAGGTTATTTATTGTAGGGTCCAACTGGATTTTACCCTATTCTAGGGTCCAAAGTTCTTTGAAAACATGGAAATGACTAATATACCCTACTATTTAAATACGTATAAAATAACATACTTCTACCAAATCGGGATTTTATTTTATCTGGAGGTCCAAATTTAATTAAAACATATAAAGGACCACAAATTTGAGTACATACCTGCTACACTATTTACAAATTTGAGTACATATCTGCCACACTGCTTACAAATTTGAGTACATGTCTGCCGCACTGCTTACAAATCTGAGTACGTGTCTGCTACATTCCTTACAAATCTGATTATATATCTGCCGCACTGCTTACATATCCGTTGGACATATTGAACCTGTAAATGTGACCAAAATATAACAATGTTAAAACACAACAACAAAACTAGCATCTATTTCAGTATTTCGCATACATACTCATGGATCAAACCAAAATAAAGTGGCAAAACTATAAATAAAACATAATCAAAAGGAGTTTGTATCAATACGACATATACGTACTGCGGATTCATAAACTAAAAACTCAATTGCATGTCAAGAAGTGATGAATCCATGAATATAACCGAATCAAAGCACATACTTCAGTATTCCATATATGTACTCATGGATCAAACCAAAAAAATAAGAGAAAACCTATAGATTCATAGTAAACACAAAAAGAAAACAGTACGTCATATATGTACTGATGGTTAATACACAAAAGAAAACTGAAAAACAAACCAAAAACCATAAAAATATCAGATCTACTAATGAAATAAACATAAAACATGATTTTTTATTTAGATCTGAACTTGTTTCATCAAAACCCACCAGTATATCATATGTGTACCGATGATTAATACACAAAAGTAACTCAAAAGCATATCAAAAACTACCAAAATGAATCTAAAATCAGCTGCACGTGAAAACCAAGTAATGAATCTATAAAAACATAATCGAAACACTTTTTTTTTCAGTATTCCATATATATACTCTAGATCGAAGAAGAAAAATATCCAAAACTACAAAAATAAAAAAATTAAAGCATAATTTTTCAGTACACCATATATGTACTGTTGATTCATAATCTAAAATTCAGCTGCATGTGAAAAACAAGTAACGAATCTATGAAAAAATAGAATCGAATCACTTTTATTTGAGTATTCCATATACGTACTTCTGGATCAAACAAGAAAAATCTCCAAAACTATAAAAAACAACAAAATTAGAGTATTATATTTCAGTATACCAAATATGTATTGTTGATTCATAGTCTAAAAATCAGCAGCACGTGAAAAACAAGAGAACATCATGAAATCGAACTACCAAAACCGGAAAAATAAAGTGAAAACATCATGAAATCAATCAGATCTTCATGATTCAGTTGAGAAACAAAACAAAAACAAATAAGAACTAGAGAGAAGATTACATAACATACATGTAAACCACGAAACATCTTCGGAAACCCTAGGTCTAACATTCATAAATGGTAGCAGCAGAGAAGAGGAGAGGGAGAGAAAGTGAATCTGATAAGAAAAATAATATGGAGAAAAGCTGGCTTATATTTCTGTTATATATAGTGAAGCTATTTTGGGAATTCTTAAAATGCACGTAATAGGTTACCACGTGTATAGGACCTGGGCTTAAAAAATTTGGTCCATTTTTCTTTTTCTTTTAATTATGGACCTCCGGTTACTGGGCTTTAATGGGTAGACCTGCCACTAACTAAGAAAACTATAATAGTACCTATTGGTAATTCCTACTATCTGTAAAGACTAAATGCATGTTGCTCGAAAAACTTATTCACTTTATTTGGTGGTGATTTTGATAATTGATTATACTTGATGGTGCCAAGTTTTCCCTTCATAGAATTCATCTTTACCACGTATGATATTGGAAGGAAAATTTGCTATTTGGTCCTAAGCCCATATAGTTATTTATAGTAGGGTTCTATCAGAATTTTCTTTTATCCGAAAGTCCAAAATTAATTAAAACATGGAAATGGCCATAATACCCTCGACTACCAAACATGTGTGTCTACATGCTCATTATATTGAGTACATATCTGCTACACTGTTTACAAATTCGAGTACATATCTGCTACACTTCTTACATAATTTGAGTACATATCTACTACACTGCTTACATAATTTGGGTACATATCTGCTACACTGCTTGCAGGTTAAATTTCATTATTTGCGTAAGTTCATCACTTACTTTAGTTGTTTTTTACAATATAATTCAGCAGTACATATATGATGTATTTAAAAGAAACGGGTTAAAATGAAATTTTTCACTACATATATGTAAAAATTCATATACTACAAAAAACAGGATCTCTCTAGTGCTCCACTCCCATTGGACCACGTCCTCCCAAAGCGCCAACACTCTTCTTAACAGTAGACATATTGAACCTGTAAATGTGACCAAAATGTAACAATTAAAACACAACAACAATCCATATATGAATAATAGATAAAAATGAACAGTACAAGTAATATGACAAACATCAAAATTAGTATTACCTAACGATGGTTCAATTTTATTTCGGTATTCCATATATGCATTGCCAAAATCATAAGAATTAATTGACTAAAATCTATGTATAAAACAGATTCAAAAAGCAGTTTTTCAGTATTTAATATATGTACTGTTAATTCACTATATAAAACAACTTCATGGCAAAAAAATAACAGAATCGAGATAGTCTTATTTCAGTATCGCATATATGTACTTGTGGATGAAACAACAACAAGTGATAAAACTAAGAATAAAACATAATCAAAAGCAGTTCGTATAAGTATGCCACATATGTACTGCTGATTCATGAACTAAAAAACAACTACATGCAATGAATATATCAAAAAAACAGAATCGAGATAATCTTATTTGAGTATCGAAGATATGTACTTATGGATCAAACAACAAGTGATAAAACTAAGAATAAAATAGGATCAAAAGTAGTTTGTATTAGTATGCAACATATGTACTGATGGATAATACCCCTGAAACAACAAATAAGTATGATTTTGAGAAAATAAAGAACGGAAATAACAAGAAAATCAAATTGAGAGTTCAAATAAGTTAAAACCATCGTAATCTAACCAAAAAATCGAATAATTACGATCAAGATTCATAAAAACAATACGTCATATACGTACTGATGTTTAATACACAAGCAAAAGCTGAAACCAAACATATAGAAGCATTGTAAACACAGAAAAATCGGTACGTCATATACGTACTGATGGTTAATACACAAAACCAAACGGAAACCAAACCAAAAGCCACCAAAATGAAACTAAAATACCAGATCTACAAACGAAACGAACGTAAAACATGATTTTATTACTAGATATGGACTATTTTCATCAAAAACCACCAGTACATCATATACGTATTGATGATTAATACACAAAAGCAAACTAAAAACAAACCAAAGACCAACAAAATGGAATTAAAACATCAGATCTACTAATGAAGTGAACATAAAACATGACTTTCTATCTAGATCTGAAAGATTTTTACCAAAATTGAAGTAAAAAATTAACGAATCAAGCATGAAGATCGTAAACACAAAAAAAACGAATTCAATTCCTCTTTTCGGAACCCTAAAATCTGAATTTTGAATTTTTCTCCATGAAATCAAGAGATTTGGATTTCAGATTAAGATAAAATCAAGAAGAAACTTAAAATAATTAAAGATCAATATAGGTAAATCAACTTACAAGATACCTCAGGAGATCTTCATAGCCGGAGCTCTTCACCAAAGCACATATGAGAAAATGAAGAAGAAAAAGAATAGATCGAGAAAATGAAGAAAAAATGGATTTGGTTACTGCTTTTATATACTTAAGGGTGTTTTCGGTATATAAAAATACGTCCTCATATGTTCCACACGTGTACAGGACCATGGGATAAAATTTTAGGTCCAATTTTGTTGTTTTCTTTTTATTATGGACCTCCAATTACTGGGCTTTAGTGGATGGACCTGCCACTAACTAAGACCACTGTAATAGTACCTATTGGTAATTCCTACATATTGGAATGCCTCATTTTCCCTTCATAGGTTTCATCTTAACCAAAGATGATACTGGAACCGATATTATCGGTGTATAGGTAAAATCGATATATCGGTCTGTACCGGCCTGTACGAACGTTTTTATCGTTCCATCTTTGTATCACCGATATTTTCGATATCGTATAGGTATTTTTCGATACCCGATAAAAATCTGTAATATCTTGTACAACCAACCGATATTGACTACCTTGCATGTGTATGTTTTTTAGGTGCGCGTACAGGAATTTAGAATTTATCCTTTCCAAAAAAAAAACATTTACTGTAGTCCCACAGGTATTTTGATAGTTTCTACTGTACCACGGACTGTATCACCGTCTGAAAGAATTGAAACTAGTCAACATTTGAAAAGATTGTTAAACAGAGGTTCTACTGTACTGTAACTCTCTCCTAAAGAATAGAAACTAGTAAAACATTCCAAAAGAGGCACAATATGCCCCCGCGTCACATAGTTTAAAGAGTATGGATGTGCTTGACTCTCTGAATCGCTTGTCTGACCTTTTCCAATGGTTCTTCGTACAAGATGGCAGGATCATCAAACTTGATGCCCAAACTTGGCTCGTCAAGAAAAGCCTGGAATGAATCTGCTACAGAGTACGAAAGAGATTGAAGATTGTACCCTCCTTCAAGGAAAAATACACAACGTCCCTTGCATAGCTCCGTAGCTAGTTGCTTGATGTTTGATGCTAGCATGTGGTATGTGTTTGTTGTGAACTGAAGAGAAGCTAATGGATCCAGTACATGGGCATCATACCTGGATAAGACACGAGAATGCCGAGTTCAGCAATTCGATTAAATTACTACTGAATTTCCAGTTATATGATTAAACTACTAGTGAATTTCCAGTTATATGATTAGCGATGAGCAAAATAACCTCACCCAGCGGAAACAAGAATTATATCTGGCTTGAACCTTTGAGCACTTGGTACAATGATTTCTTCAAACACACGCCTCATCGCTGTATCACCAGAACCTCCTGGCAAAGGCAAGTTTAGTGTTGTTCCCTCTCCTCTGCCATGACCTATCTCACCTATCTTACCGGTACCAGGGTAACTGCCATCCTGTAGAACACTCATGTAATAATTACAGGGAACTATCCAAACAAGAAAGCAGCGTTATCTATCAACGCCTAAGATTTGAAAGCAAGAGAGTAAAGAGAGAAAAGATCAACAGTGGACTAGAACTCTTTTAGTTTTGCTAAAGTATTAGGGACACTGCTCCTAGAACTTTAGACCAAATATGCAGACAACACTAACTACAGCTAAAGGGAAAGGAAAAAAAAAAGAAAAAGGCTACAACTTACGACCTTCTACATTTTTACTAAGTATAACAATTTAAAAGACTCCCTTGCAGCACATCTAGCATGTCCCGAATCTGGCAAGTGTTCAAATGTTCGAGGAATAACCTATCACCAGCTATATCATGCAGAACAGGTGACCAACAAGTTATGAAGGTGAAGCAGACATATACCAGATGCAAAAAAAAAAGTTACGTAAAGCCACAAAAGTATCTTACTTGATGAGTTGAAAGGAAGAATACATCTGGGTCATCATAGAAAGCGTCACTTGTCCCATTTCCATGGTGAACATCAAAATCAATTATGAAGACTTTTTTTAGACCATGCACGCGCTGGACATGCCGAGCAGCCACTGCCAAGTTTCCAAATACACAAAAACCCATAGGTCCTTTTGGAATAGCGTGATGACCTGGAGGCCTTACCAGAGCAAATCCAATAGGAGGCTTATTACTCAATTTTGATGCTGCGACCTGAAAGTTTCAAACCCAATATTGACACAAGAGGCTTACCAAACTGCTGTTATATTGTTTGTACATAATTACGGGACTGCAACTGAAGACGAAATAAAGATATACAGCATATGTCGTGGTCTATCTCCATACAACAATTAGTCACTGATAAGAAGGAACTAAATTAAGTTCAATAAATAGGTGATAGATGGAAGAATCACCACTGAATCTACTAAGGAAATTCCTGCTCCAGCAGCAATGAGGGACTCCTGAAATGTCTGCATCATTGATAAGGTGTAGAAAGAATAAGATGGATAATCTTTAAAATGGATTATACAAACCAAATTGACCAAATCAACATATTTACAGCCATCCATATTGTGGCCGGTTAGTAGGAATGTGATGCTGATGAATTATATTTAGGGTCCTATATAAGCTATATGGTCAAGCATGGCATGTTGTTGTAAGAATCCCTTTCGAACACCAAGACCCACCGGGTTGTCGGGGAGGGCTAGAAGCGGGTTGGAATGGGCTTTGTCATAGATGAGTAG
The DNA here is from genome assembly GCF_003573695.1 of Papaver somniferum. Taxonomy (NCBI): domain Eukaryota; kingdom Viridiplantae; phylum Streptophyta; class Magnoliopsida; order Ranunculales; family Papaveraceae; genus Papaver; species Papaver somniferum. The sequence goes on from NC_039360.1 coordinate 195,434,933, forward strand.
AGTTTATCTTAGGATAATATACCAAAGTTACAAAATTATCTTACGATGCAGTTTTGAAAATTGAATTTGCCCCTCTGTTAGCAACGTATATAACACACGTTTAATAGCAATTGGTTTATGTTGACTTGTTAGCTCTAGATATGAAGGCAACATGCCGTAGTGTTCCCATATGAATAAGTGATATGTACTGTCAGAATGCCCTTTGACTTGGGTTTCTCAGGGCCACCAACCAGAGGATCCTTACTCCTCGCTTTTGACAGTCTTCTACAAGAGCAAAATTTAAAACAAAGGTGACAAGACATATACTTGAAACGCTAAAAACGATACCCTTCTCCGCTATAGCAACATCAACATGGAAACAGAGACGATTTAATGACGGACACTATTGCGATATAGACTTGGAGATCAATAACCTAAGGTCACAAATGCAAAAATATTCTGATAACTCTTACCAAATGGTAGAAGAAGAAGATCAAATACAGCAAAAATGACAAAAGAATCCGTCCTTGAATAAGCATATAAGTCACACAAGGAACATGAGAATCTTGCAACGAGGTACATGACCTCTCAGGAACAAGACCAAGCAGCCACATTTGCAGAGGTAACAACTAATTAAGGGAGCTGTTGCACAATGCCAAATACTCAAATATTGGCAACGTAAAAATACTACCCATTAAAATGTGGTCAGAGCAATTTAGGTTAAAACCTAACACAAACAGAATTGCTTAACCAAGTAAATATTTAAGCACCGTTTGTGTACCTCCTCACAGCAGACACCATATTATGTTGACAACCTTGTCACTGTTACAAACAAATCAGTTTAAAGAGAGGTTACAAGTACCTGCATCAGTTGTAAGGTTGAAAGACGTCTCTAGCACTGTAATCTACCTGCTGTCCTACCCTATGGTCAAAGAACCTTGCCATAACAATTTAACAACTTACCAATGACTCTAAGCATTTAAAAATCTTTTGTTGTGTATAAAAGTACGTAAAGGTTAATACGAACCCTAAAGGCCAAAATCTATCATAACTTCTTTAAATATCAATGAGGGTAGAAATAAAAACAACACTAAGAATGGCAAACTGTAAATTGTAAAATGTAAGTACTGATCTTACTGTTGAAGTAGCATAAGTATCTCCCTCGAGGAAAATCAAACCATCTCGAGAAGCCAGATCCATAACCTATAAAAGATCGTAAGTATAAAGCCAATGAACAAGTAAAGTAGAGAGCTAATGAATAATGTCAAATGCTAAAATCTGATTGATATATCTACTAGTGATAAAAAAAGGTCACACTTCCAATATGACATCAAACACAGGGTAAATATAAGAACGTAGTATAGAAGGTTACCTTCTCAAGTCCACTAACATATGATTTAGAATGAACAGTTGCAATGTCATCAACTGTTGCAGACTTGTAATTTAGAAGTTCAATGATGGCTGAACCACGGTGCTGACACATGCACATGAAAGAAAAAAAAATCTTAGGATAGATTGTTTCTCACTTCTAGAAACTACTGTTAAAATAATTATTTCTCACGTTGGAAATGAATCATTAGCAGTAATATTAACATAAAAAAAAAAGAGAGTACATTTTCTAGTTCCACATCAATTAACTACATGCAAAGTCACATGTGAAAACAATCAATGTTAGAACTTAGAAGTCATATTTGAAGCATTGATAAAAGGAAACACTAGTAATCTTCTATAGAACTTACAGAAACGCAAATCAAAACTCTCACGAAAAATTGTACGAGACTATATTGTCATATTTGAAAAATTAATCAAATGTACACATCTTGCCTGGTTTTACCTATAGGAGAACTAAATTACCCATGATGAGAAATTACTTGCTAGCAATCAATTATGGTGTTAATTTTGGTGTAGGTTTATTTAAGGTCTGGTAAATTGGTGGATATAGGGACAAAGCTAAAGCGTTATGGCAACAATTGTACAATCAACATATGCAGATGGTTTTCTTACCTTCGGAGTAAGCTCCAGTTTTTCAAGAGCACTCGTTATTGCAGGAACCCTAAAGTTAGATTCTGGATGGGCCTCCTGTTAGCAACAACTAAGACAACCATTAGTAAGAAACTGAAGCGGCAAGAGGACTAACCTCGAAATAAAAGCTTGGATGGAATTCAGATAAAGCTCTCACTTAAGATTAATAACAACCAACACAAAATTGATAAACAGGTTGATAAAAGGTAAAAAATGACCCTAGGTTTCTCTACTGCACAACCCTAAATCAACTAAAACCCAAAAACAATTTATCCTGAACTCAGAACTCACTAAAAAAATCTCCTAGAATCAGTTTGGCAGCTGAGGCGCCATGCACCTACGGAAACTGATAAAATCTAAATGCAGGCACTTTTTTTGCACGTTCACCTGCCGTGTATTGAAAAACACAGCCCATAAATGCATCTTCTCATGAGTTAGGAAGTGTCAATATTTTTCTATCAGCAACTCTTGTCCTTCGCTAGGCCTGCATGTCCTATAATGCGCAAGATTTACAAAAGAGCTGCATAGTTAATTTAAGTTTTCGCAGTGTGAAAGTAAAATAAGAGCTAGAACATGCAGGAGTAAGGATACATTGTTTGAGCCAACAGCGCACTACCTTATATAGATGATACATATAACTCTAACCTTCTATATCTACTAGAGTAAATACTAAGTTATATACATTGGAGGAAGTAGCAATCATGTAATGACAAGTCAATGATCCCATTGAGTACAACAAGGCAAAGAGTATAAGTTGAACTGAAGTCTAGTGAATAATATCATACTTCAAACCAAAATGAGGATTCATTACGTAACACCGATGACGGCATAGTTTACGGTAGTTTCCAGAAAGGAAGATCAATAGCAAGGAAAAGAAAGAGAGAAGAAGATGCTATGAAGTAACAACAATATACATGATAGATACATATTACTAGACGCTTTTATTCACTGTACTAACCCTTTTTTTCGGGACTCATTGCATATTCAAAGGTAGGAGGAGCCCGTAACAAAAACAAAAATCTCTATATCCACTCAACAGATTACGTACGATACACGAAGAAACTAAAGTTATACTAGGTTGTCCCTAAAACTAATTAGGAAAAATATATTGTAATTAGAAACATGTAATCACTACAGATGGGATTAAAAAAGCTTATAATATACATTTATGATTTATCGTTATTAGCTCTACTTATTAGATTTTTTTTATTATACAAATAAGTACCAAAATCATCAAATCAAAACTTTCTCAAGCTTGTTATGCCGATGTTGTTTAAATTATTCTCTTTATTCTCGTCATTTATTTTGGAGACATTGACATCCGATTTTTTGCATAACCATATATCAAACAAAAGCAACATCTAGATGTAGTAATTAGTGAGGAAATACAAATGGGAGCAAGACGAAACAACTTAATTTGAACATACCATATCATGACCCATTGCTGGTGCTACAGAATAAATCACACGTGCATCAGATTGTGGTCCAGCATCTGCCTCTCTTTCTCCACCGCTTAAACAGGAAATAGGACGTCCAAGGTTTCCGAAACAGGTTTTCTCTGGCTTGAATATGTTTTTGTCTAGAGCACGTCTGCAAGGATTTTCCTGGTTAACCAGCAAGTGACACAGTCCTGGAAAAGCGTATCCTGTAAAAAGTACAAGGACAACTCAAATATCGGATAAGGAAAAAGACTGAAATTCAATCAAAGAAAAAAAAAGGTTTGCGTCAGCCTGGCCACCTCCAACAAATCCTCCCCTAAACTACCCGATACGTATGGGACGAAGGGAATGCACATACCTCCAGGTCGAAGCGAGGACGAAAGACCTAGATTATTAGGAAAAAACGAAAGTATTCAGCATCCAAGCAAAACACTAAATTAGTAGTTTTTGTTTATTTTTATGGTCATGTGTAGCCCAATATGTAGATGCTTTGGCTAATCTTGGACTTCATATATGGTAACACTAAACCTCTCAAGTGTAAAGGTACAAAAGGCCAGCGAGATTACTTCACTACAATACCAAGGGTAAAGGTAAAAGAAAAAGTTGTTCCTGCATTAGCATTTATATGACACCACATGTGCAATTTGGAAAGTTTTGCATTAACATTAATATACATGGCGGGTGTAAGTAGAGGACTACTATAGTTGAGGCCCATGAACCCTTCATTGTGCCGGCAAACAGCTTAGAGGGCAACTGTTTTCTCTGTCTCTAATTGGAACCTATTGGGGATTTCACTAGAACATAATTGTCTTATTAAATGCTAATTTGGCCAGTTTGCCATTTGGGTTCCTTGAATACAAGAACTAATAAACTACTCCTTCATTTATCACGCATTCTTTCTAGCTATTAAAACCCCGTAGCTCCACTGATAACGAGGTACAATGTACTTAAATGTTGTACAGTCTCTCTTAAACTATCAATTTTTTTGGAGAAACAGCATCTAATTTATTAAGGTTGGTAGATGGTCGTAAAATACCTAAGGAATCTGAATTGTTATGAAAAAGTGGGTGAAAACGAAATTCAGAGAAGGCTTGCAGACAGATTTAGGGACTTGCAAGGCAGTAACTCAAAATTTCAAATTCTATGGGAGAGAGTGCATAAAATTGTAAATATATGCGGTAATTCAAATGCTATAACTGTTGAATCACATTTTCATTATTTTTGTGGGTGTCATATAAACATTATGATCTTGTTGTGGCAGGCCAAAGTTTCCATTTGAATACTGTTCCCCATTGTACAGAACGGGACCATTGAGTACAACATCTTTATGAAAACTAGCTGATTTCATAATATCATTACTCAGCGTCAGATGACTAGAAATCAATTGATAGTTTCCAACCACTGATGACTAAGTTTAAATCTCTGAATGTTTTATTAAGCTCTTAGTTGAAACCAATTCATTTTAATAAATATTTGTTTACTGTATCTTCCAATTGATTTCTTTATACTTGTAATTCCTAAACTCCTAAATGAGTTTCATAATTCATAACCTAATTTGATTTCGCTGCAAAGGAACAGCAACTAATTACAAAACTTTACAGCTTTAAATCCTCAGTTGGCAAGGAAGATGATAATGAATAGGAAAGAAGCAAGAAGAGGATAGAATTATTCAAGAACAAAAAAAAAAAAAAAAAATCAGAACTCCATTCTTTCATCTCTTTATTATTAAATGATGAAAGCACAAAATCAAATCGGATACTGACCTGACATATTTATCCTCTTGCATGCAGAAATCCTGGAGATCGAATGAGTTTGCTCTTCAACTGTTTGAGTAGAAAGAGTGAAGAAAGATAATTGATGGGCGTTAGATCCTACGAGTCCGAGACTCATACTTGATGGTAGTTCTAAAATAGTGATATAAATTCTTTCCACGGAGACTGGTATTATACGTATGTAGAATTGAAGTAAACTGCTTTTTGAGTACTTACTTGGAGATTATTTGGCTTCCTAGTCTTAAGGAGGATCCCAGAATATACGATTCATTAATTGTCAGTCCTAGGATAAATCACGTCGTTGATCTTCAACCACAAGCTGTTGGCAGATAAAGACTATGACGTTGGAAAACAAACCGGTCAAATTGTTTCGTCTGTGTAGCATTAAAAATGAGGTAGTGATGATAATGCACACCTGGATGTATTTTCAAACCCTAACTATAAATCAAATTAGTCTAATTTAGTCACTAACGGTACTTAGCTTAGTTAATCGAATCATTAACATTAATTAACTAAGGATATTTTAATCATTAATAAAATTAATAGGTTAAGGGATTGCTAGAGCATAGCTCGGTTGAATTGACCAAGCGTTGGTATATCAAGTTTGGTTTTCATATTTTAGTATCAAAACTCATCTAGAGTCGCTTGATTAAATACTAGAGTCAACTTCGTTTAGGTTAGACTAGAAAGTGTAGGAATGTTGAGATATACAAGTATTACTCCGAAGACCTGAAGAATGTGAAGAAGTAGCGAACTACAACGACGACATTATTCTTCCACTTGAGGTTAGTAATATTGACTTGAACTGTTTCATTCCTAACGTATCTTTGAAGTCGTGCCATATTGAAAACATAGCTGCGAAGCTGTATATATTGTACATATTGTATAATACTCTAGTGATGTGACATGATCATAATAGTATGATCATAGTATAGGGGAATAGACTACTAAGTATAACGCTTATCTTTTGAACTTCGTAGATATGACATCGACACAATCTTGGATATGTTTTTATGATTATGTGAATGGGTTATGGTGAAGATTTCATCTTAGGAAACAATGTTTTACATTTGTTTACAGGAGGTATATTCGTGAACTTGTTTCGTGAATCGAAAGGGAAATCATTAGGCTTATTGGTCCGGCTATTCATTGCAAATCTTTGGATGACCAATATGTATGAGATGGTAAAACCGATCTTAACTTATGTTACCTGATTTATGATTTGGTATGACTAGTTTTTATTAATTGGTGTAACTGATCCTTAGTAATCACCATGTGATGGTATGATCGATCCTAGTAATTGGTGTAACCGATCCTAGTAATTGATGTGATCGATCACGAGTGTTGTGTGACCGATCCTTGTAATTGGTAAGCGGTCCTGGTAACTGGTGTGACCGATCACAAGTAATACCATATATAGATGGAACCGAACCTTGTAACTGGTGTATCCGATCCTAATGACCGGTGTGACCGATCACAAGTGTTTCCATATGTAGGTATAACCGATCCTGGTTATTGATAGAACCAATTGAACCCATGTCCAATCACATATTAGTCTTGGAATACAGGTGAACCGATTCTAAACTTGTTTGGAAGTATGGTATAACCGATTCCAAGAATGCAAATCCATGTAAATATGAAATAAGGATTTGAAGTGAAAAGATGTCAACATACTTTGAACATGAGCAATAACTCTTATCATTTATTGTTCAAAGATATTCCTTAGTACTCAAGGTGATCATGTGCCGAAATAAATTAAGAATCTTTTAATTAAGGTTTTTGATTTTATATACATTAATTATCAGCAATTAATGTGTAGCTCTAGAAAATAAAAATAAGTAATGTACATTTACTAGTTGAAGATTTTCTATTGAAAGATTTCGGAAGTATTGGACAAGCATTTATTGGAATTATGAAAACCGAATTTTTCCATTCATTGCATATCTTGAGAATATTTTCGGTTTTGGAAATTCCTTGGTGTCCAAACATCCTTGGTCTACAAATACCTAAGTTTGCATTTCAAGCAAACTATTCTAAGAGCCAGGAAAACTTCATTTCTTGTTGTTTCTGGTGGAGCCGTCTATTCGAAGAGGAAAGTATCATAATTAGGTGAAATCTCTTACGACTGCTCGTTTAAAGGCTTCCATGGGATCAAGAAGCTCTACGAGGACCATTGGCGGGAAACTAGATAATTGCAGTGTTATTAGTTTTAGATTGATTTGATTGACTAACGGTTGTTTAAACTTTGATTGCACCTAGTTTGTTTATTCATGAAAATCTTCTCTTCTGATATAAGATTCACTCAAACTAGATCGAAGTATCGACGAGATCTTTAGAACTGTTTGTAGATATAAAGACATCTTGTGATAATCCATTGTTTAACAGACTCTGTTTTGTGGGTGATTGATCACAAGAGATTCAAGTGGTGTTGTGCAGGTTATTGAAGATTAAAGAAGATTTGTAGACGAATAAGATTTCTTATTGGTTTTCGTATCTTGTGAATTTTCTACACAAACCTTGATCGGCTGGGATCCAACTAAAATCGGATTTATTCTATTGATTAGTTGCGTGAGATCGGCCATTCACAATGTATCTCTTTGAGATTTATTTTGGTTGAGTGCGAATATAAACTTGACTACTTTGGTAGTTATTGGATAGATTGATCTAACTAGACAAAGGAGTTTATTAGATTAAATGGAAGAGCCTTTGTCAACAAATCATCTATATCTTGTAGCAAAGATTGATTAGAGTGGTTACCAAACAGATTCTTCTTTTTCTATTTGGAATACGATCCAAAGGACTTGCTATTCACGTGTGTGACTCTAGAAGTCGAAGGCGTAGGGATACCGAGGGAACTAAGTAGCTAGGGGTAGTCTGCTTGGTCCCAGCTATACGAAGTTGGTTTAGATTTTGTATAGCGGCTTAATTCCGAGAGTATTCAAAAGTGGACTAGGTCCTTGGGTTTTTCTGCCTTTGAGGTTTTTCTCGTTAACAAAATCTTGTTTTGTCTTTTACTTTGATTTCCGCATTATAATTGTTTATTATAATAAAGTAAAATACACATATAAGTTAATTCTGCATTACTTGATAGTGATCCTATAGAGTTTGGTTATTACCGAACCTATTATCAAGTAACATACTTAGTTGTTGTATTGTCTCGATCTTGTATCCATAGTCAATCACACAAGTTATCTTGTTATCTTATTGTCTCGATATCATATCCATAGACGATCACACGAAGTGTAAACCGAATAGTCGTATTGTCTCGACTCTGTCCATAGACGATCAAATTTGGTAGAGGACTTATAGGTTGAAACAAAAAGATTGTGGTGTATTTGGGTACCCTCGTATTTTCAATTGGTATCAGAGCAGGCAAACACGAAAATATCTAACAATATATGTGTTTACCAAACCTATAAGATTTAAATTTATGGATGATTCAGTTAACGTACCACCAAGATTTAATGGGTCAAATTACCCATTATGGAAATCTTCTATGAGATCTTTTCTTCAACCCCGGGATTTTAATACGTGGCTATTAATCGAAGAAGGATATGAACGACCGAAAGAGGAATATTCGGAAACTGAGTTTAAACGCTTAGCGTTCTATACGTATGAAGAAAGAGCTCTTGCAAATCAGAAATCTGATGGTTTAAATGCCATAATACATGCAGTGAGTCATGATCTTTTACATCATGTCTTGACATGTGAAATTTCTAAGGAAGCATGGGATACTATTGAGACTATATTTGAAGGGAATGATTCAGAAAGAGAAGCTCGTCTTCAATCTCTCTCTTATGAATTGGAATTCCTTAGAATGAATGATAACGATACCTTTGAGGAGTTTAACACTAAACTTTCTGAGATCGTCAATGCTTCTTTCTCTCTTGGAAAGACTATACCTGAAAAGGAAATAGTATGCAAGATTCTCAGATCGTTACCATCTAGATACGAGACTAAGAAAGATGCCATAATAGAAGCCAATGATCTTTCTATACTTTCTTGAAGCTCTCTTGTAGGAAAGTTAAAGATCTTTGATAAAGAAATTCTGCTGAAGAATAAAAATTTTGGATTTAATGCCTCAGTTAATACTATTTAATCTTCGAAAGAAGTAAGTATAAATCGGACTGAGAGACGTTGTCAAGAGGATAAAACTCTTGTTGAAAAAGTGATTGACTCAACAATTATACTCCTAACACAACAGATTAAGGATGTTTTATTGAAAAATAAACCAATTCCTGATGCATTATTGTAGATGGGAAAAACGATTTATTGGTTTTTTAGGAAAGTGAAGAGACGACCGTGCGGACAGGAACCGAGCAAACTGCTTAACTTCACACAGATGCAGTGCACGGGAGTGCTTTGAGTTCGAGAGATCAATCTTTAGGGATCTGGCCTAAACCAAGTCAATGGTTGTTCCAGAGTCAAGTCAGTCACAAAGAGGGAGATGGGTTGATCTGTATGAGGGAAGCTGAGAATTGTGTGGGATCAATGATGATCAAGGATTGTGGATGTATTGTGGGTTTCTGCAAATTGATGAACTGCTGAGTTCTGTGAATAAGTTTCGATCGAGAGAATTGTGTGTTTAGTCATCGATTTTTGGACTTATTTATATTGTCAGAATAGTAAACACTTTGATCCCAGTAAGTGTGACGGTTTCTTGAGTGAAAAGAGTAGGAAAGTGGGAGATCGTGGTAAAATTACACCAAAAATGGAGTTTTGCAACTTGCTGCCGCTGTTGCGAATTGGGGTCGCAACTGCATTCAACTTTGCGAAGGGAGCGACTCGAATTTTCGCAACGGAAACGTATCAGTTGCGAATTTCGGGTCGCAACTGTTTCTAGCTCTTGCGACACAAAAATTTAGCAACAGCTTAGTAGCAGTTGCGAAATTTTTACTATTAGCAGCTAAAATCTTGCCCAAGTCAGCGAAGACTAACTAATAATTTGGCGGTAAAAGAAGCAACAGCGCATAACTGTTGCGAATATTTAGCAACAAAAATAAAAAAAGAAGGTCGGTCTTCATTGACCTAGTCAGAATCTTTTCACCCCATTTCCATTTTATCCTGCAACTACCCCATAACCCTGTAAGTCTTGTGGTCAATCAATCAACCAGTCAAATTATTCACCATTAATATTGATATGTTCAACGATACATATTTAAACATCAAAAACATTTTACAAAAGAAAGGGAAGGAAACAACTATGTCTATTATTTGTGACTACATTTCTTCTAGATTTAAATCAACACTCTTAGTTTAGTTTCAGAAGTAAGAGAAGACACATATACAAAGAATATAAGAAACTCGTACTTGTGAATCAGCTGTTTCTTTATCTCGCTGTCTTGTTCTTTTTCATCTTCCTCCTGTTGCTTCTTGATTTGCTTCTTTCTCACGGCGGTTTGCTGCATTAGACAGGAAAACAGAATTACACCAATTGCATCTACTTCACCGAAATGCACAATGCAAGCCTTCTTTGAAGAGGACATCTACAAGAAATGGATGAAGCAAGGGAAGTTCAACAACCCAAAGCAACATTAAAAAGCAGAATGAACACCAATTCCATCTACTTCAGAGAATTACTAATTATTAATAACTGGGAATCTCTAAAGAATATGAGTTCAACTCCTCAGCGTTATGCGACAACCCTGCAACACAAATACAATGCACAAGTACTAGTTAAATTAGTATCAGTTTTTCACTCTTGCCATTTACACTTATACCACTCTGACTTAGAAGTTCAAGGATCCCTGTAATAAACACAACTGCTCATCAAAACTTCATACTTAGGAATGGACTTTACCAGAAAAATAATTCGAAAAGCATAAACCAAAATTCCAGCATGTTTTGGTCAGAATGGTGCCCTATGCCTTGATATCAAGGGCCAACATCTAGAACCAACAACCTGGAAAATACAGCAATTGGCCAACAATTCCAATCAAGCACCAACAATTTAAGTATATGAAAAGATAATCCAATACAAGGAGATACAAAACTAAAACAAAAGACTTACAGCAGCGATGGATGGCACATCTGATCGACCTGGTGCCGCATGGGAAACATCCATTCCCAATATTATAGTTGGAGTTTCACTTATAACAGGAATACGTGGTACATGTTCAACAGCTAGCAAAGAATTCTTACCCCCAAGCTAGACAAACAAAATACACGTACAAATAAGAGAATATACCATATTGAGCATAACAAGAGGGGAGAGAAGAAAAAAAAGAAGCATAAATAGATTAAAGCACAGGAGTATAAGATTTACCTTGTTATTGATTTTAAGAAGAACATTAGTGATGTACAAGTCATTTATCTTCGCTGGGGTGAGGCATTGGGTGGCGATTCCTTCCTCAGAAAGGCACTTATTCTTCCAAGGTCCAGACATCCTTTCAACTCTAGCAATAGGAGGTAATCTTCTTGATTGATAATCTTCTTCAATTAGCCAGTGTGGGGGGTCCATCTGCTGCATAACGATGGAACATGTTGAACATAACCATCATAAACCATGAGTCTCAAAGAAGCATGAAGTGAAATGCTGTTACAAGAGTTACAGAACTTACAACTCCCTTATTTCTTGCACCATTGATAAGCTCCCTGGAAAGATTGCTAGTGTCCCAAAGAGCAGAAAAGTTAACTATTGCCTAACGTTGAATTTTAACGGGTTCAATATAGTGACTGAAAAAGAAGAAACCATTTTGACATGAATTCCTGTATTATAGTAAGTTGGACGATGGTACGTAATTTGTAATATCTAGAGGACGAAGTTTGCCTTAAAAACATGAAACTCATGTTAAGTCAGTTAGCATTCTAAGTCAGGTAAGTGCCTACAAATAGGCCCATGGAATATCAATTGTACTCGAGCAAGAAATAACAACGAAGAGTCTAAGTTTAAGTAAGAGAGTCTTGCTTCACTAAGATCTGCTCTGGAAGCCAGAAACTCTGTACGAGTTGTTGTGCTGAAAAAGTTAATATTGTTTTCGCAAGGCACGTCAGTCGACAATATTGGTATCGGAGTTTCTAAATTACAACAGTAACATGCTTGAAAAGGCAATGAAGCATATCAGTTACCTGCCCACAGTAGTTCCACTTTCCATTGTCAGGGAAGCAATCAACGTTATTAACCTTTAACTGCAATAAAATGGTGAAAATGTAAATCACTGCACCATTAAACAAATATTTTAAATGTCTGATCAATATGAAATCTCACCCCTGGCGTGCCAAGAACATGTCCCTCAACTGGAATCAATTGTTTCTCAATGGACACCCCACAAGCACTTAGAGATGGGTCCGCATCATAACGGATGTTAATAAAATTGAAAAGACGAATTATATCTATGAATAATTCAAGGGATATGATTACTAACTGAAGAGACCATAGACATGCTTAAATGTGTCAGAGATTTGATACGCTCGAGAGGCTTGGGACTATTTTCAGATAGAAAAGATCATTGCACAGCAGATAAAGACTTCGGATAACGTTGCAGCGGCACAAGTGAACAGAGCTGGAAGGCATGAGGGACAATAAAAGGCATAAGATAGATAGGAGAGATAACTATGCAAAATGAAAAAACCAAATAGGTTAAGCATCATACTAACCTCAAGAGGAATGTAATTGGGTTTTTTGGGTCTGCCAACATCAATACAAGGCATGTATTCGGAAGTAGTCAACTCCAACTTACGATGTTTTGTAAAATAATCATAAACGGTAAGCTCAAAAGTTTTCACTTCATTTTTGCAATCTTCATCTCTCATTTTCATCAGGAAGCTGCATCAGTACAGAAAGAAGGAATTCGATAAAAAAGAACGATTAACAAAGGTAAATGATAAGGAAAAATGATGTGCTCTAATGACATACTACAAGTCTTTGCAGGGCTTCTCACTCAGTCCCTTGATCTTGAATTCCATATTGTTGTGTTTTACCTTGATTAACATGTTCTTCAGCATTCTTTTGGCCTGAAACCTCATATTCGGCATACAAGATAAAGAGATCAGATTAAAAAAAAAATTAAGACTACTTCCCCAATCAATTTGGTGGGGATCCGTCACTCTCTGGTTAGTAAGTAAAACAGGACCAGGAGTGAAGGTCATTGATGTGGACACATCTGTACAAAAAAATAAAAGAAAACTTGATCAAGAAACAATTTTGTTGGTGAAAAACTAAATGCAAGGTTGATAATAATATAAAAGCACACTACCCATGTTCAAGGCCAAACCACTCTGTGTATCACGGAAACTGGAATGGAACCCTCGAACTCCCGTAATGCCGTCACCAACAGAAACAAAGTTCCTCACATCACCACGATAGAAAAATTGTCTAATTAGAAGACAACCTCTAAAATCAAAAGATACACAAAGAAGAAATGCGAGATCAATACAACACAAAATACAACATCACAAGATATCAGATCATCTAAAATTGACACACCTCTCAGTTGCCTGCTGCTTAAGTATAACATCAAGCACTCTCAGAGCATCTATAGCACCTTCTCTATTGCATCCTTTCAGAGATAAACCAATGGCTTTCATGGGAATCTTTCTAGCAAATCTGATCTCTACTTTAAACATCTTAGCTGCTTGATAAGAACAACGCTTCAATCTTTTACACTCGATTTCACTGGGGCTATCAAAACCATGGCTCCCATTGCTGAAACAATCCATCAATTAAACAGCAGCAACAATCATAATTTACTAATAATTCAATTTGAATCAAACAAATAAATAAAATCAAAATTGAATCTGTAAATTAGGTCAGGCAATCTTCTTCTTGTTTGTGGTAGCTCTCTATGAAATTGTAAATACCGAGGCAGCATAAATTTAATAGTAGCAATAGTCCGTCTAAACCCAAATCCAAATCCAAATCCAAGTACTAGATTATTACTTCTTCTGCTTGTGGTATTTCAGGGTTTTAATTTCGACAACTTGAAACAGAAATCCCCATGAACACGAATCGATTTTCGAAGCTAAAACCACAAACCACTGAATGAAGGAAACAAAAGAGGAAATTTAGAAACACTTACTATCAATATATACCAAAACCTAACTATCAAACCCTAACAAAAATACCATCATTAATCAATTTAAACAACGAAATACCAGAAATAGCATCATCAAACCCTAGTAATCAACATACATACCTTACTTGATTCAACGGAGGAAGAGTTTCCATGGCGGGAGAGGTTTTCCTCGGAGCTGTTTCTGAGAGAGTGAGAGAGGACGAGTGGTTGAAATGAATCGAAGAGATATTTTGTCCAAGGATAAGAGGAGTGTGCACGCGAAATTCGCATGCTCGTGAAAAGTGTTCCCAGGTGTTTCTTGTCACACGGGTATTTCGCACGCCTACAGGAAAAACAGTTGCAAATAGCAACTGAGAAACAACAGTTGCGAAATTAGCAACAGTAGGTGGCTGTTGCAAATTTTCAGCATCAGAAATTCGCAATATATTTCTGTTGCGAATCTGAGTTGCTAAAACTCATATTTGGTGTAATCGTGTGGAGACTTGGTTGATCGTCCACTCACTACATTGCTAACTCCCTCAACCGCTTGCACAACTTACTCACGTTTCTCATCATAGATGAACACACGCGTTGTAGGGTGCCAGACCAAACCCGAATTAGTATCCCCCATGTGACGTGATTGATGTCTCACGAACGTGGAGTGTCAGTCAGTTGTTGACTTGATTAGACGGTGAGTCTAAGTTTTGTTGAATCGAGCATGATGGATGAATGCTCAATGATTCATAGATTGAACATGTATGTTGAGACTTATAGTTCTTGAAGAAATAATGATAATTGGATCAACATGATGAATATTGATGAACTGAGCAAATATTGCTCGTGTAATGAATTGAACCAATATTGATGGATTGAGCAAATATTGCTCGTTTGATGAATTATTGGCAGCATGACCAAATAAAATATTAATTAAAATATTGGTAGCTGGACCGAATATTATATAATTAATTTAATATGTTGATTGCTGAATTAATCATAAAATTATTAGTGTTTAAACTTGCTCAAAATTATAATCTGCAAAGCGTTCAGTTCAAAACCCTAATTTTGATCGATTGCTGATCAGTTGGTGATTTATTGAAAATCAACTAAGTGAAAGAGGGACCGGCTACATGCGATGATGGACGGCCATGTATTTCCCCGGTGCTCGTGTGAGCATGTACCAAAGTCTTTTGTTGACCAGTTGGTGAAAGGATGATTAAATGCTGGTTTAATCATTTATTAAAATAGTGCCCGTCTGAACATTAGGTAATAAACCTAATTATGGAGAAGTGAGAGACCGACCAAAAGAGCATAGAACCTTCCCTTGGTGGTGTGGGACCAGCTGACGGTCGATTGAGCAAATTCCAAGTTGGTTGGAAAGAGTTTGGACCCAACATGAGAAATTGAGCAAATTAGGTCAAAATTATAAAAATATGTGGGACTGGCTCCTTGCAAGCCTTAGGGACAACATTGGTCGGTCAAGGAAGCATGCCAATGTCACCATAATGTCCGTATCTCAGTCCTGAGAGCTTTGATATTTTCTGGTGTGCGTTTGAGCAATATTTTGGATTTTCAGAAAAGTTTGATCTTTGACTGAAATTCTTGATTTTGCTCGAATTAGCAAGTATAACTTTACTTTGTCCATTTGATCAATACTTTGAGAATATTAAAATAATAATATTTTTATATTTTTCGTGAGTAGCCTAGTCGATCATGTGACCATTTGGCTTTTTCACCGTTTGAGCGACATTCGAGAAAATATGGAAAAACCAAGGTTTTTGCTCAAACGGAGGAGTTTCATGAGATGAGGGAAATAATAATTATGAAAACAAGGGATTGCAAGGTACGGGACCGGCCATGGATAGGGCATGGCCGTCCGTCTAGGTAGCCCGGTCCCGTGACACCTTCCCCTATTTTTTATTATTTTTCATCTTTGAAGGAAAATATGGAGAAACCGTGAGTTTTGCTCAAACAAGGAAAGTTGCTCGAATGAAAGAGTCTTCATGAGATCATGAAAATAAGAAAAAATAAAGGAAGGGGCGTGGGGGACCGGCCACGGTGGCATGACCGGCCGGCCGGTGGGCCCGGTCCCTATGCGCCTCTTTAATTATTTTTTTATTATTATTTTCTCTCTTCTATTTTGCGTGGGTTTCCTCGTTTGTCCGTATTTTTGAATGCTCGTTCGTGAATTTGGGTGCTCGTTCGTGCATCATCGTTGAGCACACTGCACTATTTTCTTGGGGCTTACTCGGTGATAGTCCAGACGCCCGATTGTTAAGTAATTATTACTAATTCATGAAATTCAACGAAGAGTGATGCAACGAACGAAATAATGAGATAAAATGGTTATTTATTACTAATCCATGAATCCAGTCGAGGAATTCAGGGAACTGAGTAATGAGATATAATAGATTATTTTCTAGGAATTCAGTGGATAAATGTCATGATAGAATTAATCTATTTGCATAATCGAGATATGAGATAGTTGAAGCATCATATACGTTCTGAGGGGTGTATAGTCAGGGAACAACGAACGTCGTGACGTCCTGAAGGCGTTAAGCTCTCTAACAAACAATTATGTCTAGAGAACCACCTAATCATCAAGATTGTATACACGGTCTCTCTACGTAGTCAGGGAACAACGTGCAGCGTGACGTCCTGAAGGAGTTAAGCTCTCTAACAAACAATTATGTCTAGAGAACCGTCCAATCATTAAGACTCTATGTAGATGTGGGTCTCTCTATGTAGTCAGGGAACAACGAACGACGTGACATCCTGAAGGCGTTAAGCTCTCTAACAAACAATTATGTCTAGAGGACGCCCAATCATTTTATTCTACATAGAGGTGATGATGAAATGTGTGAAGCATCGAACTCTCAGCCAGGGAGGCCTTTCGAGTAACATATTCATCATAGCTCTGAGAGGAACATTCACTCAGTCAGAGGTCGTGAAACGGTTCATGGATTGTAAAATATGAGTCGTCACATGCGTTCCTGAAGCCGGGTTAGAAACATGCAGTATCATGATTTTACGATTTTGTCCCCTACTTAGTGAGGGACAGTCATGTTCCACAGTAAGCACTGGATGGTGATTTTCCAGTTAGTTGACGAGACAAGCAGTTGAACTCAGTCGTACAAAGGTATTTTCAGAATCCTCGATTTTCTCCAATGGTGTCATGTACAAGCAAATGCCTAGGTAAGGACCCTGACAGTATGATAGAGTGTTACCTTGGGAGCACGGAGAGATGAAGCACTGCTGATTTGAATGACCGGAGGTCCAGTTTTGGTCGGTTTAGAGTTTACGGGCCCGAGCCCAAAAAAGGGAATCATTGTTTTATTAGGTTTTGGAAATAAAATTGATATAAAAGCGAATAATCCCTAAAAATATGTTTTTCTCTCTATTGACCGGCCAAGCATTTCCCCTTTCTCACGCTCGAGCAGAGAAAAGATCAAAAAAAAAAATTGTGTACGCCGAAGCTCCGCCACCACTGACTGCCGCCAGCCGATTTCTGGCGAACTCCGGCGCTAACAAAGGTTCGTGAAAAAAAAATAGTTTGTTGTGTGTTAATCATGAATCGTTCATAAAACAAAATTTTCATATGTGTGTGCGCGAGTTTTATGAAAAATTGTTTTAGAAAACATACGCCCGTCCATTCGTTAGTTTAAGAAACAAACAATAATCCATAATATGAAAGAGATACATATATTCTTGAATAGACATGGTCTAGTTGATGTAGAGAAAATTTTGTTTATGAGGTTTCATGAAAATCAAAATTTTATTTTCAAAGTGTGAACTTTCATACAAATACTTTTCAGGAACGTACGTTCGTAATTAAAGTAATAAACAATAATCCCTAGTATTAGAGAGATTCTTGAAATATATTTGTGTCTCATGATAAAATTTTATTTGTGAACATTCATAAAACAAAATTTATTTTGAATATGTGGACCTTTACAAAGATAGAAAAGACACTCATCTCATAGGCGAACGTCGTTCGAGCGAAGATTTTTTTTTCTACAACAACTCACGTAAAATATAATTTATTTTTTTAAGGTTACGTGAGTTATTTACTCACGTCGATTTTTTTCTGAGATGTACGTGAGTTAGAAATTTTTTGCTAAAATCAAAATTGATTTTTTGAGTAATTGTTGGAAGCAAAACAATTATATGTGATGAAATGATGTTTGTATGAATTTTGTGATTTTATGGTGTGTGTACACACGGTAGAAAATCAGTGAAGGTTCACATGAAGGGATTATGTGAATTATTCAAAATTTCGTGAAAAGTCAGGTGACTTTAAATTATGAATTTTGCTCGACTTTGAAGGTTTGAAGGAGCGAGCAAGTTTTCAAAATTTTACGTTATTATCACTACATCTAGTGAAACCGTAAATAGGTAAGAGTTGAGAATTACCATTTTTGTAGACGCCGATGTGAGCATCCTAATTATTCTGTTGTGCTTTGATTCCATTGTGTTGATGAAATTTGTATATGGATGTCACAACAACTTTGCGAAGATGACTGATTCCCGCAATGGTACTTCTGAAGATGATATTTCTAGGGAGGAAACTTCCAGTGAGGATGCTTCTACATGTGCATCTTCCATAAATGATGATTCTGGGACTTCCAGAGAAAAATAAACTCCTAGAATTAAGAACATTCCAAATACTTATGATGAATTCTTCGTGTTTCAGCATAAACCCGAAACACGTCCCTCAGGCTCCTCATTTCGGATGATCATAAATCCCAGAATTACTACTCGGAACAAATTGGTATCTCATCGAGCGATAACTCTATTCTGTCTGCAATGGAAACATTATTCGGCTTCACACATAGAATTCAAGCTTTCCCAAAAACCTTTAACGGATTTTTCTGGATGGGTGGGGCATATGTTGGATTACAGCCATGTAAGGACCATGCTGGATCGTGCACAGATGACACGAGCCATTCAATCAGCTGGGGATTTAATCACTCATCATGATATACGAGGTATGGTGGCTTTGCTCGCTCGTTGGTACATTTCTACTCATACTTTCATATGCACATAGGGAGAATTCACCATCACTCTGGAAGATGTAGTCGCTTTATTGCATCTCCCGATTACTGGTAATTTCCTTGAAGGGCTCTCAGCAGAGGAGACTGTAACGTCTGACGTATTGAAATCTACAATGCATGATTTCAACAATTCACCCAAATTTTGCTATGCTCGATGGTTGAAGCACTGGTGGCCGAGAGATAGAATTCCTGAAGAACCTGTTGATGGTACATTAACCATTGTTGCTTTCTTATGCTTGTGGCTCTCCAGAGATGTTCTTGAGAATAGTGGACATTTGTGATTCCTTTTGCTATTAAAATGGCTAAAGGTGAGAAAATTCCTATCGGTAGTCTATTCTTGGATTCGCTGTTTTCCAATTTAGACTCCTTAATCATAGACTCCAATGTTTCTAACGGCTTCATGAAAATTAAAACATATTCTAATACGATGTTTCTCCAAGCCTTGGTGTGGGAGCAATTTGAGAATTATGCTCTGATTCCTCGTAGCGTCTTCCAAGGACCAAATGTTGACACTCGTCATGCTTTCCTTGAGAAAGATAATGCCAGGATTATGCTTTGGTCCACAAATCATCCACAACACGAGACATGTCTCACCAGTGTTTTATACAATGAGTCTGAGTTTAATTTTCGCTCCTGGGTGTCGGTTCCTCCTCTCTTCTCACAATTGATCACTTTCAATTCTATTGAAGAAAATGCCACGTTGAAATTTTGCATTAGTCTGAGTGATGGAGAGAAATCTTTTATACTGAGTTGCACTCCTGGTTATTTAGTGTCAGTAATGCACGGAAAATTTCAGGTGGAACAATATAACATCGAAAGAGCAGCTCGACAAATGGGTCTCGATCAGTGTACTCTAGGTCATCGAATGAATAAGCCATCGGCTGATCATCTGAAGGCTCATTTATATTGCACACATGTGGAAGGAAATGATTACTTGTTTCCTTGTTTCGACCGAGTTACCTATGTAACTCCAGGTTATATAGACTTCTGGCATCAACAACTTGAGCGCTTTCATAAGTTTGTGATGGATGTTAAGTCTCTGGTACGAGAGTTTCTTTTTACTGACATGATCTATGATCGACCAAGATTGAAACATCTTTCTAGTGGTGATAAAAGAAAAACGCCTCCAGAATGTTCACAGGTAAGTATTCTCCTTATGATTTTGGCAAAAGCATGATAATCACATCTTAATTATTTCATTAAATTTACCGTAGGACGGCCGTGTTATGAGATCTTGAATCCATTTAGACTTCTCAGAAGTGCAAGACAGTCCCCAGGGTGGAGAAGGCAGAAGTAGGAGGAATTATAGGATGATACTGAATAATGTGCAGTCCCCAGTCGCTTGTTTGGTGAGTTGTTAATATTCCTTGTACCATGAATTTTTCTTTGTCCACATAATTAGGATCATGAAATCAATTATGAGGGTAAAATACCCAATCGCCACGTGTCATCATCTTAAGAGATGATCTCATGATGAGATGATAAGAGAGAAACACTGGATCATAATCCATAAAGTAGTTTCGTCTAAATCGAGACGCCTGCTACTACGTTACATGCATGACGCGCATAAGGAGTGGTCTAATCAATTCATACGTTCAAGTCTAAAAAGGAGGACCGCATTTAATGAAGGCTCAGAGGAAGCATGAGCGAGTCTACAACATCTCAGATAGCTCGTACGACCTATATTATAGCCCGAGAATGATGCAGCACGATATTACTCGAGAAGAACAACACAATGGTGTACAGGGGGAGATATCTTGGAGAGGAACCCAGAATGCCATCACGAGGGATAATATAGAAGCTCGCTCGAAGCCCAGAGGAAACAGACGACATACTCCATATGCTCGGTGAGGCCAGACCTTCACGAGTCTTATTTTATCTATAAATACTGGTTCATGTAGAAGGAAATGGACAACTTATGTAACAATATATGGTCTTTCTACAGAGAATTCTTGAGAGAAATCTAGAGAGAGAAAGTTAGAAATCTAAGTGATATTTGTACTTCTTTCAAGGGTAAGACCTTATAATCAATAAGAAAACATCTTCTTTCCCGTGGACGTAAGTCTTCATGGCCGAACCACGTTATATGCTTGTGTCAATCTTTACTTTTCATATTATTTACATCTTGTTCATCTTGAATCTTGTATATTTTAGTAGTTGTTAGTCTTTGATCTTACTTGGGTGTAGTCATCAGAAAAGATGCAACTACATTTTGGCACTAGAAACAGGGAGGTATGAAAATCTATTCTACCTCCCTAGTAACATCTCTATATTATCTTCATAATATCCATGAGAGAAGTAGTTTTCATACTACTGAGTAGATTTCTGTTAAGA
The DNA here is from genome assembly GCF_003573695.1 of Papaver somniferum. Taxonomy (NCBI): domain Eukaryota; kingdom Viridiplantae; phylum Streptophyta; class Magnoliopsida; order Ranunculales; family Papaveraceae; genus Papaver; species Papaver somniferum. The sequence goes on from NC_039360.1 coordinate 195,456,523, forward strand.
TGTGTGAGTAGAGATCAGACTCAAATATAATCTACACGATCTGTGAAGTCTAGAAGAACCTCAAAATCAGCAGATCTACAGTTTTTTCGCTAGTTTTCTTTTAGATTTTTCGTCTAGTAGCAGCTTTCAATATCTTTCTCAAGGTGCTCAAGAGAGTTGAAAATCAGAGTGAAAATGGAGTTTTTGATACTTCGCACTCAAACGATCTCCTCCATGAAAGAGTCGGAAAGAATAAAGCTATCAGTTGACTCCATGGAAGAAAATATCTTCATGTGAAAGTTGTAAAAACTAGTTGTTCTGCATCCTCGAGGGAACTCAAAATAATCCATAAACCTCTTCTTAGAAATATAACTCTAAGTCAAGAAGGAGGGTTAATGAGTACATAATCATTCATCAAACTCAAAATTTTGACCAAAATCCAAAGTCTAAAGATGATGAGGGATGTTTCCTAGAATGAGAAAGATATGCTCAATCGCCATAATTTGGTTTCTTCCTGTAAGAGGTATAACGTGTTGAAGGAGGTATTTTTCTCGAGAAAAGAGGACTGATAAAACACCTTTTTCTTCATCATTAACACCTTGTGCAAGTAGGGAATGTTTTGACATCTTCACATGTCTCCAAAATTTACTGCAAAGTCTTCTTGTACTAAACTGTCCAGTCTGAACTATGACTTAACAATTGCACATGACCTGCAAATCTAGGGATCCACCTTTCTGAGAAAAGAGGCAAATTAAGTATTATTATATATTGCAGGGAAGGTAATGGTGACGCGACGATCTGCTCGTACGAGCCAAGGTGAAAACGGTGGAGCCCAGCCAGAGGGACTAGATGACATGGAGTCAGGCGAGACCATGCTAAACGGTGCGATCCCAAGAGAGGGACAACCCGATGACCCGTATTGGGAAGGACTAACTGACAATTCTAGCTCCGAAGAAGAGGGAAACCCCTTCGAGAGGCATGATGATGTCCATCTAACCCAACCAGGAGGGTTGGACCATTTTCTAAGGCAAACAGCGAACAAAGAGGCCAAGAAGGACAACCCTTCAGACCTCGGCGATGCCAACGCTACCATCGCAGCCATCCTAAAAGCCCAAGAAGATCAGGATGAGAGAATGAAGAGATTAGAGAAATGAAACAGGAGGCTAGAACGGAGAAACCGCAGGCTGAAGCGTAAAGCAAAGAAGAAGGTGCCACTCGCTACCATTAAGGAGATCCCCGAGGAGGAAAATCCTTTTGAGAACCTATAGGACGACGAACGATTCAATATCCCTGACACCTCGAACGAGCAAACAGCAGATCGCTTCCCCAGAGGGAGCAGGGACATGCTTGACCAGGAGGATAGCCCATCTGAGGGATCGTCAGACGTTGATCCCAAGCACAGAAAAGATAAGAATAGAATCGATGAAGTTAGAACCAACTGCGAGGCCGAGAACCTCAAGGTTGTGAACCCCAAGATAGGGGATACCTCAAGGTCAACTCGATCCAAGATTGTATCATATACTGAACAATCGGACGAGGATTCAGGGCGATCAAAGCATCGTTACCATGAGCTTTCTTTCTCTCCCGAGAGGGCACAGGGAAGGAAGAAGAAGACCGAAACAAAGCGGAATGATGACCAATTGCAGGCCCGACTATGCCGGCTCGAGGCAATGTATAGGGAAGCTACATGAAGGCAAGAAAGCAAGAAATTGGCGAAAGTTATGCAGGAGGCAGGACAATCTCCTGTATCTGAAAATCTATTAAAAATGCCTACCGACGTTCACAGCTCCGTTCACCGGAACAGGAGACGCAATTGAACACCTTAGGACTTATCGCATGATGCTAACCCAATGGGATCACTCTGATGTAGTGTAGTGTAAGTTTTTCCGGCAAGTCTAAGAGACGAAGCCCTAATGTGGTTCAAAAACCTGCCTAAAGGCTAAGTTGTATCATTTGCTCACCTATCCGAGCTGTTCTTAGAAACATACATTCATAATAGCAGAGTACGACCCGAAGTTGACGCGTTGTTCCAGATATCTAGAGGACCAAATGAGTAACTCCGCTCCCTGGTAACACGATGGAGAAAACTATGTGTCGATCTTGGAAAAGTCCCTGAAGCTTACGCGATCTTAGGCTTCAAAAACAGTCTTAGAAAGACAGACCCTATATTTTTCTGCATGTATGAGACCATGCCAAAGAATTTGGGAATCCAAGAGGATTATGTAGCCTTGGAAGAACTCCAAGACGGAACTTACGACAAGATGGTAAAAGGAACTAGTAGAGGAGAAAATGTGGTAGAACCACATAATCCCCAAATACCAGCCCAAGGAGCAGGGCGATCCAACAACGGATCAACCCAGTTCGACAAACATCGGATTGGAGAATGGAAAGGGCGAGACCAAGCCCAGCAAAAGAAGGGAAAGTTCGTAGACACAGTCTACACGAAGCTGAACACCCCCATATCCGAGATCCTTAAGAAGATCGACGGAAAGCATAAAATCACTTACCCATGGAACAGAAGTCAGCATCCAGAGTGGGCCAAAAATAGAACGGACTTCTGTGAATTCCACCAATTCCATAGCCACACGATAGACTCGTGTAGGGAATCGAAGAAGATGGTGCAAGAAATGATCGATGAGGGCAAGCTCCAGTAATACATCGCGCAACCAGCGATCCCACCCGCCGCTGGGGCACCCATACCCCGTGTGGAGATCCCTCGTGAGGCACAGTATCTAGGGTGCAATACAATATCGCACTCGACAATCGTTTCCCCCACGCCTGAAGGAAATATTACAGGATGAATTCACAAACGAGACTTCGCAGGCGATGAAGTCTTCAGTGTAGCCAGAGAGCCCCCGATTGAGGAGTGGATGAAATTACCCATCATCTTTTCGGCCTCATAGGCACCTGATGGGGAAAGAAACCACAAAGACCCACTAGTGGTCACAATGGCCATTGCACTCCCCGAGCCCGAAGGAGAAGAAGGAAAATCGAAGGAACTGCCGTTGGCCATGCCTAAAATATTAATAGATGGAGGAAGTTTTGTCGAGATATTGTTTTACGAAACATGCAAACAAATGGGACTAAGAGATGAAAGCCTAATAACATCTACCTATCATATATTTGGTTTTAACGGCTCGTCTACTCGCCCAAGAGGAGAAATAACCCTGGAAATCCGAGTGGGGGAAATCCTTACACTCACCACATTTTGTGTTGTGGACATAATATCGCCATACACTGCCATTGTCGGGCGATCCTGGATCCATGTGATCAAGGAAGTCGCGTCCACATATCACTAGAAACTAAGGTTTCCAACACCCAGTGGGATCGCCAAAATCCAAGGAGACTCAGACAAATCTAAGTACTGTTACAATATGGACGTACAAAAATGGTGAACAGAGAGTGAACTCGTCAAAAACCAATAAGGATAAGGTGGAAAATCAAAAGAGCGCCAATGTATACATGATGAAAACAGATGAAACCGAGAATTCGGACATTACATCTTTCTCGAAACAGGGCATGCCAAGAAATCCCTTATAGCAATTAAAGAACCTCTCCAACATCGGGGAGAGAAGATTGGACCTCCCAATCTTAGAAAGTGATATCGGGTAGCTCATTGACATCGTGCCTGGATTGGAACTGCTATCACTAATAGATAGTTATTCTGGATACAAGCAGATCCTCCTTGAAAAAACAATTCGGAGTAGCATCCGGCAAGGTCCCCACCCCCACCCCCCCCCCCCCCCCCCCCCCCCCCCCCCACCCCCCCCCCCCCCCCCCCCCCCCCCCCCCCCCCCCCCCCCCCCCCCGAAAAGGGCATAATATCTAAACAAACAGACTAGGGAATAACGACGTAAGGCAAATTGCCCCTACCATTAGTAAAAAGGTCGTCAGATGAGGAGCTACATGTCCACTTATCTTCCACCAATATATCTATCGGTGCAACAATGATCCAAGCAAATAAAAATGCAAAAAAGCAAGTACGCTCCATAAAAAGAGCTTTGAAATCAACGGAAAAAAACTACTCAAGGAAAGAAAAAATCATGTTATCTCTAGTGTATCTACACAGAAGTGGAAGTGATACTTCCAAAACCACACTGTGACCATCGTTACAAAAACTAAGATAAAATTTACACTAAACCATAATGACGATACCGAAAGGATATCTAAATGGAAAACTCAAGTCGGACAGTTCAAAATTAAATATCAATCTCGGGTAGAATCATCATCGGACAAATAGGAATGTCCAGAAGAAAACAAGAGAACTAGTCCAGAGCAAGAGGTGGCACTAATACAGGCGGTCTCTAAGGAATCGGGCCCAGCACACCCACGGCAAATCATGCCACAGCCAACGATGTTTGGAATAACTAGGATGTCAAAGATAAATGGAGGCAGGCGAAACAGCGTTGACACCAGCAAACTTGCATGGACCTGTTCACGAAACAGTCCGCAAAAACTCAACTGACTCACATATGTCGAACCCACGGGAGAACTGTTATCCCTGATGGATAGATATTCAGGTCACAATTCCCCAACTAGCAAGGCTAGAATACAAGAGCATACTCGGACTTACAAAGGAAAAGGCTTGGAGCAAGAAACGACGATGAGCCTGGAGCAACACGAGGTTGGTAGACGAAGGCGTACCCCTTCAAAAATTCCAAGATTTGTGCTAAACCCTTGTCCATTAACCAAGAAAGGGGCAGACATTGTCGGGTCCCTTCAAGGTAGCACAGGGTGGAAAATCGTTGTACAGGATCACTTTACAAAATGGGTTGAAAATGCAACCCTCAGGCGCACCCAAGACCACGATATCTCTAAAACTCTCTTAAACCATGATACATATCATTATGATATCCCAACCACCTCCACAACATGTGGTGAAAGCAACGTTCAGAAGAACATTAATAAGGCGATCGCTGATACAATCAGCATGAACTTAGATAAACATGGATCCAGTCGATGCAATCAGCTATGCAACATACTATGGGCCAGTCGGACCATCCATAAAACGATGGCAGAAATGACCCCACTCGCTCTCACTGTTGATACAGAAGCGATCAAAATAGCCGAAGTGCTAATCCCAACGGCCAAGACCACAAAACAAGGTAAGAACCTCATCTCGGAGATGGAAATCTCGAAGCCGGCCAATTTAGAGGAGAACCAAGATTTAGTCCCTCAGAGAATTCACAACCATCATTGGAGGTCTACTCGAGAATACGACAAGTATGCCCATCGGAGACAACTGGACTCAGGTGACAAAGCTTGGCATAAGATGCTGCTATGCCACTACGAGTCAGAAGAACCTATCCTCACTCGAAAAGACGCCCGCGCGATCATCGCCGAGGCAGATGATGAAGCACACAAGTTGCCCAAACTTAAAAGGGAAGCTATAACGCACCCTTAAGACATCAAATACCCAGAGCAGTATAAAGCCCATGAAGGATGATGCTTAGAAGGTCAACATAGGAGAGTAGGGGCTAAACCCTACTTGTAAAAGGTCATGAAACCTTCCTCAAATGTACTAAGGGTTTATAAACCCTCTTTTGAGATTAATAAAACTACCCCTTTTGTGCACATTTCTCCATTTGCCTTGAATTTTGTTTATTTTTTGCTTATTTTTTTTTTTTAATTCTTTTCCTTTATTTTTTGATTTTAATTTCTCGCTTTATATTTATATAGAATAATCATATCGTACCTGCATTATAACAAAATCCCATCAAGACTATGGCACGGTGCTAGCCACACCTTCCATTCTACAACGAATGATGCGGGTAAAATACCTAAGCTACCTAAGACGGACACAAGACCTGAAGTAATGCCATCACGATCATGAAATCGGATGATGTCCTTCCATAACAGGAGATATCCAAAATCAAGGTACTTACCTTTGGCTAAGGAAATAATCACTTGACCGAGATATCGCCCTTCAAAACATGGTTAAAAAGAAAGTGACTTACATATCTGATCACTCAACCAAGGGGAAAGTGTGACCTAAACCGGACACTATCAAAAAGCCTAAGAAGGCACAAAATGAAAAGGGAAATTTGTTATATTCGAATCCCAACACCGTGAGAGACGACCTATCCAATCAAGGAATTGATCACTCCTTGGCAAGGTCATCCATGGTTGGACCAAAAATGTACACCCAAACCCTTTTAAGCCAATAATGCAGGACTATTGCACGATAAAAAAGCAAGAAGCTGCTAACCAAATTAGCAGAAAACATAAAAGTACCTCCCACGTATGAGGACTTATCAAAATACGAGTAGCAAATAAGAGTCTCCCTCATTTGAGGACTTTCCAAAAATAAAAAAGTATTTTCGTCTCGCAAGGAGCACGAGAACCTACCAACCAACATTACTACTACACCCTCGGACGAAATCTAGAGGTCAAAAGAAGAAGATTCAAAGTCCTTAAAAGGCAACACCTACATGTACAAGAGGGCAGGAAAGCTCAAGTATGTCCATCACCAGGAATGCCTTGATCAGTATCCATCTGATCCTCGGTATCAGAAGCCTCTTGCTCAGGTTCGGGCTCGACGAATGGCAGAGGGATCGCAGCGTTAGTAGCAACTTGTTCACTCTCACGAAGCACAGCGGCTTTGCAGGCCTTTGTCACCAAAGCCTTGCACTCCGCCTGAAGTTTGCTCAACTTCTTATTCTTATCAGCACGCTCAGCAGCTAACTCCTCCTCATGTTGATTCACCAACTCATTAAGTTCCTCATCAAGACTCTTCCTAGCAGCCCTCTCTTCCTCCAATTTCTTCTCCAACTCTGCACTTCGCTTACGAGCCTCTGCAAGAAACAAAACGGAGACGATTAGCTCAACAAGGATAACATTCAAAATAAATGCATAAAAATTTAATATTGCTACCACAACAACCTTCATTCTCAATTAAAATGGCAGCTAAATTCTGTTCTAATTGGATCTTTTCCGTATCTACAGCACTAATCCTTGCTTCGTCAGGGGTTATAGCCGCATCACCAGAAGAGCATGATAGCATATGTATATCACGCTCCCTCACAAGTGCGACAAACTCTCGCTTGAGCTGCCTCAATGCTTTTCTATCATCCTCGGCTTGCGCCAATCGAGGCAAATGATTGGACTGCCATTCAATAAGCTCGTCCTTCTGAAGTCGAAGGAGCTTGATCTCATCCGATCGATCCACAACTACCTTCTTAGCCTTATCAAACATCCCACGAAGCTCCACAATGCGGTCCCGATGTACATCTACATCCTCCTGCAGTCTTGCATTATCTTGCTCCAAGCAGTCAATCTTAGACTGGCGCGCACTCATATCGAGCTTAAGACTGTTACGTTCTCTAGCATGCCTATGACTAGCATTATCTATATGCTCCTCCAACCGTTTAACCGTAGATACCAATAGATGGGCTAATTCAGAAGTCTAAAACCTATTATTGAGACGCAAAACTTAGACGAAGGAACAAATAAATACCTTATAATTCCTTCTTATCTTGGCGAAAAGATAAGGCCTCTTGCTTAGCCATCTCCACGGAAGAACGAATATGTTGGATCTCTTGTTCAACATCCCTGGCTCGCCTCCTAGCAACGCGATTCTTGGACAGCATATCAGTCCTCAAATTATTGCTCTAGTACATCAGACAACAACACCAGTCAAAACTGGGGCACTAACAAACTTAAAACTCATAAAGAAAAGGTGTCCAAAACATACCGCATGCACTAGCTGCTGCTGAGTAGACTTAGGCAAAGAAGTTAAGATACGAGCCTGCTCATCCTCGCTCAGCTGAGCATACCTATCCGAGCATAGCGTCTTCATCGCCTCGGACCCTCCACTAAACAAAAACACGATGGAAGACGAACTATACAGAACTGTTGGAGCAGGGGGAAAGCCACTAGCAAAGTTACTCGGTACACCAGGAGTGCCAACACTTGGAATCATGGATAGACTACCACTACCCCGAGCACTCGTATCGGGAAGAGCACCCTTGTCAGCGAGATCACTCGCCTGGGGAAAACTCACTTCCGATCGGAAAGCAGCATCGGGATGGACGGGATCATTCAACAAATCTTGATCGAGATCATCAAAGAATGAATCAGTAAGGTCCAACACTTCATCTTCATCAAATAAAGCACCAACATCCACTTCCATGGCAGGCCTGGCCACACCCACAAGAGCATTAGACGGCCCAGAACCATCACCAACCCTTCTCCTCTGCCAAAAACTTGAAACCATCAGCTGCTAAGGCATAAAACATGGGAAATGTGTATATATATATACGTCAAAATAGATAGTATTTTATACCTTAGCATCCTCAATAGCCCGAGCAAACTGCGATAAACGCCTGCGAGAGGTGATCCACTTCATCTCCTAAGGCGTGTAGGATGGCAGATGGGCATGCATCTCAGGAATACCAGGAAGAATGTTACCAAGTTCATCCCAACCAAAAATGTAAGGACCCACAACACGAATAGGAGCAACAAGCCACTTGGGATCGTGAGTCTTACGAAGAGTAAGCTGAGTAGTAATGGGAGGATCCAAATCCATCATAAGGCGAGGACCTCGGATAGCACGACGAGTTCTAGAAATCCCCACTACAAAACCATCAAAGGTATCAGACTGATGACACCAGTAGTTCTCCATAAAATAACCAGAGTGGTACAAATCCCTCTGCTCAGGTACGAACTGATTCAACTCGTGCTCAGTAACCTTGCATTGACTCCGACGATCACATTCTCGGGCGATCCTATAGAAATTACCATTGGGATGAAATATAGCTCGTTGAGGATCAAGATTACACAATACCTCGTACTGGAAAGGATCTAGCGGGCAGTACAAAGGAAGACGAAGTCCGACATCGAGTTGTCCCACTGCGACAATAATCTCGTTAGGACCACATTCTTCTCCAAAAGATCCTTCGAAAGAACACCGAACTGACCCTCGGGAGTAGCAAAGGAGATCTGAAACCTTTGAAGACGATGTCTAACCCTCACCGATTCTAGAAAAGCACCGTCAGAAATGCCGGAGGAACTGTCGGAGCCTGGATTTCTCATCGGACCTTTTCCGGTATTGCTAAAATGCAAACAGAATGAAGAAATCAAAAAAGGTGGACAAAAAATAACAAAACAGAGACGATAATGGCGATTCTCGGAAACTTCACAAATGAAGAACAATGGAGAAAATCATCAAAATAATCATGATGATCACAGAACCCGACGAAAATAAATCAATGGCAAGAACCATTGATTCAGACAAGCATAACAGACATATGGTTCAAAAATAATGGTGTAAAAAACCACCGAAGAAAACAAAAACAAAAATGGAACCAGGGGACCATACCGTCTTGAATATCGAGATGGATAGTTCCTCCCAGACATAATAAGCTTCTTTATAGGAGACAAGAAGTTAAGAAGAAACAGTAAGATACAAAGGAGAGAGAGAATGAAAAAGCTCTGAACTCTGAAAACAGATAATAAAGGCGACATTCTCTCCTCCCAAAAGATCTTATAAGAAACTAAAGGATAACCAACCGGCGCCTCAAGTCCAACAGGTAAAAGCGCACTAAAAGTGCAGACGTGGAGGAAATATCGAACGTGGCGAAAAGGACGGGGCAGTTAGCCCGAGAATGATGTAGCACGAGGTTACTCGAGAAGGACATCACAATGGTGTACAAGAGGAGATATCTCGGAGAGGAACCCAGCATGTCATCACGGGGGATAGTATAGAAGCTCGCTCGAAGTCCAGAGGACACAGACGACAGACTCCATATGCTCGGCGAGGCCAGACCTTCACGAGTCTTATTTTATCTATAAATACTGGTCCATGTAGAAGGAAATGGACAACTTATGTAACAATAGATGGTCTTTCTACAAAGAATTCCTGAGAGAGATCTAGAGAGAGAAAGTTAGAAATCTAAGTGATATTTGTACTTCTTTCAAGTGTAAGACCTTATAATCAATAAGAAAACATCTTCTTTCCCGTGGACGTAGGTCTTCATGGCCGAACCACGTTATATGCTTGTGTCAATCTTTACTTTTCATACTCTTTACATCTTGTTCATCTTGAATCTTGTATGTTTTAGTAGTCGTTAGTCTTTGATCTTACTTGGGTGTAGTCATCAGAAAAAATGCAACTACATCAATGTTTGTTGCATGTTCCAGAATTTCTCCCCATCAAGTATTCACAGTCTCAGTCTTGCTATAATCGAGCCAGAGTCCATTGATGAAGATGATGTCGATGTAAGTATTTCTTCGCATAATCGATCATGATACTTCTTAAGTAAAATAACAATGATTGTTGCCGATATATACAAGAGGAGATTTTCGTGGAAAACCAACAAGGCCATGATTTTCATTCGTCTTCGAATGGTGGTGAGAAAGAGAACCCTCAATAATCGGGACCGAATAAAGGTAACGGAGGTCCCAATGTTGATACCGACCATATTAATCCTTCGAACGATTTGGAAACCCCTCAAGTGAGTATCAATTTTGTATTCTCTTCATAGAAGTATAATATTTATTATTTGTTGATGAATGAATGAGAATCCTCATGAATAAATGAAAATTTTTTACCGAAATACGTCACCAGAAAATTCAGAACTCAGTCTTTTAGCAAAAACACTATAAAATCTTCATTCGATGTCGGATTTTCGTGATCTACCCATGTATACTCATGCCCAGGAAATTTACAAGCTTTAGTAAAGAAGATTTTTGAGTTTTGAGCATATTTAGGGGCTGAAATCAGTGAAACAGTAAACTTCCAAGAGACTTTCAGAAATTTCTCAACGGGCATGTAGTTCAATGTTTTGGCCACATCGTTTTGCTAGTTTATCCGACTCCTATAAAATTTTGATATGTTGTAAAAGACATCCATAGAGAATGGTATATAACTCAACCTTATATTGCTTACCAATTGCTTCCATTTCGTCGTCTTATATAGGGCAGTGTAAAATCTCCTCAGGCGAGCTTGTCATAAAACGTGTTTTTATGACTTTCATATCATCTTCTCATGTCTTGGATGTATAATAAAGAACTTAGATAATTTTAGTTCATTATATGCTGGATTTCATGATTGAAATTTGAGTTCCATGCTTGGAGCATTCTAATCCAGTGTAATCTTCATGTCAGGTACCAAATGTCGAAGTAGAGAACAATGGAGCCAATGATGATTCAAACCATATGGTGAATCGAGTTGATGATATTACCATCTTTGCACCTCAATGCCATGAGAACATTGCTACTGAAGTAGTTTTCAAAGAGAATGAAGCTCAAATCATCATCGCTTCAGGGGTAGAAGAAACCGGATCCAGAATGGAAGAGGCTGCTCCAACAATAGAAGAAATTGTTCCCACAACTGCTGAAGTTGTTCCAATGATTGAGAACCGCATAATAGTGCATGAATACCCTAATGCAGGGGTTGCTTTCGATCCTTCATTCGGTGAGCCACTCCCATACCATACACTAGTTGGCGGGTTTAGTGTTCCCATAGGGTATGCTGCTATGTATGAGAAATTGTGGAAAATGTACAGTCACCTTGTTGTCGCCAAGAACCCAAAACGCAGTTACTTCTTGACAATGCAAGTAGCAACTATTTTGCATGTCATAGATGATATGCGGACCAGGGCTAGAAGTACTGTTACTCAAGATTTACTCTTTGATTGGGAGTACAACTTGAATAAATATGAAGTACTTGGTTTCAACTTGAAGTGGCTTCGTCAAAGGATCGACACCATCAAGGATGCAGTAGAGAACAATATACCTTTTACCAATGACGCTGTGGTGGAGAAAATGTCCAGGATCGCTGAATTGACTGAAAAGTTGGAGTTGGAGAAAGCGGCCTTGCAGGTCTTGGAGAATGCAGAGAAGCAGAAATCTTACTTTTCCGGCTTCCTTTAGTTTCTTTTCCATAATCTCTTGAACCTTGAACTTCTGAGAGATGTGAGGTTTTATTTTGGTTTTGATTTTTTGATTGGTTTTGGATAAGTGAGTGATTGAGGATTTTATTTTGAGTTTGATAAAGTTTTTTTTTGTAAGTAAAAGAACTTCGATAAATTACTGAACTCAAATACTGGATGCAAGTATTGCAAACCTTTTGGAGGAATTGAAAATACATGTGAAAGAAAATCATAAAAACGAATCAGGTGTTTCGAGCTTCATCCATGTCTCGAACAGGTAACAACCAAGAGCGTTGAATACCTCAAGTGTCAAAAGTTTTGATCCAATTTTCGTGAATCACTGGTCACTTGTCTTGCCCTTCATATCAGCCAATTTGTAGTATCCTCCAACTGCCGACTGTGGAATGGAGATTATGTTTAGTTGCCTTGAGAACTAAATCCCCTTCATGAAATTTGTTAGGTTTGGTTACTCGTGCCATGAATATCTTTAACTGGTTTGAAATTCCTCGTACAGTAGGATTCCATGTCTGTGGAGCTTTCCAATCCTGCGGCACATGTGGACATTCACGCAAGGGAAAGTACTTAGGATATTGATTGTTATAATAGGTCATTATTCCAGCAATGATTGTATCCGTGAGACGTTGGATCCGGAGAGGCTCCGCGTCCCACCATTTGGTGAAATATTGTTGAGGCAAGACTAACCACTCATAGCGTTTGGTGATAGCTAGGTTACGAGTAAAATTGAGTCCCCAGACCAAGGTAGCATGTTTGAAACTTAATAATATGGACACATGAGGGGAATAAGACTTGCCTGAGCACGGAATATTTTGACGAATTCATGTGCGTGGTAGGTCTAGAAAGAGTACCTACAATGATAACTGTAAGTGCACAGTGTCCTAATCTAACACAGGGCAAGCACAGGTCGATCCTCAGGAACAAGGTGGGTGTAGATTTAAAACTATGGTCTTATTACTACTGATTTCATAATAAAGAGTAACCAAAAAGGGGTTTTGTTTTGTCGATACGACTGAGAGGTTGGTAGTGACTGAAATAGTAAAACACAATGCAAAGCAATTATAAAGAGGATACTAGGATTGTCAAATCCACCACTAACTCACATTATGTATCCAACTAATTATACTACTCTTGTCCTTGTAACAGATAAGGGAGAAGTGTCAAGTCTACCACTTACCTAAGGTGTTTCACCAATGGATAGTTCAATCACAACTAAGGTATCTTTACAAAGCACTAACTGTCTTCTCAGGGCACAATTAGTCTAAGGATCAATAACAATCTGTTTAAGCATGAGTTGCAGCATAATCAACACAGTGGTATTCTTACTACAATGGATACATGGCATACACTGTGAAAGAAAAATGTTGACGTACTAAGATTCAATTCTATCTTAAAACAATTTAAACATTCAACAGTAACATAAACAGTATGAATAACATAAAAGAGAGTCAAGGTTTCATCTAAACCCTAGATATGAAATTAGAACATGATGATAATACTGAAAACAAACACTACTACTTGGTGCACCGGCAAATCCGTGCATGAATTTTACATCACACTTCCTTCTCTATTTATACATAATTTTCACTCAATCACTTAAAATTTGATAATTAGAGAATAACCACTCGCCAAAAATATGTTTTCCGAAAAACCCCTTCTGCAAATCAGACCTGCAACTCTTGATTTGATATTTACTTTAGCTATTGAAGATAACCCTAACTATATCTCTCTCAATCCTAGCTTCTAGGTTTACTGTTTTTGATAAGAGAGAAGCTAAGATGGAGATAGATAAAGATTAGAAGGTTGATTGATTGCATAGGTTGTCTATGCTCAGTGGTAGTCGGTAATGGAAGTGATAAAGGGAGAAAGTGAACTGATGGTTTTGCTGAGCTTGGAGAAGATGAGAACGACGAACAAGGGAGTATTTGGCTTCTGTTCGGTTAAGGGAGAAAATGTGAGGCTAGGGTGTTGAGTATATGTAGCGAAATCTGATGTACTGCATGGATATAACGTTGGATGCTCAGCAGCTATATTGAATCTGACGACTCATGTAGGAGACAGATTTGGGTCTTGGGTTTTACTTCTTCTGAGCCCAAATCTTCTTCAAGGCTAATATCTCAAGCCCACACCTAGTTTTGAGTTTTGCAAACAACATTCTTCACTTGTGGATGAGGTGCAAACAATATTCTTCACTGATTTCTTAGCGGAACCTTTGTGTCTCTTTTGGCTTTTCAATTCATCCAAGCTTTATTTATTACCTAAAAACACAAAATTAATTAGTACAAGTATTTATTCTTGAAACGAAGAAAATACAAAATTTGGGATAATATATGATTTTAAAGCGCAAAAGATGAGTTAATTGCCAATAAAAAGGTATAAAAATATGCAATATTTGGCACTCATCAGTGCGCTCTCTTCAGGTTTTTGTGTGAGTTTCATCAAGGCTTCAACTTTTCCCAGATATTCGAATGGCGCATCGTCCTCTATTTCTTCCGAGTCAGAGCTTTCTTCAACAGAGAAAGAGTACCTACAATGATAACTGCAAGTGCACAATGTCCTAATATAACACAGGGTAAGCACAGGTCGATCCTCAGGGACAAGGTGGGTGTAGATTTAAAGCTATGGTCTTACTACTACTGATTTCAGAACAAAGAGTAACCAAAAAGGGGTTTTGTTTTGTCGATACGACTGAGAGGTTGGTAGTGACTGAAATAGTAAAACACAATGCAAAGCAATGATAAAGAGGATACTAGGATTGTCAAATCCACCACTAACTCACAATATGTATTCAACTAATTATAATACTCTTGTCCTTGTAACAGATAAGGGAGAAGTGTCAAGTCTACCACTTACCTAAGGTGTTTCACCAATGGATAGTTCAATCACAACTAACGTATCTTTCCAAGGCACTAACTGTCTTCTCAGGGCACAATTAATCTAAGGATCAATAACAATATGTTTAACCATGAGTTGCATCATAATCAACACAGTGGCATACATTGTGAAATAAAAATGTTGACGTACTAAGATTCAATTCTATCATAAAACAATTTAAACATTCAAGAGTAACATAAACAGTATGAATAACATAACAGAGAGTCAGGGTTTCATCTAAACCCTAGTTATGAAATTAGAACATGATGATAATACTGAAAACAAACACTATTACTTGGTGCACCGGCTAATCCGGGAATGAATTTTACATCACACTGCCTTCTCTATTTGTACACAATTTTCACTCAATCAATTAAAATTTGATAATTAGAGAATACCCACTCACCTAAAAGATGTTTTCCGACAAACCCCTTCTGCAAATCAAACCTGCAACTCTTGGTTTGATGTTTACTTTAGCTATTGAAGATAACCCTAACTATATCTATCAATCCTAGCTTCTAGGGTTACTTTTTTTGATAAGAGAGAAGCTAAGATGGAGATAGATAGAGATTAGAAGGTTGATTGATTGCATAGGGCGGCTGATAGTTTGGCTATGCTTAGTGGTGGTCGGTAATGGAAGTGATGGAGGGAGAAAGTGAACTGATGGTTTTGCAGAGCTTGGAGAAGATGAGAACGACAAATAAAGGAGTGTTTGCCTTCTGTTCGGTTAAGGGAGAAAATGTGATGCTAGGGTGTTGAGCATATATAGAGAATTCTGATGTACTGGGTGGATATAACGTTGGATGCTCAATGGCTACATTGAATCTGACGGCTCAGGTAGGAGACAGAATTGGGTC
Organism: Papaver somniferum; assembly: GCF_003573695.1. Classification (NCBI taxonomy): domain Eukaryota; kingdom Viridiplantae; phylum Streptophyta; class Magnoliopsida; order Ranunculales; family Papaveraceae; genus Papaver; species Papaver somniferum. Next base: position 195,472,121 of record NC_039360.1, read on the forward strand.
TTGGGTTTTACTTCTTCTGAGCCCAAATCTTCTTCAAGGCTAATATCTCAAGCCCACACCTAGTTTTGAGTCTTGCAAACAACAATCTTCGCTTGTGGATGAGGTGCAAACAATAAAGAGAGAAATCCTACACACGTTGAATGGTGGGAAAGAAAACCTTTCGAAATAATTTCTGGAGACTCCACAAAATTGTGGACAAAAAGAATCTTTTTCTGATGATCTCTAATAAAGGAAATCAATCATTAGCAAGGATGAGAGTACTCACTTACCTTCACATCCGATCGGAAATTAACACCACTCTCACAGCATCCATAGAAACGTCTTCAATCTTCGGTCTTCAACTATTGATGATGAACTTCTGAACTTCTTAGAACCTTGACAATTTCTGATTTTTCTCTTCAATTTCCTTGTTGCTTGAAATTTCCTCTTAAATTCTTCTTTACCATGGTGCTTATTAAACAACACTAAAAACAAACTATAATAATAATAATTATTAGTGTTTTTATTTATTTTTTTGACAACTGAAAATAACAAGATAAATAATGAAACTACTAAAGCCATGGAGGAAGGACTTTATCACTTAATTCTTCACAACCTGTATTGTCTTGATTTCAAAAACTTCACTAATTCTCATCTTTTTCTGTTTTCTTTGCTTTTGTAAAATACCTTTTCAAATGTGTATAGAATTCTACTCTTTGTATTGTATCTTCACTTTGAATAAGAACTTTTTACTTTTCCTTGATTGTTGCATGTAAACCTCGGACTATTTCAACTTTCTTCATGTATTCTGACGTTGCTCTGCTCGTTGATGATGAGGTGTGTCTATGGATCCGTTGATGTTGTCGAGTGAGAGAGAATGATGCTAACTTCAAATCAAAATACAAGAAGGAGTTTTCATCTTTAGACGTCATCCTCATGATTGACGGAATTAGCACTCAAGAGATCAAAAATAGTGCTAAAAGTGGTGCGAAGTTGGGTAGCTCACCATTCCTACTCGGAATTTACGTACAGTGACACACACTCTAAAAGGATTTTTTAGATAGTAATAAAAAAATTGAAGGTTGGTGTCTCGCTTGATGTAAAAATAGGTAGTCTCCACTAAGGGTGATCACAATTCTACTACCAAATATCTTTGCAACACCTAGTTTGCCCACCGGCATGGTTAAATCCAACTTTAACGCTCGAAAAACCAAGAAACCCGATTGTGTTCTCCAGTACTTCCAAGTTCAGTTATTTCGGTCAGACTCTCTACGTAAACATAGCTAGAAGCGTGCTACTAACTCTAAGATCTCTAAAAGTTGGAGGTTTTGTGCAAATATTTACAAAGATTTTTGAAAATTTTAAAGATTATTTTTTATTTTTCTAAATGCGAAAGACTAAAAACTTTATATGCAAAATACTCCCCCAAACCTAAATCTAACATTGTCCTCAATGTTTCAAGATATGATCAGAATTACAACAACATACCAGGAAAAAAGTGCAGAATAGATTTAAGGGAGAGAAATTACCGGTATGTCGGCGAAAACAAGATTAGAGCTTCATTATTCAAGGCTAGAATCCAACATTTTCAGCTGAGATCATATTGGATTAGCACAATATATATAAGATAAAAGAAGATTCAACTGACTCAAGATAGAAAATATAACATTACCTATCGGATTATATACAAGAAAAATTCACCATACACCAATAGTCTAAAGATTTGAGGATCAACCCAAAAGACAGAATGCAGAAATTTTAGCAGCATCACACAATTATAATAGGACAGAACTTCAAGCGAGGCTGCAAAACAAAATGAGCTACCCCCAAACCTTGATTTTTCAACGGATATACTTTTGGACACAAAATCCTGCAATTTTAGGGGTGCATCATGCACAAGATCTAGTTCAAAGTGAACTTTGTCAGGGATGGATGGAGAGACATGAATAAAATCCAACTGTGGCTCATCAAAGGTATTATATTTAGCTGCAAAATAGTCCAAGAGGACTTGGGAGGCACACAGTTCCAATCTTAGATTAGGTATTCTCAGAAAAGTTGGTTTTACAATTTTGTTACAAACCAAATCTAAGTTGGGTGAAAGAGTCTCAGTTTGTGACTTAGGCAAGGAAGTAGGCACATTTAAGTTGTTTTTATGCACAAGGCCATTAGTACCATCACACACTCTCCCTAAATCAGAAACATGTAAATCATGTTCACATTCATCGAGCAAACTAACAAGCCTCAGTTCAGAATCATGATAATCCAAAATGCTCAAATCAGAATCAGAAGAAGCAGCATATTGTGACCAAGGCAGGGAATCAGATGCATTTAGGTTACATTCATTTGTGGGCTCAAAAATATTACTGTGCAGTCTAGTTTTTCCCCAGTCAGAAGCAAGTAGTGCTCTATCATTCTTACAATCATTGAAAAAATCAGCAAACCCCAATTCAGTATCATCAGCATCATTCAAAACTTTATTCTCATCCATAGGCAAATCAAAAGAGACATCATACTTTTACTTAGGTAGAGAATCAAACACATCAATTATATTTTCATGCATAAGATCATTAGTGTCAACAGAAGATTTAACATTACCTAAGAAAGACACAAGTTGTCTGTCATGCTTTCGCTCATAAAACAGTTGCACAAGACCCAAATCAGTATCAACGTCACATGTATATGCATATGGAATACTAGAAGAAACATCATTCATGAAGGTCGAGGCAGAGAAGCCTTATGTCTCTGAACCCAAACGTTCCACAATATTTTCAGCATAAACATGTTCTTCTAACATAACATCATCATCATCATAACAACAATGCATTTCCCTATTCAAATTGTAGTATCTCTAGTTCCTTCTTTTACCTCTATATTAGGTCCGGTTTCAATATTAACAGCTTGACTAGGAACATAAACACTATTCTCAAAATTTACTTTAGGACTAACTGTCATTTCATCCTGAAATTCCTCCCTCTCCTCATTTTGTAAACTAAGCAGATTCATTTTTAACAATACATTAAGTTGTTCAATGGAAAGAGAGTCTTCAACAGTAGGTATCCTCATAACATATTGGTATTCAGTACATAGTTGCGCATGAGGGCACCACAGAAAGGAAATTCAGAAGCAATGCTATATGGTTCATTATGAAATTCAAATCTAGCATTATCTTGTTCAATGATTTCCACAGATTGCATACAAGGGGTCAGGGAAGTACAAAATTGTTCAACTTCCCATTGTGTTGATTGATACATGGGTGCATGGTCGTTAGGGTCTATAAAAGACTGATCGCAACCTTCAAAAGATTGATTATGGTCCCAATGACTACCATCTTCATAATTTGTGGGCATTTCATACCTTGGATTTTCATGGTATTCAAAATCATGCAAAATATAACAGTTCTCAACAGGATGGCCTAAGCTACCACATAAGGTACAAGCATAGATTTCAGATTGCCTAGGTGAATTAGATGCGACAGATTTCTCATGTATTTGCATTTCTAAAAGCTGTGATTTGAGCTTCTAACTGATCCAAAACTGACGAATATGTGAGTGAGGCACTAATAAAATGTTCATTTTCACTTTGTGGTGGATGATACATGTGTGGATATTCGGGTCCATGTGTTGAGGCTCAGGACTATGAAAATGTCCAAAACAATCCCTATAACTATTGACATCATGGTCTGTGGAAGGCTCATAAGGTGAAGCATGCCCGTAAGCAAGTTCTCTAATGGATTTGTTTTCATCCCCAGTTGCAGACCAAAATCCTGACATGATTTATTTGATGTTTTGGTAATTAAAATGTAGTTGACAAACGAGTGGCCAGCTCATCATGCAACACAACTATGAATCTATTTTCAGTGATCAACCATCAAAACCATTCCGGGAATAGCGACAAAAGGCAGTATTTGGATCAGAGCAGGTTTCTAGAAACTTACCTTTGGCAACAGGCTAGAGTCGGTACAACGGACTTGCGTCCTTTTCTTTGGTCTGCACCAGAGCTTACAGAACACAGTCGGTACAGAATCGGGGCTAGATGTACAAAGACTTAGTATCCCTCCTGTCAGTTTCTTTTCTTGGGTTGCACAGAAGCACCACAGGTGCAAGCTGCAAATTATGTTAGAGAATGGTGCAACAACAAGTACGATGCAGCTGGAATGGGAAAAATTTAGCTCTGCAGGATTGGCTAGCATAGCCAAAGGATCATAAATCTCAAGGGGGATGTCACAAAATCAAGAACACAGATGCTATATGTTGCAGGAGTTAAAGGAAATGCTCAGTAGGGTTTCCAGTGCATCAGGCAAACAAGATGTTTACAAGGATGGATGTCGAAACTATGCTAACATACATACATTTATCAACATTTCAGATTCTGGCAGATGCATACGCAGAGATAGCAATTTCAGCAGGTGATAATGTTACTCAGGTGTCACAGATTCATGCACATGAAAATGACAATCAATTTCAGGGACAGATGCACAGTTTTTTTTGCCGAGATCAAGAGAGAAGTCAGTGATATAACAATACAGCCAGCAAGTAGTTTACTCACAATCACATGATCATGTTAACTAATATCATTTGTTACAGAGGTTTGGGTAATGTTAAGTCATGCAAGTAACTCACTCATATATCACTGAACTATTTCAGCAGTCACCGAAGATATTTAAGGCAGACTTCGAGTTTTGAGAATACGATACCGCCAGCATAAAACTGGGTTTAGGCTCAAAAAACTGGGTGTTCTGCTGCTCCTTTTTCTCCTTTTCCTTAGCTTATGCTTCAGTTTCACAGGCACCGCCGGTATAAACCAGGATTATCCTTCATTTCCTTGTTGTGAATTGCAGTATTCCGGGTACCTGGTTACTCGAAGAAGGATTATAGTACTCAGAATTGTACAGCTGAAGCAAGGATATAACAACACAAATACTGAGCAGGGAAAGAAGTACGTGTGATAGTCATGTTCAGGGACGAATGCACAAGGATATAAGTTCTGCTGAGATTAAGAGGTACACAATGAAACAACAAATTCAAAATGCAGATGTTGTTCAGTCTTCACAGACTTATGCTCAATAGATCAGCTAGTGTGTCAGGTCATCATGGTTTAACATTTACACAATGACAAGTGAAAAGAGGTTTGAGAAACAAGATCTATTGCTCCTTTTCTTCTCCTTTTATTTGGCTTGAGCAACAGAAATTCCAGGTACCTGCTGGCTCAACAGAAACCTTTAGTTCCCAGAAATAAGCAGTTGAAGCAAATTCAGAGGGTATCACTGGCGATTAACAGCTGAAAAGAATCTACAGCCTGTCAATGATTTAGAATCGATCTTCTTGTTAACTACGATAGATTGAGTTATCAATGGCAGAACAGTCACAGTTGACAGGGGTGAAGCTAGCACCAGATGCAATTATAAACAGGCTTAATATGCAGATATGATGATGAAAGTAAAACCTAAGATGCTTACAGAACTAAGCTACGAATAGCAAATGCAAGAAACTACAGGATTATGGTGCAGGTGACTGAAAAATTACACTACTACTAGGAGGATGCAGATTATTATGACATGTAGCTAACTAGTATTTACAGGCTAAGATGTTTGCTAAAAGCTTGGTACAGATGCACACCAAAATCTTGATATGGAGCAAGTTATACTAAAGATGGCAGAAAGAAAAGATGGTATGATACAAAATAATGAGAAACAACTATGTGAAAAACTACAAAGAAACTATGTGAATAATAGCTAAAGAACAAGATGCAATGACAGAGAATGATTGAAACTAAAGGCTAGAACTACTTAGCACAGATCAACATGAGATATATACACAGGTCCAACAATTTTGCAACAACTTAACAACTAAAAAGATACTTCCAGGAACTGATCAGATGCAAACTGACAAAAAGCTACAAGATGCGACTAACTAAGCTACATATTGTACTATACTGAGAAGCAACTAACCTAACTGGAGCAAGATGCAGATATGCGATGAAAGTGAAAATGAAAACTACAGCTAAGATTCAGATGATATAATATACTAATTACAGAGATTGAGTGAGAGCAACTTTAACTAATCAAGAGAAACAACATGAAGCTTTAAAATTACAGCTAAGCTACAGAATGCTACAAGATGTTGTAAGATGCAGGATGCAGGTGAACTAGCTTGAAAGAAAAAGATGCAGGATGCAAATGCTACAGATTGTAGGAGACAATGCGCTAAAAGAGAAACTAACAAATGTAACAATGAAACTTTACAAGATTATGATGCAAATGATTATGTCTGAAGTTAAAGCTACAACTAATGCTAACACAGGATGCAGATTATATAACAGATGGGTCACAAAGTTACACTACAACAGCTGAAAAACAACAATCTAACACATATGTACAAATAGTAAAAAAAAATCAGTAAAGAGGAACTTTTGATCAGCTTCACCGCTACCGAGTCCCCGGCAGCGGCGCCAAAAACTTGGTAGGTCTAGAAAGAGTACCTACAATGATAACTGCAAGTGCACAGTGTCCTAATATAACACAGGGTAAGCACAGGTCGATCCTCAAGGACAAGGTGGGTGTAGATTTAAAGCTATGGTCTTACTACTACTGATTTCAGAATAAAGAGTAACCAAAAAGGGGTTTTGTTTTGTCGATACGACTGAGAGGTTGGTAGTGACTGAAATAGTAAAACAGAATGCAAAGCAATGATAAAGAGGATACTAGGATTGTCAAATCCACCACTAACTCACATTATGTATTCAACTAATTATACTACTCTTGTCCTTGTAACAGATAAGGGAGAAGTGTCAAGTCTACCACTTACCTAAGGTGTTTCACCAATGGATAGTTCAATCACAACTAAGGTATCTTTACAAAGCACTAACTGTCTTCTCAGGGCACAATTAGTCTAAGGATCAATAACAATCTGTTTAAGCATGAGTTGCAGCATAATCAACACAGTGGTATTCTTACTACAATGGATACATGGCATACACTGTGAAAGAAAAATGTTGACGTACTAAGATTCAATTCTATCTTAAAACAATTTAAACATTCAAGAGTAACATAAAAAGTATGAATAACATAAAAGAGAGTCAAGGTTTCATCTAAACCCTAGATATGAAATTAGAACATGATGATAATACTGAAAACAAACACTACTACTTGGTGCACCGGCTAATCCGTGCATGAATTTTACATCACACTTCATTCTCTATTTATACATAATTTTCACTCAATCACTTAAAATTTGATAATTAGAGAATAACCACTCGCCCAAAATATGTTTTCCGACAAACCCCTTCTGCAAATCAGACCTGCAACTCTTGATTTGATATTTACTTTAGCTATTGAAGATAACCCTAACTATATCTCTCTCAATCCTAGCTTCTAGGTTTACTGTTTTTGATAAGAGAGAAGCTAAGATGGAGATAGATAAAGATTAGAAGGTTGATTGATTGCATAGGTTGGCTATGCTCAGTGGTAGTCGGTAATGGAAGTGATAAAGGGAGAAAGTGAACTGATGGTTTTGCTGAGCTTGGAGAAGATGAGAACGACGAACAAGGGAGTATTTGGCTTCTGTTCGGTTAAGGGAGAAAATGTGAGGCTAGGGTGTTGAGTATATGTAGCGAAATCTGATGTACTGCATGGATATAACGTTGGATGCTCAGCAGCTACATTGAATCTGACGACTCATGTAGGAGACAGATTTGGGTCTTGGGTTTTACTTCTTCTGAGCCCAAATCTTCTTCAAGCCTAATATCTCAAGCCCACACCTAGTTTTGAGTTTTTCAAACAACATTCTTCACTTGTGGATGAGGTGCAAACAATATTCTTCACTGATTTCTTAGCGGAAGCTTTGTTGTCTCTTTTGGCTTTTCAATTCATCCAAGATTTATTTATTACCTAAAAACACAAAATTAATTAGTACAAGTATTTATTCTTGAAACGAAGAAAATACAAAATTTGGGATAATATATGATTTTAAAGCGCAAAAGATGAGTTAATTGCCAATAAAAAGGTATAAAAATATGCAATATTTGGCACTCATCAGTGCGCTCTCTTCAGGTTTTTGTGTGAGTTTCATCAAGGCTTCAACTTTTCCCAGATATTCGAATGGCGCATCGTCCTCTATTTCTTCCGAGTCAGAGCTTTCTTCAACAGATAAAGAGTACCTACAATGATAACTGCAAGTGCACAGTGTCTTAATATAACACAGGGTAAGCACAGGTCGATCCTCAGGGACAAGGTGGGTGTAGATTTAAAGCTATGGTCTTACTACTACTGATTTCAGAATAAAGAGTAACCAAAAAGGGGTTTTGTTTTGTCGATACGACTGAGAGGTTGGTAGTGACTGAAATAGTAAAACACAATGCAAAGCAATGATAAAGAGGATACTAGGATTGTCAAATCCACCACTAACTCACAATATGTATTCAACTAATTATAATACTCTTGTCCTTGTAACAGATAAGGGAGAAGTGTCAAGTCTACCACTTACCTAAGGTGTTTCACCAATGGATAGTTCAATCACAACTAACGTATCTTTCCAAGGCACTAACTGTCTTCTTAGGGCACAATTAATCTAAGGATCAATAACAATATGTTTAACCATGAGTTGCAGCATAATCAACACAGTGGCATACACTGTGAAATCAAAATGTTGACGTACTAAGATTCAATTCTATCATAAAACAATTTAAACATTCAAGAGTAACATAAACAGTATGAATAACATAACAGAGAGTCGGGGTTTCATCTAAACCCTAGTTATGAAATTAGAACATGATGATAATACTGAAAACAAACACTATTACTTGGTGCACCGGCTAATCCGGGAATGAATTTTACATCACACTGCCTTCTCTATTTGTACACAATTTTCACTCAATCACTTAAAATTTGATAATTAGAGAATACCCACTCACCTAAAAGATGTTTTCCGACAAACCCCTTCTGCAAATCAAACCTGCAACTCTTGGTTTGATGTTTACTTTAGCTATTGAAGATAACCCTAACTATATCTATCAATCCTAGCTTCTAGGGTTACTTTTTTTGATAAGAGAGAAGCTAAGATGGAGATAGATAGAGATTAGAAGGTTGATTGATTGCATAGGGTGGCTGATAGTTTGGCTATGCTTAGTGGTGGTCGGTAATGGAAGTGATGGAGGGAGAAAGTGAACTGATGGTTTTGCAGAGCTTGGAGAAGATGAGAACGACAAATAAAGGAGTGTTTGGCTTCTGTTCGGTTAAGGGAGAAAATGTGATGCTAGGGTGTTGAGCATATATAGAGAATTCTGATGTACTGGGTGGATATAACGTTGGATGCTCAATGGCTACATTGAATCTGACGGCTCAGGTAGGAGACAGATTTGGGTCTTGGGTTTTACTTCTTCTGAGCCCAAATCTTCTTCAAGGCTAATATCTCAAGCCCACACCTAGTTTTGAGTCTTGCAAACAACAATCTTCGCTTGTGGATGAGGTGCAAACAATAAAGAGAGAAATCCTACACACGTTGAATGGTGGGAAAGAAAACCTTTCGAAATAATTTCTGGAGACTCCACAAAATTGTGGACAAAAAGAATCTTTTTCTGATGATCTCTAATAAAGGAAGTCAATCATTAGCAAGGATGGGAGTACTCACTTACCTTCACATCCGATTGGAAATTAACACCACTCTCACAGCATCCATAGAAACGTCTTCAATCTTCGGTCTTCAACTATTGATGATGAACTTCTGAACTTCTTAGAACCTTGACAATTTCTGATTTTTCTCTTCAATTTCCTTGTTGCTTGAAATTTCCTCTTAAATTCTTCTTTACCATGGTGCTTATTAAACAACACTAAAAACAAACGATAATAATAATAATTATTATTATTATTTTTATTTATTTTTTTGACAACTGAAAATAACAAGATAAATAATGAAACTACTAAAGCCATGGAGGAAGGACTTTATCACTTAATTCTTCACAACCTGTATTGTCTTGATTTCAAAAACTTCACTAATTCTCATCTTTTTCTGTTTTCTTTGCTTTTGTAAAATACCTTTTCAAATGTGTATAGAATTCTACTCTTTGTATTGTATCTTCACTTTGAATAAGAACTTTTTACTTTTCCTTGATTGTTGCATGTAAACCTCGGACTATTTCAACTTTCTTCATGTATTCTGACGTTGCTCTGCTCGTTGATGATGAGGTGTGTCTATGGATCCGTTGATGTTGTCGAGTGAGAGAGAATGATGCTAACTTCAAATCAAAATACAAGAAGGAGTTTTCATCTTTAGACGTCATCCTCATGATTGACGGAATTAGCACTCAAGAGATCAAAAATAGTGCTGAAAGTGGTGCGAAGTTGGGTAGCTCACCATTCCTACTCGGAATTTACGTACAATGACACACACTCTAAAAGGATTTTTTAGATAATAATAAAAAAAATTGAAGGTTGGTGTCTCGCTTGATGTAAAAAATAGGTAGTCTCCACTAAGGGTGATCACAATTCTACTACCAAATATCTTTGCAACACCTAGTTTGCCCACCGGCATGGTTAAATCCAACTTTAACGCTCGAACAACCAAGAAACCCGATTGTGTTCTCCAGTACTTCCAAGTTCAGTTATTTCGGTCAGACTCTCTACGTAAACATAGCTAGAAGCGTGCTACTAACTCTAAGATCTCTAAAAGTTGGAGGTTTTGTGCAAATATTTACAAAGATTTTTGAAAATTTTAAAGATTATTTTTTATTTTTCTAAATGCAAAAGACTAAAAACTTTATATGCAAAATACTCCCCCAAACCTAAATCTAACATTCTCCTCAATGTTTCAAGATATGATCAGAATTACAACAACATACCAGGAAAAAAGTGCAGAATAGATTTAAGGGAGAGAGATTACCGGTATGTCGGCGAAAGCAAGATTAGAGCTTCATTATTCAAGGCTAGAATCCAACATTTTCAGCTGAGATCATATTGGATTAGCACAATATATATAAGATAAAAGAAGATTCAACTGACTCAAGATAGAAAATATAACATTACCTATCGGATTATATACAAGAAAAATTCACCATGCACCAATAGTCTAAAGATTTGAGGATCAACCCAAAAGACAGAATGCAGAAATTTTAGCAGCATCACCCAATTATAATAGGACAGAATTGCAAGCGAGGCTGCAAAACAAAATGAGCTACCCCCAAACCTTGATTTTTCAACGGATATACTTTTGGACACAAAATCCTGCAATTTTAGGGGTGCATCATGCACAAGATCTAGTTCAAAGTGAACTTTGTCAGGGATGGATGGAGAGACATGAATAAAATCCAACTGTGGCTCATCAAAGGTATTATATTTAGCTGCAAAATAGTCCAAGAGGACTTGGGAGGCACACAGTTCCAATCTTAGATTAGGTATTCTCAGAAAAGTTGGTTTTACAATTTTGTTACAAACCAAATCTAAGTTGGGTGAAAGAGTCTCAGTTTGTGACTTAGGCAAGGAAGTAGGCACATTTAAGTTGTTTTTATGCACAAGGCCATTAGTACCATCACACACTCTCCCTAAATCAGAAACATGTAAATCATGTTCACATTCATCGAGCAAACTAACAAGCCTCAGTTCAGAATCATGATAATCCAAAATGCTCAAATCAGAATCAGAAGAAGCAGCATATTGTGACCAAGGCAGGGAATCAGATGCATTTAGGTTACATTCATTTGTGGGCTCAAAAATATTACTGTGCAGTCTAGTTTTTCCCCAGTCAGAAGCAAGTAGTGCTCTATCATTCTTACAATCATTGAAAAAATCAGCAAACCCCAATTCAGTATCATCAGCATCATTCAAAACTTTATTCTCATCCATAGGCAAATCAAAAGAGACATCATACTTTTACTTAGGTAGAGAATCAAACACATCAATTATATTTTCATGCATAAGATCATTAGTGTCAACAGAAGATTTAACATTACCTAAGAAAGACACAAGTTGTCTGTCATGCTTTCGCTCATAAAACAGTTGCACAAGACCCAAATCAGTATCAACGTCACATGTATATGCATATGGAATACTAGAAGAAACATCATTCATGAAGGTCGAGGCAGAGAAGCCTAATGTCTCTGAACCCAAACGTTCCACAATATTTTCAGCATAAACATGTTCTTCTAACATAACATCATCATCATCATAACAACAATGCATTTCCCTATTCAAATTGTAGTATCTCTAGTTCCTTCTTTTACCTCTATATTAGGTCCGGTTTCAATATTAACAGCTTGACTAGGAACATAAACACTATTCTCAAAATTTACTTTAGGACTAACTGTCATTTCATCCTGAAATTCCTCCCTCTCCTCATTTTGTAAACTAAGCAGATTCATTTTTAACAATACATTAAGTTGTTCAATGGAAAGAGAGTCTTCAACAGTAGGTATCCTCATAACATATTGGTATTCAGTGCATAGTTGCGCATGAGGGCACCACAGAAAAGAAATTCAGAAGCAATGCTATATGGTTCATTATGAAATTCAAATCTAGCATTATCTTGTTCAATGATTTCCACAGATTGCATACAAGGGGTCAGGGAAGTACAAAATTGTTCAACTTCCCATTGTGTTGATTGATACATGGGTGCATGGTCGTTAGGGTCTATAAAAGACTGATCGCAACCTTCAAAAGATTGATTATGGTCCCAATGACTACCATCTTCATAATTTGTGGGCATTTCATACCTTGGATTTTCATGGTATTCAAAATCATGCAAAATATAACAGTTCTCAACAGGATGGCCTAAGCTACCACATAAGGTACAAGCATAGATTTCAGATTGCCTAGGTGAATTAGATGCGACAGATTTCTCATGTATTTGCATTTCTAAAAGCTGTGATTTGAGCTTCTAACTGATCCAAAACTGACAAATATGTGAGTGAGGCACTAATAAAATGTTCATTTTCACTTTGTGGTGGATGATACATGTGTGGATATTCGGGTCCATGTGTTGAGGCTCAGGACTATGAAAATGTCCAAAACAATCCCTATAACTATTGACATCATGGTCTGTGGAAGGCTCATAAGGTGAAGCATGCCCGTAAGCAAGTTCTCTAATGGATTTGTTTTCATCCCCAGTTGCAGACCAAAATCCTGACATGATTTATTTGATGTTTTGGTAATTAAAATGTAGTTGACAAACGAGTGGCCAGCTCATCATGCAACACAACTATGAATCTATTTTCAGTGATCAACCATCAAAACTATTCCGGGAATAGCGACAAAAGGCAGTATTTGGATCAGAGCAGGTTTCTAGAAACTTACCTTTGGCAACAGGCTAGAGTCGGTACAACGGACTTGCGTCCTTTTCTTTGGTTTGCACCAGAGCTTACAGAACACAGTCGGTACAGAATCGGGGCTAGATGTACAAAGACTTAGTATCCCTCCTGTCAGTTCCTTTTCTTGGGTTGCACAGAAGCACCACAGGTGCAAGCTGCAAATTATGTTAGAGAATGGTGCAACAACAAGTACGATGCAGCTGGAATGGGAAAAATTTAGCTCTGCAGGATTGGCTAGCATAGCCAAAGGATCAGAAATCTCAAGGGGGATGTCACAAAATCAAGCACACAGATGTTATATGTTGCAGGATTTAAAGGAAATGCTCAGTAGGGTTTCCAGTGCATCAGGCAAACAATATGTTTACAAGGATGGATGTCGAAACTATGCTAACATACATACATTTATCAACATTTCAGATTCTGGCAGATGCATACGCAGAGATAGCAATTTCAGCAGGTGATAATGTTACTCAGGTGTCACAGATTCATGCACATGAAAATGACAATCAATTTCAGGGACAGATGCACAGTTTTTTTTGCCGAGATCAAGAGAGAAGTCAGTGATATAACAATACAGCCAGCAAGTAGTTTACTCACAATCACAGGATCATGTTAACTAATATCATTTGTTACAGAGGTTTGGGTAATGTTAAGTCATGCAAGTAACTCACTCATATATCACTGAACTATTTCAGCAGTCACCGAAGATATTTAAGGCAGGCTTCGAGTTTTGAGAATACGATACCGCCAGCATAAAACTGGGTTTAGGCTCAAAAAACTGGGTGTTCTGCTGCTCCTTTTTCTCCTTTTCCTTAGCTTATGCTTCAGTTTCACAGGCACCGCCGGTATAAACCAGGATTATCCTTCATTTCCTTGTTGTGAATTGCAGTATTCCGGGTACCTGGTTACTCGAAGAAGGATTATAGTACTCAGAATTGTACAGCTGAAGCAAGGATATAACAACACAAATACTGAGCAGGGAAAGAAGTACGTGTGATAGTCATGTTCAGGGACGAATGCACAAGATATAAGTTCTGCTGAGATTAAGAGGTACACAATGAAACAAAAATTCAAAATGCAGATGTTGTTCAGTCTTCACAGACTTATGCTCAATAGATCAGCTAGTGTGTCAGGTCATCATGGTTTAACATTTACACAATGACAAGTGAAAAGAGGTTTGAGAAACAAGATCTATTGCTCCTTTTCTTCTCCTTTTATTTGGCTTGAGCAACAGAAATTCCAGGTACCTGCTGGCTCAACAGAAACCTTTAGTTCCCAGAAATAAGCAGTTGAAGCAAATTCAGAGGGTATCACTGGCGATTAACAGCTGAAAAGAATCTACAGCCTGTCAATGATTTAGAATCGATCTTCTTGTTAACTACGATAGATTGAGTTATCAATGGCAGAACAGTCACAGTTGACAGGGGTGAAGCTAGCACCAGATGCAATTATAAACAGGCTTAATATGCAGATATGATGATGAAAGTAAAACCTAAGATGCTTACAGAACTAAGCTACGAATAGCAAATGCAAGAAACTACAGGATTATGGTGCAGGTGACTGAAAAATTACACTACTACTAGGAGGATGCAGATTATTATGACATGTAGCTAACTAGTATTTACAGGCTAAGATGTTTGCTAAAAGCTTGGTACAGATGCACACCAAAATCTTGATATGGAGCAAGTTATACTAAAGATGGCAGAAAGAAAAGATGGTATGATACAAAATAATGAGAAACAACTATGTGAAAAACTACAAAGAAACTATGTGAATAATAGCTAAAGAACAAGATGCAATGACAGAGAATGATTGAAACTAAAGGCTAGAACTACTTAGCACAGATCAACATGAGATATATACACAGGTCCAACAATTTTGCAACAACTTAACAACTAAAAAGATACTTCCAGGAACTGATCAGATGCAAACTGACAAAAAGCTACAAGATGCGACTAACTAAGCTACATATTGTACTATACTGAGAAGCAACTAACCTAACTGGAACAAGATGCAGATATGCGATGAAAGTGAAAATGAAAACTACAGCTAAGATTCAGATGATATAATATACTAATTACAGATATTGAGTGAGAGCAACTTTAACTAATCAAGAGAAACAACATGAAGCTTTAAAATTATAGCTAAGCTACAGAATGCTACAAGATGTTGTAAGATGCAGGATGCAGGTGAACTAGCTTGAAAGAAAAAGATGCAGGATGCAAATGCTACAGATTGTAGAAGACAATGCGCTAAAAGATAAACTAACAAATGTAACAATGAAACTTTACAAGATTATGATGCAAATGATTATGTCTGAAGTTAAAGCTACAACTAATGCTAACACAGGATGCAGATTATATAACAGATGGGTCACAAAGTTACACTACAACAGCTGAAAAACAACAATCTAACACATATGTAAAAATAGTAAAAAAAATCAGTAAAGAGGAACTTTTGATCAGCTACACCGCTACCGAGTCCCCGGCAGCGGCGCCAAAAACTTGGTAGGTCTAGAAAGAGTACATACAATGATAACTGCAAGTGCACAGTGTCCTAGTATAACATAGGGTAAGCACAGGTCGATCCTCAAGGACAAGGTGGGTGTAGATTTAAAGCTATGGTCTTACTACTACTGATTTCAGAATAAAGAGTAACCAAAAAGGGGTTTTGTTTTGTCGATACGACTGAGAGGTTGGTAGTGACTGAAATAGTAAAACAGAATGCAAAGCAATGATAAAGAGGATACTAGGATTGTCAAATCCACCACTAACTCACATTATGTATTCAACTAATTATACTACTCTTGTCCTTGTAACAGATAAGGGAGAAGTGTCAAGTCTACCACTTACCTAAGGTGTTTCACCAATGGATAGTTCAATCACAACTAAGGTATCTTTACAAAGCACTAACTGTCTTCTCAGGGCACAATTAGTCTAAGGATCAATAACAATCTGTTTAAGCATGAGTTGCAGCATAATCAACACAGTGGTATTCTTACTACAATGGATACATGGCATACACTGTGAAAGAAAAATGTTGACGTACTAAGATTCAATTCTATCTTAAAACAATTTAAACATTCAAGAGTAACATAAACAGTATGAATAACATAAAAGAGAGTCAAGGTTTCATCTAAACCCTATATATGAAATTAGAACATGATGATAATACTGAAAACAAACACTACTACTTGGTGCACCGGCTAATCCGTGCATGAATTTTACATCACACTTCCTTCTCTATTTACACATAATTTTCACTCAATCACTTAAAATTTGATAATTAGAGAATAACCACTCGCCCAAAATATGTTTTCCGACAAACCCCTTCTGCAAATCAGACCTGCAACTCTTGATTTGATATTTACTTTAGCTATTGAAGATAACCCTAACTATATCTCTCTCAATCCTAGCTTCTAGGTTTACTGTTTTTGATAAGAGAGAAGCTAAGATGGAGATAGATAAAGATTAGAAGGTTGATTGATTGCATAGGTTGGCTATGCTCAGTGGTAGTCGGTAATGAAAGTGATAAAGGGAGAAAGTGAACTGATGGTTTTGCTGAGCTTGGAGAAGATGAGAACGACGAACAAGGGAGTATTTGGCTTCTGTTCGGTTAAGGGAGAAAATGTGAGGCTAGGGTGTTGAGTATATGTAGCGAAATCTGATGTACTGCATGGATATAACGTTGGATGCTCAGCAGCTACATTGAATCTGACGACTCATGTAGGAGACAGATTTGGGTCTTGGGTTTTACTTCTTCTGAGCCCAAATCTTCTTCAAGGCTAATATCTCAAGCCCACACCTAGTTTTGAGTTTTTCAAACAACATTCTTCACTTGTGGATGAGGTGCAAACAATATTCTTCACTGATTTCTTAGCGGAAGCTTTGTTGTCTCTTTTGGCTTTTCAATTCATCCAAGCTTTATTTATTACCTAAAAACACAAAATTAATTAGTACAAGTATTTATTCTTGAAACGAAGAAAATACAAAATTTGGGACAATATATGATTTTAAAGCGCAAAAGATGAGTTAATTGCCAATAAAAAGGTACAAAAATATGCAATATTTGGCACTCATCAGTGCGCTCTCTTCAGGTTTTTGTGTGAGTTTCATCAAGGCTTCAACTTTTCCCAGATATTCGAATGGCGCATCGTCCTCTATTTCTTCCGAGTCAGAGCTTTCTTCAACAGAGAAATGAGCAATTGAAGGTGTTGTAGTTACCTTTTCAGCATGAATCCATGTCCGTTTGAGGATCATGTCATATCCTGGATCTTCTCTGATTATATGAAACTTGGTTTCCGTCCAGGTTGAACCAACTTTCATCTTGAGAATGAAGTAACCATACGCATCTCTGGATATTCCTTCGTGATCTCTGACCGAGACAGGAGCATGAGTGGATTCTTGTCGAGTGATGCCTGTAGCTCTGAGAGTCTTCAAAGGAATAATATTGATAGTTGTACCAACATCTATTAGCACTCTTCTGCATTCATTTCCTTAGAGATGTACTGTGGTGAGAAGTCCCTAGTCATACATCTCCTTGTCAGTGGCTGGAGGTTTAGGGAGCACTTTTGGAATGGATAGACGTTTCCCATACACTATATGGTTCAAAGCCATGAACATATCCCCTCTTTGAGCCTTTAACAGACAAAGAAATTCGCAGACATGCTCGATCAATGATTGAATTGCTTTTTTGACTGGTTGTTCAGAGAGCGTAAAGGTTGTGATTGGAAGAGGATTCTTGTGTAACCCTTCAATTCCCAATTCTCTTGAATCATCTTTTTCCTTGAATATGTGCTTCAAAGTTCTGCAATCACTTGTCGAATGACTGACATACCTATGAAAGTGGCAGTAGCGTGGATTCTCCACTTCCTCCTCTGTCGGCTCTCTCATAACGGGAGGTAGTTTGATCGCATCGTCTTGAGTCCAGAATTCCAACAGCTGGATCACCTCTTCAATGTGGAAAGGAAAGTCTGGTTTTTTCTGGTCAATCTGCTGACGCTGAACCGGTGCTTGCGTGTTTCGAGTTTGGTTGTCCTTCCTTGGTGCCTTCTTAGGATGGGACGTTGGAGGAGCATTCTTATGCTGTTGTGCTTCGGGTTTCCTCTTACTTCCTTCAGAAACATTCATAAAAGGTTGGAGATTGTACTGCTTGTTGATCAGGCACCTGCTACTGCCTTGAGTTTCTCGTGGTTCCTCGACTTTTGCAGTTCTTGCTCTTTCCAGTAAAGCCGAAGCAGTAGTTGTTGATCGCTTGGCTGCTTCATGGAGTTCTGAGAAAGTCTGAAACCGGAGATTTTACAGCAAGGATCTATATACTGGGATCATCTCGTTGATTCACAAATCCACCAATTGTTGTTCAGTGACATTAGGGTCATGATAATCCAAAGCTTGAATTCTGAACCTCTTCACATAGTCGTTCAGATGTTCAGTGTTCTTCTGAGCCATTCTTCCTAAATCAGATAGAGTAATCTGCTCAGAGACGAAGATGTATTTCCTGTAGAAGGCATTAACCATTTCTCCCCAACTAGCGATGCTCCCAGGTGCAATGTTTTTGTACCAGGTGTATGCAAGGCCTGTCAGAGATTTCGATAATTCCTTCATACGGACGACATGATTGTGCTCGTGCTCTCCTAGTGCCTCCAGGAATCGAGAGACATGTTCTCGAGCGTTCTCTGTTCCATTGTATAGTGTGAACGTTGGGGAGGTATAGCCCTTCGGGAGAGAAATTCTTTGCGTAGCGGCATGATATGGAGGTTGATGACGGTGAACAGATGATATTTTGTCTTTTCCTCGATCCTCCATGAAGCTTTCCAGGTCCTCACGAGTGATGAAGTCTGCAGATTCCTTTGTTGGTGGGTTATCTGCAACCTTGTGCACCTCATCATCATTTGCTACATGGATCGGAGTGACTTCAGGATCAGCAGCCGGAGACATTTCTTTGAATTTTCTTTTCTCCTGAGGTTTCTCTGATATCTTGTCAGTGAGAGTGTTGAGATAATTGCATAGCTCTATCTGAGTGTGGCCGTGTCAATCTGATTTTTGGCGAGAGTCTCTTGCACCTTCATGAGATCACCTATGGTAGGCGGATTTTCTCTGATTTCTTCGGGAGAGCGGCCGAACAAGGGATGGTTTCCAATGTTGGTTTGAGGAGGAGTGGTATCACCAGCATCGATGTTGGAAGCAGGATTAGTTTCTGGAGTACCACCATTATTGCTAGTGCTAGCGTTGTTTGTGTTAGGATTTGTAACTGAACCTGACCTAAGATCAATCATTTTGTGAAAGTTAGATATTGCAACCGAGAGATTAATCTCCCACTGTGGTCGCCAATCTGTAGATGAGGAAAAACGATTTGCTGGTTTTTTAGGAAAGTGAAGAGACGGCCGTGCGGACAGGACTCCTCGACCGAGCAAACTGCTTAACCTCACACAGACGCACTGCACGAGAGTGCTTTGAGTTCGAGAGATCAATCTGTAGGACTCTGGCCTAAACCAAGTCAATGGCCGTTCCAGAGTCAATTCGGTCACAAAGAGGGACATGGGTTGATGTGCAGGAGGGAAGCTGAGAATTGTGTGGGATCAATGATGATCAAGGATTGTGGATGTATTGTGGGTTTCTGTAAATTGATGAACTGCTGAGTTCTGTGAATAAGTTTCGAACGAGAGAATTGTGTGTTCAGTCATCGATTTTGGACTTATTTATATTGTTAGAATGATAAACACCTTGATCTTACTAAGTGTGACGGTTTCTTGAGTGAAAGAGTGGGAAAGTAGAGGTTCAATTGGCTTTTGCGACTATAAGCACTACAAAAAGTAATTATGGGCAGTCAATGTTTGTCACATCCACGATCCACCATGCAAGTTCACAGCCTGGAGATAGTTTGGTGGAGTTCTTTGTGCACTCAAGCGGCTCACACATGTGAAAGTAGCTAATGGATTAAAGAACCAAGTGGGTTGACATGTTATCTTCTCCGCCACATCTTGTCTGTGGTATTTTCCACCATCTCGTTTCTTATTCTTATCATTACTAAATGAAAACTAAAGCTGGTTGTGTTGGTATGAAAACAATGAGAATGGATCTGTGGAGTTTTGGGGTCTAGATTCAAGCCAATCATTTCATTTTTTTTCTCAAACAACAATAACAGAAATTGTGGGGGTTTAATTGATATTAGTCTCATGAGATTTACAAACTCATTGAACAAGAAATTGGAGAAGAGTTCTGTGTATTAATTGGATCTGTTCTTGGGGTGTTGATCGACTGTTAATGGCTGTAATAAGTTCAGGAAATGGTATTCTCTGAAATCTGCAGTGGGTTTTGTTCAGAAGTGTTGTTAATTGTTTCGATTGAGAGAGAACTTGGCCAGATGGGTATTATGTGTTGGCTGTACTAATTTAATTTGGGGGTTCTCATATGGATGTGTTGCGGGGTCTATTTGAGAATTCATGCTGCTAATTTGGGGAGAACGAAATGTTCTACAGCAATTGAACGGCAACAAAATAACAACAGAGAAAGGGGTTCGATTTATCGAAGGTTATGGACTGGATTCAAGCCTAGAATTCAGCAAGAAGTAACGAGAAGCAGCAGATGGAATTGGGGGTCTTATATGCAGTCTGATAATGGAACGGATTTGAGGCTTGGCCGTTCGTTGGCTATTCGTCGATTCATGGTGTTTGGAGCTCGGTTCTGAGATGGTTGAGCTGGTTCTGTTTGATTGCAGTCGATGGAGGTGATGTAGAAAGGGAATTAATTCGCTTGCAGTCAAGGAACATGAGATGTGGACGAAATTACACAGCAGCAAAGAAGGAAGTAACTTGGTTGAACTGATTGAACTGGAGTGGTGTTGTAGCCGAGTTTGGAGGAAAGTGAACTGAGATTTTGAGAAGAATTAGAAGGCTTGAAGTGGAACTGATTGGCAGCAGCGAAGCCAGGTCTGAATATGGGTTTAAATTGAATTTACTCAATTGTGATAATAGCACAAAAACAACAGGTGAAGGTGTGTGTTTACTGAATGTGTTGTGGGGATAATTGATTTGCTCGGCTATCAGTGGAAGAAGGTGCTGGTGTTGTCCTCGAACTGGAAGCAGTGATGTTCAGATGTTCAGAGAGCAATTAAGTTGATTGGTTGGTGCTGGTTGCAATTGGTCGCCGAGATTTAGAGGCTCGGGAAATGGAATGCGCTGCTGAATTTGGTAATTGGTGCAGTGGATTAGGATTGAGAAGGGCCTGAACTAGAAGGTGTTTGTGATTGGACTGGGCTTTTAAGGTGTGCATGTACCGGTCACAGGAGGAGAACTGGACTGCTATATAAGCCAGGGATTAAGAGAAGAAAATAAGGGTTTGGTGTTATTGTTATGATTTGCTACAGGGAGAAAATAAGGGAAGAAAAGGAGGTCGTCTACAGGGAGAAAATAAGGGTTTGGTGTTATTGTTTTCTTTTTGCTATGATTTGCTAAAATACTGTTAGGGTGGAAGGATGAACTTGTAGGCTAGATCATTTGTGTTTATGAACAAGAGTTTCTTTAAATCAAAAGCTTAATTTTCTGTTTGAGTATCTCATATTTGTGATTGTTCTTATAAATCTTTTCATGTTTTATGCCAAGTATACTACATAGGTAAGCTATAGACAATCCCATTGTGACCTGATTGATATTAAATTTATGAATACTCTTCTACTTTGTATGCCAAGTATACATAGTGATTAGGGGTTCTACTTTTAGGTCGAGACCAAGCAATCTTTCGTCGATTATTATCAATAGTTCTTAAAGACATATCATCCATGTATTAGTTGTTGTGTGTTGCCGCTTTACATGAGTAATATCGAGACTCTCGTGATAAAACACAAGTAATCATAACTTGCAATGGATTCCTGGAGCCTTAACCCTCTCCCATCTCGCTTGTCACTTTAATACTTTCGTTTACATCCAATTTATTTGTTGATTTCTTAGTACAGAATTCAGAAAGCTTCCTCTTGAATTGATTTTGATTAGAAAGTTAGTTGTATTAGTTAGAAGTAGTTTAGAACACTCCTTGTGGGAACGAACCACATTTGTTGTTGTCTACAATCTGGACACCGTGCACTTGCGGTAAAACAAATTCGGTTATCCGACCCATCAAGTTTTTGGCGCCGCTGCCGGGGAGTGGCTGCTAACTACTCTAGTTGATACTTTTAAATTTCTGATTGTAGCTTAGATTTATTTCTGTTTTGGTTTGTATTATATTTTTAGCTTTATTTTGAATAGATTTTGTTTTTAGACTTCTTCTTAGATCCTTTTTATCTCTTTAGTTTGTTTGATTTTCAGGTACCTTAGGAGCTAAAGATTGCTCAGCCACATAAGTTCTGTGAACTGAAAATTCTAGTCTAGGAGCACTTTCGAGTAAGTTTCCTGCACTACTTGTGTGTGATGAATTTTGCTGCTGTGGTGTACAAAGTGAGTAAATTGTTGAGCATAGTATTATCTGCTTGTCTGCTTGATTATTGTGCATTGCATTTGTTTGTCAAGCTAGGTTTTGAATTTTATCATTCCTGCCTAGTTTGTGCTAGAGAATCCCACCACTGGGTGGATCAATAGAGCATTGAGATATGTCTGGAACCGATGATGATGAGGTAGACCCTCCTGTTAAGACCTTAAGAGAATATATGTATCCGACTAGGGTGAGCCAAGCTTCATGCATTGTTTTGCCGATCACTAAAGCACATTTTGAGATTAGAATTAATACCATCCAGGATCTGCCAAACTTCTATGGCAGAGAAAATGAGAACCCTTATTACCACATTAGGGACTTTGAGGAACTATGTGGTACTGTGAAAATTAAAGACTTGACCGATGAGTATTTGAGATTGAGATTATTACCATTCTCTTTGAAAGATAAAGCAAAATCGTGGCTTGATGCATTACCGTCTTCTTCCATCCACACTTGGGATGCGATGACGAAGTTATTTTTGCATTAATTTTTCCCTAGGCATAAAACCACGGCTTTATGTCAAAGTCTTAATAGTTTCTCGCGGCAAGAAGGAGAGTCTCTATATGATTACTTAGAGAGGTTCCATGATATCTTGTTGCAATGTCCGCACCATGGATTTGATACCGTGAGACTCACTATGATTCTCTACGAAGGATTATATCACAAAACTATGGCCATGGTGGAAGCATTATGCGGGGTAATTTTCAGGACAAGAATGCTGATGAGGGGTATAAATTTTTGCATGAGGTAGCTGAAAAAACTCAGGAATGGGACGCTAAGGAACCCATTAGGAAATCTGTACCTAATAAGAGTGGTGTGCACAGAGTTGATATCAAGTTTGACTCTGATGCCAAAATTGTTGTTATGGCAAGGCGAATCGAGTCGTTAGAACAAAGTCAGTTTAGTTCTAGACTGTTTGTAGACCACCCCTTCGATGATAATGTCAGAGAGCAAGCCAATGCTCTCTATCAGGACAATCGCCAGAAATTTGACCCTTACTCGAACACCTATAACCCAGGGTGGTCGAGACACCCTAACTTTTCATGGTCTAAGGGTCAATATCAAGACCATCCAAGTAGCAACATGTTGTCAGGTTCCACACAAACAGATCCTTGTTTGGTAGAAAGTCTAAAGTTGTTGACACAGAACACTCTACAACTTAGTCAGGACATGAGGCAATTTGCTCAATTCCAGCAAAGTGCCTCTCAATTCCAACAGACAACCCAAAAATAGATAACGAACTTGGAACATCAATTAGGACAGCTGTATAGCCAGCTGAGTGCGAGGGATAAGGGAACCTTCCCTAATCAGCCTCGCCCAAATGCTAAAGGTACATTTGAGGTGAACCAATCTGGAGTTACACCTTCAGATCATGTCCAGGCCATTACCACTTTGAGAAGTGGTAGATTAATAGGTAACCAGGATCCGAATCTTGAAGAAAATGAGAAAGTTAGGGACTCGTCCTCAACTTCTCAGGCTATTCCTTCTAACAATAATGAAATCAGTTTGAACGAGAAGGATGAGCCTGAGGTTTCGTACATTCCTCGTGCTCCTTTTCCTCAAAGATTGGTACCTAAAACTAAAGAAACTCAAAACAATGAGATTTTAGAAGTGTTTAAGCAAGTTCAAGTTAACATTTTGTTGCTTGATGCCATTAGACAGATTTCATCTTATGCTAAAGTTTTGAAAGATCTTTGCATTGTGAAACGCAGGTTGAATGTGAAGAAGAAATCTTTTCTCACTGAACAGGTCAGTTCTATTATCACACATAACACACCACCGAAATATAAAGACCCTGGTTGTCCTACCATATCTTGTGTTATTGGCAACCAGACCATTAAGCATGCATTGTTAGACTTAGGTGCAAGTGTGAATCTTCTTCCGTATTGTGTGTATAAGCAGCTTGGGTTAGGTGAGCTTAAACCCACTAATGTTACTCTTCAGCTTGCGGATAGGTCTGTAAAAGTACCTAGGGGGATAATCGAAGATGTGTTGATACAGGTCGATAAGTTTTACTTTCCTGTTGACTTTATAGTATTAGATACACAACCTGTCTCTAATCCTAGTGGACAGATCCCAGTCATACTAGGCAGGCCTTTCTTAGCCACTTCGAATGCTGCTATTATAAATTGCCGGAATGGGATTATGGAGCTGTCTTTTGGAAATATGAAAATGGAAATAAATGTCTTGAATCCTTCTAATCCTGTTTTGGTTTCTGATGCTTGTGAATCTGTTTGCATGATTGAATGTGTGGATGAATATTGTATTGATTCTTATTTACTGGATCTCCGAGAAGATTTTGAAAACATTGCAGGGAGTAAAAATTTGGCTGAAACTGAACTGTTGGATGTTTCCTTATCTAATTTTGCTGATTCTAAAGATCCCATTATGCATGAAACTATTGCTGCAGTAGGTCGATTTTTCGTTGATCCATCTAATAGTTCTCGAGATGCATGTATGAATGTGGAGCCAATTGATACAGGGAAGTTAATATGTACTGCTGATTTTGAACCACTCTCCACCTGTTTAGCCCATTTTGCAGACTCCGATGACCCTATGCTAATTGACATTGTCAATGCTTTTGATCCTTCGATGGGTAATATAGGTAACTTAACAACGGAAGTTATTTCCACGGACCTAGACCCAGATTTAGGGGTTGTTGTTGTTCTTGATGAACTATGCTTAGATCAGTTTGCTGAATCTGATATTTCGATGCCTATTGTAATGGTTAGCGCATTACTTCCTCCGATTTCTAGTGAAGATAGTTTGTCCACTGAAAATATTTCAGCTGAACTTGAACAAGATTTAGAGTCTGCACTCCGATTACACACCATTGAACAATCTGTATTTATTGGTGTGAATAATTTACTTGTCATGACAAGGTATGGCATGAATATTATGGACTGTTTTGAACAGGGAATGGGTTTTCACATATGCTTGGCTGATTATCGTCTTCGCAGGTTCTTATTTGCAGCTTACATGATATGTTGAGTTGATTCCCAACTTTTCAGATTATTTTTATATGCTTGACAGGTTGTTGTTGTGTATCACCTTCACTTTGTTTGAGATTACTTGTTGCGCGCAAGCAGGGAACAATTACCAGTTGCTTCGTGGGAGTCAACCCACCAGATTTGTTCCCATTTTCTTTATCTCTTGTTTTTACTTGTTTGCTATAGATTTTTCCCATCTTAACTTTACATTAGATGACTCAATTACATTGAGGACAATGTAATGTTTAAGTGTGAGGGAGTGGTTTTGCATACTTTTTGTAGGAATTTAATTTCTTTAAAAAAAATTGCATAACATGACCAGCTGTTGAGCGGGTCTTTAAAAAAAATTTTGCATAACATGACCAGCTGTTGAGAAGGTCCTAAAAAATTTCTTTTGCATGACATGACCAACTCTTGAGCGGGTCTTTCCAATCATTCGTCTTGCTGTTTAGCGGACTTTTCAAAAAAAAAAATTTATAACATGACCAGATGTTGAGCGGGTCTTTCCGATCATTCGTCTTGTTGTTTAGCAGACTTTTCTAAGCCACTGTTTAGTGGTTACGTCTTGATGTTTAGCATACTTTTCTACCCCACTGTTTAGTGGTTTTGTCTAGTCACAAACATCTTCATCTCATTGTTTGTGATTCCGCAACATCTTGTTTCGCTGCCATACGATTAAGATTGTTGTGAGGTGATTGATTTATCTAGGCTGTTCTTCGGGAATATAAGACCGGATTATCAATTGGTTCCTGTTCACCTTGATTATTATCAAAAGACGGAACAAAACCTTTTAGAGTTTATCTGTGGGAGACAGATTGATCCTTTGATAGACTTGTCTGTGTGAGACAAAATTGTTTGTTTTCAAAGCCTGCGATTTTGGGTCGTAGCAACTCTTAGTTGTGGGTGAGATCAGCTAAGGGAATCAAGTGCGCAGTATCCTGCTGGTATCAGAGGCGTAGGGAGTACAACTGTACCTTGGATCAGTGAGAGATTGATTGGGGTTCAACTACAGTCCAGTTCGAAGTTAGATTGGATTAGGCTAGTGTCTGTAGCGGCTTAATACAATGTATGTTCAATCTGGACTAGGTCCCGCGGTTTTTCTGCATTTGCGGTTTCCTCATATAAGATTTGCACTACTTATAGGGGATCCAACAAGTGTACCGCTTTTTGAGTTTTCTTTCCAGGAACCCTTGGTGATTCGGTTTTCTCAATGATTCTACCAGTAATTGTCTTTGCGAGCGCTTCTAGCACATTCTCCTGAAAGTTAACTCTATAACATGCAACACTCCTATGCCTCCAGAAATACAGGAGAAGGAAATAACCTGTTCTCAAACCAGACGTGAAGTCTGACATACTCCAACCTTCTTCACCAGCACCACATGAGTCTGAAATGAGTATAATAACCTCCACCCGAGTCTTTAATATATGGTCCAGCTCATTCCCTTTACTACCATAATCAACCTTCCATGAATGGATGCCAAAAACTTCATAGTCGTTAAGCTGTAAAAACATCTTCATGGCCCCCAAAATTCTTTCGCGGAGTTCCACTCTACTACACCAAAGACAAACTCTAAACGAATTGACGGATAGTCTTAGTTCAAAAGAACATAAGATAATTGTTGATTAGCAACAACTCACTCGCCAATGGAAAGAGAGCAAAAGTTTTTCAAGGTAAGCAACACAAAATCTCAAACCGAAAACTTGTAATATTACCAAAAAATAATTAATGGTGGAGCCAGAACCAATCAGAAGCTCCGATTAACCATGTCGCTCGAAAAAACTCTGTTTTTATATAAAGAATTATTAAACTAGTTAAGACTATCGTATGAGGGTAAATATGCAAATTTCATTAATTAGATCGTCATATTGGACCAGAGTAAACATCGTATTTATTAAGATTCATTTGGGTTAACTAAATGGCATAAAACACGAAAGTGGTCATTTTGATTATATAGTTTTTTTCTTTTTGATTTCTGTTTTTTCTTTCATCTCGTAATGCATAATTTCATTCTAGTCAATTTTCACTTCATACATGCTTGTGGAAGGTGTTGAAGTATTTGTTGTTTTAAGTTTTAACATTTCATTATTTTTATTAATCTTTCATTGTTCTAATATCATGTTGTTTTAACCTGTTTTTTGCAGGTTTCCATAGTCTTTACGTGTCGCTCCCAGTGGTGGTAATCAGTCGTGATTATACTAGTTCAGATTTCTGTTGTTTGTCACAGTGGTGTTTGCCTTCATATAACAGTGGTATTATTGTGATATCATTGTTTTGGTGTGAAATCAACAAGTCGTATTGATTCCGGTATTCCAGTCCTCAACATATCATCAACAAGAATTTTCTTCCCAGCCTCCAATCTTCATCATGATTGAACGCAATTTTATCGTAGCTAAACTCCTTTCCAATCCAGTAAACTCACTTGACTCCGTAATTTACTATAGCCGTGATTATAGCTTATCAAGAGGGAAAGTTTCTCCTATTTTCAAATTCAAATTTCCAATCAAATAAAATAAGCCGAATATATTGTTCCACTCCCAACAAATATGGAAACAAAATGATCCTCATCAATACAAATATTTCCATAAACCGATAAGATATCCACCTTATAAGCAAAACCCTAAAACCCTAAGCACATTTGCAAACTTCCATCTCACGAGTAAAAAAGTCTATGAAACAATGTCTGCTCCTAATAACAACCAAATCATGAACCTCAACAATACGCAAACGACTGGTGCTGGTCCGTCCTCTATTAGACCAATACGAAGAATAGTTGCGTCTGTTGTGGCTCCTGTTGAAAGTACTGATGAATTTACTTTCAACCTCCTTGGAAAAATTATCTTCAAAAAGCCACTGGATCATGAAGATGTTAAGAAGGAGATCAATGATCGATGGTGAAGTTATCATAAATATGAAATCATCACCAAAGGTACAAACATGTTTCTTTTCAGATTTCAGGGGGAAAATGCTTTCAATGGAGTAAGATCAAAAACATGGGATATCATGGGTTATTTGCTCTCTCTAGTTCAGTTTGATCCCAACATAGATACCAAAGAGCACAAGTTTGAACACCATACTTGGACCATTAAGTTAAGAAACCTTGGAAATATCATCCTCAATGATAGATTGGTTTCTGAGATCTGTAAAGATATAGGGAAAAAAGTCACACCAGAGGGAAGAAGAAGGCATCCGAAAGGCAGTGTTACAAGCACTGTCTATGTAGAAGTCAAGCTCAATGAACCTCTCAGGAGGGGTGGGTGGTATATTACTCCAACTGGTCAAAAGCAATGGGTTATTTACCATTTTGAAATGCAGCCTTATGAGATTTGCAAAAAGTGTTGGGTTGTTGATCATATGGATTCACAATGCAAGAAACTTGAAATGGAACAAAAGGTGGAAGCTATGACAGAAAATGAATATGCAATTTGGAGTCAGACTGAGGAGGGTAAAAGTTTTTTGGATACCTATATAACTAGTGAGGATGTTGATATAATGGAAATTGGGGTGGAATCATCTATGGGTGCAAATATTGCCTTTTCTTCGACTACTCCGTTAGTCATCTAGCATAACAAAGGTAATACATCTTGAAATTGAAGATGCTGAGCAAAGGATAGAGGTAATCTTGAGGACTTCAATCATATCAGCTCTTTAAGACTTCCAAATGGTATGTGGTCTGAGGATAGAGGTAATCTTGAGGACCTTCTTGTTTCTCATTTTAAGAATATATCTACCACTACTAATCCTGTCTTGAATAATGATTTTCTGAATTCCATTGACAAATGTATCACTGATGAGGACAATGATCACTTGCTGAGTCCCATTACTATTGAAGAGGTTAGGAACACCATTAAGAAAATGACCCCTTGGACTACCCCTGGTCCAGATGGGTTTCCACCAGGTTTCTACAAACAAAACCTGAATTTGCTTGAAAATGATGTCTTAGAGACTGTCAGAAGCTTCTTTCACTCTAAACATCTTTTAAAAGAAATGAATTACACATTCATTTCTCTAATTCCTAAGGTGAATAAGACTACAAGCCCAGCTGACTTTAGGCCTATTTCTCTATTCAATTCTAACTATAAAATTATATCTAAAATTCTAGTGAATAGAATGAAACCATTATTAGGCAAACTTATATCACCATATCAGGCTGCTTATGTACCTGGTAGAAATATTCAAAATAATTTGGTGATTGCCCATGAGTTGGTTCACTCTATGAAGAAGAAGAAAGACAGATGTGGTATCATGGGCCTTAAACTTGACATGTCTAAGGCCTTTGATAGAGTAGAATGGCCATTTTTAATTGTTGTGCTTAAAAAGTTTGGGTTTCCATCCGGTGCCAACTGATATTACAGTGTATTAGCACAACTAATATATTTATTTTATTGAATGGTTCACCTTGCCCCTATTTTAATCCTACTAGAGGTATGAGACAAGGTTATCCCTTGTCTCCTTATCTGTTTATATTGTGTTTGGAGTCTTTCTCTAGGTATCTTATCCATGCTGAGCACAACAATCTCATCCATGGTTTTAAAGTCACTAATGAGGCTCCTAGTATATCTCATCTGCTTTTCACTAAACCTACACATTCTGAAACTACTAATTTTATGGCTTTAATCAAAGATTTTAGTTGTATATCTGGTCAGATGATAAACTTTGAAAAATCAGCTTGTTTCTTTAGCAAAAATGTTCTCCCTGACCACTGTGTGTCTCTTATTAGATCCACGAATGTTAGGAAAATTGAACTTAATGAAAAATACTGGGATCCCTCTTTTTATCACTAGAAATAGAACTGAAAGTATGTCACATTTGAGAAATCACCATGATTCTAAAGTTGCCAATTGGAAGGGTAAACAACTAACCTAATCTGGTAGATCCGTTCTTGTTCAACACACTTTAAAGTCCACTTCCAATTACCACATGAACTCTTTCCTTCTACCTGACTCCACTATTGATAAAATGGAGAAGTCCCAAAGGGACTTTTGGTGGGGGGAAATGGTCATAAAGGATACTATTTTAAGAAATGGGAGAAGGTTTGTTCTCATAAATTACAGGGAGGCTTAGATTTTAGAAGTCTAAGAAAAATGAATCTAGCTCTTTTAGCTAAAACTGTTTGGCTTTTAATACACTCTCCTAATGAGCCGTGGGTTAGAATTTTAAAATGCAAGTATTTTAAAAACTGTCATCCACTTCATTACAAGAAACCATGGAGTTAGTCCTAGGTTTGGTCAAGTATTTGTCATGGTCTGGATATTCTAAAACAACATGCTTTCTAGGATTTAAGAAATGGTTCTACTATTCATTCTTTTTCTGATAATTGGATTTTGGATGCTTCTATGCCTCTGTGTTCTATCTTTCCTAATCCTAACTATAAGGTTTCTGAGTTCATAAATCATGAGGATAAGACTTGGAATGTTTCCTTAGTTGAAGAATTTTTCACTAGTGAAAATAGTCAGAGGATTTGTAGGATGAGAACTCCAGTCTCTGGATGTGACACTCTTATTTGGCCTTTTAATAAGAATGGTATTTTAACAGTTAAAAACAGTTTACAAGCTCTTAGCTAATGAGTTTCCACATAATTCATCCCTAATCCAGATCTAGAGATACACAAGGCACTTAGGAAGTCTCCGCTTTTGCCTAAAACTCAATTATTTTTATGGAAATGTGTTGAAAACATTCTTCCTATAGGTAGCAAGCTTTCTAGATATAACAACAATCATGAAAACAAGTGCAAATCTTGTAACTCTGGAGACAATGAAACTCCAGAGCACATGATTCTTCATTGTGATTTCGCTAGGAATGTCTGGTCCAACCTCCCTACTGTCAGTCATGTTATTTCTTAAGATCTGAATAATGACATTAGCATTAAATACTGGATATCTAAATGGATTTTCACCAAGAACCTGTTAGATAAATCTTCGATTGTCTTCACTACTGCTTGGTGCATCTGGAAAGATAGGTGCTCAAAAGTTTTTGACAATAAGTCTCTGAATCCTCAACTAACTGCCAGAATTTCTCTTAGTCTGGCTGAGGAGACTGTCAGTTCTTTGGTTACTGCCCACATCCCTAATCTTCAGATTGTTGCTGTAAATGAGGATAATTTTCTTAACTTTATTCCTCAAGATAGTTTACTTGTCTTCTGTGATGCTTCTTTTGACAAAGATACTAACAATTCTGGTGTGGGCATTGTGGCAATGAATCATGCAGGTAATTTCAAGGTCTGTAAACTAGTTTCTGGTGCTGCTGCTTGTCTTGAGGGTGCTGAGAGTTTGGCTATTCTGGATGCAG
Organism: Papaver somniferum; assembly: GCF_003573695.1. Lineage (NCBI taxonomy): Eukaryota > Viridiplantae > Streptophyta > Magnoliopsida > Ranunculales > Papaveraceae > Papaver > Papaver somniferum. The sequence continues at coordinate 195,504,127 of NC_039360.1, forward strand.
CTAGATGGATCCAAGCTAAAAATTTCCAGAACATTTATTTAATTAGTGATGCCAAGAATGTTATGGCTTACCTGAATAATAACAGAGGCCAGACTAGATGGAACTCTTGTTCTGCTTTAGATGATTGCTTGTTTCTCTTAAAATATATTCATTCTATTAGGTTCAAACACCTTAAGAGAAATCTTAATAGTATAGCAGATTTAGCTAATATGCATAGTCATATAGAGAAAGTTACAGGTGAATGGGATGACTTCAATGTTCCCTACTTTCTCCAAAATGCTGTAAACTTGCATTAATCATGAAAATTTTCCTTTCCTAGCAAAAAAAAAGATCATTTTGATTATATAGAAAACCCACCCTAATATAGTTCCACACAAATTTCTCATATTGGATAAAAGTGATTTAAAAACTCCAAAATAATTTAAAAATGAATGCGTGATTGGGACACTAAAACTACTTGGGGGATAGAGGAAAAGGACAAAAGCTGGATTTAAATATCAAATCAGGGTCACCCCTTATCTAAGTATTTTACGTAATTCCTAATCTACCCCTCACTAATTAGGTTTAGTGTTTAATTATAATTAGGAAAAATCTTAAATATTTGTTAAATGATTAATGTGTATTTTTATTTGTATTTGGGTGGGTGAGGTGAGAGTAGAAGGAGGGAAAAAATATTTGAGAGGGGAACTTTTTTTTTGTGAAAATGGAGGATGATTGTGAAGAGAGAATTGCTGCTGCTGAATCTTTAGCTCAACTGCAACAAGGAGTATATCTTCGATCTTCTTCTAATGACAAAAACTCACAATTGCAATTCTTTGTTGAACCAACACCCTTGAATGATGATTTTTATGAGCATGGAGAGTTTTTTGAAGAACCTGCACAAGAAAGTAAACTTGCACAACATACAAGCATTCCCAATACACAGGTAAAGCTACTAAGAGGTTGAAAATTTGATTTTTTTTCCTTGAATCCACCATTTTTGCAGCTGAAAAAGCTCGGTGCCGACATGGACGTGGTATGAATACCATGCTGGTATGGATGCTTCCGGCATTGTATTCATACCACGTCCATGCTGGAAACTCGATATCCCCCATTTTGAAATTCAAGCCGGCATAGTATTCAACCAAAAAACTATGCCGGTACAAAAGATAATTTGTTACCTACCACGGAATATTCTAGGAATATGCTACCGGCATGGTTCAATTCTAAGGACAAAAGCTTTTACTGCCCCTAAAGGCAATCTAGGTAAATATTCTATCTGAACATCTTTGTTATTCCCCTTTTGTAGTATGAAATACTACACAACATGATGATATGTTCCCCCTAGTCTATGATTTACTCTTTTGTTAGATATAACATTTAAGCACAAATGTCCTTTCCTAGTGATTAAAAATCACTTGTTTACTCCATATATTTCTCCCCATTTTTTTCGCTGAAATGACAAAGATTCGACCAAACAAAGGACTAACCGAAAGGATCTTACAAATCTATAAGACTTGTACAACCTATAAGAGTTAAGCACGAAGGTTTCCCATACCATTTTAGATAACCAATATTAAAACTGAAACTAAAAAAGTAATTTAGTGTCAATATGTTATCAAGGAAACAATTGCCCATAGAAATTTTCCCTATAGTCCAACAAATCGACTAAGATACTTAATTCTATTATTAATCGATTGCGTATGTACAATCACTTGTTTCAATAAGACCAAAATGAAGATCAGAATTAACTCTATTTCTCTCATCGGGCTCTAATTATTCAAGAAAATAACGTAGATCTATCCTCTTAGACAAGAAAAACACTAGGTTAGTTAACTAGTTTTTCTTGTCAATGCATTTGATTAGACTTAAGTAACTGAATCCTCCAATTGATAAGTCTAACTCAGATCAGAATTAACTTAGTTTCTCTTATCCGGAATCAAATGGGCTAAGCAAATGACCCCGTTATTTTGTTAAGCCAAAAACAATAGATACAAAAAAAAAATTAACCTGCAATTATTTTTCTTAACCGGAAGCAATTGAAACAAATATAATCATTACAGCACTGCAATTTCGTTAAGCAAAAACACTTGATACCCAACAATAAAGAAGATACCAAATCATAAGCCAAATAAATTGACACAATTTTTATTAACCGGGAGCAGTTGAATCATATAAAGCAATCCATACACAATAATGGAACATATCAATTGTACCGAAATTTTGTTAAGCAAAAGAAAAATATATTCAATATAATCAGGCTTTTCTTAAACTGTAATCCATATGTATTGATAGTTTTTCACTAAAATTGACAAAGGGGGAGACTGTTAGAGCACTGCTCGGTCGAACTCGCAAGCGTTGCTATCTCAAGCTTTTTTGTCAAGTTTAGTTGATCAAAACTACATACTTTATTTCTGGTCTACTTATAACTATGTCTCAGATTAGGATAGAATGTGTAGTTGATCTTTATACTTCACGACATTCACCAATTGAAGACGAAGATCTACTGAGGATCTTGGAGGAACTTCATCAACAAAAGGTATGTGGAGACTAAAACTTATCTATCACTCAGAAGTCTATTCTATTTTATCTTCTAATGAGACTAAGTCGTATAGATATATATACTTTTACATTATACACATTTGATATTTTGACCCGAGTTTATCTCGCTAATATATTTCTCAAAATATGTGTTGGAAGTTTTTTGCTTTAGCTATGTTCATCATATTCTTGGCGAGTTTAGTTGGAAACAATTTATTTGTTGGAAACTAAATCTAAGTCAAAAGATGATCATGTGAAAATTACCTTGAACATCTTATATGATTTATGTGAGATAGTCATTTGATGTTAGCTTGGGAAGTTTCGTATTGATCATTCGATCACTTGAAAATGACTTAAAGCTAATGGTTTGTGTGAGACAACCATTATCGTCTTCCAAGGATGTTTCAATGATTGAAATGAGAGTTTAGAACAATTACCTATGTCTGGACACAACACGGTATGCATACCTAGTATGCAAACTGTTTTGTAATGATTCGGGTCCTGGAACCTTGTTTGCGAACCTAGTATGCGAAAGGTTTTATCTGAGAAGGTCTGGGAACCTTGTTTGTAACTAGTATGCTAACGGGTTTACCTGAGTTGGTTCCGGGACAGATGTTTGCGAACCGGGTTTGCGAACGGCTTTACAGTCCAAGGTCCAGAGTTGCTGCTCGCGTACCTGATTGGCGAACACAGTGGTAAAGTTCTAGAATCGGTCATGTACTCATGAACTAATACATTTATGATTTAAGGAATACAATCTTTGCATACTGTGGCTTAATGTTCATGAATTGATTCTTGTATAAGTACTTTGTACGATTACGAATCAAATCAATTGCCATTCAATTTGTTCATATATATTTCTATGAGATAGTGAACAATTGAACAACTCTATTTGAAACATAATTAAATTTATTTGATTATCTTTCATGATTGATTGATCTTCATATTTAGTCTAGAAGTGTTAGATGAATACGGCTAAGACAAAAGTGTTCATATGGCTAACTTCGGTTAACTATTATTGAGCCAACTCAATATACACGTTTAGGTATGGTAACCCATATATAAATGAAGGTATATTTCATTTGTGTGTAACAAGCTAAGACCATATAATGGTGGAGATTGATTGCTTTATTTTTAAACAAACTTATCTTGAATCTTAAATCAGGTTTTCATCTAACAATGAATATTGAATGCTTTGTTACTAAGCTATCTTATATTTGATTGAAAGCAACCTTGATTTGAAAGACTATATAAAGGAGAAGTCTAGAAATGGGAAAACCTAATCCCCACACTTATGTGTGTTCCTAGTTGCGTACTAGAGTCGATTCTCCTTTAACCTAGGTTTTTCCTAAAACCATTATAGGTTAATGACTTGAAGACTTCATTGGGATTCTTGAAGCCAGATACGACTATTTTCTCTGTAATTGCATATTCTGATCTTACTTGTTATATTCTATTGAGTTTTATCTTCTCTAAGATTTACTCGAGATTTATCTCTGATAGGTGAGATATAAAAAGTAATCACAACAGTTCTTCGTCTCAGGCTCTTGTGATTCCGCAGTAAGTTTTTTGTTAATCAGTTGGGTTATTGTGAGGTGATTGATATTTTTAGGCTTCTCTTCGGAAGTATAAGATCGGATTATCAATTGGTTCATGTTCACATTGATTTTATCAAAAGACGAAACAAAAACCGAATAAAGATTAGACATATCTTTGGGAGACAAATTTGTTTATAAGTCTTCGACTTTGGGTCGTAACAACTCTCCGTTGTGGGTGAGATCATCTAAGGGAATCAAGTGCGCAGAATCCAGCGTGGCGTAAGGAACGTGACTGTACCTTAACTCGGTGTGAGACTTGGTTATGGATCAACTATATTCCAGTCTGAATTGTAGTATGCTAGAATCTGTAACGGCTTAATACAGTGTGGTGTTTAAATATGGACTAGGTCCCGAATTTTTTTTGCATTTGAGTTTCCTCGTTAACAAATCTTCTGGTGTCTGTGTTATTTATTTTCTGCATTATATTTGTTTATATAATTGAAATATCACAGGTTGTGTGTATTTCAAATGGTTGATAAATCCGACCTTGTTTGTTGGATAGAACTTGCTTGGCACTTAGGCATTGGTCTATGGTACAATCATCAATCAGGCTCGCAGATTTCTATCTGTTTGATTGCTGATTGTATTGAGAAAGAGATAAATCTCTCTGATGTATTGAGAAAGAGATAAAGCTCTTGATTGAGATCGCTTTTAATTGGGTGCTCTCAGAATTTTATTGGAGTTTAGTCCATACAGATTTCCAAAAAAATTATTGGGTGTGGTTGTTATACCCCCGCTTTTCATATAATGAAAATCATAATTAAATGTTTTTCAGTATTTCGGACCAGGGATCACCTTGAGCATCAAGGAATATCTTTGAACAATAAATGATAATAGTTATATACATGTTCAAATATGTCGAAATCTAGAAGCTTATCATCTTGACAAACCCAAAACTCTAATTCACACACACCATGAAGAAATATGTGAACCATGGATATTGGTTTTGTACATGGAACCGATTAAACCATCAATCCAAAATATGTTGTGACCGGTTATAACATGATACCCAAAATAGGTTGTAATCGGTTACATCTTGTTCCATGAAGTAGTTTCTGACCGATTACACCTTGCTTCCCTAAGTATCTTGTGACAGGTGTACCCCGTTACACCTTGCTTCCCAAAGGTAGCTTGTGACCGATTACAACTAACTTCCCAATTTACCTTGTGACCAGTTATACCTTGGTTTCCAAAGTAACTTGTGACCGGTTACAACTTGCATTCCAATATATCTTGTGATCGGTTACACCTTGATTTCCAATGCAGCTCATGGCCGGTTATAACTATCTATATTATATAGGCTATGACCGGTTATACCTTAAGTCTCAATAAAGTTAACATAGGTTCAACCATAGTCATCTTCCATTGGTCATCCAAAAGATATTCAATGAATAACAAGACCAATCATGATTTCCCTTTCGAATATGAAAACAAGTTCATACATCTAATTTTTAAAGCTATTTTAAAGATACATGATTTTCTAGGATGAAATCACACCTCTATAATGCACACATAATCAAATAACTATATACAATAGATTATGTCGATTTCGTATTTACGAAGTTCCAAAAGATAAGCGTTTATAATTCGTAATATTTTTTCCTCAATACTTTGATCATACTGTTATGACCAAGTCTCACCACTAGAGAATTATATACAATATATACATCTTCACACGTTATGTGTAATGACCCGTCCCTCCATGATATTGTCTCCACTTAGCCACTGCGGTTATCCAGAAGTGTGGGGTTTTCAACGGACATCGTTGCGGTAATCCAACAACAACTTCCCGGGAGGTCACCCATCCCTGGATTGCACCCGCCCGAGCACGCATAACTGCAGAATTTCTGCCAACTTTGGAGCCAATTATGCTGAAAATACCTTGGTGTTAGGAAAGGACAAATCATTACTTACATTTCATTCGGCCAACCACTGCCGAGTATCAAAGTATTACAATACCACCACCTTAAATTGGAGCCTTCCTCGGCTCCCGAATATATCCAAGCCCAGATCTCCGACGTTCCCTACCCCTCATGAGACAAGCACCCGGAGCAACCCGTTGTCATGAACCTGTTCTCACAGTCCCGTAGTTATTAAGGGCTAACCGGTTCTCTTGAGTGCCTCTTATCTAGCCTTACTTAACTAGGGATGCACAAGACTGCCCACCAAACCCAAACCCGCCCTTACACGCTAAACCCGTGGGTTTTTAGTCCATACCCGCCCGTTGTGGGTGCGGGGTTGGTTATGAAAAAAACCCGTTGTATGTGGGTGCGAGGTTGGTTTAAGCTACTACCCGCCCATACCCGCCCAAAAAACCCGCAGATTATATACCATTAGATAAAACTAATCCTAGCCGTCCATTATGAAACCCTAATACTAGTAGATAGGATAACTGATAACCCTCATTCACTTTCTACACTCTTGTCTCTGTTCGGCCTCTCCTCTTCTTCCTCCTCTGTTCTTCTTCTTCTTCTTCACCTACGAACGACAATTACCAGAAATCGACAACAACAACTTCGAATCTTCACCAGAAATCGACAACAATCGAAAAAAACAACAGATTCAACACTTAATCTTCATCTGTGAACTTAAGTAAAACATGTGTGTGTGTGAATGAGTATTGAATTATAAAGCGGGTCTAAGCAGGTTTAAACCCATATCCGTCCAACTCGCAGCGGGCGGGTAACAAAACCCGCCTGCTGTTTATAAGTGCGGGGTTGGTTTTGAAAAAGAAAAAACCCACAGTCTGTTGGTGCGAGGTTGGTTTCATCTTATACCCGCCAATATGCAGTCCTATACTTAACTGTCCGTTTCTTTATATCTGTTTTTGTTGTTAGTAGCTTGTGTGACTCGGACGTAGTACAAATGAGTCTAGTACTTATACTCTCCAGCCGCGTCTGTATTCGGATCTTATGAAGAATCAATAATCAGAAATTGATTTTCTCTCTCAAATTTATTTTTTACCCATTCTAAATCTCTATCCTTAGAGACTTGAGTTGTTTCTGAGCTAATTTATAGTGTAGATCACTCAATTGGTATCAGAGAACTCGATTCTGAGTGACCTGACTATCATGGTAAAAAACAAACTCGAGTTGGTGGATTTGGATAAGCAATTAGATGTTATTCTTCAGGCTCAAGAAGTAGCAGCAAAGGCTTTGAAGAATAACCCATCTCTGGTGATTTTATCCAGATGCAAGGAAATTTTAGCAGCAGAATCCAAGAACCTACTATTATTGGAGTATCAGATGTATGTGGGTGAATCTGTTGATGAGGAATGGAAATCTAATTCAGCTGAAAGCTTTGAATTAATTGGATCTTTGTTGAAGAAAGTGACGCTAATGGAGAAAGAAATCAGTCAAAAACTGGAAGAAACTCCTATTGATTCAATTGCAGTAAACGTTTTCGCTTCAAAACCTTCAAATCCTCTAGCAACAGAAGAAGGTAATTATCGATCCAGTTTCAAACCCCAATTTTCAATTACTGATAGAGATCAAGATGGCAGTTCAAATCGCAACTGTGAGAAATCAGTACCGCTTCATGAAAATGTTTCTTCTCACAAAGCCGAGTCCATTTTTTCCTTCCGTGATGGGTGTCAAGTCAATCCACTGTTTCTGGATTACCAAGAGGGTAAGCTTTTCGATTCCAGAATCAATTCAGTTAATGATTTTGTTAAAAAGAATTTCATCATATTGAGCGAGGAGGGTTTCAAACAGGTACTATTAACCCTAACTCACAGACTATTAATGGCTAAGTGTTCTTCCAGTGTTATGAATTCTTCCCGTAGCTTATTCGATCGTGGAAAATACAAATTGAAGTTTGATTCTAAATTGAGGTTTCCTGACTGCATGGGTTTTCAATTTTTGGATAGATTGTGTAGGAAAATTGTTCAAAAGCTGGTTTATCACAGTGGGTTTCAATCAGATGGGTTTTCTAGTGATTCAATTTCTTGTATGCTAGCGAATAATGGTTTTATTAGGGAAAATTGGGAATATGTCCCGTTTTCACTAATTCGTTTGGGGATCTATCCCATAACGGGAAAAATAAAGAAATCTATCCTAACCATCCAAATTTTCTGCTAAGTAGTATATATGGCACACATGCGACTGCACACGTGCGAATAAAAGACAATTAAGCCCTTAATTCATTATATTTCAGATCGAAACTCCCTTTTGTCTCTGTCTTCTTCCTAATCCAAGTGACTCTCCCTAGTTTCCCATACCAAAATCATACTTTCGGAAATGATAAATGTACTCATACATTAGTATTCACACGGTTGGACATTAGATATCAGAGAACAAGGATAAAGAAAGACGTGCAGCAAATCCAAAAGATAGACAAACACTTTCGATTGCTGGAATTGTATCATCAGGTATACCTATAATGTGAAGATGGTTATGGAGATGACAGTTTTGGGGAGGTTTTATAAATGATTTGTGTCTTTTTCAATTTTTGCAATTGATGAATGATTTTGTTTGTAAATGGATGGATGGGTACTGATTTATCATGGTTGATTTCACCAATTCGAACGTTTAGGTCTAGATGATATTAGTTTAATTCCATCATCATCAATCATGGATTTTCCGTGACTACATGTTTAAAGTCCAAGCAATGATTGATTTATCACGAGAAGATTATATAGTCGTGTTTGAGTTGTTAATTGAAGATGAACAGGGAGGATTGTGGTTTCTGCCATGGCCATGGAAAATGGTTCCGAGAAATGAAGATGACAGAAACTTCATGGTAAGGGTATACACGTCAATTTGTGAGAGTCTAGATGATATTTTGGCCGGTCAATAGTTCATATTGACTACTTAACAGAAAATTTAGATGGGTGGGATAGATTCCTTAATTTTTTCCGTTATGGGATAGATCCCCAAACGAATTAGTGAAAACGGGACATGTATCCAATTTTCCCGTTTTATTACTACTGCTTGGTATATGTTTGATAACATGCTTCACTGCGAAGTTATGAGAAGGTTATTTGAGGAAAGCAGTTTGAAGCTATTAACAGGTTGTATTTTGTCACACACCTAACTCAAATTACTTCTATGTGTGATACTTCATCCAGTGCTTTGTATACTCGACTGATATTTGATGAGGAAGAGATTTAGAGGGATTTATTTTGGTGGATCGATACAGTGATGAATTTGTTCCAAATTTTGTTCATTGGTACTGGCTAGAATTGTTGTTGGTGAATTCGAATGTGATTTTAGTTGTTAAAGATAGTGACAGTTGTTATTGTAGAAAACTGTTTATGAAAATGTCACATAGAGATGGTATCACCAGTCATGGTTATGGTAGAAGGTTGTTTGATCGTGGTAAAGATTTGGACATGCTTAAAATTGGGAATTATGTATACGAGCTAATTCTGGAATTTGCGTACTGCCTTGAACTGTTAATTAAGTATCCAGAGGTATTTTTGTTCGTTAACCAAGGTGATAGTTGTGTTAAATTGTGTGACAAGATATTTCAGCAAGGTAATTTGGCTTGGAATATAGAGTGGAGATGGAGTAGTGGGGATTTATCTGATGCCGCGGAAGTCATCTTTGGTGAATCATTGAATTTTCGTGTTGGTGTATATGAATGTAGACATGGCTCACACACTGTTTTGCTGGCTTTGAAAATTCTACCCAAGTTTCTACAAACTATTTTGCTGACTTTTACCATTGCTAAAAAAGATTCGTATATCCTTTGTGCCAGAATTTTCCAAGTCATCTGCATGACATCTATAAAACCCTTCAAGGTAAAGAAATGAGGACTCATGCAATTCAGTATGCGTCTTGGATTGGTTTTCCCTCTTTTATATATTTCCTATCAGGCCGTCGACAATTGTTGGGGGCATGTGACGGGTCAGGATACTTCGAAAGTACTGCATATGTTACACAGTTGAAGGTTCTGTGCTTTATATTGCTTCAAGTGACAGAGATGAATGAATCTGGCGATGAAAAATAATTATCTTATGAGATGCATCATAGTAATAGGTGGAGTTTCAGCTGTGGTGAAGGTTCTCAAGTATTGCATTTGAGATATGACTTACTTCATAAAATTAAATATCTATATATGAAATCCTTGGAGATCCGTGTTGCTGCAAGGAAACTGGAATATGCCTCACGGATTATTTTAAAGAAGTTAATATGTGTGCTCTTGTTCGTTTCATTTAGTGCTGGCAAGCTGTGTGATGAATTTTTCCAGCAAGAGTTTGAATTAATTGTGTGTAATTCGTGGAGTATAGCAAGTGGTAATGTTTTCAGTAGGTTTTTTACGGGGCTACCCGAAGAAATTCGCTCTACAGTCTGTAGTAGTAATCACTGGTGTCTCGGATGTAAGGAATTCCTTGTAGTGGCGGTTGGAGGCAAAGAGATTCTCATAGATATTAATACTGGTGAGGACAGAGGACACGAGTGGTTAGAGGAATTACCTACGGACGTGGTTGTTGTTCTTACTTGGATAGATGTTGCAGTTCCGAACTGTTCCCTTCTGGGGAGTCAGATCATCATTCTTGTAAAGGTTAGTATATCTCCCAGTGAAGAAGATTATACTCTATGTTTGCAGTTTAAAGTAGGGTTAACGGGTAATGGAGTTCCTTATGTTAGACCGTTACAAGTTAAGGGAAAGATGATGAAAGCAATTCTGAAGTATACCGTGAATGCTATTTTCAATTTGGTTACTGCTCGTCAATACTTCCCTTGTTACAGTTCATTGTTGAATTTGTTATTGCAAAACAAGAACCGTTATGGAAGAGTGGGATTCTGTAAAACAAGAGTGGACAGCATAGAGAAGCTTGTAAAGACTAATGGTGGGAAAAGCAAATGGTATGATCTGCTCAATCAATTGTGTATGGAAGTTGTTGGTGACGAGAGTTGGATAATGACAGTGGTTCGTACTGGTGGTATAAGGTCCTTTTGGAGTCAGTTGTGGCAGAAGGAATTCAGGACACACACTGTGGTTTCAACTCCAAATACAGCTAAATATCTCATCACCAAGGTTTGTATGCTCAAGTTTTGTTGCGGTAAAAACATCTATATTCACTACACTGCATGGCTTCCCTGTATACATGCTGTACAGTAAAGGGTATATACTCCTTAGATGGTCTTGGCAAGAGTTGCTCACGATGAATTGCAACCTGGGCACTGTTAGAACTGCCGGTACTGGCTCTTTTGATAAGTTCAGTAACGGAGACTCATTTCTTTGGGTTTTCAGGGTTTGCTACAAAAATATCAGTATACTCAAATGTGCTTATACAGTCAGTAGAATTGCTACTAAGACCTACCAAGCAGTGAAGATGAAGAGAGTAGACTTGCTTGCTGAGATTCAAAGATTGAGGTTTGAGCTCAGTCTTTTGCGGGCCTTGAAGCTGAAATTTCTGAAGGACTCAACTCTTACACTTATGAGAAGAAGCTGCCACAACTAAGAATTCCATCAAGAGCTCAACTCATTTGCCGTATCCTCCATCCTTGAGGACAAGGATGATTTGAAGGAGTAGGATTTCATGAACCTGTTCTCACAGTCCCGTAGTTATTAAGGGCTAACCGGTTCTCTTGGGTGCCTCTTAGCTAGCCTTACCCAACTGTCCGTTTCTTTATATCTGTTTTTGTTGTTAGTAGCTTGTGCGCCTCGCACGTAGTGCAAATGAGTCTAGTACTTATACTCCAGCCGCGTCTGTATTCCGATCTTATGAAGAATCAATAATCAAAAATTGCTTTTCTCCCTCAAACTTCTTTTCTACCCATTCTAAATCTCTATCCTTAGAGATTTGAGTTGATTCTGAGCTAACTTGTAGTGTAGATCACTACGCTCGTCTAGCGTACCTTCTCACCCTCAGGTAAATAACCGTTGTCGGTTCTGATACCATTTGTAATGATCCGTCCCTACATCGATATTGTCCCCACTTAGCCACTATTGTTATCCGTAAGTGTGGGGTTTTCAACGGGCATCGCTGCGATCATCCAACAACAACTTTCCGGGAGGTCACCCATCTCTGGATTGCTCCCGCTCGAGCACGTTTAACTGCAGAGTTTGCCAACTCTGAAGCCAGTTGTGCTGAAAAGGCCTCCGTGTTAGGAAAGGACAAAGGATTACTTATATTCCATTCAGCCAACCACTGCCGAATATCGGGGTATTACATTATGTTTTCAATATAGCACGACTTGGAAGATACGTTAGCAATGGAAACAAGATCAAGTCAATATTATTAACCTCGAGTGGTATGATGATGTCGTCGTTGTAGTCGTTGCTTCTTCTCATTTTCAGGTCTTCGAAGTAATACTTGTATGTCTCAACATTCCTACACTTTCTAGTCTAACCTAAACGAAGTTGACTCTAGCATTTAATCAAGTGACTCTAGATGAGTTTTGATACTAAAATATGACAACCAAACTTGACATACCAACACTTGGTGGGTTCAACCAAGCTATGCTCTAACACAACTTCCACTGTTAGCGAACCGATTAACCAAGCCATTGAAAAATATTATTGTCTATAGCTAAAGAAAATATTTTAAAGAATGACATCATAACACAAGGTTTTTGCTTATTTGGCAAATGGCAGAAGATAGAGGAACACAATTCACATACTTTGTGATTGATTATGAAGACAATTTTGATCAGCAAGATATGATAAATGAGTTTCATCAATTCTTTATTCTTTGGCTAGTGACATAAGATGGAGGATCATAATTTACTTGAAAAGGAGAGGGTACCAAGTACACCACCAACTTTTTTGTTCGACAACCTGTATGAATTAAACCTAATACAATCACAAGTAGGTCAAAGTGAAAACTTTTGAGGAAGATTGTAACGGACCGGAAAATTACGCCTAGCGCGCCTAGGCGCGCAGACCATAACTTCCCTGATGCGCCATTATTATGATACTTACCGGGCCTTAAATCTATGCAAATGCACATTCAATTTCCATTGCAAGCATGCTCGTGGAGCATGATGCATCTAACTTAGCTTCCACGTCGTTCTAACTTACCTCATGTGCTGCAAAGGGTTTAAAGATATAGAGGATATGGCCGATGCATCTTGCATGCATCATTGGCCTTTGAGTCCTTCCTAGGCATAACACATGCCTTAAACTTGAGCATAGGCCATTTCGGCCTAATTCCTACTCTTTGGTTAGCTTAGGCATTGCTGAAAGCATGCACTTATCTTTCTCGTGCCAAAGGTGCATCAATCAGGCTCATGCCATACTTTCCTCAGGCTTATGTAAGCTCCGCTAACTTGCATATTAATGTGGCTTACTCTCCTGGCCATGCCCAATGCGCCACTAGTACATTCCTATGTCGAACGCCTTGACGGGAAGTATGGGCATCTAAGAATCGGAGTACAACTAAAGTTTGGATACAATCATCTCTTGTATAGAAACACCGAGCCAGATGATATGAGGGGTCAAAATGTCGCAATCATCTCTCAATTAGATGATATGAGCGACAAAGTGCTGGACCAGCAATGCTGCAACTCATTGTAACTTCCTATCTACCCTTCCACACTCTAAAGGGATCAATCACTAACGGTAGTTCATCCGCGAAGGGACAAGCAACTTAGGAAAACTCATTTGCAAGGCCGCATCCTAGCAAATATGGTAATGGCCTAGTCCGCATAGGCCGTTTCGTCAAAATGCACAAAGGTTGCGCATTATCCAGTCTGCTGCATGGCATAGCGATACCTTCACATCATGCTCAATTCGCAAGGCTACGCAGCAATAAATGAGGCTTACACATCATTTATACTCTTTCAGCTAAGCTATGAAGCTTACTTGGTGCATGGTCCGCATATGCACCTTCAACCAACTACCCCTCCCTATTTATGTTAACTTACCATTTCTATAACTTAGAAAAGGGGAGATGAATGACATTCTTGCTTTACTATTCATGACCGTTGCCATGTATCCCCGAATAACCGGAAATGATTGCTGAGTTCTGTTCTGTAATGCACAATGATTGCGTACCACTCGTTTTGGCTATTGCACAATGATTGGGCAATGCTCTTTCTGGATATTACAGATTGTGCAACATTTAATCTGGCGTATTGCACAATAATTATGCAGTATTCATTCGGCCAGCCCTCTCTGGCCTGATGCACAATAATTGTGCAATATTGGCCCTAGGTCAATCGTCCGCATAATGCGCGATGTTTGTCATCGTACAAGGGCCATCTACGCAACTGGCCTAATGCATCATGATGACGCAACATTAATCGGTCCTTGAACAATATGCATTCGAAATGCGCCATACTTGGCGCTATATTGGCTTTAGGCTAATGTTCCTCTTAATGCAACAAAAACTTGAGATGAAGCTTCATCTCATGCCATGGCGCATCTTTGAGCATGCGCCATGCTACAAATTTTGGGTGTTACAAAGATTGTATATGGAGTTTTTTTTGTTTCCCTTCCTTAGTCAATATGTATAGACCAAAGGAACATGGGCCTGATTGTGTATAAAAGTTCTTGGACGATCTTAAAAATCAATATTCAAGATCAATCTAGTCGTATCTGAATTCTAACAGGTATGAAACTTGCAATCTATCTTTCAAGATATGTATTCAATAAGAACAAGTCTTGTTTTTTATATCAAATAATAAGGACTTAAACTATCTAGATTGACTACGTACTACTTATGTTATTCCTATTATTGAAATAAACGATACAATGCGGAAAAGGAAAACACAAGATACCATAAGTTTTGTTAACGAGGAAAACTTCACCTGTAGAAAAACCCCGGGACCTCGTCCAACTTTGAATACCACATTGTATTAAACCTCTACAGACACTAGCCTACTATCGGACTTTGAACTGGAATGCAGTTGAGATCAAATTGAACCTTTAAGAAATTCAGTTGTAGTCGTGTTCCTTACGTCTCTTGAACCTCGTATAATTCTACCCACTTGATTCCCTTAGCTTACGTCATTTACATCCTAAGAGTTGGTTCAACCCTAGTGAATACTTTTGATACCTATATGCCTATAACAGACAAGACTATTTTATTTTCCTTTTAATATGTTTCAATCTGGGTTTAGAAATCTGTTTGCAATATACAAAGTCTAGGAAACGTCACGAATCCGGAACACTTATCACCGGTTAGCTGAAAATCCTGGATTACTAACCACCTCCCAGGGACAATTCAATCCAAACAAATCGAAGAAGAGTTTAGGTATCTATTTTGAGGAATCACAAAGTCTAAGACGGAGAAAATTTTGTGATTTATATCTATCTCGTTCCTAATTCGAGATTACGAAAACCCCAAGGATCAATAAGAACAAGATTCAGATACACGAACTATCAAGTAAAAGATAGTATGACCGGGCTTCACGAATCCTTAGGTGAAGTCTTCGAAGTCGTAACCTAGAATACAATCTATGAAGAACCTAAGTTATAGAGGATAATAACTTTGCAACCAGGATAGAAGATTTTCAAGGATTAAGAAATCATGTTGCAAGAGTCTCCTTATTTATAGATTTTCAAGGCTCCAGGAAGCTTTGAATTCAAGCTAGGTTTGCATGGATTCAAGGAAACACTTTATCAGTTTAAATGAAATTCTTATTAAGATTTTTTAAGGATTCATGAGAGATAATAAAGAAAGGCCTGATATTTTTTCTTCTGAAACTTTACGGAGGGGTAATGCTAGACCGAAGAGTCAACTGTTCTTTCTTAAGTTTGATTCTGAATAAAGATGAAACAACTATACCTAAGATATTTTAGACCCATAAGTCTTGCGAGTAAATACGCAAAATTATATCTAATGAGATTAAAATGAAATGCTTATAAGCTTATATCTGACAATCAAGGGGTATTTATAAAAGGTAAGCTAATTTTGAATGCTATACAACTGTTAGGGTAATCGATATAAGAAAGATCCAAGTTAGGTATACCATGGGTACCACGGAAACTATATGTGTAGAAAGCATTTGATAATGTTTTTTGGGTCACCATTGATCATGTGTTAGCTTCTTTAGATTTCGTACTGAATCGAGGAACTAGATCTGGTAGTGTATTTCCTCTATATAACACTCATTACTTATAAATTGGACTTCAACCCAAAGATTTAAATCTCAGAAGGGTATCTAACAAGGTGATTCATTCACATCCCTTCTACTCAGTAAATTTATTTATTTATTTTTTACTAAACTCGTGAATAAAGCAAGGGGGCTTAACATATTAAAAGGATTCTCAACTAACTAAAGGATAATTGTGTCACATCCACAATTTACAGATGACACACTAGTATTCTTAGATGCTAGAGAAGAGGATATGAACATTTTACATTGTTGATTTCGCAAATTTTGTAGCAATCAGATGGTTGAGAATGAAATTGCTAAAACTACAACAGTCAGCACATGAGCCACCAACAAAATCAAAGACTTAGTTGATACTTTGGGATGTTAAATTAAAAAACTTCCTTTGAAGTATCATGTGTAATTTCACAGATATATGGGATGATATAGTGGAAATTGACAGAAAAAATTGACTTATTAGAGAAAAAACTATTAACGAAAGCTGGTAGATTTGTGCTGATAAAAACGATACCCTCTGCACTTTCTATCTGCTACATATCTCTACAAAGATCCATGAAAGATTTTTATACGAAGCTTAATCAGAGAGAAAGAAAAAGATTTACTATGTGGCATGACATAAGATTTGCAAAATAAAAGAATTTGGGGTGTTATTGGCACTGAAAACTATTTTAAACGGTTATTTTTATCGGACCCGATTTATACGAAGCTCAATCTCGATATACTCGATAATTATCCGGACCCGATAACTACCCGCTATTTTTATGGGGTCCGATTCCATAAAATTTGGAACCGGACCCGGAATCGTTAGGACCCGGAACCGACTTTTCGGGTCCTAACGATTCCGGGTCCTATGGTACCCGACATGATCCGAACCCATTGACAGCCCTAGGGATAACTGGTAGGTGATGTAAACTATATCCGGAATGTGAACTTTTTCTTTTAAATAAAATAGTTTCTCACCCGTGCGATGCACGAGTCTGTTTTTTGTTTATGGAATATTGGATGCTTCGTATATAAAATATTACAAAAATGGGTAACAAATCAGTAAGTATGATAAAAACTCAGTAAGCTAATATCTGAGTTGGTCTGCGTAAGAAAATAAACTGAACATAGACTGATGAGTAGAATAGTGATTATGCGCAAGGCCTGCGCCACTTGTTGTTTTACCTTTCAAGGCAATGTATGGAAAAGCTTCAGACTATATAGTTAACGAAACTTACCATCAGGATTCTTGAATGGAGTGCTCTTTGAAGACCTTATTTACAGATGAGAGGAATTGGTAAGAGACTGTAGAGCTAAGTGCTTGTAATGGACTGCACTGTGATCTGTTCATTTGATCATATTCTAACTTGTATTATTCTTTAATATTTAATCGATATAATTAAAACTGGTAAATATATAGTTAGCGTAACTTACCATTTTCAAATGAAACAGATCATATACTCAAATTTCTTATGATACACCAATAAAACTGGTAGCGCATAGAAAAATTATCAGTTACAATAGACAGATGTAGAACCTTGTACGAATGCATTTAAGCAGTTCCAAGGTAAAGGATGATTGGAAGATGATTCAACCATGACCAAACCATTTTCGTTTATGAAGGATCTTCAATCACGGAGAATTTAACCATTTCTGCGACTACTATATAGATCCTTCGAGATATTTGGTGGTCATTTTTTATTACTTAATACTTTTGTGTTAATTATTATCAAGTTTTGGAGTGGGTATTTTGTTATGTCTCTATAGTATAGACATTTTTTAAATGTTATCTACTCTTCTTTCTCTAGATTCCATTATTATTGTTTGGATAATAATAGATTAGCAAATTAAATTTTTCATACTTCTCTCTTGATTCCATTATTAAGTTTGGAGAACCACAGACGGTGTGAACTTCTCTCTTGGTCTCCACGATAAAAAGTTTCGAAGATTTTCCGAAAAAACTGACTTGTGTGTGTGATATGGGTTCATATTAATTTGTAATAATAAACCATAATATTTCCTTAATTCCTTTAATTACTTTTATTAACCTATCTCTTGCTTGACCACTTACATCCTGTAAATTCTAATAAATTTGTAGTTTTATCCAAAGAAAGTTATACATGAATATAATTTTTCGTATGTGCATATTACTTTGTTTATTTTGCTCCTATTGGGAAAGTTTTTTTAGGCAATGCTTAGACCATGATGGATTTTTAATTGTTGATACCAGTGGGGGCACCATTTCTTGCGCTGAGATTCGTTATTGTACTTGTTTCATCATTATTAAAATTGATGTTCATTCTCCATTAAAACTTCCATTTTTGTTTCTCTCACACTCTAGTCTAGATTACTTTGTGTGTGCTTTGTTTTGTTATACTTCAGAGAACTCTTCCTTCCATATAGTTGACACGTCAGTAAAGCATCAACAAAAGTAACGTAAAGTTTTTTCTTTTTTGAAAAAATACCTAAAGTTCCAAAAATTTTGTTTCTTTTGACGGACGTTTAAATTTCTCTTATTATCATTGGTGTTGTACTTTTCTGTTTCATTTATGGTGGTGTTCTGTTATTATCATCAGTTCTTATTATGGTGGTGTTCTGTTATTCCTTGTCGAGCAGTTTTCCCCTTGGTTCGGCAATGTCAGACAACTTTGCTTAATTAGGCATCAACTAATCGGAGACCACTATTACAGTAAAACCTCTGTATAAGAATATCTTAGGGACCATAAAAAAATTTCTTATAATGGGGTTATTCTTATATGGAGGTCTGCTATGAATAGACCAACAGAAAATATTTCACACGTGCACTTGAGAAAATACGCCTATATGCATTGGAAACACAAAAATGTATCTAGGTAAATATAAATTCAACTTTGACACCGGAAACTGATCAATGAGATTACATGAGTGAAAAGTGTTACCGAAAATTGACCAATGAAATTATATGAGTGAAAGGTATTGTACTAAATTGTGCACATAAAAGTAAAGAATCCACTTTGAATCCAAATGATTTTGTGAAATGGTTACAAAAATCTCTTCATTTTAAACTTTGATGCATGACAAAATCCATAATATATATATATATATATATATATATATATTATAATGTCAATAATTTTTATATAGAGGTAGGTTCCTTCAGACGGGACCGGAAAAATTTATGACTTATTCCAATATGGAGTTTATTCGTAAATATAACTGGCCCAAATCGGGACCACAAAATTTTATTCTTATATGGAGTTTATTCCTATATAGAGTATTCTCTCGGAGAGGTTTTACTGTCTCGGAGAGGTTTTACTATACTAGCTTTTAAAATATTGACTCGATATATTCTCTGGCATAACTTACTACCTTCAAGACAACAAATAATCCTATCAAAGTAGCACGACCATTATATGAATCTCATCGATGGCTAAGGATTTTTTTGAAGTGCAGCAAGACATGTTACCAAAGTGTTGATGCTTATACCAATATGGAAAACCAGTCAATAAAAGGTTCAGAATTACAAACAATAATTGCATAAGATGTAAATAGGATGAAGGTGGTTTCCAAAGAGCATGAAATGAAAAACTATTATCATAATAGATTCGCGTAAGTACTACTATACACTTCCTTACAAAAGCAATACCAGGTGAAAGCATATTTAAAAAAATGCTATTTATAATGGATTTCATACTACGAAAGACGGAGCAAAAGAGGCAATACCTGTAGAAGAAAAAACCACGATTGCATATACAAAAGAAAAAAACATACAATAAAAAACAATAAAGAATATTTAAACCTACAAAAATTGCAAAAAAAAAAACTCCAAAATACTGGGAAAAAGAATCAAGCAGGAAGAAGAACATGCAATAGTGCATGCTTTATAGACTTATTTATACGTAAACCAATATCCAAGTTTCATCTTAACTCCATGGTTAATATATCAGAGAGTAGTTAAGTTGTAGACGATGATACCCATATTTTCCGAAAGTTTTTCCAAGAGAAACGCATGACAACAAAATACCTGAAGAGCTCGTAAGATATCATTTGAAAATTTCATAAATAAATAAAATCTATAAGAAATCGTGAGGTATCATCAACATCTTCAAAACAAAATTAGCTAAAAAGCAAAAAATAATCATAAAAACAAATACTAAGTATACTAAAAAAAAAATCAGGATTTCACGATTCTATATCTTACATGAGTTTATTAGTATGACCGACCATGGAGTTCCAGAATAACCGTTTCAATACTCATGAAATTCCATTGTCGCGGCCACTGCTGATAACTTCGAGGTTTATGCAAAACAAAAAATGAATATATTAGGTTAGACAGTACCGTAAACAGAAAAAGAAAAGTAACTGAACCCAGCAAAAGAAAAAACAATTTGCATGCGATGGAACTGGTGTTGGCTAGGGCGCTTTATATAGCGAGCGACCAAGCCTAAAAATTCCAAAAAAAGGAAATAATATTAATTAGTATATCAAAATTTACATAATTTTCCATGATTTTGGATCTCGAATATATTTTTTTCATATCCACGCAAAAAATATTTGCGTCAAAAAAATCTTGCACATCTTTTACGGATTTAGAAAAGGTATCTTTATTGTTGTATTTTTGGAAGAAAATGTATCATAATATTATTGTATTTTTGGAATATAATTATCAAGTAAAATTTTTATTGATTTTTCATTTTTGTTTCATTGTTCTCACCAAGATTTTATTTTAGCATACAAAATCTGGCGCATATCAAGATATAACAAAATTAAAAATCCACCTTATTTATTTAACTTTTATATCTATTTTTATATTAATTATGGTATAAACAAAGTTAAGAAAAGTAACATGGAAATGATATTCTGTATGAGCCCATTATTTTGTTTGTTCGATTAAACATACCAGAGAAATAGTGCCTAATTTTATGAGGACAGTCATGCTTTTTTTTCTTTTTTCTTGAGGGAATATAGTCATGCTTAAGAGAAAGAAAAGTTGGCAGAGATGGACGTGCAACAGATTAGACTAAAAACATCTAATACTTCCACACAAGAGTTAACGGTGTAAAAAGAAGGTTAAGGAAAAAGATATTGACCCATTCACATTAGGAGCAACTATAGCATTGACTGGTTTCTTGTGCAAAAAGGAAGTAACCCTAATAATTACCAAAGATCAGCCAAAACTGAACAAAAATGTGCTTAATATTATATAAACCAAGAAAATATAGTTCCAAAGAAAATCAGCGCAATAACTAATCAATTCAAAAATGATTAAAGTTTTTTTAGATACATAAGGATTATTAGACAACATAGCAAGCTGAAACAGTGCGCAACAACTCAGAAGAGTGCTAAAATGATTAAAAACAAACTTACCAATGAGGCAGAAAAGAAGATAGAACATAATTACACAAGTAATGATAAGAAAACAAACTTACTGATCATGCCAATAACGATTATGTGATCTTCGTTGCACACATTACATGAGACCATGCATTTTAGTCATAACATAATACTACAAAAAAAAATAGAAGACAACATAATAAGAGTACAACCAAATTGAACCATGCATTAGTTCCATATATAGACCATGATTTAATTCAGGGAGGTAGTACATGTAGAATAATCAAAACTTGTGGAGCCTTGCATATGCCATTGACGAGATGGCATCCGAAGTAAGGTGACAGAAATTCATCAAGAAAGGACATTGAGTCCAAAGTATAGTTTTCTTTACTCAAAGCATAATCACGTTTGTGGGCCTAGAAAAACTCCTCTGACTGACCTTTACCATCATCACCACCTACCTCCAACATCCCAGGCACATACCATTTGGTATCTCCTAAAACAGAAAAGTTATAGAGTTGTTTTCCATTCTTGTTTTCAACTTCTGTCTGCTTATGCCGTTACTGCTATACAGTAGATTTTAAAAGAATCAAGAAACAATGGCATGAAAACGCCAAAAAAAATAGAAGCAAAATCTATTACAATTAAGTACTACCTTATAAATGGTGGTTTCAGCAGTCAGCACCATAAACAGCTTCAACAAAAGGCAATACCAATGAAACATAGGTCTGCGCAGCAAACAAACTAAACGATCAACTGTACCTAGAAAGAAGCAACATCAATAGGAGATGAAAAAAAAACAATCAACTACATATTTAGGATCTTTTAGATACCTGCAAAACAAACAACACATCAGACTGTATACAAACCCTAAATTGAAAAATAAAACAAAAATAAACTGAGAAGCAGCGCAAAACAATGGGATTGCCTTTTGCTCGAACGTCTTTTATAGATGGACACCGAAAATAATATTAGGCAAATCTCTAAAAATATCAAGAATTTTATTATTTTTGGCTATCGTATTTACTCTTTGTATTATTCTTGATAAAATATTTCTATATTTTGGACTTCAAATTTCTATATTTTAAAATTTTCGGTTTTAATTATGAATTTTCTTTCCGAATAAAATTTTCTATTATTTTAGAAATTTTCGGATAGCCAACTTTACTCATTATACGATTTTGTACCAAAAAAATATTTGACCATATCTTGCTCGTCTATGAAAATAAACTGTTGTATATTGAATGAAAAACAATATTGAATTAGAGAAATTTTAAGAAAAAATTCATTCATAATATCCATCACGCTTATCTAATAATGTTTTTTTGCTAAATGTTCAAACACTCTACGATTTTGTACTAACGATTTTTTTTTATTTTTCTTTTGACTACTCTGCATGATTGTTATGCAAGAGAAGCACGTCTTGATCTCGGGTAAGCATCTTAAATTCTGCTTGTTTTGAATTTAAATAGGAGCTGATTTGAATTTGATCAAAAGACTTTTTTGAATTTGATGGGTTGGAATTGCAATTGTAATTAGTATTAGGTTTATTTTAATTATTAATAGTATCGAACTGTAATTAGGATTAATTTAATTTGAGTAAATGTAATTGGACATTGGACATTGAAAACTTTTTTTTTGATTTTAGATTGAATTAATTTTGTTATGCAATCATGATGAACAATGCATATCTCGATGTGATTTTACTTTTAATTTTTACTTTTAATATTATATTTAACTATTATTAAATATATTTTCTACCTATTTTTTTTATTTCTGAAAATATTATGAGATTTAATAAGATACAGTTTGTGTATGTAACAAAAGAAAACTTGCATGTGATTGGTCG
Organism: Papaver somniferum; assembly: GCF_003573695.1. Classification (NCBI taxonomy): domain Eukaryota; kingdom Viridiplantae; phylum Streptophyta; class Magnoliopsida; order Ranunculales; family Papaveraceae; genus Papaver; species Papaver somniferum. The sequence goes on from NC_039360.1 coordinate 195,527,400, forward strand.
AATAGAATATACTGTGGGTCAAAATATATTCTCTTCGATTTTTTGACTGAAAACTTGTAATATTACCAAAAAAATAATTAATGGTGGGGCCAGAATCAACCAGAAGCTAAAAACTCTGTTTTTATATAAAGAATTTAGACTACCTAAATTTTTACAACCTTTTTACTAAAATAATATAAGAAAAAACGTTTTTCAAAACAAAAAACACTTTTGAAAATGCCAACCAAACAGATGGAAATAGATAACACCCGTCACCCAACATGTTTTCTTAGTTTTTTTTTGGGCTTTTTAATAAAGTAACCACCTTTTTGAACCATATTTAAGAAACTGGCCGTTTTTTTGAATCTTTATATAAACTGGCCGATATTGACATTTTCCATCCCGTTTTTTTTTCAAAAAACGGATTTAGGTAGTTAACTGGCTATGTGGCAGTTAACCTGCTAGGTAAAAGACGACTTAACCCTCGTCTGAGTTCGTAACCAAACCAGTATCGAGTCAACTCGGTGACTCATTGCAACGGTCGGATTTGTAACGGTCAGATTCAGCTTCATTCATATAAATTAGGCCCTGTAGAGAAGAACCATAGTATTTGTCATACTCAACAGATCAAAAAAATAAAAATAAATAAGACATGAGCCAAAATGAAGTAAACTCTCCAGGCAGCAGTAGCAGCAGCAAGGTAAGATTAAGATTAAAACAACCCCTAATTTCATGTTCTATCTGTGCACAGGGAATTCATGATCCAAAGGTATGTCCTTGGATTTATTCCAGGTGCAAATATATACCATGTAATGGTATAAGGCAACTATTGTTTTCAAAAGCAAAAGAAACAAACGAAAAAATGTTTTTGAAGTGTTCAATTCCAACCTGTCAGTACTTTGAATGGTTTGACGATGCCATCGATCCTGTCAAATGCAAGATGGTGAAATTACCAGTAGAGAATGGTTGTTACGCTTGCGGAGAATCTGGTCATTGCTTCAAAAACTGCCCACTGTAAAATTAAACCTGCAACAAAGATCACTGCAAATCAAAGATGGAGATGAAATTTTGCAAGAATGAACACAACAAGAACATAGCATACCTCACTTGTACAGATTGTGACGGTTTTAAATGGGTCTCAGATGAAGTCTTCATTGCTACAAAAAACAGAATTATGCATTCAAGTTTACAACTTAATGCTATATGTAAGGAACTCAACAATCTGAAAATGTAACCTGCAAATGTACTAATAAACAACCTGCCACTTTTGATTCAGGGAACACTATACCAACAGCTTCCAATAAACCTTTTTGCCTATCTGAAATGAAAGCCACTTTCACTGGATGTGCTAATATTGCATCCTTCAAATGCTTCAAAAAAATGATCCAATTTTCCTTTGTTTCAGCTCTGCATACCATAATTCCTAACATTACTAACCCATTCTGTCCATCAAGTGCAGTTGCAGCCATCAATACTCCCCCATATTCCCCTGTTAGATGGCAGGCATCAAGCCCTATAACTCCCCTGCATGCTTTTCGCCAACCCCTCATTGCAGGTTCAAATGAGAGTGTCATGCTTTCAAAGGTGTTATTCACTGTGTCAAAAGTGAACTTAGCAACAGACCCATCATTGCATTTAGTAAACATCTTGCAGAATGCTGGTACTTCATTGTAACTTTCTTTATAGTTCCCATATAATGACTCTAAAACTAGATTCCTAGCCTTCCATGCACACTGATATGGTATATTTACTCTCTTTTCAGCTAAGAAGTCTTCCTTGATTTTATAAGGGTCTGATCCAAGAACAAAATCCTGGTACTTCTGGAACAACTTTTTTAGGCTTATTCTTCATCTGACCAAGAACAAAATCCTTTACAAAATGAGGATCAGCAGATCTATTCCTATTTTGGGGATCCCCTTCACACTTATGTTCCAAATTCACTTTCCTAAGAACAAAATTCTTCTCACCCTCTTTCTTGCTAGCATACACAAACCAATGACAATCATGTTCTGTTTTAAACCTACACTCAGCCTTAATTCTAGAGGGAGCACTTCTATCCAAAATAAATTGACACTTATTAAGAACACAATAACCCCTGAGATGTTTCTTATATGCTTCCTTATTTGCAAATCTAGTTTTTACCTCCATTTTGCTAGGATCTACTGGAGTAAAAACTTCTTCTTCAGGGAAAAGATCTACATCATGCTCACCCTTCATGTACTGACCAAAATCATCATCAAAGTCATCCATGTAAGCAGGTCTTTCATCCACATCCTTACCTGCACATTCAAGATCAACATCAGTACCATATAATAAGTTACAAATTATAACAAATGAAATCAGTTATAAATGAAATATACCTTTTTCTTTGCCTTCTTCTTCTTCTTCTTCTTCATCTGACCCATACTCAATGTATTCATCATTGTCATATACTGGAGGAGCTTCTGGATTCTCAATTGGGTGACATTCATCTTCTTTGGTGTTTTCCAGCTGAATATTGTCCACATCTTCAACAAACTTAACTTCATTTGTAGCTTTTGACTGACTGCAACCACTGCTACTAGCCTGAGAATGTTTGGACATGGGCACATCCATGAAACTCAGCTTTCTTGATGCACCTTCAACTGATTTATCCACACTATTTAGCCTTGGGGATCTTCTAGGGGTGGTTCCCTTACTAACTGTCTTCTTCTTTGGTGTAGTCTTTAGAGTCCCAAACACTGTGTCTTTCATCCCCATCCACAAACATATACATCCATCCTCATTTACAAAAGAATCCTCCCAAAAATTATCAAAATCATCATTGTTTAACAATGGCAGTGGCAGACATTCTTCCTTAAACCAATATAAATTAAACTTCTCTTTAACATCCATAGACAAACCCTTACAACATATACTTAAGTGTCATCAACTCTGTTTCATCTCTATGGCAATCAGGAAATACCAAAGTCTCATTCTTTGGCTCCGCATATACACTGATAGTCCTAAATTTGAACTGACTGCAACACAAATGAAACAAAATCAGATATAAACCTATGAAAACCCAATGAAAACCTAATTAAGCAATATTACTTAAAATCAAACACCCAATCACGAAAATTAAACCCCAATTAAACAATAAAAATTTGGTTTCAAATAAACCCTAATTACAAAGGAAAAAAAAACAGAAACCCTAAAAATCAATCGATCAATTAAATCAATTAACTATCAATACAATGATTTTCATCATATATTAAGTCACGGGTTTCGTTAATCTTACCTTGATTCAGACAGTTTCAATCCCGGTTTGTACCTCATCTTCACTGTATCACCACTATCTCTGAATCCCTAAATATGTAGAACTTTTCTTCCAAATACACTCTGGTCTTTCACTAACATTTATGTCTTCAACAAAAACAACTTCAATAACATCAGTTTTCTTTTTCTTTTCAAACAGCTTCAATACCTAACCCTAGTTTCAGAACTGGGAGAAGAGAACGAGGGAGAAGAGAGGACGAAATAGAAAGTGTGGTGAGAGATTACACCACACGAGTCTTTAAATGGGCAAGGGCACAGTCATAAATTCTCGTACCGAGTTTGACTTATTCAACGCAGCTGACCGATCTGGTGGGCCCAGGTGTCAACTCTAACGGAAAGACCAATTTCTAAAAGAATTTAAAAGCTTGGCCGATTTATTAATTATATGGTTTGAAGCAGGACACTTTATTAATTTGCCCTTTTTTTTTTTCAAAAGTTAAACATGTCCTTCCACTATTTTTTACAAAGTTAAACATCCCAATCGCTGCAACATACGAGCCGAGAGAGATTAATATGCTAGTCTCCAATTATAATTCCTTTTTTTTCCGCCTAATCTCAACAACCATTCACTGGATGAGTAGAACTTGAAGCAACATTCTGCTATTTCTCTTTTTCTGAAAGAGTTAGTTCATCACTTGATTTAATCTATATATTCCCCAAATGGTTCAACAAACACTGCACGTTCCCATGTTCATCTGTATTATCACTTTAGACATATTTGTTATTTAAGAAATCGTGTCCCCCCCCCCCCCCAGCTTTTTATCTACCAAACTAGTTAAACACTAGCATGCTTTCTATGTTCATGTGTATGACAATGATTTGGCCAACACAACTCCATTGATTATTCACACTCGGCAAAGTCTTACCTGTTTCAACAACTGCCACAACTTCAATAGCCTTAAAAGTTTTGGACAAAGATTCTTAAAATGAATTTATAAACTAAACTATGTGTTTCATTAACATAAACAATCTTTATAAACTTACTAATAAATTAGTGGTCTATTGAATCTTTAAAAGGAAAAACCATTGTTATTGAACATTGATTATTTAGGACCACTGTCTTTGTACATACCCTATCACTTAGAGTGCCAGCTTCTTGATTTGTCCAAGTGTCTTTTATAGCTCAGCTAGGTTAACATTTAAGCTTTTCTATGTCTATCTCCTCCAACTGTTCTTATCCATAAGTAGAATATTTGGTAGTCTTAAAAACTACAAATGGTCATTGACAAAGCTAACAGGGGATGCAGGGCGCTTCGTATATCACGAGTCCAGACAAGTCATGTTGTTGTTCAAATGTTGCATAATTGATATTTCGTGAAGATGATCTGGTCAAATGTTAATTTTGAAAAATATTAACGAGAGATTAACAATAGTTTTGCCTCCAAGTCTTATTTTGACATCATACTTGGTGATCCATCAGTATTTATTTGCAAAGATAGCGCAATAATTTTTCCTAGTCCAGCCCTTCCACCAAATGCCTTCTTTATAGTTGGTTTTTGAAGACTAAGCTTCTTGAAGTTTACTTTTTGAGTATCTTGATTTGTATTTGGAAAGCAGGAAATAGTTAATTCGGTTCATCTCTTTGATGAAGCTTATTTTTAATTGAAATTTATCCTTTTTCAATAAGGGATTGGAGCCCAACTTGTATCGAGGCTTCCACTTAACTCTTGTAATTCTTCCTCTCCCGATGAATAAAGAGTTTTTCTTTTTCAAAAGAAAAATCGACCCAGAGATTGCAGATGGAAGCAGAAACCACATGTGCCCATTTATGCCTGAGAAGGGGACTTTCGACCATGGATCGCCTCATGTACTAAAAGTTTATGATATTAAAAATTGGATTATTATCAACTTTCGATCATGCCTGGTAATAACAGATGGAAATGGCCTGGTAATAACTGAAATTTGTAGCCCAAACTTATTCTACCTCACAAAATGTTATGTACATAATTCAAGATAATAGTACCACCACTATGTAACCTCCTTTTACAGAACTAAGAACTAAGTTTCATACTAAGTACAAATCGAAGATGTCGAATTCACCGGGGAAGTCGAAAATGGGCTACCAAATTCACATTCTAAATCTTCAAAACCCCAAAACTCTTCTTCTTCCTCTTCTTCTGGCATTTTCCAGTTTTCCTTTATTAATTTTTCATCCACCATTACTTCCAATACCTATATGTTTCCACAAAAAACATTGAAGGTTAAACATTTTTCCACCACAGTCAAAAGCAAATTTACCTTCATGAATTACTGTCTGGAGATTTTGTTTCTACTGAAATAGGCATACATTCCAGTTGTGTCATTTGTGATTTGTTTTCATTGGTGGCTTCCTGGTGTTAGAGTTGGATTACTGGGATATTCTATAAGATAAACAACATGAAATTAAGCCAGCCCCCACGAAAGAAAAGATGCAAATAAGTTGAGAGACACTAAGGTCCGGTGAAAACGATATAATGAGATGCACATAGTCAATCAATAAACAACAAGAACCAGTTCATGGATATAGACAACTGATGCTAGCATAAAATACAAAAACATGAAACTAATTGTGATATATCCCATCTCTGAGCTAATATGCTTAAATGCTAGTTATAACTTGGTTGAAATTCGCATCGGTATGATGTTACTAGTCTATCTTAGTTGGTACCTAGTTTAATCAGCGTCTCTTTAAGTAGAGATGCATACCTAAACATCACTCTTAATCATGGGAAAACTTATGAAACACTTGACACTATAACGAAAACGATTGACAATGTAATTATAACATGTCTTATTATGAAGAAGAATTCAAACAGAATTCGCCGAACCTCTAGGTTATTAGTAAAGGTTTAGAGTTCATATTTCGCAGTGTTATGCATCATATACTACTGAAAATAGATATATCTAGAGTCTAAAGAAAATGCAGGTATGCACCTGATTCATTGTAGGACGCCACGTAGCAGATGTACGGATACAGAGCGATGCCGTGAAGGCAACTCTCTTCAATTGTGTATAATCGTAGTCTCCTTCCAGTCTTGGATCTATTAACTTCTCTACTTCTCCTTCATTCATTAACAGTGGCCTTGCCTGTTAAATTAGGTGAACTTCATTAGGACACATAACTACAGCAACAAATCAAAACATAACTACATTTTTTACCATTGGATCAATGAGATGGGATTAGAATAATAATTACCCAACTAAGTAAGCTTTGATGAGATCCATCGACGGGTTTTCTTCCGGAAATGATTTCTAATAAGAACACTCCAAAGGCGAAAACATCAGTCTTCTCATCAACGATACCATGCATGAAATATTCCGGTGCTAAGCATCTGTAATACAACACAAAGAAAAGTATTAATAAATCGTAGACACAAATGAAATTCCGTTACAAATGAAGTTAAATTTGAGTTTGAAATACATACCCAAATGTTCCTTCAATTGGGACTACGGAGTGATGAGTCCACTGAGATGGAAGCCATTTTGCCAACCCAAAATCTGAAATCTACAACACATTGTAAACAAAACAAATTTTTACTCTTGGTTTTTGATATTATTTCTAAGTAGGAAGGACATATTTTGCATAATGAGTAGGGGACAGGACAACATACCTGAGGCTCATAATCAGCAGTGAGTAGAACATTAGAGGATTTGATATCTCTATGAATTATTCTTCTTTGACACCCTTTATGCAAATAATGTAGACCTCGTGCCGTTCCAACTGCGATTTTATACCTTGTTTTCCAACTCATCAATGGTGAATTCTCGTCTGCCAACAAATTAGGAAGGTTAACACAATATCAACAAATTGATGCACACACTTTATAAATAAATAAAAAAATCAAGTTTTGTGAAAAATGAATGAATTACCATGAAGAGCAGAAGCAACAGAACCATGTAATGAGAATGCAAAGATAAGGTAAAGTCCATTATCAAGACAACAACCCAGCAACGAAGATACATTTGGATGATGAACATGACCAATTGTACCAATCTCTTGTAGAAATTCTTTCTCTTTTCTTTCATCAGTTGAAGCCTTTGTTAATCTCTTAACAGCAATCACTTCCCCATTTTTCATAACTCCTCTGTACACTTCAGCATACCCACCTCTCCCGACCAAGTTCTCTGAAAATTCATCAGAAAACCAAACTCAGAAATAACATAAGAAATTCAAAAACACATAAAAGAAAAATGAAATATATGTTACTTAATTACCTTTACTGAAACCATCAGTTGCATCAAAGATTTCATCAAAAGAGAAACATGTCCATGTGGGTTTTTGAGATTGTTGCGTACTTGGTAATACAGACTTGGATTCTTTCTTGTTCTCGTTACTATTATCCTCTACAAGTTTTGAAAACGAAAAGAGACGTTTGAAGCTGTTCTTTCTTAGATGCCTCATGTTTGGAATTTCTTCGATGGGTTTTTCTGCATTGAAACAAAGACAAACAAACACACACTACTGATTGCACATTTATACAGCGATCAATAATGAAAAACGTATAAACAAATGTGTAAGTAAGTGAGGGATTTGAGGAAATAGTTACAAACCCATACATTTGATTTGATTATAGTGGTGGTGATGATGATTGTGAACAAGTAGAGAACATCATTGTGTTTTGATTTGGCTCTCCCTCTCCTTCTCTCTCTTTTTCTAGCTTACCACTTGGCACTTGCTTCTCTATATAAAGAAGGTGAAGAAATTATTTTTATCAAGAAACAGGTGAAGATATTATTTTCTATGTGAGAAGGGGAAAACAAGTAAGTTTGGGTAGTTAAGATTTTTAAGTTTTGTAAAATACAAATGTCGTATGATACTAATTATCGCTGTATTATTTCGACTAAAAATGGCTCACTGTTTTATTGCTGATTTTGGTTGTGTATTAAAAACAAATTGTTTATAAAAAAAAAGGGGTAGCAAGAAAGTTTTAAATGAGAAGAGAGTAGCATTTGAGTTGTGATTTCTAGAGTGGCAACGCAGTTTGTATACCCAGCAAGAACAAAGGGGCTCAGAGACTCACACATGGTCGGACCCAAAGGGAGCTGTTGAACCACCTCACTCATAAGTCCCAACTCATTATCCAACAACAACTTCCATAAGAGTGGAAGGTAGACAAAGCCACACTTTTCTTGTTTGTAAGTTTGTGTGTGAGTTGCATAATCGTTGGTTTGGAAATTTAGCTTTAGAGGTTGAGTTTTCAGAGCCAAACTATCTTTAATTACTTGCAATACCAGACGTTGCCGTAGATGCGTTCGAGTCCAGTCGCTTAGCTCTAGCTGGTTCTCTATGCTGCAGCACAATATGTTCGAGCCAAACTAAAAATGCAGCAAAACCCCAAACTGTTATCAAAATCCCATGACATATTTAAGAGTACTCTCCCTTTTTGGACATATTGAAGACACAAGCTGTTTTCTTCAATAAATCTGTTTTGGACATACACAACATACAAGTTGTTTCTTTAAAGAAAAAAAAAAAAAGATCATCCTCAATAAACCAGACATAAAACTGTTCATTGTTGAATAAAAAATGTGCATATACTCTCGATATAATATTTCTCACTAAATTATTGTATGCAGTACATCTGATTCTCTTCAAAAATAAAAGAAATGGACTAGCGGTTACTCCTTGTGATTACATGCCAAGCTCCAATAATTTTTTTGATCAATAAGTGGGAATATAAACAATAAATTTAAGTAATTAATGATCCGTTTGGTTAAGGGGGAATCAAACCAATTTCAAAATATGGTTAGTTTTTCCACCTTCAGTTTGATTAACAAGTTTAATTTGAAATGCACAACACAGTGCCCTACTCTTATTATTGCCATTGCCATTGGCACTGAATCTTGCTTGCTTTACCCACACAGAACCCTGAAAGTTCAGTCAGTCCTCGGATACAAACTTTAGTTTTATGTTCGTTGACAGACCGCTGAGAGACACTAAAGAGCAGGCCAGCGAGGACTGAGTATGTAGCCACTGGGCACACCACTATCCCGACGGCTGGACACCTCAACTGGTCCAGAATGGATTCTTTTCCAACGGTACATAATTATTACTTTGGGTCCAAAATGAGATTCCTCCTCAGCACAAAATCAGTAACAGTCTAACAGAGTATCAAGTAGGAGAATAGTAATAGTGTATCAGTACAATTATTGTGTTGTTTCTTTCTTATTCTAGAAAAGGAGAAGAATTGAAATTAATGTGATACTGATTTTCCCGTGCAGAACAGTATCAATAACAAGTACCATAATAACTAGCTCTTGTCTTGTCACTTCTGTGTGTTATAATTCACTCTTGTTAAAAATTTTAAAAAAGTCATGCAATTCATCACATCTTTTGTTATCTTTTATTTTGGCTTCTATAAAGCCTGGCCATATTGGAGTATACCTAATGAGACAAAAGTTAGGTCATTTTGAAGGAAAAGAAGCCATCCCTTAACCTTATATTTTCTAAATGGCTAATATGTCTTTGTTTAATTAACACTAAAAATTCTGATTAGATTAATTAATTGAGTTTAGATTAAAGTTTTGAAATTATGAATTCAGTAGATTAAACCTTTAACCCGTCTTATGAGTTCGATTTCGATCAAAAAAATTTGGTTTTGAAAATGTGAAAGGTCGGCAAGGTCGACATTTGAATAAGGTGACGGCTATGCTCCGCCCGCATGGTAGACGTTTTAATAAGATGCCGACCAATTACAGCTGGCATGGTCCGTGGATGAAGAAAATGCCAACCCTTTTTAGGACGGAATGGTCTTTGAATGAAGATTACATCGACTATCTTGGGCCAGCAATTTTACGGCCGGCATGTAAATCTTTCCTACAATGCCGTCTATCATATGGTCGGCGTGCACATAATTTTTAACACTGTCGGCTGACCTGTAGTCGGCATGCTAAGGATTTGTAAGCTTGCCGGCATGTACTTATACCAAACAGAAAACAGAATATGGGAACATCTAATTCACTTTATTCATGCAATTTTGGTTATTACATTGATTGAAACATAAAACCTAACTCCTTTTCCACCCACAAAACCTACACCAAAACCATCAAGCTTCGTCTGGAATCCCATTCATCTCCGGCCTCCATGAAGTACGGTGCATACTCCAGGAATTTGTCAATCATGAAGTGATAGCTTGCATCGAAGGAGAATGCTTCCACCTTTTCTTCCAAGTAGCGCGCTTTCACGGCTTCACGCTAAAAAAATAAAACACAAACTTTCTTTGTTAGTGGTGTTTAGTAGGAAGATCAAACAACATGGATCACGTAACATAAACCACAAACATACTTACAAATTTTTAAATGGACAAGTTGAAGTGGGAAGCGTTAAAAATCCGAGGTTGGAGAGCTAAAAAAGCAAGTATCGCATTTTCGATGACTTGGTGCATATCATGGACTTGTTGGACACTTCTTCTATTAGGATTCCCAAAGTCTTGCCTATATTTGTTGTGTACCCTAGCCCAAAAGGTAACGGCATCCACCCTTTCGGAGGACACATGTCTTACTCTAGTTTCCGCGTACCAAGCTTTGGTGATTGCCAAATCTTCATTTGAATCAAATGAAGCCATTGTTGTGTGTAGAGAGCTATTGGGTGAGTTAGATGGAGTGTATGATGATATGAGCCTTGGAGAGTATATGCAAATAGTTGTGTGTTGTTTTGTAGAGATAAGTAGTGTATTTATAGGATGGTGCCCAAATTTGGCTGTTATAGTGTCTAAGTACAAGTCAATCAATGCAATTGTGCTTGCAAAAATTTGAATTTTGAATCGGCCGGCGAGGTTTTTGTTTCCACAATAAGCCGACTAACATTGGACGGCAAGGTCGAAATTTTTCACCATGCCGACCTTATTACTTTTAGGCATCAGGAATTGGTTTTCTTCTTAATGACCGCCGGACAGGTATTTGGTTATTAGGGTGCCAGCTATGGTATGACCGGCAGGGTATGAAATTTATTACCATGCCGGCCTTATGATTTTTAGGCATCAGGAGAACATTTTTTTCTGAATAACCGCCTTAATGTATTTTCTTCTTATGCCCAGGACATATAGCAAATAAGATGACGCGGTAGCATTGATTCACACCGGGTTCACCCTTCCTTCCTTATCAAAGATTTTCTTGGTCTCAGATAATGTATCCCTCAACTGCTTCAGATTAAACTTCTTGGTTAGACGACCTTCTTTCTTCTCAAGCATAGACTCCATCTCAATATGATTTCAACCTAACAATTTCTGGCTCAATTTGTAAATATCCTTGAAAGAAAAATCATCATCGAAGCCCTCACTGACTGCTTTTCCCTCAATCTCGAGGCCTAGAATTTGATGAGCATCATCGGGAGTTATCGTCATCTCACCGAATGGGAATAACATTGTATCAGTCTCTCCGTATAACCTCTCATAGAATGCAGATACGGTAACTCTATCATGCTCAATATTCGAACTCTCCACCATAGGCCACAACCCGGAATTCTTGACAATCACTTTCACCTCCTCACACTCATCCTTAAGATCCCAAGTCTTAGTCACTGAACATGAAGCTTGGTGCCTCATGAGACGGACGTCATGCTTGTGATCCTAAATACCAAAAAAACAAAATGAAAAGAAATACAAACACTTGACGCAAATTTAAGATAGATACGCACTTGAATAAAAGAAAAAATGCTGATTGAGATTACTTACGATAGTATTATGGATCGTACATGCCCAAGAGTCTTTGTATCCAAAAAGAACATCTCCACCATCTCTTGGGGTCCCCCTTGGAGCCTCACCATTTTTCAGTGTAACCATCAAGTGAAGGGGAGGCATGTGGGAATTAAATGGTTTAGTGATCACCCTCTTCTTCTTTCCGGTTTCAGTTGAAGTTGAAGCTTCGGTTTGTTGAACATTAGCTTGACTTTGTTCTCCATCGCCTTCTTCTTCTTTTTCTTCTTGTTCCACTGCCTCTTCAACAATTTCTTCTTCGATATCCTTATATTTATCTCCATCATCATCATCATCATCATCATCACCTCCTCCAACATTATGCATGTCTTGATCACCATCATCATTGTTACCTCCTCCAGCAGCCGGAGTTCTTTCATCAACATCATCATCATCACCTCTTCTACCAGATGGAATTGATTGGTCTTCATCTGGAGTCTCGTCTAAATCACTTGGTTCCGATGATGGTTCAGAATCATTCAGTACACGGATCTTGAGCATTCCCAACACAACATATGCCCCTTGATGTGTTGAAGTCAAGAGTTTTTCACCAACACGAGGAGGTCTTGAAGGAGGACTAAGAGCTTTCAGAGCTTTCTTCTTTGCTTTTTGCAACCTGAACAAGAACAATTAAGGAAAAGAATTTATAAGTCGGTAGGGTCGAAAAATATAACATTGTCGGCTACACAACAGTCGGAAGGGTCGACAAAATAATACATGCCGGCTAAATAGCATCTGACAGGGTATTATTCACATAACCTGCCGGTTTATAACAAATATGAACACAGTAGATACAAGGATTTTCCACAAAACCAGTCGGCAAGGTCCATTACCAATACATTGCCGGCTAATAAACAACCGGCATGGTTTTATCCAAATACCATTCTGACTTTAAAATTCAAGGCATCAGGAGACACAAAAAACTTGAAATACAGCCGGCAAGGTAAAAATTTATAACCAACCCGGCTAAAAAAAACTAACGCCGGCAGGGTCTTAGTTTGAATAACTTGCCGACCCTGCAAGTACCAGTTACAGGTAGTCAACATCCAACAAGATCTTTAACCTAAGAGCCTGCCAGCCAAACCCTAAATATGAAAATTTGGCAGGGTCAATAACGTAATACCCTGCCGGCTAGATAACTGCAAATTCAAACATTCGATTTTTCTGACCTAATTTGACATGCAAACATGAAATTGAAGTACTAAAGTGAGTTTAAGTAAGCCCTTAGTTTCTTAATCGCACCATTTCTCGTGTTTCAGCGGCTGCGAATTCTTCTTCTTCAACCGTTTTTTTCTTCTTTTTTTTTTGAACTAATTTTGCAAACCCGGGGTTGTATTCATTGGGTTTTAGGTTAGCTTCTTTCATACGTCTAGCCCTAGATCTCGGCGGATCCATTTTTGAAGATTAATCGGAATTTTTGAATCGACGATCCACTCTATTCAATCGTCCAGTTTTGATGGTGGTGGGGGGAGGTCGGTATGGTTGGGGGAGGAGAAGAAGAAGAAAAGAAGGAAAATGAAATGAAAATAAAAAACTGATTAGGATAATAGAATTATAAAGAGTAAGGGTAGTATTGTAACTTCACCCACTAGGACTCCCCCTTATCCCTTAAAAAGAGTCCACTTAAGATTGGGTATTCCCTAATTAATATGGGTATACCCTAATCAAGCCAGGATATAAAGGGGGGACCGAATTCTGCTATATAAGGGACCAGACTCTGTGACCGACCTAAGTCAAACGAGATGGTAGGTAATAATTTAAGTCATCCTTTAACCATTTTCTAACCCGAAATCGCATTGGAAAATTGTCCACAAGCGGATATCACTATAGGACAGTGGCAGAGTCATCGGGTGAATATTTTTTGGTGTAGTTACAAAAGACTTATATCCAGTGACAAATCTAGAACAAACGTTTAAAGGGGGCATACTTAATTTGTTCTTGGAGATCACACAAGACTATTACCACTTTGGCGTTACATTGACTAACTGAATCCATGTATAAATCTAATTGTAGTTATTGGTTTTACTGAACATTGCGTTACAGTAGAAGTGTGGACTCACAATATGGGAAACTTATGTTTTTTTTATACAATCATCAAAGTATATGAATCCACTATTATGCAAACTTATGTTTTTTTTTATACAAGTATTACCTTGAGGTCTTCAAATTTGGTAGACCAATCCTTCGGGTCTTCAGAATAATACTTGTATGTCTCAATATTCCTAAACTTTCTAGTCTAACTTAAACGAAGTTGGTTTCTAGTACATTTAATCAAGCGAATCTAATTGAGTTTTGATACTAAATTATGACAACCAAACTTGACATAGCAACGCTTGGTGAATTCAACCGAGCAATGCTCTAATAATCTCCTCATTTGTCAATTTTTGTGAAAAAACTCTAATACATATGGAGATAAACGAATTAGAAAACAACTCATTTTTCATACGCTTGATTCCAAGTTCAACAGTACAATATCCTGCACATATTCAAAAAATAAATGTCGTTGTTGACATATGAATAACAAAAGCTTTGCTCCCTTTAAAGGAAAGCTGGGTAAATATTCAATCCGAGCATATTTTTATTCCCCTTTTGTAGTAAGAAATACTACACAACAATATGATATGCAGCTCCCCCTTAGTCTATGCTTTACTCTTTCGTTAGATATAAGGATTTTAGCACATATATCCTTTCCTAGTGATCATAAATCACTTGTTTAATCCATATATTACTCCCATTTTTTGTCACAAAAATGACACAGAAACGAATAGACATAAGAGCAAACTGAAATCTTAAAAATCCATAAGACTTGTACAACCTATAAGAGTTAAGCACGAAGGTGTCATATACCATTTTAGATAACCAAACCGAAACTACCTAAGTAATATTTGCTTTAGTATGTTATCAAGGAAACAATTGCCCGAAGTAATTTTTCCTTAATCCGATTGATCAACCAATATTACTTAGTTACAACCGAACCGATTACGTATGTATAGTCGCTGTATTCAATAAGAATCAAAAGATATCAGAATTAACTCAATTTCTCTTATCAGATTCTAATTATTCATGTAATAACTTAAAACTTATTTTAGACAAGATAAAAACTAGGTTAGTTAACTAGTTTTTCTTATCAAGGAATCGAATAAACTTGAATAATCGAATCCTAACTTTCGAAAAGCCTGAACTAAGATCTGAATTAAGTTAGTTGCTCTTATCAGGAATCAAAGAGACTAAAACAAATGATCCATATTTCGTTAACCAAAAACAATTGATACCAATCAATAAATAAGATACCAATTCAATAAGTCAAAAAAATGTAATTGACATAGTTTTTCTTAACCAGAACAATTGAAACACGACAATCAATCCATACAATCATAATGGAAATATCAATTGTACCGAATTTCGTTAAGCAAAAGTAAAATATATGAAATAAAATCAAGATTTTCTTGACTGAATAAACGATTAACTAACACAAAAATCGTACCTTACGTTTCGGCATGACAAATAAGATAATTAACTTAGTTTTCATATCAGGAAAGATTACGAGCATATTTCTTCCCTTGGTTTCTATAACCACTCTCCCCACAAAGATTTAGCATTAATCACCAGTTCAATAAGAACTCTCCCCCTATTAAGTTGTTATTCCCCTGCAAAAAAAAAAGAACAACAACAAAAACAGCCTTTACCAGAGAAAGGTTGAAAATGGTTTTAACTATTACGTGCCAATAGTAAGAGCCTAAACCGAAACTCATATGTTAATATAGGTACACAACTTATGTCAACATAAATTGATAATAGCATCAATGTGACTTTCACGCATGGGTTTACCAGTATCTCTTCATGATCCTTTGATAAAGCCTACCTAAAAAGGCTAGAAGTTAATCCCGCTAAATTAAAAAGTCACACAAATCATAAGAAGTCGCCATAAGATGAGACCGGAAACTAGGGTTAGTGAAAACCGAAATAACATCTCAAAATTCGAAAGCAAAGAATATAGATATTCGTCGACACATTTTATGCGATCGGAACAACTGTCAAAAAGAATTATACAAATGATTTAAATAAAAGCGTAATCATTCATATTATTGATATTTTTGAATAAATTTTTCACGAATATCAAAATAATTCTACAATGGATTAGTTTATTCCTATAAGATTAACTATTATAGAAATTAACTTAATCCTTATAGATACTTTGACTGTTCACTGAGGTTTTTTCAGTGTTCAAACTCTTGAAGCATATCTCGAGAGACTTGTCATCAACCATCTCTTTTTTTTCAAGCTTCTCAACTTGTTGTTTCATGTCCGCAAGATCAACCATTTTCTCTTCAATTCTATCTTTTAACCAATTTTGATTCCGAACCGTTATTATGAGATTGGTCCGTAGGCAATAAGACAAGACGTCTCTTGAGATGCAGTAGAACTGTCAGACTCATAATCATATATGACTTTAGAGATGATCTTCTTCTTCCTTTCTGTATTGATTCGTAGACACTCCTTGACTCTTCGAGCTTCCTCCTTATTAGCCTTTATAACACTGCGAGTTATTGGAGGCATGCTCAAAGATTTAAATAAGGTTTTATGAAGGTTTCTCAATACATATAAGAGGGAATTCTTTTAGAATAAGAAAATAACTTTCGAAACGAAAATATCAAAGAGATTTACATAAATCAAAATATACAGGGTATATTTTATTCTCGTAAGATATTGTCTGAAATCCTCATGCTTGGAAGAGAATATTCTTCATAGAGTAATATCTAAACTCGAAAAAATTTAATAAACCCTAATCACTAAAAACCAGTATTTACATGAACTTTTTGGACAATATGGATTCGCAGTTACCCATTTTTTGTTATGAAATTTTTTTCTTCTGATACATACAAACACATTAATGTTCTTTCATTTCATGTGCTTCCTCATCCTGAATATTATGAGCACGAATCTGGATGAGGGTGCACTAACTCCATACAACTAAGTTGTATTGGATTAAGCCTTATCATGCTCACAACGAGTATCAGAACCATTTTTCATGTTTTTCTTTGGAGATTTCTACCCAACGTATTTTCTTCTAAGAACTTGATCTTCCCTTGTGGTAAAGCAAGTAGGATCATGAGGAGAGGTTGAACTGATGTGAGAATTTTCGGAGATAAACAAATCTATCTTAATTCTGTTAATGAGATTTTCGTTGGATCTTTTCATTCTAAGGATTTTCTTATATTCATCAGTTTGATCATCAGAAACAATTGTAGGAATTTTCTGAATCCATTTATGATTATTTTTGGCAGAAATCATCTCCTTTCCTTTATTCTGGAAGTTTTCAGTTGGTAAAATACCTTCATGTGAATCGAGACAGTTCCGACATGAGTGAGGTGGCACCTTTTATCAACTCTTTCGCTTGAGCAACTTGAGTTGATTCTATCAGTTTTGGGTATTATCTGTCTTTCTACTGAGGAATGATCTTTCAGTTTTTTAAGACAATATACTTCTTTTAATACTTTCACAAGAGTATTCTGAAGAAGTACTAGTTTCTTGTCAAGTGACTGAAAGCTATATTCTTATGATCCTTTGCACAGAACCAATTCAAAGTTTTCTTTGAAATAGATTTCGTTTGATTATCAGTATTTGTAGAAGAAGGCTTTTGATTCTCTTCTGACTAGATGTTATTAGGCAGATTACCTTCATCATCATGATTTGTTTCATATGTTATCAAACAAATCTTTTCATCATGATTTATAAAAGTCGAACAGGGACTTTTGGTGTCTTCATCAGAAGAAATTATAACATATTCATTAATCAGAATTTTAGATTGAATGACTTGTTCTTGAGTTAGTTCTTTATCAAGAATTTTTACCTTGACAAAGAGACTCATATTCTTTTTGATTAGAATATTAAGTTGTGAAAACGTGGGGGTTACTGCACAGAATTATCAACATCCCTCTTTATAGGTCGTTTATACCTAGTTGTTTTATGTAGTGATCTAACCTTTTCCTTAGAAATCAACTTCTTATAAAAGAAGTTAAATTTACATACCTCGGATGGATTTCATTTCAGAACAAGTTTGAGCTTGTTTGCTAATCGACTGGCTCTCCGCTGCAGATTGTTAACATACCTTATTTTATATTTGTACATGAAACACTTAGAGAGTTCATGACCTTTAAAAGTACAGGAAGGACATATCACTGTGGATGGTTCAGGAACCATAGCCGGACATGCCGCTAGACTCTAGCCTGCTACAAGTTAACTTCAGACTAGAATGTAGTTGAGCCCTAACCAAGTATCACACCGATTAAGGTACGTGCGCGTTCCTTACGCCTCTTGAATCCTAGCAGGACTCTGCGCACTTCATTCCCTTAGCTAATTTCACCCCACAGATAAGAGTTTCTACGACCCAAAGCCAAAGACTTATAAACAAATCTGACTCCCTCATATAAGTCTATTCTGGTTGTTGTTGTTTACGTCTTTAGATAAATCAAGGTGAACATGAAATTCAACTAATAATCCGGTCTTATACTCCCGAAGAGCAGCCTAGAAATATTAGTAACCTCACAATAACCTAACCGATTAACATAAAAAGTTATTACGGAATCACAAGAGTCTGAGACGAAGAACTGTTGTGATTACTTTTCATATCTTACCTATCAGATATAAATCTCAATTTTTTTAGAGAAGATTAAACTCAATACGTAGAAAAATTAAGATCATAATACGCAACTACAGAGAAAATAATTGGATCTGGATTCACGAATCCCAACTGAAGTCTGAAGTCGTTAACCTAATAATGGTTTTGGAAAACCTTATGTTAATAGCGAATCAAATCTAGTTTGAAACTAGGACACACGAGAGTGTCGGGATTAGGTTTACAAGATGCTAGCTAGAGTTATCCTTTATATAGTCTTTCAAATTAGGGTTGCTTACAATCAAAGCTAAGATAGCTTAGTGACAAAGCAATTGATATTCACTGTTATATAAACTCCTGATTTAAGATTCAAGCTAAATATGCTTAGAAATCAATCTCCATTGTTAAATGGTATTAAATTGAAACACACAAATGAAATATACCTATATTTAGATATGGATGAGTCGTACCCAAACGTGTATAACCGTTGGATCAATAATAGTAAACTGAAGTTAGCCATATGAACACTTATAGTTTAGCCATATTCATCTAACACATCTAGATCAAATATGATGATCAATCAATCATGATAGGTAATCAAATGAATCTAAATGTGCTTTAAGAGAGTTTTTCAAATGTTCATCATCTCATAGAAATATATATGAACCATTTGAAATATATTAGGTTTGGTTTGTAATTGTACAAAAGTACTTATACAAGAACCAATTCATGAACATAATGTCACGGTTTGCAAAACAAGTTTGCATACCTTGTTTCATTAAAGTTCAAGGACTTTAGTTCGCAAACAAACCTGATTTTATGAGTATGAAAAGTCATACTTACCGATTTTAGAACCGACCACTGTGTTCACAAATAAAGTACGCAAACCACAGTTCCGGACTTTGGCCTAGTCTTGCCGTTCGCACAGAGTACGCGAACCATAGTTCTGTACTTAGCCTTGTATATCCTTTCGCAAACAGAATACGCGAACCACAATTCCGGACCTTTCACAGGTAAACCCGTTCGCAAACAAGAGTTCCGGACCTGAACTAGAACTACACAGTTTTCATACAAAGTATACAACCTGTGTTATATCCATACATTGGTAGTAGTTCTAAAATTCTCCTTTGATGATTGAAACATCCTTAGTAAACAACAATGGTAATCTTGCACATACCACTAGCTTCAAGTAATTTTCAAGTGATTAATCGATCAATACGAAACTTCCCAAGTTAACATCAAATGATTGTCTCAAACAAATCATTTAAGATGTTCAAGGTAATTTTCACATGATCATCTTGACTTAATATTTAGTTTCCAACAAATAAATTTTTTCCAACTAAACTCGTCAAGTAGATGATAAAGTTTAAGCTAAAGCTAAAAAGCTTTCAACACATATTTCGAGAAATATATAAACAAGATAAACTCTGCTCGAAATTTCAAATGTGTATGATGTAAAAGTCTATATAGCTATATGACTTAGTATCTTTAGAAGATAGAATAGAATAAACTTTTGAGTGATTAATAAGTTTTAGTCTCCACATACCTTTTGTTGATGAAGTTCCTCCAAGCTCTTCGGTAGATCTTATTCTTCAATTGGTGAACGCCATGAAGTCTAAAGCTCAACCACACACTTCGATCCTAATATGAGACATAGCTATAAGCAGACTAGAGATCAAGTATATAATTTTGATAAACTAAACTTGAAAAACAAGCTTAAGATAGCAACGCTCGCGAGTTCGACTGAGCAGTCCTCTAAAAATCTCCACGTTAACTGAATCATCCATTTAATTCAATTCTTATAGGTTCGACCGCACCAAACACAGATTATTAAATCTTTTCGTATTTTCCTGCTCTGATACCAATTGAAAAGACGAGGTTACCCAGATACACCACAATATTTTTGTTTCACCCTATAAGTGTTAGACCACTTCTCGGCCGAACTCGCAAGCGTTGCTATCTCAAGCTTGCTTGTCAAGTTTAGTTGCCAAAACTATAAATTTTGATTTCTAGTCTACTTACAGCTAAGTCTCTGATTAGGATAGAATGTGTAGTTGAGCTTTAGACTTCACGGCGTTCATCGATTGAAGATGAAGAACTACTAATGGGAGCTTGTGGAACTTCATCAACAAAAGATATGTGGAGACTTGAACTCATCTATCACTCAAAAGTCTATTTCTACTCTATGTTCTATTTGAGACAAAAGTCGTATAGCTATATAAACTTCAATTATACACATTCGATATTTCGATCTGAGTTTAACTCGCTTACATATTTCTCGAAATATGCATTGCAAGCTTTCGCTTTAACCAAGTTCATCGTATATTCTTGATGAAAGTCAAAAGATGATCACGTGAAAATCGCCTGGTAACATCTTATATGATTTGTGTGAGACAGTCATTTGGTGTAGACTCGGAATATTTCGTATTGACCATTTGATCACTTGAAAATTGCTTTGAATCTAGTATTTTGTGTGATTGAAATGGGAGTTTAGAACAATTAACCATTAATTGGATGTAGCACAGTATGCGTACTTTTATGCTAACTGTTGCAAGTTATTCCAAGTCCGGGAACCATAGTATGCATACCCATATGCGTACCGGCGTAAGTTCAAGTTCGGGAATTCAACTGGTTTGGTTGAGTACGACAATATGCGTACCCGTTCGCATATTGGCTAAGCCAGACCAAGTCCGGCTACTTAGGTATGCGTACCCGTTTGCATACTTTAGTGGGTTATGTTCTAAAATCGGTTTGTTCATGAACTAATACATTTATAAATTAGGGAATGTAATCTTTTGAAAACCGTGGCTATAATGTTCATGAATTGATTGGAGTGAATCAAAATCGATTTTGCTTCAATCGTGTCTTGTATACTTTTACGAGAATATAAACAATTGAATAACTAGATAACTAGTTTCATTTGAGTCATTTGAACTAGTTGTGATTAAGATGAACAAGGTTGATATGAAAGTGTTCATATGGCTAACTGCGGTTAATTATTGTTGAACCAACCAAGTGTACACGTTTAGGTACGGTTACCTATATATAAATGAAGCCACTTTTCATTTGTGTGTAACAAGATAATTTCGATCTAACGGTTGAAATATATTAGCTTGAGTTTAATCGGGTTTTCATCTAATGGTGAATATTGAATGCTTTGTAACCAAGGTAACATTGATTGCAAATCCTGATTTAAATACTATATAAGGGAGAACTCTAGCAAGTGGGAAACCTAATCCCCACACCACCTGTGTGATACTAGTTGCGATTAGAGTCGATTCTCCTTTAACCTAGGTTTTTCCTAAAACAGTTATAGGTTAACAACTTAAAAAATTCATTGGGAATGTGAAGCCAGACCCAACTATTTTCTCTATAGTTGCGTGTTCTGATCTTACTTTGTTTTATCGTATTGAGCTAACATTTGCTCGAGATTTAATCTCCGA
This sequence comes from Papaver somniferum, assembly GCF_003573695.1. NCBI lineage: Eukaryota > Viridiplantae > Streptophyta > Magnoliopsida > Ranunculales > Papaveraceae > Papaver > Papaver somniferum. Next base: position 195,549,407 of record NC_039360.1, read on the forward strand.
TAGGTAAGATAAAAATCAGTCGCAAACATCTTATTCTCATCGTTTATGATTCCACAATATCTTGTTTCGCCACCATACAATTAAGATTATTGTGAGACGATTGATATTACTAGGCTGTTCTTCGGGAATATAAGCCCGGTGTATCAACTGGTTCATGTTCACATTTATTTATCAAAAGACAGAACAAAATTCATAGGTATTTTAGCCGGAGACAGATTTATCTATCCAATAGACTTTAATGTGTGAGACATATTTGTTTATCAAGTCTTCAACTTTGGGTCGTAGCAACTCTTATTTGTGGGTGAGATCAACTAAGGGAATCAAGTGCATAGAGTCCTACTGGGATTCATAGGCGTAAGGAACACGACTGCATCTTGATTAGTGTGAGATTGGTTAGGGCTCAACTACATTCCAGCCCGAAGTTAAATTGCAGTAGGATAGTGTCTGTAGCGGCTTAATATAGTGTGGTGTTCAAATCTGGACTAGGTCCTGGAGTTTTTCTGCATTTTCAGTTTCCTCTTTAACAAAATTTCTGGTATCTGTGTTATTTCTTTTCCGCATTATGCTTTCTATATAATTGAAATATCACAGCTTGTGCATCATTCAATGAATTAAATAATCCAACATTTAGTTGTTTATATAAATTGATTGACACTTGAACATTGGTCTTTGGTACCGTTCAAGTTGTTTCTCATAATAATCAGGCTCATAGATTCTATCTGTTTGATTTGCTGATTACATTGAGAAACATAGATACAACTCTTGGATACATTTCCATTGATTGAGTCTGACTGTCTAGTTGATTCTCTTGAATTATATTGGAGTTTTTCCGTACAGATTGCCTAAATGAAATATTGGGTGTAGTTGTTAGAACCCCCCGTTTTTCAATAAGTCCCATACCAAGTGTGATCGTCTATGGACAAAGTCAAGATAATACAACAACTTGATATTCACTTCACAATAGTTACAACACAAAACCAATTGACTATAGGATCAGAGTCAAGTGATTAGGGTTAACGTACAAGTGTATTTACTTTTAATTATAATAAAAAATTATAAATACAGACAATAAAAGTAAATAACACACACAAGATTTTGTTAACGAGGAAACCGTAAATGCAGAAAACGCCCGTGACCTAGTCCAGTTTTGAATACTCTCGGAATTAAGCCGCTACACAAAGTACAACGACAATTTTGTATGGTTGAGACCAAGTAAACTACCTCTAGTTACTTAGTTCCTTAAGTATCCCCGCGTCTACGACGTACGTGAATCCCAAAACAGAAAATCAATCTTGAGTTGTATTACCGATGTAAGGTTGTAAGCACTCAACTCCTTTTGATCGTCTTCCAAACAGTAAAGGAACAAAGCTGTTTGGTATGTACCCCAATAATATTTTAGAAAAAAGATATATGTTGAGTTGTGACAAAGTCTCTTATGTTTAATCTAATAAACTCCTATGTCGGGTAAGATCAATCCAAATCAATAACTTAGATTCGGATCCAATACTATCAGATTCAGATATTCAAGAATACCACCAAATGATAGTTGCCGATCTAAACGACTTTATGATCAGAAAAATCTAATGTAAGTCGGATCCCTACCGCTCAAGATGTGTACGCAAATCAAGAGATACAAAAACCAATAATAAATTTTTTTTTCTTCCAATCTTCAATTGCCTTCTTATGTACCTGTACAACACAAATTGAATCCACTTATGATCGGTCACACACAAAACGAAGTCTTTTAACAACAAATGATCACAAGTTGTATTTAGATCTAAAATCAGTTCTAAAGATCTCTTCAATACTTTGATCTGGTTTGAGTGACCCTTATGTCATAAGAGAAAGCTCTCAATAATAATCAAACTACGTGCAATAAAGTTTCAACAACTTTTAGTCAATCAAATCAATAACCGTAAATTAAAATATCAATGCAATTATCTAGTTCCTACCAACAATACTCGTAGAGATTCTTGTTCCCACAGAAGTCTTTAAACAAGCGTCCGTAAGATATTTCGCCTAATTAGGGTACTTTCCTCTCCGGATAGACGACTCCACCAAAAACAATACAAGTGAAGTTTTCCTGGCTCTTAGGATAGTTTTCTAGAAATAAAAACTCAATTATTTATAGACCAAGGTTGTTTGGACAACAAGGAAATTCCAAAACTGAAAATATTCTCAACATATGCAATAAGTACCTGATTTCAGTTTTCCTATTTCCAACTAATATCCAACCTGTAACTCCGAAATCTCTCATTAGAAAATATCTAATATTAATTTAGCACTTAACTAATATAGCTTTCCAAGAGATATGTTTTGATTTGCTGCAAAATCAGGCATATAAACGAAACTCTTAATTAAAAGATTCTCAATATTTCAGATTGGGATCACCTTGAGTATCAAGAAATATCTTTAGACAATAAAAGATAAAAATTATGTTCATATATACTAATTGATTTCTTAACGACAATAATAACTTTAAACAAGCTAAATGCTGAAAGGGTCTACCGTTAATTTGCTGCCACATCGCTGCAACTCTTTGGATCAATTCATCTTCAGTTTCATCGTTAATCCTACTTCGGTTAACTTGCATTACCATGGAAAGTAAATTGGTTGACAACATGAGAAATTGATTGAAAACAATGAGACAATACATGAGCATCACGGTATCTCAAGTTCCGCATTTCTGCAGCGAACCTTGCAAAAACTTGGTGCCAGAAAGTCGTTTGCGTAAAATTTATAACACCGTTGATATCGTTTCTTGTTTGAAAAACATAAGTTGTGCAGATTACTAAATTTATTCCATAGAAAATCTAGGACCACAAACTCTGGCACCCATTTTTTGAGATTGAATGATGAAGATTGAAGTGAAATTATGAAGAATTTGTAGGTATAGATTGTGGAGATGATGTGATTTTGGAGTTGAAATCAACTTAATTTATATGGAGGATATTTATAGCCATTGGATGGACTAGTCGTTGTCGGCGTTTGAGCCGTCAACTCTGTCTGAAACGAAGCTCGACTCTGTTGGAACCGAGACTCCGCTCAGCATATCCTAATCGTTCTTGATTGAACCGGTCATCTCTGATTGAACCGATCGACTCAAACAAAGACGCAATAAACAAACCCTTATATTTGAAGGTTTGCTCATCCGTTTTAATGGTTTGCCAGTCCCACTATATGTGTATAATGAGCAAGTTTACATGTTTGCTGTGCCCATTGGAGTTGCTCTTAGCACACGTCTCGGACAACATAAAGTCAGGTGGGCCTTGTCAGATCCGGGGATTAGATCTTAGCCAGGCCTAATTCCATCTTTTGCAGGGGGACTTAGGTATTCCAAGTTTCGGTCATACAAAAAGACCCGGGGTGCGGATTGGGTGTGATACACACACTTCTCTCCATCATGTTCTTCGCTTTGAGAAGGTGAAGAACTTAAAAGAACAGGAAAAAAATGGTGGATAGAGAGAGAGACCGTGAGAGAGACAGAGACAGAGATAGAGAAAGAAGGAGAGACAGAGAAGATAGAGACCGAGACCGTGAAAGAGATAGAATCAAAGATCGAGATCGAAGCAGAAGATCACGAACCCCAGAACGTACTCGTTCATCAAGACATACTCGTTCTCGTACCCGCTCACCAAGACGCCCTCGCTCCGGTACCCGTTCACCATCAGATCGAAGAGTAAAATCAAGATCTCGTTCACGTTCCGTCGACCGTTCTCGACGACATCATCATCACCGTGACCGTTCTCCGTCGCAAGAACGAAAACACCGTCGTGACGACAACAAACAAAGAAGGGATTCATCAGTTGATATAGTATCAGAATTTGTTGATGGAATTGTAAGGGAGCAAGATGAGAAGAAGGCACCTAATGAAGATGGTAATGAGGGAGAAATTATGATGGATAATGATGAGATTGAGTTGATGAAGAAATTAGGTATGCCTGTTGGCTTTGATTCAACTAAAGGTAAACCTGTACCTGGTGCTGATGTTAGTGGGATTAGAATGACTACTAAAAGACAACCTCGACAGTATATGAATAGACGTGGAGGGTTTAATCGGCCTCTTCCTCTCGAGCGTAATCGTTGATATTCATTCTCCAAGGTTCGATTTTTGCCCTAACTTTTGGTTTAGTTTTCTATTCAGGGATTAGGGTTTATCAAAAATGTTGGTTTGTTTTGAAATTTAGGGTTTTCCGTTGTTGATAAATGTTCATGTTAATTAGGTTATAGTGTGCATAATAAATCTGAGGTTTAAAATCTACTAGAGACGCCAGAATCTGATTCTTGAGGTTTGAGCGTGCTAGAGCATAAAAGTGTGTGTTTCATAACTATTGGGATTCGTTTATGTTTGCTAGTGATCAATTTAGGCGTGGGAATTTTGAAATAGTGAATTGGGTTGTAAAGATTTACGATGTATTCTGCATTGCTGTGTTAATTTGTTGACTAGTCTAAGAGTAAACAGACGATGTTCAATGTAGCAAGTGTTTATGTGAGAGGGCTTACTTTTATTAAGCGATTGAGATGATCATTAGTATTTATATGGTGTATTATGTCTAGGTTTGGCCGAGAATATAGTTTACACCTAGTTGAGAAAATTGAAGTAGTTTTAAAAAGTTATGTTGAACCTTTAGGTTGGTATCAGGGATGATGATGGAGTTATTGAAGCAAGTTTGGATAGATTTTTAAGTTGTATCATACCCGCTTACCTTTAATTTAGATAAACGACTAGTTGTCCAAGTTGTGCTGAGTGCTTTTGTTGCCGGTGACTACAGTGAGTAGAATGAATTACATCTTTATCTGTGATCAGTTGTTAGACGCTTGGTAATCAAATCCTTTGAAGAAAGGGGCGTTAGAGATGTAGAGCAGATAGGCACATGAAATACTTTGATAGGTTGGTCTAGGACACTAGGTTTTGGAATGGATTTCTATTAGAATAATCCAGATTGCATGACATCGGCAGTAATGATATGGTAACAATAATTTTCAAACATGAAGATGGTGAGAAGGATTGCCCCACACATGCACAAACTTAGAAAATCCCTAATGAAAGCTTTTGCTAGTGATTCTTTGTTTGAGATTAAAGTTAATGGTTAAAGAAAATAGATTGTAAAGCCATACTTCATTATTCGGGTTCAAGGGGTTAGCTGATGTTGTGGTAGAGGTAGATACCAAATGAGACAATGCATCACAGGTGATTGTGGGCGATTGTGTTGTATGATGGATGGACCTACGAAAGTTTAGCGAGTCAGTTAATAGACAAACTTGTCTTTCTCTGGGTGCATGTGTTAGGAGTTGGTCATGGGGGTGTAAAAGTAGCGTTGGTTTCATGTAAAATCTCATACAAAATGGAAAAGGTTTTGTAAGTACGCTTGTAGCTAAATCCTGAGTAACTAAGCAGAATCGAAGATGTCGCATAACTAGCTTTCTGCATAAAACGTTTGCGTTAATAAAGATTTATATTAGTCACTGTTTAATTGCTGTCACGGGTGGAGGGGTTTTATAATACACCTAGGCTGTGGAAGGATCTTTCATAGCTATCCACTACCTAGCGCTGCCATTGGACTGTTGAAACAGTTTTCCTGTTGTTGGATTTTTTTTTTTGTCGAAGTCCTGGGGCAGGTGGAAGCCATACGTGGAAGAATTGTTTGATAAGTAAACCAGGTCAACTTTAGCCTTGTTACCTGGACTTAGTTCCCACCTCTGGCTGTTGCCCTCTTACTAAGCATCTGTTGTCTTAGTGATCGGTGTTGCATAGCTAATTGACAGTCTGCCACAGATTAACTGTTGCATCTTTGCATGTGCAATTTGTTTCCTAATTCATAGTTTGAGTATACAAGAATCACTCATGTTCCAATTGCACTATCAATTGTTCTAACCAATCCCCAGGGTAACAACTAACAAGTTATGTGGTGAAACCACTTACAGAATCTCGCCTTTGGTTGTAATTGCAAATATGCAATTAGTCAACTGATAGTGAAGGTCGTAGCTCGTAGGTTTCTCATTGTTCAAATATTCAGGTACAACTTGGAAACTCTTTTGTGGTTTGGAATTTATTACTTGCATTTGTAACTAATTAAGAAGACTTTTTATTTTCGATGAAGCGCAAACACGACTAATAGTTGGCCTTGCTGTGTTTGTCCCACTTTTTCACTGCTCTATCATCCCTATCTGCAGACATCGTGATACTGAACTTGTCTTATGCGCTTATATTTTTCGCAGGGAGTATTGTGGTGGCAAGATGGAAGTGGAGCTGTTTGTGCCTCAGTTGCAAGGTGACTTTAGTCAGAGATATATCAGAATGTAATTTGAAAAATACTGTAAGATGGTTATATATTCTCTCTTAAAAACTTTCAGATACCTGAGATGGATATTATGTTTGGTCTCTGATTATCCTTATAGGTGGATGTGAGTGCTCATAACAGATTTGTTATGAGGTGTAGCTAATATCCTCTGTTTGTCGACCCGACCGAATTTATTCTCTTCTGTTCCAGTTGGTATCTCAGAAAACTCACTAAACTAGGATCTAATGTTCGACTGTGTTTGCTAACCATTCTTCAAGTTTGTTTGGCATTTTACACTTCTATCTGAAATAATCTGATTGCATACATGCCAACCATTTTCTGATTTATTCTCCAAAACAATGTTTTTAAAAAAATTCAGCAATCAACACCGTTTCATGTAATAAAATGCAACTTCGCTCGCCAGAATCTCATGCGAATTTGCATCTCTCTTGTCCTGATTAAGCATGCAACTTTGCTCGCTAGAATCATTAGACATTGTTGGTCTGACATTTTTTACTCGGATATGGTGCCTGTTAGTTTTCCATACTTCAATTAATTCGTATTCAAAGTATGGTAGGAGCATCTCCAGTGCAAAGGATCAAGGTCATCCTATGTAGAGGTCTTATTAACACTTTTTTATGTGTGGGTCATTACTAAATCTGGCTAAATTGGGGCCTATGGATTTTTTCATCCACACCATAAAAAATAAAGAATGATAAGGGGTGTCTAACTTTGATGAAACTACCATTTTACCCTCTATCAAATATTAATACTACTAATTTGTCCCCATCAAATCCTAATCATAAAATTAAAAACTAAAATCAAAATCATAAAACTAAAATCATAAAATTAAAAAACTAAAACCAAAATCATAAAACTAAAATCATAAAATTAAAAACTAAAACTAAAATCAAATTCATTTCCATCTCCACTTCAACTGATTCTTCTTTTCTTCTCAACCCAATCCTATAAACTAGGTTTTAGTAACATAAAATTGCTCAAAAATTGAAAATTTTGAAATCAAATTTTTCCTGGTTTATCAGAATCGGTTAACGTTAATGTATATGTGATCTGATTGCAAATGGAAATGGTTTATGTTCATGCCCACAAAGACCGATTGTCCTTGATATGTTTTCTGGTTCGAGAAATTTGAACCAAAATCGGATTACATTAGCACTTATAAAAACCGATTGTTGATGTTTAATGTTAGAATCAGATTTTATATGTGTGTCGAGTAAACCGATTGTTGTTCTCAATTTTTTTGTATCTTTTATTTGTTAGAATCGGATTACATGAGCATTATTATAAACCGATTCCTGTTGTGCAATGTCAGGAATCTTTTTTTACATATGTATGTGTAAACTGATTCTGGTTAACCCATTTTTTTTTTCCAGTTAATACTCGATCATAAAATGAGTATGAAAAATAAAATAGTTCCGTATGATTTTACCCAATTTGAAAACGAGTATAACTTTAGACTCGAATCGAAAACGAGTATAACTTCATACGCGAATCGAAACCGAGTATAACATCTTAAATGATCTGAGATTGTGTATGAAGTCATACTCATTCTTAACTCGGGTATAAAATGAATTTTGATTTTATTTGATGTTTAACAACACATAATTCACAGATAAAAAAGAAAAAATTTACCCACAATCAGTTTATGTTCATGCCCATATAAACTGATTCTGGATAATCGGTTGATACCAATGAAAACATATACCGATTCTGAGTTGGTGTTCTTCAAAAAATTTCAAAATTTCAAAATTTTTCATGTTCAGATGATACATTAACACACGTTAATTTCACATCTAAGACTATATTTTACCACTAATCACCGAATTAACACTAATTAATTAGGGGATAAATTTGTCATTAAAAAATATTTGGTTAAGGGGCTTTTCATTTTACTTCAAAATGTCTCTATTTTGTCACGTAGTGATAAGTCCAAATTAATCCTTATAGGCCCCAATTTAGCCAGGTTACTAAATGACAAAAAAAATAAATTATGTAAAACTTTTTACCTTAAGTTGATCTCCAACCCAAGGTAATTGAGAAAGTCTTATTTAGACTTTCTCCATTACCCCATTTAGCCATGTCATCTATCTCTATGACTTTGACCCTTGTTTTGGAGATGGAAATTTGGCGCAAAAGGTCTTAAATCCTATGTGTCATTTAAATTTAAGACCCTTATCCCTTGCATTGGAGATGCTCTAGGTGTCTCTGTCTGGTTAAACATTCACCAGCGGGGCTCTGCTGAATACTAGATCATATTGATCACTCTTTTTCTCTGGATTTAAGGGTCATTTTTTGTGTTGTTTCTTGAGAAACTAAAATATATAGATAGTAGGGCTGTGCAAAAAAAACGGAACCGCGAATTTTACCCGTATCCGTCAACAAAATGGCGGGTGAAACCCAATCCGCAAGAGCTATGGGCTGGATACGGATGAGATTTTCAAATCCGCACGTTTACACAGTTTGGTTACGGTTGGACTTTACAATCCGCGGATTTATCCGCACCGTAGGGCAGTTAGGTTTTATGCTGAGCCGCTAACTCGTTAGTGTTTGCAAATGTTACCTTGACATGTCTTGCGTAAGTTGTTACCTGTTAGAGTCTGGTTAAGAAGTAGTGAATTCTTAGTGCTAATAAGCCCACTTACTATCTCACTGGTACTGTGAGCATACCTTCTAGTTGCATCTACTAGAGAAACAAACCTGATTTTGATCTTGGTTAGCTAGACGGGTTATTGACTGGATGAATGTATACATCTTACAATCAAACCAACATCATGAAAAAGACGGTGTCAAATGTGAAACAAAAGACCGACATAAATTGAGTAATCTCGTGAATTATAATAACTCTCGCCGCAACATTAGGCTGCACGACTGAGGCAACCTCCCCACATACTCATAATGCTTCAGCAATGACATTGTAATAACGCTCACCAACAGCAGATAGTACAGGAGCAGACGGGACCTGAGGCATCGCCAATTTGAACACTAATCAAACTGAACAAGGAACAACAACAATCTCTTCATTACCATTTGAAACAGACTAATAAAACAGAAAATAAAGATTATCATAAATCAGACTCCACATGATAGTTCGCTTTTTTTTTTTTTGTATTTTAACTAAATCCGCGGTTAATCTGCATCCGGCATTGGTATCCGTGTCATCCGTTGATCCGCGGATGATTGGGTCAGATACGATTGGATTTTCCAAATCCGCAATTTTGACGGATTGGACGCGGGTGACCTCTAATCCGCAACCGTCCGTCCGTTGCACACCCCTAATAAATAGAATATTAATGAGGAACCCATTTGCCGTTGTGATGAATTAGATATTTCAGAAATCCCTCATACCAATTGAGCCCTACAAACACGGTCAGTTATGTGCAGTAGTATGACTTCTTTGTTTGTGGTTTGGGTAGACTTTGATAGCATTCCTTCTAGTTTGATGCCTGATATCTATTGTCCTATTGGCTATTGGTATGTTCTATTTTGTGACCCAAAAAACCAGATCACAATCTCCGCTGGTCAGGTCCAAATGGCATGTCATTTTTGTCTCACAAAACTTCAACTAGTTCATTAATTGTCTCATACAGGCGTGTGTAACGGACGGACGGTTGTGAATTAGGGGTCACCCACATCCAATCCGTCAAAGTTGCGGATTTGGAAAATCCAACCGTGTCCGACCCAGTCACCCGCAGATTTCACATCCGCGGATCAGCGGATGATACGGATCGGGTGCGGATTAACCGCGGATTTAATTAAAAAAAAAGAACTACACTGCATGGGAATTATGGTAAGTTGCTGGTGATGTGTAAGTGAATGTATGCCTTAACAACATAGCAAGGTTGAAATTTTCACTCGGCTGCGAACTCTTCCAATTACTGAAAATACAGAATATGACAACTATAATATATAAGATAACATACAGAAGTCTTGAACCAGGTATAAATTTACCCTAAAACCAAAGCACAGTTCATCTAACCTCTATTTCCCTTAAACAGCTCAATGGTCTACCAGTTGCAGTTTGGTTACAAAATAACTACACAAACTCTTCCCTCAGAACCTTTGAAATTTGACCCTTACATGTAAAAAGAAATGAACGATCTATGGCATCAAAGCATATTGCCCTCAACCTGAGTCAGCAACGGTATCGCTTACTACTCCTAAACCATGTCAACCACCTCTCCTTGTCTTTCATCTACCAGATGAAATAAAACCAAGGAACGATCCCAACTAAATCAAATTTTCTTTTCCAACCATGCCAGGAAGTGCGTGTCTATTTGATAAAGCTAAACAGCCTATACTACGTCCTTACTGAATGAACCAAAAAAATTAATCCTGTATGAAGGGAAGTGATAATTGAGAGCACCTTCTAGAAAAAGAAATGATAATGATATTCAAACTCGCACATCACTTCTAATTTGTTTCTCTAGTAGATGCAACAAGAAGGTATGCTGACAATACCAGTGAGATAGTAAGTGGCCTTATTAGCACTAAGAATTCACTACTTCTTAACTAGACTCTAACAACTTACGCAAGATATGTCAAGGTAACACTTGCAAACAATAACGAGTTAGCCGCTCATTATAAACCTTATTGCCCTACGGTGCGGGTAAATCCGCGAATTGCAAAGTCCAATCGCAACCAAATCGTGTAAACGTGCGGATTTGAAAATCCCACCCATGTTCGGTTCATAGCTCTTGCGGACGGATACGGATAAAATCCGCGATTACGGTTTTCTTGCACAGCATAAAACTTCAACTATTAAGTGTGTTGATTTTGGGCAAGCATTTCAAGCCCAGCTCGAAATCTATATGCTCTCCAGAAGAAACAGATATTTATGTTCAATTGTTGTTCATCATCTTACCCGAATTTATGATTCTATCTCGAAAGCAGTTACGCTGGTGACGACATGATGCATTCATTTGCATCAGAGTCATCATAATAATAGTGTACAAGATAGCTGCCATGAACTATAAACTGCAAAATGCGTTGTTTTATCTAGGGCTAATTGTTGCTGACATGCCACGTGTCGACAATTAAATTTGCAAGATCAGAAAATAGGTGGTGATGAAACCAATGTTAAGCACCTAAAAAGACCCTCCTTCCCGGTCCCTTCGTAGTTTGTAAGTTTCTACCCACGGCTACTTATTGAGCTTCTTCAACCATCTTCACTACGCTCACAAGACTAGCTAATACGGAACTCTTGGTGGAATAGTAGTAAGATGTCTGCAGGGATCATTGCAGTTTCAGTTGCCGTGTCCGGCCACGCCGGATTGAAAACTGTTTCGACAAAAATGTTTTCACCGAAGACATCCATTGGATGGGGTGGGAAAGTGGTTTCAAATGGATCCAGAACTCATTGCATGAAGGTACAAGAATGTTGATCCTTTCGTAGTATAACAATCCAAAACTTATTATTTGTGTTGCTGTGTCTCTCGCTATATATATCGTTCTCTAATTTTAGTAATTGATCATACATATGTAGACGTGGAATCCAATCGAAAACAAGAAGCACGAGACACTGTCATACTTACCACCTCTCTCAAACGAATCCATTGCTAAGGAGATCGATTACATGCTCTCTAAAGGATGGATCCCATGCCTAGAATTCGATGAGGTAACAGTTCAGAGAGAAAGAAATCATGTTCTGCTGTTGAATCAGAGTAAACTGCATGCATACATTTTTCTTCTTTTTATCGACAATACTTCATTAAGGCAACAGAAAAGAAGAAGAATAAGAAGGGTGGGAGAGATGTTTTGAATTTGAGAAGAAGGAGAAGAACAATCTCCCATAAGAGAAGAAGGATGACAAAAAACTATGTGTATATAGTCCCTACACCTACTCCTAGTGCCTAGAGATTAACCTGTCCACAAATCGTCGTATACTGTAAATATTAACCGTTTTGGAAGTCCATTGGGTTAGGTTGAACTACATAGTAGTTTAAATTTGATTGACATGATTATCTACTCTAGTGATAATATTTCATCAAAAATCCTGATCTGAATATAGGGCCGTTCGTTAAGGAATCTTTTTTATTTTGCAAAAAATCACAACGGAGTTGGTATTATCTTGTAATGCACTCTGATGCCGAAAGAGCAAAATACTAGATTTGCATGCTACTTTACTTTATCACTTCTTTAATTACCTTAATTCGTATCCTTGTCCTAATCCACTTTTGGTCCTAATTAAATTAAGTTTTCATGTTTTGTTCCTAGAGTATTTAATCAGTTCATCATTTACACATCGTTCATATTTTTGTTCTTCTAATATGGGTGATGATTGAAGGTTGGGCATGTATATCGAACAAACAGCCAGATGCCAGGGTATTACGATGGAAGGTATTGGACATTGTGGAAGCTACCGATGTTTGGTTGCACCGATGCCACTCAAGTTCTGAACGAGATGCAGGAGTGTAAGAAGACGTATCCAAATGCATATATACGTTGCTTGGCTTTTGACAATCAGAAACAGGTTCAGTGCATGGCTTTTATCATTCAAAAACCCTCCTCTTCTCTTTTACTTAATTAAGGTTTTCAACGGGCAACAGAAACCAGGTTCAGTGAGAATGGTTTTTTGTTGTTCAAAAACTTATTATCATCACCAAAACCATTTTACTGCTATTTTCATTTATTCTCTTGTATAATAAGGTGTAGGTGACTTCGTGATTGGTTTTCTGTTTCAAATAATTGACTTAAAATGTGGGTTTGTTGTGATCAGTTTCATTTTGTGACCGGATCTATTTTCTTTATAAAGTTTTTAGCTGTGAATTTGCCTGTTGAACTGCGGTTAATTGAAGGACACTTAGTTGTTGCCGATATGAAGGGGTCCAGGGGAAGTAGTCCCCTAGGTGGGAGTGCCCCGCGTGTATTGTGTTCAAAATGGCATGCAGCAGTATAACAATTCAAATGAGTTTGACCACCCATGCTAACCAGTCACCGCTTGTTAACAAATACTCCGCGTGTACTATGGGAGTAACAAATTCATTTTGTGATATAATTCACCCAATTCATGTGTATTGCTTTGTGAGTCCCCCACCCCACGGAGGAGACATCCACTATCGGAGCCCACTTCCAAACTTAGGTTATGAATTTCTTGTTAAATAAGTGGCACCTCGTCAAAAACCGAAAACCCTGTTGTCCAGGAACAAGGCCGGAGACTATCTCGTGAAGAGTCATCTCTTAAAAGTATGGTAATTTTTATTTTTTTGCGCCAGCTTGCCTGTCTAAACACAACCCACCGTAAGGCAGTTCATCATCCATAATAAATTTAATTATGTAAAGAAAATGGATCTTTCATTGGATGCAAATGGACGCATGGTTGATGATACTTTTTTTAATCTTTTTAAAAACCTCATCCTGAAATTGACTATCCATCCACTTGCGTATGAAAGTGGATAAATTACGTAAAATATTAAGTCATAAATTTAGAGATTAAAGAAATTAACCTTTTTTTTTCTCCTCTCACTTTTTTCTAGAATGCAAAAATGACGATGTCCTTTGATGAACTCAGCCTTCTACTAGTGTTGATCCTCGTGATTGATTCATTGTAGAAGTGTGCTATTTTGAACTTCTCAGCCGTCCAAAAATGGATCTTTTTTCCTTGGGACCGGCATTTACTGGATAGTAGAGTTCTTTTTACGCCATTTTAAAGTGTTTATTTGATTTTTCTTCTAGTTATTTCAATGAAGTCTTCATCTAACAATTCTGTTGTTGCGTTCAAAGTCTTTCGAGATTTCATGGATTTCTAAAGGAAACAATAGGGTTTTGAAGGTTCTGTAGAGATTCAAAGGTAGGAGCAATTGGATTCTATTAGCTGAACATGCTATCAATTGGGTGTGTTCATCAACACTCGAAGTTATAGATTCCACTTCAAAGATTTCTCCTAAATGGACAAGAAGGTTTAATCAAGTCGTCATTTTAATAAAGCTTTTATCTAACTTTTTTGGCTTTTTCTTAAAGATTTCACGAATAGAACCTTTGAAACATGTTAGATCAAGGTTTGTTTGTATTCCTATTGGAAGTCACGGATCCATTTGGGAAAGTTTTTGATCTTCCGTTAAGCCTGTAACTCCTTCAGCTGCTAAACACCCACCTCCAATTGATTCTTTTTCAGTTTTGAATTCTAAAGTTCATGGCTAAGAATGAGTCTGAGTATAATATTTTAAAGGAGGAAAAAACAATAACTTTAGGCAAATCTAAAGTAATAATCCGTCATTGGTGTTGACATTCGAATTTTGTACCCTCCGTAAAAATATTACGGTTACGCTTCAAAAACTAGATAAAAGAGAAATGAAATCCATAGTCTCGACAAGACAGAGAAAGATCAAAATCAAGAAACACTATTCATTCCTTACAAATACCCCATTCCATATCACTTATCAACGCTTTACCCAAGGAGAAAAATAAGTTCATTATATTTTCTCCCACTTTTCTCATTGATTTTACAAATCAATACCAAAAAAAAAAGAAAAGGGTATTTTCAAAGGGAAAAAAAAAATCCTTCTCACTTATCACCTAAAATTTTTCTCCTAACTATATCCGTACCCACAAATGGGAAGGAAAACAAAATAATAAAAAAATACTTATTTTAACCAACCTTTCCATTACACACCCATAATCTCCTAACTATATTCTATTCGGAAGTAAAAAAGAGGATTTAGTTGCTTTCGTTTATCACCACAAACTATGTATAATGATGCTTTTCGAATATAACCATGCTCACTTGAATCTCAAACTAAGAGATACTGATCTATTGATTCATCGAAGCATTAATCTTGGTTTAAATAATACAATCGCTTACATTTTGGTAATTAATTTCAAATAAATTAATTAAGTACTGTTTTTAAGGAACAAAGGCATAATACAAATACTTATTACTCAAAATGAAGATCCAATCTCCTAACTATATCCATAGCCACAAAAGGGAAGGAAAATAAAAGAATTAAAAAATAATTCTTTTAAACCAACCTTTCCCATTTTCTATTAGTGCATCCTCCATTTCAAATTCAAAAATTATATTAAGATTTCACCCAAATTTTCACTTTTATTTTCATTTTGTTTTGTCCCCACTAAAACTAAATTAATATGCTATAAATAGCAAGGAATGAAGAGGATAAAACAGACAATATCTTCACACCACTAGAGACTGTTTTCATTGCGACAACATTCTTCTTATATTCTTTCGAAGAAGTAACGATATATATAAGAGAGAAAGAAAACCATATGAAGTAATAAAAAGATGATGTAGTTGTTTTCGTTCATCACCGCCAACTATATATACTAATGCTTTTCGAATATATCCTTTCTCATTTGAATCTCAGGTTAGAGTTACTGAAGTATTGAATCATCAAGGCATTAGTTTTGGTTTAATTAATAAAATTGGATTTCGTAATTAATTTTAATTAATTAAGTACTGTCTTTAAGGAACAAAGATATGATACAAAAACATATTACTCAAAATAAAGATCAAATATCCTAATTACATCCGTAACCACAAATGGGAAGGAAAACAAAATAATTAAAAAATATTTCTTTTAACCAACCATTCTACTACATACACATTTTCTATTGGTGCCTTCTCCATTTTCAAATTCAAAAATTATATAAAACTTCCACCCAAATCTTCACTTTTATTTCCATTTTCCCCACTAAAGTTTAATTAAGATGCTATAAATAACAAGGAATGAAGAGGAAGAGACACACAACACTTCACACCACCAGAGAATGTTTTCACTGCGACAACATTTTTCTTATATTCTTTCAAAAGAAGCAACGATAAAAGAGAGGAAAAAAACATATGAAGTAAAAATAAATGATTTAGTTGCATTCGTTTATCACCACCAACTATGTATACCAACGCTTTTAGAATATAACATGCTCATCTTAATCTCAAGTCAATAGATACTGATGTAGTTATTCATAAAAGCATTAGTCTTTGTTTAATTTATACAATTGTTACATTTTGGTAATTATTTTCAATTAATTAAGTATTATTTTTAAGGAACAAAGGTATGATAACTTAAAATAAAGATCTAATCTCCTGATCATATCCTTAGCCAAAAATGGGAAGGAAAACAAAAGAATTAAAAAATAGTTCTTTTAACCAACTTTTCCACTACATACCCATTTTCTATTAGAGCCTCCATTTCAAATTCAAAAATTATATAAATTTTCCACTTAAATCTTCACCTTATTTCCATTTTGGTTTGTCCCGCACTAAATGCTATAAATAAGAAGGAAAGAAGGAAAAAACACACAAGATCTTCACACCACTAAAGAACGCTTTCATTGCTACACAACATTTGTCTTATATTCTTTCGAAAGAAGTAAAGATATAAGAGAGAAAGAAAAGCATATGTAGTACAAAAAAATTTGATTTAACTTCTTTCCTTTATCACCACCAACTATGTATACAAATGCTTTTCGAATATAGCCTTGCTAAATGGAATCTCAAGTTAAGAGATATGATGTATTGATTCATCGAAGCATTACTCTTAGTTTCATTAATACAATCGTCGCATTTTGGTAGTTAATTTCAATTTCAATTTCAATTAATTAAGTATTGTCTTTAAGGAACAAAGATATTATACAAAAACATATTATTCAAAATGAAGATCTAATCTCCTAACTATATCCGCAGCCACAAATGGGAAGGAAAAAAATAAAAGAATTAAAAAATAATTATTTTTACCAACCTTTCCATTACAGACCCGTTTTCTATCAGTGCCTCCTCCATTTCAAATTCAAAAAGTATATAAAATTTCCACTCAAATCTTCATTGTTATTTCCATTTTGGTTTATATATTAAAGTAAAACTAAAATGCTATAAATTGGAAGGAATGAATAGGAAGAGACACACAACATCTTCACCCCACTAAAGAACGTCTTCATTGCGACAAGATTCTTTTTATATTCATTCGACAAGATTCTTTTTATATTCATTCGAAAGAATTAACGATATAAGAGAGAAAGAAAAGCATATGAAGTAAAAGAAATTATTTTAGTTATTGTTATCATATATCACCACTAACTATGTATACTATTACTTTTCTAATATAGCTACGCTCAATTTAAGAGATACTAATGTATTGGTTCATAAAAGCATTAGTCTTGGTTTAATTAATACAATCATTGCATTTTGGTAATTATTTTTAATTAATTAAGTAATGTCTTTAAGGAACAAAGTTATGATACAAAAAATTATTATTCGAAATGAAGATCTAATCTCCAAACTATTTCCAAGGCACAAATGGGAAGGAAAACAAAAGAATTAAAAAAGAATTCTTTTAACAAACCTTTCCCCTATATACCCATTTTTTATTTGTGCCTCCTCCATTTCAAACTCAAAAATTATATTAAAATTCCACTACATTCCTTCTCGTTAGTGTCGCACAGACTAGTCCGAGTCTTCGCCTCGAAGCCATTGTTCTAGCTCGTCCCACCATGCTTTTCGCTCCATAGGTGCATTTCGAATTTTTTAGCCATCCGAGCTAGTTCGGATTTGCTCTGTTAGGTAGTCCAGTCTGTAAATATGTTCCACCTAAGTTCAATGGTGCAACAGATGGTTTGGCTAAGTTAGCTAGGAAATCCCGTGCCAATAGTGTTTGGAACAACACACCTCCTGTATGTATTTTAGATAAACTGTATGCTTGAATGTAACCTCTGTACTCGTTTTTCTTTTGGGTTTAATGCAATGTTTCCTTTAAAAAAAAATGCTCATTTGAATTTCAAGTTAAGAGATACTAATGTATGGATTCATTGAAGTATAAGACTTGGTTTAATTAATGCAATCATTGCATTTTGGTAATTAATTTCGATTAATTATAATTGTCTTCAAGGAACGAAGATATGATACAAATACTTACTACTCAAAATAAAGATCTAGTGTCCTAACTATATCTATAACCACAATGGGAAAGAAAACAAAAGAATTAAAAAATTATTTTTTTAGCCAACCTTTCCACTACATACTCATTTTCTATCGGTGCTTCCTCCATTTCAAATACAAAAATTATGTAAAAATTTCATCCAAACCTTCACTTTTATTTCCATTTTGGTTTGACCCCACTAAAGCTAAATTAAAATGCTATCAATATGAAGGAATGAATAGGAAGAGACACACAATATATTCACCCACTAGAAAACATTTTCATTGCAACAACATTCTTCTTATACTCGTTCCAAAGAAGTAACTATATAAGAGAGAAAGAAAAGCATATGAAGTAAAAAAACAATGATTTGGTTGCTTTCATTTATCGCCACCAACTATGTAGTACTAACGCTTTTCGTATATGGCCATGTTCATTTGAATCTCAAAGTTAAGAGATATTTGAAGTATTGATTCAACAAAGCATTACTACTGGTTTAATTAACACAGTTGTTGCATTTTGATAACTAATTTCAATTAATTAAGTACTGTCGTTAAGGAACAAAGATATAATCAAAAACTTATATTCAAAATAAAGATATAATCTCCTAACTATATCCGTAGCCATAAATGGGAAGGAAAACGAAATACTTAAAACACATTTCTTTTAACCAATTTTTCCACCACATACACATTTTCTATTAGTGCCTCATCCATTTCACATTCAATAATTATATAAAATTTCAATCCAAATCTTCACTTTTATTACCATTTTGGTTTTCCCTTCACTAAATCTAAATTAAAATGCTATAAATAGCAAGGAATAAAGAGGAAGAGACACACAACATCTTCATAACACTAGAAAACGTTTTCATTGCAACAACAACCTTCTTATATTCGTTTGAAAGAAATAACGATATAAAAGAGAAAGAAAAGCATATGAAGTAAAAAAAATGATTTAGTTTCTTTTTTTTTTATCATCACCAAGTATGCTAATGCTTTTTGAATATAACCTTGTTCATTTAGATCTCAAGTTAAGAGATACTGATGTATTGATCTATCAAATCATTAGTCTTGGTTTGATTAATATAATCGTTGCATTTTGGTAATTAATTTTAATTAATTAAGTACTGTCTATAAGGAACAAATCTATGAAACAAAAACTTATTCATCACAATCAAGATCTAATTCCATAACTGTAAGAGCGATGCTCGGTCGAACTCGCAAGCGTTGCTATCTCAAGATTGTTTGTCAAGTTTAGTTGTCAAAACTATAAGTTTTCATTTCTAGTATACTTATAGCTATGTCTCGGATTAGGATAGAATGTGTAGTTGATTTTTAGACTTCACGACATTCATCGATTGAAGAAGAAGAACTACTAAGGGGATCTTGTGGAACTTCATCTACAAAAAGTATGTAGAGACTTGAACTCATGTATCTCCCAGAAGTATATTCTATTCTATCTCCTGTTGATACAAAGGCGTATAGCTATATATACTTTATATTATACAAATTTGATATTTCGAGCTGAGTTTAACTCGCTTATATCTTTCTCGAAATATGTGTAAGAAATCTTTTTGCTTTAACCACGTTATCATTATTCTTGACGAAAGTCAAAAGATGATCATGTGAAAATCACTTGGTAAAATCTTAACATGATTTGTGTGAGACAGTCATTTGATGTAGGCTCAAAATGTTTTAATAATAAAGAAAATATATACAAAAAAAAGTTGTCACAATAACGAGAGGTACTGAGACTCGGGATTTCACCAATTTTCATACTCATGTGGTTCAAAAATCAATTCTACACAATTATAGCTCATATGATAAAGATTATTGACTCTTATTCTTTACCAACGTAGATTCCAAAAGTAATGACTGTAAATCTAAAGCATGGGATATCAAAACACTTAAGCTAAGCATGACCCATCAATTGAAACCACAACCATTCAAGAGAAATCATAAATCAATTCAATTTTAGTGCAAAAAAAGTCATATAAAGAATTAATAGAATTACCACAATGATGAAAAAGGGCTTCCTCCGTCGTCCCAGTGTTGGGTTTAGCTCCTCATATCAAAAACATGCTCAAAATATTTATTCATGGCTCCAAAGTGTTTGAAGAGAGTGAAAATACAAGAAAAAGATAAAACAGATCAATTGCAACATTTATATGCGTGGAAGATCGACTGTTACTAACGATACAGAAGATGTAAGACTGCTGGGAACGATACTATGTGTGTCGTGGATAAACCACACTTTTCTGCGACTGACTTGGGTCGTCTAATGTTCTTCAGCTTCGTCTTCTTCTTCCTGCTGCTGCAACTTTCTATGCAGCGTGATTTCTTCGTACCAGAGCTTCCCCTAAACTACGTAAAGGCCCCAAACTACTCGACATCCCTCCCTGGAGCTCTAACCTCTATATTTATACACCAAAGGGATCTAAAAACTCGAGAAAATACTTCTTTTCTTCTACCAAAAGTCTCGGACTTTTCTTCCAAAGTTACGGGATTTCTTTGCATCTTTCTACGCGTCTCTTTCCCCTTTTCAACCCAAACTCCTCTATATTTGCTGAATGGAATCTCAGGGAATATTTTCTCCATGTAACTGCCTTTAATAACACCGACAAAGTACCCGAGAGTGCACCATACTCTGTTTTGCTTCTCTCTAAAGTTCCGAGCATAATTCCTTTTCTTTCTCTCTATTACCGCATATGAGCTGTTCCAAACACTTCCAAAGATAGAACCGAATCTTCCCAAAGAAAATATATTTCTTTTCTCTGCACGTAACTTCCATAAACAATCCCACACAAACTCGATAATATTTCTCTTAATGTTTTGTAGGAAACCCAATAATCCAGTCCAATTTGCTCCGTTAAATAACTTATACCATCCCTGTTTACGCCTTTAGAATCCATCCCATAAGAAATACGAAATTGAATCTCCTTAAATCTCTCCAACTCCGTTCCAGCAAAGTCGTGCAGATGTGAACAAAATTTCCCGCCAAACTGAAGTTTAAATAATGAAGATGGGTTGCCCCTTAACCAGTTCTGGTGTGCCAATAGGAGTTTCCCTGTGGATGCCCTTATTAACTGGGTACCCATTATCCAAAGTAGGGGATCCATGTAGTAATGTCCTCCGGGTGTGCAAATTCCACTTTTCGAGCCAATTTCGCCGCAAAAGCTTATTTATCCAAAAGCACCTACAAAGACATAAATAACCAAATAAGTACAAAATCGAGCACTAAAAATACATAGAATTGAGATCATATCAGACACATAAATGTGTCTATCAAATACCCCCAAACTTATTATTTTCTAGTCCTCGATCAAATCAAATCTAAAAAATAAAATCCTAACTCATTGTCGCAGGCAACGTCGATCGCATTTAGCGTATGCAATAAGCCTTTAAACCCCTAGGTGGCCCTAGTGGCCGAGTTATAGTCTCGGGAGGGCTTACCAGAGATATACCCACAAAACCTTTACTCCATACCCCAACTATCTACGCAAAATCTTGGAAGTCACTAAAGAATCTCCTTGGTTGGCATACTTATTGACTACAAGAGGAAGTACCCTGATGCGAAATTCCAATTGTTGTACACGAGTTTGCACTCAAGCATACTAAAATTCATATATAACTGACAGAGCTCTACTCAGATAGTCGCACTATGGACATCAATATCCGGAGTCAAAACTAATCACATGGATAGATCAAGAAGATGGATATAGAAAAACATAGATGGTTTTGATGTTTACTAGATGAACGGTGTTTCTGATATCTGTCTGAAGGCCTCTGCTAAAATGATCCTATCCTAATGGACTGAGATACTAGTCTGACTAATATCAAAACATTGGCATATACAAGGGTACCAGTGGTCGATAATCCTAACTCTAGGTCAACACAACTGGCATATACAAGGGTTCCAGTGGTCGACTTTATTGAATTTATTCCAGTTGGTCTGATGGTTTGGTCTCAATTTCTCTTCTTTTTTTTCTTTTTTCTTTTTTCTTTTTTTTCAACTTTTTTTTTGTATCTCAATCACTCTAATTCACCCTAGCATTGGTAACAACTTGAATCGTGAGCCCCACCTAATCACTTAGAGAAACATAGTTTAAAAACAAAACAAAATAAAAACAGAAGTGAAAAGGACTCAACGAGATATGGTGAAACTATCATGTTATTTCTAACACCTGATCTCTGTGCTTTTATGAATAGACTCTTTAGATTTTGCCATCTAGTCAGATTGGCTCCTCAACTCCTACAACCAAAATCCTTCCATCCACTTAGATTGGTTAGTGCCATCCTTAATAGGCATAAATTTCTAGGCTCTGGAGTTTAATTATGCAACTAAAAAGTTTCTCCTATACCCCCAAACTTAAATCTAACATTGTCCTCAATGTTCCAAAGGTGAAATTAAAAGCATGAACAAGGAGAAATTGTTACCATTTGAAGCAAAAGAGATAAGGAAAGATATTACAGTGTCGCATGAATATTGGGTTACCTCCCAAGAAGTGCTAAGTTTAATGTCTTCAGCCAGACTAAGAAAGGATTATTCACCTTATAAAATCATAAAGTAATAGCCGAAATATCTGTGGGTCATCAAAACCAAATAGAGCTATCACAAGTAAAAGGAATCTTCAACCTGTCAAGAAAATAAACAAATAAAGCACACCCTTATCTAGTTTCCTGTTTAAGACAACTACATCTAGCCGTGGTTCAGGTTCAGGTTCTATAACTGGGTCCAAATAAAATATTTTCATGGGTTGCGTTTCCTCGTAGCTAAGATCCGATTCAGGTATTAGAGTCTGGAAAAACTCAAGTAAAAGCTTAGAAGCACATAATAATAACCTAAACAATTACGGATCTTTAATGTCAATCAGTTTTGACTCACACATTTGACCACGATGAAAGTGATGGTCAATCTTAGGCAAATGTGTCGTTTCTAATATCCTAAAGTACTTAGGTTTAGTCTCAAAACTCAGTAACTGACACATTTGAAATTCATACATCCCCACATTTGGAAGAAAACTATTTGGTGGGAAAACAAAGTCAATCTTGGTATCATAGCATGGGAAAACCACATCAACCAGAGGATGGGTTTCTAACAACTGAACTTCCTTATGGACATCACTAGGTTCAGGAAAACGTGTATGAAGATAATCTTTTAAAATGGTTGAGGCACATATGTCAAGTCCGAAGTGAGGGATCTCTGTAAGAGCTAAAGTTAAGGCACAAGGAGAATGATAATCACCCCCAAACTTAGAGTTTTGGGTGTCTCTAGATAGACTATCTACAATTTCCCTAATTTCTAGATCATCAGAATCCTGAAAATGGTCAATTTCTTCGTGTAGATTATACTCAGGTGATGCATCCTCACTCATATTTAAAAGCTCTACGAGTTCATATTCTTCGTCTAAGACTAATTTTTCTAAGTCCTGGGACTCTAAAACAGTATTCTCATAATCAACTCGTTCCTCTAAACCATTATCGACTTCGTAAACAGGAAATACTACATCGTCTAAAACGGGGGTATCTCTAGTCAAATTCTCGTCCTTTTGAATAGGTGAATAATTATTAAAATTATTTGGATTTGAACTAGAAATAATATTATCATCGTAAAGCTTAATTGGAGTAACAAATTCCTGATCACTGTGCCTACATATTTCAAATTCTTCATCAACATTATCCTCATCATAATCATCATTATAAGAACATGAAAATGGTTGAACCTCATATAAACAAGTAGTGTAACCAATTTTATCCTCGTCATCCTGTTTATGCAAATAACTATCCTCATTTTCAAGGGTATTATTGGAGACACTGTATTGAAAATTTAGATTATTTCGAGCAATTCTTTCGTTCGTTTCAGCTATCAGCTTGAGGGATTCCTGTATAGAAAGTTTTCTTTCGTCATAAACTAAGTTATTCATCTCAGCTATCCTACATGTCGACTCTTCTAATTTCCTGAGAGACTCTTCTAAAGGAGAAATATAAGAATTTTTCTCATATGACCGGTGCGTATGTGGATAGTAATTGGGCTCACCATGGTATGGACCATAATCTTCAAAAGGCTGATGTTGCCAACCACTATTCACACTATGGTCAAAGTAGTAACGTCCATTTTGAAACTCAGTCGGATATTTGTTGTATTGGCTATTCTAATACCAGTTCGACATTCTACTGCAGAGGTGTGAGTTGTCACACAAAATAAAACCTACTGGCAGGGGATTCGTGGGTGGATAGAGTCTTACCTCCCATACCATACGGGCGATGAACCGTTGAAGTCGACTCAGGCCACCGACTCCAATGTCAGTGTACAAACCCGAGGGGCCGAGACAGTATCGTAACTGTCGTCCTTCTCTGCAAACAGTTTATATTTAATTTTTAACCCTTCCTTAGGGTTTCAAAATAATAATAATGTCGAGTCCAAAATAAAGTCCAAAAATAAAAATGTCCAAAAAGGAAAATAAAAATTATAAAAATAAAATCCTATTTACAGTTTCCAAAAATAAACAAAATTTACTATATACAAAATCTTCTTCTTCACTCCTTTCGGATTCCTCTTTTATTTCCTTCTTTGGCGATGCTTTCCTTTTATAGAAATTTTTCTTTCCTTGTAGCTTCGCTCCAAATCTGAAAAGAATCGAAAAATACCAAAACGCGTAAAAAAGAACAAAAAATAATAATAATAAAAATAAACCTAAAACAAATCTAAATACAAATCCGCGTCGGGGACGCCAAAAATTGATGTAATTTTATAGTGGTAAATAAAGTTCGTTCAACTCGGACTTGTGTAGACTCGATTTCAGACTTAATAATAAAGAAAATATATACACAAAAAAAAGTTGTCACAATAACGAGAGGTACTGAGACTTGGGATTTCACCAATTTTGATACTCATGTGGTTCAAAAACCAATTCTACACAATTATAGCTCATATGATAAAGATTATTGACTCTTATTCTTTGCCAACGTAGATTCCGAAAGTAATGACTGTAAATCTACAGCATGGTACATCAAAACACTTAAGCTAAGCATGACCCATCAATTGAAACCACAACCATTCAAGAGAAATCATAAATCAATTCAATTTTAGTGCAAAAAAAAGTCATATAAAGAATTAATAGAATTACCACAATGATGAAAAAGGGCTTCCTCCGTCGTCCCAGTGTTGGGTTTAGCTACTCATATCAAAAACATGCTCAAAATATTTATTCATGGCTCCAAAGTGTTTGAAGAGAGTGAAAATACAAGAAAAAGATAAAACAGATCAATTGCAACGTTTATATGCGTGGAAGATCGACTGTTACTAACGATACAGAAGATGTAAGGCTGCTGGGAACGATACTATGTGTGTCGTGGATAAACCACACTTTTCTGCGACTGACTTGGGTCGTCTAATGTTCTTCAGCTTCGTCTTCTTCCTCCTGCTGTTGCAAATTTCTCTGCAGCGTTATTTCTTCGTACCAGAGCTTCCCCTAAACTACATAAAGGCCCCAAACTACTCGACATCCCTCCCTGGAACTCGAACCTCTATATTTATACACCAAAGGGCTCTAAAAACTCAAGAAAATCCTTCTTTTCTTCTACCAAAAGTCTCGGACTTTTCTTCCAAAGTTACGGGATTTCCTTGCATCTTTCTACGCGTTTCTTTCCCTTTACAACCCAAACTCCTATATATTTGATGACTGAGATCTCATAGAATATTTTCTCCATGTAACTGCCTTTAATAACACCAACAAAGTACCCGAGAGTACACCATAGTCTGTTTTGCTTCTCTCTAAAGTTCCAAGCATAATTCCTTTTCTTTCTCTCTATTACCGCATATGAGCTGTTCCAAACACTTCCAAAGATAGAACCGAATCTTCCCAAAGCAAATATATTTCTTTTCTCTACACGTAACTTCCATAAACAATCCCACACAAACTCGATAATATTTCTCTTATTGTTTTGTAGGAAACCCAATAATCCAGTCCAATTTGCTCCGTTAAATAACTTATACCAGCCCTGTTTACGCCTTTAGAATCCATCCCATAAGAAATACGAAATTGAATCTCCTTAAATCTCTCCAAATCCGTTCCAGCAAAGTCGTGCAGATGTGAACAAAATTTCCCGCCAAACTGAAGTTTAAATGATGAAGACGAGTTGCCCCTTAACCAGTTCTGGTGTGCCAATAGGAGTTGCCCTGTGGATGCCCCTTATTAACTGTGTACCCCTTATCCAAAGTAGGGGATCCATGTAGTAATGTCCTCCGGGTGTGCAAATTCCATTTTTCTAGCCAATTTCGCCGCAAAAGCTTATTTATCCAAAAGCACCTACAAAGACATAAATAACCAAATAAGTACAAAATCGAGCACTAAAAATACATAGAATTGAGATCATATCAGATACATAAATGTGTCTATCACTAGACAGTTAGACTCAATCTTAATAAAAAGTATATCAACGAGTTATATCTCGATTTCTCGATTCAATCCTTACACAAACAAATAGAAATCTACGATCCTGATTGGATACAAGAGAAATAACTTGAACGGTACCAAAAACCAATGTTCAAGGATCAATCAATTTCAATTAACAACCAAAGGTTGGATTTACCAATTGATTGATTCAATGTACAACCTGTGATATTTCAATTATACATCAACATATAATGCGGAAAAGAAATAACACAGACACCAGAAGTTTTGTTAACAAGGAAACCGCAGATGCATAAAAACCCCAGGACCTAGTCCAGATTGAACACACACTATATTAAGCCACTACAGACACTAGCGTACTACAAACTAACTTCGGTCTGGACTGTAGTTGAACCCTAATGAGTCTCACACTGATCCAAGGTACAGTTGTGCTCCTTACGTCTCTGATCCCAGCAGGATACTATGCACTTGATTCCCTTAGTTGATCCCACCCACAACTAAAAGTTGTTACGACCCAAAGTCAAAGACTTTAATAACCAAATCTGTATCACACAGAAAAGTATACAGGAATAGATAAACATGTCTCCCACATAAATACCTACGAGTTTTGTTCCATCTTTTGATAAATCAATATACCGGACTTATATTCCCGAAGAACAACCTAGAAATATCAATCACCTCACAATAATCTTAATCGACTAGCGAAACAAGATATTGTGGAATCACAAACGATGAGACGAAGATGTTTGTGACTACTTTACACTAGCGTACTACAAACTACTTCAGTCTGGACTGTAGTTGAACCCTAATAAATCTCACACTGATCCAAGGTACAGTTGCGCTCCTTACGTATCTGATCCCAGCAGGATACTATGCACTTGATTCCCTTAGCTGATCCTACCCAAAACTAAGAGTTGCTACGACCCAAAGTCAAAGACTTTAATAAACAAATCTGTATCACATAGAAAAGCATGCAGGAATAGATAAACATGTCTCCCACAGAAATACCCACGAGTTTTGTTACATCTTTTGATAAATCAAGGTACGGGAACCAATTGATATACCAGACTTATATTCCCGAAGAACAGCCTAGAAATATCAATCACCACACAATAATCTTAATCGACTAGTGAACAAGATATTGTGGAATCACAAACGATGAGACGAAGATGTTTGTGACTACTTTTCTATCTTTCCTATCGGAGAAATTAATCTCAAGCCAATCTTACCATTGTACTCAATCATGATAGAAGCATCAAGATCAGATCACGCAACTACAGAGAAAATAATTGGGTCTGGCTTCACAATCCCAATGAAGTCTTTAAGTCGTTAACCTACAGGGTCTGATAGAAACTTAAGGTTAAAGGAGAATCGACTCTAGCTTACAAAACTAGTATCACACAGGAGGTGTGGGGATTAGGTTTCCCAGTTGCTAGAGTTCTCTTTTATATAGTCTCCAAATCAGGGTTTGCAATCAATGCTACCTTAGTAACAAAGCATTCAATATTCACCGTTAGATGAAAACCTGATTAGATTCAAGATAATATTTTTCAACCGTTGGATCGAACTTAGCTTGTTATCCACACATAAAATGTAACTTCATTTAGGTTTGAGTAACCGTACCTAAATGTGTACAAGTCGTTGGTTCAACAGTTGTTAACCAATGGTTATCCATATGAGCACTTTCATATCAACCTTATTCATCTTCACCATAACTCGTTCAAATGACCCAAAAGAACTAGTTAGAGAGTTGTTCAATTGCTTAGATCTCATAGAAGTATACAAGACACAATCGAAGCAAAAATAGTTTTGATTCACTCGAATCGATTCATGAACATTATAGCCACGGTTTTCAAAGATTTCATTCCTTAATTTATAAATGTCTTAGTTCATGAATTAAACTGTTTTTAGAAATAAACCACTTAAGTACGCATACCAGTACGCATACTTAAGTACCCGACAGAGCTTGTTTTCAGTTCACAAACTCCAACAGAAATTCACGGGATGTGAACTTCCGACAGTATGCGGACTTAGCTCCGGTCATCCTGAACAAGAAAAGTACGCGTACTTTGGTTCAAGGATTTTGTACTTACACAAGTATGAATACACATACAATGTTTATTTCCAAATATGGTTATATATTGTAAACTCTCATTTCAATCATTGAAACATTCTTAGAGGATGTTATATAGTTTTTATTCACAAACTATTTTTCATCAAAGCGATTTTCAAGTAATTGAAATAACCATTTAGACTTTCCTCACGAGTAAAAATGAACTTGGCCAAAGCGAAAGCTTACCAACACATATTTCGGGAAATAGATAAGCGAGATAAACTCGGCTCGAAATAGAAAATGTGTGTAATCGAAGTCTATATAGCAATACGACTTTTGTCTCAAGATAGGAGATAAAGTAGATAGACTTTTTATTGATAGATAAGTTCAAGTCTCCACATACCTTTTTGTCGATAAAGTTCCACCAGTTCCTTGAGTAGTTTTTCATCTTTGCATGATGAACGTCGTGGAGTCTAGAGCTCAACTACACTTTCTATCCTGGTCCGAGACTTAGATATAAGTAGACTAGAATTCAAAACTTATAGTTTTGGCAACTAAACTTGACAAACAAGCTTGAGATAGCAACGCTTGCGAGTTCGACCGAGCAGTGCTCTATCAATCTCCCCCTTTTTCAATTTTAGTGATAAAACTATCAATACATATGGAACACAAAATAAATAAACTTTGCAGCTTGTCATTCACATTCTTGATCTCCGTGGTTCTTCAACATTACTCGAAATATTCGTCACTTCCAAGTACTCTAATGATTCCAAA
This sequence comes from Papaver somniferum, assembly GCF_003573695.1. NCBI lineage: Eukaryota > Viridiplantae > Streptophyta > Magnoliopsida > Ranunculales > Papaveraceae > Papaver > Papaver somniferum. The sequence continues at coordinate 195,578,816 of NC_039360.1, forward strand.
GATATTCAATGCATCATCATCGTTGTTGAAGATCCGTAGCCATAATAATGAGAAAATAATAGCTCTCAATCATTGTTATACAGTGTCATAGTATTATTACACAACATCAAAGTTCAATTGTATCATAACTTCGACAACAATACTATGGTGATATGTATCACTCCCTGTTAGTCAATACTTCTTCTCACATGAAAACCACTCCCCTTACATAATGATCCGGAAACCATATGTATTTGTTGTGTGAACTACATATTAATTCTCCCCCTTTTTGTCAATAAAATTGGCAAAGGTACGAAAACTAGTGAGATCCTTATGAAATTTCCATAGAGACATTTCATGACCAAAAGAAAGTACATATCAACTTTTTAGATGCAATCGTATAGACGAAACTAAATGCATTCATCAAGGAGTTTATAAAGATACAATATAACCTCTATAATATTCTACAACCGCACTCCCCACAAAGATTTGGCAATTAAGCACAAGTTCAATTAAGAACTCTCCCCCGAAAAATGTCATTCCAAAAAGAACAACAAGAGCGACCTTACTTTCACAAGAAAAGACGGATTTCTTAGGACATTAACAAATCACATAAGAATATGAATTTTTATCCAAAAATCTCAATTAAATTAACCACAAGAGAACCCATGATTAATTCAATCAGAAATGCTCACATAAGAGAACCTACGGAGCCGCACGGTATTTACATAAAAATATGGATCAGGGAAGATCAATACTGCGGGATAAACAAAGATTCATTCTACTTCTCATCATCATTTGCACAATGACATATAATAGACTTTAATCTTTGTAAACAAAAGTTCATCCTATCTTCCATCAATATTTGCATAATGACATAATAGGCTTAACTTTTGTTCGTCAAAAGTTCATTCAATCCTTTATCAATACTTTCATATCGACATATGAAAGACTTAACTTTTGACCACTTATGGGACAATCATAGTTCACGGGCGCAAACACACATATCCCATAACAAGTTGCAATATATGACACCATAAAGATTAATACTGCAAAAACAATCTTTGCCCTTAGAAGGTAGAATCAAATTTTTTCGCACGGATTTACACCAAGAGTGGTTACAAAAGAGTATAAAAATATTTTCTTAACAAAGAAGAACATACAAATTCATTAAAGACCATGCACCATAGTTCACATACGATGATTGTGAACATTCAAGAATTTCGTAGCAATGCGTACTACTACCCATTCTTGAACTTCCTTCTTTGTGATTCACAAACATTATTCTTGTAAAAGCTAAAAATGAGCTTAGAAGATAATTACTCCCAGAATCCAAGTGCCCAAGTTCAACAGAAGTAGATCAAGTGCGACGAAAAGGAGTAAAACACTCAAAAACAAGATACGGGACAAAGACTAACCTCAAATCATCCAAATTTAGGATTTCTCATCAACATTTTTAAGAGAATTCAAAGAGGAAGAGAATGCAAAAATAATTAGGTTATTCCGAGTTCGGACGAAGAAGTTACGGCCAAAACAAGTTTATCGAAAAACACATCTACATGCCAGTATGGATACGGGTTTGCAAACGAATTTTCGTGTCCTGGAGCAGTATGCAAACGGGTATGTGTACTAAAACCCCGGGATTTTGATTTTAAATGATGGTATGCATACCTAGTATGTGTACCATGAAGTCCAAACATCCCGAACAACTATTTTCAAACCTAAACATTTAAGAACCTTAAACACAAATCAAGTTAGATAGAAATGAACTATAAGAAAGGTACATGGATCATTATAAGTACTCTAAGCAAAATAAAAACACAAATCTTGCTCAAGTTTATAGACATATATTTTTAGAAGAATCCAATCGAATTCTACAGCCTTACCGAACATAATCTGTGTGTCCCAATTCTCGTCCTTCCCTCACCGTATACAAAGCAGAGCATTCCTTGGTGAGGATGCACTAACAACACACTCAAGTTGTGTTGAGGCGAGCAATGTCTTGCTCACCACAAGTGATTTTTGGATTATCATGAAAGAAGTCTCTTTTAGAACCTTTCATATCCAAATCCATCTTTCCAAAGAATTTTTTAAGTTCCAACATCATGGATACTTCCTTTTCCATAGTCATGGAATTTTCTGGGAGATCATTCTGTTAGAGCATAGCTCGGTTGAACCCACCAAGCGTTGGTATATCAAGTTTAGTTGTCATATTTTAGTGAATCAAAACTTATTTAAAGAGTCACTTGATTATTTACTAGAGTCAACTTCGTATAGGTTAGATTGAAAGTATTAGGATATGATACATTACAAGTATTACGTGAAGACTTGAAGAATGTGAAGAACTAAGGAGCTACAACGACGATATCATCCTTCCACTTGAGGTTAGTAATGTTTGACTTGAACTGTTTCATTCCCTAACGTATCTTTCAAGTCGTGCATATTAAAAACATAACTGCGAAGCTGTGAATGATTATACTCTAGTTAGACGTAATATTAAGGAATACAATACGAAGTATAACGCTTATCTTTTGAACTTCGTATATAAGACATCGACATAATCGTTTGAATATTATTGTGATTATGTATGGGTATAAGGTGAAGATTTTGTCCTAGGAAACAATGTTTTACATTCGTTTAAAGGAAGTACATTCATGAACTTGTTTTGTGAATCGAAAGGAAAATCGCTAGGCTTATTGGTCCTTATTATTCATTGCAAACCTTTTGAATTACCAATATGTGTTTTTAGTATAACCGCTCATGACTTGCCTATGTTCTTGGTAAAACAATTTATAAGACCCGACTTTTGTATTGGTATGACTTTTGTTAGTGAAACCGATCTTAAGTAATCACCTGAAATGGTACGATCGATTTATTGTAATTAGTATGACCAACTCTAGTCATTGGCAACCGATCCTAGTAAGAGGTGCAACCGATCACAAAAGGGGAATCGATCCTTGTAAGAGGAGCAACAAGTTTCTAGTTATTGAGAACCGATCCTATGAACATGTGCACCACGTTTTTAGTTATTGGGAACCGATCCTATGGACATGTGCATTAAATACAAGTTAGATACCATATATATGTGGGAACCGATCCTAGTACCTAGTCAACCAAGTTTTGGTAACTAGCGTGACTAATTTTAGTACCCACATGGAGGTAGAATCGAAACTTGTTTTGGTAGAACCGTGAAACCCATGTTTGGTGATTTGATAGGATAATCAATCACATAGTTCTTGGAAGTCAGATGAACCAATTCTAAACTCGTTTTAAAAGTGTCGCAAATCGGTTCCAATATGATAAAGAATTTACTAAGTAAAGATGTCGACATACTTTGAACATGTGCAGTAACGCATATCTTTTATTGTTCAAAGATATTCCTTAATAGCTAAAGGGGAATCCCGGATCGAAATAAATTGAGAATCTTTTAGCTAAATTGGGGCCTATGCCACTTAGTTGGGGCCTATGGATTTATTCCTCCACTCAATAGAAAATGATAAGGGGTGTCTAAAAGATTATAAAAGTACTAAATTAACCCTTAAAGAAACCTTAATTATTCTAACACAAATACAAACACTAAATCATAATTTAATTAACAAATCTTAATCAATCAAAACTCATTTTATTTTTCAATTTCCACCAAAATTAAAATTAACTCCTAATCAATCACAAACAACAATTAAAATCTTTTTTCTTTTTGTTAAATAATAAGAAAACCTAAAATCAGACAATTCAAGTGATTGAGTTAAAATCCCCTTTAAACCATTCCATCGAAGAGATACTCTACAATGATTTACCACTAAATCTTTTAAAAAATTTCTGAAAACCCACCCAGAATCGGTTTATATGTTCACCATAGTAATCTGATTGTAATCTTAATCGGGTTTTAATGTGAACCTACATAACCCGATTCTGGGTTGATGTGATGAACATCAACTACAATCGGGTTACGTTAGTGAAAACATCAACCGATTCTGACTTATTATTCGGATCATTTTGGACCCTATGTACTACGATTGTGTAGTTGAAAATCTATGTATACCAACAATCAGACTACATTATCGTTAGTATAAACCGAATATGAAAAAGTTGCAGCAAACTACCTCCAGAATCGGACTTTATAAACATTTTAGAAGTCTGATTCTGTTAAAAATTTCATGAGTCCAAGTTACCCAAAAAAAGAAAACCACTTTCATTCATTAAGCTTGGTTCAAGTTTGCAAAATAAAATAAAAGAAAGCGACAAAATATAAGCATTCGATAGATCAAGTTTTTAACATAAGGAAAACACTCACTCCAACAAATGGAGACCATCGAATTGATCCGGCTTGATAAATTCCTCCCATCGCCTCATGTTGGCATCGTATTTTTTTAGCCACTCCTTGGTGACCTCCATGATCTTGTTAAACTTATCTACCGGTGGTAATGGACAATCATCACGTACTCTAAGACCGATATAATGTATGTTATTATGGTTGAATAAAAAAATTCTCCGATCCTTAAGCGATTCATCCCAAATGGTGTATTTTGGTGCATATCTATAGCATGATCCCTTACCAAATAGATGAACAACGCAACTCTTCGTTTCCGCCAAGAGATGACCATATAGAGGCATACGCATCCAATGCTCTCGGGTAATTGGTCCATTCCCCTTTGGCCCTTGTACTCTAGCAACCATTTTTTCAAAAATCACTTCTTTGTCTTCTCTTGTTTTTCCTTCCCTCATCATCGATATGTAAAATTCCTTGTCTTCTTCTAGGCGCAAGGACATCATCTTTCTAAAGTATTGACATTGGGTTAGGTTCTCATCGTCTGCCAAACTTATATGGCCTATTTGTTCCGATGCAATGTGATAAAAACAATTCCATCACCAAGAGAGGCCCTTAGAGTCACCATAAAACCCTTTTGTCTTGCGTCTCCCTTCTATGCACGTAACCTTGATATTCGTGTTGTAATCGCTTGACTCTCTTGAGAATGAACGATTAGATTGATTGGTGATTGACTCTATTGAGAAGGAGCGGTTGGATCCTCATGTTGCGAAGGAGCGCTTGTCCCGCTTTATCCCTTCTTTGGTCGACCCCTTTTCCTTTTAGCCGGTGCCTCTTCATTCTCAATGTGTGAAGGAACGTTTGAAACAATTGTCTTCTCTTGTACGCTACTTGCTCCGCTTTCTCCCTTATTTGGTCGACCCCTTTTCCTCTTAGCCGGTGCCTCTTCATTCTCAATGTGTGAAGGAACGTTTGAAACATTTTTCTTCTCTTGTGCGCTACTTGTACTGCTTTCCCCCATCTTAGGTCGACCCCTTTTCTCTAGAACCTTTGCATCTTCATATTTAGCGTCTTCCTTCTCATGTCGACAAAGGATTCTTTTATGACTCAACAACGGGTTTTTTCCGGTACTCATTGCAACTTTAAACTCGTACCTTTCTTGTTTCCTATCCATGTTGGAAGGTGGTATACCCATCGGTGGTAGCACTGTTGGTTCTCCGACCGGTACCATATGGGGGTTTGCGGCTAGTTTTGAGTCGTACAACAAAAATTTTCTTCCCAAGCCATTCTTTTTTGCGAATTTCTCGATGATTTCTCTTCCAATATCCGTGTCCGCAAAGGATTTGAGTGGTTCTTCTGTTGGGGGTCGTTTGAAAGTAAGTTGCTTCCAAAACAGATCAATGATTTCAAAAGGAATTCCTCGTTGGTACTTGGCAATCATGCGACGACACGGAAATCTGAAGGCCGTCATCATCATACATTTACATTCAATTCTTCTTCTCCCCATCTCCATTTCCACATAATATTTGTAATCCTTCATCATGAAAATGATTGCCCAGTGAGACACCCTATAATTTAAATTTCTAATCAACCAATGGTGTTCCTTGTAGCTTGTGATGATTTTCATCCTACTCTCTTCCATTTGAGCGGTTATCTTGATGATATCGTCATTGGTGTATTCATGGATGGCTTCTTGTAATGTAACCAATGTGTTTTGGCTCCCTTAGAGCAAGCTTTTCAAACATCCATGAGATCCTTCCGCGATACTTGTCGCCTCATTCTTGTAATGCATGTGTTGGTAGGTGTAAGCATACACAATTTTTTCCTTGTACGGATCCAACAATTCCTTCAAGCAATAAACCACACATTTCTCATAATCTTTCTTCCATAGCCCAATAAAACTCTCCAAGTAGGATTCGAACTCGGCTACGGACATTGTGCCAACTTGATCATCTCCGGATGTGCCAAGAAAATACGAGTCACTTTTCCTTCCAATACTTGCTTCCTCATTGTGTATCCGTGTTGATCGGCTAACCATTGAGATTGTTCCATAACCGCTCTACCATCCCATGACCTTCTCCTAAAGACTGCTCTTGCTGTGTATATTTTCCTCAAAGTGGACAAGTTATCCTTATCATCCTCCTTAATCTTCCTAAGGATATCAGTTGGTTTACACGCTTTCATCGACCTTACCATTTCCCATTGATGTGGTTTCAACCCACAAACGGCCGCGTTTCCAACAAGAGATTCCGGATCATCATGATTATGAAAACCATTCAACACTTTAAAGAGCTTGTATACCTTACTATCATCGGGTTTCTTGCGTGTATTAACTATAATCTTAAACGGGAAATCATACTTCTTTGATTTAGTAATGTATTTCCTTGTCGTCTTCTTCACGTACAGTCTGTCTTTTGCCCAGTGACTTTCTTGCTTTCCACCTCTCTCACAAACAAATTCCAAATGATCTTTACTTGAATGACGACCCAAAACTAACGCGCATTTGATCTCTATTACCTTGTATATAAACCATTGCTTTGCATCGTTTCTATCCTCCCATTCCAAATCGGTGAAATAGTGGGCATAGGTATCAGGACCTAGCAGGGATACGACTTTGGGTTGATCTTCTTCAAACGCCACAATAATCTACAACAAATATCAAAAAGTTGATGATTCAAAATCGGTTTATATGTTATAGTCGAGTAAACCGATTATTTGTAATCGAATTATATGTGCAACTATAAAGACCGATTAAAGAATTGTCGAAAATATTTCAAAGTATACAATCGGTTCACCTCCCGTGTCATATAATCCGATTGTTGTTCACATTTCTCCTGGATCTTTTTTCTACAAAATCGGATTACATATGCACGAAAATAAACCGATTGTCAACTTTGTGTATTCTACGTGATTATTCAAGTGAAGAAATCGGATTATGCACATCACCAACAAAAACCGATTCTCGTCACGTACCCATCGCGCCAAAAATTTACAACAATCGGTTTATTCGGTGATGAAAAATTACCGATTCATGTAACCAATTTGAGGATTTTACCCGGAATCGGTTTATGTCGTGCCATCAAATAAACCGATTTTGGGTTAAAGTTTTGAATTTTTTTTTCTTATTCGGCAATTGGGACATGCAAATACATGTTTGTAGATCGTTACAACTCATACCTGTTTATTAGAAGCATTATCATCTTCTTCCTCCCGACGAAATTGTTCTTGTGCTTGAATAATATCCTCAAGAATTCTTTGGTTCACTATCTTCATTCAACAAATTATCCAATTCGGTAGGATCGAAATCATCATAATATGATGTACCCCCTTCTTCATCACTACTAGAGTCTTCATCATCACTATAAAGTTTCATTTTTGCTAAGAAAATCACAAACCCTAATTTTTCCTTTTTTTCCCTCTACTTCTTTCCCTCCCAACCTTAAAAAAGAAAAATGATTTTCTACTCTAATACAAACATTATAATCCTACTCAAACACTTATTAATTTAATAAATATTAACTTAATTAATCATCACTAATTTATTAAGGGTATATTAGGTATTAATATAAATAGTGGATAAGGGGTTTCTACAAATTACTTCATAATGACCCTATTTTGTCATGTAGTTATAGGCCCAAATTAAGTGGCATAGGCCCCAATTTAGCCCGGTTTAGTTAAGGTTTTTAGTTTTATATGCTTTTAAGTTCCAGCAATTAAAATGCATATCTTTAGATTTTTTTTTTTGTTAATGTGCATTTACTAATTGGAGATTTTCTAATGAGATTTCGGTCAATATATGGACAAAGCATTTCCAGGAATTATGGAAAACGAATTTGGAAATATATTTGAAAAAGCGTGGGTCTAACAACCACACCCAATATTTCGCTTAGCAATTTGTATGGACAAACTCCAATATACTTTCTAGAGAATTAACTAGACAGTCAGACGCAATCTAGATAAAAGTATATCAAAGAGTTAATATCTCAATCTCTTGATTTGATCTATACTCAAGCAAATAGTAAGCTGCGAGTCGTTATCAAAGAGAGATAGCTTGGATGGTACCAAAGACCAATATCCAAGTGTCAATCAATTTAAATCAACAACCAAAAGGTCGAATATTCTAATTGATTGAACAACGCACAATCTATGATATTTCAATTATATAACAAAATATAATGCGGAATAGAAATAACACAGACACCAGAATTTTGTTAAAGAGGAAACCGCAAATGCAGAAAAATCCCGAGACCTAGTCCAGATTAAACACACACTGTATTAAGCCGCTACACACACTAGCCTACTTCAAACTAACTTCGGTATGGACTGTAGTTGAACCCCAATCAATCTCATACTGATCCAAGGTACAATTATGCTCTTACGTCTCTGATCCCAGCAAGATGCTACACACTTGATTCCCTTAGCTGATCTCACCCACAACTAAGATTTGCAACGATCCAAAGTCGAAGACTTTAATAAACAAATCTGTATCACACAGAAAAGTCTATAGTAATAGATAGATCTGTCTCCCACAGAAATACCAACAAGTTTTTGTTACGTATTTTGATAGATCAAGGTGAACAGGAACCAATTGATAAACCGGACTTATATTCCCGAAGAACAGCCTAGTATTATCAAGCACCTCACAACAATCTTAATCGAAGCGGCGATAGAAGATGTTGTGGAATCACAAACGATGATATGAAGATGTTTGTGATTACTTTTATATCTTACCTATCGGAGATATTAATCTCAAGACAATCCTCGCGATTGTACTCGTACGATAGAGTATGCAAGATCAGATCACACAACTACAAGAAAGTAATATCGGTCTGGCTTCACAATCCCAATGAAGCCTTTAAGTCGTTAACCTGGTTTAGAAGAAGCAACCAAAGGTTAAAGGAGAATCGACTCTAGCTATGCAACTAGTATCACACAGAAGGTGTGGGGATTAGGTTTCCCAGTTGCTAGAGTTCTCTTTTATATAGTCTTTCAAATCAGGGTTTGCAATCAATGTTAGCTTGGTAACAAAGCATTCAATATTCACCGTTAGATGAAAACCTGATTTAGATTCAAGCTAATATCTTTCAACCGTTAGATCAAAAAACCTAGCTTGTTACACACAAGGGAAATGTACGATTTTAGGTTTTTGTAACCGTACCCAAACATGTACATTTGTTGGTTCAATATTAGTTAACCAAATGGTTAGCCATATGAGTACTTTCATATCAACCAATCTCTTCTTCACCATAACTAGTTCAAATGACTTAAATGAACTAGTTAGAGAGTTGTTCAATTGCAAGGAAATATTATGTAACTACACAAGACACAATTAAAGCAAAAACGATATGATTCACTTGAATCGGTTTATGAACTTTATAGCCACGGTTTGCAAACTTGCATTCCTTAGTTTATATAAACATGAGTTCACAAACAATCATCTTTATATATAACCTAACTCAAGTTCGCGGACTGGGTTCGCGGACTTAAGTTCCCTGAAGGAGTTCTCAAACTCTAGCAGATTTTCTCGGGTCGAGAACTTCCGCCAGTTCGCAGACCAGGTTCGCGGGCTGAGTTGACGGTAGTTGTTCCGGTTCTCTTGATCAAAAAAGTTCGCAAACTTCGGTTCAAGGAATAAGGACTTATACATATATGGGTTTCCACAACAATGCTTATATCCACCATTGGTTATATAATCTAAACTCTCATTTCAATCATTGAAACATTCTTCTATAATGTTATAATAGTCGTTAGACATAAAGAATCGACTATCGTCATCAAAGCCATCTTCAAAGTGATTGAAACATAACATGACTTTCATCACTAGGTGTTGATGGTGGATTTTAGTTTAGGGATAAAATTGTAAAACCAGTATTTTATGAGCTGTCACCCTGCAAGGAAAAAAGTCGTTTAAGAAGTGATAAGTGGAGAAAACCTCTTCACTGTATTTGAAACAATTTAATAAATACCCGAAATTCACCCAGAATGGTGCGTGCAACAGCAATCCCAAATATTCTGTGAATTTTATTAGCATTATTAATTAATACATTATTTACCTAGTATTTCCCGTGCTATGTTCTCAGCCGAACTCTCATTATTGACATGACATGACGATTGAGTGCTCACTCTCAGTCGAGTAGCATGAATCTCCCGAAGTTCCAATATAGAGATGTGCATGAAATACTCACACATGCTGCATAATTCTATGACAGAGAGAGTCTCACATCGACGCGCTTTGGTTACACCGATCAAGCATGCTTAATTTCCTTAAGGGAAATCTAGAATGTTCATATCAGTCTCAGAAACGATTGCGGACACACAAGTTGACCGCACAATTTAACAAGCCTAGCCGAACCCTATCAAGAGTAGGCGATTGTCGTGACGACCACCGGCGGGCCCACTTATGCCCTAGCCGGTCGGACATCACACGAGCTCCTCTCAGTACCGTCAAACGTCAACCCTAAATAGGGTGGCCGTGCTTATTTGAAGAGTTTCGTTCGAACAATAGACTGTCCAGCGCAGTCTTAAAACGATCACGACCTTCCAACTTCGTCGGCCTGGTTGGACGGCTTAGATCGCACCATGAACGATTGGGAAGCGCTAACACACACATTAGCGGGCCCACTCTACCCTTACTTGATTGGTTTACTAACGACGTGGTCATGGAGCAATGAACGTTTGCCCGAAACATGATGGACGTGATGCTTTCCAAGGGTCGCGGAAGTCCACTAGTGTCTTAAATCGACCACGACCATCCAACTTAGCTAGCATACTTGGATGGCTTAGGTCGCATTTAGGACCATCAGGAAGGTGCACATACGTTCACCATTGGCCCAACATGGGCCCCACGTGATCGATCTCTCCAAAAGTTGATCACGGCGTGCCAAACCGCTTGGACAAAGTCACGTGTGTGTGACTGATTCAAAACCCTAATTAGGGTTTGCGGCAATGCACATCTGTCGTAGTTCGATCGTGACCATCCATCTTCACCAGCCTAAACGGGCAGTGTAGATATAAACTCAAGATGTCCCAAGGATGTCAACGTATTCACCATGGGATCACCTTTGCGTGTGACTGGCCGGCCTATGCAGAATAGGCCCCGACGCCTCGAAACGTGCGCCCCAAAGGTGGCATGCCACACGGCCTTTAAACCTCTTTGCGGTAATATGTTTCTATCGCAAGTTGATAACGACCACTCATCTTTACCGGTCAAGTTGAGTGGCCAAGATCGAATATTTGTGGGACCGAGAGGGGCAGGTTTGCACGTAAGTGAGCCATCGTCACGCACACTCGATCGACTCACTCAAAAATAGCGTCCCTGCTTGGATTCGACCAAGCCAAAGAGGGATGTTTGCGCACCTTTTAAAAAACCTAAATTCCATCAACGGAAGCAAATATGTGATGTAAATCATCTCGTCCGTCCAAATTTTCCATCTTGGTCGGACAACTTAGATTAAAAATTAGGCGATCAATGAAGCACCTCAATGATCACCGTCCACCACTCTGCCACAAGGATTGATCGACCAGAGGGTGGCCCGCCCATGCGGCCTCCAAACGATCACTCAAAGATGGTTGGGCGTGTTTCTATTTTAAGACGCTTGATCCGCGACTTATTCAATCAAGCTTTAAAACATCGATGCTTCATGTATATCGATTGCTTTGAGGTACTTGCTTAAAAACGATGCGTTACATACATCGAGCGTGCACGATATTTCATGAATATCAATTCTTAAATAACTTAGTTATTTAACCTAATAGCACCGTATGCTATTTCTTGCGGCGGGTCCCACGACTTGACCCGCTCGTTCGAGACATCAAACATGTCACAAACTGGCGGATACTTACTAGGGTATTGGTCCGGAGGTTTACAGCGTGCGGCGTGCAACACGCCCATTACGAGAACGTGTCACGAGGCATGGACGGTTAACGATGATGGGGGAAGTGGGCAAATACGTGATCGTGTGACAATCACCTACACGACCCCACTACTCCATCACTTCACTTCCTCCACTTCCTATGAGATGAGGGTTGCGCTCAATGACTTGTATAAATAGGTTCTCCGACCTATTTACAAGGACAGAGAATCCAAGTGTTGTCACAGTATCTATAAAACACCCAGAACTGATAGCTTACATTGTGAAAGCCGGTTCAACATTCTGATCCAAGTCATAAACAGCCAACACCTCCACAATCTCAACACCTTCTTCGCTTCCCTCCCTAATATCAACCCTTCTCCTTCACTTTGTGACCGAATTGAATCTGGAACGTCCATTTCATGGTTTAGGCCAGAGTCTTACACATTGATCTCTCGAACCTAAAAGCATTCCCGTGCAGTGCATTTGTTTAGGGTTTGAACTCGTTTCTCATCAACACACCCCAAATTACCAAAAACAGTAGAATCGGTTTTTACCCGTAAACACTAGGTAAAGATAAGTTTGGCCAAAGTGAAAGCTTACTGATAGACACATTTTTGTGTCTGAATTGTCCTTAATGTTTGTACTGTTGGAACTCGATTTTTGTACTAATATTGTGTTTTTATTTATTTTTAGGTATTTTTGGAAATAAACATTCTTGGAAAAATCGGCTCGAAAAGTTGTCTATTTGCACCCCAGAGCGTCAACTGCTATTGGCACCCCTACTCTGGTTAGGGGCCACCCTTCTTCATCATTTGAATTTCAGAATTGGAGGGAAAGTTTGGTTCTTCCCTGGAAGATTAGAGTTCGAAATTTAAGGGAGATTTAGAGTGATTGAATGACTGATATTCATTGGGATGACTTGGCTGACCGTAACAGGCGTGGTATGGTTGATTGTTTCGGTTAAATTTGATCAGATAACTCGCAAGGAAAAATCAGGGCAACACGTACGCCGGAAGAAATATTCACGGGATTACAACAAGTTAGACGTGTGCTGCTCGTGTTTTGATAGCACTTGGTCTCTGAAGATGCGTGGAGAAATTAAATAAGGAAGATTCAAAAGTTGTAGACGCGTGAAGATTTAAAACAAGGAAGAAAATTTCCGTATCTTGCATGGGAGTATTTGTTATTGACTGTCGGGATTATTTGGAGTTATGATGACATATTCTCGGTCAGAAAGGGTATATATATGCTGCTGGGATCACATAGAGGTCATATCGAGAGTCTGAGAGAGTTTGGAGAAGAAAGGTGCGAAAATCAGAGCCTCAGGAAATATTTTTCTGCTGCTGCATTCTGAAGAACACGAAGAACATAGACCATACAAAACAATCGTTTATAAACAGTGATAACGACACAGTGGTGAGGGTCGTAGAGTTACAGTATCAGCAACAGTACTTGCTTATCGTTCTTTTCAGTTTGTAACAAATAAAACTGTTACAAACCCGGTTGTATCATTTTTTCTCCCATTTCATCTTTGTAAACACCCTTTGAGCAATAAAAGTTAATTTTGAGCGTGTTTCCAACATGATGAGCGGCTAAAAGTTCTCGGTGACCAAGGAAACGAAGGAAACTATTTACTTATGCTTGATTGGTAATTTATTTTTATAATTTCAATTATTATCAATTTAATTTAAGTTAATTCACTAAGATCATTATAATATGTTTTTATAAGGTGAAAATTATTTGCTTTATTAGTTGTGAATCAATTTGATGTCTTATGCTTAGAAATATTTCTTTGATAATTCATGCTTAGGGATTACAATTTAATGTTTGGAAATCTTACAGATAACTAGTGAGTTAATGTGAAAAAGAGCTTAATAATAATTCTTGAAATATTTTTTGTCAACCAATCAGTTAAGGAAATAGTGGAATCCGGAGTCTTGGTCTAGTTTTAAAATCTTGATATCACTTTAATTGATATTTTTAGCCTTAAAATTAAATCTAGAATCTGCTTTCACAAGTCTCAACGAACCTATTACTACAACATCATTGAAAAGAACACATCAATTTTTGGCGCCGCCGACGCGGACTTGTCTTTAGGCTAGAGTTTTTAGATTTTTTTTTTTTTAGGTTTTTTTTTATTAGTTTTATTTGTGCTACTTTACGTTTTTGAGTTTTTGTCTTTTCACTACAGATTTTGGAATTTGGAGCGAAAGAAAAAATTTCCAAAGTTTTTGGTGAATACTTAAAGATTTGGAGTTAAAGACAAAGCGAAAAGAGTGAAAGAAAAAAAAATTTAAAAAAAGAGAGAATTTTTTAATTTTAATTTTTATTTTTAGAAATTGTATTAGGAATCTTCTATTTTTGTAATTTTTTCTTTTGGACTTTCCCTTTTTGGACTTTGGACTTGGACATTTTATTTTATTTTTAAACCCTAAGGAAGGGTGTATTAAATATAAACTGTTTGTAGAGAAGGACGGCGATTACGATATCGCCTCGCCCCCTCGAGTTCGTACATGACATAGGAGTCGTGGCCCGAGTCGACTTCATCGGTTCATCCCCCGTCTGGAACGGGAGCTAAGTTTATCTAAACACCCGCGAATCCCCTGTCAGTGGGTTTACTGTATTCCTTCGTTTGCATATATGTTGAGGAATTGAAAACGGCTGCTTTAATTTCCTAGTAAAGGGAAAGGACTGGCCATACAAGATAAGGGTTCGGATTTCATCATCGTTCTCTTCTTGCCCGCCTTAGGAAAACGATACTTAACGCGAACCTGCCTTAAAATTTGGAATAAAACGAGACCTATAGGGTAACGAGCTTAATAGGAAAGTCGTTCGAAAAATATTGGTTACTCTTTTAAGCATACTTCGAAGTTCATGATGGTTTCTGTAAGTTGAATGCGCCGCCTTGTAATGCCGGTGAGGCCTTGGGTATCAAAGCTCCACTGAGAATCCCTCGTCTCTATTCAACTTACTTTAACTCGGATTGATTCCAGAGAGGTTTGCTCAGATTGTAACGAATTCCTTTTCGAAAAAATAGAATCTTGTCTAGAAAAAATCTAAGTGGAGCCATCATGCTTTTTGTTTGCTAGAAATCTTTAGGTTTGCTTTGGTGGAGTCATCCTGTTGTGTGTTTGCTTAGGACCTCCCTTCCATAGGGGTTTTTTTTTTTTAATTTTTTTGTTAGTGTATGCCAAAATCGCTCGAGTCCATTAGAGAGCGTGCTTGGAAAAGAGATACTTTTGGCCATTTGATTAGTGACGAGCCCAGAAGTTCTTCTTGTGGAAGCGGGAAGTAATAGGTGTTGTAAAACACCTAATTTCATATCTAGTATTTATGCTTTCTTTGCTATTATCCTTGTGAACTGCATATCTTATGTTTACTTTTGAGTGTTTAGGTACTTTGGAGTCACTTGGAGCAAAAGAAGGAGAAATTGTTCATTTGGAGCGTAAAGGGCGAAAGGTCAATTCACAAGGGAGCAGGCTAAGTTGCACGAGGAGGTGGCCGTCAGTTCTCTACAACTGACTGTTGAGCAAGAAAGCGAATGGACTGTCGGTAAGCTGAAATTGACAAGCCAAGCAAGCTAAGATGGCCCTTATACTAATGTCCTGGATGCCAATATCAAGTCCACTTCCTACACAACCCTGGAATTCAGACAAGATTTATTTCTCTTATCATTTGTTCCTCCTGCTGTCGGATAAATGAGAGAAGTTGCGGCTGCTGCCATGAAACTGAGAGAAGGAAACCATGGGAATTAGAGGGAAGGAGAGATTCAGAGATGTTAATGGTGTAATCAAGAGATTCAAGGAGATGATGAAGAAAAATTCACAGTGAAGAATTAGAGCTCGATGTTAATCAACAGAAATATGGGTTTGTGCTGTGAGTTTTCTGTTACAGATCGATTTCATAATCTGGTGATGTTGATGATTGATTCAAGGATTGTTAAAGCTTGGGTTATCCTCAGATTTAGATATGCTTTTTTTTTTGTTGCTGGTGATAGAGAAATTGATTAATGAATGAAGTTAGGGTTTGATGAAGAGTTTTGGGTTTCACTCGAAATTGAACCACAGCAAGACAAAGTTGGACATTTACCAGGGTTATGATTACTGAAAGCAATTGAAGTTTATGGGGTTTGAGATTTGCAAAGATTGAAGCCGAGAGAAACCAGTGGAAGAAGGAAAAGAAGTGGCTGCTGTGTAAACACGAGATGCAGCTGGTTACAATGATCTTGAAACCAGGTTTGATTGAGGGAGAAGCATAGATGGGGGTTTCGTTTGGATTTGGTGGTGAACTGAAATTAGGGTTCTGATGTTGGAAGAAGTGGGAAGTTGTTGTAGTGGTTGTGAAGCTGTGACTGAAATGGAGAAGGGCTCGAGCAGTACTTTGTGTAAGTGCAAATGTAGATGGTTGGTTTGTTGGTGCTGTTATCGCAGTATTGCTGCAATGGGTTAGTGAACTGACTAAGATGATACTGCAATGAGACATGGTTTTGTGTATGCGCAGAGTTGTAGTTGAAGATGAATTACAGAGATGGGTCTGTGATTGGAGTTACAATCAGCTGGAAGATGTTGCTGCCGTGGAATGGAAGTTGAGTTCGCAGGAATCTGTCCCATGAGTGCATTCAACGGAACTGAGATGGAAAATGAATTAATCCTGGTGGAAATTGCAGCTAGTGTTGATGTTGAATACAAGGGTTTTTTGTTGAAATTGCTACTGCAATGTGATGATATGTGAGCAGGTCTGATGGTGTTAGCTATATCTTGAGTTGCATAATGGAATTGAATGTATGACTGCAACAGCAGGTGGTACTGATATGGCTTGAGATAGAGCTACAAATAATGGGAATTGGTGTTGCTGCTTGAGGTGTGAGCTGCAAGGGGACTGAACTGAACTGGTTCTGAGTTGAGCTGCAAGTTAAAATGACAGGACTGTAGAGAATGGAGTAGATGTTATTGCAAGGGAGTAGAGATGACATTGCAGCTGAATGACTGAATGAGCTGAACAGAAGGAGGTTGCAGTTGGTTGTTTGCAGCTCAGATTGCAGTGAAGCAAGTGTTGTGTTGGAGCTGATTACAGTTGTGTGTGAACTGAAGCAGTTACAGGTTATGATGTGCTGCAAGGGATAATTTTAGTTGAGTTGCAGCAGTGAAGAATGAAAAGTGCAGCTCATATGTTGTTACAGAATGACTGGATGTATAATGCTGCTGCACAATGATTGTGTGCAATGGCCTTGGCCAATACCAACTCAGGCCACTCAGATGAGTTAGCTGATCTGACTCATATTTGACTCAGTGTGACTCTCTGAGCTTGACCGTGTTGACTGATGCTATGACCGGTAACCGGGTGGACTTTATCGGTCACCTGAGATGTTTTCCGGTAACTCTTCCGACCAAGTTCCGGACACTTTCTGGAACTTCCGGCGATACTTTTTGGGCATATTTTCTACGTGGGTTTTTCTCACATATGGGCTTGGTGGATATTTATCTAATGGACTTAGAAGACTAGACCTAATTTTGAAAATAAGGAGAGCTACAAAAGGAGAAAGTTTCTACTTCTTTTAGATCACGTATTACTACTTGGAGTTTTGGAGGAGAGCGGCGATTCTACTAAGTTTTTCTTTTCGTTTATTTTTCATTTCATTATTTTATGAAAATGGTTATGATGAACTTCATTATTATGAGTAACTAAACACAATTATTGGTTATGGGATAAAAGTTGATTCTCAAGCATAATATTTAAATCAATGGATTAGTTTTGTCTCAACTTTATTGTTTATGGTTCATTGTTAATATTGTTACATGATTTGAGTGCTAGTTTGATCGAGTCCGGAATCAATTAGATTGGTCTTCATTCTATTGCTAGATTAGGTTTTACTATACGAAAAAGTGATAAATTCCTGATTACAAGTAGCATAAGTGTGAGTAGTACTTGTAGTGATATATCCTACTAGTCACATATGAATCATAACCTTAGTTAAATCGAATTAGTGCTTTTACACGTTCGTTTGCTTTGATTAGTCTTATTCCATAAAACTTATTGCTCTTAGGGAGTTAAACTTAATTGTGCTTTTACACTTTAGGTTGCTTTCTAAGTAGATTTCACATATGCATCTTTTAATGTGGTTGTGATGAAATCAGGGAATTAGCGGGATATACTGGCGATCAAGGTATCCTAGGACTTTTACTAAATGAGAGATTAAATTACCAATTCTAGTCATTGATGAAAATACATGTTTGTGAATGATACTATCCCGTGACCAATATCTTCTCCTTATTGATTATTCCAATTATTTCATTTGCTTTCAATTCATTTTTATTGCTTTGATAAAATAAACCCCCCCCTTGGTTACTAAGAAACTGAAATTGTTTAACAACAAAAGCCTCTCTGTGGGAACGAACTCTTTCTTATCGCATACTTCATATTATTTGTAAGTGAAAAAGTGATATTATTTTTGACGACTACGACAACGATCAAGGAACTCGAAGTCTCTTCTTTTGAGAACCCCGATTTTGAAAACTTCAGTTTTGAGAATTGGTCTCTTCGTGAGGAAAGTACCCCTAGTACTTCAGCTGTGCCAGCAATGACTACTTTGAAAGATTTCATGTATCCAACTAGGACCAACCGAGCATCATGCATTAAATTGCCAACCACTACGGATAATTATGAGTTGAAACCTGGTATTCTTCAGATGATCCCTATATTCTTAGGAAAAGATGATGAGAACCCTTACTTTCACATTAGGGACTTTGAAGAAATTTGTGGAACAATTAAGATTAAAGACCTTACTAATGAAGTCTTGAAACTTAGGATGTTCCCGTTTTCCTTGAGAGATAAATCCAAGACCTGGCTCAACAACCTACCATCTGAATCCATAGAAACATGGCAGAAACTTATTGCTGCATTCTATTTGAAATTCTACCCTAAGCATAAAACTGCAGCTGTTAGGCAGAAATTAGTGCTGGTGTGCAACAAGAGGGAGAATCTCTTTATAGGTTTTTAGAGAGATTAAATGACCTCTTATCCCAATGTCCTCACCATGGGTTTGAGAAAATGAAACTAGTAGAGATTATTTATGATGGTTTAGACTATTCGACCAAAGCCATGGTCGAGTCTTTGTGCGCTGGTGAGTTCACTAGTAAAAATGCTGATGATGTTTTTTCCTTCTTAAGAGTTGTCGCTGAAAAATCCCAACAATGGGAGTCTTGTGTTGAACCTCCTAAAAGACTCTTGGTCAATAGAAGTAGCACCAATGTGGTAGATACAAGATTCGGGTCAGATGCTAAGTTTGCTGCTTTGTCTAGAAGGTTAGAAGCTTTGGAATTGAATCAATCTAAACATAGGTATCTTGTTGAACCTGATGATAGGATTAGAGCCTCTCAAGTCTCAAGTTGTGGAATAGAACCCGATAACTCGTTTTGGGAAGGTCATGTTAGTTAAGAGCAAGCCCATGATGTCTATAACAACTCTAGGTTTGAAAACCGTCAGAAGTTTGACCCATACTCAGAGACCTACAACCCTGGATGGAGAAACCATCCTAATTTCTCTTGGTCTAAGGGACATAATTAAGGTCAATCTAGTAATTCTCATCCTCCCCCAGGTTTTGGTTATAATAAGAATTCTTCAGGTCAAGCCCAGTTCCAGAACCCTTCTGAGAATATAATGACTAGCTTAGAGGAATCTCTTAGTATGTTAAGAAAGAGCCAGGATATGTTAACACAGAGCCATGAAATGTTAGTAAAGAGCCAGGTTAGTTTTCAACAAGAAATCAAGCAGAATTTTCAAACTAATGCCCAGACTCTTGCTAAGTTAGAACTTCAAGTAGGTCAAATAGCTAAGACTCTAAGTTAGAGATAACAGAAGGTTCCCTAGTCATACTGATCATAATCCCAAAGGAGAGAAATCGTACAATCATGTGAATTCTATTACAACCCTTAGGAGTGGAAAGAAAGTTGACAATAAGGTCTCCATGCCTGAAAGTGAACATGCTGTAGTTCACCCTTCTGAGCCAGAAATTGAGGAGACTGATAGAGTCTCTAAAGAGACCAATGTGGGTCCTAATGAGTCCGGATTTGTTCCTAGAGACCCATTCCCACAACTGCTAGTTCCAACTAAGAGGGAGTCCAACTTTAATGATATATTGGAGGTTTTTAAGCAGGTGACTATCAACCTTCCATTATTAGATGAAATTAAGCAGATTCCCGCTTATGCCAAGTTCCTTAAGGATATGTGTACGCGAAAGCGAAAGCTTAGTGTCCAGAAGAAAGCCTTTCTAGCTAGTCACGTGAGTTCTATTATTAAAAATACCACAACTCCTAAGTATAAAGACCCAGGATCCCCTACCATTTCTTGCACAATAGATAAATACCGTTTGAGAAAGCGTTGCTTGACTTAGGAGCCAGTGTGAACTTACTCCCATACCATGTGTACCTTAAGCTAGGACTTGGTGAGATGAAACCTACCCATATGACACTTCAGTCAGCTGATAGGTCCGTTAAAATTCCTCGTGGTGTGAGCGAGGATGTTCTTATAGAGGTATACAAGTTTATTTATCCAGTGGATTTTGTTATCCTAGATACCCAACTTGTTCCTGACCCAGAGAACCAGATACCGGTACTTTTAGGTCACCCGTTTTTAGCTACATCCAATGCGATCATCAACTGTCGAAATGGTATTATGAATTTTTCTTTTGGTAATATGACTATTGAGATGAACATTTTTGATATTAGTAAGCTACCCTCTGAACTAGACGACTCGAACATAGAAGAGGTAAACATGATAGGAACATTAGTCGAGGAGTCATTACCAAACACTTTGTTAGAAGATCCGTTAGAGAAATGCCTAGCTCACTTTGGGATTGATTTTGATGATAATGTGATTAATGAGGTGAATTATTTGTTAGATTCAACCACTTTGTTAGATACTAGTAATGGATGGAAACCTAAGTTCGAACCACTACCAATTTCTAAGTTTGCCCTAGTTCTTTTTTTAGAAGAGCCTCCTAAGTTGGACCTTAAACCATTACCAGATACCCTGAAGTATGTTTTTTTAGGCCCATCTGAAACTTTACATGTAATTGTAGCATCCGACCTGGATAGTGATCAGGAAAGTAGGCTAGTAACCGTCCTTCAAAACAACAAGGAAGCTTTAGGGTGGACCATAGCAGACATTAAGGGTATAAGTCCTACTGTTTATATGCATCAGATTTATTTAGAAGAAGACACCAAACCTTATAGGGAGATGCAATGTCGACTAAACCTAACATGAAAGAAGTAGTTCGAACCGAGGTTCTTAAGTTGTTAGATGCAGGCATTATCTATCCTATTTCAGACAGTAAGTGGGTCAGCCCCGTTCAGGTTGTTCCCAAGAAATCCGGTATAACTGTAGTCCAAACTGAGAACAATGAGTTAATCCCAACCCGAGTGACCACGGGTTGGCGTGTTTGTATTGACTATAGGAAATTGAACAAGGTCACTAGGAAGGACCACTTTCCCCTTCCCTTTATCGACCAAATGCTAGAGAGATTAGATGGACATAGCCACTATTGCTTTTTAGATGTCTACTTTGGATATAATCAGATTGTTATTGCCCCAGAATACCAAGAAGAAACCACTTTTACCTGTCTCTTTGGTACCTTTGCGTATAGACGCATGCCTTTCGAGCTATGTAATGCCCCTGCGACTTTTCAGCGTTGTATGATGAGCATATTTTCTGACATGGTAGACCGGTTCTTAGAGGTCTTTATGGATGATTTTTCAGTGTTTGGTTCGTCTTTTGATGAGTGCTTGCATCATTACTCATTAGTATTGACTAGGTGTAAGGAAAAGAATTTAGTGCTTAATTGGGAGAAATGTCACTTCATGGTTCGTTCAGGAATTGTTCTAGGACATATCATATCTTCTAAGGGTATAGAGGTAGATAAATCCAAAGTTGACCTTATTAAGACTTTACAAGTCCCAAAAACCGTAAGAGATATTAGGTCATTCTTAGGGCATGCTGGTTTTTATCGTCGATTCATTAAGGATTTTAGCTTGATTTCTAGACCTCTTTGCAATTTGCTTGCAAAAGATGTTAAGTTTGTCTTTGATGATGCTTGTTTAGAGGCTTTTGAGAAGCTTAAGACTTTACTCACTACCTCCCCCATAGTCTAGGCACCCAACTGGAACCTACCCTTTGAGATCATGTGTGATGCTTCAGATTATCCTATTGGTGTTGTGCTAGGTCAGCGACAAAACAAGTTACTTCATGTAATTTACTATGCTATCAAAACTCTGAATGATGCCCAGTTGAACTATACCACTACGGAGAAGGAACTATTAGCTATTGTGTTCGCCTTAGACAAGTTTAGACCCTATCTTTTAGGCTCTAAGGTCATAATCTTTACCAATCATGCTGCTTTGAAGTATCTTCTTTCCAAGAAGGATAAAAAACCTAGATTGATTAGATGGATCTTATTGTTGCAGGAATTTTTCTTAGACATTAGAGACAAAAAAGGTGCAGAAAATGTAGTAGCAGACCACTTGTCTAGGCTTGTTATGTATACCCATGATGATTCCCCTCCTGTTAGGGATAGTTTTCCTGATGAACAATTGTTCTCTATTTCCCAGTTACCTTGGTGCGCAAATATAGTGAACTATTTTGTTACTGGTCGAATTCCCCCACATTGGGGTAAACAGGATCGTTCTAGGTTTTTAGCCGAGGTTAAGCACTTATTTTGGGATGATCCTTATTTGTTTAAGTATTTTCCAGACTAGATTATTAGGAGATGTATACCTGAGAGTGACCAGTCCATTATTATTTCCTTTTGTAATGATCATGCTTGTGGGGGTCACTTTATTGCAAAGAAGACTGTTGCTAAGATATTGCAGTATAGATTCTTCTGGCCTTCGTTGTTTAAAGACTCTCATAGTTACTGTGTTACTTGTGAGCGTTGCCAGAAATTAGGAAACATTTCCCGTAGGAACATGATGCCCTTGAACCCTATTTTAGTTGTTGAGGTCTTTGATGTGTGGGGTATTGACTTTATGGACCCGTTTCTTAATTCTTTTGGTAACCTATACATCCTTGTCGCTGTAGACT
Source organism: Papaver somniferum (assembly GCF_003573695.1). Taxonomy (NCBI): domain Eukaryota; kingdom Viridiplantae; phylum Streptophyta; class Magnoliopsida; order Ranunculales; family Papaveraceae; genus Papaver; species Papaver somniferum. The sequence goes on from NC_039360.1 coordinate 195,601,988, forward strand.
ATGTCTCTAAGTGGATTGAGACGGTTTCGTGTAAAACCAATGACCATAGGGTTGTGATTGAGTTCTTAAAAGATAATATACTTACACGTTTTGGTACACTACAAGCTATAATTAGTGATGGAGGGTCTCACTTTTGTAATAGACCTTTTAGGCTTTTGATGAAGAAATATGGTATTACATATAAGGTAGCTACCCCGTATCATCCACAGACTAGTGGTCAGGTACAGGTTTCTGTTAGAGCATTTCTCGGTCGAACTCGCATGCGTTGCTATCTCAAGCATGTTTGTAAATGTTAGTGATCAAAACTATAAGTCTTGATTTCTAGTCTACAATATCTAAGTCTCGGACTAGGATAGAAAGTGTGGTTGAGCCCAAGGACTTCATGGAGATTCATCATACAATAAGAAGAACTACTCAAGGAACCGGTGGAACTTCTCGACAAAAAGGTATGTGAATACTTGAACTTATTTGTCACTCAAAAGTCTATCTACTCTATCTCCTACTTCTTGAGACAAAAAGTCGTATGATATATATAGACTTAGATTATACACATTTGGTATTTCGAGCCGAGTATACCTCGCCTATTTATATCTCGAAATATGTGTTGGTAAGCGTTTCGCTTCGACCATGTTTATCTTTACCTAGTAACGAAGGTAATGATATGTTTCAATCACTTTGAAAATTGCTTTGACGAGAAATGGTGTAACAACTATATAATGTCCTCTAAGAATGTTTCAATGGTTGGCATGAGAGTTTAAATTACATAATCAATGATGGACATAAGTATTGTTGTGGAAACACATATGTGCATAAGTCCTATTCCTTGAACCAAAGTTTACGAAATTTGTTGATCAAGAGAAACCAGAAGAATGGGTTGTTTCCAAGTCCGCAAACTCAGTCCGCGAACTGCCGAAATTCTCATCCTGAGAAATTCTGCTGGAGTTGACAAACTAGTTGCGTGAGTACCAGTACGCAAAACGGAGGAAAGTCTTTGCCGAGATTTTCTTCTAGAGTTTGTAAACTCTGGTCGGTTGCTTAAGTCCGCGAACCTAGTGTGCGACCTTAAGAAGGTTATATATCTGAAGATGATTTCTGAACTTAAACTTATAAAGACTTAGGAATGCAATTTGCAAACCGTGGCTATAAATTTCATGAACCGTTTCGAGTGAATCAAATCATCTTTGCTTCAATTGTGTCTCGTGTAGTACATAAGATTTCCTTGCAATTGAACAACTCTATAACTAGTTAATTTGAGTCATTTGAACTAGTTATGGTGAAGAAGAATATGGTTGGTATGAAATGCTCATATGGATAACCTTTTGTTTAACTATTGTTGAACCAACAATGTACACGTTTGGGTACGGTTAACAAACCTAGAAGCGTGTATTTCATTTGTGTATAACAAGCTAAGTTGTCAATCTAACGGTTGACAAATATTAACTTGAATCTAAATCAGGTTTTCATTTAACGGTGGATATTGCTTGCTTTATGACCAAGGCGAAACCCTGATTTGAAAGACTATATAAGGGGACATCTAGTAACTCTGCAAAACTAATCCCCACACCTCACATGTGATACTAGTTTGCGTGCTAGAGTCGTTTCTCCTTTAACCTTTGGTTTTCTTCTTCTAAAACCAGGTTAACGACTTAAAGACTTCATTGGGATTGTGAAGACAGATCGATATTACTTTTATCGTAGTTGTGTGATATGATCTTGCATCTTCTAACGTGCGAGTACAATCAGATTGATTGCCTTGATATTAATATCTCCAATTGGCAAGATATAAAAAGTAGTCACAAACATCTTCGTCTCATTGTTTAAAGGAGGAAGTCTATGTCGCTGAACCTAAGGGGTTTGAAAATCCTGATTTCCCAGATCATGTGCCAAAGCTCAAAAAGGCATTGTATGGGTTGAAACAAGCACCTAGAGCCTAGTTTGAAAAACTTACCACTTCTCTCATTAGAAAAGTTTTTTCAAGTGGCGGAGCTGATAAAACTTTGTTTACCAAATGGAGTGGGAAAGATGTAGTTATTGCTCAAATATATGTAGATGATATTATCTATGGATCAACTGATAGACGCATTTATATGTCTAATTTGTCCTCAATGTTTCGTATTGTTGGTACTCATTTTCGTCCTTATTATGGTGTTTTGTGTATTTTTAGGTATTTTTGGATAATAAATATTGTTGGAAAAATCGGCTCGAAAAATCACTCGGAACACCCCCGGAGGACACTTGCTATACGGAGCCTAGATTTGGTTAAGGGGCACCTCAATTACTAAGGGGCACCTCAATTACTAAGGGGCACCTCAATTACTAAGGGGCACATCAATTACTAAGGGGCACCCCAGGTCACCCCCAAAACAGGCAGCTGCTATTCGCACCCCATATCTGGTTAGGGGGACACCACCTTCTTCGTTTGAACTTAAAAATTGGCCGGAAAAAAAGAGCAGCTCTCTGGTGAATTTTTCGATCGAAATTTGAAGGATTTCTGGGTAGACTAAAGGGCTGAAACTTAATGGGTAGTTGTGATATGTCCTAACAAAGCTGGTATGGGTGTTTGTTTCGATAAAAATTGGCTGGAAAATTCGTGACAAGAAAACAGGGAAGCCAGTGCATGAGAAGAATAATTCACGAGTTTTTGAAGATTTATGCGTGTTCTGCTCGTGTATGATGACTCTAGCAACACTCTGGATCGTGTATAAGGAAAATAAGGAAGGTTGGACAGCTGCAGATGCTCGGATGAAGAAAAAATATCTGGAAAATATTTTCTTTAACTGCCGAGTTTAATGAAGAATATTGAGAATTTTGGCGTAATTAAATGAAGCTAAGGAGTATAAATATGTTGAGGGGATCATAGAGAATCGAGGGGGGGGAGATTGGGAGAAGTTTAGAGCACCACAGAGTCAAAAAAATCGAATTTGCAGAGAGAACACCTGCTGCTGCTGCTGCTGCCATTGAAGAACACTGAAGAACACGAAGAACGGACCTGCACCAACAGTCGTTTTCCTACAGTAATAACGACTCAGACCTGTGGGTCGTACATCAGGCAGACTTATTTGCTACAGCGTTTGCGACACAGCTGCAGCAGTCTTATTTTGTCACTGAGGGTCGTAGTTCTCTGGTTTGTAATAAATATAATTGCTACAAACCCGGTTTTATTGTATTTCTCATATTCTCATCATTTGTAAACCATTTTTGAGCATCAATGAAATTCTTTGAGAGGTTTTCCAACATGATGAGCGGCTAATTCTCTCGTAACCAAGGCAATGGATGAAGCTATTCATACATGAACAATGGGTAACTATTTCATTTTCTCTAATATTTAATTATAATTCACTCAATCACTGCTTTTGCAGAGTTCTTAAAAGTTTACATAATTTTCTTCATTAGTTGTGATTCAATTAGATAGGTTATGCTTTGGTTAGATAATCTATGCTTAAGGGATACAATTAATTTTTGAGAATATGTTTGATTATTTGTGGATTAAGAAATAAAGGATTAAAAGTATAATTAGAGTTATGAAATATTTGACATCATTCATGTGTAATAGTGGATTCTAGTGTCTTGGTTACCTCTCGCCCACTTTGTTAATATTTTTGTATATAATTTTATTAAATCTTTAAATTTAATCTTCACAAGTCCGAGAGTTTGAACATCATTTCTTTTGCACTTTGTTTGGACTTTGGACTTGGACAATTATTATTTTTATTTTTTTTAAAACCCTAAGGAAGGGTACATTAAATATAAAACTGTTTGCAGGTAAGGACGACGATTACAATATCGTCTCGGCCCCTCGGGTTCGCACATGACATAGGAGTCGTGGCCCGAGTCGACTTCAGCGGTTCTGCGCCCGTCTGGTACGGGAGGTAAGCTTTCGAAACACTCGTGAATCCCCTGTCAGCGAGGTTATTATATGCCTTAAGGTGAATATATGTTGAGGATTTGAATACGGTTGTTTTAATTTCCTAGTAAAGGGCAAGGCCTGGCCAAATTAAGATAAGGACTCGTATTTCATCACCGTTTCCTTCTTTCCCGCTTTAGGAAAACGAAACCAAACGCGAACCTAAGCTTAAAATTTTGACTAGAACGAGACCTATAGGGTAACGAGCTTAGTAGGAAAGTCGTTCGAAAAATATTGGTTACTCTTTTAGCATACTTCGAAGTTCATGATGGTATCTGTGAGTTGAATGCGTGACTGCGCCGCCTTGTGATAGCGGTGAGGCCTTGGGTATCAAATCTCCACTGAGCTTCCCTCGCCTCAATTCAACTTACTTTGACTCGGATTGATTCCAGAGGGGTTTTCTTAAATTGTAACGAATTCCCTTTCGAAGGATTAGAAGATGGTCTAGAAACAATCTAAGTGGAGCCATCATGATTGTTGTTTGCTAGATTTTATAGGTTTGATTTGGTCGAGTCATCCTTGTTTGTGATTGTGTAGAATACCCTTGCAATTAAGAATGTCGAACTGGTATGATAGAAGCTAATACAATGATTATCGACCTGAATTTGAATATGGACATCATCCTTTTTATGACCATGTTGGGAATAGTGGTTGGGAACGCCATCCTTTTGAAGGATATGGGTCATACCCTGGTGAGCCCAATTACTATCCACACATGCATCAGTCTTACGAGCAAGAAGATTATAGTACTAGTTCTTCGTCTCTAGAGGATAAAATCAAACTATTGAAAAGTAGTCCTTTTTATGATCCCTCTGTTCCTATTCCTCCTTTAGAAGAGTCCCTCAGGGAGTTAGCTGAGTCGACGCGTAAGTTAGCTGAGATGAATAGTGTAATTATAGACGAAAGAACTACAATAATGAGTGAACTTTCTATAGAGGAATCCCTCAAGCTGATGGCTGAGACGAATGAAAGACTTGCTCGAAATAATCTTACTTTCCAATATAGTGTTTCCAATAATACCCTTAAAAATGAGGATAGTTATTTGCATAATCAAGATGACGAGGTTAGAATTGGTAACACTACTTGTTTTGATGAGGTTCGATATTTTTCATGTTATTATAATGATGATTATGATGAGGATAGTATCGATGAAGAACATGAAATATGTAGGCATAGTGATCAGGAAATGGTTACTCCAATTGAGCTTTACAATGATAATATTATTTCTAGTTCAAATCCAAATAATTTTAATAATTATTCACCTATTCAAAAGGACGAGGATTTGACTAGAGATACCCTCGTTTTAGACGATGTAGTATTTCCTGTTTACAAAGCCGATTATGATTTAGAGGAAGGAGTTTATTCTGAGAATAATGTTTTAGAGTCTAGCGATTTAGAAACAATAGTCTTAGACGAAGAAGATGAACTCGTAGAGATGAGTGAGGATGAACCTGACTTAGAAGAATCAATTGACCATTTCCAGGAATCTGATGACCTAGAAATTAGGGAAGTTGTGACTTGTCTTTCTAGAGACACAGAAAACTCTAAGTTTGGGGGTGATTATCATTCTCCATGTGCTTTAACTCTTAGAAAGTTCCCTTGTGTAGGACTTGACATTTATGCCTCAACCATATTACATTCATACATGTTTTCCCGAACCTAATGATGTCCATAGAGAAGCTCAGTTGTTAGAAACACATCCTCTGGTTGATGTGGTTAACCCAGGCTATGATACCAAGATTGACTTTTTTTTCCCACCAAAAAATTTTCTTCCAATTGTGGGAACATGATTTTCAGATGTGTCGGATATTAAGTTTTGAGACTAAACCTAATTACTTTAGGATATTAGGGTCGACACATTTTCTTAAGAATGACCATTATTATGGTCAACTTTGTGAGTCAAATCTATTTGACTTAGAGGATCCCCAATTATTCAGGTTGTTGTTATGTGCTTATAAGTTCTTAGTTGAGTTTTTCCAGACTCTAATACCTGAACCGGATCTTAGCTTTGAGGAAATCCAACCGATGAAAACCTTTTATTTAGACCCTTTTATAGAGCCTGAACCTGAACCACAACTAGATGTAGTTGTCTTAAGCAAGGGTATGTTCGGTATCTTCTTGGTCTGTTGCAGTTTCCTCTTCTTGTGGGTAACACTTTTTGATCCAGATGACCCACAGTTATTCTGGCTACTACTATATGATTCTACGTGGTGACTAATCCTTGCTTAGTCTGGCTGAAGACTTTAAACTTAGCACTTCTTGGGAGGTAACCCAATATTCATGCGACACGGTAATATCTTTCCTTATCTCTTTTGCTTCATTGGTAACAGTTTCTCCTTGTTCATGCTTTTAATTTCATCTTTAGAACATTGAGGACAATGTTAGATTTAAGTTTGGGGGTATGGGAGAAAGTTCTTAGTTGCTATAAATAAGCTCCAGAGACTAGAAATTTATGCTTATTAAGGTTGGCACTAACTAATCTAAGTGGATGGAAGCATTTTGGTTGTAGGATTTGAGGAACCAATCTGATTAGATGGAAAGATCTAAAGAGTCTATTCATAAAAGCACAGAACTCAGGTGTTAGAAAAAGAAAACATGGTAGTTTCGCCATATCCTCGTGATGGAAACATCGAAAGAATCCTGATCACTTCTTTTTTTTTTTTTTTCTTTTAACCATTACTAGGGTGAAATAGAGTGACTGAGATGAAAAAAAAAAATGAGACCAGACCACCAGACCACCAAACCAACCGGAATAAATTCAATAAAGTCGACCACTGGTGCCCTTGTATATGCCAGTTGTGTTGACCTAGAGTTAGGTTTATCAACCACTGGTTCCCTTGTATATGCCAGTGTGTTGATATTAGTCCAGACCAGTATCTCAGTCCATTAGGATAGGTTCACCTTAGTCAACATCATCCACATTTTTCTCCACATCTATCCATGTGATTGGTTGACTCCGGTTTATGATGTCCAGAAACTATCTGAGTAGAGCTCTGTCATTTTATATGAATTTTAGTATGCCTGAGTGCAAACTCGTGTACATCAATTGGAATTTCGCATCAGGGTACTTCCTCCTGTAGTCAATAAGTATGCCAACCAAGGAGATTCTTTAGTGCCTTCCAAGGTTCTGCATAGATATCTAGGGTCTGGAGTAATGGTTTTGTGGGCACACCTCTGGTAAACCCTCCCGAGATTAACTCGGTTTTATTTATTTATTATTAGTTTTGCTCAAGGACTAGCAAATAATAAGTTTGGGGGTATTTGATAGACGCATTTATGTGTCTAATTTGTCCTCAATGTTTCGTATTGTTGGTACTCGTTTTCGTCCTTATTATGGTGTTTTGTGTATTTTTAGGTATTTTTGGAAAATAAATATTGTTGGAAAAATCGGCTCGAAAAATCACTCGGAACACCCCCCGGAGGACACATGCTATACGGAGCCCAGATTTGGTTAAGGGGCACCTCAATTACTAAGGGGCACCTCAATTACTAAGGGGCACCTCAATTACTAAGGGGCACCCCAGGTCACCCCCAAAACAGGCAGCTGCTATTCGCACCCCAGATCTGGTTAGGGGGACACCATCTTCTTCGTTTGAACTTAAAAATTGGCGGGAAAAAAAGAGCAGCTCTCTGGTGAATTTTTCGATCGAAATTTGAAGGATTTCTGGGTAGACTAAAGGGCTGAAACTTAATGGGTAGTTGTGATATGTCCTAACAAAGCTGGTATGGGTGTTTGTTTCGATAAAAATTGGCTGGAAAATTCGTGACAAGAAAACAGGGAAGCCAGTGCATGAGAAGAATAATTCACGAGTTTTTGAAGATTTATGCGTGTTCTGCTCGTGTATGATGACTCTAGCAACACTCTGGACCGTGTATAAGGAAAATAAGGAAGGTTGGACAGCTGCAGATGCTCGGATGAAGAAAAAATATCTGGAAAATATTTTCTTTAACTGCCGAGTTTAATGAAGAATATTGAGAATTTTGGCGTAATTAAATGAAGCTAAGGAGTATAAATATGTTGAGGGGATCATAGAGAATCGAGGGGGGGAGATTGGGAGAAGTTTAGAGCACCACAGAGTCAAAAAAATCGAATTTGCAGAGAGAACACCTGCTGCTGCTGCTGCTGCCATTGAAGAACACTGAAGAACACGAAGAACGGACCTGCACCAACAGTCGTTTTCCTACAGTAATAACGACTCAGACCTGTGGGTCGTACATCAGGCAGACTTATTTGCTACAGCGTTTGCGACACAGCTGCAGCAGTCTTATTTTGTCACTGAGGGTCGTAGTTCTCTGGTTTGTAATAAATATAATTGTTACAAACCCGGTTTTATTGTATTTCTCATATTCTCATCATTTGTAAACCATTTTTGAGCATCAATGAAATTCTTTGAGAGGTTTTCCAACATGATGAGCGGCTAATTCTCTCGTAACCAAGGCAATGGATGAAGCTATTCATACATGAACAATGGGTAACTATTTCATTTTCTCTAATATTTAATTATAATTCACTCAATCACTGCTTTTGCAGAGTTCTTAAAAGGTTACATAATTTTCTTCCTTAGTTGTGATTCAATTACATAGGTTATGCTTTGGTTAGATAATCTATGCTTAAGGGATACAATTAATTTTTAAGAATATGTTTGATTATTTGTGGATTAAGAAATAAAGGATTAAAAGTATAATTAGAGTTATGAAATATTTGACATCATTCATGTGTAATAGTGGATTCTAGTGTCTTGGTTACCTCTCGCCCACTTTGTTAATATTTTTGTATATAATTTTATTAAATCTTTAAATTTAATCTTCACAAGTCTGAGAGTTTGAACCTCATTACTACAACAACAATCAAAATTAATATCATCAACTTCTGAAAAATTTGCAAAGGACTTCCAAGTCTCTCTTGCTAAAGAATTTGAAATGAGCAATGTTGGTGAGTTAAAATTCTTCTTAGGATTACAAACTCAACAACATAAGGATGGAATTTACTTATCTCAAGAGAAGTATGCTCGAGACCTTGTGACAAGGTTCGGTCTGGATAAATCTTCCCCAAAATTAACACCTATGCCCACTACTGGTAAACTACATAGAGATGGGAAAGGAGAAAAAGTGTATCAAAAGTCGTATCGATCTATTATTGGTAGCCTTTTGTATCTTACAGCTATTAGACCTGATATTTCTTTCAGTGTTGGTTGTTGTGCTAGGTTTCAGGCAAATACAAAGGAATCTCATCTTGCAGCTGCAAAAAGGATCATTCGATATATTAATCACACTGTCGGGTATGGTTTATCTTACACTTTTGATACTAACACTGATCTATATGCTTATTCAGATGTTGATTGGGAAGGATGTGTAGAAGACAAAAAAACTACATCAGGGGGTTTCTACTATGTAGGACTGAATCTTGTAGCTTGGCATAGCAAGAAGCAAAATTCTCAATCCCTGTCTACATGTGAGACAGAATATATTGATGCTGGATCATGCTGTACTCAACTCCTATGGATGAAACAAATGCTAGCTGATTATGAAGCTGATACTGGAATAATGAAGATCTTTTGTGATAACTCTAGTGCGATTCGAATCACTGAGAATCCCGTTGAGCACTCAAGAACAAAGCACATTGAAATAAGGTACCATTTTATTCGTGATCTCTATGAAAATGGTATCATAAGTATGAAATTTGTGCCTTCCGAACAACAATTGGCTGATATTCTTACCAAACCATTAGACACTGCTACGTTTCAACACTTGCGGCAGTCTATTGGTGTTGTTTTGGTTCATTAAAACGTCTCTATAACTCTTTCCCCTATGCTTATCTTTATCGTTTGGGCAATTGAGTTTGAAACTCCAGTAGGTTTACTCCAGTTCAGTTTCTGTACGGTTTTTTTTTGTCTTGTTAGTGTCATTTTTGTTTCAAAATCCTTCTTTTCTTTTGAAATTAAGGTCGCTCTTGTTGTTCCCTTGGGAATGACATCAAACGGGGGAGAGTTCTTTTGAACTTGTGCTTAATGGTCATATCTTGAGGGGTGTGTGACTGTGGAATTTTAAAGGGGTTATATTGTATCTTTAAACTCCTTGATGAATGCTATTAGATTCGGCTATATTATTTCACCTAAATTATATGGTATGTATTTTTTTATTTTAGTCATGAAATGTCTCTTACGGAAATTTCATTATGATCCCGTTCTTGTACCTTTCCAATTTTATTGACAAAAAGGGGAAGAATTAATATGTAGTTCACACTACAAATACATATGGTTTTCGGATCATTGTGTAAGGGGCAGTGGTTTCCATGTGAGATGGAGTATTGACTAAGGGGGAGTGATACATATCACCATAGTATTATTGTTTAAGTTGTGATACAATTGGACTTTGAAACTGTGTAATAATACTATGACACTGTATAACAATGATCGAGACCGATGCTTTCTCATTGTTATAGCTACGGATCTTCAACAACGGTGATTCTAAACTTACAACCTTTGGGATCATTGGAGTACTTGGAAGTGACGAAGATTCGAGGAATGTTGAAGATTATACATGTGGAATAGGAGCTACTAAAGTTTCTTTTTGTATTCCATATGTATTGATAGTTTTGTCACTAAAATTGACAAAGGGGGAGATTGTTAGAGCATAGCTCGGTCGAACTCGCATGCGTTGTTATCTCAAGCATGTTTGTCAATGTTAGTGATCAAAACTATAACTCTTGATTTTTAATTTACTATAGTTAAGTCTCGGACTAGGATAAAATGTGTAGTTGAGCTCAAGGACTTCATGGCGATTCATCATACAAGAAGAAAAACTACTCAAGGAACCGGTGGAACTTCTCGACAAAAAGGTATGAGAAGACTTGAATTTATCTGTCACTCAAAATTCTATCTACTCTATCTCCTACTTCTTGAGACAAAAAGTCGTATGCTATATATAGACTTAGATTATACACATTTGGTATTTCGAGCCGAGTATACCTCGTTTATCTATATCTCGAAATATGTGTTGGTAAGCGTTTCGCTTCGACCTTGTTTATCTTTACCTAGTGACGAAAGTCATGATATGTTTCAATCACTTTGAAAATTGCTTTGACGAGAAATGGTGTAACAACTGTATAACTTCCTCTAAGAATGTTTCAATGGTTGGAATAAGAGTTTAGATTACATAACCAATGATGGACATAAGTATTGTTGTGGAAACACATATGTGCATAAATCCTATTCCTTGAACCAAAGTTTGCGAAGTTTGTTGATCAAGAGAAACCGGAAGAATGGCTTGTTTCCAAGTACGCGAACTGCCGAACTTCTCTTCCCGAGAAATTCTGCTGGAGTTGACAACCTAGTTGCGTGAGTACCATTCCGCGAACCTGCGGAAAGTCTTTGCCGAGATTTTATGCTGGAGTTTGTAAACTCTGCCCGGTTGCTTAAGTCCGCGAACATAGTGTGCGAACTTAAGAAGGTTATATATCTGAAGATTATTTCTGAACTTAAACTTATAAAGACTAAGCAATGCAATTTGCAAACCTTGGCTATAAATTTCATGAACAGATTCGAGTGAATCAAATCATCTTTGTTTCAATTGTGTCTTGTGTAGTACATAAGATTTCCTTGCAATTGAACAACTCTCTAACTAGTTCATTTGAGTCATTTGAACTAGTTATGGTGAAGAAGAATATGCTTGGTATGAAATGCTCATATGGCTAACCTTTTGGTTAACTATTGTTGAACCAACAATGTACATGTTTGGGTACGGTTAAAAAACCTAGAAGCGTGCATTTCATTTGTGTATAACAAGCTAAGTTTTCAATCTAACGGTTGACAAATATTAACTTGAATCTAAATCAGGTTTTCATTTAACGATGGATATTGCTTACTTTATGACCAAGGCGAAACCCTGATTTGAAATACTATATAAGGGGACATCTAGTAACTCTGCAAAACTAATCCCCACACCTCACATGTGATACTAGTTTGCGTGCTAGAGTCGTTTCTCCTTTAACCTTTGGTTTTCTTCTTCTAAAACCATGTTAACGACTTAAAGACTTCATTGGGATTGTGAAGCCAGACCGATACTACTTTTATCGTAGTTGTGTGATCTGATATTGTATCTTCTATCGTACGAGTAAAATTAGATTGATTGGCTTGAGATTAATATCTCCGATAGGCAAGATATAAAAAGTAACCTACATCTTCGTCTCATTGTTTGTGATTCCGCAACATCTTGTTTCGCTACCATACGATTAAGATTGTTGTGAGGTGATTGATTTATCTAGGCTGTTCTTAGGGAATATAAGACCGGATTATCAATTGGTTCCTGTTCACCTTGATTATTATCAAAATACGGAACAAAACTTTAGGGTTTTTCTGTGGGAGACAGATTGATCCTTTGATAGACTTGTATGTGTGAGACAGATTTGTTTATTGTCAAAGCCTGCGATTTTGTGTCGTAGCAACTCTTAGTTGTGTATGAGATCATCTAAGGGAATCAAGTACGCAATATCGTGCTGGGATCAGAGGCGTAGGGAGTACAACTGTACCTTGGATAAGTGGGAGACTGATTGGGGTTCAACTACAGTTTAATCCGAAGTTAGCTTGGAGTAGGCTAGTGTCTGTAGCGGATTAATACAATGTGTGTTCAATCTGGACTACGTCCCGGAGGTTTTCTGCATTTGCGGTTTCCTCGTTAACAAAATTTCTGGTGTCTGTGTTATTTCAGTTTCCGCATTATATTATTTTATATTTATAATTGAAATAATACAGGTTGTGCGTTAGATCATCAATTAGAGTAATCCAACCTTTGGTTGTTGATTGTCATTGATTGATCCTTGGATATTGGTCTTTGGTACCATCCAAGTTATTCCTTGTGTTTGATTAAAGAATCGTTGATTTCTATTAGCTCGAGTAAATCGAAATAAGAGTTAATATAAATCAAAATAAGAGAGAGATATTAACTCCTTGAGATACTTTTACCTAGATTGATTCTGACTGTCTAGTTGATTCTCTAAAAAGTATTTCGGAGTTAGTACATACAGATTGCTAAGCAAAATATTGGGTGATGTTGTTAGACCCCCATTTTTCAGTTTCCAATAGGGAGATAAAACTTATATTAGAGAAAACAGTTAATCCTAATCGGAAAGACTGGTCGTCTAGGCTTGATGATGCCTTATGGGATTACCGTACTGCGTTTAAAACTCCCATTGGAATGTCGCCTTATCGGCTTGTGTATGGAAAGGCATGTCATTTACCTGTTGAGTGGAGCTCATTGGGCTGTTAAGCAGCTAAATTTTTCACTTGACAAGGCAGGAGCCCATAAGAAACTCCAGCTCAATGAGTTGGAAGAGATTCGTAGAGATGCATAGTGCTAAGGAGTATAAGAACAAAATGAAACTTGTGCACGATAGAAATATTTTAAGAAAGTATTTTTCTCCATGTAATAAAGTTCTTATGTATGATACTCGTTTGCATCTATTCCCCGGGAAGTTACGCTCTCGGTGGACCGGTCTTTTTATGGTCCGTACTGTTTTTCCTCATGGAGCTGTTGAGATCGAGACACCGGATGGTAGTATTTCTTTGAAGGTTAACGGTCAAAGATTTAAACCCTTTTTAGAGCCCTTTCCTACAGGTGATGTTGAGGAGGTCCCTCTGGAGGACCCTGTTTACCCTTGATTGACCATCGAGGCGATTGTATGTTGTGTATTAGTTTTTGATTTATCTCTTCACCCAAGTACTATCTTTCCGACTTCTCTCTCTACTGATTCCTCATATTACTTTACTTTTTGGCGTTGCTCTTTCATTAAAAATATTGAGGAAAATGTTAGATTTAAGTTTGGGGGTGGGGAAGAAACTTTTTGTTAGCTTTTAGTTGCAATAAATAAACTTCATAGCATAGAAATTTATGTGTATTAAGGATGGCACTAACCAATCTAAGTGGATGGAAGCATCTTGGTTGTAGGAGTTGAGGAACCAATCTGAGTTGTATGGAAACATCTAAATAGCGTCTATTCATAAAAGCACATAGCTCAGGTGTTAGGAAAAAAAACATGGTAGTTTCGTCATATCTCGTTGAATCCTTTTCACTTTTCTCCATATCTCGTTGAATCCTTTTCACTTCTGTTTTATTTTTTTTAAACATGTTTCTAAGTGATTTTGTGGGGCACACGATTCAAGTTGTTACCACTGCTAGGGTGAAATAGAGTGATTGAGATACAATTTTTTTTTGAGACCATACCATCAGACCAACCGGAAAAATTCAATAAAGTCGACCACTGGTCCCCTTGTGTATGCCAGTTGTGTTGACATAGAGTTAGGATTATCACCCGCTGGTCCTCTTTTATATGTCAGCGGTGTTGATATTAGTCAGACCGGTATCTCATTCCATTAGGATAGGTTCATCCTAGTAGTGGCCTTCATACAGATATGGGAAACACCGTTCACCTTAGTCAACATCAAAACCATCTACGTTTTTCTCTACATCCATCTTCTTAATCCTTCCATGTGATTGGTTGACTCCGGTTATGATGTCCAGAAACTATCTGTGTAGAGCTCTGTCACTTATATATGAATTTTAGTATGCTAGAGTGCAAAATCGTGTACAACAATTGGAATTTCGCATCAGGGTACTTCCTCCTATAGTCAATGATTGTATGCCAACCAAGGAGATTCTTTAGTGCCTTCCAAGGTTCTGCGTAGATAGCTAGGGTATGGAGTAACGGTTTTGTGGGTACACCTCTGGTAAACCCTCCCGAGACTATATCTCGGTCATTAGGGCCACCTAGTGAGTTAGCAATTTTATTTTCTAGATTATATTTGCTCGAGGACTAGCAAATAATAAGTTTGGGGGTAATTGATAGACACATTTTTGTGTCTGAATTGTCCTCAATGTTTGTATTGTAGGAACTCGATTTTTGTACTAATATTGTGTCTTTATTTATTTTTAGGTATTTTTGGAAATAAACATTCTTGGAAAAATCGGTTCGAAAAGTTGTCTATTTGCACCCCAGAGCGTCAACTGTTATTTGCACCCCTATTCTGGTTAGGGGCCACCCTTCTTCATCATTTGAATTTCAGAATTGGTGGGAAAGTTTGGTTCTTCCCTGGAAGATTAGAGTTCTAAATTTAAGGGAGATTTATAGTGACTCAATGACTGATATTCATTGGGATGACTTGAATGACCGTAATAGGCGTGGTATGGTTGATTGTTTCGGTTAAATTTGACTAGATAACTCGCAAGAAAAAATCAGGGAAACATGTACACCGGAAGAAATATTCACGGGATTACAACAAGTTAGACGTGTGATGCTCGTGTTTTGATAGCACTTGGTCTCTGAAGTTGCATGGAGAAGTTAAATAAGGAAGATTCAGAAGCTGTAGACGCGTGAAGATTTAAAACAGGGAAGAAAATTTCTTTATCTTGCATGGGAGTATTTGTTATTGACTATCGGGATTATTTGGAGTTATGAGGACATATTCTCGGTCAGAAAGGATATATATATGCTGCTGGGATCACATAGAGGTCATATCGAGAGTCTGGGAGAGTTTGGAGAAGAAAAGAGCGAAAATCAGAGCCTCGGGAAATACTTTTCTGCTGCTGCATTCTGAAGAACACGAAGAACATAGACCATAGAAAACAGTCGTTTATAAACAGTGATAACGACACAGTGGTGAGGGTCGTAGAGTTACAGTATCAGCAACAGTACTTTCTTATCGTTCTTTTCAGTTTGTAACAAATAAAACTGTTACAAACCCGATTTTATCATTGTTTCTCCCATTTCATCTTTGTAAACACCCTTTGAGAAATAAAAATTAATTTTGAGTGTGTTTCCAACATGATGAGCGGATAAAAGTTTCCGGTGACCAAGGCAACGGAGGAAACTATTTACTTATGCTTGATTGGTAATTTCTTTTTATATTTCAATTATTATTAATTTAATTTGATTCACTAAGATCATTATAATATGTTTTTATTAGGTGAAAATGATTTGCTTTATTAGTTGTGAATCAATTTGATGT
The DNA here is from genome assembly GCF_003573695.1 of Papaver somniferum. Lineage (NCBI taxonomy): Eukaryota > Viridiplantae > Streptophyta > Magnoliopsida > Ranunculales > Papaveraceae > Papaver > Papaver somniferum. The sequence continues at coordinate 195,617,891 of NC_039360.1, forward strand.
CTTATGCTTAGAAATATTTATTTGATAATTCATGCTTAGGGATTACAATTTAATGTGTGGAAATCTTACAGATAACTAGTGAGTTAATGTGAAAAAGAGCTTAATAATAATTCTTTAAATATTTTTTGTCAACCAATCAGTTAAGGAAATAGTGAATCCGGAGTTTTGGTCTAGTTTTAAAATCTTGATATCACTTTAATAGAGTTTGCTATATTTTTAGCCTTAAAATTAAATGTAGAATCTGTTTTCACAAGTCTCAACGAACCTACTACTACAACATCATTGAAAAGAACACATCACTTACCAACACATATTTCGAGAAATAGATAGGCGAGATAAACTCGGCTCGAAATAGCAAATGTGTATAATCGAAGTCTATATAGCACAACGACTTTTGTCTCAAGATAAGAGACAGAGTAGATAGACTTTTGAGTTATAGATATGTTCAAGTCTCCACATACCTTTTAGTCGATGAAGATCCACCGGTTCCTTGAGCAGTCCTTCGTCTTGTATGATGATCGCCATGGAGTTCTTGAGCTCAACTACACTTTCTATCCTAGTCCGAGACCTTAGCTATAGTAGACTAGAAATCAAGACTTATAGTTTTGATCACTAACATTGACAAACATGCTTTAGATAGCAACGCATGCGAGGTCGACCGAGAAATGCTCTAACAATCTCCCGCTTTGTCAATTTTAGTGACAAAACTATTAATACATATGGAATACAAAAATAAATACATAAACTTTTGTAGCTCCTATTCCACATGCCTAATCTTCAACATTACTCGAAATCTTCGTCACTTCCAAGTACTCCAATGATCCCAAAGGTTGTAAGTTCAACATCATCGTTGTTGAAATCCATAGTTATAACAATGAGAAAACAAGGTTCTCGATCATTGTTATACAGTGTTATAGTATCATTACACAGTATCAAAGTTCAATTGTATCACAACTTTGAAAACAATACTATGGTGATATTATCACTCCCCCTTAGTCAATACTCCATCTCACATTGAAACCAGTCCCCCTTACATAATGATCCGAAAACCATATGTATTTGTAGTGTGAACTACATATTAATTCTCCCCCTTTTTGTCAATAAAATTGGCAAAGGTACAAGAAATGGATCCTAATGAAATTTCCATAAAAGACATTTCATGACCAAAGGAAGCACATATCAACTCATTAGATGCAATCGTAAAGCCGAAGTTAAATGCATTCGTCAAGGAGTTTATAAAGATACAAGATAACCCCTATAATATTCCACAACCGCACTACCCACAAAGATTTGGCAATTAAGCACAAGTTTAAAAGAACTCTCCCCAATTTGATGTCATTCCCGAAAGAACAACAAGAGCGACCTTAATTTCGAAAGGAAAGAAGGATTTCTTTTGACACAGTACACAAAGAACTTCGACAGAAAAAGAATTCCTACCGAAACAAATACTGAATTGAAATAAACACTTAATAAAGAGTTATAGAAACACTTAATGAACCAAAATGTAAAGACCCTCAAGCTCGTCAACGCTATTAGACTAATCAAGAGACGTCTTAGCCGGTAATAACTCGATTAGTTTAACACGAACGTTAATTAATAGGAATTAATCTAACAACGATTTAGATACGAAACTAGTACTGCTGGATAGATCTCAAAAAGTTACGCGGAATGGATTACGTGAATGTGTTGTTCGGATATGGGACGAAGAAGAAATCATCAGATTAGCATAAAGGGCAAATTAGTCTTTTTTCCATTAGAGAAACCCGGGCTTCCCTAATCGCGGACAGTGTGTGTTTAGTGTTTCCCGTCGGCCTTATTTTCACCAAAACCTGATCGAAGAATTCATTCTTCTTCTTTCTTACCTCTTTCCTCTTCTGCTTCTCCTTTGTCTCTCTTCTTCTTGGTTCTTCCTTCTATCGATTTCAGTTTAGAGGATTTGAGTTTTATAAGAGACGGTGGTGGTGCTAATTTGGATTGATTAAGATTTGGAGGAGAAGGAATTGATGTTGCTGTGAATATGAACAAGAGATGAACTGAATTAGGATTCTTGAGCCGATTTGGGAAATTATATGGATTTGAGTAACCTGATGTTTGATATGAGTTTCTAATAGATGTTGAAGGATGGGGTGATTGTTAATTTTGTGATATGAAGTAGATCTGAAGATGAATCAAGGGTTAAGGTTTCTCAGAAGATTGTTTAGAGGTTCGATTAATGATGGATGAGATGGATTTAGAGATGGGTTTTACATGAATTAGAGTTTGAGGTTGAAGGATAACTTGGAATTTGTAGTTAGGGTTTGATTCCGTTTTAATGAAGAATTAAGATTTGAATTAGGGTTTCTCAAGATGAACTGGAAGTCGATTTGTGATGAATAATAAGAATTAATGAGTGGGTTTAATTGATTGAAGATCGATATAGGGTTGATTAGATGTTACAAAGTTGTCCATGAGGAAATGAATAATTGGGGATTCACGAGAAAGCTCAGGGAAGAATTAGAAGACGTAATTGATGTTCTATGAGAAGGATTGAGGTAGGTTTTCAGTGATTGAATGGGTTATAGTAGAATTACAAGTGACATCAAGTTTCAGATGAAGAAATTGATGGTGGTGATTGATTAATCTAGTGTTTCAATGGAAGTGGTTAGTGTTATAGCAATTCGGAGGATGTTGTTTTTGGGTAAGCTTTTACATAATCTTAATTTTAGTATTTTGATCTGAACTGATTTAGTTATTGAATGTATGAGTTGTTATTGAATAAGAATTGATATTGGATGAACTTAATTGATCTAATGGTGGTTCTGGTGGTGTGTTGTTGGATTAGATGTATGTTAGGATATTACACAGAGAATGAAGGTTATGGGATTAGTGTATGCGAGTTTCTCTCGCTGATTTTGTATTGTATTGCAAGTAAAGATGGGTTATATATGGTTGTGTGATTACAGATTGATTGTAAAGAGTGGTGTTACTGAGTTAAATATTGAGATTGTTGGTGTTGTGCGAGTAATGACTGAATTTGAATGTAACTGAAGTTAATGTGGCATTATTATTGAAGTTGCAACTACAGTTTAACTGTATGTGGTGGTGCAGGTTCTGTCATATGGATGAAATAGTGGAATTCTTGAGTACTAAAGTGTGCAGAATAGAGTGCTGATGTTATGATTGTTGTTAATGGTAGTTTTAGTGGAATCTTGCTGTTGCAGGGGATATGCAAGTGCGGAACATGGATGTTGGAGATAGACTTGAGCTGAGACGGGTAGTGAGTGAACTAGTCTAAGAAGAATTGAATGGGTTGTGGTCGTTCTGGTATTATGGATTATTGGTGGTGTGGAGTATTGTTGTGTGTTGAGTTGGAAGAGTAGAAATTATGTAGGAATGGTGAATGTAGAATCAAAGTTGGATAGCCTCTTTGGAAGCTTGTAGCTACTGCAATTGCAGGTAACCAGAGTTTAAAATTGTAATTGAATTGTGAAGTTTTTTTATGTATAATTGTTTTGATTGCATCATTCTAGTCCTGGCAGGTTATATGTTGCACCTTGTTTTTGCATTAGAAGTTTGGCATGTGCAAGGGCATTGGCCTTGAGTCTTTCTTTATATTCAGTTTAGCTGACTCGATTTGCTTAGCTGACTCAGTTCTTCTGACTGAGTTGAGTTAACCTGTTTGACCCCGATTTGACTCAGTGTACCTTGAATATAGAATAAACTTTGACTATTTGACCCTGGACTTTGACCCGACCTTGGACGTTGACTGTTAGTTGACCCTTGATCGTTAGTTCGACCGTTAGTGACTGTTAGTTGACCTTGGTGGACTTGGGCTTAGGGCAGTTTTCTTAATTAGCTGTTTTGGACCTCTTGTGGTCCGAATTAGACTTAGGGTTCTTCTACAAATTGTTAGATATTCATAAGACCTAGCTAATTGACTATAGAACCATCCTAATTGAATTAGTGAACCTTAGATATGCTAAAGAGAAAGAATGAAAAGGTGTAAAGTCATAAATGGGCTTACAACCATTAGATAGAATTGTATGATACTTGTGTGAGCTATCTTGGCTAGATTCTTAGAGTTTTTGGATGATTAACAGTTAGTCTAAATTAACAACGATCGATTCAAAGGATGAACCAGTGGATCGTGGATCTCGAGGTAGGCGTGGCTTGTCATCAAAAGAGGTGCGAATACTTTTAACTCTTTTGTGATTATTGTTGTTTTCTTTTACCAAAGTTTATGTTTAACAAATTCATGCATTGTCTGGTTGTGCTTTCCCTGCATTTTTTTAACTTTGATTTACGAAAGTTTTGTTATTTCTTTTAATCTTTTCATTGCTTGGAAAGGAATTGTAATGCTTTGTTTGTTTTTATAAATTGTTTGGAAAATGAGAATTTCCATCTGTGGTATATAGGATATTGCTCCTTCATTTATATCTACATGAGTTCGAGCTTTTATGCAATCACTAGGTGCGGGACGAGTCACCATATAGCTAAATAGATGCGGGACGAGTCACCATATTATATATCGTTTGGAAGGAGTTAGTTCCATATACATGATTGTTTACCTTTGTGAATTGGTTATGTTTAGTGTTTAGGGAAAACAAGATTTGTTTTCAAATCATTTTCAATGATTACTTAAAAGTTAAAAATGTTATTCCTACGGGACACCCCTTTTAGGGATGATGTGCCCACCCATTCCCACTTTCAGTTTCAGAGATAGATCAGAGTTGCGCAGCGGAAGCTTCGAGGAGTTGATTTCATTAGTTGGTTAACTTCGGCTAAGTCTATTATGTTGCATATTATATTTGTTAACCAAATGACTATTATATATATGTATCATTTGAGAGAAGTTCTTGTATACATATATATATTTCTGAGCGGGGCTAGTTTTGGGTTAAGTTTTTATAGCAGATTTCTTAATTGAATGCTCAAGTATTTGATTTAGATTCGTAGTGCCTCTTTATTTAGTTAATCTCTTGAATTAGCCAGCTACTAGCTTGGGGGGCGCTACAGTGTTGGTATCCGAGCTCACTATTAAATCTTACATGGGAAAAGATAGGAATAGCCAGTACCACTTAGAGAACTAGATTGGTTAGAACTGGTTTGGATTTGTGAGATAAATCTTAATCACTAAAAGCTATCAATAATTAAAACAATTATTTGATTGATTGATTTGTTTGTTTGGTTGTTTGTATATGTAATGAAGTAAAAATTGTAGGATACACCAATAGCCTTATTTGATGAAGATTTGAGAATAATTAAGCTAAAAAGTATGTAACTTATTATAAATAATAGACAATCTAACACTATAAAAATAATGGGATTAATATTATTGATAGATCTTGTAAATCACGTAGAAAGTTACTGAACGCATTGACTTATATGAAGAGTAAACAAATAATTATTACATAAATGTTAATGATATTTTGGGACTTAATAATTTGTAGTTAGAATAGTAGTTCAACCATCAATGTCAATAATAAAATATTATATTAGTTATTAAATGTGATTATAATAGTAATAATAATTTTTAATAAAATAACGATAACATTTATCAATTAGTATCATATTGATCGTAACTTAACTAAAATCTCATTGAAGACATATAATGATAAAAAAATAATAATTATGAGTAAATTGTTATGGAATTTGATAGCGCTTATTTACGATTACAATTACAAATTAGAGATATATGTTTTGCGTCTAAACTAGATAGTTGATATAATACATATTAGGCATTAGACTTAAGGAAGCGAGGATATAATATATAAAATAAAAAGACACTTGTTAGAAATCTTGTACCGAAATTATTTTTGGGCTAACAAATAATCTAGTAAATCTTTAAAATGAAACAAATACACGTGAACTAGTAATAATAATATTCGGATACTTAGTGTAATATTAGAAATTAAAAGAAAATAAATTCGTATATTAATAGGATATTTTACATTAATAGCAAAATATAAAGACTATTAGGATATATTTTAATTTTAAGAAACTAAAATTTAAATTATATTAAATTACCAACGCAAATATTTAACAAGATATAATGTACGATTTCAATATGAATATATAAAATCTATTATACCAATATTTACGCGAATGTAAATTATATTCATAAGGTTAAGGCTTAACGTACCAACTGGACTTTGACTTAAGAATAATGAAAATGATAATATAACTAAGACAATATTTCTTGATAAGATAAGTAAATAATAATACTATAAAATTTAAAGTTATTGGAAATATCATTTGCATAATAATTATGGGATAGTAATAGCAAAATGTAATTGTTTTAATAGTACAACTTAAGGATTACTTAACAATAATATAAATTTAAGATAATAAGGTTAAATTAAATTAAGTCTAGTATTAATAATGTGATTGACTTTTATCGGTCTAAGGAAGGAGAGATAAATGTAATAATAATAATAAAATATTAATACCAAACGACTATGAAAAATTGTTAGGGGTTATTTACTTATATCACATAATGAAATAAACAAATAGATATATTGAAGATAATATGTGATAAGTAAAATAAAATAAATAATTCAGATAACTAAATTGTTTAAAATGCTTTGAACTATTTATATATTCTACGAAGTAAATTAATCAGAATTACACCTGTTAAGATAAAAGTTTAGAGATTAATTAATATTATTAAATTAATACTTAGTTAATCCAGCACTGGGGAATAGTGAAGGTTGTGTTTTCTCTGTTCGTAGGAAGGCATTGTTGGGCATGTCCAACCTTGACAGGGCAACTGCATTCAGAGAAGACCGATCGTAGAAGTAAGCTGTAATTTAATTTAGAAAACCAATAGATATAGTTTCACTTAGAAGATTTGTAAGATTCTTCCTTGTAAGTAAGACAATCATCTGATAGATAGAAATTAGTGTCAGAAAATTAGACTTTCTTATATGATAGTTATTAAAATCAGCAGAGTTAAACCTAGAGCCATAAATCCTAGTTGTAGAAAGCCATATAGGTTTGTGTTTTGTTTATGTTGTTTACGCTTAAACAAGAGACGAGATTATTCTATAAGGTGGGGTTTTTTTGAGGACGAAAATGTATAAGGTGGGGAGAATGTAAAGACCCTCAAGCTCGTCAACGCTATTAGACTAGTCAAGAGACGTCTTAGCCGGTAGTAAGTTGATTAGTTTAACACGAATGTTAATTAATAGGAATTAATCTAACAACGATTTAGATACGAAACTAGTACCACTAGATAGATCTCGAAAAGTTACGCGGAATGGATTACGTGAATGTGTCGTTCGGATACGGGACGAAGAAGAAATCATCGGATTAGCATAAAGGGAAAATTAGTCTTTTCGCCATTAGACCGATCCGGGCTTCCCTTATCGCGGATAGTGTGTGTTTAGTGTTTCCCGTCGGCCTTATTTTCACCAAAACCCGAATTCATTCTTCTTCTTTCTTACCTCTTTCCTCTTCTGCTTCTCCTTTGTCTCTCTTCTTCTTCGTTCTTCCTTCTATCGATTTCAGTTTAGAGGATTTGAGTATTATAAGAGACGGTGGTGGTGCTAATTTGGATCGATTAAGCTTTGGAGGAGAAGGAATTGATGTTGCTGTGAATATGAAGAAGAGATGAACTGAATTAGGATTCTTGAGCCGATTTGGGAAATTATATGGATTTGAGTAACCTGATGTTTGATATGAGTTTCTAATAGATGTTGAAGGATGGGGTGATTGTTAATTTGGTGATATGAAGTAGATTTGAAGATGAATCAAGGGTTAAGGTTTCTCAGAAGATTGTTTAGAGGTTCGATTAATGATGGATGAGATGGATTTAGAGATGGGTTTTACGTGAATTAGAGTTTGAGGTTGAAGGATAACTTGGAATTGGTAGTTAGGGTTTGATTCCGTTTTAATGAAGAATTAAGATTTGAATTAGGGTTTCTCAAGATGAACTGTAAGTCGATTTGTGATGAATTTTAAGAATTAATGAGTGGGTTTAATTGATTGAAGATCGATATGGGGTTGATTAGATGTTATAAAGTTGTCCATGAGGAAATGAATAGTTGGGATTTCACGAGAAAGCTCAGGGAAGAATTAGAAGACGTAATTGATGTTCTATGAGAAGGATTGAGGTGGGTTTTCAGTGATTGAATGGGTTATAGTAGAATTACAAGTGACGTCAAGTTTCAGATGAAGAAATTGATGGTGGTGATTGATTAATCTAGTGTTTCAATGGAATTGGTTAGTGTTATAGCAATTCGGAGGATGTTGTTTTTGGGTAAGCTTTTACATAATCATAATTTTAGTATTTTGATCTGAACTGATTTAGTTATTGAATGTATGAGTTGTTATTGAATAAGAATTGATATTGGATGAGCTTAATTGATCTAGTGGAGGTTCTGGTGGTGTGTTGTTGGATTAGATGTATGTTAGGATATTTCACAGAGAATGAAGGTTATGGGATTAGTGTATGCGAGTTTATCTTGCTGATTTTGTATTGTATTGCAAGTAAAGATGGGTTATATCTGGTTTTGTGATTACAGATTGATTGTAAAGAGTGGTGTTACTGAGTTAAAGATTGACATTGTTGGTGTTGTGCGAGTAATGACTGAATTTGAATTTAACTGAAATTAATGTGGCATTATTATTAAATTTGCAGCTACAATTCAACTGTATGTGGTGGCGCAGGTTCTGTCATATGGATGTAATAGTGGAATTATTGAGTACTAAAAATGTGCAGAATAGAGTGTTGATGTTATGATTATAGTTAATGGTAGTTTTAGTGGAATCTTGCTGTTGCAGGGGATATGCAAGTGCATAACATGGATTTGGCGATAGACTTGAGCTGAGATGGGTAGTGAGTGAACTAGTCTAAGAAAAATTGAATAGGTTGTGGTGGTTCTGGTATTATGGGTTATTGATAGACACATTTTTGTGTCTGATTTGTCCTCAATGTCTGTATTGTTGGTACTCGATTGTGTGTTTATTATGGTGTTTTGTGTTTGTAGGTGTTTTTAGAGAAATACACTTGTGTGGAAAAAGTTGCTCGAAAAGTGCTATTTGGACCCCGGAGGAGATTTGCTATTCGGACCCCAGTTTTGGCTAAGGGGCATCTCAGTTGGGCATCTACTATTCACGCCCCTACTCTGGATAGGGGGTGTCCTTCTTTTTCACCTTGTTTTGGCGGGAAAATAGAGTTTGCCGCTGCGCAACTTTCAGGGAAAGAATTGGACGTGAGTTTTGCCGAGTTTCTCTCGGATTTGACTTGGAATAATCCTGTTTCACTAAAACAAGGAAGGTAATTGATTCATGCACGCTAATAAGGGAAGATTTGGTTGATTCTCGATAAAACAAGGAAGAATATATTACGGGGTTTATGGTTGATTTTCTGGTGATTTTTATACGGACGTTTAGTGCAGTCTAGGGAGGATATATTCTCTAGATTTTATACCATTGATTGGGAGAGATATTATACAACTGGAGAAGACGTGTAGAAGAGATAAAAAAAGGGAAGAAAAGCTGGATTATCCCCGTGATCTGCAAATAAAGAAAGGAGATTTATCGGAGTTATTACGAGAGATTTTTGGATGTTGTTGGGTTATAAATAGTGCTGAGGTATCATAGAGGGGGATAGAGAGTTTGGGGAGTAGTGAGAACGAACAGAGAGTCGAGAAATCAAAGTTCTAGGAAACACCATTTCTTCTGCTGCATACCTGAAGAACACGAAGAACAGACCAACCAAGACAGTCGTTTATAAACAGTGATAACGACGCACAACCGTGGGTCTTAGAAGCTACAGTCTCAGCGACTGTTGTGCGACAGTCTTATTTGATATAGTAACAGGGACAGTATTCATTTATCGTTCTTTGTAACAGCTAGTTTGTAACAGAAATAAGTGTTACAAACCCGTTTTTAAAATTTTCCCCCATATTATTATCCTTGTAAGCACCTTTTGAGCAATGAATTATCTTTTTGAGTGTGTTTGCATCATGATGAAGAGCTAAACCCAATCCTTGGGGCGATGGAGGAAACTGTTGTTTCGGTAAAAGTGATATATCTTTATTTTAAATTAATTATACCAATTCTATTATGATTTTTGCATTGAACTAAAAATGGATTATATGATTTTGATTAGTTAGGTGTATTTTCTCTTGATAGAATATGCTTGCTTTAGAGTTTTGATATTCTATGCTTGGATTAATATCTATTCTTTTAAAAATCTACATGTCTAGACAATACTGTTAGAATCAATTTGAATGTTGAGTTGCGAAATTATTGTTTTATTAAATCACTAATATCGACCAATGGTGGAATCCTAGCCCCAGTCTCTCCACAATATTCACATCACCTTTTTATTTGAGTTTATTATTATCATTTATAAAATTTAAGTCTAAAAATTCTGCTTTCACAAGTCTTGAACGAACCATTACTTACCACTACTACAACTCAATTGAAAATACCACCAATTTTTGGCGCCGCTGCCGGGGACTTGTCTTTAGGCTAGAGTTTTTAGATTTTTTTTTAGGTTTTTATTTTTTTTCATTTTTATTTTGTTTGTTCTTCTTTACGTTTTTGGGTTTTTGTCTTTTCCTTACTGATTTTGGAGTTTGGAGCGAAAGAAAAATTTTCCAAAGCTTTTGGTGAATACTTAAAGATTTGGAGTAAAAGTAAAGCGAAAGGAGCGAAAGAAAAGAAGAATAAAAATTAATTAAAAAGAGAGAGAGACATTTATTTTTATTGTTTAGAATTTTTTTTTTTTTAGATTATCTTTTTCTTTTGCACTTTATCTTTGGACTTTGGGACTTTTTTTTTTAACTCTACGGAAGGGCAGTTTAAATATAAATTGTTTGCAGAGAAGGACGGCGATTACGATATCGCCTCGGCCCCTCGCGTTCGTACATGACATAGGAGTCGTGGCCCGAGTCGACTTCAGCGGTTCATCCCCCGTCTGGTACGGGAGGTAAGTTTGTCGAAACACTCGCGAATCCCCTGTCAGCGAGTTATTGTATTCCTTCGTTTTCATATATGCCGAGGATTTGAAAACGGCTGCTTTAATTTCCTAGTAAAGGGCAAGGACTTGCCATACAAGATAAGGGTTCGTATTTCATCACCGTTCCCTTCTTGCCCGCCTTAAGAAAACGAAACCAAACGTGAACCTAAGCCTAAAATTTGACTAGAACGAGACCTATAGGGTAACGAGCTTAATAGGAAAGTTATTCGAAAAATATTGGTTAATCCTTTAAGCATGCTTCAAAGTTCATGATAACCTGTGAGTTGAATACGCCGCCTTGCAACGCCGGTGAGGCCTTGGGTATCAAAGATCCACTTAGCTTCCCTCATCTCGATTCAACTTACTTTAACTCGGATTGATTCCAGAGGGTTTTTCTTAAATTGTAACGAATTCCCTTTCGAAGGATTAGAAGATGGTCTAGAAACAATCTAAGTGGAGCCATCATGATTTTTGTTTGCTAGAAATCAGTAGGTTTGTTGTGGTGGAGTCAGCCTTATTTGTGTTTGCATAGAACTTCCCTTCCTTTTAGGATTTCTTTCTTTTTTTTTGTTTTTCTAGTGTATGCCCGAGGTTATTAGAGAGCGGGCTTGGAAAAGAAACACTCTAGGTCGTTTGATTAGTGATAAACCTAGTAGATCTTCTTGTGAAGGCGGGGGGCTCGAAGACTCTTCTTTTGAGAGCCATGTCTTTGGAAATTTCAGCTTTGAAAACTTGACAATTAGTGAAGAAAGTACTCCTAGTCCTTTGGTAGTGCCAGAAATGGCAACTTTGAAAGCTTTATTAAACCCAACTAGGACCTCTCGTCCGTCTTGTATCAAGTTAGCTAAAACCGAGGCAAATTATGAACTCAAACCTGGGACTTTACATATGCTCCCAATCTTTTTAGGAAAAGAGAATGAGAACCCCTATTTTCATGTTAGGGAATTTGAGGAAGTTTGTAGTACTCTGAAAATTAAAAACCTTAGTGATGATGCGTTGAAACTTAGATTATTCCCCTTTTCCTTAAAAGATAAAGCCAAATCTTGGATGTATAGTTTGGATTCTGAGTCAATTGAAACCTATGACCAACTTACACCTGCCTTTATACAAAAGTTTTTCCCAAGGCACAAAACATCGTCTATTAGGACACAAATCTATACTTTTGCTCAACAAGAGGGAGAATCTTTATATAGGTATTTAGAAAGGTTCAATGACTTAATATCTCAATGTCCTCATCATGGTTTAGAGATGGTTAGGTTAGTTCAGATCCTCTACGAGGGTTTAGATTATTCAACAACAACCATGGTTGAGTCCTTATGCACAGGTGGATTTGAGAATAAAACTGTTGATGAGGCGATGACATTTTTGAATGAAATCGCCGATAGACCCAACAATGGGAAAATAGTAGGGAACCCCAGAAAACAATTCTTCTAAGTAGAGGAAATGTCAATAGGGTAGAAGGATCTTATGAGTCAGATGCTAAAATAGCAGCCATAGCCAAAAGGTTAGAAGCCTTAGAATTAGGTCATTCTAGTGGTAATAGTGGTAGAATAAAGCCTTTTTGGAAGGCCATACTGTTGAGGAGCAAGCCAATAATCTTTATAACAACACTAGATTCGATAACCGTCAGAAGTTAGACCCATATTCAGAAACCTATAACCCTGGATGGAGAAACCATCCCAACCTTTCTTGGTATAAGGGCCAAAATCAAGGTCAGTCTAGTAACTCTCAGGTTCCCCCAGGTTTTGGCTATACTAAGAATCCTTCAGCTCCGGCACAGTTTCAGAACCCTTCGGATAAGAAGATTATGAGTTTAGAAGAGTCTGTTGCTTTGTTAACTCGTAACACTGTACAGTTTCAGCAATCTGTTCCTCAAGGTTTAGAAGAAAATAAGAGAATAGGTCAGGCTAACTCTCAGGCTATTTCCGAGTTGAAAACCCAGGTTAGTCAGATAAATGAGTCTTTAAGAGAAAGAGGTAAGTTTCCTAGTCAAACTCAACCCAACCCTAGAGGAATTAATGAAATAGGTGAAAGACCATCCGATCATGTTAATGCAATAACAACCCTTAGGAGGGGTAAAGCGGTAGACAATAAGGTGGCCATGCCTAGTGGACATACTGTAGTTCCACCTTCTACTTCCGAAGAGGAGCCCATAGATGAGGAAACTGAAACAATTTCTAAGGAGTCCCTAGAAATTCCTGATAGGACTACCTATGTGCCTAGAGCCCCATATCCACAGTTGTTATCCCCAACAAAGAAGGAGTCGACTTTCAACGAGATAAACATTTAAGCAGGTGAACATCAACATTCCATTATTGGAAGCAATTAGGCAGATGCCCGCTTATGCCAAGTTCCTTAAAGATCTTTGTACATGAAAGCGTAAGCTGAATGTCCATAAGAAAGCCTTTTTAGATGGTCAAGTAAGTTCAATTCTTCTGAACCAAACACCCCCTAAGTACAAGGACCCTGGATGCCCCACCATATCTTGTGTGATTGATAATCATGTAGTTGATAAGACATTGCTTGACTTAGGATCTAGTGTTAACTTACTCCCATACCATGTGTATACCCAGCTAGGACTTGGTAAGTTGAAACCGACCAAAATGACACTTCAATTAGCTGATAGGTCTGTCAAAGTGCTTGGTGGTGTCATAGAAGATGTTCTTATTGAGGTTGATAGGTTCATATATCCAATGGATTTTGTTGTTCTAGATACCCAGCCTGTTCAGGACCCAAGTGCTCAAATACCGGTGAGTTTAGGTCGCCCATTCTTAGCCACATCTAATGCTGTCATCAATTGTAGAACCAGACTTATGAACATATCTTTTGGTAATATGACTACTGATCTAAATGTCTTTAAAGTCATTAAGTCTTCTAAGATAGATGATTTAGAAGTGGTGAACATGATTAGCACTCTAGTTCCTGATCCTTTAGCATGCACTATGTTTGATAATCCATTATTTGATGAACCTTTCAGTGCTTCGGAAGATGTAACCGTGGAGAACACCTTAGTTGATGAGCCTATGCTAGAGATTTTCTTTGATAATCCATTATATGAGGATGTTGTTGGTTTATATGAACAGTCCCCAAAAGAAGCTAGTATCTGTGCTGACTTTATGGAACCTAGAACCCATCCCATAGATTTTGGTCCATTTGAGGATATTGTTCACCCTAAGTTTGGGGGTAATGATGACTCTAGTGATCGTCATGTATCCCTAATTGAAGTCCCTAACTTGGGACTCGAGCTTTGTGCGTCTAAGATACTACTTGAGTTTCTTCAAACTCTGCTACCTGATCCTCAAGATACTGTCCATGAAGAAACCCAATTCTTAGAGGCATGTCATTCGGTTGAACCTGTTTTCCTAGACACTTATATAGAGCCCAAAGAGACACCCCAGATAAATCTAGTTTCCTTGATGAAAGTCCTAGATCAAGTTATGCTCCGTCAGCTCATTTTTTTAATCCAAGATGGTAGTATTTCTTTTGTGTCTGCTCTATTTGGTTCTGAGGACCCACAACTATTGGTATATGACTTTGGAAGGTGACAATCCTTTTTGAGGTATTTGATGTCCAGCTAAGGACTTTAAATTTAGCATTTTCTGGGAGGCACCCACGCTCATGCTTACGGTAATATCCTTCCTTATTTCTTTTTCCATCCATCAAGTGGTAACAGTTTCTCCTTGTTCATGATTTTAATTTCATCTTTAGAACATTGAGGACAATGTTAGATTTAAGTTTGGGGGTGGGGAAGAAACTTTTTGTTAGCTACAATAAATAAATTCCAGAGCCTAGAAATTTATGCTTATTAAGGTTGGCACTAACCAATCTAACTGGATAGGAACATCTTGGTTTGTAGGAATTGAGGAGCCAATCTGATTAGATGGAAACATCTAAAGAGTCTATTCATAAAAGCACAGAGCTCAGGTGTTAGAATTAAAAAAAAACATGGTAGTTTCGCCATATCTTGTTGAATCCTAATCCTTCTATTTTTATTTTTTAAGTGACTTGGTGGGGCACACGATTCAAGTTGTTACCTTTGCTAGGGTGAATTAGGGTGATTGAGATACAAAAAAAAAAGAAGAAGAAGAAGACCGGACCATCAGACCAACCGGAATAAATTCAATAAAGTCGACCACTGGTGCCCTTGTATATGCCAGTTGTGTTGACCTAGAGTTAGGTTTATCGACCACTGGTTCCCTTGTATATGCCAGTGTGTTGGTATTAGTCCAGACCAATATCTCAGTTCATTAGGATAGGTTCGCTTTGGCAGAGGCCTTCAGACAGATATGGGAAACACCATTCACTTCAAACCATCTACTTTTCTATTTATCCATCTTCTTAATCTTTCCATGTGATTGGTTGACTACGGTTATGATGTCCAAAAACTATCTGAGTAGAGCTCTGTCACTTATATATGAATTTTAGTATGCCGAGTCCTCCCATAGTCAATGATTGTATGCCAACCAAGGAGATTCGTTAGTTCCTTCCAAGGTTCTGTGTAGATAGCTAGGGTCTGGAGTAAAGGTTTTGTGGGTACACCTCTGGTAAACCCTCCGGAGACAACACTCCACCGCTAGGGCCACCTAGAGGTTTAACGGCTTGCTGCACGTGCTAAGTGTAGACATTTTATTTTCTAGATTATTTTTTCTCGAGGACTAGCAAATAATAAGTTTGGGGGTATTTTGATAGTCACATTTTGTGTCTGATTTGTCCTCAATGTTTGTATTGTTGGTACTCGATTGTGTGCTTATTATGGTGTTTTATATGTTTGTAGGTGTTTTTAGAGAAATACACTCGTGTGGAAAAAGTTGCTCGAAAAGTGCTATTTGGACCCTAGAGGAGATTTGCTATTCGGACCCCAGTTTTAGATAAGGGGAATCTTAGTTGGGCATCTACTATTCGCACCCATACTCTGGATAGGGGGTGTCCTTCTTCTTCACCTTGTTTTGGCGGGAAGATAGAGTTTGCCGCTGCGCAACTTTCAGGGCAAGAATTGGACGTGAGTTTTGCCGAGTTTCTCTCGGATTTGACTTGGAATAATCCCATTTCACTAAAACAGGGAAGGTAATTGATTCATGCACGCGAATAAGGGAAGATTTGATTGATTCTAGATAAAACAGGGAAGAAATATTACGGAGTTTATGGTTGAGTTTTTGGTGATTTTTATACGGACGTTTAGTGCAGTCTAGGGAGGATATATTCTCTAGATTTTAAACCATTGATTGGGAGAGATATTATACAACTGGAGAAGACGTGTAGAAGAGATAAAAAGGGAAGAAAAGATGGATTATTCCCGTGACCTGCAAATAAAGAAAGGAGATTGATCGGAGTTATTACGAGATATTTTTGGATGCTGTTGGGTTATAAATAGTGCTGAGGTAGCATAGGGAGGGATAGAGAGTTTGGGGAGCAGTGAGAACGAACAAAGAGTCGAGAAATCAAAGTTGCAGGAAACACCATTTCTGCTGCTGCATAGCTAAAGAACACGAAGAACGGACCAACCAAGACAGTCGTTTATCAACAGTGATAACGACACACAGTCGTGGGTCTTATAAGCTACAGTCTCAGCGACTGTTGCGCGACAGTCTTATTTGATATAGTAACAGCGACAATACTCATTTATCGTTCTTTGTAACAGCTGGTTTGTAACAGAAATAAGTGTTATAAACCCGTTTTTAATTATTTTCTCCCATATTATCATCCTTGTAAGCACCTTTTGAGCAATGATTTATCTTTTTGAGTGTGTTTGCATCATGATGAAGAGATAAACCCAATCCTTGGGGCGATGGAAGAAGCTGTTGTTTCGGTAAAAGTGATATATCTTTATTTTAAATTAATTATCGCAATTCTATTATGATTTTTGCATTGAACTAAAAATGGATTATATGATTTTAATTAGTTAGGTGTAATTTCTCTTGATAGAATATGCTTGCTTTAGAGTTTTGATATTCTATGCTTGGGTTAACATCTATTCTTTTAAAAATCTACATGTCTAGGCAATACTGTTAGAATCAATTTGAATGTTGAGTTGCGAAATTATTGTTTTATTCAATCACTAATATCGACCAATGGTGGAATCCTAGCCCCAGTCTCTCCACAATATTCACATCACCTTTTTATTTGAGGTTATTATTATCATTTATAAAATTGAAGTCTAAAAAATCTGCTTTCACAAGTCTTGAACGAACCATTACTTACCACTACTACAACTAAAGTTTATACCACCAGTTATTGGTGGTGTGGAGTATTGTTGTGGGTTGGGTTGGAAGAGTAGAAATTATGTAGGAATGGTGAATGTAGAATCAAAGTTGGATAGCCTCTTTGGAAGCTTGTAGCTACTGCAATTGCAGGTAACCAGAGTTTAAAGTTGTAATTGAATTGTGAAGTTTTATTATGAATAATTGTTTTGATTGCATCATTCTAGTCCTGGCAGGTTATATGTTGCACCTTGATTTTGCATTAGAAGTTTGGCCTGTGCAAAGGCATTGGCCTTGAGTCTTTCTTTCTATTCAGTTTAGCTGACTCGATTTGCTTAGTTGACTCAGTTCTTCTGACTGAGTTGAGTTAACCTGTTTGACCCTGATTTGACTCAGCGTACCTTGAATGTTGATTAACTTTGACTATTTTACCTGGACTTTGACCCGACCTTGGACGTTGACTGTTACTTGACCCTTGATAGTTCGACCGTTAGTGACTGTTAGTTAACCTTGGTGGACTTGGGCTTAGGGCAGTTTTCTTAATTAGCTGTTTTGGACCTCTTGTGGTCCGAATTAGACTTAGGGTTCTTCTACAAAGTTGTAGATATTCATAAGACCTAGCTAATTGACTATAGAACCAACCTAATTGAATTAGTGAACCTTAGATATGCTAAAGAGAAATAATGAAAAGGTGTAAAGTCATAAATGGGCTTAGAACCATTAGATAGAATGGTATGATACTTGTGTGAGCCATCTTGTCTAGATTCTTAGAGTTTTTGGATGATTAACAGTTAGTCTAAATTAACAACGATCGATTCAAAGGATGAACCAGTGGATCGTGGATCTCGAGGTAGGCGTGGTTTGTCATCAAAAGAGGTGGGAATAATTTTAACTCTTTTGTGATTATTGTTGTTTTCTTTTACCAAAGTTTATGTTTAACAAATTCATGCATTGTCTGGTTGTGCTTTCCCTACATTTTTTAACTTTGATTTACGAAAGTTTTGTTATTTCTTTTAATCTTTCCATTGCTTGGAAAGGAATTGTAATGCTTTGTTTGTTTCTATGAATTGTTTGGGAAATGAGAATTTCCATCTGTGGTATATAGGATACTGCTCCTTCATTTATATCTACATTAATTCGAGCTTTTATGCAATCACTAGGTGTGGGACGAGTCACCATATTATATATTTTTTGGAAGGAGTTAGTTCCATATACATGATTGCTTACCTTTGTTAATTGGTTATGTTTAGTGTTTACGGAAAACAAGATTTGTTTTCAAATCATTTTCAATTATTACTTAAAAGTTAAATGTTATTCCTACGGGACACCCCTTTTAGGGATGATGTGCTCACCCATTCCCATTTCAGTTTCAGAGACAGATCAGAGTTGCGCAGCGGAAGCTTCGAGGAGTTGATTTCATTAGTTGGTTAACTTTGGCTATGTCTATTATGTTGCATATTATATTTGTTAACCAAATGAATATTATATATATGTATCATTTGAGAGAAGTTATTGTATATATATATATATATTTCTGAGCAGGGCTAGTTTTGGGTTAAGTTTTTATAGCAGATTTCTTAATTGAATGCTCAAGTATTTGATTTAGATTCGTAGTGCCTCTTTATTTAGTTAATCTCTTGAATTAGCCAGCTGCTAGCTTGGGGGCGCTACACAAAACAACACCAATAGACTGCCGTAAGTGTTGAAATGTAGCAGTGTCTAATGGTTTGGTGAGAATATCAGCCAATTGTTGTTCGGAAGGCACAAATTCCATACTTATGATACCATTTTCATAATGCTCAATGGGATTCTCAGTGATTCGAATCGCACTAAAGTTATCACAAAAGATCTTTATTATTCCAGTATCAATTCCGTAATTAGCTAGCATTTGTTTCATCCATAGAAGTTGAGTACAACATGAAGCAGCAACAATATATTTTGCTTCACATGTAGACAGGGATTGTGAATTATGCTTCTTGCTATGCCATGCTACAAGATTTAGTCCTACATAGTAGAAACCCCCTGATGTACTTTTTCTGTCTTCTACACATCCTGCCCAATCAGTATCAGAATAAGTAGAAAGGTCAGTGTTAGTATCAAAATTATAAGATAGACCATACCCGACAGTATGATTAACATATCGTATGATCCTTTTTGCACCTGCAAGATGAGATTCCTTTGGATTAGCCTAAAATCTAGCACAACAACCAACACTAAAAGAAATATCAGGTCTAGTAGATGTAAGATATAAAAGGCTACCAATAATGGATCGATATAGTTTTTGATCCACTTTTACTCTTTTCTCATCTCTGTGTAGTTTACCAGTAGTGGGCATAGGCGTAAGATTTGGATCAGACTTATCCAGACCGAACCTTGAAACAAGGTCCTTTGTGAGATAAGTAAATTCCATCTTTATGTTGTTGAATTTTTAATCCTAAGAAGAACTTCAACTCACCAACATTGCTCATTTCAAATTCCTTAGCAAGAGAGAATTGAAAATTCTTTGCAAGTTTCTCAGAAGTTGAACCATAGATGATATCATCTCTATAGACTTGAGAAATGACAACATCTTTCCCACTCCATTTGGTAAACAAAGTTTTATCAGATCCGCCTCGTGAAAAACCTTTCCTAATTAGAGAAGTGGTAAGTTTTTCAAACCAGGCCCTCGGTGCTTGTTTTAACCCATATAATGCCTTTTTGAGCTTAAGAACATGATCTGGGAATTCAAGGTTATCAAAACCTTTAGGTTGAGCTACATAGACTTCTTCCTTTAAAATCCCATTTAGGAATGCGGATTTTATATCCATTTGAAACATCTTAACCTTAAGAAAACAAGCATGAGCTAATAACAATCGAATGAACTCAAGGTGTGCCACAGGAGCAAAGGTTTCATCAAAGTCGATACCTTCAATCTGTGGATATCCTTGAGCGACAAGTCTGGATTTATCTATGACAATTGTGCCAAATTCATCAGACTTATTCTTGAATATCCATTTGGTACCAACAATATTAATATTGGATGTACAAGGTACAAGTTCCATACGTCTTGTCTTTGAAACTGATTTAACTCTTCATGCATCGCATTTACCCAAAAGGGATCGCTCAAAGCTTCATCAATATTTCTTGGTTCTACTTGTGAAAGATAACAACCAAAATTGCAAATATTTTGAAGTTGTCCTCTTGTCTTAGCTGTAGAATCTCTTCCTCTAATACTACTGTTGGGATCATGATTCCTTTGAACCCAGAGGTGTCGTGGAGGGACACGTTCTTGTTCGTCAGGAATAGCCCGATCAGTACTCTTCTGCTCGTCACTAGAAATATCAGGGTCAGTAACAGTTGGGATAACTTCAACTGAATCTGGGATTTCTTTGACTTTCTCAATTGTCTTAGTTGGAGGAAATTCAGCAGGAGGATTATCATGATGAAAATTACTAATATCATCAACGATAACATTAGCATATTCCATCATGACTTGGGTTCTGATATTAAATACTTGAAAACCGCGGCTATCAGAAGCATAGCCAAGAAAGATACCTTCATCGCTTTTGGTATCAAATTTCCTTCTCTTTTCTCGATCTTTTAGAATGTAGCACTTACTTCCGAACACTCTGAGATAGTGTAAGTTGGGTTTTCTTCCGTACCACAACTCATAAGAAGTGTTTAGGGTTTTAGACCGTAAGTAAACACGGTTGATCAAATAGCAAGTTGTGAAGACAGCTTCTCCACAAAACTTTAAAGGTAAGTTTTTATTATGGAGCATTACCCTGGCCATTTCCTGAATATTCCTATTTTTTCTTTCAGCAACTCCATTAGCTTGAGGAGTGATGGGTGGTGAATATTGTAGAATGATTCCCAGTTCGTCACAAAATTCAAACAACTTAGTTTACTTGAATTCTGTTCCACGGTCGCTTCTAATTTTCTTTAGTTTGCGACCTTGTTCGTTCTGGATTCTCTTAACAATAATCTTGAATACATCAAGGGTTTCATTCTTGTGAGATAGGAATGCGATCCAAGTGAACCTGGTGTAATCATCTACCATAACTAAAGCGTACTTCTTACCAGCAACCGTCGGTTGTTGAATTGGTCCGAAGAGATCCATATGAATTAAATCAAGTGGAGCTTTAGTGATAATGTCTCGAGATAATTTATGGTGAACTTTCGTTTGTTTACCCTTTTGACGGGAACCACATACACCTTCAATATTTGCATTGATTTTGGGAACGCCTCTAACAAGTTCTTTGTTAATGATCTTAGTTAGAAGGTGATAGTTGATGTGACCAAAACGCTCATGCCAAAGATGTGTAGATTCCACCTTAGTCAAATTGCAACAGTTGCTGAGCTGAGTATCGAGAAGATAACAGTTGTTTTTACCATGAGTTCCTTGAAAAATTACTTTCCCAGTTTTGTCTACAATGTCACATCCATTTGCATTGAAGACAACTCGATGGCCTTTGTCACAAATTTGACTAATATAAAGAAGATTTGCAGTCATACCTTTTACGTATACTACATCATGGATTTCAGGTACGCCGGGTACTTTGATCGTCCCCTTCTTGCTTATGTAGTAACTACTCTCATCTCCAAACGTTACTGGTCCACCTTCATAGTCGTTAGAAGAGACGAACCATGTGAGATCACCTGTCATATGTCTACTATATCCACTGTCAAGAAACCATTGAAAGGGTGATGTTGATTTTAAAGCAAAATCTCCCATACTATCAGTACATTTTTGTTTAGGGTTTCCTGATAGTTTTGTACGTCCTTTTAGAGAAGCAATAAGTTGTTTAGTTTTCTTATGTAAATTACTTGCAACTTTCAGACTATTTTGAAAGGACATACACGCATGTTGAGGGTGATCGGAAGAATCACAAAACAAACATGGGCCAACATCTTTAATTTTTTTTGAGAAGTTCTGAGTCATATCAGTTTTCACAACATCTGATTGTTGTTTATTATCTGACTTACGACTGTTCTTCAAAGAGGAACAAGTGGAGTTACTCAGATTCATCAAGGGAATTTTAAAAGATTTCAAATCCTTAAGTATTGCAACTTCTGCAACAAGATCAGAATTGATTCGTATTTGTTCATTTAACCTTTTTTTGGAGAATAACCAATTTATCAAAACTTCTGTGATTGGTTTTTAAACCTGGTGAAGAGTTACTTGAGACTTTATCATCCATAGAGTCAGATCTCCACAAACACAAACTTTTGAAGTCTTAAACGTGTTTGCGTGCTCTGATACCAATTGAAAAAGCAGGGGTCTAACAACCACACCAAATATTTTGCTTAGCAATTTGTATGGACAAACTCCAATATACTTTCTAGAGAATTAACTAGACAGTCAGACTCAATCCAGATAAAAGTATATCAAAGAGTTAATATCTCAATATCTCGATTTGATATATACTCAAGCAAATAGAAATCTGCGAGTCTTTATCAAAGAAAGATAACTTGGATGGTACCAAAGACCAATATCCAAGTGTCATTAAATTTAAATCAACAACCAAAAGGTCGGATATTCTAATTGATTGAACAACGCACAACCTGTGATATTTCAATTATATAACAAAATATAATGCGGATAGAAATAACACAGACACCAGAATTTTGTTAACGAGGAAACCGCAAATGCAGAAAAACCCCGGGACCTAGTCCAGATTGAACACACACTGTATTAAGACGTTACAGACACTATCCTACTTCAAACTAACTTCGGTCTGGACTGTAGTTGAACCCCAATAAATCTCACACTGATCCAAGGTACAATTATGCTCATACGTCTCTGATCCCAGCAGGATACTACGCACTTGATTCCTTTAGCTGATCTCACCCACAACTAAGAGTTGCTACGACCCAAAGTCGAAGACTTTAATAAACAAATATGTATCACACAGAAAAGTCTATAGTAATAGATAGATCTGTGTCCCACATAAATACCTACAAGTTTTTGTTCCGTCTATTGATAAATCAAGGTGAACATGAACCAATTGATAAACCGGACTTATATTCCTGAAGAACATCATAGTATTATCAATCACCTCACAACAATCTTAATCGACGCGACGAAATAAGATGTTGTGGAATCATAAACGATGAGACGAAGATGTTTGTGATTACTTTTATATCTTTCCTATCGGAGATATTAATCTCAAGCCAATCCTTGTGATTGTACTCGTACGATAGAATATGCAAGATCAGATCACACAACAACAAGAAAGTAGTATATGCCTGGATTCACAATCCCAATGAAGTTTTTAAGTCGTTAACCTGGTTTAGAAGAAGAAACCAAAGGTTAAAGGAGAATCGACTTTAGCTATGCAACTATTATCACACGGAAGGTCTGGGGATTAGGTTTCCCAGTTGCTAGAGTTCTCCTTTATATAGTCTTTCAAATCAGGGTTTGCAATCAATGTTAGCTTGGTAACAAAGCATTCAATATTCACCGTTAGATGAAAACCTGATTCAAGCTAATATCTTTCAAACGTTAGATCTAAAAACCTAGCTTGTTACACACAAGGGAAATGTACGATTTTAGGTTTGTGTAACCGTACCCAAACATGTACATTTGTTGGTTCAATAGCAGTTAACCAAATGGTTAGCCATATGAGTACTTTCATATTAACCAATCTCATCTTCACCATAACTAGTTCAAATGACTCAAATGAACTACTTAGAGAGTTGATCAATTGCAAGGAAATCTTATGTAACTACACAAGACACAATTGAAGCAAAAACGATTTGATTCACTTAAATCGGTTTATGAACTATATAGCCACGGTTTGCAAACTTGCATTCCTTAGTTTATATAAACATGAATTCACAAACAATCATCTTTAGATATAACCTAACTCAAGTTCACGGACTTAAGTTCCCGGAAGGAGTTCTCAAACTCCAGCAGATTTTCTCGGGTCGATAACTTCCGCCAGTTCGCGGACTGAGTTCGCGGGCTGAGTTCACGGCTCTTGTTCCGGTTCTCTTGATCAACAAAGTTCGCAAACTTCGGTTCAATGAATAAGGACTTATACATATATGTGTTTCCACAACAATGCTTATATCCACCATTGGTTATATAATCTAAACTCTCATTTCAATCATTGAAACATTCTTCTACAATGTTATAATAGTCGTTAGACATTGATGTGATTTTCAATTGAGTTTTAGTAAAAAGTTCGTTGAGAATTGTGAAAGCAAAAGATTTAGATTTAATGAAATTTAAAAACAAACAAATATTAATTCAAGATTATTATGAATAACCAAGACACTGATTCCACTATCATACATGAATAAGTTATGGCAAATAATCCAAAACTCTAATTATCTTTTAAGTCCCTTATTTCTTAATTCACAAATTATCAAACACATTCTCAAATATTAATTGTATTCCCCAAGCATAGACTATCAATTGACTAAGCAAAGTATAATCTATCAAATTGAATCACAAGTAATTAAGAAAATTATGTAAACATTTAAAAACTATGTAAAAGCAGTGATTGAGTGAATTATAATTAAAAATTAGAGAAAATGAAATAGTTACCCATTATTCATGTGTAAATAGCTTCATCCATTGCCTTGGTTAAGCGAGAATTTAGCCTCTCATCATGTTGGAAACACACTCAGAATTCGATTTCATTGCTCAAAAATGGTTTACAAATGATGAAAAGGGAGAAATAATTCAAAACCGGGTTTGTAACAATTATATTTGTTACAAACTAAAGAACGATACAGAGGATGTGTCACTTTTACTGTAGCTCTAAGACTGTCACTGAACAGTCGCAAATACTATAGCAAAATAAGACTGCTTCTTGAGGTCTTATGTTCTTCGTGTTCTTCAATGGCAGCAGCAGCAGCAGGTTTCTCTGGTGATCTATTTCGCCTCTGTGATGTTCCAAATCCTTCCCAAACTCTCTATAACCACTCTATTACTCCTCAAATCCTTATATAGCCTCTCATGCACAAGAAATATCCTCCATAACTCCATGTAATTCTCCATTAATGACCTTTATTCTCCACTGAAGTTCACAGGGAATAGTTACCATTCCTAATTACTTCACGCGTCTGTTGTATGCAGATTCACTCCTACACGCTGGCAAAATAACTTAGATTGAGTTTATCTCTTTGTAGCACACGGAACCTTCCCAAAGGCACGACCAAAATCCCATAATATCTCGAGTAAATATTCTTCCCTGTCCAAAAGAGAATACGTGTAATCATCCTTCCTTTTAGATCGTACAACACATACAAACCCTGTTTAAGTGTAACAGGGTGTTTCCAATTCAGAATTGCATCCAAATCCGACTGAAACTTCCCGAATTTATCATTAACATAGACCGAAACTTCTCACTCTCTGTTTTTCTTCTCTCGGCTTATCCAGCCCAACTGGATCAAATCCACCGAGCATACCAAGCCTGTTAAGATGAAACAGGCCCACTACAATAGATTCCAGTGATTGAATCTCTTTAAATCCAGTCCACGAGATGAACCCTAATTTCAGCCATCTTCACACACTGTTTTCCCGCCAAAAACATTCAAACCGTTGGGAAGAAAGGGTTCCCCCGATCCAGAGTAGAGGTGCGAATAGTAGGTGCATTGATGGGTGTAAATAGAAACTGAGGTGCCCCTTAGTAAATGAGGCACCCCTTAACCAATATCGAGAGTCCGAATAACATGTGTCCTCCTGGTGCAAATAACAACATTTCGAGCCGAATTTTCCAAAAATACCTACAAACACATAAAACACCATAATAAGTACGAAATCGAGTACCAACAATACAGAACATTGAGGACAAATTAGACACAAAAATGTGTCTATCAAATACCCCCAAACTTATTATTTGCTAGTCCTCGAGCAAAACTAATCTAGAAAAATAAAATCTTAACTCCAGACTGAGATATAGTCTCAGGAGGGTTTACTAGAGGTGTACCCACAAAACCATTACTCCAGAGCCTAGCTATCTATGCAGAACCTTGGAAGGCACTAAAGACTATAGGAGGAAGTATCCTGATGCGAAATTCCAATTGTTGTACACGAGTTTGCACTCAGCATACTATAATTCATATATAAGTGACAAATCTCTACTTCGATAGTTTCTAGACATCATAACCGGAGTCAACCAATCACATGGAAAGATTAAGAAGATGGATAAATAGAAAAATAGATGGTTTAAAGTGAACGGTGTTTCCCATATCTATCTGAAGGCCTCTGCCAAGATGAACCTATCCTAATGGACTGAGATACTGGTCTGACTAATATCAACACAACCGGCATATACAAGGGGACCAGTGGTCGATAAACCTAACTCTAGGTCAACACAACTGGCATATACAAGCACACCAGTGGTCGACTTTATTGAATTTATTCCGGTTGGTCTGATGGTCTGGTCTCATTTTTTTTTTTTTTGTATCTCAATCACCCTATTTCACCTAGCAATGGTAACAACTTGAATCGTGTGCCCCACCAAATCACTTAAAAAAAAAAAGGGATTAGGATTCAACGAGTATGGCGAAACTACCATGTTTTTTTTTAATTCTAACACCTGAGCTCTGTGCTTTTATGAATAGACTCTTTAGATGTTTCCATCTAATCAGATTGGTTCCTCAACTCCTACAACCAAGATGTTCCCATCCACTTAGATTGGTTAGTGCCAACCTTAATAAGCATAAATTTCTAGGCTCTGGAGTTTATTTATTGCAACTAAAAGCTAACAAAAAGTTTCTTCCCCACCCCCAAACTTAAATCTAACATTGTCCTCAATGTTTCTAATGAAAGAGCAATACCAAAAAGTAAGTAACATGAGGAATCAGTAAAGAGAGA
This sequence comes from Papaver somniferum, assembly GCF_003573695.1. Classification (NCBI taxonomy): domain Eukaryota; kingdom Viridiplantae; phylum Streptophyta; class Magnoliopsida; order Ranunculales; family Papaveraceae; genus Papaver; species Papaver somniferum. The sequence continues at coordinate 195,644,850 of NC_039360.1, forward strand.
AGTCGGAAAGATAGTACCTGGGTGAAGAGAGAAATCAAAAACTAATATACAACATACAATCGCCTCGATGGTCAATCAAGGGTAAACAGGGTCCTCCAGAGGGACCTCCTCAACATCACCTGTAGGAAAGGGCTCTAAAAAGGGTTTCAATCTCTGACCGTTAACCTTCGAAGAACTACTACCATCTGGTGTCTCGATCTCAACAGCTCCATGAGGAAAGACAGTGCGAACAATAAAAGGACCCGTCCACCGAGAACGTAACTTCCCAGGGAAAAGATGCAAGCGGGTATCATACAGAAGAACTTTTTGACCTGGAGAAAATGACTTTCTTAAAATATTCTTATCATGCACAAGTTTCATTTTGTTCTTATACTCCTTCGCACTATCGTACATCTATACGAATCTCTTCCAACTCATTGAGCTGGAGTTTCCTATGGGCTCCTGCCTTGTCAGTGAAAAATTTAGCTGCTTAACAGCCCAATAAGCTCTATGTTCTAACTCAACAGGTAAATGACATGCCTTTCCATACACAAGCGATAAGGGACATTCCAATGGGGGTCTTAAACGCAGTACGGTAAGCCCATAAGGCATCAGTAAGCCTAGACGACCAGTCTTTCCGATTAGGATTAACTGTTTTCTCTAATATACGTTTTATCTCCCTATTGGAAACCTCTACTGACCACTAGTCTGTGGATGATATGGGGTAGCTAAAATCCATTACAAAAGTGCGACCCTCCATCACTAATTATAGCTCGCGGTGTACCAAAACGTGTAAGTATATTATTTTCAAGAACTCAATCACAACCCTATGGTCATTGTTTACACGCAACCGCCTCAATCCACTTAGAGACATAGTCTACAACAAGGATGTATAAGTTACCAAAAGAATTAGGAAACGGACCCATAAAGTCAATACCCCACACATCAAAGACCTCAACAACTAAAATAGGGTTCAAGGGCATCATGTTCCTACGGGAAATGGTTCCTAATTTCTGGCAACGTCACAAGTAACACAGTACTATGGGAGTCTTTAAACAACGAAGGCCAATAGAATCCACACTGCAATATCTTAGCAGCAGTCTTCTTAGCACTAAAGTGACCCCACAAGCATGATCATGACAAAAGGAAATAATACTGGACTGGTCACTCTCAGGTATACATCTCCTAATAATCTGGTCTGGACAATACTTAAACAAATAAGGATCATCCCAAAAGAAGTGCTTCACCTCGGCTAAAAACCTAGAACGATCTTGTTTACCCCAATGTTGGGGCATTCGACCAGTAACAAGATAATTCACTATATTCGCATACCAAGGTGCTTGGGTAACAAAGAACAGTTGTTCATCAGGAAAACTATCCCTAAGGAGAGGTCATTAGGGTAACAACAAGCCTAGACAAGTGGTCTGCTACTACATTTTCGCACCTTTTTTCTCTAATGTCTAGGAAAATCTGCAACAAAGGATCCACTAATCAATCTAGGTTTTATCCTTCTTGAGAAGATACTTCAAAGCAGCATGATCAGTATATATGACTTAGAACCTAAGAGGTAGGATAAACTTGTCTAAGGCAAACACAATAGCTAATAGTTCCTTCTCCGTAGTGGTATAGTTCAACTGGGCATCATTCAGAGTTTTGCTAGCATAGTAAATCACATGAAGTAACTTATTTTCTCGCTGACCTAGCACAACACCAATAGCATAATCTGAAGCATCACACATGATCTCAAAGGGTAGGTTCCAGTTGGGTGCCTGGACTATGGGGGGGTAGTGAGTAAATTCTTAAGCTTCTCAAAAGCCTCTAAACAAGCATCATCAAAGACAAACTTAACGTCTTTTGCAAGCAAATTGCAAAGAGGTCTAGAAATCAAGCTAAAATCCTTAATGAATCGACGATAAAAACCTGCATGCCCTAAGAATGACCTAATATCTCTTACGGTTTTTGGGACCTGTAAAGTTTTAATAAGGTCAACTTTGGCTCTATCTACCTCTATACCCTTCGAAGATACGATATGCCCTAGAACAATTCCTGAACGAACCATGAAGTGACATTTCTCCCAATTAAGCACTAAATTCTTTTCCTTACACCTAGTCAAAACTAATGACAAATGATGCAAGCACTCATCGAAAGACGAACCAAACACTGAAAAATCATCCATAAAGACCTCTAAGAACCGTTCTACCATGTCAGAAAATATGCTCAACATACAACGCTGAAAGGTCGCAGGGGCATTACATAGCCCGAAAGGCATGCGTCTATACGCAAAGGTACCAAAGGGACAGGTAAAAGTGGTTTTTCTTGGTCTTCTGGGGCATACAACCTGATTATAACCGCAGTATCCATCTAAAAAGCAATAATGGCTACGTCCAGCTAATCTCTCTAGCATTTGGTCGATGAAGGGAAGGGGAAAGTGGTCCTTCCTAGTGACCTTGTTCAATTTCCTATAGTCAATACAGACACGCCAACCCGTGGTCACCCGGGTTGGGATTAACTCATTGTTATCATTCTGGACTACAGTAATACCGGATTTCTTGGGAACAACCTGAACGGGGCTGACCCACTTACTGTCTGAAATGGGGTAGATAATGCCTGCATCTAAGCTTAAGAACCTCGGTTCGAACTACTTCTTTCATATTAGGGTTCAGTCGACGTTGCATCTCCCTAGAAGGTTTGGTGTCACTCTCTAAATAGATATGATGCATACAATCAGTAGGACTTATACCCTTAATGTCTGCTATGGTCCACCCTAAAGCTTCCTTGTTATTCTGAAGGACGGTCACTAGCCTACTTTCCTGATCACTATCCAAGTCGGATGCTATAATCACAGGTAAAGTTTCAGATGGGCCTAAAAACACATACTTCAGGGAATCTGGTAATGGTTTAAGGTCCAACTTAGGAGGCTTTTCTAACGAAGGAACTAGGGTAGACTTAGAAACAGGTAGAGGTTCGAACTTAGGTTTCCAGCCATTACTAGTGTCTATCAAAGGGGTTGAATCTAACAAAGCAATTTACCTCATCATCATCAATCCCAAAGTGGGCTAGGCATTTCTCTAATGGATCTTCTAACAAAGTGTTTGGTAATGACTCCTCGACTAATGTTCCTATCATGTTCACCTCTTCTATGTCGAGTCATCTAGTTCAGAGGGTAGCTTACTAATATTAAAAATGTTCAGCTCAATAGTCATATTACCAAAAGACAAATTCATAATACCATTTCGACAGTTAATGATCGCATTGGATGTAGCTAAAAACGGGCGACCTAAAATCACTGGTATTTGGTTCTCTGGGTCAGGGACAGGTTGGGTATCTAGGATAACAAAATCCACTGGATAAATAAACTTGTCGACCTCAATAAGAACGTCCTCGATCACACCACGAGGAATTTTAACGGACCTATCAGCTAACTGAAGTGTCATCTGGGTAGGTTTCATCTCACCAAGTCCTAGCTTAAGGTACACATGGTATGGAGTAAGTTCACACTGGCTCCTAAGTCAAGCAAAGCTTTCTCGACACGGTATTTACCTATTGTGCAAGAAATAGTAGGGGACCCTGGGTCTTTATACTTAGGAGTAGTGGTATTCTGAATAATAGAACTCACATGACTAGCTAGGAAGGCTTTCTTCTGGACACTAAGTTTTCGCTTTCGCGTACACATATCCTTAAGAAACTTGGCATAAGCGGGAATCTGCTTAATCGCATCTAACAATGGGAGGTTGATAGTAACCTGCTTAAAAACCTCCAATATATCATTAAAGTTGGACTCCCTCTTAGTTGGAACTAGCAGCTGGGGGAACGGGGCTCTGGGAACAAAGCCGGGCTCAGCAGACCCTCATTGGTCTCTTTGGAGACTCTATCAGTCTCCTCATTTTCTGGCTCAGAAGGGTGAACTACAACATGTTCACTATCAGGCATGGCAACCTTATTGTCAACTTTCTTTCCACTCCTAAGGGTTGTTATAGAATTCACATGATTGTACGATTTCTCTCCTTTAGGGTTAGGATCAGTTTGACTAGGGAACCTTCCATCTTCTCTTTCACTAAGAAACTTAGCTATTTGGCCGACTTGAAGTTCTAAGTTAGCAAGAGACTGGGAATTATTCTTAAAATTCTGCCTGGTTTCTTCTTGAAAACCATAGTGGTTCTTTGATAACATCTCATGGTTCTTTGCTAACATAGTAAGAGTTTCTTCTAAGGTGGAGATATTTTTCTCATTCTGAAATTGGGGTTGACCTGAAGAGTTCTTAGCATAACCAAAACCTGGGGGAGGCTGAGAATTACTAGACTGTCCTTGCTTCTGACCCTTAGACCAAGAAAAATTAGGATGGTTTCTCCAACCAGGGTTGTAAGTCTCTGAGTATGGGTCAAACTTTTGACGGTTCTCAAACCTAGCATTGTTATAGATAGTATGGGATTGCTCTTCACTAACCTGACCTTCCCAAAACGAGTTATTGGGTTCTACTCCACAACTAGACACTTGAGAGGCTCTAAACCTATCATGTTCAACAAGAAACCCATGTTTAGGATGATTCAATTCTAAAGCTTCTAACCTTCTAGACAAAGCAGCAAACTTAGCATCAGACCCGAAGCTTGTATCTACCAAATTGGTGCTACTTCTATTGACCAAGAGTCTTTTGGGGGGTTCAACACAAGACTCCCACTGTTGGGATTTTTCAGCGACAGCTCCTAAGAAGGTAAAATCCTCATCAACACTTTTACTAGTGAACTCACCAGCGCACATAGACTCGACCATGGATTTGGTTGAATAGTCTAAACCATCATAAATAATCTCTACGAGGTTCATCTTATGAAATCCATGGTGAGGACACTGGGATAGGGGATCATTGAATCTCTCTAAAAACCTATAAATAGACTCTCCCTCTTGTTGCACACTAGCATTAATTTCTGCCTAACAGACGCAGTTTTATGCTTAGGGTAGAATTTTATATAGAAAGCAGCAATAAGTTCCTGCCATGTTCCATGGATTCATATGGTAGGTTGTTCAGCCAGGTCTTGGCTTTATCCCTCAAGGAAAAGGGAAACATCTTGAGTTTCAAGACTTCATCAGTAAGGTCTTTTATTTTAATTGTCCCACAAATTTCCTCAAAGTCCCTAATATGATAATAAGGGTTCTCGTCATCTTTCCCTAAGAATATAGGTATCATTTGAAGAATACTAGGTTTTATCGCGAAATTAGCCGTAGTGGCTGGAAATTTAATACACGAAGCTCGGAAGGACCTAGTTGGGAACATGTAATCTTTCAAAGTTGCCATCGCTAGCACAACTGAAGTACTAGGGGTATTTTCCTCACGAAGAGACAGATTCTCAAAACTGAAGTTTCCAAAAACATGGATCTCAAAAGAAGAGTCTTCGAGCTCCCTGCTTCCACAAGAAGAACTACTAGGTTTTTCACTAATCAATCGACCTATATTATCTCTTTTCCAAGCCCGTTTTCTAATGACCCCGGGCATACACTAGAAAAACAAAAGAAAAAAAATAAAGAAATCCTGAAAGGAAGGGAAGTTCTATGCAAACACAAACAAGGCTGACTCCACCACAGCAAACCTACTGATTTCTAGCAAACAAAAAGCATGATGGCTCCACTTAGATTGTTTCTAGACCAGCTTCTAATCCTTTGAAAGGGAATTCATTAAGATTTAAGCAAATCCCTCTGGAATCAGTATGAGTTAAAGTAAGTTGAATCGAGACGAGGGAAGCTCAGTGGAGATTTGATACCCAAGGCCTCACCGGCGTTACAAGGCGGTGTATTCAACTCACAGAAACCATCATGAACTTTGAAGCATTCTTAAAAGAGTAACCAATATTTTTCGAATGACTTTCCTATTAAGCTCGTTACCCTACAGGTCTCGTTCTAGTCAAATTTTAGGCTTAGGTTCGCGTTTGGTTTCGTTTTCCTAAGGCGGGTAAGAAGGGAACGGTGATGAAATCCGAACCCTTATCTTGTATGTCCAGTCCTTTCCCTTTACTAGGAAATTAAAGCAGCCGTTTTCAAATCCTCGGCATATATGCAAACGAAGGAATACAGTAACTCACTGATAGGGGATTCGCGAGTGTTTCGACAAACTAACCTTCCATACCATACGGGGGATGAACCGTTGTAGTCTACTCGGGCCACGACTCCTATGTCATGTACGAACCCGAGGGGCTGAGGCGATATCGTAATCGCGTCCTTCTCTGCAAATAATTGGTATTTAAACTACCCTTCCGTAGAGTTTAAAATAAATAAAGTCCCAAAGTCCACAGTCCAAAAATATAGTACAAAAGAAAAAGATAATCTAAAAAAAATTATAAAAAAAAATGTCTCTCTCTCTCTCTCTCTCTTTTTATTATTTTTTTTTCTTTCGCTCTTTTCGCTTTGTCTTTAACTCCAAATATTTAAGTATTCACCAAAAGCTTTGGAAAATTTTTCTTTCGCTCCGAATTCCAGAATCTGTAGTAAAAAGAAAAAAAACCCAAAAACGTAAAGTAGAACAAACAAATAAAAAAAACCTAAATAAATAAATAAATCTAAAAACTCTAGCCTAAAGACAAATCCGCGTCGGCGGCGCCAAAAATTGATGTGATTTTCAATTGAGTTGTAGTAAAAAGTTTGTTGAGACTTGTGAAAGCAAAAGATTTTAGATTTAATGAAATTTAAAAACAAACAAAACTTAATTCAAGATTATTAGGAATAACCAAGACACTGATTCCACTATCACACATGAATAAATTATGGCAAATAATCCAAAACTCTAATTATCTTTTAAGTCTCTTATTTCTTAATTCACAAATAATCAAACATATTCTCAAATATTAATTGTATTTCCCAAGCATAGACTATCAATTGATTAAACAAAGTATAATCTATCAAAGTGAATCACAAGTAATTAAGAAAATTATGTAAACATTTAAAAACTCTGGAAAAGCAGTGATTGAGTGAATTATAATTAAAAATTAGAGAAAATGAAATAGTTACCCATTATTCATGTGTAAATAGCTTCATCCATTGCCTTGGTTAAGCGAGAATTTAGCCTCTCACCATGTTGGAAACACACTCAGAATTCGATTTCATTGCTCAAAAATGGTTTACAAATGATGAAAAGGGAGAAATAATTCAAAACAGGGTTTGTAACAATTATATTTGTTACAAACCAAGAACGATATAGAGGATGTGTCACTGTTACTGTAACTCTAAGACTGTCATTGAACAGTCGCAAATACTATAGCAAAATAAGACTGCTTCTTGAGGTCTTATGTTCTTCGTGTTCTTCAATGGAAACAACAGCAGCAATAGGTTTCTCTGGTGATCGTATTTCGCCTCTGTGATGTTCCAAATCCTTCCCAAACTCTCTGTAACCACTCTATTACTCCTCAACTCCTTATATAGCCTCTCATGCACAAGAAATATCCTCCATAACTCCATGTAATTCTCCATTAATGACCTTTATTCTCCATGGAAGTTCACAGGGAATAGTTATCATTCTTAATTTCTTCACGCGTCTGTTGTATGCAGATTCACTCCTACACACTGGAAAAATAACTTAGATTGAGTTTATCTCTTTGTAGCACATGGAACCTTCCCGAAAGCATAACCAAAACCCCATTTTATCTTGAGTAAATATTCTTCCCTGTCCTAAAGAGAATACGTGTAATCATCCTTCCTTTTAGATCGTACAACACATACAAACCCTGTTTAAGTGTAACAGGGTGTTTCTAATTCAGAATTGCATCCAAATCCGACTGAAACTTCCCAAATTTATCATTAACAAAGACCGAAACTTCTCACTCTCTGTTTTTATTCTCCCGGCTTATCCATACCAATTGGATCAAATCCATCGAGCATACCAAGCCTGTTAAGACGAAACAGACCCATCACAACTTTCCGAGCCGAATTTTCCAAAAATGTTGAGGACAAATTAGACACAAAAATGTGTCTATCAGACATAAAGAATAGTATATCGTCATCAAAGCCATTTTCAAAATGATTGAAACATAACATGACTTTCATCACTAGGTAAAGATAAGTTTGGCCAGAGCGAAAGCTTACCAACACATATTTCGAGAAATTGATAGGCGAGATAAACTTGGCTCCAAATAGAAAATATGTATAATCGAAGTCTATATAGCACAACGACTTTTGTCTCAAGATAGGAGATAGAGTAGCTAGACTTTTGAGTGATAGATAAGTTCAAGTCTCCACATACCTTTTAGTCGATGAATATCCACCAGTTCCTTGAGCAGTCCTTCGTCTTGTATGATGATCTCCATGGAGTTCTTGAGCTCAAATACACTTTTTATCCTAGTCCGAGACCTTAGATATAGTAGACTATAAATCAAGACTTATAGTTTTGATCACTAACATTGACAAACATGCTTGAGATAGAAACGTATGCGAGGTCGAGCGAGCAATGCTCTAACAATATTGCATATCTTTAGAATATTTTCGGTTTTGGAAATTTCTTGGTTTCCACACTTCCTTGGTCTATAAATACTCCCTCCGTCCTAAATTATTAGTCCGCTTTGACTAAGTCAAGATATTAAGGAGATCGAAGGAGTGTACAAAACTACCCCTATTAAATGATATATTATTACTAAAATTAAAAGGAGTATATGGTGTTTGTAATAAAAATACATTGGTAATTATAATATTTATAGAAATATTCAAATATAAGATAAAAATAAAAATCCTTATGGATTGATTTAGCAGATTTGTTTCTTATTGAGGAATATATCATTTAATATGTAGATTAGTGATATTTAAAATAATTTTATAATTGTAAAAGTTTGAAGGATATATTTGAGAGTTTAACTAAAAAATATGACTAAAACAGAAACTGGACAGTATTTTAGGACAAAAGAAAATAGAATAGAGGACAGAAATTTTAGGACAGAGGGAGTATTAAAGTTTGCATTTCAAGCAAACTAATCCTCAGAGCCAGCAAAACTACCTAGTTGTATTGTTACTAGTGGAGCCGCCTATTCGGAAAGGAAAGTAACCTAATTAGGCGAAATCTCTTACAGCTGCTCGGTTTAAAGACTTCTTTGGGATTGAGAAGCTCTATTAGTACTGTTGGTGGGAAACTAGATAATTGCAGTTTATTATTAGTTTTCGATTGATTTGATTGACTAATGAATGTTGAACTTTGATTGCACCTAGTTCGTTTATGCTTGAGAATCTTCTCTTCTGATATAAAATTCACTCAAACTAGATCGAAGTTTCGACGGGGATCTTTAGACTGTTTGTATATCTAAAGACGTCTTGTGATAATCCATTGTTAATAGAATCTGTTATGTGTGTGATTGATCACAAGAGATTCAAGTTGATTGTGTGTAGGTGTTTATTGAAGATCTAAGAAGATTTGAGGACGAAGAAGATTTCTGATTTGGGTTCATAATCTTTGGTGTGCATAATACTTGTTTCGGCTGAAAAGGATCCAACCATAATCGGTTTATCTTTGTGATAAATTTGATTTATTAGTTGAGTAGATCGGTATCAATACAATTCTTTGTGATTCAAAGTATTGATTGCAAAATCTTAACAATTAGTTTAGTAGTTGTTGATAAGATAGATCTAAGGACCTGACAAAGGAGTTTATTGAGATAAACGGAAGAGCCTTTTGTCGAACTCAAATCACTTGATTGAAAAGAGTTGTTGCCGAACATATTTGTTTTTCCTTTACTGTTTGGAATACGAACCAAAGGAATTGTTCCAAGTGCATTACTTATTAACAAGTTGGAGGTGCATGGATAGAGACGTAACTAGGTGAACTATAGGTTTAGTTACTTGGTATCAACTATATGAAGTTGGTTTATATTTTGTATATCGGCTTAATCCTGAGATTATTCAATTCTGTTAGAGCACTTCTCGGTCGAACTCGCATGCGTTGCTATCTCAAGCATGTTTGTCAATGTTAGTGATCAAAACTATAAGTCTTGATTTCTAGTATACTATAGCTAAGTCTAGGACTAGGATAGAAAGTGTAGTTGAGCTCAAGAACTCCATGGCGATCATCATACAAGACGAAGAACTACTCAAGGAACTGGTGGAACTTCATCGACTAAAAGGTATGTGGAGACTTGAACTTATCTATCACTCAAAAGTCTATCTACTCTATTTCCTACCTTGAGACAAAAGTCGTTTTTCTATATAGACTTTGATTATACACATTTGCTATATCGAGCCGAGTTTATCTCGCTTATCTATTTCTCGAAATATGTGTTGGTAAGCTTTCGCTTTGGACAAGTTCATCTTTACCTAGTGACGAAAGTCATGTTATGTTTCAATCACTTTGAAAATGGCTTTGACGAAAAATGGTTTGTGAATAACAACTATATAACGTCCTCTAAGAATGTTTCAATGATTGAAATGAGAGTTTAGATTATATAACCAATGTTGGATATAAGCATTGTGTGGCAACACATATATGTATAAGTCCTTATTCCTTGAACCAAAGTATGCGTACTTTGTTGATCAGGAAAACCGGAAAAAGAGTTGTGAACTCATTCCGCGAACTGGCGGAGGTTCTAATCCCGAGAATATCTGCTGGAGTTTGTGAACTCCTTCCGGGAACTTAAGTCCGCGTACTTGAGTTGGTTATATCTAAAGACGATTATTTGTGAACTTATATTTATATTAACTAAGGAATGCAAATTTACAAACCATGGATATAATGTTCATGAATCGATTCGAGTGAATCAAATCGTTTTTGATTCGATTATGTATTGTATAGTTATATAAGATTTATACAATTGAACAACTCTCTAACTAGTTCATTTGAGTCATTTGAACTAGTTATGGTGAAGAAGAATATGGTTGATATGAAAGTGCTCATATGGCTAACCATTTGGTTAACTATTGTTGAACCAACAAATGTACATGTTTGGGTACCGTTACACAAACCTAAAATCGTGCATTTCATTTGTGTGTAACAAGCTAAGTTTTCGATCCAACGGTTGAAAGATATTAGCTTGAATCTAATCAGGTTTTCATCTAACGGTGAATATTGAATGCTTTGTTACTAAGCTAACATTGATTGCAAACCCTGATTTGAAAGACTATATAAGGGAGAACTCTAGCAACTGGGAAACCTAATCCCCACACCTCCTGTGTGATACTAGTTGTATAAGCTATAGTCGATTCTCCTTTAACCTTAGGTTTCTTCTCGAGACCTTGTAGATTAACGACTTGAAGACTTCATTAGGATTGTGAAGCCAGACCGATACTACTTTCTTGTAGTTGTGTGATCTGATCTTGCTGATTCTATCGCGCTGAGTACAGTCATAACGATTGTCTTGAGATTGTTATCTCCGATACGCAAGATATAAAAGTAGTCACAAACATCTTCGTCTCATCGTTTGTGATTCCACAATATCTTCTTTCGCCGTGTCGATTAAGATTATTGTGAGGTGATTGATAATACTAGGCTATTCTTCGGGAATATAAGTCCGGGTTATCAATTGGTTCCTCTTCACCTTGATTTATCAAAAGACGGAACAAAAATTATAGGTATTTCTGTGGGAGACAGATTTATCTATTATCGTAAACGTTTCTGTGTAATACAGATTTGTTTATTAAAGTCTTCGACTTTGGGTCGTAGAAACTCTTAGTTGTGGGTGAGATCATCTAAGGGAATCAAGTGCGTAGTATCCTGCTGGGATCAGAGACGTAAGGAGCACAACTGTATCTTGGATCAGTGTGAGATTGATTGGGGTTTAACTACAGTCCAGATCGAAGTTAGTTTGTAGTAGGCTAATGTCTGTAGCGGCTTAATACAGTGTGTGTTCAGTCTGGACTATGTCCCGGGGTATTTATGCATTTGCGGTTTCCTCGTTAACAAAATTCCGGTGTCTGTGTTATTTCCTTTCCGCATTATATTTTATTATATAATTGAAATATCACAGGTTGTGCGTTAAGATCAATCAATTAGAATATCCAATCTTTGGTTGTTGATTTACATTGATTGACACTTGAACATTGGTCTTTGGTACCGTTCAAGTTATTTCACATAATAATCAGGCTCACGGATTTCTATATCTTCGACTTGCTGATTATGTTGTGAAATAGAGATATTAGAACTCTTTGATATACTTTATTAAGATTGAGTCTAGTTGATTCTCTTGAAAGTATATTGGAGTTAGTCCATACAGATTGCTAAACGAAATATTGGGTGTGGTTGTTGTACCCCCGCTTTTTCAATTGGTATCAGAGCAGGCAAACACGTTTAAAGATCTTATCAGTCTGTGTTTGTAGCGATCTGACTCTATGGACAGACATTCTATCTCCATAAACGTACCACCAGTCTTCGATGGCTCTAATTACTTATGGTGGAAAATTGTTATGCGAGCTTTTCTTCAAGCATGTGATTTTCAATCATGGGTATATGTAGTTAATGGCTATGATGCTCCCATTGTGGCAGTAGAAAATGTAAACCTTCCTAAGTACATTGGTGAATACAGTCCTGCCGAGATACTTGCTGCAAAGAAAAACTTTGACGGTTTGAATGTCATCATACATGCCAATACCCCAGATCTTTAGCACCATGTGACTACGTGCACTAGGTCTAAAGATGCTTGGGATATCTTAGAAACCGTATTCGAAGGTAATACCAGTGAAAAGGAAGCCAGGCTTCAAAAACATTAATTCCGATTGGGAAAACCTTCATATGGAAGAGAAGATTCATTTGATGAGTTTAATCACAAAGTGTATGGAATTGTTAATGAAAAAGCCGAGGTCTAACAACACCACCCAATATTTCGCTTAGCAATTTGTATGGACTAACTCTGAAATATTTTCTGGAGAATCAACTAGACAGTCAGACTCAATCTAGATAAAAGTATCTCATGGAGTTAATATCTCTCTCTTGTTTTGATTTACTCAAGCTAATAGAAATCAGCGAGACTTTAATAAAACACAAGGAATAACTTGGATGGTACCAAAGACCAATATCCAAGGATCAATCAATGACAATCAACAACCAAAGGTTGGATTACTCTAATTGACGATCTAACGCACAACCTCTATTATTTCAATTATAAAGATAAAACAATATAATGCGGAAATAGAAATAACACAGACACCAGAAATTTTGTTAACGAGGAAACCGCAAATGCAGAAAACCCCCGGGACCTAGTCCAGATTGAACACACACTGTATTAAGCCGCTACAGACACTAGCCTACTCCAACCTAACTTCGGACTGGACTGTAGTTGAACCCCAATCAGTCTCCCACTGATCCAAGGTACAGTTGTACTCCCTACGCCTCTGATCCCAGCAGGATACTACGAACTTGATTCCCGTAGCTGATCTTACCCACAACTAAGAGTTGCTATGACCCAAAACCGCAGGCTTTAACAATAAACAAATCTGTGTCACACAGACAAGTCTATCAAAAGATCAATCTGTCTCCCACAAAACCCTAAAGTTTTTGTTTCGTTTTTTGATATAAAATCAAGGTGAACAGAAACCAATTGATAATCCGGTCTTATATTCCCGATGAACAACCTAGATTAATCAATCACCTCACCACAATCTTAATCGCATGGTAGCGAAACAAGACGTCGTGGAATCACAAAAAATGAGACGAAGATGTTTGTGATTACTTTTATAACTTTCCTATCGGAGAACTCTCACGATCTCAAGCCAATCAATATGATTGTACTCATACGATAGAAGATGCAAGATCAGCACACACAACTACGATAAAAGTAGTATCGGTCTGGCTTCACAATCCCAATGAAGTCTTTAAGTAGTTAACCTGGTTTTAGAAGAAGAAAAACAAAGGTTAAAGGAGAACCGACTCTAGCACGCAAACTAGTATCACACGTAAGGTGTGGGGATTAGTTTTGCACAAGGCTAGATGTCTCCTTTATATGGTCTTTCAAATCAGGGTTTCGCCATGCTCACAAAGCAAACGCTATCCACCGTTAGATGAAAACCTGATTTCTATTCAAGCTAATATATCTCAACCGTTAGATCGAAATCTTAGCTTGGTATACATAAATGAAATGCACGCTTCTAGGTTTGATAACTGTACCCAAACGTGTGCATAGTTGGTTTAATAATAATCAACCAAAAGGTTAGCCATTTGAGCATTTCATACCAACCACTTTCTTCTTCACCATAACTAGTTCAAATGACTCACATGAACTAGTTATAGAGTTGCTCAATTGCAAGGAAATCTCATGTACTACACAAGACACAATTGAAGAAAAGATGATTATATTCACATGAATCGGTTCATAAACTTTATAGCCACGGTTTGCAAAAGCATTTCTTAGTCTTTATGAGTTAAGTTCAGAAATCATCTTTAGATATATAACCTATACAAGTTCGCAGACTAGGTTCGCGGACTTGAAGTACTGGAAAGAGTTTTCAAACTCCAGCAAAAATTCTCGGGTTCAAGAGCTTCGCTGGTTCGCGGACTGGGTTCGCGGACTTGGCTCACGCAAGACAGTTTGATAACTCTGCAGAAATTCTCGGGTTTGAGAACTTCGGCAGTTCGCTTACTTGGCTACTAGACGATTTCTAGCATGGGACTTATGCACATATGTGTTTCCACAACATACTTATGTCCACTGTGGTTATGTAATCTAAATTCTCATTCCAATCATTGAAACATTCTTAAAGGACGTTATATAGTTGTTATACTATTTCTCGTCAAAGAAATTTTCAAGATGATTGAAACATACATGACTTGTGTCACTAGGTAAAGAAAAACATGGTCGAAGCAAAACTCTTACAACCACATATTTCGAGATATAGATAGGCGAGGTATACTCGGATCGAAATACCGAATGTGTATAATCTAAGTCTATATATATAGCATACGACTTTTGTCTCAATAAGTAGGAGATAGAATAGATAGACTTTTGAGTGACAGATAAGTTCAAGTATTCACATACCTTTTTGTCGAGAAGTTCCATAGGTTCCTTGAGTAGTTCTTCCACTTGTATGATGAATCGCCATGAAGTCCTTGAGCTCAACTACACTTACTATCCTAGTCCGATACTTAGCTATAATAGACTAGAAATCAAGACTTATAGTTTTGATCACTAACATTGACAAACATGCTTGATATAGCATCGCATGCGAGTTCTACCGAGCAGTGCTCTAACAATCTCCCCCTTTGTCAATTTTAGTGACAAAACTATCAATACATATGGAATACAAAAAAGATAATGAAACTTTAGTAGCTCCTATTCCATAAGTCTATTCTTCAACATTCCTTGAAATCTTCGTCCTTCCAAGTACTCCAATGATCCCAAAGGTTGTAAGTTTAGCATCACCATTTTTGAAGATCTGTAGCTATAACAATGAGAAATCATTGGTCTCGATCATTGTTATACAGTGTCATAGTCCAATTGTATCATAACTTCAACAATAATATTATGGCGATATGTATCACTCCCCCTTATTCAATACTCCATCTCGATCATGGAAACCACTCCCCCTTACACAATGATCCGAAAACCATATGTATTTGTAGTGTGAACTACATATTAATTTTCCTCCTTTTTGTCAATAAAATTGGCAAAGGTACAAGAACGGGGTCATAATGAAATTTCCACAAGAGACATTTCATGACTAAAAGAAAGGACGCACATCATCTGAATTTAGATGCAATCATATAGCCGAAGCTAATAGCATTCATCAATGAGTTTAAAGATACAAGATAACCCTTCTAAAATTCCACAGCCGCACACCCCTCAAGATATGACCATTAAGCACAAGTTCAAAATAACTCTCTCCCATTAGATGTCATTCCCAAGGGAATAGCAAGAGCGACCTTAGTTACGAGAGAAAAGAAGGATTTTTATTGGACACCAAAAACCATGATAAATGATTTTCTATATCCAAAAACTCAATCAAATTAATCACAAGTAAACTCATGATTAATTTAATCGAAATACGCAATCAAATTAAACACACAGGGTGATCAACTTAATTGATTATGCTCAACATAAGAAAACTTACGGAACATATGACTAACATAACCATTAGAAAACGATTAGGATAGCCGTTCGTATACTCAACACAAGAAAACTTATGGAATATATGAATACTCAACTAGACTGATTACAAGAGAACCCTTAAGTATTATAATTGGAATAAAAACAACCAAACTAATCATGAAAGTAATCAATTTAATTGTCAATTGTTTTGCTCGACATAAGAGAACTTACGGAGCAATAACTAAATAACCAAACAAGATGATTAATTTAGTTCACAAATGCTCAACATAACATACATTACGGAACAACCAACCAAGCTAATCAAAAGATTAATCAGCTTAGTCGTATCGTGCTCAACATAAGACATACTACAGAGCCACACAGTATTACATAAAATATGGATCAATGAAGATCAATATTGTGGAATACACAAGGATTCATTTTATCTTCCATCACTATTTGCATAACAATATTTTATAGACATCATCCTTGAACACAAAAGATTTTAACCTATCTTCCATCAAAGAATTTACAATATAGGCTTAACTTTTGTATTTGTCAAAAGTCTATTCATCCTTAAATCAATACATGAATACCAATCATGAACGACTTTACTTTTGAAAAAATATGGGACAACAAAGTTCACGGTTGTAAACACAAATATCCCATAACAAGTTGCAATATAAAAAACCATAAAGATTAAATACTGCAAACCATCATCCTCCAAATATTTTTAGAATTTAAACAAATAAATCTAAAAACATGAAGATGAAAATGTTGGACATAGACATGTGTAGTCACAATAATTGATATTCCAAACTCTAGTAATCCTTCTCAAAAACAAGAATAAATTCTCATCAGAAGTTTCCTAGGCATCAAGACAAACACATAATGCACATATAAGATGATTTTTCCTTAGAGAGTAGAATCAATCTTTGCGCCCGAATTTATACCAATAATAGCTACCAAAGGCGTATAAAAATATTTTCAAAGAAGAACATACAAAGTCATTAACGACGATGCACCATAGTTCACATAAAATGATTGTGAACATTCAATAATCCCATAGTAATGTGTACTACTATTTTCAAACCTAAACGTTTAAGAACCTTAAACAAAGATCAAGTTAGGTAGAAATGAACAATAAGCAAGGCACATGGATCATTATAAAAACACAAATCTTGCTCAGGTTTGTATACATACCTTTTAAGAAGAATCCAGTTGAATTCTACATCCTTACCGAACATAATCTGTGTGCCCCAATCCTCGTGCTTCCCTCACCGTATACATAACAGGGCATTCCTTGGTGAAGATGCACTTACAACACAATAAATTTTTGTTGGGGTGAACAACGTCTTGCTCACCACAAGTGACCTTTGGATTATCATGAAAGAGATCGCTTTTAGAACCTTTCACATCCAATTCCATTTTTCCAAAAAACTTGTTAAGTTCCAATATCATGGATACTGCCTTCTCCATAGTCATGGAATTTTCTGGAAGGTCATTCATTTTCACACTCAAAGCATCATTGGATTTCTTTGGTACCCACTTTTAAGTGTGTTTAGGAACAACCGGAACCTTCTTCCTATTACTCTCTTCTATAATTCTCGGAAGAGAATTGGATTGACTATTCTTTTGCAAGTTAGTATTTCTCCAATTGGGAGCATCAGATCTTGTTTTCGTCTTTACGAAGTTATCCTTTTGATAACCATTACAATTGTGAAAAGGATTCATATGACGTTTATAGGAAAAACTAGGATTGTCACAACACTGATTCCTTTGCCTAAAGGTTGGACAGTTACAACCTGTAACGTTAAGATGATTAGTCTTAACATATGATCTTGGTTTAACAACTTCTTGTGATGCCCAAACAAAAACATCATGAATTTTCTCATTCCTTATACGGAAACGACA
This sequence comes from Papaver somniferum, assembly GCF_003573695.1. Lineage (NCBI taxonomy): Eukaryota > Viridiplantae > Streptophyta > Magnoliopsida > Ranunculales > Papaveraceae > Papaver > Papaver somniferum. The sequence goes on from NC_039360.1 coordinate 195,662,708, forward strand.
TCTCCTTTTTAGCTGACCTTTATTTCCGCAATAGTGGCAAACATAAGGAATGTTCTTACCTCGATCCGTGTGTGCTGACTTGGGAGGTTGATATACTTTGCTCTTTCGAACTTTAACTTCTGGTGAAGGCATTTCACTTTTTCCATCAGTGGAAACCCTTTTTTGAGAAGAATCACTAGCCTTAACAAATTTTACCTCTTTTCTGATACTTGGAGCATCTATTCCCTTATAGCCCAATCCTCGTGTATCACGATGATTTTTACTTGCTCCTAGCATAGTGGTTAATTTGCTTGAACTAGTATTGAACTTTATCAAGTCATCTTCCAACATCTTGATTTTATCAAGAGCAGCAGCTAAATCAGCCTCAAGGCGTTTTTCTCGAGTGAGACAAACACTTTCTCTGTCATCAAAACTAATTTGTTGAGAGTTAAACCTTGCTTCAGATTCTGCAAGTTTCTCTTCCAACAAAAAGTACTTTTGATAAAGATTATCACATTCAAGTGACTTAATACGTAGGTTTTCCTCAGAATCCTTGAGGATCGATTCATTATAACGATTCGAAAAATAAACACCTGCGTAACATCTTCTCGATTTCTTGTTTTCTCGATAGAGAGGAGTTAGAAGAGGTGATGTGATTTTTAGATAGTGGTAAAAGTGGTTCGATTCTCAGACTTGTGAAGGATATTAATTAAACTTAAATTCTAATATTAAAATAGAAAACTCACTAAAATTTTTAGCAAACTCAATCAAAGATGATATCAATATTAAAAGAAACACTGAGGCTAAAATTCCACTATTTTCCAAGTTCAAAGTGATCAAACCAATACTTATATTTATGCAATTTTCTCGTTTAATTTGATTCTAAAATATTGCAACAAGTAGATTTTCAAAAGTAATAATTGTAAATACCAAGTATGAAGCATCAAAAGTCTTAAAACTAAGCATACTCCATAAAAATAAATCACAATCACTCAAATCAAAATCATATTCAATAATAGTTCAAGGCAAATAATCATATAATTATTGCAAATAAAAAGATAAAATAGAATATACCACTTTTTGTTGGAAAAATAGCTTCCTCTATCGCCTCAGCAATGGGGTTTAGCTCCTCATATTAATCATGGTCTCAAAATATGTGTTTGTTGCTCAAAAGATGATTAAAAGAGTGAAAAGTAATAACACAGACTGTTTGCAACAGTGCATTGGTGTTGCAGAATCACTGTTACAAGGCGAAATAGTAGCTAAAGACCTAATGCAACCGCTGTGATGAACGACACATAGGTTCTGCTGTGAAACAACGATAGTTTTCTGCGACAGTTGCTTGTGCGTCAATGTTCTTCGTGTTCTTCCTCTTCAGCAGCAGCAGCATAATATTGTATTTTCCTGCAACTCGATCTCTGGAGCTCTGTGGTGTTCTAAACTTCTCTAAGGTTCGTACCCTTATATGACTTATCCCCTCTCCTTTTATAGGCCACAGCTCGATTAAATCTCCCCCAAAATCTTGGTTTATCTCCACAGAAGTTTCGAGTTTTCTTCTGCCAAACTCTCTTCACGCGTATTTGACCTCTCCCAATACTTCCAAACTCTTTATTAGATAACTACGAATGTTGGGGAAGCTTTTCTAGCCTTTAATCTCCCTGAATTGTCGAAAAAATATTCCAACAGCAACCCGTGACCACAACACCTCTGTTTCCTTCTCCCGGTCGATCTAACCCAATTCATTCGATCCAATCACCTATACCAACCCTGTTATGCTCTAGGAAGTCCAGCCCAACAAAAATCAGCCATTGAATCTCGTTATTTCACGTCCAACTGATGCTCCCAAATTCACGCAGGTAATAGAGTTTCCCGCCAAATTTGATTTGAATTGTGAAGAAAGGGGGCCCCCTATCCAGAGTAGGGGTGCCTTTAGCAGCTGCCTTAAGGGGTGTCCTGGGGGTGCCCCTTATCCAAACCGGGGGTCCGAATAGCAAGTGTCCTCCGGGTGCTTTCCGACAACTTTTCGAGCCAATTTTTTCCAAAAATGTTTATTGGCCAAAAATACCTACAAATAAATAAAACACCATAATAAGTACAAAAATGAGCCCTAACAATATAGAATCGAGACAAATCGGACACAAAAATGTGTCTATCAAATACCCCCAAACCTATTATTTGCTAGTCCTCGAGCAAAAATAAAATAGAAATAAAATCCTAACTCACTGTCGCAGGCATCGTCGATTGCATTTAGCGTATGCAATAAGCCTTTAAACCCCTAGGTGTCCTAGTGGCGGAGTGTTGTCTCCGGAGGGCTTACCAGAGGTATACCCACAAAACCTTTATACTCCAGACCCTAGCTATCTACACAGAACCTTGGAAGGCACTAAAGAATCTCCTTGGTTGGCATACTTATTGACTACAGGAGGAAGTACCCTGATGCGAAATTCCAATTGTTGTACACGAGTTTGCACTCAAGCATACTAAAATTCATATAAGTGACAGAGCTCTACTCAGATAGTCGCACTATGGACATCAATATCCGGAGTCAAACTAATCACATGGATAGATCAAGAAGATGGATATAGAAAAACATAGATGGTTTTGATGTTTACTAGGTGAACGGTGTTTCTCATATCTGTCTGAAGGCCTCCGCCAAAATGAACCTATCCTAATGGACTGAGATACGTCTGACTAATATCAACACACTGGCATATACAAGGGTACCAGTGGTCGATAATCCTAACTCTAGGTCAACACAACTGGCATATACAAGGGTTCCAGTGGTCGACTTTATTGAATTTATTCCAGTTGGTCTGATGGTCTGGTCTCTTTTTTTTTTTTATCTCAATCACTCTAATTCACCCTAGCATTGGTAACAACTTGAATCGTGAGCCCCACCTAATCACTTAGAGAAACATAGTTTAAAAACAAAACAAAATAAAAACAGAAGTGAAAAGGACTCAACGAGATATGGTGAAACTATCATGTTATTTCTAACACCTGAGCTCTGTGCTTTTATGAATAGACTCTTTAGATGTTGCCATCTAGTCAGATTGGTTCCTCAACTCCTACAACCAAAATGCTTCCATCCACTTAGATTGGTTAGTGCCATCCTTAATAGGGATAAATTTCTAGGCTCTGGAGTTTATTTATTGCAACGAAAAGGTAACAAAAAGTTCTACCCCACCCCCAAACTTAAATCTAACATTGTCCTCAATGTTTCTAATTAAAGAACAGTACCAAAAATATAAGTAACATGAGGAAATAGTAAAGAGAGAAGTCGGAAAGATAGTACCTGGGTGAAGTGTAACCAAAAACCTACAAAAAATTATACAACATACAAAATCGCCTCGATGGTCAATCAAGGTAAACAGGGTCCTCCAGAGGGACCTCCTCAACATCACCTGTAGGAAAAGGCTCTAAAAAGGGCTTCAATCGCTGACCGTTAACCTTCGAAGAACTACTACCATCTGGTGTCTCAATCTCAACAGCGCCATGAGGAAAAAAGTACGGACCACAAAAGGACCGGTCCACCGAGAGCGCAACTTCCCGGGGAATAGATGCAAACGAGTGTCATACAGAAGAACTTTTTGACCTGGAGAAAATGACTTTCGTAAAATATTCCTATCATGCACAAGTTTCATTTTGTTCTTATACTCCTTAGCACTATCGTATGCATCTCTACGAATCTCGTCCAACTCATTGAGCTGGAGCTTTCTTTGAGCTCCTGCCTTGTCAAGTGAAAAGTTTAAGTTCTTAATAGCCCAATAGGCTCGATGCTCTAACTCAACAGGCAGGTGACATGCCTTGCCAAACACTAAACGATAAGGTGACATTCCAATGGGTGTCTTAAACGCAGTACGGTAAGCCCATAAGGCATCAGTAAGCCTCGACGACCAGTCTTTCCTATTTGGATTAACTGTTTTCTCTAGAATACGTTTAATTTCCCTATTGGAAACCTCTACCTGACCACTAGTCTGAGGGTGATATGGGGTTGCTACTTTATGGGTAATACCGTATTGTTTCATTAAAAGAGCAAACGGTCTATTACAAAAGTGTGAACCTCCATCACTAATTATAGCTCGCGGCGTACCAAAACGTGTAAGTATATTCTCTTTCAAAAACTGGACTACGACCCTGTGGTCATTCGTTTTACACGGAACCGCCTCAACCCACTTAGACACATAGTCTACAGCGACAAGTATGTAAAGATAACCAAACGAAATAGGAAATGGACCCATAAAATCAATGCCCCACACATCAAAGACCTCAATCACTAAAATAGGGTTCAAAGGCATCATATTTCTACGGGAAATGGTTCCTAACTTCTGGCAACGCTCACAAGAAACACAATGACTATGGGAATCTTTAAACAACGAAGGCCAGTAAAATCCACACTGCAAAATCTTAGCAGCAGTCTTCTTAGCACTAAAATGACCCCCACATGCATGTTCATGACAAAAGGAGATAATACTAGACTGGTCACTCTCAGATACACATCTCCTAATAATCTGGTCCGGACAATACTTAAACAGATAAGGATCGTCCCAAAAGAAATGCTTAACCTCGGCTAAAAACCTAGAACGATCTTGCTTACCCCAATGTTGAGGCATTCGACCAGTAACAAGATAATTCACTATATTTGCATACCAAGGTGATTGGGAAACAGAGAACAATTGTTCATCAGGAAAACTCCCTTATAGGAAGGGAATTATTAGGGGAACTAACAACTAGCCTAGACAAGTGGTCTGCTACTACATTCTCTGCACCCTTTTGTCTCTAATGTCTGGACAAAATTCTTGTAACAAAAGGATCCATCTAATCAATCTAGGTTTGGTATCCTTCTTAGACAAAAGGTATTTCAAAGCAGCATGATCAGTATAGATTACGATCTTAGAACCTAATAAATAGGATCTAAACTTATCCAAGGCAAACACGATGGCTAGCAATTCCTTCTCGGTAGTTGTATAGTTCATTTGGGCATCATTCAGAGTTTTGCTAGCATAGTAAATCACATGGAGTAATTTGTTTTCTCGCTGACCTAGCACAACGCCTATAGCATAATCTGAAGCATCACACATAATTTCAAAGGGTAGGTTCCAGTTAGGTGCCTGGACTATCGGGGCAGTGAGTAAAGTTTTAAGCTTCAAAAGCCTTTAAGCAAGCATCATCAAAGACAAACTTAACATCTTTTGCAAGCAAATTGCAAAGAGGTCTAGAAATCAAGCTAAAATCCTTAATGAATCGACGGTAAAAACCTGCATGCCCTAGAATGACCTAATATCTTTTACGGTTTTTGGGACCTGTAAGTCTTAATAAGGTCAACTTTGGCTTTGTCTACCTCTATACCCTTTGAAGAGACGATGTGCCCTAAGAAATTCCTGATTCAACCATGAAATGATTTTTCCCAATTAAGCACTAAATTTTTTTTACACCTAGTCAACACTAATGTCAAATGATGCAAGCACTCATCAAAGATGAACCAAACACTGAAAAATCATCCATAAAGACCTCTAAAAACCGTTCTACCATCAGAAAATATGCTCATCATACAACGCTGAAAAGTCGCAGGGGCATTACATAACCGAAAGGCATGCGTCTATACGCAAAGGTACCAAAGGGACGGTAAAAGTGGTTTTCTCTTGGTCTTCTGGGGCAATAACGATCTGATTATAACCGGAGTAGCCATCTAAGAAGCAATAGTGACTATGTCCAGCTAATCGCTCTAGCATTTGGTCGATAAAAGGAAGGGGAAAGTGATCCTTCCTTGTGACCTTGTTCAATTTCCTATAGTCAATACACACACGCCATCCCGTGGTCACTCGGGTTGGGATTAATTATTATCATTCTGGACTACAGTGATACCTGATTTCTTGGGGACAACCTGAACAGGGCTGACCCACTTACTGTCTGAAATTGGGTAAATAATACCCGCATCTAACAACTTAAGCACCTCTTTTCGAACTACCTCTTTCATGTTAGGGTTCAGTCGACGTTGCATCTCCCTAGAAGGTTTGGAGTCTTCCTCTAAATGAATCTGATGCATACACACAGTAGGACTTATACCCTTAATGTCTGCTATAGTCCACCCTAAAGCTTCCTTATTGTCTTGAAGTACATTTACTAGCCTACTTTCCTGATCACTATCCAAATCGGAAGCTACAATCACAGGTAAAGTCTCAGATGGGCCTAAAAACACATACTTTAGAGTATCGGGTAGTGGTTTAAGGTCCAACTTTGGGGGCTCTTCTAAAGAAGGAATTAGGGTAGTCTCAGAAACTGGTAACGGTTCGAACCTAGCTTTCCATCTATCAGTGTCTAACACAGGGGTAGAATCTAATAGAGCATTCACCTGTTCAATAGTGCTATCGTCATCAAAATCTAAACCAAAATGGGATAGACAACTTTCTAATGGGTCTTCAGACAAAATGTTTGGTAATGACTCCTGAACTAAGGCTTCTATCATGTTCACCTCTTCAACACATGTGTCATCTAGCTCATGAGGTAGCTTACTGACATTAAAAATGTTCATCTCCATAGTCATATTACCAAAAGATAAATTCATCACACCATTTCGACAGTTAATGATCGCATTAGACGTAGCTAAAAATGGGCGACCTAAAATCACAGGTATCTGGTTCTCTGGGTCAGGGACAGGTTGGGTATCTAGGACCACGAAATCCACTGGATAATAAACTTGTCGACCTCAATAAGAACATCCTCAATAACACCTCGAGGATTTTAACAGACCTATCAGCTAACTGCAGTGTATCTGAGTAGGTTTCATTTCACCAAGTCCTAGCTGTAAGTATACATGGAATGGAAGTAAGTTCACACTGGCTCCTAAGTCAAGTAAAGCTTTTTCTACCCGGAAGTTACCTATTGTCAAGCAATGGTAGGAGAACCTGGGTCTTTGTACTTTGGAGTTGTGTGTTTGAATGATTGAACTTACGTGACTAGCTAAAAAGGCTTTCTTATGGACGCTAAGTTTTCGCTTTCGCGTACACATATCCTTAAGGAACTTGGCATAAGCAGGAATTTGCCTAATTGCATCTAATAAAGGAAGGTTTATGGTAACTTGCTTAAAAACCTCCATATGTCATTAAAGTTCGATTCCTTCTTTGTTGGTACTAATAGCTGAGGAAATGGGGCTCTAGGCACAGAATCAGACCTCTCAGGAACTGAGTTGGCATCATCAGAAATTTTATCAGTTTCCTTAGCTAGTGGTCCTGAGGGGTGAACTACAGTATGTTCACTATCGGGCATGGTTACCTGATTGTCTACTATTCTACCACTCCTAAGGGTTCTAATAGCATTCAATTGATTCGATGGTTTTGTACCTACTTCATGAACTCCTCTAGGATTGGGATTAGTCTGACTAGGGAACCTACCATTATCTCTCTCACTTAAGGTCTTAGCTATTTGGCCGACTTGAAGTTCTAACTTAGCAAGGCTCTGAGCATTAGTTTGAAAATTCTGCTTGGTTTCCTGTTGAAAACTAACATGGCTCTGTGCTAACATTTCCTGAGTTTTTGCTAACATCTTAATAGATTCCTCTAAGCTAGTCGTTTTATTTTCTGGGCCTGATGTATTCCTAGTGTAGCCAAAACCTGGGGGAGCATTAGAATTATTAGACTGACCCTGACTCTGGCCCTTAGACCATGAAAAGTTCGGATGGTTTCTCCAACCAGGATTATAGGTTTCTGAATATGGGTCAAACTTCTGACGATTATCAAACCTAGTGTTATTATATAGAGCATTGGCTTGCTCTTCATTATTCTGGCCTTCCCAAAAGGCTCCAATCTACCACTAGTGTTACCCACTTCTAAAGCTTCTAACCTTTTCGCTATAGCAGCAATTTTGGCATCTGATTCATAGCCTCCTTCTACCCTATTAACGTTTCCTCTGCTAAGAAGAATTGTTTTCTGGGGTCCCCTACTACTTTCCCATTGTTGGGTTTTTCGGCGACTTCATGCAAATATGTCATCGCGTCATCAACTGTTTGGTTCTCAAATCCACCAGTACACATAGATTCTACTGTGGTTGTGGTGGGATAATCTAAACCCTCATAAAGGATCTGAACTAACCTAACCTTCTCTAAACCATGATGAGGACATTGGGCTAATAAATCATTGAACCTTTCCAAATACCTATACAAAGTTTCTCCCTCCTGTTGAGAAAACGTGCAGATTTGCGTCCTAATAGACGATGTTTTGTGCCTAGGGAAAAACTTGTTCAAAAAGGCAGATGTAAGTTGTTCATACGTTTCGATTGACCCGGAAGCCAAACTATATAGCCACGATTTATCTTTATCTTTCAGGGAAAAGGGGAATAACCTAAGTTTCAAAGCATCATCATCTAGGTTTCTAATCCTGAGGGTACTACAAATTTCCTCAAAGTCCCTAACATGGAAATAGGGGTTTTCATTTTGTTTCCCTAAAAATATTGAGAGCAGCTGTAAGGTCCCAGGTTTAAGTTCATAAGTTGCTTCCGTCTCAGCTAACCTGATACATGAGGGACAAGTAGTCCTAGTTGGATTCAACAAAACTTTCAAAGTTGTCATTTCTGGCACTATCAGAGCAACAAGGATTCTCTTCTCAGTCAAAGGACGTTCAAAAATAGACTCTTCAAAAGCCGTACTCTCTAGATTAAGGTAATCGAGACGCTTCGAACTACTAGGTTTCTCTTTAACAAATATACCTAGTGCGTCTCTTTTACGTTCAGGCATACAATAGAATTTTCTAAATTGGAAGGGTAAGCAAACACAGATCAAGGCCGACTCAACCAAATCAAACCTATGATTTCTAGCAAACAAAAAGCATGATGGCTCCACTTAGATTGTTTCTAGACCAGCTTCTAATCCTTCGAACAGGAATTCGTTACAATTTAAGCAAACCCCTCTTGAATCAATGCTAGTTAACGTAAGTTGAATAGAGGCGAGGGAAGCTCGGTGGAGCTTTGATACCCAAGGCCTCACCGGTATTACAAGGCGGCGCAGTCACGCATTCAACTTACAGAAACCGTCAAGAACTTCGAAGTATGCTTAAAAGAGTAACCAATATTTTTCGAATGACTTTCCTGTTAAGCTCGTTACCCTATCGGTCTCGTTCTAGTCAAAATTTTGGGCTTAGGTTCGCGTAGGTTACGTGTTCCTAAAGCGTGCAAGAAGAGAACGGTGATGAAATCCGAACCCTTATCTTGTATGGCCAGGCCTTGCCCTTTACTAGAAAAATAAATGTTTGTATTCAGTCCTCAACATATATGCATACGAAGGAGTCCAGTAACTCGCTGACAGGGAATTCGCGAGTGTTTAGAATCTTACCTCCCGTTCCAGACGAGGGATGAATCGGTTGTAGTCGACTCGGGACACTGACTCCGATGTCTAGTGTACGAACCCAAGGTGCAGAGACAATATCATAATTGTCCTCCTTCTCTGCAAACAGTTTATATTTAAAGTACCCTTCCGTAGGGTAATAAAAAAATAATAATGTCCCAAAGTCCAAAAGTCCAAAAGTCCAAAAAAAAAGTAAAGAAAAATTACAAAAATAATAAACCCTAATACAGTTTTTTTTTTTAAAAGAAAATAAACAAACCCTAAACTAAAATTGTCTTCTTTTCTGTTCTTTTTGCTTTAATCTTTAGCTCCAAGTCTTTATGAAATCACCAAACTCTTTGGCTCAATTTTCTTTATGATCCAGAACCTGTAGACACAAGATAAATACCCAAAAAACATAAAAAAGGAAAAAAATAATAATTAAAAAAAATAATAATAACAAAAAATAAAAATAAAATCTAAAACCCTAAAAACAAGTCCGCGTCGGCGGCGCCAAAAATTGATATGATTTGTAGATAGTGGTAAAAGTGGTTCGATTCTCAGACTTGTGAAGGATATTAATTAGACTTAAATTCTAATATTAAAATAGAAAACTCACTAAAATTTTTAGCAAACTCAATCAAAGATGATATCAATATTAAAAGAAACACTGAGGCTAAGATTCCACTATTTTCCAAGTTCAAAGTGATTAAACCAATACTTATATTTATGCAATTTTCTCGTTTAATTTGATTCTAAAATATTGCAACAAGTAGATTTTCAAAAGTAATAATTGTAAATACCAAGTATGAAGCATCAAAATCTTGACTTATCCCCTCTCCTTTTATAGGACACAGCTCGATTAAATCTCCCTCAAAATCTTGGTTTATCATCACAGCAAGTTTCGGAGTTTTCTTCCTGCCAAACTCTCTTCACGCGTATTTTACCTCTCCCAATACTTCCAAACTCTTTATTAGATAACTACGATTGTTGGGGAAGCTTTTCTAGCCTTTAATCTCCCTGAATTGTCGAAAAAATAATCCAACAGCAACCTGTGACCACAACACCTCTGTTTCCTTCTCCCGGTCAATCTAACCCAATTCATTCGATCCAATCACCTATACCAACCCTGTTATGCTCTAGGAAGTCCATCCCAACAAAAATCAGCCATTGAATCTCGTTATTTCACGTCAAACTGATGCTCCCAAATTCACGCAGGTAATAATGGAGTTTCCTGCCAAATTTGAAATTCGAATATGTGAAGAAAGGGGGAGCCCCATATCCAGAGTAGGGGTGCCTTTAGCAGCTGCCTTAAGGGGTGTCCTGGGGATGCCCCTTATCCAAACCGGGGGTCCGAATAGCAAGTGTCCTCCGGGTGCTTTCCGACAACTTTTCGAGCCAATTTTTTCCAAAAATGTTTATTGGCCAAAAATACCTACAAATAAATAAAACACCATAATAAGTACAAAAAATAAGCCATAACAATATATAGACTCGAGACAAATCGGACACAAAAATGTGTCTATCAAATACCCCCAAACCTATTATTTGCTAGTCCTCGAGAAAAAATAAAATAAAAATAAAATCCTAACTCACTGTCGCAGGCATCGTCGATTGCATTTAGGGTATGCAATAAGCCTTTAAACTCCTAGGTGTCCCTAGTGGCGGAGTGTTGTCTCCGGAGGGCTTACCAGAGGTGTACCCACAAAACCTTTATACAGACCCTAGATATCTACACAAAACCTTGGAAGGCACTAAAGAATCTCCTTGGTAGGCATACTTATTGACTACAGGAGGAAGTACCCTGATGCGAAATTCCAATTGTTGTACACGAGTTTGCATTCAAGCATACTAAAATTCATATATAAGTGACAGAGCTCTACTCAGATAGTTGCACTATGGACATCAATATCTGGAGTCGAAACTAATCACATGGATAGATCAAGAAGATGGGTATAGAGAAAAACATGGATGGTTTTGATGTTTGATGTAGTTTTTTAAGTGGTAAATAAAGTTCGTTCAACTGGGACTTGTGTAGACTCAATTTCAGACTTAATAATAGAAAACAATAACAATAAAGAAAATATATACACAAGGTTTGTCACAATGTCGAGAGATTACTGAGACTTAGGATTCCACCAAACCTCATGCCATGTGGTTCAAAAATCAATTCTTAGACAATTATAACTCTTGTTTATTGGCTCTAATTCTTTGCCAGGGTAGATTTTAAAAAGATTAAATGTAAATCACTAGCATGATGCATCAAAAGCAATTAGACCAAGCATACATCATCATACGACTTCACAACTAATTAAGAAAAATCATAAAATGATTAAATTAATGCAAAAATTCATAAAAAGAATTAAATATAATTACCACATGTATGAAATATGGCTTCCTCCGTCATCCCAGTGTTAGGGTTTAGCTCCTCATATTAATCATGATCTCAAAATATGTGTTTTTTGCTCAAAAGATGATTAAAAGAGTGAAAAGTAATAACACATACTGTTTGCAACAGTGTATTGGTGTTGCAAAACAACTTTTACAATGGAACTGTTACAGAAAAACTGTTGCTTTGTCGCTGATTTAAGACTGCCCTGAAATAAGACTGCCCTGAACAACTTAATGTTCTTCAGATGTTAAACAACGACACTTTTCTGCGACTGTCTACTGAGGGTCAATGTTCTTCAACTGTTCTTCTTCTTCAACAGCAGCAGCAGAAACAGAGTTTGGTAAAGCTCTGATTTCTTCTTTTCTGGCTCTCCTTAGGTTCCAAAACTCTCGACACTTCTTCTATATGACCCAAGACATCTATTTATATCAAAAATACTGATTAAATCTCTCCCAAATCTTCCAAAATCTCTTTCCTTCACTTCACGGCCAAGTTGCGACAATTTCTTGTTTTAGGATTTCTACGCGTTTCTGAGCTTTCCTTTTTATTGTAAACTCTTCCTTAGATAGATACAAATCTTTGGGAAGGTTTACAGCGTTTTAATCACTCTAAAATTCCCTAAAACAAGTCACACACGTGACTTTCCATATTTTCTTGTTGTGAGAAAAATCCGTCGTTTGAGCCAATTCTAATCGATTTAAACACCCATATCAGATTCCTAGACCCATAAGGAGTCTATCCTATGAAAATCAGAGGTTTAATCGACCTCAAACTCCTTCAAATCACGATTGCCAAAACTGCTCTTTAACTACACTTTTTTCCCGCCAAAACCTGATTTTTGAATGTTGAAGATGGTTGCATCTTATCCAGAGTAGGGGTACGATTAGCAGATGCCTGGAAATGGGATGCCCCTTAGTAATTAGGTTACCCCTTATCCAAAGTGAGGGTCCGAATAGCAAATGTCCTCCCATGAACGCAAAAAACACTTTTCGAGCCAGTTTCGCCGCAAAATTTTATTTTTCCAAAAACACCTACAAAGACATAAAAAACCAAAATAAATACAAAATCGAGCACTAACAATATATACAATTGAGATTATATCAGACACAAAAATGTGTCTATCAATGTTTACTAGGTGAACGGTGTTTCTCATATCTGTCTGAAGGCCTCCGCCAAAATGAACCTATCCTAATGGACTAAGATACTAGTCTGACTAATATCAACACACTGGCATATACAAGGGTACCAGTGGTCGATAATCCTAACTCTAGGTCAACACAACTGGCATATACAAGGGTTCCAGTGGTCGACTTTATTGAATTTATTCCAGTTGGTCTGATGGTCTGGTCTTTTTTTTTTTTTTTTTTTGTATCTCATCACTCTAATTCACCCTAGCATTGGTAACAACTTGAATCGTGAGCCCCACCTAATCACTTAGAGAAACATAGTTTAAAAACAAAACAAAATAAAAACAGAAGTGAAAAGGACTCAACGAGATATGGTGAAACTATCATGTTATTTCTAACACCTGAGATCTGTGCTTTTATGAATAGACTCTTTAGATGTTGCCATCTAGTCAGATTGGTTCCTCAACTCCTACAACCAAAATGCTTCCATCCACTTAGATTGGTTAGTGCCATCCTTAATAAGCATAAATTTCTAGGCTCTGGAGTTTAATTGTGCAACTAAAAAGTTTCTCCTATACCCCCAAACTTAAATCTAACATTGTCCTCAATGTTCTAAAGATCAAATTAAAAGCATGAACAAGGAGAAACTGTTACCATTTGAAGCAAAAGAGATAAGGAAAGATATTACCGTGTTGCATGAGAATGGGTTACCTCCCAAGAAGTGCTAAGTTTAATGTCTTCAGCCAGACTAAGAAATGATTATTCACCTTCTAAAATCATAAAGTAATAGCCGAAATTTTTGTGGGTCATCAAAACCAAATAGAGCTATCACAAGTAAAAGGAATCTGCAACATGCCAAGAAAATGAACAAATAAAGCACACCCTTGTCTAGTTTCATGTTTAAGACAGCTACATCTAGTTGTGCTTCAGGTTCAGGATCTATAACTGGGTCCAAATAAAATATTTTCATAGGTTGCATTTCCTCATAGGTTAGATCCAAATGTTCAGGTTCTAGAGTCTGGAAAAACTCAAATAAAAACTTAGAAGCACATTATAATAACCTGAATAATTGAGGATCCTCTAAGTCAATCAGATTTGACTTACACAGCTGACTACAATGAGAGTGGTGATCTTCCTTAAACAAGTATGTCGACCCTAATCTCCTAAAGTACTTAGGTTTAGTCTCAAAACTTAATATTCGACACATTAGAAAATCAAACATTCCCACATTTGGAAGAAAAATATTTGGTGGTAAAACAAAGTCAATCTAGGTATCATAGCCTGGGTAAACCACATCAACCAGAGGATGGTTTCTAATAACTGAAATTTCTTGTGGACATCACTAGGTTCAGGAAAACGTGTATGAAGATAATCTTGTAAAATGGTTGAGGCACATATGTCAAATCCCAAGTGAGGGACCTTTCTAAGAGTTAAATCACATGGAGAATGATAATCACCCCCAAACTTAGAGTTTTCAGTGTCTCTATAAAGACTAGTCACAACTTCCCTAATTTCAAGGTCATCTAATTCATGAAAATGGTCAATTGATTCTTCTAAGTCGGGTACATCCTCACTCATCTCGACGAGTTCATTTTCTTTTTCTAAGGCTATTGTTTCTAAATCGCTAGACTCAAAATATACTCGTTCCTCTAAACCATTATTAGCTTCGTAATCAAAAGGAAATACTACATCGTCTAAAACGGGGGTATCTCTAGTCAAATCCTCGTCCTTTTGAATAGGTGAATAATTATTAAAATTATTTGGATTTGAACTAGAAATAATATTATTATTAAGCTCAGTTGGAGTAGCAAATTCTGATCACTATGCCTATTTATTTCAAATTCTTCATCAACACTATCCTCATCATAATCATTATAATAACATGAAAATGGTTGAACCTCATCTAAACAAGTAGTATAACCAATTTTATCCTCGTTATCCTGTTTATGCAATTAACTATCCTCATTTTCAAGGGTATTATTGGAGACACTATATTGAAAATTAAGATTATTTCGAGCAATTCTTTCGTTCGTCTCAGCTATCAGCTTGAGGGATTCCTCTAAAGAAATTTTTCTTTCGTCATAAACTAAGTTATTCATCTCAGCTATCCTACGTCTCGACTCTTCTAACTTCCTGAGAGACTCTTCTAAAGGAGAAATATAAGAATTTTTCTCATTTAACCGGTGCGTATGTGGATAGTAATTGGGCTCACCATGGTATGGACCATAATCTTCAAAAGGCTGATATTCCCAACTACTATTCACACTATGGTCAAAGTAGTAACGTCCATTTTGAAACTCAGTCGGATATTCGTTGTATTGGCTATTGTAATACCAGTTCGACATTCAACTGCAGGGGTGTGAGTTGTCACACAAAATAAAACCCACTGACATGGGATTCATGGGTGGATAGAGTCTTACCTCCCGTACCAGACGGGCGATGAACCGTTGAAGTCGACTCAGGCCACCGACTCCAATGTCACTGTACGAACCCGAGGGGTCGAGACAGTATCGTAACTGTCGTCCTTCCCTGCAAACAGTTTATATTTAATTTTTAACCCTTCCTTAGGGTTTCAAAATAATAATAATTTCCAGTCCAAAAATAAAACCAAAAATAAAAATGTCCAAAAAGGAAAAGAAAAATTACAAAAATAAAATCCTATTTACAGTTTCTAAAAATAAAAAAAATAACTATATACAAAATCTTCTTCTTCACTCCTTTCGGATTCCTCTTTTCTTTCCTTCTTCGGCGCCGAAAATTGATGTAGTTTTTTAAGTGGTAAATAAAGTTCGTTCAACTCGGACTTGTGTAGACTCAATTTCAGACTTAATAATAGAAAACAATAAAAATAAAGAAAATATATACACAAGGTTTGTCACAATGTCGAGAGATTACTGAGACTCGGGATTCCACCAAGCCTCATACCATGTGGTTCATAAATCAATTCTTAGACAATTATAGCTCTTGTTTATTGACTCTAATTCTTTGCCAGGGTAGATTTTAAAAAGATTAACTGTAAATCACTAGCATGATGCATCAAAAGCACTTATACCAAGCATACATCATCATACGACTTCACAACTAATTAAGAAAAATCATAAAACGATTAAATTAATGCAAAAAGTCATAAAAAGAATTAAATATAATTACCACATGTATGAAATATGGCTTCCTCCGTCATCCCAGTGTTGGGGTTTTGATGTTTTTCCAAAAGTTGTTGTAATAGTGGTAAATAATAGGTTCTTTTCAGACTTATGAAGGAAATAATTTTTAGATTTAATAAAAATAAAGAAAATTATTTTTCAAAGAGTGATGTCAAGATTTAAAATGGACTAAGGCTCCGGATTCACTATTACTTCAAGTTGATTGGTTACAAAAATATTTCATAATTATTATCTAGCTCTTTTTCCATTAAATCACTTATTAATCTATAAGGTGTCCAAATATTAAATTGTAATCCTTAAGCATGATCTATCAAAGAATTAATTCTAAGCATAAAACATTAAACTGATTCACAACTAATTAAGAAAACCATTTTTATCTGTTTTTTTATTGATCCAAGTGAATTAAATAAAATAAATAATTAAGAAATTATAGAAAGAATTTACCAATCAAACATGAGTGAATAGCTCCTCCGTCGCCTCAGTCACCAGGTATTTTAGCCGCTCATCATGTTGGAAAACCTCTCAAAATATTTCATTGATGCTCACACGTGTTTTACAAATGATGAAAAGGAAAATAATTGAGTAAATCGGGTGTTTGCAACACTTATAATTGTTGCAGAACACTGTTAGAGAAACGATAGAAATAAACTGCTGCTGACCGTAACTCTAAGACCCTCACGTGTTAGTCGTTATCACTGTTGAAGAACGACTTCCCTGGTCTGTCCGTTCTTCGTGTTCTTCAATGGCAGCAGCAGCAGCAGAAACTTTCCTGTAACTTGATTTTCTCGCTCTGTTAATGCTCTATACTTCTCCCAAACTCTCCATAAACTTGCTAAGACTCGAAACCACCTATTTATAGCTCAACAGAGTCCCTTAAATTCGATCAAATCTCTGATTTCTCTTATCTGCCAGTTGGAACGATAATCCGTTCTGTTTTGCTTTTTCAAGCTCTGTTAGCTATTAAATAGGTACCAAACTCTTCTTAAGACGTGAACAAGACTAAATACATGAATTTCCAGCGTCAAACCCTCCCAAATATATCTCACAAATCTTTGAAACTTGAACAGCAGCGTACGTGACCTGTTTGGGTTTTTTTTTGTTTCTCCGGCTATTCCAACCCAATTGGCTGGGTCCAAACACATGTACATGGTCTTTTATCCTCTATGAAGTCCAGCCCAGTTGATTCCCACGATAAAAACAGCCCAATGATTCGAACTCTTCGCTGTTCTTCACTGCAGCAACATTTCCGCCAATTTTTCTTTTAAACCGTGAAGAAGGTGTCCCCCTTATCCAATCCTGATGCCCCCTTAGTACATGCCCTAAAATGGGTGCCCCTTATCCAACTTAGGGGTGCCTTTAGCAATTCTTCTGGGATGTTTTCCGCACTTTTTCGGGGTTCCTCCGGGGTATTTCTGGGGTGCTTCTGGTAATTATCAACGGAGGTCCAAATGCCGCATTTTTAGCCAATTTCGCCACAAAGCCTTATTCTTCCAAAAACACCTACAAATAAATAAAATAACCAAATAAGTACGATATCGAGCACTAACAATATATACAAATGAGCTATAATAGACACATAAATGCGTCAATCAAATACCCCCAAACTTCTTATTTGCTAGTCCCGAGCAAATCAAAACTACAAAATAAAATCCTAACTCACTTTCGCAGGCATCATCGATTGCATTTAGCGTATGCAATAAGCCTTTAAACCCCTAGGTGGCCCTAGTGGCCGAGTTATAGTCTCGGGAGGGATTACCAGAGATATACCCACAAAATATTTACTCCAGACCCTTGTTATCTATGAAGAACCTCGGAAAGCACTAAAGAACCTCCTTGGTTGGCATACTTATTGATTATTGGAGGAAGTACCCTGATGTGAAATTCCAATTGTTGTACACGAGTTTGAACTCAAGCATACTAAAATTCATATAAAGTGACAGAGCTCTACTCAGATAGTTTCTGGATATCATAAACCGGTGTCAACCAATCACATGGATAGATTAATAAGGTGGATGTACATGGATGATGTTGACTAAGGTGAACCTATCCTAATGGACTGAGATATTGGTCCTGACTAATATCAACACACTGGCATATACAAGGGAACCAGTGGTCGATAATCCTAACTCTAGGTCAATTCAGCTGGCATATACAAGGGTACCAGTAGTCGACTTTATTGTATTTATTCCGGTTGGTCTGGTGGTCTGGCCTCAATTTTTCAATTTTTTTTTTTGACTCTCAGTCACTCTATTTCACCCTAGTAATGGTAAAAATAAAACCAAAAGAAGTGATCAGGATTCTTTCGATGTTTCCATCACGAGGATATGGCGAAACTACCATGTTTTTTTTCTTAACACCTGAGATCTGTGCTTTTATGAATAGACTCTATAGATGTTTCCATCTAGTCAGATTGGTTCCTCAACTCCTAAAACCAAAATGCTTCCATCCACTTAGATTGGATAGTGCCTTCCTTAATAACGATAAATTTCGAGGCTCTAGAGTTTATTTATTACAACTTAAAACTAACAAAAAGTTTCTTCCCCACCCCCAAACTTAAATCTAACATTGTCCTCAATGTTTCTAATGAAAGAGCAACACCAAAAGAATAATAACACGAGGCAAAGGTAAAGAGTGAAGTTGGAAAGATAGTACCTGGGTAAAGCGTAACAATCCTTCTACAGAGACTAAGGAAGAAAGTAATAAACAACATACAAACCGCCTCGATGGTCAATCAAGGGTAAACAGGGTCCTCCAGAGGGACCTCCACAACATTACCTGTAGGCAAGGGATCCAAAAAGGGTTTCAATCTCTGACCGTTAACCTTCAAAGAACTACTACCATCCGGTGACTCAATTTCCACAGCTCCATGAGGAAAAACAGTGCGAACAATAAAAGGACCCGTCCACCGAGAACGCAACTTCCTAGGGAAAAGATGTAAGCGGGTATCATACAGAAGAACTTTTTGACCTGGAGAAAATGTCTTTCTTAGGATATTCCTATCATGCACAAGTTTCATTTTGTTCTTATAGTCCTTCGCACTATCATACGCATCTCTACGAATCTCTTCCAACTCATTAAGCTGGAGTTTCCTATGGGCTCCTGCCTTTCCAAATATTAAACGATAAGGTGACATTCCAATGGGTGTTTTAAACGCAGTACGGTAAGCCCATAAGGCATCAGTAAGCCTCGAAGACCAGTCTTTCCTATTAGGATTAACTGTTTTCTCTAAAATACGTTTAATTTCCCTATTGGAAACCTCTACCTGACCACTAGTTTGTGGATGATACGGGGTAGCTACCTTATGTGTAATACCATATTTCTTCATCAAGAGCCTAAATGGTCCATTACAAAAGTGCGACCCTCCATCACTAATTATAGCTCGCGGTGTACCAAAACGTGTAAGTATGTTTTCTTTCAAGAACTCTATCACAACCCTATGGTCATTGTTTTTACACGCAACCGCCTCAATCCACTTAGATACATAGTCTACATCGACAAGGATGTATAGATTACCAAAAGAATTAGGGAACGGACCCATAAAGTCAATACCCCACACATCAAAGACCTCAACTATTAAAATCGGGTTCAAGGGCATAATGTTCCTGCGGGAAATGGTTCCTAATTTCTGGCAACGTGCACAAGTGGCACAATAATTGTGGGAGTCTTTAAACAATGACGGCCAATAGAATCCACACTGTAATATCTTAGCAGCAGTCTTCTTAGCACTAAAGTGACCCCCACAAGTATGATCATGACAAAAAGAAATAATACTGGACTGGTCACTCTCCGGTATACATCTCCTAATAATCTGATCTGGGCAATACTTAAACAAATAAGGATCATCCCAAAAGAAGTTCTTAACCTCGGCTAAAAACCTAGAACGATCTTGTTTACCCCAATGTTGGGGCATTCGACCAGTAACAAGATAGTTCACTATATTCGCATACCAAGGTGATTGGGTGACAAGGAACAGTTGTTCATCAGGAAAGCTATCCATTATAGGAAGGGAATCATTTGGGGAACTAACAACTAGCCTAGAAAAGTGATCTGCTACTACATTTTCTGCGCCCTTTTTGTCTCTAATGTCTGGAGAAAATTCTTTCAACAATAGGATCCATATAATCAATCTAGTTTTGGTATCCTTCTTAGACAAAAGGTATTTCAAAGCAGCATGATCAGTATATATTACGATCTAAGAACCTAAGAGATAGGGTCTAAACTTGTCTAGAGCAAACACGATGGCTAAAAGTTTTTTCTCAGTAGTGGTATAGTTCAACTGGGCTTCATTCAGAGTTTTGCTAGCATAGTAAATCACATGAAGTAATTTGTTTTACCGTTGACCTAACACAACACCAATAGCATAATCTGAAGCATCACACATGTTCTCAAATGGTAGGTTCCAGTTGGGTGCCTGGACTATGGGGGCAGTAGTGAGTAAAGTCTTAAGCTTCTCAAAAGCCTCTAAACAAGCATCATCAAAGACAAACTTAACGTCTTTTGCAAGCAAATTGCAAAGAGGTCTAGAAATTAAGCTAAAATCCTTAATGAATCGACGATAAAAACCTGCATGCCCTAAGAATGACCTAATATCTCTTACGGTTTTTGGGACCTGTAAAGTCTTAATAAGATCAACTTTGGATTTATCTACCTCTATACCCTTAGAAGATATGATATGCCCTAAAACAATTCCTGAACGAACCATGAAGTGACATTTCTCCCAATTAAGCACTAAATTTTTCTCCTTACACCTAGTCAAAACTAATGACAAATGATGCAAGCACACATCGAAAGACGAACCAAACACTGAAAAGTCATCCATAAAGACCTCTAAGTACCGTTCTACCATGTCAGAAAATATGCTCATCATACAACGTTGAAAATTCGCAGGGGCATTACAAACCCAAAAGGCATGCGTCTATACGCAAAGGTACCAAAGGGACAGGTAAAAGTGGTTTTCTCTTGGTCTTATGGGGAAATAACAATCTGATTATAGCCAGAGTAGCCATCTAAGAAGCAATAGTGACTACATCCAGCTAATCTCTCTAGCATTTGGTCGATGAAAGGAAGGGGAAAGTGGTCCTTCCTAGTGACCTTGTTCAATTTCCTATAGTCAATACAAACACGCCAACCCGTGGTCACTCGGGTTGGGATTAACTCATTGTTATCATTATGGACTACATTAATACCAGATTTCTTGGGAACAACCTGAACGGGGCTGACCCTCTTACTGTCTGAAATGGGGTAGATAATGCCTGCATCTAACAGCTTAAGAATCTCAGTTCGAACTACTTCTTTCATATTAGGGTTTAGTCGATGTTGCATCTTCCTAGAAGGTTTGGTATCTTCCTCTAAATAAATCTGATGCATATAAACAGTAGGACTTATACCCTTAATGTATGTTGTGGTCCACCCTAAAGCTTCCTTGTTGTTTTGAAGGACGGTTACTAGCCTACTTTCCTGATCTCTATCCAAGTCGGAAGAAACAATCACAGGTAAAGTCTCGGACGGGCCTAAAAACACATACTTCAGGGTATCTGGAAATGGTTTTAGGTCCAACTTAGGAGGCTCTTCTAAAGAAGGAACTAGGGTATACTTATAAATTGGTAGTGGTTCGAACTTAGGTTTCCATCCATTACTAGTATCTAAAAATGGGGTTGAATCTAACAAAGAATTCACCTCATTAATCACATTATCATCATCAAAATCAATCCCAAAGTGAGCTAGGCATTTATTTAATGGATCTTCTAACAAAGTATTTGGTAATGATTCCTCGACTAATGTTTCTATCATGTTCACCTCTGCTATGCTTGAATTATCTAGTTCAGAGGGTAGCTTACTAATATTAAAAATGTTCAGCTCAATGGTCATATTACCAAAAGACAAATTCATTACACCATTTCGATAATTAATTATCGCATTAGATGTAGCTAAAAATGGGCGACCTAAGATCACCGGTATTTGGTTCTCTGGGTCAGGGAAAGGTTGGGTATCCAGGATAACAAAATCCACATGATATATAAACTTGTCGACCTCAATAAGAACATCCTCGATAACACCACGAGGAATCCTAACGGACCTATCAGCTAACTGGAGTGTTATCTGGGTCGGTTTCATCTCACCAAGTCATAGCTTAAGGTACACATGATATGGCAATAAATTCACACTGGCTCCTAAGTCAAGTAAAGCTTTCTCAACACAGTACTTACCTATTGTACAAGCAATGGTAGGGGACCCTGGGTATTTATACTTAGGAGTAGTGGTATTCTGAATAATAGAACTCACATGACTAGCTATGAAGGCTTTCTTCTGGACACTGAGCTTACGCTTTCGCGTACACAAGTCCTTAAGGAACTTGGCATAAGAGGGAATCTGCCTAATTGCATCTTTTCCCTGGGAAGTTGCGTTCTCGGTGGACGGGTCCTTTTATTGTTCGCACTGTTTTTCCTCATGGAGCTGTGGAAATTAAGTCACCGGATGGTAGTAGTTCTTCGAAGGTTAACGGTTAGAGATTGAAACCCTTTTTGGAGCCCTTGCCTACAGGTGATGTTGTGGAGGTCCCTCTGGAGGACCCTGTTTACCCTTGATTGACCATCGAGGCGGTTTGTATGTTTTTTATTACTTTCTTCCTTAGTCTATGTAGAAGGATTGTTACGCTTTACCCAGGTACTATCTTTCCGACTTCACTCTTTACCTTTGCCTCGTGTTATTATTCTTTTGGTATTGATCTTTCATTAGAAACATTGAGGACAATGTTAGATTTAAGTTTGGGGGTGGGGAAGAAACTTTTTGTTAGTTTTAAGTTGTAATAAATAAAGTCCAGAGCCTGGAAATTTATCGTTATTAAGGAGGGCACTATCCAATCTAAGTGGATGGAAGCATTTTTGTTTTAGGAGTTGAGGAACCAATCTGACTAGATGGAAACATCTATAGAGTCTATTCATAAAAGAACAAAGCTCAGGTGTTAGAAAAAAAAACATGGTAGTTTCGCCATATCCTCGTGATGGAAACATCAAAAGAATCCTCGTGGTAAATAATAGGTTCTTTTCAGACTTATGAAGGAAATAATTTTTAGATTTAATGAAAATAAAGCAAATTAATTTTCAAAGAGTGATGTCAAGATTTAAAATGGACTAAGGCTCCGGATTCACTATTACTTCAAGTTGATTGGTGACAAAAATATTTCATAATTATTATCTAGCTCTTTTTCCATTAAATCACTTATTAATCTATAAGGTGTCCAAATATTAAATTGTAATCCTTAAGCATGATTTATCAAAGAATTAATTCTAAGCATAAAACATCAAACTGATTCACAACTAATTAAGAAAACCATTTTTATCTGTTTTTTTATTGATCCAAGTGAATAAAATAAAATAAATAATTAAGAAATTATAAAAAGAATTTACCAATCAAACATGAGTGAATAGATCCTCCGTCGCCTCAGTCACCAGGTATTTTAGCCGCTCATCATGTTGGAAAACCTCTCAAAATATTTCATTGATGCTCACAACTGTTTTACAAATGATGAAAAGGAAAATAATTGAGTAAATCGGGTGTTTGAAACACTTATAATTGTTGCAGAACACTGTTACAGAAACGATAGAAATAAACTGTTGCTGAAGGTAACTCTAAGACCCTCACGTGTTAGTCGTTATCACTGTTGAAGAACGACTGCCCTGGTCTGTCCGTTCTTCGTGTTCTTCAATGGCAGCAGCAGCAGAAACTTTCCTGTAACTTGATTTTCTCGCTCTGTTAATGCTCTATACTTCTCCCAAACTCTCCATAAACTTGCTAAGACTCAAAACCACCTATTTATAGCTCAACAGAGTCCCTTAAATTCGATCAAATCTCTGATTTCTCTTATCTTCCAGTTGGAACGATAATCCGTTCTGTTTTGTTTTTTCACGCTCTGTTAGCTATTAAATAGGTACCAAACACTTCTTAAGACGTGAACAAGACTAAATACATGAATTTCCAGCGTCAAACTCTCCCAAATATCTCTCACAAATCTTTGAAACTTGAACAGCAGCGTACGTGACCTGTTTGGGTTCTGTTTTGTTTCTCCGGCTATTCCAACCCAATTGGCTGGGTCCAAACACATGTACATGGTCTTTTATCCTCTATGAAGTCCAGCCCAGTTGATTCCCACGATAAAAACAGCCCAATGATTCGAACTCTTCGTTGTTCTTCACTACAGCAACATTTCCCGCCAATTTTTCTTTTAAACCGTGAAGAAAGTGTCCCCCTTATCCAATCCTGATGTCCCCTTAGTACATTCCCTGAAATGGGTGACCCTTATCCAACTTAGGGGTGCCTTTAGCAATTCTTCTGGGATGTTTTCCGCACTTTTTCGGTGTTCCTCCGGGGTATTTCTGGGGTGCTTCTGGTAATTATCAACGGAGGTCCAAATGCCGCATTTTTAGCCAATTTCGCCACAAAGCCTTATTCTTCCAAAAACACCTACAAATAAATAAAATAACCAAATAAGTACGATATCGAGCACTAACAATATATACAAATGAGCTATAATAGACACATAAATGCGTCTATCAGGTTTAGCTGCTCATATTAATCATGATCTCAAAATATGTGTTTGTTGCTCAAAGATGATTAAAAGAGTGAAAAGTAATAACACAGACTGTTTGCAACAGTATATTGGTGTTGCAAAACAGCTGTTACAATGGAACTGATACAGAAAAACTGTTGCTTTGACGCTGATTTAAGACTGCCCTGAAATAAGACTGCCCTGAACAGCTTAATGTTCTTCAGCTGTTAAACAGCGACACTTTTATGCGACTGTCTACTGAGGGTCAATGTTCTTCAGCTGTTCTTCTTCTTCAACAGCAGCAACAGCAGAAACAGAGTTTGGTAAAGCTCTGATTTCTTCTTCTCTGGCTTTCCTTAGGTTCCCAAACTCTCGACACTTCTTCTATATGACCCAAGACATCTATTTATGTCAAAAATACCGATTAAATCTCTCCCAAATCTTCCAAAATCTCTTTCCTTCTCTTCACGGCCAAGTTGCGACAATTTCTTGTTTTAGGATTTCTACGCGTTTCTGAGCTTTCCTTTTTATTCTAAACTCTTCCTTAGATAGATACAAATCTTTGAGAAAGTTTACAGCGTTTTAATCACTCTAAAATTCCCTAAAACAAGTCACACACGTGACTTTCCATATTTTCTTGTTGTGAGAAAAATCCGTCGTTTGAGCCCATTATAATCGATTTAAACACCCATATCAGATTCCTAGACCCATAAGGAGTCTATCCTATGAAAATCAGAGGTTTAACCGACCTCAAACTCCTTCAAATCACGATTGCCAAAACTGCTCTTTAACTACACTTTTTCCCCGCCAAAACCTGATTTTTGAATGTTGAAGATGGTTGCCTCTTATCCAGAGTAGGGGTGCGGTTAGCAGATGCCTGGAAATGGGATTCCCCTTAGTAATTAGGTTACCCCTTATCCAAATTGAGGGTCCGTATAGCAAATGTCCTCCCATGAACGCAAAAAACACTTTTCGAGCCAATTTCACCGCAAAATCTTATTTTTCCAAAAACACCTACAAAGACATAAAAAACCAAAATAAATACAAAATCGAGCACTAACAATATATACTATTGAGATTATATCAGACACAAAAATGTGTCTATCAATGTTTACTAGGTGAACGGTGTTTCTCATATCTGTCTGAAGGCCTCCGCCAAAATGAACCTATCCTAATGGACTGAGATACTAGTCTGACTAATATCAACACACTGGCATATACAAGGGTACCAGTGGTCGATAATCCTAACTATAGGTCAACACAACTGGCATATACAAGGGTTCCAGTGGTCGACTTTATTGAATTTATTCCAGTTGGTCTGATGGTCTGGTCGCAGTTTTTTTTTTTCCTTTTTTTTTTTTTTTTTTGTATCTCAATCACGCTAATTCACCCTAGCATTGGTAACAACTTGAATCGTGAGCCCCACCTAATCACTTAGAGAAACATAGTTTAAAAAAAACAAAATAAAAACAGAAGTGAAAAGGACTCAACGAGATATGGTGAAACTATCATGTTATTTCTAACACCTGAGCTCTGTGCTTTTATGAATAGACTCTTTAGATGTTGCCATCTAGTCAGATTGGTTCCTCAACTCCTACAACCAAAATTCTTCCATCCACTTAGATTTGTTAGTGTCATCCTTAATAGGGATAAATTTCTAGGCTCTGGAGTTTATTTATTGCAACGAAAAGGTAACAAAAAGTTCTACCCCACCCCCAAACTTAAATCTAACATTGTCCTCAATGTTTCTAATTAAAGAACAGTACCAAAAATATAAGTAACATGAGGAAATAGTAATGAGAGAAGTCGGAAAGATAGTACCTGGGTGAAAAGTAACCAAAAACCTACAAAAATATTATACAACATACAAAATCGCCTCGATGGTCAATCAAGGTAAACAGGGTCCTCCAGAGGGACCTCCTCAACATCACCTGTAGGAAAAGGCTCTAAAAAGGGCTTCAATCGTTGACCGTTAACCTTCGAAGAACTACTACCATCTGGTGTCTCAATCTTAACAGCGTCATGAGGAAAAACACTACGGAACACAAAAGGACCGGTCCACCGAGAGCGCAACTTCCCGGGGAATAGATGCAAACGAGTGTCATACATAAGAACTTATTGACCTGGAGAAAATGACTTTCGTAAAATATTCCTATCATGCACAAGTTTCATTTTGTTCTTATACTCCTTAGCACTATCGTATGCATCTTTACGAATCTCTCCAACTCATTGAGCTGGGGTTTTCTTTGAGCTCCTGCCTTGTCAAGTGAAAAGTTTAAGTTCTTAATAGCCCAATAGGCTCGATGATCTAACTCAACAGGCAGGTGACATGCCTTGCCAAACACTAAACGATAAGGTGACATTCCAATGGGTGTCTTAAACGCAGTACGGTAAGCCCATAAGGCATTAGTAAGCCTCGACGACCAGTCTTTCCTATTTGGATTAACTGTTTTCTCTAGAATACGTTTAATTTTCCTATTGGAAACCTCTACCTGACCACTAGTCTGAGGGTGATATGGGGTTGCTACTTTATGGGTAATACCGTATTGTTTCATTAAAAGAGCAAACGGTCTATTACAAAAGTGTGAACCTCCATCACAAATTATAGCTCGCGGCGTACCAAAATGTGTAAGTATATTCTCTTTCAAAAACTGGACTACGACCCTGTGGTCATTCGTTCTACATGGAACCGCCTCAACCCACTTAGACACATAGTCTACAGCGACAAGTATGTAAAGATAACCAAACGAAATAGGAAATGGACCCATAAAATCAATGCCCCACACATCAAAGACCTCAATCACTAAAATAGGGTTCAAAGGCATCATATTTCTACGGGAAATGGTTCCTAACTTCTGGAAACGCTCACAAGAAACACAATGACTATGGGAATCTTTAAACAACGAATGCCAGTAAAATCCATACTGCAAAATCTTAGCAGCATTCTTCTTCGCACTAAAATGACCCCCACATGCATGTTCATGACAAAAGGAGATAATACTAGACTGGTCACTCTCAGATACACATCTCCTAATAATCTGGTCTGGACAATACTTAAACAGATAAGGATCGTCCCAAAAGAAATGCTTAACCTCGGCTAAAAACATAGAACTATCTTGCTTACCCCAATGTTGAGGCATTCGACCAGTAACAAGATAATTCACTATATTTGCATACCAAGGTGATTGGGAAACAGAGAACAATTGTTCATCAGGAAAACTGTCCCTTATAGGAAGGGAATTATTAGGGGAACTAACAACTAGCCTAGACAAGTGGTCTGCTACTACATTCTATGCACCCCTTTTGTCTCTAATGTCTGGACAAAATTCTTGTAACAAAAGGATCCATCTAATCAATCTAGGTTTGGTATCCTTCTTAGACAAAAGGTATTTCAAAGCAACATGATCAGTATAGATTACGATCTTAGAACCTAATAAATAGGATCTAAACTTATCCAAGGCAAACACGATGGCTAGCAATTCCTTCTCGGTAGTTGTATAGTTCATTTGGGCATCATTCAGAGTTTTACCAGCATAGTAAATCACATGGATTAATTTGTTTTCTTGCTGACCTAGCACAACGCCTATATCATAATCTGAAGCATCACACATAATTTCAAAGGGTAGGTTCCAGTTAGGTGCCTGGACTATCGGGGCAATAGTGAGTAAAGTTTTAAGCTTCTCAAAAGCCTCTAAACAAGCATCATCAAAGACAAACTTAACATCTTTAGCAAGCAAATTGCAAAGAGGTCTAGAAATCAAGCTAAAATCCTTAATGAATCGACGGTAAAAACTTGCATGCCCTAGGAATGACCTAATATCTTTTACGGTTTTTGGGACCTGTAAAGTCTTAATAAGGTCAACTTTGGCTTTGTCTACCGCTATACCCTTTGAAGAGACGATGTTCCCTGACACAATTCCTGATTTAACCATGAAATGACATTTTTCCCAATTAAGCACTAATTGTTTTTTTACACCTAGTCAAGACTAATGTCAAATGATGCAAGCACTCATCGAAAGATGAACCAAACAATGAAAAATCATCCATAAAGACCTCTAAGAACCGTTCTACCGTATCAGAAAATATTCTTATCATACAGCGCTGAAAAGTTGCAGGGGAATTACATAGCCCGAAAGGCATGCGTATATACGCAAAGGTACCAAAGGGACAGGTAAAAGTGGTTTTCTCTTGGTATTCTGGGGCAATAACGATCTGATTATAACCGTAGTAGCCATCTAAGAAGCATTAGTGACTATGTCCAGCTAATCGCTCTAGCATTTGGTCGATAAAAGGAAGGGGAAAGTGATCCTTCCTTGTGACCTTGTTCAATTTCTTATAGTCAATACACACACGCCATCCCGTGGTCACTCGGGTTGGGATTAATTCATTATTATCATTCTAGACTACAGTGATACCTGATTTCTTGGGGACAACCTGAACAGGGATGACCCACTTACTGTCTGAAATTGGGTAAATAATACCCGCATCTAACAACTTAAGCACCTCTTTTCGAACAACCTCTTTCATGTTAGGGTTCAGTCGACGTTACATATCCCTAGAAGGTTTGGAGTCTTCCTCAAAATGAATCTGATGCATACACACAGTAGGACTTATACCCTTAATGTCTGCTATAGTCCACCCTAAAGCTTCCTTATTGTCTTGAAGTATATTTACTAGCCTACTTTCCTGATCACTATCCAAATCGGAAGCTACAATCACAGGTAAAGTCTCAGATTGGCCTAAAAACACATACTTTAGAGTATCGAGTAGTGGTTTAAGGTCCAACTTTGGGGGATCTTCTAAAGAAGGAATTAGGGTAGTCTCAGAAAATGGTAACGGTTCGAACCTAGCTTTCCATCTATCAGTGTCTAACACAGGGGTAGAATCTAATGGAGCATTCACCTGTTCAATAGTGCTATCGTCGTCAAAATCTAAACCAAAATGGGATAGACAACTTTCTAATGGGTCTTCAGACAAAATGTTTGGTAATGACTCCTGAACTAAGGATTCTATAATGTTCACCTCTTCAACACATGTGTCATCTAGCTCATGAGGTTGCTTACTAACATTAAAAATGTTCATCTCCATAGTCATATTACCAAAAGATAAACTCATCACACCATTTCGACAGTTAATGATCGCATTAGACGTAGCTAAAAATGGGCGACCTAAAATCATAGGTATCTGGTTCTCTGGGTCAGGGACATGTTGGGTATCTAGGACCATGAAATCCACTGGATAAATAAACTTGTCGACCTCAATAAGAACATCCTCAATAACACCTCGAGGGATTTTAACAGACCTATCAGCTAACTGCAGTGTCATCTGAGTAGGTTTCATTTCACCAAGTCCTAGATGTAAGTATACATGGAATGGCAGTAAGTTCACACTGGCTCCTAAGTCAAGTAAAGATTTTTCTATGTTACCTATTGTGCAAGCAATGGTAGGAGAACCTGGGTCTTTGTACTTTGGAGTTGTGGTGTTCTGAATGATTGAACTTACGTGACTATCTAAAAAGGCTTTCTTATGGACACTAAGTTTTCGCTTTCGCGTACAAATATCCTTAAGGAACTTGGCATAAGCAGGAATTTTCCTAATTGCATCTAATAAAGGGGAATAACCTAAGTTTCAAAGCATCATCATCTAGGTTTCTAATCCTGAGGGTACTACAAATTTCCTCAAAGTCCCTAACATGGAAATAGGGGTTTTCATTTTGTTTCCCTAAAAAGATTGGGAGCAGCTGTAAGGTCCCAGGTTTAAGTTCATAAGTTGCTTCCGTCTCAGCTAACCTGATACATGAGGGACGAGTAGTCCTAGTTTGATTCAACAAAGCTTTCAAAGTTGTCATTTCTGGCGCTATCGGAGCAACAGGGATTCTCTCCTCAGTCAAAGGACGTTCAAAAATAGACTCTTCAAAAGTCGGACTCTCTAGATTAAGGTAATCGAGACGCTTCGAACTACTAGGTTTCTCTTTAACAAATCTACCTAGTGCGTCTCTTTTACGTTCAGGCATACAATAGAATTTTCTAAATTGGAAGGGTAAGCAAACACAGATCAAGGCCGACTCCACCAAATCTAACCTATTGATTTCTAGCAAACAAAAAGCATGATGGATCCACTTAGATTGTTTTCATACCAGCTTCTAATCCTTCGAACGGGAATTCGTTACAATTTAAGCAAACCCCTCTGGAATCAATCCGAGTTAACGTAAGTTGAATAGAGACGAGGGAAGCTCGGTGGAGCTTTGATACCCAAGGCCTCGCCGGTATTACAAGGCGGCGCAGTCACGCATTCAACTTACAGAAACCGTCAAGAACTTAGAAGTATGCTTAAAAGAGTATCCAATATTTTTCGAATGACTTTCCTTTTAACCTCGTTACCCTATCGGTCTCGTTCTAGTCAAACTTTTAGGCTTAGGTTCGCGTAGGTTACGTGTTCCTAAAGCGGGCAAGAAGAGAACGGTGATGAAATCCGAACCCTTATCTTGTATGGCCAGGCCTTGCCCTTTACTAGAAAAATAAATGTCCGTATTCAGTCCTCAACATATATGCATACGAAGGAGTCCAGTAACTCGCTGACAGGGGATTCACGAGTGTTTAGAATCTTACCTCCCATTCCAGACGGGGGATGAATCGGTTGTAGTCGACTCGGGCCACTGACTCCGATGTCTAGTGTACGAACCCAAGGTGCAGAGACAATATCGTAATTGTCCTCCTTCTCTGCAAACAGTTTATATTTAAAGTACCCTTCCGTAGAGTAATAAAAAAAATAATGTCCCAAAGTCCAAAAGTCCAAAAAAAAGTAAAGAAAAATTACAAAAATAATAAACCCTAATACAGTTTTCTTTTTTTAAAAGAAAATAAACAAACCCTAAGCTAAAATTGTCTTCTTTTCTGTTCTTTTTGCTTTAATCTTTAGCTCCAAGTCTTTATGAAATCACCAAACTCTTTGGCTCAATTTTCTTTATGATCCAGAACCTGTAGACACAAGATAAATACCCAAAAAAGCATAAAAAAGGACAAAAAAAATAAAAATAAAATAATTAAAAAAAATAATCTAAAACCCTAAAAACAAGTCCGCGTCAGCGGCGCCAAAAATTGATGTGATTTGTAGATAGTGGTAAAAGTGGTTCGATTCTCAGACTTGTGAAGAATATTAATTAGACTTAAATTCTAATATTAAAATATAACACTCACTAAAAATTTTAGCAAACTCAATCAAAGATGATATCAATATTAAAAGAAACACTGAAGCTAAGATTCCACTATTTTCCAAGTTCAAAGTGATTAAACCAATACTTATATTTTATGCAATTTTCTCGTTTAATTTGATTCTAAAATATTGCAACAAGTAGATTTTCAAAAGTAATAATTGTAAATACCAAGTATGAAGCATCAAAAGTCTTAACACTAAGCATACTCCATCAAAATAAATCACAATCACTCAAATCAAAATCATATTCAATAATAGTTCAAGGAAAATAATCATATAATTATTGCAAATAAAAATATTAAATAGAATATACCATTTTTTGTTGGAAAAATAGCTTCCTCTATCGCCTCAGTAATGGGGTTTAGCTCCTCATATTAATCATGGTCTCAAAATATGTTTTTGTTGCTCAAAAGATGATTAAAAGAGTGAAAAGTAATAACACAGACTGTTTGCAACAGTGTATTGGTGTTGCAGAATCACTGTTACAGGGAGAAATAGTAGCTAAAGACCTAATGCAACCGCTGTGATGAACGACACATAGGTTCTGCTGTGAAACAACGATAGTTTTCTGCGACAGTTGCTTGTGCTTCAATGTTCTTCGTGTTCTTCCTCTTCAGCAGCAGCAGCAGAATATTGTATTTTCCTGAAACTCGATCTCTGGAGCTCTGTGGTGTTCTAAACTTCTCTTAAGGTTTCGTACCACTTATATGACTTATCCCCTCTCCTTTTATAGGCCACAGCTTGATTAAATCTCCCTAAAAATCTTGGTTTATCTTCATAGCAAGTTTCAGAGTTTTCTTCCTGCCAAACTCTCTTCACGCGTATTTGACCTCTCCCGATACTTCCAAACTCTTTATTAGATAACTATGATTGTTTGGGAATCTTTTCTAGCCTTTAATCTCTCTGAATTGTCGAAAAAATATTCCAACAGCAACCCGTGACCACAACACCTCTGTTTCCTTCTCCCGGTCAATCTAACCCAATTCATTCGATCCAATCGCCTATACCAACCCTGTTATGCTCTAGGAAGTCCATCCCAACAAAAATCAGCCATTGAATCTCGTTATTCCACGTCCAACTGATGCTCCAAAATTCACGCAGGTAATAATGGAGTTTCCCGCCAAATTTGAAATTCGAATCTGTGAAGAAAGGGGGCGCCCCCTATCTAGAATAAGGGTGCCTTTAGTAGCTGCCTTAAGGGGTGTTCTGGGGATTCCCCTTATCCAAAACGGGGGTCCGAATAGCAAGTGTCCTCCGGGTGCTTTCCGACAACTTTTCGAGCCAATTTTTTCCAAAAATGTTTATTGGCCAAAAATACCTACAAATAAATAAAACACCATAATAAGTACAAAAAATATGCCCTAACAATATATAGACTCGAGACAAATCGGACACAAAAATGTGTCTATCAAGAGGTGTGACATGAGAAGTTATAATTTTCTTCATTTTCTATGAATCCAAAAACATAACATACTCTGAGACTTCCTCATCAACATCTCTATCAATATCTGAATCACCTTCATCAGAAAGTTTATCCAACTGTTATTCTAGGAGAGTTTCCCAATCAACAGTTTTTACATCAATAGAATATTTAGATATTGACTTAGATGTGACAGTTCTCTCAGGTGAATCCAAGCTTTTAGAACTATCTGGTAATTTCTGAACTGGTACGTTATTAGAGATAGACTCGTCCATAATCAGATCGCTACAAACACAGACTTATAATGTCTTTAACGTGTTTTCCTGCTCTGATACCAATTGAAAAAGCGGGGGTCTAAAAACACCACCCAATATTTCGCTTCGAGATCTGTATGGACTAACTCCGAAATACTTTCTAGAGAATCAACTAGACAGTCATACTCAATCTAGATAAAAGTATCTCAAGGATTTAATATCTCTCTCTTATTTTGATTTACTCAAGCTAATAGAAATCAACGAGTCTTTAATCAAACACAAGGAATAACTTGGATGATACCAAAGACCAATATCCAAGGATAAATCAATGACACTCAACAACCAAAGATTGGATTACTCTAATTGATGATCTAACGCACAACCTGTATTATTTCAATTATAAAGATAAAACAATATAATGCGGAAATATAAATAACACAGACACCAGAAATTTTGTTAACGAGGAAACCTCAAATGCAGAAAAACCCCGGGACCTAGTCCAGATTGAACACACACTGTATTAAGCCGCTACAGACACTAGCCTACTCCAAGCTAACTTCGGACTGGACTGTAGTTGAACCCCAATCAGTCTCTCACTGATCCAAGGTACAGTTATACTCCCTACGCCTCTGATCCCAGCAGGATACTACGCACTTGATTCCCTTAGCTGATCTCACCCACAACTAAGAGTTTCTACGACCCAAAATCACAGGCTTTAACAATAAACAAATCTGTCTCACACAGAAAAGTCTATCAAAGGATCAATCTGTCTCCCACAGAAAAACCCTAAAGTTTTTGTTTCGTATTTTGATATAAATCAAGGTGAACAGAAACCAATTGATAATCCGGTCTTATATTCCCAAGAACAGCCTAGATTAATCAATCACCTCACAACAATCTTAATCATATGGTAGCGAAACAAGATGTCGTGGAATCACAAACAATGAGACGAAGATGTTTGTGATTACTTTTATATCTTGCCTATCGGAGAACTCTCACGATCTCAAGCCACTCAATATGATTGTACTCGTACGATAGAAGATGCAAGATCAGAACACGCAACTAAGATAAAAGTATTATCGGTCTGGCTTCACAATCCCAATGAAGTCTTTAAGTCTTTAACCTGGTTTTAGAAGAAGAAAACCAAAGGTTAAAGGAGAACCGACTCTAGCACGCAAACTAGTATCACACGTAAGGTGTGGGGATTAGTTTTGCGCAAGGCTAGATGTCTCCTTTATATAGTCTTTCAAATCAGGGTTTTGCCTTGTTCACAAAGCAAACGCTATCCACCGTCAGATGAAAACCTGATTTAGATTCAAGCTAATATATCTCAACTGTTAGATCGAAATATTAGCTTATTGTACAAAAATGAAATGCACGCTTCTAGGTTTGATAACCGTACCCAAATGTGTGCATCGTTGGTTTAATAATAATCAACCAAAGGTTATCCATTTGAGCATTTCATACCAGCCACTTTCTTCTTCACAATAACTAGTTCAAATGACTCACATGAACTAGTTACAGAGTTGTTCAATTGCAAGGAAATCTCATGTACTACACAAGACACAATTGAAGCAAAGATGATTTGATTCACATGAATCGGTTCATGAAATTTATAGACACGGTTTTCAAAAGCATTCCTTAGTCTTTATGAGTTAAGTTCAGAAATCATATTTAGATATATAACTTATACAGGTTCGCAGACTAGGTTCGCAGACTTGAAGTACTGGAAAGAGTTTTCAAACTCCAGCAGAAATTCTCGGGTTCGAGAGCTTCGCTGGTTCGCGGACTTGGCACACGCAAGACAGTTTGATAACTTGGCAAAAATTCTCGGGTTTGAGAACTTCGGTAGTTCACGGACTGAATTCGCGGACTTGGCTACTAGCCGATTTCCAGCATGGGACTTATGCACATATGTGTCCACAACATACTTATGTCCACTATGGTTATGTAATCTATACTCTCATTCCAATCATTGAAATATTGTTAGAGGACTTTATATAGTTGTTACACTATTTCTCATCAAAGCAATTTTCAAGATTATTGAAACATACATGACTTGCGTCACTAGGTAAAGAAAAACATGGTCGAAGCGAAACGCTTACCAACACATATTTCGAGATATAGGTAGGCGAGGTATACTCGGCTTGGAATACCAAATATGTATAATCTAAGTCTATATATATAGCATACGACTTTTGTCTCAAGAAGTAGGAGATAGACTAGATAGACTTTTGAGTGACAGATAAGTTCAAGTCTTCACATACCTTTTTATCGAGAAGTTCCATCGGTTCCTTGAGTAGTTCTTCCACTTGTATGATGAATCGCCATGAAGTCCTTGAGCTAAACGACACTTACTATCCTAGTCCAAGACTTAGCTATAATAGACTAGAAATCAAGACTTATAGTTTTGATCACTAACATTGACAAACATGCTTAATATATCAATGCATGCGAGTTCGACCAAGCATTGCTATAAAATTTAATGCATCTTTTGCACTAGGTAAGACTATTCCTGAAAAGGACATTGCGATGAAAATTCTCATATCACTGCCATCTAGATATGATTCTAAGAAGCATGCCATCGTTGAAGGAAATAACCTTGATGCTCTTTCCAGAAACACGTTGGTTGGAAAGCTAAAGATCTTTGATCATGAGCACACATACAAAATCGGAAAGGATGTTGCTTTCAAAGAACAAAAGAACACTAAATTACTTGACAAAAGTAGAAGTGTTTATGTCTCTGAGGATGATCTTTCTAAGACTGATTCATCAGATGAATATCTTGACAAATCAGTCTCTATGACCACAATACAGTTTTGAGATCTTTTATTGACGAGAAGTAAACGGGTTTTAAGAGACAAACCTAAGTCATAAGTTAAACCTCATAATCTTATTCCTCCTAAAAACAGGGACACAAATGAAACTGATGACGAGGATATGCCTCAGTGCTTTAAGTGTAAAGGTTTTGGTCTTTTTGCAAATGAGTGTCCAAATCGGAAGAAATACACTGGGAACAAAGGTCTAGCTGCAATTTTGATGAAATGTCTGACAACTATGATTCTAATGCAGATGAGAAATCAAGTGTTGCACTTCTTGGTGAAAATATTGATTTTGATAATTGTATCAACACATACATCAATCTTGATATTCTTTCAGAAGAAAACCAACCAATCTGGAAGAAAAAATTGACCCCTTTTGGAAACTCTGTGTATAATATTTCAGGTTCCACTGTGTGTCTAGCAACTTGCACATCTCAGATGCCTGATTTATATCCAAGATTGACGTGCTCATATTTTTCTCTAAAGGGTCATGAACTATCAAAGTGTTACAAGTACAAACACCAATTGAGGCATGTCAACAAACTTCAACGAAGAGCAAATCGATTAGAAAATAAGCATAAACTTGCTTATTAGACCGCTGAGGTATGTAGGATTTTATCTTCGTCTAAGAAGTTACTTTCCAAGGATAAAACAAGACCATTAGAGAAGAAAGTATGGTCAAATCATTTTGATATACAGAGGTCCATGGATTCCTATCAAGAGGAAAATGGTGGACAAATTGTTGTTCACCGCAACACAACTTGATTGTGTTGATTGGTAAGTCTTGTCTCATGTGCCTGATCAAAAGAAACAAGATTGTGTACCTCTCAGGCTTTAAGAAAAGTTTTTTTTTCTTCTTTTCTTAGTTTTGTGTCTATCAATAAAAGAGGGTTATTCTCGATAATTCTACTCTCTCTAGGGTTCAGAGTTGTGCGTGCACGAACCTGTTAAAAGGTTACGTAACCCTACATTCCTTTTTCCTTCCATGGAACCTCTTTTTATCTTAAGACTACTTGTTGAGTTTAAATTATGATTTCCTCTAAAAAACCCATACATTTATGGATACTCCAAGCATCATGTCTTCTTATGGAAAAGATGTTAATATGATTGTCAAGCCATCAATCATGAAGGAAAAAGGGAAATCTCCGTTAGCTCCGACATTGAAAATAAAAAGAAGGAATGTGAGGAAGCCTAGAGCTGCTCCTTCATATTCTCAGAAGTTTTCTGATGTTCTTGAAGTATTGAAGGAGATGCAAAAAAAGATTCAACAAATAAAGTCTTTTGTTTTTAAGACTCATGAGATTCAGAAGGCCCTGGTTCGACATCTGTAAAGAAGGTTTATTGATATTAACTCCTATGTTCATGAACCTTATGTCCCAATGGCTGTTGAAGACAAGGATTTGGGGATGATAAAGAATTCTTCAAAGGTCTTAACATCTATTATGTCTTCGGATAAGAATTTTCTTTTCTTGTTTTGTTTAGAAGAATAACTAGAGTTTGGAATAGCCATTATTATGATTGCACATAGCTATGTCCAACGTTTTCATATTCATGTTTTTAGGTTTATCTGTTTAAATTCTAAAATTGTTTGGAAGATGATTTTTGCAGTATTAATCTTTATGGTTTCATATATTGCAATTTATTATGGGATATGTGTGTTTGCTTCCGTGAACTATGATTGTCCCATACCTTGTCAAAAGTTAAGTCTTTCGTAAGTCGATATGCATGTATTGATAAAAGAATGAATGGACTTTTGACATTACAAAAGTTAAGCCCATTATGTCATTTATTTATGGAAGATAGTTAAAATCTTTTGTTGACAAGGATTATGTCTATTGTATGTCATTGTGCGAATAGTGATGGAAAATAGAATGAATCCTTGTATATTCCGCAGTATTGATCTTCCATGATCCATATTTTTATGTTATACTGTGAGGCTCCGTAAGTTCTCTTATGTCGAGCATGATCGATTAAATTCATCACTTTTTGTGCTTAATTTGGTTGTATATTTCCGATTAGATTAGTTGTGGGTTCTCTTGTGATTAATCTAATTGAGTATATTTGGATTCAAATTCATATTCGTATGTGATTTGTTATGTCCAAAGAAATCCTTCTTTTCTTTTGAAATTAAGGTCGCTCTTGTTGTTCTTTTAGGAATGACATTTTATGGGGGAGAGTTCTTAATTGAACTTGTGCTTAATTGCCAAAGCTTTGTGGGGAGTGCGGCTGTGGAATATTATAGGAGTTATCTTGTATCTTTATAAACTCCTTGATGAAAGCATTTAGCTTCGGCTTTATGATTGCATCTAAACAAGTTGATATGTGCCTTCTTTTGGTCATGAAATGTCTCTTTTGGAAATTTCATTAGGATATCGTTTTCGTACCTTTGCCAATTTTATTGACAATAAGGGGGAGAATTAATATGTAGTTCACACTACAAATACATATGGTTTCGGATCATTATGTAAGGGGGAGTGGTTTCCATGTGATATGGAGTATTGACTAAGGGGGAGTGATACATATCACCATAGTATTTTTGTCGAAGTTGTGATACAATTGAACTTTGATGTTGCATAATGATACTATGACATTGTATAACAATGATCGAGAATTATGTTTTCTCATTGTTATAGCTACGGATTTTCAACAACGATGATGCTGAACTTACAACCTTTGGGATCATTGGAGTACTTGGAAGTCACGAAGATTTCGAGTAATGTTGAAGATTAGGCATGTGGAATAGGATCTACAAAAGTTTATTTATTTATTTTTGTATTCCATATGTATTGATAGTTTTTTCATTAAAATTGACAAATGAGGAGATTGTTAGAGCACTGCTCGGTCGAACTCGCATGCGTTTCTATCTCAAGCATGTTTGTCAATGTTAGTGATCAAAAGTATAAGTCTTGATTTCTAGTCTACTATATCTAAGTCTCGGACTAGGATAGAAAGTGTAATTGATCTCAAGAACTCCATGGCGATCATCATAGAAGACGAAGAACTACTCAAGGAACTGGAAAGTGCATAGAGTCCTGCTGGGATTCAGATGCGTAAGGAACGCGACTGTACCTTAATCAGCGTGAGATTGGTTAGGGCTCAACTACATTCCTGTCGAAGTTAACTTGTAGTAGGCTAGAGTCTGTAGCGGATTAATATAGTGTGGTGTTCAAATCTGGACTAGGTCCCGAGGTGTTTCTGCATTTGCGGTTTCCTCGTTAACAAAACTTCTGGTATCTGTGTTATTTCTTTTCCGCATTATATTTTCTATATAAATGAAATATCACAGGTTGTACGTAGTTCAATCAATTGGTAAATACAACCTTGGAATTGAAATTTATTGATGCTTGGATATTGGTCTTTGGTACCATCCAAGTTATTTTCCATATTGATCCACCTCACAGATTTCTATCTATTCGATTACAAATTGATTTGAGAAATTGATATATAACTCTTGGATACTTTTCCGTGACTGATCTAACTGTCTAGTTGATTCTCTTGGAATTGTATTGGAGTTGTCCATACAGATTGCCTAAATGAAATATTGGGTGTGGTTGCTTGACCCCGCTTTTTCAGGTTTCACTATGGAGTTCTTTAAAGTTTCTTGGGAGGTAACTAAACTAGATTTAATGTTAGTGATTAAAAAAATTGAATCTTAGGGTTCTTTAGATTGGAGGCTTAACTGCACTAATCTTAAATTAGTTCTGAAGTGCAATAGTGATATATCGCTACACAATTTTAGGACTATAATTTTGATAAGGAGTGTGTATAAGGTTGTCTCAAAGTTGTTAACAGAAAGGCGTAAAGTGGTGTTACCTTTAATCATATCCAATTATCAAGGGGATTTTATTCATGAGCGAAAAATTAGAATGGTATCTTGATTGCAGGGGAGTTGATAGATTCAGGGAAAAGAGAGAACAAGCCTGGTTTAGTTTGGAAGGTAGATTTTGAGAAGGCCTTCGATAACATACATTGGAATTGTGTGGATCTGGTTTTACAAAGATTTGGGTTTGGAAAAATTTGAGAGGGTGGATAAAATGGTGCATTTCTCAGGATAGATTTTCTATACTTATTAATAGGCAGGCAACTCAAATGTTCATAAATCAAAAATAAATTAGGCAGGGGGATCCGATATCACCTTTTCATTTTATAATGGTTGCTGAAAATCTTTCCAAGATGATTCAGAAAACGGCTTCTATTGGTCTTTTGTCTGGTTTTAAAGTGACTACGAATGGTACTATTGTTAATCACCTTCAGTTTGTAGATGACTTAATAATGTTCATTGATGATTCGCGGGAACAGATCATAGCTTTGAAGAATGTTTTGTTTGTTTTTCCGTTAGTATCTAGGCTAAAAGTAAATTTCAGTAAAAGCGCAATGATTGGTATTGGGGAGAATCATCATGATTTAGATTGTGCTGATAGACTTAGTTGCCCGTTAGTTGAATTTCCCATCAACTATCTAGGAACTATGCTAGGGAGAAAGTCTAAGACTAAAGTTGTTTGGGATGTGTCGATTCAAAGGTATAAACAAAGTCTAAGTACTTGGAGACGAAAGTATCTTACAAAAGGTCAAAGACTTATTCTAATTAATAGTGTACTTGCAAGCATGCCAATATATTATTTATATATAATTCAAATTCCATCTTCTGTGGTCAAAGAAATTGAGAAGATAATGCACAATTTTTTATGGGGATCTTAATCTTCTACTAAAAAGAGAAGTCGGGTGAAATGGTTAAAAGTCGTACCTCCTAAATCCAATGGTGGTATTGGTATTAAGAAGATAAAGTTGGTCAATAAATCTCTTAATTGAAAGTGGATTTGGAGATATGGTGAAGAGAAAGATTCTCTATGGCGACAGATAATTCACGAAAAGTTCGGAGGTAACTCTAACTCATTTTTCCCTAATATTTCTTCAAAATTTGTCAGTTATAGCCTTTGGGTAGGAATTCTAAAATCAAGGGACTTTGTTAAGTAAAACACTTCACTTATTCCGCATAATGGAGAGTCCATATGTTTCTGTACTGACAAGTGGATTGGTGATGTTGTACTTAAAGATAGATACCCATCCATTTACAGGATATTTGAAATGCAAGAAATCTATTGTCAAAAAATTGCTTTCTGTTCAGGGTTCTTGGAATTTTGGATTCAAAAGAAAACTTAATGAGTTTGAAGTTATAGGGTTTAGTTCAAAATAGTTCCGAAGATGATGCTAGAAGATGGGGATTTGGACAAGATTTTTCAGTGGCAAATTGTTAGAATTCTTTGGAGTTATATGGTTTCATTACTTTCCTCATAAACAAATTTGGAATCTAAAAATTCCTCTAAAAGTGTCTTTTTTAGTTTGGACACTCTGTCATGCAGGTACACCTACTTTGGATAATCTACTTAGAGCTGGTCTAGTTAATTTAGATCATGCCTTTTATGTTGTAATGATCCAGAAACTCAAAGCCATTTATTTCTCCACTGCTATGAGACAAATAAGATTTAGCAGTGTTTTCTAGAAAGTATTGGAGTTAATGGGTATTCGCAGAGAACATTAATAATAATATCTAGGGTCGGTCTTATAAGAGGAGCAACAACACGATAAAGAAGATTTGGAAATTTTACCGTTTGCAATTTGGTGGAAAGTTTGGATAGAGCACAACTACAAGCTGTACAATAATAAGAAAAGAGCCATTTCGCAAATTATTATTTCAGTCAAATGTGCATAATTGATCCTTACACTGGAAGATTTTTGAGGGTTATTCTCTTAGTACTTTAATATGTATAACTGGGAACCTGTTACTGGTCATAACTAATTTCTATTCTTTTTTGTACTCTTAGCATTCATCACTTTGATGGGTGTTAATTCTAATGCATTCCCTTTTTCTCTCAATAAATAAATAAATAAATTCAAGGATTTACCTTTTATGTAAAACATTTGCGAGATAACTTTCTTCTTTATAATATGTCAATTTTAAGCGGTTTATATACATGGGAGTGTATGGATGATAAGATGTTTCTACATAGGAACGATTCATACCCAAAGTATGGAAACGGGTTTTATACAAAAAAAAAAAAAAAAGTTATATGTACACAAATTTAACGGATGTACCATTAAATATAGAAATCAAGTATGTTTTGAACTTTTATTTAAGAGGTTTTAGTCTACCAATCAAAGTTTTTTGTTTCTAAGAGTAAAGGCTATTGTTTCTAAGAGAAAAGGATACGGAGTTGAGAGTCTCAATCAAACTGAAATATTTTAGCCAAAAAGACCAAATTAGGTTATACTATGGGAAGAGGCAAACCTTCTTTAATCCAAACACAATCGACTACTCCTTAAAAAGAATGAATGTGTGAAAGGAAAAACTATACGACATGTCATTTTGCATTTTAATCAACCAAAACGACACATTATTTTTCATCCGATGTGGAGAAAATATCGTCACCCCGTGGAATCATCAAGGTACTCAAGGATAGAGGAAAAGTTGCAAATATTAAAAGATAAAAGGTAAAAAACACGAGTGATTTTACGTGGTTCAATGTTAAAATCCATGAGGTTGATTTCACTGTATGTTGAACGTGGTTACAAGTTATCTCTCTCTACAATGATGTTTCTCTCTATGTTATTCAGTATCTCCTCTAAAACCTAAAAAATATCAACCTTTTTTATATTATCTTCCGGGTTTTTTTATAGACGAGTTACTAATGGTTGACAGCTCACTTCGTTTGCTGGCATTCCTTTCCTAGGTGATATTACTTGAAGCAGGGTTCATCTTCACATGGGAGCCCATTTTAGCAAAGCATGAGTGGTTATCTTCGC
The DNA here is from genome assembly GCF_003573695.1 of Papaver somniferum. Taxonomy (NCBI): domain Eukaryota; kingdom Viridiplantae; phylum Streptophyta; class Magnoliopsida; order Ranunculales; family Papaveraceae; genus Papaver; species Papaver somniferum. Next base: position 195,705,737 of record NC_039360.1, read on the forward strand.
TTGGACTGTCGATATATCTTGGTTCCTTAACGAATCTTCTTTATCCACCTTTCTAGTCAACCCGAATTCTTGTCGATATGACTCATCATTAAATGTATATCTACCCATTTCAAATTTGGTCGTTTGATCTCGTATGAGCTTTTCATGCATCCTCATCTCGTGAGATTTAACTTTACCATCTCGTGTATCGATTCTAATAATATTACGTACCAATATGGAAGAAGATCTGGATAGGATATGAAATTCCTTATGAATGATAAAAAGAAATCTACTCTTTCGGTATTTTTGCGTAAATCCTTTTGCTCTTCTGAAAAAGCGGGGGTCTAAAAACCACACCTAATATTTCGATTAGCAATCTGTATGGACTAACTCCAATATACTTTTAAGAGAATCAACTAGATATTCAGACTCAATCTTAATAAAAGTACATCAAAGAGTTATATTTCTCTTTCTCGATTCAATACTTACTCAAGCAAATAGAAATCTGCGAGTCTAATTGAATACAAGAGAAATCACTTGAATGGTACCAAAGACCAATGTTCAAGTATCAATCAATTTCAATCAACAACCAAAGGTTGGATTTCCCAATTGATCGATTTAACGCACAACCTGTGATATTTCAATTATATAACAAAATATAATGCGGAAAAGAAATAACACAGACACCAGAAGTTTTTTTTTTTCTATTTTTCTTTCTTTTTTTTTTTTTTTGCTGAATCACATTTTCTCATTTATTGACCAATAAAAGATACTATATTTCTCAAATACAGAAGCTAAAGTAAAAAAGAAAAAATATGAATAAAATTAGATAATTCTAGTAACTAATTCAAGTCCCTATTTTGAAATGAGCTAGTATTAGGAGTTCATGTTCATTATTCCACCTGGTGCCTTTCATTATTACACTGTTATCTTGCACTGTCTTCATGATTCTGTTTCTGAAGCTGTGCATATGAGCATTACCTCCCTCAAAGAATATTTTGTTCCTTTGAAACCATAGATCCTTCACATTGGTACAGGCTATAGTAATCCACACCTCTTTAATGATAGGACTTTATTTTTTTGCTGCAGAGAAGATATCAGAGAAGGAGAGTGGCCTTGAGAATTTAAAGATGTGACATATCCAATTCCAAATATGTATACTGAAATTACAGCTCCACAGAGTATGTTCCATATAGTCCTGCTCTGATTTGCAAACACAATATCTAGATGGAATTTCATACCCCCGTTTTCTTTTTATATCATCATCAACATAAATTCCCTGTAACAGCTTCCAAATATTACTTACAATACTTGGATGTAAAGAATATCTCCATATACGAGAAGACCAAGTTACTTTATGTTCCTTGAATCTTAACTTATCCACTGCCATTGCTATATGAAATTTTCCACTGTTATGCAAATACCATACTATTGAATCAGCTCCACTGTTAATATTAGGCATTTTGTCAGTCTGCAAATGTTGTTGCAGTTGAGTAGGGATATGCCATTCATTATCAATAATCAAGTCTTGGACTTTTAACTGCATATTATTATGAACAAAATCTGTATAACCTACTTCATGAATTAAAGGAGATGATCCATACCATGTATCAAACCACACTGAGATGTTATTACCATTGCCAACACACCATGTAATGTCTTCTTGTAATGCAGTCCAAGCCCATTGTAATCCTGCTCTTATTGAAGATAACTTCCATCCTGAAAACCATATTCCATACTTATTTTTGAATTTAGCTGTAAAGAAAAGCGCCCATTCATCTGAAGAAGAAATCAATTTCCACATCATTTTCATAAGCAAAGCTCTATTAATAATTTCTAGTCTTCTAATTCCCAGGACACCTTCATCATATGGAACACAAACTTTCTTCCAAGATAAAGTTTTATATTTTCTCACATCACCACCCCCTGACCATAAGAAGTTTCTTATTAATCTTTCACAAATTTTAATGATGGAAGATGGCCATTTGTAAATTGCCATATTATATAAAGGGTAACTGCATAAGACTGATTTAATCTAGTCTATCATGGAATGATAATAACTTCCCTTTCCAAGATGCAAGTTTTTTTTTGAAGCATTACCATTATTGGACAAACCATTTCAGTAGTAACTCTATCTGGAGCTAGTATGATGCCAAGATATTTATCAGGAAAACAAGAGATGCACATACCAACCATTTTGCTAATCTGCTGCTTTCCGATTGAAGAAGTTCTATCTATGAAACATTTGCTTTTAGCTTTGTTAATCAATTGACCAGAGCTGTTTTGGTAATCTTCAAGCAGCTTGAAAAGACAATCCAGATTCTTCTTAGCTCCATTGCAGAACAAGAAAACATCATCAGCAAAAAAGAGATGTGTTGGATAAATTCCATTTCTGACTACCATTGGGGTTATCTTTCCTGCATTTACCAATTTTGTAATATTTCTACTCAACACATCTTCCATCAAGATAAACAAGATAGGGGAAAGTGCATCACCCTGTTTGAGTCCCCTATTCATTGAGAAGAAGCCACATGGTCCACCATTGACTATTACTGACAGTTTAGCAGATTTAAACATGGTTAAAATCCAATAACACCAAGTTGAATAGAATCCATATTTATTCAGAACTCTAAAAAGAAAATCCCAGCTTAGTGAGTCATAAGCTTGAGACATATCTAGCTTAAAAACCACATTACCTCCTCTTCTTTTTTTCCTCATTTCATTCACCATTTTTGAAGCTATAAGTACTTACTCTTAAATGCTTCTTCCCTTGATATATGCAGCCTGTTGTGGAGATATTAATTTCACCATAAGTCCATTCATTCTTGCAGTAATGAGCTTTATGAATATTTTGAACAATACATTTCTTAATCCAATTGGCCTGAACTGACTTGCTTTTTTTGCTCCTACACATTTAGGTATAAGAGTTAAAGAATTTGAATTCAGTCCTTTAGGTAAGAATCTCCTTCTCCAAAAAAATTGTATTGCTTCTTTTAAGTCCATTTGAATGATTTCCCAACAATTTTTGTAAAAGGCTCCTGGAAAACCATCTGGACCAGGTGCACTGTCTTGATCCATTTCAAACACAATTTGTTTAATTTCCTCAATAGTTGGAATGGAGTCTAATATAGCTTGATCTTCAGTTGTAATAGCCGATGGAATGACATCAAGTAATTCTTCAGTAATATTAACATCTTGAGCTTCAAATGTTTGTTGAAAATGTTGAACTAAAGAATCTGCAATTTTTGATTGTTCACACATAATATTTCCATTGCTATCTTCCAATTCACTGATCATATTTCTTGCTTGTCTAATCTTCATTTTAACATGGAAGTATCCAGTATTTGCTGATCCTTCAGTTACCCACTTTTCCCTGGATTTAAGTCTCATAAGAGTGTTAGATTGTGCTTCTCTACTAGCATGTTCATTATGAGCTTCAACCAATTTAGCCATAACACTTTCATCAAAAGGATTTTTGTCAGATAACTCCATTTCACTTTGAACCTTTTCTTCAGCTTCCTTAATCTTTGTATGAACATTACCAAAAACACTCCAATTCCATTCATTTAAGAATTTCTTTAATCTTCTAAGTTTCTGCATAAATAGGTACTGACCAAACTTTCTTTACTTATGACAAAAAGGATAGATGTTCAATCCACATTTTCTGAAATCTCCAAGGAATATTTTTTGGTTTAGGTATGCTAGCACAACCTCCCAACAAAGGTGCATGGTCTGATACATTCTTAATCCAACTTTATACCCCCAATCTCCAAATTTTTGTAACCATAAGGAATTGAAAATAACTCTATCTAAAGTGCATAAGATTCTTTTGTTTCCTTGTTGACAGTTAGACCAAGAGAATTGTTGACCTGTCTTAGGTGCTTGTAATAATTCACATGCATTAAGACAATGAGTAAAGTCTAATATTGAGTTTCGATTTGGAGCTTTACCTCCAACTTTTTCCTCAGGTGAAGTAATTGCATTAAAATCACCTAACACAATCCATGGCTTCTTAAATTCACTAATAATTTCCAATCCTGACCATAAGAATTTCCTTTGATTTTTCTTACATGATCATGAATACCAGATACTAATACATCACCAATACTAACTGTTATCATTTGACTTGATATTGAAATAACTTGAGGAGTTGCTAAAGAAGTATTCCAAAATAACCATAAGTTACCTTTTGTTGATGAAGTGGAATTATGAATCACCATGCTTTGCATACCAGGAAGATTCAACTTACTACAAAATGAAGCACTATAAAAAAAATTGGTTTGCAATCCAAATAAGAGACGGACTAAATTGATTAAACAAAGACCTTAATTTGTCCTAAGCCCTAGGTCTCATCAGGCCCCCGGATATTCCAATATATTATCTTCATTTAAGTGGTGGAGGATTTTAGGTTGCTCCTTTACCTTGATTTTTTCTAAAATTGTATTTATTATTGGAAGCAACTGGATTACCACCTTTTACTGCACCTGGTGAATTTTGAGAAGTAGAAGGAGAAGAGTTAATAACCTTCTTTTCAACCACTTTAGTCCATGAAGTAACCTTGATAATCTCATCTGAGACTTTTCATGTTTTACCATTTATATATTTGACTGAATTTTCCTGTATACCATTATCTTTCAGAACCTCTAATTCTTTGGGAGTTTCTAGAACATCAGCTTCCACTTCAGCTATTGTATCTTCTATAATATTTTCTTCTTGTATACATTCAAGAGAACTAAATCTTCCTGTATTACCAATTTTGTTAACTTGAGAAATTTGAACAATTGGAGTAACATGAATAGTATGTATAACAGAATCTTCAATTTCACATTTGACCTGTCACAAATATCAAAAGGTTTCTTCAAAGGTGCAGTTCCAAAATTATTATTTGTTGGACATGAATTAGTCTGCTGATTTGATGAAGAAGTATCCTTAAATTTTTGAGGAGTATGAGGAGTATTAAGATCTTCTGAATTCTTTGTAGCACTCTTGGATTTTTCCACTCTACATTCTGTGATAAAATGTCCTACCATTTTGCAAGTGCTGCAATATTTTGGACAGTCTGGAATGGAGACTTCTTGAAAGAAACCACCATATTTATTTCCTATCCATACTTTGTTAGGTACTGGAAATGCAAAATCAACTTTAACCAGGACATTTGCATAGTACCCAACATCACATTTGGCTGTTGCTGCATCAACTTTGATTGGAGTACCAATCTCCTTACGTATCTTAAAGAGAATTGGTTCACTCTAGAATTCAATTCCTAAACCTGGAAATCTTACCCAAACAAACGCCTTAGATGTTCTTTGACTAACAGGTCGGAAATTATAAACCCAATTCCTTACTTGCAATACTTGATATGTAACTTCCCATATTTGAGATTTGATGTAATTACGATCTGTAGCATTATCCAGTTTAATTATAAAGAAACCTATTCCTAATGGTATAAGTTTACATTCTCCAACTAATTTCCATTGATTTCTAAGAATTATAGCAGCATCTATAAATTTGATTTCCTATAAATTTAATCTACCAATGAGAAAAATCTCTATGGATCTAAACTTTTCTCAAATAAATCATCTGGTAGTTCAATCGAATGAATTTTGATTCCTTCAACTAAAGGTGATTTTGCAACCCCAATTGATGTTTTAGAACCAGTATTCATTATGAAACACTTGAATTAATACCAATTAATCCCAAAAAACATGATGATTGATGTAAGGATCAACAATTCACCTGAGATTTAATGTTGATTGCGCTAAAAACGAGAAGAACGAAGAAATTTTTTCCCCGAGTTGAGCTGCGATTCAATCGCCGATACGCAGAGCTCGACTCTAACGGGTACGCATACTTAACCTGTCTCCTTCACCAATTTCGTATGCACACATATCTACACCAGAAGTTTTGTTAACGAGGAAACCGCAAATGCAGAAAAACCCCGGGACCTAGTCTAGATTGAACACACTGTATTAAGCCGCCACAGACACTAGCCTACTACAAACTAACTTCGGTCTGGATTGTAGTTGAACCCCAACCAATCTCACACTGATCCAAGGTACAGTTGCGCTCCTTAAGTCTCTAATCCCAGCATGATACTACACTCTTGATTCCCTTAACTGATCTCACCCACAACTAAGAGTTTCTACAACCCAAAGTCGAAGACTTTAAAAAACAAATATGTATCACACAGAAAAGTCTACGGTAATAGATAAATATATCTCCAACATAAATACCTACGATTTTTTGTTCCGTCTTTTGATAAATCAAGGTGAACAGGAACCAATTGATAACCCAGACTTATATTCCCGAAGAACAACCTAGTATTATCAATCACCTCACAATAATCTTAATCGACTAGCGAAAGAAGATATTGTGGAATCACAAATGATGAAACGAAGATGTTTGTGACTTCTTTTATATCTTGCCTATCAGAGAAATCAATCTCAAGCTAATCCTTACGATTGTACTTAGTACGATATAAACAGCAAGATCAGATCACACAACTACAAGAAAGTAGTATCAGTCTGGCTTCACAATCCCAATGAAGTCTTCAAGTCGCTAACCTACAGGGTCTCAGTAGAAACCTAAGGTTAAAGGAGAATCGACTCTAGATAATACAACTAGTATCACACAGGAGGTGTGGGGATTAGGTTTCCCAGTTACTAGAGTTCTCCCTTATATAGTCTTTCAAATCAGGGTTTGCAATCAATATTAGCTTAGTAACAAAGCATTCAATATTCACCATTAGATGAAAACCTGATTAGATTCAAGCTAATATCTTTCAACCGTTAGATCGAAACTTAGCTTGTTACATACAAACGAAATGCACGTTTATCTAGGTTTGTGTAACCGTACCCAAACATGTACATCTAGTTGGTTCAACAGTAGTTAACCAAATGGTTAGCCATATGAGCACTTTCATATCAATTATTCTTCTTTACCACAACTAGTTCAAATGACTCAAATGAACTAGTTAGAGAGTTTTTCAATTGCTTAGATCTTTATAATAGACACAGTTGAAACAAAAACGATTTGATTCACTTGAATCAATTCATGAACTTTATAGCCACGATTTTCAAACTTGCATTCCTTAGTTTATATAAGTTTAAGTTCACGAATAATCGTTTTTAGAAAATAACCAACTTAAGTACGCGGACTTAAGTACCCAGAATAAGTTTGTTTTCAATTCACAAAATCCAGCAGAAACTCTTGGGATGAGAACCTCCGACAGTACGCAGACTGGGTACGCGTACTCTAGTTCCGGTATTCCTGAGCAGCAAAGTACACATACTTTGATTCAAGGAATAAAGACGTATGCATGCATGAGTTACTACACAATGCTTATATCTAATCATGGTTATATAATCTAAACTCTCATTTCAATCATTGAAATCTTAGAGGACGTTATATAGTTGTTGTTCACAAACCATTTTTCGTCAAAGCCATTTCTAAGTGATTGAAACTTAACATGACTTTTGTCACTAGTAAAGATGAACTTGGCCAAAGCGAAAGCTTACCAACACATATTTCGAGAAATAGATAAGTGAGATAAACTCGTCTTGAAATGGCAAGTGTGTATAATCAAAGTTTATATAGCAAAACGATTTTTGTCAAAAGATAGGAGATAGATTAGATAGACTTTTGAGTGATGGATAAGTTCAAGTCTCCACATACCTTTTAGTCGATGAAGTTCCACCAGTTCCTTGAGTAGTTCTTCGTCTTTGTATGATGATCTCCATGGAGAGCACAACTACACTTTCTATCCTAGTCCGATACTTAGCTAATAGTAGACTAGAAATCAAGACTTATAGTTTTGATCACTAACATTGACAAACATGCTTGAGATAGCAACGCATGCGAGTTCGACCGAGCAGTGCTATAACATCTTCCATACTTAATAAAATCCTATTTCTTTATAATAGAATGCATCTCTAAAATCTCATATTTAGTAATTCCCGAACTATTTCTTTTGTATTTGTGATCATCGAAATAAGCAAAAATATTATTTCTACGAAAAATATTATTTATGGGTATTTCAATTGAGATACTTGAACGGGGTATTCGTTATTTATTTCGTTCTTGATTAGATTGAAATGGAATGATTAATCTATTTCTCAGCCTCTATGCCAATAAATCAGAAATCTCATAGAGATGGGAGGATATATGAAGTTACAATGATCGTTTCATACGGTTCGATCAAGACCTGAATAATCAAGGAATCTTTTCTGATGGTATTCCTATGGGAATCTCTGGTACTTTCAACTTCATGATTGTATTCCAGGTTGAGCACAACACCCAGGTGTTTTTGGGGATCCCTTTGTGATAGTTGCAAATGAGGCACGCGTCCATTCAATTATGCTTAATTTGTATGCAATAAATGATATGATTTTGGTTAAACAATCTTAAAGATACAAAAACATAAACTACTCGTAGCACTATAAAATGTAAATAGAAAGGAGGAAAAAGAAGTGAAAGATGCATATCAAACACTTTAGGAAACAAAACCAAAAGAAAAAACAAGCATTTCAATACAATACATACAACTAGAAGATTAACATAGGATGCACCCGAGTACATTAAGCAATAACACAAGATATACCTGGATACATCCAGTGTTGCTATGGTTATTCTTATTTTAATTTCATTGGTCAACACAAGATGTACTCAGATACATTAAGCAATAGCACATGATAACACCGGATGCACCTGGATACATCTAGTGTTGGTATTGTGGTTCTTGTTACAATAAAAATCAACAAAATAAAATAAGGATGTACACAGGTGCACCAAGGTATAAAATAGGATGAAAGAGGAAAAAATCAACAAAATATAACCCAACACAATACAAGATTCATCAAGTAATCAACACAATATGCGCTCAGGTACGACAAGCAATAACACATGATGCACCTTGATACATCAAACAATAACATAAGACGTACCTAGATGCAAAAAGGGTGCTATTGTTATTGTTATTTCAATTTCATTATTCAACACAAGATGCATCTGGGTACACAAAAGGTTAATATTATTACTTATTTAAATTTTGTATCAACACAAGATGCGCTTAATACATCAAACAGTAATACAGGATGCACCTAGATACAACAAGCAATAACACCAACAACAACAAAAAAATCAATAATTAATCATCCAATTTATCTATATAATATCCAAAACAACCCAAACCCTAACTCAATTCATTGTAAACAGATCTAATTCATTCATTACACACAAAAAAAAAACACAAATCATAAATCTCACAAAACCCCTAATTCATCCAAAGATCTTCTAAGTCTAGTGTGTCTTTTAGCTATGAACAAAACCTTAAGATGAATTCAGCTATGAACATAAAATGTGTTTTTTAAGAAAGAAAATCATTAAAAAAAATTAAGTTAGAAAACTTATGAATTTTAGGCGCTTCAATCTTATCTCGTGAAATCGATGGAAGACAAAATCTCTTGTTTTTATAAAACCATGATATTGAGAAATTTTGATGAAATTTGGACATTAAAGATCTCAACGGTGGTGGTGTTTTAAATCAACGATGGTGCCGATTCAAATCAAATTGGTTTTTATATTTTGTGATGGTGGCAATTTAAAATCAATCGGTATTTGTGACGGTGATGATAGTTAATCTACTATTAGTCGTTTAGTGTTTTGTGGCGGTGGGTTTTCCAAAAATTTAATTATTTTTCAAGTATGAATTTAGAATAAATAAATACATACATGCTTACTATTCAATTCCAGAACAACAATAGGATTGAACAAGGAGAAGAAAATGGTGTTATTCATGTTTGGATCGGTAATAAATGAGATCCCTAATTGGCTAAACCCAAACAAATCCAGCAATGGGTTTTTGTTACCCACTTTAAACGGTGGTGTGTGACTCTGTACAGGTTGTATTTATGCAACTAGAGGGTTGTATTTAGTCAAGGCCTTCCTCGCTTAAAGAATCCTAAAATGCTTGAACTTATTAGAACCACTGTAAACTCTGTTATTTACCGAATCATGACGCGTTGATGTGTTGATCTAACCCTAACTTAAAGCAACGCGGTAGTTTCCACTTTCCAGTTCTCTGCAACGGCTAAATTCAAATCAATTAACATGGAGTTTCCAAAACGAAGACACCTGCTTTTCATAAGGTTCCAAAATAGGGAACTGAAACTTCTATATATATATCCTCATCTTTTCTACTTCACACATCAATTGAAGAAGCTAAAGACAGGATTTGCAGAGAGGAATAGAAAGATTGTTGATTTCAGCAAGAGCAGATTGAGATCATATTCTGGAAAGGAATCAGAGATGGCTTCTAGGATAATAGCTCCTCCACAAGGAAAAGAGATGGTGTTGGTGCTGGAATACTCGAGCCAAAGGCACCGGAAAGAAATAATCGCAGAGCCCTGAGAGATGTTGGGAATTTGGTAATCCGAGGTGTCTATGGGAAATCACAGCAGGTTAATCGTCCTGTAACCAGGGGCTTTTGTGCACAAGCTTATAATGTTGAAATTGGTAATAAGAAGAAACCACTAATTGATGTAGTACCGAAAAGAAAGCTAACCAATAAGCCTCCTCAAAAGGCAAAACCAGAGACGGCAGTAATTGAGATAAGCCCAGATGCAGAAGAGGCTAAGCTTGGAACTCAGAAATCATCGGTGAAAGATGTACAGATTTCAACATCAGTTTTATCTGCTAGTAGCCAGGTTCCTAGTGGTTTGGTTGATAAAACAAAGAAGACCCAAATTGTGGATATTGATGCAGGAGATGTTGATAATCAGTTGGCAGCAATGGAATATGTCAAAGATTTGTACCAATTTTACAAAATGGCAGAGAGTTCAATCCAAATTCATGACTATATGGGTTCACAGAATCAAATTAACGAGAATATGAGGATGATTCTGGTAGACTGGTTGATAGAAGTTCACCACGTCTATAAACTATCCCCTGAAACCCTTTATCTCACAGTACAAATTATTGATCGGTACCTTTCAACCCGCCTTGTTCATATGAAGGAGTTGCAGTTACTAGGCATCAGTTCTATGCTCCTTGCCAGTAAGTATGTAGACATTTGGGCACCAATGGTAAACGACTTGGTTTGTATTTCAGAGAGAGCTTATAGCAAAGAACACATATTAGGCATGGAAATATCAATCTTGGCTAAGCTTGGATGGAGTTTATCCGGCCCTACTCCTTACGTTTTCCTTGGTCGATTCGTTAAAGCTGCAATGGCAGATAAGGAGATGGAGAACATGTCTTTCTTCTTGACAGAATTGGGTCTCTTGCACTATGGGATGCTAAAATTCTGTCCTTCAATGTTGGCTGCTTCTGCAGTCTATGCAGCAAGGTGCACCCTCAACAAGACTCCAAATTGGGATGAAACTCTTAATTTCCATACAGGTTATTCTGAACCTCAGCTAATAGAGTGCGCGAAGCAATTGGTGTCCTTCCACTCAAGGTCAGCAGAAGTTAAGCCGAATTCAGTTTACAGGAAGTACTCAGCTTCTGAACTTTGCAGTGTTGCATTACTTGCCCCAGCCAAAATGTTATGATCCACATGAGAAAGGGGAAAACCAAGACGGGCTTTCTCTGGGCTGTTCCCATTCCATTTTATGCTGTAAAGTATGGATGATTGTAACGACCAGTAAACTTTACGTAACTTATGTACTTCTCTTCATAATTAAATCTTTTTATTCATCACTCTAATTTCCGAGGTTTTGATTTTTAAGATTTGGAGGATGTGTATTCTAGCTTGGTATATATTTGGTTAAACTAGCTGAATTTTCAGAAATTCCGTATCACAAGCTCCAATGTCAGACAGACCAAAACAAAAAAGAACTCTTTTTGATACTATGTGAGAGCCAAAACTATGAGCCAGCAATAAGTAGTTCTGCCATGGGTTATTGAGATTAGAATCATAACCACAATTTAAGAAAGTGATTAACTAAGTAACATTTGAATATTAAAATTAAAAGTCGAACTGTATTTTGAAAACAAAAGATTTAAGTTCTTGCATCTCTTGGAATCAAATTGTAACAATTCTATCCTACATCAACGGGGATAAAATGTCTATCCAAAAATGTTAAATTTTTACTCGACCATAAAAGAATATCACCAACACACAACCTTGTCATTAAGGATGTATGCAAGAATTGTTGCGCTAAAACCATGCGGAAGCGATTTGCACAGCTACACAATGGTAGTCCAAATATTGCAAAGAACACAAACTAAAGAAGATAAAAGAGACAAGAATTTAACGAGGTTGAATCCTCGGGAAAAACAAGAGATTTATATATTATTGTTTGGGAGAAAACTTATAAACCCTAAGAGAGAACGAAGAATTTTTTGGTGTAATTTTCTAGGTTCTCTACTAGGCTATTTATATAGGTACATTACTTAGCCTACAAGACTAGGGTTTCATAACTTGTCCACAAAGTTCCTAGAATTTAGGATCAAGTAAACCAATTAAGAGCTATCATAAAACTCTTAATCCTAATCCTAACTCATAACCGACTAAAATTGGGTTTATCCCAATCTTTGGTCCACCGACTGAGTTTGGTGAGAGTTATCTAAAAACCTCCATCACCGACCTGACCCATATCCAACAATTCTCCACCTCGGATCATGCATTCATGCATGAGACAATCAATAACAAAATCACCTTCGTCTTCCAACGTCGATTGCGCCATAGGCTGCCTACGTATCCTCTGCAAGGAATCAAACCGACCGTAGTTCACTCAATGGACTTGCTAGAAGGCCTCCACCAGGTTCCTAAGAACCTCTACCCCAAAGGGTATCACCAAACCGGAAGAATGTGGATCAATTTCGAGCAATGGCGAAACTTGACCCCAGATACTACTTTCGTTAACATATCAGCTGGATTGTCTTTGGTATCGATCTTCACAAATAGAATGTATTCTTCTTCCATAATTTCTCTAACAAAGTGAAATCGAACATCTATATGTTTGGTTCTGGCATGATGCACTTGATTCTTAGCCAAGTAAATTGCAATAAGACTATCACAATGCACAAGCAGTTGTTCCTGCACAACACCCAAGTCATCTAGCAAACCCTGTAACCATATAGCCTCCTTAAATGCTTCAGTCACTGCCATATACTCCGCTTCAGTAGTTGAGAGAGCCACAGTAGACTGCAAAATCGATCTCCAACTAACCGGTGTTCCATCCAAGATAAATACATACCCTGTAGTTGAACGCCTCTTGTCCAAATCACCAGCATAGTCAGAATCCACATAACCAACACACAGATGATTGTTCCCATCTTCCTTCACAAACTCCAAGCCAACATCAACAGTACCATAAAGATACCTCAAAATCCATTTCACAGCTTTCCAATGTACTTTACCAGGATTATGCATATAACGGCTGATCATACTTACTCCATGTGAAATATCCGGCCTTGTACATACCATCGCATACATCAAGCTACCAACAGAACTAGCATATGGGACTTGGGCCATATACTCACGCTCTTTTTCAGTAGTGGGAGACATATCAGAACTCAACTTAAAATGAGGACCAAGGGGAGTACTTACAGATTTAGTTCCTTCGCAGATACCAAATTTCTGTAACACTTTCTTCAAGTATTCCTTTTGAGACAAACAAACTTTACCCTTCTTTCTGTCACGTTGAATCTCCATGCCAAGAATCTTCTTAGCTTCTCCCAGATCTTTCATCTCGAACTCAGTTGACAATTTTTGCTTCAAATTATCAATCTCTTTCTTGTTATTCGATGCTATCAGCATATCATCGACATACAAGAGAAAATATATGAAAGACCCATCACGTAGCTTCTTGAAGTATAAAAAATTGTCATAGTGACTTCTTGTGTATGTCTGGCCAATCATAAACTGATCAAATCGCTTATACCACTGTCTTGGAGACTGTTTCAGCCCATACAACGATTTCTTCAGCTTGCATACACAATCTTCTCTTCCAGCAACTTTGAACCCACTCGGCTGAGTCATATAAATCTCCTCTTCTAGATCACCATGTAAGAACGCCGTCTTCACATCTAGCTTAACTAGGTGTAAATCATACTGTGCTACCAAGGCCAACAAAATTCGGATTGATGAGTGTTTCACAACTGGATAGATTACCTCATTGTAGTCAATCCCTTCCTTTTGCAACTAACCTTGCCTTGTAGCGTACTTGATTCATCCGAGATCCTTCTTTCTTAGCATATACCTATTTGCACCCAATGGCCTTCTTACCGTTCGGAAGCTTCGTAAGAATCCATGTGCCATTCTTGTAAAGAGACTCCATCTCATCCTGCATAGTAGCTTCCCATTCTTGATGCTCTACACTGTGTATAGCTTCAAAATAGGTATTAGGAATACCTTCTTCAACAACTGGTAATGCATAAGCTATAAAATCATTCATCCAACCAGGTTTCCTGATTGATCTTCTCGGTTTGCTGGTTGCTATGGTCTCAGTGACCGTAGCTTCTGTATCTTCCACTGCTTCATGTTCTTCTTCATAAACATCGTCACTATCATTTGGAACTTCAGTAGTTACCTCCCTCGTAGACGTCACGCCATCCGAAGTAGTCGTAACAGATACATACTTAGCTGGAATTAGTGGAGTTGCATCAATCTCCACCTGCTGCAAAGGCTCACTAGTATTGGTGCTTCGGTTCTCCACCTGCTGAGAACCCCAATACTTTACCATAGACGCTTCATCAAATGTAACATCTCTACTCATGACTATCTTCTTCTCTACTGGATTCCAAATTTTGAACCCTTTCACTCCTTTCTTCACACCCATAAAGATGCCTTTAACATCACGGCTATCAAGCTTGTTTTCACTAACATGATACCAAGCAGGGTAACCTAAGATATGAATTGAGTCATAGTCATAAGCTGGTTTACCATACCACTTCTCCATCGGAGTTTTACCTTCTAATGCAGCTGATGACAACCTATTAATGAGGAAGCACGCATATGTAACTGCCTCATCCCAAAACGCGTTACCTAATCCAGCATTAGATAAAATACATCGTACCTTCTCCAGCAAAGTACGATTCATGCGTTCAGCTACCCCATTTTGTTGCGGTGTCTTCTTAACTGTGAAATGCCTCTGGATTCCCTCATCCTGACATACTTGCAAGAATGGATCACTTTTGTACTCTCCACCATTGTCCGAACGTAGTACCTTGATCTTTCTACCAGTTTGAGTCTCAGTTGCCTTTTTCCACCTCACAAAGACTTCTAGGACTTCATCCTTATGCCTCATGGTGTACACCCATACTCGCCTAGAATAGTCATCAATGAAAGACACGAACCAATGTTTCCCTCCCAATGATGCATTCTTGGAGGGACCCCAAACATCTGAGTGAACATAATCAAGAACTCCACTAGTGTTGTGGATTGTTGTGCCAAATCTTGTTCTTGTTTTCTTGCCTTTCAAAAAATGTTCACAAAACTCTAATTTGCAGGCAATAGCACCTTTCAATAAATCTTGACGAATTAAAGAGTGTAACGACTTATCACTTGGATGTGCAAGTCGCATATGCCATAACTTCGTGGTCTCCATCGCTGCAGTCTCGATGTGTTCAGAAATTGACACATCTCATGTTACTGTACTCCCAGTTAAGTAGTACAAGTTATGATGCCTTGTGCCCTTCATGATTACCAACGATCCAGAGATTATCTTTAGAATGCCATTTTCAGCGACTAACTTGTAGCCCTTAGCTTCCAAAGTTCCGAGCGAAATCAGATTCTTCTTCACAGCAGGTACGAACCTTACTTCTTTCAGTTCCCGAACCATACCATCATGCATCTTGATTCGAACACTACCAATCCCGATGACCCTGCAGGTATGATTATTCCCCATACGTACTTCTCCATCAAACTTCTCTAAGCTTGAGAACCAGTCCCGATGAGGACATATGTGATAAGTAGCACCAGAATCTAGTACCCATGTACCGTCAGTTACGATACAAGCTGATGGTGTCACAGTCAGTGAGAAATCCGAAGCTACATCTGAATCATCACTTGCCTTAGAAATGTTCACCTCGGTCTTGTTATTATCTCCTTCTCTATCTTTACGCTTGGTACAATCCTTAGCCCAATGGCCGAAGTCATGACACCATGTACATTCATCCTTCTGCAGACGCGCTCTTGACTTTGAACGCCCTTTCACTTTGCCACGATCACCATTCTTCTTTCTCCTGTCTGTTGAACGACCTCTTGCAAGAAGCAAGTCACTGTTAGCTTCACTTGACAGGTCTTCACGGTCCATCTTCCTGAACTCCTCACTACGCAATGCTGTAGTGACCTCAGCGTATGTCATCTTATCCTTGCCATGCATTAAAGCCTTAATCACGGGTTCATACCTTTCAGGAAGAGAGTTTATCAGACACAAAGCTTGTTCCTCGTCGTTGATCTTCTCATCATAGTTAACTAACTCAGCAAGAAGTTTATTATATGAATCCAGGTGATCTGTTAGAGTTGCACCTTTCTTCATGTTATAGCGATACAAATTTCTCTTAAGATGTATCCTATTATCCACGTTCTTCACAAGGTACTCCTTCTCTAGCTTTTTCCAGAGATCCTTAGATGAAGTCTCGTGCTGATAATTAACTCTTACTGATGTTGCTAAACACCCACGAATCGAACCCAGACATAATTTATTCATCTTGTTCCGCTGCTTGTCAGACATCTCCGCTGGCCGACCTTCTAGAGCTTCTTCTATGTCAAGATGAACAAGAGCATCCATTACGTCTGTTCTCCATAAACCAAAGTTATTGGTTCCGGTGAACTTTTCAACCTTCAGTTGTGATCTATGAGAATGCAGTATTTCTTCTTTTGTTTCTTTATCTTTACTTGTGGACTCCAAATGTTCTCCTAAAGGATCTTTCAGATCAACTGGATCTTTCTCGTCAACCATTGTTCACAAACAACCAAATATAGATAAAAAACTAAACTTTGAGATCAGAATTACCTCAAACAACTTCAGAAAAAAATACTCCCGCTGCAATATTATGAATACCGAAAATTCCAAGAACCTAACCCGAGCTCTTGATGCCAATTGTTGCGCTAAAACCCTGCGGAAGCGATTTGCACAGCTACACAATGTACTCCAAATATTGAAAGAACACAAACTAAAGAAGATAAAAGAGACAAGAATTTAACGAGGTTGAATCCTCGGGAAAAACAAGAGATTTATATATTATCGTTTGGGAGAAAACATATAAACCCTAAGAGAGAAAGAAGAATTTTTTGGTGTAATTTTCTAGGTTCTCTACTAGGCTATTTATATAGGTACATTACTTAGCCTACAAGACTAGGGTTTCATTACTTGTCCACAAAGTTTCTAGAATTTAGGATCAAGTAAACCAATTAAGAGTTATCATAAAACTCTTAATCCTAATCCTAACTCATAACCGACTAAAATTGGGTTTATCCCAATCTTTGGTCCACCGACTAAGTTTGGTGAGAGTTATCTAAAAACCTCCATCACCGACCTGACCCATATCCAACTAGAATCACTCATGACTCAACTAGAAAAACTTTCCTTTCCTCCCTCCTGATTCAAGAACTCAGTGCCAAAGCCTCGTACAGAATCCAGTTGGTGCCACTGGCGGTCTCTTACTAGATATACCTTCAGAAAATGTGTCAGTCAATTGTCCTGCAAGACAAGCTGGATCATCCAGAAAGGTATCGAGAAACACCTTGACAACCTTTCTCTCCCGTGGATGATGCTGTTATTATGTAATTGAGGTTTTTTTTTTCTCTTTGCTGAGATTGATCTTTTGATCAAGCTGTATAGCCATTTGTGAATACTCATTCTTCTTCTTTTCAATATATCCTGTTTTCCTCGGAAAAAAAAATGTACCAAGTCAAGAACTTCACTCGAAAGTTCTTCTCTATATGTCCTTCGCATTCCAACTTGCGGATCACTTTGACACAGTATTCTAAGTCTTTTTCCGAAAGATCCATCTCGAGGGGACTCATGTTCCCACCTAGATCCACTTTTCTTCGATGAGCTTCCGGCTTGCGTTTCCTCTAGCACTCCGGTCCTGTTTTTAAGCCCCTAATTAGTGGGTTTTGGCAGTCACAATTTGGGACAGTTGATTAATAATCCCTCTAAAATTATAAGATAATAAAAAATTTAAATTCCTAATAAGACCAACTAATATGTAAATTAATAATTAACGTGATAACAGTATATTATGGTGCTTTATTAGAATATAAGAACCCATTATATAACATCGGACTTAATTTTTAAGATTTATATAACACTAGACTTAATTTTTAACTTTTTGTATTTCATTAAAAAGTTTCAAAGTAATTTTCATTTTCACATCAAAATGTATACAGTTAAATACTCATATGTTAACTAATATTATGCCATAAAATGATTCGAAATAATTGGAATTTAAAATGAAACTTTTAGATATTTGTTATTATAAGAAAATGATCTTCAATCTTATTTTTGAAATTTAAACTTAAATATGACATATTTCAATATATTAATCAATAAATTAATATTTTGTTAATATTGTCCCAAAGCTATTAATTTATCGAGGTTTTATTATATATTAGATACGGATAACTCATGATAATATCCGTAAATGACTTGTTTCTGGTAAAAGACGAGCATTACCCTATATATATTCGAGAGCATGATAGACATCGGTACTCCAATGTGCTCCCCTCTTAGTCAGAATAAATATGTTTCCAAACCATCTCTTTAAAATTAAAGGTGGATGTTCCCACGCCAATTTTGACAATTACTTGTTCTGATTCTATATAATATTCGCTTTGAACAAAAAGAAAACTTTGTGGTGGAATATTAACATTATGTATAATATCCCCGACTCTCAATAGTTATAAGTAGAAAAGCAGGAAGTCCATTATATATGGTGTGAGATGAACCAAATCTTCATTGACTTTTATTTTTCTGTTAGAAGGAGCTCGTACATGTTCTGTAATACCGCATGTGAAGACTCCACCATTTTGTTGGTCGGGTTCACAGTTCCCTAATAAATTGACCTGCAATAATACTTACAGTTTCTCCAGTTCGAACGGATCACCATGAGTGGAACTCCGATGGTAACATCCACGGAAGATCCAAGATGTACTCCTTCAAGTAAAGGGGGTTCGAATATATATTGAATGTGCTCGAAAAGTTATGAATCATTGACAAGTCCAATACATATATCTTGATTTCGAATGGAAATGCAACGTGAACTCATATATATATATATATATATATGCTAAAACATTCCAGCGACCGCGGTCAGAGGGTTGATGGAAAATCCCTCCAAACTTCAGTAGTGGCAATATGTCCGTACTTTCTCCAGATCCTGGTGTAAAAAGACGTGAAACATGTAGGCACGATGAAACCAACGATAAGTTGACTGTCCAGACAAGAATTCTCCATGGGGATATCAAATGGAAGTCCAGTTTTCGGGTACTCCTGAACAGGAGCCCCAAGATCAGCATCTACAAGGTTGATTGAGTTATCGCCAGCACGATCATCATCATCATCAACTGTCGGCTCTCTATTCTTCTTCTTCCCAACTTCAACAACGTGAACATCCACCTACAAATAAGACATTCAAGTCCAACAGGGATGTGGATAAGCATTTTTTTTTTAAAATCTCTACCGAAACTCACAGATGTTCCAGCATCCGCATGAGCAGGGATCTTAATAGTTTGTTTAGGTCTCGAGTTATGTGGAGAAGAAGATGAAAGTCGGTCACCCTGATCCATCTGCAATAAACAACTTCTTTTTAATCATCCATTATTGATTACACGAAATAAAATAGAGGAAGAGTACTTCATACCAGGTTGGGTGCTTCAGTTTCCCGCTTTGACAGAGTTACGCTACGAGGAGATGAGCTAATGTCAGACATACTGATGTGAGGTATGATTTTGATTGAAATTTTCTTCTGCACGACTAGATTCAAGAACGAAAGAATATGTATTCACTACACCAAATTTAGTGGTTAGCAACGGTAACTGCCAGTTGCAAAGTGGGGTCACAACAGTTCAGCTATGTTGCGATAGTCGATGTTGCAATTTTTCGCAACGACTATATTGTCGTTGCAAATTTTTGGTCGCAACAGTTTGAAACTATTGCAACGTCATAAAGTTGCAACAGTTTGAAACAGTTGCTAAATTTTTGCAACATCAAAAAAATAGTGGTTTTGACCAGGTCAAAACCACCATTTCCCCTGTAAAAATATCAAGTTTCTCCAATTCATTTGGAAAAAAATTCTAGTTCCCTGTATTCTATGCCTAGTCTCAAAACAATGACAAGTATATAAACATTTTCTAAGTTTTTAGAACGTACAAATTCTACAGTTTTAATGTTCGAGTGTAATAGCAGTAGTAGATAAAATCTTAAAGGAAAAGGACTTGGAGACCAGCTCAACATCATTCATTACCTACATGCTCAAACAAATATAGTTTCTTGTTGCTTCACAAACAGCCTTGTAAGTAGTGGCACTTATTGCTCATATCTGTGGAATCATCTTCGACCTTCACAACCTCTTCTTCATGTTTCTCGAACAAGGTAGGGTACTCCTCAGGGTCATCTAAAGATTACACAACTTTCTGGTTAACCTGTAAAAATCCATGTCATGTAAAGAGCAAGTCAATCTAAATAGTATAGCATATAACAAAAAAAAAGGTATTTCAGTTCATGAATTTTGTCAAATGGTAAAGGCGCGACTTAAGAATTTGTGTACCTACAATTTAAGGATGCACAAGAGGAAAATTAAGTATGTGCTAATCAGTTCAGGGAGTATACCCACATAAATAACAATTACACCCTTGAGACTAAGTTAGCATAAACATACAGACAGAAAAATCCACACCAATCCACTTAATACTTAAAACTCGAATATGCCATACTTTCAGAGACCAAAACATTAAATCACACTCTGAATCTCTTAAAAACATGATAAAACAAAGATTCAGAAAGATGGGTAGCATACAATGTTAAGTAGTAATGACAGCGTGGACACATAAGTATTGTGTTTGAGAAAAATCCTAGTCGGCTAAATCCAGCTCTAGAGGCAAGCATGCCATTTTACAAAAATTCCAAGTCTTTTGTAAACAAAAAGTTACCTCTTCGTTGCAGATGATCTTGTCTTCCTTAACACTTCCAGAAAGAAAACACTCCATGATTTTAGAAAGAAGTGGAGTGTAATTTGTATAATCCGACTGCAAAAATAAAAATAAAAGTTAGAGACCCCGTTGAAACTACTGGCAATACAATTAAACAGATTCGATTTTTTTGTAACGCAGCTGTCATTGAGTACTTGAGGCCTGCTAATTAAAATTAATATGTCATACCAATGTCCATCAATTGAATTACTTCAATAGAGTAATGTTGGATAGAGCTTTATATTGTTGGAAGGTTCCAACACACAATATCCAACCAGCTGAATTGCTCGTAAAGAACAAAAGAAAGAAGTTTACCTTGAGACTTGTAATTAACTCGTTCCATTGGCATCGTCCTTCTTCAGTTCCATGTTTTATGCTTCTCTAAAAGCTTGCATCACGAACCTATTGCAGGAAGAAAAATAGCAACGAGTTATAAATCTATTTCACTTATGACGCATATATAAAATAAGGCATATTCCAGAAAGCATGCATATTAGGTTTTAGAATTCTAGTGGAAGCAATAAATGAAGGAGGTCATTTGACAGAGTGGTAAGGAGAAGTTCATATATTAAAATCTTCAGAAACTGAAATAAATATCTCAGCAACACAAGGTCTGTAAGTTAAAAAAATGTAAGTACATCAAGCATGCAGCCTCTTCGAGCAGGTTTAGCAAGCTCTTTAGGCTTTGACTTTGGTAGATCAGTATTATCCTGTTGTTCATGCGCAATACCTGACAGCTTTACCCGTAGATCCTGGACACCTCCTGGAAGAGATCCCCTTCCCTTTTGATATGTTTTCTTCAAACCTTTCTGTTGGATGCAGGTCATTAACAACAACTTGGAGAGCTTTAAACGCCAACCATAAACAAAGCCATCATTAATGAAAACCAAAAATATGGAAAAGGTTATTTATTTCATATAATAATATCGAACCTAGACCATACTTGAAACTCGAGGTTTGTCTTCGTCATCAAAAAGATCGTGTTCCACTTCTTGTCATTTTGGCGTTATCTGCCATACGAACAACAAAAATAAGCATCAATAGAAGAAAATGAAATGCATACAAAAAAAATCAGATAACAATAAAGGTCAGAATTCAGAAACGTAAGAAGTTCCCAAACAAATGACCTTGTTTAAATGATAGATGTATGAATGCATATCACCATCAAGCATATTTGCAATGGGACAGAATGTCCAAAGATAATATGTTCAACAGCCCAAATCTAACTAAATCATTTTAAAATCAATCTTGAGCAATATAACTACGACCAAGCTATATATATCCTTGGGTCGTCCTTCACATTCAAGTAGGGATAGTTTAGTCACTGCCTCCCAGCTCTTCACACAATGCACATAACCATGAGTATAATTATTAACTTTAATAATATATGGTAAGCAAAGAACAATACAATGTACGTTAAAGAACTAGAGATATACCCGTTGTAGGAAATATCTTCTATTAGAATCTGTATAAAACGTCATTTTTGTATCCATACTGGTTTTCATTCGAGTAATGACTTCCCTGCCATCATATGCTGGTATTGGACCAATCTTGATTCAAGATATTTGAAAAAGCGGGGGTCTAACAACCACACCCAATATTTCGCTTAGCAATCTGTATGGACTAACTCCAATATACTTTTAAGAGAATCAACTAGACGGTCATACTCAATCTAAATAAAAAAGTATATCAAAGAGTTATATCTCACTTTATCGATTCAATACTTACTCAAGCAAATAGAAATATGCGAGTCTAATTGAATACAAGAGAAATTACTTGAACGGAACCAAAGACCAATGTTCAAGGATCAATCAATTTCAATCAACAACCAAAGGTTGAATTTCCCAATTGATCGATTCAACGCACAACCTGTGATATTTCAATTATATAACAAAATATAATGCGGAAAAGAAATAACACAGACACCAGAAGTTTTGTTAACGAGGAACCGCAAATGCAGAAAAACCTCGGTACCTATACCAGATTGAACACACACTGTATTAAGATGCTACAGACACTATCCTACTACAAACTAACTTCGGTCTGGACTGTAGTTGAACCCCCAATCAATCTCACACTGATCCAAGGTACAAGTACCCTCCTTACGTCTATGATCCCATCAGGGTACTACGCACTTGATTTCCTTAGCTGATCTCACCCACAACTAAGAGTTGCTACGACCCAAAGTCGAAGATTTTAATAAACAAATCTGTATCACACAGAAAAGTCTACGGTAATAGATAAATCTGTCCCCCACAGAAATACCTACAAGTTTTTGTTCCGTCTTTTGATAAATCAAGGTGAACAAAAACCAATTGATATATCAGATTTATATTCCCGAAGAATAGCCTAGAAATATCAATCACCTCACAAAAATATTAATCGACTAGCGAAATAAGATATTGCGAAATCAAAAACGATGAGACGAAGGTGTTTGTGACATCTTTTATATCTTTCCTATCGGAGAAATCAATCTCAAGTCAATCTTACGATTTTACCCAAATACGATAGAAACAGTAAGATCAGATCACGTAACTATAGAGAAAATAGTTGGGTTTGGCTTCACAATCCCAATGAAGCCTTTAAGTCGTTAACCTATAGGGTCTCGAGAAGAAACCTAAGGTTAAAGGAGAATTGACTCTAGCTAATACAACTAGTATCACACAAAAGGTGTGGGGATTAGGTTTCCCAGTTTCTAGAGTTCTTCTTTATGTAGACTTTCAAATCAGGGTTTGCAATCAATGTTAGCTTGGTAACAAAGCATTCAATATTCACCGTTAGATGGAAAGCTAATTAGATTCAAGCTAATATCTTTCAACCGTTAGATCGAACTTAGCTTGTTACACAAAAATGAAATGCATGTTTATTTAGGTTTGTGTAACCGTACCCAAACATGTACACTTAGTTGGTTCAACAATAATTAACCAAATGGTTAGCTATATGAGCACTTCCATATCAACCATATTCTTCTTTACCACAACTAGTTCAAATGACTCAAATAAACTAGTTGGAGAATTGTTCAATTGCTTAGATCTTATAGAAGTATACAAGACACAATCAAAGCAAAAACGATTTGATTCACTCGAATCAAATCATGAACTTTATAGCCACGGTTTGTAATTATGCATTCCTTAGTTTATATAAGTTTAAGTTCACGAATAATCGTTTTTAGAAAATAATCAACCTAAGTACGCGGACTGGTACGCGGACTTAAGTACCCGGAATGAGTTTGTTTTCAGTTCACAAACTGCAGCAGATTTTCATGGGACGTGAACTTCCGATAGTGCGCGTACTAGTACGCAGACTTTAGTTTCGGTTTTCCTGAGCAGAAAATTACGCATACTTTGGTTCAAGGAATAAGGACTTACACATATGTGTTACTACACAATGTTTATATCCTTCCAAGGTTATTTATTCTAAACTCTCATTTCAATCATTGAAACATTCTTAGAGGACGTTATATGATTGTTATTCACAAACCATTTTTCGTCAAAGCCATTTTCAAGTAATTGAAACTTAATATGACTTTCGTCATTAGTAAAGATGAACTTGGCCAAAGCGAAAGCTTACCAACACATATTTCGAGAAAATAAATACGCGAGATAAACTCGGCTAGAAATAGCAAATGTGTATAATCAAAGTCTATATAGGAATACGACTTTTGTCTCAATATAGGAGATAGATTCGATATACTTTTGAATGATAGATAAGTTCAAGTCTCCACATACCTTTTAGTCGATGAAGTTCCACAAGTTCCTTGAGTAGTTCTTCGTTTTTGTATGATGATCATCATGGAGTCTTGAGATCAACTACACTTTCTATCCTAGTCCGATACTTAGCTATAAGTAGACTAGAAATCAAGACTTATAGTTTTGATCACTAACATTGACAAACATGCTTGAGATAGAAGCGCATGCGAGTTCGACCGAGTAGTGCTCGAACAATCTCCCCCTTTGTCAATTTTAGTGACTAAACTATCAATACATATAAAATACAAAATAAATAAATAAACTTTGTAACTTCTCTTCCACATGTATGATCTCCTTGGTTATTCAACATTACTCGAAATCTTCGTCACTTCCAAGTACTCCAATGATTCCAAAGGTTGTAAGTTTAGTATCATCGTTGTTGAAAATCCGTAGCCATAAAAATGAGAAAACAAGAATTCTCAATCATTGTTAACAATATCATAGTATTATTACACAACATCAAAGTTAAATTATATCACAACTTCGACAACAATACTATGGTGATATGTATCACTCCCCCTTAGTCAATACTCCATCTCACATGGAAACCACTCCCCCTTACATAATGATCCGAAAACCATATGTATTTGTGGTGTGAACTACACATTAATTCTCCCCATTTTTGTCAATAAAATTGGCAAAGGTACGAAAAATAGTGGGATCCTAATGAAATTTCCATAGAGACATTTCATGACCAAAAGCAAGCACATATCAACTTTTTAGATGCAATCATATAGCCGAAGCTAAATGCTTTCATCAAGGAGTTTATAAAGATATAAGATAACCCTTATAATATTCCACAGCCGCACTCCCCCACAAAGATTTGGCAATTAAGCACAAGTTCAATTAAGAACTCTCCCCCATAAAATGTCATTCCCGAAAGAACAACAAGAGCATCCTTACTTTCAAAAGAAAAGAAGGATTTCTTTGGACATAGCAAATCACATACGAATACGAATTTGAACCCAAAAATACTCAATTAAATTAACCACAAGAAAACCCATGATTAATTTAATCGTAAATGCTCAACATAAGAGAACTTACGGAGCCGCACAATATATACATAAAAAAATGGACCAGGGAAGATCAATATTGTTGAATAGACAAGGATTCGTCCAATTTTCATCACTATTTGCACAATGACATATAATAGAAAAATCCTCATAAAAAAAGTTTTATCCTTTCTTCTATCAAAACATGACATAAAAGGCTTTTTACTTTTGTAATGTCAAAAGTTCATTCTTTTATCAATACATGCATGCCGGCATATGAAAGACTTAACTTTTGACAAAGTATGGGACAATCATAGTTCATTGACGCAAACACACATATCCCATAACATATTGCAATATGTAAAACCATAAAGATTCATACTGCAAAAATCATCTTCCAAACAATTTTAGAATTTAAACAAATAAACCTAAAATACTGAAGATGAAAACATTGGACATAGCTATGTGTAATCACAATAATAGATATTCCAAGAACTAGTTATTCTTCCTAAAAAACAAGAAATAAAATTCTCATATGAAGATTTACTAGACAAAATAAAATCAACGAGCTAAAGAACAAGGACAGAATATTAAACCATCAAAACCGAACACGAACTGACATCAAATAGACGTTTCGGAAACTTCACGAGCCTTGAGATCTTTGAGCTTGTGATTGACAGCATCTACTGCTTCTTCAGAGAAGATATCCTCATTGAGAAGATCTTTAACATGTGTCTTTATGAGACCAAAGTCATAATTAACCTATTTCAACTCATTTCTTAACACATAAAGACTCCTCAAAGTATCAACGAGCTGCAGTTTTGCTTCCTCAAAATATTTAAGAAAATCATGAACCACTTCAGCAGAGACCATATCCTCATTCTCAACATCCTGATGTGGATAGGCATAGTAACATGAGGCATTAGGGTGATCATCTTATACTGGGGTTCTTTTCTTCTTTCCTCTGGACTTAAAACCAATACCTTTGTCAAGAAAACCTTTGCAAAACCGCTAGAGTTAGAAGAAGACATTCTTGACAAACCACAAAACACTTCCAAGAGTATGTGTACGAGACTCAAGGGTTTTGGTATTTAAATGGTTTCTTAGGGAAGGTAACCTTTAGGGTTTCTAAAAATTGATTCGTGACAGTATACCGGGTACTCGTACGAACACAATCTTGACCCAACAACAAAGATACGCAACAGGTCGTAGTTTTTACGACAGGACAGATTTTTAAGTGAAAATTATCACAAGTTTTTTGACTCAATCAATTTTATATCTCCATAGAGAAATAATTTAGAGCACACAACAGTTTCAACAAAAACAAAAGAAGAACAAAATCAGACACAACCAAAACTTTAGGCAAAGTTGTTTGCAGACAATAGTTTAGCTATAGACGATAAGAAAATAGCTCAACTAATCAGAGAGCAATTTTTCCAATAGTATACCTGATTAATAACACATCTTACTCAATAAGATTTTTATGAGTAAGTTTTCAATCCTTGTGATTAATTGACACAAGTATGAGCACTAAGCTCACTAAATGAACAGTTTTTACGGTTGGGTCTCTTTTTCCTTTCAGATCTAGGAAATAATTCTTTTTGATGTGAGAAATTATTATAAAACTGATTGTCATCAAAATACGAGACTTAGTTTGGGTTCTTACCAGAAGAATTTTGACTTTAGAAGGTTGACAACTTGTTGACAATTTCTTTACAACCTTTAATTATCTCCTTCAGGTTATCTCTCATATCATCACTTTTGCTCCTTTCTCTTGGAATTTTGTTCACATCCAAGGTAACGTTATCTCCTATTTTAACAGAAGAAAAGACTTGATCTCTCCTTAGACGATTTTTATTAAGACGTCTGTTCTGCTTCTGAGTGTTCGAGGAACTCATTGAACTAGCTTTCCTTGTAGCATACACAGGGTAACATACGAATGTCAGTTACACCTTTGAGAATTAAGTATAAGGTCTGTTGAAGTTGAACAAAGGATTTTTTATTCAACCTAGAGTTTCCCTTTTGTTTAACAGAACCTTTTGCCTCGCACAATAGACATACTTTCTGATCACAAGAGTGATTAGATAATGCAGTCTTAACAACCCCATTTGGAGATTTCTTCCTTCCATATGATGTGGAGCATCCTTGATTAGAGGAGGTGAGAAACACACTTTTTCCGATAGGAAGAGATTCCGGTTTTACTTCTGCAACTGGGATTCTTTCAGTTATGACAGAAGTAGATATTATAGAGGACTTTATGGAACATCCTTGAATCGATAGTTTACTCAAGTGATGTTCAATTTAAAATGCATTCTTTTTTAGGCTTGCCTCGATTAGGATGTGTGAAGATTCAACTTCAGCAATTTTGGAGTCACAGTCCAAGTAGAACATTGACATGGTTTTTCAACTGATTAAATCTATCATCTTGGATTCTAACAAGATTTAGAATCAGTTCACTCTCTTCATATGTTTCCCTTTCATCAGTAGAGATAGACTCTTTTGAAGGGTAATAGGAATAACACATGTCAGTATCTATCTGTCTCGTCAGAACACTAAGTTCGTCTGTATTTGAGATTAACGAATCTTTCACTTTAATAGATACAACCAAGATGGGACTTGTATTTCTGGTGATGCGTTTATCAGAGATAATATTCTTGTTCATAGAGTCAGATCAGAGATAGTATTCTTGTCCATAGAGTCAGATCGCTACAAACACATAAAGAATCTCTTGCACCTTGATGATATCAGCCATGGTAGGTGGTGGATTCCCCCTGAATTCCTCAGGGTGTCGGCCGAACAGGGTGTGACCTTCCATGTTACTGTGAGGAGAAATAACATCACCGTCAGTGTTAGAGGACGGAATGGTTTCCGGGATATCCTCATTGTTATTGTTGCTAGTGCTAGCGTCTTTTGTTTTGGAACCTGTAAATAACCCAAACCTAAGACCAGCCATCTTTGTGAATACAGAGATTGCAACTGAGAGAATGATCTCCCACTATGGTCGCCAATCTGTAGATGGGGAAAAACGATTTGCTGGTTTTTACGGAATTGAGGAGATGACCGTGTGGAGACTCCTTGAACCGAGAAATACTCAACCTCACACAGATACACTGTAAGAAGGGAGTTCTTTAAGTTCGAGAGATCAATCTGTAGAACTCCGGCCTAAACCAAGACAATGGCCGTTCCAGAGTCAATTCGGTCACAAGAGAGGATGGGATGATCTATAGGAGGGAAGCTGAGAAATGTGTGAGATCAATGGTGATCGAGATTGTAGGTGTGTCGTGTATTATACGTAAGAAGGTTCTGAATGATTGAATTTGCTCAGTTAAAAGTGATTGCTCATACGATAAGTTCGTGTAGACGAAAGATTGTCTGGGTGAACTTGTCAAGAAATTCTTGTCTGTTTCAATCATGATTCAGAGGCCTTTTATATTGCTGAATTGAAAACACCATGATCCCATGAAGTATGACAGTTGCTGGAGTCAAAGAGTTGGGAAGTGGAAAATCGTGTTGAAACCAGTTGCTCATCATGCGGAGACTTGGTTAACTTTCCACCCACTACTTTGCTAACTCCTCCAACTGATTGCACGACTTGCTCACATTCTCATCGTGTGTATGGACACACGTGTCATAGTCCGCCAGACCAAAACCCTAGTTAATACCCCCCATGTGACATGATTGATATCTCATGAATGTGGAATCTGCAAGACAGGCGTGTATTTAGTTAGTCAGTTGCTGACTTTATGGGACTATGAGTCCTTGTATTGCTGAGTTAAATATAATTTGCAAATATTCTGAGACTCATGAATCGAACATGTCTGCTGAGACAGAAAATATCATTGTCGAATAAATGTTGATAACCTGAGCGAACTGCGCTGCTGAATCGTTGAATACTGATAGTTGAACCTATATTCCTTAGTCTGAGCAAATACTGCTCATCTGAGCAAATGTTGCTCATCTGATGAATTATTTAATATTGATAGTTGAACCAACATTCTTCAGCGTGAACAAATATTTTCCATTTGAGCGAAGGTCGCTCATTTGATGAATTGTTGAATATTAATAATTGAACCAATATTCTTTGGTGTGAGCAGATGTTACTCATTTGAAAAAATGTTACTCGTCTGAGCAAATGTTGATTTAAGATGCTGGCATCTGAGCCGAGCATAATTATTAAAATGTTGACCACGGGATCAACATAAAATTGTTAATATTTGAATCTGTTCAGAATTATGTTTTTTGTAGAGCTCTGGATTCGAAACCCTAATTTTGATCAATTGTTGAATTGATGATTTATTGAAAACCGTTCATGATATGAAGGAAGGACCGGCTTAATAATTTATTAAAATAGTGCTCGTGTGAGCGTCAGGTAGTAAAACTTGATCATGGATAGATGAGGGACCGACCAAGGGGGCATGAGACCGGCCCTTGGTGATCATGGGACCAGCTGATGGTCGTTTGACCAAACTCCAAGTTGTTTGGGAAGAGTTTGGACCCAATATGAGCAATTGAGCAAATTAGGTCAAATTGTTAAAACATGTGGGACCAGCTCTTTGATAGCCTCAGGGCCAGCCTTGGTCGGTCAAGGATACATTCCCGTGTCACCATAATGTCTGTGTCTCAATCCTGAGAGTTTCGATATATTCTGATGCGCGTTTGAGCAACATTTTGAGAAAATATGAAGGATTCAGGGTTTTGCTGAAACTGGGGAATCTTCATGAGATGATGAAAAAATAATTAATAAAATAGGGAATTGCAAGTTGTGGGACCGGCCACGGTTGGGGCATGACCGGACAGCTAGCAAGCTCGGTCCCGCAGCACCTCTCCCAATTTTATGTAATATTTTGTATTTTCCCAATTTTATGTAATTTCATGAAGTTAAGGAATTGGGAGAGGTCCCACAACATTTTTCCTAATTTATTATTATTTCTTTGATACGAGGAAACACCATGAGACTGGGGAGTTTCCTTGAAGCGAAGGAGATTTGCTCAAACGAAAGGATTTTCACGAGATCAGGGAAAATAATAAAAATATGATAAAATATAAAATTGGGCGTGGGACTGGCCACGAAACGACCGGCCGGTGGGCCTAGTCTCCCATCGCCTCGATTAATATTTTGTTATTTATTATTTTCTTCCTATTTTGCATAGGTTCATCGTTCCTTCGTGTTTTGGAATGCTCGTTTGTGCATTCAGGTGCTCGTTTGTGCATTATTGCTGAGTACACTTGCACCATTTTGGTCGGGGCTTACTCGAGAGCTGCTCAGATGCCTGTACATTGAATATTTATCACTAACCCGTGGAATTCTGCTGGGAAGAACCACAAATTGAAGTGACGAAATATTACGAAAAATCGTGGAATATTGTTGAATATTCGGTTAACGATTAGAGATAATTAATTGATGGCTCTATACTAGCAGGCATGCTGTCTAGGAGCATTAATTATCTGAGAATTGAGAGATATGAGATTGTTGAAACGTCATATTTCTCTTATATAGTCAGGGAAAACCTTGTTGCATCCTGAATACGTTATTGCTCTATACTAGCAGGCATGTTGTCTTTGAGCCGTCCAATCTTTCGATTATATATAGAAACAATTACTGAAATTGCTCAGTATTCATGAGATGTGCGGTTGCCTCAGATGAGAGACTACACATCTTCATATACTCTGAGAGACAGCATTATTAATCAGAGATTTTATGGCATGAGCTTTCATGCTTCAATGAGAGACATGAGCCTCAATACTCATCTGATTGACGGATCAGGAGCATGTATAATTATGGTTTTACAATTTTAAACCTTGTCGAAAATCCACCATCTATATTAATTCCCCTGCTTAGTGAGGGACAAATAAAATAAGTAATTGAACTTAGTCATAAGATAAGACGTTACCGGATTTTGACTGAATGAGAAAACCATGGTTTGAATGAAAACCCCAGTGGCTTAATAGAGCGTCACCCAACGAGCATAAATTGGTGTAGAACCGCTGATTTGGTGGTGGAACCTTGGTCGGTTTAGGATTCACGGGTCGGGCTCAAATAGGAAATCCTTGTGAAATTAGGTTTTGGAAATAAAATTTGATATAAAAGGAATTAATCCCTTTTTTTATTTCTCTCCTCACGGCCGACCACCACCCTCCTCTTTTCATCACCCTCATGTCCGAGCTTAGAAGGAAGCAGGAGAGAGATCGTCGGAATTTTGCTGATCGTCACCGTCGTCCGACCACCGTCCGGCCAGCACATACCAAGTAAAAAAATTTTTTTTTGCTGATTTCATGAGTTTCTCATGCTTTGATCATGTCAAAATTTTATACATGTGTATATGAATGTGAGTTTTGTTGAAAACCCTTGTTTTTTAGAAAACGTATGTTCGTTCGATCGTTAGTTTAAGAAACTAGCAATAATCCCTAATCTTGAGAGAGATTTTTCTTTTGAAATAGACCCGAGTCCAGCGATAAATTTTTTTTATGATCTTTCATGGGAACCAAAACTTTATTTGAAAGGTGTGAATTTTTCACAAAACCGAAATAAACCGTCGTTTCAAAGAAAAACGATCATACGAAGGAAAAGATTTTTTTTTATGAAACCGTGACATATTATATAAAATATAATGCCATATATTTATTTACGTGAGTTTGCTCACATTAGATAAAAAAATTGAAAATTTACATGAGTTATTCACATTAATTATTATTTTGTAAAATCAAAACATGGGTTTTGAGTAACCCTCGAAATTAGACAATTTATTTATGATGAAATATTGTCTTGGTGTAAGTTTCATAGTCCAGCTGTGGATGTTTATACTATGAAAATTATGTTCATGATTTTATGAAAAATCAGTTCCGATTTTCAAATAATAATGCTTTGTTCGTTATTGCAGGTTTCAAAGAACGAACTAATTTGGAGTGTTAACTCTTATATCACAATTACTGTGCTAGTGAAATTATAAAGAGGTAAGAGTTAAGAATTACCATTTTTTTTAAATGTCTGTATAAGTATTCTGTTGTCAGATTATATAACTCCATCATATTGTCGAAGTTTGCAGCTTGTATGATGATACACTGAAGTAGAAGGCTTTGTGCACATTACAGCTACTTCTCAAGGATTCTGACTCCCCAAAAAATGATGCCTCCAAAAACGATACATGTATGGATGAGACTTTTGCTGGTGAAGAAGAAACTCCTGGGCTCAAAAACATTCCAAACATAGATGATGAATTTTTCTCTCTTCAACAGGGAGCTGAAAAACGTCTTCAATCTCCAGCATTTCACCTTTTGATAAATCCTAGAGAGGTTGTTCAGAAGAAACTGGTGACTCCTCGAGAAGCCATTTGATTTTTTCTTGAACAAGGACTTTTCCTCGCGTCGATTATAGAATTCAAGCTTTCTCGACGGCCTTTAGAAAAATTCTCTGGATGGGAGAGACACATGCTGTGTTTTCCTCGCGTTAGAGGCATGTTGGATAGAGTACAGGTGACCAGATCTATCCAAGCGTCTGGAGATTTGTTCATTTTTCATGACGCGCGAGGTATTGTAGCTCTACTTGATTGCTGGTGCATTCCAACTCACACCTTCATATGCAGATGGGGAGAGTTTACTATTACCTTGGAGGATGTAGTTGCTTTGTTGCATCTCTCGATCACAGTTAACTTCCCTGAAGAGATTTCAATAGAGGAGGCAGCAGTTTCCAATATCTTGACAGCCGAGATGGAGAGAATTAATAAGACGTCTGGCAAAGGTTGTTATGCCCACTGGTTAACACACTGGTGGCCACGAGATATTCCTATTGACGAGCCTGACGGTATGTTATCTATTGCCGCTTTCTTGTATTTATGGATGTCCAGGGACGTGTTCGAAGACATCAGAACTTTTCTAAAACCATTTGCAATCCCTTTTGATATTAAGATGACACAAGTTGAACAACTTCCTATAGGTAGTCTATTATTGGGTTCTTTATACTCTAACCTGTATTCCTTGGTTATAGACTCCAGTGTTTCGAATGGATTTATGAAGATTGAATGTTACGCCAATACGATGTTTCTCCAGGCCTTGATGTGGGAACGCTTCAACAGTTATGCACCTATTCCCTGCAGCATCTTGCAAGGGCTGAATGCTGCTGATTATCGCCGTATTTTTCCTGAGAGGGATAATTCCAGGATTATGCGCTGGTCTACGAAGCAACCTCAATCCAATAAACGCTTCATTGATGTGTTAGACAATGAATCTGAGTTTAATTTCCGCCCCTGGGTGCTGATTCCTCCTTATGTTTCTCAGTTGCAAACTTTCAACACCGGAGAAAGTATGACTTTGAAATCTGGCGTTGACTCGAGCGATGGCGAGAGATCTTTTATGTTGAGTTGTACTCCAGGTCACTTGATATCAACAATATATGGAGACTTTTAAGTAGAAGAATACAACATTGATAGAGCGGCTCGTCAGATGGGCATGGATCCATGCGTTCCAACTTTTCGAATGAAGAAACCACCGGTGGAACAGCTTAAAACATGTTTAGATCGCACACGTGTGGAAGGAGGTTCTATCTGGTTCCCTAGTTCTGGAAGAATTACATATGTAACTCCAGGTTACACAGACTTCTGGGATCAGCACACGTGTGGAAGGAGGTTCTAACTGGTTCCCTGGTTCTAACTCAGTATTTTAGCAAAAACACCATAAAACCTTCATCCGAAGTCGGATTTTCATGGTCTGCATATGTATCTTTAATCCCGGAGAATTTCCAAGCTTTAGAGAAGAATTTTTTTAAGTTTTGAGCACGTTCAGGGCCTGAAAAAGTCGAAACAGTAAGCTTCTAGGAGACTTTCAAAACCTTTTCAGACTGTATGTTGTCCAATGTTTTGACCATATCTCCTTGATCGTTCATTGGATTGTTATGAAATTTTGACATGTTGTAGAGAACATCCATACGAAGAGAATGGTATATAAAGAATCCTCAGATTCCTTGTAGATTGCTTCCAGTTTTCCATCTTGTACAGGGCAGAGTAAAATCTCTTCAGATGAACTTGCCGCTAAGTGTATTTTTATGACTTTCACGTTATTTGCTTGCGTATTGAGTGCATAATGATGAACCTTGATGATTTTGGAGTGCTTTTATGCTGTAGTTTATGATCCTATTTGGTTTCCATGTCTAGATTGCTCTAACCTCATGTAATCTTCGTATTAGGTACCAAATACCGAAGTTGAGGATACTGAAATCAGTAATGATAACGCGAGCAGACCTGGAGTTATTGATGAAGAGAAAACCATCCATGAACTTCAAGGCCATGAGAGTGTTGTTACTTAATTTATGGAAACCTCGATTGTTGCTACTCCAGTAGTAGAAGAAACCGAGCCACAAGTAGATGAGACTGAAGAAACTGCTGCCATGATCGTAGAAGTTGCTCCAGTAATTGAGAACCGTTTAGTGGTGCATGAATATCCAAGTTCGGGAGTTGCTTTTGATCCTACATTTGAAGCATCGCTTCCATATCATGAATTAGTTGGTGGATTCAGCGTTCCTATTGGATATGCAGCCTTGTACGAGAAGATATGGAGGAAGTTTGGTCACATCATTGTTACCAGAGACCCTGGATGCGATTATGATTTAACAATGCAAGCAAGTGTCATCTTGCGTGTTGTAAGTGATATATGCGCTAGGGACAGAAATACTGTGACTCCAGATGTACTCTTTGATTGGGAGTTCAACTTGGTATATTCTGAAAAACTTGGCTTCAACTTGAAGTGGCTTCGTAAGAAAATAGATTCAATCAAGAACTCGTGTGAGAATAACATATCCTTTCCCAATGATGTTTTGATGGAGAAGGAGGAAAAGATTACTAAGCTGACTGAGGCGCTGAACCTGGAGAATGCGGCTTTACAAATCTTGAAGGATGCAGAGGAGAAAAAGACTTTCTTTGCTGACTTTCTTTGATCTCTTTTCATAATCTCTTGAATTTCTGAACTTTTGAGAGATGTGAGGTTTTATTTTGGTTTTGATATTGATTGGTTTTGGATTGGTAGATGATTGAGGATTTTCTTTTGGATTTGATAGAGATTTTCTTTAAGTAAAATGAATTGAATTTATTAAATTATTGAATTCAAATACTGAATGCAAGTATTGCAAACGTTTTGGAGAAATTCAAAATACAGTGAAAGAAAATCCTAAATGCCAAATCCCAGGCGTCATGAATGTTCAAACGCCCAGTACCTGAAATGCCCAATAATTTAAGGCATCAAATGCCTTAAGCCAATTCCTGTGGATCACTGGCAGGGTCCTGCCATCTGTGTTGATCAACTTGTAGTAGCCTCCAGTTATGGATCTTGCAACCATGAAAGGTCCTTCCCAATTGGAGCTCCTTGCAGAATAGAGATCACGCTTAGTTGCCTTAAGAACTAAATTTCCTTCCTTGAATTTGTTAGGCTTGGGCGTCTGCGCCTTGAATATCTTTTGCTGATTCGGAATTCCTCGTGTGATGGAATTCCATGGTTGCGGGACATATGGACACTCGTGCAGAGGGGAGTATCCAGGGTACTGTCTGTCATGCTTAGCCATGTCTTCAGCAATAAATCTTTTGAGAGAATGCTCAGTTTGAAGAAACTATGTATTCAACCATTTGGTGTAATATTGCGGTGGTGAAGCTATCCACTTGTAGCTCTTTGTGACGGCTAAGTTGTTAATGGGAAGAAGTCCTCGAACCAGAGCAACATAATTAAACATTGGTAGTATAGGCGCATGAAGAGGAATCAGACTTGCCTGAGTACGGAACCTTTTGATGAAAGAGTGTGCGCTTTCTCCAGGTTTCTGTGCTAACTCCACCAAGGATTTAACTTCCTCCAGATGCTCGAATGATGGAGTATCTTCCATTTCTTCTGAGTCAGATCTTTCTTCAATCAAAGGCATTAGAGTCACTTTTCCAGTGTGAATCCAAGGTCGTCCAAGAATCATGTCATATCCAGGATATTCCCGGATTATATAAAACTTGGCCTCAGTGCAGACCGAATTTTCTCTGACCTTGAAATTGATGTGGCCGTATGCATCTCTGAGTGTCCCTTCGTGATCTCTGATTGATATGGGAGCATGTATAGCTTCTTGTCGAGTAATGACATCGGCTCTGAGAGTTTTCAAAGGAATGATGTTGATGGC
The DNA here is from genome assembly GCF_003573695.1 of Papaver somniferum. Taxonomy (NCBI): domain Eukaryota; kingdom Viridiplantae; phylum Streptophyta; class Magnoliopsida; order Ranunculales; family Papaveraceae; genus Papaver; species Papaver somniferum. The sequence goes on from NC_039360.1 coordinate 195,742,730, forward strand.
ATTGCCAACATCAACAAATGTTCTCTTGAATTCGTTTCCTTTAATATGCACTGTGGTGAGCAGTCCCCAGTCATACATTTCCTTGTCAGTGGCAGGAGGTTCAGGAGGTACTTCTGGAATTGGTAGACGTTTCCCAGACACTATATGGTTCAGAGCCATGAACATGTCTCCCCTCTGCGCCTTCGACAGATAGAGCAATTCGCAGACATGTTAGATCAACGACTGAACTGCTTCTTTGACTGGTTGTTCAGAGATGGAGAAAGTCCTGACTGGGAGAGGATCTCTGTGTACTCCTTCAGTCCCCAAATTAAGCTCTCCCGGTTCAACCTTTTCTCTGAATATGCGCTTTAAGACTCTGCAGTCACTTGTGGGATGATTGACGAACCTGTGGAAGCGGCAGTAACGAGGAATTTCCATGTCTTCTTCAGTTGGTTCTTTCTTAACATATGGAAAGTTGATAGCACCATCTTGTATCCAAGCATCCAGGAGTTCGATCACCTCTTCAATGGAAAGGGGAAAGTCAGGCGTGTCTTGATCAGGAGCCACTGTGCGCTGGTCAAGGGGTTGTGCATCTTGCTTATCCTTCCTTTGTGCTTCTGAAGGAGCTGAGGTATGCTTGCGCGGTGGTTCGGCTTTTCGTTTTCTCCCTTCTGCGACAGCGTTTGTAGAAGGCTGGAGGTTGTACTGCTTGTTGATCAGACGTCTGCTACCTCAAGCGTCTCGCGGTTCTCCAGCCTTTGTAGCTTTTGTTCTTTCCAGTAAAGCGGGTGCAGTAGTTGCCGATCTCTTCGCCGCTTCATGAAGCTCTGAGAAGGTATGGAAACGAAGATTTTCCAACAAAGCTCTGTAGACCGGGATCATGTCGTTGATACACAAGTCTACAAGTTGTTGCTCCATGATGTTTGGATCATGACAGTCTATGGCCTGGACTCTGAATCTTTTCACGTAGTCATTGGGATGTTCATTGTTCCTCTGAAACATTCTTCCAAGATCAGAGAGAGTAACTTGCTATGACACAAAGAAGTACTTTCTGTAGAAAGCACTAATCATTTCTCCCCAATTGTTGATAGTTCCTGGTGCGATGTTGTTGTACCATGTGTATGCCCTTCCTTTCAAGGATTTTGAAAATTCTTTGAGGCGAACAACATGATGATGCTCATGTTCACCCAAGGCTTCCAGGAACCGAGAAACATGCTCCCGAGCATTGCCTGTTCCGTCATATAAAGTGAAGGTTGGAGAGGTATCACCTTTTGGAAGAGAAATCTTTGCGTAGCAGCAGGGTATGGAGGTTGGTGACGATGGATATGTGACGTCTTGTCTTTTCCATGGTTCTCCAAGAGTCTTTCCAAATCTTCCCGAGTAATGAAATTTGATGATTCCTTTGCTGATGGATCGTCTGCAGCTTTGCGGACTTCGCTTTCATCTATTGTATGAATTCGAACCACTTCAGGATCAGCATTTGAGGATGTTTCCTTTTCTTTTATTTTATTTTCTTTTTCCTTGGGGTCTTCTATGACATCTTGTCAGTGAGAGTCTTGAGATAATTGAGTAGATTCTTATGTGTTGCAACCATGTCAGTTTGATTCTTTGAAAGAGTCTCTTGCACCTTGATGAGATCATCCATGGTAGGTGGTGGATTCCCCCTGACTTCCTCAGGGTATCGGCCGAACAGGGGGTGACCTTCCATGTTAGTGTGAGGAGGAATAACATTAACATCGGTGTTAGAGGCTGAAATGGTTTCCGGGATATCCTCATTGTTATTGTAGCTAGTGCTAGCGTCATTTGTTTTGGAACCTTTAACTAGCCCAGACCTAAGACCAGCCATCTTTGTGAATACTGAGATTGCAACCGAGAGAATGATCTTCCACTGTGGTCGCCAATCTATAGATAGGGAGAAACGATTTGCTGGTTTTTACGGAATTGAGGAGATGACCGTGTGGAGACTCCTTGAACCGAGAAAATGCTCAACCTCACACAGATGCACTGTAAGAAGGGAGTGCTTTAAGTTTGAGAGATCAATCTGTATGACTCCGGCCTAAACCAAGACAATGGTCGTTCCAGAGTCAATTCGATCACAAGAGAGGATGGGCTGATCTGTAGGAGGGAAACTGAGAAATGTGTGAGATCAATAGTGATCGAGATTGTAGGTGTGTTGTGTATTCTACGTAAGAAGGTTCTGAATGATTGAATCTACTCAGTTGAGATTTAATGCTCAGACGATGAGTTAGTGTAGACGAAAGATTGTCTGTGTGAACTTGTCGAGAAATTCTTGTATGTTTCAATCATGATTCAGACGCCTTTTATATTGCTGAATTGAAAACACCATGATCTCATGAAGTGTGACAGTTGCTGGAGTCAAAGAGTGGGGAAGTGGAACATCGTGTTGAAACCAGTTGATCATCGTGCGGAGACTTGGTAACTTTCCACCGACTACTTTGCTAACTCCTCCAACTGATTGCACGACTTGCTCACATTCTCATCGTGTGTATGAACACACGTATCGTAGACCGCCAGAGCAAAACCCTAGTTAATATCCCTTCATGTGACGCGACTGATATCTCATGAATGTGGAGTCTGCAAGACAGACGTGTATTTAGTTAGTCAGTTGCTGACTTTATGGGACTATGAGTCCTTGTATTGCTGAGCGAATAAATGTTGATAACCTGAGCGAATTACGCTGCTGAATTATTGAATATTGATAGTTGAACCAATATTCCTTAGTCTGAGCAAATATTGCTCATCTAGAAAATGTTGCTCATCTGATGGATTATTGAATATTGATAGTTGAACCAATATTCTTTGGTGTGAGCAGATGTTGCTCATTTGAACAAATGTTTCTCGTCTGAGCAAATGTTGATTTAAGATGCTGGCATCTGAGCCGAGCATAATTATTAAAATGTTGACCATGGGATCAACGTAAAATTGTTAATTTTTGAATCTGCTCAGAATTATGTTTTTTGCAGAGCTCTGGATTCGAAACCCTAATTTTGATCAATTGTTGAATTGATGATTTATAAAAAATCATTCATGATATGAAGGAAGGACCGGCTACATGGGATGATGAATCGACCGTAGCTCTCAGATGCTCAAGTGAGAAAAATACCAAAGTCTCCTGAAAACCAGTTGGTGAAAAGATGATTAAATGCTGGTTTAATCATTTATTAAAATAGTGCTCGTGTAAGCGTCAGGTAGTAAAACCTTATTATGGAGAGATGAGGGACCGACTAAGGAGGCATGAGACCGGCCCTTGGTTATCATGGGACCAGCTGATGCTCGTTTGAGCAAAGTCCAAGTTTTTTGGGAAGAGTTTGGACCCAATATGAGCAATGGAGCAAATTAGGTCAAAATTGTTAAAACACGTGGGACCGGCTCTTTGAAATCCTCAGGGACAGCCTTGGTCGGTCAAGGAGACATGCTCGTGTCACCATAATGTCTGTGTCTCAGTCCTGAGAGTTTCGATATTTACCGATGCGCGTTTGAGCAACATTTTGAGAAAATATGAAGGATTCAGGGTTTTGCTGAAACTGGGGAATCTTCATGAGATGATGAAAAAATAATTAATAAAATAGGGAATTCCAAGGTGTGGGACCGGCCACGGCTAGGGCATGATCGCCCAGCTAGCAAGCTCGGTCCCGCAGCACCTTTCCCAATTTTATGTATTTTCCCTAATGTGGGGGAAATATCATGAAACTGTGGAATTTCATGAAGTTAAGGAATTTCCATGATATTATGGAAATAATAATAATAAAATAGGGAGTCATGAAGTGTGGGACCGGCTATGGCCAAGGCATGGTCGGCCAGCCAAAGAGCCCGTCCCAAGGCACTTTTCCCAATTTTATAATATTTTTCATGATTTTAGGGAAATATCATAAAATCAAGAGGTTTGTTGAAACCAAGGAAATTGTTGAAATCAGGGAGTTTCCATAAGATGAGGGAAACATAAAAAATAATAATAATAAAATAAAAGGTGTGGAGGACCGGCTAGGGCATGACCGACTGGCTAGGGCCCGGTCCCACGAGTTTCCCTAATTTTACATGATTTCCATGACTTGATGGAAATTTCATGAATTCAAGGAATTTTCATGGGATGAGGGAAATAATAATAAAATAATAAGGAGTCATGAGGTGTGGGACCGGCCACGGCTAGGGCATGGCCGGCCGGCTAGTGAACCCGGTCCCACGACATCTTTCCTAATTTATTATTATTTCTTTGATACGAGGAAACACCATGAGACTGGGAGTTTCCTTGAGACGAAGGAGATTTTCTCAAATGAAGGGATTTTCCTGAGATCAGGGAAAATAATAAAAATATGATAAAATATAAAATTGGGCGTGGGACTGGCCACGAAACGACCGGCCGGTGGGCCTAGTCTCCCATCCCCTCGATTAATATTTTGTTATTTATTATTTTCTTCCTATTTTGCATAGGTTCATCGTTCCTTCGTGTTTTGGAATGCTCGTTTGTGCATTCAGGTGCTCGTTTGTGCATTATTGCTGAGTACACTTGCACCATTTTGGTCGGGGCTTACTCGAGAGCTGCTCAGATGCCCGTACGTTGAATATTTATCACTAACCCGTGGAATTCTGCTGGGAAGAACCACAAATTGAAGTGACGAAATATTACGAAAAATCGGGAATATTGTTGAATATTCGGTTAACGATTAGAGATAATTAATTGATGGCTCTATACTAGCAGGCATGCTGTCTAGGAGCATTAATTATCTGAGAATTGAGAGATATGAGATTGTTGAAACGTCATATTTCTCTTATATAGTCAGGGAAAACCTTGTTGCATCCCGAAGACGTTATTGCTCTATACTAGCAGGCATGCTGTCTAGGAGCCGTCCAATATTTCGATTCTATATAGAAACAATTACTGAAATTGCTCAGTATTCATGAGATGTGTCGTTTCCTCAGCTGAGAGACTACACATCTTCATATACTCTGAGAGACATCATTCTCAGTCAGAGATTTTATGGCATGAGCTTTCATGCTTCAATGAGAGACATGAGTCTCAATACTCATCAGATTGCCGGATCAGGAGCATGTATAATTATGGTTTTACGATTTTAACCCTTGTCAAAAATCCACCATCTACAACAACCAAAGGTTGGATTTCAACCTGTGATATTTCAATTATATAACAAGATATAATGGGGAAAATAAATAACAAAGACACCATAAGTTTTGTTAACGAGAAAACCGCAAATGCAGAAAAACCCCGGGACCTAGTCCAGATTGAACACACACTGTATTAAGCCGCTACAGACACTAGCCTACTACAAACTAACTTCGGTCTGGACTGTAGTTGAACCCCAATCAATCTCACACTGATCCAAGGTACAGTTGCACTTATTACGTCTCTGATCCCAGCAGGATACTATGCACTTAATTCCCTTAGGTGATCTCACTCACAACTAAGAGTTGCTACGACCCAAAGTCGAAGACTTTAATAAACAAATTTGTATCACACAGAAAAGTCTACGGTAATAGATAAATTTGTCTCTCACCGAAATACCTACGAGTTTTTGTTCCATCTTTTGATAAATCAAGGTGAACATGAACCAATTGATATACCGGACTTATATACCCGAAGAACAACCTAGAAATATCAATCACCTCACAATAATCTTAATCGACTAGCGAAAGAATTTATTTTGGAATCACAAACGATGAGACGAAGGTGTTTGTGACTTCTTTTATATCTTGCCTATCGGAGAAATCAATCTCAAGCCAATCTTACGATTGTACTCAAATACAATAGAAACAACAAGATCATATCACGCAACTACAGAAAAATAGTTGGGTCTGGCTTCACAATCCCAATGAAGTTTCCAAGTCATTAACCTGAAGGGTCTCGAGAAGAAACCTAAGGTTAAAGGAGAATCGACTCTAGCTAATACAACTAGTATCACACAGAAGGTGTGGGGATTAGGTTTCCCGCTTGCTAGAGTTCTCCTTTATATATACTTTCAAATCAGGGTTTGCAATCAATGTTAGCTTGGTAACAAAACATTCAATATTCACCGTTAGATGAAAACCTGATTAGATTTAAGCTAATATATTTCAACCGTTAGATCGAACTTAGCTTGTTACACACAAATGAAATGCAAGTTTATTTAGGTTTATGTAACCGTACCCAAACGTGTACACTTGGTTCAACAGCAGTTAACCAAATGGTTAGCCATATGAGCACTTCCAGACCAACCATATTCTTCTTTACCATAACTAGTTCAAATGACTCAAATGAACTAGTAAGAGAGTTGTTCAATTGCTTAGATCTTATAGAAGTATACAAGACACAATCGAAGCGAAAATGATTTGATTCACTCGAATCAATTCATGAACTTTATAGCCACGGTTTGCATTTATGTATTCCTTAGTTTATATAAGTTTAAGTTCACGGATAATCGTTTTTAAAAAATAACCAACCTAAGTTCGCGGACTGGTACGCGGACTTAAGTACCCAGAATGAGTTTGTTTTCAGTTCACAAACTCCAGCAGGTTTTCACGGGACGTGAACTTACGTTGGTGCGGACTTTAGTTCCGGTCTTCCTGAGCAGCAACGCAGACTTTGGTTCAAGGAATAAGGACTTACACATATGTGTTACTACACAATGTTTATATCCTTCCAAGGTTATACATTATAAACTCTCGTTTCAATCATTGAAACATTCTTAAAGGACATTATATGATTGTTATTCACAAACCATTTTTCGTCAAAGCCATTTTCAAATGGAAACTTAATATGACTTTCGTCATTAGTAAAGATGAACTTGGCCAAATAGAAAGCTTACCAACACATATTTCGAGAAATAGATACACGATATAAACTCGGCTCGAAATAGCAAATGTGTATAATCAAAGTTTATATAGCAATATGAATTTTGTCTCAAGATATGGGATAGAGTAGATAGACTTTTGAGTGATAGATACGTTCAAGTCTTCACATACCTTTTAGTCGATGAAGTTCTACAAGTTCCTTGAGTAATTCTTCGTCTTTGTATGATGATCGCCATGGAGTCTTGAGCTCAACTACACTTTCTATCCTAGTCAAAGACTTAGCTATAAGTAGACTAGAAACCAAGACTTATAGTTTTGATCACTAACATTGACAAACATGCTTGAGATAGCAACGCATGCGAGTTCGACCGAGTAGTGCTCTAACAATATTAATCAGAACTTGATTCATTAACTCGACTACATCAATAATGTAACTTGGTTTTTTAGTGATAAAATGATAAGAGGTACAAAGAGACTCACAATGAACTCAACTTCTACGTAATCCTTATATTTGTAAAGTATTTTATCCTGAGCAATGTAGTGAAACCATCGGATAATTTTGCCAAGTTTAAGATAGTCTAACCGTAACTAGATGATATCGTGACAGACCCGATATACCCAGGAGCTGAATTATTGGTGAAATTCGTGCACAAGCTGACCTAGCACAATCTTCAAAGGTACTATTTGTACGTAAATCCAAATAAAACTAGATAATTCTCATTCTAAATAAAGTAACTTCCTACTACCAGGATCATTCTAAATAAAATAACTACAACTACCCATAAATCCGAACAAAGCTAGCTAATTTTCATGGCTAAAGACAAAGAAGATGAAAAGAATCAAAAGACTCAATTAAAATGTAACACTTGCTGATAAAGTTGCGAGAGAACACTACAAAGGTTGGAGATATTACCAGAATAAGTCCAATTATGTTTGTAGGCTGCTCATAGATTACTGGCACTCTTCTATGCCCTTTCTCCATCAGCATCAAGAAGCACCATAAACAAATTCATACATCACCATCATCATCGGATACCACCAATTTTTTGCTCCTTTTAACTCCAGGTCAACTCCATCATCGTCACATCCCCGTAACCCTAAATGTGGACTCAAAATTGGGTAAACCCAATCTGTTAGAGCATAGCTCAGTTGAACCCACCAAGCGTTGGTATGTAAAGTTTGGTTGTCATATTTTAGTGAATAAAAACTCATTTAAAGAGTCACTTGATTATTTACTAGATTCAACTTTGTATAGGTTAGCTAGAAAGTTACTAGGATATGAGACTTACAAGTATTACATGAAGACTTGAAGAATGTGAAGAAGTAAAGATCTACAATGACGACATCATCCTTCCTCTTTAGGTTAGTAATATTTGACTTGAACTGTTTCATTCCTAACGTATCTTTTAAGTCGTGCATATTGAAAACATAATTGCGAAGCTGTGAATGATTATACTCTAGTTAGACATAGTATTAAGGAATTACAATACGAAGTACAACGTCTATCTTTTGAACTTCATATATAAAACATCGACATAATCGTATGAATGTTATTGTGATTATGTATGGGTGTGGGTGAAGACTTCGTCCTAGGAAATAATATTTTACATTCGTTTAAAGGAAATACAATTCATAAACTTGTTATGTGAATCGAAAGGGAAATCGTAGGCTTATTGGTATTTTTATTCATTGCAAATCTTTGGATTACCAATATATGTGTTTAGTATAACCGCTCATAACTTGTTTATGTATCTTGGTAAAACTATTCACAATGCCTGAATTTTGTATTGGTATGACTTTTATTAGTGAAATCGATCTTAAGTAATCACCTGAGATGGTATGATCGATATTTGTAATTGGTGTGACCATTCCTAGTCATTGGGTAACCGATCCTAGAACTTGGTTGGGACTAATCACAAGATGTGTAATCGATCCTTGTAGTAGTTTAACAAGTTTTAGTAATTGGTGTTACTGATCCTATAACTTGTGCAACCGATCACAAGTAAGTACCATAAATAAGTGGTAACCGATCCTAGTACTTAGCTAACAGTGTTTTGGAAACTAATGTTACCGATCCTAGTATCCACTTGGAGGTAGAACCGAAACTTGTTTGGGTAGAACCGTGAAACCCATTAATGGTGATTTGATAGGATAATCAATCACATAGTTCTTGGAAGTTAGATGAACCAATTCTAAACTTGTTTGGAAGTGTGGCAAATCGGTTCCAAGATTGTAATTATGAAAAAGGATTTAAAAAGTAAAGATGTCGACATACTTTGAACATGTGCAGTAACTCTTATCTTTTATTGTTCAAATATATTCCTTAATATCTAAAGGAAAGAATCCCGGATCGAAATAAATTGAGAATCTTTTAACTAAGGTTTTTAGTTTTTATATGCTTTTAATTTCCAGCAATTAAAATGCATATCTTTAGAAAATAAAAATTAGCAATGTGCATTTACTAATTGGAGATTTTCTATTGAGATTTTGGTCAATATTTGTACAGGGCATTTTCAGGAACTATGATAACCGTATTTTCCCTTATTGTATATCTTTGAGAATATTCGGTTTTGGAAATTCCTTGGTGTCCAAACTTCCTTGGTCTATAAATATTGAAGTTTGCATTTCAAGCAAACTAATCCTCAGAGCCAGCAAAACTATCTAGTTGTGTTGTTACTGGTGGAGCCGTCTATTCGGAGAGGAAAGTACCATAATTAGGCGAAATCTCTTACGACCGCTCGTTTTAAAGACTTCTTTGGGATTGGGAATATCTACGAGTACCGTTGGTGGTAAACTAGATAGTTGCAGTTTATTATTACTTTTCGATTGATTTGATTGACTAACGGTGATTGAACTTTGATTGCACCTAGTTTGTTTATGCTTGAGAATCTTCTCTTCTGATATAAGATTCACTCAAACTAGATCGAAGTTTCGACGGGTATCTTTAGATTGTTTGTAGATCTAAAGACGTATTGTGATAATCCATTGTTATCTGACTCCATTCTGTGTGTGATTGATCACAAGAGATTCAATTTTATTGTATGCAGGTGTTTATTGAAGATCTAAGAAGATTTGAAGACAAAAAAGATTGCTTGTTTGAGTTCATAATCTTTGGTGTGCACAAAACTTGATCGGCTGGGGATCCAACTATGATCGGTTTATCTTTATGATAACCTTGATCGATTAGTTGAGTAGATCGGCATCAACACAATTCTTTGTGATTAAGAGTATTGATTGCATAGTATATAGACTATACAATTACTTTGGTAGTTGTTAAGAGATAGATTTAAGAACCTGACAAAGGAGCTTATCAGGATAAACGGCAGAGCCTTTTGTCAAACTCATATCACTTGTTTGAAAAGATTTGTTACCGAACATATTTGTTGTTCCTTTACTATTTGGAATACGAACCAAAGGAATTGTTCCAAGTGCGTGACTTATTGCAAGTTGGAGGCGCAGGGATACAGACGGAACTAGGTGAACTATAGGTTTAGTTGCTTGGTCTCAACTATACGAAGTTGGTTTAGATTTTGTATAGCGGCTTAATCCTGAGAGTATTCAATTCTGGACAAGGTCCCGAGGTTTTTCTGCATTTGCGGTTTCCTCGTTAACAAAATCTTGTTGTGTCTTTTACTTTTCTATTTCCGAAATTATAATTGTTTTTATTATAATTAGAAGTAAAATACACAAACGTTAATTCATAATTACTTGATACCAATCCTATTATGTTTGGTAAAGTCCGAACCTATTATCAAGTAATCATACTTCATTGTTGTATTATCTCGATCTTGTATCTATAGTCAATCACGCAAGTTATCTTGTTGTCGTATTGTCTCGATCTCGTATCCATAGATGATCACACGAAGTGTGAACCGATTAGTTGTATTGTATCGACTCAGTCCATAGACAATAATCACTTTCGGAGAAAGGACTTATAGATGGAAAAGTTTTAGATTGAGGTATATTTGGGTACCCTCGTCTTTTCACAATCTCTTAAACCCATTAGAACTACCATTCTTGCTACAATCACCTCCAGTGATGTACAAATTCAACACTAGCAAGGTTGTATTCTTCTCTGTTTGCATCAGAACTTTGCCACATAACTCGCATCACCATCATGCTACCAAATTCATAATCATCAACATAATTCCTCAATTACCTGTTGATTTAACTCAAACCCTATCTTCAATTTCTTCTCCTCCATCACCGATGTCATCTTCTTATCTTGATTTCTTGGTATCAAAACAAACCCATCTACGATTCCAACACAACATCTCCTTCTCATTTCTCTCTTCTTCAAAATCGAACCATAACAGAACCCTAATTCTTGGCTTTCATTTTATATCTAAACCCCATCTGATTTATCCACCTTGCTGCCGATTTCAAACTCGAATTGAACCCAATCTTCCCGACGACGGCCATTAGTTTTTGGGTTTGGGGAATCTGCAGACATAAAAATATTTCTAGGGCTTCGAAAGAAAAAAAGGAAAAGGATTTGGGGGGTTATGATATTGATGATAATGATGCTGGTGGTAGCAGAAAGAGGAATAATGAACTTCAATGGTAGGGTTTCAGATGGGGAACCAGAAATAGTTTCACAGGGGAACCATAAAAACAAAATGAGGTAGATAATATAATGAATAAATGATCGATAATAAGAAATAAGAGGATCGAGTCAGAATCCGAGTATCTGTATGAGTTGAATAGTGAGTCTGTTTTAAAGTGTAGGCAGCCACGCTAGTTTTTCGCATGCGTACAAGTGGGTTTAGACAGTTGCGAGTTTCATAATTGTTCCAAATTGTTGCGAATTTTTTGCAACTCAAATTAGCAACTGAAAATTCGCAACAGTTGCAAAGATGTTGTTAGTCTGAGTTGCTAATCCCCGAATTTGGTGTAGTAATTGGAGTAAGTGAAAACCCTAAATATATAAGGTCAATACACAAGTACGGTGAGTACTTATCCTTTACATACAGTCAAATCAGTTGCGATTTTTAGTGATGCCCTAAAATTCAAATGGGATTAACATCGGTGATACATAAGAAAAGCGATGATACCGGGGACTGACAGTCCATAATCCTAACTAGACGCGGTATCTTCAACAATCAGTATCCTGATTTGGTATTGATCGTTCGTGCATATCACACGTTTTCCTAACTCGCCCGTGCAATCACACTTCAGAGAATTATGATCGACTTTTTCTCACATGGACATTATTGCACCTCATTTGACTGAAGGCGCAAGAGAACTAAACAGAATATATCATAAAGAATTGTCATTCAAAAAAAATCCTACTGCAGTATCTATATCTATGCGGCAAAGTTACTCAAATGATCTAATGACATCTACGAGAAATAAAATGTTCAATCATTCAAGAAGAAGATTGCAAGTAAGACTAATCATCAGATTCATCATCGTCTTCACGGTCATCATCCTCCATGGAATCTTCTTCAAGTTTTTCCTCAGAGTCATTGTCAGAATCTTTACTGGGGACTCCTTTCAATCAATTTTCAGGATCATCATACATTGCATCCAAATAGTCGTCTTCTTCACATTCGGCTCGGAAATCATCCTTGTCCAATCGTTCAGCTCCCTTACCTGGTGGATAGGGCTTAATTCTACGCTCAATAGGCTTCCAGACAGATTCAACTTCCTAGGCATCTGAATCAGAAGTTATGCCATCAGCACGTGGTCAAATTTCATCCTCAACCGTAGTCTTGCTTGCTGAAGTTGACGTCGTTTTTGCTGATAAGCTGCAAGTTTTTCATCCTCATCTTTTCTCTTTGAAAACTTATCATGGACGACTCTCAGATGATAAAGGTGCATACCATGTATCATCTTTTCAGCCTTTCTCAAAGACTGATCTATTTCAGCACGCACATCTGCAGAAGATTTCATCGTTTGCTTGATCGTGTTGGAGTATTCCTCAGAGGAGCCAGAAGAATGATCGCTACTGGAAATTACCATTGTATGGAGCGAGAAACATGGAGGCATGGATATTCCAATAACAAACACGCAACAAAAATCGCAGCAATCCAACTCTTACCTGTGTAGAATTTCATTAGTTGTAGTGATTATAACATCAGAATTTCAATAATTTGATCGTCTCTTCAAACCTGCGAAGACGGACAAAATTCAAAATCATATAACTTGATTTTCATACTGTGAGTAATTCACATAATTTTCACTGCGAGCAAGTCACATGGTTTTCACCGTGTGAGCGATTTGTGTAATCTCACCATGTGAACATTCACTGATTTCTACTACATGAGCATCTACTATTAAATCACAAAGTTCATGAAAACATTATTTCATCATAAATAATTGTTTACTTTTAACAATTGCCCAAAATTGAAATTTGGTTTTGCAAAAGTTTTAATCGTGAATAACTCATGTAAACGTTAAAAAAAAATTGGACGTGAGTGAATAACTCACGTAAATCAAAAAAAAAAATGTTTTACGTGAATAACTCACGTACACAAAAAGATTTTGTTTGGCTCAAGTGAGCATTTGTCTATCAAACGAGGGTCTTTTCTATTTTTGTAAAAGTATGCATACTCTCAAAATTAAAAACAAAATCATGAAAGTTCATAGACAAAATTTTCTTCCTTGCAATTAGATCATGTTTACTAAAAAATATGCATATCTCTTCCATATTAGGGATTATTGTCTATTTCTTAAACAGACGGGAGGACGGACGGACGGACGTCCGTTTCCTAAATACAAATTTTCATAAAAGACCTATGCATGCATATACACATATGGGTTTTATTTTATGAACTACTCACTAGTCACGGAAAAAAAAATCGGTCTTACCTGATCAGTGTCGTCCGGAACTTGGTCGGACGATCGGCGACAACTAACTCAGGCGGGAAAAAAATTTCCTCATCCTTCCTTGCTCGGACGTGAGAAGAGATCAACAGGGAGGGGGTGGTCGGTCAAGAAGAAATAAAATGTTTTAGGTCTTCTTCCCTTTTATAATAATTTTATTTCCAAAAACTTAATCAAACAAGGATTTCCTTTTTGGTCCCGGGCCCATAAACGCTAAACCGACCAAAACTGGGCGTCTGATCGTCCGAACCAGCGGTGCTTCATCTTTCTGTGCTCACGGGATGACGCTTTATCATACCACCAGAGTCTTTATCCACGCATTTGCTTGTACATGATATCATTGGAGCAAATCGGGGATTCTGGAAATGCCTTTTACGACTAAGTTCAACTATTTGTCTTGTCTACTGAAAATACTGCGGAATGTTACCGTCCCTCACTAAGCAGGGGACTTAATGTTGATGGTGGATTTTCGACAAAGGCTAAAATCGTAAAATCATGATATTGCATGTTTCTGACCTGGCTTCAGGAATGTATGTGACAATTCATATTTTATGATTCGTGAACTATTTCACGATCTCTGACTGAGCGAATATCCTCTCAGATCTATGATGGATATGTTTCTCGAAAAGACTCTTAGCTGAGCTTTTGATGTTCCACACATTTCATCATCACTTCTACATAGAATCAAAATGATTGGGAGGCTCCTAGACATATTGCATGCTAGTATATAGCCTAACGCCTTCAGGACGTCATACTATTCGTAGTTCCCTGACTATGTAGAGAGAACGTGTATAAAATCTCCTAACGATTGGGCGGCTCCTAGACATATTGCATGATAGTATATAGCCTAACGCCTTCAGGACGTCACGCTATTCGTTGTTCCCTGACTATACGCCCCTCAGAACGAGTATGATGCTTCCATTATCTCATATCTCGATTCTACAACTCATAGGTTAGTTCTAGCGTCTCATTCATCAATTGAATTCATATTAATAACCTATTCATCTCATTACTTCATTCCATGACTGATCCTCAGTTGGATTTCATGGATTAGTAATAGATAATCATTTATTTCATTACTCCATTTCATGGTTGATTATCAGCTGAATCCCATGAATTGGTAATAAATATTCACTGATCGGGCATCTGGGCCACCACCGAGTAAGCCCCGAGAAAATGGTGTGAGTGTACTTAGAAATAATGCACGAACGAGCACCCGAATGCACGAACGAGTATTCAAAAATATGGACGAACAAGGAAACCTATGCAAATAAAAAAATATTGATAAAATAAAAAAAGAGGCGCTTAGGGGACCGGGCCCACCGGAAAGCCGGTCATGCCGTTGTGGCCGATCCCACACCTCTCCCATTATTTTACCATGATTTTATTATTTTTCTTAATCTCATGAAAACTCCTTCATTTGAGCAAAACTCTCAGTTTCTCCATATTTTCCTCCAGCCGATGAAAAATAATTATAGAGAAAGGTGTCACGGGACCGAGCCTACTAGACGAACGGCCATGCTCTATCCATGGACGGAGATCCCTTATTTTATCATTATTATTATTTCCTTCATCTTATGAAACTCCTCCGTTTGAGCAAAAACCCTGGTTTTTCCATAGTTTTCTCAGATATTGCTCACACGGACGAAAGCCAAAAAAGTCAAATGGTTACATGACCGGCTAGGCTACTCATTGTATATATTAAAATATTATTATTTTAATATTCTCAAAATATTGGTCGCACGAGAAAAGTTATACTTGCTCATTCGAGCAAAATCGAGAGTTTCAGTCAAAGATCAAACTCTTCTAAAAATCAAAAATATTGCTCAAACGTGCACCAGAAAATACCAAAATTCTCAGGACTGAGGCATGGACACTATGGTGACACGGGTATGCCACCTTGACCAACCAAGGTCGGCCCTTAGTCTTGCAAGGATCCGGTCCCACACATCTTCATAATTTTGACCTAATTAGCTTTCTACAGTTCATATTAGGTTTAAACTCTTTCCAACCAACTTGGAATTTGCTCAATCGACCGCCAGATGGTCCCATGACCACCAAAGGCCGGTTTTCACACCCCTTTATCGGTCCTCATCTTTTCATAACTAGGTTTTATTGCCTAATGCTCGAACGAGCATTATTTAAATGATTAAACCAGCATTTAATCATCCTTTCATCTACTAGTTAACAAAGGACTTTGGTGCATGCTCACTCGAGCACTTGGGCACTACATGGTCGGCCATCATCCCATGTAGCAGGTCCCTCCTTCACTCAGTGGTCGATTTTCAGTAAATCATCAATTGATCAGCAATCGATCAAAATTAGGGTTTTGAAATGAATGCTCTGCAAATCATAATTCTGAGCAAGTTTAAACACTAATAATTTTATGTTGGTCCAACGATCAACATATGGATTAATTATATAATATTCGATTCGGTCACTAATATTTAATTAATATTTTATTTGGTCATACTACCAATAATCGTTCAGACTATCAATATTGATTCAACTATCAATATTCAGCAATTCATCGAACGAGCAATATTTTCTCAGACGAGACTAGTAATATTGATTCAACTATCAATATTTAATCATTCATTAATTGAACAATATTTGCTCAGACGAGCAATATTTGCTCAGACTATCAATATTCATCATGTTGATTCAATTATCAACATTTGAGAACTATACGTATGTGCCAGTAGACATGTTTAATCCATCATAAGAGCACTTGGAAATCATGCTCGACTGAAAAATATTTTGGCCCATCGTCTAATCAAGTCAACAACAGACTAATTAAATACGCGTCTTCCTCGAAGACTCCATAAATCATGAGACATCAATCATGTCACATGGGGGGATATTAATTAGGGTTTTGGTCTGGTGGCCTATGGCACGTGTATTCATCCACGATGAGAAATATGAGTAATTCGTGCAAGCAGTTGAGGGAGTTAGAAAAGTAGTGGGTGGACAATCAACCAAGTCCCCGCACGATGAGAAATATGAGTAATTCGTGCAAGCAGTTGAGGGAGTTAGAAAAGTAGTGGGTGGAACTGGTTCAACCATGATTTCCACTTTCCCACTCTTTCACTCGAGCAACCTCACACTTACTGAAGATCAATATGTCTACATTCTAGCAATATCAATAATTTTATGAATCCACGATTGAGGACAACATATAATATCTATCGCCTAACCAAGAATCATCGTGTGAGCAACAATCTCTCTCAATTGAGCAGAATTCGAACTTACTTGTGTAGATGGGGAAAAACGATTTACTAGTTTTTCAGGGAATTGAAGAGATGAGTCTTTTGTCGAGACTCCTCAACCGAGCAAACTGTTCAACCTCACATAGATGCACTGCAAAGGGAGTGCTTATATTCAAGAGATCAATCTGTAGGACTCCCGCCTAAACCAAGTCAATGGCCATTCCAGACTCAATTCGGTCGCAAAGAGGGAGATGGGTTGATATGTACGAGGGAAGCTGAGAATTGTGTGGGATCAATGATGATCAATGATTGTGGATGTGTTGAAGGTTTCTGCAAGTTTTCTGTGAACTGTTGAGTTCAAAGTAAGTTCTGGTCAATTGATGGAATTTCTGAGAGTTATGACTCGAAAAATCCTGTATAGACGAATATTGTCCTCTCAATCATGGATTCAAAGACTTATTTATATTGTCAGAATGGTAAACACCTTGATTCATGTAAGTGTGACGGTTTCTTGTGTGAAAGACTTGGAAAGTGGTAAATCGTGGTGAAACCAGTTCCAGGTCGTGTAGAGACTTGGTTAACCGTTCACCCACTACTTTGATGACTCCTTCAACCGTTTGCACGACTTACTCACATTTCTCATCGTGGATGATCCACGTGTCGTAGTCCTCCAGACCAAAACCCTAATTGATATCCCCCCATGTGACGTGATTGATGCCTCACTAATCGTGGAGTCTGCATGAAAAACGTGTATTTTACTAGTCAGTTGTTGACTGATTAGACAATGAGTCTCGGTTTTGTTGAATTGAGCATGAGTGACGAATGATCGGTGATACATGGATTGAACATGTCTGTTGAGACGTATAATTCTTTGAGTGATGTTGACATTGCGCGTATTAGCAAAGATTGTAAATTCTACGACTGAGTATCAATTCGATGAATTACTGAATATTGATAGTTGGATCATTATTCAAGCAACTGAGCAAGTATTGCTCAATTCGACAAATTACTGAATATTGATGGTTGGATCAATATTCAAGCAACTGAGCAAGTATTGGTCAAATCGACAAATCACTGAATATTGATAGTTGGATCAATATTCGAGCAACTGAGCAAGTGTTGCTCATTTCGACGAATTACTGATAAATTAATGAATATTTATAGTTGGATCAATATTCGAGCAACTGAGAAAGTATTTCTCAATTCGACGAATTATTTATTGGTGACGTGACCCAATAAAATACTAATTAAAATATTGGTAGATTACCGAATATATATAATCAATCCAGATGTTGATTGCTGGATCAACATAAATTTATTAGTGTTTAAACTTACCCAGAATGATGATTTGTAGAGCTTTTGTTCGAAACCCTAATTTTTGATCAATTGTTCGTCAATTGATGAATTACTGAAAAATAGGTCATGAGTGAGGGAGGGACCGACCACATGGGATAATGGACAACCATGTGATGAGAAATTGCTAGAGTGAGTGTGCACCAGGGTTCTGAGTTGACCAGTTGGTGAAAGAATGATGATTAAATGCCGGTTTCATCATTTATTGAAATAGTGCTCGGTTGAGCATTAGGTGATAAAACCCAATTATGAAAAGTGAGGGACCGACCAAGAGGGCATGGAACCGGCACTTGGTGGTCGTGGGACCAGCGGATGGTCGTTTGAGAAAATTCCAAGTTGGTTGGAAAGAGTTTGGACCCAATATGAGCAATTGAGCAAATTAGGTCAAAATTATAAGAATGTATGGGACCGGATCCTTGCATGCCTTAGGGCCGGCCTTGGTCGGTCAAGGAAGCATTCCCGTGTCACCATAATGTCCATGTCTCAGTCCTGAGAGTTTCGGCATTTTTTTATGTGCGTTTGAGTAATATTTTGAATTTTCAGAAGAGTTCGATCTTTGACTGAAATTCCTGATTTTGCTCGAATGAGCAACTAGAACTTTTCTCGTTTGATCAAAATTTGAAAAATACTAAAGTAATTATATTTTAATATTTGGCGTGAGTAGCCTAGTCGGTCATGTGACCATTTGACTTTTTAGCTTTTTTATGGTTTGAACAATATTTGAGAAAATATGAAGAAACCATGATTTTGCTCAAACTGAGGAGTTTCATGAGATGAGGGAAATAATAATTATGAAATATTAGGGATTGTAAGGTGTGGGACCGTCCACGGCTAGGGCATGGTCTTCCGGCTAGGTATCCCGGTCACGCAACACCTTTCGCTATTTTTTTTATTATTTTTCATGAAACCGTGAAAATATGGAGAAACCATGAGTTTTGCTCAAACAAGGAAAGTTGCTAGAATGAAGGAGTTTTCATGAGTTCATGAAAATAATAAAATAATGAAAAATAATGGAAGAAGCATGGGGACCGGCCACGGCTAGGGCATGGCCGGCCGACCCGTGGGCTCGGTCCCTGAGCGCCTCTTCATTATTTTAATATTATTATTCTCTCTCTCCTGTTTGGTGTAGGATTCCTCATTTGTCCATATTTTCGAATGCTCGTTCGTGCATTTGGGTGCTCGTTCGTGCATCATTGTTGAGTACACTTGCACCATTTTCTTGGGGCTTACTCAGTGATGGTCCAGATGCCCGATTGTTGAGTATTTATTACTAATTCATAAAATTTAGTAGAGAATGATTCATGAAACTGAGTAATAAGGTGAGTAGTTATTTACTATCAATCCATAAGATCCGTCGTGGATTCGATTACGGATTTGGAATAATAAAATGAGCATTACCATCCTATAGGATCGTGGATTCGACTACAGAATCGAAGTAATAAAATTGCTTATTACCATTCCATGAGATCAGCCGTGGATTCGATCATGAAATTGGAGTAATGAGATTATCTATTACCATTTCATGAGATCAGTCGTAGATTCGGTCATGAAATCGGAGTAATGAGATAAAATAGATTATCTTCTAGGAATTCAGTGGTGAATGTCACGGTAGAATTAATCTATTGCAGAAGGAATATGATCCAGTTAAAGCGTCATACCCGTTCTGAAAGGTGCATAGTCAGGAAACAACGAGTGTTGCCGATGTCCTGAAGGTGTTTTTCCCTCGCAACAATTATGTATGGAGAACCACCTGAATCTGTACACGGTCTCTCTACATATTCAGGGAACAGTGAGTGTCACCGATGTCCTGAAGGCATTTTTCCCTCTCAACAAACAATTATGTAGGAGGACCGCCGATCATTCTTCTATGTAAAGAGATCATGATGAAATGCACAACATCGAACGCTCATCCAGTGGGAGGCTTTTCGAGAATCATATTCATCATGGCTCTGAGAGGAACTCGATCAGATATCATGAAACGGTTCACGGATCGTAAAATATGAATCGTCACATGCGTTCATGAAGCCGGGTCAGAAACATGCAGTATCATGATTTTACGATTTTGACCTTTGTTGAAAATCCACCATCAACATTATGTCCCCTGCTTATTGAGGGACAGTCATGTTCCGCAGTAAGAATTAGATGGTGATTTTCCAGTCGACGAGATAAGTAGTTGAACTCGGTCGTACAAAGGTATTTTTAGAATCCTCGATTTGCTCCAATGATGTCATATACGAGCAAATGCTCAGGTAAGGACCCTGATAGTAAGATAGAGTGTCATCTCACTGTTGATTTGGTCGATCGAAGTTCAATTTTGGTCGGTTTAGCGTTTGCGGGGCCGGCCTAAAAAAGGAAATCCTTGTTTTATTAGGTTTTTGGAAGTAAATTTGATATAAAAGGGAAGAAACCCTAAAAAAAAGAAATATATATTTTTTAACCGACCAAGCACCTCCTCTCTCTCACGCTCAAGCAGAGAAAAAAAATGTGTACGCCAGAGCTCCCATCGGCGACCGCCGGCCGAATTCTGACGAACTCTGGCGCCGACAAAAGGTATGATTTTTTATTTTATTTTATTTTTGCTGTATGTTTTCTGTTCTTCATGAGTTGTTTGAAAACAAAAAATCTATAAGTGTTTATGCATGTGTAGGTTTTATGAAGAATTTGTTTAGAAAACGTATATATACCCGTTCGTTCGTTAGTTTAAGAAACGAGCAAAAATCCCTAATATGAAAGAGATACAT
Organism: Papaver somniferum; assembly: GCF_003573695.1. Lineage (NCBI taxonomy): Eukaryota > Viridiplantae > Streptophyta > Magnoliopsida > Ranunculales > Papaveraceae > Papaver > Papaver somniferum. The sequence continues at coordinate 195,763,644 of NC_039360.1, forward strand.
AAATTCTTGAGTAGATATGGTATAGTTTCAGCAGAGAAAATTTTGTTTACGAGGTTTCATGAAAATCAAAATTTATTTTCAAAGCATGAACTTTCACAAACACTTTTAGGAACGTAGGTTCGTTCGCAGTAAAAGTAATAAATAATGATCCTTAGAGTTAGAGGAATTTTGGAAAGACCTGTACTCCATGATAAAATTTATTTGTGAACTTTCAAAATTTTATTTGGAATATGTGGAATCTTGCAAAAATAGAAAAGACCCTCGTTTCATTAAACAAATGCTCGTTTAAGCAAAAAATAATATTTTTTTTATACTAACTCACGCAAAAAAGGAATTTTTTTTTCACATGTGAGTATTTTTTAAATTTTTGATAAAAAATCAAATAGCAATTTTTTGAGTAATTGTCAGAGATAAACAATTGTATTTTATGATTTTATGATGTGTGTTTGCGACATAAAATCATGAAACGTTCACATGAAGAGTTTATGTGAATTGTTCATAGTTTCGTGAAAAGTCGGTGTCGACTCTTAAATGAAAAGTTTTGCTCGGCTTTGCAGGTTTGAAAGAACGAGAAAAAATTTCGGAGTTTCACGATGTTATCACTAAGTTCGTGAAACTGTAAATAGGTAAGAGTTGAGGATTACCATTTTTGTAGACATTGGCGTGAACATTATAATTACTTCGTTGCTTTAATTCCATTGTGTTGAAGAAATTTGTGCATGGATATCACAAGAACTTTGCAAAAATGACTGATTCCCATGATAGCGCTCCTGAAGATGATGTTTCCAGAGAGGAAACTTCCAGGGAGGATGTTTCTATAGACGTGTCTTCCAGAGATGATGATTCTGAGACTTCCAAAGAGAAAGAGGAAGCTCCTAAAACCAAGAGCATCCCAAATACTGATGATGAATTCTTCGTGTTTCTGTATAAACCTGAAAAGCGTCCCTCAGGTTCCTCATTCCGGCTGCTCATAAATCCCAGGAGTACTATTCAGAACAAGTTAGTATCTCCTCAAGCGATAATTAGATTTTGTTTGAATGTGAAACACTATTTGGGTTCACATGTGGAACTTAAGCTTTCTCGAAAGCCTCTGGCACATTTCTCTGGGTGGGCAAGGCATATGTTGGGTCATAGCCGTGTAAGGACCATGCTGGATCGTGCACAGGTGACACAAGCTATTCAAGCTGCTGGGGATTTAGTCATTCATCATGATATACCAGGTATGGTGGATTTACTTGCTCTCTGGAGCGTTCCTACTCATACTTTCATATGCAAATGGGGAAATTTCACCATCACTTTGGAAGATGTAGTTTCTTTGTTGCATCTCCCAATTACTGGCAATTTCCTTGAAGAGCTCTCAGCAGAGGAGAATGTGATATTATACGTGTTGGAAACTACAATGCATGAATTCAACAAGTCGCACAAAACTTGATATGCTCAATAGTTTAAACACTGGTGTCCGAGAGATGAGGTTCCCAAAGAACATGTTGATGGTAACCTTAACCATTGTTGCTTTCTTATGCTCGTGGATTTCCAGAGACATTCTTGAGGATAGTGGACATTTTTTGAAGCCATTCGAGATTCCTTTTGCCATAAAATGGCTAAAGGTGAGAAACTTCCTATCGGCAGTATGTTTTTGGGTTCATTGTTTTCCAATTTAGACTCCTTAGTCATAGACTCCAGTATCTTCAACGGCTTCATGAAAATTGAAACATATGCTAATACTATGTTCCTCTAAGCTTTAATGTGGGGGCACTTTGAGAAATCTGCACTGATTCCTCGTACCATCTTGTAAGGGACAAACGTCGACACTCTCCATGCTTTCCTTGAGAAAAATAATGCCAGGATCATGCGTTGGTCGACAAAGCAACCACAACATAAAATAAGCCTCACTAGTGTTTTGGACATCGATTCTGAGTTTGATTTTCGTCCCTGGGTGTCGGTTCCTCATCTCTTCTCGCAATTGATCACTTTCAATACTGCTGAAGGAAATGTCATATTGAAATCTGGTACCAATCTGAGTGATGAATAAAGATCTTTTATATTGAGTTGCACTCCCGTCTATTTAATATCGGTAATGCACGGAAAGTTCCAGGTGGAAGAATATAACATTGACAGAGCATCTCGACAAATGGGTCTTGATCAGTGTTCCCCGGGTCATCGAATAAATAATCCATCTGTTGAGCATCTAAAAGCCCATTTAGATTGCACACATGTGGAAGGAAATGATTATTTGTTTCCTAGTTCTGACCGAGATACTTATGCAACTCCGGGTTATGTAAACTTCTGGCATCAGCAACTTGAGCGTTTGTATAAGTTTGTGATGGATTTTAAGCCTCTGGTACGAGAGTTTCCCCTTCTGATGTGATCTCTGATCGACCAAGGTTGAAATATCTTTCTAGTGGCGATAAGAGGAAGAAGCCTCCAGAACGTTCACAGGTAAGCATCTTTCTTAAGATGATTTTAGTAAAGACATGATGATTGCACCTTAATTACTTTATTGTCTTTGCTGTAGGATGGCCGTGTTTTGAGATATCGAACTCATGTAGACTTTTATGAATTTCAAGAAAGTCCCCAGGGTGGAGAAAGCAGGAGAAGGACATCTTATAGGGAGATACCGAATAATGTGAAGTCCCCAGCCGCTTCTTTGGTGAGTTATTAGAACTTCTCTTATCGTTGCGATTTTCTTTCCCACGTAATTAGGATCCCAAAAGAATATTGTTAATTTGTTTCAGAATTTTGTTCCATCGGTCATTGATGGTACTCATCTTTCCTCATATGAACAATCCATGAATCCAGTATTGATGAAGAGGTTGATGTAAGTACCCCTTTTGTGTAAGTAATTATGGAATTTCCTTGAACGAAGTAATGACAATTGTTGTTGATGCATCCAGGAGGAGATTGTTGTGGAAATCCAACATGGTCAGGTTGTTCATTCGTCTTCAAATGGTGGTGAGAAAGAGAATCTTCAAGAATTGGGACCAAATGGAGGTAATGGTGCTCCCAATATTGATGCCGACCATATTAATCCTTCGAATGACTTGGGAACTTCTTAAGTAAGCATTCACTTCATATTCTCTTCATAGAAGTATAATATTGCTGATTTGAGATTGAATGAATGTGAATCCACGTGAATGAATGAAAAAATTTAGTGAAATATGTCACCAGATAATTCAGAACTCAGCCTTTTAGTAAAAATGCCATAAAATCTTCATACGATGTCATATTTTCGTAATCTACCCATGTATCCTTATGCCCAGGAAATTTCCAAGCCTTTTCAAAGAATATTTTTAAGTTTCGAGCACATTTAGGGTCCGAAATCAGCGAAACAGTAAACTTCCAGGAGACCTTCAGGAATTTTTCAACTAGCATGTAGTCCAATGTTTTGGCCACAACTCTTTACTCGTTTATCCAATTGCTATGAAATTTTTATGTTGTAGAAAACATCCATACGAAGAGAATGGTATATGACTCAAGCTTAGATTCCTTTCCAATTGCTCTCAGTTCGTTATTTTATATAGGGCAGTATAAAATCTCTTCAGTCGAGCTTATTGAAAAACGTGTTTTATGACTTCCACACTATTTGCTCATGTCTTGGATATATAATAAATAACTTAGATAGTGTTAGTTAATTTACATGCTGGATTTTATGATTGCCTTTGGTTTCCATGCTCGAAATGCTCTAATCTCATGCAATCTTCGTATTAGGTGTCGAATGCCGAAGTTGAGAATAATGGAACCAATGATGTTGATTTGAAGAATACGGCGAATCAAAGTAGTGGCATCATCATCTCTGGATCTCAGGGTCACGAGAACATTTATACTGAAATTGTTGAGGAGACCGAGACTTCAGTTATTATTTCGGTGATGGAAGAAACTGAGCCGAAAGTGGAGGAGACCGTTCCAGAGAAAGTTGTTTCCATGACCGTGGAAGTTGCTCCAATGATTAAGAACCTTATAATAGTGCATGAATATTCTACTGCAGGGATCATTTGTGATCCTCCATTCTGTGGTTCACTCCCATATCACGCATCAGTTGGTGGGTTTTGCGTTCCCATAGGGTATGCTGACATGTATGAGAAATTGTGGAAGATGTATGGTCACATTTTTGTCACCAGGGATCCAAAACGCAGTTACTTCTTAGTAATGCAAGTAGGAATTATCTTGCGTGTCATAGATGATATAAGGATCAGGGCGAGAAGCACTGTTACTCCAGACGTACTCTTTGATTGAGAGTACAATTTGAGGAAATCTGAAGAGCTTGGTTTCAACTTGAAGTGGCTTCTTCAGAAGATCAACATCATCAGGGATGCAGTAGCGAACAATATACCCTTCATCAGTGATGCTGTGGTAGAGAAAAAGGCTAAGATTTCTAAATTGACTGAAAAACTGGAGTTGGATAAAGCAGCCTTGCAAGTCTTGGAGAATGCAGAGAAGCAGAAATCTTACTTTGACGGCTTCCTTTAGTTTTCCTTTCCATAATCTCTTGAACCATGAACTTCTGAGAGATGTGAGGTTTTATTTTGGTTTTGAATTTTCGATTGGTTTTGGATTAGTGAGTGATTGAGGATTTTCTTCTTGGATTTGATAGAGATATTTCTTAAAATAAAGAACTTTGATAAATTGCTGAATTCAAATCCTGAATGCAAGAATTGCAAACTCCTGGAGAAATTGAAAATACATGTGAAAGAAAATCCTAAAATGAAAATGTTAGGTGCTTTGAGAATTCATGCCTTGAACCCAAAACGCCTTAGGATGCTGAACACTCCATGCGTCAAAAGCCTTTAACCAATTTTCGTGATCACTGGCACGCTTGTTTTGCCCTTTATATCAGCCAATTTGCAGTATCCTCCAATTACTGACTTAGCAATCATAAAAGGTCCTTCCCAGTTATAACTTCTTGTAGAATGGAGATTACGTTTAGTTTCCTTGAGAACCAAATCTCCTTCATGGAACTTGTTAGGCTTGGTTGCTCGTGCCCTGAATATCTTCTGCTGGTTCGGGATTCCTTGTACAGTGGGATTCCATGTTGATGGAGCTTTCCAATCCTGCGGCACATGTGGAAACTCACGCAAGGGAGATTACCTAGGATATTGATTATCATGCTCGGTCATTATCCTTGCAATGACCGTGTTAGTAAGACGCTGAATTCGGAGAGGCTCTGCGTCCATCCACTTGGTGAAATATTGCTGAGGCGAGACTAACCACTCATAACGTTTGGTGATAGCTTGGTTATGAGTAAAATTGAGTCCCCGGACAAAGGTAGCATATTTGAAAGTTGATAATATGGATGTATGAGGGGGAATAAGACTTGCCTGAGTGCGGAATCTTCTGAAGAATTCATGTGCGCTCTCCTTAGGTTTTTGTGTAAGTCCTATCAAGGCTTGGACTTTATCTAGATGCTCGAATGGTGGAGTGTCCTATATTTCTTCTGAGCCGGAGCTTTCCTCTGAGTCGAAGCTTTCTTTAACAGAGAAATGTGCAATTGAAGGTGTTGCAGTTACCTTTTCATCATGAATCCATGACCGTCCAAGGATCATGTCATATCCTGGATCTTCTCTGATTATGTGAAACTTGGTTTCTGACCAGGTTTCCCCAAAATCCATTCTGAGGATGATGTAACCATATGCATCTCTGGATATTCCTTCATGATCTCTGGATGAGACATGAGCATGAGTAGCTTCTTGTCGAGTGATGCCTGCAGCTCTGAGAGTCTTCAAAGGGATAATATTGGTAGTTGTGCCAACATTGATTAGCACTTTTCTGAACTCATTTCCTTTGAGATGTATTGTGGTGAGCAGTCTCCAGTCATACATCTGTTTGTCATGACTGGAGGTTCAGGGTGTATTTCTGGGATTGAGATTCGTTTCCCAGACACTATATGATTCAGAGCCGAAAACATGTCCATCCTTTGAGCCTTTGACAGATACAGCAATTCGCAGGCATGCTCGATCAATGATTGGACCGCTTCTTTGACTGGTGGTTCAGAGAACATGAAGGTTCAGATTGGGAGAGGATTCTTATGTAACCCCTCAGTCCCAAGTTCTCCTGAATCGGCATTTTCCTTGAATATGCGTTTCAGAGTTCTGCAATCATTAGTTGGATGACTGACATACCTATGAAAGCGACAATAACGCGGATTCTCCACTTCCTCGTCTGTCGGCTCTCTCTTGAAGGGAGGTAAGTTGATTGCACCATCTTGGATCCATACTTCCAGTAACTCGATCACCTCTTCAATAGGGAAAGGAAAGTCTGGTAATTCCTGATCATTCTGCTGACGTTGAGCCGGCGCTTATGCATTTCGAATTTGGTTGTCCTTCCTTGGTGCTTTCGTAGATACTGGAGGAACACTCTTATGTTGCTGCGCATCAGCTTTTCTCTTCCCCCCTTCGGCAACATTCATGGAAGGTTGAACATTGTATTGTTTGTTAACTAACGCATGGTGCTGGTTCGAGTATCTCGTGGCTCCTCGGTTTTGGCAGTTTTTGTTCTTTCCAGTAAGGATGGAGAAGTAGTTGCTGATCGCTTGGCTGCTTCATGGAGTTGTGAGAAAGTTTGGAACCAGAGATTTTCCAGCAAGGCTTTGTAGACAGGGATCATCCTGTTGATGCAGAAGTCCACCAATTGTTTCTCAGTGACATTAGGATCAAGACAATCCAAGGCTTGAATTCTGAACCTCTTCACATATTTGTTCGGATGTTCGGTATTTTTATGAGCCATTCTCCCTAAGTCGGAAAGAGTAATCTGCTCTGAGACGAAAAAGTATTTCCTGTGGAAGGCATTAACCATTTCTCCCCAACTAGCGATGCTCCTTGGTGCGATGTTGTTGTACCAAGTATATGCTCGGCCGATCAGAGATTTGGAGAACTCTCATTCGGACGACATGATTGTGTTCATGTTCTCCTAATGCTTCCAAGAATCAAGAAACATGCTCTCGGGAGTTTCCCGTTCCATTGTAAAGTGTGAACGTTGGAGAAGTATAGCCTTTCGGGATAGAAATCCTATATACAACAGAGGAATATAGGGAGGTTGATGACGATGGACAGATGGTGCATTGCCTTTTTCGCGAGTCTCCATGAAGCGCTCCATATATTCACGAGTGATGAATTCTGCGAACTCCTTCTCCGGTGGATTTTCTTTGCAGGATTCATCATCATCCACCACATGGATTGGTGAAATTTCAGGGTCAACTTCCTTGGCTTTTCCCTTTTCCATCCCTTCTTTAGTTTTCTCTAACATTTTATCTGTCAGCGTTTTGAGATAATTACACCGCTCCTTCTGAGTATCAGCCATATCAGTTTGATTTTTAGCGAGAACATCATGGACCTTCATAAGATCATCTATGGTGGGTGGATTTTCTCTAACTTCCTCAGGATTCCGGCCGAAGAGAGGATGATTTTCAACATTGGTTTGAGGAGGAGTGATATCACCACCATTGTTGGAATCAGGAATGGTTTCTGGAATACCATCATTGTTATTGTTACTAGTGCTAGCGTCGTTTTCATTTGTAACTAACCCAGACCTAAGACCAGCCATTTTTTGAAAATGTGGGATTGCAACCGAGAGATTAATCTCCCATTGTGGTCGAGTTAGAACATTGCTCGGTCGAACTCGCATGCGTTGCTATCTCAAGAATGTTTGTCAATGTTAGTGATCAAAACTATAAGTCTAAGTCTCGGACTAGGATAGTAAGTGTAGTTGAGCTCAAGGACTACACTCAAAAAGGTGGAACTTCTCGACAAAAAGGTATGTGAAGACTTGAAATTATCTGTCACTCAAAATTCTATCTACTCTATATCCTACTTCTTGAGACAAAAATTCGTATGCTATATATAGACTTAGATTATACACATTTGGTATTTCGAGCCGAGTATACCTCGCCTATCTATATCTCGAAATATTTTTTGGTAAGTGTTTCGTTTTGACCATGTTTAACTTTACCTAGTGACGAAAGTCATGATATGTTTCAATCACTTTGAAAATTTCTTTGACGATAAATGGTGTAACAACTGTATAACGTCCTCTAAGAATGTTTCAATGGTTGGAATGAGAGTTTAGATTACATAACCAATGATTGACATAAGTATTGTTGTGGAAACATATATGTGCATAAGTCCTATCCCTTGAACCAAAGTTTGCGAACTTTGTTGATCAAGAAAAACCGGAAAAATGGCTTGTTGTCAAGTCCGCGAACTTCCGAACTTCTCATCCAGAGAAATTCTGCTGGAGTTGACAAACTAGTTGCGTAAATACCAGTACGTGAACCCAGTCCGCGAACCGGCAGAAAGTCTTTGCCGAGATTTTCTGCTGGAGTTTGTAAACTCTTACCGGTTGCTTAAGTCCGCGAACTTAAGAAGGTTATATATATCTGAAGATGATTTGTGAACTTAAACTTATAAAGACTAAGGAATGCAATTTTCAAACCGCGGCTATAAATTTCATGAACCGATTCGAGTGAATCAAATCATCTTTGCTTCAATTGCGTCTTGTGTAGTACATAAGATTTTCTTGCAATTGAACAACTCTCTAACTAGTTCATTTGTGTCATTTGAACTAGTTATGGTGAAGAAGAATATGGTTGGTATGAAATGATCATATGGCTAACCTTTTGATTAACTATTGTTGAACCAACAATGTACACGTTTGGGTACGGTTAACAAACCTAGAAGCGTGCATTTAATTTGTGTATAACAAGCTAGTTTTCGATCTAACGGTTGAGAAATATTATCTTGAATCTAAATCAGGTTTTCATCTAAAGGTGGATATTGTTTGCTTTGTGACCAAGGCGAAACCCTGATTTGAAATACTATATAGGGGGACATCTAGCAACTCTGCAAAACTAATCCCCACACCTCACGAGTGATACTAGTTTGCATGCTAGATTCGTTTCTCCTTTAACCTTTGGTTTTATTCTTCTAAAACCAGGTTAACGACTTAAAGACTTCATTGGGATTGTGAAGCCAGACCAATACTACTTTTATCGTAGTTGTGTGATCTGATCTTGCATCTTCTATCATACGAGTACAATTAGATTGATTGGCTTGAGATTACTATCTCTGATAGGCAAGATATAAAAAGTAATCACAAACATCTTCGTCTCATTGTTTGTAATTCCGCAACATCTTGTTTCGCTACCATACGATTAAGATTGTTGTGAGGTGATTGATTTATCTAGGTTGTTCTTCGGGAATATAAGACTGGATTATCAATTGGTTCCTGTTCACCTTGATTATTATCACAAGACGGAACAAAAACTTTAGGGTTTTTCTGTGGGAGACAGATTGATCCTTTGATTGACTTGCCTATGGGAGACAGATTTGTTTACTGTCAAAGCCTGCGATTTTGGGTCGTACAAACTCTTAGTTGTGGTGAGATCAGCTAAGGGAATCAAGTGCGCAGTATCCTGCTGGGATCAGAGGCGTCGGTAGTACAACTGTACCTTGGATCAGTGGGAGACTGATTTGGGATCAACTACAGTCCAGTCCGAAGTTACCTTGGAGTAGGCTGGTGTCTGTAGCGGCTTAATATAGTGTGTGTTCAATCTGGACTAGGTCCTGGGGTTTTTATGCATTTGCGGTTTCCTCGTTAACAAAATTCTGGTGTATGTGTTATTTCTATTTCCGAATTATATTTGTTATAATTGAAATAATACAGGTTGTGTGTTAGTTCAATCGATTGGACAATCCGACCTAACGGTTGTTGATTGATATTGATTGACACTTTGATATTGGTCTTTGGTACCATCCAAGTTATTCCCTGTATTTGATTAGTACTCACAGTTTCTGTTTGAGGAAATCAAATCAAGAGAGAGGTGTAAACTCGTTGATGTACTTTTAATTGATTGAGTCATGTTGATTCTCTTAAAAGTATATTCGAGTTTGTCCATACAGATTGCTAAGCAAAATATTGGGTGGTGTTGTTAGACCGTCGCTTTTTAATTGGTATCAGAGCAGGCAAACACGTTCAAAGACCTCAAAAGTCTGTGTTTGTAGAGATCTGACTATATGGACCATAAAGTCTCAATAGACGCTTCACCAGGTTTAAAAACCAACCGTAGAAAAAAGTCTGATAAACTGGTTATTCTTCAAAAAGGGTTGGATGAACAAATCTGGATCAACTCTGGTCTTGTTGCAAAAATTGCAATTCTTAAGGATTTTTTATCTGGTAATAGTCCCTTGGTGAATCTGAGAAACTCCAGTTATTCCTCTTTAAAGAATAGTCGTAAATCAGATGGTAATCAACGACAGTTTGTTGTGAAAACTGATATGACTAGGAACCACTCAGACAAACTTCAAGGTTTTGGCCCGTATTGTTGTTGTGATTCTTCCAATCACCTTCAACAGGTTTGTATGTCGTGTCAAAAGAGTCTGAATGTTGCAAGTAATCTTTGTAAGAAAACTAAACAACTTTTTAATACTCTGAAAGGACATACAAAACTATCAGGAAACTCTAAACAGAGAAGTACTAATAGTATGGGTGCCTTTGCTTTAAGATCTACGTCTCCTTTTCAATGGTTCCTTGATAGTGGTTGTAGTATACATATGAAAGGTGATCTCACATGGTTTGTATCGTCTATTGACTATGAAGGAGGTCCTGTAACGTTTGGAGATAGGAGTTGTTGCTACATCAGCAAGAAGGGAACGATCAAATTGCCTGGTGTTCCAGAAATCCATGATGTAGTATACGTAAAAGGTATGACTGCTAATATTCTTTCTATTAGTCAAATTTGTGACAAAGGCCATCGAGTTTTCTTCAATGCAAATGGATGTGACATTGTAGACAAAACTGGGAAAGTTATTTTTCAAGGAACTCGTGGTAAAAACAACTGTTATCTACTTGATATTCAGCTTAGCAACCGTTGCAATTTGACTAAGGTGGAATCTACACATCTTTGGCATGAGCGTTTTGGTCACATCAATTATCGTCTTCTAACTAAGATCATTAACAAAGAACTTGTTAGAGGCATTCCCAAAATCAATGCAAAGATTGAAGGTGTATGTGGTGCCTGTCAAAAAGGTAAGCAAACGAAAGTTCACCACAAATTATCTCGAGATATTCTCACTAAAGCTCCACTTGATTTAATTTATATGGATCTCTTCGGACCAATTCAACAACCCAATGTTGTTGGTAAGAAGTATGCTTTAGTTATCGTAGATGATTACACCAGATTCACTTGGGTTGCATTTCTATCTCAAAAGAATGAAACTCTTGGTGAATTCAAGATTATTGTTAAAAGGATCCAGAATGAACAAGGTCGCAAACTAAAGAAAATTAGAAGCGATCGTGGAACTGAATTCAAAGACACCAAAGTATTTGAATTTTTTGATGAACTGGGATCATTCAACAATACCCACTACCTATTACTCCTCAAGCTAATGGAGTTGCTGAAAGAAAGAATAGGAATATTCAGGAAACGTCCAGGGTAATGCTCCATAACAAAAACTTACCATTAAGATTTTGGGGAGAAGCTTCTTTTACAGCATGTTACTTGATCAACCGTGTGTATTTACGGTCTAAAACCCTTAACACTCCTTATGAGTTGTGGTACGGAAGGAAACCCAACCTACACTATCTCAGGGTGTTTGGAAGTAAGTGTTATATTCTGAAAGATCGAGAACAGAAATGGAAATTTTTCCACACCAAAAGTGATGAAGGTATCTTTCTCTATGCTTATGATAGTCGTGGTTTTCGAGTGTTTAACCTCAGAACACAAGTCATGATGGAATCTGCTAATGTTATCATCGAAGACATTAGTAACTTTCGTCATGATAATCCTCCTGCTGAATTGCCTCCAACCGAGACAATTGAGAAAGTCAAAGAAATTCCAAAATCAATTGAAGTTATCCCAACGATTACTGATTCTGACATTTCTAGTGACGAGGAGAAGAGCACTGGTCAAGCCATTCTTGACGAACAAGAACGTGTCCCTCCACGACATCTCTGGGTTCAAAGGAATCATGATCCCAACAGTATTATTGGAGGAAGAGATTCTACAGCCAAAACAAGAGGACAACTTCAAAATATGTGCAATTTTGGTTGTTATCTTTCACAAGTAGAACCAAGGAATATTGATGTAGCTCTGAACAATCCCTTTTGGGTGAATGCAATGCATGAAGAGTTAAATCAATTTCAAAGACAAGATGTGTGGGAACTTGTACCTTGTCTCTCCAATGTCAATATTATTGGTACCAAATGGATATTCAAGAATAAGTCTGATGAATTTGGCACGATTGTCAGAAACAAAGCTAGACTTGTCGCTCAAGGATATTCATAGATTGAAGGGATTGACTTTGACGAGACATTTTCTCCTGTGGCACGCCTTGAGTCCATTCGTCTTTTGTTAGCTCATGCTTGTTTTCTTAAGGTTAATCTGTTTCAAATAGATATAAAATCCGCGTTCCTAAATGGAATTTTAAAGGAGGAAGTCTATGTCGCTCAACCTAAGGGGTTTGAAAATCTTGATTTCCCATATCATGTGCTAAAGATCAAAAAGGAATTGTATGGGTTGAAACAAGCACCTAGAGCCTGGTTTGAAAAACTTACCACTTCTCTCATTAGAAAAGGTTTTTCAAGAGGCGGAGCTGATAAAACTTTGTTTACCAAATAGAGTGGGAAAGATGTGGTTATTGCTCAAATCTATGTAGATGATATTATCTATGGATCAACTTTTGATAAATTTGCAAAGGACTTATAAGTCTCTCTTGCTAAAGAATTTAAAATGAGCAATGTTGGTGAATTAAAATTCTTCTTAGGATTACAAATTTAACAACATAAGGATGGAATTTACTTATCCCAAGAGAAGTATGCTCGAGACCTTGTGACAAGGTTCGGTCTAAATAAGTCTTCCCCAAAATTAACACCTATGCCCACTACTGGTAAACTACATAGACATGAGAAATGAGTAAAAGTGGATCAAAAGTTGTATCAATCTATTATTGGTAGCCTTTTGTATCTTACAGCTACTAGGCCTGATATTTCTTTCAGTGTTGGTTGTTGTGCCAGGTTTCAGGCAAATCCAAAGGAATCTCATCTTGCAGATGCAAAAAGGATCATTCGATATATTAATCACACTTCCAGGTATGGTTTATCTTACACTTTTGATACTAACACTGATCTATCTGCTTATTCAGATGTTGATTGGGCAGGATGTGTAGAAGACAGAAAAAGTACATCAGGGGGTTTCTACTATGTAAGACTGAATCTTGTAGCTTGGCATAGCAAGAAGCAAAATTTTCAATCCCTGTCTACATGTGAGGCAGAATATATTGTTGCTGGATTATGCTGTACTCAACTCCTATGGATGAAACAAATGCTAGCTGATTATGAAGTTGATACTGGAATAATGAAGATCTTTTGTGATAACTCTAGTGCGATTCGAATCAACTGAGAATCCCGTTGAGCACTCAAGAACAAAGCACATTGACAAAAGGTATCATTTTATTCGTGATCTCTATGAAAATGGTATCCTAAGTATGGAATTTGTGCCTTCCGAACAACAATTGGCTGATATTCTTATCAAACCATTAGACACTGCTACGTTTCAACACTTGCGGCAGTCTATTGGTGTTGTTTTGGTTCATTAAAACGTTTTTATAACTCTTGCCCCTATGCTTATCTCTATCTTTTGGGCAATTGAGTTTGAAACTCCAGTAGGTTTACTCCAGTTCAGTTTCTGTAGAGTTGTTTTTGTCTTGTTAGTGTCATTTTTGTTTCAAAATCCTTCTTTTCATTTGAAATTAAGGTCGCTCTTGTTGTTCCCTTGGGAATGACATCAAATGGGGGAGAGTTCTTTTGAACTTGTGCTTAATGGTCATATCTTGAGGGGTGTGCGGCTGTGGAATTTTAAAGGGGTTATCTTGTATCTTTAAACTCCTTGATGAATGCTATTAGCTTCGGCTATATGATTGCATCTAAATTAGATGGTATGTATTTTTTCATTTAGTCATGAAATGTCTCTTACGGAAATTTCATTATGATCCCGTTCTTGTACCTTTGCCAATTTTATTGACAAAAAGGGGGAGAATTAATATGTAGTTCACACTACAAATACATATGGTTTTCGGATCATTGTGTAAGGGGGAGTGATACATATCACCATAGTATTATTGTTGAATTTGTGATATAATTGGACTTTGACACTGTGTAATAATACTATGACACTGTATAACAATGATCGAGACCGATGCTTTCTAATTGTTATAGCTACGGATCTTCAACAACGGTGATGCTAAACTTACAACCTTTGGGATCATTGGAGTACCTGGAAGTGACGAAGATTTCGAGGAATGTTGAAGATTAGACATGTGGAATAGGAGCTACTAAAGTTTCTTTATCTTTTTTTGTATTCCATATGTATTGATAATTTTGTCACTAAAATTGACAAAGGGGGAGATTGTTAGAGCATTTCCCGGTCGACCTCTCATGCGATGCTATCTCAAGCATGTTTGTCAATGTTAGTGATCAAAACTATAAGTCTTGATTTCTAGTCTACTATAGCTAAGTCACGGACTAGGATAAAAAGTGTAGTTAGGCTCAAGGACTTCATGGATATTCATCATACATGAAGAATAACTACTCAAGAAACCGGTGGAACTTCTCGACAAAAAGGTATGTGGAGACTTGAAATTATCTGTCACTCAAAAGTCTATCTACTCTATCTCCTACTTCTTGAGACAAAAAGTCGTATGCTATATATAGACTTATATTATGCACATTTGGTATTTCGATCCGAGTATACCTCGTTTATCTATATCTCGAAATATGTGTTGGTAAGCGTTTCGCTTCGACCTTGTTTATCTTTACCTAGTGACGAAAGTCATGATATGTTTCAATCACTTTGAAAATTGCTTTGACGAGAAATGGTGTAACAACTATATAACGTCCTCTAAGAATGCTTCAGTGGTTGGAATGAGAGTTTAGATTACATAACCAATGATGGACATAAGTATTGTTGTGGAAACACATATCTGTATAAGTCCTATCCCTTGAACCAAAGTTTGCAAACTTTGCTGATCAAGAGAAACCGGAAGAATGGCTTGTTGCCAAGTCCGCGAACTGCCGAACTTCTCATCCCGAGAAATTCTGCTAGAGTTGACAAACTAGTTGCGTGAGTACCAGTCCGCGAACCCAGTCCGCGAAATGGCGGAAAGTCTTTGCCGAGATTTTCTGCTGGAGTTTGTAAACTCTTCCCGGTTGCTTAAGTCCGCGAACCTAGTGTGCGAACTTAAGAAGGTTATATATCTAAAGATGATTTCTGAACTAAAACTTATAAAGACTAAGGAATCCAATTTGCAAATCGTGGCTATAAAGTTCATGAACCGATTCGAGTGAATCAAATCATCTTTTCTTCAATTGTGTCTTGTGTAGTACATAAGATTTCCTTGCAATTGAACAACTCTCTAACTAGTTAATTTGAGTCATTTGAACTAGTTCTGGTGAAGAAGAATACGGTTGGTATGAAATGCTCATATGGCTAACCTTTTGGTTAACTATTGTTGAACCAACAATGTACACGTTTGGGTACGGTTAACAAACATAGAAGCGTGCATTTCATTTTTGTATAACAAGCTAAGTTTTCGATCTAACGGTTGAGAAATATTAGCTTGAATCTAAATCAGGTTTTCATCTAACGGTAGATATTATTTTCTTTGTGACAAAGGCGAAACCCTGATTTGAAAGACTATATAAGGGGACACCTAGCAACTCTGCGAAACTAATCCCCACACCTCATGTGTGATATTAGTTTTCGTGCTAGAGTCGTTTCTACTGTAACCTTTGGTTTTATTCTTCTAAAACCAGGTTAACGACTTAAAGACTTCATTGGGATAGTGAAGCCAGACCGATACTACTTTTATCGTAGTTATGTGATCTGATCTTGCATCTTCTATCATACGAGTACAATCAGATCGATTGGCTTGATATTACTATCTCCGATAGGCAAGATATAAAAAGTAATCACAAACATCTTCGTCTCATTTTTTGTAATTCCGCAACATCTTGTTTCGCTACCATACGATTAAGATTGTTGTGAGGTGATTGATTTATCTAGGCTATTCTTCGGGAATATAAGACCGGATTATCAATTGGTTCCTGTTCACCTTGATTATTATCAAAAGACGGAACAAAAACTTTAGGGTTTTTCTGCGGGATACAGATTGATCCTTTGATAGACCTGTCTGTGGGAGACAGATTTGTTTATTGTCAAAGCTTACACTTTTGGGTAGTAGCAACTCTTAGTTGTGGGTGAGATCAGCTAAGGGAATCAAGTGCGCAGTATCATGCTGGGATCATAGGCGTAGGGAGTACAACTGTACCTTGGATCAGTGGGAGACTAATTAGGGTTCAACTACAGTCCACTATGAAGTTAGCTTGGAGTAAGCTAGTGTCTGTAGCGGCTTAATACAGTGTGTGTTCAATCTGGACTAGATCCCGGGGTTTTTCTGCATTTGCGGTTTCCTCGTTAACAAAATTATGGTGTCTGTGTTATTTCTATTTCCGAATTATATTTGTTATAATTGAAATAATACAGGTTGTGCATTAGTTCAATCGATTGGAGAATCCGACCTAACGGTTGTTGATTGATATTGATTGGCACTTGGATATTGGTCTTTGGTACCATCCAAGTTATTCCCTGTATTTGATTAGTACTCACAATTTCTGTTTGAGGAAATCAAATCAAGAGAGATATAAACTCGTTGATGTACTTTTAATTGATTGAGTCATGTTGATTCTCTTAAAAGTATATTCGAGTTTGTCCATACAGATTTCTGAGCGAAATATTGGGTGGTGTTGTTAGACCCCCGCTTTTTCAGGTCGCCAATTTGTAGATGGGGAAAAACGATTTGCTGGTTTTTCAGGGAATTGAAGAGACGAGCGTTTTGTCGAGACTCCTCAACCGAGAAAAATGTTCAACCTCACACAGGTGCACTGCAAAGGGAGTGCTTAGATTCGAGATATCAATCTGTAGGACTCCGGCCTAAACCAATTCAATGTCCGTTCCAGAGTCAATTCGGTCGCAAAGAGGGAGATGGGTTGATCTGTAGGAGGGAAGCTGGGAATTGTGTGGGATCAATGATGATCAAGGCTTGTGGATGTGTTGAAGGTTTCTGCAAGTTTTTTGTGAACTGTTGAGTTCAAAGTAAGTTCTGGTCAATTGATGGAATTTCTGAGAGTGATGACTCGAAAAATTCTGTGTAGAAGAATGTTGTCCTCTCAATCATGGATTCAAAGACTTGTTTATATTGTCAGAATGGTAAACACCTTGATCCCTGTAAGTGTGACGATTTCTTGAGTGAAAGAGTGGGAAAGTGGGAAATCATGGTGAAACCAGTTCCAGGTCGTGCGGAGACTTGGTTAACCGTTCACCCACTACTTTTCTAACTCCTTCAACCGTTTTCACGACTTACTCACATTTCTCATCGTGGATGAATCCACGTGCCGTAGGACACCAGACCAAAACCATAATTGATATCCCCCCATGTGACGTGATTGATGCCTCACGAATCGTGGAGTCTGCATGACAAACGTGTATTTTATTAGTTAGTTGTTGACTGATTAGACAATGAGTCTCGGTTTTGTTGAATTGAGCATGAGTGACGAATGCTCAGTGATTCATGGATTGAACATGTTTGTTGAGACGTACAATTCTTTGAATGATGTTGACATTGCGCGTATTAGCAAAGATTATAAATTCAACGACTGAGCATCAATTCGATGAATTACTGAATATTGATAGTCGGATCAATATTCGAGCAACTGAGCAAGTATTGCTCAATTCGACAAATTACTGAATATTGATAGTTGGATCAATATTCGAGCAACTGAGCAAGTATTGCTCAATTCGACAAATCACTGAATATTGATAGTTGGATCAATATTCGAGCAACTGGGCAAGTATTGCTCAATTCGACAAATCACTGAATATTGATAGTTGGATCAATATTCGAGAAACTAAGCAAGTATTGCTCAATTCGACGAATTACTGATAAATTACTGAATATTGATAGTTGGATCAATATTCGAGCAACTGAGCAAGTATTGCTCAGTTCGACGAATTATTTATTGGTGACGTGACCCAATAAAATATTAATCAAAATATTGGTAGGTTACTGAATAATATATAACTAATCCAAATGTTGATTGTTGGATCAACATAAATTTATTAGTGTTTGAATCATAATGATGATTTGTGGAGCTTTTGTTCGAAACCCTAATTTTTGATCAATTGTTCGTCAATTGATGAATTGCTGAAAAATAGGTCATGAGTGAGGGAGGGACCGACCACATGGTATAATGGACAACCATGTGATGCCCAATTGCTAGAGTGAGCGTTCACCAGGGTTCTGAATTTACCAGTTGGTGAAAGAATGATGATTAAATGTCGGCTTCATCATTTATTGAAATAGTGTTCGATTGAGCATTAGGTGATAAAACCCAATTATGGAAAAGTGAGGGATCGACCAAGAGGGAATGGAACCGTCCCTTGGTGGTCTTGGGACCAGCGGATGGTCGTTTGAGCAAATTCCAAGTTGGTTGGAAAGAGTTTGGACCCAATATGAGCAATTGAGCAAATTAGGTCAAAATTATAAGAATGTGTGGGACCGACTCCTTGCATGCCTTAAGGCCGGCCTTGGTCGGTCAAGGAAGCATGACCGTGTCACCATAATGTCTGTGTCTCAGTCCTGAGAGTTTCAGTATTTTCGGATATGCGTTTGAGCAATATTTTGAATTTTCAGAAGAGTTCGATCTTTAACTGAAATTCCTGATTTTGCTCGAATAAGCAAGTAGAACTTTGCTCGTTTGATCAAAATTTGGAAAATATTAAAATAATGATATTTTAATATTTGGCGTGAGTAGCCTAGTCGGTCATGTGACCATTTGACTTATTAGCTTTTTTATGGTTTGAGCAATATTTGAGAAAATATGAAGAAACCATGAATTTACTCAAACTGAGGAGTTTCATGAGATGAGGGAAATAATAATTATGAAAGATTAGGAATTGTAAGGTGTGGGACCGGCCACGGCTAGGGCATGGACGGCCGTCTAGGTAGCCCGGTCCCGCACCACCTTTCCATATTTTTTATTATTTTTCATGAAACCGTGAAAATATGGAGAAACCATGAGTTTTGCTCAAACAAGAAAAGTTGCTAGAATGAAGGAGTTTTCATGAGTTCATGAAAATAATAAAATAAGAAAAAATAATAGAAGAAGCATGGGGATCGGCCACGGCTAGGGCATGGCCGGCCAACCGGTGGGCCCGGTCCCTGGGCGCCTCTTTATTATTTTAATATTATTATTTTCTCTCTCCTGTTTGGTGTAGGATTCCTCATTTGTCCATATTTTCAAATGCTCGTTCGTGGATTTGGGTGCTCGTTCGTGCATCATTGTTGAATACACTTGCACCATTTTTTGGGGGCTTACTCAGTGATGGTCCAGATGCCCGATTGTTGAGTATTTATTACTAATTCATGAAATTTAGTAGAGAATGATTCATGAAACTGAGTAATAAAGGTGAGTATTTATTTACTATCAATCCATAAGATCCGTCGTGGATTCGATTACGGATTTGGAATAATAAAATGAGCATTACCATCTTATAGGATCGTGGATTCGAATACAAAATCGAAGTAATAAAATTGTTTATTACCATTCCATGAGATCAGCCGTGGATTCGATCATGAAATCGGAGTAATGAGATTATCTATTACCAATTAATGAGATCAGCCGTAGATTCGGTCATGAAATCGGAGTAATGAGATAAAATAGATTATCTTCTACGAATTCAGTGGTGAATGTCACGGTAGAATTAATCTATTGCAGAATGAATATGATCCAGTTAAAGCGTCATACCCATTCTGAAAGGTGCATAGTCAGGAAACAACGAGTGTTGTCGATGTCCTGAAGGTGTTTTGTCCTCGCAACAATTATGTATGGAGAACCGCCTGAATCTGTACACGGTCTCTCTACATAGTCAGGGAACAGTGAGTGTCATTGATGTCCTGAAGGCGTTTTTCCCTCTCAACAAAAAATTATATAGGAGGACCGCCGATCATTCTTCTATGTAAAGAGATCATGATGAAATGCACAGCATCGAACGCTCATCTAGTGGAAGGCTTTTCGAGAATCATATTCATCATGGCTCTGAGAGGAAATCGATCAGAGATCGTGAAACGGTTCACGTATCGTAAAATATGAATCGTCACATGCGTTCCTGAAGTCGGGTCAGAAACATGCAGTATCATGATTTTACGATTTTGACCTTTGTTGAAAATCCACCATCAACAACTTGGAATCAACAGTTTAATTGCAGAAATCTCCAACACATCCAAAATCCTCGATCATCAATGATCTCACACACTTCTCAGCTCCCCTCCTACATATCGACCCTTTTCCCTCTTTGTGACCGGATTGACTTTGGAACAGCCATTTCTTGGTTTAGGACGGAGTCCTAAAGATTGATCTCTCGAACTTAAAGCACTCCCGTGCAGTGCATCTTTTTGAGGTTAAGCAATTTGCTCGGTTGAGGAGTCTTGTCGGCACGGTCGTCTCTTCACTTTCCTAAATAAACCAGTAAATCTTTTTTCCCCATCAACAAATAGTTCCGTACCTTCTCAGGTAAATTCGTTCGCATACTAGGTACGCAAACAATAGTTCTGGACCTGAATCATTACAATACAGTTCGCATACTTGGTATGCATACCTTGTTGTATCCAGACATGGGTAATTGTTTTAAACTCTCATTTCAATCATTGAAACATCCTTAGAAGACGGCAACGTTAATCTAACACATACCATTAGCTTCAAGTAATTTTCGAGTGATCGAATGATCAATACGAAACTTCCCAAGCTAACATCAAATGACTGTCTCACACAAATCATGTAAGATGTTCAAGGTAATTTTCACATGATCATATTTTGACTTAAAATTTAGTTTCCAACAAATAAATTGTTTCCAACTAAACTCGTCAAAAATATGATGAACATATCTAAAGCAAAAAGCTTCCAACATGTATTTCGATAAATAGATAAACTCGGCTCGAAATATCAAATGTGTATAATGTAAAAGTATATATAGCTTACGACTTAGTTTCATCAGAATATATAGAATATAATAGACTTCTGAGTGATAGATAAGTTTTAGTCTCAACATACCTTTTGTTGATGAAGTTACTCCAAGCTCCTCAGTATATCTTCTTCTTCAATTCTCCAATTGGTGAACGTCGTGAAGTCTAAAGCTCAACTACAAATTCTATCCCAATCCAAGACATAACTATAAGTATACTAGAAATCAAGTACATAGTTTTGATCAATTAAACTTGAAAAACAAGCTTGAGATAAAAAAGCTTGCGAGTTCGACCGAACAGTGCTCTAACAGTTATCTTGTATCTTAATAAACTCCTTGGTGAATACACTAAGTTTCGACTATGTGGAATCATCGAAATAAATTTGATATGTTCTCTTTTAGTCATGAATTATCTCTTCGAGAATATCATTATGATCCCATAGTTTTCGTAACTTGGCCAATTTATATTGACGAAAAGGGGGAGAATTATTTGGTAGTGCACACCACATACATATGGTTTACATATCATTTTGTAAGAGGGAGTGGTTTTTATTATGAGATGGAAGTATTGACTAAGGGAAAGTGATACATATCACCATAGTATTATTTCAAAGTTGTGATGCAATTGGACTTTGATTCTATATAATAATACTATAACACTGTATAAAAATGTTTAAGAACTTTCGTTTTCATATTGTTATGGCTAAGGATCTTCAACAACAATGATGCTGATTAAACACATTCAGAATCGATTGAGAACGTGAAGTAATGAAGAATTCAAAGAAAATGAAGATCCAAGGAAATCAAGCATGATGGATCAGAAGCTACAAAGTTTATTTATTTTGTAATCCAAATGTATTGATAGTTTTGTCATTAAAATTGACAAAGGGGGAGATTGTTAGAGCACTGCTCGGTTGAACTCGCAAGCGTTTCTATCTCAAGCTTGTTTGTCAAGTTTAGTTGATCAAAACTATATACTTGATTTCTGATCTACTTATATTTATGTATCAGATTAGGATAAAAATGTGTAGTTGAGCTTTAGACTTCACAGGCGTTCACCGATTGAAAAAGAAGATCTACTGAGGAGCTTGGAGGAACTTCATCAACAAAAGGTATGTGGAGACTAAAAATTATTTATCACTCAGAAGTCTATTCTATTTTATCTTCTAATGAGACTAAGTCGTATAGCTATATAGACTTTTACATTATACACATTTGATATTTCGAGCCGAGTTTATCTCGCTTATCTATTTCTCGAAATATATGTTGGAAGCTTTTAGCTTTAGCTAGGTTCATCGTATTCTTGACGAGTTTAGTTGGAAACAATTTATTTGTCGGAAACTAAATATTGAGTCAAAAGATGATCATGTGAAAATTACCTTGAAACATCTTACATGATTTGTGTGAGACAATCATTTGATTTCGACTTGGGACGTTTCGTATTGATCGCTTAATTTGGTTAACTTCAGTTAACTATTATTGAGCCAACAAGTATACACATTTGGGTACGGTGCATTCATATATAAATATAGGCCTATTTCATTTGTGTGTATCAATCTAATACCATCTAACGGTAGAGATTGATTGCTTAATTTCTAAGCAGACTTAGCTTGAATATTAAATCAGGAGTTCATCTAACGGTGAATATCAATTACTTTGTTACTAAGTTATCTTATATTTGATTGTAAGCAACCCTGATTTGAAAGACTATATAAGGGAGAACTCTAGCATCTGGGAAACCTAATTCCGACACTTCCGTGTGTCCTACTTGCAAACTAGATTTGATTCTCCTTTAACCTAGGGTTTTCCAAAACCATTATAAGGTTAACGACTTGAAGACTTCATTTGGGATTCGTGAAGCCAGATCCAACTATTTTCTATGTAATTGCGTATTCTGATCTTACTTTTTCTATCATGTTGAGTTTTATCTTCTTTAAGATTTACTCGAGATTTATCTCTGATAGGTGAGGTATAAAAAGTAATCACAACAGTTCTTCGTCTCAGACTCTTGTAATTCAGAAATAACTTTTTCTGTTAATACGTTGGGTTATTGTGAGGTAACTGATATTTCTAGGTTGCTCTTCGGGAGTATAAGTCAGGGGTATTAGCATGGTTTTTAAAAGTGTACGCTTCACGCTTCGGAGCGTAGGCTTCGCTTCAAATTTCAGCATTTCGCTCTGAAGCGGTTATGTGAAGCGCATCTTTCATGAAGCGTACGCTTCACGCTTCGGCATTTCGTTCCAAAGCTGTGAAGTGCGCTTTTTGACTTAGTCAATTCCTTTCCCGCCTAATTTTTAAAGCTTTTAAAAGAAAAATATGAATGTTTTAAGGGGGAACCAAACACCCCACCTCCCACTCGCCTGTAGAAGGTTGAATTGATATGCACACGCTTTGTTTTTGATAATAATTAGACTTATATATTATATAAATGTTATCTTCCTAATAAATTTATAATTACTAGTTACGACTAATTTATTTATAACAAAACATCCGCTTCAAACATCAATCATGAAGTGACGCTTCACGCTTCGATATACGCATCGCTTCTTAAAAATGAAAACCGCTTCACGCTTTCAATACCTTGGGTATTAGTTGAGTTCCCTGTTCACCTTGGTTTATCTAAAGATGGAAACAACAACCAGAATAGACTTATATGTGGGAGACATATTTGTTTATAAGTCTTCGACTTTGGGTCATCGCAACTCTTAGTTGTGGGTGAGATCAGCTAACGGAATCAAGTGCGCAGAATCCGGCGTGGTTCTAGAGGAGTAAGGAACGTGATTGTACCTTAATAGGTGTAAGATTGGGTTAAGGCTCAACTATATTCCAGTCTGAAGTTAACTTGTAGTAATCTAGAGTTTGTAGCGGCTTAATACAGTGTGGTGTTCAAATTTGGACTGGTCCCGGGGTTTTTCTGCATCTGCGGTTTCCTCGTTAACAAAATTCCTGGTGTCTGTGTTATTTCTTTTCCGCATTATATTTGTTTGTATAATTGAAATATCACAGGTTGTGCATAGTTTAATCACAGATGATAAATCCTACCTTGTTTTTTTGGATTGGACTTGATTGACACTTGGGCATTGGTCTTTGGTACCATCCAAGTTATTCTCATATCAATCAGTCTCACGGATTTCTATCTGTTCGATTTGATGATTGTATTGATAAAGAGATAAAGCTCTTTGATATATTTGTTGATTGAGTGTCAATTTTAAGTTGGTGCTCTCGGAATTATGTTGGAGTTTAGTCCATACACATTGCCTAACGAATTATCGGGTGTGGTTGTTATACCCCTGCGTTTTCAGACACTCTTTTTAAAACATATTGATTGAAAATATATATATGGACACCCTTCTATATCTTATTAATTTTTCCTGGATCGATGCACAATTTACCCTTGACTTAAAAATATGGGAGATCGATAAAAAAAGTTATAACGATGAAATATAGAAAGAAGGAGTTGAAGAAAGAAGAAAAAAAAAATCATGTCATCTCGACTAAAAAGAGGATACTTTATAAAATTAGTAATAAAAATTTACATCATTTTTGTGCCCCATTTGACTTGTCACGGGCATATGTATTTTAGAAATTATTACAAATTCAAGTGATTAACAAATATCACATAAGATCTGTATTTCAATATAATGGAACGCCTTTATAAGGATAGAATGGAGATTTTTTTGTGGAACATAAGGAATACTTTATTCTGAATTTTTTAGTAAATATTGATGGTATTCATGAACCTGTTTGTTGGTCTCAAATTTATCGAAACGATATCATCTCAGGTGCCATTATTCCTACTTATGTAGCTATTAGGTTACATTTTTACCGAATCTAAGAAGCAGCTTCTGTTGATGAATGGTTATACAATGGTGGTCCTTATGAGATGAGTGGTCTGCTATTCTTACTTGGTGTAAGTTGTTACATGGGGCGTAAGTAGGAATTTAGTTCTCGTCTTGATATGCACCCTTGGATTGTTGTTGCATATTCAACTCATGTTGCAGTTGCTATCGCAGTTACCAAATTGGTTAAGGAAGCTTTTCTGATGGTATGCTTCTGGGAATCTCTGTACTTTCAACTTCATGATAGTATTCCAGGCTGACCCAACACCCTTATGCACCCATTTCACATTTTAGGAATAGCTAGTGTATTTGAGGATCCCTTTGTGATAGTAGCAAATGAGGCACATGTCTAATCAATTATGTTTAATCTATACAATAAATGATATGATCTTGGTCAAACCATCTTAAAGAGACAAAAACATAAGCTACTCATAGCACTATAAAATGTAAACATAAATGAGGAAAAATAAGTGAAAGATGCATATCAAACACTTTAGGCACAAGACCAAAATAAAAAGCAAGAATTCCAATACAACACGTACATATAGAAAATTAATATAGGATGTACCTGAGTACATTAAGAAATAACACAAGATATACCTGGATACATCCAGTGTTGCTATGATCATTCTTACTTTAATTTCATTAGTCAACACAATATGTACTCAGATACATTAAGCAATAGCATATGATAAAACGGGATGTACCTGGATATATCTAGTGTTGTTGGGTTACAACAAAAATCAACAAAATAAAACAAGGATGTACACAGGTGCATCAGGGTATCAAATAGGATGAAAGAAGAATAAAAAAACAACAAAATATAACCTAACACGACATAAGATTCATCAAGTAATCAACACAAGATGCACTCAGGTATAACAGTCAATAACACGTGATGCACCTAGATACATCAAACAATAACACAAGATGCACCTGGATGCAAAAAGGGTACTATTGTTATTGTTATTTCAATTTTATTAATCAACACAAGATGCACCTGGGTACACAAAAGGTTAATATTGTTACTTATTTCAGTTTTAATAGTCAACACAAGATGCATTCAGATACATCAAGCAGTAATACAGTATGCACCTAAATACATCAAGCAATAACACCAACCAAAAAAGAAATCAATGATTATTCATCCAATTTTATCAGTATATTATCCAAAACAACCCAAACCCTAACTCAATTCATTGTAAACAGATGTAATTCATTCATTACACAAAACAAACACAAATCATAAATCTCACAAAATCCCTAATAATCCAAAGCTCTTCTAAGTCTAAAGTGAACAAAACCCTAAGATGAATTCAACCATGAACGGAAAATTTATGTTTTTTTAAAAAGAAAATCATCAAAAAAATATAAGTTAGAAAACTTACGAATTTTAGGTTCTTCAATCTCATCTTGTGAAATAGATGGAAGACAGAACCTCTTCTTCTTTTGAAACCATGAAATTGAGAAATTTTGATGAAGTTTGGACATTAAAAATCTTAACGGTGGTGGTATTTTATGTCAACGGTGGTGGTGCCGATTGAAATCAAGTTAGTTTATATGTTTTGCAGTTGTGGAGATTTGAAATCAATTGGTATTTGTGGTGGTGGTGGTGGTGGTGGTAGTAGTTATTCTTCTATTAGTCGTCATGTATAACCACGTATCGTGGATTTCTGTGTTTTGTGGTGGTGGTTTTTCCATTCTTAGTTCTTAAAAATTTAGTACTTTATCTAGTATGGATTTAGAATAGATAAATACATAAATGCTTACGATTCAATTCCTAAACAACAATAAGATTGAATATGAAGAAGAAAATGGTGTTATTCATGTTCAGATTTGTAATAAATGAGATCCCTAATCGGCCAATCCCAAAACGAATTCAGCAATGCATTTTTGTCACCCATTTTAAACCGTGGTGTGTGACTTTGTTGAGATTATTAGTCCCATATTATTTGGGTTATCTAAGATCCAATGGTTTATAATCCCTTAGGGCCACCCTACTCATTGTCAATTGATTTTCCGTTCG
The DNA here is from genome assembly GCF_003573695.1 of Papaver somniferum. Classification (NCBI taxonomy): domain Eukaryota; kingdom Viridiplantae; phylum Streptophyta; class Magnoliopsida; order Ranunculales; family Papaveraceae; genus Papaver; species Papaver somniferum. The sequence goes on from NC_039360.1 coordinate 195,790,570, forward strand.
ATGCTCATATTCTAACAGACTCTGGTTGCATTTATGAAACTAGAGGGTTGTACAAAAACTCGTCCTCTTCCCTCTCTTTTCTCTCTCCAAAAGAAGAAAAAAAACCAAGCTTTCATCAACCTGGACCAGATCTGAGCAAGATTTCATTTCTTTTTTGAGTTTTAGTTATGGTTAATCAAATAAAACATGTTTTCTATTGTTTTGATGTCTTTCGGCATATTTCTTCGCCATTTGGGGCGATTTTACTTCGTCATTTTGGACGATTGTCTCTTCGCTTTGAGGTCGATTTTTTCAAATCTTCATGGCTGGATCGTGGCTTGCTATTCTCGGTTCAAAAACATCAACCATTCAACAGGGTATCGCTTTGAATCTATTTTCAACATAAGAGATTTAGGGCATCCAGGTTCGTTTTGGTATACAAGATTACGGGCAAAGTACTCCTTTCTTTCAGGAGTATCTCTTACCAAAGAAGAAGAAAATCAGATTAAATGGTCGGGATTGATTCCGGATAATACCATCATTTTTCCCTACTACATAAACAAAAATTGGGTATCTTTACGGTTTATCGCTCTTTCTCTTCGCGATATACTTGTAATTGGTATCTTTAATTGTATTAGGGGATTAATTATCTTGTATTTTGATGTTTTTGTTATTATTATAAGCGATCATGTAATCCCTATTTTGATTTGAATGAATTGAAATATATTGATCGACCAAAAAAAAAAAAAAACAAACAAACAAACAGAGGGTTGTATTTAATCAGGGTCTTCCTCTTTAACTAAAAGAATCCTAACATGCTAACTTATTAGAACCACGATAAAGTCTGTTATTTACCGAATCATGACGCGTTGATGTGTTGATCTAACCCTAACTTAAAGCAACGCGGTAGTTTCCACTTTCCGGTTCTCTGCAACGGCTAAATATGTGACACCGGAAACCGGCTTGAAATTCAAATCAATTAAGGTGTAGTTTCCAAAACGAAGACACCTGCTTTTCATAGGTTCCAAAATAGGGAACTGAAACTTCTATAAATATATCCTCATCTTTTCTACTTCACACATCAATTAAAGAAGCTAAAGACGGGATTTGCAGAGAGGAATAGAAAGATTGTTGATTTCAGCGAGAGCAGATTGAGATCATATTCTGGAAAGGAATCAGAGATGGCTTCTAGAGTAATAGCTCCTCCACAAAAGAAAAGAGATGGTGTTGTTGCTGGAATACCCAAGCCAAAGGCACCGGAAAGGAATAATCGCAGAGCCCTGGGAGATGTTGGGAATTTGGTAATCCGAGGTGTCTATGGGAAATCACAGCAGGTTAGTCGTCCTGTAACCAGAGGCTTCTCTGCACAAGCTTGTAATGTTGAAATTAACAATAAGAAGAAACCAGTATTTGGTGATGGAGTTGCTGTAGTACCGAAAAGAAAGCTAACCAACAAGCCTCCTCAAAAGGAGGTCGTTGTAGTAAAAAAGCCAAAACCAGAGACGGTAGTAATTGAGATAAGCCTGGATGCAGAAGAGGGTAACAAGGAAAAGCCTGGAACTCAGAAATCATCGGTGAAAGATGTACAGATTTCAACATCAGTTTTATCTGCTAGTAGCCAGGTTCCTAGTGGTTTGGTTGATAAAACAAAGAAGACCCAAATTGTGGATATTGATGCAGGAGATGTTGATAATCAGTTGGCAGCAGTGGAATATGTCAAAGATTTGTACCAATTTTACAAAATGGCAGAGAGTTCAATCCAAATTCATGACTATATGGGTTCGCAGAATCAAAATAACGAGAATATGAGGATGATTCTGGTAGACTGGTTGATAGAAGTTCACCACGTCTATAAACTATCCCCAGAAACCCTTTATCTCACAGTACAAATTATTGATCGGTACCTTTCAACCCGCCTTGTTCATATGAAGGAGTTGCAGTTACTAGGCATCAGTTCTATGCTCCTTGCCAGTAAGTATGTAGACATTTGGGCACCAATGGTAAACGACTTGGTTTGTATTTCAGAGAGAGCTTATAGCAAAGAACACATATTAGGCATGGAAAAATCAATCTTGGCTAAGCTTGGATGGAGTTTATCCGGCCCTACTCCTTACGTTTTCCTTGTTCGATTCGTTAAAGCTGCAATGGCAGATAAGGAGATGGAGAACATGTCTTTCTTCTTGACAGAATTGGGTCTCTTGCACTATGGGATGCTAAAATTCTGTCCTTCAATGTTGGCTGCTTCTGCAGTCTATGCAGCAAGGTGCACCCTCAACAAGACTCCAAATTGGGATGAAACTCTTAATTTCCATACAGGTTATTCTGAACCTCAGCTAATAGAGTGCGCGAAGCAATTGGTGTCCTTCCACTCAAGGTCAGCAGAAGTTAAGCCGAATTCAGTTTACAGGAAGTACTCAGCTTCTGAACTTTGCAGTGTTGCATTACTTGCCCCAGCCAAAATGTTATGATCCACATGAGAAAGGGGAAAACCAAGACGGGCTTTCTCTGGGCTGTTCCCATTCCATTTTATGCTGTAAAGTATGGATGATTGTAACGACCAGTAAACTTTACGTAACTTATGTACTTCTCTTCATAATTAAATCTTTTTATTCATCACTCTAATTTCCGAGGTTTTGATTTTTAAGATTTGGAGGATGTGTATTCTAGCTTGGTATATATTTGGTTAAACTAGCTGAATTTTCAGAAATTCCGTATCACAAGCTCCAATGTCAGACAGACCAAAACAAAAAAGAACTCTTTTTGATACTATGTGAGAGCCAAAACTATGAGCCAGCAATAAGTAGTTCTGCCATGGGTTATTGAGATTAGAATCATAACCACAATTTAAGAAAGTGATTAACTAAGTAACATTTGAATATTAAAATTAAAAGTCGAACTGTATTTTGAAAACAAAAGATTTAAGTTCTTGCATCTCTTGGAATCAAATTGTAAAAATTCTATCCTACATCAACGAGGATAAAATGTCTATCGAAAAATGTTAAATTTTTACTCAGACCATAAAAGAATATCACCAACACACAACCTTGTCATTAAGGATGTATGCAAGAATCACTCATGACTCAAGAAAAACTTTCCTTTCCTCCCTTCCTGATTCAAGAACTCATCAGTGCCAAAGCCTCGTACAGAATCCAGTTGGTGCCATTGGCGGTCTCTTACTAGATATACCTTCAGAAAATGTGTCAATCAATTGTCCTGCAAGACAAGCTGGATCATCCACAAATGTATCGAGAAATACCTTGACAACCTTTCTCTCCTGTGGAGCTGCTCGTAAACTGTACCAAGTCAAGAACTTCACTCGAAAGTTCTTCTCTATATGTCCATCGCATTCCAACTTGCGGATCACTTTTACACAGCATTCTAAATCTCCTTCCGAAGATCCATCTCGAGGGCACTCCTGTTCCCACCTAGATCCACTTTTCTTCGATGAGCTTCCGGCTTGCGTTTCCTCTGGCACTCCTGCCCTGTTTTCAAGCCCCTCGTTAGTGGGTTTTGGTCTTGAATTTCTTCCCGGTCCTTCCTTGACGATTTCTAGTTTCAATGGAGTGATGGGTAGGACAGCATCAGACCCACGACCCTCAAATGGTACAACCTCCAAGGATTTTGTGACAAGGGAGCTTGATCCGTTATCTGTAATAATCTTGTCAACCAACTCAACTTCAAGCTGTTGGCTTTCAGGTATTAGGACATCAGATACCTCATTTGCGGAAGATGAAATTCTCGAATCCCTCTGACAGTTGACCATTTCTGCATTTCGTATGGAAACGTTTTCACCTGATGCTCCTTCATCCAACACAGAAGCAGAATCTCCAGCTGTTGTTTCCTTCTCTGTGCCCGTACTTGTGTTCTGAGAATCATCAGTATCTTTGTTGGCAATCTCAGAAAGTTTACCAGAATTGTTCATTTCAGTTTTCATGCTAAAATCGATGTAGTTGCCGGTTGGATTTTCGGTTTGATCTCTGTACAGAGTAACATTGTTAGATTCATCGCCCTCTGAAGACGGATTCGACAGGATGCTACTGTTAGTTGTTGGGCTTTGACCTCTTTCTTCAACCGGGCCCTTTGTAGTGCTTCCTTCGCCATTAGTGGTGAGAACCCTGATTTCCGATGTCCCCAACTCTTTATTATTAAAGAAGGAAACAAGTTTGAACATATACTCGGTAGCTGGAGAAAGATCCAGCACCGGGAACCTCGTCTTCGCTTTGACCAAGGTGCATGTGGGCTCAGCTGGATAGTCAATTGAATCTGCCTTTCGGTGCCACAAGTTAAACCTTAAAAGCTCTTCTGATGATGCATCTTCGGCACCGAATACGACAATAAGAGATGTCGACGATACGTTTTCAAATCTGATAACCCTTGAAGATTTAAATTTGCACTCTGCAAACACTTGAGCACGAAAAATGTTTTTTGAAGTATTGTGGATATAGGTCTTTCTCCAATGTAGAATTTTTTTTTGAGGGATATAAGGGAATTTTACCTGGAAGCTTATGAGCAAGTACTGGACTCAAGGAACAATGTAAAAGCCCAGAATCCAGCAACTCCACAGCAGCAGCACACATTTTCTGAACCTCGGGACCAGAAGAGAGCCGATTGACAATTCCTCTTGCCATCTTAATGGGTAATCCAGCTATGGGGCCTACTTCGGCTTCAAGCTTCTCTGCAGCTGTACAGACAATCTCATGAAGCTTTTGGTATTTTTTAGTTCCATGAAGAAGCTTTTGACTGAGAGACAGCCGATAACATAATGTGTCAACTCGTCTAGTATCTTTCGCAGCCATTAATTGTTTCCTCCAGCATCTGCATTAAGAGAAGACGTGTCAAAACCAACACATTGAGAGGGTATTAGAAGCTCAAAAAGTTTATTCTACATAAAAACTCGGTTTAGAATGCTTTCCTCTTGGGTAGAAATAAAAGATCTCTAGAAAATACATATCAGCAATTAATCCACTGGAAGAGAGCTTTTCATATCCCATTTCCAGAATGAAAAGGAAGGCAAAAGATAGTCAATAAGACTAACGGCTTCAAAGGTTTTATAACTATAAAGGAGGGCTATTGCACCACAATTCTCACTGGGACCTACATGGAGCTGATCCAAGGGGCGATTTTGAGTTAAGATGTCCAGAAAGTTTATTTTGAGAAGGCAGCGTACAAGAGGCAATGTGCATCATTATGAAGTCCAAAATAATTGAAACCAACTCAAAATTGCAGAATGCAGATAATGCAAAAGAAAGCTACTTAAAAAATATATTCAGAAAGCATCTCCGGAATGATACAAGCCAAAAGGGAATCCAAATATCTATAGCTTATAGGCTTAAAAATGATAAAATAATTCGCAACTAACTGAACTCTAGTCTGCAGCAAAAAAGAAACTAAATGAAAAAGGATAAAACAATTATCTCAAAAGGAGATGAATTATGATGCAAAAGGTCAGCTAAGTATTCCCAGCTACAGGATGAATATTCCTTCGATGTACCATCTCCACATCCATTTCACACTGTTTCAGTCAAGCCTGCATTTTATTACAGGACATAATATTCTACATTTAAATTTAGGAAATGTTAGTTGGAATGATCACAATAGCTTCCTACAGTCTGACTGTGCTATAGTAAGATCCTTTGCAAATGCCACAAAAAAGACAATACAATTGATGATCTCTTGGGTAATTTTTCCTAATTTTATTTATAGGTTGTGACCCAAGAGTTACATGCACGCAGTACAATCACTCAGATAAAAAGAGGATCAGTCACCACCCACTCCCTATTTTTCACTTTCCAAGGGAAATTACTGCCACGATACACTCATCACATCCCCAATAACACTACTCTTTATCCCAAATATTCAAAGATATTACAGCTAGATAACCTGCTAATGACACAACATAGTGCTTTTAGCCCTGAGCTGTCTCCTAAGATCAGAATCCTATGATGCATCATCTTGAGGAACAGCACTCAATTCTCGGTAAGGTTATATAAATAACAAATGATGAAGCCTTACTAAACATCCCAAAGAATTTCTTGTTTACACTAAATATTCCAAACATTTCGTAGATAAATCAAAATCATAATCTAATTTGTGTGAGTTGTTCCATTGACAGTATGCAAACGTAACTAAACCTGACAGTAGCCACATAAATATTAGTTTCTCTTAATTACCTACTTAGCAATTTAAATCCTTACCACCACCCCAGTTTGAATGTTCCAATTGCTCATCCCCTTAGCCACAACAGCCTCTGGTTCCAAAAAAACTTTTATAAACCTGAAGTTTTACATGCTAAAAACCACTCACACATTTAAAAGTGCAGAAATCTTTAAGAAGAAGCACCCTCTTGGCCTATGACCACCTCATGAACAATTCGCAGAACTTCAGGAATTTGAGTAAGTGAACCAGAAATTCCAACAAAATATCTGTTATACTTATCTAAAATTATCTGGTAATATTAAACAATAATATGGACGAACTTAGCTCCAGTTATGCGATCGGCTGGTAATGTAAAACAATAATATGGATACAGAGCTCCTGAGACTAAAACTCAGTGATTTAACAGAATCTCAGTCTTGGAAGAGAACTGCTAGGATAACCAGATCGTTACACTAAGGAGATCCTCAAGATTCTGTGTATGAAATACATTATAAAAATGTTTGAAGATTAAGAAGACTAGGTGGCTGGTACTTTATTGAGAATAACAAAGACAGCTAGAAAGCTGTAATTAAAGATTCAACTAGCACCATCTTTCGGCACCTAAAAAGACAATTCTTTTCCCTCACAAGTTATATTCTTTTGGGAATTCAATCATCTGATTTGCTAATGTCCTATGGTGTGAGACTTAATCCAGTAAATCGACTGCTAACTTTCACCAAATTTCTAAAAGGTTTACTAAAAGAAGAATGTTGCTCAAACGAGTGAGACACAACTCCCAAGGCAAAGTTCATTCGGCTCATGTGCAAAGTATTCCCCTAAGTTTTCACTAGGACAATAGTAGATTTTGATATGCTGGCCACAATGCAAGACGAAGTTTTGTGAGCATAAAAAACCCTTCAACCAAAATATAAGCTATCGAAACAAGCTGGAATAAAGAGTGCACAGCAAAACTTACCCAAGCAAATTGTTGAGTTTTCCGCAAAATACGCAATAAAACTCGCCATCAAGCTTTTCATGTTCCCCGTCCATAGTAGCAATGCCAACTCTTTCATGCTTAAAGGCACATTCAAGATGGCATGACAAGCTGCAGGAGTCATCATGATATGGTGGTTCAGAATTGCAAACCAACCAGAGACTAGGATCCTTGTTATCATCATACTTGTAACAAATGCAACAAGAACACCTCTTACAGAAGGCATCCTCTTGATGTAGCATAGCTCTGCAAGCTGAATTTGGACAGAATTTAACATTAGCTTGAGAATTGCCATTGTCAACAGCAAAAGTATTAGTCACTATAGGAAGACGCGAGGGGTTATCCGTCTTCCTCTGCCTCTTGGTGGGGTTCTGGTTTGTCGTCTGTGTAGGTTGTGAATCGTGTTCTGAGCATTCTGTTCGTTTTGTTGATTTCTTCTCTGACACGATTTTCAATAGATGTTCAATCATTCTACCCTTTGTTACCCCGGTATATTTTCTTTCCCTTCCCATCTCTGCACACAGGATCTCTAAAAGTTCTCTTCGACTCCATGATTGTAACATTTCTGAGGCACCATGCAACTTTGATATTCCATAAATAATTTCTCTCTTTTCATCCATATTCAGCGTGCTACACTGTGAAGGATCAAGAACAAAACCTGAAACAAAAACAGTAGTTGAAGGTGATGCCAACCGAATCTCACAAATACAAAACTTGTTAATTTAACACATATCTTTTGCTTGTTTTAACTTTTAATCATTCAAAAAGTTAAACTTCAGAACCGAAAAAAACCTCCATACTGCATCAGAGAGACAAGATATAGAGACTCATAACATAATGCAAGCGCAAGCATGGAAGATATAGAGACTCATAACATAATGCAAGCGCAAGCATGGAAACTATTTATTACACTCAAACTCCTTCCATGCTTTAGAAACTAGTTCAGCTAAAGATGACCTTAAAAACACTCTCTTATATAATTTTTTTCGAAGACACTGTGCATCTGAGTTAAAGAACACTTAAGAGACAAAAAAAAAAATTGGTTGACTAATATTAATAAAAACACCTACTGTCGAAGATATTAGGCAACTTACCTAAATCGATATGAAGTTCCTACCACTTACCAATGAAACTCAGCATCCACAAAAGTTTATTGTATTTCTATAACGCGTCTGTAATAATTTCAGCTTAACCAACTCAGCATTAGATGATTTTTTTTTCATTCAAATAGTTCATATGCATTAATAAAAAATGCATGCATTACCTTTCCAACCGACAAAATAATTTTATTTTTAAAATTTTAGACAAAATTTGGTGAAAACCAATCAATGGAAAGGTCTCTTCTTTTTTATATCCAATAGGACTAAAACCTAACTTATGGGGCGCTCGCCACCTATAGGCGAGTTGCTCACGGATGGTTATGCGTTTCACCAACACTCTCTCAGAAGGGAGGCACCCTCCAAAAATAAATCATGAAAGAAAAAGAAAAGGCTAATCAACAACTGCTAGATCTCTAGTTTGATAACACCAATCCAAACAATCCCTTGATCTAAAATCTCAAAAAGGAAATATAATAAAATTTAAATAAATTCAAAAAATAACAGATCAAAAACACAATTAAAACCCCCAAATTAAACGTAACCAAATTAACTAAACATCAAAACCCTATAATTAAATTAAGCTGAAAACCCACCAATAAAAATCATAACTTGCAACAAAAACAAAAATCTTCCCAAAAAGAAATAATTTTTATGAGATAATCAATGAATACCCCTCAAAGAAGAGAAACCCAGATTGCACAAACCTCTAAAAACTACAAATTTTGAAGACCCAGATGAAGAAGAAAAAATTACCTTCGTAAGAATCATCCATGGCTCTCGAGTGACGATACTATATTAGCCTAGCCCTCCGCATTACAATCCAAAGCTGATCCTACATCCAGACAAAAACGCTATTAACTCTTCTTCAAAAAGGAGGAGAAGAGAAACGAGAGAAGTGAGTTCACAAAGAGAGATAGAGACGATACCAAAAAGAAACTGTGTCACAACAAAATCGATGGAATCCATGAATGACAAAACTGGGTCCTCTTTTACTAATCTCTCTGTGGGCTTTTTTCAGGATAGTTGAGCTAAAGCAAGAGTAGAGGCAGAGAGAGATATGGAACTAGGAAGAGTTTGTCTTGGGAAGAGAGAGATGTGAGAAGAAGAAGACTCCCTTCACTAAATAAAGAATGGAGAGAGAGAAGAAGAAGTAAGGCCAAGAAAAAAGGTTCAAAAGCACGGTTGCATGTCATCTATAACGTCGTCATCTAAAACCATGAATTAATTAATGGTGACAAACATAATTTGAATTTGGAGAAATCAGAAAAATACAGTGTATTTCTCAGCAAAATACAATGTTCGTTTTGCAGCAAAATAAGAACACTTTAGTGTGTTTGGATGCTAGAAGTAAAATGTAAAAATTATTTTCCGTATAAAGTAAGAAATATAAGTAGGATCTAGATGTCAAAAGCATTTCTTCACAAAAAGGTATGTCGTTTGTTTTTATAAGCGGTTTCGGATATCCAAATTAATTTCTGATTTTTTTGGTTTCAAAAGCCAAAAAGTAATTTTTGGGTTTGGATCCAAACAATGTATTAGGCAAATATTTAAAGTTGTTTCGCTTCGATCCAAACAACATAAGTTTGAGAGCAACTAATTAATAATCTCAACATCAAAATTTGGATTATAATAATAACACGTAAAATCTACTAAATATTTGTTTTTTTATTTTTCTTTATTTCATTTCTGAACAATATTAAAACTGACATGGAAAATATCGCCAGTATCCTGAACAACTTTAAAAATAACATGAGAAATATCGTCAGTATCCTGAACAACATTAAAAATAACATGGGAAATATCGCCAATATTCTGAACAACATTAACAGGAGAAATATCGCCCAATATCCAATGTACACAAGATGCCTAACGAATGTACATAATATGTCATTATATTACTAAATGTGTATCGGAATATTTCAACAACAACGCGATTAGAATGTAGGAAATATCTCCATAACACGTGAAATACATTTGTCAGATGATGTTATATAAGTTTAAAATATATTGTGTAAATCTATGTATGCTTCAAAATGTATGCATTATACAAAATTTTACCATTTTATGACCCAAAGAATATCATTATAGGCCTGAGTTTATAAAAATATCGATACATATAAAATCATGTTAATTCTCCAGCAATAAAATGTTGATGATACAAAATGTATGGTTCATGAACATCCATCTCTTACTATATGCATTTATCTATGTGTTATTTCTTGAATCAGTTAATATACTTTGGTTTATAAGCACATAGATATACCATGTATTAATTGTGATATAATCTTCCATATGAATACATAAATCATGACTGATGGCCATATATGTTTGAAAATTATTTAAGATTTAGTAGATGAATTGTAAATACGGAGGTACCACAAGTAAGTTTTTCTAATAGTTTATTATCATCACATGTTACGAAGCATCATTATTTTAGGATACACATATATTAAGTATTTTTCATATATAATATTAATATGGTAATTATAATAGAAGGGTGTTTCATTAACATGTTTTTAATTGAAATAATTTCACAGCCCCAAGATAGGCGTTGGATGTAAACATAAGAATGCTAGAGATCTTTTCAAAATAACAAAGATGGAAAAAATTGACCAGTTTTTACATTTCTTCTAAAGTATTTTCTGTCTTTCGCTCTTCTCTTTAATCCAATCGCAAAAACAGGTTTTCGAATTGATTCCTTCTGAAAGCATTGACAATGTTTTCCCTCATCTAAAATGTTATATTAAATAATGGGGTTGTAGAGCATTGCTTGATCGAACTCACAAGTGTTGCTATCTCAAGCTTGTCATCAAATTTAGTTGATCAAAACTATATCTTGTCTAGTTGATCGTTGTCGTATGCATCAAAAATAATTTCATTTTTTTAAAGTATATGATAAGAAAGAGTTCGTTACATGGGAGGCAATTGTAGCTATTATAGTTTCAATTTTCTAAGTAACCAAGGGGGGTTTGTGTATTATCAATGCAATAAAAGTAAATCAAAAGAAATAAAATAATTTGAAGGTAATCTATAAGAGAAAGATATTGGTCACGCTCTCAGCAGCTTTCCTTCTTCTCGATCTCAGATTCAGAAACAAACCCAATCTTCTAATTCATCTGTTAAGCTTCAAAACCTAATTTCTTCATTAATATTCCTTGCTAACCAGTTCTTCTCAAGATTGAAATATAAAATCTTTTTGTTTCTCTCTGACTAGTGGTGCCGCCATCGAAAAAAGACATTAATGATAACATAAATAAATTCCTCTCTGAATTCTAGGTTTTCTGTAGGAATATGCAAATGGATATAGCCACCCTGATAGAGTAGATAAGGGCCAACCAACTGACGGCCATTTTTTTCCACCACTATGCTCCCAATAACACTGCACATGGAATGATGTTTTGCCCTTCTTGATCCAAATGAATACTTTCTTATTCTTCTTCTTCAAATTCCTCCACCAACTACAATCGTCTCTTATTTCTCAGATCCACTTCTTATCTACAATTTCTCTTCATCATCAAAGTTTCCATGCTTTTCAGACAGATAAATTTGCATCACTAAAGCCGACATGCTTTTCAGATAGAGATGAAGAAATGAAAGCAAATAGTGAGAAATAATTTTGCCTCCAACATCATTTGTACCTTTTTTCCTTTTAAGCAATGTTTCTTCTTCTTTTGTTCCAAATAACTTCAAAGTACCCAAACACTCAAAAGCAAACATAAGATACATATTTTACAAAAAAACTAGCAAAGAAAGTATAAACGATGGATAAATATCAAGGTGTTTAAGACACCTATCAAATTCCACCACACTTAGACTTTGCTAGTCCTCAAGAAAATCAAATTAAACTAATTCTAAAACATACATACAACAACTTTCCTTTCGTTGAGGATACATTCATACTTAGCATGTATAACAAGCCTTTGAATCCATTGGTGTCCCTCGTGGACGAGTTATAATCTCGTGAGGGTTTACCAGAGATATACCCACAAGACCTATATTTCCAACTCTAGTTACCTGTGAAAAATTTAAGAACGACACTAAACAATTTCTTTAGTTGGCATACTATCAATGATTACAGGAGGAAGTACCCTGATGTGAACTCAAATTCATGCATAAGTAAATCTCTACTCAGAAAGTCGAACAAACCACAATACTCATAATCTAATTAACCACGATCACATGAATAGATTAAGAAGATGGATATGGAGATGTGTTTGTGAATGTTAACTAAGGTGAAAGGTGTTTCCCATATCTGTCTGAAGGTCATTGCCAAGATAAACCTAAAAATTCTATTCGATTGAGATACTGGTCTGAATTCTAGTATCAACACAACTGGCATATACAAGGGAACCATCGGTCGACAATCTTAATTATCAACTCAGCTGGCATATACAAGGGAACCAGTGGTCGATTTTATTGAACAATAATAAAAACAATTATTTTCTTTCTTTTTTCATTTTTTAATTGACAACATGATTAGATCTTTTGAATCCAAGCGCATGCTTGTTGTCAGCAGATTACATGCATGGATCCTACGTTCCACGCTTGTTTAGGCGACGGAGATAGGGAAAACTAGGGCTGCACATGGGCGGGTATGGGAGGGTATAAGCTAAAACCAACCTCGCACCCACAGACTGCGGTTTTTTTTTCATAACCAACCCCGCACCCACAAACAGCGGGCGGGTTTTGTTACCCGCTCGCTACGGGTTGGGCGGGTATGGGTTTAAACGGGTTTAAACCCGCTTTATATTCAAGTATTTAGAGTAACTTCTATTCTCCTTGATTAAGTGAGAAAAAAAAAACAAAACCCCCAAAATATTCATATCTAGGAAGTTCACAGATGAAGATTAAGTGTTGAATCTGTTGATTTTTCGATTGTTGTCGATTTCTGGTGAAGATTCGAAGTTGTTGTTGTCGATTTCTGGTGAAGATTTCTGGTAATTGTCGTTCGTAGGTGAAGAAGAAGAACTGAGGAGGAAGAAGAGGAGAGGCCGAACAAGAGAAGAGTGTAGAAAGTGAATGATGGTTATCAGTTATCCTATCTACTAGTATTAGGGTTTCATAATGGACGACTAGGATTAGCTTTATCTAATGGTATATAATCTGCGGGTTTTTTGGGCGGGTATGGGCGGGTATTAGCTTAAACCAACCTCGCACCCACATACAGCGGGTTTTTTTTTTTCATAACCAACCCCGCACCCACATACAGCGGGTATGGATTAAAAACCCACGGATTTAGCGGGTACGGGTGGGTTTGGGTATCGTGGACGGGTCTTGTGAAGCCCTAGGGAAAACACACACATGTTGCTATCCAGGTGTCTTATATATATATACTCTGGTTGGTCTATTTTTTTTCTCTTTAGTAATTCAATCACTTTATTTCATCCTAGCAGTGATAACAATTCGATATGGTGCCCCACAGTTTGCAAAAATAAAAAACAGAAGGTGATATGGTGACAACTCCGAGATATGGTAACAACTATCATGTTATTTCTAAAACCTGAGCTTTGCCATTTTATGAATGAACTTTATTAAAGGGTCCCTCAACTCCTATAACCATGATGTTTCCATTAGCATAAGGCACAAGTTTCTAAACTTAGGAGTTTATCATTTTTTTTAATGATTATTAATTTTTTTATTTTTTGGTTTTCTATTTAAAGGAAATCTAGCAAGGCTAAAAACTCTATATAAACACTCCCCCACACTTAAACTTTACATTGTCCTCAATGTAAAATTTAGTCATTCAATGTAAAATTTAAGGCGGGAAATACCTAAAATGATATATAACGAAGTCAAAAATCAGAAAATAAAGCAAAATAAAAACATGACAAAAAACAAACAAACATAAGAGATACAAAACCAATGGGTTGCCTCCCATGCAGTGCTTGGTTTAAAGTCGTCAGCTCGACTAGCTCCTTGTTTGCAAAGCCTCCTCCAGAGGGAGTGCATCCACAAAATTTACTCCTTCCACAACTTCGGAAGTGAAGTTCTCATAATATGGTTTCAACCGTTGCCCAATCACTTTAAACTCCTTTCCAGTAACAATGATACGAATTTCTACTACACCATGAGAAAACACATTAGTAACAATAAAAGGTCAAATCCAAAGTGATCTTAATTTACCCGAAAATAATTGCAAGCGAGAATAAAACAAAAGCACTTTCTTCCCAATGCATAATTGTTTTCTATAAATCATATTATCATGAAATGCTTTCGTTTTCTCCTAGAAAATGCGTGAGCTTTTAAATGCATCATTGTGAAGCTCTTGTAGCTCTTAGAATTGTAAATTCCTTTGCTTTCCAGCACCATTCATCTCCATGCTGCATTTCTTAATAGCCCAAAATGCCTTATGCTCAATCTCAACGAATAGGTGACAAGGTTTACCATATGCAAGCCTAAAGGGATACATCCCAATAGGTGTCTTTTAAGCGTTTTTGTAAGCCCACAAAGCATCATTAAGTCGCATACTCCAATCTTTCCTTGTTGGATTGACCTTATTCTCTAGAATGGACCTCACCTTTCGGTTAGAAACCTCGGCTTGTCCATTTGTTTGGGGATGATAAGGTGTTGCAATCTTGTGCGAGACCTTATACTTCTTCAACAAGCTATGTAAGAACCTGTTTTTGATGTGCGAACCTCCATCACTAATTATGGCTCTTGGAATTCCAAACCTTGCAAAAATGTTTGCTTGCACAAAATCTGAAACCACTTTAGAATCATTAGTTGGGTGGCCTTAGCTTCCACCCATTTCGAGACATAATCACCAACAAGTAAGATATAAAAATTCCCATGATAGTTGACAAAAAGACCCATAAAATCAATACCCCATACATTAAAAACTTCAATAAATTGAATAAAAATTTGTGGCATTTGATTTCGAGAACCTAGATTGCCTGTTCTTTGGCACCTATCACAAGTTGAACAAAATGTATATGCATCCTTAAATAAGGTAGGCCAAAAAAACCGCTTTCAAGTACCTTGTGAGAGGTTCTCTTACTCCCAAAATATCCTCCACAAGTATAGGAGTGACAAAAAGACAAGATAAAATGAAATTCAGATTCGGGAACGCACCTTCTTATTACTTGGTCACTACAATGTTTCCATAAGTATGGATCATCCCATTTATATTGGTTTCCTAACTTCTTAAGTTTGTCTCTCTCAGCACGAGACAAGTTCTTTGGGATTTGTTTAGAAACTAAGTAATTAACAATATCAACATACTATGGTTCCGCAAAGGCAAGTGAGAATAGTTGCTCATCTGGAAAACTTTCACGCAATGGGATAGCTTCTTTGTCCACAACAATACGGCTCAAGTGATCCTCAACGGTGTTCTCAATTCCTTTCTTGTCCTTGATTTCTATATCAAACTCTTGTAAGAGTAGAATCCATCGTATGAGCCTCGGTTTCGCCTCTTTCTTTGTAAGCAAGTACCTAAGTGATGCATGATCAGAAAAGACAACAACTTTTTTACCAATTATATAAGAGCGGAAATTTTCCAATGCAAATACAATAGGTAACAACTCTTTTTCAGTAGTTGTGTGGTTTTGCTAGGCCTCATTTAGCATCCTAAAAGCATAATAAATTGCATGGGGTATCTTCACCACACGTTTCCCAAGTACTGCACCAACCGCATAGTCACTTGCATCACACATGAGCTCAAAAGGTTTTCTCCAATCTGGTGGTTTAATGATAGGGATTGAAATCAAAAGTTCTTTCAAACAATTGAATGCCGCCACACACTTTTCATCAAAGTTAAAAACCACATCTTTCTGCAACAAGTTGCAAAGTGGTGATGCTATCTTGGAAAAGTCTTTGATGAATCTACGATAAAAACCTGCATGACCAAGAAAAGAGCGTATCTCCCTCACCGTAGTGGGAGGTTTAGAGCACGAATAAGGTATATCTTAGATTTATGAACTTCCAAGCGTTAGAAGATATTATATGGCCTAAAACTATGCCATGAGTTACCATAAAATGACACTTCTCCCAATTAAGAACAAGGTTTGTTTCAACGCATCGTTCAAGGACTAGTGACAAATTGTTTAAGCAAAAGTCAAATGAATCACCAAATACACTAAAGTCGTCCATGAATGCTTCGATGATGTTTTCAACATACTCGAAAAAAAAATACTTACCATATACCTTTGAAAGGTAGATGAAGAATTGTAAAAGCCAAAAGACATCCTCTTATAAGCAAAAGTACCGAAAGGAAAAGTGAAAGTGGTTTTCTCTTGATCCTCCGGTGCTATTACAATTTAATTGTACCATGAATAACCATCAAGAAAGCGATAATAAGAGTGTCCAGCTAAACGTTCAAGCATTTGATTAATAAAAGGTAAAGGAAAGTGATATTTTCTAGTGTTGCATTCAATTTTCTGTAATCGATATAAACCCTCCAACCGGTTTGCACACGATTTGGGACAAGTTCATTCTTATCATTCTCCACGACCGTCACACCTGATTTCTTTGGTACTACTTGTACCGGTCTCACCCACTTGCTATCGGATATGGGGTAGATAACACCCACGTCCAAAAGCTTGAGTATCTCTTTTTTCACAACTTCCATCATTTGGAGGTTCAATTGACGTTGCGTTTCCCTTGTAGGCTTTGCATCGTCCTTCAAACGGATTTTGTGCATACAAACGACAGAACTTATACCCTTGATATCAGCAATTGTCCATCATATGGCCGTCTTGTACTTCTTTAGCACCCTTAGAAGTTTTTGCTCATGTAATTCACTAAGCTCGTTAGAAACAATCACAGGTAAATCTTCCTTGTCACCCAAGTACAAGTACTTTAGATGATCGGGAAGAGGTTTCAATAGAAGGTACAAGCTTGTCATCACTGCATAGCAAAGAAATAAAAGAGATATTTTGAGTTTTCGGGCATCCTTGTAGTGAGTTAAGATCACCAAGGGCTTCCTTGACTTCATTACCACACTCTACACCGTTACCAATGGATGTAGTTAAAACGGTTTCCACATCATCACCATTCAGTTCAAACACTTGTTGTGCCAATGTATCCATAACATCAATAGAGAAACAAGAGTGGACGTCACTAGGATATCTCATCGTCTCGAAAATGTTGAAACATATTATTTCTCCATCAAATTAAACTCCATAGTTAATGTTCCCTTGTCCACATCAATAATGGTTTTCGCCATTTTTATGAAGGGACGCCCAAATAGCAATGGAAGAGACGGGTCCGGTGAAACTTCATTCATCTCTAATACGCAAAAATCTGCTGGAAAGACTAATTGATTAACCTGCACAAGAACATCCTCAACAATACTCATTGGGTAGACATTAGCGTGTTCGGCTAATTACAATATAATTCCAGACTTTTTAAGAGCATCAAGATCAAGTGAATTATACATAGATGCATGCATAACATTAATGGATGGACCTAAGTCCAACATAGCTTTGTTAAATGTAGTGTTACCAATTGTGATGAGAATGTCAAAGCTACCGGGATCCTTGCATTTAAGTGGGAGTTTGTGTTGTAAGATCGCCGAAGCATTTTACCCCACACTTAGCACTTCATTACCTTTGAGTCTTTGCTTATTAGTACACAAGTCCTTCAACACCTTTGCGTACTTTGGAACTTGCTTGAATGCATCTATGAGTGGTATGTTCACATGGATCTTCTTGAGAATGTCTAAAATCTCATTTTCTAGTTCCGCCTTCTTGGAATTTGTAAATCTGCGTGGGAAAGGTAAAGGAGGAACATAAGTAGAAATAAGAGTTTTAGAGTTAGGAATAGGTACCTCAGAAGTTTGGGGAGTATCATCATTTTCTCCTCAAAAACAGGTTCCTTTTGTGTTTCCACCCTGCCCGAATCAGTAACTTCGGGTTGCACAAATTGTGTACCACTTCTCAACGTAATTGCATTGACACCCTATCTTGAGTTGATAGGTTGAGAAGGGAGTTTCCCACCATTTTGTGCCTTCAACTGGTTCAACTTAATAGCCATAGAACCAACTTGAGTTTGCAACTCCTTAACCGTACTCTACGTTCTTTGCATAAAAGATTTCAGCAACTCTTCTATATTGGACCCCATATTTTGAGGTTGTTGTTGTTGCTTTTGCCGAAATTGTTGTTGTGGTTAAAATCCACTCGGGAGGGTGAAAGTAGGTTGTTGAGCTGATCCTTGCTTGTTAGCATAGCTAAAGTTTGTGTGATCTCTCCATCCCAGATTGTAAGTGTTTGAGTAGGGATCATACTATCTTTGCTGATTTGGAAAGACTGCACTAGCTTGCTCATTGACGTCTTCATAAACTCGAGGATAAGTTGGTATTACTGCAGCTACAACTTGTTGCATCATTGTCGTCATGTTACCCATTTGTTGACGAAGTTCCTCGACCTCGCTCATTTCATTTACTCTCCTTAGAAGCACATCTGAACCACGACTCAAGAATTGTTTCGAGTTCGCTGCCATGTTTTCAATTAACTCTCTAGCTTGTGCCACCATCTTGTTCACTAATGGACCACCACCCGCGGCATCAATAAGATTCCTATCACTTTCTTGGAGACCTTCGTAGAAATATTGGATAATCATTGTGTCACTGAATTGATGATGCGGGCAACTTGCCACCAATTTTTTGTATCGTTCCCAACATTCATACAAATATTCTCCCAAATTTTGCTTCATCCCACATATGTCCTTGAGAATTTGAGTATCCTTTGATGCAGGAAAATATCTTTCTAAGAAAATCTTCTTCAACCCATTCCATGTAGTGACACTTCCAGATGGCAAATAGTACAACCAATCCTTAGCACTATCCGCCAAAGAAAACGGAAAATCTTTCAACATTTCACCATCCTCATTGGTCTCCGCTGGTAACATTGCCATGACTATGGTGTGGAAGTCCATAAGATACTTGTTTGGGTCTTCATTCACCATACCATGAAACTTTGGTAACTCTTTAATCAACCCCTACTTGATCTCGAAGGCTTAGTTTGTTTGAATAAACCATTTTTGTGTATCCATCTTGTGAGAAGCCAAGTCCTTGAGCGTACGATCACCCATTTCTTCTTCTTATTGTTCAAAAGGTGGTTCTTGTTCAACCGGAACCTCTTGTTCTAGAACTTATTCTTCTTGCTATAAAGTCTCTTCTTCTACTTCCAATTCTTGTTCTTCCGTCTCGTCCAGTCTTGCTTGCATTATTGTTCCTTCATGAGTAGTTATACCGCACCTTAGATAATTCCAATTCTTGGGAGCCATGGATTAGTACCTGAAAAACGATTTTGCAAACAAGCCAGAAAAACAAAACAAGAAACAAAAAGCAAAGATATAAGCAAAAACAAAAATAAGAAACTAAAAACTTAATAACTAGCCGAATGCCTCCCCGGAAAAGGCGCCAAAATTTGGTCGATGTCATATGCGTCAAAAATAATTTCACTTTCTTAAAGTATATGATAAGAAAGAGTTCTTTCCATGGAAGGCAATTGTAGATATTATAGTTTCAATTTTCTAAGTGACCAAGAGGGGATTTGTGTTTTATCAATGCAATAAAAGTAAATCAAAAGCAATAAAGTAATTTGAAGGTAATCAATAAGAGAAAGATATTGGTCACGATCTCAACAGCTTTCCTTCTTCTCGATCTCAGATTCAGAAACAAACCCAATCTTCTAATTCATCTGTTAAGCTTCAAACCTTAATTTCTTCACTAATCTTCCTTGCTGACCAGTTCTTCTCAAGATTGAAATATCAAATCTCTTTGTTTCTCTCTGAGTAGTGGTGCCGCCATCTGACAGAGACGTTAATGATAACAGAAATAAACTCCTCTTGGAATTCTAGGTTTTCTGTAGGAATATGCAAATGGATATATCCACCCTGTTAGAGTAGATAAGGGCCAACCAACTGACATACCCTTTTTTCCACCACTATGCTCCCAATAGCACTGCACATGGAATGATGCTTTTCCCTTGTTGCTCCAAATGAATGCTTTCTTCTTCTTCGAATTCTTCCACTAACTACAGTCGTCTCTTATTTCTCATATCCACTTTTTCTCTTCAATTTCTCTTCATTATTAAAGATGTAATGTTTTTCAGACAGATAAATTTGCATCACAAAGTCGACATGCTTTTCAGACAGAGGTGAAGAAATAAAAGAAAATGGTGAGATATAATTTCGCCTCCAACATCATTTGCACCTTTTTTCCTTTTAAGCGACGTATCTTATTCTTTTGTTCCAAATGAATCCAAAGTACCTAAACACTCAAAAACAAACATAATATACATATTTTACAAGAAAACTAGCAAAGAACGCATAAACAATAGATAAACATCAAGGTGATTAAGACACCTGTCACTAGTCTAGATTTAGTCAAGTCTCGGATTAGGATAAAAGTGTGTAGTTGAGTATCATACATCACTGCGTTCTACCATTTGAAGGCGAATATCAACCAAAGCTTTTGACGAAATGCATCAACAAAAGGTAAGTGAAGACTGAACCACCTATCACTGAAGTTTTCACCTTCTATCTATGAAACTATGTCGCATGACTAAAGTGGAGTTTACATGCACAACAAAAATTTCGAGTCAAGTTTATCTTGTTAATTATTCTCGAAATGTGTATGACTAAGCTTAAGAATATTTGTTCAAAACTTGATGAATTTGGTTAAGAACAATTTATTGTTTATGACCTAAATTATGATTAAAGCTTAATCATTTGAAAATAGCCTGGAACAATGATATGTGTCATTAATGTTATTCAGAAATATTTCAAATTGATTATTTGAAAGATAAAGAACCACTGCAAAATCTGGATAGAAGACAATACATGTACCACCTTACATACTGGTGCAACTGTTATAGGTCCAGAGCCGCAGTATATGTAACCATTATACATACCGTCATAGATATAGTTCGACAACGACTTTCGGTACACATAACGAGTATGCAAACCGAAAAAGTTATGTGAGTCGTGAACTCAGGTTGGTACACATACCTAGTATGCATACCGAAAAGTTTCTGTAAACTCCTTAAATCGTTTTGTATTCAGGGTATACAAACCCGGTACACGTACCATCACAAAATAACTGACGAACTGGATGTAAGTTCACGTACTTACCCTGTGATAGACACATTTTTGTGTCTTAATTGTCCTTAATGTTTGTATTGTTAGTGTTCGATTTTTGTACTTATTATGGTGTTTTATGTGTTTATAGGTATCTTTGGGAAATAAACATTTTTGGGAAATTGGCTCGAAAAGTTGTTAAAGGCACCCCCATAATAATTACCAAAGGCGCCCTCAGTTTGGATAAGGGCACCCACGGGGCACCCCATCTGTTAGCGGCACACCACTTCTGGATAAGGGCACTTCATCCTCTTCATTTGAATTTCCCGTTTTAGCGGGAAATTTGGTTCTTCTTTAACAGAAATTAGGGTTCGTATTTTGGAGAAGATTCAAGGAGACTCAAAGGCTGAAATTTCACAGGAAGGCATGTTTAAGCTTAACAGACATGGTATGATCGACGCTTTGGGTTATAATTGGCTGGATATTTAGATTGAAGAAGTCAGGGAGTTGTGTGCGTGTTTTTCTTTTGCAAACCCGATTATCCCTGTTTTGGATTTGGAGGACTTTTAGGAAGATTCAAGTGTTGTTGTCGATTGGATTGGGCCTGTTGCAGCTAAACAGGACTGGTAAGTCCATCAGAATCGAGTAAATTGAGCCCCAACATGAACTTGAAGTTAAGCAGAGGAGTACATGTGCAGATAAGATAATCACGGGATTTCAGCGTGTTTAGACGTGTGTTGCTCGTGTTTGGAAAGAGCTTGGTCGCTGCAGAAACGTGAAGGAGTTAAGTAAGGAAGATTCAGCACTGGTTGACAGCGTCAGAAGGTGGGAAAGGAAAGAAATAAAACATTCCGAGAATATCTTTCTTTACTGCCCGAGTTATGAAGATTTTTGGGGATTAATGTGGAGATATTTGATGGCTTATGTAGTATAAATAGAGTATGAGAGTGTCAGAGAGAGGTTATAGAGAGTTAGGGGGTGAAGTTATGGTTCGTAAAAGAAGTTGCAGAAGAGTTCTGCATTTTCAGGGAGGAAGAAGAAGAAGAAGAATATAACGTCCACGGACTGTCGCAGAGAACTATCATTTATAAACAGTACTCGTAACAGTCAGTTTGGCACGCTTATTTTAAATGTGCGACAAATCTTGTAACGATGAATTCTGTAACGCCAATAAAGCGTTGCAAATTACCTGTATTATTACTCTTCTTCAATAAAAACACCTTTTGAGCTATGAGTTATCTTTTTGAGTGTGTTTTTACAATGTGGAGCTAGACCCCTACATTGGGTCGACGGAGGAATCCGAATATCATACATGGGTAAATTTATTTTATTCTTTTTTATGACTTTTGCACTTATTTTAAATTGATTTATGATTCGAATTAATTAGTTATTATTTTATTTGATGGGTCATGCTTGCTTAAATGTTTGATGTCCCATGCTTACGATTTATAACTAATATTTTGAGAATCTACCTTGGAAAAAATCAGAGTCGATGTTATTTTATTTATTGAGCGATAATTGTTGAGAATAAATAATTGAACCTTATGTTATGAATTCAGTGAAATCCTAGTCCCAGTGACTCTCGCTTTTATTTATTATTTTCATTAAATCTTCAAAAGTCTTAGAGTTCGAATCTTATTTACTACAACAACTTTGAAGTCACACCAATTTTTGGCGCCGCCGACGCGGACTTTTCTTTAGGCTAGAGTTTTTAGATCTCTTTTTTAATTTATTTTTTAGGTTTTTTTTATTTATTATTCTTTTATTTGTTCTACTTAACGTTTTTGGGTATTTGTCTTTTTATTACAGATTCTTTGATTTCGGGCGAAAGAAAAAGGAGTTGCCAAAGTTTTTGGTGACCACTTAAAGATTTGGAGTCAAAAGACAAAGCGAAAAGAAAGAAGAAAAAAAAATCAAAAGAACGAAAAAGAGAGAATTTTATTAGATTTTGTTTTTATCTTTTAGATTTTTTCTAGCTTTTAGAAATTGTATTAGGATATTCTCTATTTTTGTAATTTTCTTTTTATTTTGGACTTGGACATCCTTTTATTTTTAAACCCTACGGAAGGGTAGTATATTAAATATTAAACTGTTTACAGAGAAGGACGGTAATTACGATATTGCCTCCGCCCCTCGGGTTCGTACATGACATAGGAGTCGTGGCCTGAGTCGACTACAACGGTTCATCCCCCGTCTGGAATGGGAGATAAGTTTATCTGAACATCTGCGAATCCCCTGTCAGCGGGTTTACTGTCTTCCTTCGTATGCTTATATGTTAAGGAATTGAAAACGGTTTAATTTTCTAGTAAAGGGCAAGAATGGCCATATAAGATAAAGGTTCGGATTTCATCACCGTTCTTTTCTTTCCCGCCTTAGGAACAAACAACCTACGCGAACCCAAGCTTAAAATACTGACTAAAACGAGACCGATAAGTAACGAGATTAATAGGAAAGTCGTTCGAAAAATATTGGTTGCTCATTTAAGCATACTTTGAAGGTCATGATGGTTAATGTAAGTTGAGCGTGCCGCCTTGCAACCCAAGTGAATGTTTTGCCAGTGAGGCCTGGGTGTCAAAGCTCTATTGAGCTTCCCTTATCTCAATTCAACTTACTTTAACTCAGATTGATTCTAGAGGGGCTTGCTTAAATTGTAACAAATTCCCTTTCAAAGGATTAGAAGCTGGTCTAGAAACAATCTAAGTGGAGCCATCATGCTTTTTGTTTGCTAGAAATCAGTAGGTTTGTTGTGGTCGAGTCAGCCTTGTTTGTGTTTGCATAAAACTTCCCTTCCTTTTAGGACTTTTCTTTTTAATTTGTTTTTCTAGTATATACCCGAAGTTATTAGAGAACGGTCTTGGAAAAGAGACACTCTAGGTAGATTGATTAGTGAAAAACCTAGTAGTTCTTCTTGTGAAGGTGGGGAGATCGAAGAGTCTTCTTTTAAGAGCCATGTGTTTGGAAATTTCAGCTTTGAAAACTTGACATTAGTGAAGAAAGTACTCCTAGTACTTTGGTAGTGCCAGAAATGGAAACTTTGAAAGCTTTGTTAAACCCAACTAGGACCTCTCGTCCGTCATGTATCAAGTTAGCTGAAACTGAGGCAAATTATGAACTAAAACCTGGGACTCTGCAGATGCTCCCAATCTTTTTAGGGAAAGAAAATGAAAACCCCTGTTTTCATGTTAGGGAATTTGAGGAAGTTTGTAGTACTCTGAAAATTAAAAACCTAGATGATGATGCTTTGAAACTTGGGTTATTCCCTTTTCCCCTGAGAGATAAAGCCAAATCTTGGCTATATAGTTTGCCTTCTGAGTCAATTGAAACCTATGAACAACTTACATCTGCCTTTTTACATAAGTTTTTTCCTAGGCACAAAACATCGTCTATTAGGACACAAATCTGTACTTTTTCTCGACAAGAGGGAGAATATTTATATAGATATTTGGATAGGTTCAATGACTTGATATCTCAATGTCCTCATCATGGTTTATAAAAGGTTAGGCTAGTTCAGATCCTCTACGAGGATTTAGATTATTCGACAAAAACCATGATTGAGTCCTTATGCACATGTGGGTTTGAGAATAAAATTGTTGATGAGGCGATGACATTTTTGAATAAAATCGCCGATAAGACCCAATAATGGAAAAATAGTAAGGAACCCCAGAAAGCAATTCTTCTAAGTAGAGGAATGTCAATAGGGTAGAAGGATCTTATAAGTCAGGTGCTAAAATAGCAGCCATAGCCAATAGGTTAGAAGCCTTAGAATTAGGTCATTCTAGTGGTAGTAGTGGTAGAATAGAGACTTTTTGGGAAGGCCATATTGTTGAAGAGCACGCCAATGCTCTTTATAACAACACTATATTTTATAATCGTCAGAAGTTTTACCCATATTCAGAAACCTATAACCCTAGATGGAGAACCCATCCAAACCTTTTTTGGTCTAAGGGCCATAATCAAGGTCAATCTAGTAACTCTCAGGTTCCCCCGGGCTTTGGCTATACTAAGAATCGTTCAGCTCAGGCACAGTTTCAGAACCCTTCAGATAAAAAGATTATGAGTTTAGAAGAGTCTCTTGCTTTGTTAACTCGTAACACTGTACAGTTTCAGCAATCTGTTGCTCAAGGTTTAGAAGAAAATAAGAGAATAGGTCAGGCTAACTCTCAGGCTATTTCCGAGTTGAAAACCCGGGTTAGTCAGATAAAAGAGTCTTTGAGATAAAGAGGTAAGTTTCCTAGTCAAACTCAACCAAACCCTAGGAGAATTAATGAAATAGGTGAAAGACCATCCGATCATGTGAATGCTATTAAAACTCTTAGGAGTGATAGAGTGATAGACAACAAGGTTGCCATGCCTGATAATGAACATGTTGTAGTTCACCCTTCTGAACCAGAGACTGATAGAGTCTCTAAAGAGACAGATGAGGTTCCTGATAAGCCTGACTTTGTTCCCAAATCCCTATTCCCACAGCTGCTAGTTCCAACTAAGAGGGAGTCCACCTTTAATGATATATTAGAGGTTTTTAAGCAGGTAACTATCAACCTTCCATTATTAGATGTAATTAAGCAGATTCCCGCTTATGCCAAGTTCCTTAAGGATATGTGTATGCGAAAGCGAAAGCTTAGTGTCCAGAAGAAATCCTTTATATCTAGTCACGTGAGTTCCATTATTCAGAACACCACTATTTCTAAGTATAAAGACCCAGGGTCCCTTACCATTTCTTGAACAATAGGTAGATACCGTGTTGAGAAATTTTTGCTTGACTAGGAGCAAGTGTGAACTTACTCCCATACCATGTGTACCTTAAGCCACGACTTGATGAGATGAAACCTACCCAAATAACACTCCAGTTAGCTGATATGTCTGTTAAAATTCCTCGTGGTATGATCGAGGATGTTATTATTGAGGTCGACCAGTTTATATATCCGGTGGATTTTTTTATCATAGATACCTAACCTGTCCCTGACCCAGAGAACCAAATACCAGTGATTTTAGGACGCCCGTTTTTAGCTACATCCAATGTGATCATTAACTGTCGAAATGGTATTATGATTTGTCTTTTGGTAATATGACTATTGAGCTGAACCTTTTTAATATTAGTAAGCTATCCTCTGAACTAGATGACTCGAATATAGAAGAGGTGAACATGATGGGAACATTAGTCCAGGAGTCATTACCAAACACTTTGTTAGAAGATCCATTAGAGAAATGCCTAGCTCACTTTGAAATTGATTTTGAGGATGATAATGTGATTAATGAGGTGAATGCTTTGTTAGATTCAACCCCTTTGTTAGAAAATAATAATGGATGGAAACCTAAGTTCGAACCACTATTAGTTTCTAAGTCTACCCTAGTTCCTTCGTTAGAAGAGCCTCCTAATTTGGACCTTAAACAACTGCCAGATACCTTGAAGTATGTGTTTTTAGGCCCATCTGAAACTTTACCTGTAATTGTAGCATCCGACTTGGATAGTGATCAGGAAAGTAGGCTAGTAACCGTCCTTCAAAACCACAAGGAAGCTTTAGGGTGGACCATAGCTGACATTAAGGGTATAAGTCCCACTATTTGTATGCATCAATCTATTTAGAGAGTGACACCAAACCTTCTAGGGAGATGCAACGTAGACTGAACCCTAATATGAAAGAAGTAGTTCAAACCGAGGTTCTTAAGTTGTTAGATGCATGCATTATCTACCCCATTTCAGACAGTAAGCGGGTCATCCTCGTTCAGGTTGTTCCCAAGAAATCCGGTATTATTGTGGTCCAGAATGATAATAATGAGTTAATCCCAACCCGAGTGACCACGAGATGGCGTGTTTGTATCGACTATAGGAAACTGAACAAGGTCAATAGGAAGGACCACTTTCCCCCTCCCCTTCATCGACCAGATGCTAGATAGATTATCAGGACATAGTCGCTATTGCTTCTTAGATAGCTACTTCGGCTATAATCAAATCGTTATTTCCCCAGAAGACCAGGAGAAAACCACTTTTACCTGTCCCATTGGTACCTTTCCGTATAGACGCATGCCTTTTGGGCTATGTAATGCCCCTGCGACTTTTCAGCGTTGTATGATGAGCATATTTTTTGACATGGTAAAACGGTTCTTAGAGGTGTTTATAAATGATTTTTCAGCGTTTGGTTCTTATTCTGATGAGTGCTTGCATCATTTGTCATTAGTATTGACCCGGTGTAAGGAAAAGAATCTAGTGCTTAATTAGGAGAAATGTCATTTCATGGTTCGTTTCGGGAATTGTTTTAGGGCATATCGTATCTTCTAAAGGTATAGAGGTGGATAAAGCCAAAGTTGACCTTATTAAGACTTTACAGGTCCCAAAAAAAGTAAGAGATATTAGGTCATTCTTAGGGCATGCAAGTTTTTATCGTCGATTCATTAAGGATTTTAGCTTGATTTCTAGACCTCTTTGCAATTTGCTTGCAAAAGATGTTAAGTTTGTCTTTGATGATGCTTGTTTAGAGGCTTTTGAGAAGCTTAAGACTTTACTCACTACCGCACCCATAGTCCAGGCACCCAACTGGAACCTACCCTTTGAGATCATGTGTGATGCTTCAGATTATGCTATTGGTGTTGTGCTAGGTCAGCGAGAAAACAAATTACTTCATGTGATTAGCAAAACTCTGAATGATGCGCAGTTGAACTATACCACTACCGAAAAGGAACTGTTAGTCATTGTGTTTGCCTTAGACAAGTGTAGACCCTATCTCTTAGGTTCTAAGGTCATAATATATACTGATCATGCTGCTTTGAAATATCTTCTGTATAAAAAGGATACGAAACCTAGATTGATTAGATGGATTCTTTTGTTGCAAGAGTTTTCTCCGGACATTAGAGACAAAAAGGGTGCAGAAAATGTAGTAGCAGACCACTTGTCTTGGCTAGTAGTTGATTCCCCTGATGATTCCCTTCCTATAAGGGATAGTTTTCCTGATGAACAACTGTTCTTTGTTACCCAATTACCTTGATATGTGAATATAGTGAACTATCTTGTTACTGGTCGAATGCCCCAACATTGGGGTAAACAAGATCGTTCTAGATTTTTAGCTGAGGTTAAGCACTTCCTTTGGGATGATCCTTATTTATTTAAGTATTGTTCAGACCAGATTATTAGGAGATGTATACCTGAGAGTGACCAGTCCAGTATTATTTCCTTTTATCATGATCATGCTTGTGGGGGTCACTTTAGTGCTAAGAAGACTGCTTCTAAGATATTGCAGTGTATTCTATTGGCCTTCATTGTTTAAAGACTCCCATAGTTATTGTGTTACTTGTGAACGTTGCTAGAAATTATGAACCGTTTCTCGTAGGAACATGATGACCTTGAACCGTATTTTAGTTGTTGAGGTCTTTGATGTATGGGGGTATTGACTTTATGGGTCTGTTTCCTAATTCTTTTGGTAACCTATACATCCTTGTCGATGTAGACTATGTCTCTAAGTGGATTGAGGCGGTTGCGTGTAAAACCAATGACCATAGGGTTATGATTGAGTTCTTAAAAGATAATATACTTACACGTTTTGGTACACCGCGAGCTATAATTAGTGATGGAGGGTCGCACTTTTGTAATGGACCTTTTAGGCTTTTGATGAAGAAATATGGTATTACACATAAAGTACCTACCCCGTATCATCTATAGACTAGTGGTCAAGTAGAGGTTTCCAATAGGGAGATAAAACGCATATTAGAGAAAACAGTTAATCCTAATCGGAAAGACTGGTCGTCTAGGCTTACTGATGCCTTATGGGCTTGCCATACTGCGTTTAAGACCCCCATTGGAATGTCACTTATCAACTTGTGTATGGAAAGTCATGTCACTTACCTGTTGAGTTAGAAAATATAGCATATTGGGCTGTTAAGCAGCTAAATTTTTCACTTGACAAGGCAGGAGCCCATAGGAAACTCCGGCTCAATGAGTTGGAAGAGATTCATAGAGATGCTTACGGGTGCTAAGGAGTATAAGAATAAAATGAAACTTGTGCATGATAGAAATATTTTAAGAAAGTCATTTTCTCAGGTCAAAAAGTTCTTCTATATGATACCCGCTTGCATCTCTCCACGGGAAGTTACGCTCTCGGTGGACCGGTTCTTTTGTGGTCCGTACTGTTTTTCCTCATGGAGCTGTTGAGATCGAGACACCAGATGGTAGTAGTTCTTCGAAGGTTAACAGTCAGAGATTGAAACCCTTTTTAGAGCCTTTTCCTGTAGGTGATGTTGAGGAGGTCCCTATGGAGGACCCTGTTTACCCTTGATTGACCATTGAGGTAGTTGTATATTGTATATTAGTTTTTGATTTTCTTTCTCTTCACCCAGGTACTATATTTCCAACTTCTCCTCGTGTTATTTTACTTTTGGGATTGCTCTTTCATTAGAAACATTAAGGACAATGTTTGATTTAAGTTTAGGGGTGGGGAAGAACTTTTAGTTAGTTGCATTTTTGAAACTTCTAGCGTCACATAATATCCGGTTAGCTAAGTTTACATACTGTTTCTCACCGAAAAGATGAAAATTGGAATTGCTAGGGATAACATTCTACTGAGACATTATAGAAAAAGACATTGAGATCTTTGACATTCAGGAGATAACTTGTACCTTTTAGAGGGTAATCGTGATGTACCTAACCATCCATGATGGAAAGGCAATTAGGCCAAAAGGATTCCAGAAAGACAAAGCAACCTCACAATGTAGTCTTAGTTACTGGATTACGACTCTCTCTCAGTAGAAACTTATCATGATCAACAAGCGGAGCGACATCAAAATCTATGAAGAAATTTGAAGACGTTTAATTAAGGTTTAGAAGCAACAATAGAAAAGCATAATTCAAAAATCAAAGTTGAAGACTTTTACAAAAAGTTATAAGAGTAAAGGAAATCAAACGATATAAGTTGTTGAAGTTCATGATACCAAGACAGTACAAGTTGCGAATATCCAAGTGCCTTCTTTCATGGACATGTAAATATTAGTCTTGTTATTACTATGTTTCCATTTAAAAAAAAATGTACATTTGAATTTTGTTGTTAATTTTTGTTCAATAAGGCCATGAGGAAGAGAAATCTATAAAGAAGTTTCAAGAAAGAAGAAGTAATTAAGGGGAAGAGTTAATTGTCAAGGTTTTATGAGGTTCGAGAGTTTATCATCAACAGTTGAAGCCGAAGAAGACGTTGTTGCTACTGAGCACTATGAGAGAGTCGAAGAGAGATGCATATTGGTTGATTTGTTAGTCCACTTTCCATCTGGCACAAGATCTTTCTAGCACTGATTCAACTCATTACACCTAATTTGTCCAGTTGTGTAGAAGATGTCCCTCTCATATTTATCTCTCTCATAATCTTATCCAGCTGTAAAGCGGATGCATTTTACAATGTTTATCTAGCTGTGTAGCGGATATCTCTTTATCTAGCAGTATTGCGGATGTGTCTCCCCTTTTCTTATTCAGCTTTAGAGCTGATACCTTTAATTCCTCTGGCATTCTAGTTACTTGGAGATAGGTTGATAATATGTATGTATTCATAGCTCTTTGGATACTTGTGACCAATTATAAGTCAAAGTTTTGTGGATACACCTCTTGTAAACCCTCTCGAGACAAAACTCGACCACTAGGGCCACCTAGGGGTTCAAAGGCTTGTTGCACACGCTAAGTGCAATCGCGATGCCTGCGACAGTGAGTTAGGATTTTATTTTCTAGATTAGATTTGCTCTAGAACTAGCAAATAATAAGTTTGGGGGCATTTGATAGACACATTTTTATGTCTTAATTGTCCTCAATGTATGTACTGTTAGTGTTCGATCTTTGTACTTATTATGGTGTTTTATGTGTTTGTAAGTATTTTTGGGAAATTAGGCTCGAAAAGTTGTTAAAGGCACCCCAGAGGAATTACTAAAGGCACCCTCACTTTGGATAAGGACACCCCCAAGACCGCCCATCTGTTAACGACACACCACTTCTGGATAAGGGCACTTCATCCTCTTCATTTGAATTTCCAGTTTTGGCGGGAAATGGTTCTTCTTTAACAGAAATTAGGGTTCGTATTTTGGAGAAGATTCAAGGAGACTCAATGGCTGAAATTTAACGGGAAGGCATGTTTAAGCTTAACATGCATGGTATGATCGATGCTTTGGGTTATAATTGGCTGGAGATTTAGATTGAAGAAGTCAGGGAGTTGCGTGTTTTTCTTTTGAAAACCTGATTATCCCTGTTTTGGATTTGGAGGATTTTTAGGAAGATTCAAGTGCTGTTGTCGATTGGATTGGGCCTGTTGCAGCTAAACAGGACTGGTAAGTCCATCAGAATCAAGTAAATTGATCCACAACATAAAATTGAAGTCAAAAAAAGGAGTACGTGTGCGGATAAGATAATCACGGGATTTCAACGTGTTTATACGTGTGTTGCTCGTGTTTGGAAAGAGCTTGGTCGCTGCAGAAACGTGAAGGAGTTAAGTAAGGAAGATTCAACACTTATTAACAACGTCAGAAGGTGGGAAAGGAAAGAAAACATTCCGAGAATATCTTTCTTTACTGCCCGAGTTATGAAGATTTTTGAGGATTAATGAGGAGATATTTGATGGCATGTGTAGTATAAATAGAGTATGGGAGTGTCAGAGAGAGGTTATAGAGAGTTAGGGGGTAAAGTTCTGGTTCGTAGAAGAAGTTGCAGAAGAGTTCTGCATTTCCAGGGAGGAAGAAGAAGAATATAACGTCCACGGACTGTCGCAGAGAACTGTCATTTATAAACAGTACTCGTAACAGTCAGTTTGGTACGCTTATTTTAAATTTGCAAAAAATATTATTTTATGACTTTTGCACTTATTTTAAATTGATTTATGATTCGAATTAATTAGTTATTGTTTTATTTGATGGGTCATGCTTGCTTAAATGTTTGATGTCCCATGTTTACGATTTATAACTAATATTTTGAGAAACTACCTTGGCAAAAATCAGAGTCGATGTTATTTTATTTATTGAGCGATAATTGTTGAAAATAAATAATTGAACCTTATGTTACGAATTCGGTGAAATCCTAGTCCCAGTAACTCTCGCTTTTATTTATTATTTTCATTAAATCTTTAAATTTAATCTTCACAAGTCTTAGAGTTCGAATCTTATTTACTACAACAACTTTGAAATCACATCACTCTGTCGAATATTTTCAGATGCATCAAAATTATTACTATGAGATAATCGGCATTTGAACAACTCTCTAAAAAAACACATCTAGACATATTTGGTCACGTTATAACCTATGGTCGTTGCTCAAGATTAAATTTTTAAAGTGTTATATGAAAATGGCTAAGCTTATAGTTCGTCTGTATAGTTTCGGCTAACCTTTCATGAACAAGTCATTGTACACGTTTCGGTTATGGTTCATCCTAACCAGAGGGTATATTTTGTTGTGTTAATCTCAAATCAAGGATTTATCTAATGGTGGATATTGATTGCTTGATTCCAAAGCTACCTTAGATTAAATATAAATAAACCTTTGATTTTGAAAGTCTATATAAGGAGAACCTCGATCAACTGGGATCTTTGAATCCCCGACACTTTTATTGTGCGTCCTAGTTGTAAACTAGAGTCGTCCTCTCCTTTAAACCTTTTTAGGTTTAGCGACTAAAAAGACTCTGCTTAGGGATTCATGAAGCCAGGTTCGATTATCTTTATCTTGATAGTTCGTGTATCCTGATCTTGTTACTGATTGTTGAGTCTTACTCCGATCAGGCAAGATAGATAGAAATCACAAAATTTCGTCGTCTTAGACTTGATGATTCCTAAAGTATATTCCTTTATAATGATTCTTTATTTAAATCGGAGTAGGTTTTACTTGTGAGGTGAATAATAATCTAGGATGCTCTTTGGGAGTCGTAAATACCGGATTTTGAGGTTTGCTAGACTTTGTCTATTACAAACGATTTCCTATCTCACCTTGATCTTTTGATCAAAACGAAAATCACATATAGGATTATATGGAGGAGGAAGAATTGTTTAAATTATTCAATTGAGTTGAAGCAACTCTCAGGTTGTAAAGGACGTCAGCTAAGGTAATCAATAGCGCAGAGTCTTGCGAGATTCAAGCGGCGTAAAGACCGCGACTATAACTGAATTACTGTGATGGTGGATTCGGCCTCAACTACATGCCATTTTGAAGTTTTGATAGTAGGCTAGAGTCTGTAGCAGATTAATACAGTTTGGTGTTCAAATCTGGACAAGGTCACGGGATTTTTCTGCAATTGCGGTTTCCTCGTTAACAAAATTTCTAGTGTCTGTGTTATTTTTTATCACAATCTTATAAAATCATTATCACCACCATTACAACACCACCTCAAACATCTTCATATCCATACAAACAACACCATAAATTATCTCATCCATCACCATCTCCAACATCTTCTAAACATTTCAGCTTCAGAAATCCTTGAAAATTATTACTCCATTTGAATCTGCAGCAATGCCAACTATTTACTACAACTTCAACTCCACACGGGATCCTCCTTTTCTTTTTCCATCAGAACCCTAGACTAGCCCATCAGAAACAACCACAAAACCCATGGTAATCAACATCAAGAACATCAATTTGCATGTCATCAACTTGTAGAAATGGCAACAAAATCTCATTGTTACCATGTTCAACACCACCAAATCATTGAATTCAACCACTGTCAAAACTTAACCTAGCCAATCATTTTTTCTGCACAAGAACACCCCCCAATTTCATTTCCATTTCAACTTCAAAACCCTTTTCTGAATCTTGGTTAGCAACCAACGAACCCATGTTGTTGATAACCAGATCATCCAAAATCTCCTAAAATTTACATCAGCAAACTCTAGTTTTTTCTGGTTGTTCTCTATTACTCGTAAACATTACCAGATTCATTTGTCTTTTTTGGTTCTTCAATTAAATCTTTCCTGCAATTTTATATCAAATCGAGTTCTAATTGTAACCCAAAATTTACTACCAAATTATGTCATCCAAATTAACCACGAACCGTGAAAACATCACAATTCCTTTACCCAGCAGCAGCAGCGAACAGAGAAGAAAGGGGAAAGAAATAAGAGAAATGCTTTCTTCATGATTAGATCTAGGGTTGATAGAAGGGGACATCTATTAGAAACCACCACTTGGATCAGGAAAACCAAATGACAGTTTTTAATTCTTTTTCAAATTAAAACAGATGGCTTTCCTGAGAATTTTTTTGGGTGCTTTTAGTAGTATTTAAAAAAGTTAAGCTGGTAGCACCATCTCCTAGGATGAACTCTCAATATCACACCGGTGGAATGACGGTTTTACCCTCCTTGCTCAAAATGTATAATGTTTCTTCTTTCGCTTCAAATGATTCCAAATTACCTAATAACTCAAAAAAATAAATATAACATACACCATTTACAATTTTTTTTAGCAAAGATAGCATAAAAAATAAATAGCAATCAAGGTGTTTTTGACACCTCTTAGCGGGACCTACTCCCCCCCCCCCCTATTTTTTTTCTTTTTATTATGTTGTTATTATTATAAAAGTCTTGTATTTAGGGTTTTCTTTTCCAATCAAAACTCTCTTGGTCCTCCTACCAAAATCTTGTCAAATCTTCCCAGAAAGTCCATGTGATATACAAAGAATCCTAAGATAGTCGCGCTACCATCCTAACTGGTTTTTATCCCATTTAATATATTAAAATACTATTATTTTATTATTCCCTAAATTTTGGTATTTATATCAAATCTTATTTGGTCTTTCAATCAGAATTAAACTCTCCTAATATATTACATATAATGCTAGGAGGACCAAAAATATATAAAATAATCATGGATAGTCCGCACACCACCATGGTCGATCCTATTTGCACCATTAGTCGGTCCCCTTTGCTGCCATTAATTGGTCCCCGTTTGCGCCATCGATCGGTCTCTCTTACCACCTGGTCAGTCCCTCATCTGCTAATTCTTGGTTGGTCTTTCTATCATATTAGGGTTTACTACTTGATCAATTAATGACCAATATTCAATTAGTCATGTTATCATTGGTTTTGCTAACAATATTTAAATAGCCCTGATACCATTGATTTTGCTACCAATATATAAATGATCTTGCCATCATAATTAATATTATAATATCTTTATTTTGCAGTTCGAACTATTCTCGACACAATAGATCGAAACTAAATATTTTATAATTATTTCTAACATCAACATTGTTTATTATCATATGAATTCATGTCGAATATGCTTGACATATTATCGTGAAATATATACATTGGTATTTGCTCAATCCGGCAATCTCATCAGACCAATGTCTACCAATCCAGTAAAATCATCCAGATATTATT
Source organism: Papaver somniferum (assembly GCF_003573695.1). Classification (NCBI taxonomy): domain Eukaryota; kingdom Viridiplantae; phylum Streptophyta; class Magnoliopsida; order Ranunculales; family Papaveraceae; genus Papaver; species Papaver somniferum. Next base: position 195,826,117 of record NC_039360.1, read on the forward strand.
GTTGTCCCAGCCGACAATTTAATAGGCGAATACTACCATAATTTCATCACAACATTGCTATTACACGAATTGCAAAACCCTATGGAGACCCTAATATTCTTGCGGAATTTATAGCTGGGCAATTAAAAAATAGAGTTTCATTTCGAAAGGCAATGAAAAAAGCTATTGAATTAACTAAGCAAGCATATACAAAAAGAATTTAAGTACAAATTGACTCTCTACGTCTAAGGTACTTTAAGCATCACTGCTCGTCTCACTCATATGCTTTATGCTAAATTCACTTAAAAATGAGTTTTTTATAATGCAAGCTAGATCACAATTGAGAGGCATGCTAGACTCATCAATATACTTAGACTAACAGTCTAGCTAGTCAACCGATTGACCAAATAAATACAAGTTTTATTAAGACTACACCATGCTCGATACATCGATTGTGTCACATGGGGGGTATTCAAAAGGGTTTTGGTCTGGCAGCCTAGAACGCATGTGGTGTAGCAATGCACCCACGATGAGAAAGTAAATAATTCGCACTGGTAGCTGAAGGAGTAAATGGAATAGTAGTATTACAATCACCAAGTCTTCTTAACCAAGCGGAAACGGTTTCACAATGATTTATACTTCCACCTATTTCACTTCTCTGCAACTGTCACCACTTACGAGATCAATGTGTTAACTACCACTGCTATAAATAGGTTCTTCAACCTATTGACATGGGATGACATCCATATCCCAGAATTACCATACATGACCCTTATCTCAGTTTTAACACTAGGAAATCATCTTCATAGAAGTTCGACATATCCCATCCCTGGCATTCAAGTCCATTGATCTTAATACCTTCTGTTAGAGCATTTCTCAGTCGAACTCGCATGCGTTGCTATCTCAAGCATGTTTGTCAATATTAGTGATCAAAACTATCTGTCTTGATTTTTAGTTTACTTATGACTAAGTCTCGATCTAGGATAGTTTAGTATTTTGACATTTATAACTTTCTTATTTTTCAAACCCAATTTCCAAATCACACAAACCCTAAAGTGTACTTGACTTAGAGAAATCGATTATGCCTATTGGGACCGGTTCTACCATGAATCCTAAAACATGTTAGGATCAGTTCCACCTTGACTATGAATATAGGTAGGGATCGGTTCTACCTTGATCCCAACATAAGCTAGGATCGTTTCTACCTTGATTCTTTATATAGGCTAGGATTGGTCCAACCTTAAGATCTTTAATGAAATCCATACCTTTAATCCTTTTGATTTCCTTTCGACTACGAAACAAGTTCGTGTGTCTACTTCCTTAAACTCATGTAATTAAACATAGTTTTCTAGGTATGAAATCAAACCTATGTTCATTACATAATCTAGTAATGAATTACAAAGATTATACTGATATCGCAATTACGAAGTTCAAAATATAAACATTATACTTCGTAACTCAATATACCAATTTAAAGCACTTATCACTATTGATATATTGTTTCTTAACACTTTTATCACAATATGATGATCAAGTATAATATTCTAGAGTTTCATGTATATAACTTCGCATGTTGTATTTTCAATCAGAAACGACTTGAAAACTTACAATATAACAAATGAAAACAAGTCAAGTTATGTATTACTAACCTCAAGTGGAAGGATGATGTCATCGTTGATGTCGATATGTCTTCGGAATCTTCAGGTCTTTAGAGTAATACTTGTATGTCTTAACATTTCTAAACTTCCTAGTCTTACCTAACAAAGTTGACTCTAGTAATCTAATCAAGCGACTTATGAGTTTTGATATTGAAATTTGACAATCAACCTTGACTACCAACGCTTGGCGGGTTCAACCGAGCAATGCTCTAACATCCACCATTACATGTGTTTGATTCAAGCATTGTGCAGATTCACAGGGAGGAACCTAAAGAAGTTCCACTTGTTTTACGTTCTTTATACACTTACGAGTGTAGAAAAGACTAACTGTGGGCGAAACTTCCCTAAAATGACAATTTTATTATTTATATAATCACTGTGTGAAGTTATTACTAGTACTGCAGATATTGTCTGGATGGACTACCAGATTGTCATATTGTTGGTGTACGGACAATAACAACAAGGTCAGGCTGAGGACGTTAAACTAAACGCTGAACGGGAGACAACCCATTGGTTTTGTATTTGTATTTTTATCTTTTTTATTTTTATTTTTATCTGTAGTTTTTTTAGTTTTGTATATCATGTTAGGAATTTCCCATCTTGAATTGTACATTGGATGAGTCAATTACATTGAGGACAATGTAAAGTTTAAGTGTTCCAAAGTATTTATATCTTGCATGCATAGTTTTTATTCTTTAATTAAAATTTTCATTTTTTACGTATAATTTTTAAAAAAAAATTAGGTACGAAACTCCTAAGTCTAGAAACTTGTGCTGATTCAGGATAACAATAACCAATCTAAGTGGGATGGAAACAAACCTCTTGGTTGTAGGAGTTGTGATGCCCACCAAAATGGTCTATTTATAAAAGGTCAAGCTCAGGTTTTAGAAATAACATCATAGTTGTCACCATATTTCAGAATTATCATAACCATATTATTTTTTGTTTTATTTTTGCAACTTTATGTGTTTCTCTAAGTGATTTGGTAGAATACTAGTATCGCCTTGTTGTCTCCCATGGGATGAAGTAGAGTGATTGAGATATTTTATTTAATACAGACCATTAAAAAAATAAAAAATAAAAAAGCAACTTATTAGAGATTTATACGATTAAGCGGAAGAGTGTACCCGTAAATACCTTGTTGTTGAACTTCGATTAGCAAGAACAAGGAACGCAAGCAGCAGCAGCAACAACAACGTTTTCAACTCGACGATCAGCATGTACTACAATCACCAAAGATGATCACAAACTTGATTCACAGACTAAGAACTTGAAACCTTTATCTTCTTATGGTAACTCTCTTTAGGGTTAGACTTACCACTTTTCTAGTGGTAAAACTTATGTGTGATATTGGTGGGAATTACGTAACCTCTACACACATTTCAGAGATTATATAGGGTCCAAACCCTAAACGTATATGGAACCCTATCAGACTTGCCACATACATATGGGCGACCATATTCGGGTCCAACCCGAATATCTAACATCTCCCACTCGTACATAGTGTGTGTGCATTGTACCAGAAGAAAGAAAAGTTCATATTAGTAAATAGCCCGTGCGACCATCGAGGTGCCTGCATTTTGGGAGCTCCATACTAGAATCTCAATATGAGTCAGCATAGAGACATCAACCCTTTAAAAAAATGTTTGTATCTCGTAGTATCCTAGGTCCATCAAAATCTCATTGGTCTAGACTACCCTGATCCCTCGTAGCTAGTCTAACCCTCATGCTAGCTTCTTGTAAATACATTCACACTTGTTTTGCAACTCCAGCAAGGCAACTCAAGTTGTCGACTGTGAATATAAAACATTTATGAGTTTGATGACCTTTCTCTCTTCATATTATCATGAAGTTTCAGAATCAACTGCTTTCCCAGATATGTACCTTTTAAGCCGGATCATCCATGGCATAAGACACATACTAAATGAGTAATCATCGAATCTTTACTTAATAACAAAGTCAAAAGTCATAAGGTTACCTTTGTATAATATAATTATCATAGGACTCATATGGTGAGAAAAGCAGGGAACCATTTTCACACCTCCATAGTGGTCGCAAGCACGCATAACAAGAAAATGCGCTAGAGTGGAGTTTTACTTGTCTATACAAGTATATGTCACAAACTCTTACACTCTACAAAGCTTGACTTAGTCGCAACTCTTGCGCCTAATCCGAAATTTCTAACTGCTCGCTTTCAACAAGCGCCATGAAAGAGATTTCTCATTTGGCTATCCTCTAAGGTATGATGAATAGTAGGTACATTCATCATCTATCTTCATCATAGAGATCTCATCTTGTTATTGCCAAGGCGATGCATCATCTCATCTTTGCTCGCTCTCCTTAGCGCCAAAAAGCGACTGCTTATGTGAGTAAGCCAGTCCATATCTGGTGACATATCAATCAAGTTTTGACATAATGCATTCTCTATGCACCAATGTCAGCGTGTATATACATGCCCATAAGTAAATAATTAATCACAACAATGATCCATTATCAAATTGTATTGATTATTAATAAATATCCATAAAACATATGCATCTACGATCATCGTGTCTTAGAAAAATAAAAATAAAGAGACATCCATTACCACCTACGTAAACCTAACGCCCTAACATGAGACAAGAAAGCATATCTTGGTATAGGTTTAGTAAAGGGATCAACTATCATCAATTCTGTAGGCATGTACTCCAAAACAATTTCTTTCTTCGCGAGAGCAGCTGTAATAAAGCAACATCTCCTATCAATGTGCTTAGTCTTTCCATGGTACTTTGGTTCTTTTGCATAAGCAATCATTGATGTGCTATCGGTGTGAATTTTCACCGCATCAGTAGCGTGAGTGACAAATTCAAAACTCTCAAAGAACCTCCTTAACCAATTAGATTCTTGTACTGCAGATTGACAAGCTACAAACTCAGATTCCATTGAAGACATAGCGACAATTGACTGTTTCTTACTACTCCATGTGATGGCCCCGATATTTATCAAGAAAACATACCCTGATGTGCATTTTTTCTCTTCCATTTCGCTACTTTGAAATTGAATCCCACTTTGCTTGGTAAGCACGCGACGCATTCCAGTTAGCATCACAATAACCACTGAGACGTAGATCTGGACCCTTATAGCATAGCATGAGGTCACTTGTCCCTTTGAGATACCTTAGTATCCTCTTGACTGCTTGCCAGTGCTCAAAACCAGGATTCGACTGGTACCGACTAACTAATCCAATAGCATAGCATATGTCAGGCCGAGTACACATCATAGCATACATCAGGCTCCCAATTGTGTTGGAATAGGGTACCCGCGACATCCTGTCTTTCTCTTCAGGGGTATTAGGGCACATCTCAAGGATTAAGTTCCGACCTTTAGCAACTGGTGTGTCTATGTGCTTGCAATATTTCATGTGAAATCACTCAAGAACCCTTTTAATGTAAGTCTCTTGTGACATACCCAAAAGTGTCTTTGAACAATCTCTAAGGATCTTAATCTCGAGCACATAGCTTGCTTCTCCCATGTCATTCATCTCAAAAGTCGAGGACAACCACCCTTTTGTGGCGACAATAATTTCCATGTTACTTCCAGCTATAAGGATATCATCAACATATAAGGACAGGATAAGGAAACCTTTATCGGACCATTTAACGTATATACAATGGTCTTCCTCTATCATCGTAAACCCGTTGGAAACAATGGCTCGATCAAATTTTAAATACCATTGTCTAGATGATTGTTCTAGGCAATAAATAGATTTTTGGAGCTTGCAAACTTTGCGCTCTTGACATTTAATCACGAAGCCCTCTGGTTGCTCCATGTAAATTTCCTCATCTAGTTCTCCATTGAGAAATGCAGTTTTAGCATCCATTTGATGAAGTTCCAAAACCATATGTGCGACAATATCTAGCATAAGGCGTATCGAGGCAATCCTCACCGCAGGCGAAAAAGATTCCTCGTAGTCAACACCCTCCTGTTGGGTGTAGCCTTTTGCCTCAAGGAGAGCCCTATATCTTTCATCTAAACTATCCGCATTGCGTTTGACTTTGAAAACCCATTTGTTTCCAATAGCCTTACGCCCTTCTGGGAGGTCAACGTATTTCCACACACCATTTATCCTCATTGATTCTATCTCTTCTTTCTATGCAATAATCCATTTTTCCCTTTTAGGAGATGACATAGCCTCTTTGAAATTCTTAGGCTCCGTGTCATCATGTGAAAAAATTAACCATGAAACTTTCCCCCTCAATCTGAAAACTACGACGAGGTACTTTTCCACATTCACTTCTACGATATTGGGGATCCTGATTTGATGGGCCAATCCATTATTAAGTGGAACACTCCCACTTTCCCTAGGAGAACGAGGAATTTCTTCGCTATTCTCAACTAGACGAATTGGTGTATCTTCCATTGACTCTTCCACCTCAAAGAGGCTAAGATATCCCCCTACCTCGTTCCTTCTAGGAAAATCCTGTTCTAGGAAATCTGCATCACGTGACTCAATCTCAATTACACTTCCATCAGGATGCTCACCAATGAACACATGGCCTTTTGAGTGATCAAAATATCTGATAAAGATACACTTTTTCGCTCGAGGGCCCAGCTTCCCATACCGATGGGAACTGTTATGTACGTAAGCAGCTGAACCCCATTGTCGCAAATTACCCAATTCAGGTTTTCTGCCGGTCCACAATTCATATGGGGTATAAGGCACTGACTTCGAAGGCACACGATTTAGGACATAAGCAGCAGTCAATAACGCATCTCCCCAAAAATAAATAGGAAGATGAGCTTGCGCCATCATTGACCTAACCGTGTCTAACAAAGCACGATTCCTTTTCTCTACTACACCATTTTGTTGCGGAGTACCAGGAATAGTCAATTGTCTCAGGATCCCTTTTTATTCACAATACCCTTTGAATAAGTCAGATAGATACTCGCGGCCACGATCAGTTCTTAGAGTTTTAATGCTCCTACTTAGTTGATTTTCCACTTTGCATACATAGCGTCTAAAGAAGTCTAATGCTTCTGACTTGTGGGATATCAAGTAAATATGATCATATCGCGTAATGTCATCTATGAAAGTGATGAAATAAGAGGCTCCATGTCTTTCCTTAACGTTCATTGGGCCACATATATCAGAATGAATTAACTGCAAAGGCTCAGAGCCCCTTTTGGCTGTCCCAAATGGTTTTGACAATGTTCACAGGTAGCCAAGGAGACTTTAGCGATGGGGACTAAAAAACCTTCTCGAGCTAACCTAGTCATCCTTTATTTCCCGATATGACCTAATCTAGCATGCCAGATCATAGAATCATTATTAACATCTGAAGAAGATGCAACTAATGAAATGGATTTATTAGCATCGTAAGAACTAGAATTGTCAATATCCAAAACCATAAAACCATCCGACATAAAACCAAAACCATAAAAATCAGTTGCCAAGCAAATCTTAACAGAGTGATGATAGGAATAGAAACCTACAATATTATATTAAACCTCAAGTGCACGGTGTCTAGAAGATAGATAACAACAGATACGGGTCGAACCCACCGAGACTAGGTTGGTGAAAAGCTGAATTCCTAAGCCTAACTAATACTGATTCAAATATGAAATTATTGTCGATACGACGAAATAGTTTATATGAAGTACTAACTAGAATACATAAAGTAAATGAAGTAGAGGATTTTAATGCAACAATAAAATAAAAGGCTTTGAGACAGTTGATGGGATGATACTAGGGCAGTTGATTTCGCCACTCAAACTATACTAGATACTCACCAATGAAGTTGTTATTTTCCCATATAATGAATCAGCGATGGAAATACGAGTCTTTCGCTTCATCGAGGGGATCTCAATACAGAAGATTCAATATCAATTAAGGTATTAACCCCTAGAATCAGATGTCTTGTTACGGCACAAATGATCACAGATTAATGAAATCAATTCAACATAAGTTGATTCAACATAAGTTGATTCAACATTATAAGATTGTTCTAAAGACCTAAGATGCAAGACATACAAGGTGATAGTCATATAATGCAGCACAAATATTGAACCTATCCTTATTCAATAGAGCACAAGAAGAACAACATCATAGATATGAGTGACTAGCAATGGTTTAAGGGTTCCATCTCAACCCTAGCTAAGTAATTAGCACATAGCAAAAACAGGAGACATATGAAATTCAAGGATGGATAAAATCATTCATGCAAATTTCTTTGTTCAACTGGTTTCTAACAAGAACAGTTTTGGAGAAGAAAAGTTACAACTGATTTCTGCATATGCCCCTTCTTCCTTGCCTCCTCTAGTTACACAACAACCCCCTATTTATACACAGATTTCTTCCATTTTTTTCAATTCCTAAAATCAACAGAAACAATATAAAATTCTTGGGACTTTGCTCTCGAAACTCACCACTCAGTAAGGCTCCTCAATCACGTGTATCCACTGCACTTATCTTCACCAATTGACTGGAGTTATCGCTGTTTGAAATCTGACCTAACTGTCATTTAATCATCACAGTCACCCTATCTTTGTCATTTCTCTGCTGCCACTGTTGATGATGCAAACTCAGATTTAGCTGATTTGATAACGCCTGCTGCTTCTTGGTGTTTGAAGGAACATCAATTTCAGACCTAACTTGTCAATTCAATCATTTTTGAGAACCAATTATTTGAGCTATTCTTGCAAGATTCAAAGTCAAAGGCTAGGGTTACGACTGAAATGATAATAGAAAAAGATAAGCAACTAGTCTTGACAGGGAAAAGATGGTGATAGAGATATGGGTGATGAGTACTGAAAACTGACAGGGAGAGGGAGATGGTTGTTGATGAGATTGGGGTAGAGAGTCAGGTTTTGGGAAAGACAAACGGAGATGGATAAGGGAGAGTGAAAACATGGGATACTTGGATGTTGTACATACACACCTAGTCTAGGTGTTTGCCTTTGGCTATTTTTTTGAACTGAAGCACCACGTTGAATCCACCACCAGAGCTTGACTCATTTGTGGCGACATCAGGTCCTTCATGGTCACTCCCTCTAAATCACACCGCTGCTCCCTTATTCACCATTTACTCAACCACCTATAACATATTGCAAAATGAGATTATTCCGACAAAATTACCTTTTAACATACATATACACAAAATACAAGATTTTTCATAAGATGGAACATTTAAGCACTTGGGACACAATAAATGTCTCTAAAATGATCTACAAATATGCATAATTAGACACTTATCACACCCCCAAATCTGAATTTTGCTCGTCCACGAGTAAAACAAAACAACAACAAAAAAATCCTACATACAAAATATTAGCTCAGACTCCATGAAAGTGATACCTGCATTTCTGTTTTAGCTCACATCAAATAGATATGTCAATCGAGCTTTCAAAGGCACAATTCTAACACTGAAACAACTAAGGACATGTGATAAGAGTGTAAAGTGTATCTTCCTTAGACATGCATAGGGAATGATTTACTCTAGGAAGTTATGACTGCCAATCGCTAAGAGATAGTTTTTAAGGTTAAGAACTGAATTCAAAGCCAATCTTGCTGTCCGGCTTTACGAGAATTGTGAATGTTCACCTAAGAGTTGGTGATATTTCAGCTTACCCGTGTACATCGATGGATACACCCTCCTTGCATATTACAAGACCATTTACAACATATTACATTGACTGCATATTTACATTGACTACTTTCATTTTGAGGAAAGAGAGATACTTTAACATTTTTACTGAAATAGAATGTAATAAACACCGAGTACTTCTTTTTTTTCTCTCTCTCTCTTTTTTTTTTTTTTTTTTTTTTTGTCTTTTGAACTGATTTTGGAATAACATAGATACAAACATAAGATGACACAACAACTTTACAAGAACAGAAAAATACATATCACTTTTAGCAAGAGGTGGACCTTTTCGATGCACCCGATCAAATTCAATGATTGTTTTTCTTAACGTATCCTCCATCTTCTATCACATCCAACCAAAGAACAATCTAGTCGAATCTCATTCAGTATTCTAGATGATTGGCAGCCTACTTAACCTATGAAACACCGACGCTACACACGCTTGGTTGATCGTGCATGTGCAAAGCTTCTAAATCACATGCGAAATGTGCTAGAATCAGGGGTGCCTCATCATCTAGACTAAGAATCCTAAGATATTATATCATGCACAGGTATCACAGATCAAGGTAAATGAGATCCATTTTTCATTTTTCTTTCATTTTTTTTAAGATGTTATCTATTCACAGGATTCAAACATACCAATACGCTACAAAATTCATGTGATATCTACTTGTACCCCCAAACCTATGTTAAACAGTGTCCTCAATGTTTCTAAGGATTCACAAATTATAACATGCCATGAAGTTCATGAAGATAAAAAAGTTTAGAGAGTACCAGATCCAAAAAGTGTTGCCAAACAAGATAGTTGAGCAGCAAGGTAGATATCATCGAGAAAACAGAGATTATGCAGCAAAAACTAGCCTATCAAACTGAAACCAAAAGAAAGCGAAAGACATAGAATGGAATTCTAAACCTGGTATGTACAAGGGTGAACCACTTCAGTCCACATAGATGGGATATGCAAGATCAGTTGTTTCAAGTTCAGGTGGAATTGGTTCAAGGAACGGCTTCAGTCTCATCGTTGATGTCGATATGTCTTCGGAATCTTCAGGTCTTTAGAGTAATACTTGTATGTATTAATATTTCTAAACTTCGTAGTCTTACCTAACGAAGTTGACTCTAGTAATCTAATCAAGCGACTTATGAGTTTTGATATTGAAATTTGACAATCAACCTTGACATACCAACGCTTGGTGGGTTCAACCGAGCAATGCTCTAAAATCCAAAACTACATGTGTTTGATTCAAGCATTGTGCAGATTCATAGGGAGGAACCTAAAGAAGTTCCACTTGTTTTACGTTCTTTATAAACTTTCGAGTGTAGAAAAGACTAACTGTGGGCGAAACTTCCCTAAAATGACAATTTTATTATTTATATATAATCACTGTGTGAAGTTATTACTAGTACCAGATGTTGTCTGGATGGACTACCAGATTGTCATATTGTTGGTGTACGGACAATAATAAAAAGGTCAGGCTGAGGACGTTAAACTAAACGCTGAACGGGAGACAACCCATTGGTTTTGTATTTGTATTTTTATCTTTTTTATTTTTATTTTTATCTGTAGTTTTTTTAGTTTTGTATATCATGTTAGGAATTTCCCATCTTGAATTGTACATTGGATGAGTCAATTACATTGAGGACAATGTAAAGTTTAAGTGTGCCAAAGTATTTATATCTTGCATGCACAGTTTTTATTCTTTAATTAAAATTTTCATTTTTTACGTATAATTTTAAAAAAAAAATTAGGTACGAAACTCCTAAGTCTAGAAACTTGTGCCGATTTAGGATAACAATAACCAATCTAAGTGGGATGGAAACAAACCTCTTGGTTGTAGGAGTTGTGATGCCCACCAAAATGGTCTATTTATAAAAGGTCAAGCTCAGGTTTTAGAAATAACATCATAGTTGTCACCATATTTCAGAATCATCATAACCATATTATTTTTTGTTTTTATTTTTGCAACTTTATGTGTTTCTCTAAGTGATTTGGTAGAATACTAGTATCGCCTTGTTGTCTCCCATGGGAAGAAGTAGAGTGATTGAGATATTTTATTTAATACATACCATTAAAAAAATAAAAAATAAAAAAGCAACTTATTAGAGATTTATACGATTAAGCGGAAGAGTGTACCTGTAAATACCTTGTTGTTGAACTCCGATTAGCAAGAACAAGGAACGCAAGCAACAACAACAACGTTTTCAACTCGTCAGCAGGTACTACAATCACCAAAGATGAGCACAAACTTGATTCACAGGCTAAGAACTTGAAACCTTTATCTTCTTATGGTAACTCTCTTTAGGGTTAGAGTTACCACTTTTCTAATGGTAAAACTTCTCTGTGATATTATTAGTGGGAATCACGTAACCTCTACACACATTTTAGAGATGCTTGTATAGGGTCCAAACCCTAAAGGTATATGGAACCCTATCGGACTTGCCACATACATATGGGCGACCATATTCGGGTCCAACCCGAATATATAACATTATTCAAGTATTGACATTTGGATAGCAGTATGTGTGTGTTTTCCCTGTCCCCATCTCCTAATCAAGAGCGGAATGCAGGATCCATGAAAATTATCATGTAATCTACTGAAAATGAGCATGCGCTTAGATTCAAAAGATCTTATCATGTTGTCAATACATTCATTAAAAATATATAAAAATTACTCCCTCCGTTTCAAAAACACAGTCTGGTTTAACATTGTCAAGATATTAAGGAGACCATAGTAGTTTACATTTCTACCCTTAATTACTTGCCTAATTTATTTCAATCAAAATGTTAGTAATAAAAACTACAAAAAATTGTTATGGGATTGTAAATAAAAAAAAGAAACTAAAACATATCGATTTATGGAAAGAATATCAATAAAGTAAAAGAAAAAATATTCTAAATATTGGAGTATAACCTTTATAAGGAATTTAATTTGAAACCATATATTGCCTTCGAAAAAGAAGGAATGATATATTTGTTTCTTTAGTTATACAGATTTCATTAATATTTTAGAATGGGCCCCATTAAAAAAGAAATTATGAATATATAAAACTTAAGGGTATGTTATGGTGGGTTTGTTTGCATAATTCACCGTTTCCAGGAATTTATAATCCCATGGGATTACAAATTCTAGGATTCATGTAAATTCCTTATTGTTTGGTAACTCAATTAAAATTCCTAGGATTTATAGAGTTTTATTGTATTAAAGTCTTTCTACTGTTTGTCATTACCCCCAAATCTAAAAATTGCATATATATGGGATTTAGAGTTTAAAAAAACTGGGTTCATAAATCCCTTGATAAGTTTCCCAGCAAATCTTAGGGGGAGGGGTCGGACTCCATATGGAGGATTTGCTGGAAAACTGAATCCCGTAGGAAACGTGAATCCAAGGATTCGGGTAACCAAACATACAAAGGGAAACGTAATTCTACCAAATCCCCTGGACCCATAAATTCCACCTTTAAAATTCTACATCCAAACCCACCATTAGAGAGTTTATTGTAAAATATGACTATAAACAGAAGCTGGACATATTTTTGAAACATACCAAAATGGAATAGATGATGGTCTTTTTGAAACAGAGGGAGTATTATATTCAATAAATAAATCGACCGCTGGGACCCTTGTACATACCAGTCAAGTTGATACTAGAATTAGGAACAAGACAAGTGAGAGCATATCTCAGTTATTAGAATCTATTTTGGCATTGACCTTGATACGGATATTCTAGGGAACACTGTTCACCTTAGTCAACATGTGAAAACTTCATTATCTCCATATCCATCTTCCAAATCTATTCATGTGATTGAATTTTGTTAGATCCCAAGTATCATGGTCTATTGTAGGAATATCTGAGTATAGATTTAAATTATTATATATGAATTTTAGTACGCCGAGTGCAAACTCACGTACAACAATTGGAATCATACAAGGTAATTCCTCTCATAGCCTAAGAATATGTGTCCGACTATAGAGATTGTTTAGTATCGTTCCTAAATTCTTCACAAGTAGCCAGGATTTGGGGTATAGGTTTTGTGGATATACCTCTTGTAAACTCTTACGAGATTAAAACTCGTCCACTAAGGACACCTAGGGGTTTAAATGCTTGTTTCACATGCTAAGTGCAACCATGTCCTCAACGAAGGGGAGTTGTAATTTATATTTATGTTAGCCGAGTTAAGTAGTTTGCTCATGGGATTGCAAAAGCCAAGTGTGCGAGAATTTGATAAGTGCTTAATTTGCATGTTTTAAGTGTAAATTTCATACTTTTTTAGTCATATTTCTAGCATATTACTTTATGTTATGATTATTTTCTAGTTTATTTCTTTTGTTAGGTGAATCATCCGAAAAGAAGTGTGAATAACTACAAAAGTGAAATATATAAGTGGAGAGAGACAAAGACCAACCCAAACTTGCTCAAATCCAAATTTATTTTCATCATCTTGAAGAGAACGAAAAAACAAAGCCAACGACGAAAGAATTAAGTCATTCTGACGTCGTATGAAGAAGCTACAAGCATTTAAAACAAGTCAAAGTTACAAAAGATGTCGACTCATAAAATTACTAAAGGCATACGTTGAAATAACTTAGGCATCCAAAATTCAAAAAGCATTAAAGGCATCTGTCGAATTACTCAAGGAAGCCATAGAACAACTGAATTATCAGTCTTAAGAGGCCGACAATTGAACGACTTATAAACGCACCATGATCTTTACTCAAGGCCTTCGTCTTTTTCCTTTCAATCAAAACAAACGAGATGGTAGTTGGTTGCAACAGACATGGGAGATATAGATTGTTAAGGGTCTGTAACGGCTAGATGAAGTCGAGAAGAAGAGAAATGAGAAGTAGTTCCCTTGTTTGTTGGTAGTGGATAATGCCGGTGGGATATGGAAAAGTTGATTTGGATGATGCTTAATAGAGGATTGATAATCATGGTCACTGCAAGGGGCACTAATATGAGAAGAGAGTTTGGTTCGAATTGTTGTAGTGATGAACTCGCGTACAAAGATTCCTACGGTGTAAAGGTTTTTCTAACCGGGGAAACATGATAAAAATTGTTGGAGCTCAGATAACTTTATGGTAGGCTTGAGACATAATCGTAGAAGTGTGAGAAGGAAATCAAAATCAACAGAGAACTCTACAGTTAAGGAAGACTTAACCGGAGAAAAGAAGTTCAGAGTCTAGGAAACTCCATGAAATGTAGGAGGTTGTTGGGAGGTAATTGTAGAATGGAAAATAAAAATAACCAAATCCATAGAGATTTCCACAGCGTGCTTGGGGAGATGGTCCACCAAGCCGTGGAAAATGATAATAGTTACCCTGTCATCTCCAAGGAATTGACAGGCACAACTTTGATATCTATAAAAGAAACACTTCTTGACTTAGGTTAAATATCTTTTATCATGAGCTTTATTTCGTATTCTAGGGTTACCCCTTTCACCGGAAATCGCAATAGTTATTGTTCATCTTCTTTGTAATCATCAGTATCTAGGGTTCCATTGATTAAGGGTGAATTCAGCGGTGAAATCGCAATAACTAATGTTCTTCTTCTTTGTAATCACGAGCAGCTAGGGTTTCATTGATTAATGGTGAATTCAATGCTCTAGCGTGAAGCTGTATTAGATATATAAGTTTTTTCGAAGTTTTAATCATTAATCCATTGGCTTTTGTATGTCCAATATTAATGAGCGACTCTTAGATTGATTTGGGATGCATACTAGATAAAATTATTGATCATTTTAAAACTAGAAGAGAGTTGATCGATCTATAACCGTCGAGCACCTCATACACAAGCTGAGAACGCGAAACCTGCAGAGGAATTTTTTGGATTAATCGTGTGTGAATAAAACATTAATAAGAAGGACCTTGCACTAAGATGTGAATACAACACTAGTAAGCATGACCTTGCTCTAAGATTTCTGATGTCAACCTAAATATATAAATCTTAAAATAAACAATTAGGTTACACATTGAGTGCGCTACTACTTGGTGGCTTAGTTGGGTAGCATATGGTGTTCGAGCGCTTCGGCATTCAATAATACAAGGAGTTTTGGTGATAGCTAAGTGTAACGGACCAGAAAATCTGGACTTCCAACGAACCGGAAAATGTGGACTTCCAACGAGCCGGATTTTGGACCGCTTGGAAAGCTTAGACTTCTCGATACACTACTCGAGAAACCGAAATTTCAAATTTTCGTACCAACTCGAGTTTTACCAAGCAAATTCTCATCGATTTATCCCAAACCGTATTGTACTGTATGGGATTCCCAACGTTTTAGTGTGAGGATACAATATCTAGATACCATTGGAAACTGATGGTCTATTGCCAATAGTCTTTGGGTAACTACCAATTGGTGGGAGTCCCAGTTGGGTCTGACATCATACACGCACCATATCAGACGGGTTGGGGATGATCAATTACCAATACCAGGGATACCGGCCACCAATCGGCCAGTTGCCAATGATCTTCCGGGTAGCCACCCGTAGGTTGGATCCCCAATTGCGCTTGACAACTCATAATACTTGGTCAAGCTCAACATATAATTTTTCTTAAATAATATGAACTACTCAAAAGGGTAGTCATTATCTCTGAATAAATGGTATGAACTGCCAAAATAAGCAGTAACCATCCCTTCTAAGATGATATGATTTACCTTGAATGGTAACAATCATCTTCTAACTCATGGTAGGAGTTAGATAATATGAGTTACCTCGAACGGTAACAATCATCTCTAGCGCACACATTGATCAAACATATGATATGATTTACCTAGGATGATAATAATCATCTCTTGTCTAACTAGGTAGTACGAACATCCGATGGATTGACTGCAATTATCCCAACTATCCCAAGATTACAATTACCATCATTTCCGAATGGATGGTATGAACTGTAAAGTAGCAGCCAACCATTTCCAGATGACATGAACAACTTTGTCTAGTTGTGCTGAACCGTTTAACGGCTGTATACGTACCCCATCTCTGTTGCTCAAAGGGATCAAGCACGGACGTAGTTCGTCATTTCTTTTATTCAAATAATATGAACTACTCTTATTAGTAGCAATTATCTCACGCTTAGATAGTATGAACTGTCACCGTAATAATAACTATATCTAGCCGTAGCAATAACTATCTTTAGCGTTAATATGGATGGTGTGAGTTGCATAGCAACAAACTATCCCTAGCACATTGTATCACCAACAATTACCTGTAGCAACTATCTCTAGCCATAGCAATAACTATCTTTAGCGTTAATATGGATAATATGAGTTGCATAGCAACAACTATCCCTAGCACATCGTATCACCAACAATTACCTTAGTAGTTGTCAATTAATGGCTAGATGTCGACCTATGTACCTGTACCTATCACTTGAAATCAACAACGGACTACAAATGTGTTGTGTCTCGCCTTATATTAACATTTTGAAAGTTACATAAACCAAACACAACGGATGCAATTTAGTCCAATGAATTTAACATACTTCAAGCATTTAACGGTATCAAAGCTACTCAAATAACAGGTAAAAATACAGAGACTCACAAGTAGAAGTCCAAAACAATAGTGTAGCTTAATATAAGACCTGCCAGTATACTGTGACGACAAAAGGTTTAAATGATTTATCACCATTATAGTATGTACACATCAATCCAGTGAATCTAATAATGTCAGCCAACACCAACTGATTGTTCCCCGTTAAGCACACTGGTACCAGTGTTTAAAATAGCGAAAGCGCAAAGTGATGCACTCACTTAGTAAAGCGTACAGCGCTATTGAAAAGCATTAGTAATGCGCTGCCCCGTAAATTAGGTAGTAATATATAAAAATAAATACTTGTAAATGTAAATGAAACTTCCTAGCAGAAAACCATATAATATGTATGAAACTAAGTTGTGAATAGAAATTAAGAGGTTTTGAAGACAAAAGGTCTAAACTATGAAGAATAGAATATGATTATCATACAAGATGATGATCACTAATGAGAAGAAAAGGCGGAAGAAGAAGGGGCGGGGACTAGAAGAAAAGGAGGAAGAAGAAAGGGCGATAAAATATAAGGAGAAGAAGAAACATTTACAAGATACAAGTACAAGTGATGAAGTAATAAACATCAACAACGAATTAAGTAAGTGGCATAAAATTAAAAGTGAATTATATCATCAGAAGTCAAGAGATCAATTCAGAAATGAAATGGATGACAACAGTAGTTATTTTCATTCCAAGGTTAACAAGAGGAAATCCAGAAATAATATAGATTCAATACAAGATCTTAACAAAAATTGGTTAGTTACAAGAGAAGATATCTTAGCTCATCTGACTCAACACTTTAAAAGCATCAGTACTTCTACAAATCCTACTCTTGATGAGAGTCTTTATTCTGTTCTTCCTTATATCATCACAACTGAAGACAATATTTTGCTCACAAGAATTCCTTCTAATGAAGAAATCTATAACACCCTCAAAAGCATGGAGAATTGGAGTGCCCATGGACCTGAAAGATGTCAAGCAGGATTTTACGAAAATCAATGGCACATTGTTGGAGAATATGTTTGTCTCATGGTTCAGAAATTCTTTAAAACAAAACATATTCTTAAACAAATCAACAAGACCTATATTTCTCTTATCCCTAAGAAGAAAAAGGCAATGAATGCTAGTGATTTCAGGCCTATTAGATTATGTAATACTTCTTATAAAATTATCTCCAAAGTAATTGTCAGCAGGATGAAGCCCGTTATGGATAGAATAATCTCTTCATTTCAGGCAGCTTATGTTTCAGGTAATTGCACAAGAAATCATTCATTCAATGAAGAAGAAAAGAGGGGAAACAGGTTGGCTGGCTTTAAAATTGGATATGTCAAAAGCCTTTGATAGACTGGAATGGTCTTTTTTTGATTAAGGTACTTCAATATTTTGGTTTCTCTAATGATTTCTGTGAGTTAATTTATCAGTGTATTAGTACTGCTTCTTTATCAGTTATGCTCAATGGTTCTCCATGTGAAGAATTCAACCCATCAAGAGGCATTAGACAGGGTGATCCACTCTCACCTTATCTGTTCATCTTATCAATGGAATATCTATCAAGACATCTCACAGGGGCTATGCTGGATAAGTCCATTAAAGGTATTAAAGTAGATGCACTTGCTCCAGCCATTAATCATTTGCTTTTTGCAGATGATTGCTTGATATTTAGTTAAGCAGATGTTACTTCAGTCAATAATTTAGTGAAGTTACTTCAAAACTTCAGCTCTCAGTCAGGTCAATTGATTAACTTTGAGAAGTCTGCAGTTCATTTCAGTAAGAAGACAAAACCAGAAGTTGTTGATAGTCTTACCCAAATTCTTGGTGTTAAACTATGAGTTCCAAAGAAAAGTATCTTGGTTCTCCTTTGATTTTAGGAAACTCCAAACAGGAATCTTTTAAATCTATCAAAGAAAACTTTGAATCTAGATATTCTTCATGGTCAAGTACTTCTCTTTCTCAAGCTGGTAGAAGCACAATGATAAAACATGTTCTTAATTCAGTTCCTATCTATCAAATGGGTACTTTCAAGCTTCCCAAAATCTTATTCACAATCTTACTACTATTTAGAGAAAGTTTTTTTTGGGGTTATAACAATAATAGAGGTGTAAATCCTATAGCCTGGAATTATGTTTGTAAACCAAAAGAATTAGGAGGTCTTGCCTTCAGGGACTTGGAGAAACTCAATCTTGCACTCCTCACCAAAATTTCATGGAGAATATGTAGTGATTCTAACAGTTTAATGGCTAAGGTGCTGGGGAGTAAATACTTCAAAGATGGTGACTTAATACATCAGAACATTACATCTAAACATTTCTCCTATACATGGAATGGGATCTCTAAAGGCATTGAAATTGTAAAGTCTTCATGGAGATAAATAATGGAAAAAGAACAAAAATCTGGAAAGATAAATGGGTGTCGGGTATGTCACATCCACCTTCACAAATTACTGATTTATATAGGTTTTATGAAGATGTTGTTGAGCTATACTTGTCTGATTCTAATCAATGGAATCTTAGCCTGCTGAACAACTTATTTGATGTTGACACTGTTTTGAAGATATAATCTCTTTTTATAGATTGTAGTAAAGAAGATGTTATACTTTGGATTCCTTCAAAGGTTGGTAAGTTCTCTGTTAAAAGCACATATAAGATGTTATCTTTCAGCAACAGAGAAATTCAGGTTAATGGAGTCCTTGTTGAGTCTAAAGTTTGGAAATCCTTATGGAATTGTCAAGCAGCACACATAATCAAGTTATTTGCTTGGAAGTTTATAAGAGACATTAATTACACAAAAACCAAGAGAGTTCTCTACAGTCCAGATGTTGACACTCACTGTGATATATGTGGTCATTATGTTGAAGACATAGAACACATTATCTTTGATTGTAGACATGCCAGGGCAGTCTGGAGAGGTATAAATATCAAATTAGATGTTGTTTGGAATAATTGCAACTCAGTATCAGAATGGGTCATCAGCTGGTTTTCTTCAAATGAGCCTGATCAAGAATCAAGATGGCTATTCTCTCTTATGATAGGAATTTGGATAATATGGAAAGATAGGTGTGATGTTGTCTTCAAGGGAGTAACTCTCAACCCTCATTCTTCAGTGCACAAGATACTTTATCATTTAGCTTCTCATATGCACTGCATAGACCCCTCAAAGACTGTGATAAAAAGCATTAGTAATAATATGTCTCAATGGAAACCTCCTAATATAGGTATTTTCAAGTTTAATATGGATGGTTCTTTGATACTAACCAGTTTGGTACTGGCATTGTTTTGCGTGATATGGATGGTTTTTTTAATGATGATACTAACCAGTTTGGTACTGGCATTGTTTTGCGAGATCATACAGGAACATGCCTTGGCATCAAAGGGAGCAGTGGAAACGGAGCTCTGAATCAAGAAGCAGTGGAGTACGGCAGTAAGGGAGGCACTATCATGGGCTAAAAGAATGAAGCACTCACATATTCAAATTGAAGTTGAGGCTAAGTTAGTTATCGACTCCATTAATGGGAGTGTTTTACTCATATGACGGGAGAACATAAACTTAATAAAAATAAAAGAGATTAAACATCTAATCTCTACTTTTTCATTTTGCGAGTTTATTTATGTAAGTCGAGATGACAATCAGGTTGCTGATGCCATTGCTAAGAATGTTAGGCGGACAGCATTACCTATTGAAACCTTTGGAAACTTTAATCCAACGATTTGTAGTCTTTTGGCAAACTTCAGCTGATACTTAATAAATTTTCATTTATCAAAAAAGAGAAGAAACATTTTCTTCTTATAGAATATAGAAGTTTAAGAGATTTGTTTAGATTTTTTTATTATATATAAGACACGTGCCCTACTATTTTACTGGGCTATGCTTAAAAGCCCATTTTTTCTTTAAATATTAACCTAATTTCATAGCGGTGTTATGAAGCGTTTTGGAACTGAGGCGCTAAAAAGCGCAGCTCCAGAACGCTTTTTTAAACACTGGTACAAACTTGAATCATATACAATTCAAATGTTCAGTAAGTACAAATATGGCAGCCAACATCATAACCGCTATGAATAGCACCAAGGAAGAGGTAAAATTCCACCATGACAAATATTTACAAGACGTGCAGGATAACTTAGTCCAGTACCTTTTCATGCATATATGGAAAGGATCATTTTACTCGGGTTAGGTAATCCTAAAGCACAAATATAAAAAAGCAGTTAAGTTTGACTCACAGTCAATCCCATAAGCAACAAGTAGCTAACACAATTAAGTTATAGTTCAAGACATAAAAAAAATACATATCCACCCGATTTAAGAGGCCACTAGACCCAAACCAATTACTGTTACAGTTGAGACAATTAGATGATATCTCGAATAGTATTCAAAAGCCGAGAAATCCTTGTATTCTTATAACAAATACCGTGGCCAAATCTTTATATATCTTGGTCCTAGTATTCAAAGGAGATGCGTTAGCAGACTTGAACTCAAATTAGTTCCTTGTTTGCCTATAAATGGAGTTTTCACTAAAATTCACCGACCCAAGTCTATTCAATTTATAAGTTTCTCAACTGTCAGCCCTTAAACAACGATAACTTCTCGTATCGGAAAGAATGACTCTCATTATCATTTTCCAAAAATGAAAACATGAGAAAACAGAAAAGAGTACACGATTACATGACAAGTTGGGCCACGTAAGAGTCCAACTATATACAACGAAAACTCTACATTAAATCATAACATTCATTTATAATTAATCTAATCTACTTGAATTTAAGTGGATATGAGAACATAACCAATTAGTTCCAACAAGATATATTCACAATAATAGCTAACTTTGCTGCAAGCATATACCAAGTGTAAAGGTTAATTGGAAGAGGAAACAGGACAAGCACCTTATGAGCCTAAACAAGCCATTCCCTTGCCCGTGTGTGATCAAACTCTTAAAAGCACAGTAAGACACCATAAATTCAAAATGGAGATGTGGCCTTAATATAGCAAGGAAAAAATCATTATACAAGTCCGTAAGCAGTCTAATAAATCACCAAGCACCAACTGAAAATGAAATAACATTTCCAGTTGTTCTTCCTAAATCATTATCCATGGTTGAACAAAAATGATGATCAACAACATCACTTAAGGATTCTAGTTTAAAGCATTTAAAAATAGTCAGATAGAATTCTAATAAGCAAGTTCTCGACAGTATTACAATAAAATGGTAAAATCATTCCCATAGTAGCCGAGTACTCCCAATAATTTAAGCATGCACTTTCAAACTTAGGACAGATACAGTTTTGACTAGCTAGGTTGGTTGAGTGCGGTAGTTAAAACATACATCAAGCCAGATTTTCATTTTCAATTTCAAATAAGTAAGGAATTTAAATCATTACTACCAGTCCAATATCTCAACTCCAGTCACAGAATGCCATTCCCTATATTTATTATATACCCAACTCAAGAGGGAAACCAATTCCTCTCCTTGGTCACATTAAACACTAACCGAAAACTGAGCCGGGCAATTTATCAAATACTTTGAACTACAACAATAATAGATATGGTTCCAAGGCTCATTTCTAAGCAACTAAATAGTAACCAAAATATGAAATTAATCATAAATTTCAGAAAATACAAACGGAAAATACCGATTTGAATACAATCTTCAATCATCATATTCATTGATACACTTCTAGTTAACCGAAAATTAATCAGTGATTACTATATAAAACAAATGCTAAGTTTTCATTTACTGTGAATTTTATAAAGAGAGAGTAATACCTTTTGTTCAACAATTCCACTCTTAAAGCTTCGTATACGCTCAACAATCTTCACCATTCAGCACCTAGGCATAATGGTTTAATGTAACACTTCTTGATTGTTTTGTTGGCTCAAGACTAACTGCTTCATTGTTCATTTTTCGAGTCAAACAGCAAGCCAGTCTTCCCCTCTCCAAACAAAACTAAAACACTTGAATACACTCCATATATTATTAACTCGACGTCACCAACTCACCATCCATTAGTTCTTCAACCATTTGAGCTTGCTTAAAATTAATCACAAGAAAAGCATTAAAAAAAAGAGAATGGACCTTGCTGGACCTTTTCAAACAACACAAGCAGAGACGGACCCAGGAAAGATAAATTTCCTTTTAAGACCCGGGCTAGAAGTTTTGATCGAGCAAAAAAAAAAAAAAATTGGCTTGTGGACTGGGAAGTCTATCCGGGCTAAAGCCCCCTTTTAGCCCAGCTGTAGGTCCGTCATTGAACACAAGGATACAATTCATCTCCCTATCAACTGATCTGCCAGCCCTTATCAGTTTCATTGTCATCTGAAAAGTTTTGGTCAAATTCAGGAGAGGATCTCCAGAAAAACAGAGACGGAGAAGAGGAGAAAGTGGAACCCCTAAATTTTTCTTGTTTTCATCACTGGTAATAAAATGACTAGTGCCTCCAACACCTATCTTTATCTGGGATATAGATGCACATGAGGATGAGGTGTCTCCATTCATGACAGCCTATTAGGGCACCGAACTATAATTTAGGAAACCACCCGTTGTTGAGGTTAAGGCACCACTCCACCTAGAGGCACTCACTTTCTTTTTTTTTTTAAGGTCATCAAAAAGGCTAATGATCCCCTCAACTGTTGGTAGCAACCAAACAGGAGGCACAAACCAGTACATAGAGGTATTGTTTGTTTTTGTCCACTGAACTAGTTCATGAGCCACATAATTACAAACACGAGGTTGAAAATTAAATACACATGCCACTAATTTAGAAGAAAAAAACTGAATGTCTTTGAGAATAGCACCCGTACGAGAATCTCCATCAAACAAGCTAGCTGAAAAATGATCAATAAGAGACTTCGCATCACTTTCAACGATGATATGAGTTAACATCTGTTCCAAGGTTTTCTTCAGGACTGCCCAAATAGCTCTGGCTTCAGCTTCTTCAGAAGACTTTACTTCAAAAACCAGGGAAGCACAAAAGGAGGCTTTGCTTGAGAAATCCCTCATCATATATCCTGCACCATTAGCTCCAGTAATGTCATCATAGGCACCATCAGTGTTACACTTTATCCAGCCAAAAGAAGGGGGCATCCATTTATCACATAGACTGACAGAGGTATTGGGAGAAACAATAAGGCAGGGTTTCCTAGTTAGAAGCATATCTCTAGCTCTTGCTAAGACTGCTACATGGTTTTCTTTCAGATTTTGGAAAATGAGATTATTCCTACTGGTCCAGAGAGACCACATGATAGTAACAAAGAGACATTGCGCCTCATCAGGAAGTCTAGACACAGAATCATTTAGCTAAACATTAACCAGTCAATGAAAGATTTGTTTTGAAAAAATTGAGTGTTGATGCAGAAATCAGATAGAAACCACACATGGCTGGCAAAATGACAGAATACCAAAGCATGCATTATGGATTCATGTGAGTCATTACGTCTAGCACAATCAACAGTATGCATGGGCATTCTAGTATGCAAAATGGTTCTAGCAGGAATAACATTTCTAGCAGCTTTCCATGTGAAGACTTGGATTCTGTAAGGAACCCTGATTTTCCAAATACGCATCCAAATATTTTTACAAGGGAAGAACCTAATTCCTCTGAGACCCATATAGGCAGATTTTGAAGAAAACTAGCCATTATTAGAAAGTTCCCAAGCCCTCATGTTAGGAGTGCATAGCTGGCTTAAGGGAATGGTGATAATCTTCTTAACAGAAGCATTATCAAAATGAGTGTTTAATCTAGACATATTCCAAGATCTAGTAAAGGGATGAATGCAATAAGAGACTTAAATGTTTGGGTCAGGTGGAACTAAAGGGTTGGGTGTGGCAGTACCCAAAGTGGGAAGCCATTTGTCACTCCATGGGTCAATGAATTGGCCATCCCGAACAATCCAAGAAATGAAAGGCTTAATGAGTTCTTTTATAGCATGTAAACACTTCCAAGTCCAAGAGCACTTACTAGTACACTTGCATTCAAGAAATCAGTTCTAGGAAAGTATTTGGCGGTAGCTAGCATACAATTAGGATTTTCTAGGATTCTCCAAGCATTCCTTGCCAACATAGCCAAGTTATTTAATTCAGCCTTTCTAAATCCCAGACCACCTTCAGCCTTGGGGGAGCACAAGATGTCCCATCCCAATAGATGCAGTTTCCTATCTTTAGTATCTAAAGTCTCTCCCCACCAGAATTTGAAGAGGTGGGAATCCATTTGTTTACAAAGATGCTTAGGGATGAGGAAAGCTCCCATCTGAAAAAATGGGAATGGCCTGACCAATATGTTTAATCAAAGTATTTCTAGCAGCCTGAGACAGGAGCTTATGTAGCCAGATAGATATTCTGGCATCCACAGCTTGGAGAATACCCATACGGGTTTGAATTTTAGAGGCTTGAAAAATAGTGGGTGTGCCAAGATATTTTTCTCCCAAATCCATGTTCTTAGTCTCTAGGATATTAGCAAGAAGAGTTTCCTATGTTCAGGAATTCTCCTACTAAATAAAATACCAGACTTATCAAAGTTGATTTCTTGTCCAGAAACCAAACAATATTTTTGAAGGTATTCTTTGATGATTTGAAAATTTTGAACAGTTGCTTTAGAAAACAAAAGGGAATCATCAGCAAACAACAAATGTGTCATTTCGGGAGCCTCGTTACATACTTTAATGCCTTTCAAAATTCCTTTCTTTGAAAGACTGTCAATGTAATAAGAGAGAGCTTCAGAACAAATGATATAAAGATAGGGGGATAAAGGATCCCCTGTCTCAATCCTCTTTCAGGTTGAAAAAACCCAGTAGGGACACCATTGAGGAGGACTGAATAGGAAACTATATAAACACACTGGTTTATGAGTTTAATCCAGTGGTTAGAAAGACCTATTTTAGTCAGAACATTTTCAAGAAAAGACCATTCTAATTTATCATAGGCTTTAGATATATCAAGCTTAATGGAAGCAATGCTTCCAACTTTGTCATTATGATTGACAACAAATATAGCCTCATTAGCCAGCAGAATATTATCATAAATACTCCTCTTAGGAATGAATGCACTTTGATTTTGGGAAATAATGTTGTTCATGAAAGGTTCGAGTCTCTTACAAAGAGTTTTTGAAAGAATTTTGTAAATGACATTGCAAAGACCTATAAGCCTATAATGAGACACAAGTTCAGCAAGAGGAACTTTAGGGATAAGAGAAATATTGGTATGGTTAAAAACTTTTGCAATATGCCCTATTCTAAAGCAGGTTTGAGTCACGTCAATGACATCCTCCCCTTCAATGTCCAGTGTTTCTGGTAGAAAAGACCTGTAAAACCATCTGGGCCAGGAGCCTTTTTACCCCCCCCCCCCATTTGAAAAACAGCATTCTTGATTTCCTCAGAAGTAAGAGGCAAGTTTAGAAAGGAATTATCCTCATCAGACAATTTGACAGGGAGATCAAGAAGAATTTCATCCTGAAATTGCTGAGAGTGAGAGGAATACATAATTTCAAAATAATTTATAAAGGAATTTCCAATACTATCTCTATCAGTTAGAATAGTATTTGAGGAATCCTTAATCCAACTAATGGCATTTCTTTTCCTCCTAAAGAAGGTAACTCTGTGGAAATAGGGTGAGTTTTTGTCACCTTACATGAGCCAAACCTCTCTAGACTTATCCTTCCAATAAAGTTCCTCTAAATTGTAGAGATATTGCAATCTAGCTTTGAGTCTAGAAATGGTACTAGAATCAGTAGGATTAGAGATTTGAACATCTGCCAGATCTTTCCTGATGGTAGATATATTAGTTTGAATATTACCAAAAGAAGATTTGTTCAAATCCCTAAGACCTCTCTTGGTACTTAACAACTTAGCTTTAATTTTGTAAGCAGGAGAACCCACAATATTGACAGACCAAGAATTGGCTATGATATCTCTACAGGTAGGACTTCGATCCAGATAGCCATAAAGTGAAAAGGTCTAGGCATACAAACATCCTCATAATTGAAACCAACATGCATGGGGCAGTGATCAGAAGAATCTCTAGGTAGATTGTTAACACAAAGTTTGGTACATAAGTCCTCCGCAGTCTGTTTTATAAGACATTTATCTAATCTTTAAAGAATTAAATCAGGACCCTGTTGCATATTAGACCAAGTAAACCTAGGACTAGAAAAACCAGGTGTTGATGGTGGTTTTTAGTTCCGGGCTAAAATTGTAAAACCCTGTATCCAATGCGCCATCACTCTGTAAAGAGGTTGATCCATTTAAAAATGATGAGTGCTCAAACCTCTCCACTTACATATGTATTGAGCAATTCAGTATATGTATAAGAAATTCACTCAAAATGGTGCGTGTAACAACAATCCCAAATATTCTGTGAATTCTATTTTATACCAGCATTATTCACTAATACGTGACTTGCCTAGTATTTTCCTATGCTATGTTCTCGGCCGAACTCTCAATTTTGACATGACATGACGATTAAATATTCACTCTCAGAAGAGTAGCGTGAATCTCCCAAAGTGTCAGTATTGAGATCTGCATGAAAATACTCACACAGGCTGCATCGTTCTCTGACAAAGAGATTTTCATATCGACGCGCTTATGATTAAGAGTTAGCTAGATCGAACATGTTTAAATACCTTAAGGAAAATCTAGATTATTCATGTCAGTCTCAAAAAATGATCGCGGTCACACGATTTGGACGCGCGATTCAACAAGCCTAGACTATTCCTAGCGGAACTAGGCAATCTTCATGACGTCCACCGGTGGTCCCACTAACATCCCAGCCGATCGGACTCTCTTTATTTCACCCACAACGCCTTTGAACATTGGCTAGGAAGCGGGTGATCGTGTTGTTGAAAATAACTCAAACAAGCTAAGACTGTCCACGACGGTCTTAAATTCATCATATCTTTCCAACTTAGCTAGCCTAGTTGGACGGTTTAGATCTTCCTTTGAATGATCAAAGAGGTGCTAACGCACACGTTGGCGGGCCCACTCTACCCTTAACCGATCGATTTGCTCACGACATGGTCATGGAGAAATGAACGTTTTCTCAAAACATAGCCAGCGTGATGCTTTCAAGGGTCGCGGAAGTCCGTTGGTGTCTTAAATCGATCACAACCATCCAACTTAGCCAGCCTATTTGGATGGCTTAGATCGCATTTAGGACCTTCAGGAAGATGCACATATGTTCACCGTCAGCCCAATATGGGCCCCACATGATCGATCTCCCCAAAGGAGAAGCACGGCTTGCCAAACCGTTTAGCCAAAGTCACGTGTGCGTGACTGTTTCAAAACCCTAATTAGGGTTTGCGGCAATGCACATCTGTCGTAGTTCGATCGCATCCATCCAACTTCTCCAGCCTAAACGGAGGGTGTGGATATAGACTCAAGAGGTCCCAAGGATGTCGACGTGATCGCCTTGGGCCCACCTTTGCGTGTGACCGATCGGCCTAGGCAGACTATGGCCCGACGCCTCGAAACGCACGCCAAAGGGTGGCATGCCACGTGGCCTTTAAATCCTTTGCAGCAATGGGTTTCTGTCGCAAATCAATCACGACCACTCATCTTTGCCGGTCAAATTGAGTGGCCTAGGTCGAACCTTCACGGGACCAAGAGGTGTAGACATGCACATCAACGGGCCGTCTCCACGCATGCATGGTCGGTCCCACCAAAATTAACGCCCAAGCATGAATTCGATCAAGCCAAAGAGGAGATGTTTGCGCACCTCTAAAAACCCTAAAATCCATCAACGGCAGTGAACATGTGCCGTAAATCATCTCGTCGGTCCAACTTTTCCAGCTTGGTCGGACGGCTTGGATTAAAATTAGGCAATCGATGAAGCGTCTCAATGATTATCGTCCGCCACTCTGTCACGGGAGTGATCGACCAGATGGTGGCCCGCCCATGAGGCCTCCAAACGATCACTCGAAGATGGTGGGACGTGCTGTCATTTTAAGACGCTTAATCCGCGACTTGTTCAATCAAGCTTTAAAACAACGATGCTTCATACATATCGATTGTTTTGAGTTGCTTGCTTAAAAGCGATGCATTACATGTATCGAGTATACACGATATTTCATGAATATCAATTCCATAAATAATTTAGTTATCTAACCTGATGGCACCATATGTTATTTCTTGCGGCGGGTCCCACGACTTGACCCACTCATTCGATACATCAAACATGTCACAAATTTGGGGATGCTTACTGGGGTATTGGTCTGGCGGTTTACAGCGTGCGGCGTGCAACGCGCCCATTACGAGAACGTGTCAGGAGGCATGGACGGTTGAATATGATGAGGGAAGTGGGCAAAGGCGTGATCATGAGACAATCACCTACACGACCCCACTACTCCATCACTTCACTTCCTCCACTTCCTACGAGATGAGGGTTGTGCTCAATGACTTGTATAAATAGGTTCTCCGAACTATTTTCAAACAAGACAGAGAAACCAAGTGTTGTATCCAACGTTTCCAGAAAACACCCAGAACTGATAGCTTACATTGTGCAAGCCATTTCAACATTCTGATACAAGTCATAAACAGCCAACACCTTCATAATATCAACACCTTCTTCGCTTCCCTCCCTAAGATCAACCCCATCTCCTTCACTTTGTGACCGAAGCAAGTTTGGAATGGCAATTTCTTGGTTTAGGCCAGAATTGTACAGATTGATCTCTCGAATCAAAAGTACTCCCGTGCAGTGCATTTGTTTAGGGTTTGAACTCGTTTCTCACCAACACACCCCAAATTACCAAAAACAGCAGAACCAGTTTTTACTCTCAAACAATTGGCGACCACAGTGGGAGATTAATCTCTCGGTTGCAAGATCAATTTTCAATTTCATTTGAATTTTGTCAAAATTCAAGATTGTGGATCTTAGGTCTGGATCAGCGACAAATCCTGATGTTACTGGCGCTGACAACACCCCTGGTATCCACATTCCTTCCGGTGACACCAATGTACCGCCTACCAGCACGATCAATGCATATCGCGGTACTACATCCCCAACCACCAACACCAGCGGTGCAGAAGACACTCCTTTAGGAATGACACCTCCAATCACCTGAGCCAGAGCCGCTGCCGCCACCAATATTTCTTCGAGCGTAACGCCCCCGGTCGTTACTAGAGCTACTGCCACTTCCCATCAGGATGAGAGACCAGAGGAGCCAGAGGAGGCTAACCCCCTATCACCATTGTTGATTTGATGGAAAGACAAGAAGTTCTCGCTAAGGCTCAGAAAGACATGGCTACAACTCATAAATAGGTACTCACTTTCCTCAAGACGCTAATGGAGATACTATCACAAGAGCCGCATCAGCCCATAAAACCAATGAGGAGTACTTTCAATACTTTCGGCGCAAGCACTTCAACAGGGTGTGCATCCATAGATGAAGAAATTTGTGCTTCTCCTGATCGCTCAAGGGAAAGGAATCATCCGTTCAATTTCATCACGCGTGAGGATTTAGAACGACTTATCCAGCATCGAGGAAAGGAACCTACACCAGCATCAGCCTCCTTATCCTCCTGATGTGCAAAGAGTTTCTCTTTCGAGAGGATACTCCTCTCCTCAATTTTCCCTTTATGACGGAACTGGTAATGCTCGTGAACACATCTCTCGTTTTTTGGAGTCATTAGGATAGCACGAATACAATCATGCCCTCCTCTTGAAAGAGTTCTCAAAGTCACTTACCGGGAGAGCGTACACCTAGCAGCGTATCCAACTGATGTGAGATGGTAATCGCTTTCTACAAGAAGTATTTCTTCGTATTCGAGAAAATCACGTTTTCAGATTTGGGGAGGATGTTCCAACGAAAACAATGAGCATCCAAATGATTATGTCAAGAGGTTCAAAATCCAGGCACCGGATTGTCACGATCTAAATATGATTAAACAACGATTGGTGGAATTATGCATTAATAGGATGGTACTCATCTATTGTGTTATGCTGGAGAATCTGCAATTTCAGACATCCTCTGAACTTCTTGAAGTTGTTAAACGCTCGGATACAACAACACATGCCCTTCTAAAAAGAACCAGGCCTGCCAGGAATGAAGAGCTTCATGATATTCTTGGAAGCATACATCTCACCAACAGGCAATACAACCTTCAGTCTTCTGTAAGCAGCTTCACTGAAGCAGCAAGAGGAAAACCACCAAGATACAACATCCTGCGCGTTCAAAACCGCCAATTCCAACCTCAGCATCACATGCACGACTATCACAATGATAAAGCAACGTCCGAGATATACCGTATCTGGCTTGACGACAACGAACTCGGTGAGAGACGCTTTCAGAATTTCGTCTCCCGTAGAAGAAGTAGTTGCATTACCGAAGGAGGTCGCACCCGAGACTTAAGAGGTACATACGAACACTCCATGTCAAGAGCTTCTTCATATTTTCACAACCTGTTAGTTAAGTCATCCGCATGAGGGAACTTTCCTACTCAAAGACACGATCCAAAGATGATAGAGACAAAGGAGTGTAGCTGGGGACTGCTCAACACTATCCATCTCAAAGATGCTGAATTTAGAGAGACGCAAGCATGCTATCATTATGATTTCAGGATGCCCAAAGACGAGGACATACTCAAGAGAGTATACGCATTGTCAAAAAACAGCGATATGCCTGGACGTCTATGAAACGCAACGTAGATGCAAAGACGGCCTCATGATCAACAACTCGTACGATGCTCATCAATGTTGGGTTCAACTCCAACTTTCTTCCAAATTATTTCTTCAGAGGCCCAGCCTGACAGCATCTATCAAGTTAAAAGCTCAATAGATACTCGTGAGTAGGGGACTGTCTCCCTCTTCTCCATTCCATGAGGAAACATCAAGGAAGTTATTGGTTCCATCATCAACTTCTCCCTCTAATAACGAGACGATCTCCACGAGACTGTCAAGTTCGTGCAAGTATCTACCCATGCCTCTCCCTTCCAGTCTCTTATGATCACAGATGTTTTCAAGAATCGTTGTTGCTCGCCAGAGCTTCACCATAGCAACAACCACTATGGACAGAGGTAATCCAAACTTCTGCATATTTTGCTTTCCCATGGAGAAGTAATAGAGTCACCAGTACGGAGGCGAGATGGTGATATTTTTTATGGTAAATCCACCGATCATACAAGATAGAGCCATGTAACTCACGCTTGGGGGCTGAGACTCAGCATGAAATTCCTTCAACGTCAGTCAGGGACTTCTTCAACACAAGAGGTACGGTCAATCAAAAAGCATGTAATTTTCAAGGGAAAATCAAACTGAAGGAGAAGCCGCTTCAACGCTCTCTCCAGAAGAAGCCGCTTCAACGCTCTCTCTTGAGGCCGCTTCAACGCTCTCTCCAGAAGAAGCCTCTTCAACACACTCTCTCTCTCCTGAAGCCGCATCAGAACTCTTTCCCGGAGACACTTTAGCGCTCTCTTCAGAGGCCAAATCCGCTTCAACACCTTACCAGCAAATTCAATGGAAGTACGCCTTTCAAGAGAAAATAAGCTCGGAATAATTACACCTGGGGACTGCCGGCACAGGATTCCTTCACGTCCCTCAACTGGTTTATTTTAATATAATCAATCATCATTGTTGAAGCTTTACGAGCCGCAGAAAATTCTTAACATGAAGACGTACATACGTATCAAAGACTCGGAAGTACAAATCGGAGATGTTTTCACGTGTCCAGCCACGCCATCGATTCTGAAGTATAACTGG
This sequence comes from Papaver somniferum, assembly GCF_003573695.1. NCBI lineage: Eukaryota > Viridiplantae > Streptophyta > Magnoliopsida > Ranunculales > Papaveraceae > Papaver > Papaver somniferum. The sequence continues at coordinate 195,858,568 of NC_039360.1, forward strand.
GGACTGCTCATCGCATCCCATTCCATACAACCATCCAAGATTAAGAAGACGGTTCAAAGGATGTTGCTTGAAACGAAGTCCTTAAAGACTTGATAGCGACACGACGACAACGGAATGCCTCTCAGCCTGTCTAATTCACTTAACGGCTCCGGAGGATTGTGCCCATACAAGCATCCCCAACATATCACCATCGTACTCAGAAAGAGCAAGATGACTGAAAGAAATCATCAAGCAGTCAGTACATTCTTCTTAGGGCAAGCGTCATTCGTACCCTGAAGTGCAGCTGCTTCAATGACGAAACAACCTCTCAATCACCATCTCATTGTGCCTAGATCCCAGAAAGAAGTTTCACCATTTGTAATTTTCATATTTTGGAAAATCCCTTCACGGAATCAGGAAGCAGCGAGCTAGTGCACGCGGTACTCCCAGGTTACAATTACTTCTTCAAACATGTTCAATCACATCACACGCGCTATTAATTGGAGATAGAGCCTCTGCACCTGACAAATACGATTCCTGGATCTCCTGTTCGCAGAAGCACAACACACGTGATATAACAAATGGAAGTTACAACATGAATGAGGGATTATTATTTGATCAAGCCCTGGCTCCAGCCGCATGAAACAAAGACTAATAAACATCAAAGTAGTTTCGTCAACGCCAGGGCCAATGGTGCCTTCACTAGAGTTCTCCCCAGGAGCTGGTTTAACATCCTATCCGGAAGCCGCTTCGACACCCTTATCGAAAGCTGCATCAATGTTCTCTTTGGGAGCTGCTTCAACGTCTTTTTCAGAAATTGCTTCAGCGGCCTTTTAAGGATATTCCTCATGATAGGGCTCGTCCACATCAGAGTCGAGGATTATGATTTTGTCATGAATAGTTTGAGATCCCAAACCAAACGTATGCCTAATCTACCTGGGTCCAATCGACATCATGTTAGGGGAACGCTTACCTGGACGCCTCTAAAACGTGACATGTTCCAAGGACATGCCAACCCATCTCTCCTGGTAACATCTAACTTTGTATCATAATTTTATCTTCATTTGTCACCATCTAGTGCTTACCCCGCAACAATGTCACTGTTACGTACTAAGCAGGGGACTTAACGTTGATGGTGGTTTTTAGTTCAGGGATAAAATTGTAAAATCTTGTATCCAATGCGCCATCGCTCTGTAAAGAGGTTAAGCCATTTAAAAATGATAAGTGCTCAAACCTCCCAACTTACATATGTATTGAGCAATTCAGTATATTTATACGAAATTCACTCAGAATGGTGCGTGTAGCCACAATCCCAAATATTCTGTGAATTCTATTTTATACCAGCATTTTTTACTAATGCGTGACATGCCTAGTATTTTCCGATGCTATGTTCCCAGCCGAACTCTCAATTTTGACATGACATGACGATTAAATGTTCACTCTCAGCAGAGTAGCGTGAATCTCCCGAAGTGTCAGTATTGAGATCTGCATGAAAATACTCACACAGGCTGCATCGTTCTCTGACAAAGAGATTTTCATATAGACGCGCTTTTGATTAAGAGTTAGCTAGATCGAACATGCTTAAATTCCTTAAGGAAAATCTAGACTGTTCATGTTAGTCTCAAAAAATGATCACGGCCACACGATTTTGCCGCGCGATTCAACAAGCCTAGATTGTTCCTAGCGGAACTAGGAAATCTTAATGACGTCCACCGGTGGTCCCACTAACATCCCAGCCGATCGGACTCTCTTTATTTCACCCACAACGCCTTTGAACGTTGGCTAGGAAACGGGTGATCGTGCCGTTGAAAATAGCTCAAACAAGCTAAGACTGGCCATGTGATCGTTGTCGTATGCGTCAGCAATAAATTACACTTTCTTACTACTCAAAATATAAATATAGCAAGGGCAAGAAAGGATCGCTCCCACAGAGAGGACTAATATTTTCAAATTGTTTCGGTTTCCTATAAATACCAGTGGGGGGTTTTCTGATTTTTATATACTAAAATAAAACTAAAACAAAACAAAGAAATAAACAAGCAAGCAAATCAAATAGAGCAGATATTGGTTAAGGATTCATCTCCATTCACAAACATGCTTTTTAACAATAACTAGAATTGATATTTAATCTCTCTTTTATCAAAGGCCCTAAGATACCTTGATCGCAAGTATATCCCGCAAATCTCCTCTTATCATCAACAAACACATTAAAAGATGCGAATATGAATTCTATCTTAGAGAACAACCTAACGTGTAAAAGCACTAATCAAATTTAATTCCCTAGATGCATTAAGTTCTATGAAATCAGACCAATCAAAACAATCGAACGTGTAAAAGCACTAATCCGATTTAGCAAAGGTTATGACTTACTTGTGACTACTAGGATGTATCATTACAAGCAATAATCACAATTATGCTACTTGTAATCAGGAATCTATCACTTTTGCATATAATAAATCCTAATCTAGCAATAGAGATGAAAACAAACTCGATTGATTCTAGACTCAACCAAACAAACATTCAAATCATGTAACAATATTAATGGTGAATCATAAACGATAATATGGAGAAAAAACAAATTCATTGCATAAAAACTCATATTTGGACATCCAATTTATTCCTTAAACCAATGATAAAATTAAGTACTCATGTTAAAGGAGTTCATCACAAGAAGGAATAGAAAAGCCATCATGTTCTAAACCCTAGGCAAAAAGTAGTAGAAGAAGATATGATTTTTTTTTTTTTTTTTTCACTTTTATAACCCCTAACCGACCAGCCTTTCCAAATCTGAGTCAGGCCCAAATATATCCGCTCAGTCCACAAGGCCCGGTCAAATTTTGTCTTGTCAGTCTCATGAAACTGAAAGCTTATCTTCAAATTCAATCAATTGCTCCAATTTGTATTTCCAGCCTTGTTCCCTGTAACTCATTCACAGATTCATTCCATTGCTTCAGTTCAGTTCATACCGTTCATACACTGCCTTGAGCTCACTCCCTCCAATTCAGTTATCTGATTTCAGCTGCACAACAGCCAATTCAACACAATAACTTCATGAATTCTGAAACTCCAAGCTTTCGTTCAGCTACAGCTTCACCAACTCATAACCAGTGCTCCACCTTGTCCTGCAAATTGGTGTTCACATTCTTCTCTGCACCCATCTCAACTCCCAATTCCCTGCAATCTCTGCCTGCGAACACATCAGAACTACCACCAAACTGCAGCGGCAACAATACCAGCGGCACATCTGTTACTCATCTCTCTTGCAATCTCGCCATGTCCAGTTCAACAACATCATACCCATCTCTTATTTCTCCATTCTCCATAATCTTCACAAGAAAATCTCTGCACCTGTAATTTGTACCTGTCCTAGACATTCATCTAAACAGTTCATTCATTCAACTACAGCCTTAATCTTGCTCAGACTCTCACATAACAGCTGCATTATAACCTGGAAATCAAACCCAACAGTAGCTGCAACTCCAACGTTCCATTCCCAGTCTAAACAGCGCCACCAGGTCAGCTTGACTGCAATCTCTGTCTCTCACTGCACCAACAAAACCAATTAGAGCACCAGCAACATCTCCTCCTTGAACTGCACCTGCAATTTCCTTGAGCTTCACTCATTACATTTCCATGGCACTTTCTTGGCTGCACATACCACCAGATTCAAGCATATACTGAACTCCATAGCATCAGCTCCACCTTCAGCTTACAGCTCACAATCTTCCCTGCACTGCAGCTGCTTGATACCCATGTAGCTGCCATCTGCAACTGCAACACTACCAGTTTCTTAACTCCAGCTGCTGTTTCAAACATCACATACATCCGCAGCCTCTTCTAATTCTTTTCCACTGCCAACCATTCACAGTTTCTTCTCAGATCGAATTCAACTCGAACTCAGCACTCAAATACATCTCCCACTGCTACTCAATTCATACAGCAACAGCTTCTTTTGTCTCCCTGCGAATTCATCTTCTCAGATGCAACTCATTCTGCAATCTCTCAACCAACACAACATCCATTTCAGCTATGAATTCCACCAGTACTCACCAGCAGGAGCTACATCATCCGTTCTTCCTTCTCAGTACCACCAAACCCTTGAGCTCACACCATGAATACTGGGGCTTAAATCTGAATTCAAGTAATACCCAATTCCAAACTTCTTCATTAACCTTCAATTTCTTCTTTAATTTCTCTCTTCATGAACTGCGAACATTTCATAACCCATTAAAACGACGGTGAGATCTTCTCTTCTTCCCTGTGTTCTTGATTCAAATAAACCCTAATATCTCAATTATAACAGCCTCAGGTCCCTTTTTAGATTCGAACAACATCAGCTTATTCTTCACCACCGACTGCAACAATGAGCTCAAGAACCCATCTATTTTTTTCTGTCGCTAATTCAGCTCCGTATCTTCCATCCAAATTCCTCATCAAAATCACCTCCATGAACGTCTCCAGCGGCTGCAGAACGAAGAAATGAAAAGCAGAAAATGTGTTCTTCTTCAGTCCTACCCATGTTTAGACATAAGGATATAACTTTGGGAGGTGCTGATGGCACCCATGCTTCAGTTAAGGGTCACCCTGATAGCTTCCAAACTGTCATTCTTAGAAGACTGACAGTACAAATTCCTGCTTCATTCTCATTGTATTGTCAGTTTTGGAGAACTGACAAGCTTAATATCTGATTTTGCTCGCAACTTTCTCATACGGCGTCGGATTAACCTTGATCTTTCACTGTTGGTTCTGTCTTTCTGTTCTCTTCGAGTTGATTGAGAAGAAACCTTGGATTAAGATGACTTCCACTTCCTTTCACTCAAATGACTCCAAAACACCTATAAAACTCAAAAATAAACATAAGAGATGCAATTCACAGGGATAATAGCAAAGAAAACATAAATACTAGATATAAAATTAGGTGTTTTAGACACCTATCACCACGACAGTCTTAAATTCATCGCATCCGTCCAACTTAGCTAGCCTAGTTGTACGATTTAGATCTTCCTTTGAATGATCAAAGAGGCGCTAACGCACACGTTGGCGGGCCCACTCTACCCTTACCCGATCGATTTACTCACGGCATGGTCATGGAGCGATGAATGTTTGCTAAAAACATAGCGAGCGTGATGCTTTCAAGGGTCGCGAAAGTCCATTGGTGTCTTAAATCGATCACAACCATCCAACTTAGCCAGCCTATTTGGATGGCTTAGATCGTATTTAGGACCATCAGGAAGGTGCACATATGTTCACCTTCAGCCCAACATGGGCCCCACATGATCTATCTCCCCAAAGGAGAAGCACGGCTTGCCAAACAGTTTGGCCAAAGTCACGTGTGCGTGACTGTTTCAAAACCCTAATTAGGGTTTGCGGCAATGCACATCTGTCGTAGTTCGATCGCATCCATCCATCTTCGCCAGCCTAAACGGAGGGTGTGGATATAGACCCAAGAAGTCCCTAGGATGTCGACGTGATCGTCTTGGGCCCACCTTTGCGTGTGACCGATCGGCCTAGGCAGACTATGGCCCGACGCATCGAAACGCACGCCAAAGGGTGGCATGCCACACGGCCTTTAAATCCTTTGCAGCAATGGGTTTCTGTCGCAAATCAATCACGACCACTCATCTTTTCCGGTCAAATTGAGTGTCCTAGATCGAACCTTCACGGGACCAAGAGGTGTAGACATGCACACCAACGGGCCGTCTCCAAGCATGCCTGGTCGATCCCACCAAAATTAACGCCCAAGCTTGAATTCGATCAAGCCAAAGAGGAGATGTTTGCGCACCTCTAAAAACCCTAAAATCCATCAATGGCAGTGAACATGTGCCGTAAATCATCTCGCCCGTCCAACTTTTCCAGCTTGGTCGGACGGCTTGGATTAAAATTAGGCAAACGATGAAGCGTCTCAATGATTATCGTCCGCCACTCTGTCACGGGGAGTGATCGACCAGATGGTGGCCCGCACATGCGGCCTCCAAACGATCACTCGAAGATGGTGGGACGTGCTGCCATTTTACAACGATGCTTCATACATATCGATTGTTTTGAGCTGCTTGCTTAAAAGCGACGCATTACATGCATCGAGTATACACGATATTTCATGAATATCAATTGCATAAATAATTTAGTTATTTAACCTGATGGCACCGTATGTTATTTCTTGCGGAGGGTCCCACGACTCGACCTACTCACTCGAGACATCAAACATGTCACAAATTGGGGGATGCTTATTAGGGTATTGGTCTGGAGGTTTACAACATGCGGCGTGCAACGCGTCCATTACGAGAACGTGTCAGGAGGCATGGACGGTTTACGATGTTGAGGGAAGTGGGCAAAGGCGTGATCGTGAGACAATCACCTACACGACCCCACTACTCCATCACTTCACTTCCTCCACTTCCTGCGAGATGAGGGTTGCGCTAAATGACTTGTATAAATAGGTTCTCCGACCTATTTTCAAACAACACAGAGATACCAGTTGTTGTATCCAACGTGTCCAGAAAACACCCAGAACTGATAGCTTACATTGTGCAAGCCAGTTCAACATTCTGATACAAGTCATAAACAGCCAACACCTTCATAATCTCAACACCTTCTTCGCTTCCCTCCCTAAGATCAACCCTATCTGCTTCACTTTGTGACCGAAGTAAGTCTGGAACGACCATTTCTTGGTTTAGGCCAGAATTGTACAGATTGATCTCTCGAATCAAAAGTACTCCCGTGCAGTGCATTTGTTTAGGGTTTGAACTCGTTTCTCATCAACACACCCCAAATTACCATAAACAGTAGAACTAGTTTTTACCCTCAAACACCAGGATCATGTTAGTAAAACACAGAATAAAAATTTCTAAGATTAGAGAAGTCAATATCATCAACCTATAGACCATCATTCTTATCCTCAGTACCTAATAGAGCATTAAAATCACCTACAAAATAGACTGGTTCATCTAAGGGATCATAGGACAGTTGACATTGTTGTTCCCAAAAGGAATGCGTCAAACTACTATTAGGTTCACCATACATAAAATGGATGTGACCAGTTTTTGAGTGAATAATGTCTGTGGATGTGACATAGATGCCCCTCATGCTTGAGGATATATTGTTGAGTTGTGTTTCCTTCTTCTAAGCCAAGACTAGGCCACAACTTCTACCAATACTAGGAACATTAAAAGTACAAGGAAAGCCCATGTTTTTTAATTTTCTAGCCGCCAAATCTTTGTTCATTTTGGTTTCCGATAAAAAAAAATGATGTCAGGATTGACATTTCTACATAGTAAACTAAGTTCCTTATTAGTTGTTTTCTTACCCAGCCCTCTAATGTTCCAAGATAGCATATTAACATTATTGACAAGAAAATGATTTATGGGGATAGCAGGATTAATATGATCAATTAAAGAGGGGGTGAGGGGGTTGAATTCACCTGAGTGGTGGAATCAGACCCACCACCAAGAGGAGTACCGGTAGAATCACCACTTTGAGAAGTATCTTGGGCGGAATTGAGATTAGAAGTATCATCCTTGTGATGAGAATTATTGCGGACACCATTGTTGATTGGGAAAGTATCAGCAGGTACATTATAATTTCCATAGGAATCAATCAAAGGCTGGGTATTGAGAGAACAATTTGAGAGGTTGATAGCACGTAAATCCTCCAATTTTGTGATTGGGGGGCAAAGCTTGGCATAGTCAGGTTCAGTAGCATCTTGTTCTTCTGGGACAACCACTATGCTAGCTAAAGTAAAAGAACTAGCTCTTGTACGTTTTCCCAGATCAGCTCTAGGATTAATCTTTATTTTAAGATTTGATAGAGCATCATGCTCAGCAGAAATGATGGTTCCTTTAGTAGTAATTGGTGTCTGACTCGGGGTAGCAGCAGTTTTGAATCTTCTTCAAGAGTTAGAAGCTCGAATCAGACCATTTATAACAATTTCAGAGCGAGGGATAAATTCTTCTATAGTAACATTCTGAGTGGTGAATTGTTTGAAGATAATTGGTAACCCATTGTTTTACTGAGTTGAGGATTGCTGAATCAAACCAACATCGAAAATCTTTAGAGTTGTGGATCTATTGACAAAAGGACCCATCTGAAACATATTTGATAAACCATTTTGAGAAGTGTTCTCAATATGCTGAACATTATTCGTAGCTTTTCCTTTGTCGCATATAGTAGCAATGGTAGAATCAACCTGAGTATCTGGCGCAATTTCAGTTTGTTTCATGATAGTATCACTTTCTGCATTTGAAGTAGAAGCAAGTTGTTTGTTACAGACAGTGGTGGCATCATGAGTCATGAAGTAACATGAAGAGTATACTTTCTATTAAAAGATGAAACTTCCTTAATAGCTCTTTGTTTCAATTTCCAAGCAGGGAAGTTAGCATCTTTATGATCAAGAACACGACATGAAGAGCAGAAATGTCTTGGAACTTTGAGATATCTTCATTCTATGAGGAAGGGTTGAGTTCTTCCACTAGTGAACATGGGAATGCCTAATGGTAGAGCTTTCTGGACAGGAATTATGATACAAACTTTAACATTCTTCTTTAAAGGGTGATTTCCAAAAGGTTCATAAGCTTCAATGAGTTCTCCCATCTTGAATGTAAGCATCTAAATATCTTCAAATTCAGTGCATTCTTTTGGAATATTGCATAGGATAAACCACATGAGTTCTTAAGTGAATGAGGGTGGACAACCTGTTGGACAACCTGTTGGTGGGACAACTTTTAGCACCATTAGATACCCACAGACAACCCATGGCTTATGGGAATTGATTTTATTGAAATCATCTTCAGCTAGGAAACGAATAAGGACTATATTTCGTAATCCACTAAAAGTTGTAACAGTACGTGATTGAGCAATATGCCATTTATTACAGATGTAATAGTGAATAGATGAGGTAGGAACAAGGGTTTCACAACATAAATAACCCACCGTGCACCAATTATAGTTATTATCAGATTCATCTAGAATGACAGTTTTGTCAATGAATACTGGTTCAGAGAGTGTAGATGGTAAGTTTAGTTTCTCAGCCATTTGAACATAAAGGTTTTGAACTTCTTGACTTATCGTCTGAGAGGAATCTGGTAGATTAAGAAGTTCCATTTGATTTATAGACTGGATATTAATGAAAAGAGATAGGTTGGGGAGAGAAGCACCAGTAAGGAATATAATATGAAGATGGATAGAGAGGAATCTATTCTTGGCACTGTCCTGATAGAGATTACAGACTATAAGGATAAATAAGTGACAATAGGTTTTTCTAATATTATGGTTTTGAACCTTAAAAGGGGAAAGAGAAGTCCGTTGAATAATGTTTGACAAATTTTCAGGTGGAAATTGGTGTAAGATAGTTGTTGTTGTGCTGTTTTTTATCTTTTGGGGGCAGAGCTGAACGTACGAGTTGTCCCTATCTTTGTCATTGTTGATGTGTAGACAGAGGTGGTGGATTTGAGTTCACGTGAGATAGATAACACAAGTACAAGGCAAAGACAAAACCAATGATCCGTTGCAACCTTTTTTGGGATACGTATAGATGGTACGTAAGCATGATGAGGTTGAGAGTTGGTGAATAATAAATAGGTTTGTCTTTTTTTAAATAGACATATGAACGATGGTATAAACTTCCAAGAGCAATAATGGTAGAAACATGAAAATATGGGTGGTGAGGGTTGAAAGGGTAGAAAGGGAGGTAACTGATATGTGGTGGTTTATGATACTGATTTATGGTGTGCCTTATGGTAATGAAACTAGGCTTGATGACTAGGTGTATTTTGGATATAACCCATCTGGCAGACATATGCCCCAAACCTCGATGGTGCCTCTTAACATGTGTTGCCTTCTCCTAATCTGCATAAAACACAAGATTTTAATTAGACCCCAAAATTTGTTATCAAAGTTAGATGACCTGCCCATACCTCTCTTAAGAGCATTTCTAAATGGAGTAATGGTGACAGAGACTTTTAGGTGTTGAAAATAGGTTTTTATAGGGTAATTATGATCATGAAGGTAAAAATAATACGCATGATTATGAATGGGCGTGGGAAATAAAGCTACATAACGCTTAACCAAGCGCCATAAATGGAAATTAATTGGCACAATAGGGTCTTTAAAAGGATGTTTAGCCAAAGGATTAGCATAGCCAAAACAATTTCTTCTAGGTTTATGATTAGAAAAGGAAAGAACTAAAAGAGAGAGAAGGTTTAGGAAATGGTAGGTCAAGATGATCAGAATCTTCCAGGCACCGGTGAGGAGAGAGTTCTGATTGTACCACCATCTTCAGCAGAATATGAACAAGCCAAGGTTCTCGCTCTTTCCTTGCATATTGCAGAGCTTCAAAAATTACGGGCTGATATTCAAGCAGAAATTAACAGACGTGCACATGAATTGATTCTTTAAAGAGAAGAACAAGAGAGGATTCGTCAAAGATAGGAAGAGAGACTTGAAAATATGTATGCTGCATGGCAGCCAAAGTATTTAGCAAGGCGAGAAAGAAAGGATGAAGAGTAAGCTGAGAAGCACTCAAAGTGTAAAAGATATGGTAGTGCAACTGAAAGTGAATCAGATGCGTGATCAGGTGAAGGTTTTGAGTATGAAATAGAGGAGGTTGATACCAGTGACCTTGATTCAGATGCTGCAGAGGAAAAGAAGAGGACGAAGAAATATCATAAGCGAAAATTAAGGAGCAAGTTTGATTATGAGCGTGCAAATACGAAGATATTCGCAAGGACCATGCAAGAGGGTGAGACAGAAGATAAGGATGAGGAGATGCTAGAGGACGATACTGATGAAGAAGAACCTGGAGAAGATGATGACAGTGAGAATTCTTCATCTTCGGGTAATACTTCGCCTGTGTCATCTGACAGTGAGGATAGTGAAAGGTATACAGAGGATGGTTGGAATACTGATGAAGATGAAGATGACTATTAGTAGTCCCTTCACAAGTATCGGAAATAGCTAGACTTTCAGGTTTTGGATAAAGCTTGAAAATGATCAGCAAGTTTTTTACAAAGAGGCTTTTCCGATGCTTGCTCTTTCTCCTATTCTTCTGTATTTTGTTGCAGATAATGGTAAGTATTATTTTGTTCTTATGAATCTTGCGGCTGGATCTCTCCCTTATTTGGTAGTGATGTTCATGTGTATAGGTAATGGTGTTCAGGTAGTTGCTTTGGTTAGAAGTAATGTTAGGATCGTCTTTAGTTTTTTGATTTTGGAAGTGGTGTTTATGATGGTTTTGGACTTTGAAAGAAGTACTCAAGTTGTTTGGCTCAGGACATGTGGTAATTTGTTTTGAAATAATGGATATGTAACAGCTTGAGAGCAGATTTGGGTTGTAATGATAAGTGCTAGTTTGTAAACTTTATGTAGAAATTGATGAACTTTTTGCTTTTAATTTGAAAATTGTTGAATGTTTTCTTGCTATTGCTTTTGTTGAAATAATTCTTGTCGGATGAGGAATTTCGATCAAAGGTTGTAGTGGGTTGGAAGTAAATTTTGTAGATGATATAATTGTTGATGAAGATCACAAGAAGAAGGACTACTTGATGAATTCTAGTAAGATGGATTCTGAGGAGGTAAGTTTCAGAGAGCATGAAGAGGAAATGAATGCTTACGGAAGGATGATGAAGCAGAGCTGTGTGTGATACCCTTGTGCATCTCTTACCTGATCTTACTCACATTCTGTATTACAGTTGTTATCGATGCAAAATAATTTTTGATTTTTCGTGAACGGGTTGTGTGTTAAACCCAGAAGAAGTTGGGGCCTACGGTTGCTGATGAATGGTTCTAACAAAAAATAGATAAGTATACTTATTGAGTCAAACGTTATGTAACAACGAAGGATTCTTAATCATCTTATAATCTTATTGTTTATTATTGTTTTTAGGTAATTATTCAATCAATCCCCTTTTAGTATTTGTTTTTATTCTAGTTTTGCTAATCTAAATAACATATCAATTATACAACTCTCTGTAAACGATCCCCACTATCGCTATATGATTACTTAATTAGTAAGAAGTATCATGAGTGATTTGTTGCATTTACGACATGCATCAAATTGATAACTGCGAATACCTTGTGGAGTTTTAGTTTTTCTCTCTTGACCTTATCCATAATGAGTAGCAACTCTTTTGAAAACCATATTGATGGGTACTATGTTTTTTTTATAAGTAGAGAGTAGAGCAGGTTCCTAGGGTTATAATTTTAGCTTAGACTCTGGATCTGGATTGTCCATTAAGGAAGGGCATAATTAGGAAATAACTCTTTAATAAAACTGAATAAGGTTAGTAACATTTGGACTAGCCCGGAGTTATCACATGCGACCAATGAGATAATTCTACCGTGTGGAAAATATAAACAAGCCATAAAGGTGGATAAAGAAAGAAAAGCTAGCAGTTGAGAGTAAGGCTGCACAAGAATCGGTCAAGAATACATGTACCGGACTGGAACCGGTGTAGGCGGTAGCGGTACTAAATTTGAGAACCGGGATAAAACTAGGTATAGGGAACGGTTCTTGGGGTGGTACTGTCTTGTACCGGACCATAAGAACCAGTGAATAATAGTCGTAGATTTGTGTTAATCTTATCCGTCAATACTAGGTGTCTAGGTCTTATCTATTATCGATTATCATCACTCTTTCACTCGTCTTCTTCCTTTCTCTCAAGTATGAAGAACAGCGGCACCATTCCATTGTTCACTTCTTCATCACCACCACCTTATTCTTCACCAACTAAATGATGAGAAATCATTTACTACTTTTTCTTCTTCAATCAACAACAACAAGTTTAGGCATCATAGACGAAAACGGAAATCACGATCGATCTGAATGATTTTGGGTTCAACAAGTAAGTATTGAAACCCAAATCTTATTCTTTCTCAAATCACATGCATCGTCATGTTTCGGTTTGTAATTGAAGTATTTACAAGTTGGAATTTTTAGGGTTTACTCTAATTTGGGGGATTGTTGTTAATTTTATCAAAAGTTTCAACGAATCTTCAATTTCTGAGAATTAAATTGTACAATCAGATGTAAGGATTTGGTGTAATTAATTAATGATGAGAAGAAGAAGAAGAAGAAGAAGAACATGGTCCAGGAATTTGATTTGAAGTGGTGGTGTTCTTGCTGGTGATTTGGTATAACTTTTGAATGTAAAAGATGAACTCACAGAATATGAGTTAGGGTTTGAGCTATCACAGCAAATAGAATCTGAGAAGGAGATGAACTGGTAGTGCTGACGTGATGGGTTTTTGTTGTTGCAGGGAAGCTGTAACGGAGTATTCTGTGGTGTTAGAATTGTTGGTGGTAGTCAGGTTATGTTGCAGCAATGGAGATGGTTGATTTTTGGTGACTTACATAGTGAATGGTGATTGTGTTGGTTGAATCTGATGGTGCAGTGGCTAGGATTGCATTTATCAAGTTGTTGTTGTTGGTATGAGGAGATGAAGCTGCTTAAACTGAGTACAATGTAGCGGTGTTGGTGAAGATTGAAGGCATATTCTAATGAACATAGTCTAATGATGTGACTGGAGACGAATTGAAGGCATAGTTTAATTAACATTTGGCCGGTTGTTGAGTATATGGAGAAGGGTAATTGATTTAGCTTTTGTTGCCAATGAAATTTTAGAGTGTAAATTATGTGATCATCATTATCTCAGGCGTTGTAGTTGATTTGATTCTTTACTGTGACTATTTACTTTAGTATCAAAGTTTGCAGGTAGAAACACGGCATCCGTCTGGAACTGGACCGGTCTTATAGGTACAGGTACAGATACCGGTCTTCAGAATGAGGTACCGGTCAACACCAGGTATAGGAACCGGTTCCATAAAAGTACGGAACTGTACCGGACCATGTGCAGCCATAGTTGAGAGTAGTTCACCTGCATTCAAATTCCTAGTATTAATGGAGGACCCATATTGAACGTGGGAAGGGACGGAGACAGGAAGTTTGATATGGGAAGCAAAATAACTTGAGGGTAGGCAAGAAGGAAAAAAGGTATATGGGTTTTTATTATTTAGATATTATGCTTGTGAGCCATCTGGCAACTTCCCACCCTTGTTGTAGGTTGGATCCACCATTACGCGTGGGGAAGCATTTCGCCTACATTTAGATGAAAATTGTAGCTGCTTAAAACTTAGTAAGGTACTCGGTTAAGGTTCTAAGAGGACAAATAGTTGTTCCGAAGGTGACAACTACACTGTAAATGATTAATTGGCCTTAAGTGATTTTCAAGCCTAGGTCGAAACCCATTGCGTAGCTTTTGAACCACCATCCATGAAGAATCTGGATCCACATAAGAAGCAATATAATGAGAAGTCCAAACTTATTTCTTAAGATTGTTTGACTAGAATTAGGGTTTAGTAGGGTGTCTTGAGAGGGTTTGTTTTCCTGTTTTTCATCAAAAAGTTCTTTTAACTGTTGTTTAGTTTTGGTAGGGGTTTGCTTTGAATTACATATGCGCCCAAATTTCCATTTTGTTGGATTTATTTGTCTAAAAATTCTCCAAAATCCACATTAACTTATAAAGTTGTAATTTCCTCGGCCGTTTTTTTTATTAGCTCATTTTCAGACGATCTCTACTTAGGTTGTGTTTGATAACAATTAATTCCATGTAATTGACTATCTATCCATGAAAATAACATGTATATTGTCGTTTGATTATAAAGTTGTTTCCATGAAATTATGGGCTCATTTAAAAATAAAAATAAAAATAAAAGTGGTATAAAGTGTGATTATAACTTAATTTCATCAAATTTCACGAAAAGTATTTTCTTGCCCAGGATACTGTTTTCGCGAGACACAATTTTCGTGGGATTGCTTTCTTTCCACGGTATCAAGCACAACCTTAACTTCTCAAATAAAATGACTTTCAGCTCAAAATCCACTATGCTTGATTTCCTTGATTCTTCAACAATCTTCTTGAATTCTTTGTACTTCAAGTTCTTCTATGAACCTGCATGTGTTCATTCAGCACCTTTGTTGTTGAAGATCCGTAAGGATAACAACTTATGAGAATACTCGAAAAGAGCTTTGTTTGAATAAAAAGTCACTTTACCCAATGGTTGTTATATAAAAATATAATATTGTTAAATTCCTAAAAGTTCAATTGCATCGCAACTTTGAAGCAATACTACGGTGATATGTTCTCCCGATGAGTCAATACTTACATCTTTTGCAAAATAGGTAAAACATATAGATCATAATCCACTCCCCCTTACATAATGCTCCGGGAAGCCATATGTTGTATTAAGATACTACTTAATAATTCTTCACCTTTTTGTAAACAATATTGGCAAAGGCGAAAAACAGGGATCATAATGAATTAAACAAAACAGTATGAAGACTAGAGAACATATACCGACTTTTAGTTTAGATGATTTCACCAAGAAACTCGGCGACTTCTTCAAGGAGACATATAGGTGCAAGCATCTCTTACAATTCCACATACGCTCTCCCCACAAAGATATGAAGTTTAAGCACAAGTTCAAAATAACTCTCCCCCATTTAATGTCATTCCTGAAAGAACAACATGAGTTACCTTTACTCTAATCACAAGAAAATGATTTCTTGGACATTAACCAATTTACTCGCCAGTTACGAACAAAGTAGATAAGTATCCCAATATTTTTTTCTCCTCTCGTGCGTATAAAGAAGTTAAAACTAGTGATCTTAATATTAAAGGCACTAAGACACAAAACTATCGTGAAAAATAATCATCGTGAAAAATATTAATGTGATACGACTTAACATAAGAATTATATCTTTCCTATCCATGTACGGACGTAGAGATTAAAGTTTACTACTTATTCCCTGGCGATTATGCAATCAAGGAGATAAGAAGATTCCTAGAGAGCATTTTGTGGAACCTTGTAGAAGTATATTTACAAAGTGTATTCGTGGAGAGATCAATAATGCAATTCTCAAAATAGTTTAATCCTTTTTTAGCAAGAGTTAAGAGAGTAACCTATGAGAAAATATGAGATATATTTTCAAATTACCAGAATATGATAGCAAAGAACAAATCTCACAAAATATCATATATACAATCCATGAAGATTAGGTATTGTGAGTAATCTTCCAGAATAAAATTTAATTAAATAAACTTTAAACATGCAAGATGATAATATTAGGAATATCTATTGTAACACATAAAAACTACTCCAAACGCAAGTGTTCCTCCTTAAACAATAAGAATAAAATTTCTACAAGGAGTTAACTAGTAAAAATGAAAGAATAAAAGCATCTAATTAGATACCAGTAGAAACATCATTGGTTTTGAGGCCTTTGAGTTTTTCTTCCACAACATCCACTAACTCAACATGGAAGATCTCTTCATTAGGAAGATCATTGACACGAGAATTCATGAGAACAAGGTCAGAAGAAACCTTTTTAACCTCAGTCCTTAGCATGTCTTGATTTTTCAAAGCTTCGACAAGTTGAACCTTTGCTTCTTCAAATTGTTTAAGAAAATTATGAACAACATTAGTAGAAATCATCTCTTTATGTTCTACATCTTGATGATCCTCAGAAACATCTTCTACAAGAGTTCTTTTCTTCCTTCCTTTTTACCAAATACCACTGCTTTTGTTACCAAGAGCTTCTTCCATGTTTTCGTGAGACTGAATATGTGACATGGGAGACTTGCTTGAATGCATAAATGACTTGAATGAGAAAACTCAACCCAAGTGCAAGGTATTATATATGTGTTTGTGGGTGAAAATGGTTTTTGCTGATTTTGGTAATTTCATGTGTGTGGGTGAGAAACTTAGTCTAAACCCTAAACAATGTACTGCACGGGAGTACTTTTGATTCGAGAGATCAATCTGTACAATCCTGGCCTAAACCAAGAAATGGCCGTTCCAGGCTTGCTTCGGTCACAAAGTGAAGGAGAAGGGTTGGTCTTAGGGAGGGAAGCGAATAAAGTGTTGAGAGCAGAATAGTTGATTCTGGAGATGTGGGTGTTTTGTGACTTGTATCATAAAGTTGAACTGGCTAGCTAAATGGAAATCTATCAGATGACTTCTGGATGTGGTATTGTTCTCCTGACCGAAACTTGTTGTTTGGTGGAAATAGGTGAGACCTATTTATACAAGTCGCAATAAAACGTACCCTAGTCTCATAGGAAGTGAAAACGGTTGAGTGGTGGAAGAAAAAAATAACGGGTAACGCCTGGAATTGATGTTTCCATAATGAAGGATACGTTTCACCATTACTTCTTTCCATTACTAACCGCCTCGCTTTATGACACTTTCTAGTAACGGGACGTTGTAAACCGCCAGACCAATACCCTGATGAGTATCCCCCAGTTTGTGACATGTTTTGATGTCTCGAGTGTTTTCGTGGAAAACATGTAGCACTTTGTTATGTGTGGCAAGTTGAAATTGAGAGGCTTGCCGCATGTAAATAGCATGTGATGTTATTAGGCTCATCTTGGCTGGTCGCCTAAAACTTGCCACAAGCTCGTCGACTTGGTGGCGAACTTCGATGGCTGAGATCGCATCTTATGAAATAAGGGTAGTCGTTGATTGTAGCTTCCTTGTGTTGGCGCCTGAAGATGGCGCAGTGGCGTTTTTGGTGTACGCCAGTAGCAATGCGGTATGGCTGGCATGGCTCGTGCATGCCAGTGGCACGGTGGTACAAGTGGCGCTTGGCGTAGCCATGGCCATTAATTTTAGGCGGCTGGTCACCTGAAAGTTTCCACAAGTCTGTCAGCTCGGTGGGGAACTTGGATGGCTGAGATTGCATCTCATGAGGAAGGATAGTCGTTGATTATGGCTACCTTCTGTCGGCGCCTGGCAACTTTGTCTAAATTAGGGTTTGGTATGTCGAAACCCTAAATAGTGTATATGGCATGTTGTTTGGCATGTGCGCCTGGCATGCACATTTGGAAAGTTAGGCATGCAGTTTGGCATGTGCGCCTGGCATGCGTGTTTTGGCATGTTTGGCATGTCGATTGGCATGTGCGTCTGGCACGCGCGTTTTGACCGGTTTGGCATGTTGTTTGGCATGCCGATTGGCATGTGCGTCTGGCACACGCGTTTTGGCGAGTTTGGGATGCTGCTTGGCGTGTGCGCCCGATACGCGCGTTTTGGCGGGTTTGGTATGCTGCTTGGCATGTTTGGCATGCCGATCGGCATGTGCGTATGGCACGCGCGCTTGGTGAGTTTGGCATGCTGCTTGGCATGTTTGGTATTCCGATTAGAATGTGCGTATGTCACGTGCGCTTGGTGAGTTTGGCATGCTGCTTGGCATGTTTGGCATGCCGATTGGCATCTTGGCGCGGGTTTTTGGGAAACCAACTTAGCGTGGCAATCTCTTTTAAGTCTGCAGCGGGTTTGGAGCAACCTAATTGGTCAATGAAAGTAGGGGAGGCCAAGCATGGGCGTGGCTCCCCTTTTAGTGCGCGTGGCGGCCAAGGGGTCTAGTGTGCTGCGAGGGGCGCGAAACCCTAATTTTTGCAAGTTTGTCGGGTTTATGAGTTTTTTGTGAGTTATCACAATAATTGGCTGGATTTTGTATGCCGCCACAAAAAATCCTTATTTACAGAATGCAGTGTGCTTTCCGTCTGAGCCTTTTGTGCAATGGCCTTAATTTTGGTACTTGGAGGTTCATGCTACTCTGCAGCGAGTGAACACAAATCCGTCATGCCATACCGATATTAAGGGTTCTTCCGGGGAACATAGCACATGAAAGTACTCAGTGAGTCTTGTATTGGCGAGGTTCCAAAATTTACAGAGCGTTTGGGATGGTTGCTACATTCGCCAGTCTGGATAAAGTTCATGTAAATATTATGAATGGCTCAATAAATATGTCGGTGGAGAGGTTAGCACTCACGGCACTGTTTCCTTTCAGAGTGACGCCACATCAGTTGCAAGGTTTTACGATTTTAACCCGAAGCTAAAAACCACCATCAACATTAAGTCCCCTGTTTAGCACGTAACAGTGGCACTGTTGCGGGGTAAGCATGAGATGGTGACAGACGAGAGTAAAATTGAAAGAGCAAGACGTGAAGAAATCGCCACGGAAATTCAATTAACCTTTGGCGGAAGGCATGAGGAATATGTGCTCCTTATGTTGGCGGTTTTTGCATAAATTCGTCTTAGCCGTGGGATGTTGGCACTAGTGCGGCGTCTTTGGCTACTGGTTAGGGAATGGTTCACGGCGCTGCTGGCTAGGGCATTTGCCAAGAGCGGAAAATTTGGCGCTGAAACTTTGCCCACTGATTGGTAGAGATGGTACTGCAATTTGGTTCGTAACTCGGTGAATGCTAGCTGGCTAGGTTACGGAACTTGTGGAGATGATGATGCTTTGAACGGCAAGGATGGCGCTTCCTTGGCTGGTGGATATGGCGTCGCTGGCTTGGACGCGGAATGGCCGAGATGGCTGCTGGCTTGGACGCAGACCTTTGGCGCGAGGCTTGAACGTGGAGCCATTGGCGTGGAGCCATTGGCGTGGAGCCATTCGCTAGGCTTGGGACGCGGAGCTGCTAGCTTGTCTTGGCCGTGGCGCTGCTGGCTTGGCTTGGCTTGGCTTGGCCGTGGAGATGCTGGCTTGGCTTGTCTTGACCGTCTTCTTGCATGGTTAATGCCTCTGTGGAAAGGAGAATACATTTCAGGTATGTGTCCATGCTAGGGTTCCGAGCTAGGAAGCGTATTCCTCCTTTGAATGTTTGACCGTGTTCGACGAGATATTTCATTGAGGATGATTTTTCGGCTATCATGTAGGCTCATCGCGTTTTCTCAGCATCCGTTTCATTCTAGGGTTTCCGCAGTATATATGCTGGTGGAACTGTATCATCCTTCTCAGTTCAAGGCAGAGGTTTCTCTTGTTGAAACCATAATTCTTTCATCATGTCGAGCAGAAGTGAATCATCCTCGAGCCGGCCAGATTCTCCAGTCAAGCGCAGGCGGTCTGGCTCTTGCAACAATTCCCCCATCCGGATTATCCGAGTCAAGAAGATCATACCGGTATGCTTTCGTTAACCAATAGATATTTGTTTATTATTGTTGGCGAGTGACGAAGGGAGACTTTATTTTGCACAGAGATATCCAACTGGGACATGTGTGACCGTCGTTGATGATGATGATATGACCTCCTCCCTTTATTCAAACCCGAGCACCGACCGTTGCTGATCTGGAAAATGCTGATTTGGGTATCTCTTTCCATGAATATCCCAATGCAGGATTGTCATTTGAAATCCGCATGAAGTATTTATCTTCTAGATACCGAAGCGTCGGTAAATTTTTAGTGCGAAAGGAATTCGTGACTCTGTATACGAAAATATGGAGAAGATATGGCCATATTGCCACCAGGAACGTGGTGAAGCATTGTTCGTCGGCTTTGGTTACCACAATGAATAGTCTCATGCCCGTGATTGTTGAAATGGAAGGCACATCCATCCGCGACGTCACAGAATCAACTATTAAAAGGTGGGAAAACATGGTGTCTACCTGTGAATCCCTCGAGTTTAATGTAAGTTGGTTGCGGCATCGCCTTGACATTGTGAAGGTTGACAGAATTCTTGCCAACGTCGTTCTTGCCACAAAAGCCATTTTGGAAGAGGAGAAGGCTCTGACCGTGGAATCCCAAAAGGTGGGAAAGGCTATCCAGGACTTGAAGAGTAGGACTGAAAGATATCAAAACAGGTTGAAGATGATGCCTTCAAGGAACTACAATCTATTGGATGGGATTTTCTGAGTTATGTAGTTGTGAGGCGCCTGGCTTTCTTTCTAGTTTCGAACATATGTATTTTTTTGTACTGGTTTTTGGAGGAATAAGATAATTTTCATTAATATGCTTCGACTAAATGAAATTTGATAACTAGGATGTGAAGGAAACGGAAAAAATGCCTGGCTAGCCATGTTATGAGACGGCGAGAGGTGGGGTAAGGGTTAGGCGTAATATGCCTTGAGCCATTTTCCATTGATGACTGTTTCCAATCTTCCTCCATCTTTCTTGACAACCTTGTAGTATCCACTGTTATATGCTTTGGTGACCACATAATGCCCTTCCCATTTCGGGGAGAATTTTGGTGCTGACATGTCTTGTTGGATGTGTTTGGCGGTCTTCAACACCAGATTCCCCACTTGAAAAACTCAAGGTTTCACAGCTTTGTCGTACGCCTGGGAAATTCAATTTATGTATGCTTGCGCGTGATCCTCTGCTTTAGCTATTCTGGAGTCCAAATTTTATATCTCCGCTACCCTGGCATTTGATGTTTCGGCTTCATTCCATTGAACTCTGCTTGCTTTGACAATCCTAGCCGATGGGATTTTAATTTCTGCCGGGAGAATGGCGTCTGCGCCATAGACGAGGGAATAGGGGGAGGTGCCAGTAGAGCTCCTTGGTGATGTCCGATATTCCCAAAGCGCCATTGGAAGTTGTTCGTGCCATGTCCGAGGGTTATCGTGCACTGTCCGACTGAGGATTCAAATTAGAGTTTTGTTGGTGCTTTCGGCCTTCCCATTCCCTTGGGGATAGTAAATAGTGGAGAAGACTTGTTTAATTCCATATTCTTAAAGTAACTCCCGTACCTGCTTGTTGGAAAAAGGAGTGCCGTTGTCGGTGATGATGTGCTTGGGCATGCCAAAACGACAAATGATATATTCCTTAATGAACGCTGCAATTGCGGCTCCAGTAGTCCCTCGTAAAGGGATGGCTTCGACCCATTTGGTGAAATACTTCGTTGCATTTATTATATACTCATGTTGTTTTGATGACGGCGGGTTGATTTTCCCGATGATGTCGAGTCCCCAGCTATAAAACGTCCATGGACTACTTACCGAATGCAGGTGAGTAGAGGGTGCGTGGATAAGATTTCCATGAATTTGACATTTGTGGCATCTTTGAACAAAAGCAGCCGCATCGTCTTCCATGTTCGTCCATTAGTATTGCTCGTGTATTTGTAGGAACAAATTTTTTTCCCTTGGTGCTCTCTTTCGTGCATTTCTTTCAGCATGATTGGGATTTCTGTTTCGTCCAGGCATCGTAACAAATCTCCTCCAAAACTTTTTCGATACAAGATTCCTTCATGGATATGAATCTCTTGGATATTTGTTTCATCTTGGTTGTGTCTTTCTTGCTTGCAGGGAGTATGCCGTCGTGAAGATAATTGATGTACGGCTTTTGCCAGTCCCCAGCATGGCCAACAGAAAAAACTTCCAATTGATGCGGTGGTGCTTGGCAATTGGAGCAAGATCCTTTGAGCAATCGAGATTGAGTCTCCATTTCTGGCCAGTAGTAGCCAAGGCGTTACATGCGATGATAAAGTGTTACCACCAACGTCTGTCCGCAAGTTTCGCTATAATATGGTTAAGCTGTTGTTGTGCCTCTTCGTCTCCGAGGCATCTTGACAGGGAACCATCTTAGTTCCGGTGGTACAACATCCCATGAAGCATGAAAAAGTTTTGCAAGGTTTTGAGACTGTCTTTTCCCTGGGAGAGCGAGTTGTTAAGCTCTTGGATAATCGGTGTTCTCCAGTCATTGTCTTCAGTCTCCTCAGGTTGTGAGAGCCATGTCGAAGCTATGGTTCATCTCTTTACTGTCAGGGTTTCCTCTAAAACCTTCGAACTGCAGCTTCGATACTAACGTGGCTAGGCAATCAACATGTTTGTTGCTGCCGCGGCCAACATGTGTTATGGTCGCATCAGCGAAATAATTTAGCATCCTTTGTGCCTCGGATCTATATGGGGCCAATGTCACTTCCTTCAGTGTGTATACTCCATTCATCTGGTTGACCAGTAATTTAGAATCACCTCTTATTTCTAGACGCGCGGCTCCGGCTTGTTTGGCTAATGACAATCCTATGAGAAAGGCCTCACATTCTGCTGAATTGTTGGTGCAATGAAAGTCTAGCTTAAAGGAATGCGAGAAGACTTCACCCGTTGGGGATACTAGAACCACGCCTGCTCCTCTGGTATTATTGCTAGGGGTGGCAGAGCCATCAAAAAATAATAGCCACGCTTATTTTTTGATAAAAGAGATTTTCGGAAAATCTCCAGGAAGGTCCTCATGCAGCGCTGTGGTGCTCTCTCCTGGGAAAGCTGCTAGCAAATCCGCAACCGCTTTTCCTTTGATAGCTCTTGGGGAAGCACACATTATATCAAACTCTGAAATTTGGAGGAGTCATTTGGCTGGCCTTCCTATCAGGGTCGGTTTTGAAAGCAGGAACTTCACAGGATCGGCCCTAGATATCAGCACCACTTTGTTTGAGAGCAGATAATGCCTAAAATTTTGGATGGAGTGAATCAAGGTAGGCACACTTTTTCTGTTTGGGATATCTAAGTTCGACTTAAGTTGTATATAGGGTGCTCAATTCCTTCGTCATCTTCTTGGGCGAGAAGAGCTCCAACAGCAGTGTCACTGAAGGCAGTGTAGATGTACAACGGTCTTCCTTGTATCGGGGATTTCATGATGTCTTGGGATGACAGTATTTGTTGAATCTTCCGAAACGCCTTTTGTTGTAGTGCGGTCCAGACGAAGCTTGCTCTCTTTTTCAGCAAGGGGGTAAATGAAGCGACAAGCTGAGATAAACCCGGTATGAAATGCCGAATGTAGTTTACCTTACCCATGAAGCTTTGGAGCTCTTTCACGGTCCGAGGGGGCGGCATAGTGAGGATGGCTTGGATTTTGACTGGATCGACTTTGATTCCCTCGGCGGTCACCTAGAAACCTAGGAACTTGCCCGAAGAAACACCAAAGGCACACTTCAACGGGTTCATCTTCAATTTGTATTTGCGACACCTTTCAAACACCTGTCGCAGCACCTCTATATGAGCCGCCCGAGTTTTCTATTTAACCACTATGTCATCCACATAGTCTTCAACTTGCTTGTGCATCATGTCATGGAAAATAGTGGTCATGGCGCGTTGGTAGGTGGCGCTGGCATTTTTCAAGCCGAAAGGCATCACAGTGTAGTAAAAGTTCCCGAGAGGAGTTCGAAAAGCTGTTTTACTTGCGTCGTGCTCGTACATCTTTATTTGATTATAGCCGCTGTATCCGTCCATAAAAGAGAACATATCGTGTCTACTGGTGGCGTCTACCAGCATGTCAATGTTTGGAAGAGGAAAATCGTCCTTGGGGAAGCATTTGTTTAGGTCCCTAAAAAATACAACACCTGATTTGGCCGCTCTTCTTCCTCACTGGAACCACGTTGGCCAACCATGTGGGATGGTGGATGGGTTTGATGAAATCGGCGGCTAACAGTTTTTGAATTTCTATCTTGATCTGTTCCTCCACATCGTGTCTGAACTGTCTCAGAGATTGTTTGACTGGTTTGGATCCGGGTATTATATGCAGATGATGAGTGACCAGCTTCTCATCCAAACCAGGCATTTCCTCGTATGTCCATGCGAACACATCGTGATATTCCCTAAGGAGGTACATAACTTTTGCACGCTCATTCGCACATAGAGCCGAGCTGAATGAGACAGGCCGCGGAGATTCCTCGCTTCCGATGTTGACAACTTCAATTTCATCCGTGGTGGAGTTGGTTTTGTCTTGTAGTTGTCGAGGTGCATCTGGCACCTCCTCTTGTGGCTTGTTGTTGTGATTGCATTCTACTGGGCGGTAGTCTCCCCTATTAATTGCTAACAGCGGCGCCGATATACAGTTTTCCCTTTTTCATCACGACTCGCGATAAAAGCCCGCTCCCGCTTGACTTGAGAATGAGCTAGATTTCCGTTTGACGAGGGAAAACTGGCGTGCTTTTCTTTTGGAGGGATTGCGTGAGATCGAGCTTCTTTGTGAAATGATGTGAGCCTGTCCCCCTGTTCACTTGACGCCCACGTCGGTAGTGGAGTGTGGCGAACCTTGCCTGCTGAACCCCGTGATTTTTTATTTGGTTCGAACATCTCCATACCACAGATTGGGGCATAAGGAGATAATGATGCGGGGATGCGGATGACTTCTCCATTCAACGTGGTTTTCAGGCACTGGTGATATGTTGAAGGAATGACCCTGTTTTCGTGGAGCCACGGTCTTCCCAGTATCATGTGGTAGTCTAGCTCTTTTTCGATTACCTCGAACTTCACCTTTGACTCGACTGGTCCCACTGACAAATTTAGGTTGATGTATCCATATGTGTTGGTTTGGTTGCCTTCGAAATCTGTCATCATGGTAGGCTATTGTACGACTTCACCCGTTCGCACCTTGGTTGTCCTGAGCTTTCTAAGGGTAATGACATTGGAGGACGCTCCTGTGTCTATTAGGGCTCTTTTGAACTCCACATCCTTGATGCGGGAGGTGACGTGTATAGCCCGGTTATGTCCTTCTTATTCCCTCATGTCGTCTTCGGTAAATGTTACATTGTTGACGGACATCTCTGACATCCTTGAAGTTTCTGGGCGTAAAGGAACCAAACACGCATCTAGTGCTATTTGATTGATATCATCAAATGTTTATGCTCGCTGGTCTTTTGAAAGGTGTAGAAGTTCACACAAGTTTTCCACCAATGCGGCTGCCTCCTGGTCTACCGGTTTCTGATTGGTAGTGAAGTTGTTAACTTGAGAGCGATCACCCGAGACGTCAGTCCCCAATATTGGAGTTTCCGGGACAGGCGAAGCACTCAGATTTGATGTCAGGATGATGAGAAAGTTGAGTATGTTGTTGATCGCTTCCTTCATCAGGTCCATGTTCCTTGCATGGATCTCCTAAACCCGTGCCAATTCGGCCAACCTTGGAATTTCCCCATCAGTTGCGCCATTAGGTGTCGTGTTGGGAGAGGGAACATCGCCATTCTCTAGAGTCCGAGCGGAGTTTGGGATCATGGATTCATCTCTAAGACCAACCATGTTCTGAGAATTGAGGTCGAAAAGTGAAATTGGAAATTGGTATTGCAACCGAGAGATTAATCTCCCACTGTGGTCGCCAATTGTTTGTGGGTGAAAACGGTTTCTGCTGATTTTGGTAATTTCGTGTGTGTGGGTGAGAAACTTAGTTTAAACCCTAAACAATGTACTGCACGGGAGTAATTTTGATTCGAGAGATCAATCTGTACAATCCTGGCCTAAGCCAATAAATGTATGTTACAGGCTTTCTTCGGTCACAAAGTGAAGGACAAGGGTTGGTCTTAGGGAGGGAAGCGAAGAAAGTGTTGAGACCAGAATAGTTGATTCTGGAGATGTGGGTGTTTTTTGACTTGTATCAGAAAGTTGAACTGGCTAGCTGAATGGAAAGCTATCAGATGACTTCTGGATGTGGTATTGTTCTCCTGACCAAAACTTGTTGTTTGGTGGAAATAGGTGAGACCTATTTATACAAGTCGCAATAAAACGTACCCTAGTCTCACAGGAAGTGAAAACGGTTGAGTGGTGGAAGAAAAGAGTAACGGGTAACGCCTGGAATCGATGTTTCCATAATGAAGGATACGTTTCACCATTACTTCTTTCCATTACTAACCGCCTCGCTTTATGACACTTTCTTGTAACGGGACGTTGTAAACCGCCAGACCAATACCCTGATGAGTATCCCCCAGTTTGTGACATGTTTTGATGTCTCGAGTGTTTTCGTGGAAAACATGTAGCACTTTTCTACGTGTGGCAGGTTGAAATTGAGAGGCTTTCCGCATGTAAATAGCATGTCATGCTATTAGGCTCGTCTTGGCTGGTCGCCTAAAATTTTCCACAAGCTCGTCTTGGCTGGTCGCCTAAAAATTGGTGGCGAACTTTGATGGCTTAGATTGCATCTTATGAAATAAGGGTAGCCGTTGATTGTGGCTACCTTTTGTTGGCGCCTGAAGATGGCGCAGTGGCGTTTTTTGGTGCACGCTAGTAGCAATGCGGCATGGCTGGCATGGCTCATGCATGCCAGTGGCACGGTGGTGCAAATGGCGCTTGGTGTAGCCATGGACATTAAGTTTAGGCGGCTGGTTACCTGAAAGTTTCCACAAGTCTGTCAGCTCGGTGTCGAACTTGGATGGCTGAGATTGCATCTCATGAGGAAGGATAGTCGTTGATTATCGCTACCTTCTGTCAGCACCTGACAACTTTGTCTAAATTAGGGTTTGGTATGTCGAAACCCTAACTAGTGTATATGGCATGTAGTTTGGCATGTGCACCTGGCATGCGTGTTTGGCAAGTTAGGCATGCCGTTTGGCATGTGCGTCTGGCATGCGTGTTTTGGCATGTTTGGCATGTGCGTCTTGCACACGCGTTTTGAAGGGTTTACCATGCTGCATGGCATGTGCGTCTGGCACGCGCGTTTTGTCTAGTTTGGCATGCTGCTTGGCATGCCGATTGGCATGTGCGTCTGGCACGCGCGTTTTTTCGGGTTTGGCATGCTGCTTGGAATGTTTGGCATGCCGATCGGCATGTGCGTATGGCACTCGCGCTTGGTGAGTTTGGCATGCTGCTTGGCATGTTTGGCATGCCGATTGGCATGTGCGTATGGCACGCGCGCTTGATGAGTTTGGAATGATGCTTGGCATGTTTGGCATGCCAATTGGCATGTTGGCACGGGTTTTTGGGAAACCAACTTAGTATGACAACCTCTTTTAAGGCTGCGACGGGTTTGGAGCAACCTAATTGGTCAATGAAAGTAGGGTGCCGGCCAAGCATGGGCGTGGCACCCCTTTTAGTGCGTGTGGCAGCTTTAGAGAGACCTGATTGGTCGATGGGAGGTGGGGCCTGCAATCTAGGGCGTGGCCACACTTCCAGTGCGTTGTGGCGGATTTAATTTCCTAGTTTGGCTAAGCATAGTTTCGACCAAGGGGTCTAGTGTGCTTCGCGGGGCGCGAAACCCTAAGTTTTGCAAGTTAGTCGGGTTTATGAGTTTTTTGTGAGTTATCACAATAATTGGATGGATTTTGTATGCTGCCACAAAAAATCCTTATTTACAGAATGCAGTCTGCTTTCCGTCTGAGCATTTTGTGCAATGGCCTTAATTTTGGTACTTGGAGGTTCATGCTACTCTGCTGCGAGTGAACATAAATCTGTCATGCCATACCGATATTAAGGGTTCTTCCGGGGAACATAGCACAGTAAAGTACTCAGTGAGTCTTGTATTAGCGAGGTGCCGAAATTTACAGAGCGTTTGGGATGGTTGCTACATTCGCCAGTCTGGATAAATTTCATGTAAATATATTGAATGGCTCAATAAATATGTCGGTGGAGAGGTTAGCACTCACGGCACGGTTTCCTTGCAGAGTGACGTCACATCAGATGCAAGGTTTTACGATTTTAACCCTAAGCTAAAAACCACCATTAACAATATGGTGAATTCAGAGGTGTTTCCACAAATAAGGACGGTTCTGTGACCACTATTTGGAAAGTTAGTTAAATTAGAAAACAATTCGTGAATCGTATTTCCTTACTCAAGAGTTTCAGAAAAAACATGTATTACTTCAGAGACTCGAGAACTCTCTTTCTGACCCGAGGAGAATTATTTGCATTAGTTTATAATATTCTTAAGTCTTAAGTATAAACAAGAATCTTAACTTATTTAAGAGTATAAGATATCATTGGATTATCGCGAAGTCATGAATGGATGCGTCATGAATGGTATATAAAGACAATAATATCTTAATCTTGGAGTAATGCTCAACAAGTACTTGATTTTTCTTTAGCTAAAGCAGATGATCCCAGACGATCACAGTAATATGCAAAATTTCTCCTAGAAAAGAGAAAGAGTAAAAAAGTCACATAGTATAACTATTTGAAACAAATAGAACACCTGTTATTTTGGAAATCCTCATCTTACAGGACTTTTTAGATGATGAGGACAATGTCTCGTTCATTATAAACCACCAGGGTGAGTATTTTCATACTCACAATGAGAGACATGCCCATGTTTTGATTTATGAGTGAAAATATTTCTGTGTTTACATATTGGTTAAAGAAGTTATCATAAAACTCGCTGTCATCATGTAGGGAGATGAAGTTGGAACCTTTACTTGAGTTCTTCTGCTTTTCCTTGAAGGTGCAAGATAACTTTTATACGAGATCATTGTAACCTGCTATTATCAAGTTCATTTTAGCTAGTTGAACAGCCTTAACCGACAACTCTTTAGATTCCCCAAAGTGAGTTCTTTTCGAAACCAATAAAAAAATTGAGGGATTATTTAGAGATCGAGCTTCTACTTTTGTTTTTTGTTATATTGGAAGAATAAGATGAACTAACATTCTTGGGAATGTACCTTGGTACGTAAACCAATATCCTCCTTTTTCAAACCCAATGGTTTTGAATTTCCAAAATCAGTGACTCCTTTTAAGATAATATTCAAGGCATCATGAAGAGACTCGAATCTACTGTATTACAGAAGTAGCCAAGTTTCTGAGTTCTAATGGGATCAGATAGAGTGATCATGATGCAAGAACTCCTTCTTCTTGGAGAGACAGTTTTTTCTTGGCCAGAGAAACTTAATTGGTCATCTCTTGTCAAAGTATTCACACTTTGAACATGGCTTTCTAAAGAAGATTTGCTTAGGTCATCCTGAGTACTGTTGGCAATCACTTTTTCTTACTCCTTTGTTTTTAATGAAGGCATTGATAAAGCTAATTTTTCAGATTCACACGTGATACATGGAGTTGGAGGAGTGTCCAATAGACGTTGAAGTTCCAGGGAATTTTTCTTTAGTCGTGCCTCAAGTGAGATAATTTGCATATCCACTTTATCCTTTTCTTCGAGAAGAATCCTTAATCGTGAATCCTTTTCATTAACCTTATCAATAATATTGTTGACTTTGTTTTTCAGGATGTTGACATCAGAATCCTGAATTCGAAGACTTTGTTTTCCATAATTCAGATTGCCACAAATAGAGACTTATTAGGTCTAAAGGTGTTTTCTTGTTCTGATACCAATTAAAAAGGATAGGGTACTTGCCATCACCAAATTTTTCGTTCGGAAACCAGTATCGACAAAACCTAGTAAAATTGCAAGCAGACCAACTTAATGATCCTTGGCAACATGTATATAAAGTTTATATCTTTAGCTCTATCTCTTCTCAATCAGAACGTATAGACCATGAAGTTTGTGAACCTGATTGTTAAGAAGAGTACTTGGACGATCTCAAAAATCAGTATCCAAGATCAATCAAGTCGTACCCAAATAATCAAATTGGAATTCTGCCAAGTAATAAACTTGTTACCTATCTTTCAAGATACGAATTCTATAAGAAACAAGTCTCGTAATCGATCATAATTATATAGATGTACCTACTAAGATTTAATACGTAATACTTGTGTAAATCCTATTATAAATATAACAATATAACGCGGAAAGGGGAAAATATAAGACACCAGAAGTTTTGTTAACGAGGAAACCGCAATAGTAGAAAAACCCCGGGACCTTGTCCAGATTTGAACACATAATTGTATTAAGCCGCTATAGACGTTAGCGTACTATCAGCTTCGAACTGGAATGTAGTTTACACCGTATCCACCCTCCAAATGATTCAGTTACAAACGCACTCCTTACGTCTCTTGAACCTCGCAAGGGTATACACAATTGATTCTCTTAGATGACGTCCTTTACAGCTTAAGAGTTGCTTCAACCTAAGTGAAGACTTTTGATACCAATATGCTTGTAACATATCTATTTGATTTTCCTTTAGATCAAAGATCAAAGCTTAAAAATCTTTTTGTAATAGACAAAGCTAGCAAACCTTACAAATCCGAATCACTTACGGTCACTTAGATGAGAAGCCTGGATTCTTTACCACCTCTCAAGTACAATATTCAACTTATCAATTAAGAATACTTTTTAGATATCTATCTTGAGGAATCACAAAGTATGAGACGAAGAGAACTTTGTGATTATTATCTATCTTTCCTGAGAGAGATTACGAGAACCACGATAACAAAAAAGCAAGATCAGGATACACGAACTATTAAGGTAAAAGATAGTATGACCTGGCTTCACGAATCCCAAAGCAAAGTTTTTTAGTCGTAGACCTAATCATGTTTCTCAGAGGAAACCTATGTCAATGGAGGACGACTCTAGCTATCAACTAGGACATAAAGCGTCAGGGACTGAATTTTCAGTTGAAAGAGCATCTTTGTTTATAGTTTATCAAGAGTGAAGGTTGGAATTCAAGCTAAGATAACTTGAGAATCAAGTAAACACTTTATCTGTTTAAATGAAACTCTAATTAGGGTTTCAAGTAAGCGTGTGATAATTATTCTTTGAAATCACATTAGAAGAATGACCGTTATTTGGCAAATATGCCTTATGAACTATAAGAACGAAAAAAATGATGTTCACTTAAACACTTAAGAATTTGATCATGATGCATATACACAAGTGTTTTAGTGATCAATTATGTCTTAGAGGTGTTTATGAGAGTCATAACAATGCTAAACTTATTAAAAAAATAAGTCTTTGAGTATCTGCTAAAATCTACTGGGACTGTTGGTGAAACAGTTCATGAACCGTAAGGCAAGCTCACGAATCAGGGTGCTACGGTTTTTGAACCGGGTTTGCCAACCCTATTATAGAACCCATATAGATATGGTTCGTGAACCGGGTTCCCCAAATGTGAGCCTTTTATACTTGCATGAAATTTTCATATCACCATCGTGCGTAAACCGGGTTCGTGAACTGTCCCCAACTGAACTACGGTTTGAGAATTGAGTTCGCCAATCTTACTTGTCTTTTTGGAACTCATATATCTATAGTTTGCGGAATGGTTCGCCAGCTTACCCTGAGCCGAAATAACATAAATTTTGTATTCCTCTCTTTTCATGTTTGAAACATTCCCAAATGATAATATCATTTGCTTAGGCAACTTTCAATTGATCCATAAATTAATTCTTGAAAAAAAATTGTTTTGATAAACTAAAATTGTTAAGAACCTTTGAACATCCAATGCTTGAATCATATTTCGAGATTTTTAAGAAGACAAGCTTGACTCGAAATTTCTTCTTCACGATAAATATACTATAAGCCATACGACATAGTCTCAAAACATAGAATGGTAAGATAATGAGTAAAATAGAATGGTTCTGTCTTCACATACCCGATTGATGAAGTTATCCAAATATCTTCATCAATTTCCAGTCTTTGAGGGTGATGTCTGATACTCGACTTCCAAATTCTAACCTAGTCTGAGAGTTGACTTAGTAGACTAGAAATCAAGATATAGTTTGTTCAACTAACATTGGCAACAAGCTTGAGATAACAAAAATTGTGGGTTCAACCTAGCATTGCTCTAACAAAGTTACAATGAAATTTGACGACCAATTTAAGAAAAATTAGCTGATATTCATTGACATATCCACCGATTGTTTCGATTGTTGCTTAGTTTTTCTGTAGATTTTTTAGGTTAAAATCAGATAACATGAACCTATATATATGTCGATTATGGTTTTTAAATATGACGAACATAGACCAGAATTCCCATATATGTCGCAAAATATTGGTCGATTCTTATCTGAGTTTAAAAGGATGCCCAATTTTTTATGTAGGTTTATCGGGTTACAATCGGTCATTATGAACATGTATATATCTCATACGCAAAAGTATGCAATTTGCGTATTCAAATAATCAGTTAATATGGATATCCATATCTATAAATTCCTAATGTTTTTCGTGAATGAAAAACATCAATCCAGAATCGAATTGTGTGGGCATGGACATCCAATGATTCCTGGTTGACGTTCTTACAAAAAATCAAATACTTTTTTATGTGTTTTGCATATACAAGAATAAATTAAGCATTAATGAAAATAATTAAATAAAACATAAGAGCCAATCATTGACATGGGAAATTGTGAACAATAATAAAAAAAATATGAGAAATAATGTAAATTTGCATTGCAGAAGACAAAAATTCATAAATTTTTAAATTTCTATCTATATAATGCAAAATTTTCATTCTCCATACATCTGTATGATTTTAAAAGATATTTTTTTTCACTTTATCTCTTACCGAGAAGCTACAACGCACATCATCGATACAGATAACCCCATCATAGAGATCCAGAGGATCTACATAAGAATGCCAAGTGGTCTCCTCCTATTCAAGATGAAACTAAGATCAATGTCGATGGTAGCATGAAGGATAAGGTCAGTGATGTAGGTATACTTGCTAGGAATGTTTATGCCAGGTGTTGTGATTGTCAAACTTACTTTCTGCAGGAAAGTTCCTCTTCATGTGCTGAAGCTCGTTGGTTTCTGCTTGCGGTAATATTTGCCAAAGAGAGAGGGTTCGATAAATGCATTATAGAAGGTGATTCTCAGGTTGTACTGAATCAGTTCAACTCTCCTTCAACAGATCTATATTGAAAGATAAGACCGTATATTGTTGAGATCGTGGGCTTGCAAAAGGTTTTATTCTATTCAGTTCAAGTTCATCAACGTAATTGGGAATGAAGTTGCCCATAAACTAGCTAACTATGTTAGAACCAACCAAATCTCTGAAACTTGGTTGCTCTCTCCTCCTGATTGTATTGAAGCTACATCGGTAGCGAATATGTTAGTCAACTAGTTGTGTTTCTTTCTTGTTTTTCTTTCTACCGTGGTTGTTTTCCTGCCAATAAACAAAAATAACGAATTTACACTTTCTTTCATATTTTTATTGTTGTTTTTACAATTTCTAGTGACAATGATTGGGTTTTACTATGTACATGTGCATGCCTGAAATTAAGATGACAGTTTTTATATCGACGGTACGCACGCTGCACAAAAGTTAGAAGTTATGACTTTTAGTCCATCAACCTAATAATCAAGAGACTGATGATTAATCAGGACATTTAATTTTTTTAATAAATCCAGTCAAACTTTGGTCAAAACATTAAAATGGCCGGAGTGGTGTGGATCTTATTATGCGCCGAAAGGTGCAAAAACATAGATCATCATCAGCAAGAAGAGACAAAAATGTAAAAAGTTAAAGCTTTGCATTTTCTTCTGTTGAACTGAATCAGCAAAGACAGACATCCAAAGTGAACGCAAAGCAAAAAAGCAGGGTAAAGTACTTTCGTTTATTTGAGCTAAGATTCTTGAGATTAAAGGGAAAACATAAACGAAAAGAACCAACACGTATATGAAAACACTAAACAGTGTAAATCCAAGGAAACAGTCATCAGATGTTACTGTTCCTTTACCAAATGGATCTAAGAGCAGGAATATTATGCATGTACTAAAGCATGCAACACTGCCAAGTGCCAAGTCCAAAATTACATTATTTTGTACATTAAAAAAATCTTGCGGCTCATGCGTGTCTTCTTACCTAATTAACTGGTGTCAACTGCCTAGCTAGCTAGATGCATAGCCTAATGGAT
Organism: Papaver somniferum; assembly: GCF_003573695.1. Classification (NCBI taxonomy): domain Eukaryota; kingdom Viridiplantae; phylum Streptophyta; class Magnoliopsida; order Ranunculales; family Papaveraceae; genus Papaver; species Papaver somniferum. Next base: position 195,892,748 of record NC_039360.1, read on the forward strand.
TCTCTGAATTAAGTGGAGAGTGGTTTAACAGTCATTCCTTGCTGTTTAACACTCATCCCTTGGCCATGCTTTAAGAGATGTGACTGCCCGCCCGCTTTAGAATAGAAACTAGCTTACAACAGGGAACCCAAACACCACTTATCAGCAGCACTAGGGCCAGCACAAGTTTATTTTCTTCTGTAGCTGCTTGACCACTGTACCTTTGCCCCTGGTGAGGTATTTTTTTTACCTCCTCGTCAATAAAGTGAGTAGTTCAGTTAAACATCAGAAATAGGTCATCCAGATCCCAGAGACATATGAATAAGCTTTAGATTGAATCATAAAATTTGAACATGAGAACTATTAAAGGATTCCTTTTACCCATTTCCAAAATATACTAAATCACATCATGCGAGTAGTAAAAGTTAAAAACTCAAAATGGGACAAGCATAATCCAACAAAAACATCCAAACCTAACAGTGTTAGTCTCTATCAGTTATGCAGCATGCTCTAATCAACCCATCTCTTTTCTTTCTTTGTTGTCAGCTCTTATGTTTCAAGAAAAACTTGACCTACTTAGATGCTCGCATTATCAAATAGTACTGCCACTACACTACAACTACTGTCATGGATTCTTCATCTCTCTTATTCTGCAGCTTCCCTTGTCTAGCTCTTGTGATCATTCCATTCCGTAAATGGGTGTCTGAAACACTGACAGATTAGGTTTTCCAGTCTGATAAACAAGAGGAGGTTGTGCAAGTACCCACTCTCCACCATAACCAGCAGCAGAACCATCATAAGACATTGGCGAGGATGATGACATTACACACTGTTGTTCTTGTTGTTGTAGTTGATGAACAAATCCGCCATTGAAAAACATGTTACCAGTAGTAATATTTCCTTGATCATGAGAACTTGTTTGTTGATGAAGTATATTCGTCACCCCATTATTTTGACCAGACCCATTAACAAGAGACCAATAATCTGTTGATGACGGATCTTGCTTAATGGGTAAACCAAAGCTAAGTGTTGTTGACGAGAAATCTCGATCGTCTGAATGACCCCCATCATTACTTCTATCATCTGAGATTGAGTCTGAGTTAATAATAGCTTTAGTTGTTTTGGATGATGATCCTGTAATTCCTCCTATAGGAAGATTACTATTAGCAATGCTTTTTACGTCATATCGACTCATATCGAAGTTTGTTACGGCGTTTAGGCCTCTAAACTTTATCGCAGCTATGTCATAGGCCTCTGCTGCTTCTTCCTGGGTACCTATTCCAATTAATTAACACAAATTTTACTAAACAAAATATGAACATTAACTTGAGAATATACCACTATCCAACAAATTCTGAAATTTTAAACTGATCTTGGTCAAAGTAACATATACAATGCATGAATACTGAATTCTGCCTGTTCATATATTACTATTGATATCATTGAAAGAATCCTACTAGATCTCCAAGCACAACCACCATTTTATCCTTTCTATGTTTTTTAAACATATTCTGACAAGATACTTAAATTATAACATGATTCTTTCATAAATTTAAATTTTGGTCAGCAAACAAATCATAGACAGAGATAAACAGTAACAGTGAATCTTAATGCAAACGGCATTTAATAATTGAGAAAACATTTTCAGTCTTGTTGACTATTACTATTAATATTATCAAGTTACCGAGTTCATTTACAAAGATGTAAATGTTTTTTTGGATCAACTTACTGAAAGTTCCCAAGTAAAGATCTTTGTTCCCTGCAACTCTTCCAATTCTTGCTTGCCATCTACCATGTTGATGATGTCTGAAGAAACAGAAATTAACAAAGCAATTAGAACCCATTTTAGCTAGAACAAAAAAGAATTAATTTCTTAATTTAGAATAAAAGAAATTGGTAACAAACCTTGTCACTCCTCTATATATTGAAGCTCCTCTAGAAAACCCACTACTTTTTCTATACAAGAAAAGAAAAAGAAAAAAACGAGGTGAATAATGAATGAAAAAAACAATGAAAAACTTCCTCTTCACCCATTTTCATGCAAAGTCAAAGAGACAAAAGCAGTGAATAAACAATATTGTACATAAAAATACATGTACCTTCTTAGGGATGCAACGAATTCTTGCCTGGTCATATTTGTCATATCTTCAATTTCTTTCTCATAATTTGTAACCTAGGAGTATAAAACACATAGGATATGACCACATGATTAAACACACTTTACAGGATATTATCAGTTTGAATTCGATAAAATCTAATCAAAAAAAAATATTCAAAGATAGTGTAAATGGTTCAAATTTTCAATATGCCCGAGTATATACCGGAAAGTTCGTACTTGTGGTTGGACCCCAATATTTTAGAGCTGCTAAATCATAAGCTCTTGCTGCTTTATCCTCTTTATCATACCCACCTAAAGAAATCAAAACCACAATTAAAATCAAAATCAAAATACAATTGTACTAGTTTGAAAGAAGGACTTACCAAGATAAACTGAGGAGATAAATGAAGGGCAATGTCGTCCATCCAACAATGGTAACAATGACAAAACAACAACAAGATACCATCAGAAACACATTAAATGCGCATTATAGCAAAATGACTGTACAAAATCTAATGCGCACTACAGAAGACCTATTTATTAAGCCATTCAGAGAATTTGAAACCATTGGATTTTCTTCTACCTAGGGATTTGAAAAAGAAAGCTATACATTCCTTAAACGTACGTTTTCAATTTTCATTCAGATTCAGAGACTAACTTTTTCAGACTAGATACTTACTTGGATCGTCTGGCATCAGGTAGTTAATGTTAAATGTACAACTCCATAGGAGTATTCAAAATACAAAATATGGTTATGGTCAAAGATGCTTCATTTGGTCCCAAGAGTCCAAGATCAGATTTTGCAATTTCTTGCTACTGCCATTTGCAAATACTAAAAAAAAAAAAAATTGCTACTGCTTGACAATCCTTAAGGACTAAGGACCGAAATTCAAACGAATCTGAAGAACAATTAATTTTACCTTGTCTTCCTTTCCGACTTTGGCCTTCTCTTCTACAACTATTATCCCACAGATGAGCTTCATATCTTCCTGTCCATCTATGCCTGCAAAAAATGTACCACAAAAACACCACCATGGCTTAGCAAAAATACCATCACCACCACGTAACATCTTAATTTAGCTACTAAATATACTAATTCAGAAAACGAGTTAACTCGGTACCGGCGTCGAGTCTAATTTCAGGATAATGAAAGAAAAACAATTAGTAATATTCACCGACAGTGCACGTTAGCAATAATATTAACCCACACCATCAATGTAAAAAAGTAATGGAAACGACTTTTATTCATACTTTCTACAGAAATTCTATTCGGTAAAGAATAGCCTCATTCCGTGTTATACACCATATTTACCTGGTAACTCCACGGTAAATCGAAGTTCTTTGACCGAAATTATCAACAGATTTTTTCGATACGGCATCAGAAGTAACCTCCACGGGGAGTGGTGCCGCAACCATGGCAGTGGTGGTGCCTGTACTGTTTGTAGTTTCCAAATCATGATGATCAAGACTAGGGTTTTGATAATGATTATTATCAGTAGTATACCCACGTAAGAAACTAGAAGCAATTGATTTCAACTCTGAATCATAAGTAATAATCCCATACTGATCAGCAGTAGAACTGTTTGTGCTGTTGTTGTTTTTGTTGCTATTGTTGTCTGCAGATTCATGAGTATTATTAGTAGAAGAAACACCAAGAAAATCTTCAAGTTTCCGATCAAAGTTATACATAGATAGATTAGTTGAACCATCATTCTCATTTTCATCTCTAGGAAAAGAAGTTGCATTCAGTGTTTGAAAGAACTGTTGTTGTTGTTGATGATCTGGTACTACTGATGGTGACGATGATGTTTGTTCATGATACTGTGCGTTAGATAGAGAAAATCCTAGCCAGTTCTGATGAGAAGTATCCATTGGAGATGTTAATGATGATTATGAAGAAAATAACGGAAAATGGTAATGGTGGGAGGGCAGTTCGGGAAGTCTGAAAATTTATGAGGAGGAAGAAGAAGGATTGAATAGAGAAGAAGGAGACGTATGAATGAATGTGAATGAGGAGGTGAAAGGAGTGGGAATCGATACAGTTATAGAGGCGGTAAGAGGAGATATACAGAGACCCCTGCACAAACTTCGAGGCCTTTGTATTCATGAATAAAATACTAATCTTTCATGATAAGATACATCCAGGAACAATATAGTAGTTTGTACTAACCTGCTTTTTTTACCGGAGCCTGTTTAAGCCGAAGTTATCTCGATTTTATGTGGTGCTTAGCAAATAGTATGTTTTACCACATAATCCGTTTAACATGTTTAACATATTAGAAGTTTGTTAAAAAAAAACAACCTCCCTCTCCCTCTTAAAAAAGAGAACGGAAACTATAATAGCCTGACCGTGGTTATGCTCAGATCGGCTCCAAACATCATTGTTCGCTCTCTTTCATCTTGGTATACCAGTTTGTTGTTTTTATCTCACCCTTTTAAAGACGTTAAGGAAATCAAGATTCATTAAGTTTTTTTTCGTTTACCGTCCAATTTCAATTAATGTCCGCACATTGCATAACAACTATCTGATTTAGATTTGTCGTGGGAAGGAAAAAGATGGAACCATTGGATAATCACCTTTAGAAATCAGAAACTAATCTCTATCGTCGGATTGTCTGTCATCACCAAAATAGATCGCGGGATCGTCCTAAGTCACTCCAAAATTTGTTTCTGTTTTCTTTCCAAGACTTCTCTGTTCTATCAACCTAAAAATTTTAAGAAAATGAAAACAAGATCTCGTCTATTTTTCCATTAGACTAAAATCGATTATTGTAGTGTTGACTGTTTAATGTTTTAAAGGTTTTCGGACTGGAAAAAATTTACGAATCCGATTTGGAAGCGTAGAGAGCATTGATAGAATTAGATTAAAGCTCAGTGTTTGATGTGCAACGAAGGCGTATTTGGAACTCAGTGATTGACGTGCAACGCACGAGCACTCAACTTGTACTTTTAGTATTAGTTAATGGTTGGGTTGTATTCTCGGTCTTGTTCTTGTTCCATTTTTACGTTTCTTCTTCGTGTATTTGAGGCTCTTCATATAGGTATGTGTTGTCATTTTTCGCAGGGAAGAATTCTGAGTATCTCTTCAATTTTGGTTCTAATCCATGATTAAGACAAAACAACATCAACAATTTTTGGGTTTGTTTTTGGAATCGTGATTGTCTCTGCAGGCGGTTTTTGTGATATCTTGAAAATATTAGATCATAACATATCATCTCTTATAATTATGATCTCTGAGCAACACCATTCTTAGCTCCTGCAACTTCTGTAACAACAAGGTTATGAGTTGTTCTAGTTTTATCTTCACTTGTTTTATGTTTAGTACGTTCCCTATTCTATATTATAACTAAGGAAACAAAGGCAACATCAACAAAATCAAAATCATCAACAAGTTCATCTATTACGACAAATATTACAAAGACGTCAACTCCGATCCAGGAACTTTAATTCCGATTCGAATCACAGAAGATTCATTCAGAAAACTATTGTTACTCAAGTTGTTGTTACTTAAGATAATGTTATTTAGATTTAGCTATTAGATATTGTTATTATGAAAACCTTAGTCCACATAAGCGTAGCTTACATGTTCTTGAAATCATGGGATTGAATTTTATCCAACCACTGCTTTGTGTAGTCAAATAAATTGATTTTGTTTCAAAACTAATTAGGTCATGTGATCCGGTTTGGTCCTCTTGGAATTCTAGAATGGTTTTCACTGTAAAATTAGGATGGTTGGTCAAGAATTGATGGAGATATAATGGATTCCATGATTGTGTAATGATATTGAAAAATCTTGTAAATGTTTTCAATTTTCACAATATGTTGTATCTTTCTAAGGTCTTCATATTTTATAAAAAAAAAAGAAAATATAGGCAGAACGGATAATCCCATCCAATATCATACATATACAACTACAATTATCATATGACGATCAATTATGACAGCATGACAGCAGTGGAGCTAGACATCTTACTATGAGTGGGTGATTAAAGATAAAATACGCTTAGATTTAGGAGACAGCTGAGCAAAATGGACATATATACACTGCGAATCTAGTTGCATCTTTAATTTAGACGAAAGAGATGTGATGTCCTCTTCTTTTACCTACGACAATGTGTTCCTCAATAATTCAAAAGGTGTCGTATCAGGCTTTCAAATAAAATGTTATTGTGCGATTTCATATGTGAAAACTGGTTCTAGAATATAAGCAGTTGTCTAACTCTTTGGTGCTACGGGTTGGAAGTTAAGGTTACTATTCGGTCTTTTTTTCTTTTTATTTTTTGTTTGGGGGTTGGGGATAAGAAAATCATCTATTTGGACTAATTTATTTGGTTCTCAAAAATTCTAATTGACGTTATCATTATTTTAAATATTGTCAAAATTTCTTTCATACATTGAAGTAGTGTAAAAAAAACTTTAAAATGATATATCCTTCGTACAACAATTTGGAATTTAGATATATTCAGAAAACTCATGTTCAGATTGATACAACGAATGTATACATCAATATAAATGTCTTAATTTTTCGAATCATGAATCTTTACATTATCAATTTAGCTAAATTTAAAAAAAAAATCAATTCATCTTGTCAGATAAATACTCCCTCCGTTATTTTTTAATAGGCCAGTTTCTATAAATAAATGTTTCAAAATAATAGGCCGATTTTCTAATTGGGAAAGTCAAATGTTACCTTAATTTTTTGGGACCACTTTTCTCTTAACTTCTTTTGATGACAAGTGTTATGTGGACCATTTCACTTTACTTCTTTTGCTGACAAGTGTCATGGGACCATTTCACTTCACTTCTTTTACTGACAAGTGTCATGAGGACCACTTTCAATGATTAGTTCTCTTAATTTCCTTAAATTTCTCTAAAAACAAAACCAGCCTATTAAAAAATAACGGAAGGATTAGTTAATTTAGCAATTTCTTTTAAACAATGAATGAACTAGTAATTTAGCAGTTCATTTTGTTAGATGAACTTTTAAGTTAGGAATTCATTTTGCTAAATAAACCCTCTTTTATGGCATTTCTATTCAAAGTGAACCCATTTTTTATTGCGGTTCATTTCTTTAAAACTTATCTTCTACTTGATTTAATTTTCTACATTTTCCTATTTTTTTAAAACATTTTTTCACTAATGCTCGTCCTTGTCAGTTTACTTTTTTCTTTCTGGAAATAATTCTCTATTGAAGTCGTACGTTTTCTATGGTAAACTCTTTTGTACGTGAGTTGAACTCTTATTTGATCTTATTTTACTTAAAACCGTAATGCTTTTTTTACCTCTTCAAAAGTAATTAGGAATGTTTACCACAAATTAGTTAAGTATTAAGGGGAAGTCTTGTTAAAGAGGTCAGTAAAACAGAGTTTAGAGCTTAAGCGTAATTTTGCTAATCAAATAAAAAATTATCACCTTTCCTCTAATTACTAAAATGTTTTTCGTCACTATTATCTTCCATTATCAAAAAGGAAAATAAATTAATGGGATAAAATAAGGTAAATAAATTACTACGAAAAAAAAATCAAAAGAATAAGAAATAGTTTTAAAGCATAAAAAGAAAGAAAATATGTATAGAAGATAAGAGGGGAAAAAAGGTTAGTTTGGCGTTCTATATTTTTACAAAGAATTGTGTACCAAACATCAAACCCGTGTTCTTCATTAGTCTTTGGACCTAATAGATAGACCTTAACGTGTAAATAGGTTGAATCATATTTTCCTATACCAGCATCGTTCCCACACAGGTATAAAAAATTTCCGTTGATAGTCTATATAATCGGGAAAAGAAAAAGTAAAATCTAAAATGCAAACCATTTTTTTTAAATATCGATAAAACGAAGATTATGCTCATGCTCATGGATAAACCTGCATTAGTTTGTATTATGTCCTTTTGTCATGTTTTTTTGTTAATTGGTGTTTGATACTTACATTTTGTCCAATACTAGTGTTTGGTGTAACGTTTGTCCAACTTAGCGGCTGGTACTTGAAAATAACGTTGACGTACGTTGACTTTGGACCTCTGTCTAATATTTATTAAAATTTTATATAAAATATTTCATCTTCACCAAAAACCATTGCCTTTCCATCACTAAAGTACAGGTAGCAAACCTTCGTGTTCAATTTCTTCCGCCTCCTTGACCCATGAATAAATTCAATCAAAAACCCAATCGAAAAAGCAACACCTACGAATCCAATTGTTGGGGTTTTATATTACACCGCAAGTGCATGGTTATCGATTGGATAGTATGCAAGCACGGGTCGTTCCACTGGGACTAACTACTGTTACTTTTAATTTTCTAATTAAAATAAAATGCTAAAAAGAATAGTTAAGAGATCAAAAATAAGAAAATGTGATAAAATAAGAAGATAAGAAAAACCCAAGGCTTAGAATTTCACCATTATTATGTATACTAGATTATTCAACCAATTCTCTTTAAAATTCTTCACAAAATTGCTCGAGACGATTTAGGACCAATATGTACGCCTCGGATGATATAACGTTAGGCTCAATTAAATTTCTCAAAATACTAATAATTCATTCCACTTAAAGGTGTTGATCTCTAAAATAAGAACATAAAACCTTTGATTGAAGCACAAGGACATATGAAAATAATTATTATCATTACCAAACAAGAAAATAGGACCAAGAAGAATTATTATTGAAAATTAGAACTCTCTTAATACACATCATAGGGCTTCATCCACAACCCTAGTGAAGAGATTATTTCATTACAAAGGAAAATAAAAAGAAAAGAAATAAACTAAAACTATTTGCTCTGGACTAGGGACCCCGAACCTCTCTCTTTCCATCTGCTTCAACTAGTATTTATAGCTTACAAAGGAAAACAATTTCCTTTTCTATTTCTCACCACCACATCATCACCCAATGAGAATGTGTCACATGTCAATACAATGCAAATCCCTCCAATAAGATCGTTCCACGCGTCAAATAATATAATTCCCATGCAGTTATGTTTCGGAATTATTTATTTTTTATTAACTCCAACCATAAAGAATATTATTCTTTCCATACTTTCATATATTTAATTCCCTTTGATTACTCCATTCAGATTTCTTACCAACACCTTTATTTCTTCATTATAATGAAATATCTTTTTAATATCTTCTAAATGATGTCGACATAATGGTCTCCACACTTTCCACACTCCCATATCCAAATAATTGGACCAAATGAAATAATTCTCCATTTTCTTCCTTTCGGGCCTAGCCCATTAAATTATAAATCACTTCATTTCTCCATTTTCCCGCAGAATTTCGCATTTCAGTCCATCGAGCTTTATTTCCTTCAAAATACTTAAAACAAGTTTATTAGCAATAAAATGAGTCCTAGATAATATAATTGTGGGTGAAAAAGTGTCGCACTTACGTGCTTATCACCAATCAATTATCCCTTCTCTATGTCTCACTCGATTAGGGAGATATCAGCACCCAAAAAAAGATATCTTCGGGATAGAAAAAAACTCCTTCAAATCCGAGAGAAATCAAAGAGATATACCTAATTATTTCACCCCCTTTTCATTTTCGGCCATCACAACTCATTAAGATATCAGAAACTGATAAGAAACAACTTAAAGTTGATGTTGGTGATGGGTGTCTTAGGCTCAACAAATTAATAATCTTATTTGCACACAATTAACTAGTAATATAATGGAAGTAAGGATCGTTTCCACGAAGAGCAGTGAGTTTTAATTGTCAAAGTGTCATACAGGGAAGTTTTGTTTTAGATTGTGAACAAATAAATAATCAAAGCAACTGAAGTTGTATTTTAAGCAATAGAGAGAGGTATGATCGACGAATCCTTCTTCGTTAATAAACCTTCGATGAGTTATTATACTTTCCTACTTGTCGTTAATCATAAATTATCACCAACCGTGGAATAACATCTAGCTTAGTGTTAATCCCTGAATTCCGCTTGTCACTGAGTACGGAAGCTCTCCAATACCAAATTCTATTCGTCTAAATCACCTAGTAGTAGCTCACCCAAGGTGTAATTTGGTCGAATGCTTTATCATTTGTGAATTTATAGGTTGATCCTAGTAGTTAGAATCTTAGCTCAAGGTCCACTTTCTAGTGTTGTTTATACACACAATCGCTCCACAGAATCCCTCTGTAAGGTCTTGTGTTTCTAATTGTGTAAAGGTTATTCTACGATTACTTATCTACTAACTCAATACTAGCAATAGATTAAATCAACAAATCAATTTAGTTGGCCACCTAAACAATCTATGAATCAATCATAAATATCTGATATAGTATAAACAAACGATAATCATATGAAGAACTTCAAAGTAGATTAATATAATAACTCAAATCTCGTTTACAACTTAGAATTCATCCTCAATCAATAGGTTTTTATCTACTCATGGATGTAGAAACATCCATGATATACATATGAGAAAAGTAAAGAGATAACGTTACGAAAGATGAATCGCTCTGAAACCTTAGCTTTCGCTCCGTGTGTATTTTTTCCTCTCAAAGATTTACAATTTCGTGATTTAATGATATGATATCATTTTACATAACCTAATACCTTTTTATAGGCTTACATTGCTTGGTTTTCACGTATTTAGTTCGGTTCAAGAACCCGACCCGAAAACACGAAATAGCGACTCCAAACGTGCCCTTGGGCCTTCATAACCTAAAAATAAGGTATTCAAGGATTTTAAGTATGCGTACGAGTACGCATACTGAAAAATCCAACAGAAATTTTCGGACTTCAAGTATGCATACCCGTATGCATACTTTACCTTATTCGTATTCGATTAAAACTCGTTTTGGCCACAACTTCTTCGTCCGAACTCAGAATGACCTTATTCTTTTGTATTCTTTTTATATTTCAATTCTCTTAAAGATGGTAATGATAAATCCTTAATTTTAATGAGTTAAGCTTGGTCTTTGGCCCGTCTCTTGATTTTGAGCATTTTGCTCCTTTTCGTCGCACTTCTTCAAATTCTCTTAGACTTGGGAACTTGGATACTTGGAATACTTCTCTTCCTAGATCTTTTCAGCGCTTTGTATCTCTTTTTTGGATGATTCACCTAATAGAGTCAAATAAGAGAAAACAAGAGTAATAATACGAAATTATGCAAGAATAGTAGCTTAAACAAGTATGGAATGTACACTAAAATCATATGAATTATGCACTTATCAGCTGGGTTTGGATCCATAAGGATTTTTGCTTCAATTACTAATGATTTATTTTCGCTAAATTTTGAACTTTGAATAAGATGATACAAACTTAGGTATTTATGAATTAGGGAGAAAATTGGAGGAAATTGAAGACTTTCTTATTAAAAATCATCACTGAATTGCTATATTTTGTATGTTTATGAGAAATTTGTTCTTAGACTTTCTGTATCCAAGAACTTTACCTCAAATAGAATTTTTCATAATCTTTCAGCAGTTGGGAAAAATTGTGGTCTCTGGCGTTGCATTAATGGTTTTTGTTATCACTTTCAATGTATATATATATTAAAATGTTATTTTATGATTTGATTTTTGGGGAGGTGAATTGGTTTTAGGTTCATAGAAATTGATTGTGAAGAATTGTAGGGATTGTACTGGGAAATTTGCTTTTATTAAAAGATAAGGCAAAATAACCGTGTAGATGATCTTCAGTAAGTAATAACAAGTTCAACAAATGTTGCATGAGTGGAAAAATTTAGTTGACGAAACCATCTGCAGATTTTTCTTTATTGTGCGGTGGTGAAATGGTGGTGCTAGTTTAGGATGTACATTCTCTATTGGTGGTGGTATTGAATTCGTAAAGGTGTAAATGTAAAATTTGGTTTATTATGTAAATAATGGTAAAGAGAAGCATACAATATTAATCTTGCCTTGTGTTTAGATTTTATTTTAATTTTTTGGTAATTACTAAACGAAAGTTAATATTTAGCCGAGTCAATGTAGGTCAAAATCAATTTCAAGTACTAATCCCTAAGTTTTACAAATGTTAGACCAAACACTAAAATTAGAAAAAAAATATAAGTATCAAACGTCAATTAACCATATTCTTTTTACCTTGAGGATCACGAGAATGCATGACATTAATAGGTCTTGTGGATCTTATTAGACGAGTAAAAGACGTGGCCGAAAAGCAAACTCCAAATTGAAGCAGATGACCATTACACGTATACAGTAGTTTTATCTCCCCTCATCTTTCAATTTTTCCTGAAAACTTTATGGTTCTAGATCACATTCTTTCCAATATTTTTACTTTATATAACAGAAAACCGTTATTATTAGGGTTATTTGGTTTCTGGTACTCAGGTTTTGACCAAAAACTGGTTTGGTCTAACATTTGTCCAGCATTTGCGTTTGGTCTAAATACCAACGTTGACTTACTTTGACTTGGTTAAGTCGAGTTTTAGTTACTTAACAGAAGTCAAGGTTTAACGTGGACAACGCAGGTCAACGTTGATCTTTAAACCAAACGCAAAGGCTGGACAAATATTAGACCGAACCCAGGTTTTGGTCAAAACCTGGGTACCAAAACACCAAATAACCCTTATCATTATCGTTTTTTTCCTTGAAGGGGAAACCTTAAGAATACATGAGTAGAAAATTGTTTACAACCAGTCTCATGAAAGATGGTACTAAAAGTTTTAGGGAGAAAGATCTCGTTTACAAAAAATAGACAGATTGTGAGACATTGAGTTACTAGTCTGCGGGCTATATTGTTTTCATCTTTCGGAAGTAAGTAAATATTACAAATGCTATTTATTAATACATAATCTAATTTTTGTGATTCTATCATCTTCAAATTTGATATTATAAAAACGACTGGTTCTAAGATTTTTCATCGTCAGCGTCCATTTTCATATTTGGAGGATATAATCGGTACAACTTTTGGACTGTAGTATAAGTCGCTTGATCCTCAATATTTTCCATATCTATTGCTATTTTGAGAAATTTCCTCTTCTCCTAAAAGCCCGTGTATGGATAGAAATAATTGTAGCAATAATAACATAATTTGAGTTCCTAAAAATCGTAAAAGCCATATGGGATCTACGTAATTAACCTGCTAGGCTTGATTGACATTATTGTTTCCCTAAGTATTATTTCACCGACATTGTCTGGGGCATAACTATCATTCTTATTGCTATTTATCATTGTAATAACCAATTTTACGGTTCTACTTCTATATGGTGATTTCTAACTGATTACACTTCCAACTTTTCCATATAAAAGTTGCCATAATTTTTGACCATTCGTGAGTACTAATATTTCCATTGATATGTTTATCGAACCAAATGATAAACCAAATATGAAAGCCAAGGTTGCATATAATTGAATTTGACATTCTGTCACTAGAACTAGTGTATTATGAAGTTACACGACACAAGACTTGGTACCATGAAGAAACATAACCACTTTTTTGGCCAAATATTCAGGTTAAATCTTAGTCTGATAGATTGCTTCAATACTCGTCGTGATATGATGCGCTCTATTATCCTACACAACAACAAAACAATTTAGTTAGCTAAATAGACTACCTAGTGCCAGTGATACAAATATTGATGATTGCACAGATTGTCATTGATGTAGACTCATATTTTGTTGGTACTTGTTGACACGTATTCAAGATCCTTATTTATCTGTATTCTCGATAATCTGACACGTATCTGCCGGTATGGCCCGTATCTGTGTCATCTAGAATCGTATCTGTCGACACGAAGGGATATAAGGTATATAAAACATACAAGTATTAGCGCACGCTATTTGTACACAAATTTGAAAACAAATTTATTATTTTTGTTGGAAAAACAAATAGTAAATTTTGTTACACCTCTATTTATAGTTTTGATATTTGTGCGTCTCTTGTACACATCAAAAATATTTATTAGAGTCGGGAAGGTGAAAATAATCATATGAAGATTTGATCTAATTTCAACGCATATCCTCTACAAACTGAAAATCATCTAAAAAAAATTTAATTTGTGTGTAGTCCTTTGGGGCTAGATCTGAGTAAGGATTTTTAGTTTTTTATGAATAAACATATTTTGTTTTATGTTTTAGGTTTAGTTTTGTTGTTTTTGGTATTTATGGACACATTTCTTCGTTATATTGGCGATCTTTTCTTCGTCTTTAGGAAGATTTTCTCTTCGCTATAATAGTTATTCTTTCAAATCTCCATGGTGTTTCTTGGCTTGTTATTCTTGTATCATCAAGAACATTAACGATTCTGCTAGGCGTCACTTTAGATTCATCTTCAACAATAGGTATTTAGGGCATCCAGATTCGTTTGGATCTACAAGACTTTGGGAAAAATATTTCATTTTGTTTGAAGCATATCTTATTGAAGAAGTTAATCACTCTAAATGGTCGGAGTTGATTCCGGTTCACACCATCATTCATCACTACTATATCCACAAAAATTCGATGTCTATACGGTTCATGGCTCTTTCTCTTCACGATGTACTTGCAATTGGTGTCGGTATTTATATTTGGATTTTCATTATCTTGTATTTTAGTGTTTTTGATAATCTTGTAAGCAATCATGTAATCACTATTTTGGTTTGAATTAAATTCAAACATATGATGGTTGTTCAAATGTTGGGAAGTATATTTTCACATTATACAATGAAGACAATAAGATATACTTAGTCATATCTAGTATAATAATTCACTTGAAATAAAATATTTTATGTATTTAATGGTTCGGTCAATGAGGGAGGATCCACTCACACTCTTATTTTCACATTATTTCACACCTTGAGTAATATTTTTCTTAATAAACCTTAAATGATTACGAATTTGGAACTGATATTTGGGGGACACATTCCTCTTATAAAGATCTAAGTTTTTAATAAAAATGAGCATATAGTGAGACGTATAACACTACCATATACTACGTAATAGATTTTTAACTGTTAAACTTAAGATCAGTAGATAGTGAGGTTTGGTATCTCGGAACTCGCTCATTTTTGATGGATACGCAGAGCTTTATCAGGAGAACATATCCACAAAATATTGACCTCAAATTCATTATAATTCAGGTTTTATTAGGAAAATGTCTCCAAAAATGTGAGATAATGTGAATATAACCATATGAGTGGATTCTCCCTCTCGATCATTTTTTTCAACTTACCTGTTGTGTTTGAGTATATATATATATAAACATTTATTGAAAAATAAATTTAAAAACTTAACATTTAATATATCCAGATTTTGTATTACAGAGATTACAGTGCCTAAATTAGATACAAATTTATTAGCTCGGTCGCTAATGGTTGATATCGGTCAGTACTAGAATACCGTTGCCATGGTGGGGAGGGCCGACCGGAAAAAACAAAACGCCGATGATTGCATAACATGTTATACGTCTTTTTTGTTTTTGTTTTTGGAATGTTATATTTGAGGCACATACATCGTTTTAGTGGTTACATAACCAAATTAGTTGATGCATGAACCAAAATACGACTATATAAACTCATATGCATCCTTTGTGGTGGCTCATAATTCGTTAGACATCTTTTTTGTTGGAATGATATTTTAAAGCATATACTACCTCCGTTTCAGAAAAAGAGATACCTTCAAAGTTTTATTTTTTCCTGAAAATAGACCAAATTGAAAAAAATGAAAGTTTCACTTTTCCTGAAACGTGGCAAAAGTCCTGAAACGGGGTGAAAGTATCACTTTTCCTAATTGCGTAATGGAGGGGTATTATGGTCAAGTAAATTTTTTTGGATACATAAGAAATTACTCCCTCCGTCCCAAATTAGATGACCTAGTTAGTTTTAAATTTTGTCCCAAAACAGATGATCTATATCATCAAACAATGAAATATTTCTAAAATTACCCTTTTAATTGATTAAAATTAATATAAGAAATATGTAATTTTGATAGTCATGTTTATATTCGTTACATAGATGTTTTAAAATACTTTCCAATGGTATAAAATTTACAAATATCCGTGGTATAGTTTGAGAGATAAATCATTTCTAAGTTTTACCAGTAATTATCCACAAGGGTATAACTGTATAAATTACTTAAAAATTTTCCTCTCTCCTGCTTATCTCAAGAATTGTGCAATCTACAACTTGGTTATCGACCGACGTTTACGCAAACAAACCAACGTCTCACCGAACCAATTTGGTTTTATGCTTGGAAGGTCGACCATGGAGGCAATCTTCCTGGTTAGACAACTTATGGAAAGATACAGAGAACAAAAACGGACATGCACATGGTATTTATCGACGTGGAGAAAGCCTATGACAAAATACCCCGCAATTTGTTATGGTGGGCGCTCAAACAGAAGAATGTATCACCGAAGAACATAGGCTTAATCAAGGATATGTACGAGGGTACAATTACCGGTGTCCGGACGTGCGGAGGAATCACGAGCGATTTCTCGATCAACGTAGGACTACACCAGGGATCAACATTGAGCCCATATTTATTTTCTCTAGTCATAGATCAAGTTACAAGGGACATTCAGGGTGAGATCTCCTGGTGTATGCTCTTTGCAGACGATGTCACACTTATCGGGGAGTCTAAGGAAGAGGTAGAGGAAAAGCTGGAATTGTGGCGACATACCTTGGAATCGAAGGGCTTCAAACTTAGTAGAACTAAAACTGAGTACCTCAGGTGTGATTTCTGCGACTCCAGGACAGACGCGGGGGACATTCTACTAGATGGGCAACTTGTACCAAGAACAAATTCCTTTCGCTACCTTAGATCGATGATCCAAAAGGATGGAGGAATCGAGGAGGATATCCGACAGCGGGCTCAATTTGGCTGGGCGAAATGACGCCTAGCATCTGGGGTCCTTTGTGACCGCAAAGTTCCACTAAAGCTTAAAGGTAAATTTTACAAGTCGGCGATTAGACGGGCGATGTTGTATGGTGCGGAATGTTGGACGATGAATAGTCGGGACACCTTGAAGCTAAATAGTAACGAGATGCAGATGCTGAGGTGGATATGCAACCATACGAGGTATGATCAGATCAGGAATGAATACGTATGCAAGAAACTTATGGTGGCACCAATCGAGGCGATGCTTGCCCATCATCGGCTGCGCTGGTTTGGACATCTCCAGCGAAGACCACCTGATGCACCAGTCCGTTCAGGTCGTATTATGCGTCCCGAAGGAAGGATGAAAAGGAGAGGCCGTCTGAAGCTGACTTGGGACGAATCTATCAAGCGGGATTTGAAAGACCAGAACTTATCGCAAGATCAGGCATTCGACAGACAAGCATGGAGAGCGGCGATACACGTGGACGAGGTAGGATTTCGGTATGTAGACTAAACGACTCCTATTTTCTTTTGTTAATTTTACTTTATCCTCCAATAAGCGAACACGTAAATGCAACCATGCTGAGTGTGCAAGGGGGAAACCCCCTGTAGCGCTGCAGTTGGCAAGATTGTGAAGGGTGGGACACCCCCCGTAGCGTCTGCGACATGGACAGGTTGTGAGAATATCTGAGTTAATGGTCGAGAATTCATAATACCATTAAAACGGTGTTTTTTCACCTGGCCTCAAAAATTAACACAAAAGCGGCGCAGGTAGCGTCAAGTATGTGCCCACCGTTGTGTGAGTTGTGCAAGGCGTGACAGACTGGCGTAAAAACTATGTTATATATTTTATGAGATAATCTCTAGTCTACCTTGTACTTGCTACTAGAAAAAGATTTTGGTTTGGTTTGGAGTGTGTGAAAATACTTCACTAAAAAACGCCTCACCAAATTCAATCCTTTTATCAAATCACACATTTACGTTGCGTTTATTTTACAAAAAAAGAAATGGTCATAAAAATCACTCCCTCCTTTCAGGGGCGTTCCGGTAGGTCAATAACCGATATGACTGTATAGTTTTTGAATCTGTGAGACCAGTCAAATACCGACACCGCGAACCACGACCAAATTAATCGTAAAGATTGTGATGAAACAACATGCGGGACTGGGGACCGGCCAGGACAACTGGATAGAATTGGATGATGCTATTAATGTTTAACCAAATATGAGATTCTGAATTACAGTATCAAATAAACTTTTGTCTAATATTATGATGATAACATGAGATTCTGAATCCCTGATGTTAAAAAGCATCATCATCATGATATAATTATTATCCGATAATGCGTAACAGTTATCTTAACAGACCCTGCAAGATAGTATATATAGTAATATATATTTGTGGTACACACTGAAAGAAATCATTGTGGAAGCAATATAATAAGATAATCGTGAGAGTACCCGATCAGATTGAAGAAGAAACTGGAGGCAGATGATGTGGATGCCTTTGATGGGATAGCAAAACGGTTCTCTCTCCTCTTTCTTTTAACCATCTTTTATGTTGTTGTTGGTATCATTTTCTCGTCCAAAAGGTGTTGACCGCTTGTTTGACTGCCAATTAGGAGAACATACTAGCTTTTTAGAGAGAGAAGGGGAGAAAAATAAGGGGTGTGTTTGGGCGAGAGGAAGCAAGATGGCAGAAAAGGAGACACCAAGTGGGTCCGTAAGTAATATTTTTCTGACGTGCCGTGCTGACAACGGTTGCATCTTATCGGTTTAGATTAAGGTTCGAGAAAGGGTCATTGGCCGTGGTTTTTTTTTAACAAAGTGAGGATTCATTAAATAAAGGCTCTACAGAGCAAGTACACACCACAAACAGACGTACAGGACAAATGACACCGTACTAATGACCAACATACCGGTAAAGCTTTAGCGAACAACAGTTGATAATCCCTAGGACATACCTATAAGGATAATTGCAATCCTCACGGGAACCCGATACAAAACATCGAACGATACGTTAAACACCAGTCTCGAAAGGTATCACTAACTAGGTCCAATCGTCAAAGACACTAACACAAAGAAATCCAACATAAGCAAAGACAAAGCCACCAACAACAAGGAATAGCAGCAGAAGGAAACCATAAGCAACCCGCAACAGCTCCACTCA
Source organism: Papaver somniferum (assembly GCF_003573695.1). Taxonomy (NCBI): domain Eukaryota; kingdom Viridiplantae; phylum Streptophyta; class Magnoliopsida; order Ranunculales; family Papaveraceae; genus Papaver; species Papaver somniferum. Next base: position 195,911,748 of record NC_039360.1, read on the forward strand.
ATCCAACCCAGATAGCAGAAACATTCGACCCGCGACCCGACCCGAATCGAGAACCGGTTGGACAAGATCCGATCCAACAAAACCAGAAAATCCTAGATGCAGATCTTCACGAGCAGGAAGAACCAGGACCTTTCTTCACCAATAAAAATTAATCACCACCACCATCACATGCCGATGATGAAAATCAAAGAAAACCGCAGCTGTGATTGCAACTACCACCAGAAAACTTCAACCACATAAAACTCCACCATCAAAACCATCGAAACATATTCCCATCTCTAAACTCAAGGATCCCCATACCATATAGCAACAATGAAGGATAAACTTGAAAGAAAACGAGAGGAATAAGCAGGAACCAAAATCAACTAGATTAGACCAAAAAATCGAGCTCACAACAGTAAACAAGTACATGAACAAAGATGAAGAAACCCAATCACCATTCCCAAATTGCACATCACCACTACTTTCAAGTTAATGGAAAACTACTTGAGTTTGGAGAAAATCCACTCACCCAAATCAAAAAAAGACTAAAGACACAAGCTCCTAATAAATACAGTACCAATAGCAACTCAAATCCATTCCCGAAGGATCAGATCTGAGTTGATCCGAGTCAGAAAACCAAACTCTTTTCGGTTCTTTTTATCGCCGCTCTTTCTCTCTCCTAAAAGATAAGGACGAAAACTCCTCCATTGGTCGTGGTTGTTATATCGTGTTTTGACTGGTGTGATCACGTTCCAGACAAAACACGAAAATGCATTTTTTTTTGAGATTTCTTCTTAAATAACGGATGTAATAACAATATAGAAAACAAATAAATAATGATCTGAATTTTCTATCTAACATGCGTGAAAACGGTTATAACGGGTCTAAATAATGTCGTTATTTCGTATTTTTTCAATTTAATTAATTTATTTATTCATTTTGGTTTTTTTTAATCGTAATTTTTAGTCTTTTATTTTAGAAATAAAAATCGTTAACTTATTTTTCCTAAAAAATAGGTACAACGGATGTAAAAACGGAAAGACCGGTCTAAAAAAATTATATTAAAATGTTATCTTAGAAAAAAATAATGGAAAAACCGATTTTAGAAAAATGGTTATCAATGCGTAAAACTGGTTATAACCTGTTTAAATAATGTCATTTTTCCCTATCTATCAGTGTTGTTTATCCAGGCCTGACCGTTTTAACCGCCGGTTCCTCAGAAAATGGCAGTTTTTCAAACCTTGGTTTAGATATATCCGTCGTGGTTGTAAAGGCGAGTCTGGTATTGCTACGAGCGTTAAGAAAGTGTTTTTTTCTTTTAAAGTGTCGAACTGCGCTTTGCGGTAAAAATAAAACACCAAGACGTTTCGTAAACTATAATATAAAAATTGATGTTCGTGATATGATTGCTCTTCACAGATGTGCAATATGTACGATTCAAGAAACAAAACTGGTGAATATATCTCCTTTCTTTGTGCGACAGCTATGGTTTGATGCAGATTTTGGATGGGATTTCTTACCGTCACAAGGCATCAATGGAAATAGCGGTGGATTAATTACAAATTGGGATACTTCAATTTTTGAGTTGCTGGACGTTAAAAAAGGATTTAATTCAATTTCTTCCCTTTTGAGATATAAGGCAACATGTTTTACATTTATTCTGACTAATGTTTATTCTCCATGCGAGTATAATCTCAGAGAGGAATTTTGGAGAGATTTATCTGAGGTTAAAACCTGGTATGATGCGCCGTGGTGTGTGGTTGGGGATTTTAATGCGATCAGGTCTGATGCTGAAAGAAATAGAGTAGGAGGCGACACTAGAATCATGCAATTCCTAAATGATTTTATAGCGGATCAGGAGATGATTAATGTTCCGCTAAATGGAGGTGCGCACACTTGGAGTAATAAACAAGATACCCGTTGCTTTGCAGGCTATATAGATATCTATATTGTACTCGTTTCGAATCTCAGTTTAGTACGGCTATTCAGAATGTCCTAGTAAGGAAAATTTCAGATCATAACCCATTGATGTTAGATTTAGAACCGGAGCTTAAATATAAATCTTACTTTAAAATTGAGCATCACTGGTTAAAGCATCATGATTTTTATAAATTGGTGGATCTGTGGTGGAGATCTATGATATTTGTTGGTTCTCCAAGTTACGTGCTGTTTAGGAAACTACAAAACCTTAAAAATTTTGCTAAAGGCTTGGAGTAGAGAAACATTCGGTAATGTAAAGAAGGAAGAGGAGAACCTTACAAACAACATTAAAAACTGAATCTCTTGGAAGAGAATACTTCTTTAACAGATTTGCAAAGAGCTGCTAGAACGGAGAATTTGTTAAAGCTTAATCAGCTGAAAATCACAAGGTAGAGAATGAGTTTCCAAGAGCTAAGGTTAAAGGTTTTAAGGAGGGGGACAAGAATACAAGGTACTTCAATCAGATAGCTAACTATTTCGAAGTTGGTTATTGGAGGGGCAGATGTTTTTAATCAAGAAGTGATAAAACATGAGATGCATCAGTATTACTCAAATCTTTTCACAACAACAGATAATATCTCTCCGAGTTTTGAAAATCTCAATTTTAAGAAAATCGATGAGCAACAAAGTCTTGGCTTGAGAGATATTTTGAAGAGCAAGAGGTGTATGAGGTGATTAAGAAGTGTGGAGTCAATAAGGCACCAGGGCCAGATGGGTTTACTATAGAGTTTTTCAAACTCTTATGGGATATAGTAAATGAGTATTTGATGCTGGCTATTAAAAGCTTTCATTATAATGGCAAAGCATATTGGAGGCTTAACACGGCGTTCATGAGATTAATACCTAAGAAAGAGGACTCAACAACTCCAAAGGATTACAGGCCGTTGAGCTTGATCAGTAGCTTCTAAAAAATTATTTCAAAACTATTAGCGGAGAGAATAAAGATTGTTATGCCAACTCTTATTTCGAACGCACAAGGCACCTTCATTAAAGGTAAACAAATCTTAGATGGTATTTTGATTGCTAATGAATGTATTGATAGCAGGATTAAGCAGAAGATACCTGGTATTGTTTGTAAGATAGATATGGAGAAAGCTTTCGATAATGTTCGTTGGAGTGCTTTGTTCACAATCTTGCAAAAGAATGGCTTTGGAGAAAGATGGATAAAATGGATAAGATGGTGTGTTACAGAAGTACAATTTTCAATGCTTATTAATGGGGCGGCTTAGATAGAGTTAAGCCTTCGAACGGAATCAGACAAGGTGATATGTTATCGCCTTTTCTTTTCCTTCTGGTGGTGGAAGTTCTGTCTATTTTGGTGAATGGAGCTATGGAAAATGGAAGATTAGGTGGTTTTCAAGTAAAAGAAAATGGCACTGTTATTTCTTGCCTTCAATTTGCGAACGATACTATTATTCTAATTAATGCATCTAAAGTTGAGGTGAGAAGACTTCATGTGTTGCTAATGGTTTTTGAAGTACTTGCTGGCTTGAAGCTAAACTTGGAGAAGAGTTCTATGGTAAGAATTGGAGCAGATAACATGGTTTATGATTTAGCTGCTGAATTTGGATGTAAGGTTGAATCTCTGCCAATAACTTACTTGGGAATACCTATCGGTGTGAATAAACGGAGTGCGATTATCTGGGATGTAATCATTGAAAGGATGAAGAAGAAGTTGGCGCCTTGGAAACATAAATTTTTGAATAAAGCAGGGTGGATTGCGATGATTCGACATTCTCTGGAGAGTTTGGTGACTTACTTTATGTCTCTTATGGAATTGCCAGTTACAGTTGAGAAGAAGCTTAACACGATAATGAGAAAAATTTTGTGGGGGGAAGATGAAAACTTAAAAAAGATGAGCTGGGTTGGGTTTAAGAAAGTGTGTAAGCCAAAGAAACTCGGTTTTCTAGGTTTAAAAAGTTTGAGACGTGTGAATAAATCCTTACTTTCTAAATGGCATTGGAGGTTCGCTAAAGAAAAAGGGGATTGGTGGAGAAAAATAATGGTAGAGAAAACAAATTCGAATGAGAATTGTATAATTCCTGCTATTGCTAGTGAGGCTGTAGGCAAGAGTATGTGGCATGTAATTGCTAAGTCTAAGATGAATTTCCTTACAGTGGTGGATATCAAGGTGGGAGATGGTAGAAGCTTACGTTTTTGGCACGACAGTTGGGTTGGCAATATAGAGTTAAAAGGTAAATTTCCAAGGCTATATAGATTGAGCACTCAAAAGAACATGATGGTTGTTGATGTCCTGGGACATAATTTGGGTTTACAATTTTCTAGAGAGCTTGACCCGGCAGAGAGAATTGACTTTCTGGAGCTAAAATACGAGATTTGAAACATTGTTTTAACTGAAGGGGTGGAAGACAGTTTCTCTGGAGAGTTTTCTTCAAAAATAGATTATGAAAAGATTTTGGATAATACAAATAGTGTGGATTTTGCAGGACTTCTGGAGAACAAGCTCATCCCTCCAAAAGTGATGTTCATCATTTGGGCATCGCTGCACGACTCGTTACCAACAAGATGTATGCTTAGAAGAAGAAGAGTGCAGATTTCATCTACGATTTGTTTCCTCTGTAATGAGGAGGATGAAGATCTAAAACACCTATTTATTCACTGCAAATGGACAAAACAGATTCGGGACTATTTCCTTTCATCGTTACAAGTTAATTGGACAATGCCTGAGATTTTTAAAGCACTGTTGGAGAGCTGGAGATTGAGAAAAGTGAGTAAGAAAAAAGCTATAGTATGGAAGTTAACCCCACATGCAATTTTTTGGGAGGTTTGGAAGGAAAGAAATTCAAAAATACATGGAGGAAGAAGTAAGGCGGTTGAAGACATCAGAATTCTGGTAATTCAAAACATATGCCTATGGAGTTCTCCGAAGGATATTTTTAAGGGTTACACAGCTAATCAAGTTTTGTTTCAATGGGAAACTATAATTTTTATGTAAAGAAACTCAAAGTTTTTCTCTTTGGTTTTTAAGATCCTGTGATCTTTTGTATATACTGTAAATATCCCTTTTCCTTTTTAATATATATCATTCCTTTATCAAATATATATATATATATATATATATATATATATAAATTGTTGTAGACTTAATAGACTGTAAATTCTGTCTGATAAGTTGTCATGTTAAAGTTCTGGTGAAAGACAATGTATATTAAAAATTGTCGCACAAGACTATCTATTGTGCGTGCTTGATTTTATTGCGATTTTATACTTCGACGCTGTACAGAAAGATATACCTACATAATTTCAGATGTTAGAGAGGGATCCGTCTGATGACAATGCTCGTATGGGATGTGGGAAGAGTCGATAACACTGAGAGTGAAGGGTGGAATACTACATGATTGGATGAAATTGTGTCAGGTTTGTTGGTAAACTACACTCATTCGTGAAGCATAGGTATCACCCAGTACTGAGTGCTGCAGAGGCGAGTCTGTTTATGTGGGGCTATAAACAATGTTTATTAATATCTTCCATAGAGTAAATACCTAGGAACCCGACTGTAGATTAATCGGTATGAGACTTGGTTAGGGATTAACTACATTCCAGTTTGAAGTTAACTTGTAGTAGGCTAGAGTATGTAGCGGCTTAATACAGTGTGGTGTTCAAATCTGGACTAGGTCCCTAGGTTTTTGTGCATCTGCGGTTTCCTTGTTAACAAAGTTTTTGGTGTCTGTGTTATTTCTTTTCCGCATTATATTTGTTTATATAATTGAAATATCACAGGTTGTGCGTAGTTCAATCAGTTGATAAATCCGACCTTGATTTTTGAATAAAACTTGATTGACACTTGGGCATTGGTCTTTGGTATCGTCCAAGTTATTCTCATATCAATCAGTCTCACGGATTTCTATCTAGTTGATTTACTGATTGTATTGAGAAAGATATAAAGCTCTTTGATATAATTCTTGATTGAGTCTCTCTTTTAAGTTGGTGCTCTAGGAATTACATTGGAGTTTAGTCCATATAGATTGCTAAACGAATTATTAGGTGTGGTTGTTATACCCCCGCTTTTTTAATTGGTATCAAAGCAGGCAAAAACGCTAAGACCTCATAAGTCTGTGTTCGTAGCAATCCGACTCTATGGACAAATGTGCTATCTCAAACAAAGCATCACCAGTCAAGAAACATTCAGACATGATCCAAAGCTTGGATTCACTTGAGGAAACTCTCACATCTTTATCATTACCTGAAACTGTGTATAACTCCGAAACACGTCTGGAGGAACAACTGGATGAACTTTCAGAGAAAGTGATCCAGATATTGAAAAAATGTGGATGAGGAAGTCTCACAATACATCAAGTTTTTTGATCATCTCATAAACAAAAAGAAGTCAACGTCATGTCTGATTAAGTTTCTAACTCCTCACTGTCAAGAAAACAAGAAAATGAGAAAACTCTTTAAGGGTTATGATTGTGGATATAATGTGTTCCAACTCTTCTTAAAGATCGTGAAGAAGATGTGCGTTCAAAAAATTATGAATGTGAAAATCTTCGTCGAAATCTTTTTGTGTTGAAAGAAAAACTTGCATAATCTAAAGCAAGGTGTGACTCTCAACAAAGTTGTTTCAGTGACAGAAATAACGCTTTTCTCTCTCGAGAAAAACAATTAGAGGTATACTTAATTGCTGCTCACGATAAGGTCAAATTGTTGAAAGAAGAAAAAGTTTAGCTCTAGCTCAACTGAATTGTCCACTATGTTGGGAGCATGTAAAAAGCGTCGTGATACACGAGGTATGGGATATAAAGTAATAGACGCTCCAAGTGTTAGTAAAATTAGTTTTGTTCATGCTAATAACAATTTCCAACAGAAGAATCTCACTGATGATCTACCTCCAGCAGCTGAAGTACCAAAGAAGAAGGTTCGTCAACCTCCAAAAACAGCTCACATGTGATCGGATAGTAACATTCCATTCTGTTGCCGTTATTGCGGAAACAAAGGTCACCTTGAAAGGAGATGTCATTTTCGTCTATGGAATGAGAAACTTCATAACATTCCTGTTTGGATGTCTAAAGAAGTGATCAAACTTGTATCTCATATTACTGGTTTTAATTGTTCAACCTTTAAACAAAGAAAATACTGTGATGAGCTAACCTTTGTTTGTAAGTGTAGTACAAAACCTTTTCACAATTGTAACAATTGTCAAATGGATAATGTTATAAGGACAGATGATTGTGTTCGTGTTCCAATAAGAAGAAAGATGGTGTAGATGGGGAAAAACGATTTGCTGGTTTTTACGGAGTTAAGGAGATAACCGTGCGGAGGAGACTCCTTGAACCGAACAAATGCTCAACCTCACACAGATGCACTGCAAGAAGGGAGTGCTTTAAGTTTGAGAGATCAATCTGTAGGACTCCCACCTAAACCAAGACAATGGCCGTTCCAGAGTCAATTCGGTCACAAGAGAGGATGGGTTGATATGTAGGAGGAAAGCTGAAAAATGTGTGAGATCAATGGTGATCGAGATTGTAGGTGTGCTGTGTATTCTGCGTAATAAATTTCCGAATGATTGAATTTTACTCAGTTGACAGTGATTGCTAAGACGATGAATTCGTGTAGACGAAAGATTGTCTGTGTGAACTTGTCGAGAAATTTTTTGTCTTCTTTCAATCATGATTCAGAGGCCTTTTATATTGCTGGATTGTAAACACCTTGATCCCATGAAGTGTGACAGTTACTGAAGTCAAAGAGTGGGGAAGTGGGAAATCGTGTCAAAACTAGTTGCTCATCGTGCGGAGACTTGGTTAATTTTCCATCCACTACTTTGCTAACTCCTTCAAATGATTGCACGACTTGCTCACATTCTCATCGTGTGTATGAACACACGTTCCGTAGACTGCCAGACCAAAACCCTAGTTAATATCCCCCATGTGACGTGATTGACATCTCGTGATTATGGAGTCAGTTGCTGACTTTATGGGACGATGAGTCCTTGTATTGCTGAGTCGAACGTGATTTGAAAATGTTCTGAGACTTGTGATTTGAACATGCCCGTTGAGACAAAAGTATATTGTCGAATAAATGTTGATAACTTAAGGTGAGCAAATGTTGCTGAATCGTTGAATATTGATAGTTGAACCAATATTCCTTAGTTTGAGAAAATATTGCTCGTATGAGCAAGTGTTGCTCGTTTGATGAATTGTTGGTGTCAGGACCAGATGAAATAAAATATTAATTTAAGATACTGGCAGCTAGGTCGAGCATAATTATTAAAGTGTTGATCACAGGATCAACGTAAAATTACTAATGTTTGAATCTGCTCAAAATTATGTTTTTGCAGAGCTCTGGATTCGAAACCTAAATTTTGATCAATTGATGATTTATTGAAAATCAACCACAGTGAAGGAGGGGCGGCTACATGGGATGACGAGTCGACCATGTAACACCCAGACGCTCAGATGAGCAAAATACCAAAGTCTCTTGAAGACCAGTTGGCGAAAAGATGATTAAATGTTGGTTTAATCCTTTATTAAAATAGTGCTCGTGTGAGCGTCAGATAGTAAAACCTGATTATGGAGAGATGAGGGACCGACCAAACGGGCATGGGACCGGCCTTTGGTGGTCATGGGACCAGCTGATGATCGTTTGAGCAAAATCCAAGTTGTTTGAGAAGAGTTTGGACCCAATATGAGCAACTGAGCAAATTAGGTCAAAATTGTTAAAACAAGTGGGACCGGCTCTTTGCAAGCCTCAGGGACAGCCTTTGTCGGTCAAGGATACATTCCCGTGTCACCATAATGTCCGTGTCTCAGTCCTGAGAGTTTCGATATTTTCCGGTGTGCGTTTGAGCAACATTTTGAGAAAATATGAAGAAATCAGGGATTTTTGCTGAAACCAGGAAAACTTCATGAGATGAAGGAATAAAAAATAATGAAGGAATCATGAAGTGTGGGACCGGCTATGGCCAAGGCATGGTCTGCCGGCCAAAGAGCTCGGTCCCAAGGCACTTTTCCTAATTTTATAATATTTTTCATGATTTAAGGGAAATATCATAAAATCAAGGAGTTTGTTGAAACCAAGGAATTTGTTGAAACCAATGAGTTTCCATGAGATGAGGGAAACATAAAAAATAATAATAATAAAATAAGAGGCATGTGGGACCGGCTAGGGCATGAACGGCCGGCTAGGGCCCGGTCCCACGAGTTTTCCTAATTTTATATTATTTTAAAGACTTGAGGGAAATTTCATGAATTGAAAGAGTTTGCTGAAACTAGGGAGTTTCCTTGAAGTGAAGGAGTTTCCATAGGATGAGGGAAACAAATAATATTAAAATAATGAGACAAGAGCGTGTGGGACCAGGCATGGCTAGGGCATGGTCGGCCGAACAATGAGCCCGTTCCCGTGCGTTTTCTCCCTAATTTTACATAATTTTCATGAGTTTGGGGAAATATCATGAAATCAGGGAATTTTCATGAGATGAGGGAAATAATAAAATAATAAGGAACCATGAAGTGTGGGACCGGCCACGGCTAGGGCATGGCCGGCCGGCTAGCAAGTTCGGTCCCACGACTCCTTTCCTTATTTTTATTATTTCTTTGACATGAGGAAACACCATGAGATTAGGGAGTTTCCTTGAGACGAAGGAGATTTTATCAAATGAAAAGTCTTTCATGAGATCAGGGAAAAATAATAAAACATGATAAAATATGAAACCACGATGTGAATGGCCGGCCGGTGAACCTAGTCCCCTAGCGTCTTTACCAATATTTTATTACTATTAATTTTCATCCCATTTTGCATAGGTTCATTGTTCCTTTGTGTTTTGGAATGCTCGTTTGTGCATTCAGGTGCTCGTTTGTGCATCATTGCCGAGTACACTTGCACCGTTTTAGTCGGGGCTTACTCGATAGCCGCTCAGATGCCCCCACGTTGAATATTTATCACTAACCCGTGGAATTCTACTGGGAAGAACCTCAAATTGAAGTGACGAAATATTACGAAGAATCGTAGAATATTGCTGAATACTCAGTTAACTATTAGAGATAATTAATTGATGGCTCTATACTAGCAGGCATCCTGTCTAGGAGCATTAATATCTGAGAATTGAGAAATATGAGCTTGTTGAAACGTCATATCTCCTTTATATAGTCAGGGAAAACCTTGTTGCATCCTGAAGACGTTATTGCTCTATACTACCAGGCAAGTTGTCTAGGAGCCGTCCAATCTTTTGATTCTATATAGAAATAATTACTGAAATTCCTCAGTATTCATGAGATGTGCCGTTGCCTCAGCTGAGAGACTACACATCTACATATACTCTGAGAGATAGTATTTTCAGTCAGAGATTTCATGGCACGATCTTTCATGCTTCAATGAGAGACATGAGCCTCAATACTCATCTGATTGCTGGATCACGACCATGTATAATTATGGTTTTACGATTTTAAACCTTATCGAAAATCCACCATCTACATTAAGTCCCCTGCTTAGTGAGGGACAGTCATGTTCCTCAGTCAGCACCGAATGGTGATTTTCCAGTTATGAACGAAATAAGTAATTGAACTTAGTCGTAAGATAAGATGTCACCGGATTTTTGATCGCGCGAGCGAACCACGGCTTGAATGAAGATCCCAGTCGCATGATAGAGCATCGTCTAATGAGCATGAATTGGTGTAGAACCGCTGATTTTATGGTGGAACCTTGGTCGGTTTAGGATTCACGGGCCGGGCCCAATAAGGAAATCCTTGTGAAATTAGGTTCTGGAAAAGTTTGATATAAAAGGGAATTAATCTTTTTTTTTTTAATTTCTTCCCACGACCGACCACCACCTTCATCCCTTCTTCATCCACACGTCCGAGCAGATAATTTTGTTTTTGTACGCCGGAGCCGACCGTCGCCATCTACCGCCGGCCAAATTCCGGCGCCGACAGGTACGTCAAATTTTTTTTTCCCAAAAGTTTGGGGATTTGTTCATGGTAAAATTATATATATGTGTATATATGAGTGTGAGTTTTGTAGAAAACCCTTATTTTATTAAACGTATCTTCGTTCGATCATTAGTTCAAGAGACTAGCAATAATCCCTAGCTTGAGAGAGATTTTTATTTTCAAATAGACCTGTGTCCAGTGATAAAATTTTGTTTATGAGCTTTCATGGAAACCAAAACTTTATCTTAAAAGGTGTGAACTTTTCACAAAATTGAAATAAACCTCCGTTTCAAAGAAAAATGCTCATACAAAGGAAAAAAGATTTTTATGAAACCGTGGAATATCCACGGATTTTTTATTTACGTGAGCCTTGCTCACGTCAAAAATGTTTTTTTTTATTTACGTGAGTAAATCACGTTTTTAAATATATATATCAAAAATTAAAACTTGAGTTTTGTGTAATCATCAGAAGTAAACAATTATTTATGATGAAATAATGTTTTAGTTTTCATAATTCCGTGGTGAATGCTCGCATGATGGAAGTGTTCGCGATTTTATGAAAACTTGAGTTTTGTTCGTCTTTTGTAGATTCGAAGAAACGAGCAAGGTTTTGAAGTGCTAGCTCTCGTATCACAATCACTACTGTTAGTGGAATTGTAAAGAGGTAAGAATTAAGGATTACCATTTTTGTAGATGCCTGCATGAATATTGTGTCGTCAGATTGTATAGCTCCATCATATTGTCGAAGGTCTTGTATGACAATATTCTGAAATAATGTTTGCGCACATTACAGCTACATCCTAGGATAATGATGCCTCCAGAGACGATACATGTATGGATGAGACTTCTGCTGGTGAAGAAGAAAAAGAAACTCCTGGGCTCAAAAATGTTCCAAACATAGATGATGCATTTTTCGCGGTTCAGCAGGGAACCGAAAAACGTCTTCAGTCTCCAGCATTTCGCCTTCTGATAAATCCCAGAGAGGTTGTTCAGAAGAAATTAGTGACTCCTCGAGCATATATTCGATTTTGTCTTGAACGAGGACTTTTTCTTGCATCGATTATAGAATTCAAGCTTTCTCGAAGACCTTTAGAAAAATTATTTGGGTGGGCGAGACATATGCTGGGTTTTCCTCGTGTTAGAGCCATGTTGGATAGAGCACAGGTAACCAGGGCTATCCAAGCATCTGGAGATTTGTTCATTTTCCATGATGCGCGAGGTATTGTGGCTCTACTTGCTCGCTGGTGCATTCCAACTCGTACCTTGATATGCATATGGGGAGAGTTTACCATTACTTTGGAGGATGTAGTTGCTTTATTGCATCTCCCCATCACGGATAACTTCCCTAAAGAGCTTTCAACAGAGGAGACAGTGGTTTCCAACATTTTAACAGTTAAGATGGAGAGAATTAATAAGGCATATGGAAAAGGTTGTTACGCCCACTGGTTAACACACTGGTGGCCACGAGATACCCCTCTTGACGAACCTGAAGGTATGTTATCTATTGTTGCTTTCTTGTTTTTATGGTTGTCCAGGGACGTGTTTGAAGGCATCGAATCTTTGCTAAAGCCATTTGTAATTCCTTTTTCCATTAAAATGGATCAAGTTGAACAACTTCCCATAAGTAGTCTATTCTTGGGTTCTTTGTACTCTAACCTGGACTCCTTGGTTATAGACTCCAGCGTTTCGAATGGCTTTATGAAGATTGAATGCTACGCCAATACGATGTTTCTCTAGGCCTTGATGTGGGAGCGCTTCAAGAATTATGCCCCTATTCCTTGTAATATCTTGCAAGAGCTGAACACTGCTGATTCTCGTCGTATTTTTCCTGAGAAGGGTAATGCCAGGATTATGCGCTGGTCTACAAAGCAACCTCAATCCAAGACACGTCTCATCGATGTGTTAGACAATGAATCTGAGTTTAATTTCTGCCCCTCGGTGCTAATTCCTTCTTATGTTTCTCATTTGAAAACTTTCAATACTGAAAAAAGTATGACTTTGAAATCTGGTGTTGACTTGAACGATGGTGAAAGATCCCTCATGTTGAGTTGTACTCCAGGTCACTTGATATTAGCATATATGGAGACTTTTCAGTAGAGTAATACAACATCGATAGAGCAGCTCGTCAGATGGGTATGGATCAATGCGTTCCAACTTTTCGAAGAAGGAAACCATCAATGGAACAACTTAAGACATGTTTAGATCGCACACGTGTGGAAGGAGGTTCTTACTGGTTTCCTTATTCTGAACGAATCACATATGTAACTCCAGGTTACATAGACTTTTGGGATCAACAGCTTGAGCGTTTACATGACTTTGTAATGGTTGGACAACCTTTAGTGAAAGAGCCTCCTTCTGTTGATATGATTGCTTCTCGACCAAGATTAAAACATATCTCTGACGGTGATAAGCGAAAGGCATCTCCAGGATGTTCACCAGTAGGTATCTTTTGCATATTCTTCATAAGATTAAAATAACTGCTTTTGATTGTCGCATCAATTTTCTTTTGCAAGACGGTCGTGCTGTGAGACCTCGAATCGAAGTAAACTTCTCAGAAGCAGAAATAGTCATTCACGGTGGAGAAGGCAGGAACAAGAATTGTAAGCTGTTGCCTAACACCATAAAGTCCCCAGTTGTTTCCTTGGTGAGTTGTCAATACTTTTCCGCAGTGACTTTTTCCTATCCGTATTACTAGGATCGTAAACCAAAATTTGTTACTTGGTTACAGAACTTTGCTCCATCAAGTATTGATGGTCTTCAATTCTCTGCTGCTGGGCAGACGGTTTCTAACGTGAGTTTTGAGGAAGAGAATGATGTGAGTACTTTTCCACATAGCCAAATATGATGCTTCGTAGGTAAAATGCTAATTGTTTGAAAATATGTCCAGGAGGATGCTGCCATGGAAGTGGAGAGTGATGATACTCGTTTATCCTCGGAGGATAGAGATAAAGGAAATTCCCAAGGCTCAAAACCGAATGGAAGTAATGAGACTCTTGATGTTGACACGGGCAATTCCGATCCTTTGGACGTTTCAGAGACTACCCAAGTAAGTATTTACCTTGCATTTTATTCATAGAAACATGAAATTATTGATTTATGAATGAGTGAACGAGAATCCATGTGCATGTACGAAAATTTTTGCTGAGATACGTCGCCAGAAAATTCAGAACTCAGTCTTTTAGCAAAAACGCCATAAAATCTTCATCTGAAGTCGGATTTTCATAGTCTGCATATGTATCTTCAAGCCCGGGAAATTTCCAAGCTTTACTTCAGAAAAGTTTTAAGTTTTGGGCATGTTTAGGGCCTGAAAAAGTCGAAACAGTAAACTTCCAGTAGATTTTCAGAACTTTTTCAGACTGTATATTGTCCAATGTTTTGACCATATCTCCTTTCTCGTTCATCGGATTGTTATGAAATTTTGATATGTTGTAGATAATATCCATACGAAGAGAATGGTATATAACTCCTCCTCAGATTACTTGTAGATTTTTCCAAGTTCGTCATCTTGTTCAGGGAAGAGTAAAATCTCTTCAGATGAGCTTACCGCGAAGTGTGTTTTTATGACTTTCACACTATTTGCTCGCGTATTGAGTGCATAATGATGAACCTTGATGATGTTGGACTGCTTGTATGCTGTATTTTATGATCCTATTTGGTTTCCATGTCTATATTGCTCTAACCTCATGTAATCTTCATATTAGGTACCAAAAACCGAAGTTGAGGATACTGAAATCAATAATGATAACGCGAGCAGCCCTGGAGTTATTGATGAAGAGACAACCATCCCTAAACTTCAAATACATGAGAGGGTTCTTACTAAAGTTATGTAAATCTCGATTGTTGCTACTCCAGTAGTAGAAGAAACCGAGCCACAAGTAGAGGAGACTGAAGAAAATGTTGCCATGACCGTAGAAGTTGCTCCGGTAATTGAGAACCGTATAGTGGTGCATGAATATCCAAGCGCGGGAGTTGCTTTTGATCCTCCATTTGATGCATCACTCCCATATCATGAACTAGTTGGTGGACTCAGCGTTCCTATTGGATATGCAGGCTTGTACGAGAAGATATGGAGGAAGTTTGGTCACATCATCGTTACTAGAGATCCTGGACGTGCTTAGGATTTAACAATGCAAGTAAGTGTCATCTTACGTGTTGTAAGTGATATATGCGCCAGGGCCAGAAACAGTGTGACTCCAGATGTACTATTTGATTGGGAGTTCAACTTGGAGAATTCTGAAAGACTTGGATTCAACGTGAAGTGGATTCGTAAGAAAATAAATGCTATTAAGGACTCCCGTGAGAATAACATACCCTTCCCCAATAATGCTGTGATGGAGAAGCACGAAAATATTTCTAAGCTGACTGAGGCGCTGAACCTGGAGAAGGCGGCTTTGCAAATCTTAAAGGATGCAGATGAGCAAAAGTCTTTCTTTGCTGACTTTCTTTGATTTCTTTTCATAATCTCGTGAACTTCTGAACTTCTGAGAGATGTGAGGTTTTATTATGGTTTTGATATTGATTGGTATTGGGTTGGTAGATGATTGAGGATTTCCTTTTGGATTTGATAGAGATTTTCTTTAAGCAAAATGAACTGAATTTTGATAAATTGCTGAATTCAAATACTGAATGCAAGCATTGCAGACGTTTTGGAGAAATTGAAATACAATGAAAGAAAATCCTAAATGCCAAATCCCAGACGTCATGAATGCTCAAACGCCTAGTACCTCAAATGCCCAATAATTTCAGGCGTCAAATGCCTTAAGCCAATTCTCATGGATCACCGGCATGTTCCTGCCATCTGTGTTGATCAATTTATAGTAGCCTCAAGTTATGGATCTTGCAACCATGAAAGGTCCTTCTCAATTGGAGCTTCTTGCAGAATGGAGATCACGCTTAGTTGCCTTAAGAACTAAATCTCCTTCCTTGAATTTGTTAGGCTTGGTAGGTCGAGCATAATTATCAAAGTGTTGATCACGGGATCAACGTAAAATTATTAATGTTTAAATCTGCTCAAAATTATGTTTTTGCAGAGCTCTGGATTCGAAACCCTAATTTTGATCAATTGATGATTTATTGAAAATCAACCACAGTGAAGGAGGGACCGGCTACATGGGATGAAGAGTCGACCATGTAACGCCTAGACGCTCAGATGAGCAAAATACCAAAGTCTCATGAAGACCAGTTGGTGAAAAGATGATTAAATGCTGGTTTAATCCTTTATTAAAATAGTACTCGTGTGAGCGTCAGATAGTAAAACCTGGTTATGGAGAGATGAGGGACCGACCAAAGAGGCATGAGACCGTCCCTTGGTGGTCATGGGACCAGATGATGGTCGTTTGAGCAAACTCTAAGTTGTTTGAGAAGAGTTTGGACCCAATATGAGCAATTGAGCAAATTAGGTCAAAATTGTTAAAACACGTGGGACCGGCTCTTTGCAAGCCTCAGGGCCAGCCTTGGTCGGTCAAGGTGATATTCCCATGTCACCATAATGTTCGTGTCTCAGTCCTGAGAGTTTCGATATTTTCCGGCGTGCGTTTGAGCAATATTTTGAGAAAATATGAAGAAATCAGGGATTTTTGCTGAAACCAGGAAAACTTCATGAGATGAAGGAATGAAAAATAATGAAGGAATCATGAAGTGTGGGACCGTCTATGGCCGGACGACCAAGGAGCCCGGTCCCAAGGCACTTTTCCTAATTTTATAATATTTTTCATGATTTTAGGGAAATATCATAAAATCAAGGAGTTTGTTGAAACCAGGGAATTTGTTGAAACCAATGAGTTTCCATGAGATGAGGGAAACATAAAAAATAATAATAATAAAATAAGAGGCGTGTGGGACCGTCCAGGGCATGAACGGCCGGCTAGGGCCCGGTCCCACGAGTTTCTCTAATTTTATATTATTTTCATGACTTGAGGGAAATTTCATGAATTCAAAGAGTTTGCTGAAACTAGGGTGTTTCCTTGAAGTGAAGAAGTTTCCATAGGATGAGGGAAACAAATAATATTAAAATAATGAGACAAGAGCGTGTGGGACCGGCCACGTCTAGGGCACGGCGACCAATGAGCCCGTTCCCGTGCGTTTTCTCCCTAATTTTACATAATTTTCATGAGTTTAGGGAAATATCATGAAATCAGGGAATTTTCATGAGATAGGGGAAATAATGAAATAATAAGGAACCATGAAGTGTGGGACCGGCCACGGCTAGGGCATGGCCGGCTGGCTAGCAAGCTCGGCCCCACGACTCCTTTCCTTATTTTTATTATTTCTTTGACATGAGGGAACACCATGAGATTAGGGAGTTTATTTGAGTCGAATGAGATTTTCTCAAATGAAAAAAATTTCATGAGATCAGGGAAAAATAATAACACATGATAAAATATGAAATTAGGCGTGGGATTGGCCACGGCGTGACTGGCCGGCTGGTGAGACCAGTCCCCTAGTATCTTTGCCAATATTTTAGTATAATTATTTTTCATTCCATTTTGCATAGGTTCATCGTTCCTTTGTGTTTTGGAATGCTCGTCTGTGCATTCAGGTGCTCGTTTGTGCATTATTGCTGAGTACACTTGCACCGTTTTAGTCGGGGTTTACTCGATAGCCGCTCAGATGCCCGGACGTTGAATATTCATCACTAACTAGTGGAATTATGCTGGGAAGAACCTCAAATTGAAGTGACGAAATATTACGAAGAATCGTAGAATATTGCTGAATATTCAGTTAACGATTAGAGATAATTAATTGATTGCTCTATACTGTGGATGGGGAAAAACGGTTTACTGGTTTTTCAGGGAAGTGGAGATTCGAGCGTACAATCGAGGTTCCTCAACCAAGAAAACTGCTGAACCTCATACAGATGCACTGCAAAGGGAGTGCTTAGATTCGAGAGATCAATCTGTAGGACTCCGGCCTAAACCAAGTCAATGGTCGTTCCAGAGTCAATTCGGTCGCAAAGAGGGAGATGGGTTGATCTGTAGGAGAGAAGCTGAGAATTGTGCGGGATCGAGGATTGTGGATGTGTTGAAGGTTTCTGCAATAACGGTGAACTGCTGAAGTTGAGTTTTGTGAATAAGTTTTTAATCGAGTTGTTGGTGAATGGTGATTGATGATAATGATGATAATCGGTTGTCCTCGATTTGGACTTATTTATACTGAAAGAATGATGAACACCCTGATCCCTGTAAGTGCGACGGTTTCTTGAGTGAAAGAGTGGGAAAGTGGGAGATCGTGGTGAAACCAGTTCCAAGTCGTGCGGAGTCTTGGTTGATCACTCACCCACTACTTTACTAATTCCTTCAACCATTTCCACGACTTACTCACATTCTCATAGTGGATGTATCCACGTGCCGTAGGCCGCCAGACCAAAACCCTAAGTGACATCCCCCATTTTTGACGTGATTGATGTCTCACGAATCGTGGAGTCTGCATGACAGGCGTGTATTTAATTAGTAAGGTTGACTGATTTAGACAATGAGTCTAGGTTTTGTTGAATTGAGCATGAATGACGAATTGCTCAGTGGAACATTGAGCAAGTATTGCTCGACAAATTACTGGATATCGATGGTTGGATCAATATTCGAGAAATTGAGTAAGTATTGCGAATTACTGAATAGTGATAGTTGGATCAACAATTGAGCAATTGCTAAATTCGACGGATTACTGATAAATTACTGAATATTGATATTGGATCAATATTCGAGCAACTGAGCAAGTATTGCTCATTTTAGCAAATTATTGATAATTTACTGAATTTTGATGGATTGAGCAAGTATTGCTCAATTCAGCAAATTATTTAGGGATGCCGTGACCCAGTAAAAATATTAATTAAAATATTGGTAGATTACCAAATATTATATAATTAATCCGCGTGTTGTATCAACATAAATTTATTCAGTGTGTGAACATGCTCAGAATGATAATTTGTTGAGTGTTTGTTCGAAACCCTAAATTTTGATCGATTGCTCATTAATTGACGGATTGCTGAAAATAGGTCATGAGCGAAGGAGGGACTGAACATATGGGACTATGGACGTCCATGTGATGCCCAATTGCTCGAGTGAGCGTACACCAGGGTTCTGAGTTGACCGGTTGGTGAAGGAATGACGATTAAATGTTGATTTCATCATTTATTGAAATAGTGCTCGATTGAGCATTAGGTGATAAAACCTAATTATGGAAAAGTGAGGGACCGGCCAAGAAGGCATGGAACCTGCCCTTGAGGGTGCGGGACCAGCTGATGGTCGATTGAGCAAATCCCAAGTTGTTTGGAAAGAGCTTGGACCCAGTATGAGTAATTGCGCAAATTAGGTCAAAATTAGGAAAACGTGTGGGACCGGCTTTGTGCAAGCCCTAGGGATGACCCTGGTCGGTCAAGAGGGCATGCACCTGTTACCATGGTGTCCATGTTTCCGTACTGAGAGTTTCAGCATTTTCTGATGTGCGTTCGAGCAACATTGTGAATTTTCAGAAGAGTTTCATCTTGACTGAAATTCTTGATTTTTGCTGGAATGAGCATGTATGCTCAATTGATCAATATTTTATAAATATCAAAATAGAAATATTTTAATATTCTTTCCGTGAATAGCCTAGTCGGTCATGGAACCATGTTGACTTTTGGATTTTTCATGGTTTGAGCAATATTTTAAGAAAATATGGAGAAACCATGAATTTTGCTGAAACAGGGAAGTTTCACAAGATGAGAGAAGTAGTAGTTTATGAAAGATTAGGGATTGCAAGGTGTGGGACCGACCACGACTAAGGCATGGCCTTCCGGCTAAGTTTCCCAGTCCCGTGACTCCTTTCTCTATTTTATATTATTATTTTTCATGATACCACGAAAATATGAAGAAACCATGAAAATAAGAAGAAACCATGAGTTTTGCTCAAACAAGGAAAGTCGTTATAATGGAGGAGTCTTCGTGGGTTCATGAAAACAATAAAAATAAGGGAAATAATGGAGGAAGCATGGGACCGGCCACGGCTAAAGGAAGGCCGGCCCATGGGCGTTTCTCTATTATTTTAATGTTATTATTTTCTCTCTTCTGTTTTGTGCGGGATTCCTCATTTGTCCATATTTTGGATGCTCGTTCGCGCATTTGGGTGCTAGTTCGTGCATCATGGTTGAGTACAATTGCACCATTTTATGGGATTCACTCAGGAATAGTCCAGATGCCCGATTACTGAGTATTTATTACTAATTTATGAAATTCAGTGGAGAATGATCATGAAATTGAGCAATAAAAGTGAGTAGTTTATTATTATCAATTCATAGAATCAGTCGTGGATTCGACCATGAATTGGGAATAATAATAAAATAGGTATTACCATTCCATGGGATCGTGGATTCGACCACAGAATTGGAGTAATAATATAGGTGGTGATAACTATTTCATGAGATCAGCCGTGGATTCGACCATGAAATAAGAGTAATATCTATTACCATTTCATGAGATCAAGCTGTGGATTCGATCATGAAATCGGAGCAATACATTTATCTATTACCATTCCATAGAACCAGTCGTGAGTTTGACCATAGAATAGGAGCAATAAGATAAGATAGACTATTTTCTAGGAAACCAGTGGTGAATGTCACGGTAGAATTAATCTATTGCAGAAGGGAACAGTGAGTGTCACCGACGTCTTGAAGGCGTTATTGCTCTCAATCTTACGGAGAACCGCACAATCGTTCTTCTATGTAGATGGGGGGTCTCTCTCATGTAGTCAGGGAACAATGCTTTTCACCGACGTCCTGAAGGAGTTATTGCTCTCAATCTTACGGAGAACCGCCCAATTATGTTATTCTACATAGAGGGCATGATGAAATGCGAGGTATCGAACGCTCAGCTAGTGGAGGCCTTCCGAAATGCATAATCATCATGGCTTCGCAAAATATGAATCGTCACATGCCTGAAAGCCATGTTAGAAACATGTATCATGATTTTACGGTTTTGACCTTTGTTGAAAATCTTCCATCTACATCAAGTCCCCTGCTTAGTGGGGGACAGTCATGTTCCGCGGTAAGCATTAAATGGTTATTTTCATCCGCCGAGATCAGTGTTGAGCTCAGTTGCACAAAGGTATTCCCAGAATCCTCAATTTACTCTAATGGTGTCATGTACGAGTAAATGTTCGGGTGAGGACCCTGACAGTGTGATAGAGTGTGAATCCGTGAGCATGGAGAGATGAAGCATCGCTGATTTGGTCGGTCAAAAGTCCAGTTTTGGTCGATTTAGGATTTATGGACCCAAGCCCAAAAATGGAAACCCATGTTTTACTAGGTTTTGGAAATAAAATTGATATAAAAGGGAGGAAGCCCTAAAATCCTTTTACTTTTTGGTCGACCAAGCACTTCATCTCTTCACCATCTTCATGTGAGTAGCAGCAGGAAGGGAAGGTTTCCGCCGGACTCATCGTCGCCGACCGTCACCGACTGCCATCCGATCAAGTTCCGGCCGGCGCCGACAAGTATGTCCGATTTTTTATTTTTATTTTGCTGTGTGATATTGATGTTTTCATTAGTTGTTCATGACACAAAATTTTCATGCAAGTATGCACGTTTGTTCAATACTTTAAGAAACAAGCAAAAATCCTTAGTATGAAAGAGATACATATATTATTGAATAGACATAGTCTAGTTGCAGTAAATAAAATTTTGTTTATGAGGTTTCATGAAAACCCAAATTTATTTTCAAAGCATGAACTTTCACAAATACTTTTAGGAACATAGGTTCATTCGTAGTAAAAGCAATAAATAATAACCTTTAGAGTTAAAAGAATTCTGAAAAGACCTGTAGTTCATGATGAAACTTTGTTGGTGAACCTTCCAAACTTTGTTTGAATTATGTAGGTCTTTACAAAATAAAAAAAACCTTCGTTTCATAGGGGAACGCTCATATGAGCAAAAAAGTTTGTTTTTTTTCTTTTATAAAAGTTACGTGAGTTATTAGCTCACGATTTTTCTTTTTAAAGTTACGTGACCTGTTCACATTTTTATTTAAAAAGAAAAATCAAACTTTGATTTATGGGAAATTGTTGAAAGCAAATAATATTTGGTGAGTTCGTTAACTCGAAATGTATGCATGAGTTTGGTGATTTTATAGTGTGTACACGGAAAAATCAGCGAATGTTCATATGGAAGGTTATATGGATCATTCATGGTTTCATGAAAAGTCAGGTGTTTGACTTTAAATTTTGCTCGTTCTTGCAGGTTTGAAGAAGCGAGCAAGTTTTCAGAGTTTTACGTTGTTATCGCTAAGCTCGCGAAATCGTAAATAGGTAAGAGTTGAGGATTACCATTTTTTTAGAAGCTGATGTGAGGGTCATGATTATTCCTTCACTTTAATTCCACTGATAAAATTTATGTGTGGATGTCACAACAACTTTGTAAAGATGACTGATCACCAAGACAACGCTTCTGAAGATGCTTCTGGTGAAGAGTCTTCCAGAGAGGATGGTTCCAGAGAGGATTCTTCGGGAGAGGATGCTTCTAGAGAGGATTCTTCCGGAGAGGATGATTCTGCTGATATATCTTCCAGGAATGATGATTCTAGGGCTTCTAGGAGAAGGGAGGATAAAACCAAGAACATCCCAAATGCTAATGACGAGTTCTTCGTGTTTCAGTACAAACCCGAAAGGCGTCCTACAGGTTCCGCATTTCGGTTGCTCATAAATCCCAGAAGCACTACTCAGAACAAGCTGGTAACTCCTCAGGCGATAATTAGGTTCTGTTTGAGTGGGAAGCACTATTTGGGTTCTCACGTGGAACTCAAAATTTCTCGAAAACCCCTGGCGCATTTTTCCGGATGGGCACGTCATATGTTGGGCTATAGTCATGTAAGAAATATGTTGGATCGTGCACAAGTGACACGAGATATTCAAGCAACTGGGGATTTAGTGATCAATCACGACATACCAGGTATGGTGGCTCTGCTTGCCCGTTGGTGCATTCCTACTCACACATTCATATGCAGATGCGGAGAATTCACTGTCACCTTGGAAGATGTAGTCGCTTTATTGCATCTCCCAGTTACTGGTAATTTCCCTGAAGAGCTCTCAACGGAGGAAAATGTAATATCTGGTATTTTGGAAACCAAAATGCAAGAGCTCAATAAGTCACCCATAGTTTGCTATGCTCGATGGCTGAAACACCGGTAGCCGAGAGACGTGATTCCTGAAGAACCTGATACTTTGAATATTGCTGCTCTCTTATGTGTGTGGCTCTCCCGAGACATACTTGAAGACAATGGACATTTATTGAAGCCGTTTGTGATCCCTTTTCCTATAAAAATGGCTAAAGGTGAGAAACTTCCCATTGGTAGTTTGTTTCTGGGTTCACTGTTTTCTAATTTGGATTCTTTAGTCATGGATTCCAGCGTCTCCAATGGTTTCATGAAGATTGAGACATATGCTAATACCGCGTTCCTCCAAGCCTTAATGTGGGAGCACCTTGAGAAATATGCTCCAACTCCTCGTAGCGTCTTGCAAGGACCCAAGGTGGATACACATCATGTCATCCTTGAGAAAGATAGTGCTAGGATTATGAGCTGGTCTACAAAGCGACCACGGAAAAAGACATGTCTTGCCAGCATTTTAGACACTGAATCTGAGTTCAACTTTCGTCCATGGACGACAGTTCCTCCCTTCTTCTCGCAACTGATCACTTTCAATGATACTAAAGAGATTATCACTTTGAACTCCGACACTGAATTGAGTGATGGAGAGAAATCTTTTATGTTGAGTTGCACTCCGAGTTACATAGTGTCAGTGATGCAAGGAGAATTCCAGGTGGAAGAATATAATATCGACAGAGCAGCTCGACAAATGGGTCTCGATCAGTGCGCTCCAGGTCATCAAATGAATAAACTATCGATTGAGTTTCTGAAGGCTCATTTGGATAACACACATGTGGAAGGAAATGATTATGTGTCTTCTTTTACCGACCGAGATATTTATGTAACTCCAAGTTATGCAGAATTCTGGAATCAGCAACTCGAACGCTTATATAATTTTGCAGTGGACGTCAAATCTTCGACACGAGTGTTTCCTTCTGCTGAAATACTCCTGGATCGCCCACGGTTGAAACCTCTTTCCAGTGGTGATAAAAGGAAGACATCTCCAGAATCTTCACAGGTAGATATTTTCTTATGATTTTAGTAAAAGCATGGTAATCACATCTTTGATTGTTTCGATCAACTCATTGTAGGGCGGTCGTGCTGTGAGGCCTCTAATTCATGTAGACCTCTCTGAATGGAAAGACAGTCCCCTGGGCAGAGAAAGCAGGAGTAGGATGAATTATAGAATGATAGCGAATAATACACAGTCTCCAACCGCTTCTTTGGTAAGTTGTTAGCAATTCCGTTGCAATTTTATCGTCCATGCAATTAGAATTCCAAAAGAATGCCGTTAATTTGTTTCAGACTTTTGCTCCATCGGTTATTGACGGTCTTCATCTTTCCTCCACATCAACAATTCAGGAATCCAACATCGATGGAGAGGTTGATGTGAGTATCCTTTCATGTAAGTGACTTCGGCATTTCTTCGAATGAAATGATGATGATTATTGTTGTTGTTGTTGTATCCAGGAGGAAATAATTGTAGGTGAGAAGCATGTTTATGAATCACACTCTTCTTTGGGACATGAGAATATGGAGAATTCCCGAAATCCCGAACCTAGCGGAGTTGCCAATGAAGATTCCGGCATTGCCGAGCTTTCAAATGATTTGGAGACTCCTCTAGTAAGTATATCTCCTGTAATTTCTTCACAAAAGTATGAAATTGTTGATTTGTGAATGAATGAATGAGAATCCATGTAAAATTATGGATAACTTTGTCGAAATACGTCACCAGAAAATTTCAGACTTCAGATTTTACTAGAAACGCTGTAGAATCCTCGTTTGAAGTCAGATTTTCGCAGTCTGCATATGTATCTTCAAGCCCAGGAAATTCCCAAGCTTTATTTATGAAGATTTTTGAACTTTGAGCATGTTTAGGGCCTGAAAAAGGCGAAATGGTGAACTTCCAGGAGACCTTCAGGACTTTTTCAGATTGCATGTTGTCCGATGTTTTGGCCACATATCCTAGATAGTTCATCCAATTTCTATAAAATTTTGATATGTTGTAGATAACATCCATAAGAAGATAATGGTATATGACCCAACCTTAAATTCCTTACCAATTGCTCCCAGTTCGCCGTTGAATACAGGGAAGTGTAAAATCTCTTCAGCTGAGCTTGTTTGAAAACGTGTTTCATGACTTCTACACTATTTGCGCATTGCTTGGGTGCATAATAAGGAACTTAGATGATGTTAGTTCGCTTAAATTATTAATTTTATGTTTGTCTTTGATTCCCATGCTTGAATCATTCTAATCCCATGTAATCTTCACATAAGGTACCAAATATTGAAGTTGAAAATGACGGAATCAATGTTGATAATTCGAGCAATATGGTGTGTCGAAGCAGTGGAATGACCAGATATACACCTCCAGGTTATGAGTATATCGATGTTAAAGCTGTGGAGGAAACTGAGACTCCAGTTGCTATTGAAACCGAGCTAAGAACAGAAGAGACTGTCCCACAAGAGGATGTTGTAATGACAATAGAGGATGCTCCAGTAGTTGAGAATCTTATAGTGATACAAGAATATCCCAATGCAGGGATTACATGTGAGCCTCCATTTGGTGCTTCACTCCCGTATCATATATTTGTTGGTGGATTCAGCATTCCCACTGGGTATGCCAGCATGTATGAGAAGTTATGGAAGATGTATGGACATATTGTCGTTACAAGAGATTCTGAACGTAGATACTTCTTGACAATGCAATTAGGAAACATATTGCGTGTTATAGACGATATACGAACCAGGGCCAGAAATATTGTTACTCAAGATGTACTCTTTGATTGGGAGTACAACTTGGAGAATTATGAGAGACTTGGATTTAACTTGAAGTGGCTTCGTTAAAAGATCAACACCATCAAGGATGCAGTAGTGAAGAACATCCCTTTCACCAGTGACGCTGTGATGGAGAAAATGACCAAGATTGCTGAGCTGACTAAAAAGCTGGAGTCGGAGAAAGCGGCTTTGCAAGTCTTAGAGAATGCTGAGAAGCAGAAATCATACTTTGATGACTTTATTTAGTTTTCTTCCGATAATCTCCGAACATTGAACGTCTGAGAGATGCGAGGTTTTATTTTGGTTTTGAACTTTTGATTACTTTTGAACTTATGAGTGACTGAGGATTTTCTTTTGAATTTTGGATCTGATAGAGATTTTTTCTTAAATAAAGAACTCTGATAAATTGCTGAATTCAAATACTGGATGCAAATATTGCAAATGTTTTGGAGGAATTGAAAATACATGTGAAAGAAAATCCTAAAAGCAAACTAAATATTTCTGTGTCTGGTAGGAAATGTCTGAATTGCCGAATACCTCAGACATCAAGAGTTTTGAGCCAATTCTCATGAATTATTGGTATGTCCTGCCATCCATGTTGATTAACTTGTAGTACCCTCCAATTATGGATCTTGCAACCATAAAAGGTCCTTCCCAATTGGAGCTCCTTGCAGAATGGAGATCACGTTTAGCTGCCTTAAGGACTAAATCTCCTTCCTGGAATTTGTTAGGCTTGGTTGTACGTTCCTTGAATATCTTCTGTTGATTTGGGATTCCCCGAGTAGTGGAGTTCCATGTTTGTGGTACATGTGGACACTCGCGCAGAGGTAAGCATCTAGGATACTGTTTATCAAACTCGGTCATTATTCTGGAGATGACCGTATTGGTGGAGTGCTGAATTTTGAGAGGTTCTGCATCTAACCACTTAGTAAAGTATTGCTGAGGAGAAATTAACCACTCATAACGTTTGGTGATAACTAGGTTTTGAGCAGAACTGAGTCCCCGGACTAGGGTAGCATATTTGAAAGTTGGTAATACATATGCATCAGGGGGAATAAGACTTGCCTGAGTGCGAAACCTTCTGAAGAATTCGTGGTCGCTTTCCCAGGTTTTCAAGGGGATGATGTTAACATCAGTGCCAATGTCAACCAACGCTCGCTTGAATTCATTTTCTTTGAGATGGACTGTAGTGAGAAGTCCCCAGTCATACATCTCTTTGTCTGTTGTTGGAGGTTCAGGGAGCGTCTCCTGAATTGTTAGTCGTTTCCCTGACACAATGTGGTTTAGTGCAATAAACATGTCATCTCTTTGGGTCCTTGACAAGTACAGCAACTCGCAGATATGCTCAATTAGGGTTTGAACTGCTTCCTTGACCGGTTGCTCGGAGAGTGTAAACGTTCTGATCGGGAGAGGATTTCTGTGCACTCCTTCAGTTCCCAGTTCCCCTGAGTCGGCCTTCTCTTTGAATATGCGCTTCAAAGTTCTGCAATCACTTGTTGGATGACTGACATACCTATGAAAATGGCAGTAGCGTGCATTTTCCATTTGTTCTTCAGTTGGTTCCTTTTTGACAGAAGGTAATTTGATTGCACCATCTTGAATCCATACTTCTAATAGTTCGATCACTTATTCAATAGGAAAAGGGAAGTCAGGCGCTTCCTGATCGTTCTGTTGATGCTGAACTGGTGGTTGCATGTTTCTAGTCTGGTTGTCCTTCCTTGGTGCTTTTGGAGGGTGAGATGCCGGAGGAACATTCTTGTGTTGTTGTGCCTCAACTTTTCTCTTGCTCCCTTCAGCAACATTCATGGAAGCTTCAACGTTATACTTCTTGTTGATAAAACTCCTGTTGGTGCTGCTTCGAGTCTTCGGTTCCTCGACTTTGACAGTTTTTTTTTCTTTCTAACAAAGCTGGAGCAGTGGTTGGTGATCTCTTGGACGCTTCATGAAGTTATGAAAAGGTTAGGAATCAGAGATTTTCCAACAAGGCTCTATAGACTGTAATCATTCCGTTGATGCACTAGTCCACCAGTTGTTGCTTAGTAACATTAGGGTCATGACAATCCAAAGCTTGAATCCTGAACCTTTTCACACAATCATTCGGATTTTCAGTAGTTTTCTGAGCCATCCTTCCTAAGTCAGAAAGAGTAATCTGCTCAGAAACAAAGAAGTATTTCATGTAGAAAGCATTAATCATCTCTCCCCAATTGGTTATGCTTCCTGGTGCAATGTTGTTATACCAAGTATATGCTCAACCCTTCAGGGATTTTGAAAACTCCTTCAGACGGAAAACATGGTTGTGTTCATGCTCTCCTAAGGCTTCCAAGAATCGGGAAACGTGTTCTCGAGCATTCCCCGTTCCATTGTAGAGTGTGAACGCTGGAGAAGTGTAGCCCTTTGGGAGAGGGATTCTTTGCATAGTAGCGGGATATGGAAGTTGATGACGGTGCACGGACGGCGTATGTCCCTTTCTTCGATTCTCCATAAAACATTCCAGGTATTCACGAGTGATGAAACCAGCAGGTTCTGCACTTTGTGGGCTTCATCATCGCCGTGGACTGGAATAACTTCAGGATTCGTAGTTGGAGATGTTTCCTTGTCTTTCCTTTCTCCTGAGTTTTGTCTGACATCTTGTCGGTAAGAGTTTTGAGGTAGTTACATAGCTCCTTCTGAGCAGCAGCCATATCAGTTTGATTTTTGGCGAGAACTTCCTGGACTTTCATGAGATCAGCGATGGTGGGTGGATTTTCTCTAATTTCCTAGGGATGTCGGCCGAAGAGTGGATGATTTTCCACATTGGTTTCATGAGGAGTAACGTCACCGCCATTGTTGGAAGTAGGAATGGTTTCTGGAATACCATCATTGTTATTGTTGCTAGTGCTAGCGATGTTCGCGTTAGGATTTGTAACTGAACCTGACCTAAGATCGACCATTTTGTAAAAATGTGAGATTGAAACCGAGAGATTAATCTCCCACTGTGGTCGCCAATCTGTGGATGGGGAAAAACGGTTTTCTGGTTTTTTAGGGAAGTGGAGAGTCGAGCGTATGATCGAGATCCCTTAACCGAGCAAACTGTTGAACCTCACACAGATGCACAACAAAGGGAGTGCTTAGATTCGAGAGATAAATCTGTAGGACTCCGGCCTAAACCAAGTCAATGGGCGTTCCAGAGTCAATTCGGTCACAAAGAGAGAGATGGGTTGATCTGTAGGAGGGAATCTGAGAATTGTGCGAGATCGAGGATTGTGGATGTGTTAAAGGTTTCTGCGATAATGGTGAACTGCTGAAGTTGAGTTATGTCAATAAGTTTTTAATCGAGTTGTTGACGAATGGTGATTGATGATAATGATCGGTTGTCCTCTATTTGGACTTATTTATATTGCAAGAATGATGAACACCCTGATCCCTGTAAGTGCGACGGTTTCTTGCGTGAAAGAGTGGGAAAGTGGGATATCGTGGTGAAACCAGTTCCAAGTCGTGCAGAGTCTTGGTTGATCACTCACCCACTACTTTGCTAACTCCTTCAACCGTTTGTACGACTTACTCACATTCTGATCGTGGATGTATCCACGTGCCGTAGGACGCCAGAACAAAACCCTAAGTGACATCCCCCATTTGTGACGTGATTGATGTCTCACGAATCGTGGAGTCTGCAGAACAGACGTGTATTTAATTAGTCACGTTGACTGATTTAGACAATAATTCTAGGTTTTGTTGAATTGAGCATGAATGCCGAATTGCTCAGTGGAACATTGAGCAAGTATTGCTCGACAAATTACTGGATATCGATGGTTGGATCAATATTCGAGCAATTGATCAAGTATTGCGAATTACTGAATATTAATAGTTGGTTCAACAATTGAGCAATTGCTCAATTCGACGGATTACTGATAAATTACTGAGTATTGATAGTGGATCAATATTCGAGCAACTGAGCAAGTATTGCTCATTTTAGCAAATTATTGATAATTTACTGAATTTTGATGGATTGAGCAAGTATTGCTCAAGTCAGAAAATTATTTAGGGATGCCGTGACCCAGTAAACATATTAATTAAAATATTGGTAGATTACCAAATATTATATAATTAATCCGTGTGTTGTTTGCTGGATAAAAATAAATTTATTCAGTGTGTAAACATGCTCAGAATGATAATTTGTTGAGTGTTTATTCGAAACCCTAAATTTTGATCAATTGCTCATTACTTGACGGATTGCTGAAAACAGGTCATGAGCGAAGGAGGGACCGACCACATGGGACTATGGACGTCCATGTGATGCCCAATTGCTCGAGTGAGCGTACACCGGGGTTCTGAGTTGACCGGTTGGTGAAGGAATGACGATTAAATGTTGGTTCCATCATTTATTGAAATAGTGCTCGATTGAGCATTAGGTCATAAAACCTAATTATGGAAAACTGAGGTACAGGCCAAGAAGGCATGGAACCTGTCCTTGAGGGTGTGGGACCAGCTGATGGTCGATTGAGCAAATCCCAAGTTGTTTGGAAAGAGCTTGGACCCAATATGAGTAATTGCACAAATTAGGTCAAAATTAGGAAAACGTGTGGGATCGGCTTTGTGCACGCCCTAGGGATGACCCTGGTCGGTCAAGAGGGAATGCACGTGTTACCATGGTGTCCGTGTTTCCGTACTGAGAGTTTCATCATTTTCTAATGTACGTTCGAGCAACATTGTGAATTTTCAGAAGAGTTTCATCTTGACTGAAATTCTTGATTTTTGCTGGAATGAACATGTATGCTCAATTGATCAATATTTTATAAATATCAAAATAGAAATATTTTAATATTCTTTTCGTGAATAGCCTAGTCGGTCATGGGATAATGTTGACTTTTGGATTTTTCATGGCTTGAGCAATATTTTGAGAAAATATGGAGAAACCATGATTTTTGCTGAAACAGGGAAGTTTCACAAGATGAGAGAAATAATAGTTTATGAAAGACGGGATTGCAAGGTGTGGGACCGTCCACGTCTAGGGCATGGCCGGCCGACTAAGTTGTCCGGTCCAGAGACTCCTTTCCCTATTTTATATTATTACTTTTCATGAAACCACGAAAATATGGAGAAACCATGAAAATATGAAGAAACCATGAGTTTTTCTCAAACAAGGAAAGTCGTTAGAATGGAGGAGTCTTCATGGGTTCATGAAAACAACAAAAATAAGGAAAATAATGGAGGAAGCATGGGACCGGCCACGACTAAGGCATGCCGGTGGGCCCGACCCATGGGCGCTTCTCCATTATTTTAATGTTATTATTTTCTCTCTTCTGTTTTGTGCGGGATTCCTCATTTGTCCATATTTTGGATGCTCGTTGGCACATTTGGGTGCTCGTTTGTGCATCATGGTTGAGTACACTTGCACCATTTTACGGGACTCACACAGGAATAGCCCAGATGCCCGATTACTGAGTATTTATTACTAATTTATGAAATTCAATGGAGAATGATTCATGAAATTGAGCAATAAAAGTGAGTAGTTTATTATTATCAATTCATAGGATCAGTCGTGGATTCGACCATGAATTCAGAATAATAATAAAATAGGTATTACCGTTCCATGGATTGTGGATTCGTCCACAAAATCTGAGTAATAAGATAGGTGATGATATTACCATTTCATGAGATCATCTGTGGATTCGACCATGAAATAGGAGTAATATCTATTACCATTTCATGAGATCAAGCCGTGGATTCGATCATGAAATCGGAGCAATACATTTATCTATTACCATTCCATAGAACCAGTCGTGAGTTTGACCATGGAATAAGAGCAATAAGATAAGATAGATTATTTTATAGGAATCCAATGGTGAATGTCATGGTAGAATTAATCTATTGCAGAAGGGAACAGTGAGTGTCACCGACGTCTTGAAGGCGTTATTGCTCTCAATCTTACGGAGAACCGCCCAATCTTTCTTCTATGTAGAGGGGGGTCTCTCTCATGTAGTCAGGGAACAGTGAGTGTCACCGACGTCCTGAAGGAGTTATTGCTCTCAATCTTACGGAGAACCACCCAATTATGTTATTCTACATAGAGGGCATGATGAAATGCGAGGTATCGAACGCTCAGCTAGTGGAGGCCTTCCGAAATGCATAATCATCATGGATACGCAAAATATAAATCGTCACATGCCTGAAAGCCGTGTCAGAAACATGTATCATGATTTTACGGTTTTGACCTTTGTTGAAAATCCACCATCTACATATACTAGCAGGCATGATGTCTAGGAGCATTAATTATCTGAGAATTGAGAAATATGAGATTGTTGAAACGTCATATCTGCTTTATATAGTCAGGGAAAACCTTGTTGCATCCTGAAGACGTTATTGCTCTATACAAGCAGGAAAGCTATCTATCCGTCCAATCTTTTGATTCTATATAGAAATAATTATTGAAATTTCTCAGTATTCATGAGATGTGTCGTTGCCTCAGCTAAAAGACTACACATCTACATATACTCTGAGAGACAGTGTTATCAGACAGATATTTCATAGCACGAGATTTCATGCTTCAATGAGAGACATGATCCTCAATACTCATCTGATTGCTGGATCAGGAGCATGTATAATTATGGTTTTACGATTTTAACCCTTGTCGAAAATCCACCATCTACAGATGGTTCTGCAGAAGGAAAATCTATCAAACTCTTCGTCTATGGTTGAAGAAAGCATTGGATCGAAAGTCTCAACCGTTCCTGAATACATTCACATAAATAGTCGTACTTCGGAACTCAAAACTAGTATTAATAGACTCAAGTGCAACATTAGCAAGGCAAAGAAGGCAGAAACATCAGGTATTTCTTGTCCTCCTCCTGTTGACTCTCTTGAGACTAACTTTATTGTCTTTTATGATGTTTCTCGAGAAAGAAATGGAGCGAAAGTCAACATCTTTGATGAGAAAAATGCTCATCATGTTATAACTTGACTATTTTTGTTTGTGCCTCCTCCATTGAGACCATGTGAGGATGCACAATATTTTCGAGAAGACATCTTCTTCTTGACAAAGTGGGTCTTTGTTGTACTTGGGTTATTACAAAAGGAAAATGATTATCTTACTGTCGAGCTTTGCCCCAGTTAATATTTGCACTTGTTAATATGAATGATCATTAACTTTTTATTAAAATAATTCTCTTTGCTGCAAGCAATGAGAAGCTTCAATAATTCTTTTATTCAAACAGGCAGTTGATTTGTTGTTTATCAATAAATCTCTTGTGCTCTAAATTTATTTATTGAGATAAGATGTTATGTCTAAAGTTATAAACTTGCTTTTGATGATCAGTTCAAAACTTGTTTCTGGTATAGGCTCCATTGGTTCATTGGTACTGAATTTTTTTATTCATGACCATAAACGACCCATGATCGGACGTGTGGTTCCAACACCAAAGTTTTTGGAAAGAACTATATGTGACCCCAGGATTTTTATTTCTAGGAAATATATATATATATATATACATATATATATATATATATCTAAGACTGATTTCCTAGATATATGTACGTTCCGTAACCTCAAGAAACCTTCTTGGGATATCATGAACTGCACGGTGAATGAAAGTAAAAAGGAAGACAAAATTGAAGATGGCAAGGATGTTGAATTTCATGAGAATCCTTTCACCATAACATGTTACTTTGCATGTGATCATGAAGACAATAGACATGTTCAGATGTCAACTGATTTGGTTGGAAATCTTCTCCGAGATTTTGGGGTTGTACGTGAGAAACTTGCAATTGCAACAAAGAATCGTGATTTTCTGAAGACTGAACGGAAGAAAGCAACTGATGATCTTGCTATTGTTCGATCTCTAATTGCTGACTATGTCTGAGTTTTTCAGTATGACTTTAGGTTTAATCAACGTCTAGGAAACTTCTTATGAGAACTTATTCTTTTTGTTAGAGCATTGCTCGGTCGAACTCGCAAGCGTTTCTATATCAAGATTGTTTGTCAAGTTTAGTTGCCAAAACTATAAGTCTTGATTTCTAATCTACTTATAGCTAAGTCTCAGATTAGGATAGTAAGTGTAGTTGAGCTTTAAACTCCACGGCGTTCATCAAATGAAGACGAAGAACTACTTGAAGGAACTTGTGGAACTTCATCGACAAAAGGTATGTGGAGACTTGAACTTATCTATCACTCAAAAGTCTATCTACTCTACCTCTTATTTGAGACAAAAGTCGTATTGCTATATAGACTTCAATTATACACATTTGTTATTTCGAGCCGAGTTAATCTCGCTTATCTATTTCTCGAAATATGTGTTGGTAAGCTTTCGATTTGGCCAAGTTCATCTTTACTCGTGACGAAAGTCATGTTGATTATTTCAATAACTTGAAAATCGCTTTGATGAAAATAGTTTGTGGATAACGACTATTTTAACATCCTCTAAGAAAGTTTCAATGATTGAAATGATAGTTTAGAACAAGTAACCATGTTCGGATATAAACATAGTGTGTTCTCACATTTGTGTAAAAGTCCAAAACCTGGAACCTAAAGTATGCGTACCCGTATGCGTACTGGCAGTTGTTGGAAATTCGGGAAAGTATGCGTACCCGTACGCATACTGGCGGAAGTTTCACATCCGTGAATTTCTGCTGGAGTTTGGAAGTGTGAATTGGTATGCGCACCCGTACGCGTACTGGCGTAACCAAACTTGGTCCGGCTACTTAGGTATGCATACCCGTTTGCATACTTAAGTACGTTACTTTATAAAATCGGTTTGTTCACGAACTAAAACATTTATATAATAAGCAATGCAATCTTTGCAAACCGTGGATATAATGTTCATCAATTGATTCGAGTGAATCAAAATCGATTTTGCTTCGATTGTGTCTTGTATACTTCTATGAGATCTAAGCAATTGAACAACTCTCAAACTAGTTTATTTGAGTCATTTGAACTAGTTATGGTGAAGATGAATAAGGTTGATATGAAAGTGTTCATATAGCTAACCATTAGTTAACTATTGTTGAATCGACTAAGTGTACACGTTTAGGTACGGTTACTCAAACCTAAATGAAGGTGCATTTCATTTGTGTATAACAAGCTAAGTTCGATCTAATGGTTGAAATATATTATCTTGAATATAATCAGGTTTTCATCTGACGGTGAATATTGAATGCTTTGTTACCAAGGTAACTTAGATTGCGAACCCTGATTTGAAATCTATATAAAAGAGAACTCTAGCAACTGGGAAACCTAATCCCCTTACCTCCTGTGTGATACTAGTTGTATAATCTAGAGTCGATTCTCCTTTAACCTTAGCTTTTTCATGAAACCATGTAGGTTAACGACTTAAAGACTTTATTGGGATTGTGAAGCCAGACCCAACTATTTTCTCTATAGTTGCGTGATCTGATCTTGATGTTTTCTATCGTGATTGAGTGCAATCGTAAGATTGGCATGAGATTTATATCTCCGATAGGCAAGATATAAAAGTAGCCACAAATACTTTCGTCTCATCGTTTTTGATTCCATAATATCTCGTTTTGTTAATCGATTAAAATTATTGTGAGGTGATTGATAATACTAGGTTGTTCTTCGGGAATATAATTCCGGGTTACCAATTGGTTCCTGTTCACCTTGATTTATCAAAAGACGGAACAAAAACTCGTAGGTATTTCTGTGGGAGACAGATTTATCTATTCAATAGACTTTTCTTTGTGAGATAGATTTGTTTATCAAGTCTTCGACTTTGGGTAGTAGCAACTCTTAGTTTTGGGTGAGATTAGCTAAGGGAATCAAGTGCGTAGTATCCCGATGGGATCAGAGACGTAAGGAACGCGACGGTACCTTGAATCAGTGTGAGATTGATTAGGGTTCAACTACATTCCATGCCGAAGTTAGCTTTGTAGTAGGCTAGTTTCTGTAGCGGCTTAATACAATGTGGTGTTCAAATATGGACTAGATCCAGGGGGTTTTCTGCATTTGCGGTTTCCTCGTTAACAAAACTTCTGGTGTCTATGTTATTTCTTTCCGTATTATATTTTGTTATATAATTGAAATATCACAGGTTCTGCGTTGAATCGATCAATTGGTAAATCCAACCTTTGGTTGTTGATTGAAATTGATTGATCCTTGAACATTGGTCTTTGGTACCATTCAAGTTATTTCTCTTATATTCAATCAGGCTCTCAAATTGTATTTGTTTGATTGCGGATTGAATTGAGAGATTGAGATATAACTCTTTGATATACTTTTTTATTAAGATTGAGTCTAACTGTCTAGTTGATTCTCTTAAAACTATATTGGATTTAGTCCATACAGATTGTTAAGCAAAATATTGGGTGAGGTTGTTAGACCCCCACTTTTTCACTTTTGTTTAAGAAGGAGAACTACGGTTTGGAATAACAATTATTGTGATTACACATAGCTATTTCAATGATTTTCATCTTGGAATGTTTTTATATTTATTTATTTAAATTCTAAAGTTCTTTGGAAGATGATTTTTTTGCAGTATCTAATCTTTTGATTTTATATATTGCAAATGTCTTATGAGATATATATGTGTTTAAGTTCGTGAACTGTACTTATCTCATATATGCTCAAAAGTTAAGTCTATTATGTCTTTATGCAAATATTGATAAAAGATAGAATGAACTTTTGAAAAATTCCGCAGTATTGATCTTTACCTAATCCACTTTTATGTGAAAGTACTGTATGGATCCGTAAGTTTTCTTATGTTGAGTTACCCGATTAAATTAATCAATAAGGTCTCCTTGTGGTTAATTTATTCGAGTTTTCTGGATACAAATCCACGTGATTTGTTAATGTTCAAGGAAATCCTTCTTTTTTCGTAAAATTAATTAAGGTAGCTCATGTTGTTCTCTCGGGAATGTCATCAAATAGGGGAGAGTTCTTAATCGAACTTGTGCTTAATTGCCATATCTTTGTGGGGAGTGCGGCTGTGGAATATTGTAGGAGTTATCTTGTATCTTTATAAACTCCTTGATGAATACACTAAGTTTAGAATATGTGAAATCATCGAAACAAAGTTGATATGTTCTCTTTTAGTCATGAATTATATTTTTGGAAATTTCATTATGATCCCGTAGTTTTCGTACCTTTGCCAATTTATATTGACAAAAAGGGGGAGAATTATTTGGTAGTTCACACTACATACATATGGTTCACGGATCATTATGTAAGGGGGAGTGGTTTTCATTGTAAGATGGAAGTATTGACTAAGGGGGAGTAATACATATTACCATAGTATTATTTCAAAGTTGTGATACAATTGGACTTTGATTCTCTATAGTAATACTACAACACTGTATAACAATGATTGAGAACATCTATTTTCTATAACAACAATAATGCTGAGTTGAACACGTTCAGAATCGCTATAGTACTTGGAGAAACGAAGAATTCAAGGAAAGTTGAAGAACCAAGGAAATCAAGCATGATAGATGAGAAGCTACAAAGTTTGTTTATTTTGTAATAAATAATGTTTATTTGTCAAGTTTAGTCGATGAAAACTATATACTTGATTTCTAGTCTACTTATAGCTATGTCTCGGATTATGATAGAATGTGAAGTTGAGCTTTAGATTTCACGGCGTTCACCAATTGAAGAAGAAGATCTACTGAGGAGCTTGGAGGAACTTCATCAACAAAAGGTATGTGGAAACTGAAAAAGCGGGGGTCTAACAACACCACCCAATATTTCGCTTAGCAATCTGTATGGACAAACTCAAATATACTTTTAAGAGAATCAACAAGACTCAATCAATTAAAAGTACATCAACGAGTTTATATCTCTCTCTCTCTCGATTTGATTTCCTCAAACAGAAACTGCAAGTACTAATCAAATACAAGGAATAACTTGGATGGTACCAAAGACCAATATCCAAGGATCAATCAATGACAATCAACATCCAAAGGTTGGATTACTCTAATTGATGATCTAACGCACAACCTGTATTATTTCAATTATAAAGATAAAACAATATAATGCAAAACTGAAATAACACAGACACCAGAAATTTTGTTAACGAGGAAACCGCAAATGCAGAAAAACCCCGGGACCTAGTCCAGATTGAACACACACTGTATTAAGCCGCTACAGACACTAGCCTACTCCAAGCTAACTTCGGACTGGACTGTAGTTGAACCCCAATCAGTCTCCCACTGATCCAAGGTACAGTTGTACTCCCTACGCCTCTGATCCCAGCAGGATACTGTGCACTTGATTCCCTTAGCTGATCTCACCCATAACTAAGAGTTTCTACGACCCAAAATCGTTGGCTTTGAAAATAAACAAAGCTATCTCACACAGACAAGTCTATCAAAGGATCAATCTGTCTCCCACAGAAAAACCCTAAAGTTTTTGTTCCGTCTTTTGATAATAATCAAGGTGAACAGGAACCAATTTATAATCCGGTCTTATATTCCCGAAGAACAGCCTAGAGTTATCAATCACCTCACGACAATCTTAATCGTATGGTAGCGAAACAAGATGTTGCGGAATCACAAACAATGAGACGAAGATGTTTGTGACTACTTTTTATATACTTCCTATCGGAGATTTCAATTTCAAGCCAATCAATCTGATTTTACTCGTACAATAGAAGATGCAAGAGCAGATCACACAACTACGATAAAAGTAGTATCAGTCTAGCTTCACAATCCCAATGAAGTCTTTAAGTCGTTAACCTGGTTTTAGAAGAAGAAAACCAAAGGTCAAAGGAGACATGACTCTAGCACGCAAACTAGTGTCATACGTGAAGTGTGAGGATTAGTTTTGCAGAGTTGCTAGATGTCTCCTTATATAGTCTTTCAAATCAGGGTTTCGCTTGGTCACAAAGCAAACAATATCCACCGTTAGATGAAAACCTGATTTAGATTCAAGCTAATATTTCTCAACCGTTAGATCGAAAACTTAGCTAGTTATACACAAATGAAATGCACGCTTCTAGGTTTGTTAACCGTACCCAAAAGTGTACATTTTTGGTTCAACAATAGTTAACCAAAAGGTTAGCCATATGAGCATTTCATATCAACCATATTCTTCTTCACCATAACTAGTTCAAATTACTTCAAGTGAACTAGTTAGAGAGTTGTTCAATTGCAAGGAAATCTTATGTACTACGCAAGACACAATTGAAGCAAAGATGATTTGATTCACTCTAATCGGTTCATGAACTTTATAGCCATGGTTTGAAAATTGCATTCCTTAGTATTTATGAGTTTAAGTTCAGAAATTATCCTCAGATATATAACCTTCTTAATTTCGCACACTAGGTTCGCGGACTTAAGAAACTGGGCAGAGTTTACAAACTCCAGCAGAAAATCTCGGCAAAGACTTTCCGCCGGTTCACGGACTGGGTTCGCGGACTGCTACTCACTCAACAAGTTTGTCCACTCCAGCAAAATTTTTAGGGATGAGACGTTCGGCAGTTCGCGGAATTTGCAACAAGCCATTCTTCCGGTTTCTCTTGATCAACAAAGTTCGCAAACTTTGGTTCAAGGGATGTGACTTATGCACATATGTGTTTCCACAATAATACTTATGTCCATCATTGATTATGTAATATAAACTCTCATTCCAACCATTGAAACATTCTTAGAGGACGTTATATAGTTGTTACACCATTTCTCGTCAAAGCAATTTTCAAAGTGATTGAAACATATCATGACTCTCATCACTAGGTAAAGATAAACATGGTTGAAGCGAAACGCTTACCAACACATATTTCGAGATATAGATAGGCGAGGTATACTCGGCTCGAAATACCAAATGTGTATAATCTAAGTCTATATATAGCATACGACTTTTTGTCTCAAGAAGTAGGAGATAGAGTAGATAGACTTTTGAGTGACAGATAAGTTCAAGTCTTCACATACCTTTTTGTCGAGAAGTTTCATCCTTGAGTAGTTCTTCTTCTTGTATGATGAATCGCCATGAAGTCCTTGAGCTCAACTACATTTTATATCCTAGTTCGAGACTTAGCTATAGTAGACTAGAAATCAAGATTTGTAGTTTTGATCACTAACATTGACAAACATGCTTGAGATAGCAACGCATGCGAGTTCGACCAAGTATTGCTCTAACAGAGACTAAAACTTATCTATCACTCAGAAGTTTATTCCATTATATCTTCTAATGAGACTAAGTCGTATAGCTATATAGACTGTTACATTATACACATTTGATATTTCAAGTCGAGTTTATCTCGCTTATCTATTAATCGAAATACATGTTAGAAGTTTTTTTCTTTAGCTGTGTTCATCGTATTATTGACGAGTTTAGTTGGAAACAATTTATTTGTTGGAAACTAAATATTAAGTCAAAAGATGATCATGTGAAAATTACCTTGAACATCTTATATGATTTGTGTGAGACAGTCATTTGATGTTAGCTTAGGAAGTTTCGTATTAATCATTCGATCACTTGAAAATTACTTGAATCTAATGGTATGTATGAGATTACCATTGTCGTCTTCTAAGGATGTTTCAATGACTGAAATAAGGGTTTAGAACGATTACCCATGTCTGGATACAACATGGTATGCATACCCAGTATGTGAACTGTATTGTGATGATTCAGGTCTGGAACTCTTGTTTGCGTACCTAGTATGCGTACGATTTACCTGATTTGGGTCCGGAACGGTTGTTCGGGAACCGAGTTTGCGAACGGCTTGAATAGGCTAAGGTCCGGAGGTGCTTTTCGTGTACCTAGTTTGCGAACACAATGGTTAAGTTCTAAAATAGGTAATGTATGATTCTCATACTCATGAACTAAAACGTTTATGATTTAAGGAATGCAAATTAACTTTGGAAATCGTGGCTTAATGTTCATAATTGATTCTTGTACAAGTACTTGGTACAATCACGAACCAAACCGATTTCGTTTCAACTTGTTCATGAATAATTCTATGAGATAGTGAACAATTGAACAACTCTATTGAAGCACAATTAGATTCATTTGATTATCTATCTTGATTGATTGATCACCATATTTAATCTAGAAGTGTTAGATGAAAATGGCTAAGTCAAAATTGTTCATGTGGATAACTTCGGTTAATTGTTATTGAGCCAACCCAATATACACGTTTAGGTACGGTTACCCATATCCAAATATAAGTATATTTCATATGTTTGTAACAAGCTAAGACCATCTAATGGTGGAGATTAATTGCTTAATTTCTAAGAAGACTTAGCTTGAATCTTAAATCAGGAGTTCATATAACGGTGAATATTGAATGCTTTGTTACTAAGCTATCTTAGCTTCGATTGTAAGCAACCCTGATTTGAAAGGCTATATAAGGGAAAACTCTAGAAACTGGAAAACCTAATCCCGACACTTCCGTGTGTCCTAGTTTCAAACTAGAAGCAATTATCCTTTAACCTAGGTTTTCCAAAACCATTATTAGGTTAACGACTTGAAGACTTCATTTGGGATTCGTGAAGCCAGATCCAACTATTTTCTCTGTAGTTGTGTATTCTGATCTTATTTGTTTTATCTTCTCTAATATTTACTCGAGATTTATCTTCGATAGGTAAGATATAAAAAGTAATCACAACAGTTCTTCGTCTCAGACTCTTATGATTCCGCAATAACTTCTTCTGTTAATCAGTTAGGTTATTGTGAGGTGACTAATATTTCTAGGATGCTCTTCGGGAGTATAGTACTGGATTATTAGTTGGTTCCTGTTCACCTTGATCATTGTATCAAAATACGGAACAAAAAAAATAAAGGATAGACATATCTGTGGGATAAAGATTTGTTTATAAGTCTTCGAATTTGGATCGTAGCAACTCTTAGTTGTGGGTGAGATCAACTAAAGGAATCAAGTGCGCAGAATCCTGCGTGGTTCTAGAGGCGTAAGGAACACGACTGTACCTTAATCGGTGTGAGACTTGGTTAGGGATCAACTACATTTCAGGCCGAAGTTAACTTGTAGTATGCTAGAGTCTGTAGCGTCTTAATACAGTGTGGTGTTCAAATCTGGACTAGGTCCCGGGGTTTTTGTGCATTTGCGGTTTCCTTGTTAACAAAGTTTCCGGTGCCTGTGTTATTTCTTTTTCACATTATCTTTGTTTATATATTGGAATATCACAGGTTGTGCGTAGTTCAATCGGTTGATAAATCCGACCTTGATTGTTGGGTAGAACTTGATTGACACTTGGGCATTGGTCTTTGTTAGAGCATTGCTCGGTTGAACCCACCAAGCGTTGGTATGTCAAGTTTGGTTGTCATATTTTAGTGAACCAAAATTCATTTGAAGAGTCGCTTGATTATTTACTAGAGTCAACTTCGTATAGGTTATTTAGAAAGTTATTGGTATATGAGACATACAAGTATTACTCGAAGACTTGAAGAATGTGTAGAAGTAAAGAGCTACAACGACGACATCATCCTTCCTCTTGAGGTTAGTAATATTTTGACTTGAACTGTTTCATTCCTAACATATCTTTCAAGTCATGCTATATTGAAAACATAAATGCGAAGCTGCGAATGATTATACTAGTTAGACATAGTATTAAGGAATTATAATATGAAGTATAACACCTATCTTTTAAACTTCGTATATAAGACATCGACATAATCGTATGAATTCTATTGTGATTATGTATGGGTATGGGTGAAGATTTAATCCTAAGAAAAAATGTTTTATATTCGTTTAAAGGAAGTACATTCATAAACTTGTTTTGTGAATCGAAAGGGAAATCACTAGGCTTATTGATATTGTTATTCATTGCAAATATTTGGATTACCAATATGTGTGTTTAGTATAACCGCTCATAACTTGTTTATGTATCTTGGTAAAACTATTCACAATGCCTGACTTAAGTATCGGTATGATTTTTATTAGTGAAACCAATCTTAAGTAATCATTTGAGATGGTATGATTGATATTTGTAATTGGTGTGACCGTTCCTAGTCATTGGATAACTGATCCTAGAACTTGATGGGACTGATCACAAGATGTGTAATCGATAATTTTAGTAGGTTAATAAGTTTTAGTAATTGGTGTAACCAATCCTATAACTTGTGCAACCGATCACAAGTAAGTACCATAAATAAGTGGTTACTGATCCTGGTACTTAGTTAGCCATTTTATAGTAACTAGTGTGACCGATCCTAGTAGCCACTTGGAGGAAGAACCGAACTTGTGTTTGGTAGAACCGTTAAACTCATGAATGGAGATTGAATGTTTTTGATCAATCAAATAGTTCTTGGAAATCAGATGAACCAATTCTAAACTCGTTTTGAAGTGTGGAAAATAGGTTCCAAGATTGTAAATATGAAAGAGGACTTACAAAGTAAAGATGTCGGCATACTTTGAACACGTGAAATAATTCTTATCTATTATTGTTCAAATATATTCCTTAATAACTAAAGGAGAATCCCGGATCGAAATAAATTGAGAATCTTTTAATTAAGGTTTTTAATTTTATATGCTTTTAATTTCCAGCAATTAAATGCATATCTTTAGAAAATAAAAATTGGTAACGCGCATTTACAAATTGGAGATTTTCTACTGATATTTCGGTCAATATTTGGACAGAGCATTTCCAGGAATTATGAAAACCGATTTGGGCATATCTTTGAGAATATTCGGATTTAGAAATTCCTTGGTGTCCAAACTTCCTTGGTCTATAAATATTGAAGTTTGCATTTCGATCAAACTAATCCTCAGAGCCAGCAAAACTACCTAGTTGTGTTGTTACTGGTGGAGCCGTCTATTCGGAGAGGAAAATACCCTAATTATGCGAAATCTCTTACGACGCTCGTTTTAAAGACTTCTTTGGGATTGGGAAGCTCTACGAGTACCGTTGGTGGGAAACTAGATCATTTCAGTTTATTACTAGTTTTCGATTGATTTGATTGAATAACGGTTGTTGAACTTTGATTGCACCTAGTTTGTTTATGCTTGGGAATCTTCTCTTCTGATATAAGATTCACTCAAACTAGATCGAAGTGTCGACGGGGATCTTTAGACTGTTTATAGATCTAAAGACGTCTTGTGATAATCCATTGTTAACAGACTCCGTTCTGTGTGATTGATCACAAGAGATTCAAGTTGATTGTGTGTAGGTGTTTATTGAAGATCTAAGAAGATTTGAAGACAAAGAAGGTTTCTTATTCAATGTGTTCAACTCTTGCTAGAAAGACAATGATCAATGTGTTCAACTTGATCGGATGGGGATCCAACTATAATCGGTTTATCTTTTGATAGATTGGATTGATTAGTTGAGTAGATCGACATCAATACGTTTCTCTGTGATTCATAGTATTGATTGCATAGTCTTAACAATTACTTTGGTAGTTGTTGAAAAGATTGATCTAAGAACCCGACAAAGGAGTTTATTGGGATAAACGGAAGAGCCTTTTGTCAAACTCATATCACTTGTTTTAAAAGAGTTGTTACCAAACAGATTTGTTGTTCCCTTACTGTTTGGAATACGAACCAAAGGAATTGTTCCAAGTGCGTGACTTATTGCAAGTTGGAGGCGCATGGATACATACGGAACTAGGTGAACTATAGGTTTAGTTGCTTGGTCTCAACTATACGAAGTTGGTTTAGATTTTGTATAGCGGCTTAATCCTGAGAGTATTCAATTCTGGACAAGGTCCCAGGGTTTTTCTGCATTTGCGGTTTCCTCGTTAACAAAATCTTGATGTGTCTTTTACTTTTCTATTTCCGCAATTATAATCGTTTTTTATTATAATTATAAGTAAAATACACAAACGTTAATTCCTATTTACTTGATAGCAATCCTATAGTATTTGGTTAAGTCTGAACCTAATATCAAGTAATCATACTTCGTTGTTGTATTGTCTCTATCTTGTATCCATAGTCAATCACGCAAGTTATCTTGTTGTCACATTGTATCGATATCGTATCTGTAGACGACCACACGAAGTGTGAACCGATTAGTTGTATTGTCTCGACTCAGTCCATAGACAATCACTTTCGGAGAAAGGACTTATAGGTGGAAAAGTTTTAGATTGAGGTATATTTGGGTACCCTCGTCTTTTCAATTGGTATCAGAGCAGTCAAACACGAAAAGATCTAACAATTTGTGTTTGGTGCGATCCAACCTATAAGAATTGAATCTATGTCTGATTCAGTTAACGTTATGCAAGAGTATGAATACTCAAAAGTTTAAGATGTTCCCAATTCGTTGACCCATGATCCAGGAGTTACGAAAATCA
The DNA here is from genome assembly GCF_003573695.1 of Papaver somniferum. Classification (NCBI taxonomy): domain Eukaryota; kingdom Viridiplantae; phylum Streptophyta; class Magnoliopsida; order Ranunculales; family Papaveraceae; genus Papaver; species Papaver somniferum. Next base: position 195,956,651 of record NC_039360.1, read on the forward strand.
AGAGCACATCTGAGTCGTTCTCTGATGGAAAAGAAGATGCTGATAAAGAGTTGGTAAAACTCCTAAAGCCTGTAAAATCTCTGTCTACAAAAGTGATAATATTAAAGACAGAGCCAAATCTTCTTAAGAATGAGATAAGAGATAAATACATTCAACTGAATATTATATCCAAAGAGAATATGGATCTCACTGTCAAATTATAAGATCTTGGTAAATCTCTAACTCAGGATAAAGAGACACGTCCTATGAATCTGACTAATGATGTTGTCTTAATTTCTTCTGATAATGAGGAAACTAAAAGTCCTTGCTCAACTTTTATAGACTGTGATAAAACTGATTTAATCACATCTGAAACAAATCAAGATGATGGTAGTTTTCCTAACTACATCAAGTCAGAAGAGGATGATAAACCATCTTCTACATCTACTGATGATCAGACAAAATCTTTTCCAAAGGAAACTTTGAACCGATTCCGTGAACGTGATCTTAAGGAATACAACTTTCAGTCACTTGACAGGAAACTTATACTTATTCAAAATACGGTGGTAAAAGTATTGAAAGAAGTTTCTTGTCTTAAAAAACTGAAAGATCATTCCTCAATAGAAAGACAGAATATACCACAACCCGACAAGATCAACTCAAAAGAATCAGAAGAAAGAGTTGATAATCGCTTCTGGAAAAAGGTTCCTCCTCACCCATATCGAAACAATTCTTGTTTTGATGAAGAACGATTCCAGAAGAAAGGGAAGGAGAGAATCTCTGCCAAAGGAAACAATCAGGAATTTTCGATAATTATTTCAGATAATCATGCTGATGTGGATCATAAGTAAAGCCTTAGAATGAGAAAATCCTATGAAAATCTCATTAATAGAATTAAGAGATAATTATCAATCTCTGAAAATTCTGATGTCAGTACAGTGTCTCCTAATGATCATGTTTTTAGATCAAAGAAGGATCATCTTCTTCGGAGAAAATATTTTGGGCAGAAATTCCCAAAGAGAAACATGAACTATGTTTCTGATACTCGCTCTAAGCTAGAAAAAGCTTACTCCGATACAACTTAGTTGTATCGAAATTGTGCACTCTCATCCTCTTTCGTGCTCTTAATTATGGATGGGAAAAGAACAATAAAACGAGAACACATTTTTTGTGTGTTTGTTTATCAGAAAAATCTGTGACATTTTATGGATGACTGCGAATCCATGTCTGTCTAAAAATTGTTCATGTTTGACATGATCTTCCAAAAATAGGCTTTATTTAGAATTTTCGAATTTTAATAAACCTTCCAGCATGAGAAGTTCGGAAAAAGGAAACTGAATATATTCTTTTAATATTTTTGGAATTTCTTGATATTTTCGGTCCGAGAGTTGTCTCTTCTTAAAGAGAAACTATCTCTTGCTTGTATTCTGAAACCCTGATCAATCCCTATTTAAATAACCGAGCATGCCTCCAATAACTCGCAGTGTCACAAAAGCTAATAAGGAGGAAGCTCAAAGGGTTAAGGATTGTCAAGGAATCAATACAGAAAGGAAGAAGAAAAACATATCAAAAATCATGTCTGATTATGATTCTGATAGTTCCGTTGGATCATAAGATGAGTCATGTCTGTTGGCTTACAATTTACAAGATCCAACCGAAACCAAGTGGATTCATTCTGATAGTATGATTGACTATATCCAAGGTTTTCAAGTGCATGACCAAACGGTCGTAGACACAAGGACACTGAGGGAAAGTAACTAGGGGTAGATTACTTGGTCTCAACTATACGCAGTTGAATTTTTACTTTGTGTTGCGGCTTAATTCTGAGAGCTTTCAAAACTGGACTAGGTCCGGTTTTTTTTTGCATTTGAGGTTTCCTCGTTAACAAAATCTTGCCGTGTTATTTATATTTACTTTACACAATTAAAATTATTTTATTATAATTATAATAAATACACTTGTACGTTAATCCTGATCACTAGATATTGATCCTATAATAAATTGGTTTGGAACCGTAACTATTATCAAGTGAATACCTAGTTGTTGCATTGTCTCGACTTGTCCACACTTGGCATCAGACTTATAAGTTGATATGAAAAACGTGGTGTATTTGGTTACCCTCCTCATTTCAATTAGTATCAGTGCAGGAAAATATGAAAAGATCTAACAATCCGTGTTTGATGCGATCCAACCTATAAGAAATGAACTTCAGTTCACATGAATCGATTTCAGTTAACCTACCGCCAAAATTTGACGGAACTAACTATTTGTGGTGAAACTCTGCTATGAAATCTTGTCTTCAATCATGCGATTTTAATACTTGGTTATTAGTCGTTGATGGATATAATCTTCCGAAAATTGATGGATCGAAAATTGAGTTTAAACGCTTAGTTGATTATACAAGTGAAGAAAAGGCTTTTATAAAGCAGAATTCAAATGGTTTGCATGCTATTATACCTCCTCGTTCCAATTAGTATCAGTGCAGGCAAACATGAAAATATCTAACAATCTGTGTTGGTGCGATCCAACCTTAAGAAATGAAATCGAGTTCATATAAACCGATTTCAGTTAACGTACCGCCAAGATTTGACAAAACTAACTATCTGTGGTGGAAATCTACTATGAAATTTTTTTATTAGTCGTTGATGGATATAATCTTCCGAAAATTTATGGATCGAAAACTGAGTTTAAACGCTTAGTTGATTATACAAGTGAAGAAAAGGCTTTTATAAAGCAGAATTCAAATGGTTTGCATGCTATTATACCTCCTCATTTCAATTAGTATCAGTGCAGGAAAACATTAAAAGATCTAACAATCTGTGTTGGTGCGATCCAACCTATAAGAAATGAACTCGAGTTCATATAAATCGATTTCAGTTAACGTACCGCCAAGATTTGACAGAACTAACTATCTGTGGTGGAAATCTATTATGAAATTTTTTCTTCAGTCACACGATTTTAATACTTGGTTATTAGTCGTTGATGGATATAATCTTCCGAAAATTGATGGATCGAAAACTGAGTTTAAACCCTTAGTTGATTCCAAAAATTCCAATCTAATCAGGCTAAGGTAAATGCTTTTAAAGACGAAAAAATTCCAAAAGCTCCAATGGAAAAACATAGATTGGTAGATAATGAATTGATTGAAGAATACTCTTATGATGATATTGATATAACAATGTCGTTGATCATCAGAAAATTTCGGGACCTTTTAAAGATAATACATAAGAGATTCACAAAGGATAATTATCATACTTCATGTCCTCATGATCGAGTTTCATTCAATAACAGAAAGGATCAAGAGGAAGATGATGAATATCAGCCTCAGTGTTTCAAGTGTAAAGGTTTTTGTCATTTGTCTAAAGATTTTCCTAATGTAAGAAAATACACTGGAAGTAATGCATTATCTGTAACTCTTGATGAGACCTCAGATGCATACAACTCTGAAGAAGAGGAAACAACTAATATTATACTAATTGTTAATATTCCAGCTTGTTCCATAGCGATTTAACCATTTTGAAAACGGATACATATTCCAATGTTGAAAATCCTACAAATAGTACTAGGGAAAATATGACAAATTGCACAACTGTCATAAATCCAAGAATTGCTAAGATATCTTTGCGGAACCTCGACGATATCATCTCAACCAACCTCCGAAAACTTTGGTGTATCAAGTAACAAGAGAAGATCCAAAGATCACACTTCACTATATTAATAATATTCTGTATATTCTAAGTCCCATAATGAGATAAAATCTCATACTAATACCACCTAATCAGTATTAGGTTGTGAAAACGCGGGGGTACCAAAACACACCACCAACTTTTTCTTAGGAAACCTGTATGGACTAAACTCAAATATAATTCTGAGAGTTCAACTTAATGAATGTCAATCATGAAAGATATGAAGAGCTTATATCTCTTTCTCTCACAATCAGAATGTTACAGAGACTAGTCCGTGAACCTGATACCAAAGATCAATATCCAAGAACCAATCAAGCCGTATCCAACAATTACGATGGACTTACCTACTTGATTTGATTTTAACGTACAACCTGTGATATTTCAATTATAAAGATAAACAATATAATGTGAAAAGCCAATTACACAGATACTAGAAATTTTGTTAACGAGGAAACCCCAAATACAAAAAAAATCCGGACCTAGTCCAGACTTGAACATCAAACTGTATTAAATCGCTACAGACACTAGCCTACTATCAAAACTTTGGACTGGAATGTAGTTGAAACTGAATTAAACTGTCACAATAATTCAGTTACAATCGTGCTCCTTACGCCTCTTGAATCCCAGCAGGAATGCGCGCAATTGATTCCCTTAGTTGGCGTCCTTTACAGCCTAAAAGTTGCTTCAACTTAATTGAAGATTTCAAACCAATCTGCCTCCCAAAAATAAGCCTATATGTGATTTCTGTTCTGATCAGAGATCAAGGTGAGGTAGGAAATCGATTCCAATAGACCATGTATCGCAAAACTCAGAACTCGGTCTTATGACTCCCGAATAGAAGCCTAGATTATTATTCACCTCACAAGTATAAACTTGTGGAATCACAAATTCTAAGACGAAGAAACTTTGTAAGTTCTATCTATCTCGTTTGTTGGAGCAAAGCTCGGCAATCAAAATAAGATCAGGATACACGGACTATCAAGATAATGATAGTTGGACCTGGCTTCACGAATCCCTAGGTGAAGTATTTTAAGTCGCCAAACCCTATAAGGGTTTTAAGGAGAGAACGATTCTAGTTTACAACTAGGTCACACAAGAATAGTGCCAGGGATTCAAAGATTCCAGTTGTTTGGGGTTCTCCTTATATAAATTTTCAAGATCAAGGTTGCTTTATATTTAAGCTAAGGTAGCTTTGGAATTAAGCAATAAATAATCACCGTTAGATGAAAATTTTGACTTGAGATTAACTTAGTAAAATATACACTCTGGTTAGGATGAACCGTAACCGAACCATGTATAATGCTTGGTTCATAAAAGTTAGCCGAGACTAGCCAATTGGACACTAAGCTTAACCATTTTCATATAAGACTTTAAGACTTTTCTTGAGTCACAAATATGATCAATCATGTCTATCTATGTTCTCAAAGAGTTATTCAAATGCTGAAAGTGTAGATGGGTCAAAAAGATTTGTTGGTCTTTTAGGGAAGTGAAGAGACAACCGCACGGACGGGGACTCCTCGACCAAGCAAAGTTCTTAACCTCAAACAGATGCACTGCACGAGAGTGCTTTGAGTTTGAGAGATCAATCTGTAGGACTACGGCCTAAACCAAGAAATAGTCGTTCCAGAGTCAATTCAGTCACAAAGATGGAAGAGGGTCGATCTGTAGGAGGGAAGCTAAGAAGTGAGTAAGATCAATGGTGATCAAAGATTGTGAATGTGTTGTAAGTTTTTGCAAGTTTCATGAACTGCTGGGTTTAGATGAAAAATAAGTTCTAAATGATTGAGTGAATTCTGCTCTGTTGAGAGTTACTGAGAATTCTTGGTTTTGATGAACGTTATCTATCTTATCCTCAATCATTAATTCAAATACTTATTTATATTTCCAGAATGTAGACACATTGATCTCCAGTAAGTGTGACGGTTGCTCTAGTGAAAGACTGGGAAAGCGGGATATCATGGTTAAACCAGTTCCAGGTCGTGTGAAGACTTGTTTGATTGTCCATTAATTTCTTTGCTAACTCTCTCAACTGCTTGCACAACTTACTCACATTTCTCATCATGGATGAACACACGTGTGTCATAGGCCGCCAGACCAAAACCCTAATTAATATCCCCCCATGTGACATGATTGATGTCTCATGATTTGTGAAGTCTGCAAGTAAGACGTGTATTTGATTAGTCAGTTGTTAACTTGATTAGACGATGAGTATACGAATCGTTGAGTCGAGCATGATTGATGAATGCTCTATGATTCATGTATTGAACATGTCTGCCGAGACATATGTATAGTTCACAGTATGAGCAAATATTGCTCGCCTGAGTGAATATTGCTCGATTGATGAATTACTAAACATTATAATATTATTGTACGTCTGAGCAAATATTGCTCATTTGATGGATTACTGAATATTGATAGTTGAATCAATATTGATAGTCTGAGCAAATATTGCTCGTCTGAACAATTGGTAGTAGGACCAAACAAAATATTAATTTAAAATATTGGCAGCTAGGCCGAATATTATATAATCATCAATATGTTTACTTCTGGATCAACATAAAATTATTAGTGCTTGAACTTGCTCAGAATTATGATTTGCAGAGTTCAAAACCCTAATTTTGATCGATTGTTGATCAATTGATTATTTACTGAAAATCAATCACTGAGTGAGGGAGGACCGGCTACATGGGATGATGGCCGACCATGTAACGCCCAGGTGCTCGAGTGAGCATGCACCAAAGTCCTTTGTAGACCAGTTGGTGAAATGATGGTTTAATCATTTATTGAAATAGTTCTCGTCTAAGTATTAGGTAATAAAGCCTAGTTATAGAGAGATGAGGGACCGACCAAGGGGTATGAAACCGGCCCTTGGTGGTCGTGGGACCAGTTGATGGTCGATAGAACAATTTCCAAGTTGGTTGGAAAGAGTTTGAACCCAATTATGAACGATAGAAGATTAATTAGGTCAAAATTGTGAAAGAATGTGGGACCAGCTCCTTACAAGCCTAAGGGACGACCTTGGTCGGTCAAGGTGGCATGCCCGTGTTACCATAGGGTTTGTTTCTCAGTCCTGGGAATTTTGGTATTTTCTGGTGCGCGTTTGAGCAATATTTTGGATTTTCAGAAGAGTTTGATCTTGACTGAACAATGAGCAATTAGAACTTTGCTCGTGTGACCAATATTTTGAGAATATTAAAATAATAATATTTTAATATTTGTCGTGAGTAGCATAGTCGGTCATGTGACCATTTGACTTTTGGCTTTTTGATAGTTTGAGCAATATTTGAGAAAATATGAAAAAACTAGGGTTTTTTGCTCAAACGAAGGAGTTTCATGAGATGGAAGAAATAATAATAGTAGGAATTACCTATAGGTACTATTATGGTGGTATTAGCCAGTGGCAGGTCCACCCACTAAAGCCCAGTAACCGGAAGTCCATAATTAAGAGAAAAGAGAAAAATGGACCTAATTTTTTAAGCCCAGGTCATGCACACGTGCGAGATCAGGTATACGTAATATGAAAATACCACAAATAACCTTCCCTATTTAACAGGTTAAAAGCAGGAGAAATATTATTTACATTTTAGATTCATTTTTTTTCTTCTCTTTCCTCTCACCGCTGCTGCAAATTCAGATGAAGAGTTTTCTTTATTCTTTCTCGTTTCTACCGAATTAGATGATGAAGATTTTTTTTATTGTAATGTTTCTTTTAGGGTTTTGGTGATCTAATCATTGTTGTGTTTGATTATGTTTTCGATCTCCATGTTTGATTTGTTGATTATATATTAGATCTAGATGAATACTTACATTTTTTTTGTTCATTTCGTTACTAGATTCAATTATGCCACTTCCATTTTAGATGTTTTAGATGTGTGTTCAGTTCGTTTTTGTATATGAAGCAATGATATGTATATCCCGTACTGACAGAAACCTGGTTTTTGAGAAGAAGAAGATGCATCATTATGATTTACGACGAGAAGATTGTTTGTGTTTCCAAGTATGTATATTAACAATGATTTTCCGGTTTTGGTAGTTAGATTTCATGATGTTCTCCTGTTTTTCACGTGCTGCTTATTTTTAGACTATGAATCAACGGTACATATTTGGTATACTGAAACATACTGCTCTAATTTTGTTGTTTTTTATAGTTTTGGAATTTTTCTTGTTTGATCCAGAAGTACATATATGGAATACTCAAATAAAAGTGTTTCGATTCTATTTTTTCATAGATTCGTTACTTGTTTTCACATGCATCTGAAATTTAGATTATGAATCAAAAGTTTATATATGGTGTACTGAAAAATTATGCTTTAATTTTGTTATTTTTGTAGTTTCGGATTTTTTTTTTCGATCTAGAAGTATATATATGGAACACTGCAAAAAATAGGTGTTTCGATTCTGGTTTTTGTAGATTCATTACTTGGTTTTCACATGCAGCTGATTTTAGTTTCATTTTGGTTGTTTTTGATATGCATTTGAGTTGGCTTTGTGTATTAATCATCGATACGTATATGATATACTGGTGGATTTTGATGAAGCAAGTTTATATCTAAATAAAAAAAATCATGTTTTATGTTTATTTCATTAGTAGATCTGATATTTTTATGGTTTTTGGTTTGTTTTTCAGTTTTCTTTTGTGTATTAACCATCAATACATATATGACGTACTGTTTTCTTTCTGTGTTTACTATGAATCTATAGGTTTTCTCTTATTTTTTGGGTTTGATCCAGGAGTACATATATGGAGTACTGAAATATGTGCTTTGATTCGGTTAGATTTTATGGATTCATCACTTCTTCTTGACATGTAGTTGAGTTTTAGTTCATGAATTTCGTAGTACATATACGTCGTACTGGTTGAAACTTCTTCTGATTTTGTTTTATTCCGAGTTTTGCCACTTTTTTTGGTTTTGATCCATGAGTTCGTATGTGAAATACTGGAGCATGTGCTTTGATTCGGTTATATTCATGGATTCATCACTTCTTGACATGCAATTGAGTTTTTAGTTTATGAATCCGCAGTACGTATATGTCGTACTGATAAAAAATTCTTTTGATTCTGTTTTATTCATAGTTTTGCCACTTTATTTTGGTTTGATCCATGAGTACGTATGTGAAATACTGAAATAGATGCTAGTTTTTTTGCTGTGTTTTAATATTGTTATATTCTGGTTACATTTACAGGTTCAATATGTCCAACAGATACATACTCTATATGTAAGCAATGCGGCAGATATATACTCAGATTTGTAAGCAGTGTAACATATATGTACTCAGATTTGTAAGCAGTGTAGCAGATATGTACTCAAATTTGTAAGAAGTGTGGCAGATATGTACTCAAATTTTTAAACAGTGTTGCAGATATGTACTCAAATTTGTGGTCCTTTATATGTTTTAATTAAATTTGGATCTCCTGATAAATAAAATCCTGATTTGGTAGAAGTATGTTATTTCACACGTATTTAAACAGTAGGGTATATTAGTCATTTCCATGGGCTTAGGACCAAACAAGAAATTTGGACCCTAGGATAAGGATAAAATCCGGTTGGACCCTACTATAAATAATCTTATGGGCTTAGGACCAAACAAGAAATTTTACATAATAATAATAAGAAAATAAGGGATTATAAGGTGTGGGACCGGTCACGGCTAGGGCATGGCCAAACGGCTATGTAGCCCGGTCCCTTGACACCCTTCCCTATTTTTTACTATTTTTCATTGTCTGAAGGAAAATATGGAGAAACTAAGAGTTTTGCTCAAACAAGGAAGTTTGCTCGGATGGAGGAGTTTTCATGAGATTAACAAAAATAATAAAACAAGATAAAATAAAAGGAGGAGGCGCGAGACCGGCCACGACGGCATGACCGACCGGCCGGTGGGTCCGGCCCCCTATGCGCCTCTTTATTATTTTATTAATATTATTTTTCTCCCTATTTGCATAGGTTTCCTGATTTGTCCATATTTATGAATGCTCGTTCGTGCATTCGGGTGCTCTTCCTTGCATTATTGCTAAGTACACTCGCACCATTTTCTCGGTACTTACTCGGTGGTGTCCCAGATGCCCGATTAGTGAATATTTATTACTAATTCATGGAATCCAGCTGAGAATCTGCCATGAAACAGAGTAATAAAACAAATTGAGTATCTATTGTTAATCCATGGAATCCAGCTGAGGATCAACCATGGAACAGAGTTAATGAGATAAGATGATTATTTATTACTACTCTATGGAATCCAGCTGAGGATCAGCCATGGAACGGAGTAATGAGATAAAATGATTATCTATTACTAATTGATGGAATCCAGCTGAGGATCAGCCATAGAACGGAGTAATGAGATAAAATAATAATCTATTACTAATCCATGGAATCCAGGTGAGGGTCAACCATTGAACGGAGTAATGAAATAAAATAGATTATTTTCTAGGAATTCAGTTGAATGAATATCACGCTAGAGTTCATCTATGAATTTCTCTATACTAGCATGCAATATGTCTAGGAGCGAGTTTATTCAAGAATCGAGGTATGATATGATGGAAGCATCATACTCGTTCTGAATATTGGTCTTGTATAGTCATGGAACAATATGACATCCTAAAGACGTTAGCACTCTATACTAGCATGCAATATGTCTAGGAGCCGTCCAATTATTAAGAGATTCTACACACATTCTCTACATAATCAGGTAACAAACAGTGTGACGTCCTAAAGACGTTAACACTCTATACTAACATGCAATATGTCTAGGAGCCACCAATCAATTCGATTCTATGTAGAGGTGCTAATGAAATATGCGAAGTGTCGAAAATCTCAGCTGAGAGGCTTTACGAATAACATATTCATGTCAGAGATCGTGAAATGGTTCACGAATCATAAAATATGAGTTTCTCATACATTTCTGAAGCCGTGTCAGAAACATGCAGTATCATGATTTTACGATTTTAACCTCTGTCGAAAATCCACCATCAACAGAAAGTCTCGTAGAAATAATTCGGATGCATCTGAAAATATGCGACGGGGTAAGTACGTGTACCGGGTACTGTAATATACCTGTTCGTGAATATTCTTGTCATAGTACGTGTACCGGGTATGTATACCCTTAAGACAAAAAAAAAAGTTGAGGAACTCACAGATCTTTTGTGGTATGCGTACTGGGTATGTGTCCCTTTCCGGTTTTGAAACCAACAGATCTTTTTCGGTTTGCATACTAGGAATGCGTACCTTTCTTTGTTCACGAGTTCACAGACTTCTTATGGTATGAATACCGGGTATGCGTACCAAAAAGTCGATGCCGAACTATAGCTACATCGGTACGTGTACTGGGTACATGTACCGCGGTTCTGGAATTATAACAGTTATCCCAGTATGTGAACTGGTATGCATATTGTCATGTATCCATATTTACAATAGTTTTATATCTCTCTAATAATCGATATGAAACATTCCAGGATAACATCAATGACACATATCACTGTTCCATGCTATTTTTAAATGATTAAATCTTGAATAATAATTAGGTCATAAACATTAAATTGTTCTTAACCAAATTCATCAAGTATGGACAAATGTTCTTGAGCTTAGCATATTTCGAGAACGATATGCAAGATAAACTTGACTCAAAATTTTTGTTATGCATGTACTGTCTAACTTAGTCATAGATAGAAAGGTGAAAACTTGAGAAATAGGCGGTTCAGTCTTCATTTACCTTGGTTTAAGAATTTCTCCAGAGCTCCTGTTGATCTTTGCCTTCAAACGGTAGAACACAGTAATATCCAAATCTCAAATAACACACTTTTATCCTAATCCGAGACTTGACGAAATGTAGACTAGAAATCAAGATATAGTTTTGAAAACTAAATTTGACAAGAAGCTTGAGATAGAAACACCTGTGAGTTCGACTGAGTGATGCTCTAACAGGTTGCATCCTCGCATTAGTGTGCCAATTGTGTGTGAGGAAGCAAAAACAAGGCACATATTGTGTAGATTATGAGAATAAAATATAGTAATTGAAAATATATCTTGAAATATATTCTTATTTGATGAATATTGTATTTTCGGAAGTGTGATATCTTCGAAATATCTTTTTCGGGATCTATAAAGGATTTAACTGGTTCTTTGGTCATTCCTTGTCCGAACTATAAATCAGGATCCGATGTGTTCTGTTGCGAAGATGCTTGATTTGAAAGATACTTTTTGAATAAGTATTCACCATCACTTGATGCTATGAAACTGAAGAAACTATAAAAAAGAGGGATTGGCTTAGCAAAAAGGAGGAGAAAATATACTGAACAAATATCAGTGTATTATGTTCAATCTAAAATAGAGTTTCATGCTCTTGCAGAGTCTTTCACCAAAATATCTCAATTGCAAGAGATTCTTGTCAAGCAACAAGGCTATCTTCTTCAGGAAATTCACAAGCTCAAGATTGGGAATAATCCACCTTCATTAAGTAATGAAGATATGAAGGACTAAGTTTCTTACAAAGATATATAAGATTCAGTTCTTATAAGAATAAACTAATCAATTGTTGATTTGTTTCGATATTTGTGTAAAGTCTATTAAAAAACTATCAATAATATGAATGATTATACTTTTATTTAAATCCTTTGTATCATTATTTTTGATGGTTGTTTCGATTGCATAGCATGTGTGAATGAATATCTTTATGCTTTGCTTTCGGATTATGAGATGTTATTTCGGTTTTCACTAACCATAATTTCCAAGTCTCATATTATGGTGATCTCTTATGATTTGTGTGATTTATTGATTTAACAAGACTAAGTTCTAGCCTTTTGGGGTAGGATTTATCAAAGGATCATGAATAATGTTAGAGCATTGCTCGGTCGACCTCGCATGCGTTGCTATCTCAAGCATGTTTGTCAATGTTAGTGATCAAAACCATAAGTCTTAATTTCTAGTCTACTATAGCTAAGGTCTCGTACTAGGATAAAAAGTGTAGTTGAGCTCAAGAACTCCATGGCGATCATCATACAAGACGAAGGAATACTCAAGGAACCGGTGGATTTTCATCGACTAAAAGGTATGTGGAGACTTGAACTTATCTATCACTCAAAAGTCTATCTACTCTATCTCCTATCTTGAGACAAAATTCATTGTGCTACTTCGATTATACACATTTGCTATTTCGAGCCGAGTTTATCTCGCCTATCTATTTCTCGAAATATGTGTTGGTAAGCTTTCGCTTTGGCCAAACTTATATTTACCTAGTGACAAAAATCGTGTTATGTTTCAATCACTTTGAAAATGGCTTTGATGACGATAGTCGATTCCTTATATCTAACGACTATTATAACATTATAGAAGAATGTTTCAATGATTTAAATGAGAGTTTAAATTATATAACATGTGGTGGATATAAGCATTGTTGTGGAAACACATATATGTATAAGCCTTTATTCCTTGAACCGAAGATTGCGAACTTTGTTGACCAAGAGAACCGGAACAAGAGCTGTGAACTCAGTCTGCGAACTCAATCCACGAACCCAGTCCGCGAACTGGCGGAAGTTCTCGACCCGAGAATATCTGCTGGAGTTTGAGAACTCCTTCTGGGAACTTAAGTCCGCGAACCCAGTCCACGAACTTGAGTTAGGTTATATCTAAAGACGATTGTTTGTGAACTCATGTTTATATAAACTAAGGAATGCAAGTTTGCAAACCGTGGCTATAAAGTTCATAAACCGATTCGAGTGAATCAAATCGTTTTTGATTCAATTGTGTCTTGTGTAATTACATAAGATTTCATTACAATTGAAAAACTCTTTAACTAGTTTATTTGAGTCATTTGAACTAGTTATGGTGAAGAAGAGACTGGTTGATATGAAAGTGCTCATATGGCTAACCATTTGGTTAACTACTATTGAACCAAAAAATGTACATGTTTGGGTATGGTTACACAAACCTAAAATCGTACATTTCATTTGTGAGTAACAAGCTAGGTTTTTCGATCTAACGGTTGAAAGATATTATCTTGAATCTAAATCAGGTTTTCATTTAACGGTGAATTTTGAATGCTTTGTTACCAAGCTAACATTGATTGCAAACCCTGATTTGAAAGGATATATAAAGGAGAACTCTAGCAACTAGGAAACCTAATCCCCACACCTTATGTGTGATACTAGTTGCATAGCTAGAGTCGATTCTCCTTTAAACTTTGGTTTCTTCTTCTAAACCAGGTTAACGACTTAAAGATTTCATTGGGATTGTGAAGCCAGACCGATACTACTTTCTCGTAGTTGTGTGATCTGATCTTGCATATTCTATCGTACGAGTACAATCACAAGGATTGGCTTGAGATTAATATCTCCGATAGGCAAGATATAAAAGTAATCACAAACATCTTCGTCTCATCGTTTTTGATTCCACAACATCTTATTTCGCCGCGTCGATTAAGATTGTTGTGAGGTGATTGATAATACTAGGTTGTTCTTCGGGAATATAAGTCTGGTTTATCAATTGGTTCCTGTTCACCTTGATTTATCAAAAGACGGAACAAAACTCGTAGGTATTTATGTGGGAGACAGATTTATCTATTACTGTAAACTTTTCTGTGTGATACAATTTTTTTTATTAAAGTCTTCGACTTTGGGTCGTAGCAACTCTTAGTTGTGGGTGAGATCATCTAAGGGAATCTAGTGCATAGCATACTGATGGGACCAGAGACTTAGGAGCATAACTGTACCTTGGATCAGTGTGAGATTCATTGGGGTTCAACTACAGTCCAGACCGAAGTTAGTTTGAAGTAGGCTAGTGTCTGTAGCGGCTTAATATAATGTGTGTGTTCAATCTGGACTAGGTCTCGGGGTTTTTCTGCATTTTCGGTTTCCTCGTTAACAAAATTTTGGTGTTTGTGTTATTTCTATTTCCACATTATATTTTTTATTTTTATAATTGAAATATCACAGGTTGTGCGTTAGGTTCAATCAATTAGAATATCCAACCTTTGGTTGTTGATTTAATTGATTAATACTTGGATATTGGTCTTTGGTACCATCCAAATTATCTCTCTTTGATAAAGACTCGCAAATTTCTATTTGCTTGAGTATAGATCAAATCGAGAGATTGAGATATTAACTCCTTGATATACTTTTATCTAGATCGAGTCTGACTTTCTAGTTGATTCTCTAGAAAGTATATTGGAGTTTGTCCATACAGATTACTAAGCGAAATATTGGGTGTAGTTGTTAGACCCCCGCTTTTTCAATTGGTATCAGAGCAGGCAAACACGTTTAAGACCTTACAAGTCTGTGTTTGTAGCGATCTGACTCTATGGACAGAGGTGTTATCTCAATAAACATACCACCAGTCTTCGATGGCTCTAATTACTAATTGTGGAAAATTTCTATGCGATCTTTTCTTCAAGCACGTGATTTTCAATCATGGATATCAATAGTTAATGGCTATAATGCTCCCGTTGTGGTAGTTGGAGATGTAAACGTTCCCAAGGACATTGGTGAATACACCCCTGCCGAGATAAATGTTTCATAGAAAAACTATGACGGTTTGAATGCCATTACCCCAAATATTCAGCACCATGTGTCAAATTGCACTAAGTCTAAATAAGCTTGGGATATCTTAGAAACCGTATTTGAAGGAAATACCAGTGAAAAGGAAGCTAGGCTTCAAAACCTTAATTACGATTGGGAAAACCTTCATATGGAAGATGAAGAAACATTTGATGAGTTTAATCATAAATTGTCTTAAATTGTTAATGCATCTTTTGCATTGGGTAAGACTATTCCTGAAAAGGACATTGTGATGAAAATTCTCAGATCGCTGCCATCTAGATACGATTCTAAGAAGCATGCCATCGTTGAGGGAAATAACCTAGATAATCTCTCCAGAAATACACTGGTCGGGAAGCTTAAGATCTTTGATCATGAGCATTCATCCAAATCTAAGGATGTTGCGTTCAAAGCACTAAATGACACTAAATTACTTGATAAAAGTAAAAAAGTGTATATCTCTGAAGACGATCACTCTGAGACAGATACATCAGATGAAGATCTTGAAAAATCGGTCTCAATGATCACAAGACAGTTTAGAGACCTTCTGTTGAAGAGAAGTAAACGGTTCTCCAAAGTCATCAGCTAAACCTCATAATCGTATTCCTTCTAGAAACAGAGAAACAGATGAAACTGATGACGAGGATATGCCACATTGCTTTAAGTGTAAAGGATTTGGTCATTTTGCAAACGAGTGCCCAAATCGTAGAAAATACACTGGGAACAAAGGTCTTGCTGCAACTCTTGTTGAAATATCTGACAGCTATGAGTCTAATGAAGACAAGTGTTGCACTTATCGGTGAAAATATTGATTTTGATAATTGTAGCAATACATACATCAATCTCGATATTCTTTCAGAAGAAAATCCAACTATCTGGAAGAAAATATTGACCCGTTCTTTGGAAACTCTGTTTCAGGTTCCACTATGTGTAACACCCTGTGTTCTTAGCATGTATCATGCTAAAATATGCGCCATGGCCTGAGATGAAGCTTCATTTAAAGCTTCTGTTGCGTGGTACGCGGTAGATTGGCTAAAGGACAATGTCGCGCCAAAATGGCGCATTATGTTTGGAATTTGGCCAAGGGTCAATGTTGCATCATCATGATGCCTTAGGCCAGTTGGGTAGGTGGCCTTGAGCTTGCAGCGTAATAATTGCGCATTACGAAAGTTATTGGCCTAGAACCAATATCGCACAATCATTGTGCATCATGCCAGAGAGGGCTGGCCGAACGAGTGTTGCACAATCATTGTACGCAATCATTGCGAAGTAAAGCAATCTTTGCGAATGAACACAATCATTACGAAGTAACGCAATAATTGCGATGAACAGTGAAGCAAGCATGTCAATTTTCTCCCCTAAACATACTTGTAGAAATTCCATTAAGACATATATAGGGAAGGGTACTTGGTTGAAGGTGCATATGCAGACTATGTACCAAGTAAGCTTCATAGCTTAGCCGAAAGAATATAAATTATGCCTAAGGATCATTTATAGATGCGTAGCCTTGATAAGAGCGCATTTTATGCTTAGGCATCACTATGCCATGCCGAAGACCCGATGATGCATAATCATTATGCATCTTGACGGAATGACCTACGGACCAGGATATTACAATTTTTTCCTAGGCTACGGCCTTGCAAACGAGTTGGTTAAGCTTATGTCCCTTCGTGGATGAACTACGGTCTGTGCTTGATCCTTTTAGAGTAGGGAAGGGTACGTAAGCGGCCGCAATGAGTTGCAGCATTGCCGGTCCACCACTTTGTCGCTCATTTCATCTAATTTCTAGATGATTACGGCAGATTGGCCTCTCATATCATCTAAGCTCGGTAGCTCGATGCAAGAGATGATTGTGTTCAATCTTGATGAGGCTTAGTTGCATGCCAGCAAGTGGATTCTCATACTTCCTATCAAGCTACAAATAGCAAGTTATAGCACACGCACTGAATTATTTGGAAGTTAAGGACCTGAGTGTCGTAATTTAGCTCAAGAGGAGTCCATTTTGATGGGAAACGGCCCAAAGATCAAGACATGACGATCTATAGATCCACATGGTCACTAGAATTAAGCCAAATTCATTCGTTTAGGGCCTCAAAATGTCGTTTTTGCCGTTTTAGGAAGGTCTTTGGTTTTCTTAATAAACCCTTCGCGGAACAAGGGTGAGTTGGAACGGTGTGGAAGCTAAGTTAGATGCATCATGCTCCACGAGCATGCCTGCAAGGGCGGATGGACGTGCATTTTCCTAGCTTTAAGGCCCGGATAGTAGCTTCATCATGGCGCACCGAGGGAAGTTACGGTCTGCGGGGCAACGCGCCAAAGACGTAATTTCCGGTCCGTCACAGTTGGTATCAGAGCAAGTTCCGGGAAAACTCTAGGGACTTGTGCGGATTGGATTCATTGGTGAGTATTTTCCTTAATGGAACCTTAAAGTTGGAGAGTAGGCCAACTTTTGCGCAGAAAGAGTTTGTAACTGCTTAGCCAGTTACTATGGGAATCGAGTTTAGCTTGTTCAAGTACTATGAGTTTTCCTGGCCTAAGTGGCACCCCACTTACGAGTGGATATCCGGAAGACTGTCTGGGACGGTGGGTAGACAATGGGACTGATCATCCCCACACGTTGGCAACTGGCCAAGAGTGTGCGTTGTCAGGCCCGACTATCATCCCACTTACGAGTGGCAACTTGGATGACCTTCAAGGACGGTGTGAAACTGGAAACTGTTCCACTTAGTACTGTGCTAAAATATTGTCATTTCGATGACATCTTTAAACTTGTGTACCTCAGGGATTCCTGGATGGTAGTATGAGATGCTATCTAAGATACCTGGTCGAGAAATCCTCTTGGCACTGGCCAATTGCGATTCTTTGTATTGTTGTTGGAACTTTTGGATTCCTGGGAAGGAGGTATGGGACAGTTGATCAGAAGGTCTAAATTGTTGTTCACGATAACTTGAAGAAACCAGTGATTTCTGAGCATCTAGAATGAGGCTTTTGCTAAGGAAATCCAAACCGAAGAGATTGTACACAATAGTTTTTGGTTTTGAATTTCGGGGACGAAAATATTTAAAGGGATGAAGAGTGTAACACCCTGTGTTTTTAGCATGGCGCATGCTATTGGTAGCGCCATGGCTTGAGATGAAGCTTCATTTAAAGATTCCTTTAAGTGGTATGCGGTAGATTGACTTAAGGCCAATGTCACGCCAAAATGGCGCATTATGTTTGGCATTTGGCCAAGGGTCAATGTTGCATCATCATGATGCATTAGTCCAGTTAGGTAGGTGGCCTTGAGCTTGCAGCGTAATAATTGCGCATTACGAAAGTTATTGGCCCAGAGCCAATATTACACAATCATTGTGCATCAGGCCAGAGAGGGCTGGCCGAACGAGTGTTGCGCAATCATTTTATGCAATCATTGCGAATTAAATCAATCTTTGCGAATGAACATAATCATTGCGAATGAACGCAATCATTGTGAAGTAACACAATCATTGCGAATGAGCACAATCATTGCAAGTAACGCAATCATTGCGATGAACAGTGAAGCAAGCATGTCAATTTTCTCCCCTAAACATACTTGTAGAAATTCCATTAAAACATATATAGGGAGGGTTACTTGGTTGAAGGTGCATATGCGGACTATGTACCAAGTAAGCTTCATAGCTTAGCCGGAAGAGTATAAATGATCCCTAAGGCTAATTTATAGCTGTGTAACCTTACGAAGAGGACATTTGATGCTTAGGCATCACTATGCCATGCCGCGGACCCGATGATGCATAATCATTGTGCATCTTGACGGAATGGCCTACGGACCAGGCTATTACCAATTTTTGCTAGGCTACGGCGTTGCAAACGAGTTGGTTAAGCTTATGTCCCTTTGTGGATTAAATACGGTCTGTGCTTGATACCTTTAGAGTAGGTAAGGGTACGTAGGTATCCGCAATGAGTTGCAGCATTGCCGGTCCAGCACTTTGTCGCTCATATCATCTAATTGCGAGATGACTGCGGCAGATTGACCCCTCATATCATCTAAGCTCGGTAGCACTACGAAAGAGATGATTGTGGTCAAGCTTGATGAGGCTTAGTTGCATGCCAGCAAGTGGATGCTCATACTTCCTTCAAGCTACAAAGAGCAAGTTATAGCACGCGCGCTGAATTATTTGGAAGTTAGGGACCCGAGTGTCGAAATTTAGCTCAAGAGGAGTCCCTTTTGTTGGGAAACAACTCAAAGATCAAGACATGTCGATCTATAGATCCACATGGTCACCAAAATTTAGCCAAATTCATTCGTTTAGGGCCTCAAAAGGTCGTTTTTGCCGTTTTAGGAAGGTTTTTAGTTTTCTTAATAAACCCTTCGCGGAACAAGGGTGAGTTTGAACGGTGTGGAAGCTAAGTTAGCTGCATCATGCTCCACGAGCATTCCTTCAAGGGCGGATGGACGTGCATTTACCTAGACTTAAGGCCCGGATCGTAGCTTCATCATGGCGCACGGACGGAAGTTCCGGCCTGCGGGGCAACGCGCCAAAGGCGTAAATTTCCGGTCCGTCACAATTGGTATCAGAGAAAGTTCCGAAAAAACTCTAGGGACTTGTGTGCAGTGGACTCATTGGCGAGTATTTTCCTTAATGGAAACTTAAAGTTGGAGAGTAGGCCAACTTTTACGTAGAAAGAGTTTGTAACTGCTTAGCCAGTTACTATGGGAATCGAGTTGAGCTTGTTCAAGTACTGTGAGTTTTCCTAGAATAAGTGGCACCCCACTTACGAGTGGATATCCGGAAGACCGTATGAGACGGTTGGTAGACAATGAGACTGATCATCCCCACACGTTGGCAACTGGCCAAGGGTGTGCGTCGTCAGGCCCAGCTAGCATCCCACTTACGAGTGGCAACCTGGATGACCGTCAGGCACGGTGGGAAACTGGAAACTATTACACACAGTACTGTGCTAAAATATTGTCATTTCGATGACATCTTTAAACTTGTGAACCTTAGGGATTCCTGGGT
Source organism: Papaver somniferum (assembly GCF_003573695.1). Classification (NCBI taxonomy): domain Eukaryota; kingdom Viridiplantae; phylum Streptophyta; class Magnoliopsida; order Ranunculales; family Papaveraceae; genus Papaver; species Papaver somniferum. The sequence continues at coordinate 195,976,834 of NC_039360.1, forward strand.
GGTAGTATGGGATGCCATCTAGGACACCTAGTCGAGATTTCCTCTTGGCACTGGCCAATTGCGATTCTTGGTATTGTTGTGGGATGGGCCAGCAGTATGGGACGGTTGCTCAGAAGTTCTAAATTGTTGTTCACGATAACTTGAAGAAACCCGTGATTTCTGAGCATCTGGTTTGAGAATTTTGCTCAGGAAATCCAAACCGAAGAGATTGTCCACAATAGTTTTTGGTTTTGAATTTCGGGGACGAAATTCTTTAAAGGGGTGAAGAGTGTAACACCCTGCGTTTTTAGCATGACGCATGCTAAAAGATGCGCCACGGCCTGAGATGAAGCTTCATTTAAAACTTCTGTTGCGTGGTACGCGGTAGATTGGCTTAAGGCTAATGGCGCGCCAAAATGGCGCATTTATGTTAGGCATTTGGCCAAGGGTCAATGTTGCATTAGGCCAGTTGGGTAGGTGGCTTTGAGCTTGCAGCGTAATAATTGCGCATTACGAAAGTTATTGGCCTAGATCCAATATCGCACAATTATTGTGCATCAGGCCTGAGAGGGCTGTCCGAACGAGTGTTGCACAATCATTGTACGCAATTATTGCGAAGTAAAGCAATATTTGCGAATGAACAGAATCATTGCGATGTAACGCAATCATTGCGAATGAACATAATCATTGCGAATGAACACAATCATTGCGAAGTAAAACAATTATTGCGATGAACAGTGAAGTAAGCATGTCAATTTTCTCCCTTAAACATATTTGTAGAAATTCCATTAAGACATATATAGGAAGAGGTACTTGGTTGAAGGTGCATATGCAGACTATGTACCAAGTAAGCTTCATAGCTTATCCGGAAGAGTATAAATGATGCCTAAGGCTCATTTATAACTGCATATCCTTGTGAAGATGGCATTTGATGCTTATGCATCACTATTCCATGCTTAAGACCCGATGATGCATAATCATTGTGCATCTTGACGGAATGGCCTACGGACCAGGCTATTACCATTTTTTGCTAGGCTACGGCCTTGCAAACAAGTTGGTTAAGCTTCTGTCCCTTCGTGGATGAACTACGGCCTATGCTGGATCCCTTTAGAGTAGGGAAGGGTACGTAGGCAGCTGCAATAAGTTGCAGCATTGCCGGTCCAGCACTTTATCACTCAGATCATCTAATTGCGAGATGATTGCGGCAGATTTGCCCCTCATATCATTTAAGCTCGGTAGCTCTATGCAAGAGATGATTGTAGTCAAGCTTGATGAGGCTTAGTTGCATGCCAGCAAGTGGATGCCCATACTTCCTATCAAGCTACAAAGAGCAAGTTATAACACGCGCGCTGGATTATTTGGAATTTAAGGACCCGAGTGTCGTAATTTAGCTTAAGAGGAGTCCATTTTGATGGGAAACGGCCCAAAGATCAATACATGTCGATCTATAGATCCACATGGTCACCAGAATTTAGCCAAATTCATTCGTTTAGTGCCTCAAAAGGCCGTTTTTGCGGTTTTATGAAGGTTTTAGTTTTTCTTAATAAACCCTTCGCGGAACAAGGGTGAGTTGGAACGACGTGGAAGCTAAGTTAGATGCATCATGCTCCACGAGCATGCCTGCAAGTGCGGATGGACGTGAATTTTCCTAGCCTTAAAGCCCGGATCGTAGCTTCATCATGGCGCACCGAGGGAAGTTACGGCCTGCGGGGAAACGCGCCAAAGGCGTAATTTTCCGGTCCGTCACAGTTGGTATCAGAGAAAGTTCCGGGAAAACTCTAGGGACTTGTGCGGAGTGGACTCATTGGCGATTATTTTCCTTAATGGAAACTTAAAGTTGGAGAGTAGGCCAACTTTTGCGCAGAAAGAGTTTGTAACTGCTTAGCCAGTTACTATGGGAATCGAGTTGATCTTGTTCAAGTACTGTGAGTTTGCTGGCCTAAGTGACACCCCACTTACGAGTGGATATTCGGAAGACTGTCTGGGATGGTGGGTATACAATAGGACTGATCATCCCCACACGTTGGTAGTTGGCCATGGGTGTTCGTTGTCAGGCTCGGCTAGCATCCCACTTACGAGTGGCAACCTGGATGACCGTCAGGGACGGTGGGCAACTGGAAACTGTTCCACACAATACTGTGCTTAAATATTTTCATTTCGATGACATCTTTAAACTTGTGAACCTTAAGGATTCCTTGGTGGTAGTATGGGATGCCATCTAGGATGCCTGATCGAGATATCCTCTTGGCACTGGTCAGGTGCGATTCTTGGTATTGTTGTGGGCACTTTTGGATTCCTGGGCAGGCGTTATGGGACGGTTGCTCAGAAGGTCTAAATTTTTTTCACGATAACTTGAAGAAACCCGTGATTTCTGAGCATCTGGTATGGGACTTTTTCTCAGGATATCCAAACCGAAGAGATTGTCCACAATAGTTTTTGGTTTTGAATTTCGGGGACGAAATTATTTAAAGGGGTGAAGAGTGTAACACCTTGTGTTTTTAGCATAAAAGATGCGCCATGGACTCAGATGAAGCTTCATTTAAAGCTTCTGTTGCGTGGTACGCGGTAGATTGGCTTAAGGCCAATGTCGCGCCAAATGGCGCATTATGTTTGGCATTTGGCCAAGGGTAAATGTTGCATCATCATGATGCATTAGGCCAGTTGGGTAGGTAGCCTTGCGCTTGCAGCGTAATAATTGCGCATTACGAAAGTTATTGGCCTAGAGACAATATTGCACAATCATTGTGCATCAGGCCAGAGAGGGCTGGCCGAACGAGTGTTGCACAATCATTGTACGCAATCATTGCGAAGTAAAGCAATCTTTGCGAATGAACACAATCATTGTGAAGTAACGCTATCATTGCGAAGTAACGCAATCATTGTGAATGAACACAATCATTGCGAAGTAACGCAATCATTGCGATGAACAGTGAAGCAAGCATGTCAATTTGCTCCCCTAAACATACTTATAGAAATTCCATTAAGACATACATAGGGAGGGGTAATTGGTTGAAGGTGCATATGCAGACTATGTAACAAGTAAGCTTCATAGCTTAGCCGGAAGAGTATAAATGATGCATAAGGCTCATTTATAGCTGCGTAGCCTTGCGAAGAGGGCATTTGATGCTTAGGCATCACTATGCCATGCCGCGGACCCGATGATGCATAATAATTATGCATATTGACGGAATGGCCTACGGACCAGGGTATTACCATTTTTTTCTAGGCTACGGGCTTGCAAACGAGTTTGTTAAGATTGTGTCCCTTCGTGGATGAATTACGGTCTGTGCTTGATCGCTTTAGAGTAGGGAAGGGTACATAGGAAGCCACAATGAGTTGCAGCATTGCCGGTCCAGCACTTTGTCGCTCATATCATCTAATTGCGAGATGATTGCTGCAGATTGGATCCTCATATCATCTAAGCTCGGTAGCTTGATGCAAGAGATGATTCTGTTCAAGCTTGATGAGGCTTAGTTGCATGCCAGCAAGTGGATGCTCATACTTCCTATCAAGCTACAAAGAGCAAGTTATGGCACGCACGCTGGATTATTTGGAAGTTAAGGACCTGAGTGTCGTAATTTAGCTCAAGAGGAGTTCCTTTCCCATCAAGACATGTCGATCTATAGATCCACATGGTCACCAGAATTTAGCCAAATTCATTCGTTTAGGGCCTCAAAAGGCCGTTTTTTCCGTTTTAGGAAGGTTTTTAGTTTTCTTAATAAACCCTTCGCGGAACAAGGGTGAGTCGGAACGGTGTGGAAGCTAAGTTAGATGCATCATGATCCACGAGCATGCCGGAAAGGTCGGATGGATGTGCATTTTCCTAGCCTTAAGGCTCGGATCGTAGCTTCATCATGGCGCACCGAGGGAAGTTACGTCCTGCGGGGCAACGCGCCAAAGACGTAATTTTCCAGTCCGTCACAGTTGGTATCAGAGCAAGTTCCGAGAAAACTCTAGGGAATTGTGCGGAGTGGACTTATTGGCGAGTTTTTTCCTTAATAGAAACTTAAAGGTTGAGAGTAGGCCAACTTTTGCGCAGAAAGAGTTTGTAACTGATTAGCCAGTTACTATGGGAATCGAGTTGAGCTTGTTCAAGTAATGTGAGTTTGCGTGGACTAAGTGGCACCCCACTTACGAGTGGATATCCGGAAGACCGTCTGGGACGGTGGGTAGACAATGGGACTGATCATACGCACACGTTGGCAATTGGCCAAGGGTGTGCGTTGTCAGGCTTGGCTAGCATATCACTTACGAGTGGTAACCTGGATTACCGTCAGGGATGGTGGGTAACTGGAAACTGATCCACACGGTACTGTGCTAAAATATTATCATTTCGATGACATATTTAAACTTGTGAACCTTAGGGATTCCTGGATGGTAGTATGGGATGCCATCTAGGATACCTGGTCGAGATATCCTCTTGGCACTGGCCAATTGAGATTATTGGTATCGTTGGGGGAACTTTTGGATTCCTGGGCAGGCGGTATGGAACGATTGCTCAGAAGGTCTAAATTGTTGTTCACGATAACTTGAAGAAACCCGTGATTTCTGATCATCTGGTATAGGACTTTTGCTCAGGAAATCCAAACCGAAGAGATTTTCCACAATAATTTTTGGTTTTGAATTTCGTGGACGAAATTCTTTAAAGGGGTGAAGAGTGTAACACCCTGTGTTTTTAGAATGGCGCATGCTAAAATATGCGCCATGTCCTGAGATGAAGCTTCCTTTAAAGATTCCGTTGCGTGATACGCGGTAGATTAGCTTAAGGCAAATGTCGCGCCAAAATGGCGCATTATGTTTGGCATTTGGCCAAGGGTCAATGTTGCATCATCATGATGCATTAGGCCAATTGGGTAGATGGTTTTGAGCTTGCAGCGTAATAATTGCGCATTACGAAAGTTATTTGCCTAGAACCAATATCGCACAATAATTGTGCATCAGGCGAAATAGGGCTATCCGAACGAGTGTTGCGCAATCATATTACGCAATCATTGCGAAGCAATGCAATCATTGCGAAGTAACACAATCATTGCAATGAACAGTGAAGCAAGCATGTCAATTTGTTCCCCTAAACATACTTGTAGAAATTCCATTAAGACATATGTAGGGAGGGGTACTTGGTTGAAGGTGCATATGCAGACTATGTACCAAGTAAGCTTCATAGATTAGCCGGAAGTGTATAAATGATACCTAAGCCTCATTTACAGCTTCCTAGCCTTGAGAAGAGGGCATTTGATGCTTAGGCATCACTATGCCATGCCACGGACCCGATGATGCATAATCATTGTGCATCTTGACGGAATGGCCTAAGGACCAGGCCATTACCATTTTTTGCTAGGCTGCGGCCTTGCAAACGAGTTGTTTAAGCTTCTATACCTTTGTGGATGAACTACGGTCTGTGCTTGATCCCTTTAAAGTAGGGAAGGGTACGTAGGCATCCGCAATGAGTTGCTTGCATTGCCGGTCCAGCACTTTGTCGCTCATATCATCTAATTGCGAGATGATTGCGGCAGATTGGACCCTCATATCATCTAAGCTCGGTATCTCTATGCAAGAGATGATTGTGGTCAAGCTTGATGAGGCTTAGTTGCATTCCAGCAAGTGGATGCTCATTCTTCCTATCAAGCTACAAATAGCAAGTTATAGCACGCGCGCTGGATTATTTGGAAGTTAAGGACCCGAGTGTCGTAATTTAGCTGAAGAGGAGTCCATTTTGATAGGAAACAACCCAAAGATCAAGACATGTCGATCTATAAATCCACATGGTCACCAGAATTTAGCCAAATTCATTCGTTTAGGGCCTCAAAAGGCCGTTTTGCCGTTTTATGAAAGTTTTTGGTTTTCTTAATAAACCCTCCGCGGAACAAGGGTGAGTTTGAAAGATGTGGAAGCTAAGTTAGATGCATCATGCTCCACGAGCATGCCTGCAAGGACGGATGGACGTGCATTTTCCTAGCCTTAAGGCCCGGATCGTAGCTTCATCATGGCACACCGAGGGAAGTTACAGCCTGCGGGGTAACGCGCCAAAGGCGTAATTTTCCGGTCCGTCACAGTTGGTATCAGAGAAAGTTCCGAGAAAACTCTAGGGACTTGTACGGAGTGGACTCATTGGAGAGTATTTTCCTTAATGGAAACTTATAGTTGGAGAGTAGACCAACTTTTGCGCAGAAAGTGTTTGTAACTGCTTAGCCAGTTACTATGGGAATCGAGTTGAGCTTGTTCAAGTACTGTGAGTTTTCCTGGCTAAGTGGCACCCCATTTACGAGTGGAAATCCGGAATACCGTCTGAGATGGTGGGTAGACAATTGGACTGATCATCCCCACACGTTGCCAACTGTCCATGGGTGTGCATTGTCAGGCCCGGCTAGCATCCCACTTTCGAGTGGAAACCTGGATGACCGTCAGGGACGGTGGGAAACTGGAAACTGTTCCACACAGTACTGTGCTAAAATATTATCATTTCGACATCTTTAAACTTGTGAACCTTAGGGATTCCTGGGTGGTAGTATCGGATGCCATCTAGGATACCTGGTCGAGATATCCTTTTGGCACTGGCTAATTGAGATTATTGGTATTGTTGTGGGCACTTTTGTATTCCTGGGAAGACGGTATGGGACGGTTGCTCGGAAGGTCTAAATTGTTGTTCACGATAACTTGAAGAAACCCGTGATTTCTGAGCATCTGGTATGGGACTTTTTCTCAAGAAATCCAAACCGAAGAGATTGTCCACAACAGTTTTTGGTTTTGAATTTCGGGGAAGAAATTCTTTAAAGGGGTGAAGAGTGTAACACTCTGTGTTTTAAGCATGACGCATGCTAAAAGATACGCCATGGCCTAAGATGAAGCTTCATTGAAAGATTCTGTTGCGTGGTACGCGGTGGATTGGATTAAGGCCAATGTCGCGCCAAAAGGACGCATTATGTTTGGCATTTGGCCAAGGATCCATGTTGCATCATGATGATGCATTAGGCCATTTGGGTAGGTGGCCTTGAGCTTGCAGCGTAATAATTGCGCATTACGAAAGTTATTGGCCTGGAGCCAATATTGCACAATCATTGTGCATCAGGCCAGAGAGGGCTGGCCGAACGAGTGTTGCGCAATCATTGGACGCAATCATTGCGAAGTAAAGTAATCTTTGCGAATGAACACAATCATTGCGAACTAACGCAATCATTGCGAATGAACATAATCATTGCGAAGTAACCAATCACTGCGAAGTAACGCAATCATTGCGATGAACAGTGAAGCAAGCAAGTCAATTTTCTCCCCTAAACATACTTGTAGAAATTCCATTAAAACATATATAGGGAGGGGTACTTGGTTGAAGGTGCATATGCGGACTATGTACCAAGTAAGCTTCATAACTTAGCCGGAAGAGTATAAATGATCCCCAAGGCTCATTTATAGCTGTGTAGCCTTGCGAAGAGGGCATTTGATGCTTAGAAATCACTATGCCATGCCGCCGACCCGATGATGCATAATCATTGTGCATCTTGACGGAATGGCCTACTGACCAGGCTATTAACAATTTTTGCTAGGCTACGGACTTGCAAACGAGTTGGTTAAGCTTATGTCCCTTCGTGGATTAACTACGGTCTGTGCTTGATCCGTTTAGAGTAGGTAAGGGTACGTAGGTATCCGCAATGAGTTGCAGCATTGCCGGTCCAGCACTTTGTCGCTCATATCATCTAATTGCGAGATGACTGCGGCAGATTGGCCCCTCATATCATCTAAGCTCGGTAGCTCTACAAAAGAGATGATTGTGGTCAAGCTTGATGAGGCTTAGTTGCATGCCAGCAAGTGGATGCTCATACTTCCTTCAAGCTACAAAGAGCAAGTTATAGCATGCGCGCTGGATTATTTGGAAGTTAAGGACCCGAGTGTCGTAATTTAGCTCAAGACGAGTCCTTTTTGTTGGGAAACAACCCAAGGATCAAGACATGTCGATCTATAGATCCACATGGTCACCAAAATTTAGCCAAATTCATTCGTTTAGGGCCTCAAAAGGCCGTTTTTGCCGTTTTAGGAAGGTTTTTGATTTTCTTAATAAACCCTTCACGGAACAAGGGTGAGTTTGAACGGTGTGGAAGCTAAGTTGGCTGCATCATGCTCCACGAGCATTCCTGCAAGGGCGAATGGACGTGCATTTTCCTATACTTAAGGCCCGGATCGTAGCTTCATCATGGCGCACGGACGGAGGTTCCGACCTGCGGGGTAATGCGCCAAAGGCGTAAATTTCCGGTCCGTCATAGTTTGTATCAAAGAATGTTCCGAGAAAACTCTAGGGACTTGTGCGTATTGGACTCATTGGCGAGTATTTTCCTTAATGGAAACTTAAAGTTGGAGAGTAGGACAACTTTTGCGCAGAAAGAGTTTGTAACTGATTAGCCAGTTACTATGGGAATCGAGTTGATCTTGTTCAAGTACTGTGAGTTTTCCTGGCCTAAGTGGCACCCCACTTACGAGTGGATATTCGGAAGACCGTCTGGGACGGTGGGTAGACAACGGGGCTGATCATCCCCACACGTTGGCAACTGGCCAAGGGTGTGCGTTGTCAGGCCCGTATAGCATACCACTTACGAGTGACAACCTGGATGATCGTCAGGGACGGTGGGAACCTGAAAACTTTTCCACACAGTACTGTGCTAAAATATTGTCATTTCGATGACATATTTAAATTGTGAACCTTAGGGATTCCTGGGTGGTAGTATGGGATGCCATCTAGGGTACCTGGTCGAGATATCCTCTTGGCACTGGCCAATTAGGATTATTGGTATTTTTGGGGGCACTTTTGGATTCCTGGGCAAGAGGTATTGGACGACTGCTCAGAAGGTCTAAATTGTTGTTCAACGATAACTTGAAGAAACCCGTGATTTTTGAGCATCTGATATGGGACTTTTGCTCGGGAAATCCAAACCGAAGAGATTGTCCACAATAGTTTTTGGTTTTGAATTTCGGGGACGAAATTCTTTAAAGGGGTGAAGAGTGTAACACCCTGTGTTCTTAGCATGGCGCATGCTATTGGTAGCGCCATGGCCTGAGATGAAGCTTCATTTAAAGATTCCTTTACGTGGTATACGGTAGATTGGCTTAAGGCTAATGTCGCGCCAAAATGACGCATCATGTTTGGCATTTGGCCAAGGGTCAATGTTGCATCATCATGATGCATTAGTCCAGTTAGGTAGGTGGCCTTGAGATTGCATCGTAATAATTGCGTATTACGAAAGTTATTGGCCCAGAGCCAATATTACACAATCATTGTGCATCAGGCCGGAGAGGGCTGGCCGAACGAGTGTTGCGCAATCATTGTATGCAATCATTGGGAAGTAAATCAATCTTTGCGAATGAACATAATCATTGTGAATGAACGCAATCATTGTGAAGTAACGCAATCATTGCGAATGAGCACAATCATTGCGAAGTAAAGCAATCATTGCGATGAACAGTGAAGCAAGCATGTCAATTTTCTCCCCTAAACATACTTGTAGAAATTCCATTAAAACATATATAGGGAGGGGTACTTGGTTGAAGGTGCATATGCGGACTATGTACCAAGTAAGCTTCATAGCTTATCCAGAAGAGTATAAATGATCCCTAAGGCTCATTTATAGCTGTGTAGCCTTGCGAAGAGGGCATTTGATGCTTAGGAATCACTATGCCATGCCGCGGACCCGATGATGCATAATCATTGTGCATATTTACGGAATGGCCTACGGACCAGGCTATTACCAATTTTTGCTAGGCTACGGCCTTACAAACGAGTTGGTTAAGCTTATGTCCCTTTGTGGATTAATTACGGTCTGTGCTTGATCCCTTTAGAGTAGGTAAGGGTACGTAGGTATCCGAAATGAGTTGCAGCATTGCCGGTCCAACACTTTGTCGCTCATATCATCTAATTGCGAGATGACTGCGGCAGATTGGCCCCTCATATCATCTAAGCTCGGTAGCACTACGAAAGAGATGATTGTGGTAAATCTTGATGAGGCTTAGTTGCATGCCATCAAGTGGATGCTCATACTTCCTTCAAGCTACAAAGAGCAAGTTATAGCACGCGCGCTGGATTATTTGGAAGTTAAGGACCCGAGTGTCGAAATTTAGCCCAAGAGGAGTCCCTTTTGTTGGGAAACAACCCAAAGATCAAGACATGTCGATCTATAGATCCACATGGTCACCAGAATTTAGCCAAATTCATTCGTTTAGGGCCTCAAAAGGCCGTTTTTGCCGTTTTAGGAAGGTTTTTAGTTTTCTTAATAAACCCTTCGCGGAACAAGGGTGAGTTTGAACGGTGTGGAAGCTAAGTTAGCTTCATCATGCTCCACGAGCATGCCTGCAAGGGCGGATGGACATGCATTTACCTAAACTTAAGACCCGGATCGTAGCTTCATCATGGCGCACGGACGGAAGTTCCGGCCTGCGGGGTAATGCGCCAAAGGCGTAAATTTCCGGTCCGTCACAGTTGGTATCAGAGAAAGTTCCGAGAAAACTCTAGGAACTTGTGAGGAGTGGACTCATTGGCAAGTATTTTCCTTAATGGAATCTTAAAGTTGGAGAGTAAGCCAACTTTTGCGTAGAAAGAGTTGGTAACTGCTTAGCCAGTTACTATGGGAATCGAGTTGATCTTGTTCAAGTACTGTGAGTTTGCCTGGCCTAAGTGGCATCCAACTTACGAGTGGATATCCGGAATACTGTCTGGGATGGTGGGTAGACAATGAGACTGATCATCCCCACATGTTGGCAACTGGCCAAGGGTGTGCATTGTGAGGCCCGGCTAGCATCCCACTTTCGCGTGGTACGCGGTAGATTGGCTTAAGGCCAATGTCGCGCCAAAATGGCGCATTATGTTTGGCATTTGACCACGGGTCAATGTTGCATCATCATGATGCATTAGGCCAGTTAGGTAGGTGGCCTCGAGCTTGCAGCGTAGTAATTGCGCATTATGAAAGTTATTGGCCTAGAGCCAATATTACACAATCATTGTGCATCAGACCAGAGAGGGCTGGCCGAACGAGTGTTGCGCAATCATTGTATGCAATCATTGCGAAATAAAGTAATCTTTGGGAATGAACATAATCATTGCGAATGAACGCAATCATTGTGAAGTAACGCAATCATTGCGAATGAGCACAATCATTGCGAAGTAATGTAATCATTGCGATGAATAGCGAAGCAAGCATGTAAATTTTCTCCCCTAAACATACTTGTAGAAATTCCATTAAAACATATATAGGGAGGGGTACTTGGTTGAAGGTGCATATGCGGACTATGTACCAAGTAAGCTTCATAGCTTAGACGGAAGAGTATAAATGATGCCTAAGGCTCATTTATAACTGTGTAGCCTTGCGAACAGGGAATTTGATGCCTAGGCATCACTATGACATGCCGCGGATCCGATGATGCATAATCATTGTGCATCTTGACGGAATGGCCTACGGACCAGGCTATTACCATTTTTACTAGGCTACGGCCTTACAAACGAGTTGGTTAAGCTTATGTCCCTTCGTCAATGAAGTACGATCTGTGCTTGATCCTTTTAGAGTAGGGAAGGATATGTAGGCAGCCGCAATGAGTTGCAGCAATGCCGGTCCAGCACTTTGTCGCTCATATCATCTAATTGCGAGATGATCGCGGCAGATTGGCTCCTCAAATCATATAATCTTGGTAGCTCTATGCAAGAGATGATTGTGGTCAATATTGATGAGGCCCAAAGATCAAGACATGTCGATCTATAGATCCACATGGTCAATATAATTTAACCAAATTCATTCGTTTAGGGCCTCAAAAGGCTGTTTTTTCCATTTTAGGAAGGTTTTTGGTTCTCTTAATAAACCCTTCGCGGAACAAGGGTGAGTTGGGATGGTGTGGAAGCTAAGTTAGCTGCTTCATGCTCCACGAGCATGCCTGCAAGGGCGGATGGACGTGTATTTTTCTAGCCTTAAGGCCCGGATCGTAGCTTTATCATGGCGCACCGAGGGAAGTTACGGCTTGCGGGGCAACGCGCCAAAGGCGTAATTCTCCGGTCCGTCACAGTTGGTATCAGAGAAAGTTTCGAGAAAACTCTAGGGACTTGTGCGGAGTGGACTCATTGGAGAGTATTTTCCTTAATGGAGACTTAAAGTTGGAGAGTAGGTCAACTTTTCCGCAGAAAGAGTTTGTAACTGCTTATCCAGTTACTATGGGAATCGAGTTGAGCTTGTTCAAGTACTGTGAGTTTGTCTGGCCTAAGTGGAACCCCACTTACGAGTGGATATCCGGAAGTCCGTCTGGGACGGTGGGTAGACAATGGGACTAATCTTCCTCACACGTTGGCAACTGGGCAAGGGTGTGCGTTGTCAGGCCCGACTAGAATCCCACTTATGAGGGGCAACCTGGATGACCGTCAGGGACGGTGGGCAAGTGGAAAATGTTCCACACAGTACTGTGCTAAAATATTTTCATTTAGATGACATCCTTAAACTTGTGAAACTTAGGGATTCCTGGGTGGTAGTATGGGATGCCATCTAGGATACCTGGTCGAGATATCCTCTTGGCACTGGCCAATTGAGATTATTGGTATTGTTGTGGGAACTTTTGGATTCCTGGGCAGGCGGAATGGGACGGTTGCTCAGAAGGTCTAAGTTGTTGTTCACGATAACTTGAAGAAACCAGTGATGTCTGAGCATCTGGTACGGAACTTTTGCTCAGGAAATCCAAACCGAAGATATTGTCCACAAAAGTTTTTTGTTTTGAATTTCGAGGACGAAATTCTTTGAAGGGGTGAAGAGTGTAACACTCTGTGTTTTTAGCATGGCGCGTGCTAAAAGATGCGCCATGTCCTGAGATTAAGCTTCATCATAATGATGCATTATACCAGTTGGGTAGGTGGCCTTGAGCTTGCAGCGTAATAATTGCGCATTACGAAAGTTATTGGCCTAGATCCAATATCGCACAATCATGGTGCATCAGGCCAGAGAGGGCTGGCCGAACGAGTGTTGCGCAATAATTGTACGCAATCATTGCGAAGTAAAGCAATCTTTGCGAAAGAACACAATCATTGTTACGTATCGCAATCATTGCGATGAATAGCGAAGCAAGCATGTAAATTTGCTCCCCTAAACATACTTGTAGAAATTCCATTAAGACATATATAGGGAGGGGTATTTGGTTGAAGGTGCATATGCGGTCTATGTACAAGGTAAGCTTCATAGCTTAGACGGAAGAGTATAAATGATGCCTAGGATCATTTATAGCTTTGTAGCCTTGCGAAGAGGGCATTTGATGCTTAAGCATCACTATTCCATGCCGCGGACCCGATGATGCATAATCATTGTGCATCTTGACGGAATGGCCTACTTACCAGGATATTACCATTTTTTGCTAGGTTACGGCCTTGCAAACGAGTTGGTTAAGTTTCTGTCCCTTCGTGGATGAATTGCGGTCTGTGCTTGATCCCTTTAGAGTAGGGAAGGGAACGTAGGAAGCCGCAATGAGGTGCATCATTGCCTGTCCAACACTTTGTCACTCATATCATCTAATTGCGAGATGATTGCGGCAGATTGTCCGTTCATATCATCTAAGCTCGGTAGCTCTATGCAAGAGATGATTGTGGTCAAGCTTGATGAGGCTTAGTTGCATGCCAGCAAGTGGATGCTCCTACTTCCTATCAAGATACAAAGAGCAAGTTATAGCACGCGTGCTGGATTATTTGGAAGTTAAGGACCCGAGTGTAGTAATTTAGCTCAACATGATTCCATTTTGATGATAAACGGCCCAAAGATCAAGACATGTCGATCTATAGATCCACATGGTCACCAGAATTTAGCCAAATTCATTTGTTTAGGGCATCAAAAGGTCGTTTTTGCCGTTTTATGAAGGTTTTCGGTTTTCTTAATAAACCCTTCGCGGAACAAGGGTGAGTTGGAACGGTGTGGAAGATAAGTTAGCTGCATCATGCTCCACGAGCATGCCTGCAAGGGCCGATGGACGTGCATTATCCTAACATTAAGGCCCGGATCGTAGCTTCATCATGGAACACCGATGGAAGTTACGGCCTGCGGGGCAACGCGCCAAAGGCGTAATTTTTCGGTCCGTCACAGTTGGTATCAGAGAAAATTCCGAGAAAACTCTAGGGACTTGTGCGGAGTGGACTCATTGGAGAGTATTTTCCTTAATGGAAACTTAAAGTTGGAGAGTAGGCCAACGTTTGCGCAAAAAGAGTTTGTAACTGCTTATACAGATACTATGGGAATCGAGTTGAGCTTGTTCAAGTACTGTGAGTTTTCCTGGACTAAGTGGCACCCCACTTACGAGTGGATATCCGGAAGACCGTCTGGGGCGGTGGGTAGACAACGGGGCTGATCACCGCCACACGTTGTCAACTGACCAAGGGTGTGCATTGTCAGGCCCGGATAGCATACCACTTACGAGTGACAACCTGGATGATCGTCAGGGACGGTGGGAACCTGGAAACTTTTCCACACAGTATTGTGCTAAAATATTGTCATTTCGATGACATCTTTAAACTTGTGAACCTTAGGGATTCCTGGGTAGTAGTATGGGATGCCATCTAGGATACCTGGTCGAGATATCCTCTTGGCACTTGCCAATTGAGATTATTGTATTATTGTTGGCCCTTTTGGATTCCTATGCAGGCGGTATAGGACGGTTGCTCAGAAGGTCTAAATTGTTGTTCACGATAACTTGAAGAAACCCGTGATTTCTGAGCATCTGGTATGGGACTTTTGCTCAGGAAATCGAAATCGAAGAGATTGTCCATAGTAATTTTTGATTTTGAATTTCAGGGACGAAATTCTTTAAAGGGGTGAAGAGTGTAACACCTTGTGTTTTTAGCATGGCGCATGCTAAAAGATGCGCCATGGCCTGAGATGAAGCTTCATTTAAATCTTCTGTTGTGTGGTACGCGGTAGATTGGCTTAAGGATAATGTCGCGCCAAAATGGCGCATTATGTTTGGAATTTGGCCAAGGGTCAATGTTGAATCATCATGATGCATTAGGCCAGTTGGGTAGGTAGCCTTGAGCTTGCAGCTTAATAATTGCACATTACGAAAGTTATTGGCTTAGAGCCAATATCGCACAATCATTGTGCATCAGGCCAGAAAGGGTTGGCCTAACGAGTGTTGCGCAATCATTGTACGTAATCATTGCGAAGTAAAGCAATAATTGCGAATGAACACAATCATTGAGAAGTAACGCAATCATTGCGAATGAACATAATCATTGCGAAGTAACGCAATCATTGCGATGAACAGTGAAACAAGCATGTCAATTTGCTCCCCTAATCCTTCTTGTAGAAATTCCATTAAGACATATATAGCTAGGGGTACTTGGTTGAAGGTGCATATGCGGATTATGTACCAAGTAAGCTTCATAGCTTAGCCGGAAGAGTATAAATGATGCCTAAGGCTCATTTGTAGATGCGTAGCCTTGCGAAGAGGTCATTTGATGCTGAGGCATCACTATGCCATGCCGCGGACCCGATGATGCATAATCATTGTGCATCTTGACGGAATAGCCTACGGACCAGGCTATTACCATTTTTTGTTAGGCTACATCCTTGCAAACGAGTTGGTTAAGATTATATCCCTTCGTGGATGAACTACGGTCTGTGCTTGATCCTTTTAGAGTAGGGAAGGGTACTTAGGCAGCCGCAATGAGTTGCAGCATTGTCGGTCCAGCACTTTGTCGCTCATATAATCTAGTTGCGAGATGATTGCGGCAGATTGACCCCTCATATCATCGAAGATCGGTAGCTCTATGCAAGAGATGATTATGGTCAAGCTTGATGAATCTTAGTTGCATGCCAGCAAGTGGATGCTAATATTTCCTATGAAGCTACAAAGAACAAGTTATAGCACGCGCGCTGGATTATTTGGAAGTTAAGGAACCGAGTGTCGTAATTTAGCTCAAGAGGAGTCCATTTTGATGGGAAACGGCCTAAATATCAAGAAATGTCAATCTATAGATCCACATGGTCACCAGAACTTAGCCAAATTCATTCGTTTAGGGCCTCAAAAGGCCGTTTTTTCCGTTTTAGGAAGGTTTTTGGTTTTCTTAATAAACCCTTCGCGGAACAAGGGTTAGTTGGAACGGGGTGGAAGCTAAGTTAGCTGCATCATGCTCTAAGAGCATGCCTGTAAGGGCGGATGGACATGCTTTTGCCTAGCCTTAAGGCCCGGATGGTAGATTCATCAAGGCGCACCGAGGGAAGTTACGGCCTGCGGGGCCAAAGGCGTAATTTTACGGTCCGTCACAGTTGGTATCAGAGAAAGTTCCGACAAAAATCTAGGGACTTTGCGGAGTGGACTCATTAGCGAGTATTTTCCTTAATGGAAACTTAAAGTTGGAGAGTAGGCCAACTTTTGCGCAGAAATATTTTGTAACTGCTTAGCTAGTTACTATGGGAATCGAGTTGAGCTTTTTCAAGTACTATGAGTTTGCCTGGCCTAAGTGGCACCCCACTTGCGAGTGGATATACGGAAGATCGTCTGGGACGGTGGGTAGACAATGGGACTGATCATCCCCACACGTTGGCAACTGGCCAAGAGTGTGCGTTGTCAGGACCGGCTAGCATCCCATTGACGAGTGGAAACCTGGATGACCGTCAGGGACGGTGGGATACTGGAAACTGTTCCACATAGTACTATGCTAAAATATTGTTATTTCGATGACATCTTTAAACTTGTGAACCTTGGGGATTCCTGGGTGGTAGTATGGGATGCCATCTAGGATACCTGGTCGAGATATCCTCTTGGCACTGGCCAATTGAGATTATTGGTATTGTTGTGGGCACTTTTGGATTCCCGGGCAGGCGGAATGGGACGTTGCTCAGAAGGTCTAAATTGTTGTTCACGATAACTTGAAGAAACCCGTGATGTCTGAGCATCTGGTACGGAACTTTTGCTCAGGAAATCCAAACCGAAGAGATTGTCCACAAAAGGTTTTTGTTTTGAATTTCGAGGACGAAATTCTTTGAAGGGGTGAAGATTGTAACACCCGGTGTTTTTAGCATGGCGCGTGCTAAAAGATGCGCCATGTCCTGAGATGAAGCTTCATCATGATGATGCATTATACCAGTTGGGTAGGTGGCCTTGAGCTTGCAGCGTAGTAATTGTGCATTACGAAAATTATTGTCCTAGAGCCAATATCGCACAATCATGGTGCATCAGGCCAGAGAGGGCTGGCCGAACGAGTGTTGCCCAATAATTGTACGCAATCATTGCGAAGTAAAGCAATCTTTGCGAAAGAACAAAATCATTGTGACGTAATGCAATCATTGCGAAGAATAGCGAAGCAAGCATGTAAATTTTCTCCCCTAAACATACTTGTAGAAATTCCATTAAGACATATATAGGGAGGGGTACTTGGTTGAAGGTGCATATGCGGACTATGTACCAAGTAAGCTTCAAAGCTTAGACGGAAGAGTATAAATGATTCCTAGGCTCATTTATAGCTTCGTAGCCTTGCGAAAAGGGCATTTGATGCTTAGGCATCACTATGCCATGCCGCGGACCCGATAATGCATAATCATTATGCATCTTGACGGAATGGCCTACGTACCAAGATATTACCATTTTTTGCTAGGTTACAGCCTTGCAAACGAGTTGGTTAAGCTTCTGTCCCTTCGTGGATGAATTGTGGTCTGTGTTTGATCCCTTTAGAGTAGGGAAAGGAACGTAGGAAGCCGCAATGACGTGCAACATTGCCGGTCCAACACTTTGTCACTCATATCATCTAATTGCGAGATGATTGCGGCAGATTGACCCTTCATATCATCTAAGATCGGTAGCTCTATGCAAGAGATGATTGTGGTCAATCTTGATGAGGCTTAGTTTCATGCCATCAAGTGGATGCTCCTACTTCCTATCAAGCTACAAAGAGCAAGTTATAGCACGCATGCTGGATTATTTGGAAGTTAAGGACCCGAGTGTCGTAATTTAGCTCAACAGAATTCCATTTTGAATATAAACGGCCCAAAGATCAAGACATGTCGATCCATAGATCCACATGGTCACCATAATTTAGCCAAATTCATTCGTTTAGGGCATCAAAAGGACGTTTTTCCCGTTTTATGAAGGTTTTCGGTTTTCTTAATAAACCCTTCACGGAACAAGGGTGAGTTGGAACGGTGTGGAAGCTAAGTTAGCTGCATCATGCTCCACGAGCATGCCTGCAAGGGCAGATGGACGTGCATTTTCCTAACATTAAGTCCCGGATCGTAGCTTCATCATGGAGCACCGAGGGAAGTTACGGCCTGCAGGGCAGCGCGCCAAAGGCGTAATTTTCCGGTCCGTCACAGTTGGTATCAGAGAAACTTCCAAGAAAAATCTAGGGACTTGTGCGGAGTGGACTCATTGGCGAGTATTTTCCTTAATGGAAACTTAAAGTTGGAGAGTAGGCCAACGTTTGCGCAAAAAGAGTTTGTAACTGCTTAGACAATTACTATGGGAATCGAGTTGAGCTTGTTCAAGTACTGTGAGTTTTCCTGGCCTAAGTGGCACCCCACTTACGAGTGGATATCCGGAAGACCGTCTGGGACGGTGGGTAGACAACGGGGCTGATCATCCCCACACTTTGGCAACTGGCCAAGGGTGTGCGTTGTCATGCCCGGATAGCATACCACTTACGAGTGACAACCTGGATGATCGTCAGGGACGGTGGGAACCTGGAACCACACAGTACTGTGCTAAAATATTGTCATTTCGATGACATCTTTAAACTTGTGAACCTTAGGGATTCATGGGTGGTAGTATGGGATGCCATCTAGGATACCTGGTCGAGATATCCTCTTGGCACTTGCCAATTGAGATTATTGTATTGTTGTGGGCACTTTTGGATTCCTAGGCTGGCGGTATAGGATGGTTACTCAGAAGGTCTAAATTGTTGTTCACGATAACTTGAAGAAACCCGTGATTTCTGAGCATCTGGTATGGGACTTTTGCTCAGGAAATCGAAACCGAAGAGATTGTCCATAACAGTTTTCGGTTTTGAATTTCAGGGACGAAATTCTTTAAAGGGGTGAAGAGTGTAACACCTTGTGTTTTTAGCATGGCGCATGCTAAAAGATGCGCCATGGCCTGAGATGAAGCTTCATTTAAAGCTTCTGTTGTGTGGTACACGGTAGATTGGCATAAGGATAATGTCGCGCCAAAATGGCGCATTATGTTTGGAATTTGGCCAAGGGTCAATGTTGAATCATCATGATGCATTAGGACAGTTGGGTAGGTGGCCTTGAGCTTGCAGCGTAATAATTGCACATTACAAAAGTTATTGGCTTAGAGACAATATCGCACAATCATTGTGCATCAGGCCAGAGATGGTTGGCCGAACGAGTGTTGCGCAATCATTGTACGTAATCATGGCGAAGTAAAACAATAATTGCGAATGAACACAATCATTGAGAAGTAACGCAATCATTGCGAATGAACATAATCATTGCGAAGTAACGCAATCATTACGAATGAACATAATCATTGCGAAGTAACGCAATCATTGCGATGAACAATGAAACAAGCATGTCAATTTTCTCCCCTAATCATACTTGTAGAAATTCCATTAAGACATATATAGATAGGGGTACTTGGTTGAAGGTGCATATGTGGACTATGTACCAAGTAAGCTTCATAGCTTATCCGGAAGAGTATAAATGATGCCTTAGGCTTATTTGTAGATGCGTAGCCTTGCGAATATGGAATTTGATGCTTAGGCATCACTATGCCATGCCACGGACCCGATGATGCATAATCATTGCGCATCTTGACGGAATAGCCTACGGACCAGGCAATTACCATTTTTTGTTAGGCTACAGCCTTGCAAACGAGTTGGTTAAGCTGATGTCCCTTCGTGGATGAACTACGGTCTGTGCTTGATCACTTTAGAGTAGGGAAGGGTACGTAGGCAGCCGCAATGAGTTGCAGCATTGTCGGTCCAGCACTTTGTCGCTCATATCATCTAATTGCTAGATGATTGCGGCAGATTGACCCCTCATATCATCGAAGATCGGTAGCTCTATGCAAGACATGATTGTGGTCAAGCTTGATGAGGCTTAGTTGCATGCCAGAAAGTGGATGATCATACTTCCTATCAAGCTACAAAGAGCAAGTTATAGCATGCGCGCTGGATTATTTGGAAGCTAAGTACCCGAGTGTCGTAATTTAGCTCAAGAGGAGTCCATTTTGATGGGGAAACGGCCCAAATATCAAGACATGTCAATCTATAGATCCACATGGTCACCAGAATTTAGCCAAATTCATTCGTTTAGGGCCTCAAAAGGCCGTTTTAGGAAGGTTTTTGGTTTTCTTAATAAACCCTTCGTGGAACAAGGGTTAGTTGGAACGGGTTGGAAGCTAACTTAGCTGCATCATGCTCTACGACCATGCCTGTAAGGGAGGATGGACATGCTTTTGTATAGCCTTAAGGACCGGATCGTAGCTTCATCAAGGCGCACCGAGGGAAGTTACGGCCTGCGGGGCAACGCGCCAAAGGCGTAATTTTCCGGTCCGTCACAGTTGGTATCAGAGAAAGTTCCGAGAAAACTCTAGGGACTTTGCGGAGTGGACTCATTGGCGAGTATTTTCCTTAATGGAAACTTAAAGTTGGAGAGTAGGCCAACTTTTGCGCAGAAATATTTTATAACTGCTTAGCTAGTTACTATAGGAATCGAATTGAGCTTGTACAACTACTATGAGTTTGCCTGGCCTAAGTGGCACCCCACTTGCGAGTGGATATCCGGAAGACCGTCCGGGACGGTGGGTAAACAATGGGACTGATCATCCCCACACGTTGGAAACTGGCCAAGAATGTTGTCAGACCCGGCTGGCATCCAACTGACGAGTGGCAACCTTGATGACCGTCATGGACGGTAGGATACTAGAAACTGTTCCACACAGTACTGTGATAAAATATTGTCATTTGGATGACATCTTTAAACTTGTGAACCTTAGGGATTCCTGGGTGGTATTATGGTATGCCATCTAGGATACCTGGTCGAGATATCCTCTTGGCACCGGCCAATTGCGATTCTTGGTATTGTTGTGGGCACTTTTGGATTCCTGGGCAGGCGGTATGGGACGGTTGCTCAGAAGGTCTAAATTGTTGTTCACGATAACTTGAAGAAACCCATGATTTCTGAGCATCTGGTATGGTACTTTTGCTCTGGAAATCCAAACCGAAGCTTCTATTGCGTGGTACGCGGTAGATTTGCTTAAGGCCAATGTCGCGCCAAAATGGCGCATTATGTTTGGCATTTGGCCAAGGGTCAATGTTGTATCATCATGATGCATTAGGCCAGTTGGGTAGGTGGCCTTGAGCTTGCAGCGTAATAATTGCGCATTACGAAAGTTATTGGCCTAGAGCCAATATCGTACAATCATTGTGCATCAGGCCAGAGAGGGCTGGCCGAACGAGTGTTGCGCAATCATTGTATGCAATCATTACGAAGTAAAACAATCTTTGTGAATGAACACAATCATTGCGAAGTAACGCAATTATTGCAAATGAACATAATCATTGCGAAGTAACACAATCCTTGCGAAGTAACGCAATCATTGTGATGAACAGTGAAGCAAGCATGTCAAATTTGCTCCCCTAAACATACTTGTAGAAATCCCATTAAGACATATATAGGGAGGGGTACTTGGTTGAAGGTGCATATGCGGACTATGTACCAAGTAAGCTTCATAGCTTAGCCGGAAGAGTATAAATGATGCCTAAGGCTCATTTATAGCCGTGTAGCCTTAAGAAGAGGGTTCTTGATGGTTAGGAATCACTATGCCATGCCGCGACCCGATGATGCATAATCATTGTGCATCTTGACGGAATGGCCTACGTACTAGGCAATTACCATTTTTTGCTAGGCTACGGCCTTGCAAACGAGTTTGTTAAACTTATGTCTCTTTGTGGATGAACTACGGTCTGTGCTTGATCCATTTAGAGTAGGGAAGGGTACGTAGGCAGCCGCAATGAGTTGCAGCATTGCCATCCAACACTTTGTCACTCATTTCATCTAATTGTGAGATGATTGCGGCAGATTGACCCCTCATATCATCTAAGCTCGGTAGATCTATGGAAGAGATAATTGTGGGCAAGCTTGATGAGGCTTAGTTGCATTCCAGCAAGTGGATTCTCCTACTTCCTATCAAGCTACAAAGAGAAAGTTATAGCACGCGCGCTGGATTATTTGGAAGTTAAGGACCCGAGTGTCGTAATTTAGCTCAAGAGGATTCCATTTTGATGAGAAACGGCCCAAAGATCAAAACATGTCGATCTATAGATCCACATGGTCACCAGAATTTAGCCAAATTCATTCGTTTAGGTCATCAAAAGGCTGTTTCTGCCGTTTTTTGAAGGTTTTCGGTTTTCTTAATAAACCATTCGCGGAACAAGGGTGAGTTGGAACGGTGTGGAATCTAAGTTAGCTGCATCATGCTCCACGAGCATGCCTGCAAGGGCGGATGAACGTGCATTTTCCTAGCCTTAAGGCCTGGATCGTAGCTTCGTCATGGCGCACCGAGGGAAGTTACGGCCTGCGGGGCAACGCGCCAAAGGCGTAATTTTCCGATCAATCACAGTTGGTATCAGAGAAAGTTCCGAGAAAACTCTAGGTACTTGTGCGGAGTGGACTCATTGGCGATTATTTTCCTTAATGGAAACTTAAAGTTAGAGAGTAGGCCAACTTTTGCGCAGAAAGAGTTTGTAACTCCTTAGCTAGTTACTACGAGAATCGAGTTGAGCTTGTTCAAGTACTATGAGTTTTCCTGGACTAAGTGGCACCCCACTTACGAGTGGATATCAGGAAGACCGCCCGGGACGATTGGTAGACAATGGGACGGATCATCCCGACATGTTGGCAACTGGCCAAGGGTGTGCGTTGTCAGGCCCGACTAGCATCCCACTTACGAGTGGAAACCTGGATGACCGTCAGGGACGGTGGGAAACTGGAAACTGTTCCACACAGTACTGTGCTAAAATATTGTCATTTCGATGACATCTTTAAACTTGTGAACCTTAGGGATTCCTGGGTGGTAGTATGGGATGCCATCTAGGATACCTGGTCGAGATATCCTCTTGGCACTGGCCAATTGCGATTCCTGGTATTGTTGTGGTCACTTTTGGATTCCTGGGCAGGCGGTATGGGACGGTTGCTCAGGAGGTCTAAATTGTTGTTCACGATAACTTGAAGAAACCCGTGATTTCTAGGCATCTGGTATTAGACTTTTGCTCAGGAAATCCAAACCGAAGAGATTGTCCATAATAGTTTTTGGTTTTGAATTTCGGGGACAAAATTCTTTAAAGGGCTGAAGAGTGTAACACCATGTGTTTTTAGCATGGCGCATGCTAAAAGATGCGCCATGGCCTGAGATGAAGCTTCATTTAAAGCTTCTGTTGCGTGGTACGCGGTAGATTGGCTTAAGGCCAATGTCGCGCCGAAAGGGCGCATCATGTTTGGCATTTGGCCAAGAGTCAATATTGCATCATCATGATGCATTAGGACAGTTGGGTAGGTGGCTTTGAGCTTGCATCGTAATAATTATGCATTACGAAAGTTATTGGCTTTGAGCTTACGGATGGCCGAACGAGTGTTGCGCAATCATTGTACGTAATCATAGCGAAGTAACGCAATCATAGCGAATGAACACAATCATTGCGAAGTAACGCAATCATTGCGATGAACAGTGAAGCAAGCATGTCAATTTTCTCCCCTAAACATACTTGTAGAAATTCCATTAAGACATATATAGGGAGGGGTACTTGGTTGAAGGTGCATATGCGGACTATGTACCAAGTAAGCTTCATAGCTTAGCCGGAAGAGTATAAATGATTCCTAAGGATCATTTATAGCTTCGTAGCCTTGCGAAGAGGGTATTTTATGCTTATGCATCACTGTGCCATGTCGCGGACCCGATGATGCATAATCATTGTGCATCTTGACGGAATGACTTACAGACCAGTCTATTACCATTTTTTGCTAGGCTACGGCCTTGGAAACGAGTTGGTTAAGCTTCTGTCCCTTCGTGGATGAACTACGGTATGTGCTTGATCCCTTTAGAGTAGGTAAGGGTAGTAGGCAGCCGTAATGAGTTGCAGCATTGCCAGTACAGCACTTTGTCGATCATATCATCTAATTGTGAGATGATTGCGGCAGATTGGCCCCTCATATCATCTAAGCTTTGTAGCTCGATGCAAGAGATGATTGTGGTCAAGCTTGATGACGCTTAGTTGCATGCCAGCAAGTGGATGCTCATACTTCCTATCAAGCTACAAAGAGCAAGTTATAGCATGTGCGCTGGATTATTTGGAAGTTAAAGACCCGAGTGTCGTAATTTAGCTCAAGAGGAGTCCATTTTGATGGGGAAAGACCCAAATATCAAGACATGTGATCTATAGATTCATATGGTCACCAGAATTTAGCCAAATTCATTCGTTTATGGCCTCAAAAGGCCGTTTTTTCCATTTTAGGAAGGTTTTTGGTTTCCTTAATAAACCCTTAGCGGAAGAAGGGTGAGTTGGAACGGTGTGGAAGCTAAGTTAGCTGCGTCATGCTCCACGAGCATGCCTGCAAAGGCGGATGGACGTGCACTTGCCTAGCCTTAAGGCCCAGATCGTATCTTCATCATGGCGCACCGGGGGAAGTTACGACCTGCGTGGCAATACGCCAACATCGTAATTTTCCGTTCCGTCACACTATGTGTCTAGATGCGTGCACATCTCAGAAGCCTGACTTTTATCCTAGTTTGACGTGATCATATTGTTCTTGTAGATACCAAAAATCTGCTGCATGTGGCACAACATTAAAGGTGAGGTATCTTATTATGTTATAACAATGCACACTACATCTCTCCTTAGGATGCTAAGTTATGAAGTTACCTCTATCAACGTGTGGCGCAATGTTAAAGGTTGGAGTATCAAAGTACGCTACAAAGGAATACACCAAATCACTACCAAGATTGCTTGGTATTAAGCAATCGGATGTAGTATAGGCACATGGGTCTATCTGTCTGTCAGAGGTAGCTGAGCAGTCTGCATATATTTTAGTACAAAGGCGCAGTCGTAAACCACGTGGGCTCAGAGTACGTGTCACCCTCTGACTGGCGAAGGTACGCGGCCAACAAAGATACAACTTGTACGGAGGTTTCATAGTTCACGATGGCACGTGGGGGAAGCTAAGGTGGCATCGTCTGATTGGAGATAGTGGGCGGCCAACGAAGGTACAATCTGTACTGAGGCTGGGTAGTTCCCAAAGGAACGTGGGTCAGCTGAGGTGGCAGAGTACGATTGGATAAAGTTGGCGGTGAATGAAGGTACCATTGGTAAGGAAGATATAGCAGGATACGATGTACCCAAAGACAACAAAGATATATCTGGAGCATAAGAGCCTATAAATACCAAGCTTCACCAACAAAGAAGGGGGACTTTTGGGTGATCTAGGATTAGAGAAAAGACTCATCTCTCTACTTTATCTCTTACTTACTAGAGCTTCATACTTTTTTTTTAATGGAGTTCTTCCACCCAAATGTAACAAGATCAATAATAAACTTATCATCTTTACTCGTGGACGTAGGTTAAGATTAACCGAACCACGTAATCTCTTGTGTGATTTATTACTTAGTATATGATCCTCTGAGCTGCTCATATTACGTAGGCTACGGGAAAATGAGTAAGTACCCGCCGTGTTTTGCTCACAAGCTTGAGTTTAGACATATCTTTATTTTTAACTTACATATCTTCTTTAGCGAATGGAAACGAGCGGGACCAAAAAGCTCTCGATTTTCGTTATATTTGCTATTTCATCATCCTTTTTCTTTGGATCTTCGTTAGAAGATCAGATCTAAGAATAAGAGGCATAGATCTCACTTTCTAGTGAAGATTTATCATTCTTTGACAAGTTTTCAAGTATTAAACCTCGAAGAAATCTTGAAATCTTATGGATCTACAAAAAGTGGTTAAGAAACACCTTTAAAAACACTTTTCAAAGCTTAAAAAGCTATTATTTTATTTTTATTTGCTTGATGAGCAAACCTTCTCTGGATCTGAATACCTCTGTCTTCGAAGGAATCTCAGTAAAAGTTTTGGAGTAAAATCCCTGAGGGTATTTATAAGCTGAGGGTCGTTTTCTGTCGCAGACGCCTTCTTTTACTCAACTTGCAATATTTTCTGTCGTTTTTTAATATCTGAGCAAACCTTCTCTGGATCTGGATACCTCCGTTTTCGAAGGAATCTCAGTAAAATTTTTGGGAGTAAAATCCCTAAGGTCATTTTTTTAACTGAGGGTCGTTTTTTTTAGCATACACCTTCTTTTACTCAGCTTGCAGTACTCTTTGCTGTTTTTGAATCTGAGGTTCATTTAGGAACTAAGTCCCAAACATTGGACAATTTTATTAAATACAAACTCAGTAAACATATCTCTGTTAAGTTCTATACTAAACTTTTAATTTTTAATTTTTTTTATTTCCATAATGGGGCTACTAGGAAAGCAGCCTACCCCTTTTTCTCTTTACTCTCAGGAAACGGAAATACAAAGGTCAAAATTACGAAGCCTTGAAGCGAAAATAAAGCTTATCTTTGGCTCGAGTATATTCATCTACATTCTCAACAGCCAAAGACGGAAACGAAGGTTGTCCTTGGCTCGTACGTATCTAAGTAAACGAAGCCAAAGATAAAAGCGAAGGCTGTACTTGGATCATACGTACCTAAGTACGAGCATCCAGGGGAAATTATGGAGCTTATCTTTGGTTCGAATGTACTCGTAGACATTCTCAACGAACAAAAAAAATTTACGAAGGCTGCTCTTGGATCATATGTGCCTAAGTACGAGCATCCATGGTAAAATATGGAGCTTATCTTTGGCTCGAATATATTTATATACATTCTCAACAGTCAAAGACAAAAACAAAGGTTGGCTTTGACTCGTACATATCTAAGTACGAGCAGCCAAGGGAAAAATATGAAGGTTATCTTTGGTTCGAATGTACTCATATACATTCTCAACAACCAAAGACAATTATGAAGGATGTCCTTGGATCATACGTACCTAAGTACGAGCATTCCGGGGGCAAAAATGAAGCTTATCTTTGGGTCGAATGTATTTATACACATTCTCAACAGCCAAAGAAAATTACGAAGGATGTCCTTGGATCATACATACCTAAGTACGAGCATCCAGGGGCAAAGATGGAGCTTATCTTTGGCTCGAATGTATTTACATACATTCTCAACAGCCAAAGACTATTACAAAGGCTTCCCTTGGATCGTACGTACCTAAGTATGAGCATCCAGGAGAAAATATGGAGCTTATCTTTGGTTCGGATGTACTCATAGTCATTCTCAACAACCAAAAAAAATTACGAAGGCTGCCCTTGGATCATACGTGCCTAAGTACGAGCATCCAGGGGCGAAGATGGAGCTTATCTTTGGCTTGAATGTATTTATATACATTCTCAACAGTCAAAAACAAAAACGAAGGTTGTCTTTGGCTCGTACATATCTAAGTACGAGCATCCAAGGGAAAATACGAAGGTTATCTTTGGTTCGAATGTACTCATATACATTCTCAACAACCAAAGACAATTACGAAGGATGTTCTTGGATCATACGTACCTAAGTACGAGCATCCCGGGGGCAAAAATGAATCTTATATTTGGCTCGAATGTATTTATACACATTCTCAACAGCCAAAGAAAATTATGAAGGCTGTCCTTGGATCACACGTACCTAAGTACGAGCATCCAGGGGAAAAGGTGGAGTTTATCTTTGGCTCGAATGTATTTATATACATTCTCAACAGCCAAAGACTATTACGAAGGTTGCCCTTGGCTCGTACGTAGCTAAGTACGAGCATCCAGGGGCAAATGTGGAGCTTATCTTTGGTTCGAATGTACTCATAGACATTCTCAACAACCAAAAAAAATTACGAAGGCTGCCCTTGGATCATACGTGCCTAAGTACGAGCATCCATGGGCAAAGATGGAGCTTATCTTTGGCTCGAATGTATTTATATACATTCTCAATAGTCAAAGACAAAAATGAAGGTTGTATTTGGCTCGTACATATCTAAGTACGAGCATCCAAGGGAAAATACGAAGGTTATCTTTGGTTCGAATGTACTCACATACATTCTCAACAACCAAAGACAATTACGAAGGCTGTCCTTGGATCATAGTACCTAAGTACGAATCCCGGGGCAAAAATGAAGCTTATCTTTGGCTCGAATGTATTTATACACATTCTCAACAGCCAAAGAAAATTACGAAGGCTGTCCTTGGATCATACGTACCTAAGTACGAGCATCCATGGGAAAAGATGGAGCTTATCTTTGGCTCGAATGTATTTATATACATTCTCAACAGCCAAAGACAATTACGAAGGCTGCCCTTGTCTCGTACATATCTAAGTACGAGTATACATGGGCAAAGATGGAGCTTATCTTTGGCTCGAATGTATTTATACATATTCTCAACAGCCAGAGACAATTACAAAGACGCCTTTGGCTCGTACATATCTAAGTACGAGCAGACAAGAGAAATACGAAGCTTATCTTTGGCTCAATGTATTTATACGCATTTTCAACAGCCAAAGACAAAACGAAGGTAGTCCTTGGCTCGTGCATATCTAAGTACGAGCAGCCAAGAGCAAATGCAAAGGTTATATTTGGCTCGAACATGTCCATTACGAAGGCTTCCATTGGCTCGTACATATCTAAGTACGAGTATACAGGGGAAAAGTTGGAGCTTATCTTTGGCCCAAATGTATTTATACACATTCTCAACAGCCAAAGACAATTACGAAGACTGCCTTTGGCTCGTACATATCTAGGTACGAACAGCCAAGGGAAAATACAAATCTTATCTTTGGCGCGAATGTATTTATATACATTCTCAACAACCAAAGACAATTACGAAGGTTGCCCTTGGCTCATACATATCTAAATACGAGCATCTAGGGGCAAAAGCGGATATTATCTTTGGATCGATTATTTTCATGTGGAAATCAAGGGAGATTAGCAGGATGCAACGCTATGCAACCTAGCGGAGGTAAGGATGAACAAAGAAAGAACATCCGAACAACAAAATGAAAGGAAAGTAGAAGGGAGAACACCGATGAAGTGAAGAACGAAGACTACAAGGTTCCCGGATCCCCCTCGCTTAAGGATACAAGCACTAACAACGCTCTGGAGGGTGATAGCTCCAAAGACTGTCCTTGACTCATACTATCTAAGTATGGCAATTAAGGACGAAGAGGAAGCATAAGGACGAAGGTTCAAAATACAAATCGCATGGAAGCACAAAGCTTCGTTTGTCTAAAATTCTTAAGCTTATTGCTTTGCGAATATCTGGGGGCAAAGGAAGGTATGTAGCATCAACATCATGAACATCATCAACAAAGGTCAATCCCCCAAACCGGACCTACAAACGAAGGCAGAGGTTATAATAATTGAAGCCAAATACATCAACAATAGTTGTATTTTACAACTTAAGTCTGAATCCGAAGGTATGCACGGGAGCGAAGCCCCTTAAAGGCAGACTCCCAGCATCAGGCGTACATGGGAGCTAAGCCCCTTAAAGGCAGACTCACCACCGTCAGGCATACATGTGAGCTAAGCCTGTTAAAGGCAGACTCACCATTGCAAAGAATGGGTTATTCAATCCAATTCTACGAAGGTACAAGTCAATAAAGCCCGTGTGCATAGGTGTATGTATACTCAACGGGTCTACAACTCACATTTAACTATGAGGAGTCACACGAAACATAGAAGAAGACACAACCTCTCAACCATCATTAGCGCGATGATCCTAGCCCAGCAATGCACGAAGCATGTATACATTTGTATACCCGCAAGTGCACAACTCAAATGCAATGAAGAGCGAAGTCTGTATACCCCAAATATCTAACCTGAGGAACATACGAAGTGCCAAAGACTAATGCAAAGGGCAGTTCGTCGAAAGAAGAAATCCTTCAAGACTAAGAAGCAACAAAACAATTATAGGGTACCCTTCGAATACGCAGGGTGCCAATGGAATTTTTATTTCTATTCTATGCAGGAACAAAGCCTGCAAGAGAAACACACTACAATCATAACGGAGCCTACTAGGGGCATCTCAGTACAAGCAAAGTACCCTGTGGTACCCAAGACGAACATGTAGTTGACAAAGGCGAGGAAAACCTCAAATTACATGGATGAAGGATCCATAAATGCAAGTACTTTTCCTCTCAAAAGATGCAAGAACCATCTTTCAAAAGCAAAAGGGGAAAACATACATCAATCATGGCCCTCTAAACATCAATTAAAAACAACAAATACATGGCGAAGGTAACACAATTGTTAGGTATGCTTATATACGTAGCAACCAATATAAAGCTTGGATTTGGAATATAGCTTTTAATGCGTGTGAAATGAAACAAACATGCAAAAAAAAATGGCTAGAACTGACACCCACCATCAGAATTAACGACAAAACGAAGGGTTAGAAATGACACCCACCGTCAGAATTGACGATGAGGCAAGGCACGACATAACTGCGCATATGTCAATCTTGGATCCTCAGGGCAAATGAATCCCACTAAGATGCAAATAATAAGCAATATATCCCACAAAGAGAGATACCTTGTCGAAGTAAAGCAGCCTTCGCGCTGAACATGTAGGGTTACAGGAAAATTATTGCCCACGTAGGGACCCTCGCCACCAAGGTACCTTCTGGACAAAGGATACTCTGGTAGGACGTTGAATGTTAAACCAAAGGTTAATCATACCTTAGCACCGAGCGATGGCTTTATTGTGCAACAAACTAGACATGCTATGTCATAAATATTGTGCAACAAAGCAAGAAAATGTTGTAACACACATTACCAAAAGGTGAAAAATACCAAATAGCGTATGTAAGAATTTTATTTTACGCAGGTACAAACAATACGGCGAAAATCTTAACCAAAGATAAAGGTTCCAAAAGGTATACTCCCATTGCAAAGGAACGAAGTTATAACAACGAAGGTACACTAGGAGACAACTCCATACCAGGCAAGTAAAGAGACATCTTAGAATCACCTTAGCCGAAAGAAAAACTAAAAGGTAAATAATATACGCTTAAGAAATAGCTCAAACACAGCTAAAACTTAGATGCATGCTGTGAGGGGATACCTTCTAGCCTCGTTATATCTTGCTCGCATGCCGAATGTTTCAAAATGATAGCAAAGACACCTAAGCAGCGAGCGAAGGCTCCGCTTTTAAAAAGGGTGAAAACTACTATCCTAGTCTCAGCTTTCATTAACAAAGGCATGGACTTCGTAAATAAATACATACATACATATATACACATGTACATACATGCATACATACATACATACATACTTGCATACATACAAACATACATATATTTGTGTGGTAACATTAGCATCATAACCTTGTTCGATACTTCTATGGTACTTCATTGGAAATATATTTCGATACTTTGAAGGTACCTCAGTAAAATATTCGATACTTATCCACATCGACAAACTACTTCAATACTTCGAGGGTACCTCAACAACTTACTTCGAGGGTACCTCAAAAAATTATTTCGAAGGTACCTCAGTAAATTACTTCGATACTTCTATACTTCGAGGGCACCTCAGTAAACTACTCCGATACTTCTCTACATCGGCAAACTACTTCAGTATGTCGAGGCTCCCTCAGTAAATTAATACATCGAGGGTACCTCAGTAAATTACTTTCATATTTCAATGGTACCTCAGGGAATTATTTTGAAGATTCAAGGGTACCTCAGAAAAGTTACTTTGAAGGTTTCAATACCTCGATGATACCTCAGCAAAATAAACGAAGGAGGATCAATATTTTTTCTTAAGGGTTTTTCTTCGAACAACCCTCAAGAAAAGGGGCAAACTGTAGATACCAAAAATCTGTTGTGCCACGTGGCACAACATTAAAGATGGGGTAACTTATTATGTTAAAACAACGCACACTACATCTCTCCTTAAGATGCTAAGTTATGAAGTTATCTCTATCAACGTGTGGCGCAATGTTAAAGGTTGGAGTATCAAAGTACGCTAAAATGGAATACACCAAATCACTACCAAGATTGCTTAGTTATTAAGCAATAGGATGTAGTATAGGCACATGGGTATGTCTGTCTGTCAGAGGTAGCTGAGCAGTCTGCACAGCTTTTAGTACAAAGTCGCAGTCGTCAACCACGTGGGATCAGAGTACGTGTCACCTTCTGACTGGAGAAGGTACGCGGCCAACGAAGATACAACTTGTACGGAGGTTTCACAGTTCACGATGGCACGTGGGGGAAGCTAAGGTAGCATCGTCTGGTTGGAGATAGTGGGCGGCCAACGAAGGTACAATCTGTAATGAGGCTGGATAGCTCCCAAAGGAATGTGGGTCAACTGAGGTGGCAGAGTCCGATTGGATAAAGCTAGCGGTGAACGAAGGTACCATTGGTACAGAAGATATACCAAGATACAATGTATCCAAAGACAACAAAGATATATCTGGAGCAGAAGAGCCTATAAATACCAAGCTTCACCAACAAAGAAGGGGTACTTTTGGGTGATCTAGGATTAGATAAAAGGCTCTCTACTTTATCTCTTACTTACTAGAGCTTCATACTTTCTTTAATGGAGTTCTTCCACCCAAATGTAACAAGATCAATAATAAAATTATCATCTTTACCCTGGACGTAGGTTAAGATTAACCGAACCACGTAATCTCTTGTGTGATTTATTAACTTAGTTGCACTTACATTATGTTCTTACTTAAATATTTACTCACTGAATTATCTTTGTTCTATGAGTTATCTCTGTTTACTAAGTTATCTCTGTTCTATGAGTTATCTCTGCTTTCTGAGTAATCTATGTTCATCTGAGATATCTCTTTATTTAGCTTATTTGCTTACAGAGATACCTTTATTTTCTTAGCATCTGCTCTATCGAAGTATCTTTACTTACTTAGTATATGATCTTCTGAGAAGATCTCATGTCGAACATACCTTTTATTTACTCAGCAGTATCAGTTCAACTGAGGTATCCATATTACTTAGTATATGATCCTCTGAGCTGCTCATATTACGTAGGCTACGGGAAAATGAGTAAGTACCCGCCGTGTTTTGCTCACAAGCTTGAGTTTAGACATATCTTTATTTTTAACTTACATATCTTCTTTAGCGAATGGAAACGAGCGGGACCGAAAAGCTCTCGATTTTCGTTATATTTGCTATTTCATCATCCTTTTTCTTTGGATCTTCGTTAGAAGATCAGATCTAAGAATAAGAGGCATAGATATCACTTTCTAGTGAAGATTTATCATTCTTTGACAAGTTTTCAAGTATTAAACCTCGAAGAAATCTTGAAATCTTATGGATCTACAAAAAGTGGTTAAGAAACACCTTTAAAAACACTTTTCAAAGCTTAAAAAGCTATTAGTTTATTTTTATTTGCTTGATGAGCAAACCTTCTCTGGATCTGAATACCTCTGTCTTCGAAGGAATCTCAGTAAAAGTTTTGGAGTAAAATCCCTGAGGGTATTTATAAGCTGAGGGTCGTTTTCTGTCGCAGACGCCTTCTTTTACTCAACTTGCAATATTTTCTGTCGTTTTTTAATATCTGAGCAAACCTTCTCTGGATATGGATACCTCCGTTTTCGAAGGAATCTCAGTAAAATTTTTGGGAGTAAAATCCCTAAGGTCATTTTTTGAACTGAGGGTCGTTTTTTTTTAGCATACACCTTCTTTTACTCAGCTTGCAGTACTCTTTGCTGTTTTTGAATCTGAGGTTCATTTAGGAACTAAGTCCCAAACATTGGACAATTTTATTAAATACAAACTCAGTAAACATATCTCTGTTAAGTTCTATACTAAACTTTTAATTTTTAATTTTTTTTATTTCCATAATGGGGCTACTAGGAAAGCAGACTACCCCTTTTTCTCTTTACTCTCAGGAAACGGAAATACAAAGGTCAAAATTACGAAGCCTTGAAGCGAAAATAAAGCTTATCTTTGGCTCGAGTATATTCATCTACATTCTCAACAGCCAAAGACGGAAACGAAGGTTGTCCTTGGCTCGTACGTATCTAAGTAAACGAAGCCAAAGATAAAAGCGAAGGCTGTACTTGGATCATACGTACCTAAGTACGAGCATCCAGGGGAAATTATGGAGCTTATCTTTGGTTCGAATGTACTCGTAGACATTCTCAACGAACAAAAAAAATTTACGAAGGCTGCTCTTGGATCATACGTGCCTAAGTACGAGCATCCATGGTAAAAGATGGAGCTTATCTTTGGCTCGAATATATTTATATACATTCTCAACAGTCAAAGACAAAAACAAAGGTTGGCTTTGACTCGTACATATCTAAGTACGAGCAGCCAAGGGAAAAATATGAAGGTTATCTTTGGTTCGAATGTACTCATATACATTCTCAACAACCAAAGACAATTATGAAGGATGTCCTTGGATCATACGTACCTAAGTACGAGCATTCCGGGGGCAAAAATGAAGCTTATCTTTGGGTCGAATGTATTTATACACATTCTCAACAGCCAAAGAAAATTACGAAGGATGTCCTTGGATCATACATACCTAAGTACGAGCATCCAGGGGCAAAGATGGAGCTTATCTTTGGCTCGAATGTATTTATATACATTCTCAACAGCCAAAGACTATTACAAAGGCTTCCCTTGGATCGTACGTACCTAAGTATGAGCATCCAGGAGAAAATATGGAGCTTATCTTTGGTTCGGATGTACTCATAGTCATTCTCAACAACCAAAAAAAATTACGAAGGCTGCCCTTGGATCATACGTGCCTAAGTACGAGCATCCAGGGGCGAAGATGGAGCTTATCTTTGGCTTGAATGTATTTATATACATTCTCAACAGTCAAAAACAAAAACGAAGGTTGTCTTTGGCTCGTACATATCTAAGTACGAGCATCCAAGGGAAAATACGAAGGTTATCTTTGGTTCGAATGTACTCATATACATTCTCAACAACCAAAGACAATTACGAAGGATGTTCTTGGATCATACGTACCTAAGTACGAGCATCCCGGGGGCAAAAATGAATCTTATATTTGGCTCGAATGTATTTATACACATTCTCAACAGCCAAAGAAAATTATGAAGGCTGTCCTTGGATCACACGTACCTAAGTACGAGCATCCAGGGGAAAAGGTGGAGTTTATCTTTGGCTCGAATGTATTTATATACATTCTCAACAGCCAAAGACTATTACGAAGGTTGCCCTTGGCTCGTACGTAGCTAAGTACGAGCATCCAGGGGCAAATGTGGAGCTTATCTTTGGTTCGAATGTACTCATAGACATTCTCAACAACCAAAAAAAATTACGAAGGCTGCCCTTGGATCATACGTGCCTAAGTACGAGCATCCATGGGCAAAGATGGAGCTTATCTTTGGCTCGAATGTATTTATATACATTCTCAATAGTCAAAGACAAAAATGAAGGTTGTATTTGGCTCGTACATATCTAAGTACGAGCATCCAAGGGAAAATACGAAGGTTATCTTTGGTTCGAATGTACTCACATACATTCTCAACAACCAAAGACAATTACGAAGGCTGTCCTTGGATCATAGTACCTAAGTACGAGCATCCCGGGGCAAAAATGAAGCTTATCTTTGGCTCGAATGTATTTATACACATTCTCAACAGCCAAAGAAAATTACGAAGGCTGTCCTTGGATCATACGTACCTAAGTACGAGCATCCATGGGAAAAGATGGAGCTTATCTTTGGCTCGAATGTATTTATATACATTCTCAACAGCCAAAGACAATTACGAAGGCTGCCCTTGTCTCGTACATATCTAAGTACGAGTATACATGGGCAAAGATGGAGCTTATCTTTGGCTCGAATGTATTTATACATATTCTCAACAGCCAGAGACAATTACAAAGACGCCTTTGGCTCGTACATATCTAAGTACGAGCAGACAAGAGAAAATACGAAGCTTATCTTTGGCTCCAATGTATTTATACGCATTTTCAACAGCCAAAGACAAAACGAAGGTAGTCCTTGGCTCGTGCATATCTAAGTACGAGCAGCCAAGAGCAAATGCAAAGGTTATATTTGGCTCGAACATGTCCATTACGAAGGCTGCCATTGGCTCGTACATATCTAAGTACGAGTATACAGGGGAAAAGTTGGAGCTTATCTTTGGCCCAAATGTATTTATACACATTCTCAACAGCCAAAGACAATTACGAAGACTGCCTTTGGCTCGTACATATCTAGGTACGAACAGCCAAGGGAAAATACAAATCTTATCTTTGGCGCGAATGTATTTATATACATTCTCAACAACCAAAGACAATTACGAAGGTTGCCCTTGGCTCATACATATCTAAATACGAGCATCTAGGGGCAAAAGCGGATATTATCTTTGGATCGATTATTTTCATGTGGAAATCAAGGGAGATTAGCAGGATGCAACGCTATGCAACCTAGCGGAGGTAAGGATGAACA
The DNA here is from genome assembly GCF_003573695.1 of Papaver somniferum. NCBI lineage: Eukaryota > Viridiplantae > Streptophyta > Magnoliopsida > Ranunculales > Papaveraceae > Papaver > Papaver somniferum. The sequence goes on from NC_039360.1 coordinate 196,013,276, forward strand.
AAGAAAGAACATCCGAACAACAAAATGAAAGGAAAGTAGAAGGGAGAACACCGATGAAGTGAAGAACGAAGACTACAAGGTTCCCGGATCCCCCTCGCTTAAGGATACAAGCACTAACAACGCTCTGGAGGGTGATAGCTCCAAAGACTGTCCTTGACTCATACTATCTAAGTATGGGCAATTAAGGACGAAGAGGAAGCATAAGGACGAAGGTTCAAAATACAAATCGCATGGAAGCACAAAGCTTCGTTTGTCTAAAATTCTTAAGCTTATTGCTTTGCGAATATCTGGGGGCAAAGGAAGGTATGTAGCATCAACATCATGAACATCATCAACAAAGGTCAATCCCCCAAACCGGACCTACAAACGAAGGCAGAGGTTATAATAATTGAAGCCAAATACATCAACAATAGTTGTATTTTACAACTTAAGTCTGAATCCGAAGGTATGCACGGGAGCGAAGCCCCTTAAAGGCAGACTCCCAGCATCAGGCGTACATGGGAGCTAAGCCCCTTAAAGGCAGACTCACCACCGTCAGGCATACATGTGAGCTAAGCCTGTTAAAGGCAGACTCACCATTGCAAAGAATGGGTTATTCAATCCAATTCTACGAAGGTACAAGTCAATAAAGCCCGTGTGCATAGGTGTATGTATACTCAACGGGTCTACAACTCACATTTAACTATGAGGAGTCACACGACAACATAGAAGAAGACACAACCTCTCAACCATCATTAGCGCGATGATCCTAGCCCAGCAATGCACGAAGCATGTATACATTTGTATACCCGCAAGTGCACAACTCAAATGCAATGAAGAGCGAAGTCTGTATACCCCAAATATCTAACCTGAGGAACATACGAAGTGCCAAAGACTAATGCAAAGGGCAGTTCGTCGAAAGAAGAAATCCTTCAAGACTAAGAAGCAACAAAATAATCTTATAGGGTACCCTTCGAATACGCAGGGTGCCAATGGAATTTTTATTTCTATTCTATGCAGGAACAAAGCCTGCAAGAGAAACACACTACAATCATAACGGAGCCTACTAGGGGCATCTCAGTACAAGCAAAGTACCCTGTGGTACCCAAGACGAACATGTAGTTGACAAAGGCGAGGAGGAAACCTCAAATTACATGGATGAAGGATCCATAAATGCAAGTACTTTTCCTCTCAAAAGATGCAAGAACCATCTTTCAAAAGCAAAAGGGGAAAACATACATCAATCATGGCGCCTCTACAACATCAATTAAAAACAACAAATACATGGCGAAGGTAACACAATTGTTAGGTATGCTTATATACGTAGCAACCAATATAAAGCTTGGATTTGGAATATAGCTTTTAATGCGTGTGAAATGAAACAAACATGCAAAAAAAAATGGCTAGAACTGACACCCACCATCAGAATTAACGACAAAACGAAGGGTTAGAAATGACACCCACCGTCAGAATTGACGATGAGGCAAGGCACGACATAACTGCGCATATGTCAATCTTGGATCCTCAGGGCAAATGAATCCCACTAAGATGCAAATAATAAGCAATATATCCCACAAAGAGAGATACCTTGTCGAAGTAAAGCAGCCTTCGCGCTGAACATGTAGGGTTACAGGAAAATTATTGCCCACGTAGGGACCCTCGCCACCAAGGTACCTTCTGGACAAAGGATACTCTGGTAGGACGTTGAATGTTAAACCAAAGGTTAATCATACCTTAGCACCGAGCGATGGCTTTATTGTGCAACAAACTAGACATGCTATGTCATAAATATTGTGCAACAAAGCAAGAAAATGTTGTAACACACATTACCAAAAGGTAAAAAATACCAAATAGCGTATGTACGAATTTTATTTTACGCAGGTACAAACAATACGGCGAAAATCTTAACCAAAGATAAAGGTTCCAAAAGGTATACTCCCATTGCAAAGGAACGAAGTTATAACAACGAAGGTACACTAGGAGACAACTCCATACCAGGCAAGTAAAGAGACATCTTAGAATCACCTTAGCCGAAAGAAAAACTAAAAGGTAAATAATATACGCTTAAGAAATAGCTCAAACACAGCTAAAACTTAGATGCATGCTGTGAGGGGATACCTTCTAGCCTCGTTATATCTTGCTCGCATGCCGAATGTTTCAAAATGATAGCAAAGACACCTAAGCAGCGAGCGAAGGCTCCGCTTTTAAAAAGGGTGAAAACTACTATCCTAGTCTCAGCTTTCATTAACAAAGGCATGGACTTCGTAAATAAATACATACATACATATATACACATGTACATACATGCATACATACATACATACATACTTGCATACATACAAACATACATATATTTGTGTGGTAACATTAGCATCATAACCTTGTTCGATACTTCTATGGTACTTCATTGGAAATATATTTCGATACTTTGAAGGTACCTCAGTAAAATATTCGATACTTATCCACATCGACAAACTACTTCAATACTTCGAGGGTACCTCAACAACTTACTTCGAGGGTACCTCAAAAAATTATTTCGAAGGTACCTCAGTAAATTACTTCGATACTTCTATACTTCGAGGGCACCTCAGTAAACTACTCCGATACTTCTCTACATCGGCAAACTACTTCAGTATGTCGAGGCTCCCTCAGTAAATTAATACATCGAGGGTACCTCAGTAAATTACTTTCATATTTCAATGGTACCTCAGGGAATTATTTTGAAGATTCAAGGGTACCTCAGAAAAGTTACTTTGAAGGTTTCAATACCTCGATGATACCTCAGCAAAATAAACGAAGGAGGATCAATATTTTTTCTTAAGGGTTTTTCTTCGAACAACCCTCAAGAAAAGGGGCAAACTGTAGATACCAAAAATCTGTTGTGCCACGTGGCACAACATTAAAGATGGGGTAACTTATTATGTTAAAACAACGCACACTACATCTCTCCTTAAGATGCTAAGTTATGAAGTTATCTCTATCAACGTGTGGCGCAATGTTAAAGGTTGGAGTATCAAAGTACGCTAAAATGGAATACACCAAATCACTACCAAGATTGCTTAGTTATTAAGCAATAGGATGTAGTATAGGCACATGGGTATGTCTGTCTGTCAGAGGTAGCTGAGCAGTCTGCACAGCTTTTAGTACAAAGTCGCAGTCGTCAACCACGTGGGATCAGAGTACGTGTCACCTTCCGACTGGAGAAGGTACGCGGCCAACGAAGATACAACTTGTACGGAGGTTTCACAGTTCACGATGGCACGTGGGGGAAGCTAAGGTAGCATCGTCTGGTTGGAGATAGTGGGCGGCCAACGAAGGTACAATCTGTAATGAGGCTGGATAGCTCCCAAAGGAATGTGGGTCAACTGAGGTGGCAGAGTCCGATTGGATAAAGCTGGCGGTGAACGAAGGTACCATTGGTACAGAAGATATACCAAGATACAATGTATCCAAAGATAACAAAGATATATCTGGAGCAGAAGAGCCTATAAATACCAAGCTTCACCAACAAAGAAGGGGTACTTTTGGGTGATCTAGGATTAGATAAAAGGCTCTCTACTTTATCTCTTACTTACTAGAGCTTCATACTTTCTTTAATGGAGTTCTTCCACCCAAATGTAACAAGATCAATAATAAAATTATCATCTTTACCCTAGACGTAGGTTAAGATTAACCGAACCACGTAATCTCTTGTGTGATTTATTAACTTAGTTGCACTTACATTATGTTCTTACTTAAATATTTACTCACTGAATTATCTTTGTTCTATGAGTTATCTCTGTTTATTAAGTTATCTCTGTTCTATGAGTTTTCTATGCTTTCTGAGTAATCTACGTTCATCTGAGATATCTCTTTATTTAGCTTATTTTCTTACTTAACTCTGTATTACAGAGATACCTTTATTTTCTTAGCATCTTCTCTATCGAAGTATCTTTACTTACTTAGTATATGATCTTCTGAGCAGATCTCATGTCGAACATACCTTTTATTTACTCAGCAGTATCAGTTCAACTGAGGTATCCATACTACTTAGTATATGATCCTCTGAGCTGCTCATATTACGTAGGCTACGGGAAAATGAGTAGTCACAGTTCTCCAAAGGGGCATGAACTTTCAAAGTGATACAAGTACAAACACCAATTGAGGCACGTCAACAAACTTCAACAAAGAGCAAATCATTTAGCAAATAAGCTCAAACTTGCTCGGAAGACCGCTGAGTTATGTATGATTTTATTTTCATCGAAGAAGTTAGTTTCCAAGGATAAACCAAGACCATTATAAAAGAAAGAATGGTCGAGTCTTTTTGATAGACAGAGGTCTGTGGATTCCTCTCAAAGATGGTAGTACGCTCTGATTCAGTTATATTTGGCTGGGATATCACCGACTAATGAAAACAGAAAGAACAAATTTTGGAGGGTAAGTGCAGGTTTGAACTACGAGATTTGTTGTTATGGATTTGAAGGACTTCCAATGAGAATCAGTCGGTCTAAAGGATTATATTGGGCCTATCACTCTTAAACAGGTCTGGTATGTCCATCATATTTAAAAGAATAGGGTTATTCCGCGGTTTTGAAGAAATCAGAGAGCTGCGTGTTTTTCTTTTGAAAACCCGATATTGCTGTTCTGGATTTTGAACGATTTCTAAGGAGATTAAAACACTAAAATCAGTTGGATAAGTCCTGTTACACTCGAACAGGATAGGTAAGTCCATCAAAACCGGTAAATTTGGGATTTATCGTTGGATTGAAGCAAACAGAGGACACGAGTTTTCACGGGTTCTATTTGACTTACAGCGAGTTTGAGACGTGTACTGAACGTGTTTGGAGAAGTTTAGCTGTAATATGGAGCGTGACTGAGATAAATAAGGAAGGTTAGACAGCTGCAGATGCTTGGATGAAAAAGAAAATATCCAGAGAATATTTTTGTTTACTGCCGAGTAATAGCATATTTCTGGAGTGATTGAGCGAGATTTCTTGGGTCTGTTGGCTATATAAAGGTTTCTGGTGCATCACAGAGGGATATCGAGAGTGGGAAGAATACCAGAGGGTTGCAGAGCATATTTCTCTGCTGTTGCAGACAAGAAGAAGAAGAACATTTGACGCCTAATGACTGTCGCAGAGAACTGTCGTTTATAAACAGTACTCGTAATAGTCAGTTTGGCACACTTGTTTTGAATTTGCAACATATCTTGTAACGGTGACTTTTGTAACGTCAATACAGCGTTGCAGTTTCATTGTAATATTAGTTTTCTTCAATAAAAACACCATTTGAGCTATAAATTATATTTTTGAGTGTGTTTTCATTATGAGAAGCTAAACCCCAACACTGGGTCGGCGGAGGAAGTCGATCTTCATACATGGGTGAATTTATTTTATTTTCTATATGACTTTTGCATTAATTAAAATAGAATTATGATTTGAATTAATTAGTTATCGTTTTATTTGATGGGTCTAGCTTGTTTAGATGTTTGATGTTCCATGCTTATGATTTATAACTAATATTTTGAGAATCTACTTTGGCAAAATAAGAGTCGGTGTTATTTTATTTATTGAGCGGTAATTGTTGAAAATAAATAATTGAGCCTTATGATATGAATGCGGCGGAATCCTAGTCCCGGTAACTCTCTCTTTTATTATTTTCATTAAACCTTTAAATTTAATCTTCACAAGTCTTAGAGTTCGAATCTTTATTCTACAACAAATTAAAAACCCTATCAAAGAGCCATTCCTTCAAATTCTCAGAAGTTTTCTAATGTTCTTGAAGTGATGAAGGAGATGCGAAAGGAGATTCAACAAATAAAGGCTTTTGTGTATAAGACTCATGAGGTTCAGAAGGCCCTGGTTCGACATCAGTCAAGAAGGTTTATTGATATCAACTCCTACCTTAATGAACCTTATATCCCAATGGTTGTTGACGACAAGGAGTTCGGGGACGATAAAGAATTCTTTAAAGGTCTTATTTCCTAGTAAATCTTCTATTTTCTTGTTTTGTTTAGAAGAATAACTAAAGTTTGGAATAGCCATTATTGTGATTACACATAGCTATGTCCAACGTTTTCATCTTCATGTTTTCAGGTTTATTTGGTTAAATTCTAAAAAATTGTTTGGAAGATGATTTTTGCAGTATTAATCTTTATGGTTTTATATATTGCAATGTGTTATAGGATATGTGTGTTTGCATCCTTGAACTACGATTGTCCCATACTTTGTCAAAAGTAAAGTCTTTCGTAAGTCGATATTCATTTATTGATAAAAGAATGAATGGACTTTTGATAAATACAAAAGTTAAGCCTATTATGTCAATTATTGATGGAAGATAGGTTAAAATATTTTATTTACAAGGATTATGTCTATTGTATATCTTTATGAGAATAGTGATGGAAAATAGAATGAATCCTTGTGTATTCCGCAGTATTGATCTTCCCTGATCCATAATATTTTACGTATTACTATGAGGCTCCGTAAGTTTTCTTGTGTTAAGCACTAACGACTGAGTTGATTATTTCCTTATGATTAGCTTAGTTGTTGCTCCATGAGAATCCTTAAAGATTGAGCATATCCAATTGAATTGATTGTACTAGTGTGATCAATTTAGTTGTTGCTCCGTAAGTTCTCTTATGTCGAGCATGACAATCAAAATCATCACTTTTTGTGGTTAATTTGGTTATGTATTCCGATTAGATTAATTATGGGTTCTCTTGTGATTAATCTAACTGCGCATTTTTTGAGTCTCCATAAGATCACTTATATTGAGCACTACCAATTAAATTAATCATAGGTTCGCTTTTGGTTAATCTAATTGAGTATTTTTTGGATTCAAATTTATACTCGTATGTAATTTGTTATGTCCAAAAAAATCCTTCTTTCCTTTCGAAATTAAGGTCGCTCTTTTTGTTCTTTCGGGAATGACATCTAATGGGGGAGAGTGCTTTTGAACTTGTGCTTAATTGCCAAATCTTTATGGGGAGTGCGGATGTGGAATATTATAGGGGTTATCTTGTATCTTTATAAACTCCTTGATGAATGCATTTAGCTTCGGCTTTATGATTGCATCTAAACAAGTTGATATGTGCTTCCTTTGGTCATGAAATGTCTCTTTCGGAAATTTCATTAGGATATCGTTCTTGTACCTTTGCCAATTTTATTGACAAAATGGGGGAGAATTAATATGTAGTCCACACTACAAATACATATGGTTTTCGGATCATTATGTAAGGGGGAGTGGTTTCCATGTGAGATGGAGTATTTACTAAGGGGGAGTGATAATATCACCATAGTATTGTTGTCAAAGTTGTGATACAATTGAACTTTGATATTGTGTAATGATACTATGACACTGTATAACAAGATCGAGAACCTTGTTTAATTATTGTTATAGCTACGGATTTTCAACAACTATGATGTTGAACTTACAACCTTTGGGATCATTGGAGTACTTGGAAGTGACGAAGATTTCGAGTAATGTTGAATATTAGGCATGTGGAATAGGAGCTACAAAATTTTATGCATTTATTTTTGTATTCCATATGTATTAATAGTTTTGTCACTAAAATTGACAAAGGGGGAGATTGTTAGAGCATTGCTCGGTCGACCTCGCATGTGGTGTTATCTCAAGCATGTTTTTCAATGTTAGTGATCAAAACTATAAGTCTTGATTTCTAGTCTACTACAGCTAAGTTCTCGGACTAGGATAAAAAGTGTAGTTGAGCTCAAGAATTCCATGGCAATCATCATACAAGACGAAGGACTACTCAAGGAACCGGTGGATCTTCATCGACTAAAAGGTATGTGGAGACTTGAACTTATATATCACTCAAAAGTCTATCTACTATATCTCCTATCTTGAGACAAAATTCGTTGTGCTATATAGACTTCGATTATACACATTTGATATTTCGAGCCGAGTTTATCTCGCCTATCTATTTCTCAAAATATGTGTTGGTAAGCTTTCACTTTGGGAAAATTTATCTTCACCTAGTGACGAAAGTCGTTTTATGTATCAATCACTTTGAAAATGGCTTTGATGACGATAGTCGATTCCTTATGTCTAACGACTATTATAACATTATAGAAGAATGTTTCAACGATTGAAATGGGAGTTTAGATTATATAACCAATAGTGGATATAAGCATTGTTGTGGAAACACATATATGTATAATTCCTTATTCCTTGAACCGAAGTTTGCGAACTTTGTTGATCAAGAGAACCAGAACAAGAGCCGTGAACTCAGTCCACGAACTGGCGGAAGTTCTCGACCCTAGAATATCTGCTGGAGTTTGAGAACTCCTCCCGGGAACTTAATTCCGCGAACTTGAGTTAGGTTATATCTAAATACGATTATTTGTGAACTCATGTTTATATAAACTAAGGACTGCAAGTTTGCAAACCGTGGCTATAAAGTTCATAAACCGATTCGAGTGAATCAAATCTTTTTTTCTTCAATTGTGTCTATTGTAATTACATAATATTTCCTTGCAATTGAATAACTCTCTAACTAGTTCATTTGAGTCATTTGAACTAGTTATGGTGAAGAAGAGATTGTTTGATATGAAAGTGCTCATATGGCTAACCATTTGGTTAACTACTATTGAACCAACAAATGTACATATTTGGGTACGGTTACACAAACCCAAAATCGTACATTTGATTTGTGTGTAACAAGCTAGGTTTTTCGATCTAACGGTTGAAAGATATTATCTTGAATCTAAATCAGGTTTTCATATAACGGTGAATATTGAATGCTTTGTTACCAAGTTAACATTAATTGCAAACCCTGATTTGAAAGGCTATATAAAGGAGAACTCTAGTAACTGGGAAACCTGATCCCCACACCTTCTGTGTGATACTAGTTGCACATCTAGAGTCGATTCTCCTTTAACATTTGGTTTCTTCTTCTAAACCAGGTTAACGACTTAAAGACTTCATTGGGATTCTGAAGCCACACCGATACTACTTTCTCGTAGTTGTGTGATATGATCTGGCATATTCTATCATACGAGTACAATCGCAAGGATTGGCTTGAGATTAATATCTTCGATAGGCAAGATATAAAAGTAATCACAAATATCTTTGTCTCATCGTTTGTGATTCCGAAACATCTTCTTTCGCCACGTCGATTAAGATTGTTGTGAGGTGATTGATAATACTAGGTAGTTCTTCGGGAATATAAGTCCAGTTTATCAATTGGTTCATGTTCACCTTGATTTATCAAAAGACGGAACAAAACTCGTAGGTATTTCTGTGGGAGACATATTTTTCTATTACTGTAGAATTTTTTGTGTGATACATATTTGTTTATTAAAGTCTTCGACTTTGGGTCGTAGCAACTCTTAGTTGTGGGTGAGATCAGCTAAGGGAATCAAGTATGTAGCATCCTGCTGGGATCAGAGACGTAGGAGCATAACTGTACCTTGGATCAGTGTGAGATTGATTGGGGTTCAACTACAGTCCAGACCGAAGTTAGTTTGAAGTAGGCTAGTGTATATAGCGGCTTAATACAGTGTGTGTTCAATCTGGACTAGGTCCCGGGTTTTTTCTGCATTTGCGGCTTCCTCGTTAACAAAATTCTGGTGTCTTTGTTATTTCTATTTCCGCATTATATTGTTTATCTTTATGATTGAAATATCACAGGTTGTGCGTTAGGTTCAATCAATTAGAATATCCATCCTTTGATTGTTGATTTAAATTGATTGACACTTGGATATTGGTCTTTGGTACCATTCAATTTATCTCTCTTTGATACAGACTCGCAAATTTCTATTTGCTTGAGTATAGATCAAATCGAGAGATTGAGATATTAACTCCTTGATATAATTTTATCTAGACTGAGTCTGACTGTCTAGTTGATTCTATAGAAAGTATATTGGAGTTTGTCCATACAGATTGCTAAGCGAAATATTGGGTGTGTTTGTTAGACCCCCGCTTTTTCAATTGGTATCAGAGCAGGCAAACACGTTTAAGATCTTACAAGTCTGTGTTTGTAGCGATCTGACTCTATGGACAGATGTGCCATCTCAATAAACGTATCACCAGTCTTCGATGGCTCTAATTACTTATTGTGGAAATTACTATGCGAGATTTTCTTCTATAAAGTGATTTTCAATCATGGGTATATGTAGTTAATGGGTATAATGCTCCCGTTGTGGAAGTTGGAGATGTAAACGTTCCCAAGGACATTGGTGAATACACCCCTGCCGAGATAAATGTTGCAAAGAAAAACTCCGACGGCTTGAATGCCATTATACATGCCATTACCCCAAATATTCAGCACCATGTGTCAAATTGCAAAGTCTAAAGAAGCTTGGGATATCTTAGAAACCGTATTTGAAGGAAATACCAGTGAAAAGGAAGCTAGGATTCAAAACCTTAATTCCGATTGGGAAAACCTTTGTATGGCAGATGAAGAAACACTTGATGAGTTTAATCACAAAGTGTCTGAAATTTTTAATGCATCTTTTGCATTGGGTAAGACTATTCCTGAAAAGGACGTCGTGATGAAAAAAATCAGATCGTTGCCATATAGATATGATTCTAAGAAGCATGCCATCATTGAGGTAAATAACCTAGATAATCTCTCCAGAAATACACTGGTTAGGAAGCTTAAGATCTTTGATCATGAGCATTCATCCAAATCTAAGGATGTTACGTTCAAAGCACTAAAGGACACTAAATTACTTGATAAAAGTAAAAAAGTGTATATCTCTGAAGACGATCACTCTGAGACAAATTCATCAGATGAAGATCTTGACAAATCGGTCTCAATGATCACAAGACAATTTAGGGATCTTCTGTTGAAGAGAAGTAAACGGTTCTCCAGAGATAAGCCTAAGTCATCAACTAAACCTCATAATCGTATTCCTCATAGAAACAGGGAAATAGATGAAACTGATGACGAGGATATGCCTCATTGCTTTAAGTGTAAAGGATTTGGTCATTTTGCAAACGAGTGCCAAAATCGTAGAAAATACAGTGGGAACAAAGGTCTTGCTGCAACTCTTGATGAAATGTTTGATAGCTATGAGTCTAATGAAGACGAGAAATCAAGTGTTGCACTTCTCGGTGAAAATATTGATTTTGATAATTGTAGAAATACATACATCAATCTCGATATTCTTTCAGAAGTGAAAAAGCGGGGGTCTAACAACACCACCCAATATTTCGCTTAGAAATCTATATGGACTAACTACGAAATACTTTCTAGAGAATCAACTAGAAAATCAGACTCAATCTAGGTAAAAGTATCTCAAGGAGTTAATATCTCTCTCTTGTTTTGATTTACTCGAGCTAATAGAAATCATTGAGTCTTTAATCAAACACAAGGAATAACTTGGATGGTACCAAAGACCAATATCCAAGGATCAATCAATGATAATCAACAACCAAAGGTTGAATTACTCTAATTGATGATCTAACGCACAACCTGTATTATTTCAGTTATAAAGATAAAACAATATAATGCGGAAACTGAAATAACACAGACACCATAAATTTTGTTAACGAGGAAACCGCAAATGCAGAAAAACCCAGGGACCTAGTCCAGATTGAACACACACTGTATTAAGCCGCTACAGACACTAGCTTACTCCAAGCTAACTTCGAACTGGACTGTAGTTGAACCCCAATCAGTCTCCCACTGATCCAAGGTACAGTTGTACTCCCTACGCCTCTGATCCGAGCAGGATACTGTGCACTTGATTCCCTTAGTTGATCTCACCCACAACTAAGAGTTGCTACAACCCAAAATCGCAGGCTTTAACAATAAACAAATCTGTCTCACACAGACAAGTCTATCAAAGGATCAATCTGTCTCCCACAGAAAAACCCTAAATTTTTTGTTCCGTCTTTTGATAATAATCAAGTTGAACAGGAACCAACTGATAATCCGGTCTTATATTCCCGAAGAACAGCCTAGATAAACCAATCACCTCACAACAATCTTAATCGTATGGTAGCGAAACAAGATGTTGCGGAATCACAAACAATGAGACTAAGATGTTTGTGACTACTTTTTATATCTTGCCTATCAGAGATATTAATCTCAAGCAAATCAATCTGATTGTACTCGTATGATAGAAGATGCAATCCCAATGAAGTCTTTAAGTCGTTAACCTGGTTTTAGAAAAACAAAACTAAAGGTTAAAGGATAAACGACTCTAGAACGCAAACTAGTATCACACTTGAGGTGTGGGGATTAGTTTTGCAGAGTTGCTAGATGTCCCCTTATATAGTCTTTGAAATCAGGGTTTCTCTTTGGTCACAAAGCAAACATTATCCACCGTTAGATGAAAAACTGATTTAGATTCAAGCTAATATTTCTCAACCGTTAGATCGAAAACTTAGCTTGTTATACACAAATGAAATGTACGTTTCTAGGTTTGTTAACCGTACATAAACGTGTACATTGTTGGTTCAACAATAGTTAACCTAAAGGTTAGCCATATGAGCATTTCATACCAACCATATTATTCTTCACCATAACTATTTCAAGTGACTCAAGTGAACTAGTTAGAGAGTTGTTCAATTGAAAGGAAATCTTATGTACTACACAAGACACAATTGAAGCAAAGATGATTTGATTCACTTGAATCGGTTCATGAAATTTATAGCCACGGTTTGAAATTTGCATTCCTTAGTCTTTATAAGTTTAAGTTCAGAAATCATCTTCAGATATATAACCTTCTTAAGTTCGTACACTAGGTTCGTGGACTTAAGAAACCGGGCAGAGTTTACAAACTCCAGCAGAAAATCTCGGCAAAGACTTTCCGCCGGTTTTCGGACTGGGTTCGCGGACTGGTACTCACGTAACAAGTTTGTCAACTCCAGCAGAATTTTTCGGGGTGAGAAGTTCGGTAGTTCGCGGACTTTGCAACAAGTCATTCTTCCGGTTTCTCTTGATCAACAAAGTTCGCAAACTTTGGTTCAAGGAATAGGATTATGCACATATGTGTTTCCACAACAATACTTATGTCCATCGTTTGTTATGTAATCTAATCTCTCATTCCAACCATTGAAACATTCTTAGAGGACGTTATATAGTTACTACATCATTTCTCGACAAAGCAATTTTCAAAGTGATTGAAACATATCATGAATTTTGTCACTAGGTAAAGATAAACATGGTCGAAGCGAAACGCTTACCAACACATATTTCGAGATGTAGATAGGCGAGGTATACTCGACTCGAAATACCAAATGTGTATAATCTAAGTCTATATATAGCATACGACTTTTTGTCTCAATAAGTAGGAGATAGAGTAGATAGACTTTTGAGTGACAGATAAGTTCAAGTCTTCACATACCTTTTTTTGTCGAGAAGTTCCACTGGTTCCTTGAGTTGTTCTTCTTCTGGTATGATGAATCTCCATGAAGTCCTTGAGCTCAACTACACTTTCTATCCTAGTCCGAGACTTAGCTATAGTATACTAGAAATCAAGACTTATAGTTTTCATCACTAACATTGACAACCATGCTTGAGATAGCAACACATGCGAGTTCGACCGAGCAATTCTCTAACAAGAAGAAAATCCAACTAATATGGAAGAAAATATTGACCCGTTCTTTGGAAACTATGTTTGTAATGTTTCAAGTTCCACTATGTGTCTAGTTGCATGCACATCTCAGAAGTCTGACTTTTATCCTAGTTTGACGTGCTCGTATTGTTCTCTAAAGGGTCATGAACTTTCAAAGTGTTACAAGTACAAACACCAATTGAGGCACGTCAAAAAACTTCAACGAAGAGCAAATCATTTAGTAAATAAGCTCAAACTTGGTCGGAAGACCGCTGAGGTATGTAGGATTTTATCTTCATCTAAGAAGTTAGTTTCCAAGGATAAACCAAGACCATTAGAAAAGAAAGAATGGTCGAGTCGTTTTGATAGACATAGGTATGTGGATTCCTCTCAAGAGAAAAATGGTGGACAAATTGTTGTTCACCGCAACGCAACTTGATTGTGTTGATTTGAAAATTTTGTCTCATGTTCCTGATCAAAAGAGACAAGATTTTGTACCTCTCAGGCTTTAGGAAAAGTTTTGGTTCTCTTCTTTTCTTAGTTTTGTTTTTGGAATTCACAGTCTATCAATAAAGGAGGGTTATTATCGATAATTCTACTCTTTATAGGGTTGTGAGTTGGTCGTGTACGAACCTGTTTAAAGGTTTCGAAACCCTACATTCCTCTTTCCTTCATTAAAACCTCTTTTTATCTCAAGACGACTTGTTGAGTTTAAATTGTGATTTCCTCTCACAAACCCATACGTCTATGGATAAACCAAGCATGATGTCTTCTGATGAAAATGATGTTAATATGATTGTTAAGCCATCAATCATGAAGGAAAAAGAGAAATCTCCATTATCTCCTACCTTGAAAAGAGATAGAAGGAATGTGAGGAAGCCAAGAGCCATTCCTTCAAATTCTCAGAAGTTTTCTGATATTCTTGAAGTGATGAAGGAGATGCGAAAGGAGATTCAACAAATAAAGGATTTTGTGTATAAGACTCATGAGATTCAGAAGGCCCTGGTTGACATCAGTCAAGAAGCTTTATTGATATCAACTCCTACCTTAATGAACCTTATGTCCCAATGGTTATTGATGACAAGGAATTCGGGGACGATAAAGAATTCTTCAAAGGTCTTATTGCCTAGTAAATCTTCTATTTTCTTGTTTTGTTTAGAAGAATAACTAGAGTTTGGAATAGCCATTATTGTGATTACACGTAGCTATTTCCAACGTTTTTATCTTCATATTTTTAGGTTTATTTGGTTAAATTCTAAAAAATTGTTTGGAAGATGATTTTTGCAGTATTAATCTTTATGGTTTTATATATTGCAATGTGTTATGGGATATGTGTGTTTGCATCCGTGAACTATGATTGTCCCATACTTTGTCAAAAGTAAAGTCTTTCGTAAGTCGATATTCACGTATTGATAAAAGAATGAATGGACTTCTGACAAATACAAAAGTTAAGCCTATTTTGTCAATTATTGATAAAATATAGGTTAAAATCTTTTGTTTACAAGGATTATGTTTATTGTATATCGTTATGCGAATAATGATGGAAAATAGAATGAATCCTTGTGTATTCCGAAATATTGATCTTCCCTGATCCATAATATTTTATGTATTACTGTGAGGCTCCGTGAGTTTTCTTGTGTTGAGCACTAACGACTGAGTTGATTATTTCCTTATGATTAGCTTAGTTGTTGCTCCATGAGAATACTTAAAGATTGAGCATATCCAATTGAATTGATTATACTTGTGTGATCAATTTAGTTGTTGCTCCGTAAGTTCTCTTATGTCGAGCATGACAATCAAAATCATCACTTTTTGTGGTTAATTTGGTTTTGTATTCCGATTAGATTAATTATGGCTTCTCTTGTGATTAATCTAACGGAGCATTTTTTGAGTCTCCATAAGATCACTTATGTTGAGCACTTCCGATTAAATTAATCATAGGTTCTATTTTGGTTAATTTAATTGAGTATTTTTTGGATTCAAATTTATACTCGTTGTAGATGGTGGATTTTCGACAAGGGCTAAAATCGTAAATCCATAATTATACGTACTTCTGATCCAGCAATCAGATGAGTATTGAGGCTCATGTCTCTCATCAAATCTCTGACTGAGAATACTGTCTCTCAGAGTATATGCAGATATGTAGCCTCTCAGCTGAGGCAACGTCATATCTCATGAATACTGAGCAATTTCAGTAATTACTTCCATATAGAATCACAAGATTAGACGGCTCCTAGACAGCTTGCCTGCTAGTATAGAGCAATAACGTCTTCAGGATGTAACAATGTTTTCCTTGACTATATAGAAGGAATATGACGCTTCAACAAGCTCATATCACTCGATTCCTCCTGAATAATTAATGCTCCTAGACGATCGTACTAGTATAGAGCCATCAATTAATTATTCCTAAATCATTAGATTCATTCACTGAATCCTTGAAAAATATTCCACGTTATTCATAATATCTCGTTACTTCAATTCATGGTTTTCCCAGAAGAACTCCATGGGTTAGTGATAAATATTCAACGTACGGGCATCTGAGCTACCTTCGAGTAATACCCGACCAAAATGATGCAAGTGTACTCAACAATAATGCACTAACGAGCACCTGAACACACGAACGAGCATCTCAAAATACGACGGGACGATGAACCTATGCAAAATAGAAAAGAAAATAATAAATAATAAAATATTAACCATGACGCTGGGGGACTGGGACCACCGACCGGCTGGTCTTGCCATGACCAGTCCCACACCCAATTTTATATTTTATCATATTTTTATTATTTTCCTTGATCTCATGAAAATTCCCTCATTTGAGCAAAATTCCTCCGTTTCAAGGAAACTACTCAGTCTCATGGTGTTTCCTTCACATCAAGGAAATAACAAAATAGTTAGGAAAGGTGTGCGGGACCAAGCCTACTAGTCGGCTGGTCATGCCCTAGTTGCTGCCGGTCCCACACCTTGCATTCGTTATTATTTTATTATTCTTATTTCCTTGATTCCATGAAATTCCTTGATCTCATGGTATTTCTTTAATTTCATGATATTTCCTTCAAGTCATGAAAAATAATAAAAATTAGGAAAACTCGTGGGATCGAGCCCTAGCCGGGCGGTCATGCCCTAACCGGTCCCACACGCCCCTTATTTTATTATTATTATTTTTTATGTTTCCTTGATCCCATGAAATTCCTTGATTTCATGATATTTCCTTCAAGTTATTGAATTTCCATAAAATCATGAAATAATACATAAAATTAGGGAAAACTCACGGGACCGGGCCCTAACCGGCCGACCATGCCCAAGCCGGCCCTACATGCCCTTATTTTATTATTATATGTTTCCTTCATCTCATGGAAACTCCTTCACTTCAAGAAAACTCCTTGATGTCAACAAAAACTCCTTTATTTCAACAAACTCCTTGATTTCATGGTATTTTCATAAAATCATGAAAAATATAATAAAGTTAGGAAAAATGCTACGGGACTGGGCTCATTGGACGACCGGCCATGCCTTGGACATAGCCGGTCCCACACTTCATGATTCCTTCATTTTATTATTATTTTTCCTTCATCTCATGAAGTTTCCTCAGTTTCGGCAAAAACCCTGATTTTGTCATATTTTCTCAAAATGTTGCTCAAACGCACATCAGAAAATATCAAATTTCTCAGCACTGATACGCGGACACTCTGGCGACGTGAGCATGTTACCTTGACCGACCAAGGTTGGCTCTTTGGCTTGTAAGAAGCCGGTCCCACGCATTTTCACAATTTGACCTAATTTCCGCAATTGCACGTATTTGGGTCCAAAAACTCTACCAAACAACTTGGAATTTCATGGAATGATCGTCAGACGATCCTGTGACCAACCAAGGCTGGTTTTATGACCCCTTGGTCGGTCCCTCATCTCTTCATAATTAATTAGGTCTTATCACCTAAGGCTCAGACGAGCATTATTTTAATAATAAATGGTTAAAAAATCATTTGATCATCCTTTCACCAACTCTTCAAGAGACCTTGGTATTTTCTCACTCGAGCATATAGGTGCTACATGGTTAATCTATGATCCCATGTAGCCGGTCCCTCCTTCACTTTGTGGTTAATTTTCAATGAACCATCAATTGATCATCAATTTATCGAATTAAGGTTTCGAGTCCAAGGTTCATAGTTCCAGATTCGAACGCTAATAATTTTATGTTGATCTCATGATCAACATTTTATTAATTATACTCGGTCCAGTTGTCAGTATCTTAATTTAATATTTTATCTGGTCACGCTACCAATTATTCATCAAATGAGCAACATTTGCTCAGATGAGCAATATTTGCTCAAACCAAGGAATATTGGTTCAACTATCAATATTCAACAATTCATCGAATGAGCAATATATGCTCACCTTAACTATCGACGTTTACTTGAGAATTATACCCCTGTCTCAACAGACATGTTCAATTCGTGCGTTTCAGAACATTTGCAAATCATGTTCAACTCAGCAATACATGGACCCATCGTCCCATGAAGTCATGAAGTCAGCAACTGACTAACTAAATACACGTATGCCTTGCAGACTCTACAATCACGAGACATCAATCATGTCACATGGGGGATATTAACTAGGTTTTTGGTCTGGCGGTCTACGGCACGTGTGTTCATACACACGATGAGAATGTGAGCAAGTCGCGCAATTAGTTGAAGGAGTTAACAAAGTAGTGGATGGAAAATCGACCAAGTCTCCGCACGTTGAGCAACTAATTTTAACACGATTTCCACTTCTCCACTCTTTGATTCCATCAACTGTCACACTTCATGGGATCATGGTGTTTACAATTCTAGCAATATAAATAACTATCTGAATCATGATTGAAAACAAGACAATCTTACGTCAAACAGATAACACAAGATTAACAACTCAACGTCTGAGCAATTACTCTCAACAGAGCAAATTCAATCATTTAGAACTTATCTTATTTTCAGAATACACAACACACCCACAATCTTCGATCACTATTGATCTCATACATTTCTCAGCTTCCCTCCTACAGATCGACCCATCCTCTCTTGTGACCGAATTTACTCTGGAACGACCATTTTCTTGGTTTAGGCCGGAGTACTACAGATTGATCTCTCGAATTCAAAGCACTCCCTTTTTATAATACATCTGTGTGAGGTTTGACAGTTCGCTCGGTTCAAGGAGTTTCCTCCGCACGGTCGTCTCCTCAATTCTGTAAAAACTAGCAGCTCGTTTTTCCCCATCTACAGATTGACGACCACAATGGGAGATCATTGTCTCAGTGGAAATCTCACTTCTCACAAAAATGGTCGGTCTTAGGTCTGGTTCAGTTACCAACCCGGATTCAACACCCGGCTCTAATATTGCAAGCTCTAGTGGTACTGCCAACACCACTCCTCCGGTGCAACCTGCCACCACCACTCAACCTGCCAGTAGCACTCCTTCGGCGCAAGCTGCCACTATTAACCCTCCAAGCACTGGCACTCCAGTGATCACCCCTGCAAGTGATAGCACCGGAGCCATCAACAATCCACTATTCGGCCGGTCTCCTGAATAGATCAGAGAAAATCCACCTACCATAGGTGATCTCATGAAGGTGCATGAAACTCTTGCCAAAAATCAGACTGACATGACTGCTACTCAGAAGGAACTATTCAAGTATCTCAAGACTCTTACAGACAAGATGTCAGAGAAAACTCAAGATAAAGGGAAAGCTAAAGAAACGTCTTCAGACGCTGATCCTGAGGTCACTCCGATCCATGTAGTGGACAATGAGGAAGTTCCCAATGCCGCAGACAATCCACCAGCGAATGATCCATCCAACCTCATCAGTCGTGAAGACCTGGAACGCCTTCTGGAGGATCGTGGAAAAGACAAAACGCCTTCTGTTCACCGTCACCAACCTCCATACCATGCTGCTAAGCAAAGGATTCCTCTGCCAAAAGGTTACACCTCTCCAACCTTCACACTCTATGATGGAACAGGCAATGCTCGAGAACATGTTTCTCGATTTCTGGAAGCACTGGGAGAACATGAGCATAATCTTAATGTCCGTCTGAAGGAATTTTCAAAGTCTTTGAAAGGCAGGGCATATACCTGGTACAACAATGTTTATGGTGGTTTTTATCTTAGGGTTAAAATCATAAAACCTTGCATCAGATGTGACGTCACTTTGCAAGGAAACGGTGTTGCGAGTACTAACCTCTCCACCAACACATTTATTGAGCCTCTCAATATACCTTTTCTGGCACCTCGCTGAGTACTTTCTTGTGCTATGTTCCTCAGCAGAACCCTTAAGTCGGTATGGCATGACGGATTTATGTTCACTCGCAGCTGGGTAGCATGAAATCTCCAAGTACCAAAATTAAGGCCATTGCACGAAAGGCTCAGACAAAAAGCATACTGAATTCTGTAAGTAAAGGTTTTTGTGAAAACATACGAAAATCCATCTAATCATTGTGATAAATTTCAAAGAATTCATAAACCCAAATAAATTGCAAATTAGGGTTTTGCGCCTCGCGCCATATACTAGACCCCGTTGGTCGAAACCACACCTAGCCAAGCTAGGCAACCAAATTCGCCACAGTGCGCTGGAAGTGTGGCGCGCCCTAGCTTGACCGGACTCACTTCCTATCGACCAATCATGTCTCTCTAAATGTGCCACACGCATTCCAAACAAGGTCGGCACCATGTTGCTTGCCGGCCCCCTTTTTATCGACTAATCAGGTTGCTTTAAATCCGCCACAGCGCACTGGAAGTGTGGACTCTCCCTAGCTTTCCGGTCCCACTTCCCATCGACCAATAAGGTCGCCCTAAATGCTCCACGCGCATTCCAAACAAGGTTGGCTCCATGTTGCTTGTCGGCCCCCTTTCCATCGACCAATCAGGTTGCTCCAAACCTGTCACGGTCTCAAAAGAGGTCGCTAATACTAAGCTAGCTTCCCAAAACATGCTAGCTTCCCAAAATGTGCTAGCTTCCCAAACGTGCTAGTTTCCAAAACGCGCCACATGCAGACTACACGCGTTAATTAGGGTTTCGACACACCAATCCCTAATTTGAGCAAGTTGCAACTAAACTCGTCCATGATACTTTGGCCATGCCGCAACTAGCATACTGCTATTCCGTGGCCACTGGCATACCACCAACACGTTGCCAATATCGATATGCAAACAAGATGCGGCCACGATCAACGACCATCTTTTCTCCTGAGATGCAAATCTCAGCCGCCCGAACTCGCTATCAAACCGCAAGAATTGTGGCGACTTTTGGCCACAACGCCAAATCCCTTGGCTTGTGCCGCCAAACCCTAAATTGTATACAACACCAAACTCCATGGTTTATGCCAAAACCCCTAACTAAGCCGCGCCTAAAAAATGCGCGAGCATGTTGGCCATGACGTCGTGCCACAGCTGCTAACACGTCTCTATGCCATGGCTACTGGCATGCCACCATGATACAGCTACTAGCACGTCGCTATGCCACGACTACTGGCATGCCACCATGCCACAACTACTAGCACGTCGCTATGCCAGAGTTACTGACATGCCACCATGCCACAACTGCTAGCACGACACTATGCCACGACTACTAGCATGCCACAGCTGTTAGAACGTCGATATGCCACGACGACTGGCATACCACCATTCCACAGCTGCTAGCACGTCGCTATGCCACGGCTACTGGCATGCCACCATGCCACAGCTGCTAGCACGTCGCTATGTCAAGGATACTGGCATGATACAATTCCATAGCTGCTAGCACGTCGCTATGCCAAGGCTACTGGCATGCCACCATGCCACAGCTACTAGCACGTCGCTATGCCAAGGCTATTGGCATGCCACCATGCCACATATACTAGCACGTCGCTATGCCAAGGCTATTAGCATGCTACCATGCCATAGCTGCTAGCATGTCCCTATACCACGTCTACTGGAATTCCACCATGCCACAGCTGCTAGCACGTCGCTATGCCACGGCTACTGGCATGCCACCATGCCACATATACTAGCACGTCGCTATGCTACGGCTACTGGCCTGCCATCATGCCATGACTACTAGCACGTCGCTATGCCACGAAGACTGGCATGCCACCATGCCACAGCTGCTAGCACGTCGCTATGCCACGGCTACTGGCATGCCACCATGCCACAGCTGCTAGCACGTCGCTATGCCACGGCTACTGGCGTGCCACCATGCCACAGCTGCTAGAACGTCGCTATGCCACGGCTACTGGCGTGCCACCATGCCACAGCTGCTATCACGTCGCTTTTCCAAGGCTACTGGCATGCCACCATGCCACGGCTACCAGCACGTCGCTATGCCACGGGTATTGGCATGCCACCATGCCACAACTACTAGAACGTCGCTATGCCACAACCACTGGCATGCCACCATGCCACACATAGAAACCTGCTACACGCTTTCCACGTGAACATTCGATACATCAAAACATATCACAAACTGGGGGATACTCGTCAGGTTATTGTTCAGGCGGTTTACAGCGTGCGGCGTGCAATACGCCCGTTACAAGAAAATGTCATAAGAGTGAGGCAGTTAGTAAATATAAGAAGTAATGGTCAAACGTTTTCTTCATTATGGAAACATCAATTCCATACGTTACTCGTTGCCACTTTCTTCCATTACTCAACCGTTTTCACTTCTTAGGAGGCCAGGGTATGTTTCATTACGACTTGTATAAACAGGTTTCACCTATTTCCACCAAAGCACAAGTTTTGGTCAGGAGAATAATACACATCCAGAAATCACCTGGTAGCTTTCCATTTAGCTCGCCAGTTCAACTCTCCGATACAAGTCGCAAAACACCCACACTTCTAGAATCAACTATTCAGGACTCAACACTTTCTTCGCTTCCCTCCCTAAGACCAACCCTTCTCCTTCACTTTGTGACCGAAGCAAACCTGGAACATCCATTTCTTGGTTTAGGACAGGGTTGTACAGATTGATCTCTTGAATCAAAAGTACTCCCCTGTAGTGCATTGTTTTGGGTTTAGATTCGTTTCTCACCCGCACTCACATGAAATTACCGAAATCAGCCGAAACGGTTTTCACCCATAAATAATTGGCGACCACAGTGGAAGATTAATCTCTTGGTTACAATATTAATTTTCAATTCCAAGTTTCATTCTTCAACCCAGGCATCAAGATGGTAGAATCAAACAATCGCACGGGGTTCAATGGCTCAGTTATCAGTTATCACACGATGAAGAATGACTGGGGACTTATCACGGATACAACGACGTCGCTCATGAAGCTCAGACATACGCCCAGAAGATCCATATTGTTGGGAGACCCTAAAACTGAGTAAGTCTTATTAGATATAGTATACAATCTACTACTTCAAGTTTTCACATTGGAAACCGACAACCATGTTATCCCCCAAAAATCTCATCCCATACTTTCTACCGTCATACAACATTCATGGTTCCATGACTCTCCAGGGATATTAATGCTACTACCAGTCATAATCAAAACGGGATTATTCCAAAAATTCATTCCAAAGAATAAGCCAAAACCCTCATAGGTAACAATCATCTACCAATCCAAAAACCAGAAAACCAAACCATAAACTAGGCGTTTCGTTTGCCTTTCAAAAAAATAAAAACTAAGCAAAAGAGGTCCAGAATACAAAAGATGTTCAAAGAAAATCATTCAGCAATGGCTTGCTCTTCTTAGAGAAAACCTCACTCGCACTTTGGAGAGCCGCCTGTTTCAGCTTCAACTTTTTGGGAAACCTTCCGATTTCCGCTTCCTGTTGATTGATCACATCCGCGGAGGAGCCTTCGGTCGCCTCAATTTGCAACTTTTGGATCTCGGTGAAACCCTCAACGAACCAGGGAGCGTTGAACTCAAAGTTTATGCACATGTCCCGGTAGAACTCCCAACTCGAGATTACATCCTCGGAAACGGTCCGGATCAGCAACAAACCCTGTGAACACTGGCATTGAAATTATTCCCAGTGCTAACGTTCCTTCCAGTAGGGTTAATACGCCACCTGCCAACACCAGCGGCGTGGAAAACGTTCCTTCAGGTGTTACGCCTCCGATCATCAGAGCCAGAGCCGCTGCCGCCGCTCCCAACGTTTCTCCAAATGTGACAGCTCCAACCGTCACCAGAACCGCTGCTACTCCACCATCCAGACGGGAGACTGGAGGAGCCAGCAGAAGCTGATTTCCTCTTACAACTGTTGATTTGATGGAAAGACAAAAGGTTCTCGTAAGGCTTAGACATACATGGATACAACTCAGAAAGAGATGCATATTTTCCTCAAGACACTAGCGGAGCGGTTACCACAAGAGTCACGTCAACCCCAGATGGAACCGACAAAGAATACTTTTAACATCTGGCGCAAGCACCTCAGCAGGACGCGCCTTTATATATGAAGAGGCTCGCGTTTCTCCTAAACGCCCAGTAGAAAAATCAGCAATCCAATTTTATCACACGTAGAGATCAGGAACGACTTCTCCAAAATCAAGGAAAAGAAAATCAGCAACCCTCCTGGGTTCACAGAGACCCTCTTCCCATCAGTAGATGCATAATTACTTGGGACTCCATCCAAATCGTGCAGTCCATGATAAACCATTTTTATGAGATTATGTATCTCTACAAGGCGCATCGTCAAGACATACTCGCAGCTCTCAACCGCACTGCATCAGGAAAGCAGCCGTTTCCAGCCAAGAAAGCCATTCCCGAACCCCAACCTCTCCTAGAAAGCACGATTGATAAACGAAACTGGAGACTCCTAACCACTGTTCACTTGAAGTATGTCGAGTTTGACAGCATGCTGATTGACGCAGCCTTCGACTTCAACATTGTAGCCGCCAAGGCTCTGAGAAGTAAAAGGGAGAATCGAACAGAAGAAGCGCATTATTTCCCATAAGGAGAAAAACGCTACTTGCCGACCAACACCATTTGTGACGTCTTCCCATGCCATATCGTATCAATTCGTTTTTTCGGAGTCAAGGGTTAATGGCACCCTCACTGGAGTTTTTTACAGGAGCCGCTTCAACATTTTCTCGGGAAGCCGCCTCCGCTTCCAGAGCCAGAAGTCGCTCTGCTTTAGCATCCTCTCCATAAACTGCTCCAGGATCCGAAGCCGGAGCTTCATCATTTTGCTCCATAAGCTTCAAAGTCCTCTCCAAGAGCCGAAGCCTCTTCAATGCCACACTCCTTCCTTCCAAAGTTCGTTCCTGTAGCCACCACACTCCTCCCTGTCAAGGATCGTGATCACAACCATCAAAGGATCGCAGTTGTGGCCGCTTTTTTATCCATCTCGCCAAACCTCGTGGTCATGGACAGTTTACTCTCTTATGCATACAGCCGATCCCTTTGCTTCCATGGACGCCCATACAATTCCAGACGACCTATTTTGGTTCCCACGCGGTGTAGTCTCTTCTGATCACATCTGCTGCCAAGAATTGTTCCCACAAAACCATTACTCCAGACCCTAGCTATCTACGCAGAACCTTGGAAGGCACTAAAGAATCTCCTTTGTTGGCATACAAACATTGACTATAGGAGGAAGTACCCAGATGCGAATTTCCAATTGTTGTACATGAGTTTGCACTCAGCATACTATTATTCAAATATAAGTGACAGAGCTCTACTCAGATAGTTTCTAGACATCATAACCGGAGTCAACCAATCATATGGAAAGATTAAGAAGATGGATAAAGAGAAAAATAGATGGTTAAAGTGAACGGTGTTTCCCATATCTGTCTGAAGGCCTCTGCCAAGATGATCCTATCCTAATGGACTGAGATACCGGTCTAACTAATATCAACACAACTGGCATATACAAGGGGACCAGAGGTAGATAAACCTAACTCTAGGTCAACACAACTGGAATATACAAGGGCACCAGTGGTCGACTTTATTGAATTTATTCTGGTTGGTCTGATGGTCTGGTCTCAAACTTTTTTTTTTGGTATCTCAATCACCCTATTTCACCTAGAAATGGTAATAACTTGAGTCATGTGCCCCACCTAGTCACTTAAGAAATAAAAACAGAAGGGATTAGGATTCAACGAGTTATGGTGAAACTACCATGTTTTTTTTTAATTCTAACACCTGAGCTCTGTGCTTTTATGAATAGACTCTTTAGATGTTTCCATCTAATCAGATTGGTTCCTCAACTCCTACAACCAAGATGTTCACATCCACTTAGATTGGTTAGTGCCGAAATTAATAAGCATAAATTTCTAGGCTCTGGAGTTTATTTATTGCAACTAAAGCTAACAAAAAGTTTCTTCCCCACCCCCAAACTTAAATCTAACATTGTCCTCAATGTTTCTAATGAAAGAGCAATACCAAAAAGCAAAGTAACATGAGGAATCAGTAAAGAGAGAAGTCGGAAAGATAGTACCTGGGTGAAGAGAGAAATCAAAAACTAATATACAACATACAATCGCCTCGATGGTAAATCAAGGGTAAACAGGGTCCTCCAGAGGGACCTCCTCAACATCACCTGTAGGAAAGGGCTCTAAAAAGGGTTTCAATCTCTGACCGTTAACCTTCAAAGAACTACTCCCATCTGGTGTCTCGATCTCAACAGCTCCATGGGGAAAGACAGTGCGAACAATAAAAGGACCCGTCCACCGATAACGTAACTACCCAGGGAAAAGATGGAAGCGGGTATCATACATAAGAACTTTTTAACCTGGAGAAAATGACTTCCTTAAAATATTTCTATCATGCACAAGTTTCATTTTGTTCTTATACTTCTTCGCACTATCGTAAGTATCTATACGAATCTCTTCCAACTCATTGAGCTGGAGTTTTCTATGGGCTCCTGCCTTGTCAAGTAAAAATTTAGCTGCTTAACAGCCCAATAAGCTCTATGTTCTAACTCAACAGGTAAATGACATGCCTTTCCATACATAAGACGATAAGGCGACATTCCAATGGGGGTATTAAACGCAGTATGGTAATCCCATAAGGCATCAGTAAGCCTAGACGACCAGTCTTTCCGATTAGGATTAACTGTTTTCTCTAATATACGTTTTATCTCCCTATTGGAAACCTCTACCTGACCAGTAGTCTGTGGATGATATGGGGTAGCTACCTTATATGTAATACCATATTTCTTCATCAAAAGCATAAAAGGTCCACTACAAAAGTGCGACCCTCCATCACTAATTATAGCTCGCGGTGTACCAAAACGTGTAAGTATATTTTTTTTCAAGAACTCAATCACAACCCTATGGTCATTGGTTTTACACGCAACCGCCTCAATCCACTTAGAGACATAGTCTACAGCGACAATGATGTAAAGGTTACCAAAAGAATTAGGAAACAGACCCATAAAGTCAATACCCCACACATCAAATACCTCAACAACTAAAATAGGGTTCAAGGGCATCATGTTCCTATGGGAAATGGTTCCTAACTTCTGGCAACGCTCACAAGTAACACAGTAACTATGGGAGTCTTTAAACAATGAAGGTCAATAGAATCCACACTGCAATACCTTAGCAGCAGTCTTCTTAGCACTAAAGTGACCCCCACAAGCATGATCATGACAAAAGGAAATAATACTGGACTGGTCACTCTCAGGTATACATCTCCTAATAATATGTTCTGGAAAATACTTAAACAGATAAGGATCATCCCAAAAAAAGTGCTTCACCTCGGCTAAAAACCTAGAACGATCTTGTTTACCCCAATGTTGGGGCATTCGACCAGTAACAAGATAATTCACTATATTCGCATACCAAGGTGCTTGGGTAACAAAGAACAGTTGTTCATCAGGAAAACTATCCCTAACAGGAGGAGAATCATTAAGGGTATCCACAACAAGCCTAGACAAGTGGTCTGCTACTACATTTTCTGCACCTTTTTTGTCTCTAATGTCTAAGGAAAATTCCTGCAACAATAGGATCCATATAATCAATCTAGGTTTAGTATCCTTCTTGGAAAGAAGATACTTCAAAGCAGCATGATCAGTAAAGATTATGACCTTAGAACCTAAGAGGTAGGATCTAAACTTGTATAAGGCAAACACAATAGCTAATAGTTCCTTCTCCGTAGTGGTATAGTTCAACTGGGCATCATTCAGAGTTTTGATAGCATAGTAAATCACATGAAGTAACTTATTTTCTCGCTGACCTAGCACAACACCAATATCATAATCTGAAGCATCACACATGATCTCAAAGGGTAGGTTCCAGTTGGGTGCCTGGACTATGGGGGCGGTAGTGAGTAAATTCTTAAGCTTCTCAAAAGCCTCTAAACAAGCATCATCAAAGACAAACTTAACGTCTTTTGCAAGCAAATTGCAAAGAAGTCTAGAAATCAAGCTAAAATCCTTAATGAATCGACGATAAAAACCTGCATGCCCTAAGAATGACCTAATATCTCTTACGGTTTTTGGGACATGTAAAGTTTTAATAAGGTCAACTTTGGCTCTGTCTACCTCTATACCCTTCGAAGATACGATATGCCCTAGAACAATTCCTGATCGAACCATGAAGTGACATTTCTCCCAATTAAGCACTAATAGCTTTTCCTTACACCTAGTCAAAACTAATGACAAATGATGCAAGCACTCATCGAAAGACGAACCAGACACTGAAAAATCATCCATAAAGACCTCTAAGAACCGTTCTACCATGTCAGAAAATATGCTCAACATACAACGCTGAAAGGTCGCAGGGGCATTACATAGCCCAAAAGGCATGCGTCTATACGCAAAGGTACCAAAGGGACAGGTGAAAGTGGTTTTCTATTGGTCTTCTGGGGCAATAACAACCTGATTATAACCGCAGTATCCATCTAAAAAGCAATAATGGCTACGTACAACTAATCTCTCTAGCATTTGGTCGATGAAGGTAAGGGGAAAGTGGTCCTTCCTAGTGACCTTGTTCAATTTCCTATAGTCAATACAGACACGCCAACCCGTGGTCACCTGGGTTGGGATTAACTCATTGTTATCATTCTGGACTACAGTAATACCGGATTTCTTGGGAACAACCTGAACGGAGCTGACCCACTTACTGACTGAAATGGGGTAGATAATGCCTGCATCTAACAGCTTAAGAACCTCGGTTCGAACTACTTCTTTCAAATTATGGTTCAGTCGACGTTGCATCTCCCTAGAAGGTTTGGTGTCACTCTCTAAATAGATATGATTCATACAATCAGTAGGACTTATACCCTTAATGTCTGTTATGGTCCATCCTAAAGCTTCCTTGTTATTCTGAAGGATGGTCACTAGCCTACTTTCCTGATCACTATCCAAGTCGGATGCTACAATCACAGGTAAAGTCTCAGATGGGCCTAAAAACACATATTTCAGAGTATCTGGTAATGGTTTTAGGTCCAACTTAGGAGGCTCTTCTAACGAAGGAACTAGTGTAGACTTAGAAACTGGTAGTGGTTCGAACTTAGGTTTCCATCCATTATTAGTGTCTAACAAATGGGTTGAGTCTAACAAAGCATTCACCTCATTAATCACATTATCATCATCAAAATCAATCCCAAAGTGAGCTAGGCATTTCTCTAATGGATCTTCTAACAAAGTGTTTGGTAATGACTCCTCGACTAATATTCCTATCATGTTCACCTCCTCTATGTTCGAGTCATCTAATTTAGATGGTAGCTTACTAATACTAAAAATGTTCAGCTCAATAGTCATATTACCAAAAGACAAATTCATAATACCATTTTGACAGTTAATGATCGCATTGGATGTAGCTAAAAACGGGCGACCTAAAATCACTGGTATTTGGTTCTCTGGGTCAGGGACAGGTTGGGTATCTAGGATAACAAAATCCACTGGATAAATAAAATTGTCGACCTCAATAAGAACGTCCTCGATCATACCACGAGGAATTTTAATGGACCTATCAGCTAACTGAAGTGTCATCTGGGTAGGTTTCATCTCACCAAGTCCTAGCTTAAGGTACACATGGTATGGAAGTAAGTTCACACTGGCTCCTAAGTCAAGCAAAGCTTTCTCGACACGGTATTTACCTATTGTGCAACAAATAGTAGGGGACCCTGGGTCTTTATACTTAGGAGTAGTGGTATTCTGAATAATAGAACTCACATGACTAGCTAGGAAGGCTTTCTTCTTGACACTAAGTATTCGCTTTCGCGTACACATATCCTAAAGAAACTTGGCATAAGCGGGAATCTGCTTAATCGCATCTAACAATGGGAGGTCTATAATAACCTGCTTAAAAACCTCCAATATATCATTAAAATTGGACTCCCTCTTAGTTGAAACTAGAAGCTGGGGGAACGGGGCTCTGGGAACAAAGACGGGCTCAGCATGACCCTCATTGGTCTCTTTGGAGACTTTATCAGTCTCCTCATTTTCTGGCTCAGAAGGGTGAACTACAACATGTTCACTATCAGGCATGGAAACCTTATTGTCAACTTTCTTTTCGTTCCTAAGGGTTGTTATAGAATTCACATGATTGTACGATTTCTCTCCTTTAGGGTTAGGATCAGTTTGACTAGGGAATCTTCCATCTTCTCTTTCACTAAGAAACTTAGCTATTTGGCCGACTTAAAGTTCTAAGCTAGCAAGAGACTGGGAATTATTCTTAAAATTCTGCCTGGTTTCTTCTTGAAAACCATAGTGGTTCTTTGATAACATCTCATGGTTCTTTGCTAACATAGTAAGGGTTTCTTCTAAGGTGAAGATCTTTTTCTCATTCTGAAACTGGGGTTGACCTTAAGAGTTCTTAGCATAACCAAAACCTGGGGGAGGCTGAGAATTACTAGATTGTCCTTGATTCTGACCCTTAGACCAAGAAAAATTAGGATGGTTTCTCCAACCAGGGTTAAGTTTCTGAGTGTGGATCAAACTTCTGACGGTTCTCAAACCTAGCATTGTTATAGACAGCATGGGCTTGCTCTTCACTAACATGACCTTCCCATAACGAGTTATTGGGTTCTACTCCACAACTACACACTTGAGAGGCTCTAAACCTATCATCAGGTTCAAAAAGAGACTTATGTGTATGATGATTCAATTCCAAAGCTTCTAACCTTCTAGACAAAGCAGCAAACTTAGCATCAGACCCGAAGCTTGTATCTACCACATTGGTGCTACTTCAATTGACCAAGAGTCTTTTGGGGGGTTCAACACAAGACTCCCACTGTTGGGATTTTTCAGCGATAGCTCCTAGATAGGTAAAAGCATCATCAATACTTTTACTAGTGAACTCACCAGCGCACATAGACTCAACCATGGCTTTGGTTGAATAGTCTAAACCATCATAAATAATCTCTACGAGTTTCATCTTATCAAATCCATGGTGAGGACACTGGGATATGAGATCATTGAATCTCTCTAAGAACCTATAAAGAGACTCTCCTTCTTGTTGCACACTAGCACTAATTTTCTGCCTAACAGACTCAATTTTATGCTTAGGGTAGAATTTCGTATAGAAAGCAGCAATAAGTTCCCTCCATGTTTCAATGGATTCAGATGGTAGGTTGTTCAGCCAGGTCTTGGCTTTATCTCTCAAGGAAAATGGAAACATCTTAAGTTTCAAGACTTCATCAGTAAGGTCTTTTATTCTAATTGTCCCACAAATTTCCTCAAAGTCCCTAATATGAAAATAAGGGTTCTCATCATCTTTCTCTAAGAATATAGGGATCATTTGAAAAATACTAGGTTTTATCTCGAAATTAGCCATAGTGTCTGGCAGTTTAATGCATGAAGCTCGGGTGGACCTAGTTGGGAACATGTGATCTTTCAAAGTTGCCATTGCTGGCACAGCTGAAGTACTAGAGGTATTTTCCTCACGAAGAGACAGATTCTCAAAACTGAAGTTTCCAAAAACAGGGCTCTCAAAAGAAGAGTCTTCGAGCTCCCCGCCTCCACAAGAAGAACTACTAGGTTTTCCACTAATCAATCGACCTAGAGTGTTTCTTTTCCAAGCCCGCTCTTTAATAACCTTGGGCATACACTATAAAAACAAAATAAAAATAAAGAAATCTTAAAAGGAAGAGAAGTTCTATGCAAACACAAACAAGGCTGACTCCACCACAACAAACCTACTGATTTCTAACAAACAAAAAGCATGATGGCTCCACTTAAATTGTTTCTAGACCAGCTTCTAATCCTTCGAAAGGGAATTCGTTACAATTTAAGCAAACCCCTCTGGAATCAATCCGAGTTTAAGTAAGTTGAATCGAGAAGATGGAAGCTCAGTAGAGCTTTGATACCCAAGGCCTCACCGTCGTTACAAGGCGGCGTATTCAACTCACATAAACCATCATGAACTTTGAAGCATGCTTAAAAGAGTAACCAATATTTTTCGAATGACTTTCCTATTAAGCTCGTTACCCTATAGATCTCGTTCTAGTCAAATTTTAGGCTTAGGTTCGCGTTTGGTTTCGTTTTCCTAAGGCGGGAAAGAAGGGAACGGTGATGAAATCCGAACCCTTATCTTGTATGGCCAGTCCTTGCCCTTTACTAGGAAATTAAAGCAGTCGTTTTCAAATCCTCAACATATATGCAAACGAAGGAATACAGTAACTCGCTGACAGGGATTCGCGAGTGTTTCGACAAATTTACCTCCCGTACCAGACGGGGGATGAACCACTGAAGTCGACTCGGGTCACGACTCCTATGTCATGTACGAACCTGAGGGGCTGAGGCGATTTCGTAATCACCGTCCTTCTCTGCAAACAGTTGATATTTAACTACCCTTCCGTAGGGTTTAAAAAAAATAAAGTCCCAAAGTCCACAGTCCAAAGTCCAAAAATAAAGTGCAAAAGAAAAAGATAATCTAAAAAAATTTGTCTCTCTCTCTCTTTTTTTTTAATTAATTTTTATTCTCCTTTTCTTTCGCTCCTTTTGCTTTGCTTTTACTCCAGATCTTTAAGTATTTACCAAAAACTTTGGCAAATTTTTCTTTCTCTCCAAATTCCAAAATCTGTAAGGAAAAGACAAAAACCCAGAAACGTAAAGAAGAACAAATAAAATAAAAATGAAAAAAAAAAAAATCTAAAAACTCTAGCCTAAAGACGCCAAAAATTGATGTGATTTCAAATTGAGTTGTAGTAAAAAGTTCGTTGAGACTTGTGAAAGCAATAGATTTTAGACTTAATTTTAAAGCAAAGAAAATAAAGCAAATAAATGTTGATATGTTGTGAAAATTATGGAGAGGCTGGAGCTAGGATTTCACCATTCATCAATACTTATGTGACTCTAAATTAATTTATATGCAATTTAAACAATTGATTCGATTCTAAAGTATTGCCAAAATCAGATTCCCAAAATATCAAATGTTAGTCGCAAGTATAACGCATCAAGAGTCTAAAACTAAGCATGCATCATCAAGACAAAACACATTTGATTAATAAGAATCATTTAATTTATTTTTTATCAATGCAATTAATCATATAAAAATATTGCATAAATTTATAAAATAAATATTACCACATAATTCTTGAGAGAATGGCTTCCTCCGTCGCCCCAAGGATTGGATTTAGCTCATCATTAGGAAAACACGCTCAAAAGTCATTTTTTATTGCTCAAAGGTGGTGTACAGATGATGAAATGAGAGAAACAATGATAACCGGTTTGCAACAGTTATAAGTGTTACAAACTGAAAAGAACGATATAGAGGATGTGTCACTGTTACTGTAGCTCTAAGACTGTCGCTGAGCAGTCGCAAATACTATAGCAAAAATTACTGCTTTTGTGGGTCAATGTTCTTCGTGTTCTTCAATGGCAGCAGCAACATCAGTTTTCTATGGTGATCGTGTTTCGCCTCTGTGATGTTCCAAAGCCTTCCCCAACTCTCTGTAACCCCTCTAAGACATTCCAGGGACCTTTTTATACCTCACCATCATCTAATCTTCTGTATTAACTCCATATAATCCTCTCTTCAATTCTGTGAAGATACGATAATATTTCTTTCCCTTTTTTCTTTTTTTCAAGTTTTTCCACATTCCTATTTGTATTCTCAGTAAATTGCTTGAGGGTCTCTTCTAGAGATATCTTAGTTGACCGCTCCACGGAATCTTTTGGGAGAAGAATATTATAAGTATCTTTCATAAATAACTTCCATGTTGACTCATTGAAACTCCTGAGAGACTCTTCTAGAGAAATAGAAGGATTGTTTTGCTCGTATGACCTGTGGGTATGTGGATAGTAATTGGGCTCACAATGGTATGGACCATAATCTTCAAAGGTTTCGCGTTCCCAATCACTATTCACACTATGCTCATAAAAAGGATAATGTCTAAGCTGCTCAGTCGGATACTCATTGTATTGGCTATTATAATACCAGTTCGACATCCTAACTGCAAGAGAATTCTAAACAAACACAAAGAAGGCCGACTCGACCACAACAAGCCTATTTTATCTAGCAAAAAAAAAGCATAATGTCTCCACTTAGATTGTTTCTAGAACAACTTCTAATCCTTCGAAAGGGAATTCGTTACAACTTAAGAAAACCCCTCTGGAATCAATCCGAGTCAAAGTAAGTTGAATAGAGGCAAGGGAAGTTGCGTGGAGCTTTGATACCCAAGGCCTCACCGCATTACAAAGCGGCGCAGTCACGCATTCAACTCATAGAAACCATCATGAACTTCGAAGTATGCTTAAAAGAGTAACCAATATTTCTCGAATGACTTTCCTATTAAGCTCGTTACCCTATCGGTCTCGTTCTAGTCAAAATTTTAGGCTTAAGTTTGCGTAGGTTACGTGTTCCTAAGGCGGGCAAGAAGGAAACGGTGATTAAATCCGAGTCCTTATCTTGATTTGGCCAGGCCTTGCCCTTTACTAAAAAATTAAATCCGATTTCAGGTCCTCAACATATAAGCATACAAAATCATCCAGTAAACCCGCTGACAGGGGATTCACGGGTGTTTAGAATTCTTACCTTCCGTTCCAGACGGGGGATGAACCGTTGAAGTCGACTCGGGCCACCGACTCCAATGTCAGTGTAGGAACCCGAGGGGACGAGACGATATTTTAATCGTCGTCCTTCTCTGCACACAGTTTATATTTAAAACTACCCTTCTGTAGGGTTTTGAAAAAAATAAAGTCCCAAAGTTCAACGTCCGAAAATAAAAAAAAATGTCCAAAAATAAAAACCTTAATTAAAAAAAAAAAAAAAATCTTTATACAAAAAATTTCTTCTTCACTCCTTTTGGATTCCTCCTTCTTTTTTTCTTTGGCTTCGCTTTTATTTTCAACACTTTCTCCCCTTTTCTTTAGCTCAGTTCCAAATCTGAAAGCAAACAAGAAATACCAAAAGGCATAAAAAGGAACAAATAAAAAAAAACTAAAAACAAATTTATAAACAAATCCGCATCGGCGGCGCCAAAAATTGATGTGATTTTCAATGATGTTGTAGTAAGATGATTCGTTCACTCAGATTTGTTGAGAATTTGTTTTAAGACTTAATAAAGAAAATAAGGAAAAGTATATATACAAAATTTGTCACAGGATGAAGAGAGACCGGGACTCGGGATTTCACTACTTTTCATATTGTTGTGGTTCAGTCATTACTTCTAGACAATATAGCTCAAACAAAATAAGTTGTGACTCTAGTTCTTTGCCAAAAATAGGTTTCGTAAAATATTATTTGTAAGTTAAAAGCATGACGCATCTGAAGTAATTAAAACTAAGCATGCGGCATCTAACAAAATAACAAGTAATTAATAGAAATCATAAAGCAATTAAATCTATGCAACAAGTCAATAAAATAATTAATTCATTTACCACAATCATGAAAAGTTGCTTCCTCCGTTGTTCCGGTGGTGGGGTTTAGCTTCTCATGGTGAAAACACACTCAAAAGAATTTTTCATTGCTCAAAAAGGTGCTTACAAGGATGAAAAGGGAGGAACAACAATTAAAACCGGGTTTGTAACAATTATATTTGTTACAAACCAGAACGACCCACAGTATGTGTCACTGATACTGTTGCTCTAAGACTGTTGCCGCTGTGTCGCAATAACTGTAGCAAAATAAGATTGTTGCCTTTGTGTCGCAAAATTTGTAGCAAAATAAGACTGCTCGGTGTGGGTCTTATGTTCTTCGTGTTCTTGGTGCAGCAGCAGCAATGGAGGTTGCTGAAACTCTGATTTTTTGTCTCTGTTATATTCTCTTTCTCTCCCCCCCAACTCTCCATCCTCTTCTATGACATCCCAGCACTTTAAATACTTGACATGGCCTCATTAACTTCTCGAATCTTCTCCCAATCCTCCACATAACTTCGGCGGTAAAGAAAATATACTCTCCGGAATATCTTTCCATATTCAACTTTGTCGCGTGTCTGAATGGTGTTGACACATTCCGACAGACTCAGTCAACAGCCAGCACGAATCCAACTTCCTCCAGCCACACGCAGAACTCCAAAAATATTACCGAGAATATTTTGTTTCCTTGTTTCGTCAAAACTCCTCCTTTGTCGATTCTGTGACTCATCACTACCCTGTTTAGATAGAACAGGCCGATACCAATTCATTTTTGTGCTCAAGTCTGCCTTAAACTCCTCACAAATCCAAACAAATCATTCCGGGAATAAACTCGAGAACAACATTCCCTATTTTCTTCCAACGGCAATTCCGACCAATTTTAATCGAATCCAAACCCATTACCAGGCCTTTTAAGACAAATATAGTCATCCCAACAAATATCCGCCATTGAGTCTCCTTCAATCCCGACCAAGATGCGAACCCTAATTTTGCCACTTGAGTTCCCGCCAAAACTGATATTTGAATGGGGAAGATGAAGGCCCCTTATCCAGTCCAGGGGTGCGATTAGCAACTGCCTAGAAATGGGGTTCCCCTTAGTAATTAGGTTACCCCTTATCCAAAGTGAGGGTCCGTATAGCAATGTCCTCCAGGGGTGCACCGAGCAACTTTTCGAGCCGAATTTTCCAACAATATTTATTTCCAAAAAAAAATACCTACAAACACACAAAAGACCATAATAAGGACAAAAACGAGCACTAACAATACGAAACATTAAGGACAAATTAGACATATAAATGCGTCTATCAGACATCGACGGGTAAGTTTTGTGTTTGCATAAGGTGTATGAGGTGGGGATTGGGGAGGTTTTAATGAGTACGAACCTTCCATCTTGGGTTAGGCATTTTGCCATCCATCCTTTAGCTTTTCGATCTAATCTTTGTAGGAGTGGCGCAAAGGTGTGATTAGATGCTCTTCCTTGCTTGAATTGGACTCCCAGATAGATTGGAGATATTAATGTTGCCGGCATATCGAAGAATTCTTTAAGATTACTAACCTTGATCGGATCCAATCTCGGGTGATGAATAATTACTGATTTGGAAGTATTAATTACCTGACCCGTCGAAGTGCCATAAGAGTGAAGCAGGTTCTTGAGAAGAAGACTACTCTGAGCATAAGATTTATAAGTGATTAGCAGGTCATCATCATACATTAAATGAACAATGGTTTTTTTTTATATGCTAAGACCCTGAATCAACTTTTGATTTTGAAGATTTTCCGAATTCGCAGGCAAGATCTCCGAACATATTATGAAGATGTATGAAGATAGCGGGTCACTTTGTCTAATAAATCTAGTTGGGTTGATATATCCATGTGTTGTACCATTTATGTTGATTGAGTATGTAACCTTTATGACACATAACATAATGTAATCTATAAAGATTGTTGAAAATCCCAGCTTGGTGGAAGCGGTTTTGATGAATCCCCAATCTATGCTGTCATAAGCTTTTTGGATATCCAGTTTGAGCGTTATTTTAGGGTCCTTGGTGAGGCTTGGAGTTTTTATATGATGGAACAGTTCTCCAGCGATTGCTATGTTATCATGAATTGATCTTTGCGGTACAAAGGCACTTTGATAAGGGCTTATTAGAAAAGGGAGTAAGGGTCAGGGCCACATCAAAAAAGTATGTGGCCTCTCTTTATTTAGTTACACGTAATAAAAAAGTTAGTTTTAACTAAAAACTCGCCCCCTCTAAAACTCCTTGAAAAGCAGAAAACTAAATAGTTTCCAAAACGTGGCGAAAAAAGAAGATGTGCCACATACTCGTATGATGTGGCCCGACCACATCGTAGCTGCTCCGTAATTTGGTTAACTAGGATTTTTGCAACGATTTTTTAAATGACCTTGCATAGCCTTATGGGTCTGAATTGAGAAGGCTTTGATGGGTGGTCCACTTTAGGTATTAGCATCAAGTTTGTGTGATTCATGAGTAGATGTATATCAAGGTCCTTAAAAAAAAAATTGATCCATAGCTATCAATTGGGATGAGTTGTTTCCCAAAAACTTTGAAAAACTTATTGGTGTAACCATTTGGACCAGGAGCACTCTCTGAGTTTATGGAGAATAGAGCTTGTTTGATTTTTACTGCATTTACTTCCTTAGTAAGAACGTCCATTTGTATGGGAGATAATCTGGGATTAATATCTGTGAAAAGATCTTCATCTATAACTGTAAGTTGATCCATATATTGTTCAGAGTAATGGTTAAGAATGAGATTGTTCAGAGTAATGGTTGAGCCATATATTTTAGATGTGTCCCACATATTAAAAAGTAATTGATAAATGTAAGCACGTGCATATTAGGCATATAGCTATTGCTATCGCTTATGGTATATTCTTTATGTCTCATTTTGTACTCCCGCGTTGATTAAAGTTTAAACAAACCAAGAAATATCGAGTGTTTATCCTAAATATCTATATATAATTAGTCAAAATCACTCCTCCGTCCTACTCGGTTGGGGAGCTTGGTGCGAGGAGGAATGAGTTCGGACTTGGAAATCGTCGAAACTCGACCTGATACTCGGAACCTAGTTACTAAAGACTTATATATTACTACTCATGAGTTATGACTTGTACCTAATAAAATTCCCCCACACTTAGCTTTTGCTAGTCCTCGAGAAAACTAAATAAAACTAATGCTAAATACAACAACTCCATGTCGTGAGGATACAATTACTCTTAGCATGAATAACAGGCCTTTAAACCCCTAGGTGTCCCTAGTGGACGAGTTATAGTCTCGTGAGGGCTTACAATAGGTATACCCACAAAACCTACTCCAATCTCTCGCCTTGAAAGAACCACTAAGGATAGACACAAAGTAGAAAGCCAAATAATTAGCTTGCATATGTTCTTTAGCTGCAAATATCCCACATACATTCCAATCATCACATGTAAGCCACTACTTACGTGTGGCATTCAACCTGATTGCAAAACTCTACTAAGATAGTCATCGTACTTGTTCCAACGTTTGTCACAACACTCGCATACTGAATCACATGGATAGATAAGAAAATGGAAATAAAAAAGTAAAGTGTCCAAATGTTGACTAATGTGAAAGATGTTACCCACAATACTTGTATGAATGTCGTCAAAGGATTCTTATTTATAGCGCAATAGTTGAGAGAAGCACCCATTTAACTCGACCACATGATTAGATATTCTAAGCCCATGTTCCTTTTCAGCAAGTACATGATAGTTTCCTTGGATCCTGCATTCCACGTTTGCTTAGGCGACGGAGACAGGGACAACGTTTCACACATACTGCTATCCAAGTATCAAGAACCTCATCAATAGTCTTTTTGACTTTCTATATAATGATGATATGGTTTTTGTTTTCATCGACTATGATTAATCCGCAATTCCGGACCTATCCTTTATTAGTGTCGATAAATGAAGATGAGCCTTATTTATTTATTTTCTTTTTATTTCTTTTCTTTTTCGGCTCACTCTCTATGAGTGTTAGACAATTATCTATGGGGATTTCAAATACTCAACCAATGATTACCTTGCTACAACATCCACGGTAGTATCAGGATCCTACCAAATCACTTTAGAGAAACATATAACTGCAAAAATAAAAAGAAAGTGATTCAGTAATGATTAATTGCGAGGATGACTCTTTCAAATGACTACCATAGCTTAGTTTCGCATTCAATTATGAATGTACATATAACGATTGTGGAATGATAAAGTGGAACCCAGTCTATAGCCGTAAGAACTATTTCAACCTTAAAAGGTTTAGAGTGTCATCCTAATTAGCTCATAATTAACTCCAAAAGATGAAGTCTCAATAATGCAAGAAATCAAAGAGTATTATTATTTATTTTATATGCAAACCAAACATGCTTAACTACTCCCCCACACTTAAACTCAACATTTTCCTCAATGTTCAAAACCGAAAATTCTGATTTCTGACATAACAGCCCTGAAAAACTCAAAAACTGTACAAATGAGTAGGGAACTAGGAAAAACATCCTAAACGAAAGTTGTTTACCTATGTTTTTTCTAAAAATTGTCATAATTTCACAGTGTTTCGATAAACGGTCTGACTTTTATGGCCTCCGGACTGACAAACATGCAATCTAAAAAAGTTCTGGAAAAATATCGAAACTCAAATGTCCAGGCCTATCGCTGCAACTTAACAGACTCCGAATTCAAATATTCTTTTTGGAAAAGAAAGGTGAGTCTGTACTATTTAAAATTTGGGGTCAACCACTAAAATCGGACTCCATATGAAGTCTCGAGAGCTATTTTGGTGACAAGTGCGCAGTCAGAATTTTCTGACGAGAATTCGTCAAAACTTTCATTATAGACATAGGACTTGTAAAATCTAAGATGGGAATGCAAGATATGATATGCAAAACTAAGAAAATTAAAAACAAACGGTATAGAGATACAAAACCGATGGGTTGCCTCCCATTTAGCGCTTGGTTTAACGTCGTCAGCCCGACGTTATTGTTATCGTCCGTACACCCACAATCTGAAAATTTGGTAATTCTTCCAAATAACAATCTGCAATTCAAATAATAGCTTCACAAAAACGTTATCACAAGATATAAATATTGAAGCTATCAATTTATTGAAGTTTCTCACACGGTTAGTCCTTTCTACACTCGAAAGTGAATAGAGAACATAAAATTCGGGAACTTCAAAAGGTTCCACACCTTGGTGAACCTGCACAATACTCGAATCAAACACATCAAGTGGTGGATACTTAGAAGCAAAATAATCCGTTAAAACTTTGGAAGCACACAAATTCAATCCTAAGTGAGGTATTTTCTTAAAAGTTGGGTTAACAACTCTTTTAGAATCTACTTCAGTTGGATGGAAAGGATCAATAGATATAGAATTAAGCAAAGGATTAGAAAAACCTTGTTTCGGATCCTCATCAATTATCTCAAGTGAATTATTTACCCCAAGTATATCGTGGTCCTCTATCAAACTATTATTATCTAGCTCAACTGGATCTTCCACGACTTCAATCAACTTGGTTTCATTCTCAATCTCCATCTCTTCAACAACCTCGTCATCCGAATCAAATTCAGCTTTCAGGAACTCTTCTTCAGTATAGATTTTGGGGTATTCTGTATGAGTATCCATCGAGGGAATAATCGGGTCTACTTCTTGCAACTCAACCGGCCTAAAAACATTGTAATTCGGACATTCATTGTAACATTGATATGCATTCGAGTATGTTACACCGTTCATAACAATGGTTCGGTCATACCAAGGCTCCTCCTTTTGAATAGGCGAATGATCATTATTACGATCCGGAGCTGGGATAACTTCATCATCATTACAATGATTCTCCAAGGGTTGCTCATCTTTTTCCAATTCTTCCTTAATTTGATTCATGTCTCTCCTTAAGTTTTTCGTGCCCTCTTGAAGTTCTTGGAGTGTATCTTCGGTCTTTTTATAGTATTCTCCCGTATTTTGAATGTATTGGTCCAACTTTTGATTATCCCGATTCAAATTATCCATAAATTGGTGCATTAGATCTGCAAGACTAGAATAATTATCATTAGAAGAACAATTATCCCCCCATCCTTGTGGTTTCTCACTTACATACCCTTCAAAAGGTTGTTGATATGCATGAGAGTATCCATAAGATTCCGTGGGATATTGATCATAGCCAAAAGATTGGTTTTGATTATACCCACTAGTATAGCACGCACGCGCGATGCGCCTGCTGTTCCGTTCGGTAATTTCGTTGTTTTCGTGTAGTAATCACCGGTCAAAATCAACGCTCAGTCAATGATTTATGTTGTTTTAGTATCCTAGCCTAGACGCAGGCGCACCGTTCCGGTTAAAAATTGAATACTTTACTCAATAATTTTTTTAGTCTAAAACATCCATTTATACAAAATGTATCTCTGATGCACTTTATACAGTATACTTTCCAGGACATGAAAACTTCCTTGTACAGAAAAATTTGTCAAACTCACATGTTGAGCAACAATATAACCCACCACATCAAAATTGTTTGGTTCCGATATAAAAAATGCACAGCAAATATGACTAAAATTGAGATCATATACTTGTTATTGTGCAAAAACTCACAGCTCTAATCGAGAACCCCGGTTACTCAACATCACCGTCCTCGATTGATTTTCTGGAATAGATCAAGCCTTCTGACTCCCCAAGAAGCTCATTTTGTAGATCCCGATTGACAATATGTCTTTTTGAGATGCCCAACTTTAAAGCACCAATCACAGCAAATAACATTCATTTTCCAGTTTACTTTAATAAAGAAGCATTTGCAAGAAAAATAGTATCTTTTCCAGCATTTGACCGCGTCCATCAAACAACCTGCAACGCAGTAGAGCAAAAATAAGCACCCTCTCATGATAAGGGAATTAAACATCTACAGGAAACAATATGACATCGTTACTAAATAATAACTAATTCAGCATGACATAACTAAACTGTAACAAAGAACCAAAAGCTTAGAAAATCCTGAAAATGGCTTGTGCTGACTCAAGATAACAGTTGTCATATACCGGCATGATGCTTATAATACGATTACCACAAAGAAAATCAGATTGCATCAAGCTAAATAGTAATTCTAGTTTCTACCTGAATTCGTCTATAATGTTCATATAAGAAAGAAATGCAATCATTTTTGGCTTTTCGAAAAAAATGAAGGTATGATCATGGAGTGACAGATTGGAAGAGCAGAATGCTCAAACGTAAGTATCATATATGTCACGGCTTAAAAGTTGATTCATTCTCTTCTCGACGCTCACACTACCTCCACATCATCATCCGTTCTCTAAATCAGCTCTAGTTATGTATCTTTTGTGTGTAAAATATGACCAACTTATGAGATGACTGTTTTGAATTTAGCAATGTGTGCATTATAAACAAATGTTATGAGTCGCATAAGTTGATCTAAGTCGGAAACCAAACTTTTATCTTATTTGTGTATCTAACAATTAAACTGTAACCTGGCCATGTTGACTCAAAACTTATAAACAACCAATAGTTACAACTGCATTGCACTAAAATGCCATATGCTGGAGCTCAGATACATATACCAGATCAATCGCACTTCATTTTCGTAAGTATATATATTAAAACAAATAAAAGCCAGTCATTTAAACATGTTATTCCCACTGAGTTGGCATATGCAAAACATACAAACCCACTAATTCAACCCATATGAATTTTGAGGAAAACATTAACAATTTACACACCCAATAACGAATTTTTCCCTAGTTTCATTAGAATATCCATAATACTTTATTTATGTTAC
This sequence comes from Papaver somniferum, assembly GCF_003573695.1. Lineage (NCBI taxonomy): Eukaryota > Viridiplantae > Streptophyta > Magnoliopsida > Ranunculales > Papaveraceae > Papaver > Papaver somniferum. Next base: position 196,056,277 of record NC_039360.1, read on the forward strand.
ATGGATGAAATCATGTGAAAACAAACAGACCCATTACTAATTGACTTTAACTTCATATTAGGAAAAAAAAAGGACCAACCTGGTAAAGTAAACCTCTTCGTGTACCCAATATAATTGATCCTACTATAGTTTATGGCTCATTCTGCCAAGCTCAAATAAGGTGCAGTAAATAAAACATCATCTTGCTCCACCCCTCCCACTAAGTTACTTTGTTCTATTTATCACCATTGTTTTCTAAGGTCACACCTATTATATGTGCTACCTGGCCCAAACATATTCATATGCATTTTACTTAAAGACAGCGTACGGCTATTTATTGTAATCCTACATAAATACCTCGACTAAGTTTCATAAAACTTGACGTGCGACTATATATGTAATTCTAAAAATAACTCGCTCAAGTTTCGCAAATGGATCTGAAGCCACCAAACATCCAGCCTCAAATTTGCAGTAGCTCATTCTAGACCATGTGAAACAACAAGAAAAAGCTGTATGTTACAACTTGGGCATAATCCTAAAGAGCAATCTGAAAATGGAACCATAAACAAAGAAAAATCCATGCCTAAACAATATTCACATATACTAAATCCTAGACAGCAGCAAGTTAGTTTAGATTCCAAACATTTTTTGTTCTAACTTCCAAGTCCAGAACAAAAATTGGAATACCATATGATACAAAAATTTGAAAAAGAAATCTTAAGAAAGAATACTATATGATACTTAAGAAAGAATAACTCACTTGATCATAAACGATCTCAGAATCTGCAAAAGCAACAACATGACGAATCTTGTTGTGCCAATGCCTCCACCAGACCATCAATCAAAGGAAAGTAGTGAGCAACTTGCTCCTCTACATAAAAATAAATTTTATTGCTGAATACCCAGAACCCAAATCACATGCCTCAGGGATAGATATACCTTTCAAGAACATTTTCATGATTCTTACATCCCCTCCTTACCTAATATCATAGATTTTTGTTCCTTCTCCTCCTATATTGTCCACTCTTCTTCTTCCTCATCACAAAAGCTACAAAATTCTTCTTATTCTTCATAGTCTTGCTCCAACATCATTTTATCTACAATTTCCCGATAAACACCCCAGATCTAAACCCACTTGTATCCTCCATTATCTTACACTAATGGGTCAGAACCCAATTAGTTTCTTCTCCATCAAAATGAGATGGAACAAAAAAAATTAACTAATCAACCTTAAAAAAGTCCCTGCATTTCCCAATTCCCACATCCAATTAAACCAAATTAAGAACAGATTATCATAGAAACAAAAAACTTAACGATAAGTATAAATTCCCCATTTCAATTAAAATAAAAATCAAAAAAGTTACAAATTTTCTCACCAATGTGAACTGATAATTGAAAAGAGATCGATGAATATCCTTCAATTGAAATCTAGGGTTGTTCGTTTCCTTCTATTCTACCGATTTGGTGTTTGCTTCCGAATGAACCATCTTTCTTATCCCCGATTTAATCTGCTTTATTTTGGTTTATTTTGGTTCCGAATGGACCAACAATGGATGATTGGCGAGAGGGGAAAAATACCAATTCTTCTGCTTTATTTTGGTTTCGAGGCGTCAAGATAATTGAGAAGAACGAAGAAGAGGAATGGTGTTTCTCATGAATCTGCTATTCTTCTGAAGATACCAAAGAAAAAGAAATTCTAAAGATAGGAAACAAAGAAAGAAAAGGTTAAAAAAACAAATGCTAAAATGGGGACAGCAGGATTCGAACTCAGGGTCATTATGTTGACGCTTTACAGATCCGTCCTCTCGACAATTCCTTTTTTTACGTAACTTTTAGAAGACAAATTTAAAATTCGGAGGGGCATTTTTGTGATGTGAAAAAGCTTCACCAAAAGAAAGACTTCACCAAAAATACCTCTTTTCTTTATATTAGTATAAGATAAGATGGTTGGTAGTTATCATATGAATGAGATTGAAAACCATATTGATTACCGCTATTGCATGTGTAATTTTGTGCTCCGTACATGTTATTTCCGTAAGGAAACATGACGACTCATAAGAACAAAAGAGAAAATAAAAACAAAAATAAAAACAAGCTAAAAAAATAACAAATCAATTAGCGACTGCTCCCCGGTAGCGGCGCCAAAATTTGATGGGCTGTCGTAGGCTCAACAAATTAATCAAGATATTTCCCACTAATTAACTGGTAATATAGCGGTAGTAAGAGATCGTTCCCATAGAGAGCTGTGTAATTGGTAGGTTATTTGTATTAGCAAGATAAAGTAAATAACAAAGGGGGTTTTGGTTGTAAGATAATTATAAAGACAATAATAAAGAAAAGGATGATTAAAGAATCCTTCGCCGTTACCAAGCGTTGACAAGATTAGAATACTTATCTATCTTTCGTAAGAACCATTCATCACCAACCGTGGAATAACAGCTAGATCAGTGTTATCCCCAAAACTCCTTCACGCGTTCTCTTGTGTTATCTTGCAACTGGAACACTCCAACACTCTGCTGCTCATCTCGGACAGATTTAAACTCACTGCAGGGAACAACTCAGCACGTAACTTCCCAAGAAATCCCGTGAATACCTCCTCTTTTTGTTATCCAACTCAGCACGTAACTTCCCAAAAACACATACCAATCCTATTGTGACTCAACTAGCCCATACAAGTCTGAATCCGTGAGAATATCCAAGTAAATCTCTTCCCAATCTTTCCCAGAAAACCCGAGAAAACTAGCTTCTCCTGTTTTGCATTCCTACGGATTATCCAACCCAAATAAATTCAATCAAACACACATACCAACATTTTATGGGCCTATCAAGATCATCCCAATTGAAATCAGTGATTAAATCTCAATGTAATCCCTCCGAAAATCCAACAGAATAGTACACAGCAAACTGAAATATGTTCCCGCCATTTTGCAATGTTTAAACGATGAAGAAGGGTTCCCCTTATCCAGAGTAGGGGTTCCCTTAGCATGTGACGCCCTGGGGTGTGAATAGTAAAGAAGGTGGCCCTTATCGAAAGAGGTGCCCCTTAGTAATTGTGTGTCCCTTAGCCAAAACTGGGGTCCGAATAGTAAATCTCCTCTGGGGGTCCAAATAGAACTTTTCGAGCAAATTTTTCCACACAAGTGTATTTCTCTAAAAACACCTACAAACACATAAAACACCATAATAAGCACACAATCAAGCACTAACAATAGAGACACTGAGGATCATTCAGACACAAAAATGTGTCTATCACTACTGGCATGCCACAATGCGACAGATACTAGCACGTCGCTATGCCGCGGCTACTGGCATGCCACCATGCCACAGCTAATAGCACGTCGCTATGCCAAGGCTACTGGCATGCCACCATGCCACAGCTGCTAGCACGACGCTATGCCACGGCTACTGGCATGCCACCATGCCACAGTTGTTAGCACGATGCTATGCCACGGCTACTGGCATGCCACCATGCCGCAGCTGCTAGCACGTCGCTATGCCACGGCTACTGGCATGCCACCATGCCACATCTGCTAGCACGTCGCTATGCCAAGCCTACTGGCATGCCACCATGCCACAGCTACTAGCACGTCACTATGCCAAGCCTACTGGCATGCCACCATGCCACAGCTACAAGCACGTCGCTATGCCAAGGATATTGGCATGCTACCATGCCACAGCTGCTAGCATGTCTCTATGCCACGGCTACTGGAATTCCATCATGCCACAGCTGCTAGCACGTCGCTATGCCGCGGCTACTGGAATGCCACCATGCCACAGCTGCTAGCACGTCGCTATGCCGCGGCTACTGGCATGCCACCATGCCACAGCTGCTAGCACGTCGCTATGCCAAGGCTACTGGCATGCCACCACGCCACATCTGCTAGCACGTCGCTATGCCACGGGTACTGGCATGCCACCATGCCACAGCTACCAGCACGTCGCTATGCCACGGCTACTGGCATGCCACCATTCCACACGTAGCAACCTGCTACACGCTTTCCACGAAAACATTCGAGACATCAAAACATGTCACAAACTGGGGGATACTCGTCAGGGTATTGGTCTGGCGGTTTACAGCGTGCGGCCTGTAATATGCCCGTTACAAGAAAGTGTCATAAGAGTGAGGCGGTTAGTAAATATAATAAGTAATGGTGAAACGTTTTCTTCATTATGGAAGCATCAATTCCAGACGTTACCCGTTACCACTTTCTTCCATTACTCAACTGTTTCCACTTCTTACGAGGCCAGTGTACGTTTCATTACAACTCGTATAAATAGGTTTCACCTATTTCCACCAAAGCACAAGTTTTGGTCAGGAGAACAATACACATCCAGAAATCACCTGGTAGCTTTCCATTTAGCTCGCCAGTTCAACTCTCGGATACAAGTCGCAAAACACCCACACTTCTAGAATCAACTATTCTGGCCTCAACACTTTCTTCACTTCCCTCCCTAAGACCAACCCTTCTCCTTCACTTTGTGACCGAAGCAAACCTGGAATGACCATTTCTTGGTTTAGGCCAGGGTTGTACAGATTGATCTCTCAAATCAAAAGTACTCCCGTGCAGTACATTGTTTTGGGTTTAGATTCGTTTCTCACCCGCACTCACATGAAATTACCGAAATCAGACGAAACGTTTTTCACCCACAAATAATTGGCGACCACAGTGGGAGATTAATCTCTTGGTTACAATATTAATTTTCAATTCCAAGTTTCATTCTTCAACCCAGGCATCAAGATGGTAGAATCAAAAAATCGCACGGGGTTCAATGGCTCAGTTATCAGTTATCACACGATGAGGAATGACTGGGGACTTATCACGGACACAACGACGTCGCTCATGAAGCTCAGACATACGCCCGGAAGATCCATTTTGTTGGGAGACCCTAAAAGTGAGTAAGTCTTATTAGATATAGTACACAATCTACTACTTCAGGTTTTCACATTGGAAACCGACAACCATGTTATCCCCAAAAAATCTCATCCCATACTTTCTACCGTCATACAACATTCACGGTTCCATGACTCTCCAGGGATATTAATGCTACTACTAGTCATAATCAAAACGGGATTATTCCAAAAATTCATTCCAAAGAATAAGCCAAAACCCTCATAGGTAACAATCATCTACCAATCCAAAAACCAGAAAACCAAACCATAAACTAGGCGTTTCGTTTGCCTTTCAAAAAAAAAAAAACTAAGCAAAAGAGGTCCAGAAGACAGAAGATGTTCAAATAAAATCATTCAGTAATGGCTTGCTCTTCTTAGAGAAAACCTCATTCGCACTTTGGAGAGCCGCCTGTTTCAGCTTCAACTTTTTGGGAAACCTTCCGATTTTCGCTTCCTATTGATTGATCACATTCGAGGAGGAGCCTTCGGTCGCCTCAATTTTCAACTTTTGGATCTCGGTGAAACCCTCAACGAACCAGGGACCGTTGAACTCAAAGTTTATGCACATGTCCCGGTAGAACTCCCAACTCGAGATTACATCCTCGGAAACGGTCCGGATCAGCAATAAACCCTGAGAACACTGGCACTGAAATTATTCCCGGTGCTAACGTTCCTTCCAGTAGGGTTAATACGCCACCTGCCAACACCAGCGGCGTTGAAAACGTTCCTTCAGGTGTTACGCCTCCGATCATCAGAGTCAGAGCCGTTGCCGCTGCTCCCAACGTTTCTCCAAGTGTGACAGCTCCAACCGTCACCAGAACCGCTGCTACTCCACCATCCAGACGGGATACTGGAGGAGCCAGCAGAAGCTGATTTCCTCTTACCACTGTTGATTTGATGTAAAGACAAAAGGTTCTCGTAAGGCTCAGACATACATGGATACAACTCAGAAAGAGATGCCTATTTTCCTCAAGACACTAGCGGAGCGGTTACCACAAGAGTCACGTCAACCCCGGATGTGATTTCAAATTGAGTTGTAGTAAAAAGTTCGTTGAGACTTGTGAAAGCAATAGATTTTAGACTTAACTTTAAAGCAAAGAAAATAAAGCAAATAAATGTTTATATGTTGTGAAAATTATGGAGAGGCTGGAGCTAGGATTTCACCATTCATCAATGCTTATGTGACTCTAAATTAATTTATATCATGCAATTTAAACAATTGATTCGATTCTAAATTATTTCCAAAATCAGATTCCCAAAATATCAAATGTTAGTCGCAAGTATAACGCATCAAGAGTCTAAAACTAAGCATGCATCATCAAGAGAAAACACATTTGATTAATAAGAATCATTTAATTTATTTTTTATCAATGCAATTAATCATATAAAAAATTGCATAAATTTATAAATAAATATTACCACATAATTCTTGAGAGAATGGCTTCCTCCGTCGCCCCAAGGATTGGGTTTAGCTCATCATTAGGAAAACACGCTCAAAATTCATTTTTTATTGCTCAAAGGTGGTGTACAAATGATGAAATGGGAGAACCAATGATAACCGGGTTTGAAACAGTTATAAGTGTTACAAACTGAAAAGAACGATACAGAGGATGTGTCACTGTTACTATAGCTCTAAGACTGTCGCTGAGCAGTCGCAAATACTGTAGCAAAAACGACTGCTTCTGTGGATCAGTGTTCTTCGTGTTCTTCAATGGCACCAACAGCAACAGTTTTCTCTGGTCATCGTGTTTCGCCTCTGTGATGTTCCAAAGCCTTCCCCAACTCTCCGTAACCCCTCTAAGACATCCCAGGGACCTTTTTATACCTCACCATCATCAAATCTTCCGTATTAACTCCATATAATCCTCTCTTCAATTCTGTGTAGATACAATAATATTTCTTTCCCTTTTTTCTTTTTTTCACGCGTTATCTTGTGTTATCGTGCAACTGGCACACTCCAACACTATGTTGCTCATCTCGGACAGATTTAAACTCACTGCAGGGAACAACTCTGCATGTAACTTCCCAAGAAATCCCGTGAATACCTCCTCTTTCTGTTATCCAACTTGACATGCATACAACCCAAGTTTTACGATTCAAAAACACATACCAATCCTGTTGTGACTCAACTGGCCCATACAAGTCTGAATCCGTGAGAATATCCAAGTAAATCTCTTCCCAATCTTTCCCAGAAAACCCGAGAAAACTAGCTTCTCCTGTTTTGCATTCCTACGGATTATCCAACCCAAATAAATTCAATCAAACACCCATACCAACATTTTATGGGCCTATCAAGATCATCCCAATTGAAATCAGTGATTGAATCTCACTGTAATCCCTCCGAAAATCCAACAGAATAGTACACAGCAAACTGAAATATGTTCCCGCCATTTTGCAATGTTTAAACGATGAAGAAGGGTTCCCCTTATCCAGAGTAGGGGTTCCCTTAGCAGGTGACGCCCTGGGGTGTGAATAGTAAAGAAGGTGGCCCTTATCGAAAGAGGTGCCCCTTAGTAATTGTGTGTCCCTTAGCCAAAACTGGGGTCCGAATAGCAAATCTCCTCTGGGGGTCCAAATAGAACTTTTCGAGCAACTTTTTCCACACAAGTGTATTTCTCTAAAAACACCTACAAACACATAAAACACCATAATAAGCACACAATCAAGCACTAACAATAGAGACACTGAGGATCATTCAGACACAAAAATGTGTCTATCACTACTGGCATGCCACCATGCGACAGATACTAGCACGTCGCTATGCCGCGGCTACTGGCATGCCACCATGCCATAGCTACTAGCACGTCGCTATGCCAAGGCTACTGGAATGCCACCATGCCACAGCTGCTAGCACGACGCTATGCCACGGCTACTGGCATGCCACCATGCCACAGCTGCTAGCACGATGCTATGCCACGGCTACTGGCATGCCACCATGCCGCAGCTGCTAGCACGTCGCTATGCCACGGCTACTGGCATGCCACCATGCCACATCTGCTAGCACGTCGCTATGCCACGGCTACTGGCATGCCACCATGCCACAGCTACTAGCACGTCACTATGCCAAGCCTACTGGCATGCCACCATGCCACAGCTACTAGCACGTCGCTATGCCAAGGATATTGGCATGCTACCATGCCACAGCTTCTAGCATGTCTCTATGCCACGGCTACTGGAATTCCATCATGCCACAGCTGCTAGCACGTCGCTATGCCGCGGCTACTGGAATGCCACCATGCCACAGCTGCTAGCACGTCGCTATGCCGCGGCTACTGGCATGCCACCATGCCACAGCTGCTAGCACGTCGATATGCCAAGGCTACTGGCATGCCACCACGCCACATCTGCTAGCACGTCGCTATGCCACGGGTACTGGCATGCCACCATGCCACAACTACCAGCACGTCGCTATGCCACGGCTACTGGCATGCCACCATTCCACACGTAGCAACCTGCTACACGCTTTCCACGAAAACATTCGAGACATCAAAACATGTCACAAACTGGGGGATACTCGTCAGGGTATTGGTCTGGCGGTTTACAGCGTGCGGCCTGTAATATGCCCGTTACAAGAAAGTGTCATAAGAGTGAGGCGGTTAGTAAATATAATAAGTAATGGTGAAACGTTTTCTTCATTATGGAAGCATCAATTCCAGACGTTACCCGTTACCACTTTCTTCCATTACTCAACTGTTTCTACTTCTTACGAGGCCAGGGTACGTTTCATTACAACTTGTATTAATAGGTTTCACCTATTTCCACCAAAGCACAAGTTTTGGTCAGGAGAACAATACACATCCAGAAATCACCTGGTAGCTTTCCATTTAGCTCGCCAGTTCAACTCTCGGATACAAGTCGCAAAACACCCACACTTCTAGAATCAACTATTCTGGCCTCAACACTTTCTTCACTTCCCTCCCTAAGACCAACCCTTCTCCTTCACTTTGTGACCGAAGCAAACCTGGAATGACCATTTCTTGGTTTAGGCCAGGGTTGTACAGATTGATCTCTCAAATCAAAAGTACTCCCGTGCAGTACATTGTTTTGGGTTTAGATTCGTTTCTCACCCGCACTCACATGAAATTACCGAAATCAGCCGAAACGTTTTTCACCCACAAATAATTGGCGACCACAGTGGGAGATTAATCTCTTGGTTACAATATTAATTTTCAATTCCAAGTTTCATTCTTCAACCCAGGCATCAAGATGGTAGAATCAAAAAATCGCACGGGGTTCAATGGCTCAGTTATCAGTTATCACACGATGAGGAATGACTGGGGACTTATCACGGACACAACGACGTCGCTCATGAAGCTCAGACATACGCCCGGAAGATCCATTTTGTTGGGAGACCCTAAAAGTGAGTAAGTCTTATTAGATATAGTACACAATCTACTACTTCAGGTTTTCACATTGGAAACCGACAACCATGTTATCCCCAAAAAATCTCATCCCATACTTTCTACCGTCATACAACATTCACGGTTCCATGACTCTCCAGGGATATTAATGCTACTACTAGTCATAATCAAAACGGGATTATTCCAAAAATTCATTCCAAAGAATAAGCCAAAACCCTCATAGGTAACAATCATCTACCAATCCAAAAACCAGAAAACCAAACCATAAACTAGGCGTTTCGTTTGCCTTTCAAAAAAAAAAACTAAGCAAAAGAGGTCCAGAAGACAGAAGATGTTCAAATAAAATCATTCAGTAATGGCTTGCTCTTCTTAGAGAAAACCTCATTCGCACTTTGGAGAGCCGCCTGTTTCAGCTTCAACTTTTTGGGAAACCTTCCGATTTTCGCTTCCTGTTGATTGATCACATTCGAGGAGGAGCCTTCGGTCGCCTCAATTTTCAACTTTTGGATCTCGGTGAAACCCTCAACGAACCAGGGACCGTTGAACTCAAAGTTTATGCACATGTCCCGGTAGAACTCCCAACTCGAGATTACATCCTCGGAAACGGTCCGGATCAGCAATAAACCCTGAGAACACTGGCACTGAAATTATTCTCGGTGCTAACGTTCCTTCCAGTAGGGTTAATACGCCACCTGCCAACACCAGCGGCGTTGAAAACGTTCCTTCAGGTGTTACGCCTCCGATCATCAGAGCCAGAGCCGTTGCCGCTGCTCCCAACGTTTCTCCAAGTGTGACAGCTCCAACCGTCACCAGAACCGCTGCTACTCCACCATCCAGACGGGATACTGGAGGAGCCAGCAGAAGCTGATTTCCTCTTACCACTGTTGATTTGATGTAAAGACAAAAGGTTCTCGTAAGGCTCAGACATACATGGATACAACTCAGAAAGAGATGCCTATTTTCCTCAAGACACTAGCGGAGCGGTTACCACAAGAGTCACGTCAACCCCGGATGTGATTTCAAATTGAGTTGTAGTAAAAAGTTCGTTGAGACTTGTGAAAGCAATAGATTTTAGACTTAACTTTAAAGCAAAGAAAATAAAGCAAATAAATGTTTATATGTTGTGAAAATTATGGAGAGGCTGGAGCTAGGATTTCACCATTCATCAATGCTTATGTGACTCTAAATTAATTTATATCATGCAATTTAAACAATTGATTCGATTCTAAATTATTTCCAAAATCAGATTCCCAAAATATCAAATGTTAGTCGCAAGTATAACGCATCAAGAGTCTAAAACTAAGCATGCATCATCAAGAGAAAACACATTTGATTAATAAGAATCATTTAATTTATTTTTTATCAATGCAATTAATCATATAAAAATATTGCATAAATTTATAAAATAAATATTACCACATAATTCTTGAGAGAATGGCTTCCTCCGTCGCCCCAAGGATTGGGTTTAGCTCATCATTAGGAAAACACGCTCAAAATTCATTTTTTATTGCTCAAAGGTGGTGTACAAATGATGAAATGGGAGAACCAATGATAACCGGGTTTGAAACAGTTATAAGTGTTACAAACTGAAAAGAACGATACAGAGGATGTGTCACTGTTACTATAGCTCTAAGACTGTCGCTGAGCAGTCGCAAATACTGTAGCAAAAACGACTGCTTCTGTGGATCAGTGTTCTTCGTGTTCTTCAATGGCACCAACAGCAACAGTTTTCTCTGGTCATCGTGTTTCGCCTCTGTGATGTTCCAAAGCCTTCCCCAACTCTCCGTAACCCCTCTAAGACATCCCAGGGACCTTTTTATACCTCACCATCATCAAATCTTCCGTATTAACTCCATATAATCCTCTCTTCAATTCTGTGTAGATACAATAATATTTCTTTCCCTTTTTTCTTTTTTTCACGCGTTATCTTGTGTTATCGTGCAACTGGCACACTCCAACACTATGTTGCTCATCTCGGACAGATTTAAACTCACTGCAGGGAACAACTCTGCATGTAACTTCCCAAGAAATCCCGTGAATACCTCCTCTTTCTGTTATCCAACTTGACATGCATACAACCCAAGTTTTACGATTCAAAAACACATACCAATCCTGTTGTGACTCAACTGGCCCATACAAGTCTGAATCCGTGAGAATATCCAAGTAAATCTCTTCCCAATCTTTCCCAGAAAACCCGAGAAAACTAGCTTCTCCTGTTTTGCATTCCTACGGATTATCCAACCCAAATAAATTCAATCAAACACCCATACCAACATTTTATGGGCCTATCAAGATCATCCCAATTGAAATCAGTGATTGAATCTCACTGTAATCCCTCCGAAAATCCAACAGAATAGTACACAGCAAACTGAAATATGTTCCCGCCATTTTGCAATGTTTAAACGATGAAGAAGGGTTCCCCTTATCCAGAGTAGGGGTTCCCTTAGCAGGTGACGCCCTGGGGTGTGAATAGTAAAGAAGGTGGCCCTTATCGAAAGAGGTGCCCCTTAGTAATTGTGTGTCCCTTAGCCAAAACTGGGGTCCGAATAGCAAATCTCCTCTGGGGGTCCAAATAGAACTTTTCGAGCAACTTTTTCCACACAAGTGTATTTCTCTAAAAACACCTACAAACACATAAAACACCATAATAAGCACACAATCAAGCACTAACAATAGAGACACTGAGGATCATTCAGACACAAAAATGTGTCTATCACTACTGGCATGCCACCATGCGACAGATACTAGCACGTCGCTATGCCGCGGCTACTGGCATGCCACCATGCCATAGCTACTAGCACGTCGCTATGCCAAGGCTACTGGAATGCCACCATGCCACAGCTGCTAGCACGACGCTATGCCACGGCTACTGGCATGCCACCATGCCACAGCTGCTAGCACGATGCTATGCCACGGCTACTGGCATGCCACCATGCCGCAGCTGCTAGCACGTCGCTATGCCACGGCTACTGGCATGCCACCATGCCACATCTGCTAGCACGTCGCTATGCCACGGCTACTGGCATGCCACCATGCCACAGCTACTAGCACGTCACTATGCCAAGCCTACTGGCATGCCACCATGCCACAGCTACTAGCACGTCGCTATGCCAAGGATATTGGCATGCTACCATGCCACAGCTCTCTAGCATGTCTCTATGCCACGGCTACTGGAATTCCATCATGCCACAGCTGCTAGCACGTCGCTATGCCGCGGCTACTGGAATGCCACCATGCCACAGCTGCTAGCACGTCGCTATGCCGCGGCTACTGGCATGCCACCATGCCACAGCTGCTAGCACGTCGATATGCCAAGGCTACTGGCATGCCACCACGCCACATCTGCTAGCACGTCGCTATGCCACGGGTACTGGCATGCCACCATGCCACAACTACCAGCACGTCGCTATGCCACGGCTACTGGCATGCCACCATTCCACACGTAGCAACCTGCTACACGCTTTCCACGAAAACATTCGAGACATCAAAACATGTCACAAACTGGGGGATACTCGTCAGGGTATTGGTCTGGCGGTTTACAGCGTGCGGCCTGTAATATGCCCGTTACAAGAAAGTGTCATAAGAGTGAGGCGGTTAGTAAATATAATAAGTAATGGTGAAACGTTTTCTTCATTATGGAAGCATCAATTCCAGACGTTACCCGTTACCACTTTCTTCCATTACTCAACTGTTTCTACTTCTTACGAGGCCAGGGTACGTTTCATTACAACTTGTATTAATAGGTTTCACCTATTTCCACCAAAGCACAAGTTTTGGTCAGGAGAACAATACACATCCAGAAATCACCTGGTAGCTTTCCATTTAGCTCGCCAGTTCAACTCTCGGATACAAGTCGCAAAACACCCACACTTCTAGAATCAACTATTCTGGCCTCAACACTTTCTTCACTTCCCTCCCTAAGACCAACCCTTCTCCTTCACTTTGTGACCGAAGCAAACCTGGAATGACCATTTCTTGGTTTAGGCCAGGGTTGTACAGATTGATCTCTCAAATCAAAAGTACTCCCTGCAGTACATTGTTTTGGGTTTAGATTCGTTTCTCACCCGCACTCACATGAAATTACCGAAATCAGCCGAAACGTTTTTCACCCACAAATAATTGGCGACCACAGTGGGAGATTAATCTCTTGGTTACAATATTAATTTTCAATTCCAAGTTTCATTCTTCAACCCAGGCATCAAGATGGTAGAATCAAAAAATCGCACGGGGTTCAATGGCTCAGTTATCAGTTATCACACGATGAGGAATGACTGGGGACTTATCACGGACACAACGACGTCGCTCATGAAGCTCAGACATACGCCCGGAAGATCCATTTGTTGGGAGACCCTAAAAGTGAGTAAGTCTTATTAGATATAGTACACAATCTACTACTTCAGGTTTTCACATTGGAAACCGACAACCATGTTATCCCCAAAAATCTCATCCCATACTTTCTACCGTCATACAACATTCACGGTTCCATGACTCTCCAGGGATATTAATGCTACTACTAGTCATAATCAAAACGGGATTATTCCAAAAATTCATTCCAAAGAATAAGCCAAAACCCTCATAGGTAACAATCATCTACCAATCCAAAAACCAGAAAACCAAACCATAAACTAGGCGTTTCGTTTGCCTTTCAAAAAAAAAAACTAAGCAAAAGAGGTCCAGAAGACAGAAGATGTTCAAATAAAATCATTCAGTAATGGCTTGCTCTTCTTAGAGAAACCTCATTCGCACTTTGGAGAGCCGCCTGTTTCAGCTTCAACTTTTTGGGAAACCTTCCGATTTTTCGCTTCCTGTTGATTGATCACATTCGAGGAGGAGCCTTCGGTCGCCTCAATTTTCAACTTTTGGATCTCGGTGAAACCCTCAACGAACCAGGGACCGTTGAACTCAAAGTTTATGCACATGTCCCGGTAGAACTCCCAACTCGAGATTACATCCTCGGAAACGGTCCGGATCAGCAATAAACCCTGAGAACACTGGCACTGAAATTATTCTCGGTGCTAACGTTCCTTCCAGTAGGGTTAATACGCCACCTGCCAACACCAGCGGCGTTGAAAACGTTCCTTCAGGTGTTACGCCTCCGATCATCAGAGCCAGCCGTTGCCGCTGCTCCCAACGTTTCTCCAAGTGTGACAGCTCCAACCGTCACCAGAACCGCTGCTACTACTCCACCATCCAGACGGGATACTGGAGGAGCCAGCAGATGCTGATTTCCTCTTACCACTGTTGATTTGATGTAAAGACAAAAGGTTCTCGTAAGGCTCAGACATACATGGATACAACTCAGAAAGAGATGCCTATTTTCCTCAAGACACTAGCGGAGCGGTTACCACAAGAGTCACGTCAACCCCGGATGTGATTTCAAATTGAGTTGTAGTAAAAAGTTCGTTGAGACTTGTGAAAGCAATAGATTTTAGACTTAACTTTAAAGCAAAGAAAATAAAGCAAATAAATGTTTATATGTTGTGAAAATTATGGAGAGGCTGGAGCTAGGATTTCACCATTCATCAATGCTTATGTGACTCTACATTAATTTATATCATGCAATTTAAACAATTGATTCGATTCTAAATTATTTCCAAAATCAGATTCCCAAAATATCAAATGTTAGTCGCAAGTATAACGCATCAAGAGTCTAAAACTAAGCATGCATCATCAAGAGAAAACACATTTGATTAATAAGAATCATTTAATTTATTTTTTATCAATGCAATTAATCATATAAAAATATTGCATAAATTTATAAAATAAATATTACCACATAATTCTTGAGAGAATGGCTTCCTCCGTCGCCCCAAGGATTGGGTTTAGCTCATCATTAGGAAAACACGCTCAAAATTCATTTTTTATTGCTCAAAGGTGGTGTACAAATGATGAAATGGGAGAACCAATGATAACCGGGTTTGAAACAGTTATAAGTGTTACAAACTGAAAAGAACGATACAGAGGATGTGTCACTGTTACTATAGCTCTAAGACTGTCGCTGAGCAGTCACAAATACTGTAGCAAAAACGACTGCTTCTGTGGATCAGTGTTCTCCGTGTTCTTCAATGGCACCAACAGCAACAGTTTTCTCTGGTCATCGTGTTTCGCCTCTGTGATGTTCCAAAGCCTTCCCCAACTCTCCGTAACCCCTCTAAGACATCCCAGGGACCTTTTTATACCTCACCATCATCAAATCTTCCGTATTAACTCCATATAATCCTCTCTTCAATTCTGTGTAGATACAATAATATTTCTTTCCCTTTTTTCTTTTTTTCACGCGTTATCTTGTGTTATCGTGCAACTGGCACACTCCAACACTATGTTGCTCATCTCGGAAAGATTTAAACTCACTGCAGGGAACAACTCTGCATGTAACTTCCCAAGAAATCCCGTAAATACCTCCTCTTTCTGTTATCCAACTTGACATGCATACAACCCAAGTTTTACGATTCAAAAACACATACCAATCCTGTTGTGACTCAACTGGCCCATACAAGTCTGAATCCGTGAGAATATCCAAGTAAATCTCTTCCCAATCTTTCCCAGAAAACTAGCTTCTCCTGTTTTGCATTCCTACGGATTATCCAACCCAAATAAATTCAATCAAACACCCATACCAACATTTTATGGGCCTATCAAGATCATCCCAATTGAAATCAGTGATTGAATCTCACTGTAATCCCTCCGAAAATCCAACAGAATAGTACACAGCAAACTGAAATATGTTCCCGCCATTTTGCAATGTTTAAACGATGAAGAAGGGTTCCCCTTATCCAGAGTAGGGGTTCCCTTAGCAGGTGACGCCCTGGGGTGTGAATAGTAAAGAAGGTGGCCCTTATCGAAAGAGGTGCCCCTTAGTAATTGTGTGTCCCTTAGCCAAAACTGGGGTCCGAATAGCAAATCTCCTCTGGGGGTCCAAATAGAACTTTTCGAGCAACTTTTTCCACACAAGTGTATTTCTCTAAAAACACCTACAAACACATAAAACACCATAATAAGCACACAATCAAGCACTAACAATAGAGACACTGAGGATCATTCAGACACAAAAATGTGTCTATCACTACTGGCATGCCACCATGCGACAGATACTAGCACGTCGCTATGCCGCGGCTACTGGCATGCCACCATGCCATAGTGATAGACGCATTTATGTGTCTAATTTATCTCAATTGTGTATATTGTTAGTGCTCATTGTTGTACTTATTTTGGTTTTTAATCTCTTTGTAGGTGTTTTTGGATAAATAAGGCTTTGCGGCAAAAATTGGCTAAAAATATGGCCCTTGGATTGCCGTTGATAGTGTAGCGGAAATGCCCCAGAAGTGTACCGGAAATACCGCGGAGGAACCCTGAAAAAGTGCGAAAACATCCCAAAAGAATTGTTAAAGGCACCCCTAATTGGATAAGGGGCACCCATTTCAAGGCATATGCTAAAGGGACTCCCAGTCTGGTTAAGGGGACACCCTTCTTCACGTTCAAATAATCGATTTTGGCGGGAAACTGGTCACGTCTGCATGAATTCCTCTGAATGATTTTGGACGTGATTTCCTCTTGGGATTTTCATCGGACCAAGTTGGTTTGGGCTTGGTCTGATCGTGCAGGAGAAGTTGTGGCTTGGTTTATAAGAAAGAGAGATTTTATCTCAAGTTGACGAAACAGAGACGCAACATGCTCGGAGCTTCGCTGGAAGATTTTCAGGGGATTGACTTGGGCTAGATTGTGGAGATAAAACAGGAAAGAATATACTCTGATTGGATTCCGTGACTATCTACGAATAGTGTGGAGCAGTTTTGAACAACACAGATTCGACAGAAAGTCGCGTGAAGAACAGCAGATGAGAAATATTTTCCGAGTCTTTGGAAGAAAGAAAAAGGAGATTCTATCGGGATTCTTTGAGCTGTGAAGTATATAAGAGGTGGGAGAGGTGAGAGAAGATTATCAAGAAGTTTGGGGAAGTTTAGAGACCACAGAGACGCAGCAGAGAGGCTGGAAGACGAAGAACAGGAAGCTGCAGGAAAGCTTCCTGCTGCTGCTCGAGGAGGAGAAGAAGACGAAGAACGGACCCTCCAGGACCGTCGTTCTTCAACAGTGCTAGCAGCAGTAGACCTTCGTCGTTCTTCAACAGCAGAACACCAGCGTCGCTTATCAACAGCAGCGCTAAGGTATCGTTCTTTTATGGACGCTTAAAGAGGGTCGTAGTTTCACTGTATTATATTTTTTACTTTTTAATCATATTTTGAGCATCAAGTATGTATTTTGAGAACATGATTATCATGAGTAGCTAAACCCCAATACTGGGATGATGGAGGAAGTTGTTTTCAGCCATGTGGTTATTTAAATAATTCTTAATTCACTTTTTGCACCGATTTTAATTGATTTATGATTTCAATTAATTACTTGTGATTTTGTTTGATGGAACATGCTTAGTCCTAGGGATTCTTGATGTGCCATGCTTATAATATACAAGTAATATTTTATGGAATCTAATTTGGCAAAGATAGAGTTAATACTTGTTTTATTTGAGCTATAATCGCCTAGGATTATTTTCTGAGCCACTTGAATATGAAAACACATTTGGAATCCTGAGTCCTGGTTCCTCTTGATCTTGTGACAATTTTTTACATATTTTGTTTTTAAATCTATTCAAGTCGAGCATCGAATCGTATTTCCGCAATCGAAGTACTACAACAAAATGGCGCCGCCGACGCGGACTTGTATATAGATTTTTTTAGGTTTAATTTTTTTATTATTTATTATTATTTGTTCCTTTTTACGTTTCTTTTTGTGTCTTTGATTTACAGGTTTCGAAGTGGAATACTAAGGACTTGGGAACAAAAAGCTTAAAGCTAAAAGCTAAAAGCTAAAAGAGAGAGAAAAAAGACATAATTTTTTTTTTTTTAGGATTTAATTTTATTTTTATTATTATTTTTATTTTTTTTTTGTATATAGCTTTCTATATTATTTTTTTAGAATTTGTAAATAGGCTTTATTTTTCATAATTTGGACTTTTTATTTGGACTTTATTCTGGACTTTGGACATTATTTTTAAAACCCTACGGAAGGGTTATAAATTAAAAAAAATTATTAATACAAATGTTTGCAGGGAAGGACGACGATTACTATATCGTTCCGGCCCCTCGGGTTCGCACACGGCATAGGAGTCGTGGCCCGAGTCGACAACAACGGTTAATCGCCGTCTGGTGTACGGGAGGTAAGTCCAACCGAAACACCCGCGAATTCCTGCAAAGCGGGTTACTGTCTGCCTTAAGGTGATAATTGTTGAGACGAACCGGACTGTTTTTAATTCCTAGTAAAGGGCAAGGCTGGCCAAATCAAGATAAGGACTCGGATTTCATCACGTTTCCTTCTTGCCGCCTTAGGGAAAACGAAACCAAACGCGAACCTAAGCCTAAAATTTTGAATAGAACGAGACCAATAGGGTAACGAGCTTAATAGGAAACTCGTTCGAAAATATGTTGGTTGCTTTAAGCACATTTCAAGTTCATGATGGTTTCTGTGAGTTGAATGCGTGACTGCGCCGCCTTGTGATAGCGGTGAGGCCTGGGTATCAAAGCCACTGAGCTTCCCTCGCCTCGATTCAACTTACATTAGCTCGGATTGATTCCAGAGGGGTGTGCTCAAATTGTAACGAATTCCTTTTCGAAGGAATAGAAGTGGTCTAGAAACAATCTAAGTGGAGCCATCATGCTTTTTGTTGCTAGAAATATTTAGGTTGTGTTTTTGGTGGAGTCGAGTCGGCTTGTTTGTGATGTGTAGCTTTCCCTGCAATTAAGAATGTCGAACTGGTATGATAGAAGCCGAATACAATGAATATCGACCTGAATTTGAATATGGACATCATCAGTATTATGACCATAGTGAGAATAGTGGTTGGGGACGCCAAACCTTTTCAAGGTTATGTTCAGACCATGGTGATCCCAATTAACTATCCGACGACGCATCAGTCATACGAGCAAGAAGATTATTACTAGTTCTTCGTCTCAGAGGATACAATCAAACTATTGAAAAAGGTAGTCTTATATGATCCTCAGTTCCTTTCCTTCTCTAGAAGAGACTCTTAGGAATTTAGCTGAGTCATCACGTCGTTAGCTGAATCGACGTATAAATTAGATGAGGTGAATAACGTAGATATGGACGAAAGAACTGCAACAACAACTAATCTGTAGAAGATATCCTCAATAGATTAACTCAAAACTTAGATCCTACACTAAGGGAGCTTTCTTTGGAAGAGACCCTTGAGAGGATAGCTGAGTCGACACGTAGACTTGAGTTAGAGACGAACGAAAGTATTGTCGAATAACTTGAATTGCCAATATAGTGTATCCAAATAATACCCTTGAGAATGAAGATACTTTTTCACATAATCAAGATAACGAGGTTATAATTGGTAACACTACTTATTTAGATAGTTCAAATCATCTTCGTACTATTATGATGATGAGGATAGTAGTGATGAAGAATCTGAAATATGTAGGCATAGTAATCAGGAATCTAGTAATCCAATTGAGCTTTATAATGATTATATTATTTCTAGTTCAAATCCAAATAATTATTATGATTATTCACCTATTCAAAGGGACGAGGATTTGATTAGGGATTCCACTGTTTTAGACGATGTAGTTTTTCCTTTACGAATCCGATAAAGGTTTAGAGGAAACCGGTTTATTTGAGGACTACTGTTTTCGAGTCGAACGATTTAGAAACTGTAATCGATGATGGTTTCGAGGAACGGTTTTACCCTGAATAATGTTTCAGAGTCGTACGATTAGAAACAATAGTCTTAGATGAACTCGTAGAGATTAATGAGGATAACCGCAAGATTACAACTTAGAAGAATCAATTGCCCATTTTCAGGAATCTGAATGATGACCTTGAAATTAGGAGATTGTGGAGTCTAACTAGAAAACATGAAAACTCTAAGTTTGGGGGTGATTATCACTTTCCTAGTGCTTTACCTTTAACTCTCAGAAAGTCGCCTCACATAGGACTTGATACCATGCTCAACCATCTTACAGATTATCTTCATACTAGGTTTTCCCGAACCTAATGATGTCATGAAAAAGTTCAGTCGTTAGAAACCATCCTTGGTTGATGTGGTTTGCCCAGGCTATGATCCCCAGATGACTTTGTTTTCCCACCAAATAGTTTTCTTCCAACTGTGGGAACGTTTAGATTTCAAATGTGTCACTTATTAAGTTCTAAGACTAAGCCTAAGTACTTTAGGAAATTAGAATCGACACATTTGCTTCAGAATGACCACTACTCTGACTGTGGTCACTATGTAAGTCAACCTAATTGACTAGAGGATCCTAATTATTTAGGTATTTTGTGATTCCAGTTCTTATCTGAGTTTTTCCAGACTCTAGGACTAATAATTTGAATACTACCTATGAGGAAATGCACCCGAGGAAAATAGTCTAGGTAGAACCCTTCATAGAACCTGAACCTGAACCGCAATTAGCGATAGTTATCCAGAAAACTAGGTCAGGGCATGCTAGTCTTGTACATTTTCTTGTCACTGCAGTTTCCTTTGTCAGCTCTTTTGGTTTTAAAGACCCACAGTTATTTCGGCTATTGTTATACGGTACTAGTTGACTAAACTTTTCTATGTCTGGCTGAAGACTTTAAAACTTAGCACTTCTTGGGAGGTAACCCAAACTCATGCAACCAGGTAATATCTTTCCTTAACTCTTTTTTTCGAATGGTAATAGTTTCTCCTTGTTCATGTTTTTAATTTTATCTTTAGAACATTGAGGACAATGTTAGGTTTAAGTTTGGGGGTATGGGAGAAAACTTTTTAGTTGCAATAAATAAACTCCAGAGCCTAGAAATTTATGCCTATTGAGGATTGCACTAACTAATCTAAGGTGGAAGCATTTTGATTGTAGGAGTTTGAGGAACCAATCTGATTAGATGGAAACATCTAAAGAGTCTATTCATAAAAGCACAGAGCTCAGGTGTTTAGAAATAACATAGTTTCACCATATCTCGTTGAGTCCTTTTCACTTCTATTTTATTTTATTTTGTTTTTAAACTATGTTTCTCTAAGTAATAGGTTGGGGCCCCCACGATTCAAGTTGTTACCAATGCTAGGGTGAATTAGAGTGATTGAGATACCTTCAGCCAAAAAAAAAAAAAAAAAAAAAAAAAAAAAAAAAAAAGTTGAAAAAGAAAAAAAAGATGAAAAAAAAATGGTAGTTACCAAAAAGTAAAAAAAAAAAAAAAAAAAAAAAAAAAAAAAAAAAAAAAAAAAAAATTGAGACCAGACCATTTGACCAAAAGGAATAAATTCATAAAGTCGACCACTGGTACCCTTGTATATGCCAGTTGTGTTGACCTAGAGTTAGGTTATCGACCACTGTACCCTTGTATATGCCAGTGTGTCGATATTAGTCAGACTAGTACTCAATCCATTAGGATAGGTTCATTTTGGCGGAGGCCTTCAGACAGATATGGGAAACGTCGTTCACTTAGTAAACATCAAAACCATCTATGTTTTCTATATCCATCTTCTTGATCTATCCATGTGATTAGTTTTGACTCCGAATATGATGTCCATAGTGCAACTATCTGAGTAGAGCTCTGTCACTTTATATGAATTTTAGTATGCTTGAGTGCAAACTCGTGTACAGCAATTGGAATTTCGCATCAGGGTACTTCTTCCTGTAGTCAATAAGTTGCCAACCAAGGAGATTCTTTAGTGCCTTCCAAGGTTCTGCGTAGATAGCTAGGGTCTGAGTACAGGTTTTGTGGTATATCTCTGGTAAGCCCTCCCGAGACTATAAAACTCGGCCACTAGGGCCACCTAGGGGTTTAAAGGCTTATTGCATACGCTAAATGCAATCGACGATGCCTGCGACAGTGAGTTAGGATTTTATTTGTAGTTTTGATTTGCTCGGGACTAGCAAATAATAAGTTTGGGGGTGGATTTGATAGACGCATTTATGTGTCTAATTTATCTCAATTGTGTATATTGTTAGTGCTCATGTTGTACTTATTTTGGTTTTAATCTCTTTGTAGGTGTTTTTGGATATAATAAGGCTTTGCGGCAAAAATTGGCTAAAAATATGGCCCTTGGATTGCCGTTGATAGTGTAGCGGGAAATGCCCCAGAAGGTACCGGAAATACGCGGGAGGAACCCCTGAAAAAGTGCGGAAAACATCCCAAAAGAATTGTTAAAGGCACCCCTAATTTGGATAAGGGACCCCATTTCAAGGCATATATGCTAAAGGGACTCCCAGTCTGGTTAAGGGGACACCCTTCTTCACGTTCAAATAATCGATTTTGGCGGGAAACTGGTTCACGTCTGCATGAATTCCTCTGAATGATTTTGGACGTGATTTCCTCTTGGATTTTCATCGGACCAAGTTGGTTTGGGCTTGGTCTGATCGTGCAGGAGAAGTTGTGGGCTTGGTTTAGTTAAGAAAGAGAGATTTTATCTCAAGTTGACGAAACAGAGACGCAACATGCTCGGAGCTTCGCTGGAAGATTTTCAGGGGATTGACTTGGGCTAGATTGTGGAGATAAAACAGGAAAGAATATACTCTGATTGGATCCGTGACTATCTACGAATAGTGTGGAGCAGTTTTGAACAACACAGATTCGACAGAAAGTCGCGTGAAGAACAGCAGATGAGAAATATTTTCCGAGTCTTTGGAAGAAAGAAAAAGGAGATTCTATCGGGATTTCTTTGAGCTGTGAAGTATATAAGAGGTGGAGAGAGGTGAGAGAAGATTATCAAGAAGTTTGGGGAAGTTTAGAGACCACAGAGACGCAGCAGAGAGGCTGGAAGACGAAGAACAGGAAGCTGCAGGAAAGCTTCCTGCTGCTGCTCGAGGAGGGAGAAGAAGACGAAGAACGGACCCTCCAGGACCGTCGTTCTTCAACAGTGCTAGCAGCAGTAGACCTTCGTCGTTCTTCAACAGCAGAACACCAGCGTCGCTTATCAACAGCAGCGCTAAGGTATCGTTCTTTTATGGACGCTTAAAGAGGGTCGTAGTTTCACTGTATTATATTTTTTACTCTTTTAATCATATTTTGAGCATCAAGTATGTATTTTGAGAACATGATTATCATGAGTAGCTAAACCCCAATACTGGGATGATGGAGGAAGTTGTTTTTCAGCCATGTGGTTATTTAAATAATTCTTAATTCACTTTTTGCACCGATTTAATTGATTATGATTTCAATTAATTACTTGTGATTTTGTTTGATGGAACATGCTTAGTCCTAGGGATTCTTGATGTGCCATGCTTATAATATACAAGTAATATTTTATGGAATCTAATTTGGCAAAGATAGAGTTAATACTTGTTTTATTTTGAGCTATAATCGCCTAGGATTATTTTCTGAGCCACTTGAATATGAAACACATTGGAATCCTGAGTCCTGGTTCCTCTTGATCTTGTGACAATTTTTTACATATTTTTGTTTTTAAATCTATTCAAGTCCGAGCATCGAATCCGTATTTACCGCAATCGAAGTACTACAACACATAGCTACTAGCACGTCGCTATGCCAAGGCTACTGGAATGCCACCATGCCACAGCTGCTAGCACGACGCTATGCCACGGCTACTGGCATGCCACCATGCCACAGCTGCTAGCACGATGCTATGCCACGGCTACTGGCATGCCACCATGCCGCAGCTGCTAGCACGTCGCTATGCCATGGCTACTGGCATGCCACCATGCCACATCTGCTAGCACGTCGCTATGCCACGGCTACTGGCATGCCACCATGCCACATATACTAGCACGTCACTATTCCAAGCCTACTGGCATGCCACCATGCCACAGCTACTAGCACGTCGCTATGCCAAGGATATTGGCATGCTACCATGCCACAGCTTCTAGCATGTCTCTATGCCACGGCTACTGGAATTCCATCATTCCACAGCTGCTAGCACGTCGCTATGCCGCGGCTACTGGAATGCCACCATGCCACAGCTGCTAGCACGTCGCTATGCCGCGGCTACTGGCATGCCACCATGCCACAGCTGCTAGCACGTCGATATGCCAAGGCTACTGGCATGCCACCACGCCACATCTGCTAGCACGTCGCTATGCCACGGGTACTGGCATGCCACCATGCCACAACTACCAGCACGTCGCTATGCCACGGCTAATGGCATGCCACCATTCCACACGTAGCAACCTGCTACACGCTTTCCACGAAAACATTCGAGACATCAAAACATGTCACAAACTGGGGGATACTCGTCAGGGTATTGGTCTGGCGGTTTACAGCGTGCGGCCTGTAATATGCCCGTTACAAGAAAGTGTCATAAGAGTGAGGCGGTTAGTAAATATAATAAGTAATGGTGAAACGTTTTCTTCATTATGGAAGCATCAATTCCAGACGTTACCCGTTACCACTTTCTTCCATTACTCAACTGTTTCTACTTCTTACGAGGCCAGGGTACGTTTCATTACAACTTGTATTAATAGGTTTCACCTATTTCCACCAAAGCACAAGTTTTGGTCAGGAGAACAATACACATCCAGAAATCACCTGGTAGCTTTCCATTTAGCTCGCCAGTTCAACTCTCGGATACAAGTCGCAAAACTCCCACACTTCTAGAATCAACTATTCTGGCCTCAACACTTTTTCACTTCCCTCCCTAAGACCAACCCTTCTCCTTCACTTTGTGACCGAAGCAAACCTGGAATGACCATTTCTTGGTTTAGGCCAGGGTTGTACAGATTGATCTCTCAAATCAAAAGTACTCCCGTGCAGTACATTGTTTTGTTAGATTCGTTTCTCACCCGCACTCACATGAAATTACCGAAATCAGCCGAAACGTTTTTCACCCACAAATAATTGGCGACCACAGTGGGAGATTAATCTCTTGGTTACAATATTAATTTTCAATTCCAAGTTTCATTCTTCAACCCAGGCATCAAGATGGTAGAATCAAAAAATCGCACGGGGTTCAATGGCTCAGTTATCAGTTATCACACGATATGAGGAATGACTGGGGACTTATCACGGACACAACGACGTCGCTCATGAAGCTCAGAATACGCCGGAAGATCCATTTTGTTGGGAGACCCTAAAAGTGAGTAAGTCTTATTAGATATAGTACACAATCTACTACTTCAGGTTTTCACATTGGAAACCGACAACCATGTTATCCCCAAAAAATCTCATCCCATACTTTCTACCGTCATACAACATTCACGGTTCCATGACTCTCAGGGATATTAATGCTACTACTAGTCATAATCAAAACGGGATTATTCCAAAAATCATTCCAAAGAATAAGCCAAAACCCTCATAGGTAACAATCATCTACCAATCCAAAAACCAGAAAACCAACCATAAACTAGGCGTTTCGTTTGCCTTTCAAAAAAAAAAACTAAGCAAAAGAGGTCCAGAAGACAGAAGATGTTCAAATAAAATCATTCAGTAATGGCTTGCTCTTCTTAGAGAAAACCTCATTCGCACTTTGGAGAGCCGCCTGTTTCAGCTTCAACTTTTTGGGAAACCTTCCGATTTTCGCTTCCTGTTGATTGATCACATTCGAGGAGCCTTCGGTCGCCTCAATTTTCAACTTTTGGATCTCGGGTGAAACCCTCAACGAACCAGGGACCGTTGAACTCAAAGTTTATGCACATGTCCCGGTATGAACTCCCAACTCGAGATTACATCCTCGGAAACGGTCCGGATCAGCAATAAACCCTGAGAACACTGGCACTGAAATTATTCCCGGTGCTAACGTTCCTTCCAGTAGGGTTAATACGCCACCTGCCAACACCAGCGGCGTTGAAAACGTTCCTTCAGGTGTTACGCCTCCGATCATCAGAGCCAGAGCCGTTGCCGCTGCTCCCAACGTTTCTCCAAGTGTGACAGCTCCAACCGTCACCAGAACCGCTGCTACTCCACCATCCAGACGGGATACTGGAGGAGCCAGCAGAAGCTGATTTCCTCTTACCACTGTTGATTTGATGTAAAGACAAAGGTTCTCGTAAGGCTCAGACATACATGGATACAACTCAGAAAGAGATGCCTATTTTCCTCAAGACACTAGCGGACGGTTACCACAAGAGTCACGTCAACCCCGGATGTGATTTCAAATTGAGTTGTAGTAAAAAGTTCGTTGAGACTTGTGAAAGCAATAGATTTTTAGACTTACTTTAAAGCAAAGAAAATAAAGCAAATAAATGTTTATGTTTGAAAATTATGGAGAGGCTGGAGCTAGGATTTCACCATTCATCAATGCTTATGTGACTCTAAATTAATTTATATCATGCAATTTAAACAATTGATTCGATTCTAAAGTATTTCCAAAATCAGATTCCCAAAATATCAAATGTTAGTCGCAAGTATAACGCATCAAGAGTCTAAAACTAAGCATGCATCATCAAGAGAAAACACATTTGATTAATAAGAATCATTTAATTTATTTTTATCAATGCAATTAACATATAAAAATATTGCATAAATTTATAAAATAAATATTACCACATAATTCTTGAGAGAATGGCTTCCTCCGTCGCCCCAAGGATTGGGTTTAGCTCATCATTAGGAAAACACGCTCAAAATTCATTTTTTATTGCTCAAAGGTGGTGTACAAACGATGAAATGGGAGAACCAATGATAACCGGGTTTTGAAACAGTTATAAGTGTTACAAACTGAAAAGAACGATACAGAGGATGTGTCACTGTCTATAGCTTTAAGACTGTCGCTGAGCAGTCGCAAATACTGTAGCAAAAACGACTGCTTCTGTGGATCAGTGTTCTTCGTGTTCTTCAATGGCACCAACAGCAACAGTTTTCTCTGGTCATCGTGTTCGCCTCTGTGATGTTCCAAAGCCTTCCCCAACTCTCCGTAACCCCTCTAAGACATCCCAGGGACCTTTTTATACCTCACCATCATCAAATCTTCCGTATTAACTCCATAAATCCTCTTCAATTCTGTGTAGATACAATAATATTTCTTTCCCTTTTTTCTTTTTTCACGCGTTATCTTGTGTTATCTTGCAACTGGCACACTCCAACACTATGTTGCTCATCTCGGACAGATTTAAACTCACTGCAGGAACAACTCTGCACGTAACTTCCCAAGAAATCCCGTGAATACCTCCTCTTTCTGTTATCCAACTTGACATGCATACAACCCAAGTTTTACGATTCAAAACACATACCAATCCTGTTGTGACTCAACTGGCCCATACAAGTCTGAATCCGTAGAATATCCAAGTAAATCTCTTCCCAATCTTTCCCAGAAAACCCGAGAAAACTAGCTTCTCCTGTTTGCATTCCTGGATTATCCAACCCAAATAAATTCATCAACACCCATACCAACATTTTTGGGCCTATCAAGATCATCCCAATTGAAATCAGTGATTGAATCTCACTGTAATCCCTCCAAAATCCAACAGAATACACAGCAAACTAAATATGTTCCCGCCATTTTGCAATGTTTAAACGATGAAGAAGGGTGTCCCTTATCCAGAGTAGGGGTTCCCTTAGCAGGTGACGCCCTGGGGTGTGAATAGTAAAGAAGGTGGCCCTTATCGAAAGAGGTGCCCCTTAGTAATTGAGTGCCCTTAGCCAAAACTGGGGTCCGAATAGCAAATATCCCCGGGGGTCCAAATAGACTTTTCGAGAACTTTTTCTACACAGTGTATTTCTCTAAAAACACACCTACAAACACATAATAAGCACACAATCAAGCACTAACAATAGAGACATGAGGATCAATTCAGACACAAAAATGTGTCTATCAAATACCCCCAAACTTATTATTTGCTAGTCCTCGAGCAAATCTAATTAGAAATAAAGACTACACTTAGCACGTGCAACAAGCCGTTAAACCGCTAGGTGGCCCTAGCGGCGGAGTGTTGTCTCCGGAGGGTTTACCAGAGGTGTACCCACAAAACCTTTACTCCAGACCCTAGCTATCTACGCAGAACCTTGGAAGGCACTAAAGAATCTCCTTGGTTGGCATACAATCATTGACTATAGGAGGAAGTACCCTGATGCGAAATTCCAATTGTTGTACACGAGTTTGCACTCAGCATACTATAAATCATATATAAGTGACAGAGCTCTACTCAGATAGTTTCTAGACATCATAACCGGAGTCAACCAATCATATGGAAAGATTAAGAAGATGGATAAAGAGAAAAATAGATGGTTAAAGTGAACGGTGTTTCCCATATCTGTCTGAAGGCCTCTGCCAAGATGAACCTATCCTAATGGACTGAGATACCGGTCTGACTAATATCAACACAACTGGCATATACAAGGGGACCAGTGGTCGATAAACCTAACTCTAGGTCAACACAACTGGCATATACAAGGGCACCAGTGGTCGACTTTATTGAATTTATTCCGGTTGGTCTGATGGTCTGGTCTCAAACTTTTTTTTTTTTTTGGTATCTCAATCACCCTATTTCACCTAGCAATGGTAAACTTGAGTCGTGTGCCCCACCAAATCACTTAAGAAATAAAAACAGAAGGGATTAGGATTCAACGAGTTATGGCGAAACTACCATGTTTTTTTTTAATTCTAACACCTGAGCTCTGTGCTTTTATGAATAGACTCTTTAGATGTTTCCATCTAATCAGATTGGTTCCTCAACTCCTACAACCAAGATGTTCCCATCCACTTAGATTGGTTAGTGCCAACCTTAATAAGCATAAATTTCTAGGCTCTGGAGTTTATTTATTGCAACTAAAAGCTAACAAAAAGTTTCTTCCCCACCCCCAAACTTAAATCTAACATTGTCCTCAATGTTTCTAATGAAAGAGCAATACCAAAAAGCAAAGTAACATGAGGAATCAGTAAAGAGAGAAGTCGGAAAGATAGTACCTGGGTGAAGAGAGAAATCAAAAACTAATATACAACATACAATCGCCTCGATGGTCAATCAAGGGTAAACAGGGTCCTCCAGAGGGACCTCCTCAACATCACCTGTAGGAAAGGGCTCTAAAAAGGGTTTCAATCTCTGACCGTTAACCTTCGAAGAACTACTACCATCTGGTGTCTCGATCTCAACAGCTCCATGAGGAAAGACAGTGCGAACAATAAAAGGACCCGTCCACCGAGACGTAACTTCCCAGGGAAAAGATGCAAGCGGGTATCATACAGAACTTTTTGACCTGGAGAAAATGACTTCTTAAAATATTTCTATCATGCACAAGTTTCATTTTGTTCTTATACTCCTTCGCACTATCGTAAGCATCTATACGAATCTCTTCCAACTCATTGAGCTGGAGTTTCCTATGGGCTCCTGCCTTGTCAAGTAAAAATTTAGCTGCTTAACAGCCCAATAAGCTCTATGTTCTAACTCAACAGGTAAATGACATGCCTTTCCATACACAAGCCGATAAGGCGACATTCCAATGGGGGTCTTAAACGCAGTACGGTAAGCCCATAAGGCATCAGTAAGCCTAGACGACCAGTCTTTCCGATTAGGATTAACTGTTTTCTCTAATATACGTTTTATCTCCCTATTGGAAACCTCTACCTGACCACTAGTCTGTGGATGATATGGGGTAGCTACCTTATGTGTAATACCATATTTCTTCATCAAAAGCCTAAAAGGTCCATTACAAAAGTGCGACCCTCCATCACTAATTATAGCTCGCGGTGTACCAAAACGTGTAAGTATATTATTTTTCAAGAACTCAATCACAACCCTATGGTCATTGGTTTTACACGCAACCGCCTCAATCCACTTAGAGACATAGTCTACAGCGACAAGGATGTAAAGGTTACCAAAAGAATTAGGAAACGGACCCATAAAGTCAATACCCCACACATCAAAGACCTCAACAACTAAAATAGGGTTCAAGGGCATCATGTTCCTACGGGAAATGGTTCCTAATTTCTGGCAACGCTCACAAGTAACACAGTGACTATGGGAGTCTTTAAACAACGAAGGCCAATAGAATCCACACTGCAATATCTTAGCAGCAGTCTTCTTAGCACTAAAGTGACCCCCACAAGCATGATCATGACAAAAGGAAATAATACTGGACTGGTCACTCTCAGGTATACATCTCCTAATAATTGGTCTGGACAATACTTAAACAAATAAGGATCATCCCAAAAAAGTGCTTCACCTCGGCTAAAAACCTAGAACGATCTTGTTTACCCCAATGTTGGGGCATTCGACCAGTAACAAGATAATTCACTATATTCGCATACCAAGGTGCTTGGGTAACGAACAGTTGTTCATCAGGAAAACTATCCCTAACAGGAGGAGAATCATTAAGGGTATCCACAACAAGCCTAGACAAGTGGTCTGCTACTACATTTTCTGCACCTTTTTTTATCTCTAATGTCTAAGGAAAATTCCTGCAACAATAGGATCCATCTAATCAATCTAGGTTTAGTATCCTTCTTGGAAAGAAGATACTTCAAAGCAGCATGATCAGTAAAGATTATGACCTTAGAACCTAAGAGGTAGGATCTAAACTTGTCTAAGGCAAACACAATAGCTAATAGTTCCTTCTCCGTAGTGGTATAGTTCAACTGGGCATCATTCAGAGTTTTGCTAGCATAGTAAATCACATGAAGTAACTTATTTTCTCGCTGACCTAGCACAACACCAATAGCATAATCTGAAGCATCACACATGATCTCAAAGGGTAGGTTCCAGTTGGGTGCCTGGACTATCTAGGGGTAGTGAGTAAATTCTTAAGCTTCTCAAAAGCCTCTAAACAAGCATCATCAAAGACAAACTTAACGTCTTTTGCAAGCAAATTGCAAAGAGGTCTAGAAATTAAGCTAAAATCCTTAATGAATCGACGATAAAAACCTGCATGCCCTAAGAATGACCTAATATCTCTTACGGTTTTTGGGACCTGTAAAGTTTTAAGGTCAACTTTGGCTCTATCTACCTCTATACCCTTCGAAGATACGATATGCCCTAGAACAATTCCTGAACGAACCATGAAGTGACATTTCTCCCAATTAAGCACTAAATTCTTTTCCTTACACCTAGTCAAAACTGACAAATGATGCAAGCACTCATCGAAAGACGAACCAAACACTGAAAAATCATCCATAAAGACCTCTAAGAACCGTTCTACCATGTCAGAAAATATGCTCAACATACAACGCTGAAAGGTCGCAGGGGCATTACATAGCCCGAAAGGCATGCGTCTATACGCAAAGGTACCAAAGGGACAGGTAAAAGTGGTTTTCTCTTGGTCTTCTGGGGCTATGACAACTGATTATAACCGCAGTATCCATCTAAAAAGCAATAATGGCTACGTCCAGCTAATCTCTCTTTGGTCGATGAAGGGAAGGGGAAAGTGGTCCTTCCTAGTGACCTTGTTCAATTTCCTATAGTCAATACAGACACGCCAACCCGTGGTCACCCGGGTTGGGATTAACTCATTGTTATCATTCTGGACTACAGTA
This sequence comes from Papaver somniferum, assembly GCF_003573695.1. Taxonomy (NCBI): domain Eukaryota; kingdom Viridiplantae; phylum Streptophyta; class Magnoliopsida; order Ranunculales; family Papaveraceae; genus Papaver; species Papaver somniferum. The sequence continues at coordinate 196,087,913 of NC_039360.1, forward strand.
ATACCGGATTTCTTGGGAACAACCTGAACGGGGCTGACCCACTTACTGTCTGAAATGGGGTAGATAATGCCTGCATCTAACAGCTTAAGAACCTCGGTTCGAACTACTTCTTTCATATTAGGGTTCAGTCGACGTTGCATCTCCCTAGAAGGTTTGGTGTCACTCTCTAAATAGATATGATGCATACAATCAGTAGGACTTATACCCTTAATGTCTGCTATGGTCCACCCTAAAGCTTCCTTGTTATTCTGAAGGACGGTCACTAGCCTACTTTCCTGATCACTATCCAAGTCGGATGCTAATCACAGGTAAAGTTTCAGATGGGCCTAAAAACACATACTTCAGGGAATCTGGTAATGGTTTTAGGTCCAACTTAGGAGGCTCTTCTAACGAAGGAACTAGGGTAGACTTAGAAACTGGTAGTGGTTCGAACTTAGGTTCCCATCCATTATTAGTGTCTAACAAAGGGGTTGAGTCTAACAAAGCATTCACCTCATTAATCACATTATCATCATCAAAATAAATCCCAAAGTGAGCTAGGCATTTCTCTAATGGATCTTCTAACAAAGTGTTTGGTAATGGCTCCTCGACTAATGTTCCTATCATGTTCACCTCCTCTATGTTCGAGTCATCTAGTTTAGATGGTAGCTTACTAATACTAAAAATGTTCATCTCAATAGTCATATTACCAAAAGACAAATTCATAATACCATTTCGACAGTTAATGATCGCGTTGGATGTAGCTAAAAACGGGCAACCTAAAATCACTGGTATTTGGTTCTTTGGGTCAGGGACAGGTTGGGTATCTAGGATAACGAAATCCAATGGTTAAATAAACTTGTCGACCTCAATAAGAACGTCCTCGATCATACCATGAGGAATTTTAACGGACCTATCAGCTAACTGAAGTGTCATCTGGGTAGGTTTCATCTCACCAAGTCCTAGCTTAAGGTACACATGGTATGTAAGTAAGTTCACACTGGCTCCTAAGTCAAGCAAAGCTTTCTCGACACGGTATTTACCTATTGTGCAAGAAATAGTAGGGGACCCTGGGTCTTTATACTTAGGAGTAGTGGTATTCTGAATAATAGAACTCACATGACTATCTAGGAAGGCTTTCTTCTGGACATTAAGTATTCACTTTCGCGTACACATATCCTTAAGAAACTTGGCATAAGCGGGAATCTGCTTAATCACATCTAACAATTGGAGGTTGATAGTAACCTGCTTAAAAACCTCCAATATATCATTAAAATTGGACTCCCTCTTAGTTGAAACTAGAAGCTGGGGGAACGGGGCTCTGGGAACAAAGCCGGGCTCAGCATGACCCTCATTGGTCTCTTTGGAGACTTTATCAGTCTCCTCATTTTCTGGCTCAGAAGGGTGAACTACAGCATGTTTACTATCAGGCATGGAAACCTTATTGTCAACTTTCTTTCCGTTCCTAAGGGTTGTTATAGAATTCACATGATTGTACGATTTCTCTCCTTTAGGGTTAGGATCAGTTTGACTAGGGAATCTTCCATCTTCTCTTTCACTAAGAAACTTAGCTATTTGGCCGACTTGAAGTTCTAAGTTAGCAAGAGATTGGGAATTATTCTTAAAATTCTGCCTGGTTTCTTCTTGAAAACCATAGTGGTTCTTTGATAACATCTCATGGTTCTTTGCTAACATAGTAAGGGTTTCTTCTAAGGTGGAGATCTTTTTCTCATTCTGAAACTGGGGTTGACCTGAAGAGTTCTTAGCATAACCAAAACCTGGGGGAGGCTGAAAATTACTAGACTGTCCTTGATTCTGACCCTTAGACCAAGAAAAATTAGGATGGTTTCTCCAACCAGGGTTGTAAGTTTCTGAGTATGGATCAAACTTCTGACGGTTCTCAAACCTAGCATTGTTATAGACAGCATGGGCTTGCTCTTCACTAACCTGACCTTCCCATAACGAGTTATTGGGTTCTACTCCACAACTACACACTTGAGAGGCTCTAAACCTATCATCAGGTTCAACAAGAGACCTATGTTTATGATGATTCAATTCCAAAGATTCTAACCTTCTAGACAAAGCAGCAAACTTAGCATCATACCCGAAGCTTGTATCTACCACATTGGTGCTACTTCTATTGACCAAGAGTCTTTTGGGGGGTTCAACACAAGACTCCCACTGTTGGGATTTTTCAGCGACAACTCCTAAGTAGGTAAAAGCATCATCAGCACTTTTACTAGTGAACTCACCAGCGCACATAGACTCAACCATGGCTTTGGTTGAATAGTCTAAACCATCATAAATAATCCTACGAGTTTCATCTTATCAAATCCATGGTGAGGACACTGGGATAGGAGATCATTGAATCTCTCTAAGAACCTATAAAGAGACTCTCCCTCTTGTTGCACACTAGCACTAATTTTATGCCTAACAGGCGCACTTTTATGCTTAGGGTAGAATTTCATATAGAAAGCAGCAATAAGTTCCCTCCATGTTTCAATGGATTCAGATGGTAGGTTTTTCAGCCAGGTCTTGGCTTTATCTCTCAAGGAAAAGGGAAACATCTTAAGTTTCAAGACTTCATCAGTAAGGTATTTTATTCTAATTGTCCCACAAATTTCCTCAAAGTCCCTAATATGAAAATAAGGGTTCTCATCATCTTTCCCTAAGAACATAGGGATCATCTGAAAAATACTAGGTTTTATCTCGAAATTAGCCATAGCGGCTGGCATTTTAATGCACGAAGCTCGAGTGGACCTAGTTGGGAACATGTGATCTTTCAAAGTTGTCACTGATGGCACAGCTAAAGTACTAGGGGTATTTTCCTCACGAAGAGACAGATTCTCAAAACTGAAGTTTCCAAAAACAGGGCTCTCAAAAGAAGAGTCTTCGAGCTCCCCGCCTCCACAAGAAGAACTACTAGGTTTTCCACTAATCAATCGACCTAGAGTGTTTCTTTTCCAAGCCCGCTCTTTAATAACCTTGGGCATACACTAGAAAAACAAAATAAAAATAAAGAAATCCTAAAAGGAAGAGAAGTTCTATGCAAACACAAACAAGGCTGACTCCACCACAACAAACCTACTGATTTCTAACAAACAAAAAGCATGATGGCTCCACTTAGATTGTTTCTAGACCAGCTTCTAATCCTTCGAAAGGGAATTCGTTACAATTTAAGCAAACCCCTCTGGAATCAATCCGAGTTTAAGTAAGTTGAATCGAGAAGAGGGAAGCTCAGTAGAGCTTTGATACCCAAGGCCTCACCGGCGTTACAAGGCGGCGTATTCAACTCACATAAACCATCATGAACTTTGAAGCATGCTTAAAAGAGTAACCAATATTTTTAGAATGACTTTCCTATTAAGCTCGTTACCCTATAGATCTCGTTCTAGTCAAATTTTAGGCTTAGGTTCGCGTTTGGTTTCGTTTTCCTAAGGCGGGAAAGAAGGGAACGGTGATGAAATACGAACCCTTATCTTGTATGGCCAGTCCTTGCCCTTTACTAGGAAATTAAAGCAGTCGTTTTCAAATCCTCAACATATATGCAAACGAAGGAATACAGTAACTCGCTGACAGGGATTCGCGAGTGTTTCGACAAATTTACCTCCCGTACCAGACGGGGGATGAACCGCTGAAGTCGACTCGGGTCACGACTCCTATGTCATGTACGAACCTGAGGGGCCGAGGCGATTTCGTAATCACCGTCCTTCTCCGCAAACAGTTGATATTTAACTACCCTTCCGTAGGGTTTAAAAAAAATAAAGTCCCAAAGTCCACAGTCCAAAGTCCAAAAATAAAGTGCAAAAGAAAAAGATAATCTAAAAAAAAATTGTCTCTCTCTCTCTCACTCTTTTTAATTAATTTTTATTCTCCTTTTCTTTCGCTTCTTTTGCTTTGCTTTTACTCCAAATCTGTAAGTATTTACCAAAAGCTTTGGCAAATTTTTCTTTTGTCCAAATTCCAAAATCTGTAAGGAAAAGACAAAAACCCAGAAACGTAAAGAAGAACAAATAAAATAAAAATGAAAATCAAATAAAAACCTAAAAAAAAATAATCTAAACACTCTAGCCTAAAGACGCCAAAAATTGATGTGATTTCAAATTGAGTTGTAGTAAAAAGTTCGTTGAGACTTGTGAAAGCAATAGATTTTAGACTTAATTTTAAAGCAAAGAAAATAAAGCAAATAAATGTTGATATGTTGTGAAAATTATGGAGAGGCTGGAGCTAGTATTCACCATTCATCAATACTTATGTGACTCTAAATTAATTTATATGCAATTTAAACAATTGATTCGATTCTAAAGTATTGCCAAAATCAGATTCCCAAAATATCAAATGTTAGTCGCAAGTATAACGCATCAAGAGTCTAAAACTAAGCATGCATCATCAAGACAAAACACATTTGATTAATAAGAATCATTTAATTTATTTTTTATCAATGCAATTAATCATATAAAAATATTGCATAAATTTATAAAATAAATATTACCACATAATTCTTGAGAGAATGGCTTCCTCCGTCGCCCCAAGGATTGGGTTTAGCTCATCATTAGGAAAACACGCTCAAAATTCATTTTTTATTGCTCAACGGTGGCGTATAAATGATGAAATGAGAGAAACAATGATAACCGGTTTGCAACAGTTATAAGTGTTACAAACTGAAAAGAACGATACAGAGGATGTGTCACTGTTACTGTAGCTCTAAGACTATCGTTGAGCAGTCGCAAATACTGTAGCAAAACGACTGCTTTTATGGGTCAATGTTCTTCGTGTTCTTCAATGGAAGCAGCAGCAACATTTTTTTATGGTGATCGTGTTTCGCCTCTGTGATGTTCCAAATCCTTCCCCAACTCTCCGTAACCCCTCTAAGACATCCCAGAGACCTTTTTATACCTCACCATCATCAAATATTCTGTATTAACTCCATATAATCCTCTCTTCAATTCTGTGCAGATACGATAATAATTTCTTTCCCTTTTTTCTTTTTTTCACGTGTTCTCTTGTGTTATCTTCCAACTGGCACACTCCAACACTCTGCTGCTCATCTCGGACAGATTTAAACTTACTGCAGGGAACAACTCAGCACGTAACTTCCCAAGAAATCCCGTGAATACCTCCTCTTTCTGTTATCCAACTTGACACGCATACAACCCAAGTTTTACGATTCAAAAACACATACCAATCCTGTTGTGACTCAACTAGCACATACAAGTCTGAACCCGTGAGAATATCCAAGTAAATCTTTTCCCAATCTTTCCCAGAAAACCGAGAAAACTATCTTCTCCTGTTTTGCATTCCTACGGATTATCCAACCCAAATAAATTCATTCGAACACCCATACCAACATTGTCTGGGCCTATCAAGATCATCCCAATGGAAATCAGTGATTGAATCTCACTGTAATCCCTCCGAAAATCCAACAGAATAGTACACAGCAAACTGAAATATGTTCCCGCCATTTTGCAATGTTTAAACGATGAAGAAGGGTGCCCCTTATCCAGAGTAGGGGTGCCCTTAGCAGGTGACGCCCTGTGGTGTGAATAGTAAAGAAGGTGGCCCTTATCGAAAGAGGTGCCCCTTAGTAATTGAGTTCCCCTTAGCCAAAACTTGGGTCCGAATAGCAAATCTCCTCCGGGGGTCCAAATAGCACTTTTCGAGCAACTTTTTCCACACAAGTGTATTTCTCTAAAACACCTACAAACACATAAAACACCATAATAAGCACACAATCAAGCACTAATAATAGAGACACTCAGGATCATTCAGACACAAAAATGTGTCTATCATTACTGGCATGCCACCATGCGACAGATACTAGCACGGCGCTATGCCGCGGCTACTGGCACGCCACCATGCCACAGCCGCTAGCACGTCGCTATGCCAAGGCTACTGGCATGTCACCATGCCACAGCTGCCAGCACGACGCTATGCCACGGCTACTGGCATGCCACCATGCCGCAGCTGCTAGCACGTCGCTATGCCACGGCTACTGGCATGCCACCATGCCACAGCTACTAGAACGTCGCTATGCCAAGGCTACTGGCATGCCATTATGCCACATCTGCTAGCACGTCGCTATGCCACGGCTACTGGCATGCCACCATGCCACAGCTACTAGCACGTCGCTATGCCAAGGCTATTGGCATGCCACCATGCCACAACTACTAGCACGTCGCTATGCCAAGGCTATTGGCATTCTACCATGCCACAGCTGCTAGCATGTCTCTATGCCACGGCTACTGGAATTCCACCATGCCACAGCTGCTAGCACGTCGCTATGCCACGGCTAATGGCATGCCACCATGCCACAGATGCTAACACGTCGCTATGCCACGGCTACTGGCATGCCACTATGCCATAGCTGCTAGCACGTCGCTATTCCAAGGCTACTGGCATGCCACCATGCCACATCTGCTAGCACGTCGCTATGCCACGTTACTGGCATGCCACTATGCCACAGCTCCCAGCACGTCGCTATGCCACGGCTACTGGCATGCCACCATGCCACACATAGAAACATGCTACACGCTTTCCACGAAAACATTCGAGACATCATAACATGTCACAAACTGGGGGATACTTGTCAGGGTATTGGTCTGGCGGTTCACAGCGTGCGGCGTGCAATATGCCCTTTACAAGAAAGTGTCATAAGAGTGAGGCGGTTAGTAAATATAATAAGTAATGGTGAAATGTTTTCTTCATTATGGAAGCATCAATTCCAGACGTTACCCGTTACCACTTTCTTCCACTACTCAACTGTTTCCACTTCCTACGAGGCCAGGGTACGTTTCATTACGACTTGTATAAATAGGTTTCACCTATTTCCACCAAAGCACAAGTTTTGGTCAGGGGAACAATACACATCCAGAAATCACCTGGTAGCTTTCCATTTAGCTCGCTAGTTCAAATCTCGGATACAAGTCGCAAAACACCCACACTTATAGAATCAACTATTCTGGCCTCAACACTTTCTTCGCTTCCCTCCCTAAGACCAACCCTTCTCCTTCACTTTGTGACCGAATCAAACCTGGAATGGCCATTTCTTGGTTTAGGCCAGGGTTGTACATATTGATCTCTCGAATCAAAAGTACTCCCGTGCAGTACATTATTTTGGGTTTAAATTCGTTTCTCACCCACACTCACACGAAATTGCCGAAACGGTTTTCACCCACAAACAAACAACATAACACCAGGAAGCATCAAAAGTTGGAGAGAAATGGTTGATGCTTTCTACAGAAAGTATTTCTTCGTTTAAGAGCAAATCACCCTCTCTGATCTCGGGAAGATGTTTCAAAGGAGCAACGAGCATCCTAACGATTATATGAAAAGGTTCAGAGTTCAAGCTTTGGATTGACATGATCCCAAATGTCACAGAAAAAAAACTCGTGGACTTGTGCATTAATGGATCGATTCCAGTCTATAGAGCCTTATTGGAAAATCTCAAGTTCCAGACTTTCTCGAATTTCATGAAGCGACCAAGAGATCAGCAACTACTGCACCTGCTTTGTTGGACATGGCTAAGACTACAAAAGCTGAAGAGCCACGAGATACTCGAGGTAGCATGTGTTTAATCAACAAACAGTGCAACCTCCAACCTTCCACAAATGTTATTACGGAAGGGAGCAAACGAAAGGTTGATCCACAGCGCAAACATACTTCCTCAACTCCTTCGAAGGCACGGAAGAAGGGAAATACGCAAGTTCCTGCTCAACATACAGAAGTTGATCCATAGGCACCCGATTTTCCATGATCTATTAAAGATGTTATTGAACTTCTAGATGCTTGGGTTCAAGACGGCGCAATCAAACTGCCATATGTCAAGAAAGAACCAATTGAAGATGCCATGGAAAATCGTTACTGTCGCTTTCATAGGTTCGTCAACCATCCCACAAGTGATTGCAGATCTTTGAAGCATATATTTAAGGAAAAAATCGAATCAGAAGAACTCAACTTGGGGACTGAAGGAGTACACAGAGACCATCTCCCAGTCAGAACCTTCACCCTGTCTGAACCTCCTGTCAAGGAAGCAGTTCAATCCTTAATCGAGCATGTCTGCGAATTTCTATACCTATCAAAGGATCAAAGGGGAGACATGTTTGCTGCACTGAATCACATCGTATCAGGGAAACGATTGTTGATTCAAGAGACATTTCCTGAACCGCCTTCAACAACGGACGAAGAAATGTACGACTGGGGACTTCTCACCACAATCCATCTTAAGGTAAACGAGTTCAAACGAGCATTAGTCGATGTCGGCGCTTCTGTCAATGTTATCCCTCTGAAAACTCTCAGAGCTGCTGGTATCACATGACAAGAAGACATTCATGCTCCAGTAACAATCACACATCATGAAGGAACGACCAGAGATGCCTATGGCCACATTACTCTCAAGGTGAACATTAACTCAGTCTGGACAGAAACAAAATTTTATATAATCCGAGAAGATCCAGGATATGATATGATTATTGGACGTACATGGATTCATGCCGGAAAGGTAGTCCCAACACCTTCAATCGCACATTTCTCCGCTGAAGCAGCCTCTGATTCAGAAGAAGAAGAAGATATCTCACCATTCGAGTATCTGAAAGAAGTCAAAGCCCTGACGGAGCTAACACAAAAGCCTGAGGAAAATGCAAACGCTTTCATCAAAAGATTTCGTACTCAGGCAAGTCTTATTCCTCCTCATGTGTCAATATTATCAGTTCTCAAACATGATGCTTTGGTTCGAGGGCTCTATTCCACCAACAACTTAGCAATTGCAAAATGTTATGAGTAGATAACCTTGCCTCAGCAATATTTCACCAAATGGTTAAGTTCAGAGCTTCTTCAAATTGAGAATACTATCAAAAGGTTTATTGCTGAAGACATAGCCAAGCATGACAAACAGTATCTCAAATACTCTCCTCTGCATGAGTGTCCATATATACCACAACCATGGAACTCTACTACATAGAGGATTCCGAATCAGTATAAGATGTTCAGAGCACGGACGATCAAGTCTAACAAGTTCCAGGAAGGAGATTTAGTTCTCAAAGAAACCAAGCGTAACTTTCATTCTACAAATGACTCCAATTGGGAAGGACCTAGGGCTGTCAACGGTAGTTATCGAAACGGATAATTGCTATACCGTATCCGTTACCGTTAATTTTATCGGATATCCGTTATCCGATAAAATCCGACGGATATTGAAATTTTTATTCGCTATCCGTTCCGTTAAGAGTAACGGATATTAGATAATATCCTTTAATTATCTGTTTCTGATAATAAATTAAAAAACAGTTAAAATGTTGAAATGAATCGGGAAAAAATCAAATCTTCTTTGAGACTCAGAATGGAAACCAGTCGCTCTACTCTCTGTCTCTCTGTCTCTCTGTCTCTGAGTTAGAGTCTCAGTCTTAGACTCTTAGTTTCTAGAATTTATTTTAGTTTACCCTGATTGTCAATAGGGTTACGGGTATATGTATATTACATATGTACCCTCTCTATCGGATACGGATAATTATCCGTCGGATACTAACACAACCAAATCTGTTACATTAATAGGTGATTATCCGATATGATTATCCGACACCGATACCCGAAACTTCGGATAATATCCTAACGATTCAAACGAACTGGAACGGATAGCAGATATTCGGGTATCCATTGACAGCCCTAGAAGGACCTTTTATGGTCTCTAAGTATGTTGCTGGTGGATACTACAAACTAATCAACATGGACAACAAGGAGATCGTGGCCGTGATACATGAGAATTGGCTCAAGGCCTTTGACGTTTAAGGTTTTGGATATCCGAGGTATTGGATGTTTAAGACATGACATGAACATCTCAAATATTTGGCATTTAGAATTTTGTTTCATTGTATTTCAATTCCTCCAAAATGTTTGCAATACTTGCATTCAGTAATTTAAATTCAGCAATTTATCAAAATTCAGTTTACTTAAAGAAAATCTCTATCAAACCCAAAGAAAAACCTCAATCATATATTTATCCAAAACCAATCAAAACCAAAAATAAAACCTCACATCTCTCAGAAGTTCAGAAGTTCAAGATATTATTAAAGGAAATCAAAGAAAATCAGCAAAGAAAGATTTTTGCTCCTCTGCATCCTTCAAGACTTGTAAGGCCGTCTTCTCCATGTTCAGCTCTTCGCTCAGCTTAGCAATCTTGTCTTCCTTCTCTATCACAACGTCATTGGGAAAGGGTATGTTATTCTCACATGAGTCCTTGATAGCATTTATCTTCTTACGAAGCCACTTCACGTTGAAGCCAAGTCTCTCAGAGTTCTCCAAGTTGAACTCCCAATCAAAGAGTATATCTGGAGTCACCGTATTTCTGGCCCTAGCGCATATATCACTTACAACACGCAAGATGGCACTTACTTGCATTGTTAAAGAATAAGCACTCTTTGGGTCTCTAGCAACAACGATGTGACCAAATTTCTTCCATATTCTCTTGTACAAGTCGGCATATCCAATGGGAACACTAAATCCACCAACTAGTTCGTGATATGGGAGTGATGCATAGAATGGAGGTTCAAAAGCAATCCCTGCACTCGGATATTCATGCACCACTATACGATTCTCAAGCACTAGAGCAATTTCTATGGTCATAGCAACAGTTTCTTCAGTTTCTTCAATGCGTGGTTCAGCTTCTTCCGCTATTGAAGTAACAACAATCGAAGTCTCGGTCTCTTAAACAACAACTCTTTCATGGAATTGAAATACATATATGGTTACCTCTTTATCAATAACCCCGGGGTTGCTCGTTTCATCATTATTGGCTCTTTCATTCTCAACTTCAGTATTTTGCACCTAATACGAAGATTACATGAGATTAGAGTCATGCAAATATGAAACCAAAGGAAATCATTAACTCTAGCATAAAAATGGTCTAACATCATCAAGGTTATACATTTTACATGCTATATGTCAGCAAATAACGTGAAAGTCACAAAAACACGTTTTACAACAAGCTCGCCTGAGAAGATTTTACACTCCCTTTACAAAACGATGAACTGGGAGAAATTGGTGAAGAATAAAGGGTTTATCTATATACCATTCTCTTTTTATGGATGTTACATACAACATATCAAAATTTCATGGCATTTGGATGAACGAGCAAAAAGATATGGTCGAAACATAGGACTACATGACAGCTGAAAATTTCCTGAAAGTCTCTTGGATGTTTACTGTTTCGTCTATTTCAGACCCTAAACGTGCTCGAAACTTAAAAATATTCTTTGATAAAGCTTGGAAATTTCCTGGGCATAAGAATATATAAGTCTCCTGGCGTTTTTGCTAAAAGACTGAGTTCTGAATTTTCTGGTGACGTATTTTCGGCAAAGGTTTATATATTCGCATACAATCTCATTTATTCACCCATAAATCAATGAGTTTATGCTTCTATGGATAAAATGAAAGAGAAACACTTACTTGGGTGACTTCCAAAGAGTTCAAAGAACCAGAATTACACGCTTCGGCATCAACAACACCATTATTTTCATTCAGTTTCGAGCTTTGGGAGTTTCCTTTATCGCCATCTCCCGAACGAACATCACTGGTACTCTCCACTTCCATGGCGACATCCTCCTGGATATATCCTTAAATAATTAGTATCTTGTCTACAAAGCATCGTAATTGAATATATGAAGGAATACTTACGGCTTCTTCTTCATCAATCAAGTCAGAAACTGTCTGTCGAACAGCAGAGAACTAAAGACCATCGATACTTGATGGAGTAAAATTCTGCAACGGAATAGAAAATATTGGTTTTATGATCCTAATTACACGGATGAGAAGAAGTCGTAGCAAAAAGATATATCGATAACTCACCAAAGAGATCACTGGGGACTTTATGGTGTTAGGTAACATCTTATAATTCTTATTCCTGCCTTCTCCACCATGAATAGTCGCTTCAGTTTCTGAGAGGTCTATATCGATTCGAGGTCTTACATTACGACCTTCCTGTGGAAACTTTTGATGGAATAATCAAAATGCAATTATCATAATCTTATGAGACTTCATAAAGAATACTTACTTGTGAACATCCTGGAGATGTTTTCTGCTTATCACCACCAGGGAAATGCTTCAATCTTGGTCGAGTAGCAATCATCTCAGCAGAAGAGGGATCCTTCCCTAAAGGCTGATCAACTCCCACGAAATCAAGTAAACGTCTGAGTTGTTGATCCCAAAAATCTGTGTAACCCGGAGTTACATATGGGATTCTCTCACAGCAGGGGAACCATAATTCACTTCTTTCCACATGTGTGCGGTCCAGACGGGTCATGAGTTGTTCGACCGAGGGTTTCCTTCTTCGAAAAATCGGGACACACTGATCCATACCCATTTGCCGAGCCGCCCTATCAATATTGTATTCTTCCACCAAGAATGCGCCATGTATTATTGTTATCATATGACCAAGAGTGCAACTCAACATAAAAGACCTCTTTCCATCGTCCAAATATGCACCATATTTCAAAGTCATGCTCTCTTCAGTGTTAAAAGTTGTCAACTGAGAAATATAAGGAGGAACTAACACCCATGGGCGGAAGTTGAATTCAGATTCACGGTCTAAGACATCAACGAAGCGGGTTTTGAGTCGAGGTTTCTTCGTGGACCAGCGCATAATCCTGGCATTGGCTTTCTCAGAGAAAACATGGCGAGCATCAGCATTCAATCCTTGCAAGATGGTACGTGGAATGGGTGCATAATTCTTGAAATGCTCCCACATCAAAGCTTGAAGAAACATTGTGTTAGCATAGCATTCAATCTTCATAAAACCATTCGAGATGCTGGAGTCTATAATCAAGGAGTCCAAGTTAGAGTACAAAGAACCCAAGAACAAACTACCTATTGGGAGTTGCTCAACCTGAGCCATCTTAATTTCAAAGGGAATGACGAACGGCTTCAACAAATTTTCAGCATCTTCAAATACATCTCTGGACAGCCATAAACACAAGAAAGCAGCAATAGATAACGTACCATCAACATGCCACTCCAAAGGAGTATCTCTCGGCCACCAATGTATTAACCAATGAGCATAGCAACCTTTGCTGCCGGATGCCTTATTAATCTCCTCCATTGCGGCTGTCAAGATGTTAGAGATTGCAATTTCCTCTGACGAAGAAAGACCTTCAGGAAGGTTACCCGTGATGGGAAGATGCAACAAAGCAACTACATCCTCTAAAGTAATGGTAAACTATCCCCATATGCATATGAAAGAGTGAGTTGGAATACACCAGCGAGCAAGAAGAGCTACCATACCTCGCGCATCATGAAAGATGAACAAATATCCAGAAGCTTGAATAGCCCGTATTACTTGTGCGTCATGCAACTTGGCTCGAACACGAGGAAAACCTAACATCTACCTCGCCCATCCAGAAAACTTTTCTAAGGGCCGTCGAGAAATCTTGAATTTAATGATTAATGCAGAAAAATATCCTCGTTCAAGACAGAACCGAATAGTCTCCTGAGGAGTCACCAATTTTTTCTGAGTAACCTCTCTAGGATTTATCAGAAGACGAATGCTGGAGTTTTGAGACGTTTTTCAGGCCTTTGATCCATAAATAATGCATCTTCTATGTTTGGAACGTTCTTAATTCCAGGTGTTTCATCTTCGCTAATAGAAGTCTCATCCATGCATGAATCATCCTTAGAGGGATCATTATCTATGTATGAATCTTCCCTAGAGGAATCATTATCCACACGTGTATCATCTCTGGAGGCATCATTGGCTTGGGAATCATACATCCTTGCAAGGTAGCTGTAACATGCACACAATGCTTCGCATCAGTATATCATTCATGCAAGATGCAAACATCAATGGAACGAAGTAATTAGAAAAATGCTCATGCAGGCATTTAAAAAATAGTAATCCTCAACTCTTACCTTTTTACGATTCCGCTAACAATAGTGATTCTAATGCAAGAGTTAACACCTCAAAAGTTGCTCGTTTCTTTGAACCTACAAAAGACGAGCAAAAACTCAGATTTTCATAAAATCATGAATATTTCTACTGTGTGAACACTCACCATGAAATTATGAAAACTAAAACCTTATTTCATCATAAATAATTGTTTACTTTTAAGGATTACACAAAAATCTAGTTTTGATTTTAAGAAAATAATACATATACTCATATATATAAACAAAACGTGATTTACTCACGAAAATTAAAAAAAAAAAAAACATTTTTTTGACGTGAGCAAGGCTCACGTAAATAAAGTTTGTGGATATTCCACGGTCTCATCAAAAAAAAATCCATGAACAGGCCATGGTTTTATAAGAAAAAATCTTTTTCCTTCGTACTATCATTTGTCTTCAAAACGAGGGTTTATTTCGATTTTTATGAAGGCTCACATCTTTCAAGATAAAGTTTTGGTTTCCATGAAAGCTCATGCTTGAGATAGCAACGCATGCGAGTTCGACCGAGCAATGCTCTAACAATCTCCCCCTTTGTCAATTTTAGTGACAAAACTATCAATACATATGGAATACAAAAAAGATAGAGAAACTTTAGTAGCTCATATTCCACATGTCTAATCGTCAACATTCCTCGAAATCTTTGTCACTTCCAAGTACTCCAATGATCCCAAAGGTTGTATGTTTAGCATCACCGTTGTTGAAGATCTGTATCTATAACAATGATAAAGCATCGGTCTCGATCATTATTATACGGTGTCATAGTATTATTACACAGTGTCAAAGTCCAATTGTATCACAACTTCAACAATAATACTATGATGATATGTATCACTCCCCCTTAGTCAATACTCCATCTCACATGGAAATCACTCCCCCTTACACAATGATCCGAAAACCATATGTATTTTTAGTGAGAACTACATATTAATTCTCCCCCTTTTTGTCAATAAAATTGGCAAAGGTACAAGAACGGGATCATAATGAAATTTCTGTAAGAGACATTTCATGACTAAAAGAAAAAATACATACCATCTAATTTAGATGCAATCATATAGCCGAAGTTAATAGCATTCATCAAGGAGTTTAAAAGATACAAGATAACCCCTTTAAAATTCCACAGCCGCACACCCCTCAAGATATGACCATTAAGCACAAGTTCAAAAGAACTCTCCCCCATTTGATGTCATTCCCAAGAGAACAACAAGAGCGACCTTAATTTCAAAAGAAAAGAAGGATTTTTATTGGACACTAAAAACCATGAGAATGATTTTCTATATCCAAAATCTCAATTTAATTAATCACAAGTAAACACATGATTAATTTAATCGGAATACGCAATCAAATTAAACACAAAAGTGATCAAATTAATTAATTATGCTCGACATAAGAGAACTTACGGAGCATATGACTAACATACCCATCAAAAAATGAATAGTATAGTCGTTCATATACTCAACATAAGAGGAATCTTACGGAGTATGAAAATACTCAACTAGATTAATTACAAGAGAACCTATAATTAATCTAATTGGAATACATAATCAAACTAATTACAAAATTAATCAATTTAATTGTCATTTGTTTTGCTCGACATAAAAAGACTTATGGAGCAATGACTAAATAACCAAACAAGATGATTAATTTAGTTCAAGAATGCTCAACATAAAGTACCTTACGGAACAACCAACAAAGCTAATCAAAAATTAATCAACTTGGTTGTATCGTGCTCAACATAAGACACATTACGGAGCCTCACAGTATTAATCAGTGAAGATCAATACTGTGGAATACACAAGGATTCATTCTATCTTCCATCACTATTTGCATAACGATTTTTAATAGACATAATCCTTGAACACAAAAGATTTTACCCTATCTTCCATCAAAGAATTGACAATATAGGCTTAACTTTTGTATATGTCAAAAGTCTATTCATCCTTAAATCAATACATGAATACCGATCATGAACTACTTTACTTTTGACAAAATATGGGACAACATAGTTCACGGACGTAAACACCAATATCCCATAAAAAATTGCAATATAACAAATCATAAAGATTAAATACTGCAAACCATCATCCTCCAAATATTTTTAGAATTTAATATCAATAAACCTAAAAAAATAACAGGAAGATGAAACATATAATAGATATGTGTAGTCACAATCATTGTTATTCAAGCACTAGTTATTCTTCCAACTAAACCAAAAAGAAGACATACTAGGCAACAAAAATAAAACTCAGTTTTTTAATAACCAAAGCAACTAAGCCTTGTCAGCAACTAGAGATCGAACATGGACGAGTTCATCAGTTGCCTTCTTTAGTTTATCTTTCAGAAAAACAAGATTTCTTGTTGCAATCCCGATATGTTCTCGTACTACTTCAAAGTCTTGAAGAAGATTTCCTACCAGTTGTGAAGACATCTGAACCGGTAGGTTGTTTTCATGATCAACTGCATGAAATCATGTTATGGAGACATCAATCAACTCACTGGTTTTTCCCTGCTCGACTTCAACAATCTTGTTTCTTTCATCCATTGTGCACAAAAAAAAATTCAATAGAATCTTCTGACCTTATGAAACCCAATATTTATAAGGTATTCTAAAAAACCCTAGGAACCATGGAGTTCATGTGGGTCCGGTATGTGTGCTTGCGGTCAAAACACATGTGACACCAAGGAAAAAGGAGAAGCAAAGAAGACCAAGAGAGTGTTGTCAAGCGGCAGACACTTAGTGAAGGGATGAGGGAAAATCTAGAGAAACTTTAAGAAACAACTTAATACACTTCTGCTAGCTTTCTCAAGATGAGCATCTTGAGAATAAAGAGCATCCTTCTTTGTTAAAAGAATGATGCAACCTTACGCAGTCATGGTATACTAAGATGTGCATCTTGCTCATCAATATTCACTTCTTATTTTCCTTTATCAAGGATATTTAGAGAGACATTAATTGTCATAGATGAAGAAGTTTTATCAAGAAAAAGGTTAGAAGTACCTGAATCAACTGTTTTCCATGTTTTCTTGATGCTCCGTTTGAGTCTGTTTACACTGATTTTTAGATCTGAGACTCGATTGTTGATATGTAAGAATTCTGGAGTGGAAGTCTTGGATTTGCAGCTTTCTTTAGGGAGAGATGAGGAACTCAACTTTTATTTCTTTCTCCTATGCTTTTTTCTTCTTGCAAGGTCAGTCACCCTTTTGCCACTCTTCTTTCTTCCATTGTAGGCATTTTTTTTTTTGAACATAAAATTATCACATTATATTCCTTGAGTGTTTATAATGCTTTTTCCAATAATGTGTGAATCCGGTTTAATGATTTCTTTAGACATCCAAGTAAGAATGTTATGAAGCTTTTCATTCCCCAACTGATAACGATATCTACGCTCAGAATGTCCTTTATTCCCGCAGTAATAGCAGTTAAAGGAATTATTTTTAACCGTTCTCTTTTGAGCAAATTTAGAAGGAGCATAATTCTTGTTTTTGGGACCATTGCAAGCAGCTAAAGGTTTTTCACATGGAGAATTATCACTAGCTTTAACAAAGTTGATCTTACTACTTTTTGGAGCGTCTATTCCTTTATATCCCAGACCACGTGTATCACAGTGTTCTTTACATGCTCCAAGCATAGAAGATAATTTCTTAGAGCCAGAATTGAATCTACTCAGACTCTCTTCCAGTGATTTTACTTTGTTAAGAGCAGCTGCAAGCTCAGTCTCCGAGGATTTTTCTTTGGCGAGAAGACTGCGCTCTTTGTCGCTAAAACGCTTTTGTTGAGAGTCATATCTTGCTTCAGTTTCTACAAATATTTCTTTCAACACGAAGAGATTTCGAAAAAGATTATCACATTCAGATTTTTTGTGTGTACATCTTCTTCACGATCTTTAACGATAGATTGTAAGAGTTTTTATCCATCATCATATCCTTTAAAGAGTTTTCTCAACTTTATGTTTTCTTGACAAAGAGGAACCATGTATTTACTCAAGCAGGTTGTTGTCTTCTTTTCTTTCAAGGCACGATCAAACAGCTTGATATATTGAGAAACTTCCTCATCAATACTTTGTCCTTCTTCTGAATCACTATCATCTGAAAGATCATCCAACTGTTCCTCAAGAGATTTTTTCCAGTCGAAAGCAGATTCAGTCAATGGACAAGTCTTTGAGTTTTTCTCAGAAGTTTCAACCCTTTGAGACTCACGTGAGTAGCTATGAACTGGTGTTGTGTTATCAGAGATGTACTTATCGTCCATAGAGTCAGATCGTTACAAACACAGACTTGTAAGGTCTTAAAGGTGTTTGCCTGCTCTGATACCAATTGAAAAATCGGGAGTCTAACAACACCACCCAATATTTCGCTTAGCAATCTGTATGGACTAACTCCGAAATACTTTCTAGAGAATCAACTAGACGGTCAGATTCAATCTAGGTAAAAGTATCTCAAGGAGTTAATCTCTCTCTCTTGTTTTGATTTACTCGAGCTAATAGAAATCAGTGAGTCTTTAATCAAACACAAGGAATAACTTGGATGGTACCAAAGACCAATATCCAAGGATCAATCAATGACAATCAACAACCAAAGGTTGGATTACTCTAATTGATGATCTAACGCACAACCTGTATTATTTCAATTATAAAGATAAAACGATATAATGCGGAAAGTGAAATAACACAAACACCAGAAATTTTGTTAACGAGGAAACCACAAATGCAGAAAAACCCAGGGACCTAGTCCGGATTGAACACACACAGTATTAAGACGCTACAGACACTAGCCTACTCCAAGTTAACTTCGTACTGGACTGTGGTTGAACCCCAATTAGTCTCCCACTGATCCAAGGTACAGTTGTACTCCCTACGCCTCTGATCTCAGCAGGATACTGCGCACTTGATTCCCTTAGATGATCTCACCCACAACTAAGAGTTGCTACGACCCAAAATCGCAGGCTTTAACAATAAACAAATTTGTCTCACATAGACAAGTCTATCAAAGGATCAATCTGTCTCCCATAGAAAAACCCTAAAGTTTTTGTTCCGTCTTTTGATAATAATCAAGGTGAACAACAACCAATTGATAATCCGGTCTTATATTCCCGAAGAGCAACCTAGATAAATCAATCACCTCAGAACAATCTTAATCGTATGGTAGCAAAACAAGATGTTGCGGAATCACAAACAATGAGAAGAAGATGTTTGTGACCATATTTTATATCTTGCCTATCGTAGATATTAATCTCAAGCCAATCAATCTGATTGTACTCGTACGATAGAAGATGCAAGATCAGATCACACAACTACGATAAAAATAGTATCGGTCTGGCTTCACAATCCCAATGAAGTCTTTAAGTCGTTAACCTGGTTTTAGAAGAAGAAAACCAAAGGTTAAAGGAGAAACGACTCTAGCACGCAAAATAGTATCACAAGTGAGGTGTGGGGATTAGTTTTTCAAATCAGGGTTGCTAGATGTCCCCTTATATAGTCTTTCAAATCAAGGTTTCGCCTTGGTCACAAAGCAACCAATATCCACCGTTAGATGAAAAATTGATTTAGATTCAAGCTAATATTTCTCAACTGTCAGATCGAAAACTTAGCTTGTTATACACAAATAAAATATACGCTTCTAGGTTTGTTAACCGTACCCAAACGTGTACATTGTTGGTTCAACAATAGTTAACCAAAAGGTTAGCCATATGAGCATTTCATACCAACCATACTCTTCTTCACCATAACTAGTTCAAATGACTCAGATGAACTAGTTAGAGAGTTGTTCAATTGCAAAGAAATATTATGTACTACACAAGACATAATTGAAGCAAAGATGATTTGATTCACTTGAATCGGTTCATGAACTTTATATCCACGATTTTCAATTTGCATTCCTTAGTCTTTATAAGTTTAAGTTCAGAAATCATCTTCAGATATATAACCTTCTTAAGTTCGCACACTAGGTTCACGGACTTAAGCAATCGGGCAGAGTTTACAAACTCCAGCAGAAAATCTCGGCAAAGACTTTCCACCAGTTCGTGGACTGGGTTCGCGAACTGGTACTCACGTAACATGTTTTTCAACTCCAGCAGAATTTCTCGGGATGAGAAGTTCGGCAGTTCGCGGACTTGGCAACAGGCCATTCTTCCGGTTTCTCTTGATCAACAAAGTTCGCAAACTTTGGTTCAAGGAATATGACTTATGCACATATGTGTTTTCACAACAATACTTATGTCCATCATTGGTTATGTAATCTAAACTCTCATTCCAACCATTGAAACATTCTTAGATGACGTTATATAGTTGTTACACCATTTCTTGTCAAAGCAATTTTCAAAGTGATTGAAATATATCATGACTTTCGTCACTAGGTAAAGATAAACATGGTCGAAGCGAAACGCTTACCAACACATATTTCGATATATAGATAGGCGAGGTATACTCGGCTCGAAATACCAAATGTGTATAATCTAAGTCTACATATAGCATACGACTTTTTGTCTCAAGAAGTAGGAGATAGAGTAGATAGACTTTTGAGTGACACATAAGTTCAAGTCTTCACATACTTTTTTGTCGAGAAGTTCCACCGGTACCTTGAGTAGTTCTTCTTCTTGTATGATGAATCGCCATGAAGTCCTTGAGCTAAATTACACTTTCTATCCTAGTCCGAGACTTAGCTATAGTAGACTAGAAATCAAGACTTATAGTTTTGATCACTAACATTGAAAAACATGCTTGAGATAGCAACGCATGCAATTTCGACCGAGCAATGCTCTAACAAGAAGAAAATCCAACTAATCTGGAAGAAAATATTGACCCGTTCTTTGGAAACTCTGTTTGTAATGTTTCAGGTTCCACTATATGTCTAGCCGTATGCACATCTCAGAAGCCTGACTTTTATCCTAGTTTGACGTGCTCATATTGTTCTCTAAAGGATCATGAACTTTCAAAGTGTTACAAGTACAAACACTAATTGAGGCACGTCAACAAACTTCAACGAAGAGCAAATCATTTAGCAAATAAGCTCAAACTTGCTCGGAAGACCACTGAGGTATGTAGGATTTTATCTTCATCTAAGAAGTTAGTTTCCAAGGATAAACCAAGATCATTAGAAAAGAAAGAATGGTCGAGTCGTTTTGATAGACAGAGGTCTGTGGATTCCTCTCAAGAGGAAAATGGTGGACATATTGTTGTTTACCGCAACACAACTTGATTGTGTTAATTTGAAAATTTTGTCTCATGTGCCTGATCAAAAGAGACAAGATTTTGTACCTCTCAGGCTTTAGGAAAAGTTTTGGTTCTCTTCTTTTCTTAGTTTTTTTTTTTGGAATTCCCTGTCTATCAATAAAGGAGGGTTATTATCGACAATTCTACTCTTTATAGGGTTGAGAGTTGGTCGGTATGAACCTTTTTAAAGGTTTTAAAACCCTACATTCCTCTTTCCTTCCTTAAAACTTCTTTTTATCTCAAGACGACTTGTTGAGTTTAAATTGTGATTTCCTATCACAAACCCATACGTCTATGGATACTCCAAGCATGATTTCTTCTGAAGGAAAAGATGTTAATATGATTGTCAAGCCATCAATCATGAAGGAAAAAGAGAAATCTCCATTATCTCCTACCTTGAAAAGAAAGAGAAGGAATGTGAGGAAGCCAATAGCCATTCCTTCAAATTCTCAGAAGTTTTCTGATGTTCTTGAAGTGATGAAGGAGATGCGAAAGGATATTCAACAAATAAAGGCTTTTGTGTATAAGACTCATGAGATTCAGAAGGCCCTGGTTCGACATCAGTCAAGAAAGTTTATTGATAACAACTCCTACCTTAATGAACCTTATGTCCCAATGGCTGTTGACGACAAGGAGTTCAGGGACGATAAAGAATTCTTCGAAGGTCTTATTTCCTAGTAAATCTTTTATTTTCTTGTTTTGTTTAGAAGAATAACTAGAGTTTGGAATAGCCATTATTGTGATTACACATAGCTATGTCCAACGTTTTCATCTTCGTGTTTTTAGGTTTATTTGGTTAAATTCTAAAAAATTGTTTGGAAGATGATTTTTGCAGTATTAATCTTTATGGTTTAATATATTGCAATGTGTTATGGGATATGTGTGTTTGCATCCGTGAACTGTGATTGTCCCATACTTTGTCAAAAGTAAAGTCTTTCGTAAGTCGATATTCACGTATTGATAAAAGAATGAATGGACTTTTGACAAATCCAAAAGTTAAGCCTATTATGTCAATTATTGATAGAAGATATATTAAAATCTTTTGTTTACAAGGATTATGTCTATTGTATATCGTTATGCAAATAGTGATGGAAAATAGAATGAATCCTTGTGTATTCCGCAGTATTGATCTTCCTTGATCCATAATATTTTATGTATTATTGTGAGGCTCCGTAAATTTTCTTGTGTTGAGCACTAACGACTGAGTTGATTATTTCCTTATGATTAGCTTAGTTGTTTCTCCATGATAATCCTTAGAGATTGAGCATATTCAATTGAATTGATTATACTTGTGTGATCAATTTAGTTGTTGCTCCGTAAGTTCTCTTATGTCGAGCATGACAATCAAAATCATCACTTTTTGTGGTTAATTTGGTTGTGTATTCCGATTAGATTAATTATGGGTTCTCTTGTGATTATTCTAACTGAGCATTTTTTGAATCTCCGTAAGATCACTTATGTTGAGCACTTCCGATTAAATTAATCATAGGTTCTCTTTTGGTTAATTTAATTGAGTATTTTTTGGATTCAAATTTATACTCGTATGTAATTTGTTATGTCCAAAGAAATCCTTCTTTACTTTCGAAATTAAGGTCGCTCTTTTGTTCTTTCGGGAATGACATCTAATAGGGGAGAGTTCTTTTGAACTTGTGCTTAGTTGCCAAATATTTGTGGGGAGTGCGGTTGTGGAATATTATAGGGGTTATCTTGTATCTTTATAAACTCCTTGATGAATGCATTTAGCTCCGGCTTTATGATTGCATTTAAACAAGTTGATATGTGCTTCCTTTGGTCATGAAATGTCTCTTTCGGAAATTTCATTAGGATCCCGTTCTTGTACCTTTGCCAATTTTATTGACAAAAAGAGGGAAATTAATATGTAGTTCACACTACAAATACATATGGTTTTCGGATCATTATGTAAGGGGGAGTGGTTTCCTTGTGAGATGGAGTATTGACTAAGGGGGAGTGATAATATCACCATAGTGTCGTTTTCAAAGTTGTGATACAATTGAACTTTGATACTGTGTAATGATATTATGACACTGTATAACAATTATCGAGAACCTTGTTTTCTCATTGTTATAGCTATGGATTTTCAACAACTATGATGCTGAACTTACAACCTTTGGGATCATTGGAGTACTTGGAAGTGACGAAGATTTCGAGTAATGTTGAAGATTAGGCATGTGGAATAAGAGCTACAAAAGTTTATGTATTTATTTTTGTATTTCATATGTATTAATAGTTTTGTCACTAAAATTGACAATGGGGGAGATTGTTAGAGCATTGATCAGTCGACATCGCATGCGTTGCTATCTCAAGCATGTTTGTCAATGTTAGTGATCAAAACTATAAGTATTAATTTCTAGTCTACTATAGCTAAGGTCTCGGACTAGGATAGAAAGTGTAGTTGAGCTCAAGAACTCCATGGCGATCATCATACAAGACGAAGGACTACTCAATGAACCGGTGGATCTTCATCGACTAAAAGGTATGTGGAGACTTGAACTTATCTATCACTCAAAAGTCTATCTACTATATCTCCTATCTTGAGACAAAAGTCGTTGTGCTATATAGACTTCGATTATACACATTTGCTATTTCGAGCCGAGTTTATCTCGCCTATCTACTTCTCGAAATATGTGTTGGTAAAGCTTTCACTTTGGCCAAACTTACCTTTACCTAGTGACGAAATTCGTTTTATGTTTCAATCACTTTGAAAATGGCTTTGATGACGATAGTCGATTCCTTATGTTTAACGACTATTATAACATTATAGAAGAATGTTTCAATGATTGAAATGGGAGTTTAGATTATATAAACAATGGTGGATATAAGCATTGTTGTGGATATAAAGTTCATAAACCGATTCGAGTGAATCAAATCGTTTTTGCTTCAATTGTGTCTTGTGTAATTACATAAGATTTCCTTGCAATTGAACAACTCTCTAACTAGTTCATTTGAGTCATTTGAACTAGTTATGGTGAAGAAGAGATTGGTTGATATGAAAGTGTTCATATGGCTAACCATTTGGTTAACTACTATTGAACCAACAAATGTACATGTTTGGGTACGGTTACATAAACCTAAAATCGTATATTTCATTTGTGTGTAACAAGCTAGGTTTTTCCATCTAACGGTTGAAAGATATTAGCTTGAATCTAAATCAGGTTTTCATCTAACGGTGAATATTGAATGCTTTGTTACCAAGCTAACATTGATTGCAAACCGTGATTTGAAAGGCTATATAAAGGAGAACTCTAGCAACTGGGAAACCTAATCCCCACACCTTCTGTGTGATACTAGTTGCATAGCTGGAGTCGATTCTCCTTTAACCTTTGGTTTCTTCTTCTAAATCAGGTTAACGACTTAAAGGCTTCATTGGGATTGTGAAACCAGACCGATACTGCTTTCTCGTAGTTGTGTCATCTGATCTTGCATATTCTATCGTACGAGTACAATCACAATGATTGGCTTGAGATTAATATCTCCGATAGGAAAGATATAAAAGTAATCACAAACATCTTGGTCTCATCGTTTGTGATTCCACAACATCTTCTTTCACCGCGTAGATTAAAATTGTTGTGGGGTGATTGATAATACTAGGTTGTTCTTCGGGAATATAAGTCCGGTTTATCAATTGGTTCTTGTTCACCTTGATTTATCAAAAGACGGAACAAAACTCGTGGGTATTTCTGTGGGAGATAGATTTATCTATTACTGTAGACTTTTTTGTGTGATACATATTTTTTTATTAAAGTCTTCGACTTTGGGTCTTAGCAACTCTTAGTTGTGGGTGAGATCATCTAAGGGAATCAAGTGCGTAGCATCCTGCTGAGATCAGAGACGTAGGAGCATAACTGTACCTTGGATCAGTGTGAGATTTATTGAGGTTCAACTACAGTCCAGACCGAAGTTAATTTGAAGTAGGCTAGTGTCTGTAGCGGCTTAATATAGTGTGTTCAATCTGGACTAGGTCCCGGGGTTTTTCTGCATTTGCGGTTTCCTCGTTAACAAAATTCTGGTGTCTGTGTTATTTATATTTCCGCATTATATTGTTTATCTTTATAATTGAAATATCACAGGTTGTGCGTCAGGTTTGATCAATTAGAATATCCAACCTTTGGTTGTTGATTTAAATTGATTGACACTTGGATATTGGTCTTTCATACCATCCAAGTTATCTCTCTTTGATACAGACTCGCAAATTTCTATTTGTTTGAGTATAGATCAAATCGAGAGATTGAGAATTAACTCCTTGATATACTTTTATATAGATTGAGTCTGAATGTCTAGTTGATTCTCTAGAAAGTATATTGGAGTTTGTCCATACAGATTGCTAAGATAAATATTGGGTGTGGTTGTTAGACCCCCGCTTTTTCAATTGGTATCAGATCAGGCAAACACGTTTAAGACCTTACAAGTCTGTGTTTGTAGCTATCTGACTCCATGGACAGAGGTGTTATCTCAATAAACGTACCACCAGTCTTCGATGACTCTAATTACTTATGGTGGAAAATTGCTATGCGAGCTTTTCTTCAAGCACGTGATTTTAAATTATGGGTATATGTAGTTAATGGCTATAATGCTCCTGCTGTGGCAGTTGGAGATGTAAACGTTCCCAAGGACATTGGTGAATACACCCCTGCCGAGTTAAATGTTGCAAAGCAAAACTCCGACGGTTTGAATGCCATTACCCCAAATCTTCATCCCCATGTGTCAAATTGCACTAAGTTTAAAGAATCTTGGGATATCTTAGAAACCGTATTTGAAGGAAATACCAGTGAAAAGGAAGCTAGGCTTCAAAACCTTAATTCCGATTGGGAAAACCTTCGTATGGAAGATGAAGAAACATTTGATGAGTTTAATCACAAAGTGTATGAAAGTGTTAATGCATCTTTTGCATTGGGTAAGACTATTCCTGAAAAGAACATTATGATGAAAATTCTCAGATCGCTGCCATCTAGATACGATTCTAAGAAGCATGATATCGTTGAGAGAAATAACCTAGATAATCTCTCCAGAAATACATTGGTTGGGAAGCTTAAGATCTTTGATCATGAGCATTCATCAAAATCTAAGGATGTTGTGTTCAAAGCACTAAAGGACACTAAATTACTTGATAAAAGTACAAAAAAAAGTGTATATCTCTGAAGACGATCACTCTGAGACAGATTCATCAGATGAAGATCTTGACAAATCGTCTCAATGATCACAAGACAGTTTCGGGACCTTCTGTTGAAGAGAAGTAAACGGTTCTCCAGAGATAAGCCTAAGTCATCAGCTAAACCTCATAATCGTATTCCTCCTAGAAACAGGAAAACAGATGAAACTGATGACGAGGATATGCCTCAGTGCTTTAAGTATAAAGGATTTGGTCATTTTGCAAACAAGAGCCCAAATCGTAGAAAATACACTGGGAACAAAGATCTTGCTGAAACTCTTGATGAAATGTCTGACAGCTATGAGTCTAATGAAGACGAGAAATCAAGTGTTGCACTTCTCGGTGAAAATATTGATTTTGATAATTGTAGCAATACATACATCAATCTCGAGAAAATATGGTTTCGGTAGCTTTATTTTTTATTAGATTAGGCATTGCTATTCAAAAGGGAGTTGGAGCCCAGCTTGTCCCTAGGCTACCAACCAAAAGTTTTGTATGATTTTATTTTCTAATTTATTTTAAATAAACTATTAAAAACTTAATAAAATATGAATAAGGGCAATTTTGTCATTAAAAAAATATATGGATAAGGGGCTTTAAAGATTACTACCCAGTGATCCTATTTTGTCTTTATTTGATATGCCTCAAAAAATTTCAGTATGCCTCAAAATAGGTTTCCTATATTAGGTTGATTCCTATATTAGGCTGATTCCTACACTTAGCCCAATAGATAAATAGGTATCCTGTTTTATGAACCAAGATTTTGAGCATACTGAAATCTTATTAGGCATACAAAACAATAGTCCCATCTTGGGTGACCTTATAAGGGGTACCCTATGGGTATTTCAATTACCTATATACCCTTAATACAAAAATCTAAAATCAGTTTTCTAAAAAATCAAAATCAGTTTCCCTTAACATCTCTTCTTCTTCCTCCTCCTCTAGTTGAACTCTTCCCCTCCCGCGAAAAAAAAATTTCATCATCGTGATTAATTGTCGATTCGTAAAAATTTGATCGTCGACTAAGCTCAACTACATAATGACTCATACAAAGAAAAGCAGGGACTAGGCAAACCAAATTGTCTTATAATCCATCAATTGAAGAAGAAGAACCAATTGAAGATGAAGGTGTAGAAACTGAAAATCAACCACCAATTGAACCAGAAATTGAACCAACTGCATCTCCCATTCCGGAAATGAGGATAAGAAAGTAAGTTTTACAAACCCAATCTCCTATTTGTTGTTTTTCATTGATTAAATGACGGTTACGATGTTGGGTTCAGCTCAAAATTGAGTTGCGTTTTTAGCCGAACTGTTTTTCACAAAAGCTTCTTATAAGTGTATATGAACAGTTCAGCATGAAATTTCATGCCGAACCTAGTCACATATAGAGATGCATAGGGCTTCGGGGTATTCGATAATCATAATATCTGTCGAACCTAGCACATTTACGAGGTTCGGCTATTACGATATTCACATTATGTGCCGAACCAATACAAAATTCTTACCCCGACAATTATCAGGAATATAAATGATCAGGTTCGGCTTATATAATACTTATGTAAATAACTGAAAGGTTCGTATTATATAATACTTATGTAAATAGCCGAAAGGTTCGGCTTATATAATATTTATAATGCTTATATAAATGATCAGGTTCGACTTATATAATATAAATGATCAGGTTCGGTTATATAATACTTATGTAAATAACCTAGCACATGTACTACCAAAAGGTTCGGCGCTTACGATTTTCTCAATATAACCCGAACTTCACATAATTTTTCTTCCAGATCACACAGGATTAGGTTCGGCTCATTATGATATCTTTAAACAAGCCGAACTAGGGGCTACAAAGTGGGTTCGGCTCATAATAATAACACTTTCAGCTTGCCGAACTGTTCATTAGTTGTCAATATCCAGGTGGGTTCGGCTGATATATTAAGCTGAACATATTCCAAACTCGCCGAACCTTAGAGAAAAACAAATTTTTTTTATGATTTTAAGCTACAAAAGTGAGATTAAACATAAGATAGAAGTGTACCCTCCTCGTCCATTGAATCAAATACAAGCTTTTTTCTCATTTTCCCCTTCTCCTTCTCCAAAAAAATCTAACTTCTTTTTTCTTACTCAAAAATTTTCATCTACACAAATTTATAACTAAGTAATTTTAAAACTAATCATTAATCAAAATTATTTTAACTAATCATTAGTATTAACACTAATCCTAAAAGGGTAGATTTGCCATTAAAAAAATGGTTAAGGGGGCTTCTAATTTTGTTATTTCACATCCTTTTTTGTCTTTATTAGGTATGCCTAATAAGATTCATGTATGCCCAAAAACAGCCTTTTGTTTTATCTCACTGCGCAACTTGCTACCTTTACCAGCCCACTTGATAAATAAGTTTATTATCAATCCCACTACCATTACCATGCTATTGATGGAAGGTTTGAATCCACTGATTCAGTGACAAGTTTGAAGATTTTACGGTATCACTCAAATATCTTTATCTCATATGACAGTACATAGTTAAGATCCTATTTTTAAAAATGCAAAGAATAGTTTTCATTATGCTCATTATAAAAAGGAATAATCGAAAAATAAAATACATATCCTTAAAATGACTCACTGAAAATTTACTCTTAAATTATAGGCCTTATTTTAATTTTAGCGTTCGCATAAGCAAGCTTTCATCAACCTGCAAAACAAAGGTAATATTAGAGCATTTGAGGTTGCAATTTTTAAAACCCAAATAACAAAAAATTTTAGGTCCTTTTTTAAAAATATACAAAGAATAATTCTCATTATCTTAATAGTCGTATCTTCATGTTCCCCTGAAAAATGAACCATGTTTTCATCCATAACAAATTTAGCATTCTTACAAACATTTGAGCACTCTTGATACAAATCATGACTATTTTTTCGTCCATATAAACATGATTGACAATCATGGTGGCTTGAGTTTTTACGGGGACATCAGATCTTATTCATTCATTGACGCAGTGAATAGTTTAATCAAACTCTGCTTCTTCTTTAAATTGGGACTCTTTTTCGTGAAAAGTGAGATATGAATGGATCGAGCAACGAATTAGCCTTAGAAATGTAAGCACAAAAAGTAAGTTTCTTGACCGCGTTTAATCTTATATTTAAGCACGAAGAGTAGAAATCTTGATCAGGTATTTTTCTGCTAAGGTACAATTATCGAGCTCACCCAGTTCACCATTGATTTAGATTTTGTGTTCTCCCGATGGTCTGTTCCTACACCAAAAAACGTTACAAAAAGGGCCATCATAATTGACGAGAAAATTGAGGACATGTACTATGTGATTAAGGTATATAACTCAGTTTTTCCTTATTTTAATCAGACCAAAAAATCGAATGGAATCGCGAGAGCATATGGATAATGAACACAAGACAATAGTCCTTACGATCTAAAAATAATTTATGGGAGAATGTAATTACATTTATTGCTCATCGGATGAAGATTCCGCATAATGGTCTCATTAAAACCACCAATCTTTGGAGATCGTAAAATAAAATTATTTAAGGCCAAAATAAGACAAGTTACCTGGATTTTTATAAAAAAACTGTTATTTTAATCAGTTGGAATTATTTGGATGAAAAATATCTAAGATACTCATAGCTACGAAATCTCATGAGTCAAATTAAGTCTTAAGATAGTGTGTCGTAGTAATTATTAAAATCATTGTCATCAAAAATTATCCCGTCTCATGTCGTGCCATTACGGCACGGGTTATTTCTAGTAGTTAATATATAGAGAAGTCTAAGCAACATAATCTCATTATTTTTATTGTCTAAAAATTTTTGTCAGCCGGAATATAGAAAATTAGCCCTATCCTAGGTAAAATCCTGAGTACGTCCCTGGCTTTGGATTGAGAATGTGGCACGTTTTCCATTATCATGTTATCAAGTCTTTTCTGCTGCTTTCCATGTTGTTGAATGATGACAGACTACCATTTTGTTTGTTGGTTTCAAGATTTCTTTGCTTGTGAATAATGTTGTTTCAAGAGAATTACAGTTGCGCAGACCTGTGAGTTGCATCCAAGTACTATGGAGCCAAGTCAGGTGTACTTCT
Organism: Papaver somniferum; assembly: GCF_003573695.1. Lineage (NCBI taxonomy): Eukaryota > Viridiplantae > Streptophyta > Magnoliopsida > Ranunculales > Papaveraceae > Papaver > Papaver somniferum. The sequence continues at coordinate 196,118,287 of NC_039360.1, forward strand.
AAACGAGACAGACGTCTTCATGTTGTTGTTTGCTGTTGGTGTTGGCTGCTTGCAGTCGCTTTGGTCCTAATTCTACTATTTGTTTTGTTGCTCACTGTTGCTTCTTTATGAATCTGCATCAACATATCCTTTTAAAGTCATGGTCTCTACTACTTCAGTTGTCAGGTTATGAGAGCAAGTGTTGGTATGCTGCTTTACTTGCAGTTCCCCACAGCTGACTGGATTTCGTTTGTCAGACCCTGTCTCTCTTTTGCCAACTCTTACACCTGCATCAACCATTACTACTATTGGTGTATGATGCAAACTTGCTGGATGTAAACTAGAAGGCCCAGCAAACTTCAATGCCTGATGTTGGAGTGTACAGCATATGTTGGTTTCCTGGTTGGTCGTGTGTGGTAAGCTGTTATTAGTGGCTTGGTATTTGCAGGGTATCTCTTTAATAAGAAATGATGACAACAGTGGTATTTTTTGTCTAGCTATGTTCAAGAAGATTTCTTATGTTCAGGTTATGCAGCAACTTTGCCATCAGGTACAAAAAGGCATGTTTCCTTGGTATAGGTGATGCAAGTTTTGGTATATTAGAGATGATTGTGGAGAGTACTTTTATATCTGCTTCATTCTTTGGTTTGCGTACTCAAGTCACTGTGTGAAAGGAAGCTTCAATGTACTTCTTGCTGGTTTTCTCCATTTCATCAAGACTGTGTACCCCAACAATCTTCTGTCATCATGGCCTGCAATATTATACTGTCATATCTAGCATTTGGAAATCAGTTGGAGTTGCTCAATACATGGTTCAAATGAAAAGCCTATCTCTTCTTCTACACTCACTGTAACTACTACATCAATCTGGTATTCTCTTTTTCTTCTATGCTTGGCTCTCTAAATCAACATCAACAGCTAGCATGCTCTGCCTATTACTGCACCACCTGTACCTTTGCTCATTCTTCCTCGTGCATCAACTGTCTACTATATGAGTGTTAGAGTGCTGGTAAGTGTGTGAGTTGTGCGTGCAATCCGAAGTTGTCTCTTACAGACCACTTCAGATTGAGGGAGGGTAATAGCATAGAGTGCTAGTAAGGAGTGATAGTTATCTGTCCTGAGTGTGTGGAGTGCACGTGAGATTTATAAGCGAGTCTGAAAGTCTATGAGAGTCAGTAGACAACTCAGTAGAGTCCTGTAATCAATCTCATCTTCTTCTTTAATCAATTTGATTACAAATCATTTTCAGTAAAATGCAGCCATTCAATTCATTTGAATGTTAGCACTCTATATATCGAGCGACCTTTTTGTCTAACCGTGTCATATTTAAAGGGGTCGTTTTGACCAACGAGATAAGGAACTTGCAGGCATATTTACTCGGTAGGTACATTAGATGGGAGCTCTGCATGAAAATTAGATGTGGGCATACGAAAATCTTTTGATTTGCATTTAAATAATCTAGGACAAATGATGAATTTAAAATGAGAATATACCTACGAAAACGGTCAATCTGAAGTTCAAACCCTAAATTGTATAATAGAAATGGGCTCTTCACAGTGAATCCAAAGTGATACATCAGTTGATTCAGTTCCATATTCGGCTTCACTTTTCTGTCACTTCTCTTAGAAAGTGAACATAAAACTGGATCAGTTAGCATTCACATAATAAATACAGAAAGCGCTCTACTTTATCATTGAAACATTCAACGATCTCGCAGCATGAGAAACTGCTATAACATGCTCTTAAAATTCTTCTAAAAGATTTAGGTTTCATTCCAAAAGGATCACTCTACAAAGGCAAGGGTCCAAACAATTCAATGTGATATAGTTCCAAAATTTTGTTTTACATTGTTCCATACACTTGGGGAAACTTCTTTCATTTAAGATGCAACAACTTAAATATAACTAAACTGCTAAGTGGCTCCAAACAGTCGAAACAATAACTGATAGGATCACAAAATATAAGAAGCATACCGGAAGTGATGCAAGCTTTGTTGGTTGTCAAAGCAGTCCCAGCAACTGAAGTATAAGAATTTAACTCCATTAGAACATTTCTACAACGTTTATTCAATACAATTAATTACCTGAAACTAATGCTAAACTCACACAGGTTTGAGAATCGCGCAAATAATTGTTATGGCCTGAAATTGGTTGTGGGCATTTTATGAAGAAAAGAGCTCTAGAATTTCTTTAAAGAAACATAAAATGGAGTGTACTTACTGAGAAATAATTGAACTGCAATATATTAACTCTGAAGAGAATTCACAGTGATGTAAGCAAGGTAGCTCAAGAGCCAGCAAAATCGCTATGACTGTGTCAGTGAAATAAACCCCAACCAGAACACATATTCCACTCCAAAAGCAAGACCAATAGCTACCTACACTGCACAAAAAGGAGATTTATAACCAACATATTATCTACATCCAATCAATCACAGAAGTGAAACTCGTTTTAGAAATTTGACTACATCTAGTAGAACAACTGATAAACCATAACCGCCGTACTGCAGAAGCACACATGAATGTTTTTAACAGCCAAACATGGCAATATAAAAATATCTACCTTACTCGAAATAGCTAATAGCAACCATAACATTTCACAAGCATGTAGCTAAAGAAAGAGCATCTATATATTACAGTAATCAACAAAGAGAATATGTGGATCTCCAAAGAAGGAAATGTGGAGCACACAATCAATCTTTGTAACAGATCATAGTCAAACACAAATTCAAGAAAATAAGAATGATGATTCTTCTTTAGACTCTAACCCCAAAACATAACCAATTACCTCTCCGAGCTCAATGAAAGAAATTTGAGCATGGGGTAATACATATTCATTGATTGAATGACTAAATTATGAACAAAATAACTAGACTGCTTACCTCCTCAAAGTGCAGCAGTCTTTCAAGGCTATCTAGAGAGTACGGTATCCTGACAAGGCAGCGACGTCTAGGTAGGAGAACCTCCCTTTTTGACATGGTACTGGCTGGCATGTTACTGCCTGCTCTCTTTTCTTCAAGTCCAAATCACAAGCTTTAGGACTCCTCACAGACATCTCCTTTATGTAAATGGACCTCCTTGCATATATCTTCATCTTTACTAGCTCCTACACAATCGAAAACCAAACCATATGGATTGATGATTCAAGATTGAGAACCAGCAACCCATTCTGGTTCATGCATATAAACCTAGCTGCGGAAATAGAAATTTCAAGCATCAATTAAAAGCATATGACCAAAACATCAACCAGCGGCCAAAACAGTAACATTACTATAAGGATCAATGAAGTTAGCCCTGTGACCAAAACAATGAAGTTGTCCAAAATCCATGTTAGGATCGAAATTACTTCAATCAGCAACTTCTAAGTTGTAATGGAGGAACAGAAAATGTTTAATCAGCTAATTAAAATTCAAACATCAACTTACAAGCATTATCAGACATAAGAAGAAAAAGAATACACAAGGAACAAAACAAATAGGGCAACAACGCCACATCAACTCTAGAATCTTCAACAATGAGACGAATTTTCATGATAAATTAGAATACAATAAGACAGAATTCATTGCTATGAACAAATTTTCCAGTTCCAAGTCATAATTACGCGGCTATCAGAATTCCAAATTCAGACCGAATGATTGATAATTTACTCAAATCAAGACCTATTCTTATATGAAATAAAATGAAAAAAACTAAGAATTAATTAACAAACAACATGCCTCCTTGCGTATTTCCTAGTACGAATTCGTACCAACAAACTGACTGAAATCACTAACAATTTTGAATACGCAATTGAGTGAAAGATAGAGAAAATAGAGAAATCTGTTATCGATTTGTTGCTGGGTCGACTCGTAATTTTGAGCGAAAAAAACAATGCCAACTCAGCAATGTTTACTGCCGTTGGATGATAAGTAATGGACGGCTAGAAGTCAAAACCCTGAGAACCAAAACCCTAATAATATGAAACTATATAGCCTCCTCGTTTTCTCATTTCTCTATCTTTCTTCTTTGCTTTCTTCCTCATCCAGCAGCAGCGCCCCCAAAACCCTAGAAAAAAACCCAGCTGCAACCATGCCTCCAAAAATGGATCCCACGCAGATCGTAGAGGTCTACGTTCGTGTAACAGGTGGTGAAGTTGGTGCAGCAAGTTCTCTCGCTCCAAAGATCGGTCCATTAGGTCTTTCTCCTAAGAAGATTGGAGAAGATATTGCTAAGGAAACTGCTAAAGACTGGAAGGGTCTTAGGGTTACTGTCAAACTTACAGTTCAAAATCGTCAAGCTAAGGTTTCTGTCGTTCCTTCAGCCGCTGCTCTGGTTATCAAAGCTCTTAAAGAACCAGAAAGAGATCGTAAGAAGGTAAAGAATATCAAACACGGTGGTAATATTTCACTTGATGATGTTATTGAAATTGCTAAGATCATGAGGCCAAGATCTATGGCTAAGGAGTTGACTGGATCTGTGAAGGAGATTCTTGGAACATGTGTTTCTGTTGGATGTACTGTTGATGGAAAGAACCCAAAGGATCTTCAGGACGAGATTGCTGATGGTACTGTTGAAATCCCTCAAGATTAAATTTGAGGTTTTATATTACCAACCAGTTTTTATTTTACTGCTATTTTGCTCGTCTTCTTTCTTAATTAGAGATTTTTGTTTAATGTAATTTCGTTTTGAGGTTAAAACTGCAGTAGCAATGCTTGTTGAGAACATATTCTTGGATGAAAATCTAAGGTTTAATGATTTGGATCGATGGTTTATATCATTATCTTGCTATTGCCTAATTTTATTTGGTTAGTTGTTCTTTACAAATTTGATGATTCTGGGATTGTATTTTCCTTCTAGTTTGTTCTCAATCCCTGCAGGATTGAGTTGTTACAGCCATATACTGCTCATATATCTAAGTTTTAGGTTCAGACTTTAGATTTGGTGCATTGTGATATGTAAGAGGGTAAAATTGGTATCCTCATTGTTTATCTCTGCCTTTAGTTTTCTTCACTTTGTTCTCATTGTTGACTTAACTCAATCCCGGTGAGGGCTCTTTGTGTGTACATTGTGCCTTCTACTTGATCACCCTCTGATTAAACTTCAATAGCAATTCAGAATGCGGAGAACAATTATCATTCGTATCAGTTGTGTACTTATGTTGCACTCAGAATCGTAAAGAACACGGCATCCTTTAGCTGTTCGATATCTTATCACTGTCATGATATGCATGCTGCTAAATTTCTTGTTTTTGTTTGGAAATTTCAAAATTAAACTATCCTGACGGTCCTACTATAGTGCATAACTTCTGAGGATTTAATCAAGTTGTTTTGAGGCATGACTTCAGTTATATGATGGCTTGCTTACTTCATATGTGATCGCAATGTCATGCTTTGTTACTTCGACAAAAGTGATTTATTAATTATAACCATATAGGTTGACTGGTGTGTTCTTTACTAGGCACTGTAGGCCAACAGATCTCTCTTGGGTTTAGTAGTACTTAAGACATGTAGTATTGGTAAGCCGTGGAAGCAACTCTTGGTTCCTTGAAAGATTTGCTGCTGGAATATTAAGCATACCAAATAATTGTGTGTTCTTTTTGCATTACTAGTTCTTTCTCAGACCCTGTTGCTTTAGTGTTGCCGCCCGTGAGTTTGGAAAAAGTACAGATTTGAGGTACATAGTTTACTACATAAGCTACCAAATAGGTATTTGCTGTAGAGCCGATAAATATGCCCCCCCTGGGACTGGCTTTGGGTTTTTCTTGCGCAGCTTAGGTGGAAGGCGAAGAAAACTAAGTAGGATCCATAGAATGAATATATTTGTAGAGGTGCCTAATGAAATGTTAATTTTTAGCCACAGTGACCTTGATGTGAATTTACCCGTTGTTACAGTGGAATGGAAAGTCGCCCTTCCATCTGGTGTTTTGCACCATTGTGGATAAGTGTGTTAAATAGAGGCATAAGTTGATATCTGTTAGTTGTAGTCACATGTTGGGGAACGATTGTTGGATGCCAAGTTGACAGAAGGGGATTCAAAAGTTACAGTTGGGATGCTTTAGTCACGGATGCTTTAGTCACAACAGATAATTAAGTTTTTGTTTATCATGCTGATCACTGGATGCTTTAGTCACAACGGATAATTAAGTTTTTGTGTATCATGCTGATCATAGGAACTAGTCATGCACTTATATTGTCAATATGCAGAATGTTCGCAGAATGTATGCTTTCAATGTTTGTTTATCTTTTTTTCTTCAGTTTTATAATCCTTGATCTGTAATGCTTTTTCTATTATAATAGCAGATTCTATGAGTATTACGTTTCTAATTTCAGTCTAATCTAATAAATTTCATGCTTCAAAAAAAAAATTAAGCCATCATTTGGTAAGTTTAAGGCTACAGCAATGAAGCTTTGAAAGTTGAATTGGATCAATACACTGAAGCAGATCTTTGACACAACAGACGGAGACGAATAAACCCCTGAAGAGATGGATATGCATTTTACCAAAAATAAAAAGGCGGAGACGAATAAACCCTTGCACGATAAGGGAATCTTGATAGACTGTCCCACTCTCAATTTCGGTTTAATAAATTGCCCGCGTTTTTTTTAACTTTTCAAAACTGTCCCCACTGTTAACTTTTCCATCTAATTTAGTTTTTCATCCAATTTTTTACTTATTTACCCTTTACTTGTCACGTTTATCTTCTACTTCGTTTTTCAGGTTCGTCGAGCTTGGTTCATGGATTTAGGGTTCGGAGTTCAGGGTTAGGGGTTTAAGGTTCAGGGTTCAAAGTTCATGGTTATGGGTTCATGGTTCACGATATAATTCAGGGTTCAGGATTAGGGTTTAAGGTTCATAGTTCAGGCTTCGTTGTTCATGGTTCAAGGTTCATGGTTCACGATATAGTTCAGGGTTAGGGGTTCATGGTTCATGGTTAGGGTTCATAGTTCACGACATAGTTCAGGGGTAAATATGACTTTTTAACAGGTGAGATAACTGCCACCTTGCAGTTAACGGGATGGAAAGCGTTATTTGAAAAAAAACGGGACAATTTAGAAAAGTGCAAAAAAAAGGGAGCACTTCTTTTATCCTAATTCAAAAATGGGTCACTTTATCAAAATTCCCTCCTGATAATTTATAAACCCTTTGCGAAAATCGGATAATAAACCCTTGCACTTTTTATGTTTTTTTAATAATTTATAAACCTTTCGTGAAAATCGGATGCGCTTGATAAGCGCATGCGAAATGAAGGGTTCATTTACCTCAGAGCACCACTAAGGTGTATTTATCATCCACACAGTCCGTGGTGTAACCTTATTGTAAAATCAGAATGCTTAAAAAAGAAGATTATTATTGGGGCGTCACACTCTAATAGAGGTGCTTCATTTGGATTCTTAATGTCCAAAAAAATGGTTATGGGATATCCTAACACATATACAAAATGTTTAGATTATCCTTTAACTAAAATAAAAACTTAAAAACCGTAGAAGTGATTTTACGTCCAGGTTTGGATTAATTCCAACCGCAGATTTTTATTCGCATGTAGTTTTACGTCCAGGTTTGGATTAGTTCCAACCGTAAAAGCTCATCTTACGTCCAGGTTTCTTTTAATTCCAATCGTAGAATCCGATTTACGTCCAGTTTTCTTTTAATTCCAACCCTAGAAGTGATTTTACGTCCAGGTTTGAATTATTTCCAACCGTAGAAGTGATTTTACGTCCAGGTTCGGATTAATTCCAACCGTAGAATTTTATTTGCATGTAGTTTTACGTCCAGGTTTGAATTAGTTCCAACCGTAAAAGCTCATTTTACGTCCAGGTTCTTTTTAATTCCAACCGTAGAATCTGATTTTATGTCTAGTTTTCTTTTAATTCCAACCGTTGAAGTGATTTTACGTCCAGGTTTGGATTATTTCCAACCATAGAAGTGATTTTACGTCCAGATTTGGATTATTTCTAACGGTAGAAGTTTATTTTAAGGCCAATTTTTCTTCCCACAAAAACTTTGTCCCATAATTCACCAGGTACACAACAAAATTCATTAATTTAATTTTTATTAAATTAAAATTAGGGAAAAATATCGTTTGGTCCCTTTTTAGGTGGGCCCATGTCAGTTTAGTCCTTTGGTCAAATGCTTTTACTGTTTGGTCTATAATTATTTAAAAATATTAAATGGACAAAAGTACCCTTCCGTGTTAATTTCTACTTCTTTTTTTTTGTAGCAGTTCATTCGCCAAAATGAACTCCTGTTAATTTCTACTTATTTTTTCAGAAATCACCTATATAAACCAGAGTTCATTCCAGAAATGAACTCCATATAAAAACCTAAAAAAACCAGAGTTCATTCCAGAAATGAACTCCATATAAAAACCTAAAAAACCAGAGTTCATTCCAGAAATGAACTCCATATAAAAACCTAAAAAAAACAGAGTTCATTCCAGAAATGAACTCCATATAAAAACCTAAAAAAGCAGAGTTCATTCCAGAAATGAACTCCATATAAAAACCTAACTTCATCTTCGTCTTCATCATTCTTCAACACCAGCAGAAAAACATCAAATTCAAGATCTTCAACACGAGCAGCAAACATCAAAAATCAAAAATTGGCACCAATAAAACAGACGAAAAGACATATACAACCGTCATCTTCATCTTCTTCATCATCAACAACACTCATCTTCATCATCTTCATCGTTTACATCATCATTAGAGAAGGAAAAAAATCATAAAACTCATCTTCTTCAACAACAACAGCAGATGAGTTCGTTTCGTAAATCGTTTTCATCATATACAACCGCAGCAGTAACAAAGAAACATGATTTTCACCTTCGAATCACCATTGTTATAGCATCAGGAAGAAAAAGAAAGAAAAGAAAGTGGAGACGCCATTGTTAGCTTCTAGCAGGAAGAAAAAGAAAGAGAAATTCTAGATCTGAAAATATAGGAGAGAGAAAGTAAATCTAAGAATGATTTATTCTCTCTTACTTTTTGACTATATATATGGTCCTTATCCAAAAGGGTATTTCTGCCACTACAAGATGACATTTACATCATCCATGACATCACCCTAGGACCAAACTATAATTTTTAGGACCAAACTATAATTTATATTACCAAATAGGACCAAACAGACAATTGACTAGGTCAATTGGACTAGACTCTCTCTAATATATTATTTGTAGGACCAATTGGTATTTTTTAATTAAATAAGGGTTGTTTAGTCATTACATAATTATTTTAGATAAGAGGTTTTTGATATTATTTATGGATGACCCGTTTTTGTCCTATTAGGTGACGCCCCTCTAATGGAGTGTGACGCCCCAATAATAGCCTTCTTAAAAAACGTTTCTTAAAAAGAACATATTCAGAAAACAATTTCAACCAAAAAAACAACTACAACTAGGTATCCCCATATACAACTAGGTCAATTTTTCCGACTACTGGAAAGAGTAGATGGAGCAGAATTTTCTATACAAGAAAAGGCGAAATGGAATAAACCAAGAATAATTGTAGTAATGGGATTTTGGTTGTCAGTTACTCCGCCACATTTTCTCCGTAGATATTTTTTTTTTTGAAAGTTAATATGTTTAAACAGCAAAAAAAAAAGTTACAGGAGACTGATTCCCCTGTTGGCTGCCCTTATCTCACAAATACGAACTGCTAGCGTCATAAATTAAAGCAGAAGAAAAGAAAGCTGGCATTGTTTATAGTAGACTTCTTTTTTCGTGCTTGTTATTGCTACTCCTATGACTGAGAGTAAACCCCAAAAAATGCTCACGAGACTTCAGTATTCTCTAAGATTCAGTTATTATGGCTTGGTTTCTCCAATGAATAGAGTTTGAGTGTCCTTTAGCATAATCTAATACTCCTTTGTAATCTCTCTCAATCCAGAAATGTTTACATTCCATGATTGCTGCCCACTTTGTTGCTTTAAGCAAAGCTAAAGCTTCTGCCTCTTCAAGGATGGAGGCAAAGATGGTCCCAGATCCAACTTGGACAGTTATACCTGTTGCAGAGCGAAAGATTAGTCCATAACCTGCAATTGTTTTTCATCAACCCATGAGGCATCAAAGTTAAACCTGAACTGATTCAAATTGGGTGGGAGCCATCTTTTATTGACGCTAGGGTTCATAATACAAACAACAACTAATGTTCTTCCTATATCATATGACTGGCTAGGTTCAACACTCATAGACAAATGATTTAGTAAAGATGGAGACCAAAATTTTATGTGTCTAATTATTGTTATAGAGAGCTGAAGACTAGAGAACTGATTTATCTTGAAAGACCCTTACACACCTTTCTTTCCAACTCAACCAACATGTGGTTGCAACAATTTCATTGGCATTGTTTGTACATTTTCCTGCAATCAGTTTGTATATAAACTTAAAAAAGGAAAGTCTGAAGTGAGATTGAAATCCAAACATGCCAATGGTGGAAGCATCCATACAGACTTTGCATATGAACAATCGAAAAACAGATGTTGTAATGATTCACATGGATGATTACAAAAAACACAATGCATATCAATGTTATCAATGTACAGTCCTAGCACTTTCCTAACAGGTAGAGCATTCTGGATACATTTCCACAAAAATCTTTATTCTTAGGACACATTTAACTTCTAAAAAGCTTTCCAGAAAGAGACAGCGGCCTGCGAGTTTTAGTCTTGGGTGTTGTTTTGCACTTTATCATACAATGTTTTAACTGTAAAGTTTCCATTCTTAGTCAGTAGCCATCTTAAAGTGTTTCTTTTCATGTTTCCATTCATGTGTGAAAGTTATTGAGGAAAGTTATTTCTAACTTTTCCAATGTTCCACTTCCGTGTGGACAATCAACTCAGCTACAAGTATTATAGAGTTTGAGTTTGAACCACATAGTGATTCAAGAGTTTCATCCAGGCATGGTATCCATTTATCAGTCCTAATGTTTATTGTTTTTCCTTCCCTTACCTCCCAACAACTATATTTAAGGATCATGGACATTCCTTATTTGATACATTTCTAAATGCGAAGAAAATACAGACACATCTTCTTCAACATCTTGATCAATTTCTGAGTCACCATCTTCAGAAATTTCATCAAGTTGTTTTTCCAGGCAAGTCTGTCAGTCATCAACATCTACATTGTATGGATCAACTTGTTCAATAGATTCACAAGAGATGACATTATTGGATGTTGGTTCTTCATCTTGGTTCACGTTAACTGAATCATTTACAGGTTTCACTATATCCATTCTTTGATTCAATTCTCATAGGTTGGATCGCACCAAACACAGATTGTTAGATCTTTTCGTGTTTGCTTGCTCTGATACCAATTGAAAAGATGAGGGTGCCCAAAGACACCACAAACTTTAATTTATCCACCTATAAGTCCTCTTACTGAAAGTGATTGTCTATGGACAAAGTCAAGACAATACGATAAATAGGTATTCACACTTTGTGTGATCGTCTATGGATACAAGATCGAGACAATACAAAAATCAAAGTGTGATTACTTGATAATAGGTTCGGACTTAACCAAACTCTATAGAATCACTATCAAGTAAAGCGGAGTTAACGTTTGTGTAATTTACTTTAAATTATAATAACAACAATTATAATTGCGGAAAAGAAAAGTAAATGACACAGCAAGATTTTGTTAACGAGGAAACCGCAAATGCAGAAAAACCTGGGACCTAGTCCATAATTGAATACTCTTATAATTAATCCGCTATAAAAAATCTAAACCAACTTCGTATAGTTGAGACCAAGCAAATACCCCTAGTTCACTTAGTTTCCTCAGAATCCTTGCGCTTCCGACTTCGATGAGTCCACGCACTGGAACAATTCCTTTGGATCGTATTCCAAACAGTAAAGGAACAACAAATCTATTTGGTAACAACTCTATTGATTCTTTAAGATAAGATATCTCAAGTCATATGCAAAGGCTCTTCCGTTGAATCTAGTAAACTTCTTTGCCTGGTTAGATCAATCCAATCTCTATTACCTAAGTAATAAGATTCGGATTTGTAACAATCAAAATAGATCTTGAAAGAAGTATTATGTGTTACCGATCTCACACAACTAATCAATTAAATAAATCCGATATTAGCTGGATCCCAGCCTATCAAGGTTTGTGCAACACAAAGATATGAGAAACCAATAAGAAATCTTATTCGTCTTCAAATCTTCTTCAATCTTCAATTAAACACCTGCACAACACCACTTGAATCTCTTAGGATCAATCGCGCACAAAATGGAGTCTGTTACCAATGGATTATCACAAGATGTCTTTAGATCTACAAGCAATTCTAAAGATCCCGTCGACACTTCGATCTAGTTTGAGTGAATCTTATATCAGAAGAGAAGATTCTCAAGAATAAACAAACTAGGTGCAATCAAAGTTCAACAACCGTTAGTCAATCAAATAAAATCGAAAACTAATAACATTGTAATTATCTAGTTTCCCACCAACGGTACTCGTAGAGCTTCTTGATCCCACAGAAGTCTTTAAATGAGCGGTCGTAAGAGATTTCGCCTAAGTAGGGTACTTTCCTCTTCGGATAGACGGCTCCACCAGAAAAAACAAAAAGATGAAGTTTGCCTAGCTCTTAGGATAGTTTCCTAGAAATGCAAACTTAGGTATCTATAGTACAAGGATATTTGGACACCAAGGAATTTCCAAAACCGAAAGTATTCTCAAGATATGCAATAAATGGCCATTCAGTTTTCATAATTCCCTGAAATGCTTTGTCCAATATTTTCCGAAATATCTCAATAGAAAATCACCAATTAGTAAATGCACATTACTAATTTTTATTCTCTAGAGATATGCATTTAATTGCTGGTAATTAAAGCATATAAAACTAACAACCTTAATTAAAAGATTTTTAATTTATTTTCGGACCAGGATCTCCTTGAGTAATAAGGAATATCTTTGAACAATAAAAGATAAGTGTTACTGATCGTGTTCAAAGTATGTTGACATCTTTTCTTTGTAAATCCTTTTCATATTTGGAATCTTGGAATCGATTATACCACACTTCCAAACAAGTTTAGAATTGGTTCATCTGTATTCCAAGACAACTATGGGTTCACGGTTCTACCAATCACTAGGATCAGTTACACCTTAATATGGAACACTTGTGATCGGTCACACAAGTTACCAGGGACTGTTACATCAATTACCAGGACCGATTACCATATACACATAGTATTGCTTGTGATCGGTCACACCAGTCACTAGGATCGGTTATACCAATTACTAGGACCGGTTACACCAATTACAAGGATCGATTACACAACTCTTTTGTGATCGGTCACACCAATTACAAATATCGATCATACCATCTTAGGTGATTACTTAGGATCGGTAACACTAATTAAGACTAGTCATACCAAATCATAAGTTAGGCATTGTGATTAGTTATACCAAGATACATAACAAAGTTACAATCGGTTCTACCATTTCACACATATTGGTAATCCAAAGATTTGAAAGGAATAACCATACCAATAAGCCTAGGATGAAATCTTCACTTTTACCTATTCATATAATCACAACAACATTCATAAGATTATGTCGATGTCATATCTACGAAGTTCAAAAGATAAGCGTTATACTTCGTAGTCTAATTCCTTAATACTCTGATCATATGTATGATCATGTCTCACTATAAGAGTAAAATATTCATTCGCAGCTTCGCAGTTATATGTTTTCAATATAGCACGACTTGAAAGATACGTTAGGAATGAAATAGTTCAATTAAATATTACTAACCTCAAGAGGAAGGCTGATGTCGTCGTTATAGAATGTTACTTCTTCACGTTCTTCAGGTATTCGAGTAATACTTGTATATCTTAATATTCGTAGACTTTCTAGTCTAACCTATACGAAGTTTTCTCTAGTATATAATCAAGCGAATCTTAGATGACTTTTGATTCACTAAAATATGACAACCAAACTTGACATACCAATGCTCGGTGGGTTCAACCGAGCTATGCTCTAACACATACCTCTAGAAGGAGTAAAGAATACACTTGGAATTTTGTTTAGCAAAACTGCTATTGAAGCAGTTGATAAGCATTGTGAAATTAGACTGCACCAGTCACTACAAAAGCCAAAAGCTAACATGATTTTATTTAAAAAGTGCTAATTGACTCTGTCTCGGTAGAAATTTTGATGTCTGCATTAGTTATCAGCCGAACTTTGATAGACAACGTTAATTTAAAATACTTAAAAACGTTCGACTAAATACATGTCGGTCCTCAGAAATGAACAAGAAAACCTATCGAATGAACAAGGAAACATACGTGATATTTTTTCTCGATAGATGAGAAGAGCTGTGGGATCGGCAAGGCAATCTTGGGTTCGACTGAAGAATGGAGGACTAGCTTGACTGGAAATATTTTCTCAATTGATCCAATTGCTACTGAAGATGTTAAGAGAAAAATCAATATTCTCAGGAAAAGATATAAAAACAAGGAGGTTCGTGTTGTGGATAGAAACCCTTTTATCTTCAAATTAAACACCAAAGAAGATGCGGAAGAAGTCCTAAAGAAAACACCTTGGAACGTAAAAAAATGTCAAATTAACCTACAAATATATAAAGCTCAAATCTCGATCAAATATTGAATTTTTACTAAGCAAGTGTGGTCTATCCAACCAAAAAAATTTTGCTTGAACATCACTCGCAAGGAATAGTGTCTGAAGCTTTAGAAGAGCTGGGAAGAAAGATCTCCACTGATCCATAGAATTGAAGACCAAAATCTGGTAGCATGATAACTGCTAGGGTGGAGATAAATATGAAGAAACTACTACACAGAGGAGGATGGTGGAACACTGCATCTGGTGAAGTAGGATGGGTACGCTATCACTGGGAAAAACAGCGCCACAAACTCTGTAATGAATGCTTTACCATAATCATGATGAAGAAAATTGTGCAACGATAGCTGATGATTTGAAAATAAGGCGCATGAAGAATGCAAAATACAGTGAGTATATCCATGAGCTTGCAATGCAATATAGTGTTGAAATCTCAGAAGACATGGATGATATGATTCAAAATATTTGAGAAGCTAGACAGAGGATGATTCATGAAGAAATGCAAGAAATGGAGGAGAGTGAAGTAGCAAAACATCAAGAAGTGAAGATGCTGATCCAACTGCTGAAACCAATAACCCATCAATACCCCCGCAGTTCAGCATAATATCCATAAAAACATCATGGAGGATAATATTCAAAAAAACCCACATTCCGATGAGGTTGATGACATGAAGTATGATATGATTGAAGAAGAAATCAACCAGGAAAGGGAGTACTTCCATGCAGAACAGGGTGGTGTTGCTCATTTGGTAAAACCTTTAAATTTTTTACTTTACGATTCAAATTTTTTTCCTTATTATCTACGATCTTTGGATAACATAAAATTTTCTACTATTGAAATCTATTTTTCTTTAGGAAAAATGAAAATCCTTTGTTGGAATTTCCAAGACTTTGCTAGTAATGAAACTAGACCACCTGAAATATTTACACAACCTCCATAATCCAGAAATAATTTTTGTATCTGAGACAAAGATTAATGATGATAGGATCCCCAGCTTCACTAAGTCACTACAATTCCCAAATATCATCTACTCTTCCTCAGTTGGTCGTGCTGGAGTAAATTTTTTTCTTATGGAAATATGATTTGAATTAGAATTGGTAAATAGTAGTGATAATATGGTGCATGCTTTAGTTAAAAACGACTTCGTTAAAGGTGAGTGGTTTTTATCTTGTATTTATGGAACATTTTATAGGTCTAAGCAAGAAGAACAATGGATTTATATTAAGAGACTCGGTGGTAGCATTAATATCCCTTGGGTGGTGATAGGAGACCTTAATATCACTCTTGACTCTTAAGAAATACTTAATCAAACTAGTGCTGCTAATACTAGTTCGATTGTTACTAGAATGATTCATGAATAAGACCTTTACAATTTAGGATACGTTGGTAATCCTTATACTTGGACTAGCAACATCCATGATACTGGTGAATTGAAATCTAGGCTAGACAGAGCCTTAATTAATAGTAAATGGGTTGTCACGTTCCCTGATTCCACTCTTAGTCATTTACACCAAAATGGGTCTGATCGTACTCCTATCATGTTAAATATTTATAACATGCACAACACTAAAGGTATAAACTGGAAGTTTTTCGTGTCTTGGCGGTCTAATTCTACTTGTGTTGATGAAATTAAAAAAAATCCTGGTTTACTAATGAAGTGGATTTTGTAGCTTATTTGTTTACTAACAAACTATCTAATACTAGAAAGTATTTTTCCATCTGGAATAAGCATGCTTAATTTTGGGCACATTCAGCACGACATTTCTTCTCTTCAATGTAATCTTCACCAACTTCAAAATTCAGATATTGCTGGCAGTAACACTCTGGAAGCACAAAAAGTAGAAGCTGGGATTGATAAACGAAATACTATACAAACAAGATTATGGAAACAAAAAACAGATGCTCATTACATCAAGGAGTGGGACAGAAAGACAATTTTTTTATGTCAAATCAATTAGAAGAATATACAGAAATATAATTGATTCTCTATTAGCTTCAGATGGACCTTGGTGTACCACAAGAAAGAGTTTAGAAGATCTTCTCACAACTCACTTTCAAAATATCAGCAACACTGTTCAGTCATACGATTGTATAGAGTTTACCCGACATATTCCTTTTGTTATTACAAATGAAGACAATGAGGATCTACTGAAAATTCCATATGAAGAAGAAATCACATGCACTATTAAATCAATGTAAGCATGGACTTCTTCAGGGCCAGATGGATTTCCACCTGGGTTTTACCAAACTCAGTGAGAAATAATTAAGAAAGATGTATGTAAAATGTTTCAAAGCTTCTTTCACTCAGGCTACTTAAGGAGTTAAACAGAACAAGGTTCACTCTCATTCCCAAGAATAAAACTCCTCAAAAGCCAGAAGACTTTAGACCAATATCTTTATTGAATACCTCTTACATATCAAATATTATTGCTCAGAGGATGAAGAAGCACATTGAAAAGATAATTTCCCCAACGCAAGCTTCTTATGTCCCAAGAAGAGTGATTTCTGAAAATATTACTTTGGTTCAAGTAGAAATTGTCCATAAAATAAAGAGAAAATAAGGGTAAGGAGTTTTTTTTTTGCTTTGTAAATGGGTATGTCAAAGGATTTTGATAGATTAGAATGGATTTTTTTGATTGAAATCCTTAAAAATTTGTTTTTTTGTGAGAAATGGTGTCAACTAATACATTAATATATTAGTACAACTCAGATTGAAATTATGCTCAATGGTCTTTGTAAGTTCTTTCATCCTACAAGAGGAATAAGGCAATCCATTATGTCCTTTTCTCTTTATTCTTGCTATGGAGGCCTTTTCTAGGAAGCTAGCTCATCGTGAAGCCACCAAACAGTTCACAAGAGTGAAGATTTCTAGAGCTTCTTCAAATATAAATCACCTATTGTTTGCAGATGATTGTCTGTTATTCTGCAAGGAAAATCTCACACAAACAAAAAGCTTACTAGAAGTGATAGCTGAAATCAGTGCTTGCTCGGGTCAAATGATTAATTTCAGCAAATTTAGTGTGTATTTCAGTATTAATATGGATCCAAATCTATTTTTGATACTCTTGCAGGTATTTTTAAAATTCAAAAAATGGATACTAAAGAGAGATACCTTGGTCTCCCATCCATTTTTCTTCAGCATAAACAAGAGGATACCATTCTCTCAATTAGTTCATAACATGGATACAAGGCTTGGAAAATAGATTCAACTGAATTTATCTCAATCAGGAAGATCCGTTATAGTGAAACATGCTCTAAACTCAGTTCACATTCATCATATGACATGCTTCAAACTGCCTGTAACTACTATCAAGATTATGAATTAAGTCCATCAAAAGTTTTGGAGAGGAAAAATGACTAACAAAGGACTGCATCTTATATCTCAAAAAACTCTATGTAAACACAAACTTGATGAAAGTATGGATTTCAAAGATTTGCATCTCTTCAACAAAGTTATTTCTTGCTAAGTCTGCATGGAGACTGTGCACTATATCTGCAGATCTATGGCCCGTAAGCTCTTACAACAAAGTATTTTGTTAATGGAGATGTCCTCAATATACTGGTCATGGAAAAACATAAGTGGTGAGCTGAAATTTGTTAAGGATAATAGTTGTTGGTATACTGGAGATGGAGAAACTGCCAAAATCTGGAAAGACAACTGGATTCCAGAACTTCAACATCCTACAACTCCAAAAGATGGTGTTGTCTCTCCTTCTAACTATACAAAAGTCAGGAGTTTATTTAATGATTCTGGTACTGGATGAAACTATTCTCTTCTTCATGATCTATTTTCTCCTCAATATTACAATCTCATCTGCAAGATCTCTATACACAAAAATCAACAAGACAGGCTTGTGTGGAAGTTAGAAAAAATGGTGATTTTTTCAGTTAAGTCAGCTTATAGGAAATTATATGAAGAAAAATTTCATTATGAGCTTACTGATCAAAGGATGAGGAATATATGGAGGCACTAATGGAAACTACCTACCAACAATCCAATAATTCATTTGGAAATGTCTTACAAATGCTCTTCCAATTAGGGCTGCACAAGAACCGATTGAGAATACCTGTACCGGAGTGGAACCGGAAAAATCGGATACGGTACCGGTGTAGCCGGTACAGGGACCGAGACATAAAATGAGTACCGGGATAAACACAGGTACAGGGAACGGTTCTTGGATTGGGAACGGCTTGTACCGGACCATAAGTATCGGTTCATATGAGCCGTTCAGATCTTGAGCTATGTTTAATCTAAGCCGTCCATCCTAGGGAAAGAGTAACTAAAGACTATCGTGATTCGTGAGAAGTTCACTCATTTTTATTCATGTTTTTTTCTCCAGAGAGCAGCGACATCCCACTCTCTTATCTGTTTGATTCCATCCTAATCGATCACTTGATTCACTTCTTCTTCTTCACCATCTAGTCAAGTAATTCTTCTCCTCCTTCTTGTTCGATTTAGGGTTTGATTGTAGATTGATTTAGGGTTTTCATGGTTATGGTTTTAATAATTTTAACAAGAAGTTAAGATTATCTAATGGGTTCTATAATTAGATTGATTGTAGATTAATTTAGGGTTTTCATTGATTTCTTTGATTTATGTGTTTATTTCAAAATGGGTTTTGTTTTTGATAAATTTTGATGTTTTGATAATCTTAGTTTCGTGTATGTTTGACAACAATATCTTCATAGAAATCAACCACAGGGTGGGTTTTGGAAGCAGAAGCTCAAACTGGTCTTCTAACTAGTACTCAATAAAGGTATACCTTATGTTATGAAATCGGTTTCTTATTATTTTAGAATCCTATTTAGGGCTTAATCAGTTTCTTACTATTTTGGATTTGCTAATTCAATTACTGACTTAGTGTATGTTCTTGCCAATGTTTGTTAGATGACCACATCAAATTCAACTCCAACTACAAATACAACTCCAACTACAAACAGAAGTTGGATCATCCTCTCAAGATGCATCTCACACAAATGAATCTGAAACTGCAACTCCAACAAGTATAGATGAAGCAGTTGAAGTTGGTGATAGAAAAAAGAAGCACGACAAAGTGAGATCAACTGTTTGGTTGGAAATGACTAGGATAAATGATGATCTTGCTGAATGTCATCATTGCCACAAGACATATGCTGCTCACAATGACAATAATGACACTTCTGGATTACGAAAGCATTTGAATAGATGTCTGAGAAATCCTAACAGGAAGAAAGAAAAGGGACAACCATCTTTGTTGATGCCACCCCCAAAACCAGGTCAGGATGGTAAACTTATTTCTCATACTTACAGTTATGAAAGGTTAAGAAGGCGTCTTGTAGTGGATAATTACGGATGAAATACCTTTTAGAAAAGTAGAAGGGTCAGGCTTTGTGGCAATGATGCAAGAGGCACAACCTAGGTTCAAGGTTCCAGGACGTATGAAAATTTATAGGGATATGTTAAAGATGTATGTAGAAGAGAAGAATAACCTAAAAACTTACTTCTTGACATCTAAGCAAAGGATATCTTTGACAACTGACACATGGACATCACCAAATAATTTTAATTATATTTGTGTAACCGCTCACTACATTGATCAAAACTGGAAATTGCAGAAGAGAATACTCATGTTTTGTCAAGTTGAAGGACACACAGGTAATGCAATCAGTGAGAAGCTGGTGGATTGTTTGAAGTATTGGGGTCTAAAAGATGTATTTTGTGTCACTCTAGACAATGTCAGCGCCAACACAGTAGTTATGGATCATCTGCAGAAAGTTGTTACTAGCTGGACATGATCACCAATTAGATCTAAATATTTGCATGTAAGATTCTCATTTCACATCATTCTGGTCTCTTCTATTAACTTTAACTAGCATCTTATGACTAATTTTTCTTGATTATTTGTTATCAGGTGAAGTGTGCAGCCCATGTTCTTGCTCTTGTCATAAAATATGCAGCACGGCTCTTTAATGAATCATTTAAAAGGATAAGGTCAGTTGTAAAATATGTTCTTAGTTATCCTTCTAGGTATGAAAAGTTTAAACAATGTGCTTCCCTAGCAAAGGTAGATTACAAGAAAGCGCTGACTTTAGATGTGTACACCCGATGGAATAACACTTACTTGCTGTTAGATGCTGCTCAAAGATATGAAAAAGTTTTTTCAATGTTAACACAGATTGATAAGGACTTTCAAGAGAGGTTTATTTTTGAGCAGGACAAGGAATCTGTTTTACCAAGTGATGCTGATATTGAGGAAGCTATAGCTAGTGATGATATCATGAAAGAAGTGGTTGAAGATATGGAAGAAGATGAAGAGGTTGAGCATATGGAAGAAGAGGTTGAAGAGGTAGATCCAGCAGGCAAGAACAAGGCAAAGAAGAAGAATAAGAAGAAACTACGGACACATGCCCCTTATAAAGAAGATTGGAAATATGCTAGAGGTCTTGTGAAGTGTTTAAAGGTATTCTTCGATGCAACTGTGAATTTTTCTGCTTCTACACAAGTCACTACTCATACTTTCTTATGGGAATTGGTATTCATCCATGAACAATTAATTGAATTTAGAGAAAACGTAGAATCAGATCCATTTATTGCACGTATGTCTCGTATTATGTTTGCCAAACACAATAAGTATTGGGGTGTGTATGAGAGAATGAATTCTGTTATGTTTTTTGCTCAACTGTTGGATCCAAGAGAGAAACAAAAGGGGCTAGAATTTACTCTTAATTGTTTGTTTGAAAACAATTCGTGGGAGGTTCAAAGAATTATGAGAAAGGTG
This sequence comes from Papaver somniferum, assembly GCF_003573695.1. Lineage (NCBI taxonomy): Eukaryota > Viridiplantae > Streptophyta > Magnoliopsida > Ranunculales > Papaveraceae > Papaver > Papaver somniferum. The sequence continues at coordinate 196,139,583 of NC_039360.1, forward strand.
AAATTAGAATTTCAGGAACTCTTTGATGATTATAGGTCAGTGTATTCAACTCATGAGGAAGGGTCATTTAATGCTGCTCCGGTAGTTGTCAGTTCAGTTAGCACGCAATCTCAATGTTTTAAATCTAGAATGCAATCAAGGAAGAGACAACATTGGGACAACCCAAGTTGTGTTGAAGAAGCAAGAACAACGGAGTTAGATAGGTACTTGATAGATGTGATGGATGGCAAAATGCGTGAAGTAGATCAAGATGACGACTTTGACATATTGTCTTGGTGGCAGGCTAATGCAAACAGGTATAAGGTACTGTCATACATGGAAAGAGATATATTAGCCATGCATGTGTCTTCAGTTTCCTCTGAATCAGCTTTTAGCACCGGGAAGCGCGTACTTACTCCATGGAGAGCTTCTATGTCTACAACGATAGTTGAGGCATTGCTCTGTACACAAATCTATTTACAAAAATCCATTGCTCTTGATCTTCTATGTGATTATGTACCTTATGATGATGGTGAAGATGCGGCAGGTTCTTAGTTAGGTTTTTCTTCTTTTTTGTTTTCTTTAATAGTATTACTTTTCTTGTATTGGTACTTACTTCTTGTTTATCTTTTTTTTTTTGCATGTTGCAGTCATAATTGAAAATCTCCTAAAAGCTTGAATTTTATTCCTTGGCTCCTTGCTAAGAAATGAAAGGTTAGTAACTTTCTTTATCTTGTTGTCCTTGTTGAAACATAATTTGGATTCATTTCTATATGAAATTCTCATTACTACTATGTAATGTTACTAATGTATGGAAATGAATGGACTGAAAATATTCAATCTACACAAATTCAACTGAAGTTAACTAGTTATGAACTTCTTATGTATTTGCTTGCTATTTGTTCTGAACTGGTTGTAAACTTGTAATACACACAGGTTGAGGTTGTGCTATCCTATCTATCAAAGTATCAATGGCCTTATTGGAGAGGAAGGTGCAGATTTGTGGCCTAGGATTGCAACTTGTAAGTGCAAGCTTTGCAGTCATCCATTTTCGTTTGCAATGATTGCATTTCATTTCTTGTCGACTTGTCGTAGACAGACTTATGGTTATGGAAATGTTGTTTGTTTTGGATTGTTGTTTTGAAGTTATGGAAATGTTGAACTTAAGTGTGTATGCAACCTGAACCTATTTTGGATTGTTTAACATTGAACTTATGGAAATGTTATTTTATATTTTGTAATGTTTTTCGGGTAAAAACCCGGTACCGGTCTTCAAAAGGAGGTACCGTCCAACACCAAGTACAGGGACCGGTTCCATAAGAGAATCGGGCCGTAACGGACCATGTGCAGCCCTACTTCCAACAGAAGTTAGAATCTCTGTGGCTGGAAGATGGCTCTTGTCCATTGGGTTGTAATGTAACTAAAATTCTTCTAATATGTTAATGTCTTGTAATTTTGCTAGGGCAGTCTGGATGGTTGTTATGCGTAAATCAATGATTAGAATCAAGATGTAAAAGACTGGATAGTCAGCTGGTTTGAGGATTGTCAAGCAGGACACATCACTAGAACAAAATTTTTCAAAAGAGACATACGCCATGGATAATCTGGAATACAAAATGTGAAGTTGTCTTTCAGCAGAAGAATATTGACATCAACCAAACTATCGGGAATGTGCAAGAGAACTTTAAAAAGCATATTACTAATCTGACACATATCAGTCTTCCGACTGAGTCTGGCAACAAGATAAGTAACACTAATCATATCTGGCTATCTCATATCCATGGAAAACTGACTATTAATATCAATGGTTCTTATAATAATCTTACTAATTCTTGAGGCATTGGACTAATTATTCATGATTGTGCAGGTATCTCAAGATCAGCTAAATGTTTGTACCTTGATATGATATTGAATGCAGAACATGCATAACTGCAAGCACTAACAGTAGCATTTCGTTAGACTCAACAACTTAATATGGAGCGGGTGAACTTTAAAATGGATTCAGAGCTGATAGTCAATGCAGTCACAAAAAGGAAAAGAAACGTAACATGGAGGATTAAACATGAAGTAGAAGACGTTATTATTGTTTTTGATAATAATAAGCTACGGAAATGCTATTACATCCCAAAACATAGAAACAAGGTTCCATGCATATTATCTAAGATATCTAGGGATGAAAAACTTACTAAGGAATAGAGCTTTAACATTCCTAGTTATATTAGTAGTCAAATTCTGGCAGACGAAAACAATGTACTATGTTTACCAAAACAATACCTGCGCGAAGCCATTATTCTTTTGCAGTCAAGAAACAAATCCTTGTCCAATTTACTTTATCTGCAAGAGATTCCATTATGTGGCAATGTAACCAGATCAAACATGCTCAAGATTATATTTTGGCCGTTCCTATCAGCGGGTTAGATCAATGCCTCGGGCCCAGACATTTCAGAGTTGTTGTTTGTTATCGCCTTGGTATCCCGTTGTTTGTGGAAGATGGTTTATGCTCCTGTTGTAATAGACCTACAGATATTTTTGGTGATCATGCGCTTCATTGTTCTAATGATGTTGGTCTTAAGTTTCGTCATGACTTAGTTCGTGATGTTATTGCTGATATTTGTTACAAAGTTGGTGTTCCTGCATGCAAAGAAGTTGCTTTGGGTTTTTCGTCAGTTGATAACAAGGATTTACGCCCAACATGCATCCTTGTTCTTAACTGGGAAAATGACCGAGACGTGTGTATAGATGTTATAGGTGTGTCGCCCTTCATTGGTGATGGATTTCATGATTTTATCCCAGGTCAAGCCATTTCGCGTAAGCGGTCTAAATACTTGAATGAGTGTGTTACACATGGTTATGGTTTTGGGTGTTTCAGATTTCGCTACTTTAGGGGAGCTTAGCGAAGATACTGCATGTTTTTTCAAGCGTCTGAAAAATGCTTAGTTAGTAATGATGCTGGTAGTGGTCTTGGTAGCTTTATTTTTCATAGATTGGGTATTGTTATTCAAAATGGTGTTGGTGCCCGGCTTGTTGGTCGGCTGCCAACTAAAACCCTGGTGTGTAATTGAAAAAACGGGGGTCTAACAACACCACCTAATATTTCGCTTAGCAATCTGTATGAACTAACTCCGAAATACTTTCTAGAGAATCAACTAGACAGTCAGACTCAATCTAGGTAAAAGTATCTCAAGGAGTTAATATCTCTCCCTTGTTTTGATTTACTCGAGCTAATAGAAATCAGCGAGTCTTTAATCAAACACAAGGAATAACTTGGATGGTACCAAAGATCAATATCCAAAGATCAATCAATGACAATCAACAACCAAAGGTTGGATTACTCTAAGGGTTATTTGATATTTGGTACTCACATTTGGACCAAAACCTGGATTTGGTCTAACATTTGTCCACCCTTTGCTTTGGTCTAAAGACCAACGTTGCCCCCATTGACCCAATTAAGTCTATTTTTATTTTATTTTATGAAATAAAAATAATATAAATAAGTGAGTTTACAAGTGTATTCCTGAAGTGGGTTTATAATCCAACTGTTGTAATAAAAACATTTAGCCTTGATTAATCCAAATACCACCAGCTCTTCCCTTTCCTTATTTCTCTGTGACACCGAGAACACCACCGCGTCACCAATCCCGGCATCAGCAAGACCATTATCAAACGGTCCCACAATCATATCCCCTATTTTTTGTTGTTGTCAATCACCATTCAACCAAGACCAAATCTAGGGAAAACCCATTGTAAATAATCAAGACAAGCACCACTAAAATCACTTCAACTGTTGCCATAGGAAAACAGAGAATAATCACAATTGCTGTCTCCATTCACATCACCATTGCGAATTCCGACCAGCCGATACACGCACCCCAACTTTGTTTCACTGCCATCTTCTTTTGCGTTTTTTCTACCATTACTCTGAGCCCCTTGTTCACGGCCATGGAGGCAACAAATCAAGATCCAGTATCAATTGATGCCAAAAACCCAAAATCCGATGTTGTTGCTAATTATATCTCATTAGAGAAATTCAATTCAAATTCAACTTCAGAACATCCATTTCATTCGACTCCAAAATCAGTACAACCACCATTTAAGCAAAGACCAATTCATCCAGGGTAAACCCTTGAAATCCACTGATTTTGTTGTTTTAGGGCACTGATCTTCAGCCACCATTCTCATTTATTCTCTCTGCCATTTCATAAAAACCCCATCAAAACATTTCACAAAATAATGACCTCGTTTATTTGCAAGGTACATATCCAATTAGAATTCATTCAATTACAAATCTAAATTTCTATCTCAACTCAAATTAAAACAAGAGATAGATCCCACGAAATACTTACCCTAAAATGAAATTGATGCTCAAATTAAAAGCACCAAGTCTAACAAATCAGATGTTCCTGACGTTGTATGTGTATGTGAACTTTTCATATCTTTGACTAATTACTAGCAGCAAAACAAAATTAGGGTTCATTTGATTTAGTATTGTGTTTGGAAAATTAATAGAAAATGGGTGCAGTAGTGGTGAATCTGGTGATCGAGAAAGTGAGAGGATATTCATATAGCCTGGTAACTGCAGTACGTGAGGGTAAGTGGTGGTGGAGGCGATAGGGGCGGAGATAACAAAGGCAGATAAGAGATATTCCCAAACGGCCAAACCTGGTCATTGTTAGGAAAGTATAAGGGTATAACTGTAAACTCGTTTAATAATTGGATTTTGTATAATTCTTTTGATAATTAGCGGAAGGAAGTTAAAATTTAACGAGTCAACACAGGTCAACGTCTGGTCCAAGTACCAAATGCAAAGGCTGGATAAATGTTAGACCAAACCTAGATTTCGGTCAAAATGTGAGTACCGAAAACCAAATAACCCTTACTCTAATTGATGATCTAACGCACAACGTGTATTATTTCAATTATAAAGATAAAACAATATAATGCGGAAACTGAAATAACACAGACACCAGAAATTTTATTAATGAGGAAACCGCAAATGCAGAAAAACTCCGGAACCTAGTTCAGATTGAACACACACAGTATTAAGCCGCTACAGACACTAGCCTACTCCAAGCTAACTTCAGACTGGACTGTAGTTGAACCCAAATCAGTCTCCCACTGATCCAAGGTACAGTTGTACTCCCTACCCTCTGATCCTAGCAGGATACTGCGCACTTGATTCCCTTAGCTGATCTCACCCACAACTAAGATTTGATATGACCCAAAATCGCAGGTTTTAACAATAAACAAATCTGTCTCACACAGACAAGTCTATCAAAGGATCAATCTGTCTCCCACATAAAGACCCTAAAGTTTTTGTTCCGTCTTTTGATAATAATCAAGGTGAACCGGAACCAATTGATAATCCGGTCTTATATTCCCGAAGAACAGCCTAGATAAATCAATCACCTCACAACAATCTTAATCGTATGGTAGCAAAACAAGATGTTGCGGAATCACAAGCAATGAGACGAAGATGTTTGTGACTACTTTTTATATCTTGCCTATCGGAGATATTAATCTCAAGTCAATCAATCTGATTGTACTCGTACGATAGAAGATGCAAGATCGGATCACACAACTACGATAAAAGTAGTATCAATATGGCTTCACAATCCCAATGAAGTCTTTAACTCGTTAACCTGGTTTTAGAAGAAGAAAACCAAAGGTTAAAGGAGAAATGACTCTAGCACGCAAACTAGTATCACACGTGAGGTGTGGGGATTAGTTTTGCAGAGTTTCTAGATGTCCCCTTATATAGTCTTTCAAATCAGGGTTTCGTCTTGGTTACAAAGCAACCAATATCCACCGTTAGATGAAAACCTGATTTAGATTCAAGCTAATATTTCTCAACTGTTAGATCGAAAACTTAGCTTGTTATATACGAATGAAATATACGCTTCTAGGTTTGTTAACCGTACCCAAACGTGTACATTGTTGGTTCAACAATAGTTAACCAAAAGGTTATCCATATGAGCATTTCATACCAACCATATTCTTCTTCACCATAACTAGTTTAAGTGACTCAAATTAACTAGTTAGAGAGTTGTTCAATTGCAATGAAATCTTATGTACTACACAAGACACAATTGAAGCAAAGATGATTTGATTCACTTGAATCGGTTCATGAACTTTATATCCACGGTTTGCAATTTGCATTCCTTAGTATTTATAAGTTTAAGTTCAGAAATCATCTTCAGATATATAACCTTCTTAAGTTCGCACACTAGGTTCGCGGACTTAAGCAACCGGGTAGAGTTTACAAACTCCAGCAGAAAATATCGGCAAAGACTTTCCGCCGATTCGCGGACTGGGTTCGCGGACTGGTACTCAAGTAACAAGTTTGTCAACTCCAGCAGAATTTCTCGGGATGAGAAGTTCGGCAGTTCGCGGACTGAGTTTGCGGACTTGGCAACAAGGCATTCTTCCGGTTTCTCTTGATCAACAAAGTTCGCAAACTTTGGTTCAAGGAATAGGACTTATACACATATGTGTTTCCACAACAATACTTATGTCCATCATTGGTTATGTAATCTAAACTCTCATTCCAACCATTGAAACATTCTTAGAGGACGTTATACAGTTGTTACACCATTTCTCGTCAAAGCAATTTTCAAAGTGATTGAAACATATCATGACTTTCGTCACTAGGTAAATATAAACAAGGTCGAAGCGAAACGCTTACCAACACATATTTTGAGATATAGATAGGCGAGGTATACTTGGCTCGAAATACCAAATGTGTATAATCTAAGTCTATATATAGCATATGACTTTTTGTCTCAAGAAGTAGGAGATAGAGTAGATAGACTTTTGAGTGACAGATAAGTTCAAGTCTTCACATACCTTTTTGTCGAGAAGTTCCACCGGTTCCTTGAGTAGTTCTTCTTCTTGTATGGTGAATCGCCATGAAGTCCTTGAGCTCAACTACACTTTTTATCCTAGTCTGAGACTTAGCTATAGTAGACTAGAAATCAAGACTTATAGTTTTGATCACTAACATTGACAAACATGATTGAGATAGCAACGCATGCGATTTCGACCGAGCAATGCTCTGACAGTAATGTTCAGTTACCATGTTATTTAATTCTTAAATAAAAATCTTCTTCGCATAAAAAAAAAAGAAGAGCAAGAAAAACCTACTGAATACATCTATTGCATACTCCACATCCTTCTATGACAAACCTTCATGTACGAAGCTTAGTTTGAAAGATTTATCACTCATATATTTAATTATATCCTCTGCGACAAACCTTTATCTCCAGAGCTAAATCTAAAACATTTATTATTCATGCGTCCACATGATGAGGGTGCAAACTTATCAAAAATAAGTTTTTAGCTCCTCACAATTCTATAAAGAAATAGTACGGCAAGTCGAGTTCAAGTCCACAGGAATGCGTGAGTTTAAGTTGTTATAAACACCAAGTATTTTTGTTAAATGGCAAAAAATTCTTGAATCATGAGAATTTGTCATCCGATTATGAGAATAAATCGATCAATGGAATCCTTCTCTACTCAAAATTTAGTTACGCCATAACTGATCAAAAAAATTGACGCAAATTGACTGATGTAGCATGGGAGGGAGACGGTACGCTAACATTTTCTCTGGTCATAATTTTTCTGGCTACACCATTACATTTTTCGAACTTTTATCCGTCAAAATTGGGTATGGTGTTAAATGATCAATCCTGTTAAAGGGGCGGCGGATTTCATTAGAGGGGCGGTAGTGAATAGGACAAAAATGGTTACTACACGGTAATTCGAAGTGCCTCTTATAAAAAAAAACTGAAAATGACTAATTAACCCTTACATAGTTTAGTGTTGATAATCTAGTTTAGTTTTGATAATCAAATTTCACTTATATTAACTCTAAAACAAATCAAAATCAGATTTTTAGAGTTAAAAAAAAAATTAGAGTAGAAGAAAAGAAAAACTTTTGTGATATTTGTGAAACCCTAGATTTTGATTCACTCAACAAAAATGAGTGTTTCCAGTGACAAATTTGAGATGGGTAAATCTCTAAATTAGTTCTCATTAGCTTTTTGTCGCTCACAATTATCTAAAGTACGTAAAAAAAGCGAAACTTTTAAAATTTCAGAAGAACTTACGATTGGAATTTAGCTCGTTACCAACCGTAACTCGCAGTTACGGTTCCAAAAGTATCGAACACCAACCGTAATTGGTTCAATTTGGGGAAAACCCAATCGTAATACCAGTTACGGTTGGTAGAATGACAACATATAACAACCGTAGCAAATTACGGTTGGTAACTAATGAATCGGGATCAACCGTAACTAACCTATGGTTGGTAAAGTTATTTGAGTTACAAGTCGTAACTCAAATACGGTTGATAACATTGATGTAATTATAAACCGTAAAAAGAAAATGAAACATCCAGGACAAATTACGGTTCGTAACTTAAGTAACTAGACCAACCGTAAGTAATTTACGGTTGCAAAAAAAAAAATCGTAACTGAACATTTTATCTCAAAATCAAGAACTTACGGTTGGTATTTGAGTTAAATGAACTGTAACATCAACGAAATCTATAGTTACGGTTCCAATTGGAGTTATTACCAACCGTAACTCACATGCAACACAGAAATTTCAATTTCAATTTTGATCCAAAACCTTAATTTTTGATACAAAACTAACTTAAATCATACACAATAAACTAAACCCTAACTGGTTTTTCGAAATATAGTTTTCAATCAATGATTATCAATTTTTCAAATCGAGGATGATGAAAATTTTAGTTTTAATGGAGGAGGAGAAGAGAAGAGATCTGATTCCATTAGGTTAATTAGTCCATTTAACTTGAAAAGGATAATCTAGTCAACTTACACTCTCTATAGGACATCCCCTAACCAACTAGAGGGACATTGTTATCACACTTGCCGGCCCTCTACTGGAACATGCCGCCACGTTGATAGGATTGCAAACGATTGTTAAGATGGGTCATGTGTTTTTCCTTGTACGTGCCAGCAAAACTGTATGCATGAGGCATACGTGTAAAAAAATAATGAATCGTAAGGACAATATGATAATTTAAGTAAATGATAACCTGGTTCAATAATCTCCTTTTATTCTGCCTCATATTTTCTTTAACAGAAAAGTGGCCGCTCTTTAAGTTAATTTGGGTGTGGAAGATAATCATATGACATTAAGTTTGAGACAACGACTCACTTTCTGAGTGAATCAGTTGGTTCATGATTTCTTTAATTAATACTTGTTCATTAGTTGGCATGAGAGAGATGTTCACTCATTCAACACTCAGTAAGCTTTCTCCGTTTCAACTGCGAATGTTCGTTAATTCACTTTTTGATTAGATCTTGATATGGGTGTACTGTTGGATACTTGGATTTATGATTTGAATGGATGGGTTTGTTATTTGCATTCTTGGCTTGATGAAAAATGAGAGAAAAAGATTGGTTGGCACTGACTTAGTTTTATCCCTGGAAGTGAGGTATTCAAAAAACTGGAATAATGGAAGGTGTTAGTGGATAAATTGCTGAGTCGTAACTGAGTCACTACCGAGTCATGAACCAGCTTTGAGTCAGGTCAGTGAGTTGTCTGCAATAACCCGACACACAACTCCATCATCTTACTCTGTTTGTTTGTTTTTTTTATCAGTGATCAACTCTGTTTGTTCTGTAGTCAAATTACAAGGGTGAATTCAGTGAATCTAGGACTTGTGATTGTTGCATTGCGTTTCTAATATGTATTCTTGTGACTGATTTAACATGCTAATTTGGTTTGATGGGATTTAATGAAACTGCAAATTTACATTTTGAATGATCCAATTCGATTGATTCAACGGATATGGTGGTCGTGGTGGTGATGGCGTTGCTGGTGAAAAGAAAACGAATGAAGAGATAGGTGGTTTTTTAAATTTGCTGGTGATGGTATTGGTTACGGTTTCTAATGGTGGCGATGGTGCTCCTGGAATTGACGGAGGTGAAGGAAGAGGCCGGTGGTGGTGACAATTGAGAAGATGAACCTGAATGTTGCGAATATAATGGTGGTGGTGGTGTTGCTTCCTTGCTGGGGTGTAATGGTGATAATGGTATTGTTGGGACTAAAGAAGGTGCGGTAGGGGTGATCGAAAGAGAGTATGGATGATCGGAAGAGAATAAGTTCTTAGTTTCGATTAGAGGTGGCTATGGTGGTGCTAGTAGTACTGGGGAGATGGAGGAGGTGTTGTTAGTGGTGGCGGTGGTGCTGAAGGTGTATTGGTGGTGGTGCTGAAGGTGTATTGGTGATGCTAGTTAGAGATGGTTGTTGCGGTGGCGGAGGCGCTGGTTATTGTGACGGCACTGGTAGTGATGGAGGCGGTGGTGATGACGGTGACAGTGGTGGTAGGCGAAGTAATGAGATGTGTAATTCGAGATGGTGGCGGAGCTGCTATTATTTGTGGAGGTGTTGGCGGCAGCGATTATGGCGGTGGATACTGTGACGGTGGAGGTGGTGTTGTGGTTGCGGTGATAGTGGTGCTGTTGTGTAGCACGAAGGAAGATGTCGAAGTGGAGGGGAATGATGTCGAGGGAGATTTTGTTTCTCTGAAGTGAAAACACGGAGGAAGAGACACGATGCTTACTTTCCTTGGTTTTGAGAGAAATCACTATCACTTCCAGTAAAAACAAAACAACATGGAGGGGTATTCGTGTAACATCAGGTACCCAACCAAAAAAAAAGTCAGGGACACCTAATCCAATCTTTTTTGTGGCATTTAGGGGTGACACCAAAAGAATTAGAGACTACTTTTTTATTCCCAACTCATAGATAAGGTTATGGGATGTCCTAATGGTTCGGGGAATATCTAAATACCGTTTTATAATCGATAGATAAGGTTATGGGATGTCCTAATGGTTCGGGGAATATCTAAATACCCTTTTATAATCGATAGTTTAGGATTAGTTTTAGCAACCGAAATTGATTATGATTTCGGTAGTTTAGGATTGGTTTTAGCAACCGATTATGATTGTGTTCTTCTTTTCTTTGTTTTGAAAAAATAAATTTGGGGATATTATCAAATCGGTATATAATAAACATCACACAATTAATTACCGATTGTGAAAGTAGAACAAAATCTGAAGTTTCATTTGTTTTACAAGAAATGAATTTGGAATTTGGTTGTGACGAATGTGAATATCATGAAAATACCTGCGAATGTGAATATCACGAAAATACCTGAAGAATGTGAATATCACGAAAATACCGATTGTAAAAGTTGAGAAATTTGAAATTTGGGGCTACTATCACAATCGGTAGATAGTAAACATCACGAAACTACCGATTGTAAAATTCCAAATTCCATTGGTTTTTGAAAATTTTGAATTTGGGGCTATTATCATAATGGTAGAAAATTAACATTACGAGACTACCGATTGTACAATCGATAGATAACAAATATCAAGAAACTACTGATTGTGAAAATAGATAAATTCAAAATTCCATGAGTTTTTGAAATTTTTGAATTTGGGACTACTACCACAATCGGTAGATTAGAACATCGTGAAACTACCGATTATGTTTGTGTGGAGAATTTGAAAATTTAAGAATTTTGGCAAAATCCAATTTTGGGACTACTTTGTAATCGGGAAGTTAAACGAACTTCATTTACTAATGATTATGTTAGTTCACTTACTACCGATTATAATCGGAAGTTAAATAAACTACATTTATTACTGATTATGTTTGTGGAGAGAATTCGAAAATTTAAGAATTTTGACACAATCCAATTTTGGGGCTACATTGTAATCAGAAGCAATTAATGTCATCGTCTACCGATTATAGATATATTTTGGCTAAGTAGTTTATAATCGGTAGATGTGGTAATCCATTATCTACCGATTCTGGGTAGTTTGGCCACTAAATATTTTTTATGATGTTCTCCCGATTGTAAACTTAACTACCGATTCTGGGTACTTTCTCCCGATTATAAACTTAACTACCGATTATGAAGGGTAGTTTGGCCATTAAAAAAAGTGGGAGATAAGGGATAGCATCATTTTACGTTTGGATGACCCATTTTTGTCTTATGTGTCGCCCTTAATTCTTTTGGAGTCGCCCCTAAAAATGCCTGCATCTTTTTGTGTCAAATAGGAAAAAAAATGTCATGCTTTACATTGACACAATTTTTTTTACTCGGTCAATAAAATTAAAAATAAACGAAAACTGTACAGGGACTAGATTAAACTAGCGCTAGCCGTGAGGCCACCCTAGTCCAACCTACTTGAATCGAAAGTATACCTCTCCAGGCCACTCTAAAGATAGAAGAAAGCCTGGCCTACCCTCATAAAACTCGAAAATATCTTCAACCAACAAACAAGCTTGTTTAGCCAAAGCATCAGCTGAAAATTTAACTTCCCTATAGTTATGAACATAACGAATATCATGATAAAAATTCTTCGCGAGCTTCCACTTCGAAACTAGCTGCCAAGGCAACTCACCCTTCTGAAAAGCTTGAATGCAACTCATTGAATCTGAACGAATGCAAAGGTTTTTAACATTCCACCTCTTTGCTAGCATTGCCCCATAAATAACATCACACACTTCCGCAAAATAATTGGTTTGACAGCCAAGGCCAACCGAAAGAACTCCTAGAACCGATGCATTAGCATCTCTAAAAGTGACTCCAGCTACAACTTGGCCTGGATTTCCGTGATAGGTACCATCACAACAAATCATTATTTCACCAGGATTTGGAGGAAACCAACTAACCTATTTTGGAGTCGAAAACTTGCTTGATCTATGTTGCACCCTGAAATAATTCAAGATGCTAAAATCTTCTTGCATATTGTACATATGGCCCTTCATTCTAATCGAGTTATCACGGATAACCTGATAAACTCTACCTTTAAAACCAAGCCAATGCATCTTAAAATCTTCAAAAAACACCTTGTTGCGCATCTTCCATAATTCCGTGACAATTGCAAGATTAGCAACTAGCCACAATTCCTTTATCATCCTACTCTGTCCTTTGGAAACCTTGTAAGAGGCCACCAGATCTTCATTGGGTTGTAGTTTAAAGATAGTTGCTGCCCAAGCCCAGATTATCTTAGCAACTCTGAATGCCAAGTGACATGGCTCATAGTCTCATCATTCTTCCTACACATGCGGCAAATCGTAGGCATACTCCTACCAGTCTTCTATAATATTATCTTCAGTTGCACAACATTGTTTCGCCCAAATTTTCCAATATTGCACACTCAAAGTAGGATGTACAACTTGCCTAGTGAACAAAGTCGCAATAGGAAAAACTTCAACTGGCGCCTTAATAGCAGCCTTTGCAGACACAAACTCACCATATATAGGGTCCTCCATCTCTTCGCTCGATCGTCCCAATTGTATAATAATACATGCATTTTATTAATCATACAAGTATAATCTTCAATAAATCTCGATTGTTAGCAACTTTGGACTAGTTATAAATTCAACTAATCTTCGAATTTCTTACACCAATTTGTTTACTCCTGACTCATCTGAGGCGTCTGGTAGGGGTGTGCAACGGACGGACGGTTGCGGATTAGGGGTCACCCGCAACCAAACCGTCAAAGTTGCGGATTTGGAAAATTGAACCGTAACCGGACCAATCATCCGAGGATTTGACATCCACGGATTAGCGGGTGATGCGGACCGGATGCGGATTAACCGCGGATTTAGAATTTTTTTTTTAAAAAAAAAGTCTGCCTATCTGTGAAAAATCCCTTCGTATGGGTAATTGATCTCTCTATTTATGTTAACTCACTGTCTCACTCCCATGATAATAAATTATTAACAATGAAGCAAATGCCAAAGTTTTGTTGCACAACATTATGAGTACAATATATACTTACTAGGTAGTAATCTTAATTAACACTGCAACTGATAAGTGTAGTGATCTTTAATCATTTGATGTAGCACCTTGTTTTTGAAAACGAATTTAATTTCCTCTATGAATTGACAAACAACAAGATAAGTTTCTTGGATTAGTGCTTTAGCAGGATTCTTGTCCACATTAGACCACCTTTGGCGGATAATTAATTGCTACCTTGTTTTATGTTTATATTCAGTATCAAGAGGAGGGCACAACTTCTTTTTTCCAGTAGTTCTCACAACGCACAGAGTGGATCACATGCAAGCATTGAGAAGCTTCAAAACCTTCAGTTTCTTCAAGAAGATTATGCAGATCTTGAAATGTTCTCTGAAGAGGACGAACCTCTTATTCCCAGTAAATTAAATTAGAGATATCTAATCTAATCTAAAATCTAAAACTCAATTTTTGCGAGTGCCGGTGAATCCGCGGATTTCAAAGTCCAACCGCAACCAAACCGCTAAACCTTACGGATTTGAAAACTCAACCGTGTCCGATCCATAGACTCTTGCGGATTGGTTTTCACCCGCAATTTTGCGGACGGTTGCGGGTGAAAACCGCAGTTTCGGTTTTTCTGCACGCCCCTAGCGTCTGGATTCGAATCATATGGATCTTAGTGAAATCACATGACTCATCTGGATCTGACTCAATATATTTGTTTTGAGTCATATCTGACTCATCTGACTCAAAAATATGTGAGTCAATGGTTTGGCCCATGAGTCAGGAGTATTTTGTTAGCTGACTCAAATGGGTCAGTCAGGAGTTATGTCCGAGTCAGAGGTCGAGTCAGATCTGACTCAAAATACAAAACAAACAGTCTGAATGCTGACTCGGCCCGAGTCAGGGGTTGACTCAGATCCATACGCCGAGTCAACTGCAAACAAACAAGGTCTTAATTTACCATGTAAAATAAGTTTTCTAGCGGATTATAATCAAGTGAACCACCAAAAATACGCTTTGTAGGTTTAATTCAATCAATTGCATAAGTATTTATGAATCAAGTTGCTCCGAAACACATGTTCATAGTTTTGACATGTTAACTGGGACTATCTTTTACACATTATCGTCCTATTAATGTTAACAGTACTTTAACAATTAGAGATTAAAGTTCACTATCCTAGCACTAGGGTTGCATACAAGATACTTAATTGTCCATTAGATAACTAGCAAACATCTCATGGTCATAAGAATGGTCAAAGATAATCAACAAACGATTTTTAACGAAAGGTTAACTTGCATAGATTGATTAAAATGACAGATCTTGTAGTTTCGAATAAGTTTAGATGCTCATAATGGAGTTCATCACAAGCATAAAATTAAAGAAAAGGTGAATTTCAAACAGTTGGATTAAAACCTAGTTGGCGCTGACATTTACAACTTCAAGGCTCTAGCTTTATCAAATGTTGAAGCATATTGTTACCCGACTTACCTTTTCATGTTGGTGTCGAGAACATCCAATAGATGCTTCCAAATAACCCTCATACACAACCATCGAGCCACGGCTAGAAACTATATATATTAGGAAACAACTTGTGGTTTCTTCCCTGCTTTCTCTTCGCGAGAAACTCTACCTCAACTCCAACAATTTCATACTTTTTGTCTCTGTTTTTTATTGAACACGAATTCCTTTCTTATCTCTTTGAACATACAACACTCACGGAAACCACCATTTTCACCCGATTTTACTCGACCTACACTTTCTCAAAACCACCACAACTCGAGCCACTTCATTTCTTTCCTAACCTTGTCTCAAATTCGAACAAAAATACTCAATACATTTGCATCAGTTATCATCAAATACCAATGGTTATAGGCTGCACCTCTGAACTATATAAACATGAAATAGAGAATAATAAATAAATTACACGTCTATTTAATCTCACTCTTTCACTGCTAACTCAAGTCTAACTAAAACTTAATCTTATACTAATTATTATTGAGAGCTAAGTGACTGCCATGAGCACTGAGTGTGCATGGCTGCCTCCAGCAATTACATCCTCGACTTTTTAGAAGCACGCTTTCTTCTTATACTTTGTATTCAACAACACCAAGGGTTTCCTAGAAATGTGTTGATCCTTGATTTCCTAGATTTATGCGAAACCATTACAAAGTACCTACAAAAATACTACACAAGCATAATATATAATCTTTACAAGAAAATAACTAATAAAAGTGTAAGAAAACAATATTAGAACTAGGTGTTTTAGATACTTATCATCGCATGTGTACCTCCATGATAAACCTTCATGTATGGAGATAAGTTTAAAAGGTTTATTATTCATGTGTTTGCATTCATCTATGGAGATAAGTGAAAAATATTTATCTTTTGTATGTTCGCATTCTCCATTTAAAAATTTTCATGCCAAAGAATAAAACAAAGCTCATACATAAAAATAAATAAATAAATCAAGATATTCTTATTTCACAAAAACTTAATCACATATATAAAAATTGATGTTGGACACCTTGAGAACACATGCAATAGCTAGGGAAAGAAAGGACAGGGAGATGGATCATACAATAAGCTAAAATAATGAAGCAGTCAAAACCTCACATCTGGGATCCGCACTCACCCAGTGTTTATAGTGAGGGTGTAAATTCAGTATCTGACACTTCTGTGCTGCCTCAGTACAAGCATATTAGCCTTCACCAAAGCAATACGAACATACAAGAAATTCGTATCCTCAAGACCCTAACCCCAGGATGACGATCCGCTAACATTAGCAAAAGATCCTGCAAAGTAAAGCTTCAACCTTCACTCGTTGGACGACTATACTCTTGCTCAAGAATTACAGCCTTCTTATCCAACCTCGACAAACCTTTTCCTATCTCAACGTAACCACGCGAATACACCTCCGAAGACACAACACCAGCAGTAGACACCTCTACTTTCCTCTTACACTCATTGATGACTGCATTAATGTTCATGAAAACATCAATACTCTAAGAATAAGAAGGAGAATGTTGGTTAAACTTCAACATTAAGCCTAAGATAATCTCTAACAAGTTGGTTAGGATAAGAAAAGGCAACTGATGTAATCCTAAGGGAATTATAAGTCATCTAGTTCTAAGAAAAGGAAAGACATGTAATAAGGTAATAGGACTAGGAAAAGGAATTCATAGTTCTATATATATGTGATCACCAAAGTTGTGTTTGATCATATGAGCAAGATTAGAGCTTGTGTTTAGTTTTGAGAGATTTTATAAACATCAATAAAGAGAGTTGTCTTTATATAAGCTAAGTTTGATCTTGCAGTTGCCATTAATTGGTGTCAGAGCTAGTTTCTGAGCCATGAAAAACGAAACCACCATTGTGGGTACAAAACAGTTCACGCCACCATCAATACAAGTTCCAATCCTCAACGCCACAAACTACACAGTATGGGCCATGAGAATGAAGGTACTGATGAAAATCTACAAAGTTTGGGAAACAACTGATCCTGGTATATTGGACCCAGAAAAAACAATGTTGCCATTGGATTACTCTTTCAAGCAATACCAGAATGTCTTGTTCTACAAGTTGGTGAACAGGAAACTTCAAAGAAAATTTGGGATGCAATAAAGGCACGTAATCTCGGAGCTGATCGAGTTAAAGAAGCCCGTCTGCGAACCTTAATGTCTGAATTTGAAAGAGTGAAGATGAAAGACACTGATACTATTGATAGCTTTGCAGGAAATCTATCAGAGATAGCCTCAAAAGCTGCGTCACTTGGACAATCCATCGATGAAGATAAACTGGTAAAGAAGTTTCTCAATAGTTTACCAAGATCCAAGTATATTCATATCATAGCTTCTCTCGAACAAGTCTTAGATTTAAAGAAGACTAGCTATGAATATATAATTGGAAGATTGAAAGCATATGAAGAAAGAATCCTTGAGGAAGAAAACAATGGAGAAACTCAAGGAAAACTCTTGTACACAAACTCTTACCAACAAAACTCTGCGACAAGAGGAAGAGGTCGTGGAAGAGGTGGTAGAGGAAACAAAGACCGAGGAAGGGGAGGAAGGTTTAACTCACAAGATAGAACAACAATTCAGAATGATCAAAATCAAGTGAAAGAAAAGAAGGATAGATCAAACATTATTTGTTATAGATGTGATAAACCAGGACACTTCTCCTCTGTATGCTCTGAAAGAATACAAAAGATGGAAGAAGCAAACAAGAATGAAACAAGGGAAGCAGATACAGCCCTTTTCATGCACGAAGTTGTATTCTTAAACGAAGGGAAACTAATACCAAAGAACTACGAATCAAAGGATGGAGAAGAAGGAATCTAGTATTTAGATAATGGAGCCAGCAATCACATGACTGGTAAGAGACACTACTTTTATGAACTCAATGATAAAATCAAAGGACAAGTGAAGTTTGGGGATGGATCTTCTGTAGAAATTGAAGGGAAAGGATCAATTCTATTTCAGAGCAAGACCGGAGAACAGAAACTTGTCACAAACATCTACTTCATCCCAAACTTACAAAGCAACATTCTAAGTTTAGGACAAGCTACATAAGTTGGATGTGATGTTAGAATGCGACAAGATTATCTAACAGTTCATGACCCAAGTGGAAGACTTTTAGTTAGAGTCTCACGCTCACAGAATAGAGTCTACAAGATAAGTCTCATGATTGGAAGGCCATTGTGTCTGAATATGAGACTGACATGGAAGTGGCACGCAAGGTTGGGACACATAAGTTTCAGAACCTTAAAAAATATGTCTCAGAACAAGATGGTTCGAAGGCAACTCACAACACCATATACACCACAACAAAACGGAGTGGTGGAGAGGAGAAACAAGACTCTAATGGAGATGACAAGAAGTTCTTTAAAGGCTATGCAGGTACCTAATTATCTATGGGGAGAAGTTGTACGACACTCCACATACCTAATAAACATGATACCTACGAAAGCTCTGAAAGACATGACTCCATATGAAAGTTTGCGAAAGAGAAAACCAAACATAGATCATTTAAGAGTGTTTGGTTGCAAAGCATACGAAAAAGTTGATTCTGCAACTCTTAAGAAACTGGATGTCGATCTCAGACACTTGTGCATCTAGGAATTGAGCCTGGATCCAAAGCTTACAGATTATTCAATCCAACAACGAAAAGAGTAATAGTGAGTCGAGATGTGGTATTCGATGAAAAAGCGAACTGGAAAGAAACTAATGATAGACCAAGTAGGGATCCAGGAATGTTTCACATGAGATGGGGTCAAGTAACTGATGAAGGAGAAGGACCCATAATCTCAATACCAATGGAAACAATGATGTTAATCAAGAAGAAGAAGAGAATAATGAAAACACTGAGAATAATTAAGAAGAAGAAGAAGAAGAAGAGATCGATGAAATAACTCAACCCATTCCACTGCAAAAATCAACAAGACAGATACAAAAGCCACAGTATCTGGAGGATTATGTTCTTCAAGCTGCAGAAGAATGTGAGATTATGCTACTTTCTGTTAATGATGAACCAAGGAATTTTCAGGAAGAAAAGGTCTCGACTAAATGGACACAAGCATGTAGAGAAGAAATTATTTCAATCAACAGAAACAAGACTTGGTTTCTAGTTGATAAGCCAGAGACAGCATCAAACTCATGGGAAATTCACCACTTAGATGTTAAGACAGCATTCTTACATGGTGAATTGCGAGAAGATGTGTATGTTGAACAACCAGAAGGTTTTGAAGTAAAAGGACAAGAGCATAAGGTTTATAAGTTATCAAAAGCTCTATATGGTCTAAGACAAGCTCCTCGATCCTGGAATACAAAGTTAGATCAAATCTTAAGAGAAATCAGATTTGTTAAGTGCTCTAAAGAAACATCAGTATACAGAAGAGAAGAAAAGGGAACGCTTCTTGTGATTGCAGTCTATGTAGATGATCTATTTTTTACTGGCAACATCCACTCTCTCTTCATACTAATAACTCTAAGATATCCCCATCAAGTGTAATATTTCGTTAGGCCTCCACATGTCAACACATATTTTCTTAGACATTGATGTTCCAATTTTAAGGAGGTGCGTACCAAAGAACCATCGTATCCATAACGTGACATGCCACAATCGAATAGTCCAACTGCCTATTCCCAAAGCAACTCTTCAACAACAATCTTTCAATATCGGGTGCGAAAATTGGCTAAAAAATTCTACTATGCAAACGTGGTTTGGGATAAAGGCTAAACCCCTCAATGAGGCCCAGGCGGTCATTATAAGTAATATTTGAAATGCTCAACACTAAGCAACTTAACATCCGTAGACAACTTATTTTGCTCTACGCAAAAGATGAGTAACCGCCAGAAACGAGAACTGTACTGTGCAGGAATTCACATAATATTACGGTAGATGAGCGCAAGATAGAAAATCGGGTCTCTAAAATCTGCATATCTCATCGGAATAAGCCACTATAATGAAATTTAAAGTAAATAAATTGAGGATAAATGTAAATGAAATAATAAATAGTGCAAAATTATGTAAAAATAGGTATGAGTACATAAATGAAGCAGGGAGAAAATGCATTAGGAGGGAAATACATGCGTTAACGACAAAAAAAGGGTCGAGCTATTTAATCTAAATCGCCAGTATAGACTCTATCTCTGGCATTGTCCACATGACCACTCGATAGGGAGTCTATCGCTATACGCGTTTCACATAGAGGCACGACTAATTTTCCAGACACATGGTATAACAAATGAAAATTTGTTGTCTCTCCCATAATAATCGGCCTTAAAAAAAACCATCAATATAACTTATATTAGGGTTATACTTGTGATGACACATAACTAATAGGTTATATTAGCGTGGACACTAATATAACCCATAAAAACCTTGATACAAAAAGATACGGTAACCGCGTCGGACACATAACCGGATACGAAATGGTTAAGGCACTTGTCCGATATGTGATAGATACCCCACATCATGTGCCTTATAAAAATCAGACACTAATTGGAAACTTTCAGAGACGCCATAAAATTGGTTCGGAAATCATAATAAACTTAATGTGACACTAATTTATTCTATTTGTAAAAACAAAATGCTAATTTATTCTCCTTTTAATCAAATCAAAATATTATTCATGAAAAACTTAGCATTATTTTATTATTATTAATTTTATTTAATATATATATTCCCCTTCTTGCGACATAATCAGTTCCCTATCCGCTTCAGTTCTCCTGGCTTGTTCCTTATGAGGCTCGCTTGTAGGATAGTACAAAAACATGTTCAACTAATATAGTAGTATAACATTGGAGTTTATCTTGTTAGGCTTTCAATTAGTTTTTTTATATTAGTACTATTTGTCCAATAATAATGATAATTTAACAAAAATTCCAAAAATAAGAAACATCCCCTTGGTGTTTCTAGATTATATTTGGTCATTAAGATTTCAAGAAAATAAACTACATAGCATGCAAGCGAGCAACAAGCGGCGTCGCAAGCCCCTTTTGAATTGCAAAACCTATCCTATTAAAAACAAACTCTCTCGAACCGGGGTCGTGACATTTGTGCATGACTTTCTGAACTCTCTTTAGTAGTCCAACCGCCTCTAAAGCCAAGAAACTGAAAGTATCAAAAGAAAAGGGGATAAAAGCATATCCATTATCAATACATGCTTTCTCATGCTTCTCTATCTTACCTGAGGAAGCCTTAGCGTTGCCTGACCAACTGTAAAAGTGCCATGTCCAATACCTACTAACGGAGAAACCCAAGTAAGGTCAACATATGTGTGTTTGCCATTAGCCCATCCAAAAATAAGAACGTCCGCTGGCCTGAGTGTTGATCTCCCCTCAAGTGGGTTTGTCAAAAAGTTGACAACCGCTTCTTTCTTAGCTGAAATACCATCTCTCCATAACACATCATACAAGGTATCTCTCAAATGATCATGTCTGTATTCGAAACCGGGATCCACCTTAAAATGGACTGCGTGTTACCCATATGTGTCTAAGAAACCTGTGATACATGCCGGACAACGTGAATCTGAAAGGTATAAAGGAATCATTAACCTGTACCTGAGGATGGACCGGTATTCCACGGGTGACATCTTCTGTCCAAATCCCTCAATCAGAATAGCAAGAAGAAAGTCCCGGGCATGTGATTCTTGTAGACAACCAAAGACCGCTTTCTGTCCATCTAATAACTCATACACTCTATGTATGTCTTTAACCACTTTACCAAAAAGAGCACTCGCCAGGTTACTTTGTGTTTTAAGGGGGTGGTTTCCTTATTAGTGAAGCTGCTAAAGTCATTATCAGGAAGAGTCTCTTGTAGTGCCTTCAAAGCCTTATGAAAGTTTTCATCCATGTACTCTACTCCACTCCCCCTTAATATGTGATCTTGCAGACCCCAGGATTGCACACGTGATGCTAGAAAGGCATATTGAGACGCCTCTTTAGCAGTGTATAAACCAAGGCCCCCATATCTGATAGGTAAGGTGGATAACCTCCACTGTAAATCTCCAAAGAACGTCCCCCCACAAACCACAACACCCTCTACCACCTCTCTCAAGCCTCTATAAAAAATATCTGCTACCTCTATGGTGTGGTCTGGGCAACAGATCTGGAGCCCAAACAACAGCTTGGAGATGCCCATGCATGCACGTAGGAGTAAAAGTTCACTTTGAGGATTGCGAATCTTGGATAAAACCTGCATTAAATCTACTGCCTTCTCTGCTCTCCGATGGAAAGTCCCTTCACAAACCCATTATCAAGGTTGACCGCACCACCTTGATCTCATTATATGGCCTTGAAATTCCAGCAGGAAACACCCCGTCTCTTATCTTCCGTCCATCACAAGAGGGCCAAAATATTTCAGTTTTATTAATATTCAATATAAGCCCCAACTCAGGCTCTACCGTCTGGACAACTGTGAGTGCATTTTCCACTTCTTAAGTGTCCCCAATAATAGGCACCATCCAGATACCAAGCCTGGAAGGATAATGTGCATTGTACATTTATCTTTCCTATAAGCTGATGAAGCACCAAAGAAAACAACAACGACCCTAAAGGATCCCTTTGTTGCACCCCTTTAGACGAATAAATATGATAGTCTCCCACATACAATCTTGCAAGTTGTCCATACAAGTATTCAACCCATGACGATATAGATGGACATAACTTACGCACCTCAACAAGCATGGCTGTTCGGTCGACTAGATTAAAGGCATTAATAGAGTCTACAATTGAGATAGTAAGGCTAGCATTTGCATGATGTTTACTGACATACCTGTTCACAACGTGTAGGATTTCCTCCGCACCTCCTGAAACACCAACTCCAAACTGAAAATCCTGTAAATAATATGCTATGTCTTTGCCAACCCCTTCATTGCCACATTGGATACAAGATGCCGCCAAATCGTCCCAACAACAATAGGACGGATACTTTTGTCCGGTTTAAGATAATTATTTTGTTTAAATAAATTATGCAATCTTATTTTGATGGGTACATAGTATATATATGAGAAATTTCCTGTTTGGTCCAAAGATCCGACCCGGGAGTAGTGTCTAGTCCAGCGGGATAGAACAATTATCCGCTAGTCCAAAAAGGTTTAAAATACTGGAAAATTACTAGCCTACCCTCAACATTCATGCGTGGGTTAAAACTGTCTCCTCCCACTTCTTCTTCTTCTGCCTTGAAGAAAAAACCGACTGCAACTCCTTCATCTGAAAAACGATTTCGGAAATCATTAATTACAGAAAAATCATCAGTTCCTGACCTAATCAATTACATAAATCATCAGTTCCTGACCTAATCAATTACATAAATCATCAGTTCCTGACCTAATCAATTACATAATCATCAGTTCCTAACCTAATTTTTATTCATTCAATTAAAGAGAAAAAATGGTTAGAACTATCAAGCGGACAATTACAGAAGAAATTGTAGAAGAAACCCAGATAAAAAGAAGAAGAAAAAATATTGATGATTCACCAACACAATCCTCCCCTGCGGCTAAATCTCCGACAACAAGGAGTATGAGTAAAGTTGGTACTCCGTCACGAACAAATGTTCCTCAGGTAGAAGGTAAGAAAAAATCAGAAGAAAGTAAAGCCTAATTTTGTACTTCATATTGACATGCAATACTTAAAAAACTGTTGTTGAATTTCATATTGACATGCAATACATATAAATATTTAATGCTGATGAAAAACTGTAGATATGTAGTAATGTTCAACTAATATACTACATATGCTCAATAGAATCACTACATCTCTGTATGTGGTGTTTGTTTTACATGTTTTCAATGGAATCACTAAATATTTGTATGTAGTGTCTGGTATACATGTTTTCATATGTTGTATATGTAACTTGAGACAACATATTGACATGCAATGTGTGATTCATATGTTTTTTGTTCAATAGAAACACAACATCTCTGTGAGTCATATGTTTTACATGTTTTTCATCTGTTGTGTATGTAATTTGACACAACATATTGACATGCAGTGTGTGATTCATATGTTATCAATATGTTGTCTTCAATTTGTAGTTATTGATATGTAATGATAGCATCTCAAATTGATATGTGTGCTACATATTATTATCTGCCTGTAATATGTAATGTGTACAAAACTTTTGGTTTACAAAAACAGCAAAAACCAAAGGAAAGAAAGCAGCTGCTGCTCCTGAAGCAAAAAGCAAAAGAAAAACAGCAGCGACAACTACTAAAGCAAAAGGAAAAACAGCGACAACGGCTGCTACTCCTTCACCAACAGCAAAGGGGGACAAAGCAGTTGTCCTGAGAGCTGCTACTCCTTCTCCAAAAGGAAAGGGAAAAGAAAAAAGGGGGAAAGCAAAAGCGCTCCTGAAAGAAGGTTTGTAATGTTAAAACTGAAGATAATTCTTAATAACATATGTTTATGAGTATGTAATGATGCATTGTTGTGCTTGTTTTTGGTATTAAGTGTTTTCTGAAGACTTGGTAGATATTACAACTACATATTGATGATGTCACTACATATTTGATATACCATATTGATATGTATTGTATTAGTTTTTGGTTCTTGTTATTGTGTAGGTGCTAATAAGCGTAAGAAAGGAGCTGGAAAACCACGAAGTTTATACCGTGGCGGTTTCAGGGGCTTGTGGGGGCTTGCGAAGACTATTAGGACCACTAAGAAGGCTATTGCGAAGTCCACTGAAAACCTTGAGTTGAGTGAGTTGCAGCTGAAGATGATTTCTGAAGCATCATTCGGTAACCTGTTCCTAATGTTCTGGTACACAAGATGTTCCATCACAGGTGAATGATATGTACTAAAAATCTCATTTTGATGTTTCATCACAAGATGTTCTGGATGTTTCATCACAAGATGTTCTGGATGTCCCCTCGCAAGATGTTTTGGAGGTTCCATCACAGGTGAATGATATGTACTAAAAATCTCATTTTGTGTAGTTAATATTACACTACAAATCACTACATACTGATATGTATATCAGTATGGTAGCACTAGAAATCACTATATCATACAATCATATACCACTACATGCTTTCAAAAATGATTAGGTGATGTAACTATGTTTTATGCAATATAGATATTTACATATTTTTTTATGTTGATTAAAAATGCAGGAACAGTTTAGCACAAGAAGCCAGAAACAAAAAATGGTAAAAGTGAACAAAAAGCGTGCTACAAAGCCCGAAAAGCAGCAGGTAACAACACCCACCAGACCTGTTACTCGTTCCCATCCTGCAAAGAAGGTAGATGATATATATGAGAGTGGAAGTAAGTTCTCACCATCATATAAAGGACCGAAAGCTGCAGCTGCAGAAGCACTACCACTAAACAAAAAGAGAAAGCTTAAATTGCGCAAGTATTTCCGGAAACTGACTAAATCACCATTCTATAATGACATGAACGATGAACAAAAGAGTACTCTTTCCACATACATCAATAATGCAAAAAATCTTAGGTGAGTTCTCAATTGACACTTTTATATTGATATGTACTATTAGTTTGTGTATGTACTTTTGATATACATACATATTTGTATAAAAAATACTGAGAAAGACATATCAGTATGTACTGTTACACAAAGAATACTAACCTTTACGTCGTTTATTTTCTAGCTCAATTGCTTGGAGAGTGGGAGAAGGTGGTCTTTGTGTAAGTGGAACTACAGTTGATGACTTGGTGCAGAACGATTTATTAGAACAAGATCTTCTCAACTACGCACAATACAAGCTTAACACCAAATTTCAGAATGAGCAACCGATGCACGAAGTATACAGGAAATACTTGCCTGTGTTGCATCTGGATCCATCCGCTTGGGTAAGTTGTTATCTTACACTGCATATTTACTACACACATATTCAAAAATTAAAAAAGTATGTAGGGGTAGGTATACTACATATCAATATTGCATAAAACAAAATTAGATATAAACTATTTCAAGTACATCCATGTTTTCAGTACAATGTCGAGTTCCCGGATAACCTCAAAGGAGCAGCACATGATTCTGTTTACAAACCAATATTGGCGATGGATGAAAGTATCAAGAAGATTCTTGTACCAATGTGCCACCACAATCTTCATTGGACGCTACTTGAGTATGACTGCGAAAAAATGGTGTTCAACCACTACAATTCTTCTAAGGCTGAATGGGGAGGTATTTGTTATCCACACGCCTGCAAAATGGCAGATTACATGTACGTACCTATCAACGTGTACTTGATGGAGAAGGACAAAGTAACAATGAAGAATGTAATAGTGAATGAATGTGAAGCACCTCAACAAGGGGGATCGCCAGACTGTCTACTGTTTGTGATGCATTTTATGAAGATGATGTCAAAAAGAAAATATGTGGGAGTGCCTTTGGGAGATGATGAAGAAGTGCAAGCGAAGATTCGTAACAAAAGGGTCCCGTTAGCATGCAAATTGCTGAAAGCATCTCCACCGGAAATCAGTTGGCAGATGACATAAAAATAGTCTTACTTGCTAAAAGTAATCTGACAGTACATATCACTATTTAACTATTTTCTTTTCTTTTTATTCTTGGTTTCATTTCATTTCATGAGTTCAAGAATGTTCAAAAACATATATCTAATATGTAGTGATTTTTAATTTGAATTTGGGTTTAACTTTAATGTAGTGATATTTCAATTGTGTTACTTAAACATGATTTTGTGTTGTTGATACGAGGGGGCGCTGCCCCCTCGACCCCCGTGAAGATGGTGAATCAGCTGGAAAACCAAAAGATGTTCTAAATAATCTTAGTGGAAGATGGTTAAACCACAAACCAGTACATATTTAATTGTTTTCTTGTTACAAACATCTAGTATGGTTACACTACAACCACTACATATCAGTATGTAGTGGTAGATACTAACACTACAATACTGACATGTAATTTCAGTATGTAAATACTTCACTACTGCTGATAGATAATGACATTTTGATAGACTTAAAAACATATTTCATTATTCGAAAATAACTACAATAACTACATTTTGATAGACTTATAATGTTTCAAAAACCAAAAGATGTTCTAAGAAACAACAAAAACAGTATTTTCAGTACACTTGTAATGTATGTACTGTAAATGAAATACTTATTAACCAAATTCAGTTGGTACTGACAAAATCAAAAGAAAAACGGTAGAATAGAACAAGGGCTAGAGGAAAGAATTGTGGAAAAGGAATCTGGCAACATCATCGATATAACATTCTGCTGCACGTTCAAGCCTGTGATAAAAGAAAAAGAGAAATCAGAACACTACTTGCTTAAAAGTACATTGTATTGTATCAAACTTACTTAATTAAGACATTAATATGTATCTGACTGAAATACATACCTGACACAAAATCATTCTTCAGAAAGTTCATACTGTCGGATAAGATTGCATGTTGCCTTGTTGTGATGAGTCTTCAAATTACAGTTTGAACACTTGACAGATTTTCTACTAGTCTCAAATGCAGACTTAAAACGTTTCCCCTTTTTCCTGCCTGGTGGAGACCTAATTACTTCTGCTGGGAGAACGATATCATCTACGTGATACTCATCGGGCCTGTGAGAAAAAAACAGTATCATATAAATGGAATGAACCACAACTACATATGAATATGTACACGGTATATTGTTCCTGAAAAACAAATATAAAAAAATGTAGTGGTATCTAACATTACATATCAGTATGTAACATCCATATGTAAGTAGGTTTATGTTGACATTTCCTCCAGATCTAGTAATAGCTGACAAAATGTACTGATTAAAGACACATACCTGTCGTGGTTAGGAACGGGTCTAATAGCTATTGAATATAGCTTACGAAAAGTGGTAACTTTGAAATAATCTTCAACGTATAAAGAATCCTTCCTCCAGATCTAGTAATAGCTGCAGTAGCGTGCGAGCATGGAAAACCATAAACGCGCCATCGTTGGCAAGTACAAGTTTTTCTCTCTAGATCTACCATATGAGATCTGCACAGTACATATTCATGTGTTATTTTTCAGTACACCTAATATACACAGTACATATTTATATGTTCTCACAGAAACATGGTACTTAAAAAAAAGAAAGAGAAAGTAAATAACATTCAGATGATAGAGATTAGGGGTAAACGCTAACCTTGGAGAATGCACTTCATAACGATTAGCATCTGACTGGCTAACTTTCCAGGGACGACCAATTTGGATGTGTAGTTCAAGCAAGGCTTGATACGTAGGGGTTAGCAGTTCTAGGTCCATCAAGAGACTCTCTTCACGACGTTCTGACATCATTTCCATCATACGTATCCTACACGACAAGGGGATAGCAAAGTCTGTTATACTAAAAATATACGTAGATTAACAGAACATATATGCTAATACTGTTACAAAAAGAAAACTAATATAAGCTTGTACTGTGACTAAGGAAACTGATACAAACCTGATCGAGTCAACGAACGCACACGCATGTAATTTCTTCTCTTTGTTAATCCAGCTATTGAACGATTCAGCAACGCTAAATGAAGTGTAACCATAACTACAACCCTTGAAGAAAGCATTGGACCAATTTTATTTTGGAATGTTGCGGCAGTAGTCAGCAACCCAAGGCCTTCCCAAATTAACCATTTCTTGAAGACCTTCCTCGTATGTTGCAGGAGAAAGAGCATATGTCGCCTTTCGGAAAGCATCAGTCACTTCCTTATACTTTTCGTCAGACTTTGCGATAGGTAAGTTTTTGTCCAAATGGAAGTAACAATATCTTTGATGAGAATCAGGGAACTCTTTGGGAATATATTTAACCAACCCTTCACCTCGGTCAGTCATAAAAGTGATTGGGCGATCATCATTCAAAGCCTCCTTCAGTTTCTTGAAAAACCATTCCCAGCTGATATTGTCTTCACCAGGTACTAAAGCAAACGCAAGCGGATAAAATCCTGCAAAAAGGAATTACTAGTTATGTTAAGCAACTAATATTTACACTACATATTGACATGCAGTTGGTTTACCTCTTTGTTGATATGTGAAAACCTGACACTACATAATAACATGTTAAGCAACTGATTGACACTACATTTTCACATGCAGTATGGTTTATCTCATACTCAGTAAGGTCAATATGTAGTATGTAGTATGGTCAATACTCATTGTCAGATAGTGAAGTAAGATCAATATGAGTGATCTAACTACCAGACACTACATATCAAAAAAAAAAGAACCAGTTACCTTGATTACCATTAAGACATGTTGCTGCCATGAGACCTCCTTTAAAAGTTCCAGTGAGAAATGTACAGTCACAGAAAATCATGGGATGACATAGTTTATATCCCTCTATACAAGCTCCAAAGCAAACAAAAAGTCTATTGAATCTTTTTGTAGCATCATTGAAATCGAAATCAATAAATGACCCAGGGTTTGTTTCCCTAACAACATTCACCCATCAAGCAAGATCAGTGTACGACTTAACATCATTACCAAAAATCTGTTTATGCGACAACTCAATTGCATGATATGCGTGGTGATACTGGATTTCAATGCCACCACTAACTTTAAGATAATCTATGATCTCTGCTGGTGTTATGCGAGGGTTGTGCCTGACCATCTCATGAATTAGACTGTTCATGAGTTTTTTTTGTAACTCTTGGATTCTTCAACATATAACCACCTCCACAGGTGTGCCTTCCCACATATTCCTTTATCTTAAAAACATCAATAGAACTACCAATGGCAGTTGCGTGAAGCTTCCATGAACAACCTTTCACACTACATACGGCGGTGAATCTCTCAAGGTCATTCTTCTTCTTAATTACCTCATATCCAGTTCTCATGCAGTATTTTTGGCATGCTATACGTACGGCATCAACACCACCATAGAATAATTGATCTGTATCATCAAAAATATTATCCCAACCATCTAAAAAAAACACTCTTGTGGCTTCTTTACCTTCTTTCAAATAACTATTCTTTGCACTGACAACTAAGTCTGTATTACTGTCAACTTCCATACGCCTAGACGCGCCATTTGAAATTACATCCACATGCAAATCAAAGAAAGCTGATTGCTTTGAAGAATGTAATGCAGAGATGCCCTGGAGTGTTACATCGGCAAGAATAGGAACTATCGCTTAATTCTGGAAATAGTTAACCAGAATAGTCGTTGGAGTCAACCAGCTCCACATATTACAGATGCAAAATTTCAAATCCTCTAAAGTTTAAAACGATGTAACCTCATATGCAAAATGATATTGCTTATGGTATACATGAGAATAGATGGAGAAGTCTGGTTTGGGACCAACGTCAGACATGTTAACCCTGTAAATGATCCAAAAATTAACTAAGTCTCTGAATGGATATAAGTTATACATATTGATATGTATTGGCATCTACTGTATTGCACGATACATACTAAGAGCGTAGGCTATATGTAGTACGTATTGGTATGTAACATGTAGAATAACTAAGTCTCTGAATTCCTATACGTTATACATATTGATATGTATTTGTATGTAACATGTAGAATATATTTTACAACATATCAATATGTTTTGAGTTTCATCTTCTATAAATAGAAGAACTGCAGCTATATCAAAAAGAGAATACAAAATTACTACACGATCTATCTAACAAAACAAACCTATATAAAAAAATACAGTAAAACAAACCTATATCAGATTACAAAGAAACTAAAACAGAACAACATCAGAGAAAAGGTGATTATAGTAACATACATTGTTCGAATCTTAGATTAACCTAATTCGATTTTAAGATACCTAATTGAAACACACAAAAATCACAATGTAAATCGAACGGAAACTGAATTGAACAATATAAATCATCACAAAACTGAAATCATAAAAGAAAGATAACAATGTACATCATAGACAACTATTCTGATAGAAATCAGATCAGAATAAACCTAATTATTCATCAACATTCCAAGAACAACAGCAGAGGACGCTGATTTACGAGATAAATACCTTGTTCGAATCTGATTTCGAAGCACAGATGATTTACGAGATAATAGCTGTGATTTACGAGATAAAATACTGTGATGAACCAAAACGCAGGAGCAGAGAAAAACCAAAGAGAAACAATCTGAGATGAAAAAAAAAAGAGAAAGAAACTGAATTTGATTTGTTCGTGGAGTTGCAGAAAGGGTATTTTTGGTACTTTTAAAAAACTTGTCTTGTGTGACCCGCACGTTTTGGACTAGGGAATAAATATTCTGGTCCAAAACATGTTTTTGGACCAGCGGATAATTTTATTCTAGGGGTGGATTAGAGAGTAACCAGTACTGGGTTTCCTGGACTACCTAGTAATTCCTAGTATATATATAGGTCGCCATGACCCGGTTTTTCTTTTCGAGATTTTGCGTGTACCGGGTCGTGGCCGTATCGCGTTTGTCGTGCAGCACAGGATATAACCCAACCCATCATCGCTAATTTCAAATTTTCACTTAGTCTCACACACTATTTAGATCTCTCTCTCTCTAACTCTCTCTTAAAACTCAAACCAAAGACTCCACTGAAAAATTCATATTCTCTCTCTAAACATCTCCATTACATAGCACAAAGCTTTTATCAAATGGGTTCGACTGAAGCCGACTTCGATCATAGAGTAAGAAATCCATAAATCTTGATAATGATGAAATCTTATCTTCTCGCAACTCTAATTTCTCAGTTAATGGTGTTTGTCAAATTCTTTTGCAGGCATCTAACAACCAGTCGAGTTTCGGGTTAGGGTTAGTTTTCTTTTCTTTATTTTTAGCAGGGTTCAGTCCAAATTCGTTTTTAGGGGTTTTAGTTGATGTTCATTTTTGTTTACACAGGGAATATGCATTTGCAAATACTGAAAACCTAGATCATTGTGCAAAGTATTTGAATCAAACACTCGTTACATTTGGATTTCCTGCTTCCCTTGATCTCTTTGCAAATGATCCAGTAAGTTTTCTTTTCACTTTCTATCTTCATTTGTGCGTTTTCATTCGAATATAACTTAAATTTTATTATTTTTTTTTATGTATTTAGATCTCAATTGCTCGTACTTGCAATTGTATGTATTCACTTCTTCAACAAAGACAACGTGATATCGAGTTCCGAGAATCTACTAATGAGCAGAGACAGAGGTGAATGTAATTCTTTCGTCTTCTTGAGTTTACTTCAAAAATTATGTAGTATAGGAAAATTGAGGAAATTCGATATTTCTGTTTTACTTTTTGATTGGTGTATTCATGTGTTATGTCTCCTCAATCTTGGAAAAAGTTCTGGATGCGATCCTCTATTTTAATTGGTGTCTGGTGAAAAATATCAAATGTAGGTATTAGTTATTAAATTTTATGCCCTCACTTGCAATGTGGAGGGGTAGTTGCTTGATTAGGGTCAATGAGGACCGTTATGACCTTCTCAATTGGCCATTTGGTCGAATATTCCCCCAGTCTCTGTCACATTGTTCCTTCTGTTCCGTTTCTTTGGTTGGCTATTCTTCGTTTCTGTTTTTTGAGTAGCGAAAAATAGTAAAAAGAATTTTTCAATACTTTTGCCATGTGGAATAATAATGCTGACACTAACAGTACATAGTACTTAGAGGAGTGCGATTTTGTTCACCCATTTGCAAGGGGGTAATCATCATGAGCGAACCTAACTTTGCATGTGGCCTTATACTTTCGAAGAATAAGTAACCAGGAGAAGACTGTGGTCATTGTATAGCTATAGCCACCAACCCAATAAGAGGGTAACCTCCATAATACACTTGATGCTATTGCTTTTTTGAAATGTCTTTCCCAATTAAGGTTGTAAGCTGTAACTCAGTATAAATGACATGTATGGTGCTAATTGTAATTCAAAGAATTTTTTTATTGTTCTGTGGATAACCATTAATATTCTATGGAGTGTCAAAGTAAGATATAACAAAAAGTAAATGTGAAGCATTTCTTTCATTCATTGCATTATGTAGTGTAGTTTTAGGTTGTTAACCTTTCTTACTTATGTGGTTAACTAGCAGTTTCCTAATAATTTTTTGTTTTCTCATGTTGTAGGCTGCTATCTGACATGTCGAGATTAGAAGCCAAAGTTGAAAGGCTTGAGGCGCAAGTAGCAGTGAAAGATCGAGAGTTGGCTACACTAACCAGAAAGGTTTGAATTCTTAGGCACTTAGTTTCATAAACTTATCTTTCGAGAGTAAATATATAGGTTCTGTTCTATTTCTAATGGTGGATCAAGGATAATTAATTCTGTATCTGTTATGTTAGAACCATCATATAACATCCCACGACTTTTTACATGGTTAGGAAGCTAAAGCTGCTGCTACCTTCAAGGCCCAAATTGATAAGTTGCAGCAAGAGCGAGATGAATTTCAGCGGATGGTCATCGGTAATCAGGTTAGTGACCATAAGTCGTAAAGTCAACTTTTCATTCTTTATATGTTCCACTTTGTTATCTGTCAGTGTATTATTTCTGACAGTCATCTCTGTGTACTCAATGAAACTTGAAAGCAAGTTCGAACTCAACAGATACATGAAACGAAGAAAAAAGAAAAGGAGTACATAAAGCTGCAGGTAAGATCATATTAGCCATCTCAATCCTTATGAAAGCTTGTCCGTAACTTTTTCCTAATGGTATTAATTCCATAAATGTGTATAACGTGTTATTCTGCAGGAGAGGTTAAATCAAGTTTTAATGGAAAAAAAGAAGGAGTCAAAATCAGGCATGGAGATAATGAATTTG
This sequence comes from Papaver somniferum, assembly GCF_003573695.1. Taxonomy (NCBI): domain Eukaryota; kingdom Viridiplantae; phylum Streptophyta; class Magnoliopsida; order Ranunculales; family Papaveraceae; genus Papaver; species Papaver somniferum. The sequence continues at coordinate 196,173,545 of NC_039360.1, forward strand.
CTTCAGGTACTCACATGCCCATATGCAGTAGTACGGGAATGTCATGTGAGGCATCTAACCCTTTGCTTATATATCCATCTTTACAGAAAGAAGGGCGTCAACGTGGGACTTGGAATGGAAAGAAGGCTGACAGTGACTTTTATAAAATGATTGTACGAAATACATGTCTTCATTCTAATTTATGAATTTCTTTTGGCGCATATTGCTTGTTAGCTCTTTACTAACACCTCTTGTGCAATCAACAGGTGGATGCTTATGAGGTGAAGAAGAAAGAGCTTATGGCCGAGAATGCTGACTTGAGGGCATTATTACGTTCAATGCAGGTACCTGACTAACTGTGAGCAGTGTTTGAGAGTTATCTGTTATGCTAGCCTGTATCAATTTGATAGGCTTGTATTATTGGTATTGATTACTGCAGTCTAAAAACTGGGAGACTAGATTTATCAGCAAACTTTTTGTTGTGTGGGTCAATACAGTTGATTGTAGGATATAATATAACCTATTCTATAATCAAAATAAATGGCTTTATAAAACATGCTAACAATGTAGCTTATTTCTTGTCTCGGTCGACCATGGGTTTCTTCATTTCCTTTGAAAGGATAGAAATTGCGCAAAAAAAAAAAAAAATAAAACAAAAAAAAATCGGGTTGAACTTCCTTTGATAAATAATCATTTTATACATATACTTGTACATTTACTCCCTTGTTAATGTAATTGCTCTTTGTCTACGAGAATAACAATGTCTATAGGGATGCATTAAACTACTACCAAGTTCTTGATGTTTGCAGATGGATATGCGAGAGTTCTTGAATGCTCCAAATGGGTTATCTAAACAAACTTTGTTTGACAATGAAAGACTTGATGCTGATCCACCGCAGTCTCCATTGGGTGGTACAACGGTATTATTCAGCCCCCTTTTTGTTTATATTGCAAATTGATAGTCTGGTGGGATTTTTTTTCTTTCTTTTTTGTCGTTTTTATGTCCTTTTCATAAGTTGACAGTTTAGATTTATTGTGTATATAATGAGGATTTGTAAATTCGTTTATCTGTGTAATTTCCAGGATGTCTTTGACCTACCATTTCCCATGGCTAGAAATCAAATTGAAGAGAGCCTGCGAACTAAAATGACTTCCATAAAGGTGAATAGATTGTTACACGCATTTTTATACCCATGTATTCTTTTTTTTTTTCCATAATACTATTGTCTTCAAACTCGTCTCTCATCATATCACATGTATTTATCTGTTCGAAGGAGCGGATGGTTCAACTGCAAGATGCACAAAAAGGAGCAGATGTTACATCAGAGGCAAGTGAGAGGGAACTTGAACTTGAAGCTCAGCTCGTTGAGGCAAGGAGCATTATCCAGGAGCAGGTGCTGTAATTTTCTGGTTATGTAGTTTTGATATCCATCTTTCTGGCGTTATTGAGAATTGACTGTTTTTACATTGGACCTTCATTAGTTAGATATCAAAGATATGTTGGCTTTTTCCTTTCTTGAACTATCTTGGTTATTTCTATATCCCCGCGTCTAGGTAGTAGTTAGCAGAAATGCGTATTGTTTTAAAGATGTTGAAATGTTACCAAGATACATTAAGACTATTGGTGAGCGGTGGGTATATTAGAGTTTGTAGTTGGCATTATCATCACTTCTAAGACATCTCTCTGTCTCTTTTATTAGTTGTTTTTTTTGAAATTTGCATGGATGTGTTAGTCCTGTTTGAGCTTTCCATTGGTTTTTTCTGATCATTCTGTATTTAGATGCAGGCTTCGGTAATGTCCAAGCATCTGTCCAAATCTGAGAGGCCGAGGTAGCAACACGACTTTGTTTTGGATGGCGGTTCTTCAGTTTCTTGCATATTTATGCACTTTCATTTATTTATGCAGACGAATGAATGACCATTTAGATTCTGGCAGGGAGTTAATCCTTTCAACACCAGCTAAGGTATCATTGTGTCCCTTCTCTTCGTCTTTCATTATCTTCAGACAAAAAACAGAAGTGCAACTTTCTTTTATCTATTTGGGATAAACAGGAAGAAATATATTTTCTTTTCTTCTGTGTTATTCGTGTTTTTGTAAATAATGACAGTCAAACAGACCTCTTTCCTAACGAACTTGATTCGTAAAACTTGACCTCTTTCCAAGATAAATCCCTAACTGCATATATTGCTTTTGAGGCCAATACATTTATATATATATTTTTTTTATTGATGAAGTACATATATTGAATTTAAACAAAATAACTTGCTATAAGAATTTCTTCTTCTCAGTATAGGAGCACAATTTTTGAATCCTGCTATTTGAAATTCTAAAATTTAGTTAAAAGACTTTCTGCAATACTCCCAGTGGTGTTATTCGTTACTGAAATTTGTTCCTTGTTGTTCTTCCAGGGAGTCTAGAAACATCAGTAGAGGTTTCTTCGGAAGCCCTGAGAGTCCGTCATGCCAACAAAGAACTAAGCTTGTAAACTTCTGTAAACTTACTCTGATTGATAGCACTAATTAAGGTCTCCTTGACCTTTGCAATAGACATTGTAGGATAATTAGCATACTGTATTATGAGATTATTTGTTATCGAACTCAAAACTGCCTTTTATTGAAATTAGTTGTTTATATGAGAGTTCGTATTTGCATCCCCTTTCCCTTTTCTACTTTGTAAACCCCCCAAAACACTCAGGACTTCGTTGTATAACTGAATATAAAATCTTAACTCTATATGAACATTTTGTACATTGTCAATAGAGAAACTCAGATTTCTATAAAGAGGGAAATGAAAAGTAGGCATGGTATAGATGAAGCTACTTAGCATGACGTATCAGATAATTTTGTGGGGTGCTTAGGTGCAGAAGTTGGTACGCAGGAACTGTGGTGCATATTCATGTTTCTCTGATGTTTTTTTGCTTTCTTAGTTGTTCCCTAACAAACTAACGGATTCAAGGTTCCAAGGGTTAACGTTTCCACTGAATGCATTCCCTAACAATTTCATTAGAACAAGAATTAAATTAATTTGAAAATAATTAATAGCGTTTTGTTGAAGACAAATCACTTATTACTACATTCATGAAGCAAAAGCAAGATTAGGGTTCCTGACACATTTCCAACAGGTACAGTTATATCTCTCTTCACAACTTCTCAAAGTGACACTCCAGATATGATTTTCTTCGTCCTTGATTTCCATTTTTCTAGCCCTGATCTTCGCATTGGGTCTCTGAAAACCATTCCAGATGCCTGCAACATGAACACCCTCGATGTAGAACCCACTTTCTTCTGCAACAAAAACCTCAACTAACCCAATCATCACATCTCCAAAAGATTTGTAACTTTCTTCTGGATCTCTCATTTGTATCAGCACAGCAATAATTATACATTCTTTTCTCGTCTCTGCTCTTTTTTCTTTAGCGGCCTTTCCTTTTGCGCCCATCATAATGGATAAACCCTCCAGAGCCAAACCTTCCATCTTCTTAATCGAGTTTCTAAGTATGCTCTCCATTAAATTCTTTTCAAAACCACGTGACACCTTCTCAGTTAAATTTTCGCACGCAAATTCCCCCATTGGCATTGATTCGAGCAACCAACAGCACATATGGCTTTCACCCATGGATGTCATTTCTTGCAAGACCTGTTCAAAAAAAAAAAAGAAACAAAGTTTACACGATTATGAACATTTCTTGAAGGAGAATAGACGATCTCTACAAAGAATTAGAGTAAACGTAAACCTGAAAAGCAGTACTAGATCCAGTTTCCTTGTACAAAATTTTTGGGGCAGAAATCTGCATGACCATTCTTCCCCAAGGTCTACTTTTATTGGTGACATAGACATATTCCCCACTAACAAGTCTCATAAGCTTAGATTCTAGGAGAACATTATTGCTAATCCCACTTCTGTGATCTCCTTCGAGCTTATCATTTTTTTTTTTTCATTTCTACTATCAATATAGTCTCTAAGATTCTTCTCTATATCTATCCATTTATTAATTTGAAGAAGATCGAGTTCTAGTTGCCGGACTCTTTTCCAATAAACGTATGCTGCTTCTTTCCCATCAGTGAAGTGATTCTGAGGATGTTGTTCGGTTGGGGGAGGAGGAGGTGGAGAGCTCGGTTTTTTGTTGGAAGTATTTATAGAGATATAAGAAGAAGCCTTCTTTGAGACCGGTTTGATCGATGGTCGGATATATGTTTTTGAATCCTTGCAAAGAAGGTGACAACAAGTAATGTAAAATGATTTGAAACCTGAACAGTTTGTTGAAACTAGTACTGGTGAAGAGATTTATGATTTCTTGTTCTTGTTTGATGTTTCCATTTCTTACTCAGTTTCTCTTCATACATTGATGATGCAAAAATAATAATTCTGTGGAAGAGTTTATATTCTAATATGCGGAGATGAAATTTGTATATTTTTGTATTTGACTGGTTCAAATTATTTAACGTTGTTTGTTCAAATTGGAGGATGATATGGAGTTTGAATTTGATTTTTTTGGTAAACCTTAAAGATAGGCATCATTCCAATCGGATATAAAAAGGAGTTGCGATTTTGTATGAAAATGCAGAAGAGGTTGTTTTAGGATTATTATTACTACAGTATTATATTTCTACTTAACAAGAAATTTTATCGAAACTCGAAACTAAATCATCAATTTAGACAACTCAAATTTGAACCTTTCAGGTAGAATTTTGGGTATAATCTTGTAGATACTGCTGAGAGGTAAAACATGCCGGCCAGGCCTTCCTTTCATCAACCTAGGAAGCAGGCAAGACTTCAACATCCTACTTGGACTCCAGCCATACCCAGCCGAAGCCTTAGCCTAGTATGTGTTTGGAGAAGGGTTCATGAAACAGTTAAAGATAATGGATGATAATTATGTAAATATTAGTAAAGTGAAGGGCATGATAATAAATCTGATTAGTTATTAATTTTAAAGTGTATTATTTTTAACAAAAGTCAAGATTTAATCGAGTCAATATGGGTACGTTATTTTCGTTTATGAGCCCCTAAATTGGACGAAAGTTACACCAAACACTAATATTAGACGGCATGTAAGTACCAAAAATCTATTAGTCATTTTTTTCTTCTTTTCTTTGTGGCTTTTAAGTATCTGCCCATAACTATGCTCAACTGATAAAAAGAAAGATCTAGAAAGAAACAGTGTCTTATTCGCATTTCTACAAATAAGATTAGGAGAGCAAAAATCATTCATCAACTCCCCGAAGCCGGATCTTGCCGAACCCTTGCCAAAATGAAGCTTCATTATGATCGAGGGACTTCCAACTTGTAAGAATGAAGCTTCATCGTGCTTGGCCGACTCGCAGCTTATGCACATATCTGTACACAATTGAAATTTCTTATTATCAAGCGTGAGATTCTTAATAACAATGCCTTATTTTTTGGTAAACAAGTTTTGGCCCAAATAACCTAGCTTATTTTCTTAGTTGCACCTGAAGAACCCTAAGAAAAATTGTGCACGATTAATTTTCTTGGTTTCTTTCCCAACATAATAAGGTATATGAAATATGGGTGCGTATTGCGTAAATTGGCGAACTTGACAACGCACTGTAACCATTCCCTTTCTACCATGGAAAAATATTTTCTCTATTATTAAGTACTCAATTTCTGCTGAAACCTCTGAATGTTTACCTTTTTTTTCCCTGAATCATATATTTAATTGATAAAACTAAAAAGGAGTCACAAAAAATTAGAATCAAAACAAGAGGAGCCAACTACATAGGCTCAATAAAAGAGAAAATAACTAACTTTTGTCAGACCAAAGAATTAATAAAATCCTAACAAAATCTGTAGTATGTAACTCCTTGCATTTCTACCCTAGGAAGAAAATTTGGTCTTCCAATGAATATTTTCTTTCACCTGCACCAAGTCTTGTTCCTTTTTTTTGCTGCTGTGTCTGCAGAAAAATTTACCTCCCTGAGATTGTGTTGAAATATGACAGAGGATAAATTACTAACTGCTTTCTGCCATCTCACTCTGATAAACCATGGAACTTGATTTCAGGCAAAATTTTCAAGTACTGACTTAGAATCAGAACACAAAATGATGTTTTGCAACTTCCATTCTACAACCAATTCCACAACACACACTATTGCATAATGAATGTTTACTTCTCAGACGGCTTACTTTCGAATTTACTTCCCGGTGGAAACCCTAATTATTATGCCCATAGCGGCTATCACCAATTCCGATGACATCATTTTTTCTTCTTTTAGAGTTTATTTTATGCGTGTCGTAGGTGCAGCAAATTACTTCAGCTATCTTCTACCATAATAATAAGTAATATGCAATAAATAAGGTTCATTCCCATAAAGAACAGTGAGTATTCAGTGTTTTTTTTTTTTATAGGGTTCAAAGCCCAAATGTTATATTAAAGTTTAAACCTCAAAGAGGTCTACAGTCTACTACCTACAAGCCCGGGTAGTTAGGAAAAGAAAGATAAAAATCCCTCCACCCCGATATTGGCGAGTTTCGAACTCAGGTCGCTGGTATCATCACCCAACAAATTTACCACTGTACCATACTGACATCTGCAAGTATTCAGTTGTTATGAGAGGTTTTTTGTTCATATTGTAAATTAAATTATAAAATTAATTAAAGGTTAAGTTGCAAGCAACAGAGACAAATGTGATCGAGGAATCCTTCTTCGTTACTAAAATCATCGAGTTAATATACTTATCTATTTTTCATTAATCACAGGTTATCGCCAACTGTAGGATAACATGTACGCTTAGCTATTCCCGAAATTCTTTTTCTCAGAGGATAATAAGTTTGCTTTACTACTAGATTTTATCCATATAAGACACCAAAAAGTACACTCTCAAGATGTAATCCACTTGAATGCTTTAGGATGTGTGAATTTAGGTTTGATTATATCAGTTAAACTCAGTATGCTCGGTTCACTTACCAACGTTATTATTATACGCGATTTTTTTCATAAAGCAAGATCTCACGTTATCTACTTACGCTTTTAGCATTACAGATTTTCTAAATATTTACTATCATTAAAAAACTTATTTAGTTGACGACCTAAATAATCAATTGTCATCATTCTTTACAGTAAAAACAAGCGATAATCATGTGAAAAGCTCAAAATAGTTTCATACAATAATTCATTATGTCTAGAACTTAAAATTCATCCCCAATCGAATAAGTGTTAACTAGTCATAAATTTAGTAAAACCCATGATATAAGAGAAAATAAAAAATCACTATGATAATCAAACCGTTATGAAACCACAACTTTCCTTCCTTGTGTTTCATTCTCCTCCGAAGCTTGGAACGTAGTGTGTATAGATCCTCTCAGTCCAATTAGAATCGTTTTTTATATAGAAATTCAAGTGTAAAACTCCTCATGCTCGAATTCTGGTTGAAAATTAGCCAAAAATAACCAAAGTAAGTCGCTTCCAAATCTAGGCCTGAAGTTCGCGAACTTAACTTATGGAAACGTGTCAAAGAGAAATCTGTCAACCATATAAAAAGTACATAAGAGAAACTTCTTGACTTGGGTTCACGAACCCATATGGTAAGTTCCTGAACTAACTATATACAGGAGAGGTGTTTATGAACTTTTCGTCGTTTTTCTCATAGATCATTCGTTTTGCATCGAATGACCTTGTTTTTTGTCCTTTAAATTCGTATTTTCGTTCTCTACCAGACAGAGGTATTAAATTCTAGATTTGAACGAGTCCCACGTGGTTCCATTTGTGGGTTTCACTTCCTTAACACTTTTATAGCCATCTCCATTGATTTTTTGGATGAATTACCTAAAGAAACGAATAAATTGAGAAAATAATAATAATACAAGGTAAAATGCAAGAAATCTAAATAAATATATCCCTCAATTCATGTAGATTAAGCACTTATTATTACCTTTAAACTTTCTACCAGTTCAAAGTCAAATATAATATGCTTCAAATTTCTAACATGTCCTTCAAAATTATCTAAGAACATAACCTAAAACAAGGTAACTGGATGAAACCTGTCTAGTTGAGTATATACCCAATTATAGAGCTCTCCAACTGACACTTTAAATTTGTAATGACAGACATTGACAGTGTCGGGATACAAATTGACAACCAACAGGGCTAGGGGTGGACCAATAGAGGTGGACCAATTTGATCACCTTCCATACACCACATGATTTGATAGGAGTAGAATCACAAAAGCAACATCCAATGACTAGATTTTAATGATCCACGATTGGTTGACAACTCTATTTTAGACCCAGAAATACAACGACTAATGATAATAACACCCAAATAATTGTACAATTTGTGACTTGGTGAGCAGTGGACTTCCGCACCAAAGGAAAGACAAACACTCCAACAAGCATGGTTCACTCGTAACTAGCTCATATTCCAAGGCCAATAACACGGCGATGCATAATATGAAGTGAAGCTGTAATAGCTTGTTGGGGTTGCAATTTAATCGTATCTAAATCCTTAACTTATAATTTTATACTAATATAAAGAAAAGGGGTAATTGTTTGGTGAAGTCTTTTCACATGACAATAATACCCCCGTTAACCAAGCTATTAGTTAATATTTGTATATTTACAGGAATGCCATTGTTTTAAAAATGGATCAAAAGTATTAAAACTTAGATATCTTCAAAAATATACATCAGAAGCTCTTTAAATTATCTATATAATGAGCACAAATAAGGATACTAAATTTTTATTTTAAGAATTTTATTTTTCATTATTATCAAATTTGGTGTTGTTAAAAGAATCCAATTCAAACAAGTACATCGCACATGTGGCCTTACTAGTATAAAAAAGGAAAAGGGGGACAACGATCAAATACTTCGTTTAGAACTCACGACATTATTGATATGGGGATCTTTGATTAGTTTGACTTTTTTGTTTTGCTTTATTAATAACATACGTTACTTGTTTGATAAGAAAAGATTTTCAAATTTAATGCTTTAGGTATAGAACACTCAATAAGTTAAATTATTAACAGAGTTACATTGTATATGCAGCAAGTATACACCTGCTGCCACTTTTACGAGTGCCAAAGGTAGGAATCCTTGGATGGGCGGCCAATATGCCAATATTTCGAAACTTTCGACATTGCTAATGGGCGCTAGATCAGCGAAAAGGGTGCAAAAATTCATATAAAACAGAGGATTTTTAAGTCTGTCTTATATGAGTTTAGCGTCCTTAATTAACCGCCACGGAAATTTTTAAGCATTTTTACTGTGAAATATGCCATACAATTTGTACAATATTTTGATTAAATGTTAAATTCATAGTAATTTTTTAAATTTTATCGGCATAAAATTTTGATATTTTTACGGAGTTTTATATTATTCAAACTTGTTAATGGTATTTGTAAGAAAATATCAAATTTATATAAGATATACTGAGATGTAAGCCCTGAGAGGAGACAAATATACAAAAAATCTAAGGGTATGTCCGGGAATTTGGAAATGGAATAACATAATCAAAGATAGTGTATCTTCATTTAGTTTATGATAAACCTTGAGATTGATCAATTTTAACTCCACTTGTCACTACACCATTTTTCCAGAATAGCAACTAAGATGTGCAACAGCTCTTACGCAGTTGCGAATTCGCAACTGATTTTGCAAATGCTCTAAAATTCGTAACTAATTATAGCAGTTACGAAATTTGCAACCGCAATAATCCGTTGCGAAATTTTGGGCCCCGTTACAATTTGCAACGGCTGACAAAAACAAGCGTGCAAACCAACCGTGTGTAAGGTAACACCTGAATTGCAGGCGTGCACACCAACAGTGTGCAAGGTAACACGTTATAACCCTGGTTTCTATCCTTCTATCCCATTTTCTCTTTCCATTCTAGAAACAACTCCTTCCTCCTCCTTCTCCTCCCCATCCCCGTACTCATACTCTTGCAATTTCTTACTCTCTTCTTCTTCATCATCATTATCATCATCGTTGGTCAATTGTTTGACTTAAAATCCTTCTTTCAATCTTTCTAAATCTACCAACATAGATAAATAGCAGATTTATTTTAGTTTTGATTTTTTTCATTATATTTATCTAATTTGTTTTTGTTTTTGTTTTCGTGATTGACGGTTAATAATTATAAACGGGTGAAACTTGTTCTCGCATAATTCGTATGAGGTTGGTTAATTTGATTCTGATTTTAAATTTATTTATGACTATGGATCTAAGGATTTGATAGATTTTGGTTCACTGGTTTCTAGTCTTTGTGGGTTTTTAGGGATTTTTTTTTGTTTCAATGAGATTGAATGGGTGTTGTGTTTGACAGGAAGCTGATTTGGGTGATTTCGAGATGAAATAGATGAAGAAGAGATGGTTAATGCTGAGAAGAAGAAGAAGTAATGAAACAAATTATTGATGGGTTCTCGAATTGGTTGATTGTAGATCTGAAAATGAAGAAGAAATGGGTTTATGAAGAAAGAATATGGTTGAAGGGAGAAATTGCACCAGATTCATGAAGAGCTAGGGTTTGGTGGTAATGAACAGCTGAATGGAAAATGACTTTTAAGTTGATTTTAGTTTGAACTCGAGTGTGCAAATCAAGAGTTGTTTGTAGTGGTTGTGTTCAAGAGACTCAGGAGGAATCAAAACAGCTGTTTAAATGGGTTTCTTGAGCTGGATTTGGATTTTGAGATAAGATGAATGTTAGGACAGGGATGAAGCAATTATTGTTTGTGGTTCTGGTTTGTGATGAATTCAGAAAGCGGGAAGACATTGCAACTGGGTTGGTTGTAGCTGAAGATGAAGTTGCAGGTGCAGGGTCAGATGCAGTTGGATTTTTTTGGTTCTGGATGCTACAGGGAAGAAGGTCTGGAGATTGTAGGCTAAGGTGTTAAGAATGGATGCAGTAGTGAATGAATGAGTTAAAGGATATTGATGGAGAATTTGTGTATGCCAATGCATTTTCAACTGGCAAATATTGTCCACCAATGCTCGAGGATGTTGCGACAAGAATATAGCATTGGCTGAACTGAAAACCGTTGCGTCAAAAATTTCGCAACGGCTGGCTGCTGTTGCAACACCCTTTTGCAACTGCTGGCAGCCGTTGATAATCCCGAAAAATGGTGTAGTGTGCGTAAGTATAACAGGTATAGTAGGAGCAAGTGGCAAAATAGGCTTTAAAAAAAATTAAATCGTGGAGTTTGTAGCTCTATCCTAGTTTGGGAAATGGGGAAACAGGTTTTCAGGAGAATACCATAAATTCAACTTTTTAGCCTCCGAAAACCAAGGATTGATTACTATCCTTATCCCAACTTGGAATAAAATGTAAACAAACACTTTTCACACGTTTTTCTTTTATTTTCTTTATTTTTTTTGTTTTTTATGATAACCCAACTTGGGTTGGGATATCCCAATTCCCAAACACAATCAGAAAACTACGGTTAAATAATTTAATTTTAGGATTTTAGGAGGACAAAGTTGCTCTATCTGCCTTTTACCACGAGTTATTTCGTAGATACGATCTGATGGTGGAAAGGGGGGGTGATATTACCACTTGGGTTGCCTGCAGGCTAGGTTAGGTTAATGAGACGCTCCCTCCTTTTTCAGGACAAATCATATAATTTTTTCATGCTCCCTCACTTGGAGGAGGTAACGGTTTGAATCTTGGACCTTGTAATTGCTAGTAGTATTTGGGGCCACAACTAACCACTATACTAACCCATCAGAACAAAATGAATAAAAAAAAAACTAAAAGGAAAACAAAAGAAAAAAACCTTTCTTGTTTTATTGAATAAGTTTAAGTTTATGTCTTTTTTTTTTTATGGTTAAAAGAATATCATATTCACCAAAAGAAGAGGTATATGCTCCAAAAAAAAAAAGTACAAATTTTTTATACCACAAGAACATCCAAAAAAGGAAGTCACAAGACGACTCAAATGTCTTTTTTTTTCTTTTTGTTTTCTTCTGTAAGTGAAAATTCATTCAAAATAGTTAAGAGGAGATCAAAGTCTATAATATATCTAAAGTAGAGTTATCTAATATCCGAGTAGCCGGCTCTAAGATATTAGATTTATTGGGCCGACCGACCGAGCGAGGGAGGGAGAACATTTTATATGGTCATTTTGTGTAAAATATAAGTGATCAACTGATACAAAGAGATTGGAAATGGTCCGGGACGAAAAAAAAAATGTGCCTCTGAATCAAATTTTTCTTTTTTTTCTTTAGACATTTTCGTAAATAAACAGAAGAGGAATGGCAAATAGATATTAGTCATTTTCGTAAATAAACCAAAGAGGAAGGTAAATAGGTATAAGAGTCAAATTGTATTATAATTCCTTATATATTATATTTTTTCAGGGGTATAATTGGCAAGCAAACTAGAATATAACATATCTAAAAAATCTGTGCCTTGGAATTTTACAAATTTTGTCTCATTGGAAAGATTTTAAAGAGATCTACACATTGAGTACAACAACAATATCAATCTTAAAGTTTTTACGAAAAAATTCGGAGGTGTTTATCATTTTAGGCACAATTTTCAAAAATTGATTTCATAGCCATTGTGCAAACCCCAGAAAGGATGCATAACACATTACGTAGCCATATTTTGGTTTATGAATCAACTAATTTTAAAGTGCAACTAATAAAACAATGTACTCCCTCCGTTTCAGGAAAAGTGATACTTTCACTCTAAGCACAAATTTTCTTTTACAGTCCAATTGCAGCAGTATTTCCTTTAATCTTCGGTCGGCTCTCCCCACGTGGCGATGTTGTAGTCTAATGGAAGTTTTCCATGAATACAAGGAGGAATGACATCCCATTCACAATCAGTCACAATTTTCTTTGCCTTTTATTGGCCAAAGTGTCAGCCACTTTATTTCCCAGTCTAGGAACAAAAGAAAAGCCTAAGAAATTCCTACATAGTGAAACTTTACGAATAACTTCATCTAAAGTTGATTTATTAGGCCAATCTATATCTGTTGTTGTTTGATTGTTTCGATAGTTGATTAAACGATCGCAGACTCCCTCAATGATGAAGTCTGTTAGCCTTTTTTTCTCTGCCCATAAAGTTGCCTGGAGAAGTCCTAGAGTTCCCGCCTCTTGTAGATTGAGGATGTGCATCGGTCTTGCTCTTCGTCCCATGAAAGTACATGCATCATTTCTCAAAATAACAGCATAGCTTGCATTAGTGTTTTCTGATACCCAAGATGCATCTAATTTATCTTCTTATTATTTTTATCTGGTGGGGGACAAGGCAGCATTCTTTTATTTCTTTCTGATTTTTTCCTTTCTATCCTTATTGTTATCTTTCCTAGTCCAAAAAGTTATATGTTTCTGAATTTCCTTTCCAAGACTTTGGGTGGACTGTGTAATTCCTTGAAGAGCTTTATTACATCTTTCTTTCCATATAAACCACATTTTTGTAGCTATAAGTTCTAAAGATATTATTGAGATTAGGTTCTGAAACGAGTCTTTGCATATGTCCATGATTTTTTTTACCATTATCAAAATTACAGATCACGGGATTTGGGCCTAATTCCCAAACTTCCTTAGCAAAACTACAATGCAAAAAAAGATGCTCTAAAGTTTCCTCATGTTCGTTACAGTAGGTACAAGCGGGGTTAATGTCCCTAATTATTCTTTTGATTTTGGTATTTATGGATGGTGCATTATGTAGACATTTCCATAAGAAAAGTTTTATTCTATGAGAGACATCAAGGTTCTACAGGGACTTCCAAAAAGCATTTTCTAGGCCTAGGTTTGAGGTATTGATATTATGTTCAGTGAGATAATTATACATGGATTTTACTGTGAAAGTTCCGGATTTGGTTAGTTTACATCTTAGCCTATCATGTTTAAGGTTGTGGTTTTTATCTAGAAAGAGATATATTTTACAGATTTTATTAGGAATTGTATTATGGAAGCTAGCATGAATCAATGATATATTCCATTTATTAGTGGAAGTGTCTATCAGGTCTGCTACACAAGTGATATCCCATTAATTAAAGTGAGATTTGAGTTAGTACTGGATTTATATCCCATTAAAGTTTATGTTAATCCTTTTATCCAGTTATCCTCCCAGATATTTATGCTAAGACCATCTCCTACCTCGCAAATACTATTTTGCATTACCAAATTCATGCCTGTACAAATGCATCTCCAGATCCAAGAACATCCATCTGTGGATTTTATTCTAAGGGGTGACTTATTTCTAAAGTATCCAAGTTTTATTGGTTGGGACCAAAGAGAGTTTGGTTTTGTTATTAGTCTCCAAGCTACTTTGGCTATTAAGGCTAAGTTGAATTTATGAGCACCTCTAAATCCTAGACCTCCCTTGATCATAGGTTTACAAATATTTGGCCAAGCTTTGGGGTAATAACCCTTTGTATTAAGCTCAATTCCCCACCAAAAGTCTCTTTGGATCACATTTATCCTATTTGTGATTTTCTTAGGTAAGATGAAACAATCCATCTGATAGGAAGCCATACTAGCAAGAACTGGCTTATTAAGCACCTTTTTGCTTGTTTGTGGTAGGACTTTACTTTTCCACTCTTGAGATTTGTGTTCCATTTTCTCAATTATAAACTCAAAAGTTTTAATTTTGATGACCATTCTATAAATAGAGAAGTTTCTATATACGAGTCTTTAAGATTAATATCTTTTATTTTTAGAAGTTTTGGCATCATTCTTTGGTGTTTGAGATGAACTTTCTTACTAAAAAATACCTGATTTTTCAAAGTTGATTAATTGGCTAGAGGCTTGATTAAATAAGTTAATGGTTTGCAATAGATTTTTTCATTCCACTAGGTCAGCTTTGATATACAAAAGGCAGTCATTAGCAAAGAGAAGATGAGAGATAGGTGAATTTTATGGAGTTAAAAAAACTCCATGAAGTAGTTTCTTTTCTTCCTGAGCCAGAAGGAGTCTAGAAAAAACTTCCATACATATTATGAAGAGATGTGAAGATAGAGGATCTCCCTGACGAATACCTCTAGTAAGTTTAAAGAGCTACCCTGGAGAACCATTTAAAAGGACATATATGGAGGAAGTAGTAATACACTGCTCTATTAGCATACATACTTTGTTGTCAAAGCCGAAGGTTTTCAGGGTTTTGACAAGGAAATGCAGTTGACTCTGTCAAAAGCTTTAGACATGTCAATTTTGACTCCTAATCCTCCAGTTCTGGATTTATTTTTCTTAAAAGAGTGGATAATTTCTTGTCCCACTATAACACTGTCTGATATTTGTCTAGAAGAGAGGAAGGCATATTGGAATGGGGATATGATTTTGTTTAGTAATGGCTTTAGTCTATTTGATAATATTTTAGTGATAAGTTTATAGATAATGTTGCAGAGTCCTATTGGTCTGAATTTGCCTGGATCTTTGGAATGTTGAACTTTAGAGATTAAGAAAATGAGTGTTTTGTTTAAGTCAGGGTTCATTTTCCCTGTTTCAAAGAACTCTTTAACTGTGAGAATGACTTGATGGTGTGTTTGTTTGCAGAGTTCACCATTTCCAGGAATTTATAATCCTATTGGATTACAAATTCTAGGATTCATGTAAATCTCTTGTGGGTTTGATAACTAAGTTAAAACTCCTCGGATTCATATAATTTCTCTTGGTTTAATGTATTTGTACTGTTTGGCATTACCCCAAATCTTAAAATTGCATACATATGGGGTTTAGAGTGAAAATAAAAGTGGGTCTATAAATCCTTGATAAGTTTCCCAGCAAATCTTAGGGGGGAGGGGTCAGACTTCATATGGAGGATTTGCTGGAAAAGTGATTCTCATAGGAAACGTGATTTAAGGGATTTGGGAGACCAACGTATCGAGGGAAACGTAATTCCACCAAATCTCCTGGACCCATAAATCACACCTTTAAAATTCTACATCCAAACCCACCATGAGTTCCTATTGTATCCCATTTATTTAGAAAAAACTAAATGGGAATCCATTTGGCCCGAGAGACTTATTTGGCTTCATATTTTTTAGGACTAGAAATATTTCTTCCCTAGATGGAATAGATGTAATGGATATGTTCTCTGTCTCAGGGATACAAGAGGGGATATTTTGTAAAATGTTTTCATGCAAGGAATGATTAACTGCTTCTTCAGTGAATAGAGTTTTAAAATAATTTGTAAGGATTGTTCCTGTTTTCGATTTCCTGTTTATTGTGGGTGACTATATCCCGGCTATTAAGCAAACATTTTCTATTATTCCACTTTCTCCTTTTTAAAGTGACAGTATGGAAGTAATTTGTATTTTGTTCTCCTAGATTTATGATATTATCCCTAGATTCCTGCTTAGCTACTTCCTTTTGTATATCATAAATATGTTCTAGTTGTGTTAATTTCTGTGAAATAATAGCTTCCTTATGCCCATTATTGCTCCCTGGGTTCTTAATTAAGTCTCTCTATTTCTTTAATGAGTTTGCTTATTTTCGTACTTGGTTATCCAAAGATTTTTTTTTTTCCAGTCTAAAAGGTTTATGCCTAATGTTTTTAGGTTTGAGACTAAAGTTTTAGAGATATCTTCTCCTTCAAAGTCTTTCCGGAACTTCTGAATTACTTGGGCACAAGTGGCATCCTTTAACCAAGTGTCGTAAAATTTGAAAACCCGATCTTTCCTATGATAGGATAAGTCTGTGGCATCCTTTAGCCAAGTATTGTAAAATTTGAAAATCCAATCTTTCCTTTGATATGATAAGTCTAGGGATAGGCTGGGTTTGGTAATGCTTTTATTTTTCCAAAAGCACTTTCAAAACCTATATATGTTAATAACTTTTGCAATTGGTTCTTGGTAAAAAAAAATCAAAGTGCTTTTTGCCCAAAACACTTCTCAAATTCCTCAATTTTTAAAAACTGGAAGGAGGAGCTTTTAAAAGCTACAAAACATAAGCTTTGGTCCCACCAAAATTTGATGCTTGATTTATTCTTTTTGTCCCTAATTTATTTTTTAAATGACAAAATCACCCATAAATATATGTACAATTAATTTTTTCATTTCTTATATTTTATTCTTTAAATATTATTATAATCTATTTTCAAACTATTTTATGTTACTATTTCATTTAATTTGTCAAAAATAAAAATAAAAATAAAAGTAAAAATTAAATAATTACCTACTTAGTTTAATTTTTTTGTTTGAAAATTATATATAAAAAGTGGTTAAGTAAAATAATTTTTTTTAACAATTATAATACTAGTAACAATTAGTAAATTTAATATTTAATATATTTATATTTAATCGTAAGAAAAGTAATTATTTTTATATCCAATATAATTGAATAAAACTATTTTCAAGGATATGTTTGTTTTTGTCATTTGACACAACAACAATGGTTGAATCTGATATTCTACCGAACACACTTTGATTGCTTTCTTAATCAGCTTTAACTTTAATTAATATTTTACCAAATGTCTAACTGTTTTTTTCTCACAGCACAACACAACACAACAACGCATATCAAAAAAGTGCTTTTATAAAAGTCGCAGCACTACCAAACTAAACCTAAGACAGGACAGTGATCATATCCTATTGCACTTACTCTAGAAACAACAGTAATGTTGGAAACAATTTATCGCTAAAACCTACGGTAACAATCTTTAACAATTTATCGCTAAAACAAACAAAGTACGGCCCTGCTTAAAAGAAAAAATGTATGGCCATGTGAACTTCCATAACATAGGTACGCAAGTAGCGGTCAACCCCCTTGTTCTCCTCACTTTTTAAATAATTTTGCTTTGTTTTTATTATTATTCATTAGGAAGAAACTATCATTTTGAAACGAAATATTAAGTTTAAGATCAAACCACTCTATACTTGGAACCGACTGAAGCCATGAAAAAAGCTTAATTACCCGAGTCTTATGGTTTTGGTTATCACAGGTGATAGCCGCCCAACATACTAACTATTCGACTACATACTCAACATAACTCTCAATTTTAAAAATGAAACTGCCTTTCAACTTTCGAAAGCAATGGATCTTGTTCCCCAATATTGCAACGAACTAGGTAACTCAAACCTTATATTTAAACTCCAATCTAACTCTCTTAAGTTCAAATACAAAAACCTTTAGCTTATTCTCATTTCAGCATTCAATATTCATCAAAAGGCTTCAAAAATCCATACAAGAAAATCAAGAACAAAATCGAATAGGAGTACTCCCTGCTATACTAAACAGTGCATTAACATACCGCAATATAGTATTTTCTAACATAAAAAAATGAATTGCGAGAATCTTGTGGTCAGCCTAGAGAGCGAAAACTCGAATGAGAAGAAAAACAATATTGTTTCATTATTTCAAAGAGATGATATTTTCTCCTGTAAACTTCTTACAAGAGATTCATCAAAAGGTTTTTCTTCACGTATATATTATCGATCTACAGAAGGTGTACCATTTAAGTGGGAATTGCAACCGGGTACACCCATCAATCCAACAACTCATGAGTCACTTCCTCCACTTCCTCCACCCCCGGCTGCTCTAATTAGTTCGATGTATGCCCCGCCACCATGCCTGACTGAGTGTAATAGAAGCAAGGGCTTGTCATGGTCAAGGGTCATGTTCTTCTGGAAGAGAAGTAAACCAAGTAACAGAAGCAAAAAACGAATGGTTCACAGTAGCCCGGACCTAGCTAACTTTGACCGGGTTGAAAATTTGGAGTTTTGGAGTTCCGACTGTGAATCGGTGTTGTCGGATTATCGTTCGAGGTCATCATCATCGTCTTCGTCTTCTTTCAATTGTTCTTCTCCTCGGTCTCCGAAGATGTTAACTCCTAATACATCACTAAATTCCCCTAGAAGTTCTATCGGTGTTTCTCATGGTTTTATTTGCACTCCTTGGAATTTTGGAGGATTTGTGGGTTCTTCGCCTAGAGGAGTATAACGTACAAGATTATATGTAAACAAGGGTTAGTGGCAAAGAAAAGTTAAAGTTTCAACTTACAGGGGACTTCACGATACATGCATAGTGGTTAAATACAAGAAAATCTAGCTATTGCTACACCATATATTGCCATATCTTCAATATAAGTGTTGCAAAAGCAAATATCTAGTCACAGTACTTTTCAGCTGCAACTAAAAGTTATAATTTACTGTTGCAAAATGAAATTTTTTCCACACAACTGTAACAACAATATGAAAAGAGTGTGGCAAAAAAGTATAATCTCTTGCTGCAGCAATAAAGATTGAGTACATCAATAGACTTCTTGTTATATAGATTATTGCGACACTAGTAGGGATTTATGCCATAACCATTGGGTGCTGCAATATATTAAGTTTCTTGTAGTTGTTGTAATCTTATGGTATTAGCATTTTAATTACGTGTGTAGTGTTCTTTGTATAGGAATTTTTTTATAGAGATTCACAGTGTTATTTAATTGTAATCCTTTACTAATTCCTCTCTAAACTTTCTCAACTCTTTTTTACCCCCTTTCAATTTTGAAGGTGATTTTGTGTGATTTTTTGGCTGTAATTAAAAGGGTGTAATCTATACTTAAAGGTCGTTTTATTTCATTCTTCAACTTCGAATTCCATCCACAAAATCAAAGGTAGGTCATTCTAATGTTAGGATTTGAAATTACTTTTTGTTTGATAGTCATGAAATTTGTGATACTAAGTTGATTAAGTATATTGTATGCAAGTCAATAACAACATTAAAACATAAATGTAGTGAAAATTCCATGATTATTACTTTTTTTGTGATGTATTTCTTGATTTATGTTCAATAAAATATTTGTAAACTAATATTCTAATGATGTTTAAATGTTGATTGACTTGCAATTCATGTATGGTATAGCGAAATTGAAACTATGATTGTTGTTTGCAAAGGTAAAAAATGAACCGCGTGCTTATGTGAGAATTAAACACGAAATCTATTTGGATACTTCAAGTGATGAAGAAGAAAAAGCTCTGCTAATGTTTACAAAATTGTGTTTGGAAGAACGTCTGCGTATTATTCGGCAACCGATGCCTAGGGAGGTGCAGACACGGAGTGTAGTTACCCGAGATCGAGTGTGGCATGATGCAAAATGATGAATGCTTACTTCACACCTGGAACTGGTTATGCCTCAAGAAAATTCAAACAATGTCTAGGCATGAAGGAAGATTTATTCGAAAAATTGTTAGGAAAATTATTTGAAGTGGATGGATAATGACATCAATGTCATGATGCAACTGGTGTTATGGGGCACTCTCCACATATGAAATTAGTTGTTGTGCAAAAGTACAGCAACTGGTAGTGTCGATGACTACACTTGCATGGGGGCTACAAAAATATACCAATATCTAAAATGATTTTGGCACATGATTTGCATGACTTTTGGAGAAAGATACTTTTGTCAACCTACTCCTGAAGATGTTCATAGGTTTCTAGGTGAGAATGCCGAACGAGGATTTCCAGGAATGCTAGGTAGTATTGATTGTATACCGTGGAGATGGAAGAATTGTCTGATAGCTTGGTGATAGACACATTTTTGTGTCTAAGTCGTCCTCAATTTTCTGTATTGTTGGTACTCGTTTTCGTACTTATTATGGTGTTTTATGTGGTTTTGGGAAATAAACAATTTTGGAAAATTCGGCTCGAAAAATCACTCTGAGCAACTCGGAGGACATTTGTTAAGCGGATTCCAAGTTTTTATAAGGGGCACCCATGGCTATGTATAACCCAATTCATTCTCAGCACCCATGGCTATGTGTATCCCAAATTTGTCTTTATCACCCATCTTCATCGTTTGAAACTAAATTTTGGCGGTAAACTGATCTTTCACCTGCGACATTCTCTGTTTTGATTTTGGAGGAATTGCAGTGAGACTCAATCACTGTTTT
Organism: Papaver somniferum; assembly: GCF_003573695.1. Lineage (NCBI taxonomy): Eukaryota > Viridiplantae > Streptophyta > Magnoliopsida > Ranunculales > Papaveraceae > Papaver > Papaver somniferum. Next base: position 196,194,304 of record NC_039360.1, read on the forward strand.
CGACTTGGATGATCTTGTTAGGTCCAAACAGGGTTGGTATGGGATTTTGGGTCGACTAGTTTTGGCTGAATCGTTGGAAGTAGAGAAAACAGGGACGTGTACTTTTCCGGGAAATAATCCTGGGGATTTTCTTATCTTTGGAAGGTGGCATGTGTCTTCTGCGAGTTGTACATACTCTAGAAAAATTATTCTGCACCATTGGAGTATGCCAGCGACCAAATAACGCGTGAAGGAGCTACAATAGGAAATTATTCCCGTGGCTGGAAGTAGAGAATAATCGGATTTAATGAAGGATATTTGGAGTTATGGAGGAGGATTCTTGGTGCTGGGAGGCTACATAAATAGTGGAGGGTTGTTAGAGTCGGATATGGAGAGTTTGGGAGACATTTAAAATATCACAGAGTCATAAAAAATCAAGTTGCAGAGGAGAAGAACTTGCTGCTGGTGAAGAACATACGAAGAACATAAGACCACTGAAGACTGTCGTGTCTGCTACAGTGTAAACATCATATATTGAGAGAGTCGTATTGCTACAGCGTCAGTGACACTTTATCTGTATCATTCTTTGGTTTGTAACAATTATAATTGTTACAAAATCCGGTTTTCACCATTTTTTCTTATTTTCTCTCATTTGTAAACACTTTAAGAAATGAATCCATACTTTGAGCGTGTTTCCATGATGACGAGCTAAACCCAACCTCTGGGGAGACAGAGGAAGCTATTTAGTCAATGAAAAATTGGTAATTCCTAATTATTTAATTTGTGCAATTATAATTTATGATTATTTTCCTAGATTGAAAATAGAATTTATGATTTTTGTTAAGCAATTGTATTTTCTATTGATGGAACATGCTTAGCCTAAGGTTTTGATGTCCCTAAAAATCTACTCTTGCAATAGTTGAGAATCAAATTGAACATGTGAAATTGCTTGAATATAATTAAGGGTGCACAGGAACCGAGCCGAAAAACCGGACCGTTCCGGAACCGGTGGAACCGTACCTGATTTTGTACCGAACCGAGGAAGGGGGTACAGGTACCGGTCTAAAAACTGAGAACCGACCTCTAGGGGTACAGGTACACGTCCCTATTCATGTCCCGTACCGTCCCGTTTGTACCGAATAATACTGACCATTAGATTTAGGGATTTAATTTGATGGTGGTATATATACAAATTAGGTCAGAAAAATATATGAGTTTCTCATTTTCTTTTTCCTCATTCTTCTTTGCGGTTCTTCTTTCTCTGATAGAATAGAGTGGATGAATACATGTGGTGATAATGTTGACAGTAATGCAGGAGATGCAAAGATTCAATTGAGTTGGTAATTGGTTAGTTATGAGTATCCGTGGCTCTGGTGGTGTGGTAATGAAGTAAAAAGAACTAGGTTGATATTTATGTCACTGCAGAAGTTATGGGCTTGCCGGGATTGGAGATAAAGAAGTTATGGTAGTGTTTGTTGCGCGAGAAATAAAGAAGAGTAGGACTGTTGAATGCCTAGAGAGTTGCAGTGATGGGTTGAGCTGGAACTGCAGTTTAAGGTGGTTTAATTACAGTAGTCTAGAGAGTATGTTGCAGTTGATGGACGTAGCAGTACATGACAAGAGGAACTGTCTAGAGAGTGTGTTGAAGTTGATGGATGTAGCAGTACATGACAAGAGGAACTGAAGATGTTGTGTGACTCTAAATTGGTGGTAATGAGATGATAGGATGTGTATGAACCGATGATTGTGAGGAATTTCAGGAATTCAGATTGTTTATAGTGAATACAAGCTAATAAGAGATGGGATATGCACTTGAATTCAAGCAGAGATTGTGGAGGAGATTCAAGGATTTGAGGTTGTTTATTTAAATTTTCGGTCTATGGTTGGTTTTCAAGGGTCAGCTGAAATGGACAAAAAATGGTTTCTCATTTTCTTTTTCCTCCTTCTGACAGAAAGTACCGACTGGTACCGGAACCGTCCCTGGTACCGTACTTGTCCCGAATGGTACCGGAACCGGGGAAAGAGGTACAAGTACCGGTCCAAAAACTAGAAACCGAGACTAGGGAGGTATAGGTACTCTACCTCGACAAGAACCGAGCCGAACCGTACCGTGTGCACCCTTAAATATAATTAGTATCACTTTGGAATTGGTAATAGTGGAATCCTATCCCCGGTCTCTCCATAATTTTCACAACAATTTATATTTTGAGTTTGCTATATTTTAGTTTTAAAATTAAGTCTAAAAATCTGCTTTCACAAGTCTTGAATGAACCACTTTACTTAGCACTTATACAACCATTGTAAATATAGCATCACTTGGCAAGGAACTTACCGGGGTAAAGAGAGACATAGTTCTATGGTGTTAGAGGCGGTGGCATCATATCATTCATGGTTTTGGAATGTTTTTTTTTTTGGAATGCCTGGGTCAAATAAAGATTTGAATATGTTGGTACACTCACCCTTTTTTAATAACATGCTAAAGTGTGTAGCACCTCCAAGCAATTATGTTATCAACGGTCACCAATACAAGATGGGTCATCTTTTTAGCCGATGGCGTTAGAGCATTGCTCGGTTGAACCCACAAGTTTTGTTATCTCAAGATTGTCGTCAATATTAATTTATCAAAATTAGATCTTGATTTCTAGTCTACTAAGTCAAGTCTCGGACAAGGTTAGAATTTGTAGTTGAGTATCAGATATCACCCTTGAGGAATGAAGATCGACGAAGACATTTGGAGAACTTATGTATCAGGTATGTGAAGACAGAACCATTATATTTTAGTTATTATCTCACCATTCTATCTATTGAGATTATATCGTATCACTTCAAGTATATTTACAAAGAAGAAGTTTCGAGTCAAGCTTGTCTTGTGAAAAATCTCGAAACATGATTTAGAAAAGATGTTCAACGGTCGTTAACAATATTGGTTCTATAAATTAATATGTGGATCAATTGAAATTTTCCCACGCAAATGATTTTATCACTTGGGAATGTATCAAACATCATAAGAGAGAAATATTGAACTCACTGATATTTCTACTCAGGGTAGGTTGGCGAACCATTTCGCAAACCGTAGATATCTGAGTTTCAGAAATACAGGAAGGTTGACGAACTAGAAAGAAAACTGCAAGTTCAGTTGGGAAAAACTCACGAACCGTGGTGAAATGAATTTTCAAAGTAAGTATAAGAGGCTAGCAGTTAGCGAACTCAGTTCAGAACCGTTGTCAACTGATTTTGGTAGCCTAGTAGGGTTCCAAACCCGGTTCACTGACTGTTGCACCCTAACTCGGAACAAGCCATGCGTTTCAAGAACAGTTCTACCAACTGTCCCAGTTTGTATTTTAGAAACTGCTCAAAGACTTGTTTTTAATATGTTTAGCATTGTTATTACTCTGTTAAACGTTCGAAGACTTCATTGATCACTTAAACACTTACGTGTGTGCATCATGATTAATTAAACTCTTAGGTGTTTAAATGAACATCAAATCGTTTTTAGTTCTTTGGGTAAGTTTCCAAACCGAACAATTATTATACATTGTTCGGTAACTGGACCAAAGTGTATATTCTTCTATTGTATTTTTCAAGAATAGAGTTTGCTTGATTCTCAAGTTATATTAGCTTTAATTCTAAGCAACCCCAGTCTTGGGAAAACTATAAATGGATATGCTCTTTCAACTGGGAAAATTAATCTCTGACACTTTGTGTCCTAGTTGATTCTAGAATCATCCTCTATTGACCTAGGTTTCATATGAAAACATAATTAGGTCTACGACTAAAAGACTTCGATTTTGGGATTCGTGAATCCATGTTCCACTATCTTTACCTTGATAGTTCGTGTATCTTGATCTTGTTTTTTTGTTATCGAGGTTTTCGTAATCCTTTTCAGGCAAGATAGATAGTAATCACAAAATTCTCTTTGTCTCAGACTTTGTGATTCCTCAAGATAGAAACCTGAAAACTGATCTTAATTTATTTTTTAAGATTGTTCTTGAGAGGTTTTTAAGAATCTAAGCTGCTCTTCGGGAGTCGTAAGTTCCGGATTTGTGAGGTTTTCTAGCTTTGTCTATTGCAAACAGATTTCTTCACCTTGATATTTGATCTAAATGGAAATCAAATAGGCTTATCTGTTAGAGGCAGATTGGTATCAAAAGTCTTTAATTTTGCTGAAGAAACTCTTAGGTTGTAAAGGACGTCAACTAAGGGAATCAAGCGCGTAGAGCCTTGTGAGGTTCAAGAGACGTAAGGAGCACGACTATAACTGAATCGCTTGGATGGTGGGTTCGGTCTCAACTTGAAAAGAAAAGGGTACCCAAATACACCACAATCTTTTATTTATCCACCTATAAGTCCTCTTACCGAAAGTGATCGTCTATGGACAGAGTCGAGACAATACAAAAAATCAGTATTCAGACTTTGTGTGATTGTCTATGGATACGAGATCGAGACAATACGACTACCAAAGTGTGATACTTGATAATAGGATCGGACTTAAGAAAACTCTATTGATCACTATCAAGTATATGGATTTAACGTTTGTGTAATTTACTTTAAATTATATAAACAAATATAACGAGGAAAACTGCAAATGCAGAAAAACCTCAGGACCTAGTCCAGAATGAAAACTCTCAGAATTAAGCCGCTATACAAAATCTACACCAACTTCGTATAGTTGTGACCAATAAAATACCCCTAGTTCACTAAGTTTCCTCAGTATCCCTGCGCTTCCGACTTCGATGAGTACACACATTGGAACAATTCCTTTGGATCGTATTCTTAACAGTAAAGGAACAACAAATATGTTTGCTAACAACTCTTTCAATTCTTTCAATATAAAGATATTTCAAGTCATATGCAAAGGCTCTTCCATATAATCTAATAAACTCCTTTACCTGGTTAGATCAATCTATCCAATAACTACCAAAGTAGTCAAGTTTAGATTCGCAATCAATCGATATAGATTCCAACAAGAAACTAATCAATCGATTAAATCTGATTCTAGTTGGATCCCAACCGATCAAGGCACACCCAAAGATGAGAGAACCAAATAAGAAATCTTCTTTGTCTTCAAATCTTCTTTAATCTTCAATAAACACCTGCACAAAACCACTTGAATCTCTTTTGATCAATCACACACTTAATGGAGTCTGTTAACAATGAATTATCACAAGATTTCTTTAGATATACAAACAGTTCTAAAGATCACGTCGATACTTCGATCTAGTTTGAGTGAATCTTATATCAAAAGAGAAGATTTTCAAGAATAAACAAACTAGGTGCAATCAAAGTTTCAATATCCGTTAGTCAATCAAATTAATCGAAAACTAATAACAATGCAATTATCTAGTTTCCAACCAACAGTACTCATAGAGCTTCTTGATCCCACAGAAGTCTTTAAACGAGAGGTCGTAAGAGATTTCACCTAATTAGGATACTTTCCTCTCCGAATAGACGGCTCCACCAGAAACAACAAGAATGGAGTTTTCCTGGGTCTTAGGATAGTTTGCTAAAAATGCAAACTTAGGTATTTATAGACCAAGGATGTTTGGACAATAAGAAATTTTCAAAACCGAAAATTTTATCAAGATATGCAGTGAATGGCAAGATTCGGTTTTCCTAATTCCAATAAATGCTTGTCCAATATTTCCGAAATATCTCAATATAAAATCTCCAATTAGTAAATGCACATTACTAATTTTTATTCTCTAGATATATGCATTTAATTGCTGGTAATTAAAGCATATAAATCTAAAAACCTTAACTAAAAGATTATCAATTTATTTTGGCACATGATCTCCTTGAGTACTAAGGAATATCTTTGAATAATAAATGATAAGAGTTACTGTTCGTGTTCAAAGTATATTGACATCTTTTCACTATAAATCCTTATTCATATTTACATGGATTTACAATCTTGGAATCGGTCATATCACACTTCCAAACAAGTTTAGAATTGGTTCACCTGTATTCCAAGATCACTATGTGATTGATCAAATATCAATCCACATATATGGGTTCAATCGGCTCTACCAATCACTAGGATCAGTTATACCTTAATATGGAAATACTTTTGATCGGTCACACAAGTTACCAGGAACGGTTACTGTTAGAGCACTGCTCGGTCGAACTCGCAAGCATTGCTATCTCAAGCTTGTTGTTAAGTTTAGTTGCCAAAACTATAAGTCTTGATTTCTAGTCTACTTATAGCTAAGTCTCGGATTATGATAGAAAGTGTAGTTGAGCTTTAAAAATCACAGCGTTCATCGATTAAAGAAGAAGAACTACTAAGGGGAGCTTGTGGAACTTCATCAACAAAAGGTATGTGGAGACTTGAACTCATCTATCACTCAAAAGTCTATCTACTCTATTTTATATTTGAGACAAAAGTCGTATAGCTATATAGACTTCGATTATACACATTTGATATTTCGAGCTGAATTTAACTCGCTTACATATTTCTCGGAGTATTTGTTGATAAGCTTTCGCTGTAACCAAGCTCATCTTATATTCTTGATGAAAGTCAAAAGATGATCATCTGAAAATCTCCTGGTAACATCTTACATGATTTGTGTGAGACAGTCATTTGATGTAGACTCAGAATATTTCGTATTGATCATTCGATCACTTGAAAATTGCTTTGAAGCTAATAGTTTGTGTGAGACGGCTATTGTCGTCTTCCGAGAATGTTTCAATGGTTGAAATGAGAGCTTAGAACAATTGGATATAAGCACAGTGTGCGTACTTTCATATGTGTAATCCAAGTCCGGGAACCATGGTATGCATACCCGTATGCGTACTGATTAGTTTAGTCAAGGTACGGGAACCAAGTACGCATACCGGTACGCGTACTGGCGCGAGGTTCAAGTTCCGGGACTTTATTGAGTTTGGTGGTATGCGTACCCGTTCGCGTACTGGCGAAACCAAACTTAGTCCGGCCACTTAGGTATGCATACGCGTTTGCATACTTAAGTGGGTTATGTTCTAAAATCGGTTTGTTCATGAACTAATATATTTATATAAGGAATGAAATCTTTTGCAAACCGTTTCTATGATGTTTATGAATTGATTTGAGTGAATCAATATAGATTTTTCTTCAATTGTGTCTTGTGTACTTCTAGAGGATATAAACAATTGAACAACTCTAGAACTAGTTTAATTTGAGTCATTTGAACTAGTTATGGTTAAGATGAATAAGGTTGATATGAAAGTGTTCATATGGCTAACTTCGGTTAACTATTGTTGATCCAACAAAGGTGCACACGTTTGTACAGTTAATCATATCTAAATGAAGTCATTTTTCATTTGTGTTTAGCAATCTATGTTCGATCTAACGGTTGAAATATATTATCTTGAGTCTAATTATGTTTTCATCTAACGGTGAATATTGAATGCTTTGTTACCAAGGTAACATTGATTGCAAGCACTGATTTGAAGACTATATAAGGGAGAACTATACCAACTGGGAAACCTAATCCCCACACCTCATGTGTGATACTAGTTGTGACTAGAGTCGATTCTCCTTTAACTTTAGGTTTTTCTCGAAAACCTGTAGGTTGACGACTTGAAGACTTCATTCAGATTGTGAAGCCAGACCCAACTATTTTCTCTGTAGTTGCATGTTCTGATCTTGCTGTTTTTTATTGTGATTGATTACTATCTTCTCTAAGATTTGCTCGAGATTTAATCTCCGGTAGGCAAGATAAAACGTAGTCACAAACATCTTCGTCTCATCGTTTGTGATTCCAAAATATCTTGTTTCGCTACCATACGATTAAGATTATTATGAGGTGATTGATATTTCTAGGTTGTTCTTCGGGAATATAAGTCTGGTATATCAATTGGATCATGTTCACCTTTATTTATCAAAAGATGGAACAAAACTCATAGGTATATCTGCGGGAGACAGATTTATCTATTCAATATAATTTAAAGTGTGAGACATATTGGTTTATGAAGTCTTCAACTTTGGGTTGTAGCAAATCTTAGTTGTGGGTAAGATCAGCTAAGGGAATCAAGTGCGCAGAATCCGGCGTGGTTGTAGATACGTAAGGAGCGCGACTGTACCTTGATCAGTGTGAGAGTGGTTATGGATCAACTATGTTCCATACCGAAGTTAACTTAGAGTAGGATAGTGTCTGTAGCGGCTTAATACATTGTGGTGTTCAAATATGGACTAGGTCCCGAGGTTTTTCTGCATTTGCAGTTTCCTCGTTAACAAAATTTCTGGTGTCTGTGTTATTTCTTTTCCGCATTATATTTTCTATATGATTGAAATATCACAGGTTGTGTGTAAGTTCAATCAATCGTGAATCCAATCTTTGGTTGTTGATTAAATTGATTGACACTTGGATATTGGTTTTTGATACCGTCAAGTTATTTCTTATATTCAATCGGGCTCGCAAATTCCTATTTGTTTGATTGCAGATTGATTTGAGAAATTGAGATATATCTTCTTGATATACTTTTCTTAAGATTGAGTCTGACTGTCTAGTTGATTCTCTTGAAAGTATATTGGAGTAATTAGACCCCCGCTTTTTCAATTGGTATCAGAGCAGGAAAATACATTTAAGACCTTATAAGTCTTTGTTTTTAGCGATCTGACTCTATGGTCATAAGTGCTATCTCTGATAAACGCATCACCAGAGAAAAAGTTCTGTTTCGATAAAATCTATTAAAGAGAAAGATTTGTCTATCTCGAATTTAGAAGAACATTATGTACCAATGAAACAGGATTGTACTGATAAGTGTTCTCCCGATAACCTTTTAAACGAGTCCGACTCTGTTGAAGAAAGGGAAGCAACCAAAGAGAGTGTGATTTTAAGACTTATTAGAATCTAGGATGATAAAATCAATCGGTTGAAACACAAAGTCAATGCACTTATTGGTATGGTAAATGATCGTGACTCTCAATTGAAGGTTCTCCATGAAAACGCTTTAGTTTGTTCCTCACGAAACTTACTAGAGGCTAAACTCAAAGAGAATTCCTGGGAAATTGAACGTCTTTTGAGTAAACTCTCAATTCAAGGATATTCTAAAGAGTCCACTATACCAATCGCTTCTGTACCAACTGAAAATTCAGTTCCAGCATCTAAATCGCAATCCCTTACGATTGGAAAAGATGTGATTGTATCTTCCTTTAATCAAGGAATCCTCCACATCACAGGAAAGAAAGAAGTCTCTCAACAATTGTGTTAAGTCTGTTCACTGTAATCACTCAGGTGATCAGAAAGTGTGTCACTTTTGTAATTCAAAAAGACATGTTGAGCAAATGAGGAAATCGAGGTTGAATGACAATTCTATTGTTCGACTTCAACACACCTTAGATTTTATTCTCAAATGTGTAAGTGACATTCGTATGTATAAACCAATTAGTTTTAGTACTCACCCTGTGAATCCTACCAGGAAAGTCAGTTCTATTTGTTTCTCGAATGTTCATGCATGTAACAGTAATCTTAACACAATTCATCCACGAAGAGTTCAAGGATATTCTTCATCTAAAAAGGGAGATACTGTTGTTCTTGATGCGAATAAGGTTTCAGGAGAAGGAATGAAAAATGAAGGTATGAAAGACAACCTAAATTTGATAATTGAAGGATATAAAGAACTCATCAACATGCTGTCGAATCCTCTGATCAAAATCCTTCAGGTAAGAATCCATACTATGCATCGTATTTTGATGATAATAAGTTTTATGATAAATTTTCGCATCAAAACGATTTTCCTCCAAAGATTAAGAAAAAGAGGGTTAACCAAAAACAACATTCATTTAATGATCTCAAGGCTCATACTTGTGCTAATTAATCACAAGGTTGAAATCACACTCATAAAAATCCTGGTTGAGTGTGATATGATCAGGCGTACTTGATGAAAATGTTCTCTAACTGTCTAGCTGTTTTCTTATCGTTCTTAGCTGGATTATCATTCACAAACATTCTTGCATAAGTATTTGTGTTGGTCTTGTCAAATTTTTGATTTTTGATTTTTGTTTTCAGTCAAAAATGCTACTCTTATGCTTTAAATTTTTCTCCTGAGAATATAAAATTTATTGAGCTAAGACTTGTGAAAATATTCACTCAGCAAAATATTATTGTGCAAACAGTATTTTGTTGGTTTGCAGTTGATGTGTTTTTTTCAATGATGTTGTAGTAATAAGTTCTTTGAGACTTGTGAAAGCAAAAAAATTTAGACTTATAAAACTTAAAAATAGAAAACTTATTGCAAAATTGATTTCAAGATATTAAAAGTAACCAAGACACTAGATTCCACTATTACACATGAATGAATTATACCAAATATGTTTCAAAACTCTAACTATCCTTTAAGTCCTTTATTTCTTACTCCCTCCGTTACTTTTTAATAGGCCAGTTTCTTTTTTTGAGAAAATTAAGGAAATTAAGAGAAATAATTATTGAAAGTGGTCCTCTACAGACTTGTCAATAAAAGAAGTGAAGTGAAATGGTCTCCATGACACTTGTCACCCAAAGAAATAAGTGAAATGGTCCACATAACAGTTGTCATCAAAAGAAGTTAAAAGAAAAGTGGTCCCAGAAAATTAAAGTAACATTTGACTTTCCCAATTAGGAAACTGGTCTATTTTTTTGAAATATTTATTTATAGAAACTGTCCTATTAAAAAGTAAAGGAGGGAGTAATTCACACATAATCAAACATATTCCCAAATATTAATTGTATTCCCTAAGAATAGACTATCAATCAATTAAACAAAGTATAATCTATCAAATTGAATCACAAGTAATTAAGAAAATTATGTGAGCATTTAGAACTCCGCAAAAGCGGTGATTGAATGAATTATAAATTGTAAATTAGAGAAAATTAAATTATTACCAATCATTCATGCATAGATAGCTTCATCCATTGCCTTGGTTGCGCGAGAATTAGCTCATCATCATGGAAACACGCTCAAAATTCATTTTTATTGCTCAAAGGGTGTTTACAAAGATGAAATGGGAGAAACAATGATAAAACAATGATTTTCTTTTCTCTCCCAAAAACTCTCCCCAAATGTGCTCTCTAGCTCTCTATTTATACACACAAATACACATCACTCAAATATATTCTTCCATAACTCCAAAATCTTCTTCTTTTTAATTAAAAATATCTTCAGAATTTTTCCTTCTCTTTCTTCTATATATTTCTTTACTAAACCCATATCTTCTTTAATTCGCAGAATAAAATTAAAGATAAAATCTTCTAAGGATATCTTTCTTGTTTAATACAAGATAGCTTCCTTTTTCTTCAAAACTTCATGTTTGTAAGGCAAGAAGATATTCTTATCTTAAAGATAATAAATCCTTTACCGTTGAAACCAAATTTCCCGCCAATTTTTTCTTTTCAAATCAAGGAAGAAGATGGAGCCCCCTTAACCAGTAATGGGGTGCGATTAGCAGTTGGTTCTCTGGGGCACCCCTTATCAGTTAGGTGCCCCTTATCCAAAACTGAGAGTCCGAATAACATGTGTCCTCCGGGTGCCTATACCAACTTTTCGAGCCGAATTTTCCAAAAATGTTTATTTTCCAAAAATACCTACAAACACATAAAACACCATAATAAGTAGAAAATCGAGTACCAACAATACTGAAAATTGAGGACAATTTGGTCACAAAAATGTGTCTATCAAATAACCCCAAACTTATTATTTGCTAGTCCTCGATCAAATCTAATCTAGAAAATAAAAAGGACTACACTTAGCACGTGCAACAAGCCGTTAAACCACTAGGTGGCCCTAGCGGCGGAGTGTTGTCTCCGGAGGGTTTACTAGAGGTGTACCCACAAAACCTTTACTCCAGACCCTATCTATCTACGCAGAACCTTGGAAGGCACTAAAGAATTTCCTTGGTTGGCATACAATCATTGAATATAGGAGGAAGTACCCTGATGCGAAATTCCAATTGTTGTACACAAGTTTGTACTCAGCATACTAAAATTCATATATAGGAGAAAGAGCTCTACTTAGATAGTTTCTAGACATCATAACCGGAGTCAACCAATCACATGGAAAGATTAAGAGGATGGATAAAGAGAAAAATAGATGGTTCAAAGTGAATGGTATTTCCCATATCTGTCTGAAGGCCTCTGCCAATGAACCTATCCTAATGGACTGAGATACCGGTCTGACTAATATCAACACAACTGGGATATACAAGGGGACCAGTGGTCGATAAACCTAACTCTAGGTCAACACAACTGGCATATACAAGGGCACCAGTGGTCGACTTTATTGATTTTATTCCGGTTGGTCTGATGGTCTGGTCTTAAACTTTTTATTTATTTATTTATTTATTTTAGGTATCTCAATCACCCTATTTCACCCTAGCAATGGTAACAACTTTAGTCGTGTGCCCCATCAAATCACTTAAGAAATAAAAACAGAAGGGATTAGGATTCAACGAGTTATGGCGAAACTACCATGTTTTTTTTTTTTAATTCTAACACCTGAGCTCTGTGCTTTTATGAATAGACTCTTTAGATGTTTCCATCTAATCAGATTGGTTCCTCAACTCCTACAACCAAGATGTTCCCATCCACTTAGATTGGTTAGTGCCAACCTTAATAAGCATAAATTTTTAGGCTCTGGAGTTTATTTATTGCAACTAAAAGCTAACAAAAAGTTTCTTCCCCACCCCCAAACTTAAATCTAACATTGTCCTCAATGTTTCTAATGAAAGAGCAATACCAAAAAAGTAAGGTAACACGAGGAATCAGTAAAGAGAGAAGTCGGAAAGATAGTACCTGGGTGAAGAGAGAAATCAAAAACTAATATACAACATACAATCGCCTCGATGGTCAATCAAGGGTAAACAGGGTCCTCCAGAGGGACCTCCTCAACATCACCTGTAGGAAAGGGCTCTAAAAAGGGTTTCAATCTCTGACCGTTAACCTTCGAAGAACTACTACCATCTGGTGTCTCGATCTCAACAGCTCCATGAGGAAAGACAGTGCGAACAATAAAAGGACCCGTCCACCGAGAACGTAACTTCCCAGGGAAAAGATGCAAGCGGGTATCATACAGAAGAACTTTTTGACCTGGAGAAAATGACTTTCTTAAAATATTCTTATCATGCACAAGTTTCATTTTGTTCTTATACTCCTTCGCACTATCGTAAGCATCTATACGAATCTCTTCCAACTCATTGAGCTGGAGTTTCCTATGGGCTCCTGCCTTGTCAAGTGAAAAATTTAGCTGCTTAACAGCCCAATAAGCTCTATGTTCTAACTCAACAGGTAAATGACATGCCTTGCCATACACAAGCCGATAAGGCGACATTCCAATGGGGGTCTTAAACGCAGTACGGTAAGCCCATAAGGCATCAGTAAGCCTAGACGACCAGTCTTTCCGATTAGGATTAACTGTTTTCTCTAATATACGCTTTATCTCCCTATTGGAAACCTCTACCTGACCACTAGTCTGTGGATGATATGGGGTAGCTACCTTATGTGTAATACCATATTTCTTCATCAAAAGCCTAAAAGGTCCATTACAAAAGTGCGACCCTCCATCACTAATTATAGCTCGCGGTGTACCAAAACGTGTAAGTATATTATTTTTCAAGAACTCAATCACAACCCTATGGTCATTGGTTTTACACGCAACCGCCTCAATCCACTTAGAGACATAGTCTACACGACAAGGATGTATAAGTTACCAAAAGAATTAGGAAACGGACCCATAAAGTCAATACCCCACACATCAAAGACCTCAACAACTAAAATAGGGTTCAAGGGCATCATGTTCCTACGGGAAATGGTTCCTAATTTCTGGCAACGTTCACAAGTAACACAGTAACTGTGGGAGTCTTTAAACAACGAAGGCCAATAGAATCCACACTGCAATATTTTAGCAGCAGTCTTCTTAGCACTAAAGTGACCCCCACAAGCATGATCATGACAAAAGGAAATAATACTGGACTGGTCATTCTCAGGTATACATCTCCTAATAATCTGGTCTGGACAATACTTAAACAAATAAGGATCATCCCAAAAGAAGTGCTTCACCTCGGCTAAAAACCTAGAACGATCTTGTTTACCCCAATGTTGGGGCATTCGACCAGTAACAAGATAATTCACTATATTCGCATACCAAGGTGCTTGGGTAACAAAGAACAGTTGTTCATCAGGAAAACTATCCCTAACAGGAGGAGAATCATTAAGGGTATCCACAACAAGCCTAGACAAGTGGTCTGCTACTACATTTTCTGCACCTTTTTTATCTCTAATGTCTAAGGAAAATTCCTGCAACAATAGGATCCATCTAATCAATCTAGGTTTAGTATCCTTCTTGGAAAGAAGATACTTCAAAGCAGCATGATCAGTAAAGATTATGACCTTAGAACCTAAGAGGTAGGATCTAAACTTGTCTAAGGCAAACACAATAGCTAATAGTTCCTTCTCCGTAGTGGTATAGTTCAACTGGGCATCATTCAGAGTTTTGCTAGCATAGTAAATCACATGAAGTAACTTATTTTCTCGCTGACCTAGCACAACACCAATAGCATAATCTGAAGCATCACACATGATCTCAAAGGGTAGGTTCCAATTGGGTGCCTGGACTATGGGGGCTGTAGTGAGTAAATTCTTAAGCTTTTCAAAAGCCTCTAAACAAGCATCATCAAAGACAAACTTAACGTCTTTTGCAAGCAAATTGCAAAGAGGTCAAGAAATTAAGCTAAAATCCTTAATGAATCGACGATAAAAACCTACATGCCCTAAGAATGACCTAATATCTCTTAGGTTTTTGGGACCTGTAAAGTTTTAATAAGGTCAACTTTGGCTCTGTATACCTATATACCCTTCGAACATACGATATGCCCGAGAACAATTCCTGAACGAACCATGAAGTGACATTTCTCCCAATTAAACACTAAATTCTTTTCCTTACACCTAGTCAAAAATAATGACAAATGATGTAAGCACTCATCGAAATACGAACCAAACACTGAAAAATCATCCATAAAGACCTCTAAGAACCGTTCTACCATGTCAGAAAATATGATCATCATACAACGCTGAAAGGTCGCAGGGGCATTACATAGCCCGAAAGGCATGCGTCTATACGCAAAGGTACCAAAGGGACAGGTAAAAGTGGTTTTCTCTTGGTCTTCTGGGGCTATAACAACCTGATTATAACCGCAGTATCCATCTAAAAAGCAATAATGGCTACGTCCAGCTAATCTCTCTAGCATTTGGTCGATGAAGGGAAGGGGAAAGTGGTCCTTCCTAGTGACCTTGTTCAATTTCCTATAGTCAATACAGACACGCCAACCCGTGGTCACCCGGGTTGGGATTAACTCATTGTTATCATTCTGGACTACAGTAATACCGGATTTCTTGGGAACAACCTGAACGGGGCTGACCCACTTACTGTCTGAAATGGGGTAGATAATGCCTGCATCTAACAGCTTAAGAACCTCGGTTCGAACTACTTCTTTCATATTAGGGTTCAGTCGACGTTGCATCTCCCTAGAAGGTTTGGTGTCACTCTCTAAATAGATATGATGCATACAATCAGTAGGACTTATACCCTTAATGTCTGCTATGGTCCACCCTAAAGCTTCCTTGTTATTCTGAAGGACGATCACTAGCCTACTTTCCTGATCACTATCCAAGTCGGATGCTATAATCACAGGTAAAGTTTCAGATGGGCCTAAAAACACATACTTCAGGGAATCTGGTAATGGTTTAAGGTCCAACTTAGGAGGCTTTTCTAACGAAGGAACTAGGGTAGACTCAGAAACGGGTAGAGGTTCGAACTTAGGTTTCCATCCATTACTAGTGTCTATCAAAGGGGTTGAATCAACAAAGCATTCACCTCATTAATCACATCATCATCAAAATCAATCCCAAAGTGGGCTAGGCATTTCTCTAATGGATCTTCTAACAAAGTGTTTGGTAATGACTCCTCGACTAATGTTCCTATCATGTTCACCTCTTCTATGTTCGAGTCATCTAGTTCAGAGGGTAGCTTACTAATATTAAAAATGTTCAGCTCAATAGTCATATTACCAAAAGACAAATTCATAATACCATTTCGACAGTTAATGATCGCATTGGATGTAGCTAAAAACGGGCGACCTAAAATCACTGGTATTTGGTTCTCTGGGTCAGGGACAGGTTGGGTATCTAGGATAACAAAATCCACTGGATATAAACTTGTCGACCTCAATAAGAACGTCCTCGATCACACCACGAGGAATTTTAACGGACCTATCAGCTAACTGAAGTGTCATCTGGGTAGGTTTCATCTCACCAAGTCCTAGCTTAAGGTACACATGGTATGGCAGTAAGTTCACACTGGCTCCTAAGTCAAGCAAAGCTTTCTCGACACGGTTTACCTATTGTGCAAGAAATAGTAGGGGACCCTGGGTCTTTATACTTAGGAGTAGTGGTATTCTGAATAATAGAACTCACATGACTAGCTAGGAAGGCTTTCTTCTGGACACTAAGTTTTCGCTTTCGCGTACACATATCCTTAAGAAACTTGGCATAAGCGGGAATCTCTTAATCGCATCTAACAATGGGAGGTTGATAGTAACCTGCTTAAAAACCTCCAATATATCATTAAAGTTGGACTCCCTCTTAGTTGGAACTAGCAGCTGGGGGAACGGGGCTCTGGGAACAAACGGGCTCAGCAGACCCTCATTGGTCTCTTTGGAGACTCTATCAGTCTCCTCATTTTCTGGCTCAGAAGGGTGAACTACAACATGTTCACTATCAGGCATGGCAACCTTATTGTCAACTTTCTTTCCACTCCTAAGGGTTGTTATAGAATTCACATGATTGTACGATTTCTCTCCTTTAGGGTTAGGATCAGTTTGACTAGGGAATCTTCCATCTTCTCTTTCACTAAGAAACTTAGCTATTTGGCCGACTTGAAGTTCTAAGTTAGCAAGAGACTGGGAATTATTCTTAAAATTCTGCCTGGTTTCTTCTTGAAAACCACAGTGGTTCTTTGATAACATCTCATGGTTCTTTGCTAACATAGTAAGGATTTCTTCTAAGGTGGAGATCTTTTTCTCATTCTGAAACTGGGGTTGATCTGAAGAGTTCTTAACATAACCAAAACATGGGGGAGGCTGAGAATTACTAGACTGTCCTTGATTCTGACCCTTAGACCAAGAAAAAGTAGGATGGTTTCTCCAACCAGGGTTGTAAGTCTCTGAGTATGGGTCAAACTTCTGACGGTTCTCAAACCTAGCATTGTTATACACAGCATGGGCTTGCTCTTCACTAACCTGACCTTACCAAAACGAGTTATTGGGTTCTACTCCACAACTAGACATTTGAGAGGCTCTAAACCTATCATCAGGTTCAACAAGAGACCTACGTTTAGGATGATTCAATTCCAAAGCTTCTAACCTTCTAGACAAAGCAGCAAACTTAGCATCAGACCCGAAGCTTGTATCTACCACATTGGTGCTACTTCTATTGACCAAGAGTCTTTTTGGGGGTTCAACACAAGACTCCCACTATTGGGATTTTTCAGCGACAGCTCCTAAGAAGGTAAAAGCATCATCAACACTTTTACTAGTGAACTCACCAACGCACATAGACTCAACCATGGCTTTGGTTGAATAGTCTAAACCATCATAAATAATCTCTACGAGTTTCATCTTATCAAATCCATGGTGAGGACACTGGATAGGAGATCATTGAATCTCTCTAAGAACCTATAAAGAGACTCTCCCTCTTGTTGCACACTAGCACTAATTTTCTGCCTAACAGACGCAGTTTTATGCTTAGGGTAGAATTTCATATAGAAAGCAGCAATAAGTTCCTGCCATGTTTCAATGGATTCAGATGGTAGGTTGTTCATCTAGGTCTTGGCTTTATCTCTCAAGGAAAAGGAAAACATCTTAAGTTTCAAGACTTCATCAGTAAGGTCTTTTATTCTAATTGTCCCACAAATTTCCTCAAAGTCCCTAATATGAAAATAAAGTTTCTCATCATCTTTCCCTAAGAATATAGGGATCATCTGAAGAATACTAGGTTTTATCTCGAAATTAGCCGTAGTGGCTGGAAATTTAATGCACGAAGCTCGGGTGGACCTAGTTGGGAACATGTAATCTTTCAAAGTTGCCATCGCTGGCACAACTTAAGTACTAGGGGTATTTTCCTCACGAAGAGACAAATATTCAAAACTGAAGTTTCCAAAAACAAGGCTCTCAAAAGAAGAGTCTTCGAGCTCCCCGCCTTCACAAGAAGAACTACTAGGTTTATCACTAATCAAACGACCTAGAGTGTTTATTTTCCATGCCCGCTCTTTAATAACCTTGGGCATACACTAGAAAAACAAAAGAAAAAGAAAGAAATCCTTAAAGGAAGGGAAGTTCTATGCAAACAAAAACAAGGCTGACTCCACCAAAGCAAACCTAAAGATTCTAGCAAACAAAAAGCATGATGGATCCACTTAGATTGTTTCTAGACCAGCTTCTAATCCTTCGAAAGGGAATTCGTTACAATTTAAACAAACCCCTCTGGAATCAATCCGATTTTAAGTAAGTTGAATCGAGACGAGGGAAGCTCAATGGAGCTTTGATACCTAAGGCCTCACCGACGTTACAAGGCGGCATATTCAACTCACAGAAACCATCATGAACTTTGAAGCATGCTTAAAAGAGTAACCAATATTTTTCGAATGACTTTCCTATTAAGCTCGTTATCCTATAGGTCTCGTTCCAGTCAAATTTTAGGCTCAGGTTCGCGTTTGTTTTCGTTTTCCTAAGGCGGGCAAGAAGGGAACAGTGATGAAATCCGAACCCTTATCTTGTATGGCCAGTCCTTGACCTTTGCTAGGAAATTAAAGCAGCCGTTTTCAAATCCTCAACATATATGCAAACGAAGGAATACAGTAACTCGCTGACGGGAGATTCGCGAGTGTTTCGACAAACTTACGTCCCGTATCAGACGGGGGATGAACCATTGAAGTCGACTCGGGCCACGACTCCTATGTTATGTACGAACTCGAGGGGCCGAGGCGATATCGTAATCGCCGTCCTTCTCTGCAAATGGTTTATATTTAAACTACCCTTCCGTAGGGTTTAGAAAAAAAAATAAAGTCCCAAAAGTCCACAGTCCAAAGTCCAAAAATAAAGTGCATAAGAAAAAAATAATCTAAAAGAAATTCTAAAAAAAAAAATTGTCTCTCTTTCTCTCTGTTTTTTTTTAATAATTTTTATTCTCCTTTTCTTTCTCTCCTTTCGCTTTGCTTTTACTCCAAATCTTTAAGTATTCACCAAAAGCTTTGGAAAAAACTTTTTTCGCTCCAAATTCCAAAATCTGTAAGGAAAAGACAAAAACCCAGACACGTAAAGAAGAACAAATAAAATAAAAATGAAAAACAAATAAAAACCTAAAAAAAATCTAAAAACTCTAGCCTAAAGACAAGTCCGCATCGGCGGCGCCAAAAATTGATGTGTTTTTTTCAATGATGTTGTAGTAATGAGTTCGTTGAGACTTTTGAAAGCAAAAGATTTTAGACTTATAAAACTTAAAAATAGAAAACTTATTGCAAAATTGATTTCAAGATATTAAAAGTAACCTAGACACTAGATTCCACTATTACACATGAATGAACGATACCAAATATGTTTTAAAACTCTAACTATCCTTTAAGTCCTTTATTTCTTAATTCACACATAATCAAACATATTCCCAAATATTAATTGTATTCCCTAAGAATAGACTATCAATCAATTAAACAAAGTATAATCTATCAAATTGATCACAAGTAATTAAGAAAATTATGTGAACATTTAGAACTCCGCAAAAGCGGTGATTGAATGAATTATAAATTGTAAATTAGAGAAAATAAAATTATTACCAATCATTCATGCATAGATAGCTTCATCCATTTCCTTGGTTGCGCGAGAATTAGCTCATCATCATGGAAACACGCTCAAAATTCATTTTTATTGCACAAAGGGTGTTTACAAAGATGAAATGGGAGAAACAATGATAAAACAATGATTTTCTTTTCTCTCCCAAAAACTCTCCCCAAATGTGCTCTCTAGCTCTCTATTTATACACACAAATACACATCACTCAAATATATTCTTACATAACTCCAAAATCTTCTTCTTTTTAATTAAAAATATCTTCAGAATTTTTCCTTCTCTTTATTCTATATATTTCTTTACTAAACCCATATCTTCTTTAGTTCGCATAATAAAATCCAAGATAAAATCTTCTAAGGATATCTTTCTTGTTTAATACAAGATAACTTCCTTTTTCTTCAAAACTTCATGTTTGTAAGGCAAGAAAATATTCTTATCTTAAAGATAATAAATCCTTTACCGTTAAAACCAAATTTCCCGCCATTTTTTTCTTTTCAAATCAAGGAAGAAGATGGATCCCCCTTAACCAGTAATGGGGTGCGATTAGCAGTTGGTTCCCCGGGGCGCCCCTTATCAGTTAGGTGCCCCTTATCCAAAACTAAGAGTCCGAATAACATGTGTCCTCCGGGTGCCTATACCAACTTTTCGAGTCGAATTTTCCAAAAATGTTTATTTTCCAAAAATACCTACAAACACATAAAACACCATAGTAAGTAGAAAATCGAGTACCAACAATACTGAAAATTGAGGACAATTTGGTCACAAAAATGTGTCTATCAGCAGTCTCTGTTGTTTTTATTTGCACGCCTATGGGTCAAGCTTGTGTTCGTACGAGCACCCGTGCTACTTGTCACGAACCAACTATGGAAACCCTAAAAGTTACCATCCCTAAGAAACCATTTAAATACCAAACCTATTGAGTTACGTACGCATACTCTAGGTTTTTTTCTTTTGTGAAGAATGTCTTCACCTTCTAGCATTGGTGGTTTTGCAAGAGGTTTTCTTGATAAAGGTATTGGTTTCGAGTCTAAAGAGGGGAAGAAAAGAACCCTAGTGGAAGATGATGATCGAAATCCTTATGCCTCATGCTACTATGCCTATAAACATCAGGATGTTGAGAATGAGGATATGGTTTCTGCTGAAGTGGTTCATGATTTTCTTAAATACTTTGAGGAAGCAAAACTGCAACTCGTTGATACTATGAAGGGTCTTGATGTGTTAAGAACTGAGTTGAAAAGGGTTAATTCCGAGCTTGTTCTCATGAAGACACATGTTAAAGATCTTCTCAATGAGGATGTCTTCTATGGAGAAGCAGTGGATGCTGTCAATCACAAGCTCCTCGTGGGGGTTCCGGAAGTGATTCTTGATTTTCGTTCATTATCGGTTTTGTTGGTTTAGGAGTCTTTTGAATTTTTTCTTGTCGTCTTTATTTTGTCTAGGAAACTTCTTATGAGAATTTATTCTTGTGTTTTAAGAAGGATAACTAGGGTTTGGAATAACAATTATTGTGAGTACACATAACTATTGCCAACGACTTTCATCTTGCAATGTTTTTAGATTTATTTATTTAAATTATAAAGTTTATTTGGAAGATGATTTTGCAGTATTAATCTTTATGGTTTTATATATTGCAACTTGTTATGGGATATGTGTGTTTGCATCCGTTAACTATGATTGTTCCATATATGCTCAAAATTTAAGTCTATCATATGTCTTTATGCAATTATTAATAAAAGATAAAATGGACTTTTGACAACAAAAGTTAATCCTATTATGTCATTATGCAAATATTGATGGAAGATGGGATGAACTTTTGTTTACAAAGATTAAGTCTATTACATGTCTTTATTGATGAAAAATAGAATGAATCTTTGAATATTCCGCAGTATTGGTCTTTCCCTGATCCACTTCTATGTGAAAGCACTGTGTGGCTCCATAAGTTCTCTTGTGTCGATCATTTCCGATTAAATTAATCATGGGTTCTCTTGTGGTTAATTTAATTGAGTATTTTGGATACAAATTCATGTTTCATGTGATTTGTTTTTTTTTTTTTTTGACACATTCCGCAGGGTTTAAGGAAACACCCAGAACCTTACAAGGAAAACTAAAACAAAACAAAACCATAGAAAACCTACTGCCTATAATAAACTTTTTCCACTCCTATCCTCCTCAAGAATCTTATTCATCTCACTATAAAAACTGTCAGTACCAATGATAAGAAAATTTTCATGTGGGTGCTTCCCAGCAAGACAGTCTGCAACCCTGTTAGTCTCTCTATAGAAATGAGTATATCCAATCGCCATAAAATCTTCCTGAATATGCCTAATACGCCTCCAAATAAGTAACACACTCCAGATAGGATAGGACTTCCCAGAAACCAGTCGACACACATTCATAGAATCAGAACAAATATGAAGTTTTCTGCAATTATTAATCTTAGCTAACTTTAGCCCTACCTTCACTCTTTGCAGTTCATGGGAAAAAAGAGTGGCATGGATGGATCCACCACAAGCTGCATCAATATTATCCCCCTGGTTATTTCTGATGATAACACCACTTCCTCCAGATTCATCTTTTCGAGATCCATCAATATTCACCATTACTTCATCTTCACCAGGAAACAGCCAAGAACATTATATTACCCTCACCCCCTTATAAAGACAATCAATGCCCCAACCTTCCATAAATCTTCTAATATAAGGTTTATCAACATCAGAAACCTTAGCATCTAAAAACTTAAGCCTGATATCCATGGTAATTAAGTGACTGACCCCACCAGGATTGGTTTTTTTTAGTGAAACATACCCTGTTATTGCGTTCCATCCAAATATGATGAACAAAGCTATTGAGACACAATTTCTTGATAGTAGTAACAACTCCTTCACCTTTGAAATTGTTCTGACACCAAAGAAGTTCTTCATCCCAGGTACTGGCAACATCTCTGAATATTCCCAACTTGATTAGCAAGCCTTTCCAAATAATACTGGAAAACGAAAATGTTAGGAATAAATGTTCTTCATCTTCAGTTCCTCATCCACACAAAGCACAAGAAACATTATTCACAAGTCCCTATTTCTGCAATTTTTCTTTGGTTTTAAGTCTCCTATGACAATCTAACCAACATATAAATGAATGTCTAGGGATAATATTCTTGAACCACACCAAATTTGTCCAACCCACCTCAATAACATCTCTAGTGAGAGCCCTAAAAGCCTCATTTATAGAAAAATCACCATTTTTACTGCCCTTCCATATCACCAGGTCTTCATCTCTATTATCATATTCTACCCCTTAAAGTATATTCCTCCCATCACAATGAGGCCAATGATTACACTCTGTAAAATCAGGAATTCCATTAACCATATAATGATCTACTTTTAGTTCTTTATTGGGGCAGATAGTATCTAGACATTCACCCACCATCTGGTCACATAACCTGCCATTGGGATGCCAAAAGCCATAATATAAGCTAGTATTTTTACCATTACCAAGGCAGGTACCCGTAAATTGTTTAGCAATATCTCTGAATTCAAGTATTCTCCTCCAGGTCCTGGAGTAATCCTTTGGAACAACCAAAGACCAGAAATCCCCCTGTTTAATAAGATTAGTATGGATCCACTTAGTCCAAATGGTGTCTTTACCTGAATTTATGTCCCATATGTATCTTAAATTAGCACTAATATTTGTTTGTTCCAAGTCTCTTACACCCAGACCCCCATCTCTCTCAGTAGTGCATATCTGGATCCAACTGATTGGATTATGCTTTCTTCCAAGATCAGACCCTGCCCAAAGAAATCTCTTAAAAGTAGTGTATAACTCTTTTATCACTCTTTTAGGAAGTATGAAGCAAGAAAACCAAAAGTGAACCATGCCATAAGAACAGCTTTTATAAGTAACAACCTTCCAACAAAAAATAAGTGTCTAGACTTCCAAGATTTAACTCTCTTAGTCACTCTACATAAGAGAGGCTGACAATCTACATAAGATAGTCTTGAAGAAATCAAAGGAATTCCCAGGTACCTAACTGGAAACTCCCCTTTAGAACAATTCAAGCAACAAGTAATATCTTCTAGAATCCTAGCATCCACAGAAGAAGAAAAAAGAGAGGTTTTATTGCAGTTCACTACTAGCCCAGAAAATATACGGAAATCCTTCATCACCTGAGATAGCACCTGAGCAGATTTCACATTACCTTTGAAGAAAACTAGAGTGTCATCAGCAAAACATAGATGTGTTAAGGTTGTTCCCTTGCACTTAGGGTGTAAACCATAATTGACATAAAGAACTTGCTGCTGTAACAAAACACTTAAGACCTCCATTACCATTACCATCACAATCAGATAAGGATACATAGGACACCCCTGTCCCACTCCTCTTTGAGCACCAAAAAATCCATAAGGGGAACCATTTATCATAACAGAGAACTTGGCAATATGGATACACCATAACCCAATCAATGAACCTCTCTAGGGAACCAAACTTCCTCACCACAACAGCAATAGCTTCCCAACTGAAAGTATCGTAAGCCTTTTGAAGATCTATTTTAAGAGCACACCTAGGACTACCACCAGATTTATGGTAATTCCTAACAATTTTATGAGCTAGAAGTATATTATATCGAACATATCTCCCTGATATAAAGGTAGACTGGCTAGAACTAATTAATCCCTTTAAGATAAACTTAATTCTAGAAGACATTATTTTAGTCAAACACTTGTAAATGACATTACAACAGGAAATAGGTCTGAATTCAAAAATAGTGGAAGCGTTCTCACATTTAGCAACAAGAGTAATAAGATTACTATTTGCCTATTTAAGTAACTTTCCAGTCTTGAAAAAATTATTAATAGCAGCAACAAAATCATCCCCAACCACAAACCAAGCACTTTTGAAGAAGTAACTATTGAAACCATCAGTTCTTGGAGCTTTAGAAGAATGAACGGAAGACAAAGCTTCAATCACTTCATCTCTAGAAATAGGCATCACCAGTTTTTCAGCATCAGAAGGATGAATAAATCTATTAAAGTGCAGTTTATTGAGCACCTCTTGTATATCCCCTGATCAGAAGCTCCACCAAATAGTTCACTGAAAAAGTTCACACATTCTTCTCCTCCAACTTGTTAAAAGAATCTTGTATTTAAATCACCATCCTCCATCCACTTTACCTTAGACTTCTCCTTATTAATGGATTCTTCATACCTATCTAACTTAGCATAGGTCTTAACAACTTCTTTTTACTTGAAAACTAATTCATTCCTCAAAGGTTGAGCTTGAAATTGTCTTTGCACTTCATCCATAGAAGACTTATCAGTTAAAACTTGTTCAGAGAATCTCTTGAATCTTTCATTTTTCCACTGAATAAGCACCTTCTTAAGTCTTTTAAGTTTATTCACCAGCACCATCATGGGGTTACAATTCATTGGTTCTACCCAAGATTGCATCACAATAACCATAAAGTCTGGTTCATTCACCCAGAAACTGCAGAATTTCTAAAGAGGTGGACCATGATACCTCCCTTCAAATATACTCACTACCCTTGGACTATGATTTGAAATGCCTGGAAGTAGAAAATAAGCAGTGGAGTCAGAAAAGGCTTCACCCACTCCATATTCACCATTATTCTATCAATCTTTGCGGCAATTTTATATTCCCCCTCCTGTTAGTGTAGAAGCAACCAGTGTATCTCAAATCAAAAATACGAGCATCTTGAGTGCAGTCATAAAACTCCTTATAATTAGAAGGAACAACCTCAGCACCCCCACTTTGTCTCCAACATCTAACAAAGAATTAAAATCCCCCAACAGAATCCAAGGTTGGTGGCTATAGCAAGTAAAAGCTGTTATTTCACTCCAAAAATTTCTTCTTATAATACTATCATTAGTACCATAAATAATAGTAACCACAAAGGATTTATTATGACAGTCCGATACCTCTAAGAACATAGATTGAGAAGAACAATGAATCATTTGAGCCTTCATGATAGTAGTATCCCATCCATTGAATAATTATCTACAAACTTCCAAGAAGGATTAATATTTCTCCTAATTTTATCCTTATTTGATTCTTGGACATGAGTGTCCCCAATACAAAGTAAACTCAAACTACTATCTCTAATCAAATTTCTATTTTCTACTTGTTTCAAAGGATCATTAAGACCTCTTGTGTTCCAACATACCATTTTTATCATATTAAACATCAAAGGAATTTGGTTTCCTACCTTTAGCAGATCTACCTACTCCCTTCACACCCAGAGATGCCTTACCAACTCCTGCAGATTTAGAAAGAAAATGGGATCTTGCACCATCCCCTTCATCTCCTTTATGCCCATTATCAAGCTTCTCAACTTGAGTCAAAAAAAATCTAACAATTTCTTTACCAACCTTTTTAGGGAAGTCTTTCCTCCTTTGTTGATCACTAGATGACATAACCGCTTCCATAACCATCTCATTCTCCTTGTTACCTCCAATTTCTTTAAGAATATTGTATTCCTTTTAAACATGAACCACTGGAGTCTTTATATCCATATCAGTATTCTCTCCTTCAAGATGGTGAAATTTATTTTGTGTAGGAATTGAAGTATCCAATCCATCTGTCTCCATAGACTTACTACTAGAAGCTCCATTGGTTCCTTCCCTACTAGCCTCATCAATCTTGCCTACATTCGTTCCTCCACTTCTTTTGAGATTCTTCACTTTCCATCCATTGGACTCAATAACTTTCTCCTTATGGGAAGAAGCATGTAAAACCAATTTAGCTGCAGAAGCAGCTTTAGCAACTTCAGCTGCAGCAATAGCAGCAGCAACTGCAGTTACAGAACACTTGCCTTGAGTATGTCCAAACACATTGCAGTGTTGACACCTGGGAGGTATCCAACTATATTCCACTGGTACCTGAATCTTTACATTTCCCACAAGAGCATCAAGATGAGAAGGAAAATCAGAATCAACATCAATCTCCACATAAATATTTTCATAAGCCATCCTGGATCTTGATGTTGTTTGTTTATCCAACATCAAAGGAACTCCAATGAAGCTTTTAAGCTTCCCCAGTCCCTTAGCATTCCATAAATAAGGAGGAACTTTCCTTAAATTCACCCAAACAGAAATCATTTTAAGTTCAGACAACTCCTGCTCAATCAACAATGTCCATGGTGTTAGAGCACTGCTCGGTCGAACTCTCAAGCGTTGCTATCTCAAGTTTGTTGTCAAGTTTAGTTTCCAAAACTATAAGTTTTGATTTCTAGTCTACTTATAGCTAAGTCTCGGACTAGGATAAAAAAGTGTAGTTGATCTCAAAGACTCCATGGTGATCATGATACAAAGACGAAGAACTACTCAAGTAACTGGTGGAACTTCATCGACTAAAAGCTATGTGGAGACTTGAACTTATATATCACTCAAAAGTCTATCTACTATATCTCCTATCTTGAGACAAAAGTCGTATTGCTATATAGACTTTGATTATACACATTTGCTATTTTCGAGCCGAGTTTATCTCGCTTATCTATTTCTCGAAATATGTGTCGGTAAGCTTTCGCTTTGGACAAGTTCATCTTGACTAGTGACAAAAGTCATTTAAGTTTCAATTACTTGAAAATTGCTTTGACGAAAAATGGTTTGTGAATAACAACTATATAACGTCCTCTAAGAATGTTTCAATGATTGAAATGAGAGTTTAGGTTATATAACCATGGTTGGATATAAACGTTATGTGGTAACTCATACGTGTGCAAGTCTTTATTCCTTGAACCAGAGTATGCGTACTTTGCTGCTCAGGAAAACCGGAACTAAAGTCCGCGTACCAGTACGCGCACTGTCGGAAGTTCACATCCCGTGAATTTCTGTTGGAGTTTGTGAACTGAAAACAAACTTAGTCCGGGTACTTAAGTCCGCGTACCAGTGTGCGTACTTAAGTTGGTTATTTTCTAAAAACGATTATTCATGAACTTAAACTTATATAAACTAAGGAATGCAAGTTTGCAAAATGTGGCTATAAAGTTCACGAATCGATTCGAGTGAATCAAATCGTTTTTTCTTTGAGTGTGTCTTGTATACTTCTATAAGATCTAAGCAATTGAACAACTCTCTAACTAGTTCATTTGAGTCATTTGAACTAGTTATGCTAAAGAAGAATATGGTTGATATGAAAGTGCTCATATGGCTAACCATTTGGTTAACTACTGTTGAACGAACTAAATGTACATGTTTGGGTACGGTTACACAAATCTAAATAAATGTGCTCATTTGTCTGTAATAAGCTAAGTTTCGATCTAACGGTTGAAAGATATTAGATTGAATCTAATCAGGTTTTCATCTAACGGTGAATATTAAATGCTTTGTTACTAAGCTAACTGTTAGAGAACTGCTCGGTAGAACTCGCATGCGTTGCTATATCAAGCATGTTTGTCAATGTTAGTGATCAAAACTATAAGTCATGATTTCTAGTCTACTATAGCTATGTCTCGGACTAGGATAGAAAGTGTAGTTGAGCTCAAGAACTCCATGGAAATCATCATACAAGACGAAGAACTACTCAAGGAACTGGTGGAACTTGATCGACTAAAAGGTATGTGGAGACTTGAACTTATCTATCACTCAAAAGTCTATCTACTCTATCTCCTATCTTGAGACAAAATTCGTTTTGCTATATAGACTTTGATTATACACATTTGCTATTTCGATCCGAGTTTATCTTGCTTATCTATTTCTCGAAATATGTGTTGGTAAGATTTCGCTTTGGCCAAGTTCATCTTTACCTAGTGACGAAAGTCATATTATGTATCAATTACTTGAAAATGTCTTTGACGAAAAATAGTTTATGAACAACAACTATATAACGTCCTCTAAGAATGTTTCAATGATTAAAATGAGAGTTTAGAATATATAACCATTGTTGGATATAAGCATTGTGTGGTAACACATATATGTACAAGTCCTTATTCCTTGAACCAAAGTATGCGTACTTTGTTGATCAGGAAAACCGGAACAGAGTCCGCGAACTGTCGGAGGTTCTCTTCCCGAGAAAACCTGCTGGAGTTTGTAAACCATTTACAAACTTATTCCGGGTACTTAAGTCTGGGTACCTAGTCCGCGTACTTAGGTTGATTATTTTCTAAAAACGATTATTCGTGAACTTATACTTATATAAACTAAGGAATGCAAGTTTGCAAACCGTGGATATAAAGTTCATGAATCGATTCGAGTGAAACAAATCGTTTTTGCTTCGATTATGTCTTGTATCCTTTTATAAGATCTAAACAATTGAACAACTCTCTAACTAGTTCATTTGAGTCATTTGAACTAGTTATGGTAAACAAGAATATGGTTTATATGAAAGTGCTCATATGGCTAACCATTTGGTTAACTACTGTTGAATTAACGAATGTACATGTTTGGGTACGGTTACACAAACCTAAAATCATGCATTTCATTTGTGTGTAACAAGCTAAGTTTTTGATCTAACGGTTGAGAGATATTAGCTTGAATCTAATCAGGTTTTCATCTAATGGTAAATATTGAATGCTTTGTTACTAAGCTAACATTGATTGCAAACCCTGATTTGAAAGACTATATAAGGGAGAACTCTAGCAACTTGGAAACCTAATCCCCACACCTCCTGTATTATCCTTAAACCTTAGGTTTCTTCTCGAGACCCTGTAGGTTAACTACTTGAAGACTTCATTGGGATTCTGAAGCCAGACCGATACTACTTTATTGTAGTTGTGTGATCTAATCTTGTTGTTTCTATCATATTGAGTAAAATCGTAACGATTGGATTGATATTGATATCTCCGATAGGCAAGATATAAAATTAATCACAAACATCTTCGCCTCATCGTTTGTGATTCCACAATATCTTCTTTCGCCGCGTCGATTAAGATTATTGTGAGGTGATTGACAATACTAGGTTGTTCTTCGGGAATATAAGTCCAGGTTATCAATTGGTTCATGTTCACCTTGATTTATCAAAATACGAAACAAAACTTGTAGGTATTTCTATGGGAGACATATTTATCTATTATCGTAGACTTTTCTGTGTGATACATATTTGTTTATTAAAGTCTTCGAATTTGGGTCGTAACAACTCTTAGTTGTGGGTGAGATTAGCTAAGGGAATCAAGTGAGTAGTATCCTGATGTGATCAGAGACGTAAGGAGAAAAAATGTACCTTGGATCAACTATAGTCCAGACCGAAGTTAGTTTGTAGTAGGCTAGTGTCTGTAGCGGCTTAATATAGTGTGTGTTCAATCTGGACTAGGTCCAAGGGTTTTTCTGCATTTGCAGTTTCCTCGTTAACAAAATTTATGGTGTCTGTATTATTTATTTTCCGCATTATATTTTGTTATATAATTGAAATATCACAGGTTGTGCGTTTGAATCAATCAATTAAAATATTGTTGATGGTGGTTTTTAGTATAGGGCGAAAACTGTAAAAGTCTATCTACCTGACCCGACATCAGATGTAGTAGACATTGATATGTCTATATTCCTCAGGAAATTTGGAGAATATATCAAAATCTGATGAGTGCATATGTCTCTCTTCATATTATATTGAAACTCAAGCTCCTAGATGAATTGTTCACTAGTATAGAGCCTAATGAGTATATAAGCTCCTAGCTGCATTACACACTAATGCCGGAGCTTGCCGAGTATTTTTCCTGTGCTATGTTCCCCGGATGAACCCTTAATATTTATATGGCATGACAATTTGTGTTCACTCGCAGCAGAATAACACGAATTTCCATGTATCAAGGTTAAGGTCCTTGCATAAAAATACGCAATCGGAAAGCATAATGCTCTCTGGAAATAAACTTAAAGAACTCTGTGTCAACACATGGAATTCAATCAATTTTGTGATAATTCACAAGATTCATATATTACCCTAACTATTTTGCAAAAATTAGGGTTTTGCGCCCTGCGCAGTATATTAGACCCCGCCGGTCGAAATTAAGCTTAGGAAAACTAGGTAATTAATCCGCCATGAATTAGTAGGTGCAAAATCCTACCCAAAATCAGAAAACAAGGAATAAAAGGAGCCACGGAATAGGAGCAGCATCAAAGGGATGTGTGGCCATGCCATAGGCCAGCCGGCACCACCTGCAAATGGCCACATCCCATGTTGCCCGACCGGCCCTATTTCCCGTCGACCAATCAGGTCGCTTTAAATATGCTACACGCACCTGGAAGTGCGGCCACGCCCATGCTTGGCCGACCCCTCTTTTTATCGACCAATCAGGTCGCTCTAAACTTACCATAGTATTAAAAGAGGCAAAATTGCGCCAGATGGTCACAATGCCAAATTGGCTTTCCAAAACCGCGCCGACATGCCAATGACGTGCCAAACATGCCATGCCCCGTCAATCCACTAAATGTGCATGCCACACATGCCAAACGTGCCACTTTTCCACAGCAGCATGTCGAACGTGCCATAAATAGCGCGCCTACGTGCTAACCCACTTTCTGTTCGTGGCCAACGCCGTAACAGAGTTTAGTCAAGGTTTTCCAACTAGAACACGATTTCCTTTAGTGGAATTAGTTGAAACCCTAACTTTGGTCGTGCCCCAAATTACGCCACTTTGGGCCCCACAACATGCCAGGAGGCATGTGGGACCGGGAAACCCTAAAAATGACGCCATGCTATGGACACTCATAGCCTCCCTTGCTCTTATGACCATCCCCACGTTTTTGCTTCACCATAATTCCTCTGGCGTGGCCATGGCGCCGTTTGCACAAAAAACGTCATCGTTCCGCGGTCACATGCCACAGGTGCAAATTAGGGTTTCGGCCAAACCCTAACTTAGCTAATGTTACCACGCCAACCAAGCCAAGTAATGCTCCCTAGGGCATTAATTTTGATATGGTAACTGGAACTAATGTTGCCGAAGCCATATTTGGGTCTAACACCAATATGCGTCAAATTCTAGCTTGACCATGCCGCCAAGCCCTAATTTTGTCCACGACGCCAAATTCTAGCTTGGACATGCCGTCAAGCCCTAATTTTGGCTACGACGCCAAATTCTAGCTTGGACATGCCGCCAAGCCCTAATTTTGGCAACGACGCTAAATTCTAGATTGGAATGCCGCCAAGCCCTAATTTTGGCCACAACGCCAAATTCTAGCTTGGCCACGCCGCCAAGCCTTAATTTTGGCCACGACACCAAATCCTAGCTTGGACATGCCGCCAATCCCTAATTTTGGCCACGACGCCAAATCCTAGCTTTGGCCATGCCACCATGTCACTGGCATGTGCCAATATGCTCCATTATGCTATTAAAAGATGCCAACAGAATGTGGCCATAATCGATTGTCACGCTTTCTCATGAGTTACAATCTCTGACGTCCAAATTCGCCACCGAATTGACAGGCCCGTGGCAAGTCTTAGGCGATCATCCAAGGCAAGTCTAAATATCATCACGTGCTATCTTCCTGCAACAAGTCTTCTGACTTTGACTTGCCACACATAGCAAACTGCTACACGTTTTCCACGAAAACACTCGAGAAATCAAACATGTCACAAACTGGGTGATGCTCATCAGGGTATTGGTCTGGCGGTTTACAGCGTAAGTGTCGGAAAGTAAGGAAGTTAGTGGTGGCAAGAAGTAGTGGGTGTAAACTAACCCATCTCCTTCATAGTGGGAATGTGGTCTTTGGCATTTACATATTACCCCACTTTTTCATCACTCAATCATTCCCACTTTCTACGAGATCAGGGTGCGTTCAATATGACTTGTATAAATAGGTTCTACCTATTTCAACCAAAAAACAATTTGGCTAACAACAACAAAACAGTATCCAGAAAACACAAAAGAACTGATAGCTTGCATTCCGCAAGCCAGCTCCATATTCTGATATAAGTCATAAAATAACCACACCTTCAGAATTAACCATTCTGGACTCAACACCTTCTTCGCTTCTCTCCCTAAAACCAACCCGTATACTTCACTTTGTTACCGAAGCAAGACTAGAATGGCCATTTCTTGGTTTAGGCCAGGATTGTACAGATTGATCTCTCGAATCTAAAGTACTCCCGTGCAGTGCATTTATTTTAGGTTTAGATTTGTTTCTCATCCACACACCCAAATTTACCAAAACCAGCAGAAACAGTTTTTACCCATAAACAATTGGCGACCACAGTGGGAGATTAAATCTCTCGGTTGCAAATTCAATTCTCAATTTCATTTCCATCCCAATTGGTCTTATGCCAAATTCAATTGTTAATTGAAACCCATTTCAGTCAAAGATTCTTTCTAGATGTATTCGGGTCATTTGAAACTTGCAGAAGCAATGAATAGCTGGAAGCCAACTACCATGGAAGATATGACAAAAATGCTAGAGGATATGGTTGCCAACCAAGTCGATATTATCAGGCGGCAAAACGAGACGCTTCATATATTGAAGAGTATAATAAGCCGATTGTGGGAAGAATTAACAAATTTCAAGAGTAATACGAAGTTGTTTGTGGGTGAAAACTGTTTCTGCTGGTTTTGGTAATTTTGTGTGTGTGGATGAGAAACGAGTCTAGACCCTAAACAATGCACTACACGGGATTACTTTTGATTCGAGAGATCAATCTGTACAATCCTGGCCTAAACCAAGAAATGGACGTTCCAGGATTGCTTCGGTCACAAAGTGAAGGAGAAGGGTTGGTCTTCGGGAGGGAGGCGAAGAAA
The DNA here is from genome assembly GCF_003573695.1 of Papaver somniferum. NCBI lineage: Eukaryota > Viridiplantae > Streptophyta > Magnoliopsida > Ranunculales > Papaveraceae > Papaver > Papaver somniferum. The sequence goes on from NC_039360.1 coordinate 196,227,798, forward strand.
GTGTTGAGACCAGAATCGTTGATTCTGAAGGTGTGGTTGTTTACGACTTGTATCAGAAAGTGAAACTGGCTAGCAGAATGGAAAGCTATCAGATGATTCATGGATACTATGTTGGTCTCTGGCCAAAACTTGTTCTTTGGTGGAAATAAGTGAAACTTATTTATACAAGTCGTAATAAAATGTACGCTGGTCTCGTAGGAAATGGAAACGATTGAGTGGTGGAAGAGTAACGCGTAACGTCAGGAATAATGAAGGAAGTGGATCCGTTTACACCATTACTTATTTCCATTACTAACCGCCTCGCTTTATGACTCTTTCTTGTAACGGGCGTATTGCACGCCGCACACTGTAAAGCGCCAGACCAATACCCTGATGAGTATCCCCCAGTTTGTGACATGTTTTATGTCTCAAGTGTTCTCGTGGAAAACATGTAGCACTTTGCTACGTGTGGCGAGTTAAAATCAAGATACTTGTCATAGAAAAATAACATGTGATGCTATTAGGATTGTCTTGGCTGGTCGCCTAAAACTTTCCACAAGCATGTCAGTTCGGTGGAAAACTTCGATGGTTGAGATTGCATCTCATGAGGAAGGGTAGCCGTTGATTATGGCTACCTTCTGTTAGCGCCTGATAATGGCACAATAGCGTTTTTGTGTATGCCTATGGCAATGCGGCATGGCTGGCATGGATCATGCATGCCAGTGGCACGGTGGTGAAAGTGGCGCCTGACGTAGCCATGGCCACTATAGTTAGGAGGTTGGTCGCCTAAAACTTGCCACAAGCCTTCCAGCTTGGTGGAGAACTTGGATGGATGAGATTGCATCTCATGAGGAAGGGTAGTCTTTGATTATGGATACCTTATGTTGGCGCCTGATAATGGTATAGTGGCGCCTTTAGCGCATGCCAGTGGCATTGCGGCATGACATACCTCGTGCATGCCAGTGGCGTGGAAGAGTGGCTTGCATAGTTTGTGCATGCCATCGGCACGATGGTGTAAGTGGCGCCTGGCGTAGCCATGGCCACTGAAATTTTGGCACGTTGGTGTTAGACTCAAATGTGGTGTGGCAACATCAGTTTTAATGGCCACATTGATCCCCATGTTATGTGGTGCATTTTTTGGCTCAGTTGGCGTGGCAACTTTGCCTAAATTAAGGTTTGGCATGTCGAAACCCTAATTAGCATATATGGCATGTAGCATGCGGTAGGTGGCCGCGGCATGGCATTTTATACAAACGATGCCATAGTCATGCGGTAGGCAGGACACCATGTAGAAACGCCCACAAGAAAAAATATTTCCACGAGTGGCCATTGTATGACGCCTTTTTTAGGGTTTCCTAAGTCCGTACAGCTTGCGGCACGTTGCGGGCCCAAGGTGGCATAGTTTTGGGCCACAATTAGAAATTAGGGTTTCATCCACCGCAACTAGAGCATGGCCGCGCCTAGGGTTCATTCTAGCCAACTTGAAGTCCGTTGTGAAGCTGGTCACGCACGGAGAGTGGGTTGGCAAGTTTTGGCATGCTATCGCGGTAAGTGGCGCGTTTGGCATGTGCACTTGGAATGCCTGTTTGGCGTGTGCGATTGGCATGCTTTTGGCATGTTTTGGCATGCCGTTTGGCATGTGCGCCTGGCATGCGTGTTTGGCATGCCGTTAGTGTGTTGGCATGGTTTTGGGAATCCAACTTAGTATGGCAAACTCTTGACACAGTTTCCACCTATTTTAAGGCTGTGGCAGGTTTAGAGCAACCTGATTGGTCAATGAAAGTAGGGAGCCGGCCAAGCATGGGTGTGGCTACCCTTTTGGTGCACGTGGCAGGTTTAATGCGACCTGATTGGTCGATGGGGAATAGGGCCGGAAAATATGGGCCCAACCACAACTCATGGGAGTGTGGCAGGTTTAAAGCGACCCGATTGGTCGACAAAGGAGTAAGGGCCGGTTGGGTAGCATGGGGCGTGTCCAAGTGGCGCCGGCTGGCCTATGGCATGGCCACGCTTCATCTCATTGTTTCTCCTACTCCGCGAATCCTTTATTCTTTGCTTTCTGATTTTGAGTAGGACTTTGGACCTACTAATCCATGGCGGATCAATTGCTTAGTCTGGGATTGTTGCTACATGCACCAGTCTGGATAAATTTCATATTGAGTTGCTCAATAAATATGCCAGCGGAGAGGTTGAAAACTCATCACTTTACATGGCTCCGTTTCTTTGCAGAGTGACGGCACATTAAATATGAGGTTTTACAATTTTAACCCTGAACTAAAAACCACCATCAACAGAAGTATGTTAAATATGTGGCTAAAGCCCGCGCCTCTACTAATGAGGATGCTGACGGAGCACGTAGCCACATCATAAAGGAGCAGCAGAAGAGAGGCCAATTGGATTCTGCCAACACAGGGAGCTAGGACAATTTCACAAGACCGGGGGAGGAGACTTGTCAGGTGCCCCACAACATCTGCAAGACAAAATTAAAGAGCCTACCTATGAATCCTTGATGGAAAACATTTATCTCCAAACCCTCTCAGAAGTTCAAAGAGTTGTCCAACAGTCCGCAACCACGACTGCTTTGCTGAAAAGAGAAGCACCTGAAGAGGGGGAAATATACCAAGACGCTTATGGAAGCGAACACTGTGCCAATGAACAATATCCAGATCATCCACCAAGTGTCGTCGTCGCTGACGCAGGCCCCTCAAGATAAATTACCTTTCAGCAATACGGTAGAAGTAAACGGTCCGCTCATGAACCAATGATCGCTCAAGCGTCAGTTCCGCCTTCAAAGAGAGATTCATGCCAAAGCCTGCAAGAATTTCCGGCACAACAACTACTGATGCGGGAGAAGCCAGACTCAAGATATCCACGCTTCCTGTTTCCTATCATAAGAGTTATAGAGTTACTGGAAATTTGGGTACGAGAGGGAGTAGTCCAACTACCCCTGGTAGGTCTTCCACCAACTGATCAGGAGATGCTATATTCAACATATTGCCACTATGATAGGTTTATTCATCATCCTACCAACGAGTTCAACGCTCTAAAGCGTTCTGTCCAAGAAAAGATTGATTTAGAGGAATTACACCTGGGGACTGGAGGTTCTCAGCGTTGCATCGGATCGACATAGAGATGTTACAGAGACAATAAAGGATGACTGGGGACTTCTCGTGGCCAGGATTGCGTCACACAGTAAACTTTGATTTGCAACATGAAAATTCAGGTTTGTGGATAGACCCCTAAGCGAATAGAGTATGTGGCCGTATCGGACGAGAGCAAAAAAGGAATGACCAACACCAATCTACCATCCGCGAGCGCAGTCAACACGTCCCATGGTGTTACATCTTATACCACCAACACCAGCAGCACCAGAAGCATCCCCTCTGACGTGACGCCTCTTATTACCTGAGCCAGAGCCACCGCTACTCCTAATATTTCTTCGAGCATGATGCCTCCAATCATCACCAGGGCTTCCAGCACTTCTTCGCCAGGACGAGAGACTGGAGAAGCCATAGGAAACCAACCTTCCCATTACCATTATCGATTCAATTGAGAGACGGGATGTCACACCCTGTGTTTTTGGCGTGGCGCATGCTAAAAGATGCACCATGGCCTGAGATGAAGCTTCATCCAAATCTTCTGTTGTTTGGTAAGAGGTAGATTTGCTTAAGGCCAATACCGTGTCAAAATGGCGCGGTGTGTGTGGCATTTGGCCAAGAGCCAAATCTCGCATAAAATGATGCATTAGGCCAATTGGGTAGGTGGCCTTGAGCTTGCAGCGTAATCATTACGCATTATGAAAGCTATTGGCCTATAGCTAATATCGCATAATCATTGTGCATCAATCCAGAGAGGGCTAGCCGAACGAGTGTTGCGCAATCATTGCGAAGTAAATAAATCATTGTTAATTAACACAATCATTACAAAGTAACGCAATCATTACGAAGTTACTCAATCATTAAGATGAAGCGCAGTCATTATGCGCAATCATTGCGCCCAATCATTGTGCATCAGGACATAAAGGGCTGGCAAAACGAATAGTGCTCAATCATTGTGCATCAGGCCAGAGAGGGCTGGCCAAAAGAGTGCTGCGCAATCATTGCACGAAATCATTGCGATGAATAGTGAAGCAGGCATGTCAACGTCCTCCCCTTTTCATACTTGTAGAAATGTCAAATTAACATATATAGGGAGGGGTGGTGAGTTGAAGGTGCACTTGTGGACCATGCACCAAGTAAGCTTCATAGCTTAGCCGAAAGAGTATAAATGATGCGTAAGCCTCATTTATAGCTGCGTAGCCTTACGAAGAGGGCATTTGATGCTTAGGCATCACTATGTTGTGCCGCTGACCCGATGATGCATATCATTATGCATCTTGACGGAACGACCTATACGGACCAAGCTATTACTATTATTGCTAGGCTACGACCTTGCAATCGAGTTGGTTTAAGTTCCTGTCCCTTCGAGGATGAACTATGGTCTGTGCTTGATCCCTTTAGAGTAGGGAAGGGTACGTAGGCAGCCGCAATGAGTTGCAGCATTTCCGGTCCAGCACGTTGTCGCTCATATCATTTAATTGCGAGATGATTGCGGAAGAGTGGCCCCTCATATCATCTAAGATCGGTATCTCGATGCAAGAGATGATTGTGTCAAGCTTTATGAGGCTTAGTTGCATGCCCGAAAGTGGGTGCTCATACTTCCTATCAATCTACAAAGAGCAAATTATAGCCTATTTGGAGGCTAAAAACCCGAGTGTCGTAATTTAGCTCAAGAGGAGTCCATTTTGATAGGAAACGACCCAAATATCAAGACATGTGATATATAGATCCACATGGTCACCAAAATATATCCAAATTCCATCGTTTAAGGCTTCAAAAGGACGTTTTTTGTCATTTTAGGAAAGTTCTTGTTTTCTTAATAAACCCTTTGTGGGTTAAGGGTGAGTTGGAATGGTGTAGAAGCTAAGTTAGTTTCATCATGCTCCACGAGCATGCTTGCAAGGGCAGATGGACGTGCATTTGCATAGCCTTAAGGCCCGGATCGGAGATTCATCATGGCGCACCGGGGGAGTTACGGCCTACGGGGCAACGCGCCAAAGGCGTAATTTTCCGGTCCGTCACACAAGAAGTTCTTGCCAAAACTCAGACGGACATGGACACAACTCAGAAGGAGCCTCTTCAACGTTTCGTACCAGAAGCCGCTTCGCTTCAATGTTTCGCTTCAGAAGCCACTCCGCTTCAACATTTCACTCCAGAAGCCTCTTTGCTTCAACGTTTCGCTCCAGGAGCCGCTCCGCTTCAACATTTCGCTCCAGAAGCCGCTCCGCTTAAACGTTTCGCTCTAGGGGTTGCTTCAACGTTTCGCTCCAGGAGCCGCTCCGCTTCAACGTTTCGCTCCAGAAGCCACTTCAACGTTCTCTCCAGAAGTCGCCTCCTTGCCAAGGATCGTGCCGTAGCCGCCACACTCCTCCCTGCCAAGGATCGTGACATAGCCACCACACTCCTCCCTGCCAAGAATCGTGCCGTAGCCTCCAAACTCCTCCCTTCCAAGGATCGTGCCGTAGCCGCCACACTCCTCCCTGTCAAGGATCGTGATCACAGCCAGCTAAGTTTCGTAGTTGTGGCCACTTTTTGATCCATCTCGCCAAATCTCGTGGTTGTGGATAGTTTACTCGCCTACGCATCCAGCCAATCCATTTGCATCCATGCAATTCCATCCAACCTATTTTGGTTCCCACTACAATGTAGTCTCTTCTGCTGCCAATAATTGTTGATGTTCGTTTGTTGATACCAGACAAATCTTTACCATAGAAAAAACCACTACAAAGGTAATCCATACTTCTCCATATTTAGTTTCACATGGAAGAAGTAATGGAGTCACCAGTACGGACGCAAGATGATATCTTTATCATGGTCAACTCACCGACCATACAAGATAGAAACATGTAAACCAAACTTGGGGACTGAGGCTCTACACGGAATCCCTTCACTGTCAAAGCTCATGAGACACAGTCAACCCAAAAGTCATAGCCACGACAAGGCCATATACTCTTCAAAGGTGTAACGTAAGGATATCATCACCTCTCCGTCTAGAAGGCGCCTGCAACACTTTACGAGGCCCACGACGGATCCGAAGCCTAATCAGAGAAAACAATTTCAGTAACCGAAGAGAGGTGCGGCTGGGGACTACTCATCGCGGTCCATCCCCGACAACAATCAAGCATTCATGAGATAACACCAGATGATATAACTCCAGAGACGCGGCTGAAACATTTTTCTTGAAAAGACAGAGGAAGCCACGATTAATGACATAACTCTCTCACTTCTACCTCTTCGTTATCCAGAATGTTTCGTCCATGTGATGTTCCAAACATCCCAGCATCACATCCAGGAGAGTACAATAAGCTTGTATCAAATACCATAGGCGTGGATTCAAGGCGATGCAATTAAACTAGGCTACACTTGGGGACTGAAGCCTCCTTCAGGTTTAGAAGTTTAAACGCAGTCACCACCTTATCAGTGAATGTTGTAGAAGCACATCTTCCACGAAAAAATAGGCTCAGGATAATTAAACATGGGGACTACCAGCATGGGATGCTTTCACTTCCCTCATCCAGGTTATTTCTGATTTCAACACCATCACTGTCGAAGCTTTACGAGCCGCAGGAATTTCTCAACATGAAGCCGTACACGTGCATCAAAGACTCCAAAAGCACGCCACATAGATACATTCACATATCTGGCCACGCCATCGGATCTAACAGAAGTATAACTGGGGACTTCTCATTACATCCCATTCCATACAATAGTCCAAGATTCAGAAGATGGTTCAAAGGATGTCGCTTGGAATGAAGTCCTTGAAGACTTGATAGCAGCACATAGGCAAAGGAACGCCTCTCAACTCATCTATTTCACCCAATGGCACCGGAAGATTTCGACCATATAAGCATCCATAACAGATCACCATCGCAATCAGAAAGTCCAGGCACTAAATAACCTAAAGTCAAGGATGGACCAACAACACAACCACAATCTCCAAGATTAACCCTGACATGATCATTGCTGAGCATATATTTCATCCATCCACCCCAATAGTGCAATGGAGTTTGGTAAATTTTGAAATCCACTGGAGAGGTTAGATACTCATTCTTCTGGAGTCAGAACCTTATTAAACATTCTGGAGAAGATCGATGGTACTATTGGGTGGCTACATGCGCAAAATAGGAGAGAGCACCTACCTTGAGTTATCCTGGCTCGCCTTGCTGCTGATTATAACTATTGGAGATTGCTTTGTTTCCGTTAGTGATCACTCTACCACCGCTAACAAATGACGAAGAGGAGACAGCCGATGCAAACGAAAGCACGGATCCGGACGAGCAACAAAAACAGAAGAAGGTCGATACTCATTTTCATATGAACGAAGTTTCTAGAGTTTGAATAGAAGAAGGATTCCTTCTTGCTCCATGAACGGTAATAGATGACTGGACGCACCATACTCATGCTCCATATCGAAATAAGTAGCGCACCAAGATCACCGCTTCATAGCCTAACAAGCATCGCACGAAGATCGCCACTCCACGACCTAACTAGCAGCGTGCCAAGATCACCAGCCACTCAGACTTGTAACGCTCCATAGCACCAGCATCATGTGGCCAAACTAGAAGTACGCCAACGCTTCATAGCATCAACACCATGTGGCCAAGCCAGAATTACTCCAAGCGCCAGTGCCGTAGCAAAGCCATAGGTACGCCAAGCACCAATACTCTATAACACTAGTACTCCGTGGCCAAGCCAGAGGCGCGTTGACACAAAGATCACGGACTGTTCATGCCTCTTTCCAAAGGTTAGTAAGATTTTTTTCCTGGTAACCTGTTCATGTCCTGCCCTTTCGATTTGTTATCCTTGACTGTCACCATCTCATGCTTACCCCGAAACTATGCCACTGTTACGTGCTAAGCAGGGGACTTAATGTTGATGGTGGTTTTTAGTATAGGGCAAAAACTGTAAAAGTCTATCTACCTGACCCGACATCAGATGTAGTATACATTGATATGTCTATATTCTGCAGGGAATTTGGAGAATATATCAAATCTGATGAGTGCATATGTCTCTCTTTATATTATTGAAACTCAAGCTCCTAGATAAATTGTTCACTAGTATAGAGCCTAATGAGTATATAAGCTCCTAGTTGCATTACTCACTAATGCCAGAGGCTGCCGAGTATTTTTCCTATGCTATGTTCCCGGCTGAACCTTAAATATTGATATGGCGCGCCTACGTGCCATAAATAGCGCGCCTACGTGCTAACCCACTTTTTGTTCGTGGCCAACGCCATAACGGAGTTTGGACAAGGTTTCCCAACTAGAACACGATTTCCTTTAGTGGCATTAGTTGAAACCCTAAATTTTGTCGTGGCCCAAATTATGCCACTTTGGGCCCCACAACATGCCACGAGCCATGTGGGATCGGGAAACCCTAAAATTGGTGCCATGCTATGGCCATGATGTAGTTTTTTAAGTGGTAAATAAAGTTCGTTCAACTCGGACTTGTGTAGACTCAATTTCAGACTTAATAATTGAAAACAATAAAAATAAAGAAAATATATACACAAGGTTTGTCACACTGTCGAGAGATTACTGAGACTCAGGATTCCACCAAACCTCATACCATGTGGTTCAAAAATCAATTCTTAGACAATTATAGCTCTTGTTTATTGACTCTAATTCTTTGCCAGGATAGATTTTAAAAAGATTAACTGTAAATCACTAGCATGATGCATCAAAAGCACTTAGAACAAGCATACATCATCATACGAATTCACAACTAATTAAAAAAAAATCATAAAACGATTAAATTAATGCAAAAAGTCATAAAAAGAATTAAATATAATTACCACACGTATGAAATATGACTTCCTCCGTCATCCCAGTGTTGGGGTTTATCTCCTCATATCAATCATGATCTCAAAATATGTGTTTGTTGCTCAAAAGATGATTAAAAGAGTGAAAAGTAATAACACATATTGTTTGCAACAGTGTATTGGTGTTGCAAAACAGCTGTTACAATGGAACTGTTACAGAAAAACTGTTGCTTTGTCTGATTTTAAACCCTAGAATAAGACTGCCCTGAACAGCTTAATGTTCTTCAGCTGTTAAACAACGACACTTTTCTGCGACTGTCTACCGAGGGTCAATGTTCTTCAGCTGTTCTTCTTCTTCAACAGCAGCAGCAGCAGAAACAGAGTTTGGTAAAGCTCTGATTTCTTCTTCTCTGGCTCTCCTTAGGTTCCCAAACTCTCGACACCTCTTCTATATGACCCAAGACATCTATTTATATCAAAAATACCGATTAAATCTCTCCCAAATCTTCCAAAATCTCTTTCCTTCTCTTCACGGCCAAGTTGCGACAATTTCTTGTTTTAGGATTTCTACGCGTTTCTGAGCTTTCCTTTTTATTCTAAACTCTTCCTTAGATAGATACAAATCTTTGGGAAGGTTTACACGTTTTAATCACTCTAAAATTCCCTAAAACAGGTCACACACGTGACTTTCCATATTTTCTTGTTGTGAGAAAAATCCGTCGTTTGAGCCCAATCTAATCGATTTAAACACCCATATCAGATTCCTAGACCCATAAGGAGTCTATCCTATGAAAATCAGAGGTTTAATCGACCTCAAACTCCTCCAAATCACGATTGCCAAAACTGCTCTTTAACTACACTTTTTTCCCGCCAAAACCTGATTTTTGAATGTTGAAGATGGTTGCCCCTTATCCAGAGTAGGGGTGCGATTAGCAGATGCCTGGAAATGGGATGCCCCTTAGTAATTAGGTTACCCCTTATCCAAAGTGAGGGTCCGAATAGCAAATGTCCTCCCATGAACGCAAAAAACACTTTTCGAGCCAATTTCGCCGCAAAATCTTATTTTTCCAAAAACACCTACAAAGACATAAAAAGCCAAAATAAATACAAAATCGAGCACTAACAATATATACAATTGAGATTATATCAGACACAAAATGTGTCTATCAAATACCCCCAAACCTATTATTTGCTAGTCCTCGAGCAAAAATAAAATAGAAATAAAATCCTAACTCACTGTCGCAGGCATCGTCGATTGCATTTAGCGTATGCAATAAGCCTTTAAACCCCTAGGTGTCCCTAGTGGCGGAGTGTTGTCTCCGGAGGGCTTACCAGAGGTATACCCACAAAACCTTTTTACTCCAGACCCTAGCTATCTACACAGAACCTTGGAAGGCACTAAAGAATCTCCTTGGTTGGCATACTTATTGACTACAGGAGGAAGTACCCTGATAAATTCCAATTGTTGTACACGAGTTTGCACTCAAGCATACTAAAATTCATATGAAGTGACAGAGCTCTACTCAGATAGTCGCACTATGGACATCAATATCCGGAGTCAAAACTAATCACATGGATAGATCAAGAAGATGGATATAGAAAAACATAGATGGTTTTGATGTTTACTAGGTGAACGGTGTTTCTCATATCTGTCTGAAGGCCTCCGCCAAAATGAACCTATCCTAATGGACTGAGATACTAGTCTGACTAATATCAACACACTGGCATATACAAGGGAACCAGTGATTGATAATCCTAACTCTAGGTCAACACAACTGGCATATACAAGGGTTCCAGTGGTCGACTTTATTGAATTTATTCCAGTTTCTGATGGTTGGTCTGATTCTTTCTTTTTCTTTTTTTTTTTTTTTTTTTTTTGTATCTCAATCACTCTAATTCACCCTAGCATTGGTAACAACTTGAATCGTGAGCCCCACCTAATCACTTAGAGAAACATAGTTTAAAAACAAAACAAAATAAAAACAAAGTGAAAAGGACTCAACGAGATATGGTGAAACTATCATGTTATTTCTAACACCTGAGCTCTGTGCTTTTATGAATAGACTCTTTAGATGTTCCATCTAGTCAGATTGGTTCCTCAACTCCTACAACCAAAATGCTTCCATCCACTTAGATTGGTTAGTGCCATCCTTAATAAGCATAAATTTCTAGGCTCTGGAGTTTAATTGTGCAACTAAAAAGTTTCTCCTATACCCCCAAACTTAAATCTAACATTGTCCTCAATGTTCTAAAGATCAAATTAAAAGCATGAACAAGGAGAAACTGTTACCATTTGAAGCAAAAGAGATAAGGAAAGATATTACCGTGTTGCATGAGAATGGGTTACCTCCCAAGAAGTGCTAAGTTTAATGTCTTCAGCCAGACTAAGAAAGGATTAGTCACCTTATAAAATCATAAAGTAATAGCCGAAATATCTGTGGGTCATCAAAACCAAATAGAGCTATCACAAGTAAAAGGAATCTGCAACATGCCAAGAAAATGAACAAATAAAGCACACCCTTGTCTAGTTTCCTGTTTAAGACAACTACATCTAGTTGTGGTTCAGGTTCAGGATCTATAACTGGGTCCAAATAAAATATTTTCATGGGTTGCATTTCCTCATAGGTTAGATCCAAATGTTCAGGTTCTAGAGTCTGGAAAAACTCAAATAAAAACTTAGAAGCACATAATAATAACCTGAATAATTGAGGATCCTCTAAGTCAATCAGATTTGACTTACACAGCTGACCACAATGAGAGTGGTGATCTTCCTTAAACAAGTATGTCGACCTAATCTCCTAAAGTAATTAGGTTTAGTCTCAAAACTTAATATTCGACACATTTGAAAATCAAACATTCCCACATTTGGAAGAAAAATATTTGGTGGGAAAACAAAGTCAATCTGGGTATCATAGCCTGGGTAAACCACATCAACCAGAGGATGGGTTTCTAATAACTGAAATTTCTTGTGGACATCACTAGGTTCAGGAAAACGTGTATGAAGATAATCTTGTAAAATGGTTGAGGCACATATGTCAAGTCCCAAGTGAGGGACCTTTCTAAGAGTTAAATCACATGGAGAATGATAATCACCCCCAAACTTAGAGTTTTCAGTGTCTCTAGAAAGACTAGTCACAACTTCCCTAATTTCAAGGTCATCTAATTCATGAAAATGGTCAATTGATTCTTCTAAGTCGGTACATCCTCACTCATCTCGACGAGTTCATTTTCTTTTTCTAAGTCTATTGTTTCTAAATCGCTAGACTCAAAATATACTCGTTCCTCTAAACCATTATTAGCTTCGTAATCAAAAGGAAATACTACATCGTCTAAAACGGGGGTATCTCTAGTCAAATCCTCGTCCTTTTGAATAGGTGAATAATTATTAAAATTATTTGGATTTGAACTAGAAATAATATTATTATTAAGCTCAGTTGGAGTAGCAAATTCCTGATCACTATGCCTATTTATTTCAAATTCTTCATCAACACTATCCTCATCATAATCATTATAATAACATGAAAATGGTTGAACCTCATCTAAACAAGTAGTGTACCAATTTATCCTCGTCATCCTGTTATGCAAATAACTATCCTCATTTTCAAGGGTATTATTGGAGACACTATATTGAAAATTAAGATTATTTCGAGCAATTCTTTCGTTTGTCTCAGCTATCAGCTTGAGGGATTCCTCTAAAGAAAGTTTTCTTTCGTCATAAACTAAGTTATTCATCTCAGCTATCCTACGTGTCGACTCTTCTAATTTCCTGAGAGACTCTTCTAAAGGAGAAATATAAGAATTTTGCTCATATGACTGGTGCGTATGTGGATAGTGATTGGGCTCACCATGGTATGGACCATAATCTTCAAAAGGCTGATGTTCCCAACCACTATTCACACTATGGTCAAAGTAGTAACGTCCATTTTGAAACTCAGTCGGATATTCGTTGTATTGGCTATTGTAATACCAGTTCGACATTCTACTGCAGGGGTGTGAGTTGTCACACAAAATAAAACCCACTGATAGGGGATTCTTGGGTGGATAGAGTCTTACCTCCCGTACCAGACGGGCGATGAACCGTTGAAGTCGACTCAGGCCACCGACTCCTATGTCAGTGTACGAACCCGAGGGGCCGAGACAGTATCGTAACTGTCGTCCTTCCCTGCAAACAGTTTATATTTAATTTTTAACCCTTCCTTAGGGTTTCAAAATAATAATAATGTCCAGTCCAAAAATAAAGTCAAAAATAAAAATGTCCAAAAAGGAAAAGAAAAATTACAAAAATAAAATTCTATTTACAGTTTCTAAAAATAAACAAAATAACTACATACAAAATCTTCTTCTTCACTCCTTTCAGATTCCTCTTTTCTTTCCTTCTTTGGCGATGCTTTCCTTTTATTGTACTTTTCTTTCCTTGTAGCTTCGCTCCAAATCTGAAAAGAATCGAAAAATACCAAAACGCGTAAAAAAGAACAAAAAAAATAATAAAAATAAAAATAAACCTAAAACAAATCTAAATACAAATCCTCGGCAGCGGCGCCAAAAATTGATGTAGTTTTTTAAGTGGTAAATAAAGTTCGTTCAACTCGGACTTGTGTAGACTCAATTTCAGACTTAATAATATAAACAATAAAAATAAAGAAAATATATACACAAGTTTTGTCACAATGTCGAGAGATTACTGAGACTCTGGATTCCACCAAACCTCATACCATGTGGTTCAAAAATCAATTCTTAGACAATTATAGCTCTTGTTTATTGACTCTAATTCTTTGCCAGGGTAGATTTTAAAAAGATTAACTGCAAATCACTAGCATGATGCATCAAAAGCACTTAGACCAAGCATACATCATCATACGACTTCACAACTAATTAAGAAAAATCATAAAACGATTAAATTAATGCAAAAAGTCATAAAAAAATTAAATATAATTACCACACGTATGAAATATGGCTTCCTCCGTCATCCCAGTGTTGGGGTTTAGCTCCTCATATCAATCATGATCTCAAAATATGTGTTTGTTGCTCAAAAGATGATTAAAAAGTGAAAAGTAATAACACAGACTATTTGCAACAGTGTATTGGTGTTGCAAAACAGCTGTTACAATGGAACTGTTACAGAAAAACTGTTGCTTTGTCGCTGATTTAAGACTGCCCTGAAATAAGACTGCCCTGAACATCTTAATGTTCTTCAGCTGTTAAACAGCGACACTTTTCTGCGACAGTCTAGCGAGGGTCAATGTTCTTCAGCTGTTCTTCTTCTTCAACAGCAGCAGCAGCAGAAACAGAGTTTGGTAAAGCTATGATTTCTTCTTCTGTGGCTCTCCTTAGGTTCCCAAACTCTCGACACCTCTTCTATATGACCCAAGACATCTATTTATATCAAAAATACCGATTAAATCTCTCCCAAATCTTCCAAAATCTCTTTCCTTCTCTTCACGTCCAAGTTGCGACAATTTCTTGTTTTAGGATTTCTACGCGTTTTCGAGCTTTCCTTTTTATTCTAAACTCTTCCTTAGATAGATACAAATCTTTGGGAAAGTTTACAGCGTTTTAATCACTCTAAAATTTCCTAAACTAGGTCACACACGTGACTTTCCATATTTTCTTGTTGTGAGAAAAATCCGTCGATTGAGCCCAATCTAATCGATTTAAACACCCATATCAGATTCCTAGACCCATAAGGAGTCTATCCTATGAAAATCAGAGGTTTAATCGACCTCAAACTCCTCCAAATCACGATCACCAAAACAGTTCTTTAACTGCACTATTTCCCCGCGAATTTTCTGGTTTTTGAATGTTGAAGATGGTTGCCCCTTATCCAGAGTAGGGGTGCGATTAGCAGATGCTTGGAAATGGGATTCCCCTTTGTAATTAGGTTACCCATTATCCAAAGTGAGGGTCTGAATAGCAAATGTCCTCCCATGAACGCAAAAAACACTTTTCGAGCCAATTTCGCCGAAAAATCTTATTTTTCCAAAAACGCCTACAAAGACATAAAAAGCCAAAATAAATACAAAATCGAGCACTAACAATATATACAATTGAGATTATATCAGACAAAAAATGTGCCTATCAGGCCACTCATAGCCGTCCTTGCTCCTGTGACCATCCCCACGTTTTGGCTTCACCATAATTCCTCTGGCGTGGCCATGGTGCCGTTTGCACAAAAAACGTCACCGTGCCGCGGTCACATGCCACACGTGAAAATTAAGGTTTCGGCCAAACCCTAACTTAGCTAAGGTTGCCTCGCCAACCAAGCCAAGTAATTCTCGCTAGCGCATTAAGTTTGATATGGCGACTGGAGCCAATGTTGTCGAAGCCCTATTTGGGTCTAATACCAATATGCGCCAAATTCTAGCTTGGCCATGCCGCCAAGACCTAATTTTGGCCACGATGCCAAATTCTAGCTTGGTAATGCCGCCAAGCCCTCATTTTGGCCACGACGCCAAATTCTAGCTTGGCCACGACGCCAAATTCTAGCTTGGCCAAATTCTGCCGCCAAGCCCTAATTTTGGCCACGACGCCAAATTCTAGCTTGGCCATGCCGCCAAGCCCTAATTTTGGCCACGACACCAAATCCTAGCTTGGCCATGCCGCCAAGCCCTAATTTTGGACACGACGCCAAATCCTAGCTTTGGCCATGCCACCATGTCACTGGCATGTACCAATAGGCTCCACTATGCTATTAAAATATGCCAACAGAATGTGGCCATAATCAATGGCCACCCTTTCTCATGATTTACAATCTCATCCGTCCAAATTCTCCACCGAATTGACAGGCCTGTGGAAATTCTTAGGCGACCAGCCAAGGCAAGCCTAAATAGCATCACGTGCTATCTTCATGCGGCAAGTCTTCTGACTTTGACTTGCCACACATAGCAAACTGTTATACGTTTTCCATGAAAACACTCGAGACATTAAACATGTCACAAACTGGGGGATGCTCATCAGGGTATTGGTCTGGCGGTTTACAGCGTGCGGCGTGAAACACGCCCATTACAAGAAAGTGTCAGAAAGCAGGATAGATAGAGGCGGCAAGAAGTAGTGGGTGTAAACTAACCCGTCTTCTTCATAGTAGGAACGTGGTCTCTGGCATTTACACATTACCCCACTTCTCCATCACTCAGTCATTCCCACTTTCTACGAGATCAGGGTGCATTCAATATGACTTGTATAAATAGGTTCTATCTATTTCAACCAAAAAACAGTTTGGTTAAAAACAACACAGTATCCAGAAAACACAAAAGAAATGATAGCTTGCATTCCGCAAGCCAGTTCCATATTCTGATACAAGTCGTAAAATAGCTACACCTTCAGAATTAACCATTCTGGTCTCAACACCTTCTTCGCTTCCTTCCCTAAGACCAACCCTTCTCCTTCACTTTGTGACCGAAGCAAGACAGGAACGGCCATTTCTTGATTTAGGCCAGGATTGTACAGATTGATCTCTCGAATCTAAAGTACTCACGTGCAGTGCATTTGTTTTATATTTAGATTCATTTCTCATCCACACACCCAAATTTACCAAAACCAGCAGAAACAATTTTTACCCATAAACAAATATCCAACCTTTGATTATTATTTTACATTAATTGATACTTAAACATTTGTCTTTGGTACCGTTCAAGTGACTTCTCTTGTATTCAATTATACTCGCAGATTTCTATTTGCTTGAGTAAGAATTGAATCGAGAAAGAGAGATATAACTCTTTGATATACGTTATTGAGATTGAGTCTAGTTGATTCTCTTATAAGTATATTAGAGTTAGTCCATACAGATTGCTAGCGAAATATTGGGTGTGGTTGTTCTACCCCCTCTTTTTCAATTGGTATCAGAGCAGTCAAACACGTTTAAAGGCCTTACAAGTTTGTGTTTGTAGTGATCTGACTCTATGGACATAAATTTTATCTCCCTAAAAATACCACCAGTCTTCGATGGCTCAAACTACCTAGGGTAGAAAATTTCTATGCGTGCTTTTCTTCAAGATCGTGATTTTTAAACATGGGTACGTGTTATTAATGGCTATGAACCTCCGGTTAATAAAGACTGCGATGTACCTATACCGGAGGAATTGGTAGATACAGCCCAGAAAAAGTTCTTGCTGCAAAGCAAAATTCTGACGGCTTAAATGCTATCATACATGCCATTACCCCAGATCTTCAGCACCATGTGACTATGTGCACAAAGTCTAAAGAAGCCTGGGACATCTTAGAAACCGTATTTGAAGGAAATACCAATAAGAAATAAGCTATACTTCAAAACCTAAGTTCTGATTAGGAAAACCTTCGTATGGCAGATGAATAAACGTTTGATGAGTTTAATCACAAAGTGTCTGAAATTGTTAATACATCTTTTGCATTGGGTAAGACTTTTCCTGAAAATGACATTGTGATGAAAATTCTCAGAACGCTGCCATCTAGATACGATTCTAAGAAGCATGCCATCGTTAAAGGAAATAATCTCGCAACGCTTTCCAGAAATACTCTGGTTGGGAAGCTAAAGATCTTTGATCATGAGCATACGTCCAAGTCTAGTAAGGATGTTGCTTACAAAGCACTAAAGAACACTAAATTACTTGATAAAATTAAAAGTGTCTATATCTCTGAAGATGATCTTTCAGAGGCTGATTCATCATATGAAGATCTTGACAAGTCAGTCTCGTTGATCACAAAACAGTTAATGGATCTTCTTTTGAAGAGAAGTAAACAATTTTCCAGAGATAAATCCAAGTCATCGGATAAACCTCATAATCGTGTTCCTCCTAAAAATAGGGATATTGATGAAACTGATGACGAGGATATGCCTCAGTGCTTTAAGTGTAAAGGCTTTGGTCATTTTTCAAATGAGTGTCCAAATAGAAAGAAATACATTGGGAATAAAGGTCTTGTTGCAACTCTTGGTGAAATGTCTGACAATTATGATTCTAATGAAGACGAAAAATCAAGTGTTGCACTTCTTTGTGAAAATATTGATTTTGATAACTGTAGCAATACACACATCAATCTTGATATTCTTTCAAAAGAAAACTGAACCAATCTTGAAGATAAAATTGACCTATCTATTGGAAACTCTGTATATAATATTTCAGGTTCTACTATGTATCTTGCAGCTTGCACGTCTCAGGTGCCTGAACTATATCCAAGATTGACGTGCTCATATTGTTCACTCAAAGGTCATGAACTATCAAAGTGTTACAAGTACAAACAAAAATTGAGACATGTCAACAAACTTCATCGAAGAGAAAATCGTCTAGCAAACAAGCTTAAACTTGCTCAGAAGGCCGCTGAGGTATGTAAGATTTTATCTTCGTCTAAGAAGTTAGTTTCCAAAGATAAAACAAGACCATTAGATAAGAAAGTATGGTCAAATCGTTTGGTAGACAGAGGTCTGTGGATTCCTCTCAAGAGGAACATGGTGGACAAATTGTTGTTCACCTCAACATAACTTGATTGTGTTGATTTAAAGATCTTGTCTCATGTGCCTGATCAAAAGAGACAAGGTTATGTATCTCTCAGGCTTTAGGAAAAGTTTGTTTTCTTCTTTTCTTAGTTTTTTTTTCCTCTTTGGAATTCTCTGTCTAAAGGAGGTTATTCTCGACAATTCTACACTTTGTAGGGTTCAGAATTGTACGTGCACGAACCTGTTAAACAGGTTGCGGAACCCTACATTACTATTTCCTTCCCTAGAACCTTTTTTATATTGAGACTACTTGTTGAGTTTAAATTGTGATTTCCTCTCACAAACCCATACGTTAATGGATACTCCAAGCATTATGTCTTCTGATGGAAAAGATGTTGTTGGTGGTGGATTTTCAGCTAAAATCGTAAAATCATGATATTGCATGTTTCTGACCCGGCTTCAGGAACGCATGTGATGATTCACGTATTTTACGATTCGTGAACCGTTTGCACGATCTCTGATCGAGTACCTCTCAGAGCCACAATGAATATGATTCTCGAAAGGCCTCCCACTTGCTGAGCGTTCGATGCTGCGCATTTCATCGGGCCTCTCTATGTAGAAGAAAGATTGGGCGGTCCTCCATACATAATTGTTTGTTGATAGGGAAAAACGCCTTCAAGACGTCGGCGACACTTGTTGTTCCCTTACTACATAGAGATACTTGCCTCTACATAGAAGAACGATTGGGCGATCCTCCATACATAATTTTTTGTTGAGAGGGAAAAACTCCTTCAGGACGTCGGCGACACTCATTCGCTGTTCCCTGACTATGTAGAGAGACCATGCATAGATTCATGCGGTTCTCCATACATAATTATTTGTTGTGAGGGCAAAACGCCTTCAGGACGTTAACAACGTTGCACGTTGTTCCCTGACTATGCACCTTTCAGAACGAGTATGATACTTCAACTATCTCATATCTCGATTCTACAATAGATTAATTCTACCGTGACATTCACCACTGAGTTCCTAGAAGATAATCTATTTTATCTCATTACTCTGATTCCATGGTCGAATCCACGGCCGATCTCATGGAATGATAATAGATAATTTTATCATTCCGAACCCATAGTTGAATCCAGGTTGATCCTATGGATTGATAGTAAATAACTATTCATCTTTATTACTCAGTTTTATGAATCATTCTCCGTTGAATTTCATAAATTAATAATAAATACTCAACAACTGGGCGTCTGACCGTCATCGAGTAAGTCATGAGAAAATGGTGCGTGTGTACTCGACAAATAATGCACAAACGAGCACCAAACACACGAACGAACGATCGAAGTATGGACGAACGCGCGACCCATGGAAATAAAACAATAATTAATAAAATAGGGAAAGGCGTGGGACCAGGCCCACCGGCAGGCCGGTCATGCCATTGCCGGTCCCTCCCTTATTTTATTTTCACTAATATATTTATTTCCTTCCCTCATCTCACAGGGTTTCCCTCACTTGAGTAAACTCCCTCGTTTGTGAGAAACTCTTGGGTTTCCATGCTTTCATCGAACAAAATAGGGAAAAGGTGTCACGGGACCGGTCTACCTAGTCGGTCGGCCACGCCCTAGCCTTTGCCGGTCCCACACCTCACAATTCCTTATTTTCATATATTATTATTTCCATCATCTCATGTAACTCCATCGTTCGACCGAAAACCCTAGTTTTTCAGTATTTTCTCAAATATTGCTCAAACCATGGAAAAGCCAAAAAGTCGAATGGTCACTCGACCGACTAGGCTTCCCACGTCAAAAATTAAAATATTTTTATTTTAATATTCTCAAATTATCTGTCGCATGATCAAATTTTTTCTTGCTCATTCGAGCAAAAAATGAGAGTTTCAGTCAAGATCAAACTCTTCTGAAAATCCAAAACATTGCTCGAATAATCGTCAGAAAATACCAAAACTCTCGGGACTGAGACACGGACATCGTGGTGACACAGGCATGCTTCCTTGACCGACCAAGGCCGGCCCCAAGGCTTGGAAGGATCCGGTCCCACATATATTCATAATTTTGACCTAATTTGCTAGCAATCGCTCATATTGGGCCCAAACTCTCTTCAATCAACTTGGGACTCTCTCAAACGACTGGAAACTAGTCCCATGACCACCAAGGAATGGTCCCATGCCTCCTTGGTCGGTCCCTCGTCTCTCCACAATTAGGTTTTACCACCTAACGCTCGCTTGAGCACTATTCTAATAAATGATCAACACTAGCATTTGATCATTCTTTCACCAACCGGTCAGCAAAAGACCCTGGAGCACGCTCACTCGAGCACTTGGGCATCACATGGTTGTCCATCATCCCATGTGGTCGGTCCCTCCTTTACTCAATAGCCTATTTTCAGTAATTCATCAAAGCAATTGATCGGAAATTAGGGTTTCGAACAAACGCTTGCTGAACCACAATTCTGAGCAGTTAAAACACTAATAATTTTATGATTGATCCATCAATCAACATCTAAATTAATTTTATAATATTCTGCCCTGCCAATATTTTAATTAATTAATTATTTATTTATTATTTGGTCACACTACCAATAACCCATCGAATGAGCAATACTTTCTTAATTGCTTGAATATTGATCCAACTATCAATATTCAGCAATTCACTGAATGAGCAATACTCGCTTAATTGCTCAAATCTTGATCCAGTTATTAATGTTCAGTAATTCATCGAGTGAACAATATTTGCTCAGACGCTCGATTCATATATTAATATTCGGTAATTTATCGATCAATTGCTGGAGTAATATTTACTCAGACTATCACATTCATTCGACCTAGAATACGCTAGATCCATGAGTCATAGAGCAATCGACTATCATGATCCACTAAACAAAACTTAGAACCATCGTCTAATCAAATCAAACGACTAACTAGTCAAATCCACGTTCGTGAAACAATCAATCACGTCACATGGGGGATATCCATTAGGGTTTTGGTCTGGCGGCCTACAGCACGTGTGTTCATCCACGATGAGAAATGTGAGTAAGTCGTGCAAGAAGTTGAGGGAGTTAGCAAAGTAGTGGGTGGACAATCAACCAATCCTCTCACGTAGGAGGAACTGGTGAAACCACGATTTCCCACTTTCCCACTCTTTCACTCGAGCAACCGTCACACTTACTGGTGATTAATGTGTTTTCACAAATAAGTCTCTGAGTCCATGATTGAACAACATACGACAAGTACGAAAAACACACAGAAACACAGTAAATCCACGAGATATATTGAACAGACAATCCATCGTCTAACCAAGAAATCATCGTGTGAACAATACTCTTTTAATCACTCAGACTTATTCATTATTTGCAGAAACCCACAACACATTCAAAAATCACCATTGATCTCACACACTTATCAGCTTCCCTCCTACGGATCAACCCTCTTGCCTCTTTATGACCAAATTGACTCTGGAACTGCCATTGACTTGGTTTAGGATGGAGTCCTACAGATTGATCTCTCGAACTTAAAAGCACTCCCTTGCAGTGCATCTGTTTGAGGTTAGGAAGTTTGCTCGGTTGAGGAGTCTTCGACCGCTCGATCGTCAAACCAGCGAACCGTTTTTCCCCATCAATAGATGTTAATATGATTATCAAGCCATCAATCATGATTGCAAACCCTGATTTGAAAGACTATATAAGGGAGAACTCTAGCAACTGGGAAACTTAATTCCCACACCTCATGTGTGATATTAATTGTATAAGCTAGAGTCAATTCTTCTTTAACCTTAGGTTTCTTCTCGCGACCCTGTAGGTTAACGACTTGAAGACTTCATTGGGATTGTGAAGCCAGACCGATACTACTTTCTTGTAGTTGTGTGATCTGATCTTGATATTTCTATCGTATTGAGTACAATCGTAACGATTGGATTGAGATTGATATCTCCTATAGGAAAGATATAAAAGTAATTACAAACATATTCCTATCATCGTTTGTGATTCCACAATATCTTCTTTAGCCAGGTCGATTAAGATTATTGTGAGGTGATTGATAATACTGAGCTGTTCTTCGGGAATATAAGTCTGGTTTATCAATTGGTTCCTGTTCACCTTGATTTATCAAAAGACGGAACAAAACTTGTAGGTATTTTTGTGGGAGACAGATTTATTTATTATCGTAGACTTTTGTGTGTGATACATATTTTTTTAGACTTTGGGTCGTAGCAACTCTTAGTTGTGGGTGAGATCAGCTAAGGGAATCAAGTGAGTAGTATCCTGCTGGGATCAGAGACGTAAGGAGCGCAATTGTACCTTGGATCAGTGTGAGATTGATTGGGGTTCAACTACAATCCATACCGAAGTTAGTTTGTAGTAGGCTAGTGTATCTAGCGGCTTAATACAGTGTGTGTTCAATCTGGACTAGGTCCCGGGGTTTTTCTGCATTTGCGGTTTCCTCGTTAACAAAATTTTTGGTGTCCGTGTTATTTCTTTTCCGTACTATATTTTGTTATATAATTGAAATATCACAGGTTGTGCGTTTGAATCAATCAATTAGAATATCCAACCTTTGGTTGTTTATTTACATTGATTGATACTTGAACATTGGTCTTTGGTACCATTCAAGTTATTTCTCTTGTATTCAATTAGACTCGCAGATTTCTATTTGCTTGAGTAAGAATTGAATCGACAAAGAGAGATATAACTCTTTGATATACGTTATTGATATTGAGTCTAGTTGATTCTCTTATAAGTATATTAGAGTTAATCTATACAGATTTCTAAGTAAAATATTGGGTGTGGTTGTTGTACCCCATATTTTTCACTAACATTGATTGCAAACCCTGATTTGAAAGACTATATAAAGGAGAACTCTATCAACTGAGAAACCTAATCCCCACACCTCTTGTGTGATACTAGCTGTATTAGCTAGAGTCGATTCTCCTTTAACCTTAGGTTTCTATCAAGACCCTGTAGGTTAACGACTTGAAGACTTCATTAGGAATGTGAAGCCATATCGATACTACTTTTATTGTTGTTGTGTGATCTGATCTTGATGTTTTTATCGTACTAAGTACAATTGTATGATTGGCTTGATATTGATTTCTCTGATAGGCAAGATATAAAAGAAGTCACAAACATCTTCGTCTCATCGTTTGTTATTCTGCAATATCTTCTTTCGCTAGTCGATTAAGATTATTGTGAGGTGATTGATAATTCTAGGCTGTTCTTCGGGAATATAAGTCCGGGTTATCAATTGGTTCCAGTTCACCTTGATTTATCAAAAAACGGAATAAAAACTCGTAGGTATTTCTGTGGGAGACAAATTTATCTATTACCATAGACTTTTCTGTGTGATATTGATTTGTTTATTAAAGTCTTCGACTTTGGGTCGCAGCAACTCTTAGGTGTAGGTGAGATCAGCTAAGGGAACCAAGTGCCTAGTATCCTGTTAGGATCAGAAACATAAGGACCACAACTGTACCTTGGATCAGTGCGAGATTGATTGGGGTTCAACTACAGTCCAGATCGAAGTTAGTTTGTAGTAGGCTAGTGTATGTAGTGGCTTAATATAGTGTGTGTTCAATCTGGACTAGGTCCCGGGGTTTTTCTGCATTTGCAGTTTCCTCGTTAACAAAATTTATGGTGTCTGTGTTATTTTTTTTCCGCATTATATTTTGTTATATAATTGAAATATCACAGGTTGTGCGTTGAATCTATCAATTGGGAAATCCAACCTTTGGTTGTTGATTGATCCTTGAACATTGGTCTTTGGTAACGTTCAAGTGATTTCTCTTGTATTCAATTAGACTCGCATATTTCTATTTGCTTGAGTAAGTATTGAATCGAGAATGTGATATATAACTCTTTGATATAATTTTATTAAGATTCAATCTGACTGTCTAGTTGATTCTATTATAAGTATATTGGAGTTTGTCCATACAGATTGCTAAGAAAAATATTGGGTGTGGTTGTTAAACCCTCGCTTTTTCAATTGGTATCAGAGCAGGAAAACACGTTTAAAGACCTTACAAGTATATGTTTGTAGCGATCTGACTCTATGGACAAGAGTACTATCTCTGATAAACGCATCACCAGAAATAAGAGTCCAGTCTCGATTGTATCTATTAAATAGAAAGATTCGTCAATCTCAAATATAGACGAACCACGTGTTCTGACGAGACAGAAAGACACTGACAGGTGTTATTCCGATTACCCTTCAAAAGAGTCTATCTCTATTAATGAAAAGTAAACCACTGAAGAGAGTGAACTGATTCTAAATCTTTTAGAATCCAAGCTGATAGATTTAATCGGCTGAAAAACCATGTCAATGTTCTTCTTGGTGTAGTAAGAGACTACAATTCCAAAAACGCTGAAGTTCCGTCTTCATGTATCCTACTTGAGGCACGCCTTGAAAAGGATGTTTTGGAAATTGAACATCGCTTGAATAAACTATCGATTCAAGGATGTTTCGAGAAGTCCTCTATACCATCTACTTCTCTTGAAACCAAAAGAGCTCCAGTTTCAAAAGTAAAACCGGAATCCCTTCCTATTAAAAAGGATGTGCCTGTAATCTCCATTAATCAAGGATGTTGCACATCACATGGGAGGAAGAATTCTTTAAACGATGATGTTAAGACGAAACTTTCTAATCACCCTCATGATCAGAAAGTATGTCTCTTTTGTGATTCAAAAGGTCATGTTAAGCTAAAGAGAAACTCTAGGTTGAACAACAATTACATTGTTTAACCTCAACATACCTTAGACTTAATTCTCAAAGGTGTAACTGGCATTCGTATGTATAAACCAATTGGTTTTCGTACTTACCCTGTGTATGCTACCAAGAAAGTCAGTTCGATGAGTTCCTCGAATGCTCAAAAGCAGAACAAACGTCTTAACAAAAATCGTCTAAGGAGAGATCAAGTCTTTTCTTCTGTTAAAAGTGGAGATAACATTACCTTTGATGTGAAAAAAATCCCAGGAGAAAGGAGCAAAAATGATGATATGAGAAATAACCTGAAGGAGATAATTGAAGGCTATAGAGAAATTGTCAACAGGTTGTCAACCTCCTCAAGTCAAAATTCTTCTGGTAAGAACTCAAACTATGTATCGTATTTTGATGACAATGAGTTTTATGATAATTTTTCACGTCAAAAGAAATTCTTTCCTAGACTTTAAAGGAAAAATAAACTCAACCATGAACTTCGTTCATTTGATGAGCTGAGAGCTCATTCTTGTGCTAATTAATCACAAGGGTTGAGAACGTACTCATAAAAAACATGTTGGGTAAGTTGTGTTAATAATCAGGTATACTTCTGTCAAAAAAAAAATCTATTTAGTTGAGTTATTTTCTTATTGTTTATATCTAAACTGTTATCTGCAAACAACTTTTCTTAAGTATTAGCTGTGTCTAATGAGGTTCTTCGTTTTGCCTTCTTGTATTCGAAGAAGTTATTCTTTGCAACTATGTTGCCTGCTATTCTTGTGCTCTAAAATTATTTCTCTACTGAGATATAAAATTTATTGAGCCAAAAAATCTTGTGATAATTTTCATATGGCATAAGTTCTGTCTTGTCGTAAAAAATACGACCGGTTGCGTACCTTTTTTGTTGGGTTAAGATTGTGTTCGTACGAGTACCCGCGTTACTGTCACGAATCAATTTTTAGAAACTCTAAAAGTTACCTTTCCTAAGAAACCATTTAAATACCAAAACCCTTGAGTCTCATACGCATACTCTGGGATTTTTTTTGTGGTCTGTCACGAATGTCTTCTTCTAACTCTAGCGGATTTGCAAAAGAGTTTCTTGACAAAGGTATTGGTTTCGAGTCCAAGGGAAGGAAGAAAAGAACCCTAGTATAATATGATAATCCTAATGCCTCATGTTACTATGCCTATACACATCAGGATGTTGATAATGAGGATATGGTTTTTACTAAAGTGGTTCATGACTTTCTTAAATATTCTGAGGAAGCAAAACTGCAGCTCGTTGATACTTTGAATAGTCTTGATGTGTTAAGAACTGAGTTGAAAAAGGTTACTTCTGACCTTGGTCTCATAAAGACACATGTTAAAGATCTTCTCAATGAGGATATCTTCTCTGAAGAAGCAGTAGATGCTGTCAATCACAAGCTCAAAGACCTCAAGGCTCGTGAGAATTCCGAAACGTCTATTTGATTTCAGTTCGTGTTCGGTTTTGATTATATTTTTTGGTTTAAGAGCCAGTCCTTGTTCTTTAGCTTGTTAATTTTATTTTGTCTAGTAAATCTTCTGATGAGAACTTATTTTCTTGTTTTGTTTAGAAGAATAACTAGAGTTTGGAATAGCCATTATTGTGATTACACATAGCCATGTCCAACGTTTTCATCTTCATGTTTTTAGGTTTATTTGTTTAAATATTAAAATTGTTTGGAAGATGATTTTTGCAGTATTAATATTTATGGTTTTATATAATTTGTTATGGAATATGTGTGTTTGCGTCCGTGAACTATGATTATCCCATACCTTATCAAAATTTAAGTCTTTCATATGTCGATATGTATGTATCGATAAAAGAATGAATGAACTTTTGACATTACAAAAGTTTTAAGCTTATTATATGTCATTATGCAAATATTGATGGAAGATAGGATAAACTTTTGTTTACGGGGATTATGTTTATTGTATGTCATTATACAAATGGAAAATAGAATGAATCCTTGCATATTCCGCAGTATTGATCTTCCCTAATACATATTTTTATGTATATACTGTGCGGCTCCGTAAGTTTTCTTATGTTGAGCATTTCCGATTAAGTTAATCATGGGGTTTCTTGTGGTTAATTTAGTTGAGTATTTTTGGATTCAAATTCATATTCGTATGTGATTTGTTATGTCCAAAGAAATCCTTCTTTTCTTGTGACAGTAAGGTCGCTCTTGTTGTTCTTTCGGGAATGACATTTTATGGGGGAGAGTTCTTAATTAAACTTGTGCTTAATTGCCAAATCTTTGTGGGGAGTGCAGCTGTGGAATATTATAGGGGTTATCTTGTATCTTTATAAACTCCTTGATGAAAGCATTTAGCTTCGATTATATGATTGCATCTAAAAATTTGATATGTGCTTTCTTTTGGTCATGAAATGTCTCTATGGAAATTTCGTTAGGATCCACTAGTTTTCGTACCTTTGCCAATTTTATTGACAAAACGGGGGAGAATTAATGTGTAGTTCACACTACAAATACATATGGTTTTCAGATCATTATGTAAGGGGGAGTGGTTTCCGTGTGAGATGGAGTATTGACTAAGGGGGATTGATACATATCACCATAGTATTGTTGTCTAAGTTGTGATGCAATTGAACTTTGATGTTGTGTAATAATACTATGACACTGTGTAACAATGATTGAGAATTCTTGATTTCTCATTGTTATAGCTACGTATTTTCAACAAGGATGATGCTAAACTTACAACCTTTGGAATCATTGGAGTACTTGGAAGCGACGAAGATTTCAAGTAATGTTGAAGAACCAATAAGATCATAAATGTGGAAAAGAAGTTACAAAAGTTTATTTATTTATTTTGTATTCCATATGTATTGATAGGTTTGTCACTAAAATTGATAAAGGGGGAGATTGTTAGAACACTGCTCGGTCGACCTCGCAAGCGTTGCATCTCAAGCTTGTTGTCAATTTTAGTTGCCAAAACTATAAGTCTTGATTTCTAGTCTACTTATAGCTAAGTCTCGGACTAGGATAAAAATTGTAGTTGAGCTCAAAAACTCCACGGCGATTATCATACAAAGACGAAGAACAACTCAAGGAACTGGTGGAAATTCATCGACTAAAAGGTATGTGGAGAGTTGAGCTTATCTATCACTCCATGAATTTCTGCTGGAGTTTGTGAACTGAAAAAAAACTTAGTCCTGGTACTTAAGTCCGTGTACCAGTATGCGTACTTAAGTTGGTTATTTTCTAAAAACGATTATTCGTGAACTTAAACTTATATAAACTAAGGAATGAAAGTTTGCAAACCGTGGATATAAAGTTCATGAATCGATTCGAGTGAATCAAACCGTTTTTGCTTCGATTGTGTCTTGTATACTTCTATAAGATCTAAGAAATTGAACAACTCTCTAACTTGTTCATTTAAGTCATTTGAACTAGTTATGGTAAAGAAGAATATGGTTGATATGAAAGTGCTCATATTGATAACCATTTGGTTAACTACTGTTGAACCAACTAAATGTACATGTTTGGGTACGGTTGCACAAACCTAAATAAAGGTGCATTTCATTTGTGTGTAACAAGCTAAGTTTCGATCTAACGGTTGAAATATATTAGATTGAATCTAATCAGGTTTTCATCTAACAGTGATTATTGAATGCTTTGTTATTAAGCTAACATTGATTGCAAACCCTGATTCGAAAGACTATATAAAAGAGAACTCTAGCAACTGGGAAACCTAATCGCCACACCTCTTGTGTGATACTAGTTGTATTAGCTAGAGTCGATTCTCCTTTAACCTTAGGTTTCTATCTAGACCCTGTAGGTTAACGACTTGAAGACTTCATTGGGATTGTGAAACCAGATCGATACTACTTTTCTTGTAGTTGTGTTATCTGATCTTGTTGTTTCTATCGTACTAAGTACAATACTAAGATTGGATTGAGATTTATTTTTCCGATAGGCAAGATATAAAAGAAATCACAAACATCTTCGTCTCATCGTTTGTGATTCCGCAATATCTTCTTTCGCTAGTCGATTAAGATTATTGTGAGGTAATTGATAATTCTAGGCTGTTCTTCGGGAATATAAGTCCGAGTTATCAATTGGTTCCTGTTCACCTTGATTTATCAAAATACGGAACAAAAGCTCGTAGGTATTTCTGTGGGAGACGGATTTATCTATTACCGTTGACTTTTCTGTGTGATACATATTTTTTTATTGAAGTCTTCGACTTTGGGTCGTAGCAACTCTTAGTTGTGGGTGAGATCAGCTAAGGGAATCAAGTGCGTAGTATCCTGCTGGGATCAGAGACGTAAGGAGCGCAAATGTACCTTGGATCAGTGTGAGATTGATTGGGGTTCAACTACAGTCCAGACCGAAGTTAGTTTATAGTAGTCTAGTGTATGTAGCGGCTTAATACAGTGTGTGTTCATTATGGACTAGGTCCCGGGGTTTTTCTGCATTTCCGGTTTCCTCGTTAACAAAACTTCTAGTGTCTGTGTTATTTCTTTTTCGCATTATATTTTGTTATATAATTGAAATATCACAGGTTTTTCGTTGAATCGATCAATTGGGAAATCCAACCTTTGGTTGTTGATTGAAATTGATTGATCCTTGAGCATTGGTCTTTGGTACCGTTCCAGTGATTTCTCTTGTATTCAATTAGACTCGCAGATTTCTATTTTCTTGAGTAAGTATTGAATCGAGAAAATGAGATATAACTCTTTGATATACTTTTATTAAGATTCAGTCTGAATGTGTAGTTGATTCTCTTAAAAGTATATTGGAGTTTGTCCATACAGATTGCTAAGCGAAATATTGGGTGTGGTTGTTAGACCCCCGCTTTTTCAATTAGTATCAGAGTAGGTAAACACGTTAAAGACCTTACAAGTCTGTGTTTGTAGCGATCTGATATGGACAAAAGTGCTATCTCTACAAACGCACTTCCATATCCAGGGATTTCTGAATGGGAAAATTAGGCTAAGGTCCAACCCATGGATAACCCATAATATGAGGCCCCTAGTTAAAAGAAGTTTAAATCTAGGCCCCGAGTTATTTAAAGACATTGATACCTTTATGCATATTGTCAAGCCCATAGTTAAATAAAATTTAAATTTAGGCCCGAAATTATTAAAATATAATGTGATGATATTCCCACCACCTCCGACCACCACAGCCACCGCCAACCACCGCCACCAACCGCCTCCGAGCACCACCGACCACCTATGACCACCACCGCCACCAACCACCTCCGACCACCACCGCCCACCTCCGACAACCACCCCCGCCGACGACGACCACCACCACCACCTCCGACCACATGCATATTGCAAGTGTATCCGGAAGTTAAACATGCATAAAAATTACACATTCATGTTATGTATTCAAAAGTGTGTAACGAGAAGTTACACATGCATATGGCATGTGTATCCCAAAGCTACACATGGCATGTGTAATAAGAAGTTACACATGCATATGACATGTGTATCCACAAGTTACACATGCATATGGCATGTATAGCCAACAGTTACACATCAGAAAGAAAAGATATACAAAAAAGATATGTATTGCTTTAATGTTCATTTACAATAATTTTTCTATTTATCTATTAATTGGTTGTTATTGAATACAATAAACGAGTTAGAACACTAAATATGTAAAACGAAATCTTAGAAATGAGCAACGAAATCCTCTAATTGAGATTGTTCCTTCCTTCTTGTCTTCCTCATTACAAAATGCTTCCATATCTGTAACAAAATATACATCCATGAAATTAGATTGGATGAACAAAAAGAATGAAATAATATTATAGAACAACTACAAGAGTAATTAGGAGTTACACATGCATATGACTAGTGTAACTTGGAGTTACACATGTGTCTCATTAGTGTAACTAATTGGCATATGTAACTGGTAGCTACACATCTAATTAGCATGTGTAACTAATAGTTACACATGCATCTCACTTGTGTAATTAAGAGTTACACATGTATCTTATCAGTCTAATAATCAGTATTATCCTACCTTTTTACAAGCAAATATACATGCGATGAACTACAAAGATATACATGGGAGGGGATTAACACAAGCAGAAAAACAACTCAGAGAGAAATTCTTTCTACAGAATGGTGGTTTTCTATTAAAATATAAAATAGGCTCACATGAAGGTGACATAACTAAAGCTACTCCCTGTCAAACCATTCTGTAATCTGGAGACAATGCATCATTATTATACCTTGTGTGAGGCATGTAATTGAGATCTAAATGTGGTTTTCAAGAATTATTATCTCATATGAAGGAAAAATGATTAAGTAAACAAGGTTGAGCTTTTACCTCTGAGGTGGCAACGACACACTATTCCCAGAAATATGAATCTCATGCTTCTTATGAAACAATGCATCACGCTGAAAATTGCAACATAGTAGTCAGACCAGACAATACAAGGTCCGTAAAATTTTCAAAGTGAAAAACAAAATCAATATTTGAATATAAAAGCAATGAAAGAAGACAGATATGGAAAGAATTCAGCACCAGAAACAACCACTACTCAATAGTTCTGGTTCTAATTTTACTTCTTCTTCCTTTTTTTACCACAGTCTCATTAGATTTCACACTGAATCTAGCAAAATCATCAATACCTTCCTAGTGTAATTGGTAGTTACACATGCATTTTGCTAATGTAACTGAAAGTTACAGATGCTTAATTTGACCAAAATCCTCGCCTACACTCCCATATATGTTACTAAATGTTATACAAAGTTACAGACTCAACAGAGTAGATATAATACTCGACAATTCCACCACTACCTACTAATCTGACTCCTCTATGTAATCCTCCACCACTCACACTACCTCCAACTACAATACCACCATTAGCACCACCGCTTCTTATGAACCAGAGAATATCTTTCATATTAATAATTATACCAACATAACATCAAAATTCCAAGATTCGTACCCTTGCAGAGTAATTTCTAAGTTTCAAATTACCATACACATTAACGAAACAACACGTAACATGTCATATTACTATATGTGTGTACAGAAAATACACATATTCATAAAAAATGCTGAAAATAAAACAAGTTATGTCATATAAGAAAACAGGAATCAGCTTACTTACCACTGACTTCAAATCCTCCTATGTTAAGAGTTAGGGTACCCATCTTGGGAGATGTATAAGTTTAGATTGATTTTAAGTAAATGAAAATCATCTTATCTGTTTGAGAAAGATTGTTGCTAAAACTTCAGCACTCGAGTTTGTTGAAGGACGAACTTCAAGACATACATCTTTGCATTCTTATGTTCTGCACAAAACAACATAAAACTCTGTGAATTCCTTTTCCCTACACAAAACCAGTAGTGTAAGCCAACAATTAACATAAAATGGATGCAT
Organism: Papaver somniferum; assembly: GCF_003573695.1. Taxonomy (NCBI): domain Eukaryota; kingdom Viridiplantae; phylum Streptophyta; class Magnoliopsida; order Ranunculales; family Papaveraceae; genus Papaver; species Papaver somniferum. The sequence goes on from NC_039360.1 coordinate 196,260,134, forward strand.
AATCACCTTATCTGAGGCATGCAATTGAGATCTAGAATGTGGTTTTCAATAATTATTATGAGGATATTTCTTTATCATGCTAATTTGATGTGTATAGAAAGTTATACAAGCTATCTGAATGTGTAGAGAAAATTTGCACAAGCTAATCGGATGTGTAGACACAAGTTACACATGCAAATTGGATGTGTAGATGTAAGTTACACATGCAAATTGGATGTGTAGACGAAAGTTACACATGTTGTGCATAATAATCACATAAAAAAATTCTTTGATTTGTGATTCTTATTCACAATTTCATCTTGTTTTGAAATTGTTACAACTTCAGATATGCTCAAACAAATTGAACAACAACAATTAATCATCAAAAACTTTTCATATCTACTCATCCAACATGAGTATATACGTATTCTCATAACAGTAAATGAATTCACCTTCTTCCTTACAACTTGCATCTGAACAGAAGAAACATCTTCATCAATTGACTCCTATTTTCAAATCCAGCACAAAGAAATCTACAAAATCAACAAATCAGATCAAGTAGAAAAAAATTTAAACTACATCGTTTAAAAAAAAAATTAAATGGGTAACTGTTTGATGGTGAAAACAGTTTCGGATGGTTTCGGTAATTTTGTGTGATGTGGGTGAGAAACAAATCTAAATCCTAAACAATGTACTGCAAGCCTAAACCAAGAAATGGCCGTTCCAGACTTGCTTCGGTCACAAAGTGGAGGAGAAGGGTTGGTTTTGGGGAGGGAAGCGAAGAGAGTGTTGAGACCAGAATAGTTGATTCTGGAAGAGTAGTTGTTTTCTGACTTGTATCAGAAAGTGGGAAGCTAACAGATGGGAAAGCTAGCAAATGTTTTCTGAGTGTTGTATGCTCCTGACCAGAACTTGTTGTTCAGTGGAAATAGGTAATGCCTATTTATACCAGTCGAAGTGAAATGTACTCTGGTCTCACTAAGAAATGGAAAACGGGTGAGTAAATGGGAGGAGGTGGTAACCGGTAACGCTTGGAATTGATGTTCCATAAAAGAAAGCGTTTCACCATTACTCCCTGTATTTACTAACCGCCTCATCCTAATGAAACTTTCTAATAACGAACGTAGTGTACGCCGCACGCTGTAAACCGCCAAACCAATACCCAATGAGCATCCCCCAGTTTGTGACATGTGTTGATGTCTCGAGTGTTTTCGTGGAAAACATGTAACATGTTTTTGTTGTCTGGCAAGTTGAGCTTGGGAGACTTGCAGGCTTGGTGGTGACCTTCAACGGTCGAGATTTTGCATCTTAAGAGGAAGGTAGCCATTGATTATTGCAACCTTTCGTTTGGTATCCAGTGGCATGAAAGTATGATCAACATGGCTTTAATATGGCCCAGTTTAGGCGCGGCCAAAAGTCAGGGTTTTTCCTTTGTTTTAGGCGTGACCAAACTAGGGCCAAAGGTTGTCATGCGTTAGCTGGTAACCTTGGACGGCTAAGATCTGCATCTTAGATGAAAAAGTGGCCGTTGATTGTTGCAGGCCTTCATTTTGGTAGCCGCATAGGAAAGGCCGGCATGGTATGGCGCGGAAAGGTGGTTGGCATGCCATTGGCACATGTGGCATGGCATACCTTGGCGCGGTTTGGCGTGGCCAAAACTAGGGTTTTGGGCCAAAGGTTACCATGCGGTTGTTTGACGACCTTGGACGGCTAGGATTTGCATTTAGGATGGAAGGGTGGCGGTTGATTACCGCACGCCTTCGTTTTGGTAGCCGCATGGGGAAGGCCGGCATGGTTTGGCGTGGCAAGGTGGTTGGCATGCCATTGGCACATGTGGAATGGCATGCCTTGGTTCGGTTTGGCGTGGCTAAAACTAGGGTTTTAGGATAAAGGTTACCATGAGTTGTTTGGCGACCTTGGACGGCTAGGATTTGCATCTAGGATGGAAGGGTGGTCGTTGATCGTCGTACGCCTTAGTTTTGGTAGCCGCATAGGGAAGGCCGGCATGGTGTGGCGCGACAAGGTGGTTGGCATGTCATTGGCACATGTGGCATGGCATGCCTTGGCGCGGTTTGGCGTGGGCCAAAGGTTACCATGCGTTTTTTGGCGACCTTGGACGGCTAGGATTTGCATCCAGGATGGAAGGGTGGCCGTTGATCGTCGCACGCCTTCGTTTTGGTAGCATGGGGAAGGCCGGCATGGTATGGCGCGACAAGGTGGTTGGAATGCCATTAGCACATGTCGCATGGCATGCCTTGGCGCGGTTTGGCGTGGCCAAACCTAGGGTTTTGGGCCAAAAGTTACCATGCGTTGTTTGACGACCTTGGGCGGATAGGATTTGCATCTAGGATAGAAGGGTGACCGTTGATCGTCGCACGCCTTTGTTTTGGTGGCCGCATAAGGAAGGTCGTCATGGTGGGGCCAAGGCCAATAGGGCGGATGGCTTGGCATAGTGGGGCCAAGGGTTTGGTACGGACGGCTTGGCATGGTGGGGCCAAGGCAAGGTGTGGTTGGCTTGGCATGGTGGGGCCAAGGGTTTGGCATGCCGTTGGCGCATGGTGCGGCTAGCATGGTTGGGGCCAAGGCAAGGCACGGTTGGCTTGGCATGGTGGGGCCAAGGGTTTGGCATGCCATTGGCGCATGGTGCGGCTAGCATGGTTGGGTCCAAGGAAAGGTGCGATTGTCTTGGCATGGTGGGGCCAAGGGTTTGGCATGCCATTGGTGCATGGTGTGACTAGCATGGTTGGGGCCAAGGTAAGGCGCGGTTGGCTTGGCATGGTGGGGCCAAGGGTTTGGCATGCCATTGGCGCATGGTGCGGATAGCATGGTTGGGGCCAAGGCAAGGTGCGGTTGGCTTGGCATGGTGGGGCCAAGGGTTTGGCATGCCATTAGCGCATGGTGCGGATAGCATGGTTTGCATGCCTTGGCGCGGTATACGTGGATGGCATGGTTTTCCATTGGCACAATGGTGCGGCTGGCATGGTTGGCATGCCTTGGCGCGGAGATGTGGCTGGCATGGTTTGCCATTGGCACAGTGGTGCGGCTGGCATGGTTGGCATGCCTTGGCGTGGATATGTGGCTGGCATGGTTTGCCATTGGCACAGTGGTGCGGCTGGCATGGTTGGCATGCCTTGGCGCGGAGATGTGGCTGGCATGGTTTGCCATTGGCACAGTGGTGCGGCTGGCATGGTTTGCCATTGACACATTGGTGCAGCTGGCATGGTTGGCATGCCTTGGCGCGGAGATGTGGCTGGGATGGTTTTCCATTGGCACAGTGGTGCGGCTGGCATGGTTTGCCATTGACACAGTGGTGCGGCTGGCATGGTTGGCATGCCTTGGCGCGGAGATGTGGTTGGCATGGTTTTTCATTGGCACAGTGGTGCGGCTGGCATGTTTGGCATGCCTTGGCGCGGTAGCATGAGAATTAGGGTTTGGTACGTACGAAGATGACGTCGGGCAATACTAAGGGTTCTGCCGTGGAACATGACACATGTATATATAAAAAAAGGTACCCTGATAATTCTTACGTAGGTATGTTGAATGTTTCAATAAATGCGCTAGTGGTTGTAGTGATGTCATGTCAGATGTAAGGTTTTATGATTTTAACCCTAAGCTAAAAACCACCATCAACATTAAGTCCCCTGCTTAGCTCGGATCAGGAGCATTGTTGCAAGGTAAGCATAAGATGGTGACAGGCCAGGACAAAATCGAAATGGAAAGTCATGAAAAGATGGTCAGGAAGACCCGACTAACCTTTTTCGAGAGGTAAGGAGAATTCGTGATTCTTGTGTTGGTGGCCTTGCGTAAATTCTATTCGTGGTGTTGCTGGATAGACCTTGAAATGGTAGAGGTGCTGGTTGAGATGCAGACTGTCGGCTTGGCTTGGTCACGCGTCATCTTGGCTGGGCTAGGGAACGCGGAGGTGCTGTATTAACGAGTTGTCGGTGTTGGTGCGGCTTGAGCGGAGCCGCTGGCGTTGGTCGGCTTGGAATGGGAGCTGCAGGCGTTGGTCGGCTTGGAATGGGAGCCGCAGGCGTTGGTTGGCTTGGAATGGGAGCCGCAGGCGTTGGTCGGCTTTGAATGGGAGCCGTCAGCATTGGTCGTCCTCGGATTGGAGTGGAGCTAGCTTGAGTTCCTTGGAAGGATGACGATCGACTTCAGTTCCATGGGATGATGACAACTTTGTCTGAATTAGGGTTTGGCATGCCGAAACCCTAATTAGCGCCCTTTACTAGAATCCCTGTAGAATTCTCGTACGAACTCGGATTTTGACGGTCTGCACCTCCATTCTGAACGGAAAAGAATGTCATATCTCCCAACGCTGGAATATTTAGGTTTTGAGCTAGTTCGGGAGGTGAAAACAGCTCGACAGTAAAATTCAGGAAGAATTGCAGGCCCATGGAATGATGGCAGCTTGCTTTAGTTCCATGGGAAGATGATGACTTGCTTTGGGAAGATAAAAACTTACTTCAGTTCCCTGGGAAGGTGACGACTGGCTTCGGGAAGATAACAACTTGCTTCAGTTCCCTGGGAAGGTGACGACAGGCTTCGGGAAGGTAACAACTTGCTTCAGTTCCCTGGGAAGGTGACGACTGGCTTCAAGAAGATAACAACTTGCTTCAGTTCCCTGGGAAGGTGACGACTGGTTTCGGGAAGGTAACAACTTGCTTCAGATTTTAGCATGTTGCAACCCTAATTAGCGCACCTTACTAGAATCGTTGTAGAATTCTCGTACGAACTCGGATTTTGACGGTCCTCCCCTCCATTCTGAACGAAAAAGAATTTCCTATCTTCTTACGCGGGAATATTTAGGTTTTAAGCTCGTTCGGGAGGTGAAAACAGCTCAACAGTAAAATTCAGGAAGAACTCAGGAGGGATGTTGCGGGCCCGAGGTGGCATAGTCGCGCCCAGTCATCCGTTTCATGGAGCAAGAAGGAATATTTATTTTGTTAAAACTCTAGAAACTTCGTCCGCATGAAAAGAGATATTGACCTTCTTCTGTTTTTTGTTGCTCGTCCAGATCCGTGCTTTCGTCTGCAGTGTCTCTCCAGTGGATTCCAAAATTTATCAAACTGCATTGCATTCTCGGAAGGATGGATGTGGTTGCGTTTTCGGTCCATCCTTGATTTTAGGTTGTTCAGTGCCTGGACCCTCTGATCGCGATGACAATATGTTGTGGATGCTTGTATTGGTCGAAATCTTCCGGAGACACTGGATAAAATAGATGAATTGAGAGACGTTTCGTTGGCGATGTGCTACTATCAAGTCTTCAAGGACTTGGTTCCAAGTGGCATCCTTATAACCATCTTCCGAATCTTGGACTATCGTGTGGAATGGGATATGGTGAGCAGTCCTCAATTATGCTTCTGTTAGATCCGATGGCTTGGCTGAATATGTGAATGTATCTTTGTGGCGTGCATTTGGAGTCTTCGGTGCACATGTGCGGCTTCATGTTGAGAAATTCATGCGGCTCGTAAAACTTCGACAGTGATAATGTTGAAATCAGAAATAACCTGGTTGAGGGGAGTGGAAGCGTCCCATGTTGGTAGTCCCCATGTGTAGCCTACTTTCATTGCATCGCCTTGAATCCACGTCCACGGTATTTGATATAAGCTTATCGTACTCTTCTGGATGTGATGCTGGGGTGATTAGAATATCACATGATGAAATATCCTGGATAGTGAAGTGGTAGGAATGGGAGAGTTATGTTTTTTTATCATGTTTCCCTCTGTTTCTTCAAGAAAATGTTTCAGCCGCTTCTCTGGAGTTATCTCATGAGTCTTTGATGGTCGTCGGGATGGACTGCGATGAGCAGTCCCCAATCGCATTTTTCTTCAGTTTCTGAAGTTGTTTTCCCTCTAAGCAGGCTTGGGATCCTCCATGGCCTTGTAAAGTGTTGAAGGCGTCTTCTGGACAGATAGGTGATGATTTTCTTGCGTTGCACCCTTGAAGAGTAGATGAATTTTTTGTGGCTATGACCTTTTGGTTGAACGTGTCTTCTGAGATTTGACAGTGAAGGGATTCCGTGTATATCCTCATTCCCCAAGTATGGTTTACATGTTTCCATCTTATATGGTCAGTGGTTTGACCATGATAAAGACATCACCATCATGCGTTCGTACTGGTGATTTTGTTACTTCTTCCACGTGGAACTTCAAATATGGAGGAGTACAGGTTACTTTTGTAGTGATCATTGTTGTGGTGAAGCTCTGACTGGTATCAACAAATGAGCGGCAACAGTTCTTGGTAGCAGATGTAATCAGAAGAGACTACATTGTCTTGGTAACAAAGTAGGTTGGCTGGAATTGTATGGGCATCCATGGAAGTAAAAGGATTGGCTGGACGCGTAAGCGAGCAAACTGTCCATGATCACGAGTTTTGGCGAGATGGATCAAAAGGCGGTCATGACTACGAAGGTTGGCTGGCTGTGATCATGATCCTTGACATGGGGAGCATGGTGGTACGACCCTTTGCAGGAAGAAACGGCGTTGAAGCAGCTTCGGCTCTTGGAAAGGATGTTGAAACTTAAGGAGCCAAATGCTGAAGCTTCGACTTCGGATTCTGGAGAAGCTTATGGAGATAACGCTGAAGCGAAGCGGCTGCTTGAGCGAGCGTTCAAGTGGAGCGGATGTCGGAGCGAACGTTGAAGCGGAGTCGCTGCTGGAGGACATTGAAGTGAAGCGGTTGTTGGAGCGAACGTTGAAGCGGAGCGGCTACGTTAATTAGTGTGCTTTCAAACTTGACACCCTTCAAGCGAACAATGGTTAGGAGTCCCCAGTTCCATCTATCAATCGTGCTTTCCAGGAGAGGTTGGGATTTGGGTACGGCTTCTCTGGTTGGAAACAGATGCTTCCCTGATGCAGTGCGGTTGAGGGATGCGGATATGTCTTGCCGCTGCGCCTACAAAATCTCACATAAGTGTTTCATCATAGACTGCACGATTTTGTGGGCGAAGTCCCCGGAAATCATGTGGCTCCTGACATGAAGAGAGTCTTTGTGAACTCAGGGGGGTTGCTGATTTTCTTTGCTTCGATTTTGGAGAAGTCGTTCCTGATATTTACGTGTGATGAAATTAGATTGCTGATTCCCTTCTACTGGGCATTCAAAAGGCAACGCTGGAAGGATGCAAGCTGCTGGCGCTGGAAAGATGCAAGTTGTTAGCGCTGGAAAGATGCAAGTTGCTGGCGCTGGAAAGATGCAAGCTGCTGGCGCTGGAAATATGCAAGTTGTTAACGCTGGATCGGCTTGGAATGGGCGTTGGCTTGGCGTGGACGCTGGCTTGGATTTGGTATGGTGCGGAATGTTGGCTGGGCATGGCGCGGACTGTTGGCTTAGCACGGCGTTGGCTTGGAACGGTGCTGGATTGGCGTGGCGCAGACTTGTTCTTGGGGGCCCAGTTGCCTCTTTCCATACATAGCTCAAATAGGAAATCATTTCCTTGTTCAAATTCCAAAATTTTTATGCGTATGAAAGGGGTTGGCTCTCCTTTTTATCTCATATCTTTGCTCTCACGTCTTGGTGTTAGCGGTAGCAATAAAGTGGGCAAACGTATTCCAGCTATGTACTCCAACGCTTCTCTTTCAATTTTTTTCTTGTTTTGGGGCAAATCCTAGCCATAAGTATGCCTTCCATGAATCTGTAGAAATGTTTTTCTTCTCTTCGAATATCACTGTAGTATCGTCGGCTACCTCATGAATAGTGACTGGTAATCGTTATTATGAAAAGTAGGTATGTACGGGTAGGTGACTGATTCCACGAGGAACTGGGCGTTAGGGTTTCTCTGAGATCCAAAAGTTGCAGGCCAAGGTGACCGAAGGTCCTTCTGAGGACGTGGTCAAACAACAAGAAGCGGAGGTCAAAAGGCTGTCCAAAGAGTTGGAGTTGAAACAGGCGGTCCTCCAAATGATGAAGGACGCCTTCTTCGAGAAGAGCAAAACACCGTTGAATGGCTTCCTTTGAATGCACTTCTATCTTCTGAAATTCTTTTTTTTTTTTTTTTTTTTTTGAAAGGCAAATGAAACACCTGGCTTTATGGTTTTGATTTTCTGGATTTTGGTTGATAAAAAAGTGTTACCTATGAGGGTTTTGGATTATTATTCGGGATGAACAGTTTTAGGATGATGCCGTTTTTGTTTATGATCGTAAGTGACACAAACATCCCAGGGAAGATATGGAACCGTGAACGTTGCGTGTCGGTAGATGACATGGGATGAAACATAACATGGCTATCGGTTTTATCATTCCCGTGAAAACTTGAAATAGTAAACTATGTATTTTTTCTAGGCAATACTTACTCGGTTTTTTGGATCTGCTAAAGAAAAATGAGTCAGGTTCAAGTCCGAGTTTTATGAGAAGCACCGTAATTGTGAAAAGTCCCCAGTCATCGTTGAGTCACTTGATAATCGAGTCATCAATCCCTGGGCGGATCGTTTGCTTTTAACCTCTTGGAAGTCCCCAGTCGCCCCTTGCATTGTCATGACTGGTAATCGGGTCGTCTGGTAACTGGGCGGGATCCGCCCAGGGATTGATGACTCGATTATCAAGTGACTCAAGGATGACTGGGCACTTTTCACAATTACGGTGCTTCTCATAAAACTCGGACTTGAACCTGACTCATTTTTCGTTAGCAGATCCAAAAAACCGAGTAAGTATTGCCTTTTAACCTCTTGGAAGTCCCCAGTCGCCCCTTGCATTGTCATGACTGGTAATCGGGTCGTCTGGTAACTGAGTCGTCGATCCCTGAGCGGATCGTATCGGGCCTTCTGGTAGATGAGTCGTCGATCCCTGAGCGGATCGTTTGCCTTTACCGTCCTGACATCTGGGTCGAAGTATGATATCGAGGATTGAAAATTGACATTGTAACCGAAAGACCAATCTCCCACTGTGGTCGCCAATTGTTTGAGGGTGAAAACAGTTTCTGCTGGTTTCGGTAATTTCGTGTGATGTGGGTGAGAAACAAATCTAAACCCTAAAAAATGTACTGCAAGGGAGTACTTTAGATTCGAGAGATCAATCTGTACAAGTTCGGCCTAAACCAAGAAATGGCCGTTCCAGACTTGCTTCGGTCACAAAGTGTAGGAGAAGGGTTGGTTTTGAGGAGGGAAGCAAAGAGAGTGTTGCGACCAGAATAGTTGATTCTGGAAGAGTATTTGTTTTGTGACTTGTATCAGAAAGTGGGAAGCTAACATATGGAAAAGGTAGAAAACGTTTTCTAAGTGTTGTATGCTCCTGACCAAAACTTTTTGTTCGGTGGAAATAGGTAATGCCTATTTATACCAGTCGAAGTGAAACGTACTCTGCTCTCATTAAGAAATGGAAAACGGGTGAGTAAATGGGAGGAGGTGGTAACCGGTAACGCTTGGAATTGATGTTCCATAAAAGAAAGTGTTTCACCATTACTCCCTGTATTTACTAACCGCCTCATCCTTATGACACTTTCTAATAACGAGCGTAGTGTACGCCGCACGCTGTAAACCGCCAAACCAATACCCAATGAGCATCCCCCAGTTTGTGATGTCTCGAGTGTTTTCGTGGAAAACATGTAGCATGTTGTTGTCTGGAAAGTTGAGATTGGGAGACTTTCCGGATCGGTGGTGACCTTCAACGGTCGAGATTTTGCATCTTAAGAGGAAGGTAGCCGTTGATTATTGCAACCTTTCGTTTGGTAGCCAATGGCATGAAAGTATGATCAGTATGGCTTTAATATGGCCCAGTTTAGGCGCGGCCAAAAGTTAGGGTTTTGGATTTGTTTAGGCGCGACCAAACTAGGACCAAAGGTTGCCATGCGTTAGCTGGTAACCTTGGACGGCTAAGATCTGCATCTTAGATGAAAAGTGGTCGTTGATTGTTGCAGGCCTTCGTTTTGGTAGCCGCATAGGGAAGGCCGGCATGGTATGGCGCGACAAGGTGGTTGGCATGCCATTGGCACATGTGGCATGTCATGCCTTGGCGCGGTTTGGCGTGGCCAAAACTAGGTTTTTTTTCCAAAGGTTACCATGCGTTGTTTGGAGACCTTGGACGGGTAGGATTTGCATCTAGGAATGAAGGGTAGTCGTTGATCGTCGCACGCTTTCGTTTTGGTAGCCGCATGGGGAAGGCCAGCATGGTATGGCGCGACAATGTGGTTTGCATGCCATTGACACATATGGCATGGCATTCCTTGGCGCGGTTTGGCGTGGCCAAAACTAGGGTTTCGGGCCAAAGGTTACCATGATTTGTTTGGCTACCTTCGATGGCTAGGATTTGCATCTAGTATGGAAGGGTGGTCGTTGATCATCGCACGCCTTCGTTTTGGTAGCCACATAGGGAAGGCCGACATGGTGGGGCCAAGGCCAATGGCGCGGATGGATTGGCATAGTGGGGCCAAGGGTTTGGTACGGTCGGCTTGGCATGGTGGGGCCAAGGCAAGGTGCGGTTGGCTTGGCATGCCATTGCCGCATGGTGCGGCTAGCATGGTTGGGGCCAAGGGAAGGCGCGATTGGCTGGCATGGTGGGGCCAAGGGTTTGGCATGCCATTGGCGCATGGTGCGGCTAGCGTGGTTGGGGCCAAGGCAAGGTGCGTTTTGCTTGGCATGGTGGGGCCAAGGGTTTGGCATGCCATTGGCGCATGGTGCGGCTAGTATGGTTGGGGCCAAGGCAAGGCGCGGTTGGCTTGGCATGGTGGGGCCAAGGGTTTGGCATGCCGTTGGCGTATGGTGCGGATATCATGGTTGGGGCCAAGGCAAGGTGTGGTTAGCTTGGCATGGTGGGGACAAGGGTTTGGCATGCCATTGGCGCATGGTGCGGCTAGCATGGTTGGCATGCCTTGGCGCGGTAGACGTGGCTGGCATGGTTTGCCAATGGCACAGTGGTGCGGCTGGCATGGTTGGCATGCCTTGGCGCGGATATGTGGCTGGCATGGTTTGCCATTGGCACAGTGGTGCAGCTAGCATGGTTGGCATGCCTTGGTGCGGAGATGTGGATGGCATGGTTTGCCATTGGCACAGTGGTGCGGCTGGGATGGTTGGCATGACTTGGCGCGGACATTTGGCTGGCATGGTTTGCCATTGGCACAGTGGTGCGGCTGGCATGGTTTGCCATTGGCATAGTTCTCCGGCTGGCATGGTTGGCACGCCTTGACGCGGAGATTTGGATGGAATGGTTTTCCATTGGAAAAGTGGTGCGGCTGGCATGGTTGGCATGCCTTGGCGCGGTAGTATGAGAATTAGGGTTTGGTATGTACGAAGATGATGTCGGTCAATACTAAGGGTTCTGCCGTGGAACATGACACATGTATATAAAAAAAGGTACCCTGGTAATTCTTACGTAGGTATGTTGAATGATTCAATAAATGCGCTAGTGGTTGTAGTGACGTCATGTCAGATGTAAGGTTTTATGATTTTAACCCTAAGCTAAAAACCACCATCAACAGTAACACAGATTCACACATGAGGATTACAAATCTGGAGTCTGATTTTCAATCAGGTAAATGATAGAATAGATCGATTCTCGACGAAGGACCCTAAAAGTTTTGGAAACTCTTTTTCAATTTTTTTTCTTCGAAATTTCTAACTCAAAATGAAGAGAAATATAAGTCGAAAGTAGATATGAATGCTAACCATAAATCAGATAATAAAACTGAACTGAAATCGAAGTTTTAGGTTTCGAAATCTTAATAATAAAATTCAGAACTAAAACATCAAAAAAATGAAAAGGATACAACAAAAGAAACTTATCTTTTATTTAGTCTTTGTTGATTAAATCTTCGGAGTTCTTCGTTGATGACGAATTTACTCAATTATTCTCCATTACAGGCACAAAACCTCTATTAAAATTTAAGATCTAGTGAGAATTTGATGTGTTTTTCACTGGATTTGTTATTTGAACGATTGATTATCTATGTGCCGATCTTGATTTAGGTTTGTGTTGTTGAATCAGTTGCAGGTAATTTAAGTTTTGAGATCTCTGAAAATAGCTGAAGAAGGATGGAGAGAGAAAGAAAATCTAAAAATGAAAATCTCTCATGATTTTCCTCTTGTATATATTCAAAAGGGTAGTGTTGCCATTATTAAAATTCGTAATAATTAATTGTGGGCCAGATCTGAAGAAAATTTGATATTTTGGGCCTAGTAATAGCATTTTACTAAAGTATGGAGTTGACAATGAAGGATCCATTTTGTGGGGCTTCTATATATTGAACCCATATAGTAGGGGGTTCTAGTATTTTTCACTTTCTGAATTCTCTTCCATGACTGATTTGATAAAATCAGTAGAAAAAACTTCTATCTAAACCTCCACCAGGTTTAAAATCCCTTGAAGTGTTTTCAGGGCTTGAAAAGAAAATAGAATGCTTATCTCTTGATGTTGAGTTATACCTCCAGAAAGAACAAGAATCTCTTTATAAGCTAAATTTAGTCACGACGAATAATATTCATGTTGAGGTTGACATTGATTTACTAATCAGCGAGAGAAATGGTCCTCCTCTGTGTAGTCCAACTAGTTGTAGCAAACTAAACGGTTTAAAAGAAGAGTTTAAGTCAAAGTCTTCTGAATGTACCACCTCTAAGCATGAATCAATTCATTGGTCAAGTCCTGATACATCTTACCAAGATAATAGTATTGTCCCTTTTTATGAACAAATTAGGATGTCTGTTTTTATCAAAAGAGTTTCCTTATGCGATACTGAAAATTATCTGCAGAAACTGTTTCTTGTAAGGTGTAAAATAAGAAATCAGGAACACAAATTATCTTGTGCTCTTTTTATGTTCTTTGAAAAACTTGTAAAACAGTCCCTTGGGTTTCTTTCAATACTGTAATATGTAAGAGTAGTTGGAAAGAAACTATATCTTGGTGCCATGGTGAGCAAGACATTGTTCACCTAAACACAACTTGATTGTGTTGGAAGTGCATCCTCACCAAGAAATGCCATGCTATGTATACGGTGAGGGAAGCACAATAATTGGGGCGCACAGAGTATGTTCGTTAAGGTTGTAGAATTCGATTGGATTCTTATAAAAAGGTATGTCTATAAACTTGAGAAAGATTTGTGTTTTTATTTGCTTATTGTACTTATAATGATCCATGTACCTTGCTTATCATTCACTTCTACCTAACTTAATATGTGTTTAACGTTCTTAAATGTTTAGGTATGAAAGTAGTAGTTCGGGATGTTTGGATTTCATGGTAGACATACCAAGTATGCATAACATAATTTAAAATCAAAATCCAGGGGTTTTAGTACGCATACCCGTTTGCATACTACCCCAGGTCATGAAAATTCGTTTGCATACCCGTATGCATACTTGCCTGTAGACGTTGATATTGAATAAACTTGTTTTGGTTGTATCTTCTTCGTCCGAATTCGGAATGATTTCATTCTTTTTGCATTCTCTTCCTCTTTGGATTCTCTTAAAAATGGAGATGAGAATTCTTGAATTTGGATGAGTTAAGATTGGTCATTGTCATGTCTCTTGTTTTTGAGTGTTTTGCTCCATTTCGTTGCACTTGTTTTACTTCTCTTGAACTTGGGCACTTGGATTATTGGATTAATCCTCTTCTAAGCTCATTTGTAGCTTTTAAAAGAATGATATTGGTGAATCACAAAGAAGGAAGTTCAAGAATGTGCAGTAGTACGCATTGCTATGAAATTCTTGAATGTTCACAATCATCTTATGTGAACTATGGTGCATGGTCGTTAATGACTTTATGTTCTTCTTTGTTAAGAAAATATTTTTATACGCCTTGGTAGCTATTATTGGTGTAAATCCTGGTGAAAAAGATTGATTATACCCTCTAAGGACAAATCATCTTATATGTGCATTACGAATTTGTCTTATATCTAGGAAACTTCTTATGAGAATTTATTCTTGTGTTTTAAGAAGGATAACTAGAGTTTGGAATAACCATTATTGTGAGTACACATAGCTATGTCCAACGATTTTCATCTTCAATGTTTTTTAGATTTATTTATTTAAATTCTAAGTTATTTGGAAGATGATTTTTGCAATTTTAATCTTTATGATTTTATATATTGCAAACTGTTATGGGATATGTTATTTACGTCTGTGAACCTATGACTCTCCCATACTTGTTCAAAAGTTATCTCTATTATGTCGGTATGAATGTATTGTTATAAAATAGAATGAGCTTTTGATAAACAAAAGTTAAAGCCTTTTATGTCACTAGTTTGATAAGAGAACGGATAGAACTTTTGTTCACGGGGATTAAGTCTGTTATATGTCATTATGCAAATAGTGATGAAAGATAGAATGAATCCTTGTATATTCCGCAGTATTGGTCGATCTCCGATCCACATTTTTGTGCATATACTGTGTTGCTCCATAAGGTTCCTTATAAATTGATCATTCTCTTGTGATTATTTTAGTTGTTGCTCCGTAAGTTCTCTTATGTCGAGCAAGACCAATTAAATTGATCATGTTGTGGTTAATTTGGTTGTGTAATTCCGATTGAATTAATCATGGATTTTCTTGTGGTTAATTTAATTGTGCATTTCGATTGGATTAATCATGAATTCTTTTGTGGATAATTCAATTGAATACTTTGGATTCAAATTCCTGTTTTCATGAGATTTGATTATGTCCAAAGAAATCCTTCTTTTCTTATGAAAGTAAGGTCGCATTTGTTGTTCCTTTGGGAATGACATTTTTATGGGGGAGAGTTCTTAATTGAACTTGTGATTAATTGCCAAATATTTGTAGGGAGTGCAGCTGTGGAATATTATAGGGGTTATATTGTATCTTTATAAAATCCTTGATGAAAGCATTTAGCTTCGGCTATATGATTGCATCTAAAAAGTTGATATGTGCTTTCTTTTGGTCATGAAATTCCTCTATGGAAAATTCATTAGGATCCCACTAGTTTTCGTACCTTTGCCAATTTTATTGACAAAAAGGTGGAGAATTAATGTGTAGTTCATACTATAAATACATATGGTTTTCGAACCATTATGTAAGGGGGAGTGGTTTCCATGTGAGATGGAGTATTGACTAAGGGGGAGTGATACATATCACCATAGTATTGTTGTCGAAGTTGTGATACAATTGAACTTTGATGTTGTATAATAATACTATGGCACTGTGTAACAATGATTGAGAACTCTTGTTTTCTCATTGTTACAGCTACGGATTTTCAACAACGATGATGCTAAACTTACAACCTTTGGAATCATTGGAGTACTTGGAAGTGACGAAAGTTTCAAGTAATGTTGAAGAACCAAGAAGATCATGCATGTGGAAGAGAAGCTACAAAAGTTTATTTATTTATTTTGAATTCCATATGTATTAATAGTTTTTTCACTAAAATTGACAAAGGGGAGATTGTTAGACCACTGCTCGGTCGAACTCGCAAGCGTTGCTATCTCAAGCTTGTTGTCAAATTTAGTTGCCAAAACTATAAGTCTTGATTTTTATTCTACTTATAGCTAAGTCTCGGACTGGGATAGAAAATGTAGTTGAGCTCAAAGACTCCATGGTGATCATCATACAAAGACGAAAAACCACTCAAGGAACTGGTGGAACTTCATCGACAAAAAGGTATGTGGAGACTTGAACTTATCTATCACTCAAAAGTCTATCTACTTTATCTCCTATCTTGAGATAAAAG
Organism: Papaver somniferum; assembly: GCF_003573695.1. Classification (NCBI taxonomy): domain Eukaryota; kingdom Viridiplantae; phylum Streptophyta; class Magnoliopsida; order Ranunculales; family Papaveraceae; genus Papaver; species Papaver somniferum. The sequence continues at coordinate 196,275,713 of NC_039360.1, forward strand.
TCGTATTGCTATATAGACTTTGATTATACACATTTGCTATTTCGAGCCGAGTTCATCTCGCTTATCTATTTCTCTAAATATGTGTTGGTAAGATTTCGCTTTGGCCAAGTCATCTGTACTAGTGACAAAAGTCATTTAAGTTTCAATTACTTGAAAATTGCTTTGACGAAAAATGGTTTGTGAATAACAACTATATAACTTCCTCTAAGAATGTTTCAATGATTGAAATGAGAGTTTATATTATATAACCATGGTTGATATAAACATTGTGTGGTAACTCATACGTGTGTAAGTATTTATTCCTCGAACCAAAGTATGCGTACTTTGCTTCTCAGGAAAACCGGAACTAAAGTACGCATACCAGTACATGCACTGTCGGAAGTTCACATCCCGTGAATTTTTGCTGGAGTTTGTGAACTGAAAACAAACTTAATCCGGGTATTTAAGTCCGCGTACTAGTATGCGTACTTAAGTTGGTTATTTTCTAAAAACGAATATTCGTGAACTTAAACTTATATAAACTAAGGAATGCAAGTTTACAAACCGTGGCTATAAAGTTCATGAATCGATTCAAGTGAATCAAATCGTTTTTGCTTCGATCGTGTCTTGTATACTTCTATAAGATCTAAGCAATTGAACAACTCTCTAACTAGTTCATTTGAGTCATTTGAACTAGTTATGGTAAAGAAGAATATGGTTGATATGAAAGTGCTCATATGGCTAACCATTTGGTTAACTACTATTGAACCAACTAGAAGTACATGTTTGGGTACGATTAAATAAACCTAAATAAACGTGCATTTCATTTGTGTGTAAAAATCTAAGTTTCGATATAACGGTTGAAATATATTAGCTTGAATCTAATCAGGTTTTCATCTAACGGTGAATATTTAATGCTTTGTTACCAAGCTAACATTGATTTCAAACCCTGATTTGAAAGGTTATATAAAGGAGAACTCTAGCAACTGGGAAACTTAATCCCAACACCTCCTGTGTGATACTAGTTGTATTATCTAGAGTCGATTCTCCTTTAACCTTAGGTTTCTATCGATACCCTGTATGTTAATGACTTGAAGACTTCATTGGGATTGTGAAGCCAGACCGATACTACTTTTCTTGTAGTTGTGTGATCTGATCTTGTTGTTTCTATCGTACTAAGTACAATCGTATGATTGTCTTAAGATTGATTTCTCCGATAGGCAAGATATAAAAGAATTCCCAAACATCTTCGTCTCATCATTTGTGATTCCGCAATATATTCTTTCGCTAGTCGATTAAGATTATTGTGAGGTGATTGATAATTCTAGGCTGTTCTTCGGGAATATAAGTCTGGGTTATCAATTGGTTCCTGTTCACCTTGATTTATCAAAAGATGGAACAAAAACTCGTAGGTATTTCTGTGGGAGACAGATTTATCTATTACCGTAGAGTTTTCTATGTGATACAGATTTGTTTATTAAAGTCTTTTACTTAGGGTCGTAGCAACTCTTGGTTGTGGGTGAGATCATCTAAGGGAATCAAGTGCATAGTATCCTGCTAGGATCAGAGACGTAAGGAGCGCAACTGTACCTTGGATCAGTATGAGATTGATTGGGATTCAACTACAGTCCAGAACGAAGTTAGTTTGTAGTAGGTCTGTAGCGGCTTAATACAGTGTGTGTTCAATCTGGACTAGGTCCCGGGGTTTTTCTGCATTTGCGGTTTCCTCGTTAACAAAACTTCTAGTGTCTGTGTTATTTCTTTTCCGCATTATATTTAATTATATAATTGAAATATCACAAGTTGTGCGCTGAATCGATCAATTGGGAAATCCAACCTTTGGTTGTTGATTGAAATTTATTGATCCTTGAACATTGGTCTTTGGTACCTTTCAAGTGATTTCTCTTGTATTCAATTAGACTCGCAGATTTCTATTTGCTTGAGTAAGTATTGAATCGAAAAAGTGAAATATAACTCTTTGAGATACTTTCATTAAGATTGAGTCTGACTGTCTAGTTAATTCTCTTAAAAGTATATTGTAGTTTGTCCATACAGATTGCTAAGCGAAATATTGGGTGTGGTTGTTAGACCCCCGCTTTTTCAATCGTTTCTAAACCTGTTTGCTCCAACTGGTCACTGACCTTGTTAATTGGGCCACGACCACTAACCTGTGCACCCGGTACGATCCTAACTCTTGCAAGGAACCCTAGGATTCTCTTCCAAAAACCCTTTAAATATATGACAAGATTTTTTCTCTTTGGTATATATGGGTACAGTAACGGCACAGCTCTCCTAGGTTTGATCGAGCAAGTGGACAATGGAAGGAAGCAAAAAGGAAGACAACTTTGATGATAAAGTCTTTGAGCTTGATGATAATCCCATTCCTGTTATTTGGTATAAATAAATTGATCATGAAAAGGATCTTGCAATCCAGATGTCCCTTTAATTGGTTGGGAATCTTCTTCAAGATTTCGAGGTCGTGCATGAACATCTTGCGATTGTATCAAAGAATCTAGTTGTTTTGAAGGAGGAGCTAAAGAAAGCAATCGATGAACTCGCCCTTTTTCGTTCTCTGGTTGCTGATTTTGTCTAGGAAACTTCTTATGAGAATTTTTATTCTTGTTTTTATTTAGAAGGATTACTAGGGTTTGGAATAGCCATTATTGTGATTACACGTAGCTAGTTCCAAACGTTTTTTCATCTTCAATGTTTTTAGATTTATTTATATAAATTATAAGTTATTTGGAAGATGATGTTTGCAATTTTAATCTTTATGGTTTTATATATTGAAAATTGTTATAGGATATGTTTTTTACGTCCGTGAACCTTGACTGTCCCATACTTGTTCAAAAGTTATCTCTATTATATGTCGGTATGAAAGTATTGATAAAATATAGAATGAACTTTTAACAAACAAAAGTTATGCTTTTTATGTCATTATGCAAATATTGATGGAAGAAAGGATGAACTTTTGTTTACAAGAATTGTCTATTTTATGTCATTGTGCAAATGGTGATGGAAAATAGAGTGATTTCTTGTTTATTCCGCAGTATTGATCTTCCCGGATCCACATCTTTGTGTTTTTACTGAGTTGCTCCGTAAGTTTTCTTATGTCGAGTATGTGAAATTGAATTGATCATCTTGTGTGGTTAATTCAATTAAATCCTTTGGATACAAATTCATGTTTTCATGTGATTTGGTTATGTTCAAAGAAATCCTTCTTTTCTTGTAAAAGCAAGGTCACCTTTGTTGTTCTCTCGGGAATGACATTTTATGGGGGAGAGTTCGTTTATGAACTTGTGCTTAATCGCCATATCTTTGTGGGGAGTGCGTTGTGGAATTTTATAGGGGTTATCTTGTATCTTTATAAACTCATTTAGCTTCGGCTTTATGATTGCATCTAAATTTGTTGGTATGTTTGTTCTCTTTTGGTCATGAAGAATCTCTATGGAAATTTCATGAGGACCCCACTAGTTTTCGTACCTTTGCCAATTTTTATTGACAAAAAGGGGGAGAATTAATGTGCAGTTTCATACTACAAATACATATGGTTTACGGATAATTATGTATGGGGGAGTGGTTTTCATATTAAGATGATGTATTGACTAAGGTGGAGTAATACATATCACCGTAGTATTATTGTCAAAGTTGTGATGCAATTGAACTTTGATACTGTGTAATAATACTATGACATTATATAACAATGATCGAAAGCAATTTTTTTCTCATTGTTATCGCTACGGATCATCAACACGGATGATACTAAACTTACAACCTTTGGAATCATTGGAGTACTTGGAAGTGACGAAGATTTCGAGTAATGTTGAAGAACCAAGAAGATCATGCATGTGGATGAGAAGCTACAAAGTTTTTTATTTATTTTGTAATCCATATGTATTGATAGTTTTGTCAGTAAAATTGACAAAGGGGAGATTGTTAGACCACTGCTCGGTCGAACTCGCAACCGTTGTTATCTCAAGCTTGTTGTCAAGTTTAGTTTCCAAAACTATAAGTCTTGATTTCTATTCTACTTATAGATAAGTCTCGGACTAGGATAAGAAGTGTATTTGAGCTCAAAGACTCCATGGAGATCATCATACAAAGACGAAGAACTACTCAAGGAACTGGTGGAACTTCATCGACTAAAAGGTATGTGGAGACTTGAACTTATCTATCACTCAAAAGTCTATCTACTTTATCTCCTATCTTGAGACAAAAGTCGTATTGCTATATAGACTTTGATTATACACATTTGCTATTTCGAGCCGAGTTTATCTCGCTTATCTATTTCTCGAAATATGTGTTGTCAAGCTTTCGCTTTGGCCGAATTCATCTTACATTCGTGACGAAAGTCCGAATAAGATCATATGAAAATTGCCGAGTTACATCTTACATGGTTTTTGTGATACAGTCATTTGGTGTTGTTTTGGAATGTTTCATTATGATAATTTCAATAACTTGAAATCGCTTTGACGAAAAATAGTTTGTGAATAACAACTATATAACGTCCTCTAAAAAAGTTTCAATGATTGAAATAAAGAGTTTCGAATCATGTAACCATTTTTGGATATAAGCATACTGTGTTAATCACATTAGTGTACAAGTCCAAAACCGGGAACCTGAAGTATGCGTACCCGTACGCATACTGGTGGTTACGGATGACTGGGCAAGTATGCATACCTGTACGCATACCGACAGAGAGTTCACTTCCGTGAAAATATGTTGGAGTTTGGAATTTGTCGAAGTATGCACACTCGTACACGTACTGGCGTAACTAAACTCAAGTCCGGCTACTCAAGTATGCGTACCCGTTTGCGTACTTAAGTGGGTTACTTTCTAAAATTGGTTGTGTACATGAACTTAAACATTTATATAATAAGGAATGCAATCTTTGCAAACCGTGGCTATAATGTTCATGAATTGATTCGAGTGAATCAAACCGATTTTGTTTCGATTGTGTTCTTGTATACTTCTATGAGAATATAGCAATTGAACGACTCTTTAACTAGTTTCATTTGAGTCATTTGAACTAGTTATGGATAAGATGAATATGGTTGATATGAGAGTTATCATATGGCTAACTTCGGTTGACCATTGTTGAGCCAACATGGGTGTACACGTTTGGGTACGGTTCATAAACCTATATGAGGATACATTTCATTTGCGAGTAACAATCTAAGTTCGATCTAACGGTTGAAATATATTAGCTTAGTTGAATCAGGTTTTTCATCTAACAGTGAATATGAATGCTTTGTTACCAAGGTAACTTGGATTGCAAACCCTGATTTGAAAACTATATAAAGGACAACTCTAGCAACTGGGAAACCTAATCCCCACACCTCCTGTGTGTTACTAGTTGCATAAACTAGATTCGATTCTCCTTAAACCTTAGGTTTTCCTAAACCTTGTTGGTTAACGACTTCAAAGACTTCATTGGGATTGTGAAGCCAGACCCAACTATTTCTTTTGTAGTTGCGTGTTCTGATCTTGCCTGATTCTATCGTTTGAGTAGTATCTTCTCTAAGATTTGCTCGAGATTAATTTCTCCGACAGGAAAGATAAAACGTGATCACAAACATATTCGTCTCATCGTTTGTGATTCCACAATATCTAGTTTCGCCATCATACGATTTATATTATTGTGAGGTGATTGATAATACTAAGCTGTTAATATAAGTCTGGTTTATCAATTGGTTCCTGTTCACCTTGATTTATTAAAAGACGAAACAGAAACTCTTGGTTATTTCTGTGGGAGACAGATTTATTCAATCCTATAGACTTTTCTGTGTGAGACAGATTTTTTTATCAAGTCTTCGACTTTGGGTCGTAGCAACTCTTGGTTGTGGGTGAGATCAACTAAGGGAATCAAGTGTGTAGTATCCTGCTGGGATCAGAGACGTAAAGAGCGCAAATGTACCTTGAATCAGTGTGAGACTGATTAGGGTTCAACTACAGTTCAGTCCTAAATTCATTAGTAGTAGGATAGTGTCTGTAGCGGCTTAATACAGTATGGTGTTCAATCTGGACTTGGTCCCGGGGTTTTTCTGCATTTGTGGTTTCCTCGTTAACAAAATTCTGGTGTCTGTGTTATTTCTTTTCCGCATTATATTTTGTTATATAATTGAAATATCACAGGTTGTGCGTTAATATCAATCAATTATAATATCCAACCTTTGGTTGTTGATTTACATTGATTGATACTTGAACATTGGTCTTTGGTACCGTTCAAGTTAACTCCTCTTATATTCACTCGGGCTCGCAGATTTCTATTTGATGATTGCCGATTGAATTAATAGTTAGAGATATTAAACTCTTTGATATACTTTTATCTAGATTGAGTCTGACTGTCTAGTTGATTCTCTAGAAAGTGTATTGGAGTAAGTCCTCTCAGATTTCCAAACTAATTGTTGGGTGTGGTTGTTAGACCCCCGCTTTTTCACTTACTACCCAACACCAATCATTAAGCTCGATCCAAGCATATAGAAGAAAAATTGAAAAGAAATTCCCAAAAACTGAGAAGAAATCATTCTTTTCTTGTGAAAGTAAGGTCTCTCTTGTTGTTCTTTCGGGAATGACATTTTATGGGGGAGAGTTTTTGATTGAACTTGTGCTTAATCTTTGTGGGAAGTGCGATAGTGAATTACTGTAAGAGTTTTTTTTTGTATCTTTATAAACTCTTTAATGAATACATTAGTTTCGACTATGTGAAATCATCAAAACAAAGTTGATATTTTCTCTTTTGGTCATGAAGTATCTCTATGAAAATTTCATTAGGATCCCAATAGTTTTCGTACCTTAGCTATTTTTATTGACAAAAAGGGGGAGAATTAATGTGTAGTTCACACTACCAATATATATGGTTTACGGATAATTATGTAAGGGGGAGAGGTTTTCATGTGAGATGAAGTATTGACTAAGGGGGAGTGATACATATCACCATAATATTGTCGTCAAAGTTGTGATACAATTGGACTCTGATGTTGTGTAATAATACTATGGCACTGTATAACAATGGTTGAGAGCTACTATTTTCTCATCGTTATAGCTACGGATCTTCAAAAAATAATACTATGGCATTGTATAACAACGGTTGAGAGTTATTATTTTCTCATTGTTATACCTACGGATCTTCAACAACTGTGATGCTGAGTTGAACACATTCAGAATCACTGGAGTACTTGGAAGTAACGAAGATTTCGAGTAATGTTGAAGAACCAAGGAAATCAAGCATTTGGATCGAGAGCTACAAAGTTTATTTATTTTGTATTCCATATGTATTGATAGTTTTGTCACTAAAATTGACAACGGGGGAGATTGTTAGTGCACCGCGTGGCCGAACTCGCAAGCGCTGCTATCTCAAGCTTGTTGTGAAGTTTAGTTTCCAAAACTATAAGTATTGATTTCTAGTCTACTTATAGCTAAGTCTCGGATTAGGATAAAAAGTATAGTCGAGCTTTAGATTTCACGGCGTTCATCGATCAAAGACGAAGAACTACTAAGGGGAGCTTGTGGAACTTCATCAACAAAAGGTATATGGAGACTTGAACTCATATATCATTCAAAAGTCTATATACTCTCTCTCTTATTTGAGACAAAAGACGTATAGCTATATAGACTTCGATTATACACATTTGATATTTCGAGCTGAGTTTAACTCTCTTACATATTTCTCGAAATATGTGTTGGTAAGCTTTCGCTTTAACCCAGTTCATCTTATATTCTTGACGAAAGTCAAAAGATGATCATGTAAAAATATCCTGGTAACATCTTGCATGATTTGTGCGAGACAGTCGTTTGATGTAGACTCAGAATGTTTCGTATCGATCATTCAATCACTTGAAAATTGCTTTGAAGCTAATAGTTTGTGCGAGACAGCTATTATCTTCTTCCGAGAATGTTTCAATGGTTGAAATGAGAGTTTAGAACAATTGGATATAAGCACAATATGTGTACTTGCATATGTGTAATCCAAGTCCGGGAACCATGGTATGCATACCCGTATGCGTACTGATTGGTTTATTCAAGGTCCGGAACCAAGTACGCATACCGGTATGCGTACTGGCATGAGGTTCAAGTTCCGGGACTTTACTGAGTTTGGTGGTATGCGTACCCGTTCGCGTACTGGCGAAACCAAACTTAGTCCGGCCACTTAGGTATGTGTACGCGTTTGCATACTTGAGTGGGTTATGTTCTAAAATCGATTTATTCATGAACTAATACATTTATGTAATAAGGAATGCAATTTTTGGAAAATCGTGGCTATGATGTTCATGAATTGATTCGAGTGAATCAAAATCGATTTTGCTTCATTTGTGTCTTGTATACTTCTACGAGAATATAAACAATTGAACAACTCTAAAACTAGTTTCATTTGAGTCATTTGAACTAGTTATGGTTAAGATGAATAAGGTTGATATGAAAGTGTTCATGTGGCTAACTTTGGTTAACTATTGTTGATCCAACAAAGATGCACACTTTTAGGTACGGTAACTCATATCTAAATGAAGTCACTTTTCATTTGTGTGTAGCAAGCTAAGTTCGATCTAACGATTTAAAGATATTAAGTTGAGTTTAATCAGGTTTTCATATAACGGTGAATATTGAATGCTTTGTTACCAAGGTAACATTGATTGCACACCTTGATTTGAATAATATATAAGGGAGAACTCTAGCAACTGGTAAACCTAATTCCCACACCTCATGTGTGATACTAGTTGCGGCTAAAGTCGATTCTCCTTTAACGTTAGGTTTTTCACGAAACCCTGTAGGTTAACGACTTGAAGACTTCATTGGTATTAGTAATCCAGACCCAACTATTTTCTATGTACTTGCATGTTCTGATCTTGCTATTTTCTATCGTGATTGAGTATTGTCTTCTCTAAGATTTGCTCGAGATTTAATCTCCGATGGGCAAGATAAAAAGTAGTCACAAACATCTTCGTCTCATCGTTTGTGATTCCACGATATCTTGTTTCGCTACCATACGATTAAGATTATTGTGAGGTAATTGATATATCTAAGTTGTTCTTCGGGAATATAAGTCCGGTATATCAATTGGTTCTTGTTCACCTTGATTAATCAAAAGACGGAACAAAACTCATAGGTATATCTGTGGGAGACATATATATCTATTCAATAGACTTTTCTGTATGAGACGGATTGGTTTATCAAGTCTTCGACTTTGGGTCGTATCAACTCTTAGTTGTGGGTGAGATCATATAAGGGAATCAAGTGCGTAGAATCTGCGTGGTTCTAGAGGTGTAAGGAGCGCGACTGTACCTTGATCAGTGTGAGATTGGTTAGAGCTCAACTACATTCCAGTCCGAAGTTAACTTGGAGTAGGCTAGTGTCTTTAGTGGCTTCATAGTGGTGTTCAAATCTAGACTAGGTCCCGGGGTTTTTCTGCAGTTTTGGTTTTCTCGTTAACAAAATTTCTGGTGTCTGTGTTATTTCTTTTCCGCATTATATTTTCTATATAGTTAAAATATCACAGGTTGTGCGTAAGTTCAATCAATTGTGAATCCAAACTTTGGTTGTTTATTAAATTGATTAACACTTGGATATTGTTTTTTGATACCGTCCAAGTTATTTCTTATATTCAATCGGGCTCGCAAATTCCTATTTGTTTGATTGCAGATTGAATTGAGAAATTGAGATATATCTCCTTGATATATTTTTCTTAAGATTGAGTCTGACTGTCTAGTTGATTCTCTTGAAAGTATATTGGAGTTAGTCCATATAGATTGCTAAGAGAAATATTGGGTGTGGTTGTTAGACCCCGCTTTTTCAATTACATCAATTACCAGAATCGGTTACATCAATTACCAGGAGCGGCTACCAATTACAATGATTGATTATAAAACACTCTGTGATCGGTCACACCAATTACTAGGATCGGTCACACCAATTACGAATATCGATCATACCATCTCATGGTGATTACTTAGGATCGGTTACACCAATTAATAAAAACTAGTCATACCAAACCATAAGTCAGGCATTGTGATTAGTTATACCAAGATACATAACAAATTTACGATCGTTTCTACCATCTCACACATATTGGTAACCCAAAGATTTGCAATGAATAGCCGTACCAATAAGCCTAACAATTTCCCTTTGTATTTATAAAACAAGTTCATGAACGTACTTCCTATAAACAAATGTAAAACATTGTTTCCTAGGATGAAACCTTCACCACAACCCATTCACATAATCATAACAGTATATACAAGATTATGTCCAAGGTAGTCAATATCGGTTATATCGGTCGATATTATAGGTTTTTATCATGTATCGGGGAAAACCTTTACGATATATAAAATATCGGTGATACAAGGATTAAACGATAAAAACGCTTGTATCGGTCGATAGAAACTGATATATCGGGTTCACTGATACACTGACAATATCGGTAAGGGTAATTTGATAAAATAAATTATTTGGATCTGAAAATATGTAAACGGAACCCTTCCACCTAATCTTTTTTTTCTCCTGTACCCTTTAATTTGTATTGTGAAGCTTTTGATCTTGAGAATTAATGCATCATACAACACCAAATTTTTTTAGATTGAAATATATTGTACAAAAACCGATATTATCTTTTCTATAGGTGTATCGGGTCCGGCCGTTACGATACCGACACCGATACACAATATTAACTACTTTGATTATGTCGATGTAATATCTACGAAGTTCAAAAGATAAGCATTATACTTCGTAGTATAATTCCATAATACTATGATCATACAAATACGACCATGTCACATAACTAGAGTATTATACAATATGTACAGTATATACAGCTTCGCAGTTATGTTTTCAATATAGCACGACTTGAAAGATATGTTGGGAATGAAGTACTTCAATTCAATATTACTAACCTCGAGACGAAGGATGATATTGTCATTGTAGTTCGATTCTTCTTCACATTCTTCAGGTCTTCGGAGTAATACTTGTATGTCTCAACAATCATAGACTTTCTAGTTTAACCTAAACAAAGTTGACTCTAGTATACAATCAAGCAACTTTAGATGAGTTTTGACACACTAAAATGTGACAACCAAACTTGACAACGCTTGGTGGGTTCAACCGAGATATGCTCTAACATAATTGCATTCCAGTATGAAGTATAATAGCAGGCTAGTGTCTGTAGCGGCTTAATACAGTGTGGTGTTCAAACCTGGACGAGGTCTCAGGGTTTTTCTGCTACTGCGGTTTCTTCGTTTACAAAATTTCTGGTATCTTGTGTTTTTTTTTTGCATTATAATTTTTATCTTTATAATTGGATTCACACGGGTTCGTGAGTATTCAATATAAGTAGATATGTCCTCTTAATTTTAATCGATTACGAGACTTGTTTCTTGTAGTATTCGTATATTGAAAGATAGATAACAAGTTTAATCACTTGGCAGAATTCCGATTGGATTATTTGGATACAACTAGATTTATCTTGGATATTTATTTTTGAGATCTTCCAATTACTCTTCTTAACAATCAGGTTCACAGACCCTATGTCTATACACATACTGATTGAGTAAAGGTTGAGATATAAACTCTATATACATATTGTCAAGGATCATTCAGTTGGTTTACTTGCTATTATATTTAGTTTTGTTTATACAGGTTTCCCAACGGAAAAAATTTGGGTGTATTTAGTATCCCCTGCGTTTTCGATTGATATAAGAGCATCCAAACACGGTTAGACCTAATAAGTCAGTGTTTCAAGCGATCTGTATTATGGAGAATAATGCAATATCAATTAACGTAGCGCCAGCTTTTGATGACACTAATTACTTATGCTAGAAAACTGTTATGCGTTTCTTCTTATAAGTTCGTGACTTTAGGACATGAGTTCTTGTTGTTGGAGGATACAATGCTCCAATGGTTGGAGAAGGAGCTGCTGATGTTCCTGAATGCGTAGAAGCATATGGCGATGATGAAATCAAAGATGCTAAACACAATTTTGATGGATTGAACGCTATTATCCATGCCATAAGCAAATATCTTCAATATCATGTATCTATGTGCACTAGATCAAATGATGCTTGGGATATCTTAGAAACCATATTTCAAGGGAATTCCGCAGAAAATGAAGCAAGGCTTCAAAACCTAACTTCTTATTAGGAAAAACTTCGTATGACTGATAAAGATTCGTTGAGGAATTTAATTAGAAATTGTCAGAAATAGTGAACGCTTGTCATTCATTAGGGAAGACTATTCCTGAACGGAACATTGTGATAAAAAATTTGAAATCTTTGCCAGCTCGATACGAGTCTAAGAAACATTCCATAATGGAAGAAAACGATATTTCAACACTTTCCAGAAACACACTTGTTAGAAAGTTAAAGATTTTTGATCCTGGACAACTCCTTTCTAAAGAGAAAGCCTCCGCTCTAGAAGCTATGACTAAAACAATTTTTCCTCCTTCAAAGAGTAGCTTTTCCTGGGCCGATGAATATTGTAATAGTCATGATGAGGTAAAAGCTACCATGTCTTTGATTACACAGCATATCAAAAATCTTCTCAAGAGACGAAGAGAAATCCGTTCTGGAAAAAGGCCACTTGGAACAAACTTTAGAGATGAATCTTCCTCTCATGATGAAAATTTAAGTGCTTTAAATTTCTCGGGTTTGTACATATGCAAAAAGAATGCCTAAGTAAGGAGTATTGTCAAGGAAATAATGCTCTCATAGTTTTTCTTGATGATATGCCTGATGAGCTTCCCTGTGAAGATTTGACATAGAATTCTGCATTTGCTGCAGAAACACTTGCAGATCCCAATTCTGACTCAGATAATGAATCAGATAAGGAGATTCTTGAATTATTAAATAAGAGTGAAGAAATTCTTCGTGAAAATCAAGAAAAACTTGGAAAAAGTTAAAACATATCTTCTTGTGAAAACTCAAGAGTTTGACAAACTCATCAAAGAGAATTTCACAAAAACCATGTCTCTTAAGGAAGAAAAGATTGATCTACTTAACTGTGACTTACAAAGGCTTTTGGGAAGTTCTGATAAGATCTCAGCTATGTTGTTTGAACAAAATTTCTAAGGTAACACAAGTAGAATTGGTTTTAAGAGTAACACTTCTTTCATCAAGAACAATACCTTCATTCTTGCAGGTTCCAAGGAGAGTGAAAATTTTCATGGTAGTAGAAGTGAGTCTGTTCATTCTTGAATTTCTCTCGCCTTAAACTGCACTTTTTGTGGCAATTGTCATTCTAGGGAAGTGTCACAAGTCGAAGAAAAATGACAAGATTCTTGTCAAACTTTAGTATGATATGGAAAGAATGAATCTTGCTTTGAAAAATCTTATAAATTCTTCATAGCCTCAACGAGAGAAAGGAAAAAGGAAGCCCAAAAATGATAAGAAAAACGCAATTAACCTTGTTGTGTCATCTGACACGAGTGGTGAATCTCATACTCACCCCATCACTACTTAATTTTAGTGATGTGTGCAACCTCACTATATTAGCTTGAGAATATGAGGTTTGCACAAAACAGCATCAAGAGAACCATGTTTTCTGATGTCAAGATTACTCAGGTCTCTTACAATCCTATACTATTTTATATAGTTCTTTAACTATAATGATTATTAGTGTTTTGTGTTTCTAAGGTTTTAAGGGCATATTAATGGGTTCCGTAACCCATGATATACTGGGTCGCGAACTTCCTGCGGAATGCTTTGTTTAGTATACCAGTTTCCTTGTTTTCTTGGAATTTTTGATTTTATGATTTTTCTCTATATATGTCATTCAACTCCCAAAGAAGGTAGAGAACAATGGCTCATATTACTAGAGGTGTTACGAAGAAGGATGCAGTAGAAGCTTTCAATGTTTTTCTATGCGAAGGGATCACATCTTCAAGAACCAAGAAAATAAGAGTCCTATTAATGGGAGGGAAAGTATGGATTTGAGAAGGGAAGGATTAGGAGGAGGGAATCAAAATTTGAAAGGAGGGATTGACTTCTTAAAAAAATAGTGAAATGTCTATAGAGTCCTCCAACTTAAAAAGAATGATAATAGTCTCGACTTCGAACGTGTAAATGTAAAGTTTAATGGTAATCCCAAACATTTTATCTTTCAGTATATGCTTCTAGACTGGAATTCTTAAATGAGTAGTCCAATTGAAAAAGACGGAAAACTAAAAAATTAATCAATCGAGACTGCGGTCTTTCTCTACTTTTTTTTTGTTCCTGAAGCATAGTCATTCTCTTTTGGTTATTCTAAGTCGACCATTTATTAGTCACCCCAGTTCTCATCAATCTCCATAGATATCTGCCTGTTAGTGACGGTGTTGGATACTTGGATTGCAAAACCGAGCATAATAATTAGTGTTGGATTGAAAGGATTTTATTTTTTTCCCTAAATCCAAATCAGTACTCTTTATTTATGGGTAATGGAAATCAAATATCATGGTGATTTGATAGATTTATGGGTAATGAAAATCAAATGGTGATTTGTTAGACTTACCGGTGATTCTTGTACTCGTGACCATGATTAGACAAGTGTAGATGGTGGATTTTCAACAAAGGTCAAAACCGTAAAATCATGATACTGCATGTTTCTGACACGGCTTCAGGGATCCATGTGACGATTCGTGTTTTACGAAGTATGGTGCATATGTCGCTCGAAAGGCCTCTCCGGAACGTTCGACACCGGGCATTTCATCATAGCCTCTATGTAGAATTAAGTAATTGGGCGGTTCTCCGTAAGATTGAGAGCTTAACGCCTTCAGGATACCGGTGATAGTCATTGTTCCCTGACTACATAGAGGAATTTGCCTCTACATAGAAGAACAATTGGGCGGTTCTCCATAAGATTGAGAGCAATAACGTCTTCAGGATGGTGCTACTCACTGTTCCTGACTATGTAGAGATACCCGTGTATAGACTCAAGCGGTCCTCCATACATGAAATTTTGAGAGGGCAAAACGTCTTCGGGACATTATCAACACTCGCTGATTTACTGACTATACGCAAGAGATTAAATTCTAGGTCATATTCACCACTGAATTCCTAGAAGATAATCTATCTTATCTCATTACTCCTATTTCATGATCGAAATGGTAATAGATAAATGTATTACTCCGATTTCATGATCGAATCCACGGATGATCTCAGGAAATGGTAATAGATGTTACTCCGATTTCATGGTCGAATCCACGGCTGATCTCATGAAATGGTAATATCACCACTTCTTTTATTACTCCGATTTCATGGTCAAATATGTGATTCCATGAGATGGTGATGAAATTATCATTTTGTTATTCTGAATCCATAGTCCAATCCGCGGCTGATTTTATGGATTGATAATAAAATAATTACTCATCTTATTACTCAGTTTCATGAATTATTCTCCACTGAATTTCATAAATCAGTAATTAATACCCAACAACCGGGCATCTGGACCATCACTGAGTAAGCCTCACAAAAATGGTGCGAGTGTACTCGACAATGATGCACGACTGAGCACCCGGATGCACGAACGAGTGTCCAAAAAATATGAAATAATGAGGAATCCTTCGCAAAACAAGAGAAAACAATGAATATTAATAAAATAATAAGAGACGCCCAAGGCCGGGCCCACCAGCCGACCGGCAGGCCGTGCCCTAGCCATGGTCGGACCGTGCCTCTCCCATTATTTTCCTTATTTTTTGTTATTTCGTGAACTCACGAAAACTCCTTTGTTTTAGCAACTTTCCTTGTTTTTGCAAAACTCGTGAATTCTCCATAACTTGGTGGATTCACGAAATAATATTATTATAAAATAAGGAGAGGTGTGCGGGATCGGGCAACCTAACCAGCCGGCCATGCCTAAGCTGTGGCCGGTCCCACACCTCACAATCCTTAGCTTTTTGTAATTATTATTCCCTAATCTCACGATATTCCTCCGTTTCAACAAAAACTCGTGGATTCTCCATAACTTTAAGGATTCTCCATAACTTCAAGGATTCATGAAAAATAATAAAATAGGGAAAGGTGTGCGGGACCGGGCAACCTAGTCGGCCGGCCATGCCCTAGTCATGGTCGGTCCCACACTCTGGAATCCCTAATCTTGCATAATTAATATTTTCCTCAATTCATGAAACTCCTGGGTTTGAGCAAAGTTCATGATTTCTCCATATTTTCTCAAATATTGCTCAAATCACAAAAAACCAAAAGCCAACATAGTCGCACGACTGGCTAGCCTCTCACAACAATTTTAAATATTAGAACACTTTTATTTTAATATTTTCAAAATATTGATGAATTGAGCAAACATACTCATTCCAACAAAAATCGAGAATTCTCAGTCAAGATGAAACTCTTCTGAAATTCACTATGTTGCTCGAACGCGCATCAGAAAATACTGAAACTCTCAATTTGGAAACACGGACACCACGAAAACACGTGCATGCCTCCACGAATGACCAGAGTCATTCCTAGGGCTTGCACAAAGCCGGTCCCACATGTTTTCATAATTCCGACCTAATTTGTCCAATTGCTCATACTGGGCCCGAACTCTATCCAACCAACTGGAGAACCCTTCAAATGACCAACAACTGGTCCCGTGACCACCAAGAGCCGGTACCATGCTCTCTTGGTCGGTCCTGATCTCTCATACCTAGGTTTGTCACCTAAATCTGAATCCAGCAATATTTCAATAAATGATGAAACCTGCATTTAATCATCGTTCTTTCACCAACTCTCAAACTGAGAACCCTGGTGCGTGCTCACTTGAGCATAGGGCATCACATGGACGTTCATCATCCCTGTGGTCGGTCCTTCTTCACTCATGACCAATTTTCAGCAATTCACCAATTGTTGAAGGATTGATCAAAAAATTAGGGTTTCGAACAAACGCTCCACGAATCACCATTCTGAGCAAATTCAAACACAAAATTATGTTGATTCAACAATAAACATCCAAATTAATAATATTCGGTAATTCGCCAATATTTTTGGTTAATATTTTATTGGGTCACGGCACCAGTAAATAATTCTTTGAATTGAGCAATACTTGCTCAGTTGCTCGAATATTGATCCAACCATCAATATTAGGTAATTCATCAGTAGTTTGTCGAATTGAGCAACACTTTCTCAATTGCACGTCAAATTATCAATATTCAGTGTTTTGGTGAATTGAGCAACACTTGCTCAGTTACACACCAAAATTATCAAATTCGTCGAATTGAGCAATACTTGCTCAGTTGCTCGATAAACTCTCAATATTCGGCAATTCGTCGAGTTGAGCAATACTTGCTCAGTCTCTAGTCAGTAATTCATTGACATCTCATAGAACTACATGTTTAATCCATGAATCGTCGAGCATTCACCACTTATGCTCGATTCAAAAAAATTAGACTCACAGTCTAAATCAGTCAACAACTGACCAACTAATACACGTCTGCCTTGCAGACTCCACGATTCGTAAAATCTCAATCACGTCACAAAGGGGGGATATCACTCAGGGTTTTGGTCTGGCGGTCTATGACACGTGGATTCATCCACAATGAGAAATGTGCATAAGTCGTGTAAACGGTGGAAGAAGTTAGCAAAGTAGTGGGTGCACGATTAGTCAACTCTCCGCACGACATGAAACTGACTTTACCACGATCTCCCACTTTCACACTCTTTCACTCCAGAAACCGTCACACTTACAGGGATCAGTGGTACATCATTCTTGCAATATAAATAAGTCTAAATCGAGGACATCAGGGGGGATCAATCGAATATCATCAATCATCGATTATCATCATTATCCGTCAACAACTCGATATAAACTTATTCAAAAAACTCAACTTTAGCAGTTCAGCAATATTGCAGAAACTTTCAACACACCCACAATCCTAGATCATCACTGATCCCACACAAATCTCAGCTTCCCTCCTACAGATCAACCCATCTCCCTCTTTGCAACCGAATTGACTCTGGAACGGCCAGTGTCTTGGTTTAGGCCGGAGTCATACAGATTGATTTCCCGAATCTAAGCACCCCCTTTGCAGCGGTGCATCTGTGTGAGGATTAACATTTTTCCCGGCTGAGGAGTCTCGACAGCACGCTAGACTCTCCACTTTCCCAAAAAACCGGCGGCTCGTTTTTCCCCATCTACATATTGGTGACCACAGTGGGAGATTAATCTCTCGGTTGCAATCTTACATTTTCGCAAAGATGGTTGGTCTCAGAACTAATTCAACTACTTCAAACTCGATCTCAAATCTTTCAAATGGTGATATTCCGCCTTCTAGCACTACCTACAACGACGTGGTCGGTGAAAGAACCATGACTCTAGCCGAATTGGCACGGTTCCAAGAGATTCACACCAGGAACATGGATCTGATGAAAGACACGATGAATCACATACTCGATTTCCTCGTCAAGCTGACATCGGAGTTAAGCGGTACCTCCGCTCCGGAGATTCCAGTACTGGGGACTGATTCGTCACCCAGCGATCCTCAAACCAACAGTTTCACCACTTACGAGAAACCGGTGGATCAAGAAGTTACGCATCTAATTGAAAATATGTGTGAAATCCTCCATTTCTCCAGGGACCAGCGAACCAGCACGTCTGCTGCACTCAACCAAATATCATCCTACGTGCAGGTAGCTCCACCATCAGACGAGCAGATGTCCATGGTTTTTGAACATTCGATCAACAACATCACTTTCACTAAGGAAGACCGCATTGCAGAAGAAAGGCGCTTCTACAAATCTCATAACTATGAAGACTCTAAAGGAGGCCAAAATTCCACAAAGAAAGGTCATCCATCATCCTATACTGATGAAGGGTTTTGAAGGAAGCCAGAGTCACACATATGGATATGTTTATGTGGATCTCAAGGTAGGACCAATTCAATATACTGTCAAATTCCACGTGATTGAGAAAGATCCGGACTATCACATAATACTCGGAAGACCATGGCTCCATGACAACAAGGTCGTTCCCTCGACATACCACCAATGTATGAAATCCTTGGTCAACAACAAAATCGTCCGCATTGAAGCTTCGGTATCTCCTTATTCTCCAGTTTATGATGCTGAGTTTCTGGCACCCCCAAGCATTCCTGAGCCTCCAGCTACATACAAAGAGATGTACGATTGGGGACTGCTTACCACAATCAATCTCCAAGGAAATGAATTTGAGAGAATTTTGATCGATGTTGTCACTTCTATCAACACCGTTCCACTGAAATCTCTCAAAGTCGCAGGCTTCATCACTCGCGAGGACCTGGAACGCTTCATGGAGGATTGAGGAAAAGACAAGACACCATCTGTCCACCATCATCAACCTCCATATCCTGCTGCTACTCAAATAATTCCTCTCCTGAAGGGCTACACTTCCCCAACGTCCACACTACAATGGAACATGAAACGCTCGAGAACACGTCTGTCGATTCATGGAGGTACTAGGATAGCATGAAAACAACGGAATGATCCCAATATATAGAGCCTTGCCGGAGAATCTGCGATTCCAGACTTTTTCAGAACTTCATGAAGCACGCAAGCGATCATCAACTACCGCGCATGCTTTATTGGAAAGAGAAAGACCTAGACTGAGAACCTCGTGATACTCAGCGTCTCTTCAACAGACGATACAACCTCCAACCTTCCATGAACACTGTTGTTGAAGGGAGCATAAGGAAAGCCGAAGCACCACAGCAAAAGCATACTTCGCCAATCTCAGGATCATTCGGAAGCGCAAGGAAAGTATAACCAATCCTGAAATCCACAAACCTCGACCCGCCATCAATGAGCGGAGAAATGATCAAACAGACTCAGACTTCTCTCTTCTCATGAAGGAGTGACTAATATACTGGAAGTCTAGATTCAAGACGGTGCGATCAAACTACCTCCTGTCATAAGAAATCCAACAGAGGAACAAATGGAAAATACACGTTGCTGCCATTTCCATAGGTATGTCAGTCATCCAACAAGTAACTGCACATTTTGAAGCACATATTCAAAGAGAAGTTTGATCCATAATAGCTTCAACTGGGGACTGAAGGAGTACACAAGAATCCTCTCCCAAACCTTTACACTCTCTGAACAATCAGTCAAAGAAGCATTCCAATCGTTGATCGAGCATATCTGTGAAATTGCTCTATCTGTCTAAGGCACAAAGGAAAGACATGTTAGCGACACCGAATTACATTATGTCAGACGTCCGTCCATCATGGAAATGATCCTTGAACCTTCATCCACAGACAAGGAGATGCACGACTGGGGACTACTTGCCACAAGAGGAAATGAATTCGAAAGAACGTTGATCGATGCTGACAACGCCATCAACATCATTCCACTGAAATCCCTCAGAGTCACAGGCATCAGTCGACAAGAAGCTATTCATGCACCCATCTCAATCAGAGACCATGAAGGAACGCTCAGAGATGCTTATGTCTACATCACTCTCAAGGTAAAAATACGTTCAACCTGAACATATACCAAGTTTCACATAATCAGGAAGATCCAAGATATGACGCGATATCATGGACCCATGCTGAAAACAAAACTACAAACAAAGCGTCTTTTTTGTTGCATATCTCTCCAACAAATAAATTTCTGTTTCAGAAAATTTGACGGACGTTCCATCATCAAAGCACTTGGAGGAAATTCGAACTCTGACAAGATTGAAACAATAACCTGCATAGAAATTCATCAAGAGGTTTCGCATTCAGGCAAGTCTCATTCCTTCCATGTCTATGTCTTTCATTTCTTCACATGTTATTCTAGCATGGAGACTCAATTCAGATAGCATCTTTGCTATTACAAGACTCTATGAGTGGGTAATCTCACTCCAGCAATATTTTACCAAGTGGTTGAATCTAACACCGCTTCGAATCGAGCATCTCACCGAGACATTCACTATTGAGAGATGACGGAAGCATGGAAAAGAACACTTTGGCCATTTCTCCATAGACTTGTAGGAATGTCCACGAGTATCAGAAATATCTGATGTCTGCACAAGTGTTGAATCCCGCTATCGCAGCGGAATGCCGGATCAACAGAAGATACACGGGCCGAGACGGTCAATCCTAAGACACTCGACACTTCAGCGCTCAAGCATATAAGAAGCCTTCGAATTGTACTCCCAATTAAAGAGTACACCTTCGATAATAACGCCTCTAGCTTCAGGACAACATCTCGACGTGACACACTGGTTCAACGCCGACACGATCAAAGTATAGCTGAATTATAATCGATAAGCCTTCACTATCCCATGATAAGACTTCTGAAGCAGATGCAACATCATTCATCAATGGATGCTACAGACTCCTTCAACTCTGCTAAGTGAATGAGGGATGCACTGGGGACTTGATTTTATTGGAAATATCAATTCAATAAATTTCAATAAATGTTATCCACATAACAAGTCATTGCAACCTGATGTGATTCCATGAAACGTCGTCAAACGGAACCTCTCTACATCAAAAGCCCCTGCGCGACTGGGGAACTTCCTCTCTTCACCAATCATATCCAGAATGAAGACTGATGCTGCTATCTACCACGCAACAACATCGATTCCATGACGAAGCTACTTCACAGTAAAGTCATATCAGGAGAATTTGGGTTGAAATCCTAATACACCTTCATCTTCAGAATGCTCAACTCACCAATTAGTTCGTGCATGCTCACTGGATGGAAGAGCAAAGACTATCATCTTCGGTCTCTGTATCAACTCCAATCATAGTATCGGCATCAGCATGTGGAGGAACTCTATTCATGGTCTCAGCATCAACAAGAATTTATGGAGAACTTCCAGTTGTAATCTCAGCATCAGTCTCGGGCGCAACGGCTTCATCAACTATCAATTCTCTATGGATCGTACTTCTTCAAGCCCTAATGATTCATATCAAGATGTGTAGACCTGAAAACATGGTAACATGAACGTCTTCCCAAAGCTTACACGACAGACGGGCACAAACCAAAGTCTTCTACAAGATGTTCTCATCGCCTCCACAAATGAGATACAACACACTTCAGGCCATGGGTTTACAAAAACGTACCAATGGGTGGGGAATGGGACAATACTTCCTCAACAAAAGATTTTCGGCTATGTCTCTTATACAACATACCAAAAGGGCGCATCAATCGGACATACGACCTGAAATATATGGCCTTTACCGTCAGGTCTATGAAATCTGAAAAATTTATACGAGATTACAGATTACAAATGTGCATGCTTCATTGGCTGACCTATGCAACTCCAAATTGAGTGATTCCTTTATCATGTGATAACTCAGTATCTTAGCTTCAAAAGTTGGGGTCAAGCATCGAATTCCGACATCGTATGAGGTTCCTACAGCTTCCTGAGCATACAACATGCAAGCAACAATTCTTAGACGGGATTCATGACTTACACAGTTGATTGGTGTCCACCGGGTCATTCCGCTAAGTCCTTCATCAAGGATCTACACCATCAACACAAAGCCGAACTTCATCTTCAGTCGATGGTCTCACCTGCTAAAGTTGGTGGTGCTTCTCTGATGAGGGACGACTCCCTGATGATCGAGAGACATACAATGTGTCAGCCTTCCAGCATCTCTGAAAGGCCGATTCACCTCGGCATGAGCATCTGCAGAAGTCTTCATATTTGACTTAATATTTTTGGAGCGTTCCCGGAAGATCCAGAAGAGTGGTTGTAACCAGAAGTCACCATTATCTGAGGCGAAAGGCATGGAGTCATGGATATACCAATAACAAACACGCAACAAAAATGGTAATCCTTAACTCTTACCTATTTACGGTTTCACGAACTTAGTGATAATAACGTAAAACCCTCGAAAAACTTGCTCGCTTCTTCAAACTTGCCTAGACGAGCAAAATTCATTATTTAAAGTCAGCACCTGACTTTTCATGAAACTATGAATAGTTCACATAACCTTTCGTATGAACATTCACTGATTTTCTACATGTGTGCATACACTATAAAATCACCAAACTCATACATACATTATTTCATCACATATACAATTGTTTGTTTTCAGCAATTGCTCAAAAATCATAAATTGATTTTCATAAAACCGTGAACAACCCACGTAAATTTTACTGAGTGAACATCCACTAGTTTTTCGAAAACTGGACAAACGTCCATTCTACAATTGCAAAAACTCACATACAGATATTGTTTCACCGTGAATAATTGTCTACTTTCAATAGCTATTCAAAATCAAAACATTGATTTTACAAAAATATATAACATGAACCCGTGTAACTTTGAAAATATGTATTTTCTTGGTCCCTCTCGTGAGCATCCATCTTTGAAACGAAAGTATATTTTCAAAAATAAAAAATTTCATGAAAGATCATAGACAAAATTTTATTACTAACAGACGCACGTCTATTCAAAAAAAAAACTTTTCTCTCGTACGAGCATCCACCTTTGAAATGAGGGTTTATACACATTGTGAAATCTCACATATTTAAAAAATAAAATTTTGTTTTCATGAAAGCTCATAGACAAAATTTTATGTCATTAGACTCAGGTCTATTTTGTTTGTTTCTTAAACTAACGAATGAACGTATGTTCCTAAAACAAGGATTTCCTTTTTTGGGTCGAGCCCGTAAACGCTGAACTGACCAAAACTGGACTTTCAACCGACCAAATCAGCAGTGACTCATCTCTCCACGCTCACGAGAGGGACACTCTATCTTACTATGAGGGTTCTCATCTGTGCATTTGCTCGTACATGACATCATTGGGGTAAATCGAGGATTCTGAAACTACATTTGTAGACTGAGTTCAACCACTGACCTCGTTGACTAAAAATCACCATTTAATGATTACTGCGGAACATGACTGTTCCTCACTAAGCATGGGAATTAATGTAGATGGTGGATTTTCAACAAAGGTCAAAACCGTAAAATCATGATACTGCATGTTTCTGACACGGCTTCAGGGATCCATGTGACGATTCATGTTTTATGAAGTATGATGCATATGTCGCTCGAAAGCCCTCTTCGGAGCCTTCGACACCGGGCATTTTATCATAGCCTCTATGTAGAATAACGTAATTGGGCGGTTCTCCGTAAGATTGAGAGATTAACGCCTTCAGCATATCGGTGACACTCACTGTTCCCTGACTACATAGAGGAATTTGCCTCTACATAGAAGAACAATTGGGCGGTTTTCCGTAAGATTGAGAGCAACAACGTCTTCAGGACGGTGATACTCACTGTTCCTGACTATGTAGAGAGACCCGTGTATAGACTCAGGCGGTCCTCCATACATGAAATGTTGAGAGGGAAAAACGTCTTCGGGACATTAGCAACACTCGCTGATTTACTGACTATACGCAAGAGATTAAATTCTAGGTAATATTCACCACTGAATTCCTAGAAGATAATCTATCTTATCTCATTACTCCTATTTCATGATCGAAATGGTACATGATCGAATCCACGGCTGATCTCATGAAATGGTAATAGATGTTACTCCGATTTCATGGTCGAATCCATGGCTGATCTCATGAAATGGTAATATCACCACTTATTTTATTACTCCGATTTCATGGTCAAATCTGCGATTCCATGAGATGGTGATGAAATTATCATTTTATTATTCTGAATCCATAGTCCAATCCGCTGCTGATTTTATGGATTGATAATAAAATAACTACTCATCTTATTACTCAGTTTCATGAATTATTCTCCACTGAATTTCATAAATCAGTAATAAATACCCAACAACCGGGCATCTGGACCATCACTGAGTAAGCCCCACAAAAATAGTGCGAGTGTACTCGACAATGATGCACGACTGAGCACCCGAATGCAATAACGAGTGTCCAAAAAATATGAAATAATGAGAAATCCTTCGCAAAATAAAAGAAAACAATGAATATTAATAAAATAATAAGAGGCGCCCAAGGTCGGGCCCACCAGCCGCCCGCCTGGCCGTGCCTCTCCCATTATTTTCCTTATTTTTTGTTATTTCGTGAACTCACGAAAACTCCTTGGTTTTAGCAACTTTCCTTTTTTTTTGCAAAACTCGTGAATTCTCCATAACTTGGTGGATTCACGAAATAATATTATTATAAAATAAGGAGAGGTGTGCGGGACTGGGCAACTTAACCGTCCGGCCATGCCTAAGCCGTGGCCGCTCCCACACCTCATAATCCCTATCCTTTTATAATTATTATTCCCTAATCTCACGAAACTCCTCCATTTCAACAAAAACTCGTGGATTCTCCATAACTTCGAGGATTCTCCATAACTTCAAGGATTCATGAAAAATAATAAAATAGGGAAAGGTGTGTGGGACCGGGCAACCTAGCCGGCCGGTCATGCCCTAGCCATGGGCGGTCCCACACCTTGCAATCCCTAATCTTGCGTAATTATTATATTCCTCAATTCATGAAACTCCTGGGTTTGAGCAAAGTTCATGATTCCTCCATATTTTCTCAAATATTGCTCAAATCACGAAAAACTAAAAGCCAACATAATCGCACGACTGGCTAGCCTCTCACGGCAATTTTAAGTATTAAAACACTTTTATTTTAATATTTTCAAAATATTGATGAATTGAGCAAACATGCTCATTCCAACAAAAATCGAGAATTCTCAGTCAAGATGAAACTCTTCTGAAAATTCACTATGTTGCTCGAACGCGCATCAGAAAATACTGAAACTCTCAGTATGGAAACACGGACACCACGGCAACACGTGCATGCCTCCATGACCGAACAGAGTCATTCCTAGGGCTTGCACAAAGCCGGTCCCACATGTTTTCATAATTCCGACCTAATTTGTTCAATTGCTCATACTGGGCCCGAACTCTATCCAACCAACTGGAGAACCAAATGACCAACAACTGGTTCCGTGACCACCAAGATCCGGTCCCATGCTCTCTTGGTCGGTCCTCATCTCTCATACCTAGGTTTGTCACCTAAATCTGAATCCAGCAATATTTCAATAAATGATGAAACCTGCATTTAATCATCGTTCTTTCACCAACTCTCAATCTGAGAACCCTAGTGCGTGCTCACTCGAGCACTGGGCATCACATGGACGCTCATCATCCCTGTGGTCGGTCCTTCTTCACTCATGACCAATTTTCAGCAATTCACCAATTGTTGAAGGATTGATCAAAAAATTAGGGTTTCGAACAAACGCTCCACGAATCACCATTCTGAGCAAATTCAAACACAAAATTATGCTGATTCAACAATCAACATCCAAATTAATAATATTCGGTAATTCACCAATATTTTTGATTAATATTTTATTGGGTCACGGCACCAGTAAATAATTCTTTGAATTGAGCAATACTTGCTCAGTTGCTCGAATATTGATCCAACCATCAATATTCGGTAATTCATCAGTAGTTTGTCGAATTAAGAAACACTTGCTCAATTGCACGTCAAATTATCAATATTCAGTATTTTGGTGAATTGAGCAACACTTGCTCAGTTGCACACCAAAATTATCAAATTCGTCGAATTGAGCAATACTTGCTCAGTTGCTCGACAAACTCTCAATATTCGGCAACTCGTCGAGTTGAGCAATACTTGCTCAATCTCTAGTCAGTAATTCATTGACATCTGAGAGAGCTACATGTTCAATCCATGAATCGTCGAGCATTCACCACTTATGCTCGATTCAACAAAATGAGACTCACAGTCTAAATCAGTCAAAAACTGACCAACTAATACACGTCTGCCATACAGACTCCACGATTCGTGAAACCTCAATCACGTCACAAATGGGGGATATCACTCAGGGTTTTGGTCTGGCGGTCTACGGCACGTGGATTCATCCACAATAATAAATGTGCGTAAGTCGTGTAAACGGTGGAAGGAGTTAGCAAAGTAGTGGGTGCACGATCAGTCAAGTCTCCGCACGACATGGAACCGACTTTACCACGATTTCCCACTTTCCCACTCTTTCACTCAAGAAACCGTCACACTTAAAGGGATCAGTGGTACATCATTCTTGCAATATAAATAAGTCTAAATCGAGGACATCAGGGGGGATCAATCGAATATCATAAATCATCGATCATCATCATTATCCGTCAACAAATCGATATAAACTTATTCACAGAACTCAACTTCAGCAGTTCAGCAATATTGCAGAAACCTTCAACACACCCACAATCCTTTATCATCACTGATCCCACACAACTCTCAGCTTCCCTCCTACAGATCAACCCATCTCCCTCTTTGCAACCGAATTGACTCTGGAACGGCCATTGTCTTGGTTTGGGCCGGACTCATACAGATTGATTTCCCAAATCTAAGCACCTCCTTTGCAGCGGTGCATCTGTGTGAGGATTAACATTTTTCCCGGCTGAGGAGTCTCGACAGCGCGCTCGTTTTCCCCCATCTACAATAAGTAGGGAGACCAAGAAATTTCTCCAACTGCCAGATATAATATCAACTACAAAATTTTCTTAGGGTTGCAAATTTTTTTCCACGATTTCTCAAGATAAGGAAACAACGCTATATAGTTTCTTACACAAAAATGTTAAGGTTTCGGGGAGAAGAAGACGAGGGTACGGTAGGTATTTCATAAATGTTTATCTATTTTCAATCAATTTCCATTTGACCCGGTGTTGACTTAAGTTTGATCTATTTTTTCCCTCCTAATATCCATTCTTTCCCTCCTATTAACATGACTCGAAAATAAAGTCTTCAGAAGATGCAGACTCTTCCTCATCTACATGTTTGTTATCCATCTGTTACCGTGACAATGAGTTTAGAGCCAAGGTGTTAGAGCATTTCTCGGTCGAAATCGCATGCGTTGTTATCTCAAGCATGTTTGTCAATATTAGTGATCAAAACTATAAATCTTGATTTCTAGTCTATTATATCTAAGTCTCGAACTAGGATAGAAAGTGTAGTTGAGCTCAAAGACTTCATGGAGATTCACCATACAAGTAGAAGAACTACTCAAGGAATCGGTGGAACTTCTCGACAAAAAGGTATGTGAAGACTTGAAATTATCTATCACTCAAAAGTCTATCTACTCTATCTCCTACTCTTTGAGACAAGAAGTCGTATGCTATATATATAGACTTTGATTATACACATTTGGTATTTAGAGCCGAGTATACCTCGCCTATCTATATCTCGAAATATGAGTTGGTAAGCTTTTCACTATAACCAAGTTTATCTTTACCATGTGACGAAAGTCATGATATGTTTCAATCATCTTGAAAATTTCTTTGACGAGAAATGGTGTAACAACTTGTTTATGGGTGAAAACTATTTCTGCTGGTTTTGGTAAATTTGGGTGTGTGCGGATGAGAAATGAATCTAAACCCTAAAAAAATGCACTGCACGGGAGTGATTTTGATTCGAGAGATCAATTTATATAATTCTGTCCTAAACCAAGAAATGGTCGTTCCAGACTTGTTTCGGTCACAAAGTGAAGTAGATGGGGTAGGAAGGGAAGCGAAGAAGGTGAGATTATGAAGGTGTTGGATGTTTATGACTTGTATCAGAATGATGAACTGGCTTGCACAATGAAATCTATCAGTTCTGGTGTTTTCTAGATATCGATGACAACACTTGGTTTTTCTGTGTTTGTTCGTGTTGTTTGGAAATAGGCGAAGGACCTATTTATACAAGTCATTGAGCGCAAACCCTCATCTCTTAGGAAGTGGAGGAAGTTGAGTGATGGAGTAGTGGGGTCGTGTAGGTGATTGCACGATCACGTTTTAACCCACTTCCCTCATCATCTTAACCGTCCATGCCTCCTGACACGTTCTTATATATGGGCGCGTTGTACGCCGCACGCTGTAATCCACCAGACCAATACCCCAGTAAGTATCCCCCAGTTTGTGACATGTTTGATGTCTCGAGTAAGTGGGTCGAGTTGTGGGACCCGCAGAAAATAGCACGTGATGCTATTAGGTTAAATAACTAAGTTATTTAAGAAATCGATATTCATAAAATATCGTGTATATTCTATGCATCTAATGCATCGAATATGATCAACATGTATGAAGCATCCCTGTTTTAAATCTTAATAGAGTAAGTCGCGGATTAAGCGTTTTAAAATAGCAACATGTTCAAACATCTTCACGGTATCGTTTGAAGGCCGCATGGGAGGGCCATCCCTTGGCCGATCACTCCCTGTGGTAGAGTGACGGACGGTGATGACCAAGGTGCCTCATTGGATGTTTAAATCTTAGCCTAGGCTGTCCGACCAAGCTGGAAAAGTTGGACGGACGAGATGATCTGCGGCACATGTTTGCGACCGTTATGGATTTTAGGTTTTTAAAGAGGTGCGCAAGCATCACTCTTTAGATTGACCTAAATCAAGCATGGACAAAGTTTTTGGTGGGGCCGACCGGGCATGCGTGTAGACGGCTTGCCGGTGTACAAGTTTATGCTACTCTGTCTCACGGAGGTGCGATTTAGGCCACTCAATCTGTCTGGAAAAGGTGAGTGGTCGTGATCGATTTGCGATAGAAATCCTTTGCCGCTAAGGATTTTAGGGGGCCACGGCATGCCATCTTTGGGCGCGCGTTTCGAGGTGCCTGGCCATGGTCCACCTTGGTCGACCGGTTACATGCGCAGGTGGGCCCACGGTGATCATGTTGATGCTCTCCGGGCCTCCTTAGTCTATTTTTATACCCTCCATCCGAGCTGGCAAAGATGGATGGTCATGATCAAACTTCAACATATATGTAATGCCACAAACCCTAATTAGGGTTTTGGATCAGTCACGCGTGCGCAACTTTGGCCAAATGGTTTGGAAGGCTATGCTCCTCCTTTGGGGAGGCCGACCGTGCGGGGCCCATGTTGGGCCGACGGTGAACTTATGTTTTCCTTCCTGATGTTCCTACTCGTGATCTAAGCCATCCAAACATGCTGGCGAAGTTGGATGGTTGTAATCGATTTAAGACGCTAGTGGTATTTTCGCGACCCTTTAAGCATCACGTCAGCCATACTTCGAGCAAGTGTTCATTGCTCTAGGGCTAGGCCGTGAGAAAACCGATCAGGTGGGTAAGGAGTGGGTCCTCTAATGTGTGCATTAGCGCTTCAATGATCAATCGTGGGATGATCTAATCCGTCCAACCAGGCTGGTGAAGTTGGACGATCATGATGATTTTAAGACTGCTTTGAGCGGTCTTGCTCGTTTTAGCCTTCCCCAAAGCAACGCGGTCATCCCTCTTTGGGGACGGCGCTTGACAGGCGTTAGGGGTATAACGTGGTGTTCGACCGGCTAGGGCATAGGCGGGCCCTCCGGTGAACATCACGGTGATTGCGTGCTCCTGTTAGGGTTCGTCTATGCTAGTTAAATTATGCGGCCAACTTGCGTGGCCGCGATCGTTTCTGAGACTGACATGGACCGCCCATATTTCCCTTAGGGAATTAAACAAGCTCGATCGGGCTAATATAAGCGCACCGACACAGGGTCCTCTTGGTTAGAGAATGGTATGGCCTACGGGTAGTTCGTGCATACCTCACTATTGACACATGGAGATTCGTGTTACTCTGCTGAGAGTAAACACTCAGTCGTCATGACGCATCAATAAAGAGAGTCCTGCTAAGAACAACACAGGAAATACAAGGCAACTCATGCATTAATTAATAATTCTATAAATACACAGAATATTGGGGATTTTGCTACATGCACCATTCTGAGTGAATTTTGTATTTCTATTGAATTGATTCAAATAAATAAAACGAGAGGATTTCTGCGCTCATCGTTTGTCAAATGGCCTTACCCTTTGCAGGATGTCGGCACACTAAATCTGGTTTTACAATTTTAGCCCTGAACTAAAATCCACCATCAACATTAAGTCCCTTGCCTAGTACATAATAGTTGCACTATTGTGGGGTAGGCATTAGATGGTGACAAATAAAAGAAATTCACAGGAAAGGTTTCAGTGCGTGTTACCAGGATGGAATCTGGCTCGTTCCTTGGGCGAGATGCGTTTTTTTCTTATTGCACAACAGCTTCCCTCAAATATTCGATAAACATCCACTGATCGCTATCCCGCATCTGTAGCCTTTGCAAACGTCAAGTGGAGACTCCTTTTCTTCCCGGGATCTTGTTAACTTGTGAAATATAAATAAGACCCTGAGTCTCCTCCCATCGCAGAATTGTTTCTTTCCTTATCCCGGGTAATGCTCCATGTCCATTACACAACTTGATCTTTTAATTGATCATGATTTTTTTTATATGTTAATATAATCATAACCTCTTCCCACAGAATCTCATGGAGGCTGCTGGTAAGGACTACTCCGGTACCTCTCCAGAAAGAAGCTTCGAAGTCAATAAACCTGAGGCTGATGATGCGTTCGAGGAGGTGATGGCTAATTGATGTTCCGCTTCGCGAGGCTGATCGCGCTAAACGGGGCATGTCGATTCTGCATCTGTGCATTGCTCGAGAACGCACTCAAAACCTTTTGGCTTCAATCGATAGAGAAGAAAAATGGAGACATGATGAGGCGTCGCAACCACTGGTAAGCACGAGAGCTGAGAGATTTGCAGCGCGGCTAAAGAGGCGACGGGTTGAACATCAACAACCTCCGAGTGAAGATAAGAGTGATTTTGTGATTCGCAATAGCGTGATAATCCTCGATTCTGATACTGATGAACCCGCACGTCCAAAGGTTGTCAGCACAATATCCCATGCCATGTTGGTCTTTGAATAAAATATGGAAGTTGTTCCTACCGAGGATGTTGAGGCGGAGAGCGTCACTGACTTCGTAGAAATATCCGAGAGGGAAGCTGAGGCAGATCCGAAGGAAGAAATAGTTGCGTACTATGATAACAGTGTTGAAGCAGACTCCGGCGATGATGAAGGCACATCTCCTTAATTACTAGATCTCCTTGTTTCCCCTTGTTTTCTATTTTTTTGGACGAGTATCTTCTCGTAATTTGTGAACACTCCCTCCTTGTACTCAGTGGAGGCTGAGTTCAGGGTCTTTCTCTTTTGCTTGCTTGTTTGAATAAGGGTTTCATATTGTTTTGATATAAATATTCCAATATGGGTATATCAGAGTCTTCTCAGGTTCATGTGATTGCACGTTATTCTTGTGATGAAAAATAATGCTATAATGAAACACCACGAACCTGCATGTGCTCCTGACATGAGGTTTGCCTGATTTCCGTCGGAGTAGACTGCTCGAAGCGCTTTTCCTCTGCACATATTCTATCCCTCCAACGTTTTCTAGAGGATACGCAATGTTTTCTTTAGGGTTTTCTTTATGGTTTAATCTGGTGGGTAATGATGGTTTAGGCTGACTCAGAATTCTGTGTCACGTTTTAAGAGGTAAAGAAATTCTTAAAAGTAAATAGTACTTTGATTAATTGGAAATTGAAACCCTAATAATTATGAATGCAGATAGTGCATTCATTTTGGAGGAATTACAAACATTGCATTAAAGGGAAATTGTTGGAGGAACTACTATGGAGAACACTGGAGGAAAAAGGGTAGCACAACGCTTTTAGGTATTGTAGGGCTTGAGACATCGTGAGTGAATCGTCACGCCCTCAAGTTTGTCAGCGTTGATGATCTTGCAACAACCGCCTAGGATGACGTCTGCCACCAAATACGGTTCATCTTCCTTTGTTATTGGAAAATCAGATTGTTTAGTCATCTTCACCATCACGTTTCCAACTTGAAATGTGGTCATCTTCATCACCAAATCTCCGATTTGAAATGGATTCGGGATTGGCACGATATTCCGATTTGTGTTGTCTCTAACCGCTTCCAAGTTTTTGGCGAAACTCTTGAAAGTATCGGTTTCCCACTCACATCTCTTAGTGGCGATTAGGTTGTTGATTGAAACGAGTCCCCGAGCCTCAGCAGGAAGAGGTTTTACTGTTTGTAAAAAAGGTTGATCAATGAGACTTACTTGGGCTCGGAAAATTTTAAGGTATGAGTTCAGGATTTCTCCAGGAAGTTGCGTCACGTTTGCAAGGTGTTGATACGGCAACAAATAATCTTCAGGATTTGACGGTTCATTTGAGATTCTTTCAGGTATTGAAATTGGAAAAGGACACACTCCCAGTGCTGCTTTGTTGTCGTGAATCCACGGGCGTCCCAGGACCATGTCATAATTCGGATACTCTTTGACTATGTGAAATTTAGCCTGTGTTAGAGCATCACCGATTTTAACTTCAAGGTCAATGTACCCATAGGCGTCTCTGAATTCTCCTTCTGAGCTCCTGATCACGGTCGAGCTGCGAATAGATTCCTGTTTTGAAATATTTGCGGCTTTCAGAGTCTTGACGGTGATGATGTTAAATTCGGAGGTTGTATCAATCAATGTGCTGTCGAACTCGACATCCTTCAAACGAGTGACGGTCAAGAGTCCCCAGTTCCCCTTGCTGGTTTCATCTTCCAGGAATGACTGAGGTTTTGTTGTTTCCTTTTCTAGATACAAACGCTTGCCTGACACAATGCGGTTGAGGGCTGCAAATATGTCTTGATGCTGTGCTTTGGAGAAATACAGGATTTCACATAGATGCTCCATCGTAGACTGTACAGTCTTGCGAACAGAGTCCCCAAAGATCATGCATCTCCTAATAGGAAGAGGATCCCTATGAATACCTTCATTTCCTAACTGGAGTTCCCCTTCCTCTACCTTTTCTCTGAAAATGTGCTTCAATTTGTTGCAATCCTTAGTCGGGTGATGGACGAACCTATGGTAACGACAATATTTGGGATTTGCCATCTCTTCCTCGGTCGGCGGATGTCTGATAGGAAGTAGCTTGATCGCGATATCCTGAAACCATGCTTCCAAGAGTTATATGACTTCATTCTTGGGAAATGGGAAGTCCGGGACGGTATCTCCAGCTTCTTGCACATGACTGTTTTGCCCGCTCCCTTTCGAGATGAAACTGCCTGCGCTGGAGCTGCACGCTTGGGCTACTGTTCTGTTGCTGAAGCTTTCCTTTTTCCTCCTTCACTCACCACACTCACAGAAAGACCAGTATTATATTGCTTGTTGATGAGACGCTTGCTTCCTCGACTCTCACGTGCATCTTCGTTTCGAACAACTCTGGATCTTTCCAACAATGCTAGGGATGTTGTGGCCGAGCGCTTAGCGGCTTCATGGAGCTCAGAAAATGTTTGGAACCCCAGATTCTCTAACAAATCACGGTATATGGGAACCATTCCGTTAATGCACAATTCCACCAACTGGCGCTCGGTGACGTTCGGATCATGACAATCCAGCGCTTGAATCCTGAATCTCTTAACGAAGTCGTTTGGATGCTCGTTGTTTCGTTGAAAGATTCTCCCCAAGTATGAGAAGGTGATCTGCTCAGACACGAAGAAATACTTCCTACATAAGGCACTAACCATCTCACTCCAACTGGATATGTTGTTAGGTGCGATGTTGTTGTACCAGGTGTATGCTCTTCCAGTAAGTGACTTTGTGAACTCTTTCAGGCGGAGAACATGATTATATTCGTGTTCCCCTAATACTGTCCAGTCCGAAGTTAGCTTGGAGTAGGCTAGTGTCTGTAGCGGCTTAATACAGTGTGTGTTCAATCTGGACTAGGTCCCGGGGTTTTTCTACATTTGCGGTTTCCTCGTTAACAAAATTTCTGGTGTCTGTGTTATTTCTATTTCCGCATTATATTAGTTTATATAATTAAAATAATACAGGTTGTGCGTTTGAATCAATCAATTAGAAATCCAACCTTTGGTTGTTGATTGATATTGATTGATCCTTGGATATTGGTCTTTGGTACCATCCAAGTTATTCCTTGTATTTGATTAGAACTCGCAGTTCTTGCTTGAGTAAATCAAATCAATAAGAGAGATATAAACTCGTTGATATACTTTTAATTGATTGAGTCTTGTTGATTCTCTTAAAAGTATATTCGAGTTTGTCCATACAGATTGCTAAGCGAAATATTGGGTGGTGTTGTTAGATCCCCGCTTTTTCAATTGGTATCAGAGCAGGCAAACGCGTTTAAGACCTTACAAGTCTGTGTTTGTAGTGATCTGACTCTATGGACAGAGGTGTTATCTCTATTAACGTACCACCAGTATTTGATGTCTCTAATTACTTATGGTGGAAACTTTCTATGTGAGCTTTTCTTCAAGCGCGTGATTTTCAGTCACGGGTATATGTTGTTAATGGATATGATGCTCCCGTTGTGGCAGTTGGAGATGTGAACGTTCCCTAGAATATTGGTGAATATAGTCCTACCGAGATACTTGCTGCAAAGCAAAATTCTGACGGTTTGAATGCCATCATACATTCCATTACCCCAAATCTTCAGCACCATGTGTCAAATTGCACTAAGTCTAAAGATGCTTGGGATATCTTAGAAACCGTATTTGAAGGTAACTCCAGTGAAAAGGAATCTAGGCTTCAAAACCTTAATTCTGATTGGGAGAACCTTTGTATGGCAGATGAAGATACATTTGATGAGTTTAATCACAGTGTGTCTGAAATTGTTAATGCATCTTTTGCATTGGGTAAGACTATTCCTAAAAAAAGACCTTGTGATGAAAATTCTCAGATCGCTGCCATCTAGATACGAGTCTAAGAAGCATGCCATCGTTGAGGGAAATAACCTTGATAATCTTTCCATAAATACTTTGGTTGGAAAGTTAAAGATCTTTGATCATGAGCATACATCCAAAATCGGAAAGGATGTTTCCTTCAAAGCACAAAAGAACACTAAATTACTTGATAAATGTAAAAGTGTTTATGTCTCTGAGGATGATCAGTCAGAGGGTGATTTTTCGGATGAAGATCTTGAAAAATCAGTCTCCTTGATCACAAGACAGTTTAGGGATATTCTATTGAAGAGAAGTAAACGGTTTTCAAGAGACAAATCCAGGTCATCAGATAAACCTCACAATCGCGTTCCTCCTAAAAACATGGATGCTGACGAGGATGATGACGAGGATATGCCACAGTGCTTTAAGTGTAAAGGTTTTGGTCATTTTTGCAAACGAGTTTCCAAATCTTAGAAAATACACTGGGAACAAAGGTCTTGCTGTAACATTTGATGAGATGTCTGAGATCTATGATTCTGATGAAGATAGGAAATCAAATGTTGGTCTTCTATGTGAATACATTGATTTTGATAATTGTAGCAATACATATATCAACCTTGATGGTTTCGGTGAAGAAGAGAATCCAATCAAGCTGGAAGAATCAATTGACCCATCCTTTGGAAAATCTGTTTGTATTGTTTCAGGATCTACTTTATGTCTAGCTGCAGTCACACCACTGATACATGAATATTATCCAAGATTGACGTGCTCGTTTTTTTCTCAGAAGGGTCATGAACTATGAATATTTTACAAGTACAAACATCAAGTGAGGCACGCCAACAAACTTCAACGAAGAGCAAATCGATTAGCAATGAAGCTTAAACTTGCTCAGAAGACCGTTGAGGTATGTAGGATTTTATCTTCGTCTAAGCAGTTAGTTTCCAAGGACAAAACAAGAGCATTAGAGAAGAAAGTATGGTCAAATCGTTTTGATAGACAGAGGTATGAGGATTCCTCTCAAGAGGAAAATGGTGGACAAATTTTTGTTCACTGCGGCACAAATTAATTGTGTTGTTTGGTAAATCTTGTCTCATGTGCCTGATCAAAAGAGACAAGGTTGTGTACGCTCAGGCTTTAGGAAAGGTTCTTTTTCTTAGGTTTTTTCTATTCTGTCTATCAAATAAAAGGAAGGGTTATTATCGACAATTCTACTCTTTATAGGGTTTATAGTTGGACGACCACGAACCTGTTAAAAGGTTGCGAACCCTACATTCATTTTTCCTCTCTGATATCCTTTATATCTTAAGACTGCTTGTTGAGATTGTGAATTCCACTCACAAAAATCAGTTGTTTATAACTGTTCTCCAAGCATCATGTCTTTGGATGGAAAAGATGTCAATATGGTTGTTAAGCCATCAATCGAGGAAAAAGAGAAATCTCCAGTAACTCCGTCCTTGAAAAGAAAAAGGAGGAATACAAGAAAGACAAGGGTTGTCCCTTCTAACTCTCACAAGTTTTCTGATGTTCTTGATGAGTTAAAGGAAGTAAGAAAGGAGATTCGTGAAATAAAGGCTTGCATTTTAACATCTTTGGAAATTCAGAAAGCCCTGGTTCGATATCATCAGCCAAGATGGTTTGTTGGTATTGACTCCTTCCTCCACGAACCTTATATTCCAATAGTTGTTGACGACAAGGAGTTCGGGAATGATAAGGAAATTCTTAAAGAAATTATTGCCTAGTAAATATTCTTTTTGATTTAGTTGGAAGAATAACTGGTGCTTTGAATAGCAATGATTATGACTACACATAGCTATTATTTTTCATCTTCTTGTTCTTTTTAGGTTTATTTGTTTAAATTCTAAAAACTGTTTGGAGGATGATGTTTTGCAGTATTAATCTTTATGATTTTTTATATTGCAATTTGTTATGGGATATTGGGGTTTACGACCGTGAACTATGTTTGTCCCATACTTTGCCAAAAGTAAAGTCGTTCGTGATCAGTATTCATGTATTGATAAAAGAATGAATGGACTATTGACAAATACAAAAGTTAAGCCTATATTGTTAAATATTTGATGGAAGATAGGTTTAAATCTTTTGTTTTCAAGGATTATGTCTATTAAATATCGTTATGAAAATAGTGATGGAAAATAGAATGAATCCTTGTGTATTCTACAGTATTGATCATCCCTGATCCATATTTTATGTATTACTGTGAGGTTCCGTAATATATCTTATGTTGAGCACTATACAACCAAATTGATTTTTTAGCTTAGTTGTTGTTCCGTGAGATATGTTACGTCGAGCATATTGAACTAAATTAGTCATCTTGTTTGGTTATTTAGTTATTGCTCTGTAAGTTTTCTTATGTCGAGCAAACAAATGACAATTAATTGATCACTTTTTGTGATTATTTTGGTTGTGTATTCCGATTAGATTAATTATGGGTTCTCTTGTAATTAATCTAGTTGAGTATTTTCGTGTCTCCATAAGTTCTCTTATGTTGAGCATAATCAATTGAATTGATCACTTTTTGTGTTTAATTTGATTGTGTATTCCGATTAAATTAATCATGGGTTTACTTGTGATTAATTTGATTGAGTTTTTGGATATAGGAAATCATTCTCATGTTTTTTTGTCCAATAAAAAATCCTTCTTTTCTTTCGAAATTAAGGTCGCTCTTGTTGTTCCTTCGGGAATGACATCGAATGGGGGAGAGTTCTTTTGAACTTGTGCTTAATGGTCATATCTTGGAGGGTGTGCGGATGTGGAATTTTAGAGGGGTTATCTTGTATCTTTAAACTCCTTGATGAATGCATTTAGCTTCGGCTTCATGATTGCATCTAAATTAGTTGGTATGTATTTTTTTCCTTTTGTCATGAAATGTCTCTCTGGGA
Source organism: Papaver somniferum (assembly GCF_003573695.1). NCBI lineage: Eukaryota > Viridiplantae > Streptophyta > Magnoliopsida > Ranunculales > Papaveraceae > Papaver > Papaver somniferum. The sequence continues at coordinate 196,313,998 of NC_039360.1, forward strand.
AATTTCATTATGATCCCGTTCTTGTATCTTTGCCAATTTTATTGACAAAAAGGGGGAGAATTAATATGTAGTTCACACTACAAATACATATGGTTTTCGGGTCATTGTGTAAGGGGGAGTGGTTTCCATGTGAGATGGAGTATTGACTAAGAGGGAGTGATACATATCACCATAGTATTATTGTTGAAGTTATGATACAATTGAACTTTGACGTTGTGTAATAATACTATGACACTGTATAACAATGATCGAGAACTATGTTTTCTCATTGTTATAGCTACGGATCTTCAACAACGGTGATGCTAAACTTACAACCTTTGGGATCATTGGAGTACTTGGAAGTGACGAAGATTTCGAGGAATGTTGAAGATTAGACATATGGAATAGGATCTACTAAAGTTTATGTATCTTTTTTGTATTCCATATGTATTGATAGTTTTGTCACTAAAATTGACAAAGGGGGAGATTTGTAGAGCATTGCTCGGTCGAAATCGCATGCGTTGCTATCTCAAGCATGTTTGTCAATGTTAGTGATCAAACTATAAGTCTTGATTTCTAGTCTATTATAGCTAAGTCTCGGACTAGGATAGAAAGTGTAGTTGAGTTCAAGGACTTCATGGAGATTCATCATACAAGTAGAAGAACTACTCAAGGAACCGGTGGAACTTCTCGACAAAAAGGTATGTGAAGACTTGAAATTATCTATCACTCAAAAGTATATATACTCTATCTCCTACTCTTTGAGACAAGAAGTCGTATGTTATATATATAGACTTTGATATACACATTTGGTATTTCGATCCGAGTATACCTCGCCTATCTATATCTCGAAATATGAGTTGGTAAGCTTTTCACTTTAACCAATTTTATCTTTACCATGTGAAGAAAGTCATGATATGTTTCAATCATCTTGAAAATTGCGTTGACGAGAAATGGTGTAACAACTACATAACGTCCTCTAAGAATGTTTCAATGATTGAAATGAGAGTTTAGATTACATAACCAATGACGGATATAAGCATTGTTGTGGACACATTTATGTATAAGTCTTATTCCTTGAACCAAAGTTTGCGAACTTTGTTGATCAAGAGAACCGGAAGAATGGCGTGAGCCAAGTCCGCGAACTCAGTCCGCGAACTTCCGAAGTTCTCAAACCCAAGAATTTCTGCTGGAGTTGACAAACTACTTGTGTGAAACAAAGTCCGCGAACTGGCGAAGTTCTCATACCCGCGAATTTCTGCTGGAGTTTGTAAACTCTGCCCGGTAACTTAAGTATGCGAACCTAGTCTGCGAACTTGAGAAGGTTATATATCTGAAGATGATTTCTGAACTTAAACTTAAAAAGACTAAGGAATGTAGTTTGCAAACCGTGGCTATAAAATTTCATGAACCGATTCAAGTGAATCAAATCATCTTTGCTTCAATTGTGTCTTGTGTAGTACATGAGATTTCCTTGCAATTGAACAACTCTCTAACTAGTTCATTTGAAGTCATTTCAACTAGTTATGGTGAAGAAGAACGTGGTTGATATGAAATGCTCATATGGCTAACCATTTGGTTAACTATTTTTGAACCAACAAGTGCATACGTTTGGGTACGGTTAACAAACCTAGAAGCATGCATTCTCAAGTATGTGTAACAAGCTAAGTTTTCGATCTAACGGTTGAGAAATATTAGCTTGAATCTAAATCAGGTTTTCATCTAATGGTGGATATTGATTGCTTTGTTACCAAGGTAACTTAATTTCAAACCCTGATTTGAAAGACTATATAAGGGAAACTCTAGTATCTTTGCAAAACTAATCCTCACACCTCACGTCTGATACTAGTTTGCATACTAGAATCGGTTCTCCTTTAACCTTTGGTTTTCTTCTTCTAAAACCAGGTTCACGACTTAAAGACTTCATTGGGATTGTGAAGCCAGACCGATATTACTTTTATCGTAGTTGTGTGATCTGATCTTCCATCTTCTATCGTACGAGTACAATCAGATTGATTGGCTTGAGATTGATATCTCCTATAGGCAAGATATAAAAAGTAATCACAAACATCTTCGTCTCATTGTTTGTGATTCCGCAACATATTTTTTCGCTACCATATGATTAAGATTGTTGTGAGGTGATTGATAAATCTAGGCTGTTCTTCGGGAATATAAGACCGGATTATCAATTGGTTCCTGTTCACCTTGATTATTATCAAAAGACGGAAAAAAACCTTTTAGGGTTTATCTGTGGGAGACAGATTGATCCTTTGATAGACTTGTCTGTGTAAGACAGATTTCTTTATCTTTAAGTCTTCGACTTTGGGTCGTAGCAACTATTAGTTGTGGCTGAGATCAGCTAAGGGAATCAAGTGCGCAGTATCCTGCTGGGATCAGAGGCGTAGGGAGTACAACTGTACCTTCGATCAGTGGGAGACTGATTGGGGTTCAACTACAGTCCAGTCCGAAGTTAGCTTGGAGTAGGCTAGTGTCTGTAGCGGCTTAATACAGTGTGTGTTCAATCTGGACTAGGTCCCGGGGTTTTTCTGCATTTGCGGTTTCCTCGTAAACAAAATTTCTGGTGTCTGTGTTATTTTTATTTCCCCATTATATTTTTTTATATAATTGAAATAATACAGGTTATACGTTTGAATCAATCAATTGGAAATCCAACCTTTGGTTGTTGATTGATATTGATTGATCCTTGGATATTGGTCTTTGGTACCATCCAAGTTATTCCTTGTATTTGATTAGAACTTGCAGTTCTTGCTTGATTAAATCAAATCAAGAAGAGAGATATAAACTCGTTGATATACTTTTAATTGATTGAGTCTTGTTGATTCTCTTAAAATTATATTCGAGTTTGTCCATACAGATTGCTAAGCGAAATATTGGGTGGTGTTGTTAGACCCCCGCTTTTTCACAAGGTGAAGGAGTTCGTGATAAGGAGAAACGAACTATTTTTCAAGGTTCACTTCTTGAAAGAGGTAACTCACTATGAACAAAATCTTAATCCGTGGAAAAATACCTTGTGTAGTCTTGAAATACAGCTTAGTGAACTGATATCTCTGAAGACGTAAGAGAATTTGATGATCCAATTATCGATAGATTCTTCAATAATGAGAAAAAATTCTCAGTACAATATCTTAGAGATGAGTTTTGTTCTTACTAGTTAACTTCTTGTAGGAATTTTTTTCTTATTGTTTAAGGAGGAACACTAGTTTTTATGTGTTACGTTAGCTATTCCAAATATTATCATCTTACATGTTTAAAGTTTATTAGTTAAACTTTATTTTGGAAGATGACTTGCAATACCTAATCTTCATGGATTATATATATATGTATTGTTTATATTGTGATATTTATTCTTTGATATCATTCTTTGATGATTAGAACATATATTTCATATTTTCTCATAGGTTAAGCTCTTTCACACTTGCAAAAGAGGAGTAAATAATTTTGAGAATTGCAGTTTTGATATCTCCACGATTACACTTTTGTGAATAAACTGCTACAAGATTCTGTAAAATATTCTTTAGGGATCGACTTACTTCCTTGATTGCATCATCGCCAGGGAATAAGTGGTGAACTTTAATCTCTACGTTCGTACACGGCTAGAGAAGTTATAGTTCTTATGTTGAGTCATATCGCGCTATTGTTCTCTTGTTCGTAATTGGCGCAGAGAATAATTATTATTGATTCTTTTCTCATGAAAATCTTGTATCTTAGCTCCTCTAACATTAAGATCGTAATTTTTAACTTCTCTGTTCGTAACTGGCGAGAAGAGAGAAAAATATTGGATACAGATTTATTTTGTTCGTAACTGGAGAATAAATTTAAAGTCCAAGAAAATCCTTCTCTTGTGACTAGAGTAAGGTCGCTTATGTTGTGCTTCCGGGAATGACTTTTAATGGGGGAGAGTTCTTTTGAACTTGTGCTTAATCATAATATATTTGTGGGAAGAGTGAATGTGGAATTGTAGGAGATGCTTGTGCCTTATGTCTCCTTAACACAAACCGATATTTCTTGGTTGAAATTATCTAAACTAAAGGTTGGCATGTGTTCTCTAATATTAAAACTCTTTTGAATAATTCATGTTTATCCTGATATGTCACCTTTGCCAATTTCGTTGACAAAAGGGGGGATAATTATTAAGTAGTATCTTACTACATTACATATGGCTTTACGGAGCATCTTGTAAGGGGGAGTGAATTTTTTTCTATAGGTTTTACCTATTTTGTAAAAGTAGTATGTATTGACCAAGGGGGAGAACATATCACCGTAGTATTGCTTCAAAATTCTGGTGCAATTAAATTTTGAGGAAGGTAACAATACAACGTTTCTATATAACAACCAATGAGTAGAGTGATTACCTCCTTCTATTAAAGCTCTTTTTGAGTTTTCTCAAAAGTTGTTATCGCTACAAATCTTCAACAACAAAGTGCTAAACGAATGCAGAACATTAGAAGAACTTGAAATATGAAGGATTCAAGATGTGTGTTGAAGAACCAAGGAAATCAAGCATAATGGTTGAGCTGAAAAGTTTATTTATTTTCGAACCCATATGTATTGAATAGTTTTATCACTAAAATTGGAAAAGGGGGAGATTGTTAGAGCTTTGATCGGTTGAATCCACAAGTTTTGCTCTCTCAAGCTTGTTATCAATAGTAGTTGATCAAAACTATATCTTGATTTCTAGTCTACTAAGTCAAGTCTCGGACAAGGTTAGAATTTGTAGTTGAGTATCAGATATCACCCTTGAAAACAGAAGATCGACGAATACATTTAGAGAACATTTGTATCAGGTATGCGAAGACTGACCCATTATATTTTAATCACTATCTTATCATTCTATCTATTGAGACTTTGTTGTATGACTTCTAGTAGATACACAAATAAGAAGTTTCGAGTCAAATTGTGAAAATCTCGAAACATGATTTAGCTAAGATGTTCAACGGTCCTTAACAGTATTAGTTCTATGAATTAATTTGTGTATCAATTGAAAACTGGTGATGCAAATAATTTTACCACTTGGGAATGTTTCAAACATTATAAGAGAGAAATATTCATGTCAAAACAAAAAAAATATTGAACTTACTAATATTTTTACTCATGGTAGGTTGGCGAACAAGTTCGCAAACCATAAATATCTGAGTTTCATAAATATAGGAAGGTTGGCGAACCAGTACGCAAACCGCAAGTTCAGTTGGGAACAGTTCACGAGCCGCGGTGAACTGAATTTTCAAAGTTGGTATAATAGGCTAGCAGCTGGCTAACTTGGTTCACGAACCGTTGTCAACCGAATTTGGTCGTCTAGTAGGATTGGCGAACCCGGTTCATGAACCGTTTTACCCTGACTCGGAACAAGCCATGTATTTCACGAACCGTTCTACCAACCGTCCCAGTTTATATTTTAGTAAATGCTCAAATACTTTTTTAAATATGTTTAGCATTGCTATAGAACTCTCATAAACACTTTTAAGACTTCATTGATCACTTAAACGCTTATGTATGTGCATCATGATTAATTAAACTCATATGTGTTTAAATGAATATCAAATTATTTTTAGTTCTTTGGCTAAGTTGCCAAACCGAACAGTCATCACACACGTTTTAATTTCGTAACCAGACCAAAGTGTATATTCTTCTATTATATTTTTCAATAATATAGTTTGCTTGATTCTCAAGTTATATTTACGTTGAATTCTAAGCAACCGCTGGTCTTGGGAAAACTATAAATGGAGGTGCTCATTCAACTAGGAAAATTAATCCATGACACTTTGTGTCCTAGTTGATTCTAGAGTCGTCCTCTATTGGCCTAGGTTTCCTCTGGGAACCATAATTATGTCTACGACTAAAAGGCTTCCCTTTGGGAATCCGTGAAGCCAAGTCCGACTATCTTTACCTTGATAGTTTGTGAATCCTGATCTTGCTTTTCTATATCGAGGTTTTCATAATCTATTTCAGGCAAGATAGATAGTAATCACAAAGTTCTTTTCGTCTCAGATTTTGTGATTCCTCAGGATAGAAATCTGAAACTGATCTTAATTGATCTTTTGAAGATTGTTCTTGAGAGGTGATTAAGAATCTAGGTTGCTCTTCGGGAGTCGTAAGTTCCGGATTTGTGAGGTTTGGTATCTTTGTATATTGCAAACATATTTCCTCACCTTGATCTTTGATCTAAGTGAAAATTGAATAGGCTTATATGTTAGAGGCAGATTGGTATCAAAAGTCTTCACTTTAGCTGAAGCAACTCTTAGGTTATAAAGGACGTCAGCTAAGGGAATCAAGTGTGTAGGGCCTTGCGAGGTTCAAGAGACGTAAGGAGCGCGACTGTAACTGAATCACTTGGAAGGTGGGTTCGATCTCAATTACATTCCAGTTTGAAGTTTGATAGTAGGATAATGCATGTAGCGGCTTAATGCAGTGTGGTGTTCAAAACTGACGAGGTCCCGAGGTTTTTCTGCTACTGCGGTTTCCTCGTTTACAAAATTTCTGGTGTCTTGTGTTTTTTCATTTTTTGCATTCTACTGTTTATCTTTATAATTGGTTTCACACAGGTTTGTACGTATTCAATTTAAGTAGATACGTCACTTAATTGTAATCGATTACGAGACTTGTTTCTTGTAGAATTCGTATATTGAAAGATATATAACAAGTTTAATCACTTGGCAGAATTCCGATTGGATTATTAGGATACGACTAGATTGATCTTGGATATTTATTTTTAAGATCTTCCAAGTACTCTGCTTAACAATCAGGTTCAGGGACCCTATGTCTATACACATACTAATTGAGTAAAGGTTAAGATATAAACTCTATACACATATTGTCAAGGATCATTCAGTTGGTCTACTTGTTATTGTATTAAGTGTTGTCTATACAGGTTTTCGAACGAAAAAAGTTGGGTGTATCTGGTATCCCCTGCGTTTTAAGATGGTATATATCCAAAGTTAACTAAAATTGTACAAGCTTTCAGTCAGACATTAGAGGTTCCAGATATGGGTGTCAATGGATGAATATTCGTCGGATATTTAGAAATTCGTATCTGATAGGTTAAGCGCTATCGGATATTTGATATCCGATAATATCCTATAGGATATCAAAAAGAAAATATCGATTCCGATAGGCTAAGCTATCGGATATTTATCCGATAATATCTGGTTCTGATAAAAATGTTAAAAACCCTTTAAAACATGTTCATAATTGAAATTTAAGTCCAATTTATCAAACATTTCATATCGGATATGAGATATTAGAGTAAATCACAAATATGGTTAGGGTAAATCATAAATAAATCCATGTTTTATCGGATATTAACAATTCGGATGGAGTCTAATCCGACTCCGATATATGAAAGAAGAAATATCCGATATCCGATAAAACGGATAAAATCCTATATGATCTCGACTACTCGGAAACAGATTCCGGATATCAGACATATATTGACAGGCCTAGTTCTAGAGATGTTAAGATTTAACAAGTATCAAATGGCTAAAAGAAAGGATGTCAAGCGTGCTTTCGGTGTGCTTCCAGGTAAATATAGAATTATCGGATCACCATGTAAGTATTGGCAACAATATGACTTGAACCTAATAATGAAATGTTGTCTGATCCTATAGATAATCGTTGTGTTTTTATGTCAAGTCTAATAAACCTTGAAATGCACCTTAAACTAAGAATTGATCTTGTTGCGCATATTACTACGGGTCCTCGTAGAGGAGGCCAATCTCAACTGGGAGTCCAGGCTGTAGACTCGTCTAGTTTAGAGGGTTCAGATATGGAATACGTAGTACAAGCATCATCAGATGGAGAATATAATGATACTGACTTAGAAGAAGAAGTTGTTCCTAGTCAAAACGAGGATGGTGCATTTGATTATTATGTACAATACAATGACCAAATTCCAAATGACTTTTAGCATGCAGGTGAACATGTTTATGAAGACGGACACGTAGAAGAAGAATATAAACATGATGGAGATAGAAATGAAGACTCGATGAAGATGGGGATGAGGATGATGATGAGGATGGAAATTAGGATGATAATGATAAGGATTACTTATAGTTTTCATTTCTTGGAGGACAAAGAGGTGTATAAAGATAGATTTGGGTACAAAAGATCTCGTATTTTTATAAATGTAATTTTTTGGATTTTGCTCTTGCTTCGATAGGACTCCTTCATCAAAGAAAAAACAGGAGAATGAATAGCATCCCAAGTATGCAGAAGCGTGTCGGTCTTTGATCTATCGATGGATTCTGAAACTTGTTTTGTTTTTACACGGGGTCGGGCATCATTAACGATGTGAGTCCTTCTTCCCCGGTCAGCAATCTCCTACACCAGAACGTTCTCAAAAACAGTTCCTGACGGAACTTATATATTATTCATTACCTTATTAAACGGGGTAGGGCAGATCTTTCTTTGATCTCTCGTTTATTAAAATAAAATCTCATTTCCTTGGATTGAAACCACAACATATATCATATCCAAAATTCAGTATGACAAAAAGTGATGTTCAAAATTGACATAAATAAACGATGAACGCAATGCCGAATCCAAAGAGTCGGTATAGTATTCATCATTTGGCAATATAAACAGTAGGTATTATCTAATTTATCATGGGACAGTCGGCATGGTCGAATAAATACGAAAACAACGATTGTAACATTTATAACCAAACCCTAAAACTTATACACACTCAACATTGTTGGAGTGTGGGTCGAGTATGCCGATTGTATAAATGTGCAATCGGTATTGAGAGAACTTTAATCGACCACGCCGACAGAGTATAAATTCACACCAGAGTATTGTTATCTTTGTCGCTATTGTATTAATCATGCATTCAATACCGTCTGTTAGATGTAACTGCAAGGATTTTTTTTCTCCGTTTTTTTTTAACGAGTAAGAGATTTGGGATGTATTTATTTTTAACTTCTATTTCGATTTAAGGTCTTCTTTTAATAAATTATTAGAAAACGAAAAGATAAAGGGTACTATGGTATTTTTATCACTAAAACCTCCCATTTAGCCAAAAATCCAGCTATATTTAACCATAAGTATCCCTTAGTTTTTGCAGGTATCCCCTAAATGTGGGTTCTTTTTGAAACCTTAAACCATGTTATGTTGTTGCCGATTCAACTTTACAAATAAATTTTGACAAAACTTCCATGCAAATCAAGAGAGATGAATCTCCTTATCTTTATCCTTCATTAACAACAAATCTAAGCCCCTGAGATTGGAGACCCGTTAAGTAAAATAGAAAAACAGGTAGTTGAAATGCGCTTGTGAGATAAACTACAACAGTCTTACTAAAGCTCAGAAGAAAAAGAATTTGAACTGTAAAATACCAATGTATCCTATAAAATACCTTAAGAAAGGTCCATTTTTAAAAGAGAGTAAACTACTTTTATTTTTAGAGGTCTTTATAGTAGGGCTGTCAATGGATCCAGGTCCTCCCGGATATCACTAGACCCGGACCCGGACCCTACTTATAAATGTCGGGTCCGGTTTCTAACGGTTCCGGCTCCGGTTCCTAAATTTATGTACCCAGAACCGGACCCGTTTAAAATCCCAGGTACCCGTTGGGTATTAAAAAATTATGAAGAAAATCTTAAAATCTTAATTTCTTTCTCTTTTTAACTTGAATCTAAATTAATTTTATAAAAGTTTATTATTGTTTTTCTAACAATGTACTAGATAAAAATTAAATGTAAGAGAAAAATGAAAAATGAAAAAAAAAAAAATCAAAGCCGTAACTAGCAAAATACTTGGAATTTTACTAAAAGGATGAATAAAAGGATAAATAATCGGGTACCCATTACCCGCGGGTATCCGACGGCTATTACCCGTTTGTACCCGTTAATATTCGGGTCCAATCGAGTAATTACCCGTCGGATCCTAAGTTGCTAATGGATCCAACTTTAGGACCCAGAACCGGACTCAAATCTAGCGGGTCCGGTTCCGGATAATGAGTATCCATTGACAGCCCTATTTTATAGCGCAGTTGCTGGAATACTAGACAATAAACCCAAATATAAAACTACTAAGTGCATAGTTAAGTACGACGAAAGTAAGAGAAAGAAAGAACTTGCGCTCCATTGATTAGAGACTGACCAACCATTCAACTAAGAGTCAAAAATCTGATCCTTCACTAGGATATTAATGGTCTCTGTATATAGGGATCAAGAAATACCTCTTCGTGATCCGGCGCCCCTAACAAGAATATTACAAATAAATTACATAGGGTTTTAGAGTATTCCTATATGTGAAAACTACAGACAAACCCATTTTTCAGATTTTCTCCACTGAAAAATCCACGCCCAGTAAAACTCATGCTCGCACCCATTTTTCATGAAAAAATTTCTCCCAAACCCATAGTTTACAAAATTAGGTTTCTGTCTTTCTTATTTTTTTCTTCTTCTTCTTTAATTCATTTTCTTCTTCCTCTCCGTTCTACTGTGTGCCCGATGAGAAAAATTATCCATCGGGAAAATCCTAAAAATCAAATCAGTGAATATGAATTGTTGTTGGTGACTCAGCAATTGAGAAGAATTTGTTATTGGGTTTCTGTTGCAATTACCAGTTCTTGAGCAATTGAGAAGAAACTAAACAGTGGAGAAGACAAAGTCTTCAGGATTTGTCTAAGGAGCTCTTCACGATTCAAGTAAGGAGTTAATCTTTCCTTAGTATAATTATCTCCTCAATCTCTCTATCTATCTAACCTCCCTTCACAGCAGAAGAACTCTATTCGATTTGAAAATTAGGGCACATTTTGTTTGCTTTGTGTTTGTAAAGTTCGTGGTTCTTATCGAAATTGACCCAAAGTTTCTCTACATGTTTGTTTTCCAATTAAGTTCTCGGTTCAAAACTTGAGTCAAATGATTGAGAAATGTTTCATTTTTTATCAGAAATTTTTAGATGCATTTTGTTTGATATATACATCTTCCAAATTGATCTTATTTTGATCGAATTGATGGATATCATTTAGTAATTCGGTTTACTATGTTAATTTGTATTTCATATAATTTTTTTGAGCAAGAGGAGGAAAACGAGATGGGATTTACACGGAAGAATTCTGGCTACTAAATGATGGCTTTGCTGGTAATTGAGTGATAAGTCTACTTACCGGATTTCCTAGTAATTGTGTTTGTGATTTATTGTTGCTGTATTTGTTTTGTATTTTACGGCGCACTGTGCAATCACTAATTTTGAAGTTCTGACAATTGAATTCGCAGAATGCTGAAGATAATGAGTATCCGGATGGGGTGGAACCATCTTAGAATTTGTGATGACTTCTACTGACATAACAACCACTGTTGCTCCTGCAACTCTCTTAGAATGCAACAATGAAAAATGATTTTCATCAAAAAAACATTGATTCAATCTTCATTGTGGGGCGTTCTACTAAAAAGGGTCATAGAGGATGCGGTTACATTGGAGAGAAAGGTAAGTCTATCTCTAGTATATTGCTTTTGTTTAAATTACGGGGTTTGGATTTTTCGTGTCAACAATGAGCAAAGCCATTTTAGTGCTGGCATTAGCATATTAAGGGGTTAGCGGTGTTTTTTCAGGAGTCAATTGGGGAGAGGAAGTTTGGTTTGAGATTGGGTTCAGGTTTGGTGAAAGTCAGTGGAAATAGGCATGCTACTGCCAAGGTTTCGAAGTGGTCTCAGTTGAGAGCAACAAACAAATTTGTAGTTGCGATTACACCATTTTCTTGCCTGTTGTAGCCACTGCTCGACGGCTGTGTAGGAGGGGTATTGCGCAATGGACAATGGATGTTTTTGATAACCACGGGAAGATAAGATATGTGCATAGATTGGTTAAATTTGGGTCTGTTTGTGCCGATAAGCCAGCCAAGAAAAGGTAGCTTTGGCCGTTTTTTTATGCGAAAAGGTTGCAGAAATAACAACCTGGTGGCACTAGTTTCGGATGCCGGATGTTGAAATTAAAACTGGGAATCCTAAAGCTTCACTGAATCATGAAGTGGTACAAGTCAGAAGATAAAATTGGTGGCGGGATATACGAGTTTCCAGTCACGCTTTTGATCAAATTGCAATTTACTTGGATAGAACTTGAACTCAATTGCAAATAGTAGAATTTGTTTTACATTAGGAAAGTATGTTAGTATTTGTATATTTTAATAATATGTTATGAGCTATGGAATTGGTTGCATAACCTGTTATGCATCTACAAAATTTGTTGCATAACTTGTTATGCAGTCCAGAAAACGGTTGCATAGCACGTTATGCATCAACTTTTTCGTCACTATTGAAACCAACAAAACCAAAGACTGCATAACTTGTCATGCACCTACAATAATATTTGCATAACATGTTATGCAGTCGTGAAAAATGATGCATAACCTGTTATGCATCCGAAAATATGGCTGCATAATGCATTATGCATCGAGAAATTTGTTGCACAATCTTTTATGCATCGAGAAAATAGATGCATAACCTGTTATGCATCCGAAAATATGTTTGCATAATGCATTATGCATCAATTTTTTATGTACGCACTAAAATCAACCAAAACAATGGCTACATAACTTGTTATAGATGCATAACTTTGTTATGCAGATGCATAATTTGTTATGCAGTCGAGAAAATGGTTGCATAATTCGTTATGCGTCTGCAGAATGTGTTATGCATCGTTTTTGGTGGCTGCATAATGGTTATGTAGTCAGTTTTCGAAATTTTGCCTAAAATGATGATCATCTCGGATTTTTTCGTGAAAAACAAAAATTTAATATTGTTGTTTGTACTCGTTGCGTAGCTCTCTTAAAAAGATTTCCAACGATATAAAATTTGTAAAATTCCAAGGCGCGGATTTTTAGATATGTTATATCCAAGTTGCGTTGCCAATTATACCCCTGATGCATAACCCGTCATGCGGATGCATAATCCGTCATGCATACATTTTTAATAATTTCATATAATTATGGGTGTCACGGTACCTAAAATTAATTGTGGGCCTGAGAATGAGAATATTTTTTTTTTGGGTCTCCCCCTAATTTCCCCTTCCTATATATGGGTTTGGGCTTGACGCTTCTTGCATACTAGCCCTGTGAGCTTAAAGATACATATGAGATATGGTATCCACAATTTAGCATATAAGCCATGATTTTCGATACCGACTTGTAAGAAGTGCTACTTGTACTAATGTATATAAAATCACAGGAGATGAAGGAATTTGAACCTTGGAATTAAAGAAATGGAAGTCAAATTAATTTCTTTAGAAATAACAATGGATGGAGAAAAAAAATTGGACCATTTTAACTAGTGAAAAATACTAGAATCACCCTACTATATGGGTTCAATATATAGAAGCCCCACTAAATGGATCATCCACTATCAACTCCATGCTTTAAGAAAATGATATTACTAGGCCCAAAATATCAAATTTTCTTCGGATCTGGCCCATAATTAATTATTATAGATTTTAATAATGACAACACTACCCTTTTGTATATAAACAAGAGGAATATCAGACGATTCTTTTCATTTTCAGATTTCGTCTCTCTCTCTTCCAGACGAGTTTATCTCCTGCAGAAATGGTTTCTCTTCATTTCCAGATCTGAAACAATTATTCTCTCTCGAAATCAAGTTCTCACACAGTTAAACATCGCCAACAACTCGTGTTCTTGCGATTTCAGTGATGAGAAGATCTGAAGAAGAATCAACCAAATGATACGAACCTAAATCCGAGCATAAAGAAACTCGATTCAATTCAATCGAAGAGGAACATCTACAAAAATGAACCAAAGTAAGTTTAATCTTTCCATATCCTTTTTAATTTAATTAAGAGCTTTAATCTATCAATCTCGAGTTGAAATCAAAATCTCTGAAGTTTGATTTTAAAAGTTTTGAAAAAAATATGAAAACGAATCTCGATTTTGTTGTTTGATCCTTGATCAGAGTTTGGATCTTTAATCTACAACATCTACTCACTCTGGTTGTTTTGATGTAATTTTTTTGAAGAATTTTGAACAAATATTTCAGATCTGTTCTTCATCAAAATCGACGTAAATATAATTGTAGCTCCGATCTATAAACTGATTTGAGATTTGATATCAGCAAATCATTGTCTCTATTACCCATAGTTTTAATTTTAATTTCAACCACTCTTAATTTTCAATTTCATTTTATTCTTGATAGATAATTTTACGAAATTTATTTTCAATTGTTTAAACAATAACAACAGATGCAGTTTCATGACACAAACTATATATCTAATCGAAATTATGCTTTCAATTTTACTGGCAGTTTAATCTTCTACCATAGTTTGATTATGTTGGAAGAAAACTTTACTGGAAATGATACTTGTTGGCTTCTAGCCATGCTGAGTATGAGGAGGTGGTGGTGGTGGCGCAGATGCAGGTTTTAGTGGGGGATTTTTGACCTGTTGAGTGGTGGAGAAGTAAGTGGAGGTGTCATGTTCAGCAGTGGTGGTGGAATTGCAGAGTATTTCAACTGTTCCATTAAGTTTGTGATTCTAGGAGGTTGTGGTGGAGGAAGTGCAGGTTATAGATGAGGATTTGGAGCCAATATTGGTGCTGATGGCGGTGTTTTCAATGTCAATTTGTATATAATAACTTGTTTGTGTTGCTTGCAGTGAATATTTGGTATGTAGAGGATCTGCAGGCTAGGTAAAGTGAAAAAATAGGGATTGAAATCAGGTAAGTTAGTTATTAGGATTGATTTTAATTTTTAATTTGAGATAATAAGGCTTAGGTTGATGTCTGTTAACAATATATGAACTTAATACATTCATATCTTAGAGTAGCCTCTCGATTTGTTCATGTTTTGTAAGATATTACTACTAATTATAGTCTGACAGATCTTTTTGGTTTAGGAAACTGATATGTGTAACTGAAAGAGTGCGCATTGGATAGTAAGTAAATGTTTACCTCCTCTCAGTCAGACAGTCACATTACGCAAAATTTAGAATGGCTATTAGACATGTAGTGAATCAGATTAAAAAAAAGTATGTTGTTCTCTTTGGAACTGAAAATATGGTCCATCTTAATGATTTCATTGTTTCAGTTTATTAAATGAGGAGGGCATTTTAGTTTTTTATTGGGGTGTTTTCTTGTTTGAGTACAAAATTCATGTGTAATCAGTAGTTACATATGCATATGGCATATGTAAACATTAGTTACACATGCATATTAGCATGTGTAACTAGCCGTTACATATCTAATATGCATGTGTAACTCGTAGTGACAGTACAATACTTCATCTCTATCTTCCTCTACGCAACTTCTTATATAGAGTTTGACGTTAAACCTTAAAAATGCTTAGTTGTTTTGCTTTGTCTGTGGTCTTGCTGAGCTTGGGTTGTGTGTTATTTACACGTCAAATCATGTGTTCCTTCTTGTATCAGAAGGAATAATTGTTGTTCTCAGGAGATCATACCTTACTTGTTCTTAATACTGATTAGCTCATTTGGGAGGATTCTTTGTTTGTTTTCATTTCTGGATTTGAGTCAGCTGGCTCAGAAGAAAAATTTCATACTTTGCTTGTTCATATACCTAAGCATGAGACATGAATTATAGCTCATTTGGCAGGATTTTTGGTGTTTGGTCTGATTGGAACAAGTCAAGTTAGTGATGAAGGTGATGTTGAGTTCAAGGCTGTTCTTTTTGTTCCTCCAAAGGCTCCTCATGATCTGTATGGGAGTTACTACAATGCTAACAAGTCCAACTTGAAGTTATACGTCAGACGTGTCTTCATCTCAGATGGATTCGATGATCTTC
Organism: Papaver somniferum; assembly: GCF_003573695.1. Taxonomy (NCBI): domain Eukaryota; kingdom Viridiplantae; phylum Streptophyta; class Magnoliopsida; order Ranunculales; family Papaveraceae; genus Papaver; species Papaver somniferum. The sequence goes on from NC_039360.1 coordinate 196,329,737, forward strand.
TGCCCAAGTACCTGAACTTTTTGATGGTAACCATTTTTCCCCAAGATATATAGGTTCATTATTATAAACGAGGCATAGCCGCATAGAATGAATTGCAAGCTTTGCTACATGGATAATAGCTGAACATTACTTTTTTTGGTATATTATGTAGGGTCTTATGGATTCAGTTACTTTACCACTTAATGTATCGTATGAATTTGTTGATTTTATGTTGACATATATAAGTATGATGCATGTGTAACTCCTAGTTACACAATTCAGATGCATGTGTATCTGCAAGTTACACATGCTAATTGAATGTGTATCTTATAGTTACACATGCTAACCGAATGTGTAACTGCTAGTTTCACATGCTATGCGGATCTACTAGTTTGTATCTACGTTATGCTTATTTTTTGTTGAGTTTATTGGTTTTGTGTTGTCTTGTGCAGGGAAACACATTAGGAAGTTGGTTAAAGATGGATTCATCAGCTGCAAACCAAACCACATTCACTCTCCATATCATGCACGGAGAATGACAAAAGCCAGATTGAGGGGTTTTCACTCTGGATATGGTACGTTATACATAATAATTTACAGTTTTTTTTTTCTTTTTAGTATTCATAGTGTTTATTTGGCTTCCATCCTGCACTGAACCCTTAGCTAGACCTGTACTTATGGATTAACTCTGTCATCATTTCTCAGTAGTATGCGCTATGTCAATAAATCAGATTAAAATACAGCTGACAATGTTCTTTAGATTACTTGATTGCAGTACTAAAAGTATTATGGCGTGCAATTCGGTAGTTTAATTAGTTAAGATTGATTGTTCTAACAATCACTGAATTTACTACCTTGTGAGACTCATTTGTAACATAATACATCTATTAAATTTTTATTGGGAATTTTAGCTGATTGTGTTTGATTTTCCTTTTGTATTTATTGGTATGCAAAAGTATGTGAAACTTATAGATACACATGCTAATTAGATGTGTAACTTCTAGTTACACAAGCTAATTTTATGTGTAATTTCTAGTTACACATGCCGATTGAATGTGTAACTTCAGGTTACATATATTTTACTTACATATAGTATTTACACAATTGGTTACCAAATTAGTAGGTCTTTCACAAGTAGTAGTATTGTGTATGATTAAACCTAAGTAGTTACTTGTGCTTTGAATGATTCAGGTTCAGTTAGTGATTGAGAATTTAGAGCAATTGTTCATGAAACAATAAAAATGAGCGGCTTGTTGTCAATGATGATCGAGGTGATAAGTTAATGCTACTGCGAGCAAATCCAGATGCCCTTATATATCTCTGTCTATAGGTAAGTAGTGGAAATGGTTTGTTTAAGTAAATGTAGGACTAACTAGTGGAGATATGTTAACCAGTTTAAGTCCATAACAAGTCCATAGTGAAAGTAGTGTATGGACAACATAATGGTTTGTTTATGCATTGACCCTATTCTGTCATTTTCTGCGTATATTATAGCTTGTTACTCATACCTGGATGCAGAATGAGGGTCTGACTCAAGATACATTCACTTGCTTTCAAGTTTCTTTATTGTGTTGTGAAGAAACCGATCTCATGAGGATGTGTAACTTCTGCATACACATCGATATGGATGTGTAACTGATGATTACGCATGACGGATGCATGTGTAACTCCCAGTTACACATGCTAAGATAGGTTATCATGTGTATTTTCTGTGATCTTTGTTCTATAATTTTGCCTTACAATTCGTTCTAATATTTTTTTTTTTTTTTTTTGCTTTTTGTTCATCCAACCTAATCCATGGATGTTTATTTCGTTGCAGATATGCAAGCATTTTGGAGGGAGGAAGACAAGAAGGAAAGGAAAAGATTTAAACTTCATAAAAGCACAAATCAGACGCATGTGTAACTCTCAATTACACTAGATAGATGCATATGTAACTCTCAATTACACTAGACAGATGCGTGTGTAACTTCTAGTTACACATGCTAAGAAATTAATAAATGAATATTAAAGTATTACATGTATTTTTTGTATGCGTTCTTTTTGATGTCTATTTTCTTGATGTGTAACTTTGCATTACACATGGCATAAGGATGTGTAACTTCTGGATACACATGCCATATGCATGTGTAACTTCTGTTTACACATTCACACTGTATTTTAATAATTTTGGGCCTACATTTAATAATTTTGGGCTTAAATTTTAAATTTTATTTAATTATGAGCTTGACAATATATAAAAGGGTATGGATGTCCTTTAATAACTCGGGGCCTAGATTTAAATTTGTTTTAATTAAGGGCCTCATATTATGGGTTATCCATGGGTTGGGCCTTAGCCTAATTTTCCCTTTTAACTATGGTTGTTCCAAAAATATTTCACGGGGCTTTAAAGAAATCCATCGGGTCTTTCGATGACGTGTTACGTCTGTTTGTATTCTGAGGGTAAAACGTCTTTTCCTACATAAATGGAGATGTATATATATATCGTTATGCTTTGCTTTCCTTTTCTTCAAACTTCATCGTTTTACTTTGTCTTTGGCTTGACCTAGATTCGAAATGGAAAAATCTAGTTTAGCTAGTATTAACATGGGATTTTTTTCTTCAAGTAAGTACTTCATCGTTTTCTACCCTTGTTTTTGCTTGGGTTACCTGTAGATGGTTAAATTGTTGTTTTTTCTTTTCTTATTGTAGTTGATTAGTCGGGGTTTCGTCCCTGTTGACGGTGGATTTTTAACAAAGGTCAAAACCGTAAAATTATGATAGTGCATGTTTCTGACACGGCTTCAGGAATCCATGTGACGATTCGTGTTTTACGAAGTATGATGCATATTTCGCTCGAAAGGCCTCTCTGGAGCGTTCGACACCGAGCATTTCATCATAGCCTCTATGTAGAATAACGTAATTGGGCGGTTCTCCGTAAGATTGAGAGCTTAATGCCTTCAGGATGTCGGTGACACTCACTGTTCCCTGACTACATAGAGGAATTCGGCTTTACATAGAAGAACGATTGGGCGGTTCTCCGTAAGATTGAGAGCAATAACGCCTTCAGGAGGCCGGTGACACTCATTGTTCCCTGAATATGTAGAGTGTCCGTGTATAGACTCGGGCGGTCCTCCAAACATGAAATGTTGAGAGGGAAAAACGTCTTCGGGACATTGGCAACACTCGCTGATTCACTGACTATACGCAAGAGATTAAATTCTACATCATATTCACCACTGAATTCTTAGAAGATAATCTATCTTATCTTATTGCTCATATTCCATGGCCAAACTCATGACTGGTTCTATGGAATGGTAATAGATAAATGTATTACTCCTATTTCATGATCAAATCCACGGCTGATCTCATGAAATGGTAATAGATATTACTCCGATTTCATGGTCGAATCCACGGCTGATCACATGAAATGGTAATATCACCGCCTATCTTATTACTCCGATTTCATGGTCAAATCTACGACTCCATGAGATGGTAATAAAATTATCATTTTATTATTCCGAATCCATGGTCGAATCCACAGCTGATCCTATGAATTGATAATAAATAACTACTCATTTTATTACTCAGTTTCATGAATTATTTTCCACTGAATTTCATAAATTAGTAATAAATACTCGACAACCGATCATCTAGACCATCACTGAGTAAGCCCCACAAAAATAGTGCAAGTGTACTCGACAATGATGCACGACTAAGTACCCAGATGCACAAACGAGCATCCAAAAATACGGACAGATGAGGAATCCTTCGCAAAACAGGAGAAAGCAACAAATAATAATAAAATAATAAGAGGCGCCCAGGGGCCAGGCCCACCGGCCGGGCGACCATGCCCTATCCGTGGCCGATCCCATGCCTCTTTTATTATTTTGACCTATTTTGTTATTTTCATGAACTCATGAAAAACTCCTTCAATTTAGCAAACTTCCTTGTTTGTGCAAAACTCCTGAATTCCCCATAACTTCATGGATTCATGAGAAAATATTGTAAAACAAGGAAAGGTGTGCGGGACCGGGCAACTTAACCTGCCGGCCATGCCAAGCCGCAGCCGGTCCCACACCTCACAATCCCTAACTTTTTATAATTATTATTCCCTAATTTCATGAAACTCCTCTGTTTCAACAAAAACTTATGGATTCTCCATAACTTCACGGATTCATGAAAATAACATTATAAAATATGGAAAGGTGTGCGGGCCGGGAAACATAGCCGGCTGGCCATGCCTTATCCATGGCCGGTCCCACACCTTGGAATCCCTAGTCTTTTATAATTATTATTTTCCTAAATTCATGAAACTCCTTGGTTTGAGCAAAAATCATGATTTCGTCATAGCTTCTCAAATTCTGCTCGAATCACGAAAACCAAAAGCCAACATGGTTACACGACCGGCTAGCCTCTCAAGGCAATTTTAAATGTTAAAATACTCGTATTTTAATGCTTACAAAATGTTGATCAATTGATCATACATGCTCATTCCAACAAAAATCAAGAATTTCAGTCAAGATGAAACTCTTCTGAAAATTCACAATGTTGCTCGAACGCACATCAGAAAATACTGAGACTCTCAATACGGAGACACGGACACCATGGTAACACGTGCATGCCTCCTTGACCGACCAGAGTCATCCCTAGGGCTTGCACAAAGCCGGTCCCACACGTTTTCATAATTCTGACCTAATTTGCTCAATTGCTCATATTGGGCCCAAATTCTCTCCAACCAACCTGAGGATTGCTCAAACGACCAACAGCTGGTCCCGTGACCACCAAGATCCGGTCCCATGCTCTCTTGATCGGTCCCCATCTTTCATACCTAGGTTTTATCACCTAATGTTGAACCCAGCAATATTTCTGTAAATGATGAAACCAGCATTTAATCATCATTATTTCATCAATCCTCAAACTGACCACCCTGGTACATGCTCACTCGAGCACTGGGCACCACATGGACGCCCATCATCCCATGTGGTCGGTCCCTCTATCACTCATGACCTATTTTCAGCGATTCATCAACTATGATCTGAAATTAGGGTTTCGAATAAATGCTCCACGAATCATCACTCTGAGCACGATTCAAACACTAATGAATTTATAATGGATTCAACAACCAACATCTGAATTAATCATATAATATTTGGTAGCTTACCAATATTTTAATATTTTATTGGGTCACGTCACCAATAAATATTTCGTCGAATCGAGCAATACTTGCTTAGTTGCTCAAATATTGATCCAGCTATCAATATTTAGTAATTTATCAGTAATTTGTCGAATTGAGCAATACTTGTTCAATTGCACGACAAATTATTAACATTCAGTAATTTGCCGAATTGAGCGATACTTGCTCAATTGTACGTCAAATCATCAACATTAATTATTTTGTCGAATTGATCAATACTTGCTCAATTGCTCATCAAAATTGTCAACATTCAGTATTTTGTCGAACTGTGCAATACTTGCTTAGTTGCTCGTCAAATTCTCAAATATTCGGTAATTCGTCCAATCGAGCAATACTCGCTCTCGCTCAAATACTGGTCAGTAATTCATCACTGAATCTACAATACTGACACCATTTCAGAGAACTACATGTTCGATCCATAAATCGCCGAGCATTCACCACTCATGCTCGATTCAACAAAACCTAGACTCACTGTCTAATCAGTCAACAACTGACTCACTAATACACGTCTGTCATGCAGACTCCACGATTTGTGACTCACTAATACACGTCTGTCATGCAGTCTCCCGAGGGAGGAAATCAGAGAAAATCCGCCTACCATAGGTGATCTTATGAAGGTGCAAGAGACTCTTGCCAAAAATCAGATTGGCATGGCTGCAACACAGAAAGAGCTATGCAATTATCTCAAAACTCTCACCGACAAGATGTCATAGAAAACTCAAGAGAAGGGAAAGGTCAAGAAAACATCTTCAACTGCTGATCATGAAGTTGTTCCAGTCCACATAGTTTACGATGATGAAGTCCACAAAGCTGCGGAAACCCCACCAACAAAGGAGCCTGCCGGCTTCATCACTCGTGAAGATCTAGAGCGGTTCATGGAGGATCGAGGAAAGGGCAAGGCACCATCTGTCCATCGTCATCAACCTCCCTATTCCTATGTTGTACAGAGGATTTCTCTCCCGAAGGGATATACTCCTCCAACGTTCACACTTTACAATGGAACGGGGAACGCCCGAGATCATGTTTCTCGATTCCTGAAGGCATTAGGAGAACATGAACACAATGATGTCGTCCGACTGAAGGAGTTTTCAAAGTCTCTGACCGGCCGAGCATATACTTGGTACAACAACATCGCACCAAGGAGCATCGCTAATTGGGGAGAAATGGTCAATGCCTTCTACAAGAAATACTTTTTCATTTCAGAGCAGATTACTCTTTCTGACTTAGGGAGAATGGCTCAGAAAAACACCGAACATCCGAACGAATATGTTAAGAGGTTCAGAATTCAAGCCTTGGATTGTCATGATCCTAATGTTAGTGAACAACAATTGGTAGACTTGTGCATAAAAGGGATGATCCCTGTCTACAGAGCCTTGCTGGAAAATCTCCGGTTCTAAACTTTCTCAGAACTCCATGAAGCGGCTAAGCGATCAGAAACTACTGCCCCAGCCTTACCGGAAAGAACAAAAACTGTCAAAACCGAGGAGCCGCGAGACACTCGAAGCAACATCAGACGCCTAGTCAATAAACAATACAATGTTCAACCTTCCACCAATGTTGCTGAAGGAGGCAAAAGGAAAGTTGGGGCGCAACACCAAAAGCATACTTATCCAATCTCTCAGGATCCTTCAAAAGCGCAAAGAAAGGATAACCAATCCTGAAATGCACAAATCTCAACCCTGCATCAACAAACGAGGAAATAACCAGACAGATTGAAACTTCCTTCTTCTGATTGAAGAAGTGATCGAGTTACTGGAAGTCTGGATTCAAGATAGTGCAACCCAATTGACATTCATCAGGAGACAACCAACTGAAGAAGAAGTGAATATTCCCAGGTAATGCTGTCTTCATAAGTTCACCAATCATCCAACAGGTGACTGCAATATTTTCAAAGAGAAGGTTTATTCATAATAGCTTCAACTGGGGACTGAAGGAGTACACGAGAATCCTTCCCAGTCAGAACCGTTACACTCTCTGAACAACCAGTCAAAGAAATAGTTCAATCGATCGAGCATATCTGTGAACTGCTCTATTTGTCTAAGGCATAAAGGAAATACATGTTCGCAGCACCGAATCACATTGTGTCAGACGTCTGTCTATCCCAGAAATACTCCCTGAACCTTCATCTACAAACAAGGAGATGCACGACTGGGGACTGCTTACCAGTCCATCTCAGAGGAAATGAATTCGAAAGAATGTTGATCGATGCTGACACTGTCATCAACATCGTTCCACTGAAAACCCTCAGAGCCGCTGGCATCGCTCGACAAGAAGCTACTTGTCATACCATCATTAGAGCACTTGGAAAAATTTCGAACTTTGACGAGGTTGAAGCAAGAACCTGCAAAAGATGCATAGACATTCATCAACAGGTTCCGCACTCAGGCAAGTCTCATTCCTTCCATGTCTATGTTATTTATTTCCTCACATGTTATCCTAGCATGGGAACTCAATTATGTTAGCAACTCTGCAATATGTCATGAATGGTAGCTTCACCGCATTAGTATTTCACCAAGTGGTTGAATCTGACACCGCTTCGAATCGAGCATCTCACCGAGACATTCACTACTGAGAGATGACGGAAGCATGGAAAAGAACGCTTTGGGCATTTATCCATAGACTTGTAGGAATGTCCACAAGTATCAGAAATCTCAGATGTCTGCAAAAGTGTTGAATCCCGCTATCGCAGCGGAATGCCGAATCAACAGGAGATACACGGTCCGAGACGATCAAGCCTAAGAAATTCGACACTTCAGCGCTCAAGCATATAAGAAGCCTTCGAGTTGTACTCCCAATCAAATAGTACACCTTCGATAATAACGCCTCTAGCTTCAGCACAATATCTCGAAGTGACACACCGGTTCAACACCGACACGATCAAAGTATAGCTGAATTACAATCGATAAGCCTTCACTATCCCATGATAAGACTTCTGAAGTAGATGCAACATCATTCATCAATGGATGCTACAAACTCCTTCAACTCTGCTAAGTGAATGAGGGATGCACTGGGGACTTGATTTTATTAGAAATATCAATTCAATATATTTCAATAAATGTTATCCACATAACAAGTCATTGCAACCTAATGTGATTCCATGAAACGTCGTCAAACGGAACCTCTCTACATCAAAAGCCCCTGCACGACTGGGGAACTTCCGCTCTTCACCAATCATATCCAGAATGAAGACTGTTGCTGCTATCTACCGCGCAACAACATCGATTCCATGACGAATCCACTTCACAGTAAAGTCATATCAGGAGAATTTGGGTTGAAATCCTAATACACCTTCATCTTAGGAATGCTCAACTCACCAATTAGTTCGTGCATGCTCACTGGATGGAAGAGCAAAGACTAACATCTTCGGTCTCTGTATCAAATCCAATCATAGTATCGGCATCAGCACGTGGAGGAACTCTATTCATGGTCTCAGTATCAACAAAAATTTATGGAGAATCTCAGCACCACTCTCGAGCGCGACATTCGGCTTCATCAACTATCCATTCGCTATGGATCGTACTTCTTCAATCCCTAATGATTCATATCAATATGTGTAGACCTGAAAACATGGTAACATGAACGTCTTCCCAAAGCTTACACGACAGACGGGCATAAACCAAAGTCTTCTACAAGATGTTTTCATCACTTCTACAAATGAGATACAACACACTTCAGGCCATATGTTTACAAAAACGTACCAATGGATAGGAATGGGACAATACTTCCTCAACGAAAGATGTTTGTCTATGTCTCTTCTACAACATACCAAAGGGGCTCATCAATCGGACATACGAGCTGAAACATATGGCCTTTACCGTCAGGTCTACGAAATCTGAAAATTTTGTACGGGATTACAAATTACAAATGTGCACGCTTCGTTGGCTGATCTCTGCAGCTCCAAACTGAGTGATTCTTTGCTCATATGATAACTCAGTCTCTTAGCTTCAAACTTTGGGGTTAAACATCGAATTACGACATTGTATGAGGTTCCTACAGCTTCCAGAGCATACAACATGCAAGCAACAATTCTTAGACGGGATTCATAAGTTCCACTGTCGATCAATGACCACGAGGTCTTTCGGCTAAGTCCTTCATCAAGTTTCACAGTCCAAGACCCGTGGAAGCATACTCTCATGTGCTTTCATCATAAAAGTAATTCTACCACCGGTACACGCAACCATGGTCATTACATCACCCTCTCTTTGGAGCAACCTCAGTTATGGTCCCGTGACCAGGTTTCAGAAGCGATGTTTCTACGACTGAAAGAAACAAGATGGCAGTGCAATCACCATGCTCATGTATAAATCAAGGTTTCCTGATCTCAAATGAATCAATGACATTAAAATCCTTCACCAACCGTTCAAGACACAAGCGAATGGTCTAAAGACACAACATGAGTTTTTTGCGACAAATCCGTCTGAAGTAATTTTACACTGCCCTGTACAAAGCGACGATCTGGGAGCAATTGGTGAAGTATATAGCGATGGGTCATATACCATTCTCTTTGTATGGATGTCCTATATAACATATCCAAAATTCACAGCAATTGGAGAAACGCACAAAGAGATGTGGCCAAAACATTGGAATACATGCCAGCTGAAAATTTTCTGGAAGTCTCCTGGAAGTTTACTGTTTCTATGGAAAAACTAGGAAATTTTCTGGGCTTGAAGATACATATGCAGATCGCGCAAATCCGACTTCGAACGAAGATTCTACGGTGTTTTTACTAAAAGGGTGAAGTCTAAAATTTTCTGGTGACGTATTTCAGCAAAATTACTCGTATACTCACACGGATTCTCATTCATTCATTCACAAATCAGTAATTTCATACTTCTATGAAGAAATTACAGGAGATATACTTACTAAGGGAGTCTGTAAATCATTTGAAGGCTCGACAATGCTGGAATCTCCATTGGAAAATCCGTTATGTCCATTCGGTTCAGGATTTCGGGAATCTCCATATTCCCGTGTCCCAAATAAGAGCACGCTTCATCAACATGCTACTTATCTACAATGATTTCTTCCTGGATTCATCAACAACAATTCTTATTATTTCATTCAAGGAGATGTCACGATCACCTGCACGAAAGAGATACTTACATCGACTTCTTCATCAGTGTTGGATTCCTGAATTGTTTGCCCGAGAACAAGTTGAAGACGGTCAATTGATGGAGAAAAAGTCTGAAAAGAAATAACAAACCTTAGTCTCGTGATCCTAATTGCACGAGTAGGGAAAAGTCATGACACAAGGAACGCTAACAACTCACCGAAGAAACGGCTGCGGACTGCACATCATTTGCTAACATCCTGTAGTCCTTACTTCTGGGTTCTCCGCTCCCGTAGACTTTCTTCCATTTCCGTGGAGTCCACATTGATCCGGGATCTCACTATACGATCATCCTGTAGTAAATATAATGGAATAACCAGGAGTACAACTCAGTATGAAGGATCTCTCACCATCACTCTGAGGTCCCAGAAATACCATTTCTTGAAGTTGCATCCATAGAGATGTCATCTCTGGAAACACCATCTTTGGAAGTATCATCATGGGAGTCAGTCATTCTTGCAAAGTGGCTATTTCAGCTCACCGTTCATATAAAGCGCAAGATTCGACAAAACAGTGAATCATTGAATAAAGGTGCTCACAACAGCGTCTACAAAAATGATAACCATCCAACTCTTACCTATTTACAATTTCACTAGCTGTAGTGATTACAATCTCGAGAATTTGTTCGCTCTTTCAAACCTGCAAAGATGAACAAAATTCGTTATTCAAAACCATAACGTGATTTTCATAAAACTGTGAACAATTCACGGAACTTTCACATTATTTTCACCGTGTGAGCGACTCCCACCGAGTGAACACCCATTGGTTTTGTGCATACACTATCAGATCACAAAATCCATACAAACAGTGTTTTATCAAAAATTGTTTACTTCTAGCAATTGCTGAAAATCAAAAACTTAATTTCACATAAATTTTTCACTGTGTGAACATTCACTGGTTTTTCAAAAATTGGACAAACGTCCATTCTACAATTGTGAAAAATCACATACAGACATTATTTCACCGTGAATAATTGTCTACTTTCAACAGTTGTTCAAAATCAAAGCTTTGATTTTACAAAATATATATTTTAACGTGAAACTCATGTATCATTGAAATTATATGTATATATTCTTGCTCTCTCTTTGAAACGAGAAGTGTATTTTCAAAAATTTATGAAAGCTCCCATATCGAAATTAATTTTTTCATGAAAGCTCATATAAAAAAAAAAATAAAAAAAAAATAAATAAATAACCTTTTCTCTCGTACGAGCATCCACCTTTGAAATGAGAGTTTATTCCTTTTTGTGAAATCTCACATATATAAAAAATAAAATTTTGGCTTTCGTGAAAACGCATAGACAAAATTTTTATCACTATATTTTGTTTATTTGTTAATTAACAAACGAACGAACGTCTGTTCCTAAAACAAGGATTTCCTTTTTTGGGCCTGAACCCATAAATCCTAAACCGACCAAAACTAGACCTTCGGTCGCTCAAATCAGCAGTGCCTCATCTCTCCGTGCTCACGGGATGACGCTCTATCACATTACCAAGGTATCCACCCGAACATTTGCTCGCATATGACGTCATTGGAGTAAATTGGACATTTTGAGAATGCCTTTGTAGACTGAGTTCAACCACTGATCTCTCATCGACTTAAAATCACCATCTAGTGCTTACTTCGGAACATGATTGTCCCTCACTAAGCAGGGGACTTAATGTTGATGGTGGATTTTCAATAAAGGTCAAAACCGTAAATTCATGATACTGCATGTTTCTGACACGGTTTCAGGAATCCATGTGGCGATTCTTGTTTTACGAAGTATGATGCATATGTCGCTCGAAAGGCCTTCCGGAGCATTCGACACCGGGAGTTTCATCATAGCCTCTATGTAGAATAACGTAATTGGGCGGTCCTCCGTAAGATTGAGAGCTTAATGCCTTCAGGATGTCGGTGATACTCACTGTTTCCTGACTACATAGAGGAATTCGCCTCTACATAGAAGAACGATTGGGCGGTTCTCCGTAAGATTGAGAGCAATAACGCCTTCAAGAGGCCGGTGACACTCACTGTTCCCTGACTATGTAGAGTGTCCGTGTATAGACTCAGGCGGTCCTCCATACATGAAATGTTGAGAGGGAAAAACGTCTTCGGGACATTTTAAACACTCGTTGATTCACTGACTATACGCAAGAGATTAAATTCTACGTCATATTCACCACTGAATTCTTAGAAGATAATTTATCTTATCTTATTGCTCCTATTCCATGGTCAAACTCACGACTGGTTCTATGGAATGGTAATAGATAAATGTATTACTCATATTTCATGATCACATCCACGGATGATCTCATGAAATGGTAATAGATATTACTCTGATTTCATGGTCGAATCCACGGCTGATCTCATGAAATGGTAATATCACCACCTATCTTATTACTTTGATTTCATGGTCAAATCTACGATTCCATGAGATGGTAATAAAATTATCATTTTATTATTCTGAATCCATGGTCGAATCCACAGATGATCCTATGAATTGATAATAAATAATTACTCATTTTATTACTCAGTTTCATGAATTATTCTCCATTGAATTTCATAAATTAGTAATAAATACTCGACAACCGGGCATCTGGACCATCACTAAGTAAGCCCCACAAAAATAGTGCAAGTGTACTCGACAATGATGCACGACTCAGCACCCGGATGCACAAACGAGCATCCAAAAATACGGACAGATGAGGAATCCTATGCAAAACAAGAGAAAGCAACAAATAATAATAAAATAATAAGAGGCGCCCAGGGGCCGGGCCCACCGGCCGGCCGATCATGTCCTAGCCGTGGCCGGTCCCATGCCTCTTTTATTATTTTTCCCTATTTTGTTATCTTCATGAACTCATGAAAAACTCCTTCAGTTTAGCAACCTTCCTTGTTTGTGCAAAACTCTTGAATTCCCCATAACTTCATGGATTCATGAGAAAATATTATAAAATAGGGAAAGGTGTGCGGGATCGGGCAACTTAACCGGACGGCCAGTCCCACACCCCACAATCCCTAACTTTTTATAATTATTATTCCCTAATTTCATAAAACTCCTCCGTTTCAACAAAAACTTATGGATTCTCCATAACTTCACGGATTCATGAAAATAATACTATAAAACAGGGAAAGGTGTGCGGACCGGGCAACATAGCCGGATGGCTATTCCTTAGCCGTGGCCGGTCCCACACCTTGCAATCCCTAGTCTTTTATATTTATTATTTTCCTAAATTCATGAAACTCCTTGGTTTGAGCAAAAATCATGATTTCGTCATAGCTTCTCAAATTTTGCTCGAATCACGAAAACCAAAAGCCAACATGGTCACACGACCGGCTAGCCTCTCACGGTAATTTTAAATGTTAAAATACTCGTATTTTAATAATTGCAAAATGTTGATCAATTGAGCATACATGCACATTCCAACAAAAATCAAGAATTTCAGTCAAGATGAGACTCTTCTGAAAATTCACAATGTTGCTCGAACGCACATCAGAAAATACTGAGACTCTCAGTACGGAGACACAGACACCATGGTAACACGTGTATGCCTTCTTGACCGACCAGAGTCATTCCTAGGGCTTGCACAAAGCCAATCCCACACGTTTTCATAATTCTGACCTAATTTGCTCAATTACTCATATTGGGCCCAAATTCTCTCCAACCAACCTGGGGATTGCTCAAACGACCAACATCTAGTCCCGTGACCACCAAGATCCGGTCCCATGCTCTCTTGGTCGGTCCCCATCTTTCATACCTAGGTTTTATCACCTAATGCTGAACCTAGCAATATTTCAGTAAATGATGAAACCAGCATTTAATCATCATTCTTTCACCAATCCTCAAACTGAAAACCCTGGTGCATGCTCACTCGAGCACTGGGCACCACATGGACGCCCGTCATCCCATGTTGTCGGTCCCTCTATCAGTCATGACCTATTTTCAGCGATTCATCAATTATGATATGAAATTAGGGTTTTGAATAAATGCTCCACGAATCATCACTCTGAGCACGATTAAAACACTAATGAATTTATGATGGATTCAGCAACCAACATCTGAATTAATCATATAATATTTGGTAGCTTACCAATATTGTAATATTTTATTGGGTCACGTCACCAATAAATATTTCGTCAAATCCAGCAATACTTGCTCAGTTGCTCAAATATTGATCCAACTATCAATATTTAGTAATTTATCAGTAATTTGTCGAATTGAGAAATACTTGCTCAATTGCACGACAAATTATCAACATTCAGTAATTTGCCGAATTTAGTGATACTTGCTCAATTGTACGTCAAATCATCAACATTAATTATTTTGTCGAATTGAGCAATACTTGCTCAATTGCTCGTAAAAATTGTCAATATTCAGTATTTTGTCGAACTGTGTAATACTTGCTCAGTTGCTCGTCAAATTCTCAAATATTCAGTAATTCGTCGAATCGAGCAATACTTGCTCTCGCTCAAATACTGGTCAGTAATTCATCACTGAATCTACAATACTGACACCATTTCAGAGAACTACATGTTTAATCCATGAATCGCTGAGCATTCACCACTCATGCTCGATTCAACAAAACCTAGACTCACTGTCTAATCAGTCAACAACTGACTCACTAATACACGTTTGTCATGCAGACTCCACGATTCGTGAGACATCAATCACGTCAAATTGGGGGATATCAATTAGGGTTTTGTTCTGGCGGCCTACAACACGTGGATTCATCCACAACGAGAAATGTGAGTAAGTCGTGTCAACGGTTGAAGGAGTTAGCAAAGTAGTGTGTGAATGATCAACCAAATCTCCGTACAATCTGGAACTGGTTTCGCCACGATATCCCACTTTCCCACTCTTTCACTCAAGAAACCGTCACAATTATAGGGATCAAGGTGTTCACAACTATGACAATATAAATAAGTCTCTGAATCCATGATTGAAAAAACAACAGACAACGAATGATCACCAGATATCAGCAATTGTCTACACAGAATTTCTCGAGTTACTACTCTCAAGAATTCATCAATCACTCAGAACTTATTTGAACTCATCAATTCACCAAAATTGCAGAAACCTTCAACACATCCACAATCCTTGATCATCACTGATCCCACATAATTCTCAGCTTCCCTCCTACAGATCAACCCATCTCCTCTTTGAGACCGAATTGACTCTGGAACGGCCATTGACTTGGTTTAGGCCGGAGTCCTACAGATTGATCTCTCGAACCTAAGCATTCCCTTTGCATTGCATCTGTGTGAGGATTAACATTTATCCCGGCTGAGGAGTCTCGACAGCACGCTCGTCTCTTCGCTTCCCAAAAAATCGACGACTCGTTTCCCCCCATCTACAGTCCCTATTATACCGAAATTATCGATATGTATATGGATGTTGTTGTGGTAATTCAGAGATTATGGAAAAGTTAAAAGTTTATACAGCAGGTACTGCATCTTTTAATGTTAGGTATCGTGGTAAAAAATTACCAGTGCATTGATTTTGATGCATTTTTCGTTGAAACAAAATCAAGAATGCATGCTAGAAAATTAGGTTTTGTATACATATATTTAGCTAAAATGTGCTTAAAGAAGTGTATCAGTTTATGTTTAAAAAGGTACAATGTGCTTAAAGTAATGAATGATATTACTCAATAGGATAACAACTCTGAGCGGAATGAATATCATTCATGAAAAATGATGCATGTCGTGAGTACAAAAAACTAAGTCACTTATTTCCACATAATTAACTAGTAATATAATGGAAAAAATGGTCATTCCCACAAAGTGTAGGGAATTTTCAGTTGTCAAATGTCATAAATGAGGGGGTTTGTTGTAGGATATAAAGCAAAGCAAATAACAAAGAAAAAAATAAAGATGTAATCAAGGATGAGAGATATGATACCTTCTTCGTTACTAAACAATCATGAAGTAATATATTCATCTATTCGTCATTAATCATAGATTATCATGATATCCCTTAAATTCTTAATATTCTTAGATATAGAAGCGCTCGACTACCAGTTTCTATCCGTCTAGGTCACCATGAATAATCTCTCATGGTGTAACCTAATCAAATGCTTTAGGTTTTGTGAATTAGGTTTATCCTAGCATAAAACACATAAGCTCGGTATGTTTACTAGTGTTGATTCTACACACGATTGCTTTACATAATAACTCTGCAAGGTCTCACGTTTTGTACTTATGTAAAGATTATTCAACAATTACGGATATCCTAACCTGTTACTAGCAATATGTCAATTAATAGATCGGTTTAGTAGGCTCCTTAAAACAATCAATAAATAAATCATAAACATTCATCACTGAAGAAACAAACGATAATCATATAAAGACATAAAAAAAGATTCATATATAAATCAAATCGTGTTTATAACTTATAATTCATCCTCAATCAAATATGAGTTTAGCTACTCATGGATTTGGTAAAACCCATGATATACATATGAGATAATCAAAGAGAAATAAATACGATTACGGAAGAAACCCAAAACCCTACCTTTCGCTCTTTGTCTTCTTGTATCCACTTCGGATTTTGATAAAACGTGTATTCGAACCCCTTAAAAAGTATTTGGAAGTCTCCTTAAACATCCATAACAATCTTAGGGTTTGTGAGTACTTAGGAAGTTTTCCAATTTTGACAAGTATTTTCGTCACTTTTTAGAGTGTGGGATTATGAAAACTCTGAATGACCTCATTCTCTATAACATATAGTTGAATAATCCTCAATTTGGTCTTGTTCCTTAGTCCACACTCGTGTTTATGTCCGTTTCGTCGGTCTTTTCGCTCCTTTCGGATGATTCTGCCTAACTTTTATGTTTTTTTGCTTAATAATGAAATTTTATTGATTCCAAAAATTGTTACAACAACCATTCATGTATGAATGTTACAATTACTCAAAACTCTCCTTTTTCATCCAAATCTATAGTATGTCTTATCTGGATGTTCTAGATTTAATTAAAAAAAAGGGCTTATTCAAAAAAAATTCTCTTCTCACCTCTTTGTAAAGTAACATCCATCTTTGCAAGCCCATCAGCAGAGAAGTTCACTTCTCTATAACTGTGTTTGAATTCTAAACTGATGAGAGCTTTAACAATTTTATTCCATCTGGTTTGAACAAACCAAGGTATTTTCCTGGAAGAAATAGATCTTATCACTGATGTTGAATCAGTCATAATGCGTACCTGTAGAAAGCCTTCACTGATTTCCCATTCACATGCATTTATAACAACAAAAATTTGAGCCATATAATTGGTTGCAACCCCCATTCAACCTGCAACTGCAATTAGGAATCCACCTGCACTATCTCTGCCTATAAAACCATATCCTGCTTCTCCAGGATTTTTCCTTGCAACACCATCATAATATAGTAAAATAGTATTTCCAATGGGAAGAGTGAAGAAAACTTCCTGTATTCTGCAATTTTTCACTTTCCTGCATTTCATGCCAAACATTTTAAGAATCTGAAGGTCTTCAACTGTATTCCACATACATCCCTTCATCCTGACCTCACATTCCTTAGTAAACTGAAGTATCTTCCTCTTCAATTCCTTTGCATTTGGTTGTATTCCACCATACACCACCCTGTTTCTATGAAAACATAATTTCTTTATAGTTATAAGAGCAGCAGAGATCCAAATTTCTTTTACAGCTGGGCTTTTAGATTTTGCCATATTTAGCACCTCCTCCAAAGATATGGGGTTAAAGAATACAAACATCCCACCTAGCCATTGCCAGATTAGCTCATTAAAATTACAATGCCATAGTATATGCTTAGTTGTTTCTTCAGCTTCCTTACAAAAAGAACATCTTGAAACCATATTGAAACTTTTTTTACTCATATTTTCGTCTGTAGCCAATATTCCTCTTACCACCTTCCATATATTTCTTGAAATGCTAGGATGAACTGTATTCTTCCAAAAAAAAAATTAGCCCATGGAAATACAAGATATTTCTTTCATACACATTCCACTACAGTTGCAACTATAAATTCTCCAGTTTTTGACCATATCCATATTTTCCTGTCTTTTTGCCCATCCACCACTGGTAATGCATTCTCATGTATCATATTTGACAATTCAACAGGTATTATCCATTCTCCATTTCTCAGTAAATGCATTACTTTAAAATCAGGATTTTGAATCATAAAATGGTTATCAGGGTATAAAACTCTTAAAGGCTTACTTGTGATCCAAATATCATTCCGTACTGAAATGCATTCTTCATTACCTACTATCCACCTTGTATTATCAAAAACCTCCTCAAGAACCCATTTGATCCCAATCCAAACATAAGATTTCTTATAATAATTGATCCATGCACCATGTTTGTCTTGGAATTTAGCTTGGAAAAATTTGTCCCATTCATCACTACCATTCTGCATCTTTCAAGCTAACTTCATAAGTAAAGACTTATTGATGTCTTCTAAACTTCTCATCCCCAAACCTCCTTAAGCCAATGGAGCATTTACTTCTTCCCATTTAACTGTCAATAATTTCTCCTTGGATGGATCTCCTGACCAAAGGAAATTTCTAATGATTCTGTCACATTCAAGTAAGACTTTCCTTGGCCATTTGTATATTGACATATTGTAGATTGATATACTACATAAAACATGTTTCACCAATATAAGCCTTTCTTGAAATGATAGCATTTTACCCATCCAACCTGGCATTTTGCTCTGTAAAAGATCTACACATTCCCATACATGAGCAGATTTAATCTTTCCAGGTACCAGGTTAACACCCAAATACTTATATGGAAATTTTGATAATGTCATGCCACATAAATTGGCAATTTGGTTTCTCCTGTTGTCAGTGGTGCCACCCACAAAGTATTTGCTTTTCTCCATACTCACTATCTGACCAGATGATTGCTGATAGTCTTTCAAAAGCTTCGGTAGTTTATCAATGTTCCTCTTATCACCATTACAGAATAGAAAAATATCATCAGCAAAAAAGATATGTGTAGGTTGACATCCATTTATGTTGACCATTGGAATTAATTTTCTTTCCTGTACCAAATGGGTTAATCTTCTGCTTAATATTTCTTGATCAATAACAAACAGTATAGGTGACAATGGGTCACCTTGTTTTAATCCTCTACCAATAGAAAAAAAAATCCAGCTGGACCTCCATTTACAATAACAGATATTCTAGTAGATTGAAAATCACCTTTAACCAATGGATAAATTGAGCTGAAAAACCAAAAGTGGACATAGCTTGAAACAAGAAATCCCAGCTAAGAGAATCATAAGCCTGTGTTATGTCCAACTTCAATCCAACATTGCCTCCTCTTCTAATTATCTCCATTTCATTAATCAATTCGGATGCTAGAACAATTTGATTCTGAATGTTCTTCCCCTTGATGAAGGCACCTTACTGTGGAGATACTACTTTTTCAACCACTCTCCCCATTCTTGTAGTGATGATTTTAGTAATTACTTTGAAGAAAAAATTACTCACACCTATAGGCCTAAACTGAGAAGCTTTCTTGGCACCTTGTATTTTTGGCAGAAGAGTAAGAAAATTTGCATTCATGCCTTTTGGAATAAAACCTCTACTCCAACAATATTGAATGGCTAGGATTAGATCATTACTAATTATGCCCCATGTGCTTCTGTAAAACCAACCAGCAAAGGTATCTGGTCCAGGGGCACTATCTGGATCCATATCATGAACTGCTTCATATACTTCTTCATTTGTTAGAAATGCATTAAGCATTTTGTTGTCTGCTTCATTTATGATTTTAGGAATATTCTCAAAGATATCATCAGAAAATCTCACTTCTTGGTATTTAAGTTTATTCTCAAAATGCTCCACAAGTATTTCTGAAATCTCTTGTTGTGTTGAAATTATGCTCCCTGTTGAGTTTTCCAATTCAGTAATAACATTATGACTTTGTCTTATCTTAATAGAAGTATGGAAAAAATTAGAGTCAGAAGCACCTTCTTTTAACCATTTAACTCTAACTTTTTGTTGATCTATTTCTTTATTATTATGTTGGAACAAAAGTTATTGTTTTCCTCTTGCAACTACAGGTTTATCCAGAAGAGCTATACTTTATGGTTGTCTATCTGATATTAGAGCAGCTTTAACAACTTCCTTTTCTGCATTTTGGAGATGAATTCTGACATCTCCAAAGATATTCCAGTTTTAATCTTTAATGATTTGCTTTAATTTCTTCAACTTATTTAGAAAGATGAAAGCTGGATTACCAGATATCTCAATTTCCAAAGCTTCTTTGATTGTCTTCATAAAATCAGGATGACTAAGCCACACTTTTAAAGCCCTGAAAGGTACATTAACAGGTTTTGGCATGACTGCATTTGTTCCCAATAATGCACTATGATATGATGTTCCTCTTGCATTCAACTTATAACCCCAACCAGGATAAAGTTCCAGCCATTTTTCATTGTACACAGCTCTATCTAAATTGCAGACATCTCTCTTTGCACCAGCTCTATTATTGCACCAAGAGAATTCAATTCTAGATTTTAGTGCTTGAATCAAACTACAAGTATTAAGACAGTCATTAAATTCATTCATAGAAATAGTTAATGGGTTCCTTCCCCCTTTCTTTTGTTCTACACACATAATAGTGTTGAAATCACCTATGACCAGCCATGGTTTATCATAAGTATTTATAACTTCCAACTCCTCCCAAAGATCTCTTCTATCAACTGTTAAGCAAGCAGCATGGATACCAGTTACAAATACCCCTCCAACATCCACAGTAATGGCTTGAGCATAAGTAGATATTACTTTAGGAGTAGATATATTTGAGTTCCAAAACATCCAAATATTGCCTTTTTTATTATCAGTAGAATTATCAATTAATTTTTAATGCATATTAGGAAGATTTAGTTTCTTGCAGAAATCAGATGTAACTTTTACCTTTGGTTCAGCAACAAAGACTAAAGAAGGACATAAAGAATGAACTAAACTTTTTAGTTTATCTTTGGCTTTTGGTCTCCTCAAGCCTCTGATATTCCAAAAGATTATCTTCATTTGATAGAGAGTGACTGAGAAGAAAGGCTTCTCAACCCATCTGAACATAAATTAGCAGCCTGATGTCTTGTTGTAACTTTCCCCACTGCTTTATTCTTCTGTTTTGTTGGTGTTATACCATCTGAAATTGTATTATCCTTCTCTAATGGAGGTACAACTTTAACAACAGTATTAATGGAAGGAGAACTATTAACAACTTGAATAACTTGATCAACTGATAGAACATGAAATTCATTACAAGATTTCAAAATATTGTCATCCATATGCTGAAGTATTTGATATCTACCATAATTAGTGAAATTGTTTTGATTATTTGAACATTCTGGAATATTGATCAAGGAAGGTGTAATCACTTTTATAGCACTGTCCTCTTGTGCAAATTGCATATTTTCTGAAGTATTATCTTTTTTTGTTGGGAAGGAGCTTGCATAGCTGCCATTTCCTCCTCTGAAAAACAGATATCAAAACCCTTATTCTGTCATTTATTGTTCACTTTTCTCCATACCTTTTTCCTCTTCTCAGGTGAAGGATGTTGTGTATCTTGTTCCTTCCTCTTTGATATACATTCAACAACATAATGTCCAACCACAGTACAATTATTACAAAATTTTGATAAATTAGGAATTTTCGCTGCTTGTTCAAAACTTCCATACTTAGTTTCAACTTGAACCTTGCTGGGAATAGCTTTTGATAAATCAATTTCCACTAAGACTCTGGCATAATACCCAATATCTCTCTTGAGAGTTGTTTCATCCACTTTAACAGATTTACCAATTGATCTACCAATATGCAATAGTATATTCTCCTTCCAATATTCAATACTTAGTCCAGGGAATTGAACCCATACAAAAGCAGTATTAGATTTCTGATTTGCAGGATTAAAATTGGGTTCCCATGCCCTAAGTTTCAAAGTATGATCTTCAACTGGCCGATAACCCTCCCAGATATAATGTTTATCCTCAGGATTATCCAATTTGATAATGAAAAATCCTTTACCAAGAGGAATACATTGAATCGTACCTTTGATTTTCCATTGTTACTTTAAAATCGTCACTGCAGCATCAAATTTAAGCTTTACCAAATCCAATCTTCCAATTAAGCTATATCTCCATTCATCCAAGCTCTCATCAATGATTTCATATGGAATGAAACATGTTGGATTGTTGGAAACCTTTTCCTGAATATTATCTGAATTACTTTGATTCGAAATATTAGTTCCAAAATTTTGTGAAAAAGACCTAGGTGAAAATTTTGTTTCCGATCTATTTTCCATATTTTTTCTGTGTAGATTATTGAATTAGGTAAGAAGATGATGTAAGAGTCTAACACCAATCATCATATCCTGGTTGAAAACACCTGAATTAATTGAAATATGCACTGGAAAAGAGAAATCAACGAAGATGTTAGAAACTGATTCAATCGCCTGAGTTAACTCCGATTCGCGGAGCTCAAGACTCACCTCTTTAAGCTAACTGGTCTAATAGCGTTGACGAGCTTAATTAAGAAAAACAGAGGAAAACAAGAGTAATTCAGGGTGATATGCAATAAATATAGCAATTACAAGCATGAAATTGATAACAATAGTATAGTAAATTATGCCCTTATCAAAAACTCTAACTGGGAGTCAATATAAAGTTGTTATCAAGTCATGTGACTCTCCAATAACGAAATGCTTGCTGAACACATACAAAACAATATAAGAACTTTAAAGAACGAAGAATTCAAAGATGTCGAAGATTCGAGAAATCAAGAAGCATCATGACATTATATTTGTGAAAGTTATTATGTATTTTATAGTTTTTCACTAAGATTTACAATAAGGAGATTGTTAGAGTATTACTTGGTCGGACATATACAAGTGTTGGTATGTCAAGCATGTTGCCAACACTAGAGAATAACGGTCATTTTATAACTAGAGAAGAAAAGTCATTTTCATCAAGTTTGGGATCAGGGGTAAAACGGTCATTTTACCAAAAGTCGAGCAAAATGGCAGGAACGGTTATTTTGAAGCTCCCTCAATATCCACGAAAAACATGAAGTTCAAAAGATGAGGCTTAGCACAAAAGGAAGGTTTCAACGATATAATACAACTCTCGTTGCCAAAAGACGAAGTTCAGCCTTGACCTCAACCCTCATCGCCAAAAGACGAAGCTCGGCATCACCATCTGACCTCTCTGTTAAAAGACCAAGTCCATCCCTGATTACATCCCACAATGCCTAAAAGTTAAGTTCTGCCCTGACTACAACCCTCGTAGTCAAAGACAAGCTTATCCCCGACTTCAGTCCTCGCTACAAAAAGAAGAAGTTTAGCCTTGATTTTAGCCCCGATCGTTAAAAGACGAGTTCAGCCCTAACCTCAGTCCTGGTATCCAAAATACAAGCTTGGCCTTCTCTTCAACGCTCGTTTCAGAAAGACGTAATTTAGCCCCCATTGATCAAAATCAACTCTCACGAGAGAGATTCATCCCTTAGTCTACAAGGCACTTATAACCATGATTTCTAACATACGTCCCTGCGAGACACGATGGTCCTGATGCCATGATTCATAGCATATGTCCCCGCGATACATGCTGGTCATGTAGGCTCCAAAGACTCATCAAACGTCCACGGCTGACTCATGAGCATGAGCAGAGACTTAATGTCTCCGGTGAGTATGACATTCTCCCCTATATGAGATCAGAGAATGATTCCTAGTACATCCCATCGAGATACAACTGGTCATGTGTACTCTAGACACGACTCGTCTTACTTGGGCCTCATTAGTGGTTATTAGAACATCCCCATGAGATACACTAACAATTCTGCCCTTGGACATCATGACTGACTCCTATGACATCTTTTCGAGATACATTGGTCTTGTCTGCCCCATAATATAGACAAAGTGACGATTAACTCCTATGGCATACACGCGAGATATGATGGTCAAACAAAAATGCTCCATAGGTCTAATTGAGACAGTCCCATAAGTGTAAAAGATATTATTAGCCTCGCTATCAGTCCACCAAACTGAAAGAGACTCCAACTCTATAGAGCAAATCCCCAGCGGGCCTCAGAAGATTTGAGCAACACTAGCTCATTTTAGGGTCTTGCTCACAAAACTTAGGCGCAAGCCTCTAAGTCACGTGCCTCTTTTTCAGCTTCTCAAACACGCTCACGGCTAACAAATCGAATGTGAATCCTGCATGTTTATCCAAAAACATGAATAAGACCCCTGAAGCTCCACACGCCCATATGAGGGACCCACAAGAAATTATTTTACTTTCACAAGTCACATGTGGCCGGCCACATAAAGATAGAGATCGGCCTCAGCTCTTTCGTATTCTGCATACGATTTTCAAGGCATTCCCTGCTCAACACATGGCTCATTCTAGTCATACTCGTAAATCAGGGAATATTCTTATATCATGACCCACGTTAGCTGCAGAAAATATCCTACCTCGTCAAACACGTCATCCCAAAGGCTACTTCAGTCATAAACAAATGAGAGGATGTCAATTAGGGTTTTGGTCTGGAGATCTACGACACGTATAAGAAATATCAGGATATTACCTCATCACATGAAAGCGAGTATACAGTCGGTCAAAGGAATCTAAGATAAGGACGATTTAACTTGTCCTAAGTTATTCCTGAAAATACAGGTAGATTGCTCCACACGGAAAGCAAACCCTATTTTCACCGAATAGAGATCGAAGAATTCATCTATAAATAGGTCATTTATTTCTCCAAGATAGGAACAACTTTCTCTCACTAACTCAGAGCAATTCTTCTGCAAAACTTAGAATATTCTAACTCTCTCTCTCTGCTGCTTCCCTCCCTAAGACCAGCCCTATCTCCTCCTGCTGATGCAGCTTTTGAACGCCATTGTGCTTGGTTTAGGCGAAGATTGTTCGTGCTCAACCTCCAAAAACCCACATTCAGAAACCCTAAAATACCACTTCTACCATCTCACTATTTTTAGGTAACTGCAGTAAGTTTAACTTATAATAGTATTTTTGCAAACATATATTTTATTATTATCCTATAGGTTATTGGTATTTCCATATCCATTATCCTATTGGGAAAAATTATCTGATAAGATATCTGCATCCGCATCCGATATCCGAAATTTCGGATAATATCTTATATTTTCTGAACGGGCTCGGATAAAATTTGGATATTTGGTAGTCATTGATAGTGAAAAGGAGAGGGTACCAAGTACACTACCAAATTTTTCATTCGGAAACCTGTATGGACAAAACCTAATACAATTGTAAGTAGATATAAATTAAATATCCTTGAACAATATGTAAACAAAGTTTTTCTCTTATCTCTTCCACAATCTATGTCTAAACTGATAAGTCTGTGAACCTAATTGTGTAAAAGAGTTCTTGGACGATCTCACAAATCAATCTCCAATATCAATCTAGTCGTATCCAAATCAAGAGGATCTGAATTCTAACAAGTTATAAAACATGCGATCTATCTTTCAAGATAAGAATTCAACGAGAACAAGTCTCGATATTGTTCACAATTAATAAGGACTTAAACCATCCAAATTGAATAAGCACTACTTGTGATATTCCTGTTATAAAATAAAACTATATAATGCAGAAAAGGAAAAATACAAGACACCGAAGTTTTATTAGCCAGGAAAACTGAACCTGCAGAAAAACCACGGGACCCTGTCTATCTTTGAACACCAAACTCTATTAATCCACTACAGACATTAGCCGGCTATTAGACTTCGGACTAGAATATAGTTGAAACCGAATTAACTATTAAAGAAACTCATCTGCAGTCGTGCTCCATACGTCTCTTAATCCTCGAAAGAATCTACGCAATTGATCCCTTAGCTGACGTCCTTTACAGCCTAACTGAACACTTTTTTGATACCAATTTGCCTCTAAAAGATAAACCCAATTGATTTCCCTTTTGATCTAGGTTTGGAAATCTGTTTGCAGTAGATAAATCCCAACAAACCTCACAAATCCGGAACACTTACACCCAATTATAGTTGATAAGCCTTGATTATTAACCACCAAGAGTTTAGATATCTATCTTGAGGAATCATAAAATCTGAAACGAATAGAAATTTGCGAAATCTATCTATTTCGATCCTGATCTAAGATAACAAGAACCTCGAAGATCAATAAAAACAGATCATGATACACGAACTATCAGGTAAAATATAGTTGGACATGGATTCACGAATTTTCAAGTGAGAACTTTAATTCGTAAGCTAATTATGTTTTGTATAGGGAACCTAGTTTTTTGAAGGACGACTCTAGCAAGCAACTAGGACATAGAAGTGCCAGGGATTGGGAAATTATGTTGCATGAGTCTCTTTGTTTATATATTTTTAAGGCTCTAGGTAGCTTTCAATTTAAGCTAATATAGCTTGACATTTAAGTAAACACTTTCTCAGTTTAAGTGAAATTATTATTAGGAATTCATGTAAGCATGTGAGAAGTTCGCCTTGAAATAACACATATAAATATACGCTGTGGTCCAGGATTCTAGAACCGTGTATAATGATAGTTCGTATTAGCAAATATGTCGTATGAACTTTCGACCAAAAATCGTGTTCATTAACACTCAAGACTTAAACCATGATTCACAAACATATAATGGTTTAGTGAACAAAGTTGTCTTATAAGTGTTTATGAGAGTTGTAGCACTGCCAAACGTATTTGTAAAAATAGTTGATGAGTATCTGCTTAATTCGATATTGTGTAAGTATATATAGGGGTACACATACATATGGACCAGTCCTCAACTCAGGCTGTTGGGTAGCGTATTGTCTATGCATACCTCCATCTTATTCATTAGCTCAGAACCTTAATGTACGCTTACTGGGTATGCATACCTACCACATTCCGGAACTCAGATCACTAAGGTATGCGTATTGGTTATGTGTACCTACCCCGAGTCCAGAATTTCAGTAAGTTCTGAAAAATTTCTTTAAACAATTCGAAACAGTCACGGTCGTCATAGATAGTTAATATCATTGCTTAGGAAATTTTATAATGATCAACTTGAAACAAAAATAACTCCTCAAAAATAAATTGTTCTTAGATTGTTAAGGATCTATGAACATCCATTTGCTTGAGTCATATTTAGAGAGATTTATCAAGACAAGCTTGACTTGAAATTTCTTCTATGCAATATTAAATCTACTAAAAATTATACGACATGGTCTCATAAGATAGAATGGTAAAGGCCGTGAGTAAATAGGATCGTTCAGTCTTCACATACCTCTTTGTCGGTGAAGTTCTTCAAATGTCTTCATCTGATCTTCAATTTTCAACCTTCGAGGGTTATTAAGTGATGTATGATACTCAACTACCATACTCTAATCCTATCCTAAAACTTGACTTTACAAGACTACAATATATAGTTTTGTGCATCTAACATTGACAACAAGATAAAAAAAACTCGCGAGTTCGGCCGAGCAGTGTTTTAACAGATACGCCTACATGCTGTTGACTAGAAAATCTCAAAGCTCGGACGAAATAAAGGTAAAACATACCAGCAATTTTAGAAGCTCTGAAATGGACAAACACACGCTAGCACACTAACCTGCATATTGAAAAGCATTTATAACAGGATTTCCAGGATTTTATAGAAAGAACAAACAACTTTTGGTTATAAAGCCCTATTTGGATCGATACTTATCAAGAAAATGTCAAGGACCTTAACAGGTCAAACAAAACGCATATTTTTGTTATCTTGTAGTAAAAGGAGCAAATCAGATGGTGTTCATGTTGGCAAACAATAATAATGCAAATATTCCTTGCCAAACTACTTGTCACCATCTTAATTAGATTTTTGATCTTTTAAACATCAAAAATGATAGATGTACCGAAGTGTATCACTTCGATATGTATCGGGCACCAATAGCAGCGACCCCTGCTAAACTCCAACAACGGCGGGCCCCACCATTTCTATTAGAGCTTCGAGACTAAACGAAGTGGAAATCTCGGTCAATCTAGAACTGTTGTTTAAACATTAATAGGCGAAATCGCAACTTCAACTTGACCAAGTGACTCATGATGTCCTATTGTCACCTAATTTTTTATTCTATATATATTTATAGAAAAAACAAAAAAGAAAACTATATACGAGAGTTGACGAAGTAATCTTGTCAAAAAAATAATATTATACATGAGCGTCGACGAATTAATCCTGTCATACTTCCTGATAAATGGTACACATAACCTACGTACAAATGACCTTGGCTATACAATGTAAAGAGATTGCTCTATTTGCTATTTTACAAATTAAAATTCAGATATGCTATATTTTCTTAAAAATAAGGTGCAGTAGGGTAGATTTTGTTGTTACGATCGTTTATGTGCACACTCCTCTAAAGAAATGTAATTTAACATATTAACACAATTGGTTGAGTAATTAGTTAATCATTCATGTCTAGAATTCCGATCTGTAAGAAATTATTATAATACAATAATAAAATTACCGGATAATAATATCAACCATCGAGACTCACCTCCACCAAATTTTTTGCGGATCTTGCAAAATAAAATAAAATCCAAAAACATTATTGAATCAGTTAGCGGTAATAATGACCAATCTGGTCTCTTCCCAAACCATATCTTCCTTTCTCTGCCACGTGTCAGGTGCTTGTCTAGTCTATACGTGGCGCAATCAGATGATACCGCTGTAACATAAAACATGTACTTAACGGTTATTGTTAGAATATCTCCGGAAAAAATTGGCGGGAAAAAAAAGTGAGTTTAGTGGGGTAGACCATCTGGTTACAAATACAACCCGGAACCAACCAGGTTTCACTCTCATTTCTGTCAGTAGTTTCTCTTTCAAAGAAAAAAGAGGGAGAGAGATTAGAGCTTCTAGGTTTTTTTGATAATGGCGCCAAAGAAAGCTGAGCAACAAGTTGCTGAATCGTCTAGCAAAGATGCAAGAACTGCTAGACGTGAACGGAGGAACGATCCTGAGACTAAGGTAGCACCAGTTTTAGCGAAAGAACCAAGGAAGAAGAAGCTCAAAACTGAACAAGTGAAACCAGCACCAGCAGCAAAAGCTGAAGAAGATCCTGAGGATCAGAACAAAGGAAGTACTGTTGTTATTGAGCACTGGTAATACATTTTTTTTATCTGTTTCTCTCTCTACTATGTATTTTTTTTCTCTAAATCCGTGTTTTATAGTAACAATTCGAAGAACCCATGTATGGGTTTTCGCTATTATTCCTTGGAATAGGACATTTGGGCTTCAATGACAACTTCAAACCCTAGACATTTTTTTTATCTGTTTATTTCTGCAGAGAGTTTTGAAGTTTGAAACCCATCTTGTTAGAAGAGATTTATCTATTGAATCTAGAAAAGGGTTTTTGTTAGATAGTATGCTGGATTATAAAGGGATAGTCGAGAAAACTAAAGCCCTAATCTGATTTCCTGGAATGTTTTGTTTCCTTTAAAATCAGATTGAAGTTTCCATCTGTGCTACTGGTTTCTCGATTTATACATATTTTTGCACTTGTGACACACAAATCTGCTTGGTTTTGCTTACAGGGTGTAATTTTTAGCTTTTCAGGATCTTTTAACAGTGGGGTCTTTTAAGAATGGGTTTTTTGGTTTAATTTCCTTATATTATTTTGACATTTTGAGGGGATCACTTTGTATTTTGTTTTCTTAAGCACGTTTTGGAAGTAGTTCAAAATGATTTATTCTTCTGTGGTGTATGTGTCGTTGTTGATAAGATTTTAAGGTGAATAATTTTTTTTAAGCCAAGAGTCTTTGTAAACCTTACATCCTGTGTTAATTAAGTTGTTGCCACTAATTGATGAGATTCCTGTAATGTCCCTAGAAATCAATGGGTATGAACCTTAAGTTATTTGTAACGTCATACTTAAATGGATAAACAACGCTCTGATTCCTTGTAGGATTGAGATAAAAATGATTACAAAGGGGTACTAAGGATAATCAGATCTAGCGCAAAAGAGGAAATCCTACTTCTCTGTTTATTGTATTCATCAATTCTCTGAGTACATTGATGACTAAACCATTTTCGTACTCTCTAAGAATGCTAAACCATGAATAGAAACTGATTTGAGCTTTCTTGTGTACACCATATAAGTTTCCCAAGAATGGTCCAAATCCTCCAGCCTTATTAATTTATATTTCTGATTTTTCTTTCCTGGTGTTGTCGGGCTTCGATATAACTGGTGTAATATGCTCAATATTGTTCTTATGCTTTGGTGTTGCCGATGTTGGTTTTCCTTTCATGTTGCCACATAACAACATATGTTTTCTAGTCTATAGTACTCATACTTTCCATGTAATACATTCCTGCTGTAGCAAACAATGCAATCGATTCAAGGTAAGGGCTCATCAGGTGAAAGCTGGCTTGGAGGATGGGGTTCCTGGAATCAATGTTGTAATTAACCCAGAAAAGGTACGCGCATACCTTAGTTAGCTATTCTTTATATTTGGAATTAAGAAATCCTGATCTTCCTCTGTATCCTATAGCAAGTAGTTTCGCCTCGTGTTCTGTCTAATGCATGCACATGTATGATGTGTTTTAGCAACTACCAAGTTGATCATCTAATTTGTTGATGCAAAAAATTGGTATTCATGTTCGTTATGTTATCTACCATCATTTGTTTGGCAAACGGTAAGCTGGTAGAGAAAATAAGATAGACAATCTCAAAAGAAGAGCTAGCTGTTAGGTGAATTGTTCTGTACAGTTTGGTTGCAAATTGGTGACCATCTCTCCTGTCGTTTATCTATTGTGAAGTGGCCCATAACTCAAATATGTATTCAGTGCTCAAAAACAATGAGCCTTCTTGGGTGAGGTTACTAATCATATATAGCTATATCTGACTATTGAAAAGCTAGTTAGCTACCTATTCATGAGTTTGGATCTTCATATGTTTTTCTCATTTATCGCACTTACCATATGGATCTGGATCATATTCCACCTAATATCATGTCAGATACTTACGACTTAAATTACCTTTCAGCCGAGAAGGGGATGCTTTGAGATTCGCAAGGAAGGTGGTGAAACTTTCATTTCTCTTCTGGTAAACTTTCTTCAGCCACTAAGTACAATCTGTGTGTCTTACTTCTATTCATTAAGGCAGCTCATGGCATCACATTTTAGCTTGTTGTTTAGCAGACGCTAACGTTAAGATGAAACTGTTTACTGCCTGAAACTAATAGACTGCATGTGTATGTGGGGTCTTTGTTGCATCTCCTCTCATAGTCAGGATTTATTGTACTCCACTTTACTGGATCTGTATGGTTTGAATCAGAACTCGAGCTAGAATTATAGAAGGACTTGTTTTAATGTTACCATTAGAAAATGGTCTGTTTTAGGATGATCAACTTGATAACATCCAGCTTTAGGTAGCTATTGAATATAAAGGATATCCATGCTTAGAACTGATAAAAGTTCTTCTAAAATTAACTATTAGGGTGCATGAGATACTGAGGAATGTTTCTGTAGCATCTAGAGTCACATGTAGAAACTGAGATTCGAACAACATATGACAAGGACACAACTATGCTGGAATAAATCCAAAAGAAACCTTTTGTTTTCTGCTGGTTCAGAGATTGCATATCTTAAAAGCTTTGGGAATCTCTTTGCTTTAAAAAGCAATGAAGAGCCTGAACTGAATCTCATGTATCATAAAGGCAATCTTCCTTAACCTGATAGATTTCTTGTTTGTTTGCTTTTCAACTGCAGGACTTGAAACGACCATTCAAGCCGATGACGGACCTTGTCATGGAGGATGTCATTGCTGACATAGTTGGGAAGATAAAAAGTGCCCCAGTAGCTTGAAAGTTTACTTTTACTCTAGATGGTGCTGTACATTTTGGTGCATAGAAATTATCCCCAGCCTCCAGACTCTGTGATTGCAATCAGGGTTCACTTCTGATATTTTGATTACGAGCTTCGCGTTTTTGTTATATTTCCAGTGTCTTTTTGCTTTTGCTGTTGAAGCTCTAATCAATACATGACAGTTGATCGGTTATAACCTAATTGTAATCCTGTTTACATGGATTTATCATTTTGCATCTGACAAGCTTAGCCATGGCAAACAGAAGGTATTAACTTGACATTCTTGTTGAAGTTTCATGCAAATATTATCTTTTATATGGTGTGATTGCTTGCTTATTTTCATCATTTATAACCTATTTCCTTCTTTTGTTATTAACATCCCATGATAGACTGTGGAGTGTCAAACTGTAGCTGCCAACCAATCCTTAAGTTTCAGAAAATCTGAATCTGAGAAATCCTTGTTGGTGTCTTTAGGTGAGTTTCGATCACCTATTTCATGAGTAGGTCAACAAATATGGACACTTACTCTTTGTGATTCTATTTGCACTTCAGTGGACAATTTCAACTATCCACTTCCTTGGTATCAAAAGTTCTTTTCTCCAAACAGATTCGAACAAAATGGCCCAAAAACAGTTCTAACACCTATTTTTTAACTTAAAACATTTGGCTACTGAAGGCAGTACTAAATTTAGAATCCAATTTCAAACATTATATATATCTTCAGTTGATTGCTCTTTTTACATTGTGAATCAGCATTTATATACTCAAAATGAAATCCCAATTTTTCCTTGCTTACTTC
Source organism: Papaver somniferum (assembly GCF_003573695.1). NCBI lineage: Eukaryota > Viridiplantae > Streptophyta > Magnoliopsida > Ranunculales > Papaveraceae > Papaver > Papaver somniferum. The sequence goes on from NC_039360.1 coordinate 196,362,601, forward strand.
TCCCTCTTCCTTCTATCATCTTCTTTCACAACAGCTTTTGACATTACTAAGCTTCTCAACTCTCATTCAGATTTCAGTAACTATAACAACTTCCTCACTCAAAGTCAAGTCGCCGCAACGATTAATGCACGCCAGACGATAACTGTTCTTGTAGTTGATAATTCGGGTACATCTTCATTATCAGGAAAATCAAGTGAAGTGATTAAGAAAGTCATGAGTTTACATGCCGTTCTTGATTACTTTGATGAATCCAGATTACAAAAACTACCAAACAAGACCGCTCATCTTACTACTTTGTTTCAATCCACTGGACTCGCTAATGGTCAACAAGGGTTTTTAAATGTTACTGATACTTCTGGAGAAGTTAAATTTGGTTCTGCTGTTCAAGGTTCATCTCTTAGTTCTAATCTCGTTAAGGAAATTACAACTCAACCTTACAACATTTCAGTTTTGCAAATTAGTTCTCTGATCATGCCACCAGGCATTGAGAACTCTAATACTCCTCCAGCGCCAAAGGCGGCTGCACCATCCCCATCAAAGTCCAAAACACCACCTTCTGCTGACAGCCCATCCAAGTCACCATCAAAATCTCCACCTCCAGAGACATCTGACGATAAAGCTCCAACATCATCAAAAAAGGCTTCTCCGCCAAAAGCTTCTGATTCTCCTCCTTCACCGACTCCTGCTGCCGCTGACGCTCCAGCCGCTGCCGATGCTCCAGCTGCTGAGGATGCTCCTGGTGGTGCTTCTGCCAGTAAGTCCTCGGGTTCGAGAGTAATGACTTCTGGTGTCGTCGTTGCTGTATTCGTAGTGGTTGTTTCTTGTTTTGGGGTTGGTTTCGTAGATTTGAAGGGTTTTTGAAGCTTTTGCAGAACTCAAGAAGAAGAAGAAGGAAGGAAGAGAATAAAGGTTTTAAGAGTGATAGAGACACAACTAAGTCATGTTTGGAAAGCCTTCTTGATGGAGTCATCTCTATCATCCTTAAATTCCCTCTTCCTCTCTATTTATGATGAAAGCAATGAATGTTCTTTCTTGTTATTGCTTCTTTGCAATTAATTCAGAATAAATAGATTGAAAGGTTCGTTTTATCAAATTATATATCACTACCAAGGTTTTATCTAACATGTACCTAGAAGTGCATATACAAAAACCAGATTTTGCCACACTAGTAAAAGCGGCAGATTTCAAATTTATCTAGGAAGAATCACCAACATCCCTCAATAATCACCCTACGAAATCCAACATCTAAAACTAGAAAACAAAAAACAGTTACAAAAAACTCAAGTTACTTTTCTTGTAATTTGTAACCAAAACATTGCAAATTTAGTTCGCAATCCTCGACATCTCGTTGCGTCGATACAATTCTAACCAAACAGAGTTATTTTTCCACAATTTTTGCAACCCATCAAGACATTTCTTCTAAACCACACCAAATTTAGATTTCGGTTACAATCTCTTTTGTATATAAAAACTCTGTACCTTCTACCTCTCATCCTCATTGAGGCTGTTCATCGAAATTCCAAGCAAAGATGGATAGCCAATCTGCACCTAGATCTCTCTTATGCATCTCTCTTATCCTTCTTTACATTTCTTCTGCCCAAGCTTTTAATATCACTAAACTACTTGCTTTTTATGATCCTACATACAGCACCTTCAACAGCTATTTGACTCAAGCAAATCTTGCTTCTGATATCAACAGACGCCAAACGATTACCGTACTTGCTGTTCCTAACTCTGCCATGAAATCATTAGAACGAAAATCGAAAAATGTGATTAAAGATGTTATGAGTTTGCATGTAATTCTTGATTACTTTGATGATCAAAAAATTCACAAGCTTTCAAAGAAAACGGCTCTTTTAACCACATAGTTGAAACAACTAGGGTTTTGAGTTTAACTTAGAACTAACAGAAGATAGAAGAGTTTAAGAAGAGAAGACTTAACAGAAAACTTGTTCTTTTGTTATTAACTTGACTTATTACAATTGGTTTTACAAGATGCATATATATATACAAAGTCTTCCTTGAACTACAAGGTAAGATAGTTTCCAAACCTAAACCAATTTTCTAAAATACAAAAGACTTGTTTGACAAGATAAACGTGTGTTACTTAACACACGTGCTATATGCCTTAACACCCTCCCGCAAGCGTAACGGGTGATCTTGAACCGTTAGCTTGAACCTTAAGAGAGAAAACCGATCTTTAGATAGAGGTTTGGTGAAGATATCTGCAATTTGATCCTTAGAAGATACAAATCTGACATCAAGAAGTTTCAAAGCAACCTGATCACGTACAAAATGATAATCAATCTCAATATGTTTCGTTCTTGCATGAAATATAGGATTAACAGTAAGATAAGTTGCACCCAGATTTTCACACCATAGAACCGGAGGTGATTGAGTGGAAGCACGAAGTTCTGATAGAAGTGATTGAATCCACATAATTTCAGCAGTAGCAATAGCAAGACCCCTATATTCTGCTTCAATGGTAGAACGTGACACAGTTTTCTGTTTACGAGCACTCCAAGAGATAATGTTACCACCCAAAAATACACAATAACCACTGGTTGAACGTCGATCTTCAAGAGAACCAGCCCAATTTGAATCAGTATATGCACTGAAAGATAATTGTAGAGAACGAGATGGTCGAAGAAGTATACCAAAAGTAGACGTTTCCTTAAGATAACGAAGGATGCGTTTTACTAAACTCCAGTGAAACACAGTAGGTGCATGCATAAATTGACAAACCTTATTAACAGCATATGCCAAATCCGGACAAGTAAAAGTTAAATATTGTAGAGCTCCAACAATACTACGATATTCAGTAGCATCAGTTAATAAAGTACTGCGATCAGAAGATATATCCCCAGAAGTGCTAAGTGGTGTTTGAATAGGCTTAACACCATCCATTTTTGCACGAATAAGAAGATCATGAGCATACCTTTGTTGAGAAAGAAACAATCCTGAGGATGTACGAACTGCTTCAATTCCAAGAAAATAAGATAAGAGCCCAAGATCTTTAATTGTGAATTCTTGTTGTAGACGATCAAGAATAGATTTAACACCGGTAGAATTAGAACCAGTAACAATAATGTCATCCACATAGACCAGCAAATAGATAGTACCATGAGAACCGTTGTAGATGAACAAGGACGAGTCACACTTCGAAGTGATAAAACTAATTTGCAACAAAAAGGTACTAAGCCTGTGATACCACGCACGGGGTGCTTGTTTGAGGCCATAAAGAGAACGGTGTAATTTGCATACATGCGTAGGAAAACGAGGATCCACATAGCCAGGTGGCTGCTTCATATACACTTCTTCGTGAAGTTCTCCATGCAAAAAGGCATTCTGCACATCAAGTTGACGAATAGGCCAATTGGAAGACAAAGCCAATGTAAGAATAATACGTATAGTACATGGTTTAACAACTGGACTAAACGTTTCAGAGTAATCAATACCCTCTTGCTGATTATATCCTTTTGCAACCAAGCGTGACTTTCGTCGTGCAATCGTACCATCAGGATTGCGTTTAATACGAAATACCCATTTACATCCAATAACATTCATAGAAGGATCATATTTTACTAACGACCACGTACCATTTCGAAGTAAAGCATTAATCTCATCATCGGAAGACGTATGCCATTTGGGATCTTTGTGAGCTTGTGAAATACAAGTAGGCTCGAGAAGAGAATCACATACCAAGGCATATTTCGAATTTGGTTTAAAAATACCATCTTTGGCCCTTGTTACCATTGGATGTGTAACAACAGTAGAAGTAGGAGCCCATTCACTGGATACAGAATTTGTCGACGAAACTTCACCAGAATTTGTTAACGAAACATCATTAGTGACGACTGAATCCGACATAGCAGTGATTGGAACTGTCGGTTGTGGCTGCTGGATGATTGGTGTTGTCGGCTCAGTGATTGGTACTGTCGGTTGAGTACTAATGATTGGTGATGTCGGATCAATGATTGGTAATGTCGGTTGAGTACTAATGATTGATGCTATCGGCTGACTACTAATGATTGGTGTTGTCGGCTAAATTTGGTGACTGCTGGCGGCTGATGAGTTGTACTGTCTGACATGCGGATGATTGTCATTGATGATTGGTGCTGGAGGTGGGAGCAGAAGAGACCGAGAGCGAGTAGACAAATCCGGTGGTAAAGAATGAGTCAAGGGGGTAGAAATGGTTACCTGTGAAGGAGTCGACACCGGAGAAGGCTGTGATATAGTGGCGAAAGGAAAAGTGGTCTCATCAAAAACAACATGACGACTAACGTATATCCGTCCTGTAGGGATATGGAGACATTTGTAGCCTTTTTGAGAAGGACTATAACCAATAAAAACACAAGGAGAAGAAAGTGGCTCCATCTTATGAGATCTATATGGACGTAGGTGAGGATAACACAAACAACCAAATACGCGAAGCAAAGTGTAATCTGGTGGGAGACCAAAAAGAACTTCATACGGAGAAGTATTATGAATAGAGGTAGACGGAACACGGTTCATTAAAAAACAAGCAGTGTAAAAAGAGTCATACCAATATGAGGATGGTACAGAAGCCATGTTTAGAAGTGTAAGACCAATTTCACGAATATGACGATGACGGCGTTCCACCAAACCGTTTTGTTCAGAAGTATGCGGACAAAAAAATCGATGAAAAATACCAAGTTGTTGAAGATGCAGAGTAAGTTTTCGATATTCAAGTGCATTATCGGATTGAATTTTTTTTATTTTGCGATTAAAAAGATTTTCAACGTTCTTTTGAAACAAAAAGAATATAGAAAAGACATCAGATTTCTGAGACATAGGAAACATCCAAGTAAAACGACTAAAAGCATCAATAAATATGACATAATATTTGTATCCTTCATTAGACAAAATATGAGAAAGTCCCCAAACATCAAAGACAATTAAATCTAATGGATTCAAATAAGTAGTTTTACTGGAATGAAAAGGTAATTTATGACTCCTATGTTCATGACAAGATGAACAAAACTTAATAGTCTGACTAGAAACTGGAAGTGAAAACTGGGAAACAACTTTACGCACTGTGCGCATCATTGGATGTCCTAATCTAGAGTGCCAATCTTGTAAGGTAGCACGCTCCCCTATGTAGGCTTTAGAAGATTGAAACGAATCATCAAGTTGATAGAGACCACCCCTCCTACTGCCGCGAAGAAGAACCTTACCGGTACATCGATCCTTCACAAGACAAAAAGTTGGATGAAATTCAAATAAGACATTATTGTCAGTAGTAAACCGAGAAACAGACAATAGATTATGTGAAATTTGTGGTACATGAAGAACATTACGAAGCTGCAACTTACGGTTGGGAGTTCCCAAAAAAGAGGATCCAACATTGGAAATTGGAATAGAAGAACCATTACCCATTTGAATTTGTTCAGGACCAGTATATTCGTTGGAAAATTGAAGATGAGAAAGATCATTCGTTATATGATCTGTAGCACCACTGTCAGGAGTCCACGGAGGAGTAGGTAATAAACCAGTTCGAGCAGCATAAGCACGAGGAGCATAGGTTGGTGGCTGACCTCGAGGAGGACGAAAACTACGATCGAAGCGATTCCAATAATCGTTAGCTTCATGGTTCTTGCGACTACATAATTGGCAGGGTATCTTCACTTCTGAACGAGAGTTGGAAGTCTGAGATGGAGCTGGGCCGAGCAGGGAAGTCTGATGTTGGTGACGAGCTGGGTTGTTCAGAGAGAACAAATTTTGGGCCGAAGTTGCACTGGGCCGAGCAGGAGAACGTGAGTAGTTTGAAGCAGACGGACGAGCTAGGTTGGTGCGGCGATATTGGCAACATGCTGGGAGTTCAGTAACTTTCCTTGGTTTTCAATACGAAGTTCAAACGTAAGAAGATAGGTGATGAAATCCTCTAGTTTCATGGCTCCCATGGAAGTTGTAAGAGAGGTAACAATAACATCATATGCAGTATCTAAGCCAGCGAGGATGCAGTGACGTAACTCAGACTCAGTAACAACAGTATCAGCAGCAGCGAGATTGTGAACAATGTTGCGAGCTCGATCAATGTAATATCTCATAGAAAGAGATCCTTTGCATAAAGCCCTAAGTTCACGTTGCAGGTGATGAATGTGCGCATCTGATTTTGAAGCAAAAAGAGAGTCAAGAGAAGACCAAACAACATGAGAACTTGTGAGACGATGAACTTGACGGAGAACAACGGGAGTTAGTGAGGAGAAAATCCAGCCAAGAAGAATACGGTCTTGCTTCAACCAAGGAGCGTACGCAGGATTCGGGTTGTCATTGTTGGGAAGAGTGGGAGACGGGCATGGATTGGCACCGGTAACAAAAGTATCGAGCTCATAACCTTGGAGATATGGAGAAACTGAGCACGCCATAAAGAGTAATTTGTGTCATCAAGTTTGACAGTGATAATATGGTGAGGTTGTGAAAAAACAGATGAAGCCATCATTGATTGAGATGAGTTGATTATAGTTGAAACGACAGAAGATATTGAGGCAGCGGAAGACATGAGGATCAACTAGGATGATACCAAGTTGAAACAGGTAGAGTTTTGAGTTTAACTTAGAACTAACAGAAGATAGAAGAGTTTAAGAAGAGAAGACTTAACAGAAAACTTGTTCTTTTGTTATTAACTTGACGTGTATTACAATTGGTTTTACAAGATGCATATATATACAAAGTCTTCCTTGAACTACAAGGTAAGATAGTTTCCAAACCTAAACCAATTTCCTAAAATACAAAAGACTTGTTGACAAGATAAACGTGTGTTACTTAACACACGTGCTATATGCCTTAACACACATTGTTTTAATCTAGTGGTATTGCTGATGGACAACAAGGGTTCTTGAATGTTACAGTTTTAAGCTCAGGTGAGGTTGCTTTTGGTTCAGCTGTTAAAGGTGCACATCTTAATGCCCAGCTCGTTAAATCAGTGGCGGCTCAACCATATAACATTTCCGTATTGGAAGTTAGCTCTCTCATAATTCCACAAGGAATTGACAACTCACCACCATCTCCACCACCACCACCTTCCGCTGCACCCGCCCCTGCCCCCACTAAATCAAATAAAGCTCCAACTCCTGCACCAGCTAAGGCTCTTAAATCTTCTAAATCACCTGCACCAGCACCAGCAGCTGATTCTCCAGCAGCCGACGTTCCATCACCCGCTGATGCACCTGCTGCTGATGCTCCCACACCTGCTGCAGGTCCTGTTGTTGATGCTCCAGCTGCTGATAAACCTGCAGATGATAAATCAAAGTCTGTTGGTACACGTGCGGGTGCCAGTTTGGTTCTTGGTGGAGCCGTCTTGGTGATCGCTGGTTTCCTATCTAGTTAAATAGTTTGAATGATGAAGGATATTGAAGAAGGATTGAAAACAAGAAGGGTTAGATCTAAGGGATTAAGACTTTGCATATGTAACTGCTAATCTCTAGTTACTATCATTTGATGGTTTCTTCGGTTAATTATTATATTCATGTAAAACTTATGGAAAGAGAGGGAAAAAAGAAGAAGAGAGAAATTGGTGTAAATTGTATCAAAAATAATCTTTTTAGAAAGTTATTGTGTTTCATAATATAAAAGCACCGCACCTCCAATAGAGGGTGTATTTAAACCTTCATGAATGAGGCTTTATTTACACATTTCAGTGATTTCACAAAATAAGACGCTATCTTCAGTAATTTAGAATTTTATGTCAAGAATTTTATATGTACATTGATTTTTCCTTTTCTTATTTTCGTCGACAATATGTTAGCCTCAACAATTCTCATTCTTCAAATTTCTTCTTGATTGATTGACTTTTTTTTTTTTTGAGAATAAGATAATGCATTGAAGAAACAAAACGAGAAACACAGACAGACAGATTGTTGTCTATGCTATCAGAACAGGACAAGCCCTGTTCTGAGTTTGAGACAACAACCTATTGGTATTATTAATGCCTTCATATTGATTACTTAACTTATCTAAAATTAAAAACATATTTGAAAAGACAGGTAAATCTTCTTCCCAGCTATTAAAAATTGAAGATTTTCTTGCCTCTACCGCCAATTTATCTGCCGTAGAGTTGCCAGATCTGTGAGTAAATTTGAAGCCCAAAAAGTTATTGCAATCCACTAGAATTTGCACTGCCTCCTTGACAATCCTCTGATTTCTCCATTCCATCATTATTTCCTTTCCTTTGATGAAGTTTACAATTCTTTCACAGTCCCCTTCCATCCAGAAATATGCCAAATTTGTATCTTTGGCCCACCTTGCTCCATACAGTAGAGCTAAAGCTTCCGCTTTTTCTGCAGTTGCAGCATAGAATACTCCAGATTTAGCTGGTCTCCCATTTCCTGCATAATCTCTAAGTATTAGACCAAAGCCAGCATAAACTGATCCTGAAATCCAAGAAGCATCATAATTTAACTTAAAGCAGTTGTGTTCAGGACATTTCCAAGGTACAGTCTTTATTTGCTTTATTGCAGGACAATCATTAGTTGGTATCATGTTTCTCGTATCACAGTTCCAGTAATTTAGATGTCTCTGAATCATAATAGAAGTTTGTAAAGAAGAAACATTTTTTTCCTCAAAAACCCTATTACACCTCTCCTTCCATATAAACCAACATTTTGTTGCATTGATCTCTATTACCTCATCTCCCTGTGATTCCCACCAATTGAAATTATCAATGAAAGAGTTTCTTACTAAATTTGAATTAGTGCCACCAACAAAAGGTGGCTGCATCCAAATTGATCTGGCATACCAGCAATCAAACAACAAATGATGAACAAATTCTACTTTATCATTACAGAAAACACATATGTTATCTACATCATGCATATGTCTACTCAGAATTTCTGTTACTGGCAAAGCATCATTCATACATTTCCAAAGAAATAGTTTTATTCTCTGTGGCATTCTAGTTTTCCAGAATTTCTTCCAAAAAATTTCAGTTTCTGTGTTTTCTTTCGTTTTACCACACAACCTATCATATAAAGATTTAACTGTGAAGATGCCATTCCTAGTTAACTTCTATCTAGGTTTATCCTAATCTAAAGTATCATTCGTATCCACAAAAAGTTTAATATTCAAGATAGTTTGAGCAATAATATGAGGAAAATCAGCATTTATGATTTCATGGTTCCACTTATTTGTATCTGGACTAATCAGATCCGATACAAGTGTTAACTGAGTGTTTCTTTAAGTGAGGGGGATTGGTTAACTTTTTACTTTAGTGTTTCAAGAGTTTTATTGCAAATCATGATCAGCTGTTGAGCGGGTCTACTGAAGGTTTGTAGGTAGTTTATGACCAGCTGTTGAGCGGGTCTTAAAAAAAAAATTATGACCAGCTGTGTAGCGGGTCTTTTCTTTTTTCTTGCATGTTATGACCAGCTGTGTAGCGGGTCTGGAAAAAAAATAAATCATGATTGTTAGGGTTATGACCAGCTGTGTAATGGGTCTTTTCTTTTTTCTTGCATGTTATGACCAGCCGTGTAGCGGGTCTGAAAAAAATTAAAAATAAATAAATTTTATATGACCAGCTGTGTAGCGGGTCTCTCTCTCTCCTATTATATGAGCAGCTGTGTAGCGGGTCAGTTTTCTGTTTTGCTCGAGGACTAGCAAAATGTAAGTGTGGGGGAATTTGATGAGCACGAAAGTGCGACGCATTTTTCACCCATAAATACATTAGCTGGGACTCATTTTATCACTAATAAACTTGTTTGTAGGTGTTTTTGTGAAATAAGCTCTTATGGAGAAAGTTGCTCGAAAAGTGGCTTTTGTACCTCGGAGGACACATGTTATTCGGACTCTCAGTTTTGGATAAGGGGCACTCAATCACTAAGGGGCATCCTAATTGCTATTCACACTCCCGGATTGGATAAGGGGAGGTCATCTTCAACCTTTTGAATTTGAAAAATGGCGGGAAAACTGGTTTTCAATGGAACAAAATTAGGGTTTGTGTTTGTGGTGTGAATAATGAGATTCAATCGCTGAAACTTCTTGGGTGAGTCTGTTAAGGCTTAACAGGTTTGGTATGATCGATGGATTTCATAAACTTTGGCTGGGTTGTGCTGAACTTTTGATTTGAAGAAATACTGGTTTTGGCAAAAGTCCTTCAGCAAAACAGAATTAGGGTTCGAATTTTGGAGGCAATTTAAGTAGACTCAATGGCTAAAATTTATTGGCAAGACTTGATTAAGCTTCACAAGCATGGTATGATCAACGTTTTGGATTAGAATTGGTTGGAAATTCAGTTTGAATAACTCAGGGAGTTTACGTATTTTAAAGAACCCGATATTGTTGTTTGTTTTGGACGACTTTTTGGGAGATTAAAACAATATAGTTTATCGGATTGGGCATGTTTCGTCTAAATAGGACTGGTAAGTCCTTCAGAACCGATGAATTTTGGCTGCATCGTCGGAGAGAAGAAAACAGGGAGCATATAGTTGGTTAGAGACATTCATGGGATTTTCTTTGGCTGGCTGAGTAGTTAGTGTGTTTGAATCTATCATAAATAGGTTTTCAACGTGTTAGAGGGTGGTTGAATGATGCAGACACGTGAGAAGATAAAATAGGGAAGAAAAATATCCAAAGATTATTTTCTTTTACTGCCGAGTTATGGAGAGATTTTTTGGAGTAATGATGTATTATTCGTGGCCCTGTTGAGTATAAATATGTTGCTGTTGTAGCAGAGAAGGCATGGAGTGATTGAGGAGGCTACAGAGTGGAGAAAATTGCTGCAGAGAAATCTGTAGCAGCAGCAGAAAAATAGTGAAGAACACGAAGAACGGACTCACAGAGACAGTCGTAAAATACTGTCGTTTATGCTTTAGAGATAACACTGTCACCCTGCGACAGTTATAGTTGTTCTTTGTAACAGTGGGTTTGCAACGATTATAAGCGTTACAAATTCCCGGTTTAATTTGATTTTCTCTTTTTCTCTTTTTGTAAACACCATTTGAGCTATAAAATATATTTTGAGCGTCTTTTTCACTATGTGGAGCTAAACCTTTCTCTGGGATGTACGGAGGACCAAAATTCGTCATGTGGTAAATTCATTTAATTATTTATATGACTATTTGCATTAAATTAAAATTAGAAAAAGATTTTTCTTAATTAGTTGTCATTTCGTTTGATGGTTTATGCTTAGGATTAATTCTTTTGATATGCCATGCTTAAGATTTACAATTAATATTTTAAGAATCTACCTTAGGCAAAGAAATAGAGTCAAAATTCGTATTGAATGAGTTATAATGGTTTAGAATAAATAGGTGAATCGCATGAATTTGAATATTTGGTGGAATCCTAGTCCTAGTACCTCTCGAAACATTGTATATATTTGCTTTTTATAATTTAAATCTAAAATTCAATTTCATCAAGTCCGAGTGAACGACAACTCTATTTACCACTATCTAAAATTCGATCAGTTTTCAGTTTAGATTTATCGATAAACAGAGGCACTCCTAGATAAGAGTCCTTGATATCAATTTTCTTTATCTTTAGAAGTTTGGACATCATTTTGTTCAACTTATGGTGTATCTTGTTACTAAAGAAGAGACCTGATTTCTCAAAATTTTCTATCTGGCCTGAAACCATACTAAAATCATGAATAATGTTTAATAGATTTTTACAGCTTTGCAGATTTGCTTTTGTGAAAATTAGACAGTCGTCAGCAAAGAAAAGGTGTGAAATTGGAGTGTTATTCATACTTATTTTTAAACCTTGAATTTCCTTCGATTGTTCTTTAGATATTAAATATCTTGAAAAAACCTCCACACAAATAAGGGATAAGTAGGGGGACAAAGGATGCCTTGTCTTAATCCTCTTGTAGGTTTGAAGTACTCACCAGCATAGACATTTAAGAGAACTGCAATTGATGCAGTTGATATGCATTGGCTGATTAGTGTACACCAATCTTTGCAAAAACCCATTTTTTCCATGGCATTAGTTAAAAAAGCCCATCTGACTCTGTCGAACGCTTTCGACATATCTATTTTAACTCCTAAACCTTTTTCTTTTGTTTTCATATGGTTCATTGCGTAAATAAGCTCATGTGCAACTATAATGTTATCTGAGACCTGTCTATTTGAAAGAAAAGCTGATTGAAAAGGCGAAATCATCTTGTCAAGTAAACCTTTCATTCTGTTAGCTAACAATTTTGAAATCACTTTGTAAAGTATATTACGAAGACCAATTGGTCTGAAATCAGAAGCCATTATCGGTTCTTTGCATTTTGGAATTAGAAAAAGAAAGGTCTTATTCAATTCAGGGTTTCAACTTTTTGTTAACCAAAAATCCTTTATTAAGTCGACCACTTGATCCCCAACCAGTGACCAGTTATGTTTGAAAAAAGATATCGGGAAACCATCAGGTCCCGATGATTTGTTTGGTTTCATGTTTCTAACTACCTCCCAGATTTCCTCATACGTAGGAGTGGCCATTAAATTTCTGTTATCTTCCTCAGTTACTCCTACTGATAGATAAGAGAAAATGTTTTCATTTTCCACAGTCGGCATTTCCTTAAAAAGGTTTTCAAAATATTTTTTTAGTTCTTCAGCTATTTCCTTCTTGTCTTTAATCTCCTCAGACTCAGCATTCAAAATACAGTTTATCTTATTCCTTTTCCTTCTTTTCATTTTTTTGAGGTGGAAGTACCTAGTATTTATTTCTCCCAAATTAACTATGTTATCTCTAGAAAGTTGTTTAGCAATCTCTTCTTCCGTCTCGTAAAGTTTTTCTAGACTCGGCATTTTAGTGTTAATCATTTTTTGAGAACCTGCACTAACTTTTAGTTTATTCAAGTTTTCAATTTCAGTTAAAAGCTTCCTAATCTTTTTTGTTGGTAACCCGAAAACATTTTTTCTCCAAAAAGTTAGTTGATTACCCAAATTAAGAAGATTGTAAATCATTGAATCAGTTGGATTAGAGCTATCCTTAATCCAACAGGATTTTATCAAATCAAGACAAGATTGGTCTTTTAACCATGTATCAAAAAATTTAAAAGAAAAATTAGAGTTGTTCTTTTTCTGTCCCTCCATGTTTACCATCAGAGGACAATGGTCAGAACCAACTGAAACTAAAACCTTTAGAGAAGATTCAGTGAATTGGTTTTGCCATTCCACATTCACAAAATCTTTGTCCAACCTTTCCTGAATGTTTTCATTACCATCTCTATGGTTATTCCATGTAAATCTAGGTCCCTGGAAGCCAAAATCCTCTAGAGCTGATCTAACAAGGAGTCTTTTGAAAGGTTCTACTTCACTTTCAACAAAAGGTAGTCCTCCTTATTTATCTTCTTTAGTCGGGATTTGGTTTCAGTCTCCTAATACCATCCAAGCCATTTTTTTATGGTTAACTTTTGTTGCAATTTCCTCTAGAAATTTCCAAGATTCTAACTTAGAAGGTGTATAAGGTGACCCATAAAAGCCTGTTAACAACCATTCCTTTTCAGAAAAATTGGTTTTAACCAGGACATTTATCATATTAGAAGTTGAATGAACAATTTGAAAGTTGAATCCATCTACCCATGCCATAGCAAGTCCACCTGCTATGCCCACTGGGTCAACTATGAACACATTTGGGAAGTCAGATAAGAATTTCCTTACCACTGGTCTTTTCTTTTTAGTTTCAGATAAGAACACCACATCAGGTTTCTCAGAGTTAATCAAAAAGTTGAAATGTTGTTTTGTTTTCTTTGATCCACATCCTTAGACATTCGAAGCTAGGATTTTCATGATTTTAAATCAATTTTTGGATTCACAAACAACATAATCAAAAATCTATCCAATAAGTAACCTAACAGTCTTCAGTAATTCAAAAATGCATTACTATTGGATAACTACTTAATCTAAGGCATCAAAATACTTGTAGCAACAAAGACCAAAAACAAATCTTTAACTTGTACTAATTAAAATTAGAATTTTAGTTAATGGTACTTACCTGGATTCCCTTAAGTTTTTTCCCAGCGTCTCCCTCATGATTTGCAGCCATTTCCTTATTGATTTGATTCCTCCCCTTTTCCTTTATCTCATCTCCACATTTGTTCAAGTTTTCATCCAATTATTCTAAGTTATCAAACCCCAGGAAAGATCCAAATTGATCTATTGTAACTTTTGATTGAACCTCATCATTAACCTCTTCTTGATTAGATCCTAGAGAGCTATTAAGTTATATGATATCTGGTGAATTTAATGACATTCTAAAGGCTGTCTGACTCTCTTCAATCTCTAAATCTCTATACGGAGTGTAATACTCATCTTTTTCTTCCGATAAATATTTTGAGAAAGAATAATGAGCATCAGTAGTTTCAAAATTAAACTCCGGTCTAGCTTCATATGATGATAACCTCTGATCGACCACAACTTGTAGAAGACCCGTTTCTGGTGGGAAATTCTCCAGATCTGGTGAAATTTCTGAGAATAGTCTTTTTTTGTTTTCAGTATTTTCATCAGAATCAAGCATTATCTCTTCACCCCCAATTCCTAAACCAACATCTCTAGAGTTTCCTGAAGAAATATCTTCAATTGAAATATCCTCCCTATTAAGGACCGAAATAGGCGAGATATTTACAGGTGATGTCATTCTAGCATCAGAAACCAGTTGGTTATCAATTTGGTCCTCAAACAAGACTTTAAACTCTGGTTCCCAACTTTGGGACTCAGTTACATCAGGCTCAGTAACTTCATTGACATCATAAATCCCCTCTAGCTCTCTATTATTCAAAAGTGCACATGTATCAATCAAATGTCCTAACCTGAAGCAGTTATCGCAAATTCTAAAAGGAATATTTAGATAGTACATGTAGATCATGGATTCCGGATTAGAACCCACTTTGACTCTTAAAGCGAATTTTAGAGGTCTTTCAATGTTTAAATGTATTTCAGCTAGCATATTCTCATCACCCACACGGTTAGCATTAGTAGGCCTTAAAGCTAAGACCATTCCTAAGTGACGAGCAATCTGACCCATGATTGCTTCATTACGATGAAAACTTTGAAGATTTAGGAACTGTACCCAAACTTTTATAAATTTCAAAGCATTTCTCTCAATTTTCATACCAAGATAGCATTCAGCTAAAGGAAAAGCATTTCCAAATATATGCCATGGATCGAAGACAAGAAGGTCAGTTGATCGTTGTCGTATACGTCAAAAATAAATTATACTTTCTCACTACTCAAAATATATAATATAGTAAGGGTAAGAATGGATCGTTCCCACAGAGAGGTCTTGGGTTGTCAATATGTTTCGGTTTCCTATAAGTAAAAAGGGGGGGGGGGGATTTCTGATTTTTAATGAACTAAAATAAAATAAAGCAAACAAAGAAATAAACAAGCAAATCAAAGACGTAAAGATATTGGTTAAGGATTTCGTTTTCATTCGCAAACATGTTTTTATCTTAATAACTAGAATTGATATTTAATCTCTCATTATCAAAGGCCCTAGGATACCTTGATCGCAAGAATATCCCGCTAATTTCCTCTTGTCATCAACAAACACATTAAAAGATGTGAATATGAACTCTACCTAAGAGAACAACCTAACGTGTAAAAGCACTAATCAAGTTTAATTCCCTAGGTGCACTAAGTTCTATGAAATCAGGCCAATCAAAGCAATCGAACGTGTAAAAGCACTAATCCGATTTAACAAAGGTTATGACTCACTTGTGATTACTAGATGTACCACTACAAGCAATATTCACAATTACGCTACTTGCAATCAGAAATTTATCACATTTACGTATAATAAACTCTAATTTAGCAATAGATATGCATGTGAGTTCTACCAATTTGCAACTTGACAAAACAAACATTCAATCATATATGGCGATATTTCTAGTGAATCATAATCAATAATGTTGAGACAAAACTAATATATCAAACAAGAAATCATGTTGTGTGAAATCAAATTATTTCATAACCAATAATAAAAACTTAGCTCATGTTCATGGAGTTCATAACAAGAAGGAAAAGAAAACCTATCATGTTTCTAAACCCTAGGACCAAAAATAGTGGAAGAAAAAAGATTAGTACGAGATTCCTTCTTAAATAGTTTTCCAAATTGTCGAAGTCCTGTGCCTCGATCCCCGGTCGAAAATAGTTTCCAAGGTCGCCACTTTCAAAAACCAGTCACATCCCAAAGGTTGGCCGTATGAAAAGATTCAAAGTCTGCATTACGGGCTCGCAACACTGGAAAGTCCAGCCCACTTAACATCAATGGCTTGTCAGCTCTGGAAAACTGACAGCTTACTTTCCTTGTTTCCACTTAACATCAAACTCACACATACACGACACAATTCAGGCGGCATTTATTCTTGCACACCCTTGTTCTGCATTACTGTTGCTTCCATATCCCAGCCCATCACCATGTTCTTTCCTACAATATTCTTCAGAGCATCTCAACACAGAGGCAATCCTCATAACCCATTAACCAATAGCTCCAGACTCGTCTTCAATCCACCACCAGCCACTCTTCACCAGCATCACTTCATTTCAGCTTTGCCTTTACTAGAATCAACTGCACCAGCA
The DNA here is from genome assembly GCF_003573695.1 of Papaver somniferum. NCBI lineage: Eukaryota > Viridiplantae > Streptophyta > Magnoliopsida > Ranunculales > Papaveraceae > Papaver > Papaver somniferum. The sequence goes on from NC_039360.1 coordinate 196,379,121, forward strand.
ATCTCCTTCGTTTCTCCTCAATGCCACCAGACCCTCATCTCAGATCACAGCTCAAAGCAACAACACCAACATCATCCACCAGCTAACTTCTTAGATTGTAACTCCAGCTCAAACTCCAACTGCAACAACCATTAATCAACTTCGGCTCAGCTCTGCCGCAACCCATCTTTGCACCCTGCCAGTTCTAGCATCACCAGCAAGCACCCATCTCTACTGCCACATTACTTCCATGTATAGCAAAATCCTCATCTGAGTTCATCATTCTCTCTTGTTTCAGTTCAATCCCGAGCCAAAACCCATTTTTGTACAACATTCATACATTCATTTAATGCCACTTACTTAAGCCTTCACCTGTTCATACCAATTCTATCTCTGCAATATGGCTTCAATCACTTCATTCTTGCATTCAGCTCAATTTCACCAATACTTCCTGTGACTTCCGTTTATCACTCCATTATAGCGCCAGCAGCAACCTCAATCTTCCATTGCAGCAACAAGCAAACACAAATACCAAACACTGCACCCTTTTACAGCTCCACCTCTCTTATTCCAGTTGCAACTTACCACCAACATCAGTGTACAGATCTCTACTCTTGACTGCAATGATAGCACCTGTAACTCTTCTCAAATCCATTCAATGAACATCCCAATACTAAAGCAAGCTTGAATCACCGCACCATGACCTACAGCCTTATCAGCCAACACAACCAGCTTAAACTTCAGACCTAACTCAAACCCAAATCTTCTTTGTTCATTCAGCACAATCACCTGCACTTCAACCATTAGTTGTAGCTGACCATCTTCTCGATCCATACCTGCAATTCAGTTCAGGCAACAGTATACATCTTGGGACAATCTCCATAACCTGCAGCACCGCCTGCGACTCCATCTCAGTTCATACTCTTCCTGATTTTCACAGTAACCCATAGGCACAGCAGCTATAGAGACCACCATTACCATCTTCTTTATGGCAGCATCAACTCCATGTCTTTACACCTAGAACCCATAATTGCACCTGCAACTGCTCATACATTCTTTGCAGCTTCACAATGACCATGAATCATTAGTATCAGGCACTCAAGCAGCAACAGCTCCTTCCTTCCATCAATCCATCTTTTGAGATCTCACATTCTCTCCATTATCAGCATCACCAAATCCTCATACTGCAGTTTCTCAAGGATACCAACAGATACCCATTCTTCTACCTTCCATCAAACCCTGGTTCACTCTTCCATGGCTGCAACATCGAATCACTATCTAAGCTTCAATCTCTCAAATTCATCATCAATAACAGCTCCGATATATTCAATTCTTCTTCTCCATTCGAACAACTTCAAATTCCCGTGGATCTTTCATCACATCTCCAGCACAGATTTAACTCAAATCCCATTTCAGTAACACACAATACCTTCTGTAATTGCCCTAGCCAATTCATCACAACCCATTCTACCTAATTCTCCTTTAACCCATCAAATCTTCGACCTCAGTATCTCCATCGATCTGTTCAATTATTTAATTTCAAAATCACCACAGAAATCCTAGTTTATAGATCAGAAGTATCTCTGTTTCTCTTGTTTCCCGTTCATCTTCATCACCGATTTCTTCTCTCAATCTCTGAAACTCTCTTCTTCTCCATTAACACCTGAGCTACTCTCGAAATTCAGCCGCCACTGTTTCTCTCGAGTTGGAAAATGATAATGTGAGAATTCATTTTCTCTGAATTCCAGGGCTTGTGTAGGAGTGGAAAAAGACACAGGCACCCACTGATGGATATGGGCCACCTGATGGCAGCCCATTAGCTCTCCTTTGAACCAGAGCTAGCGGCCCCTTATCGTTTACTTGACTCCGCATAGCACTCGCCGTTGAACGCTTTCGCCCTCCTTGCTCCAAATGAATGCTTTCTCCCAACAACATCTATCTCTTACTTCTCAGATCCACTTCTTCTCTTCAATTGCTCTACATCATTAAATTGTCATGCTTTTCAGACAGAAATTTGCATCACTAAAGCCGACATACTTTGCAGACAGAGAAGAAGGAATAAAAGCAAATAATGAGAAATAATCCGCCTCCAACAACAGTTGAACCTTTTTGCCTTTCAAGCGACGTTTCTTCTTCTTTTGTTCCAAATGACACCAAAGTACCTAAACACTCAAAAGTAAACATAAGATACATATTTTACAAGAAAACTTAGCAAAGAAAGCATAAACAATAGATAAATATTATGGTGTTTTAGACGCCTATCATCAGTCATAATCTCATGGTCTGTAAAAGTAAGTTGAAAAACGTTTTCAACAATGTTTTTTACTTTGAAGGACACTCTTTTACCCCAAAAAAAACTTTAAAGCTTTGTAGATTTTTGTGGAATTGAAAATCTCAGTGGAGAAAATTCTACCTACCAAAGTAACATCATGTTTCCCGTGAAAAGTACATATAATAAAAGGCACCAAAGGTGCAGTAGTAAAGGCCCTAGTCGATGCTCTGCTAACAATTGGGAGAGCATTGTTTCTTATTCTAGCATTTGCACCTCTATAGGAATAGCGCATGATTCCAAAACAATGAAAAAAAACTCTATAAAGACAGATTGAAGTAATTGTTTTCCTAAAAGAAGAAAAAGACAATACTCTTTTTTAGAAGAAGTGCAGACACAAAAGTGAAGAATGAATGAGAATAAAGGAATGCAGTCTTTATCTATTTTAGTTTAACTTCTTTCACTCATTTTTACCCATTGGTTTAAAGGTTGATACTTCCACACTAATTTGTATCCACAAAAATCCTAGATACCCTAGTGGTACACAAAACCAAAATGCAGTAAAAAACTTGTGGCTAATTTATATCCCAGGGAGAAGTTTTTAGATATTTTCTAATAACTTTCTTCAAACTTTTAGTCATACAGTCAAGGTTTTCAAAAATTTCGAACTATGTCAACACCTTCATGAACATAGTAAAGTAAAAGAACATAGAACAAAAAAAAAAGTAACAATTAAGAAAATTCAGCTTCTCCCTGCCTTCGAATCATATTCTCCCTGCCAATATTATCTCTCATTTTTCAAAAACCTTTTCCTATATTCATCTTCACATTGAAGTGTTTAATTTTACTCATTAAATTAGTGTACATTGATTAATGTACAAAGATTCATCCCCTATTTCCTTTCCGTTTACGACCAAATCAATAGGAGAAAAGAAGATTACAAGGTAAAAAACTTTCCGTTTACGACCAAATCATTGTTGTTTAACCTTTTTTTTTGTTGTTTTTTTTTTTGAAAAAATTGAAATGAATCCCCTCAATTATAATTAATTGTTTATCTTTTTTCGTTGTTCTCATGGGTGTTTGCATCGTCTTAGTATTGTATTAGATGCACAACCCCTGCAAGTTGTTGCCCTGTCAGATGCTCCTTTACCAGTTGAAGCCATCCTGAATGCAGATGCAGCCAATAACAACCAGATTTTCAGGTTTCATCAACCCCATTCTCATGGATTTTTGATTGCAGTTGATTCTTCTCAAGCCTTTGCTGCCGATCTCAAGCGGGTGCTTCTTGAAGATTAAGTCAGACAATGAATTACTCCAAAAGAAACTACTATTTCCTAATAGCTATGTATAATAGGAAGTCAAATCAAGTCAAATCCTTTTGACTTGACTTAGTTCTTTGAGTCAGTTAGCTTTGAATCAGAATAAGTTTTTTGTCTGAGTAATATGTCTGATTCAGACATATTAAAACCTTTGTAATAAATATGTCTGCATTGTGTGTCTTTCAATGTATTCATTATGTCTGTAATACAAAGTATTTTTCTTCATCTTCTTTGCTTACAATTCTCTGTATCTTGATTATCATGAAATCCTAGATTTCTCATGGTATCAGATATGTTACGTTCTTAGGGTTCTTTCAAATAGCTTATAACAATTTTATCAACAATTTTTAAAGCTTCAATTTGGGTAATATCATATTCAAGAAATTTTTCCCACAAATCAATTTTCTAGGGTTCTTGGAAGAATTTATGGTAGCAACACGATCAACTGATTACAGCAACAACATCAATCATCAACATGTCAACAACAACAACAATATAAATCGAGATTTCAGTCGTACTTCAATTTTGGATCTAGAAATTTCACCGAACACTCAACATCAAAATACAATGTATTCCACTGGTAATTCAACTTCTCTTTCTTTTACAAATATATCAAATTTTTTCTCCATGAAATTAGATCATTCAAATTATCTTCTCTGGAAAGATCAATTTGAGGGTGTGTTGTTCTCTTGTGATTTATATGGTTATGTTAGTGGAGAAATTGCTTAACCACCTCAAAAAGTAATGGTTGATGGTAATGAGATTGTTAACCCAGAATGGGTTTCTTGGAAGAGATTAGATAAATTTATTTCTACTTGTCTTAAAGCTACTTTTACTCCAACTGTTAGTGGTGATGTTCTTGGATTATCTACTGCAAAAGAAATTTGGGATTTCCTTCAAATGAGTTTTAGAACTCAATTTCTAGCTAGGAAAAGTACGCTAAGAAATCAATTACATAGTATTAAAAAGGGTAATATGTCTATTGTGCAATATCTTCAGAAAATTAAGAGTATTGCAGATTCATTGGCTGCCATTGGTGAGAAAGTCAGTGATACAGATCTTATGATGTTTGTTATGAATGGTTTGGGCAGTGAATATGATATTTTTGTTATATATTCACAAAGCAGAGAGACACCTTATACTTTTGGAGAAGTGAAAGCTAAGCTACTTTCTCATGAGCAATTCTCAGAGGAAAGACAACATCAAAGTGCAACTTTATATGATGATCAAAGTGCCACATATTTTTATTCAAGGAATGGTTCTAATGCTTATAATAATAACAGAAGAAATGGTGGACATAATATGAATAATGGGTATAATGGTGGTGGAAATTACAAGAATAGTCAATATCAACATGGTTCTACTTCTAATAATTCTACTAGCAATTATCAAAATGGGTCTAGCTCAAACAGTGACAGAAGGCCTTATATGGATTATTCAAAATTGTTCTGTCAAATTTGCAAGAAAACTGGGCATATTGCAACAAGGTGTTTCTTTAGATATCATCCACCATCTGGTACTTCAACTGGTCAGAAAGTTCAAGCTAATTTTGTTGCTTCTGATGCTTCAATGGATCATTCAACTTCAACTAATTCTGCTGGTACTTCACAACATGCTTTCACCAGTTTAAATGTTAATGATGCTGCAGTCATTGATGATCCTTATTCATCAAACACAGTTTGGATTTCTGATAGTGGTGCCGGTACTTACATGACTGGAGATAAGAATTTACTTCATAATACTTCTACTTATAAGGGCAAGGATCATGTTATGGTTGGCAATGGTAAGAGCTTATCCATCTCTTTTACTGGTTTTGCAAATCTTGTTACACCAAAAACCAGTTTAGACTAGACAATGTGTTGCATGTACCTGATGTGAAATACAACTTGTTATCCATTGCTAGATTTACAAAAGACAATTCATGCTATATTACTTTTGATACATATGGATATGAGATAAGAAGCTTACATGATCATGTTTTGCTTGCACATGGTAAAATGATAAATAATATGTATCTCATTACTTCTACTGAGCTGCAATTTGTGTTTTCTTCTCTTGTTGCTTCTTCTGATATTTGGCACAATAGATTAGGTCATCCTTCTTCAAAGATTGTTCAGCAACTTCATAGTGACAAGAATATTATAGTCAAGGAAGTTAATTCTCATTCTCTTTGTCATCCCTGTCAATTAGCAAAAAGTAAGAGGCTTCCTTTTCATCTTTCTTCTTCTCATGCTTCATCTCCACTTGCACTTGTTCATTGTGATGAGCGGGGCCCTTCTCCTGTTCCTTCCATAGCAGGGCATAAATATTATATTCTTTTTATTAATGATATTAGTAGATTCCATGGATTTATCCAATGCAAGTAAAATCAGAGGCTTTGCAATGTTTTCAGCACTTTAAGACTCTTACTGAAAATTTGTTTCATACTAAAATTCTTGCTTTTCAAACAGATGGTGCTAGTGAGCTAGTAAAAGGAGTTTTTAAAACTTTTTTAGACAATTCTGGTATTCTTTTACGAATTTCTTGTCTGAAAACACCTGAGAAAAATGGCCTTGCTGAAAGAAAGCATAGACATATTGTTGAAATGGGAAATACATTACTTTTTAATGCTTTTTGTCCCAAAGAGTACTGGTTTAATGCCTTTTTAGCTGCTACTTATCTTATTAATCGAACTCCTACTCCTATTCTTCATGATAATTCCCCTTTTCAAGTTCTTTACAATGAGCTGCCAGATTATTCGTTTTTACGTGTTTTTGGATGCATATGTTATCCTTTCTTAGGACATTCAAGAGTTGACAAGTTATCTCCAAAAACTATTAAATGTGTTTTTGTTGGTTGTAGCACTCTACATAAGGGTTACAAGTGTTTTAATCCTATAACTAAAAAGCTTTACATATCTAGACATGTTATCTTCTCTGAAAATGAGTTTTATTACTCTGCTCCTTCCTCTGTTTCTCCTGTTTTAGAAAATGTGTCATCTATTTATGCTCCTTCATCTGTTACTTCTATTCCTTTTTCTTATATTATCACTAGATCTCAAAGGGGTATTACTAAGCCAAGAACATTTCCTGATCATGTCATGAATTTTTCTACTGGGCATTCTTCTGCTCTTAATTCTATTCTTCAAACTCCTTCTGAGCCGAAAAACTTCAAACTGGAAATGCAAGATCCTAAATGGCTTGTTTCCATGACAGAAGAGAATACTGCACTACTGAATAATGTAACTTGGGAATTAGTTGATCCTAAGCCTCACATGAATATCTTAGGATGTAAATTAGTTTATAGGGTTAAGCTGAAGTCAGATGGAACTGTTGATAAGTTAAAATCAAGACTAGTTGCTCAAGGATATAATCAACAAGATGGTATTGACTATGGGGAAACATTTAGTCCTGTAGTTAAGTCTACCACATTTAGAGTTGTTCTTTGCTTAGGTGTTACTAGAAATTGGCCTATAAGGAAATTGGATGTTTCAAACGTTTTTTTGCATGGTGACTTAACAGAAAATGTTTACATAAAGCAGCCACCAGGGTTTGTCATTTCAGAGTTTCCAAATAGAGTATGTCATCTTAAGAAAAGTTTATATGGCTTAAAACAAGTGTCAGGAGCTTGGTTTCAGAAGTTCATCTCAGCATTGTTTTCATATGGTTTTGTTAGAACAATTTCAGATTTCTTTATGTTTGTCTTTGTTGTTGGTTCAGACATGATGGTACTATTGTTGTATGTAGATGACATTATTCTTATTGGTTCTTCCAATACTTTGCTTGATCATTTTGTGCAATATTTAAGTTATGTGTTTGCAATGAAGCAATTGGGAGATTTGCATTACTTCTTAGGCATAGGGGCTACAAGAACACAACATGAAATTTTATTGACACAGAAAAAGTACACTCTTGCGTTATTAGTTAAAGCAGGCATGACAGAGTGTAATTCTTGCTCAACACCAGTATCTAAGGGTCCTAGAGTTTCAGTTCATGAAGGAAAGTTATTGTCAGATGCAACAACTTACAGAACTTTAGTTGGCATGTTACAATAGTTATGCTTAATTAGACCTGATATATGCTTTGGGGTTAATTATGTAAGTCAATTTATGCATGCCACTACAGATGTTCATCTATTGTTGGTCAAAAGGATTCTTAGATACCTAAAAGGCACTATTGTATATGGTATTACTTTGAGAAAATGTGATATTGAAAAATTGACAGCTTATACAGATTCAGACTGGGGAAGTTGTCCTGAAACTGCTAGATCAACTTGTGGATATGTTGTTTTTCTTGGTGATTCTTTAGTTTCTTGGTCTAGTAAAAAGCAGCCCACAGTTGCAAGATCAACTGCAGAAGCAGAATATAAGTGCTTGTGTGTGGCTACAGCTGATTTGGAGTGGCTTTCTTCTTTGCTGTCTGAGTTACATGTTAATGTTAAATTGCCAATTTCACTATATTGTGATAATACAAGTGTTATTTACTTATCTGCTAATCCTGTTTCTCATTACAGGACCAAGCATGTAAAAATTCAATATCATATGGTTAGAGAGCTGATTCATAGTGGATTTCTTAGTGTTCATCACATATCTTCATAAAATCAGCTAGCAGACCTTTTCACTAAAGGCTTATGTGCTCCAGTGTTTCATTCTCTACTTCAGCAATTACTGGGATCTCCTATTTCTTTACAGCTTGATTCTACCACTACTGGTCAGGGTACTTCTACTTCTTCAGCAGTTAGGGGTTCTATTTCTTCAGCAGATAATGGTTTTTCTGATGCATATTATTGTATGACTGTTCCTAAAAATGTATCTTTTCTTGTCCCTTAAACATTGTTACTGTTTTTCAAACTGATTCTTTCTCATTATCAGTTTGAGGAGGGATAATAGGAAGTCAAATCAAGTCAAATCCTTTTGACTTGACTTAGTTCTTTGAGTCAGTTAGCTTTGAATCAGAATAAGTTTTCTGTCTGAGTAATATGTCTGATTCAGACACATTAAAACCTTTGTAATAAATATGTCTTAATTGTGTCTGATTCCAATGTATTCATTCTGTCTGTAATACAAAGTATTTTTCTTCATCTTCTTTGCTTACAATTCTCTGTATCTTGATTATCATAGAATCCTAGATTTCTCAATGTAACTGGAAAAAAAGGAAGAAAATGCAAATAAAAAGAAGCTTTTTATTCTAACTCCTACTTTTTAAATTTCTTATCGTATAACTCTAGAATCCTCATTCAGGATTACAAGACTTGTATGAGGAATCAAATCTTCTAATTAATCTTTCTCAGTGGCTTCCATGGGAGATGTTGTAAGCTTGTGGGGGATCCAGAATCTTTGTTTACTCCATACTATAACCAATTTTCATCTTCAAATTTAAAATTTGAAAGTTTTACTGTTTCAGAGCGTCTCTCTCTTCAAATTTGAAATGACTATGATCTGATCTGAAGGACCTTGGTTGATTGACCTGTAGTAGGTATTTGGTTCTCTATTTTAGGTGTTAGCATCATGGCTTGGACATTAGTAATTATTTGGATCACTGCTTTAGGAATTAGCACCATGGCTTCCCATTTAAATGGTTTTAACCCGTAATTAACGGCTAAGGTCGTGTAATAAACAGTTGGGCTGATATTATCGACCGTGCTAACTTCATATGGTGGTTATGCATATATGTAATGCTCATAACTTCCTTCTATATATAGCTTACTAGCTGTTGTAGAAGCTCAATCCAAGATCGTGTAATTATCAACTGTGCTAACCTTAGAATGAAATTTATCTCCAACGGAACCTAAAAAATTGATCTTATATTTATGACTATACAGAATTTATTAAATATTTTCCAAGAAACTTCTTTCACGACCTTCACAAATCACGATCCAAGTTTGATCAAATAATCTTCGTCTGATGTTCGTGTAGTGGTAAATTACCCGAAGACACGTGGTAACATCTAAAGAGGCGAGTGTCTGCGAGATAGGATAAGAGCGAAGCACCACATCTTCTCTGAAGGTATAATAAGGTAATCAACATATCGCATTGGTCTAGAAACACAACACGTGGAAAGTAAATGGGAAGATCCACAGTTTAGTTTAAAATAAGATACCAAGCATTAAATGGCACTGATAGTACACATACGAAGTGATTAGAAGACCAGAGTGGTGTGGTCCCCGCTAAGTGAAGACTTGCATGACATTCAAAGTTCGGATCGAGACAATTGCCACGTCGGGAGAAGTAGAAAGCGTACCGGGAGCAACACATCAGGGAGATCGGGCCACAACACCCGAGAAGGCACGACGATGTTGATACATGTGTTTAACATTGTATTATAGTTGTATGAACACTTTGCCTATAAATACCAGGTTAAGATATAAAGAGTGGACAAGTTTTTTTAAGTGAGAGAGTGGGGAGAATTAATATTGAGAAGTGTTCTTGAGAGAGTCATATCTTAGACTAGCAACTTTTAACCTTCATAAACTTAATAAGAAAAACATATCACCCCCGTGGATATAGGTAATTATGCTGAACAACGTATATCTTCGTGTGTTGCTACTTTAATTACCATTACATATTTACGTTTGGTCTTTATGCTTGATTCTCGAATGTAGGTAGTTAGATTTTTAGCTCCTACATCTCGAATAGAAATAAAAACTTCTTCCATTTCAAAACGAAAGAAAACTCATGTCTAAGTTTTGGAAAGGACGAAGCAGCAAGATTCAAACAAATGAGTACTCAAAATAATATGAAATTCACGGCAAAAAAGTAGTATTTGCTAGAGAGACTAAGGTGATAATAAAATTGAATACAAGGATTTAGAAGAAAATAGAAATAATAAAGAAAATAAAAATAATAAAGAAATATATTCTTTTTATAATTATGGCCTTGAGATGTGTGAAAATCCATGGGGTTAAAAGGTGCACTTTATATAAGACGTGATGAGGTCAGCATGGCTCAATTAAAATAAATTTTAAAAGTTATTAAAAGAATTAATAACAAACAAAAGACTTTTGGTAAAAGAGAATATGATTAGTCACGTAACGAATTTCAACAAAATTTCCAAATCTTCCCAAAAAATCACTTTGTTCTTTTTCTTTCATAACGACCAACGAATCACATGAGGAAGAACAATTCAAATATGTTCATTCCTCCCTCTTAACCTATTTGAGCTCCAAGCCATAAAATTCTTTCTACCGGTATCAGAGAAAACCCATTTAATGTTAAGTGCTTTTAAGAAGCAGTTTCACATCCGCCAAGAAAAATTGCAATAGAAAAATATGTGCTTCATAGTCTCCGGTTCTCTATTATACCCTTCCCAATGTATCGAAATAAAAGCATCCGTCCTGCGTTAAGCATATGAAGAGTAGGAAAATAATTATAAAATGTGTCCCATAACATAAACGGGACCTTAACCAAATTCAACACTTGGTTGCGACGTACCTTGTACTATACCGATTATTAATAAACATCGTAACAACTCCTTGAATTTAAATCATCGGTACCATTAAAATTACTAACCAAGTTTTTTATTTAAAAAATGAGGAACCTGATCTTAATCTGACAGAAACTGAGTTTTATTTGCAGCGTCTTCTGCAGACAAATTCCCACGAAGATCCAAACATTTCTCAGCAGTATTATTTCTCATTTTCTCAACTGTATACTACTTCATCTTGGTATTTTTATACAGGCTTGGATATGCAATCTTAAGCACCTGATTGTTGAGCTATTTATCTTAACAAAGCAGTAAGGATTTACCATTGTTACACGAGCAAACTCTATGGTCCTTCATGAAAGTATTATGCTTCGGAATGCTTTTCCATAAACCTATACTTTGTGACATATTAATGTCACGAGACACAATATCCTTTAATCCATCACATGTTTTTTCCTTGACTATCTTGCACCACAAAGTCATCGTGTCCCTGCTATAATCCCAACACCATATTACCAAAAAAGCTTTATTTAGTGTTCTCAAAGTCTCGAATACCTAAGACCCCTTCTACTATACTTGAAACAAGATAACTTATGCTAAGATACTCAAATTATTTTTCTGTTCGCACTCGAAGAACCCCACAAAATGTTACGCATAATCTTGACTAGTCTATTCTCAATGGAAGTTGTTAAAGTAAGAATGAATATGCAATATAAGGGGATAGCCGAAAGCGTGCTTTTTATCAAAGTAACCCTTCCTGCATTATTCAAATAATCCGACTTCCACGGTGCGGGTTTCCTTTTCATCCTTTCTGAAGTTTCTTTTCCATCCTTTTCCCATATTCACGCCTTCCTAGGAGTAGCACCAATAAGAATGCCAAGATAATTTAACAATAGACTTTCAACTTAACAACCTAATTCTGTAGTTAAGTCCCAAATAAGATCGTCCGCTCCAATATTGATTATGGAGATTTTTCCCAGATTAGCTGTAAATATGTGAGAGTTTCAAAAATAATTAATACTAACATCAATGACCTTACTTGTTGACAGTTAGCATCAAGAATAATAATTGTATCTTCTGCAAACTGAAGATGAGAAATTGTCATTCCAATGTCTTCATTTGAAAACCCTGCAAGCCACCTCCTAAAGTTGATAGAATAATAAGATTAGAAAGAACTTATGTTACTAAGAGAAACAAAAAACGAGATAAAGAATTTCCCTGTTTTTACCCTTTAGAATGTTAAACTTCTCTGCCGAGCTTCAATCGGTTAAAATATATAACTGTATCGAAGTAACACACTAACGCGTCCAATTTATCCATTTTCTTTCAAACCCATGTTCTTCAAGAATTGCGAATAAAGCAGACCAACGAATTTTATAAAAAGTAGTAATAATAGGTTTTTGATGATGGGAATAAATAATATTTTCTACTTTTGTTTACTCTAACAAGTAAAATAATGACAACTAAGTTCGGTCCTAAGGGAGGTATTAACTAAAAGTTGTTATCAATGAATTCTTAGCAAGACTATTACGATGTAAAAGTTTTGAAAATTATAAAGTTGTAAGTCAAATATAAGATGAGATTGGTGAAGGATTCATTCTCTGCACGAAACATAACCTTAATCTACATATATCTACGTTCTTTGCATTATCTCCTTACTAACAACCCTAAAATAATTAGTACGCTCTAGTAACCCATGATCTCCTAAATTCGCCGGATATACGTAAGTGCTCGAATACCGGATTTTACTTATTCAAGCTACCTAGAAATATGTACTCAAGATACGACTCAATAAAGTGCTTTAGTATTATGAAATAGTTATTCCTAGTGATAGATTCGAAATCTTAATTCACCTACTAGTGTCAATCTCTACATATGGGTACTTAACAAGATCCTATCATCGATACCCGTATATTATTACTCGTGTTTTAGATTTTCTAGACAATTACGGGTCGAAGAAATTCAAAACTATCAATAGAATTATGAATTAACGATTTGATTTCGAACTTAAAAAATTTGGAATACTTGACGTTACTATTTGTAGAAACTTGGTAATTTGTTATCTTCTTGTTGGGATTTTCCTTCATGACCTTTGGGTGAAAAACTATGTGTAAAAATATAACATATTCAATAAAATAACCCTGTTTAAAAACACGAAAGGTTATTTGATTAATACTTGTTGGTGGCATCATCTAAAATACTATAATAATACTAATTATAACCTGGTATTTTATAAGCATTTTTGTCCTATCATATTTTTTTGCCACAAACTCCTTTATTCACAAGAAGTTACTATTTATATACGTTCCATGTCATTTGTTTGTTTAAAATCCATAGCGATTTAAATTTTATTCACCTGAAACAAGTGATAATGCTTTGAATAATTTGCTCATGTCGAATCCTAGGCATTGGTGTTGGTGGAATATGGAATTGAAGAAGGGATTGTGCGAAAGAATATTTAAATGGGTTAAAGATAAAGTGTTAGTGGGTTAGTTCAGTAATTGAAGTTTTTCAACAAATATAGGTTTCCATTTACTAGAAAATTTAGTATTTTACATATGCTATAATCATCATCTTCCAACAACTAGCTTTCTCCCGTGAAGATGAGTTTGTCAGCTTGTATATACTCGATGAGGATATGTACAACTAGTTTGCATATGATATAATTATTGTCTCTTTGTAGATTGTAGAGGAAAGGGTATGTGTTGGTGATTTGACTGGTCATACATGAAGTGTAAAACTAAGTATTTGTCCACTCATATAATCCTTGCATGTGATGTGAATATAGTTCGTGAAGAAGGATAAGATTTTATATGCCCAAATAAAATCAATTAGAAGTTTGTTATTTTTAATCTTGGACCGCGCTCTCAAAAAAATTGACGCGTAACCTTATGTATAATTAAATGTCCTTTGTTCAACTTCTCATCAATAAGTAACCCATTCTGGTCTAAAACTCTTATTGAAGAGGCAATAGGAATATAAACTTAAAATGGTAGAGGGGTCAACTTGATCGAAAGAGTTTTTTTTTATTCAATCTTATAATACATGAACATGAACTGACTTAATAGTTGATATTTTATTTTTCTCAAATATAGTGAGTGCGCTCTAAATTTAGTCGATTATTTGTAGTGCATTTTAGATGTACTTGAGGTTTTTAGAGATTATTGTAGTGTATTTGAGTCATAATTGACCATTTGCCAGGCATTAAAAATATTTCACACACTTTCTACAATAACGAGTCCAGTAGCAAGTAAGGTATCGTTATGCACAAAGAGTAATTATTGTTATATCGAAATCACTACAACAAAACTTGGTTTTAGCAATGAAAAATAATTCAATATGCGTCACGAATATATGTTTGCAACATTTTTCCTCCGTCGGTCAGTGTGTTATAAAAAGAGGTGTTGCAAATAATCCTCCCGACGCTAAAAGCATCACTTATGCGAAGAACATTTTGTAGTGCAATTTTTTCATCAGAATAGTGTGTCCGTAATAAAAGCAAATTTTTTTTGATTTTATTAATAAATTACAGTACGTATTTTTTTTATGAATTATCAAAAAATTAATATATGCCATTGTGCAAATAAGTAAAATCGCCATTGAGTAGTTTGAACACGAATGGGAAAATAATCAAATGCATTCCATCAAAAAGAATTACAATTGAATCAATGATTAAAAATAAAAAATAAATTTGTAAAATCCAATTGTTGATGAACCAAATTTTCACACATTTTAAATCTGAAGTGATTTTTCAACAAATAAAGCCTATTAGCTTTTGACACCTAAGTCTTCATTCAATCCTCATATTAGTTGTTATTGCGCTCTGGAACTGGAATCCGTTCTTTATTGAAGTTGTCTCTTGGAAAATAAGATTCAAATATATTCATCTTCCTAACCAAGAAGGATTATTTTTCTTAATTCCCTGTAAAAGAAATTCCACATCGAGACGGTAAAAGAAGACAATCACCACCGATAAAAGATACAAGCACCAACATCTATCTGTTTACACAGTAGGCCTTAAAAATGTATTAATGTTTCATTCCTTTTTTCGCTTCCTGATTGCATCCAAAAAAAATAGTTAATAAAATCCCGCACAAACATACAATATCAAAAACAAAATAATTAAAAAAAAATGAGAGAAAGGAGTTAAGTTATTATTGAATCTGAATCAACGAAAGGGATAAAACGAAATCGTGGGTGGTGATGGCGGCTACTATTTGTCGATCGGATGGGTTTGGAAGAAGGTAAAACAGAAGAAGATGATTTTTAATTTTATTTTCTCTTGAAACAGAAAAGAAGATGATGGTTACATTTTGAGGGTAACTTCTCGTATATGGAAATCTCAATCTAAATGAGTAATGTGTGGCATTTTTGTTGACCAAACTTAATGGACTTTCCAAAACGGTTAACGTGTAACCAATTGAATAACCAACTTGCCACGTGTTGGACAAGTTCTCACGTGTTTCCTACATATATATAATTAATTATTTTTAGTAAAGTGATACAAATTTTTCTCACACTGAAAAATGGAAAATAATATTTACTTATATTTTAATGCGATATCTTTTATGACGCCCACACAAGTGCGAAAAATTAATGTGTCAACACTTTTTTGGTACTAAACTAACATTAGATATTTGCGACATATAACGTCGCATATGCATAACTTTTACAACGCACCGTCTAGCGTTGGGAATATAGTGTCAGAAATGCTGATGTTTGTTGTGGTGAATTTTAATTCTCCAAGGGGTTTTGTTAGGTTACTTACCTAAATTAAACTAAAGCATAATATTTTTCAAGTAAGCTGTAAATTGGAGATACTGGTTAGAGGTTCAATTCATCTTCCATCACCTAACATATTTATCAATCAATTAGAATAAACATTAATATCTATCTTAAACCAAAATCCGTAAAGTACCTCATTTTGAGTATATATATTTCGGCAATCTTCTTGTGTAATCGTATCCTTTAGCAATTATATATGAATTCTAGGTAGAGAATAACCTAACACATCGTGCAATTAGGTTTAACTCTCTAAGAGCACCAAGGTTTATGAAATAGATTAATGAATGCAACTGATATACCAGAATAGTCAATTTAAGAAAGGTCACACTTCGGCATACAAAATCTGTAAGCTATCATCGCATTCGTAATCCCACTATATTTATATAGCTAGGGTTATCAACAATTGTGTATCTCAAGGCCTATTACACCTTAATATATATGAACATAAATTCACTTAATCCAAAACTAAATAAATAAATATTCAGTCATATTGCAATACGTCAATCATGCAACGCTTATATGCGGTAGAACATGGATGATAATGGTGATCAAAAATATTAAAACTGATTATCCGAATTGAGTCACATGTTTAGGATTTTAAATTACACCTCTAAAGAAAAAACTAATTCATCATCGGTTTCTCAAACCCCATAGAAAAATACAAAGAGAAAGACAATTGAAACCTGAAAGATATGTAGAGATATCTACCAATCCCCAAAAGGAAGCACTAGCTTTTTGTTCTCATGTCAAAATTTGTCATAATTGCTACTCAGGGAGTACTTTTATATGACGATATATAAAAGTGTTGAGGTGCGCGCACCTAAACACATGTGTCGAAACTTTCAAAGTACCCAAAGTTAAGGGAAAACTCGTCCAAAGCGAGCCTAAAACACATTCCCTTCTTCCTTCTCACATGGGCCCCAAACATCTAAGCCCAATTGCCAATAATCACAAGATAAAAACACAAGAACCATATGTATTCAATATCTTATTCGTTTCTCGACGGAATTGAGTGGTTTTTGGCTCGTTCCAATGGTGTTTTCTTTCTCTTGAAGATGGAGGTAGCCACTCCTCGAGTTGGACAACTTTTTATAATGATTTTGAACAACTACTTCTTCGTTCTACTTGGTCTTGAATACTTCTTCGCTTGTATTACTGTACTTTTTCAACACTTTTAGAGCGATTTTTCATTCCTTTGGGTGATGCAACCTATTGTAAGACATGTAAAATTAAAACAACATATTTCAATGCAAATTTTTAGAGAACTAACAAATAAGTACATAAAATTGATACTAAATTTCGGTAGATTATTGATAACTGCATAATTCATTTGATTTTAGTGTCCATTCCTTACTTGTTTTAGCTATTATTCTTGCATATTTTCGTATTATTACTTTGGTTTTCTCTTATTTGCCTCTATTAGGTGAATCATCCAAAAAGGAGCTACAAAGTGCTGAAAAGAGCTAAGAAGAGAAGTATTCCAAGTATCCAAGTGCCCAAGTCCAAGAGAAGTTGTAGAAGTGCGACGAAAAGGAGCAAAACGCTCAAAATCAAGAGAAGAGCGAAAGACCAATCTTAACTCATTCAAATGAAGGATTTCTCATCATCATCTTGAAGAGAATTGAAAGATAAAAAGAATTCAAAAATAATGAGGTCATTCCGACTTCGGATTTCTCATCATCATCTAGATTAGTTTATTGATTATTCTATTGCTAGTAGAAGTTATGAGATAAGTAATCGTCGATTAACTCTCTATACAAGTAGAAATCGTGAGACCTTACAGAGGGATTATGTGGAGCAATCGTGTGTGAAGAAAACACCAGCAAGTAAACCTTGATCTAAGAGTTTAACTACTGGGATCAACCTAAATTCACAAAGCTTAAGGCGTTCGATTGGATTACACCTTGAGTGATCTACTACTTGGTGGTTCGTTGGATAGAATCTGGTAGTCGAGAACTTCCATATCCAGTGATTGTAGGAGTTTCGGGGATAACACTGATCTAGCTTTTATTCTACGGTTGGTGATGAGTGGTTATTACGAACAATAGATAAGTATTTTAATCCAGCTATCGCTTGGTAACGGCGAAGGATTCCTTGATCATCTCTTTCTTCTTTATTGTCTTTTTTTTTTATCTTATAAACCAAAACCCCCCTTTTGTTATTTACTTTATTTTGTTGATCAAATAACCTATCAGTTATAAATCTCTCTGTGGGAACGATCTCTTAGTACCGCTATATTACCAGTTAATTAGTGGGAAATATATTTATTAATTTGTTGTGCCTACGACAACCCATACAAATTTTGGTCCCGCTGTCGGGGAGCGGTTGCTAATTGATTTGTTATTTGTTTAGCTTGTTTTTTTTTCTATATTTTTTTCTTTTATTTTCTCTTTTGTTCTTGTGAGTCGTCATGTTTCCTTACGGAAATAACATGTACGGAGCAAAATATTACAAATACAACAATGGTAATCAATATGGTTTTCAATCTCATTCATATGACAACTACCAACCATCCTATGGGTATAATCAAAACCAATCTTTTGGTTATGATCATTATCTCACGGAACCTTATGGATATTATCATACATGTCAACAACCTTATGACGGGTATGTAAGTGGACAATCACAAGGATGGGAGGATAGTTATGCTTCTAATCGTTTATCTCCTGAACTTGAACAGAAGCTTGACCAGTTTATGCTTCATTTAAAGTCCGGTATTTCCATAGTGGAGTCACTCAATGAGCAACTAAGCGCGGAGAACAATATGTCAAGCGAATCTTACTTCAATATATCTAACCAAGCTCCTGATCGTTTTTATGATCATTCACCTATTCAAAAAGGGGAGACTTGGTGTGGGAATAGTATGGTGAGTGAAGGTGTTGGTTTTGATGAATGTCTTGACCAATTCCAAGCGATGGCACAATATCAACAAGGGCTCCATACAATTGAAGATGAACAATATGAGCAACTTCGGGAAATTCAAAGGAAAATGGAGAACTTGAAAATACAAATTGCTCAACTTAGTGAAGGTGGGAATGAGGAAGAAGTTTGGACTCAAAACAAAAAAGATTCTGAAATTCCTATGGATGACGAAGATTCTGATGAAGATGAACCACCTATCGAAAGTCCTTGCAACAATGATACGATTATTCCAACTCCGGATTATAATAAAGATCCTTATCCTATTCAAAATGAGGAGATTGGGTATGATATATCTATTGTTATAAATGGTGTAACGTACTCAAAAGAAGAAATTAGGAGTTGCATCAATGAACTAGACGTTTTGGGAGAGGATTCCGATTCCGAATGACGAGATTATTGAAGATATGGAGATTGAGAATGAGAATGAAACCAAATTGATTGAATTTGTGGAAGACCCAATTAAGCTAGATAATAATAGTTCGATAGAGGACCACGATATACTTGAAGTAAATACTTCACTGTTAACTAAGAAAGATGAGGATCTGAAACAAGGTTTGTCTAATTCTTTGCATAATTCAATATCTATTGATCATTTTCCTCCAATTGAAGTAGCTTCTCAAAGAGTTGTTAACCCAACTTTAAAGAAAATACCTCACTTAGTATTGGAGTTGTGTGCTTCCAAAGTTTTAACGGATTATTTTGCTTCTAAGTATCCACCACTTGATGTGTTTGATTCGAGTATTGTGCAGGTTCGCCAAGCCGAGGAACCTTTTGAAGTTCCCGAATTCTATGTTCTCTATCCACTTCCGACTGTAGAAAGGACTAAGTATGAGGTAAACTTCAATAAAGTGATAGCTTCAATATTTATGTTTTGTGCTAATGTTTTTGCGAAGCTGCTATTTGAATTGCAGATTGTTGTCTGGAATGATTACCAAATATTCAGATTACTGGTGTACGGACGATAACAATAACGTCGGGCTGAAGACGTTAAACCAAGCGCTAATTGGGAGGCAACCCATTGGTTTTGTATTTCTGTCCCTTTTGTTTTTATTTTTATTATTTTTCATATCATATATTACATTCCTATCTTAGATTTTACAAAGTCTTATATCTATAATGAAAGTTTTGACGAATTCTCGTTGGAAAATTCTGACTGCGCACTTGTTACGAAAATAGCTCTCGAGACTTTATACGGAGTCCGATTTTTGTGGTTTACCCCAAATTTTAAAGAGGACAGACTCACCTTTCTTTTACAAAAATAAAATCTGAATTTGGAGTCTGTTAAGTTGGAGCGATAGGCCTGGACATTTGAGTTTCGTAATTTTTCCAGAACTTTTTCAGATTGCATGTCAGTCAGTCCGGAGGTCATAAAAGTCATACCATTTATCGAAACATTGTGCCCTTTTGACACGTTATAGAAACGACGTAGGCAAACAACTTTTGTTTAGGATGTTTTTCCTAATTCCTTACCCATTTGTACAGTTTTCGAGTTTTTTTGGGATGTTATGTCAGTCAGAATTTTCGGTTTTGAACGTTGAGGACAATGTTGAGTTTTAAGTGTGGGGGAGCATTTAGTATCATACTTTATGCATATGCACATAAATAATAATACTCTTTGATCTCTTGCATTCTTGAGACTTCGTCTTTTGGAGTTAATTATGAGCCATTTAGGATGACACTCTAAACCTTTTTAAGGTTGAAACAGTTCTTCCAGCTATAGATTAAGTTCCGTTTATTTCAATCCTTAAATATATACATTCATAATTGAATGCGAAACTAAGCTATGCTAGTCGTTTGAAAGATTCATCGTCGCAATTAATCATTACTGAATCACTTTCTTTTTATTTTTGCAGTTATATGTTTCTCTAAAGTGATTTCGTGGGATCCTAATACTGCCATGGATGTTGTAGCAAGGTAATCATTGGTTTAGTTTATTTAAAAGCCCCATAAGACAATTGTCTTACACTCATAAAGTGTGATCCGGAAAGGAAAAAAAATGAGAAAAAAGAAAAAAAAAAACAATTACATAAGGCTCCTATTCGTTTATCGACATTAATAAATGATAAGTCCGGAATTTCGGACTAATCATAGTCGATGAAAACAAAAACCATATATTTATTATGTAGCAAGTCAAAAAGACTATTGATGATGTTCTTGACACTTTGATAGCAGTATGTGTGAAACGTTGTCCCTGTCTTCGTCGCCTAAGCAAGCGTGGAATGCAGGATCCAAGGCAACTATCACATACTTGTTGAAAAGGAACATGCGCTTACAGTATCTAATCATGTGGTCGAGTTAAAGGGGTGCTTCTCTCAACTAGTGCGCTATAAATATATATCCTTTGGCAACATTCATACAAGTATTGTGGGTAACATCTTTCACTTAAGTCAACATTTGCACACTTCACTTTTCTATTTCCATTCTCTTATCTATCCATGTGATTTCAGTATGCGAGTGTTGTGGCAAACATTGCAACAAGTACGATGACTATCTTAGTAGAGTTTTGCAATCAGGTTGAATGCCACACGTAAGTAATTGCTAATGTGTGATGATTGGAATGTATGTAGGATGTTTGCAGCTAAAGAACATTTGCAAGCTAATTATTTGGATTTTTTTTCTATCCTTAGCGGTTCTTCCAAGGCGATAAATTGGAGTAGGTTTTGTGGGTATACCTCTTGTAAGCCCTCAAGAGACTATAACTCGTCCACTAGGGACACCTAGGGGTTTAAAGACCTGCAATTCATGCTAAGAGTAACCGTATCCTCACGACATGGAGTTGTTGTATTTAGGATTAGTTTTATTTAGTTTTCTCGAGGACTGGAAAAAGCTAAGTGTGGGGGAACTTGATAAGTGCATAATTCATATGATTTTAGTGTCCATTCCATACTTGCTTTAGCTATTATTCTTGCATATTTTCGTATTATTACTTTGGTTTTCTATTATTTTCCTCTATTAGGTGAATCATCCAAAAAGGAGCTACAAAGTTCTGAAAATAGCTAAGAAGAGAAGTATTCCAAGTATCCAAGTGCCCAAGTCCAAGAGAAGTTGAAGAAGTGCGACGAAAAGGACCAAAACGCTCAAAATCAAGAGAAGAGCCAGAGATCGATCTTAACTCATTCAAATGAAGGATTTCTCATCATCATCTTGAAGAGAATTTAAAGATAAAAAGAATGCAAAAAGAATGAGGTCATTCCGAGTTCGGATGAAGAAGTTGTGCTCAAAACAAGCTTTTATTGAATACCGAAGACATTAAAGTTCGCGGACGGGTTTCATACTTTAATTCCAAAAATATCTACTAGAATTTGAAGTTTGCGGACTGGGTTCGCGAACTTAGCAAGTGGAAAACGTGTATTAACACTTTGGAAGGCTTAAGGGCACGTTTGGGATCGTTATTTCGGGTCGGGTTCTTGAACCGAACTAAATACTTGGATACCAAGTAATGTAAACCTATAAAAGGTATTAGGTTTTGTAAAATGAAATCATTGATCTCATATCACAAGTCTACATCAAAAACCAACGGTTTACCCTTTTAAGGGGAAACCACCATTATTCATCTTCTTTGTAATATGAGTAGCTAAATCCTTTGTTGATTAAGGATGAATTCAATGTTCTAAACGTGAAGCTTTATTAATAATACAAATTTATTGAGAGTTTTTACCATCATCGTTTGTCTTTACCATATGTAGGATTTATGAGTGACTAGGGTATGATCTGTGCCGTAACAGCATGGGATATGGTTTGTTCTCTGTACTGCGGATTGCCAGTTTCTTTAACTGTTCGAGTTTAGTCATATTCGAGTTTTCCAATGTTCTATTCGAATTAGTCATATTCAAGTTGTTAAGTGTAATTAGAATGACATTTAAGTGGTTAATCATCTGGATTTGTTATATTTATAAGGTTTAGAAATCCAATAAGTTTGGTAGTCATTTCCTACATCGTCGAGCTATAAAAATATCACTGAGCTACCTATGCCAATTGTAATAACCTGATTAATACATACGCATCGATAAGTTTTAATGGTTTTTTTTTTTGGTAACTTTTAATTCTACTCTTGGTTTGTACCATTGAGCATTAACTGTTGATTTTGATATGACTTAAGAGATAGGAATATTCAACCACTTTTTCTACTGATTTAAGTCGAAATAAGCATCAAAAACATTATTGAGAATATTTCATGATATCATTTCCGCTCACATTTTGTTACCATTTCTTGTGGGAAAAAATAATTGCGGATTTCTCGGTATGAATAAAATCTAAGCAAATAAAGTAATTGAAGTACGTAATGCCTTTCGAAGAAGCTTCAAAAATCAACATCGCCATCTCCAATCGACCATCAAATACATATTCTGAATCTATAACTGGCTTAGAAGAACTCTAGGAAAGTATTGAACAGAAATGAGTCAAATGACGGTACAAAGATTCATCAAAAAAAAAAAAACTAAAAAAACAGTAGAGTCAGAGACAAATAAACAGAGTACCAAATGTAATTTACAATTGCAAAGAAGCAATTTTTCATATGTTAAAAGCGGGATATCGACTTCGAACCACTATCTTACTAATCACATTCCACTTCAAAAATCTCATTCTGGTGCGACCTTGATAAAGAGGTTGGCACTTGATAAAGAGTATTTGATCATGCAGTAATGTATGGAGAACCCTGACAGAATGGCACGGGCTTTGGCTAGTTGTTAAAATAAGGTTATTAGTTGAGTGTGTTATTGATTTTTTATGGTACAGAAATCCAATTTTCTCAAGCAAATCCGGAAATCAGCTGTAACATTCAAACCAACATTTTCTTTGGCACATTTTTCCGTTCTTACATTT
The DNA here is from genome assembly GCF_003573695.1 of Papaver somniferum. Taxonomy (NCBI): domain Eukaryota; kingdom Viridiplantae; phylum Streptophyta; class Magnoliopsida; order Ranunculales; family Papaveraceae; genus Papaver; species Papaver somniferum. The sequence goes on from NC_039360.1 coordinate 196,402,619, forward strand.
GGCTGCCCTGCCAAATGCATTAAAAATGTAATATAGTAACCAAGCTGGTTTCTGCTGATATCTCCATCGGGTTTCTGCGGCGACGGTAATCCATTTATATGCCTCTTGCAAAACAGTTCTCCACTTTTTGCTTATATGTCCATCAGGTAAAATAATCTAAGAGCTTTCGTTGCAGCTATCATGCCGGAGATATTAATCCATTTATATGTCTCCTGCAAACATGAGTCAAACATACAGCTTTCCTAACTGAGTTAGACGCACTACAATTATACCAATGATGATGTGCTTAAAGGAGATGTGTCATGTGTCCAAGAAATAACTAAATGTTGGACTGCATTGCGAGCAGCTACGAATGTGGTTAAACTTGAAAACTATTAAAGCTAATTAAAATGGTGCTCCTACGAACAGTATTTTCAGTACAATAGATAGGATTTGAGATAGTATGTATGTAACTTACTTATCCCTTTAATGCTTAATTTCAAGTATCGATTTAGTAAATGCCATCCATCTCCATCACCCCAAACCTCTATGAGTTTTGTTTCCATTCCTCATAAAAGGTGGAGTAGTCTGGAGTTGAGTTAGGAACCAAGTCATATATACAACCATTTAAAACCTCAATTTGTATTTTTTAACTGGTCGGTGCAGAATTATCCGCCTAGCCGAGTGTATCGTACTTGGAACCACTACCACCAATACAATGTAATTAATATCGGATATCGGTTCATCTCGGCCGGGACCGATACACTGGTACAATTTTATATCGGGGATATTATCGTTGAAATATCGGTTCTAGATTTAGAGACTATAATTTTATATTAAACATTTCTCCACACATTTTCGGATAAGATATAATATATAACATCAATTTTATCAAAAAAACAAAAGAGTAACTTTAGTAGACTTGCTTCGAGAGCTACATGCACCTCTACTACCACCTGGAAGACTTTCTTCGCCAAAATTACCCTTAAACTTTATAGAAAACGACCAATACCGTCTCATATCAGGAAATGTAGGAAAATTTCGTATCGACCGATACGGCCGATATTTGACCGAAACGGCCGATATTCGACCGAAACGGCCGATATTATCTGGCGAATATCGTATCCCCGATATGCTTCTTATCGTATCGTTCTGGGCCGATATCCGAAATATCCCCGATATATCGGCCGATATTGACTACATTGCTCCAATACTCCAAATACTGTCAATTCTGCACCCATACACAAATACGTCAGTGCAACTTGATAAATAATTCTAGACCGCAAATATTAAATGCTTAAGAAACAGTAACACACTCTATACCACAATACATGTATTTTAAATTGAGTAGAGAAAGAAAATATCTGAAACCACGTAGTCGTATTGGACAGTTTCACTCTTCCTTCCAGAAAAGCTACACCTGAATCAAGTACGTTTGCTAGCCAAAATTCACACTCTAAAACCGATTACATTTTGAGATATTAAAAGTCTCCGACCAACATCATCCGTTAGTCCATGATAAATGGTAATAAAAGTGCGCAAATACTACACATAACTCCATCGGGTTAAGAAATGGGAAAAGATGGATTTTAATCACATGGAAAATTATCACCAAAGAATTTTAGGCTTGAAAAATGTCCTCGTGATAATATGAATACTAAGAATTAAGATGATTTCCCTTAAAAAAAATTTTCTCTCTCCTGTCTTTTCCTCTTCTCTCTATAAAAAAAAAACCTTAACCTCCATTAATTTCTTGCTCAGATTTGGTCCCTTTTGGACCAGATCTGAGCAAGATTTCTGTTTCTTTTTAAGTTTTAATCGAGTAAAAGTAGTTTTTTTGCTTTTTGATGTCATTTGGCATATTTCTTCGCTATTTGGAGTGATTTTTCTTCGCTATTTTGGGCGAGTTTCTCTTCGCTTTGAGGGCGATTTATTCAAACCTTGATCGCTGGTTCGTGACTTGCTATTCTCGATTCAAGAACATCGACAATCCAAAGGATTTAGGGCATCTGAGTTTGTTTGGTTTTACAAGATTTTGGGCAAATAACTCCTTTCTTATAGGAGTATATCTTATTGAAGAAGAAGAAGAAGAAGAAAATCCGATCAAATGGTCGGAATCGATTCCGGATTATACCATCATCCTTCCCTACTACATCTATAAAAAAATGGGTATCTTTACGATATATGGCTCTTTTTCTTCGCGATGTATTTGTAATTGATATCTTCATTTGTATTAAGGTTCTTATTATCTTGTATTTTGATGTTTTTGTTATTCTTGTAAGCGATCATGTAATCACAAATTGATTTGAATAAATTGAAATTGTTGATTGACCAAAAAAAAAAAAGGATGATTCCCTTAATCAAGTTCTCATATGTTAGCAACACGTAATCTATTATAAAAAAAATAAGCATATTATATTAAACGTTGCATACCTGAATTTTTCCACGACAATCACTTGCTGCAATAGTCATCTCGCGTGCTCCAGCATTGTGAACAGGAACCCACTAAGCGGTTATCAAAAGCATAGCGACTACAACATAAAACAAAAAAGGAAAATTAAAGGTCAATTATGTAATACACCAATAACAAAAAAAAATCAAAACAACCAGTATAACCATATGTATGCATCTAAATAAATAAAAATCCTGATCGCATTACCCAAAATAATAAAGCCAAAAGGCGAAAAAAAATAAGTGAGACTTTTTCATAAAACCTTTAAAGTAAGTAAGTTAAATGATACAGAGATTCATACCTGGGATTCAATTAGAAGAAGAAGAAATGACAACTTAAATTACAACGTGGAACTAACAAAAAAGAAAAAGAAGAAGAAATGATAGCTTCAACTCCATGTCTCTTATATAGATTGCTTCAAAAATAAAACAAAAAAATTGTCTCCATAAACTGCCAACAAAAGCGCTGTGATAAATTGTCTTTAGTTTTAGATCCAATTATAACCGATGCCATCCCAGCTCATACCTAGGAACCGTAACAGGTATGCTACGGTTTAATGGTTTTCTTATTTTCATCTTGGCATTTAGAATTTATGAGGAAAAAAACGTAAAAACTAATTACCCCAACGGTTTTCTTTTTAGGGCCTTATGTAAAGTTTGCTCTATATATGTAAACTTTAGTTGCTCTGTATAATAGAAAGAAGAAAGTTTGCTCCGTATACAAAAAGAAGAAAATTTATTTGTTAACATTCTTACATATCAAATAACAAAATTTTATCGGAGGTTATATCAATAATTAGATCGTAACCGTCCTTTTAGTGCCTAAATTGTATATCCCAAAACATATTAGTTGCTCGATCTGAACCGTCCTTTATGTGTCCAAACTATAGAGAGTCGTCGATGTAGGAAAACATCGTTGTCACTTATAATATAGATTCTTAAATTGATTTGGGATGCATACTAGATTAGTCTATTGATTGTTCTATTGCTAGTATAAGTTATGAGATAAGTAATCGTCGATTAACTCTCTATACAAGTAGAAATCGCGAGACTTTACAGAGGGATTCTGTGGAGCAATCGTGTGTGAAGACAACACCAGCAAGTAAACCTTGATCTAAGAGTTTAACTACTGGGACCAACCTAAATTCACAAAGCTTAAGGCGTTCGATTGGATTACACCTTGAGTGATCTACTACTTGGTGGTTCATTGGATAGAATCTGGTAGTCGAGAATTTTTGTATCCAGTGATTGAAGGAGTTTTGGGGATAACACTGATCTAGATGTTATCTACGGTTGGTGATGAATGGTTCTTACGAACAATAGATAAGTATTTTAATCCAGCTATCGCTTGTTAACGGTGGAGGATTCCTTGATCATCTCTTTCTTCTTTATTGTCTTTTTATTTATCTTATAAACCAAAAACCCCCTTTTGCTATTTACTTTATTTTGCTGATCAAATAACCTATCAATTACATAGCTCTCTGTGGGAACGATCTCTTAGTACCGCTATATTACCAGTTAATTAGTGAGAAATATATTTATTAATTTGTTGTGCATACGACAACCATACAATTCTGCACTTATTAGTAAGACTACTTGTCTTTTATTCGTACTAGTATACTTCATTTTCTTCACAAAATATGGTGAGCGCACCCTTTTTTTTGTATCCATTTAAAATGCATTCTTTTTTTTAATGGTCCATATCTCTTCTCTTTAAATTTATTTAAGTTAGTTATTTAGTGTTGTTCTAAGTTTTTCCGTAAAATAGTAACTTCGTGATAAAAATTATTTACATATCGATGGATTTGCTTCTAATGTTTTTTAATCATTACACTACCCATGATGAAGTCATTATCTTTTTTATTATTTTTTTTTCCTGCCAGTAACCTTTTAAGGTAGTGCGTCATAAATTGAGGGGCCGAGACATTGCTGAAAAATTATTTTAAAGCCGAATTCAACAACAATTTATATACGAAGTTATAATGTACTGGTGTTTTTCTTCTTCTAGTAGTTCTCATGCATTTTTATTTTTTGTGTGCTTCCGTTGATTTAGTTGTAACCAAACAATACAATTTCAATGTACTCAATTTATTATGGCGTGCATTTTAATTTTAATTATATATATATACCATTTCCTTAATACTTTCGATATATATATATATATCTTGAAACTATTAAGGAAATGCACCTTCGGCTATGTAACATTCACTTGTTTATAATATACTTCTACATTGTTAAAAAGGTAATCAAAAATATGTATGAAATCTTTTTCATGCAGCTCATATGCACCAAAAAATTTAAGGGCAGCTTTTGTGCACTCGCCTTTTTGAAGTGCAACCAATATACACTAGAAAAAATGCTAAAATTGTAGAAAAAATAAAACTGAAACAATAAAAAGGCAAGAAAAAACATTTTTGTGCAAAGGAGGGTAGTGAAGTCTTCTTAATTGTTCTCATTATGGATTTAAATAGGGTTACGAGTATAATTAACTTATTTCGCAAATAATCATACGACCACGAAAACAACTCATATACTCGGGTTACTAAAAGGAAAAAACCTCTCTATAATAAAATCGATCCCTACCAATTCTCGTTCCTGGTTCCATCACCGTCTTCCTACACCAACCATGTAAAAAGCTCACCATATTCAGTCGGATGTTCTCTAATTTCTACGGAAAATGGGTCATTTGTCCAAATATTTTTAAAACATGATTCTAATGGACGAGTAAAAATTAATATGGGTGAAATGGACAAAAAAATGCAAGGATGAAACTGGATTCATCCTGGCTTAAACTTAAAAAATAACAAGAATGAAACTAGATGCATCCTGATGTAAATTAAAAATAAGAAAAAATATTTAAAAATGGGTAGGATGAAACTATTTACATCCTGACTATTTTTACATTTTTGTCCATTTAAACGGTATCAAAATCTAGATGTCTTTTTCACCCAGGAATTATTGATTTTGGTCTTTTTTTAACCAATTTTGTGTAATTTCTAGCCAACATTTGTTGTCTAATTTAGGGAGCATAAGACTAATATTTGGACCTTTAAACCATTAAAAGAGATTCTTTTGTTTTTGCAACTTGGTAAAGCCAGTGTATGAACATTAGGTAGCTCAAAGACCATGTAAAAATTATTGGAACGGCCGAATGGCATCCAAAACATTGTCAGTTTGCACCAATAAAGGAGATCAAAAGGGCATAGAACACCTACCTTTTTATCCACTTGCTCTGCAAATGAATGCATAGAATTATTTCGGAATGCCAAATATAATACCGTGTGATATACAGCGAGTATAACCTTTTAGCCTATTCCATATCCAGATAAAAGAATCACATAAACATGATGTAAACAACTCTTTACTTTTCTCGTGTTAGTATACTCTTTTAAACTAGGTGCAACTGCGTTTTCCATACTGTTGACGGCAGAAATGGAATGCTAGCCAATTGAAAAGATTGTGATAAAGGTTAAGCTAGCTGTTTATTGCTTACTGTGTAGTTATGGATCCTAAATTTGCTGGAATTATTTCGGAAAGATCATTGTCAGGTGGAGTGAGGTCATTTTCGACCCTCTTAGTGGTCCTGGATTTGTTTGGCCGGTTTTTACTCTTTTCTAGAGTTCTCAGTTCTTGACCTTCTGGTTCGTTCTCTATGCGTCCGTTTCTTCTTCTAAATTTTTTTAGCCAACTGCGAGACAAAAAAGAGTCTTGCGATTTCTGATAAATCACAAGACTGCACATCAGAAATGTGCACCATACCGACTTGGCCACAAGCCAAAGAAGGCCAAAACATGTGGGCCGTGCAAAGACAAATTTGATGGGTCAAAATCATCACCCAGTCCCACGTATGATACTACTGGATTCTTTAATACTTACGTGGATGATTTTCTTCCACAGTTCACACATGCAGGGATGAGTCGCAAGCGCCTGATGGGTGATGAGGATTTGGTGCCACCTTCGCCCAGTCCATCTAAACAGAAGATTTTGTTTTTTCTTTTTTTTTTGAAGCAAAAATGGATATATTAAAAGAGGAAAAAAATATATTTACAGAGTACAAAGGCATAACTGTAGGTATTTGTGCAGGGCCATCAAAAGAAAAGTTATCATACAATCAGTTATTTGGTTCAATAATCCTTGCTTTTCAATCTCCACAAACAAAAATTGCTACGGAATGCTAGGTATCTCGCAGAGAAAATGGTAATATTCATCCCGTCCCCATCTTAGCCGGCCGTGGCCCATCACAGACAAATGCACTCACCTTCTTTTGATCAATACTCATTTTAGGTTGTTTTGAATGATGGTATACTTTAGAGATACATCATCGTGTTAACGTGTCAATACAGGAGCCAGACTTGATAGTTAGGTAACTGTTATAACCTTTCGGAATCTCTCTATATATATATGGTCAAACAATGATGTACGTTGTTGACTTTATCAACACTCAGTGATGTTTAGGTGACGTATAAGCCTATTGTACGTAACTCGGGATTTTAGGTACTACATTATCTCTGCTAGTTGATTCCAAAATATCTCCTAGTTGATTACAAAAGAATGACATTTTGCTGCCAACCGGCTATACATTTCAGGGAAGGCTTTTTTTGTTTTTTATTTGGAAGACAGCCAAAGAAAAGAAAAACTATAAGCAAAGAGAAGCCTCACTCTCAATGTGAAAGGCAATACATGAAGGAGCAGTAGAAAGCCGCACATCTTAGTTGTGGGCAAAAATAGTATACGCTGCTAAGGAATGAGCCACATTGTTGACCTCTTTTATGACAAAGTGAATCTCAATACAAGTTTTTCCAGACTCTCCCTGATCCTACCAATAATATTAGTAGGATACGCCAGGGGAAGTTTATGCATATGCCTTTGGGTGCCGATGATGGTTTCGGAGCAGGGAGGATAATTATGCCCTCGTATTAAGCAAAAGTTGCAAAACTACATCATTGAGTAAAAAAAAAAACTCAGTGTGGACCAAAACAGACCTAGCCAGGTCAAAGCATTAAAACCATCTCCAACAATTCGTGTAAAAAATCTTACGTGGAGATCTCATTAAGACATTTATTTAGGAGAGTTTACACATGTAGTATTATTTAACCCTTTTAATTTCTTATGTGATAAAATCTTAACTGCTTATTTTTATTTTAATTCTTTCTACTTCCTAGTATGCAGGACTCTAACTATTGGAGGTGAAGCTATGCTAAATTGGGTCTAAAGTTCAATATGTCATGAAAAGTAATATTCTCACCCTCAATTAGAGATGTTTTAAGAAAAAAAATGCAAATTATGTCGTTGAGAATAAAAAAAGAAAACACTTTGTGTGGACCAAAATAGACAAAGCCCGGTCAAAGCATCCAACAATTGCTGGTATCCATAAATGGCTATCTCTCTGGATCCAGGAGTAGAGAGAATTAGTTCGCATTTGGGCACCCTTATTAATCCGCCTATAAAAAAATCCATATTCTGACGTAGTTTCTCTATTATGATTTTGATAAATTGCTACAGTGAACTTAGAATGCGTAAGTTTTGACTAACATTTTTACATAAATTTCACAATTCATTTTAAGATTTCGTCTGTATCAAGAAACATGAGGCAGAATAAAAAATATTATCAAGCACTGAATTTAATCTTTATTTAAAATATTTTACTACTTATCTGGCATCTCAATAGCATTTTTAGCATCTAGAGCTGGGAAAAACACCTTAAAATATTGGGCGACATTCGATCACCGTTGTATAATGATGTTATCCTATATTTACATATTTGTCCTTCCAAACTAAAAATCTTGTTTCTGCCACTAATGATGGGGAAAACTTGTTCTCCCAACAAATGCAACCGGCACCTGCAATACAATGGTGGCCTCTTGTAGCTCCATCTACTGTGATCTTGATCCATTCTCTGTTCGGTTTGGACCAGCTAAATGAAATTGTTTTTGTATTCTGATGTTAATTGTTGGGGTGTTAGTTGATGGATCTCCAGGAATTACCGGAGGATATGGCTGTATGGCCCATTCAAATTCATGTTGTTGCTTTAAGGTTTTGATTAAGATGTTTTAGAATGTTGTATTTTTTTTTTGTCGGAATATGACTTCATTTCCAGATGTTCATAGTGACCAGAAGAGAAATCAATAGGCCGAAATAGATGTGGTAGGCGAGTTTCCTTATAACATTTCCGAGATGGTAATTTGGGGTTCCAGAGTGATTGGAGAACGGTGGTTGATGTTTAGGTTGATTGATATGTGAGAGAGGAGGGAGTTCAGGTTACGATTCCAAGTGAGCACCGTGAGATGATGTGTTTGGATGATTCAGGCTCGGTACAACAAAGTGGACACAAATTGGAGTTGGTGAGATCACGTGGGCATGAGGGTTAGGCACGAGCATTAGGTATAAGGAAAATAAGCAAGCACAATAAATCCTTGCTTATAAAAAGAATTTGGAGTCTGCATGATCAGCCTGACCCCATATGAGGTAGCCTTTGCAACGAAAAATACTTCACGCAACAACATATCTTCCGAGACACCACTCCCATACTTTCCTCTTTCATCCCTCAATGGAGACGATTGGCTCCCCTCATGCCTTACTTACATCAACACAGCTTTCATTGCATTGGGGATGGTTTAACAACCCCTATATATCCAGGCCAACCGGATACCACAATTTTAAAAGATGTATCCTTCTTAATGTTATCCTATCCAAATAGCAGTTGATCTCATCAACTCAATTTCTCATAGATGGAGACAATATCATCTACATAACCTCCCTTCCAGGATGCCGAAAAAAATCATAAATATCCACCTAAATCAGGACAAACCACCGCACAAAATCATATGGTCCTATTCGAAATCCGAGAAATACACCATTACATCTTGCTACAAATGTCTGACTCAAGATACCAATCAACCTCATCTAAACCGGTCCCAGTCACCAAATTCACTTGGACATTACATTGTCCACCAAAAATTCAGCTTTTCATATGGAAAGAAATCAACGAAGGCCTAGACCTTCTCTATCCTGAACCACATCAATATCACCGTTGATTTTCTGATATAAGTAATACCGAAAGAATTTTGATTGAGAAAATGATTTATCTATCCCTTCACCCTTAACCTAATTTTAACGGATCCCTGAGTTATTTTGACTAAATCTTTTACATCATTCTTTTCACAGTTCACCTTACCTATGTCGCTCCACAGCCTCTACCATCATCAATGATTCTTACATCACCTTTATTTTGACTAATTCTTTTGTATCACAATAAACTCATCCAGAATATTCTAAATCTTTAAGGCTTCATTTTGTATTTAATTCTCTTAAATCAATAGTTAAATTTCCGACCAACTTTTATTTCTCCTTAAAAAAGAACGCATTCTTAGATTAACAGAGACCAAACCCATTTGTTTTTTCGTCTTGTAAATGATTTAGCTATATAAACTCATATTCTTACGTTGTCATTTTTTAATGAGAGGGTTATTCAAATGATCCTTTTTTATAAAAGAAAAAATATCGTTAATGGTTATTTTGTTAAGTGGATAATGAAAGTGAACTAGTATGTTCTTAACGTGTAAACTTTAACTCAACCTCCTTTGGAGGTTGGATTAGATGTGCTAAAAACTAAATCCTAAAAAAAAAAATCTATGGATATTTAGTGTAGATACTGGTGTATTTACAACTGATATTGGTGTACTTGATGTTGTCGCGGTTTTTATGGCTACCTCAGGTGTTTGTACATTTTGGCGTTGCACAATTGGCGTTATTGGTGTTTATCGCAACGGGGAGGTTATAACCGGTTTAGGTGGTAATCGTCTTTGTTGGCATTCCATTGTGTAGCTTCACAAACACAAATTTTTTTGCATAAGCAACCTTGATTGAAAACATAGTCAAGCAGAATCATTGACCAGATCTGACTTATGAAATATCACTGCATTACGATTTTTGCGGTAAAACTATTAAGTCGCTTGACTAAAAGACTTAATTACTATGCATCAGAAATATTAGCGTAAATCAATAACTAAACTATGATTAACACGTAATATGTCAATTTTGAGATCAGAATCTCGAGATCTAAATCTAGCATTTATTTAAACTGTTACGGACAATAATCATGCATTTCGTACAATTTCTATTCATAGAAATATCTAAATAAAGATTTTTCAGTAAGAACAAACAAGATTTCAATTCTGCATCATATATATCTTTAAACGTATGATTTGTACCCCGAAATTTAGATCTGAACTATTTATTCATATCATCATGTTAATGACTAACATGTGTAGAAATCTAAATAGGTTCTCATGCTAATTAGGGAAATAATTAAGACTCTATGATCAAAATCAACGGTGTACCTTAGTATACCTTAGCAAGTATGGATCTAATATTACCATTAAGGAAATAAGATATTTCTCAAGATTTCATTCATAAAACAACAATCAAGAAAATTCTAGATATGGAATTGGAATTTTCATCAAATTTTTTATCATCCGTCTTTAGATCTGATCATGGCGAATGCGTTTTTAAGATTAAATTCTCCGAAATCATCATTTTAAAGTTCGATCTCGTTTAAATCATCAGATATGTTCAAATAAATGCTCAGATCATCAAGATATATGCATGCTTTTTCGTGCAAGTATATCATGTAATTTAATTGAATCATGCATATAAGTTAGATTTGTGATCTATTTTAAGATTAAAATCATGAAGTTTTAAAAACCTAGTCGGCGCCAATGAAGATACGTCAACTCAACCGAGAAGTATACCTTCACATTTTGGTGATCATAGTCCTTAATTTGGGAATACAATCGTTGTTATCACTATAATCTTCGATCTCTGATCGGATTTCCGGTGATGTGAAATTAAGGTTTCTGATTATCTTCTAACTCGGTTAGAAGAGAATCATAGGAGAGAGAAATGTTCGAAGTCTACTTTTTATAATGAAATGTTCTTGTTTACATTATCAGCCTTTCTGGTTATTTATACGTTGTATGAACATGAAGATTACATGGAAATGCATTTAATCTTAGTAAACAGGTGACAGTTGGGACCCAAATAACTTTCTCGCCTTGCACTTGTTCGGACCTGGGATAGCTCTTCGTCATAACTATATCGCTTTCCAGGTCTTCGCTTAGCTGACATCACTGAGGTTCTTCTCATCTGCCAACATTAGACTCAGGCTTCCGCGTCTATCTTCGTGTCTCTATTCTATTTGGCAACCTGTGGTTTGAGTCTTCGACACCTGACCTTGAGTCTTATTTCACATTTCAGTTGTTAGTTCTTGGGTAGATGCTATATTTTGTCATCTACACAACACATAAATAATGAGGTCATTCAGACATCGGGCGAAGAAGTTATGAGAAAAACAGTCGAAGAAATCCTAGGTTTTAGATCGGCTGATAGATGCATTTGTATAAACCCATGCCCAACCCAAACGTTGGGCGGATATGGGAAACGTATATCAAAATTTTGGGCAAGTTTGGGCATAAATTTTATGAACCCGAGTTAAATTTGGGCAAGCATGGGCACAATATTTCTAACACAAGCAACCCGCCCAACCCGAAGAACTATGATGTAGTTATATAAAAAAATTATAATTGGTATAATTATCTATTTAGAGTAATTTTAGATATTATCTTCACATATAATAATGAAAATATAAATTATACATATCTCATTAATCAATCATTCGATATGAAAAAAATTATATTATTGTAAATAATATTCTGTTATTTGGAAATTTAAGATAAATAGAGCAATTAAATCTTATTATTACTAAAATTTATTATTATTGTATTAACAAACTCATTTGTCTAGTGAAACTTGGGCCAACCCGAAGAACCCAAGGAACATAACTTGGGCGGACTTGGACAGTACCTGTATGGGTTCCTCGGGTTCGATGGGAAATCTGGCAAAGGATTCCTTGCTCGGGTCTGCCTCGACCAAGCCTTCAAACCATCCCAACCAACCTAAGTCCCACCTCTATGCATGACAGTGCCTAACAACTTCCTAAGACTCAGTCCCTGGCATGTCCTACCCATCCTGTTTGAGGGGCGATTATGAGTCAACTCGGTGCTAAAAATATTTGATTTGGATCTTGATCTTAATCTTCTCTTCTGTTTTTTGATCTTTACTATGATTAATACCTGCTTTTTACAACTATGTTTCCTCTAACAACTTACTTTATTTTGATTTCCAACTGTTATTCTTGCTTTTCAAATTATAAACCTAGTTTCTTAATTTTCTTTCTTTTGTTATTGATTTATATTAAAGTTTTCTTTATCAATCACGATTTCTTTTCATCTGTTTTTCTTTATCTTATAATGGCTTTCTAATTTCTGTCTGTAGAACCTCATTCATTAAAACATGACAGGCATCCATTTTTAGACTTTGCACGTTGGTATCTCACTCTGACAACTATATTGTTGCAGCCAACGACAGTTTTGACTTCAGCTACGATAGCAGTTTTGCAGGCCATCAATCAAAAGGTGGTTTCTATCAGTATGATCCAATATTTTAGTTTAGATTATGTTTATGATCACAAAGGTTTTGGTGATATACAAATCTATGAGTTAAACATTCTGATTCAATGCTGCAAGACTGTTTTTTTGAATTTTCAGAATTCAAACTTTCCCCCTATAACTAAGCGTAATAGGTGGACATGCAATATAGCCTTGAATACGTATCAATTGACCTCTATCTCCTTCAATGCCAACTTTATTTATCCAGCTCAAAAGAAGATATCCTTTCCCAAAATATTTACACCAGTATAACTAATTTTAGTCATAATATATCGATCTTCATCAATATAATACAAAGAAAGTGAAAATTATTTTTATCATCTTCTCCCAAGAAAAGTCTCAACTTTGGATGCAAGCAACTAAACTTAGAGATCTCAATACTAGACAAGTAATAAAATATGTTGGTTCTAATAGAGCTATCTCAACAGCTACTGAAGACTTAGGCAGTACTCTTATTGGAAAGCTTTACACCAAAGATACTTTTGAGACAGATGAAATCAGAAAAGAAGTAACAAACAATATAAGATTCTTAATATGCGTGCACTGGCTAAGAACATCTTTCTTTTCAAGTTTACATCAGATGAAGTAGTTGAAGCAATCCTCAAAAAGGGTCCTTGGAATGTAAAGAAATATCATCTCAATCTCAAAAAAATATGAACCATTGCTGTGAATAATCAAGTCTTTACCCATCAAGAATGGAATTTCCAGTTCAAAAACATTCTTCTGGAACATCATTCAGTTCAGGTAATTGATGAAGCTTTAATTGATTTAGGTCAAAAAATTAGAACTATACCACATAACTGTTGACCTGGATATGGATCGATGATTACTTCTAAAGTCAAAATTGATTTCAAGAATCCTATGCATAGAGGTGGATGGTGAACACGGCATCTGGTGGAGTTACCTGGATTAGATATCATTGGGAAAGGAAACCACATTTACTCTGCAAGGAATGTTACACTATAGATTATGATGATGAGGAATGTGAAAACACTGCATTGGACTTAAAAATCATGAGGTATACTAATGAAGAATATGTGACTTACTGTCACAACCTTTCAAGGGCATATGGGGTTGAAATTGTTGAGGACCTAGATTTGTTGCTGGAAAGAGTCTGTGAAGCTAGCCAAAGGCAAATAGAAGAACAAGAGTGAGCTGAAAAGCAGGAGGAAGAAAGGAAGACAAAGAGGGCAAGAAGTGAAGATGTTGAAGAAAATATTGATTCCAGGGAGACTCATGTTACTCACAATGTTGGTCTTAATACTGGATCTACTGATAGATTGGAATACTTTGATGGCATGGAGCATGACTTGGCTGAAGAGGGAGAACCACCTGCAAGAAAGTACTCTCATGAAATGGCTGAGGTTTCTGCAACTATGATAACTAAATCTTTAACTCTCCTTTTGCAACTTAAGTTTTTTTATCCTTATTTCTTTCCTTTTCCAAAAATAAAAAATTTGGCATGGAATGTTCAAGTCTTAGCAAAAAAATTTACTAGAGATCAGCTTTTTGTTCTAGTCAAGAAACAATCACCTGATTTTTTATTTCTCCAAGAGACTAAGATAGATAGTGCAAGAATGATTTCCCTAGCAAACTATCTGAATTACTACAATTATGTCCATATAGATAGAGTTGGTCTAGATGGAGGTATCTTATTTATGTGGAAGGATGGTATAAATTGTGAGATTCAAGATGTCTCTAATGATATGATTCATGTGGTCACTAAACTTAATCCTAGTAAACCTGAAGTCCTTATAACATTTATGTATGGCTCAACTTACTTTGATAAGAAGAAAGAGCAATGGGATTACCTTCAAAGGATTAGTGAAAATATAAGACAACCATGTTTGGTTATAGGTGACCTAAATTTTCATATGCATAATTTATCTGAGGCTACAAACTTTTCTATGGAAGATAGGTATGTTCAAGAAAAAATGAATATTTGTGGTCTGATGGATATAAGATACACTGGAAAACACTATACTTAGACTAGTAATAGATTTGGAACAGGTAGTAGAAAGTCTAGAATTGATGTAGTTATAGGAAATAGCTACTGGAGTACTTCTTTCCCTCATGCTAAGCTTCATCATCTTGTTCAGGCTGGCTCTGATCATTGCCCTATTTTGCTTATTCCAGAAACTTTAAGTAGCAACTCTTGGAGACCTTTCAGATTTTTTGCAATGTGGATGAAACATCATGCTTTTAGAAACCAGTTACCTATAGCCTGGAATACTAATATTTCTGGTTTTGCAGGATTTCAACTTATTGCTAAGCAACAAAGTACTAGGAAAAAACTCTCTCACTGGAATAAGATTGAGTTGGGAGATATTGATAGGAATATTGATAGATTACAAACACAACTTGCAGCTGCCCAAAATAATCATAGTTCAGGCTCTCAGCATGATAACATTGTTCTTCTTACCAAGAAAATAGATGAATGGTTCAACATTAAGACTGAGTTCTACAAACAAAAATCTGGTGATACTTTCATCACAGATATGGACCAAAATACTAAGTATTTTCACACTTTGGATAATAGGAGAATGTTTAGAAAAAATATTGATTGTCTTTGTGATAATGATGACTCTTGGATTGATGATAATGTGGAGATTGCTAACATGCTTGTTTCCCACTTTGAACAGGTAAGTAAAACCTCTAATCCTAGTTTTACTGATATTACTTTTGATATCATCCCAATTGTCATTACAACACAGGATAACTCTCAACTTAATAGAACTCCTACCAGTGATGAAATATTCCAAACCATAAAGAATATGAATGCTTGGGGGGTCTCCTGGTCCTGATGGGTTTCAACCAGGTTTTTATAAATATAATATAGTAGGACAAGATGTTGTTAATGCAGTGCAATTTTTTTTTAAAACAGGGTTTATTCCAATTTATTTTAATAAAACCTATCTTAGTTTGATTCCTAAAACTGAAAGTGCTACCAAACCTGTGGACTTTAGACCAATAGGTTTATGTAATACTATTTATAAAGTAATCTTTAAGATTCTTGCTGATAGAATTAAGCCATTTTTAAAGCATCTTATAACTCCTTATCAAGCAGCTTTTGTCCCAGGGAGAGATATTCATGACAACATTATTGTTGCCCATGAAATGATTCCCACCATGAAACATAAAGAGGGAATAGTGGTACTATGGCTTTAAAGATTGATCTATCCAAAGCCTTTGATAGAATAGAGTGGCTTTTCTTGCTAGGAGTTCTAAAAAGTTTTGGTTTCAATGAGAAATTTTGTGGTTATATAAATCAGTGCATTTCAACAACTCATATTTCTATCCTTTTGAATGGTACTCCTACTCATGGTTAGAACCCCTCAAGAAATATTAGACAAGGTGATCCCCTATCACCATATCTGTTTATTATTTGCATGGAGTTTCTATCTAGATTGTTGTTAAATGCTGAAACTAACCATCAAATTTCAGGAGTTAAAGCAGCTAGGAATGCTCCAGGTATTACCCATCTTATGTTTGCTGATGATATTCTTATTTTTACAAAAGCAGACATGCACAATATTGTTGGTATCATGAATGTGCTTGACTATTTTGGTAGTGTCTCTGGTCAGGTTCTTAACTTGGATAAATATAGTGTCTACTTTAGTCATAACATTAGTCCTAGTTACAAGGAGATTCTTGCAAGAGAACTTAAGATGGAAGAAATGAAGGATACTGATAAATACTTAGGAGACACTTTGTTGATAGGAAAAAATAAGACAAAGGCTTTTAAACCCCTTATACAGTCTTTTGGTACCATACTTAAGACTTGGAAAGGTAAAACTATGAATCATTATGCTAGAACCACTATGGTAAAACATGTTCTCAATGCTCTTCCAACCTACCAGATGGGATGCTTTAGAATTCCCAAAACAATGCTTGATCAAATGGATTCAATCCAAAAGAATTTTTGGTGGGGGCATAGTGATAATAAGGGTCTCTATTTACTAGGATGGAACAATCTTAGCATTCCCAAAGCCTTAGGTGATTTAGGGTTTAGAAACCTGGAACATTTTAACACTGCCATGTTAGCTAAATTGGTCTGGAAAGCTTGTAATGACACTGACTCTCTTTGTATGCAAATCCTTAGAGCAATATATGGGAGAAATGGTAGCTTGCCCCACTTTGATAAGATAAAAGATGACTCTTATTGGCTTTGGAGAGGTATTTATTCTGGCATTGAAGTTGTGCAACAACACTCCATGTGGATTGTTCAAAGTAGCACTAAAATTAATATTTGGTTTGATAATTGGATTATTGGTTTCAATAGTCCACCTGTCCCAATTGTATGACTATCTAGCCTCTTTTATTACACTCTAGTTTGTGATTTGTTTGTGCCTGGTACTAGGAATTGGAATCATGAGCTCATTTATTCTCTCTTCGACCAAGAAACTTCTTCTGCCATTCTTAGCATGAATATCCCTGCCTCTGGAGATGATTACCTAATCTCGAAACCTGATAGGAAAGGCAAGTTTACTGTGAAAAGTGCTTATAACACTCTCAATGCTAATATTGTGAATAATGTAGTCACATGTGATAGCATTCCTAGGGAAGTTTGGAAGAATCTCTGGCATTTTAGAGTCCCATATAGGGTTCAGCTGTTTGTCTGTAAATGTTTAAAAAACATTGTTCCTGTAAAAAACAAACTGGCAAGCTACATTGCTGACATAAAACCGCACTGTAAGTTTTGTAGTAACAAATATGAAACCATTGAGAATTTGTTGATTGACTGAGATTAAGCTAAAGACATATGAAACTCCTTACAGGTGGATATTCTTATTGTTACCCAGAGTTTTAACTCTTTACATGATTGGATTGTTTCTTGGTTTACTACTGCTGCACAATCTCAAAATGAGTATGAAAAGTATATTATTAAGCTTATGTGCACTGTTTGGCATATATGGAAGGACAGATGTAATTTGATATTTCAAGATATTCATCCCAATAGAAGCAGTACCATATCTAGAATTCAACATCTTATTGTACAATGTTTTGCTAATTATAATGTTGTTTCTATCTCCGGTAATCTGAATTCAGGTATCAAGGATTGGGTACCACCAAAAGAAGGATTTCTAAAACTTAACATTGATGCTTCTTATATTTCTGAAACAAGAAAAGGTAGTATTGGTCTAATAGTGCGCGATCATGTAGGTAATGCAGTAGGAGTAAAAGGAGTTAATCTGGAGAAAGAGGTGGATGAAGAGGTAGGAGCTGAACACTTTGAACGCAAATCTCTAGCCTTGGCAGTAGAATGGATGGAGGAATGTAACTTCAACAAAGTCATTTTTGAGATGGACTGTGCTAATTTGGTGGACTCTGTTACTTGTGAAGACTCTAAAGTTCACTGATTCAATCAACATCTAATTACTGCAATCAGAGACAAGTTTTTAAGAAATAAACTTTGGTTTTGCAAAGTAGTTAATAGGATCAGTAATAGTGTAACTCATGAACTAGCAAGAAAAGCTAGGCTCGAAGCTCTGTCTTATTTTTATGTTTCAAACTTTCCACCTGATATTTCTAAAAAGATATAAGAAGACTATATACTCCAATCTATTCATTAATAAAATTCCACTTATATCAAAAAAAAAAAAAACTTCCTAAGATAGCGGTATTTAAGCCGTTAAATTATATTTTTTACGACTAAGATCGTAGATGTAGTTACCCTTTACCTTTTTCAGATAAAGTAGTGGGTACAACTTTAGCTAAAATTTGAGTTTTTTTTCATGTTACACCCTACAAAATAAACGGTGATAGTCAACATTTTGTACGGTTATGATTAAACTTTTGAGTACTTCCTGCCTAGAAAAATATTAACGACATTTTTTTTCCATGCAAGTTCTCTATTTTTATCTAAATTGTTTGCAACTAAAAATAAATAAATAAACTACAATTGTTTTTATTGCATGGAATGATTTTTTAAAAATCGATCATGAATGTAGTTTGGTATTTCGCTGTGATCGATTGATTGATGGTGATAATTTTTATCGAATATTGTCGTTTTTCTCAAGTCAATGGAAGAAATAAGATTTATAGACGTTGGTTTTTCAATAATCGATATAGAAAAAATATATCAAAACTAGAATTTGAGATTTATGTATCAATGAAGTATTACATTTAATGTATTACCGAAATAAAATAGTTGCTTCTTTAATGTAAGCTTTTGCATGAACTGTATTTATGCGTCGATGGTTTGTGCACTCAAAGGGTTGAGATCAAAATTAGGGATTTTTGTGAAAAAACCACTTTGGGAAAGAAATTAATAATATAATAAGAGAGAGCGATGAGAGAGAAATGGAAAGAGCGCGATGGAGGCAAGAAACTTATTCAATTGGATCGAAAAAGTTTTGAGATCTCTTTGGATATTTTTGGTGATCGAGAGTTGATAAAGGTGTTGGAGAGAGGATGGGGGGAGTTAGGGTATGGGTAGCATTGTCAGAAAGATTGGTGGTTTGGGTAATTGATTTACTGAAATCGTTTCATAAAGGGAAGAACAAAGCAACGAGGTATGAAGAAGAAGATGGAGATAATGTGTTCGATTTTAAGGTTCAGAATAATGTTGAAGGGGATTATATTAGGATTCCTAGACATAAGAAAGGTGAAAATGATAAGGGAGTAAGCATCTGCATTCCCAGTGGCGATAACAAAAGCTGTTGGGCTATATTAGCAGAGGTTTTAAATTGTTTTATGGAGAAGGTAGGGTTGAAGAAGATTGTGCAGGTGGTTCCGAAGGAGATAGATTTTCCTAGAATCGGTAATGAAGTCAAGATACAACCTAAATCTAGGATTATCAGATCAGGATTGGTGGTTTTATCAAAGAAACTTAACTGGAATAGAGTGGAAGTTTCAATCAAAAGGGAGATTGGAATAAGGAGGTATATCATGATTCAAGTTATTAATGATTTAGAAGGTGTTATTCAGCTGGAAGAGGAGGAGTGGAGACAGTTGTGGAAACCACTGAGATGGCGGGATGAGGGTGTAGACTTTCATTTTGGTATTTCAAGGGGGTCAACAAGGAAGGTGGCGGATAACGTAATGGAGGTTCGTAGCAAGAAAAAATTGGAGGAGGGTGTTGTGTATTCTCATCGTAAAACGTTGGAGGATACTCAATGGTTTAAAGTTAGGGGTTTACATAAGTCAAAATGGTGCTTAAAGATGATAATAAAGATTGGAAACAAGATCTCAAACGGAGGGTTTTTAAGAATTATACTGAAACCTTAAAATTGGAGGGTTTTCATTTTTTCAGAGTGGCGGTGACTGGTAATCTGAGACAAATTCCGGCGGTGGTGGTGTTGGAAGAGGATAAGGAGAAGGTGGTGCTGACGGTGGAGTGGGATCTGAATTACAAGGAGCAAAACAAGCTTTCAGAGACTGATTATGCGCGTGAGGTTAGGAGGTTTGATAACGCCGTTGGAGAATTTTCAAAATTCAAAAATGCAGTTGATGCTGAGTTGGTGGCGCGGAATGAGGAGTTATTTAGGGAGGAGTCGGCTGGGAGTGAGTCAGTTGAATCAGATGCAGCTGTTTCATCTGGTGCTGCAGGGAGATCTATTTCGAGGGGTTGGATTTATCAGCCAAAGTCAATGACTAATTTGAATATTGGTCAGACTTAAAATTCGAACGTTGGTGCTTCTATTTTGAATGAAAAAGAATTCGATAATACCAATTCAATTGGAGAGAGGGTTAACGAAACACAAATTAGGGAGGAAGAAAACGGAATGGGTATAATCCATGAGGAGGTAGTAGAAATTAATTTGCTCTCTATCATTGAGAACCAGGTGGTAATGAAGCTAGGAGATGTGCAACTATCGCACACACAGAGTATGGAGAAGGTGATGAAGGCTGCTGAGATAATGTTGAAGCATTGTTGTGTGTATGGAGGTGTCTTTGAGGAGGATAAGAAGAAACTTACAGAGGTGGTGATGAAACAAGTACAAAGGTACAAAGAAAGATTCAAGAGAGAAAATGCACAGAAAAATAATGTATCTGTAGAGAAGATTGAGGAAGGTTCGGTAAGGGAGTTGGTGTTGGTTGATAAAGACAATACTAACAGTTTGATTAATGGATTGTAGAATTATAACTTGGAATGTTAGTGGGTTGAATGCTTTTGATAAAATGACAGCATTGAAGGATTTGATTTGGAGACATAAGTGTGATATTTGTTTGGTACAAGAACCTAAAATTATGAAGATGAATGGGTGGTTGGTGAAGAATTTTTGGTTTGATGAGGATTTTGATTGTATGTATCTTCCTTCAGTGGGGAGTAATGGAAACAGTGGGGGTTTATTGTCTATTTGGAACACTAATAAAATAGTGAAAGTGGAGGAGAGAATAGGAGTTAATAACATTACTGTTGGATTGTGTTCTAAGATGAATGGAGAGAAGTTGGCAGTGTGTAATGTATACTCTCCTTGTGATTATATTGAAAGGGAGGAATTTCGGAAGGATCTTGAGGTGGTGAGGAATTGGTGGAAAGGCCCAACTTGTGTGGCTGGTGATTTCACTGCAGTAAGAAGTGAAGAAGAGAGAAATAGAGGTGAAGGAGATTCTAGAAATATCTCTTTCTTGAATGATTACATTATGAAGTATGAAATGGTGGATATACCTTTGGTTGGGGGTGCATTTACATGGTCTGCCATGAAATAGGATCCTCTTCTTTGCAGGTTAGATAGGTTTTTATAAAGTACTGATATTGATTTACTTTTTCCAGATGCTATTCAAGTTGCTCTGACTAGAGTGATATCAGATCATGAGCCTTTGATGTTGGTGACTAAGCCTAATATTTAGTATAAGCTTTACTTCAAATTTGAAAATGGGTGGTTGCTGCATAAGGATTTTTTAAAGAATGTGTAAAATTGGTGGGGGATTATGGAGTTTCATGGGCAGGCTAGTTTTGTGTTTTTTAGAATGCTACAAAACTTAAAGTATTTGCTTAAGGATTGGAGCAGGAAAGAGTTTGGTGGTATTAAAAGGGAAAAAAGAAGAGCTTAAGAGGAAGATTAAAATGTTGTATCAGATGGAGGAAACTCATAAGTTAACAGATGAGCAGTTTGAGGAGAGGATGAAAAGTTTGTAGCAGTTAAAGAACATAAAAGCTACGGAGGCAAGGAAGTGGCATGCTAGAACTAAGCAAAATTAATTTAGGTGGGGGGATTCTAATACTTCTTATTTTCATAGAATTGTTAATGCAAGGAAAAAGAGGAATACAATAGTTAAACTGGAAATTGATGGTGTGGAATGTTTTGAGCAAGACGGTATAAAGGCTGAGATGAGAAGTTATCATGAAGGGCTTTTTTCAGAAAAGAATGAAGTGTCATTTTCACTTGACAATTTATTTTTTCCAAGAATTGCAGAGGGAGAGAAAGATGAGTTGGAGAAAGATTTTTCAGAAACTGAAGTGTATGAGGTGGTCAAGCATTTTGGAGCTAATAAATCTCCAGGGCCAGATGGTTTTTCAATGGAGTTTTACAAGGTGTGTTGGCCTATGATCAAATCTGATTTTATGAAGTTGATGGGGGAGTTTTTTAGGTTTTGTTCATGGGATTGGAGGTTGAACTGTTCTTTTATTTCTCTTGTTCCCAAGAAGGGGGATTCTTGCACCGCAAAGGATTATAGTCCTTTGAGCCTTTTGGGTAGTGCTTACAAAATTCTTTCAAAGGTATTGGCAAATAGGTTGAAGACTGTGATGCATAAATTAGTTACTGATTCACAAGGTGCTTTTATAAAAGGAAAACAAATTTTGGATGGTGTGCTTATTGCAGAAGAATGTGTGGATAGCAGGTTGAAGGATAAAAAGCAAGGGATTCTTTGTAAAATAGATATGGAGAAGGCTTTTGATAATGTGTGGTGGAGTTGTTTATTGAGAATTCTTGAGAAACATGGTTTTGGGAGAAGATGGATTTCTTGGATTAGATGGTGCATTTCAACATCTCATATTTCAGTTCTGGTGAATGGGAGTTCTATAGATAAGTTCAAGCCTTCAAAAAGATTAAGGCAAGGAGACTCTCTTTCTCCTTTTTTATTATTTCTTGTTGTGGAGATTTTGTCAAAGCTAATTGATGATGAAGTTAGGAGGGATCAATTTCAGGGGTTTCAAGTGGTTGAAGGTGGGATTAAGATTTCACATTTACAATTTGCTGATGACACATTACTGTTTGTGAATGCTAATGAAGATGAAGTGAGAAGATTGTTGTTGATTCTAAGTTCTTTTGAGCTGCTGACTGGTATGAAATTGAATTTGGAAAAGAGTTCCATGATTAGTGTAGGAGCAGATGATATTATTGATTCTCTGGCATTGGAGTTGGGTTGTAGAGTTGAGAAACTTCCTTTTAAATACTTGGGTTTGCCTATTGGTGCTACTGCTAGATGTTCCTCAGTGTGGGATGAGATGGTTAAAAGAATGGAAGCAAAATTGGCTACTTGGAAAAAGAAATTTATTTCTAAGGTTGGGAGGATGGTTTTAATAAGAAGTTGTTTAGCTAGTTTACTTATTTATTTTTTTATCTTTGATTCCTATGCCTGATAATGTGGAGGATAAGCTGAACAAAATTATGAGAAGGTTTCTATGGGATTCTACTAATGATATAAGGAAAATGAGCTGGGTTTCTTGGCTTAAAGTTTGTAAGCCTAAACATTTAGGTGGATTGGGGGTAAAGAATCTGAAATGTAAAAGTAAAGCTCTTAAAGCTGGATGGGTGTGGAGATATGCAAATGAGAAGAAAGCATTGCGGAGGAGGGTGGTGCAACAGAAGTTAAAGAACAAAAAAGAAGTATGTCTGCCAACTAATGATGATACTGCAATTGGGAGGAGTAATTGGAAGAGTATTCTGAATAATACTTGTTTTCTGCAGAACCATGTGAAATTCAAGCTTAACAATGGTAAATCAATAAGGTTCTGGCTGGATGATTGGACTGCAACAGGTGCTTTGAAATCTAGATACCCTGTTATTTACAAGGCATGTAGGTTTAAGAATGCTTCAATATTTGACATGATTGAGAATGGCAGATTACATTGTCAGGTGAGAAGAAGATTGAAGAAGAATGAACAGTTTGAATGGGATATGTTATGTAATGAGTTAGGTCCAGTCCATGGATTAAATGAAGAGGCTGATGCTGTGAATATTATGCGAGGATTTTCTGTGAAGAAATGTTATGATTCTTTGGTACAGGTGGAGGAAATTTGTGATTTCAGTAAGTTCTTGTGGAAACAAGGAATTCCACCAAAGGTAAGCTTTATGTTATGGGATGCTTTTCAAAATTATTTGTCTGTCTTTTCTATGATGAATCACAGAGGGGTAGAAACACAAGATGTTAAGTGTCCTTTTTATAAGACAGAAGAAGAAACAATATATCATATCTTCTGTATTTGTCCTTTTGCTTATGAGGTGTGGGATTATTTTATCAAGTCTTTTAGAGTGTCTTGGGTGTGGCAGGAGTCTGCCAAGAAGAACTTTGAAGCATAGCAGATGAATAATTTGGCAGGTAGAAGTAGACAGATTTGGTGGAAGGTTATTTATGCAGTTTATTGGCATCTGTGGAAGGAAAGGGATAACAGGATTTTTGGAGGGAGAGCAATGACAACTGAAGAGGTCATTTTGATGGTTAAACAAACTATTTGTTTTTGGTTTTTGTGATAAGGATGTTTTTAAAGATTTTTCTGTAAGTCAGGTCTTGTTTCATTGAGACACAGTTTTGCATTGCTGATATCGCTTAACTGTTCCTGGCCTCTTTGTACATATTTTTTCTTTAATATAACATTCTTATTCAAAAAAAAATGATGATGATTATTAAATTACAATAAAAGAGTGGTGTAACTCTTGTGATAATTGTCGATGATAGATCTGTAATTTCACTTTAGTAGAAAGGAAATACAGAAGAACAGTCGGAAGTCAAAAAAGAGAGCAAATACATAAGATTTCCATTTTATTATAAGACTTTTTATGCAATTACTTCTCTTTTCTAATAGCCATACATACATCTTTGAAGGTATACTATATAATCCAATGGATGAGAACTTACTAGCGTTTTATGAAAACTATTCTAAAAGGCTCCTTTCTCTCTCCTCTTTTCATACTCTCTCCAGGCGATTTCCGGCGACCAACAACCTCCTTCTCCAGCGATCTCCAACTGCTCAGATCTACTCCATTGGGGTAGATTTAAGCAGTACCCTCTTTTCCCATGTGTTTGTTGTTTGATTTTCTTTGTTTTAGCTAGGATTTAGATGTTTTTTAGGTTTAGTTTTGGGTTTCACCCATCCTTGCCGGCGGAAAGTTATCTTCTTCTTCATGGCGGTTGTTTGTGTGCTCTTGGAGCATCCTATGTCGACTTCAATGGTCGTTTTATGTTGGGTTTACAAGGTTTCAAGCACATCTCCGGCGACCGGAAACTTCATCGGAAAGTTCAAGAACAAAAGAAGATCACTCCTTCTATGGAGTATCTCTTTCTCAAGAAGAAGAAAACTATCAAAAATGAAGGATTTACAATCCGAAAACCATTTCTCTATCAATTCAATCGGTTCTCTATTCATACTTGTGGCTAGTCTTTTACCAATTTTCTTTCTCTTTTCTTGTTAGAATAGTTGGTGTTGTACTAGTATGGTATGGTATTTCATTGTGTTCCTTAAATCTTGATATATTGAAACCCTTTGTAACCTAACTTTACTATCAATGAAGTTGAGTTATTTATCAAAAAGAAAAAAAAGAACTTACTAGCTTATAAAGTTATTCTGCATTGTCATGTGGGATAACACTGGTCTAAGAAGTACTCAAAATATCCTATTTCAATTCATAAAAAGTTTCCAAAATGCCCAGTTGGTCTAGAATTGAGTTCCCAAATTATAGGTTAGGAATTTGTTTCCCACCGCTGATCATATTAAAAAAAACAATATTTTCAAAATTACTTAAAAATGCAATACTTTAATTCATTAGGTGTAGGTAGACCTCAAATTAGTCATGTTATTGTGTACATACAATAATGCCTCTTTCAGGGAGGGGGGAAATTAACGTCTGATCATAATTCGTTAGCAGATTTAAATTCTGTTAAGGTGTATAATATTCCATTGGTTCGCGTCCCGAAATTACCAACTCACGTTACACCTCCGTAAATGGTTTCACCCGTGAATTATCCAACTCCGTTTAAATACCAAGTTCCTAAAGTATCCCTCAGTGGACTTGCATCTGTTGGATGCATGTGGGAGCACACCAATCATTTTGTAAGTCAGCACATTTTTGTAAGCCAGCACACGTGAAATACGTGTGAATATACTAATATTTTACATATTTTAAATGAAATATTGGTACGGTGGCCTATTTCAATCAGAGAATGAGTGATATGCGACACGATGACTCAAAGAGCACCTATGGTGTCGCCATCTTTTAAGAACAGGCACAACAGTGAGGGTTCTTCCCACACATACCAATAATATTATAGGGAAACGTCGACTGTTGGGATATAATTAGGGATAGATTCCAGTTCCTTCTACCATGTTCCTCATTTGTAGCGTGGGAAGAGAAGAATCCCAAGGCCGGCCCAAGATTCGACCGAATTTGATCTGATTTAATTTAATTAATATGAGAATCTCCTAATTTATAACAGAAGACAACGTAGGGATGTAGATATTGATGTGATTTGTAGATAGTGGTAAAAGTGATTCGATTCTCAGACTTATGAATGATATCAATTATACTTAAATTCTAATATTAAAATAAAAAACTCACTAAAAATTATAGCAAACTCAATCAAAGATGATATCAATACCAATGTAGTCAATATCGGCCGTATCGGCCGATATATCGGGGATATTTCGGATATCGGCCCAAAACGATACGATAAGAAGGATATCGGGGATACGATATTCGTCCGATAATATCGGCCGTTTCGGTCAAATATCGGCCGTATCGGTCGATACGAAATTTTCCTACATTTCCTGATATGAGACGGTATTGGTCGTTTTCTATAAAGTTTAAGGGTAATTTTGGCGAAGAAAGTCTTCCGGATGGTAGTAGAGGTGCATGTAGCTCTCGAAGCAAGTCTACTAAAATTACTCTTTTGTTTTTTTGATAAAATTGATGTTATCTATTATATCTTATCCGAAAATGTGTGGAGAAATGTTTAATATAAAATTATAGTCTCTAAATCTAGAACCGATATTTCAACGATAATATCCCCGATATAAAATCGTACCAGTGTATCGGTCCCGGCCGAGATGAACCGATATCCGATATTAACTACATTGATCAATACTAAAAGAAACACTGAGGCTAAGATTCCACTATTTTCCAAGTTCAAAGTGATTAAACCAATACTTATATTTATGCAATTTTCTCGTTTAATTTGATTCTAAAATATTGCAACAAGTAGATTTTCAAAAGTAGTAATTGTAAATACCAAGTATGAAGCATC
The DNA here is from genome assembly GCF_003573695.1 of Papaver somniferum. NCBI lineage: Eukaryota > Viridiplantae > Streptophyta > Magnoliopsida > Ranunculales > Papaveraceae > Papaver > Papaver somniferum. The sequence goes on from NC_039360.1 coordinate 196,429,963, forward strand.
AAAAGTTTTAAAACTAAATATACTCCATCAAAATAGATCACAATCACTCAAATCAAAATCATATTCAATAATAGTTCAAGGCAAATAATCATATAATTATTGCAAATAAAAAGATAAAATAGAATATACCACTTTTTGTTGGAAAAATAGCTTCCTCTATCGCCTCAGCGATGGAGTTTAGCTCCTCATATTAATCATGATCTCAAAATATGTGTTTGTTGCTCAAAAGATGATTAAAAGAGTGAAAAGTAATAACACAGACTGTTTGCAACAGTGTATTGGTGTTGCAAACAGCTGTTACAATGGAACTGTTACAGAAAAATGCTTTGTCGCTGATTTTAAGACCCTAGAATACGACTGCCCTGACAGCTTAATGTTCTTCAGCTGTTAAACAACGACACTGTTCTGCGACTGTTTCCGCGTCAATGTTCTTCGCGTTCTTCCTTCAGCAGCCAGCAGCAGAAACAGAGTTTGGTAAAGCTCTGATTTCTTCTTCTTGGCTCTCCTTAGGTTCCCAAACTCTCGACACCTCTTCTATATGACCCAAGACATCTATTTATATCAAAAATACCGATTAAATCTCTCCCAAATCTTCCAAAATCTCTTTCCTTCTCTTCACGGCCAAGTTGCGGCAATTTCTTGTTTTAGAATTTCTACGCGTTTCTGAGCTTTCCTTTTTATTCTAAACTCTTCCTTAGATAGATACAAATCTTTGGGAAGGTTTACAGCACTTTAATCTCTCTAAAATTCCCTAAAACAGGTCACACACGTGACTTTCCATATTTTCTGTTGTGAGAAAAATCCGTCGATTGAGCCCAGTCTAATCGATTTAAACACCCATATCAGATTCCTAGACCCATAAGGAGTCTATCCTATGAAAATCAGAGGTTTAATCGACCTCAAACTCCTCCAAATCACGATTGCCAAAACTGTTCTTTACTGCACATTTTTCCCGCCAAAACCTGGTTTTTGAAATGTTGAAGATGGTTGCCCCTTATCCAGAGTAGGGGTGCGATTAGCAACTGCCTGGAAATGGGATGCCCCTTAGTAATTAGGTTACCCCTTATCCAAAGTGAGAGTCCGAATAGCAAATGTCCTCCGGGTGCTTTCCGACAACTTTTCGAGCCAATTTTTTCCAAAAATGTTTATTGCCAAAAATACCTACAAATAAAAAACACCATAATAAGTACAAAAATGAGCCCTAACAATATATAGAATCGAGACAAATCGGACACAAAAATGTGTCTATCAAATACCCCCAAACCTATTATTTGCTAGTCCTCGAGCAAAATAAAATAGAAATAAAATCCTAACTCACTGTCGCAGGCATCGTCGATTGCATTTAGCGTATGCAATAAGCCTTTAAACCCCTAGGTGTCCCTAGTGGCGGAGTGTTGTCTCCGGAGGGCTTACCAGAGGTATACCCACAAAACCTTTATACTCCAGACCCTAGCTATCTACACAGAACCTTGGAAGGCACTAAAGAATCTCCTTGGTTGGCATACTTATTGACTACAGGAGGAAGTACCCTGATGCGAAATTCCAATTGTTGTACACGAGTTTGCACTCAAGCATACTCATATGAAGTGACAGAGCTCTACTCAGATAGTCGCACTATGGACATCAATATCCGGAGTCAAAACTAATCACATGGATAGATCAAGAAGATGGATATAGAAAAACATAGATGGTTTTGATGTTTACTAGGTGAACGGTGTTTCTCATATCTGTCTGAAGGCCTCCGCCAAAATGAACCTATCCTAATGGACTGAGATACCGTCTGACTAATATCAACACACTGGCATATACAAGGGAACCAGTGGTGATAATCCTAACTCTAGGTCAACACAACTGGCATATACAAGGGTTCCAGTGGTCGACTTTATTGAATTTATTCCAGTTGGTCTGATGGTCTGGTCTTTTTTTTTTTTTTTTTTTTTGTATCTCAATCACTCTAATTCACCCTAGCATTGGTAACAACTTGAATCGTGAGCCCACCTAATCACTTAGAGAAACATAGTTTAAAAACAAAACAAAATAAAAACAGAAGTGAAAAGGACTCAACGAGATATGGTGAAACTATCATGTTATTTCTAACACCTGAGCTCTGTGCTTTTATGAATAGACTCTTTAGATGTTGCCATCTAGTCAGATTGGTTCCTCAACTCCTACAACCAAAATGCTTCCATCCACTTAGATTGGTTAGTGCCATCCTTAATAGGGATAAATTTCTAGGCTCTGGAGTTTATTATTGCAACGAAAAGGTAACAAAAAGTTCTACCCCACCCCAAACTTAAATCTAACATTGTCCTCAATGTTTCTAATCAAAGAACAGTACCAAAAATATAAGTAACATGAGGAAATAGTAAAGAGAGAAGTCGGAAAGATAGTACCTGGGTGAAGTGTAACCAAAAACCTACAAAAATATTATACAACATACAAAATCGCCTCGATGGTCAATCAAGGTAAACAGGGTCCTCCAGAGGGACCTCCTCAACATCACCTGTAGGAAAAGGCTCTAAAAAGGGCTTCAATCGCTGACCGTTAACCTTCGAAGAACTACTACCATCTGGTGTCTCAATCTCAACAGCGCCATGAGGAAAAACAGTACGGACCACAAAAGGACCGGTCCACCGAGAGCGCAACTTCCCGGGGAATAGATGCAAACGAGTGTCATACAGAAGAACTTTTTGACCTGGAGAAAATGACTTTCGTAAAATATTCCTATCATGCACAAGTTTCATTTTGTTCTTATACTCCTTAGCACTATCGTATGCATCTCTACGAATCTCGTCCAACTCATTGAGCTGGAGCTTTCTTTGAGCTCCTGCCTTGTCAAGTGAAAAGTTTAAGTTCTTAATAGCCCAATAGGCTCGATGCTCTAACTCAACAGGCAGGTGACATGCCTTGCCAAACACTAAACGATAAGGTGACATTCCAATGGGTGTCTTAAACGCAGTACGGTAAGCCCATAAGGCATCAGTAAGCCTCGACGACCAGTCTTTCCTATTTGGATTAACTGTTTTCTCTAGAATACGTTTAATTTCCCTATTGGAAACCTCTACCTGACCACTAGTCTGAGGGTGATATGGGGTTGCTACTTTATGGGTAATACCGTATTGTTTCATTAAAAGAGCAAACATCTATTACAAAATGTGAACCTCCATCACTAATTATAGCTCGCGGCGTACCAAAACGTGTAAGTATATTCTCTTTCAAAAACTGGACTACGACCCTGTGGTCATTCGTTTTACACGGAACCGCCTCAACCCACTTAGACACATAGTCTACAACGACAAGTATGTAAAGATAACCAAACGAAATAGGAAATGGACCCATAAAATCAATGCCCCACACATCAAAGACCTCAATCACTAAAATAGGGTTCAAAGGCATCATATTTCTACGGGAAATGGTTCCTAACTTCTGGCAACGCTCACAAGAAACACAATGACTATGGGAATCTTTAAACAACGAAGGCCAGTAAAATCCACACTGCAAAATCTTAGCAGCAGTCTTCTTAGCACTAAAATGACCCCCACATGCATGTTCATGACAAAAGGAGATAATACTAGACTGGTCACTCTCAGATACACATCTCCTAATAATCTGGTCCGGACAATACTTAAACAGATAAGGATCGTCCCAAAAGAAATGCTTAACCTCGGCTAAAAACCTAGAACGATCTTGCTTACCCCAATGTTGAGGGGTTCGACCAGTAACAAGATAATTCACTATATTTGCATACCAAGGTGATTGGGAAACAGAGAACAATTGTTCATCAGGAAAGCTATCCCTTATAGGAAGGGAATCACTAGGGGAACTAACAACTAGCCTAGACAAGTGGTCTGCTACTACATTTTCTGCACCCTTTTTGTCTCTAATGTCTGGGGAAAATTCCTGTAACAATAGGATCCATCTAATCAATCTAGGTTTGGTATCCTTCTTAGATAAAAGGTATTTCAAAGCATGATCTGTATAGATTATGATCTTAGAACCTAATAGGTAGGACCTAAACTTATCCAAGGCAAACACGATGGCTAAAAGTTCCTTCTCGGTAGTTGTGTAGTTCATTTGGGCATCATTCAGAGTTTTGCTAGCATAATAAATCACATGAAGTAATTTGTTTTCTCGTTGTCCTAAAACGACGCCTATAGCATAATCTGAAGAATCACACATAATCTCAAAGGGTAGGTTCCAGTTAGGTGCCTGGACTATCGGGGCAGTAGTGAGTAAAGTTTTAAGCTTCTCAAAAGCCTCTAAACAAGCATCATCAAAGACAAACTTAACATCTTTTGCAAGCAAATTGCAAAGAGGTCTAGAAATCAAGCTAAAATCCTTAATGAATCGACGGTAAAAACCTGCATGCCCTAGGAATGACCTAATATCTTTTACGGTTTTTGGGACCTGTAAAGTCTTAATAAGGTCAACTTTGGCTTTGTCTACCTCTATACCCTTTGAAGAGACGATGTGCCCTAACAATTCCTGATTTAACCATGAAATGGCATTTTTCCCAATTAAGCACTAAATTTTTTTCCTTACACCTAGTCAACACTAATGTCAAATGATGCAAGCACTCATCGAAAGATGAACCAAACACTGAAAAATCATCCATAAAGACCTCTAAGAACCGTTCTACCATATCAGAAAATATGCTCATCATACAACGCTGAAAAGTTGCAGGGGCATTACATAGCCCGAAAGGCATGCGTCTATACGCAAAGGTACCAAAGGGACAGGTAAAAGTGGTTTTCTCTTGGTCTTCTGGGGCAATAACGATCTGATTATAACCGGAGTAGCCATCTAAGAAGCAATAGTGACTATGTCCAGCTAATCGCTCTAGCATTTGGTCGATAAAAGGAAGGGAAAAGTGATCCTTCCTTGTGACCTTGTTCAATTTCCTATAGTCAATACACACACGCCATCCCGTGGTTACTCGGGTTGGGATAAACTCATTATTATCATTCTGGACTACAGTGATACCTGATTTCTTGGGGACAACCTGAACAGGGATGACCCACTTACTGTCTAAAATTGGGTAAATAATACCCGCATCTAACAACTTAAGCACCTCTTTTCGAACTACCTCTTTCATGTTAGGGTTCAGTCGACGTTGCATCTCCCTAGAAGGTTTGGAGTCTTTCTCTAAATGAATCTGATGCATACACACAGTAGGACTTATACCCTTAATGTCTGCTATAGTCCACCCTAAAGCTTCCTTATTGTCTTGAAGTACATTTACTAGCCTACTTTCCTGATCACTATCCAAATCGGAAGCTACAATCACAGGTAAAGTCTCAGATGGGCCTAAAAACACATACTTTAGAGTATCAGGTAGTGGTTTAAGGTCCAACTTTGGGGGCTCTTCTAAAGAAGGAATTAGGGTAGTCTCAGAAACTGGTAATGGTTCGAACCTAGCTTTCTATCTATCAGTGTCTAACACAGAGGTAGAATCTAATAGAGCATTCACCTGTTCAATAGTGCTATCGTCGTCAAAATCTAAACCAAAATGGGATAGACAACTTTCTAATGGGTCTTCAGACAAGATGTTTGGTAATGACTCCTGAACTAAGGCTTCCATCATGTTCACCTCCTCAACACATGTGTCATTTAGCTCATGAGGTTGCTTACTGACATTAAAAATGTTCATCTCCATAGTCATATTACCAAAATATAAACTCAACACACCATTTCGACAGTTAATGATCGCGTTATACGTAGCTAAAAATGGGCGACCTAAAATCACAGGTATCTGGTTCTCTGGGTCAGGAACAGGTTGGGTATCTAGGACCACGAAATCCACTGGATAAATAAACTTGTCGACCTCAATAAGAACATCCTCGATAACACCTAGAGGGATTTTAACAGACCTATCAGCTAACTGCAGTGTCATCTGAGAAGGTTTCATTTCACCAAGTCCTAGCTGTAAGTATACATGGAATGGCAGTAAGTTCACACTGGCTCCTAAGTCAAGTAAAGCTTTTTCTACCCAGAAGTTACCTATTGTGCAAGCAATGGTAGGAGAACCTGGGTCTTTGTACTTTGGAGTTGTGGTGTTCTGAATGATTGAACTTACATGACTAGCTAAAAAGGCTTTCTTATGGACGCTAAGTTTTCGCTTTCGCGTACACATATCCTTAAGGAACTTGGCATAAGCAGGAATTTGCCTAATTGCATCTAATAAGGGAAGTTTTATGGTAACTTGCTTAAAAACCTCCACTATATCATTAAAGTTCGATTCCTTCTTTGTTGGTACTAATAGCTGAGGAAATGGGGCTCTAGGCCTAAAATCAGACCTTTCGGGAACCGAATTCACATCATCAGAAACTTTATCAGTCTCTTCAGCTACTAGTCCTGAGAGGTGAGATCCTGAGGGGTGAACTACAATATGTTCACTATCGGGCATGGTTACCTTATTGTCTACAACTCTACCACTTCTAAGGGTTCTAACAACATTCAATTGATTCGATGGTTTTGCACCTAATTCATGAACTCCTCTAGGGTTGGGTTGTGTTTGACTAGGAAACTTACCTTTTTATCTCAAATAATCACTTATCAGACCAACCTGGGTTTTTAACTCGGAAATAGCCTGACTATTTTCTTGTCCTATCCTGTACTAGCTTTTAGACTCTGTTCTACGGATAACTGAAATTTTGCAGTTTGCTGAGTTAACAAGGCGAGAGATTCCTCTAAACTTAGGATTTTCTTATCTGACTGATTCTGAAACTGAGCTAGTCTTGAAGGATTCTTAGTATAGGCAAAACCTGGGGGAGCATTAGAATTACTAAAGTGACCTTGACTTTAGCCCTTAAACCATGAAAGGTTCGGATGGTTTCTCCAACCAGGATTATAGGTTTCTGAATATGGGTCAATCTTTTGACGGTTATCAAATCTAGTGTTATTATAAAGAGTATTGGCCTGCTCTTCAATATTCTGGCCTTCCCAAAAAAGGCTCCACTCTACCACTAGTCTGGCCCACTTCTAAGGCTTCTAACCTTTTTGCTATAGCAGCAATTTTGGCATCTGATTCATAGCCTCCTTCTACCCTATTAAAGTTTCCTCTACTTGAAAAATAGCTATGCGCTTCTTCTTACAAGGTCGTTATTTCAAAACATGGGTTCTTGTCGTAGATGGGTATAATCCCCCAACATTTGCAGAAGGCGAAAGACATATCTAAATATAACGATGATGAAATTAGTAATGCAAAGCATAATTCTGATTGATTAAACGCTATCATCCATGCCATATGCCAAGATCTTCAATATCACGTGTCCACATGCACTACGTCTAAGGAAGCTTGGGATATCTTAGAAACCGTATTTGAAGAGAATACCTCATAGAAAAATGTAAGGCTTCAAAATCTAACTTCTGACTGGGAAACCTTCGTTTGAGGAATTTAATCACAAATTATCTGAGATAACGAATGCCTCTCATGTGTTAGGTAGGACTATTCTGAAAGGGATACTGAAAGTTATGAGATCTTAGCTAACTCGATACGGGTCTAAGAAGCATGCTATCACCGAAGGAAACGATCTTACAACACTTTTCAGAAACACTCTCGTTAGAAAGTTAAGATCTTTGATGATGAACAAAACACTAAGGCCGAAAAATACATTACTTTCAAAACCTTAAAGAACACTAAATTACTTGATAAAAGTGAAAGTGTCAGAGCCTCTAAGAAACATCAGGGAGAAAGTTGCACATTGTCAGATGAGGATCTGGCAATATACATTGCTTTCAAAACCTTAAAGAACACTAAATTACTCGATAATATACAATATCTCTTATCACTAGAAAGTTTAGAAATCTTCGTAGGAATAGAAATAAACGTTTTCCCTGAAAATCTCTTTTATCGTTACCCAAGCCACATAATCGTGTTCCTCCCAAAAACAGGGACTCTTCTTAGGAAGAGAAATAAATGTTTCTCCTAAGAATCTCCTTCATCGTCAGCCAAGCCACGTAATCGTGTTCCTCCCAAAAATAAGGACTCGAACGGTAGCGATGATGAGAATATACGTTAGTGCTTCAAGTGTGAGGGTTTGGACACCTTGCTAATGCATGTCTAAATCGCATGAAATACACTGGCAATAAAATTTTTACTGCGACTCTCGATGGAACATCTGATTATTATGACTCACAAGAGGAAACTCGAAGTGTTGATGAACGAACAATACTCACATTAATCTTGACAAGAACTCAAACACTGCTTCAAGTACAAACTAAACATAAGGTACGTCACCAAATTGCATTTTTGCTATTTTAGTTGATTTGACTCAGACCCAAATCAACTCTCGGTATGCGGAAGCAATTTTTTTTTCCGACAACTAACTCCCATATGGCAAATGGATTTTCCCGATACGAAGAAAGTCAGACCCGAATCAGCAAAATAACAAAGAGTTGTTCAAACCCCCGAATCAGCGGTCCACACTAAGAGCGTCCACAATGGTGCGATCAAAACCAAAGATCAAAGATCAAAAACCACGATCAAATTTGAGTTTAGTCAGTAGTGTGACGCAACGATAAACGAGTATATTTAGTCGAGCGAAGATATAATCAACGTCTGATAGTGGAGCGTTGATATAGTAAACGCTGGTTTGGGGCGTTGATATAGTAAACGTCGGATATGGGGCGTTGATATAGCAAACGTTTTATGTGGGGCGTTTATATAGTTTACGCCTGGAATAGGGGCGTTGATATAATCCACGCCGGATGGGGCGTTTATATAATGCACACCGGGACAGGGGCGTTGATATAATCTCCGCACTCCCATCTATCGTTTTGCAGTTAGTCAAAATTGTTAAAAGTTAAATCGAATCAAGACCAGCAAGTTAGTAATTGGCTAGTCTGTACTTTAACTACTAGTGGAGCTATTGTATACAGTGATACAATTGTACGGGTTTTAGTACTTCTAAACTAGACGTGGTATATACTAAAGTCAATTAACTACTAACTAGCTATATTCTTTAGCTTGAGCACATGTATAAAGCATTAACAAAAATGTACTTAAGGTATAATGCATGCCTTAATGGGACGAACATTGTACTCACGCCTGTTATCAGGCGGACATTATACTAACGCCCGATCGGGCGTACATTATAGGTTCGCCTAGCTACGGCGTATATTATACAACCGCCTGATCTTGGGACGAGAATTATACCACCGCTTCAGATGAAGCGTGCATTATATAAACGCCTGTTAACGGACGAAGATTATAACTTCGCTCGACCAAATTTGGTTTTGGTCGTTGCTCCAGACCAAATATAGTCTCAAATTTGGGTTTAGTCTGGTATATGATCTTTAGTCTGTTCGACTGTGTCACGTATCTGGACCATATATTTGGGTTTAGTCGCCCATTGCAGTTGCTCTAAGCAGAGGAGTAGAGTGTAACAGTAGTTAACCCTGGTTAAATGTTGGTAGGTGAAAGACGTGAAGTAATGTTTGATTAAGTGGTCGAGTTTGGTTTGGTGGGCGTTGTGGGTTTGGTTTAGTCGCTGCAACGACATAAATATAATCTCCCTTTTCTCTCAACGCTATTTCAGAATTTCTCACCACAAAACCAGAGACTAGTCTTTAGAGAGAGAGAAGAGAAGGAACCATCACGACTCTTTCTCTCTCTAAAATCCGCTCACGCTTTCTTCTTCTTCTTGTTCTTCAATCAGAGCTCACCTGAATCAAAACACACAGACACACAAAAAAATCATTTTCTGGTGATTTTTTTGTTTGAATTTTTGGGTGAAGATTTGAATTCGATGGAGTCAAATTCGATGAAACTATTGATAGTTGATTTAATGTCTGCAATTTTAAATGGGAAATTAGATCAAGCAGATTCAATTTTAATAGAGAATCGTGAGATTTTGATGATATTGACTACAGCTATAGCCGTTTTTATTGGTTGTGGTTTCCTTTATATTTGGAGAAGATCTTTTCGGAAATCCAGTAAAATTGTTGAGGTACCTAAAACTGGTTTTACTAAAGAACCTGAACCTGAAATTGACGATGGTAAAAAGAAAGTTACTATCTTCTTTGGTACTCAAACTGGTACTGCTGAGGGTTTCGCTAAAGTAAGTACAAGTGTTTTTATCGCAATTTTCAACTTTTTATTTTTGGAGTATCTTTTGAGTTTTTCTGATTCGTTGTTTGATGTAATTTAGGCACTTTCTGAAGAAGCAAAAGCAAGATATGACAAAGCTGTCTTTAAAGTGGTTGATCTGGTAAATTTATATGATTCTGATTTGAGAATCCTGGATTTTTGTGGTTGGTTGCTAATTGAAGATCTAAACTGATTTTTTGGTGTGATCAGGATGATTACGCAGCAGATGATGATGAGTTTGAGGAGAAACTAAAAAAAGAAAATTTAGCGCTTTTCTTTTTAGCTACGTAAGTTTTATTACTTAGAGATTTCATTTTTTTTTTTCTTAATTTCAAACTACTAATATCTATACTGGAAATTGGGATTTTTATTAGGTACGGAGATGGTGAACCAACAGATAATGCTGCCAGATTTTATAAATGGTTTACGGAAGTGGTGAGTTTTGAGAATGTTTAGCTTTTGTGGGATAATTTTTTTTTCCTTCAGGAAAAATTTCTCATGATCACATGAATTATTGATTATTTTAGGCTAAAGAGAAGGAACCATGGCTTCCGAATCTTAACTTTGGTGTGTTTGGATTGGGAAATAGACAGTATGAGCATTTCAATAAGGTTTGTGGTGTAATTTATTGTAATTGAACCATCGAATTTTAGGTACAGGAAGCTGATTTTCATGAGTTTTCTTTGGTGCCTTTGACAAAAAAAAAGAAAAAAAAAAAAGAAAAACAGAAAGTGATTTTCTTCTTATCTTTTCTTTATTTTGTAGTTAACCATTTAGTAGTAGTAATGCTATCAGTTTATTACAAAAACTGATACTTGGCTTGGTTTAATTAATTGATTGCAGGTTGCAAAGGTTGTTGATGAGATTATTGTTGAACTGGGTAAGTGTTAAGGATGAGTTCGATGAGTTGTTTAGATAATTTGATTGAAATACTCGTGGTAATTTTCTTGTCTACCAGTTCGGCTGTTAAGGAATCAAAATATGTGTTTAGTACAAAAATGAACTTCAGGAAGTCAACTGGCTTAGATCGAATATGTAATTCACTTTTTCTTTACCAAGTTTTTGATATTAGAGAAAGCCCACATTTGTCACTGGGAAAAGTATAGGAGTTGAAGGTAAAAACTGGTTTATTCAAGTTGGGAACTCAATAAATGACTTTTAAAAACTGGGAGTAAGAAATTCAGCATATCAATGCAGTCATAGATTCTATTTGCTGTTTTCTTCCCAATAATGATGTCTCTATGCCAAACTGTGTTATCAATCTATTACTCCTTTGATTCACTATAAAGACGAAGGGAAATAAAATCCTTTTAGGTTAGGTTTTGTGTATTAGAATACGGTGCTTTGTCATTTACTGGAGCAAGTTTTAGCTTCTGATCTAAGTGTGCGGGCATTTCGTCTCTTTTTCTCTTCTCAAGCTGATGTGCTGTTCTGGAACTTCTTGACCGAATAAAATGATCCTTTGACTTAAATAGGTGGGAAACGTCTTGTTCCTGTGGGTCTTGGAGACGACGACCAATGTATAGAAGATGACTTTACAGCATGGTGCGGAGAATTCTGTTGTATTCCAGGATTTTTTTAGTCGTTCTTTTATTTTTCCTATCTTGAAAATTTGTTTAACACTCTAATCTTTCGCAATAATTCAGGCGAGAGTTGGTATGGCCTGAATTGGATCAGTTGCTCCTTGATGAAAATGATTCAACGAGTGTTTCAACCCCTTACGCTGCTGCTGTAGCAGAATATAGGGTGGTATTCCATGATTCTTCGGATGCATCCCTACAAGACAAGAACTGGAGTAATGCCAATGGCTATGCTGTCTATGATGCTCTGCACCCATGCAGGTAGCAACCATACTCATGTTCATTTACTCATTTTTCTGTACTATAGTGGCAGTCTTGGAAAGTCAGGTGCCTTGCAAAACCTGAAAGTAAGTGGCAGTGTATCGGTGTATGCACCCTTGACTGCAAAACACAGGCTAAGAGATCTAGTCCCTTTTTGGTGTACTATGATCTTATTTAGAGTAGGGAACATCTTTGTTTCAAACATCTTAACTTTGTTTCATTCACTATATCTAGTGGGCACTTCTCTTGATAGTTTGAATCTGCGGACTAGGCAGGGAGCTCATGTAACATTTTGAACACCAATTTGATTTCCTGATTTATTTCATGTATGAACTGACACAAGCTTGTGTTCTTTCATGAAGAGCCAATGTGGCTGTAAGAAGGGAGCTTCACACTCCAGCTTCTGATCGTTCTTGTATTCATCTGGAATTTGACATATCAGGCACTGGGCTTACGTAAGTTCCTTTTATTATCGTAGTTAAATGTGTGTTTTATTAGTAATCTTATTTGGTGGCTTCTGGATGTTGTTAGAATTTCTCCATTTGCTAAAGAACGCCGAGTTGGATTTTGTTCTGCCATTGTTTTATTAGGTATGAAACTGGAGATCATGTTGGTGTTTACTCTGAAAACTGCATGGAAACTGTGGAGGAAGCGGAAAGATTGTTGGGTCTTTCATCGGACACTGTATTTTCTATTCACGTCGATAACGAGGATGGGACACCGATCACCGGAAGCGCATTACCTCCCCCTTTTCCCTCTCCCAGCACTTTAAGAACTGCACTTACCAAATATGCTGATCTATTGAATTTCCCCAAGAAGGTATTTTTTGTTTTTACAATTTCTGATCACCTTCTGGTTACACGAAGTAAGTGTGAGAAACTTTGCATCATTTCTACTTTGAATCTATTCTTTCAGGCTGCTCTACATGCTCTAGCTGCTCATGCATCTGATCCAAAGGAAGCTGAGCAATTAAGATTTCTTGCATCTCCTGCTGGAAAGGTTTTTGGTTATGTTTTCGGACTCTAATATCCAAATAGTTTGTCTTTTTTTTGGTCTAGATCCAGTTTGTCTTCTTACATGCCAGTGATTTCATGTTTCTATATCATACCTAGCAGGACGCATATATAGTTTGTCTGTTTTCTTACATGCAAGTGATCTCATATTTCTATGTTATACCGAGCAGGATGAATATGCACAGTGGGTAGTTGCAAGTCAGAGAAGTCTGCTAGAAGTCATGGCTGAATTTCCATCAGCTAAACCTCCACTTGGGGTGTTCTTTGCAGCAATAGCACCTCGGCTGCAGCCTAGATTCTATTCGATTTCGTCCTCCAACAGGTTACTAAAATATCATTAGTTATTTAATTTATTTACTGTTTCTAAATTCAACCCGATGACCAAAAATCTTGAACCTATTGCTCATTCTTTTCACGGATTAAACAATTCTCGTTTTCATGTTGTGTGCTTACTGTCTCCATTATTTTTTTAATACAGGATGGCACCCTCTAGAATTCATGTCACATGTGCGCTAGTGAATGAGAGAACACCAGCTGGTCGAGTTCATAAAGGAGTCTGTTCAACCTGGATGAAGGTGGGATAGCGTTTAAGCATGTTAATGAACAAAATGAAAATCACAAGATGTATCTCTTTGAACTTAGTTAGAGATATGCAACAATTTGCTGCTTTATATACCTGTTTGGCATCTCCATTTTGGTGGATTCGCATGATGCAAGATTCATAAAGAAAAATATATATATATATTTTTTTCCCTTAAATTGCTAAAAGTATCCTTGCAGTAGTTTTCTGTTATTCAGGATGATTTTACTTATATAAATACATCTCACATCATCTTTAACCATCTTATCCGCCGTACCTTTTGCAGAATTCTGTTCCTTCGGAAGAAAGCCGTCACTGCAGCTGGGCACCAGTTTTTGTGAGACAATCTAACTTCAAACTGCCTGCTGATTCTACAGTACCAATTATCATGATTGGCCCTGGTACTGGGTTGGCTCCTTTCAGAGGATTCATGCAGGTATGAACCTTGCAACTGCCATCATTTGTAATTCTTTTAATCTCCTCCTCCATCGAAAATTCGTCAACTTGAAGCACTTTTCCCCCCCTTCTCAGGAACGACTTGCTCTCAAGGAAGCTGGTGTAGAATTGGGAGCTGCGGTCCTGTTCTTTGGATGCAGAAACAGAAGCATGGTAATTACACACTATTTTGTTTTTACTGTTATTCTTCAGATTTTCTCTTGGTTCTGCTCCTTTTCGTTTTTTGATCTCTTCTGTATATATTATCATTCAGGATTTCATTTATGAAGACGAGCTGAACAACTTTGTCGAGTCAGGTGCTATCTCTGAGTTGGTGGTCGCTTTCTCACGTGAGGGTCCTTCCAAAGAATACGTACAACATAAGATGACAGAGAAGGTAACATAATCAAATTGAGCAGTCATTTCTTTTAGCTGTGGTGAATAATAATATAGTGGTGGAGATTTATAATATTTCAGAAGCGGATATACTTAACTAATTGTGTTTTTTAGGCTTCCGACATCTGGAATATGATCTCTCAGGGTGCTTATCTTTACGTCTGTGGTGATGCCAAAGGCATGGCCAAGGATGTGCATCGAACTCTTCACACAATTGTTCAAGAGCAGGTATGATCAGTTGACCCTGAACTTCAGTATCTGAATGGAATTCTTAAAAACTTTTAGACAGTTTTTACTTTTTAGTGTAGGTGGGCTTAAAAGAGACTCTTGGCATCTTGTTCTCATTCTAAATTTGTGATTTTCTTCTATCTTATAGGGATCTTTAGACAGCTCCAAGACTGAAATGTTGGTGAAGAATCTGCAGATGGATGGGAGGTATCTACGTGATGTCTGGTGATTAACCTCTGCATTTTTTGAGCTTATATTTTTAAGAACTGGATGATGGTAATTAATTCGCAGAGAGAAAGGCTGATTTGCCTCTAAAGAAAGTAAAATGAGAAATGAATTACCCTAATACAGAAACGGGAAATTCCATGGTTTCTTTCTCTCAACTGTCAACCCTTATTTAAAAACGAAGGATTGCTGTTTGTGTTTGGTCGATGATTCAGTTATTCTTTTTCCTGTTTCTCCCTAACAGGTTTTTTTCCTTATATGTTCATGTAATTTTAATATACACTATATATTTGTAATAGTGTTTATTTTATTAGGTCAAAAGATCATAAGCACCATGTCAAGCTATATATACAGATTATCATTTATCCGAGCGATGAATACTTCTTGTTGAGAGAAACACTATTATTTTGTAATGGAATTCTTTATACAATCCGTCAAATGGTGATTTAGCCATCATGAAATATTTGTGACCTAGAACTAAACTCAAAATTGCTGAGGTTCCAAGTTGAAGGGCTCATACGCAGTTCCAATTCACATTTTTTTGTTTGTTTTTTCTTTTTTTGGGTTAGTACAGTGGTTAGTTATGGTCCCTAAATGCTACTAGCAATTACAAGGTCCAGGTTCGAACCCTTACCTCCTCCAAGGGAGGGAGCAGGAGAACCATCGGGCCACTTGATGGTTGTCAACATTACAGTTTGTTCAAAGGAGCACATTTTAAAATTAATAGCATAATTACTATTAGTTGAAGGCCTTATGTGTAGATGAAGACCAAGTAACTAAGAATAACATCTTCGTAGTGTTGACCAAGTAACTATAACTAACATCTTTTAAATTTCTTGTCAAAATTTCATAAACTTTATATTATTTGGAAATCTTTTTGTGAGATCTGCATAATGAGTAAATTTTCATTTTTTACACCTTTGGTTTGTATTTTTTGTTTTTGTTTTGAAGCATAATATGAATTATACTGGGAAAAGTTACCCCTTCAAAGTACAAAGTTACCCCTTCAGAGTCATCTAGTAAAAAGTGTGATAAGAACTTTTCTTTTTTTGAAAGGAAAAAACAAGGAAAAAGCAAAAACCTAAAAAACAGAAGAAGACTTAATCTCAATGAGATGAGCGATACACGAAGGAGGGGAAGAGAGTCACATGTCAGATGCGTCGTTAGTAAATACATACACAACTAAGGAGTGAGCCACATTATTGGCCTCCTTTTTAACAAATTGAGAATCCACATAGTTGAAATTGCTCAGCTCCTCTCTGATCCTGCTGATTGAGTTTTGAATACGCAAAAGAGAGCTATAGATGTTTGTACCTTAGGGTGTTGATGATGGTTAAGGAGTCACCCTCAAGCACTATGTCTCTGAATCCTTTGGTTTTAGCTAGCTCCAAAGTAAGAGCTGCTCCATGAGCTTCAGCTTCGATGGCCGTAATGTAATTGAAAACTTTGGTCTGACCACCTTGATAACCAACCTTACTATCTCTTGGCACAACACTACAAGAATAACCCCAAAATGGATTTTAATCTTGGCGCCTCCCACTCATTGTTCAGAGAATTCAAAATATGGATGTCTTCAGTATCGTTGAGAGTCTTCATATGAAACCAGTACATGGCTTCTTTAATGATAGCCTGGATATCAAACTTCATACTGTTAAAAATTATATTATTTCTCTCCTTCCAGATAGCCCAAAACAGACAAGACCCCGTTCTCGGTTTAGAAAAATATTCACCTTCATTAAGGCTGCTTGAATATAGTCTTGGATCGAGTTATTCTGAGTTTCACCAGTTCTACAACTCATTGTGGAAGCAAATAAAACTGCTTGAGTGGATGTACAGTGAAGGAACACATGTTCAATAGTTTCAATCTCCTTGTTGCGTAATCTGCAGTCTGTTTATGCTTTTCATATGTCGGATCATATTACTACAGATTCTTTAGAATTCTCCACATAAACAGGTGGAAATTAGGCATTAAGTTCTTTACAGACCATATTTCTTCAAATTAATATATGAGATAGATGAGGACGATGACTGTCTATCGTTGAGTGTTTTAAGAAAAGATTTGACAGAGAATTTACCGTTAAGGAGGTGGATCCATATCAGCTTGTTCGAAGAGTCGATATCTGACTCATTTGGAATGTGAATCTCCAAAATTTCCTTAACTTCATCTTGAGAGAACAACTGTTGGAGTTTTTCTTCATCCCACCTACTTTCACTTCGGATCATTAAGTCTTTAAATTTGGAGACACCATCTGGAGCAGTTCCACTTGGTTCTGGTCTTTTGCTTGGAAGAGTTGGGATCCATGGGTCAGAATATATCTTGATATTTTCACCCTTAACAACTGACTGACAACAACCTTCGCGCATACATCTCTAACATTTAGCATTGCATTCCAGGTTGAAGAGCAACATTTGGAATTTTTTTTCCTCCCAAAAGCTACCACCTTTTAAATATTTTGCATTCATCATTTGGCCCCATAAAAAATCAGCATCTTCAGTGAATGTCCATATCAACTTGGAAATCATAGCTCTGTTCAAGTTATGCAAAGATCTTATACCCAATCCTTCATGTTCTTTTGACATCTCAAAATGATCCCATTTTATGATATGATTTTTCTGATGTCTCTGGCAAGTCCCCACTAAAAGTTCCTTATAATTCTAGTAAGATCCTCCAAGGTCTTCTTAGGAATTATGGTAGTAGCCATATAGTATGGTGGGATTAGACCAAGCACTGCTTTGATGAGGATTGTTCTCCCAGCATAAGATATTAGGATTCTCTTCCACACTGCCAACATGGTGTCAAACTTGTCAATAAGAAAATCAGAAGAAGAATTTTGATGAGCTAGTTTAAGAAGTTGGTATTCTAGATATCTATCATTTAGTTCCATCTGCTTGACCCCAGATTATTAGCCACATCTTGTCTTCTTTCAGGAGTGACCCATCGACTAAAGTGAATAGAAGACTTGTGCATATTGGCAGACTTCCCTGACCATGCCGCATAAGTACGGATAATTAGCCTGAGTGTTTGCACTGTTGTATTATCTAGAGTGCCGAAAAGAAATAAATCATCTGCAAACATAAGATATGAGACAATAAGATCATTTTTACATAATTTATAACCATTATATAGAGCATCATTTTCCATCGTCCTCATTAGACAAGTCAACCTCTGCGTGCATATATGAACAAATACGGGAAGGGTGGGAATCCTTGACGAAGACCTCTCTCGCTAGCAAAAAACCCCTCGCCTAACCATTAACCACTATTGAGAAAGTTGCGGTGGAAACACACTTCATAATCAACAATTCCAAAGGTTTTGAGACAGTGACTCAAGAATCTCCAACTAATCTTGTGATGCGCTTTACTTATATCTATTTTCAAAGAAAAAGTCCCTATAACTGCGTGTGAGTTAGACATAAAGTTCAAAACTTCTTTGGCTGCAAGGATGTTATCAATAATAAGTCTCCCATGGATGAACGCTGATTGGGATTTATAAACTAGCATGCTCAGATGTTGTTTTAATCTTTGAGCCTGAATTTTTGTCACTACTTTGTACATTATGTTGGTGAGGGCAACAGGTCTAAAGTGAGTAGGTAGGGAAGGATATTTAACCTTAGGAATCAAAACAAGATTTGTATGGTTCAAACCTGGAGCAAGGTTGGCGTTACTGAAGAAATCCTTGATTGTTTGTTCACATCATCACCAATAAGCTCCCAACAGCTTTTGTAGAACAAATCCGGCGTCCATCAGGACCTGGAGATTTGAGATTTTTCATTCTCTTTATTGTGTTCCAGATTTCCTCCGAAGTGGGGGTCATACCAATGGTATTATTGCTTGTGTTGTTGATCTTTTATAGAAGACATGAACTTGATTAGGTGTTTCTCTTACTCTGGATCTTTTTTGAACAAAATAGTGAAATGATTGACTAAGTAGTTGGTGATCTCATCTGTATTGTTTATCCAATTGCCATCAGGAAGCTTAAGGGATGTGATTTGATTCTTCCTCTTTCTCTGAACAACTGAAAGATGAAATATATGAATATTCTTATCTACATTGGGAATCCATTCAACTTACTTCTTTGATGAAATATATGAGTATTATTCCTCTTTCTTTGAACAACTGTGATAAGAACTTGGTACAATATAATCCCAGGCGGTTGGTTGAAATACTCCCTGTAGGCTATTGTCCGCCGCGTGGTTGGCAACTGCATCGGCCTCCTGATTCTCCTCCTTGTAATTGTGTTGTAAAACATGGTGTGGGATTGCCCTTAATCTTCCTTTGATTTCCTTAATCATTTTACTCAGGTACCATGGTGGTTGTAACATATTGTTGATGAAGTGCACCGAAATATGGGAATCTGATTCCAAGCAGATGTGTTTCCATTTTCGTATATACGTCGTTCTTAATGCCATTAGCATGGCCCATGTTTCAGCTAGAAGGGCTGTCCTGATGCCTAAAGGTTGTGACATGGGGATAATGAGTGTCTGCATATAAAACCTCCACCGGATGGTCCTGGATGGCTGCATCCTGCACCGTCTGTGTTGATATTGATCTAATATGGTTCGGGTAGGGTCCATCCAACTTCAATTGTTCTAGTTGTCCTCCAGTTTTGATTGTTGTTGAGTGGCGGTGTCATTCCCGACATAGGCGGAGGTAAGACTGAATCTTCCCATATGAATTCCTGGTGCATATGTTTCGCCAAATTGTAGATAGCATCCGGACTTTGCTGTTTCTTTCCATATATCAAATCATTTCGAGCTAACCATACAGAAATCAAAAAGAGGTGATCCCAACCGCAGGTAGATTGAGCTGTAGTATTTGGTGGCTGGTGGTGGATTTGGTAATCGTAGGTGGTCAAGGACGTTCAAACATTGGATCCATATTGTGGGGGTCAGATAGGAGATTTCCAAGTGGGTACATTTAATATGTAGGTTAACATTTACCTCTAGTGCATTAAAATAATAATAAAAAAGTTTATTTTTCTTTTTCTGTAGAACAGTAGTCCATAGACGACATTCAGACTCATTCAAATGCGAGTTTGTTTGGAAATTACGGGATTCAAAATCATATCTCCACAGTGGGAAGGAGCATCAAAACACTTGATGGTTCTCTAAAAATAAATTTAAAAGGCAATCAACATGACTTTTTGTAATGCACTAAAAGTGCATTATAACAGTTCGAGTCATATATGTATTGGATTATTTTCTTAATCAATAATTTTTTTTGGAGCTGACGAGTTTCGGACCAGACTATTGATATCATAACCCAATGATTTACACATTGTATTGCAGTGACATCTGATATACACATTTTTTTCTGATTTGATCTCAATTTTCTATTTTATTAGCGCTCAATTTTGTACTCCCTCCGTTTCAAAAAGACAATCCGCTTTGACTTTGTCAAAATTTTAAGGAGATCATAATACTTTACTTGACTACCCTTAATTCTTTACCTATGTTATGTTAATAAAAATATAAGTGTTAAAAACTGCCTAAAATTGTTAAGAGGATTGTAAATAGGAAATAAAAAAGAAAAATTAAAAATATCGAATTTATGGAGTATAAACTCTTTAGGGAATTTAATTCTTGGAGCCAAATATATTGTCTTTTAAAATGAGCATATATTTGTTTCCTTAGTTGTACAAATTTCTTTAATATTTTAGATTAGGTCACATTAATATGCATTTATGAATATAAAAAATTAAAGGCTATAATAGAAAGTTCATCGAGAAAATACGCCTATAAACAGAAGCTGGACACAATTTTGAAACTGACGGAAATGAAATAGAGGACGGTCTTTTTGAAACAGAGGAAGTACTTATTATGGTATTTTATGTCTTTGTAGGTGTTTTTGGAGAAATAAGCTTTTACTGAAAAAGTTGCTCGCAAAGTGGTATTTGCACCCCCTGGGGATTTACTAAAGGCACCCTAGAAAAGTATTAAAGGCACCAAGAGTTGATAAAGGCACCCATGAGTTTTTACTATTTACAGCCCAAAATTACTACTTGTACCCCACAAATTTCTATTCGCGCCCCAGGAATTGCTATTTGTACCCCAAAAATCTAAAGGGACACCGGATATGGATAAGGATAAGGGGCACTCATCTTCTTTATTTCAATTTTTAGTTTTGGCGGGAAAGTTGCAGCAGAATTAGGGTTTCAGAATTAATGGTGTTTTACTTAGATTCAACGACTGAAACTAATTGGGTTTATTCCTTAGGCCTAAAAAAGGTTGGTAAGGTCGTTTGATTGGATCAAAATTGGTTAGAATTCGAGAATCCGCAGTAAACAGAGAGTGACAAGTTACCGGTCCTGCTTGTGTTGAAATTGGAGAGATTCAATTGTTAGATTCAGCTAAGATGGGCCTGTGAAAAGATGAGGGTACCCAAATACACCACAATCTTTTTTTTTCCAACCTATAAGTCCTCTTACCAAGTGTGATTGTCTATGGACAAAGTCAACACAATACAACAACTTCGATATTCACACTTTGTGTAATTGTCTATGGATACAAAATCAAGACAATACGACTATCAAAGTGTGATACTTGATAATAGGTTCGGACTTCACCAAACTCTACAGGATCGCTATCAGGTATATCAGAGTTAACGTAAAGTGCAATTTACTTTAAATTATATAAACAAATATAATTGCGGAAAACAAAAGTAAATCACACAACAAGATTTTGTTAACGAGGAAACTGCAAGTGCAGAAAACCCCCGGGACCTAGCCCAGAATTGAATACTCTCAGAATTAAGGCACTATAAAAAATCTAAACCAACTTCGTATAGTTGAGACCAAGCAACTACCCCAAGTTCACTTAGTTTCCTCAGTTTCCCTGCGCTTCCGTCTTCGAAGGTCACGCACTGGTACAATTCCTTTGGATCTATTCCAAACAGTAAAGGAACAACAAATCTGTATGGTAACAACTCTGTTGATTCTTCCCAAGATAAAGATATCTCAAGTCCTACACATAGGATCTTCCGTTTAATTTAATAAACTCTTTTGCCTGTTTAGATCAATCTATCCAATAACTACAAAAGTAGTTAAGTTTAGATTCGCAGTCAATCAGTATAGATCTCAATGAGAAATTATAAAGTGATGCCGATCTCAGGAAACTAATTAATCGAATAAATTCGATTCTAGTTGGATCCCAGCTGATCAAGGTTTGTGCACACACAAAGATATGAGAACTAATAAGAAATCTTCTTCGTCTTCTAATCTCCTTTAATATTCAATAAAAACATGCAGAACACCACTTGAATCTCTTGTGATCAAGCATGCACAGAACGGAGTTTGTTAACAATTGATTATAACAAGATGTCTTTATATCTAACAATAGTCTAAAAATCCCATCGACACTTCGATCTAGTTTGAGTGAATCTTATATCAGAAGAGAAGATTTTCAAGAATAAACAAACTAGGTGGAATAAAAGTTTTAACAACCGTTAGTCAATCAAATTAATCAACAACTAATAACATTGCAATTATCTAGATTCCTACCAAAGATACTCGTAGAGCTTCTTGATCACACAGAAGTCTTTGGACGAACGGTCGTAAGAGATTTTATCTAATTAGGATACCTTCCTCTCTGAATAGACGGCTCCACCAGAAATAACAAGAATTGAAGTTTGCCTGGCTCTTAGGATAGTTTGCTAGAAATACAAACTTAGATATTTATAGACCAAGGATATTTGGACATCAAGGAATTTTCAAAACCGGAAACATTCTCAAGATTTGTAATGCATAGCAAAATTCGGTCTTCCTAATTCCAATAAATGCTTGTCCAAAATTTCCGAAAACTCTCAATAGAAAATATCAAATTAGTAAATGCAGATTACTAATTTTTATTCTCTAGAGATATGCATTTAATTGCTGGTATTTAAAGTATATAAAACCAAAAACCTTAATTAAAATATGCTCCATTTATTTTGGCACGGGATATCCTTGAGTACTAAGGAATATCTTTGAACAACAAATGATAAGAGTTACTGTACATGTTCAAAATATGTTGACATCTCTTCACTATAAATCCTTATTCATATTTACATGGATTTACATTCTTGGAATCAGTTATGCCACACTTTCAAACAAGTTTAGAATTGGTTGACCTGTATTCCAAGATAACTATGTGATTGATCAAATCAAATCACATACATGAGTTCAATCGGTTCTACCAATCACTAGGATCGGTTATACCTTGATATGGAAATACTTGTGATGGGTCACACAAGTTATCAGGACCGGTTACATCAGTTACCATGATCGATTCCATATTCCCATGGTATTGCTTGTGATCGGTCACACAAGTTACCAGGACCGGTTACCAATTACAAGGATTGATCACACAACACTCTGTGATCGGTCACACTAATTACTAGGTATGTTTACACCAATTACTAGGATCGGTCACACAATTACAAATATCGATCATACCATCTCATGGTGATTACTTAGGATCGGTTACACCAATTAATAAAAAACCAGTCATACCAAATCACAAGTCAGGCATTGTGATTAGTTATACCAAGATACATAACATAGTTACGATCGGTTCTACCATCTCACACATATTAGTCATCCAAATATTTGTAATAAATAGCCGGACCAATAAGCCTAATGATTTCCCTTTCGATTATGAAACGAGTTCATGAATGTACTTCCTCTAAACGAATGTAAAACATTGTTTCCTAGGATGAAATCTTCACCATAACCCATTCACATAATCATAACAATATATACAAGATTATGTCGATGTCATATCTACGAAGTTCAAAAGATAAGCGTTATACTTCGTAGTCTAATTTTCTTTATATTATGATCATACAATTATGACCATATCACATCATTAGAGTATTATACAATATGTACAGTATATACATATTGACAATTATGTTTTCAATATAGCACGACTTGAAAGATACGTTAGGAATGAAACAATTCAAGTCAATATTACTAACCTCAAGTGGAAGGATGATGTCGTTGTTGTAGTTTGCTACTTCTTCACTTTCTTCAGGTCTTCGGAGTAATACTTATATGTCTCAACATTCCTAGACTTTTTAGTCTAACTTAAACGAAGTTAACTCTAGTATATAATCAAGCGAATTTAGATGAGTTTTAACACACTATAATATGACAACCAAATTTGACATACCAACGCTTGGTGAGTTCAACCGAGCTATGCTCTAACAATCTCCCTCTTTGTCAATTTTAGTGACAAAACTCTTCTAACATATGGATAAACAAATTACAAAACAATTCATTTTACATGCGCTTCATTCCAAGTTTCAACAACACAATAACATGCATATATTCAATCAATAAATGTCGCTGTTAACATTTGAATAACAAAAGCTTTTACTCCCCCCTAAAGGTAAGCTAGGTAAATATTCAATCTGAACATCTTTGTTATTCCCCTTTTTGTAGTCACAATACTATAACAACAATATGATATGTTTGTCCCCCTTAGTCAATGCTTTACTCTTTCGTTAGATATTTTTTTTGCTAAATCATTAAATTTTATTACTAAAAATTATCAACATTTTACAAAAAAGGAACAAAAGGTTCAAACAGAAACAGTAACAAAAGCCTCAAAATTACCTAAACAAAACAAATTCAAAATCTGAAATACGCATCCACCTCATTTTCCATCCTCCCAAGGAAATGGGGTTTTTCCTTATAGTATATAATCTCACCTCTGTTGAGAGGAACACCTTTTTTAACCATTTTGTCAGTAGAAAATTTAACTTCTCTGTATGAGTGTTTAAGACTGATGCTTCGAATTCCCTGTTTGATCTTTATCCACCTTTGCATGACAATCCAAGGAATTTTTTTATTCATAAAAGCAATCAGCACAACTTTTGAATCTAAGCAGAAGCAGACTTCAAGAAAATTCTTTTTAATGGCACATTCATCAACTATAATCAGGGCCATCACCTCTGCCAAGTAATTTGTAGACACCCCCAAACCTCCTGAAGCAGCACCAATACAATCACCACCACTATTTCTATCCACAAAACCCAATCCTGTTTTTCCTGGATTGCCTTTAGATGCACCATCACAGCAGAGGAGCACTTGATAAAAAAACTGGTAGCTTGAAAAAACATTGCTTAGGTTGGACTGTGTTAACTTCGATTCCTGAAATGCCAAAGAACAACAAAATTTGGAGATCATACATATTGCCTCCCACCCTCCCTTTCATTCTCACACTGCATTCTTTTGTGAATTCCAAATTTTTTTGTTTAAATCTCTCAACATCTGGTTTTTCTCCATCATATATAACCCTGTTTCTTGTATGCCACAATTCCACCATTGTATTAAAAGCACTGTTGAACCACACCTCTTTGATAGTCGCACTCTTCCCTTTGGCAATTTTTAACACTTCTTCAAACTTAGAAGGGATTGCACATTGAAATATACCACTCAGCCAGTGCCAGATAGCTTCACTAAAAGCACAATTCCACATAATATGCTCCAGATTGTCTTGATTGTTACTACATAGGTAGCATTTTGACACTGTAGAAAAAACTTTTTTCCTGAAAGTTTCCTCAGTAGCACAAGCACCTCTTAGCATTTTCCACAAATTAGTATATGTATAAGGGTGAACACAAGGATGCCATACCTGTTTAGCCCAAGGAACCACATGTTGCTTCTTCCTTACCATTAATGCAGCATTTGACACTTTGAATTTACCAGTTGGTTCATTTTCCCGTATTCTTCTATCTTGTCCACCTCCAATGACTGGAATATCATTCAGATCAAAATATTTAAGCATGGTTTTTGGAATATGCCATTCACCATTTCTGATTAATGCCTCAACTTTCATTTCCATATTCTGTAAAACAAAAGGATCATCCCTATGTCTGTCAATTAAAGCATACTCCTTTACCCATTTATCCTTTCATACAAATACATTTCTTCCATCCCCAATTAACCATCTACTACCATCCTTAATATCATACATCACCCACTTCATACCAGGGCATATGGAAGACTGTTTGTAGTACTTAATCCACTCCCCTTTCTTATCTTTATATTTTTCCCTCATAAATAAAGTCCATTCTTCATCCACATTCTCAATTTTCCAGAGTAGCTTCATCAACAGGGCTTTGTTCATCACCTCAAGTCTTCTAAGTCCTAAACCACCTTCCTCAATATGAGCATTAACTTCATCCCACTTGACAGTGATCAGTTTTTTCACATTTGGATCACCTGCCCACAAAAAATTCCTAATGATTCTCTCACAAAGTTGAATAAAAGATTTTGTCCATCTATATACTGACATATTATATATAGGTATACTACCTAAAACAAACTTCACCAAAGTCAATCTGGCAGAGAATGCTAACAACTTCCCTATCCATCCAGCTAACTGTTTTTGCATTAGTTCCACCATTCCCCAAACTTGATTTTTTTTCACTCTACCAAGTTTCAGTATAACCCCCAAATACTTGTCAAGAAAAGAAGCTAACTCCATTTGTAAGTAATTTGCAATTCCATATTTCCATATTTCCTTGATTCAGATATTCCACCAACAAAACATTTACTCTTGGCTTTATTAATCTCCTGTCCTGAGGCTTTTTGATATTTCAGTAGCAGAGCCATTAAGTTCTCAAGAGTCTTCTTGTTGCCATTGCAAAAAATGAATATGTCATCAACAAAGATTAAGCAAAAATTTCCTTTCCTTAGTGATTGCAAATCACTTGTTTACTCCATATATTTCTCTCCCTTTATGTCACAAAATGACAAAGGTTCGAGAAAATAAAGGACAACCCGAAAGGATCTTACAAATCTAATAGGCTTGTAAACAACCTATAAGAGTTAAGCACGAAGGTTTCACATACCACTTTAGATAACCAATATTAAAACCGAAACTACAAGTAATTTAGTTTTAATATGTTATCAAGGAAATAATTGTCCGAAGCAATTTTCCCTAATAGTTTAACAAATCCACTAAGAAATTTAATTCCCTTGTTAAACCGATTGCATATGCACGATCGCTTATTTTGATAAGACCAAAATGAATATCAGAATTAACTTTATTTCTCTCATCACTCTCTAATTATTCAGACAATAACTTAGACTGTTCTCTTTTGACAAGACAAACACTAGGTTAATTAACTAGTTTTTCATGCCAAGGCATTTGTTTGTTAACATATGATATGTTCCTGTTCACCTTGATTTATCTATTCCTGTAGACTTTTCTGTGTGATACAAATTTGTTTATTAAAGTCTTCGACCTTGGGTCGTAGAAACTCTTAGTTGTAGGTGAGATCAGCTAAGGGAATCAAATGCGTAATATCCTGCTGGGATCAGAGACGTAAGGAGCGCAACTTTACCTTGAATTAGTGTAAGATTGATTGGGGTTCAACTACAGTCCAGACCAAAGTTAGTTTGTAGTAGGCTAGTATCTGTAGCGGCTTAATACAGTGTGTGTTCAATCTGGACTAGGTCCTGGGGTTTTTCTGCATTTGCTGTTTCCATCGTTAACAAAACTTCTGGTGTCTGTGTTATTTCTTTTCCACATTATATTTTTTTATATAATTGAAATATCACAGGTTGTGCGTTGAACCGATCAATTGGTAAATCCAACCTTTGGTTGTTGATTGAAATTGATTGATACTTGAAAATTGGTTTTTGTTAGCGTTCATGTTAATTTCTCTTACATTCAATTAGACTAGCAGATTGCTATTTGCTTGAGTATATATTGAATTAAGAAATTGAAATACAACTCCTTGATATACTTTTCTTAAGATTGAGTATGACTGTCTAGTTGATTCTCTTGAAAACATATTGGAGTTAGTCCATACAGATTGTTAAGCGAAATATTGGGTGAGGTTGTTAAACCCCCACTTTTTCAATTGGTATCAGAGCAGGCAAACACGTTTAAAGACCTTATAAGTCTGTGTTTATAACTATCTGACTCTATGGACAGAAATTCTATCTCTATAAACGTACCACCAGTCTTCGATGGCTCAAACTACTTATGGTGGAAAATCGCTATGCGTGCTTTTCTTCAAGTTCGTGATTTCCAAACATGGGTACATGTTTTTAATGGCTATGATCCTCCGATTAATACAGAAGGCAATGTATCTATACCTAAGGATGTTGGTAGATATATTCCATAAGAAATCCTTGCTGCAAAGCAAAATTCTGACGGCTTAAATGCTATCATACATGCCATTACTCCAGATCTTCAGCATCATGTGACTACGTGCACAAAGTCTAGAGAAGCCTGGGAAAAACTGTGAAACCATATTTGAAGGGAATACCTGTGGAAAAGAAGCTAGGATTCAAAACCTAAATTCTGATTGGGAAAACCTTTGTATATCAGATGAAGATACATTTGATGAGTTCAATCACAAAGTGTATGAAATTGTTAATGCATCCTTTGCATTGTGTAAGACTATTCCTGAAAAGGACATTGTGATGAAAATTCTCAGATCGCTGCCATCCAGATACGATTCTAAGAAGCATGCCATCGTTGAAGGAAATAACCTTGATACGCTTTCCAGAAATACTCTTGTCGGAAAGCTTAAAATTTTCGATCATGAACTTTGTCAAAGAGAAGAACGTCATTTGTTAAGCAATCATATTGCTTCATCTGATAAAAAAAACTCGACGTCCTAAATTTATTGATACAAGGGATGGGAATTGCTTTTATTCAACTCTGTCACTGTTAATACAACAACTTATGAAAACTCTTAGACAGAATAAAAGAAATTCTCTAAAGAAAGCCCAATCAGTCAGAAAAAGGGATAGAAAAGTTCAGAAAAACTATGATTATGAAGCTTGTTCTAAGTGTTATAGAAGTATCCATAATACTTCCAAAAGTATTGATGAGAAGTTAAGTGAATTAACAAAAGCATGGATGGCTACTCTTGACTATTGACCTGAGGAAGATATCTGTGAAAGTTCTCTTAACCTCTTTGCTGATAATTACACATGTCCTTCTAACAGTTCTGATTATTCCATGATGCACAATCTTACTTCTCCAGAAATGTTTCAACTAGAAAAAGAAATTTTGATTAAAAAAATTGAAGATCTGGAATGTCAACTATTTAATTTAAGACAGGAAGTTGCGATCACTACTAATAAACATCGAACTTCTTCGATTAATTCTGTTATGCACTATCAACAAATTAATCCTAATTATATGTCATTCTCAAATCACTCTGAAAAGAATGATGTGGAGAACTGCAAGGTCTAACCAAATAGTTTGGTCTCCTTGTGTGAAAATCAGGATCATCATAAAATTTTATGCACTAAAAATCAAGAATATTTCTCCTTTGTTAAACCTTGTTTTAAGAAGATGAAAAGGAAATCCCCTATGAAATCTTTACCTCTTTCAAAAAGGATTTCCAAAGCCTGTCATAGCTTAAAGAAATCAACAAACAAGGTATTCGAAACCGTTCTAAAAAGGGGGAAGAATGATGTGCATGACTCTTCTTTCCTAAAGGCAAAACATAAATAAGGAATGACGAATACTTCGTCCCCTCGTAAGAAATCTTCCAGTCCTGTTGTGGATTGGAGAAATTACATTCTGTAATTCTGGTTAAGATGATTCGTGTTTGTCTCTCTTGGGCAAGAATCATAATCTTGAAGAGGGTTGTGATGAAATATCTTTTTTATTTCTCCAAGTTTTGTTTCTTTTGTTGCTTTTAACTCTTTTTAGTCAAGAACCGTTTGTGTACGTAAACGGTTTTGCCTGTAAAGGCTTGTTCTTGGGGATAACCAAATTCTGTTAGGGTTTTGGTCAAAGATTTTTTGGAAATTTTATCCCCTATCTTCAATCCTTCTTAAAGATGAAAATTTCTCCTTGATGAGAGCATTTATTTTTATTTTATCATGTCCTCATCAATTCTTTCTAGCAAAGAACGTGATGTTTGGATTGTTCTCTTTCCTTCTAAGAAGGTTCGTTTTGATTCTTCGGATAGTGAGATGTGCTCCAACAAGCATGACTCCTCTCCTGATGGGAATCCCTCTATCTCTCATTTTGATAAGCTCTCTTTAACCATGAATCTTGTCTTGGAACAAGTTCGTGCCCTGAAGGTTGAACTTGAATCCTCTTCCAAAAGACTTGAAGAAAAGATGGATAATCTTGAATCCAGGATTGATCTAATCGAGGACGAGCTTGATGAATATAGGGGATACGAGAAGAGTATTCAAAGAAGAATAACCAGAGTTTGGAATAACCATTATTGTGATTACACATAGCTATGTCCAACGATTTTCATCTTCAATGTTTTTAGATTTATTTGTTTAAATTCTAAAGTTTGTTTGTAAGATGATTTTTGCAGTATTAATCTTTATGGTTTTATATATCGCAAATTTTTATGGGATATGTGTGTTTGCATCCGTGAACTATGATTGTCCCATACAAGGTCAAAAGTTGAGTCTGTCATATGCCGATATGAAAATATTGATAAAAGATTGAATGAACTTTTGACAAAAAAAAGTTAAGCCTTTTATTTCATTATGCAAATATTGATGGAAGAAAGGATGAACTTTTGTTTACAAAGATTAAGTCTATTGTATGTCATTATGCAAATAGTGATGAAAGATAGAATGAATCTTTGTTTATTTCGCAGTATTGATCTTCCCTGATCCATATTTTTTATGTATATACTGTGGGGCTCCGTAAGTTCTTTTATGCTGAGCATTTCCGATTGAATTAATCATAGGTTCTCATGTGGTTAATTTAATTGAGTATTTTGGATACAAATTCATATTCTTATGAGATTTGTTGTTGTCCAAAGAAAATCTTCTTTTCTTTTGAAAGTAAGGTTTCTCTTGTTGTTCTTTCGGGAATGACATTTTATGGGGGAGAGTTCTTAATTGAACTTGTGCTTAATTGCCAAATCTTTGTGGGGAGTACGGCTGTGGAATATTATAGGGGTTATCTTGTATCTTTATAAACTCCTTGATGAATGCATTTAGTTTCGGCTATATGATTGCATCTAAAAAGTTGATATGTGCTTGCTTTTGGTCATGAAATGTCTCTATGGAAATTTCATTAGGATTCCACTAGTTTTCGTACCTTTGCCAATTTTATTGATAAAAAAGAGGAGAATTAATGTGTAGTTCACACTACAAATACATATGGTTTTCATATCATTATGTAAGGGGGAGTGGTTTCCATGTGAGATAGAGTATTGACTAAGGGGGAGTGATACATATCACCATAGTATTGTTGTCGAAGTTGTGATACAATTGAACTTTGATGATGTATAATGATACTATGACACTGTGTAACAATGATTGAGTGCTTTTATTTTCTCATTGTTATGGCTATGGATCTTCAACAACGATGATGATGCATTGAATATCTTTGGAATCATTGGAGTACTTGGAAGTGACGAAGATTTCGAATAATGTTGGAGAACCAAGGAGATCATGCATGTGGAAGAGAAGCTGCAAAGTTTATTTATTTTGTATTCCATATGTATTGATAGTTTTGTCACTAAAATTGACAAAGGGGGAGATTGTTAGAGAACTTCTCGGTCGAACTCGCATGCGTTGCTATCGCAAGCATGTTTGTCAAGTTTAGTTGCCAAAACTATAAGTCTTGATTTCTACTCTACTTATAGCTAAGTCTCGGGCTAGGATAGAAAGTGTAGTTGAGCTCTTGACTCCACGACGTTCATCATACAAAAACGAATAACTACCCAAGGAACTGGTGGAACTTCATCGACTAAAAGGTATATGGAGACTTGAACTTATTTATCACTCAAAAGTCTATCTACTCTATCTCCTATCTTGAGACAAAATTCGTATTGCTATATAGACTTCGATTATACACATTTGCTATTTCGAACCGAGTTTATCTCGCTTATATATTTCTCGAAATATGTGTTGGTAAGCTTTCGCTTTGTCCAAGTTCGTCTTTACAAGTGACGAAAGTCATGTTGATTGTTTCAATCTTTTGAAAATCGCTTTGATGAAAAATGGAGTGTGAATAACCTCTATATAACATCCTCTAATAATGTTTCAATGATTGAAACGAGAGTTTAGAATATGTAACCATCTTTGGATATAATCATATAGTGTGTTTGCACATTAGTGTATAAGTCCAAAACCGGGAACCAAATGTATGCATACTTGTGTGTGTCCTAAATGGTTGATGGAGACTGGGTAAGTATGCATACCCATACGCATACTGGTATAAGTTCATGTCCGCGAATTTCCGCTAAGTTTGGAAATCAAAACCAACTCAATCTGGTTACCTAAGTATGCGTACCCGTACGCATACTGGTGGAAAGTTCACGTCCGTGAATTTCTGCTGAGTTTGAAAACCAAAACAAACTCAAATCTGGTTACTTAAGTACGCATACCTGTGTGCATTAAGTGTGTTACTTTCTAAAATTGGTTTGTTCATGAACTAAAATATTTATATATTAAGGAATGCAATTTGAAAACTTTGGTTACAATGTTCATGAATTGATTCGAGTGAATCAAAATCGATTTTGCTTCGATTGTGTCTTTTATACTTCTATAAGATCTAAGCAATTGAACAACTCTCTAACTGGTTATTTTGAGTTATTTGAACTAGTTATGGTGAAGATGAATATGGTTGATATGAAAGTTCTCATACGGCTAACCATTTGGTTTAACTACTGCTGAACCAACTAGGTGTACACGTTTAGGTACGGTTACACAAACCTAAATGAACGTGCATTTCATTTGTGTATAACAAGCTAAGATTCGATCTAACGGTTGAAAGATATTAGCTTGAATGTAATCAAGTTTTCATCTAACGGTGAATATCGAATGCTTTGTTACCAAGGTAGCATTGATTGCAAACCCTGATTTGAAGACTATATAAAGGAGAACTCTAGCAACTGGGAAACCTAATCCCCACACCTCATGTGTGATACTAGTTGTATAAGCTAGAGTGGATTCTCCTTTAACCTTAGGTTTTTATCGATACCCTGTAGGTTAAAAACTTGAAGACTTCATTGGGATTGTGAAGCCAGACCCAACTATTTTCTCTGTAGTTGCGTGATCAGATCTTGTTGTTTCTATCGTATTGAGTACAATTGTAAAATTGGCTCGAGATTAATTTCTCCGATAGGAAAGATAGAAAAGTAGTCACAAACATCTTCGTCTCATCGTTTGTGATTCCGCAATATCTTGTTTCGCTAGTCGATTAAGATTATTATGAGGTGATTGATAATTCTAGGCTGTTCTTCGGGAATATAAGTTCGGGTTACCGATTGGTTCCTATTCACCTTGATTTATCAAAAGACGGAAAAAAAACTCATAGGTATTTCAGTGGGAGACATATTTTCCTATTCCTGTAGACTTTTCTGTGTTATACATATTTGTTTATTAAAGTCTTCGACTTTGGGTCGTAGCAACTCTTAGTTGTGGGTGAGATAAGCTAAGGGAATCAAGTGCGTAGTATCCTGCTGGGATCAGAGATATAAGGAGCGCAACTGTACCTTGGATCAGTGTGAGATGATTGGGGTTCAACTACATTCCAGACCGAAGTTAGTTTATAGTAGGCTAGTGTCTGTAGCGGCTTAATACACTGTGTGTCCAATCTGAACTAGGTCCCGGGGTTTTTCTGCATTTGCGGTTTCCTTGTTACTCAGCATCATTAAAAGTGACCAACTGTGAGACAAAAGAAGGAATCAACACCCAAGGACGAAAATTAAACTCAGACTCATTGTCTAAGACACTGGTGAGGCGTGTCTTGATTAGAGGCTTCTTTGTAGACCAACACATAATCCTGACATTATCCTTCTCAGAAAAAGCATGACGAGTATCAACATTTGGTCCTTGCAAGATGCTATGAGGGATTGGTGCATAATTCTTGAAGCATTCCCACAGTAACGCTTGGGGAAACATTGTATTAACATATGTTTCAACTTTCATAAAGCCATTGGTAACTTTGGAGTCTATGACCAAGGAATCTAAATTGGAGAATAGAGAACCCAATAACAAGATAGCGAAGGGAAGTTTCTCACCTTGAGCTATCTTAATATCAAAGGGAATCACGAATTGCTTCAGCAAGTTTTTATTATCTTTAAATACATTTCTAGACAACCATAAGCACAAGAAAGCAGCAATGTTTAATATGCCGTCCACAGGCCTTTAAGGAGTTCCATCTTTTGGCCACCAATGCTTCAACCATTGAGCATAACAAAATTTGCTGGATAATTTGTTAATATAATGCATCGTAGCTATCAACACATCAGATATTGCATTTTCATCTGCCGAAAGTGCTGTAGGAAAATTATCCGTGATTGGAAGATGCAATAAAGCAACCACGTCCTCTAAAGTGATGGTAAATTCTCCTCACCTGCATATGAAAGTATGAGTAGGAATACATCAGCGAGCGAGCAAAGATACTATACCTCTCACATCATGGTAAATCAACAAATCTCCAGTTGCTTGAATAGCTCGTGTCACTTATGCACGATCCAACATGGTTCTCACATGATTATACCCCAACATATTCCTTGCCCATCCGGATAAGTCTATTAAAGGTTTTCGGGAAAGCTTGAAGTCTATGTGTGAAGAAACATAATGCCCCCCTTGTAGACATAATCGAATGGTCGCTTGAGGAGACACCAATTTTCTCTGAGCAATATCCATGGGATCTATAAGAAGACGAAATTTGGAAATTGAGAGACATTTCAGGTCTATACTGAACCACAAAGAACTCATCATCAGTGTTCTCAATATTCTTTATTCCATGTGTTTCTTATTCATCATCAATAGAGGTCCCAGAAGTATCATTTCTTGAAGTTGCATATGTGGAGATGTCATCTATGGAACCATCATTTTTGGAATTATCATCATGGGAGTCAGTCATTCTTGCAAAGTGGTTGTGACAGATGCATAACATTTCTACTTCATTACATCATTCGTACAAAGCGGAAGATTCAACAAAACAATGAATCATGGAATGAAAATGCTCGCGCCAACATCTACAAAAATGGTAACAATTTTAGAATCCCCCGACTTAAAATTTCAACTACTTATCTGCTATGAGATCTTTTATTTAATCACGAGACTTTAATACTTGGTTATTAATCGTCGACGGTTATAACCGCCCGAAAATGGAAGGTTCGGAAACTGAGTTTAAACGCTTAGTGGATTATTCAGGCAAAGAAAAGGCTTTCGCAAAGCATAATTCAGATGGTTTGAATGCTATTACACATGCCATACGTCACAGGAAGCATGAAATAATCTTCAGATCATATTCGAAGGAAACACATCACAAGAGGAAGCTAGACTTCAAACTCTAACATCTGATTGGGAAAACCTTCGAATGGATGGCAATGATACTTTTGAAGAGTTTCATATTAAACTCTCTGAGATAAATGCTTCTTTCTCTATTGGAAAGAATGTTAGAGCACTGGTCGGTCGAACTCGCATGCGTTGCTATCTCAAGCATGTTTGTCAATGTTAGTGATCAAAACTATAAGTATCGATTTCTAGCCTATTTATAGATGTCTCAGACTAGGACATAGATAGTGTAGTTGAGCTTAGATTTTACAGATTTCATCATTTGAAGACAAAGAAATACTAAGGGGATCTTGTGGAACTTCTTCGACAAAAGGTATGTGGAGACTTGAACTCATCTATCACTTGGAAAGTCTATTTCTACTATCTCCTATATTGATACATAAGTCGTGTTACGATATAGTTCATTTGAGATTTCGAGCTGAGTATATCTCGCTTACATATTTCTCGAAATATGTGTTGGTAAGATTTTGCTTCGACCAAGTTCATCTTATATCATGAGAAAATTTCCGAGTAACATCTTACATGGTTTGTGTGATACAATCATTTGATGTAGGTTTGGAATGTTTCAATAATGATTATTTCAATATCTTGAAAATTTCTTTGATGCTAATAGTGTGTAAAAACGACTATTTTCATTATAGAAGAATGTTTCAATGATTGAAATAAATAGTTGAGAATGTAACCATATTTAGATACAAGCATATATAGGGTGTTCGCACATTAGTGTATAAATCCACAAACCGGGAACCAAGTGTATGCATATGTGTGTATACCAAATTGGTGAAGGAGACAAGATAAGTATGCATATCCGTACGCATACTGGTGGAAGTTTTCGAACCGAAAATATCTGCTGAGTTTGGGAATTACAAACTCCTAAACTAGTCACCTTAAGTATGCGTACCCGTACGCATACTGGCGAAAGTTTTCGAACCGAAAATTTCTGATGAGTTTGGAAACTTAACAAACTCAAATCCGGTTGCTTAAGTACGCATACCCGTACACATACTTAAGCTGGTTACTTATTCAAATCGGTCAGTTCATGGACTTAAACATTTAAATCATAAGGAATCCAATCTTTGCAAACTGTGGCTACAATGTTCATGATTGATTCAAGTGAATCAAACCTGTTAGAGCATAGCTCGGTTGAACCCACCAAGCTTTGGTATGTCAAGTTTGGTTTTCATATTTTAGTGAATCAAAACTCATGTTAAGAGTCGCTTGATTATGTACTAGAGTCAACTTCGTATAGGTTAGCTTGAAAGTATTAGAATATGAGACTTTACAAGTATTGCGAAGAATTGAAGATGTAAAGAATCAAGGAGCTTCAACGACAACATCATCCTTCCACTTGAGGTTAGTGATATTTGACTTTAACTATTTCATTCCCTAACGTATCTTTCAAGTCGTGCATATTGAAAACAAAACTGTGAAGCATGTTTGAACTCTAGATAGACATAATATTAAGGAATACAATACGAGGTTTATTTCTTAACCATTAAACTTTGTAGATAAGACATCGACATAATCGCTTAAATTCTATTGTGATTATGTATGGGTATGAGGTGAGGATTTCATCCTAGGGAACAATGTTTTACATGTGTTCTAAGGAAGTAAATTCATGAACTTGGTTTGTGAATCGAAAAGGAAATTGCCAGGTGTTATTGGTATTGTTATTCATTGCATATCTTGTGAACAACCAATATGTGTGATTAATATAACTGTTCATGACTTGTTTGTGTTCTTGGTAAAACTATTCACAAAGCCTTACTTATGTATTGGTATGACTTTTATTAGTGAAACCGATCTTAAGTAATCACCTGAGATGGTATAATCGAGTTTGTGATTTTATGTCTGACCAAATATGGGTAAAGGGGAATCGATCCTAGTAAGAGGTGCAGTACATCACAAATGGGAATCGATCCTTGTATGAGATGCAACAAGTTTATAGCAGAAAGGGGAACCGATCCTATGGACATGTGCAACACATATAAGTTAGATACCATATATATGTGGGGAACCGATCCTAGTACCTAGTCAACCAATTTTTGGAAAGCTAGTGTGACTAAGCACAGTGAAAAGACGAGGGTACCCAAATATACCTCAATCTAAAACTTTTCCTACCTATAGGTCATTTCTCCGAAAGTGATTGTCTATGGAATGAGTCGATACAATGCAACTAATCGGTTCACAATTCGTATGATCGTCTATGGATACGAGATCGAGACAATACAACAACGAAGTATGTTTACTTGATAAAAAGGTTCGGACTTAACCAAACACAATAGGATTCACTTATTAAGTAAATAGGAATTAACGTTTGTGTGATTTACTTTAATTATAATAAAAAAATTATAATGCGGAAAATAAAAGTAAATGATTCAACAAGATTTTGTTAACGAGGAAACCGCAAATGCAGAAAAACTCCGGGACCTTGTCCAGAATTGAGTACTCTCAGGATTAAGCCGCTATACAAAATTACACCTAACTTCGTATAGTTGAGACAAAGAAACTAAACCTATAGTTCACCTAGTTCCGTCTATATTCCCACGCCTCCAACTTATAAATAAATCACGTACTTGGAACAATTCCTTTGGTTCGTATTCCAAACAGTAAAGGAACAACAAATCTGTTTGGTATCAACTCTATTCAACCAAGTGATATGAGTCGGACAAAGGCTCTTCTGTTTATCTTAACATAAACTCCTTCTCAGGTCCTTAGATCTATCTTATGTTCAATTACCGAAGTAACCGTTAAGATTTTACTATCAACACTCTTAATCCAAAGAATTGTGTTAATGCAGATTTACTCAATTAATCAATCCAATTCTATCACAAGGATAAAACCGATTATTAATTGGATCCTATTTTTACCGAAACAAGTATTGTGCACACCAAAGAATATGAACCCAAAATCAGAAATCTTCAATAAACACCAACACACAATCACTTGAATCTCTTGTGATCAATCACGCACGGAACGAAGTCTGTTAACAATGGATTATCACAAGATCGTATTTAGAACTACAAACAGTCTAAAGATCCCTGTCAAAATTCTGAACTAGTTTGAGTGAATATTATATCAGAAGAGAAGATCCCCAAGCATAAACAAACTAGGTGCAATCAAAGTTCAACCACCGTTAGTCAATAAAATCAATCGAAAACAAAAGATAAACCATAATTATCTAGTTTCCCACCGACAGTACTACTAGAGCTTCTCAATCCCAAAGAAGACTTTAAACCGAGCGTCCGTAAGAGATTTCGCCTAATTAGGCTACTCTCCTCTCCGAATAGGCGTCTTCACCAGTAGAAGCACAACAAGAGGTAGTTTGCTGTTACGAAGGATTAGTTTGCTAGAAATGCAAACTTCAAGTATTTATAGACGAGGAAGTTTGGACACCCAGGAATTTCCAAAACCGAAAATATTCTCAAGATATTCATTAAAGCACAAATTCGGTTTCCATAATTCCTGGAAATGTTCTGTCCAAAAATAATGATCGAAATCTCTTAGAAAATCTCTAATTAGTAAATGCACATTACTAATTCTTATTTTCCTAAAAATGAAATTAATACCTTAATTAAAAGATTCTTAACTTATTTATGTTTCAATCCTGGGATTCTCTTCCCTTAGCTATTAAGGAATAACTTTGAACAATTAAAAATAAACATTCACCGCACGTGTTCAAAGTATGTCGACATCCTTACTTTGTAAGTCCTCTTTCATACTCACAACCTTGAAACCGATTTGCCAAACTTCCAAACAAGTTTAGAATCGGTTCATCTGGCTTTCAAGAACTATGCGATTGATCAAATAACATTCAATCACAAATCATGGGTGTAACGGTTCTACCAAAACAAGTTTCGGTTCTACCTCCATGTGAGTACTGTGCATAGTCACACTAGCTTTTCAAAATTCGGTTGACTAGGTACTAGGATCGGTTCCCTACATATATATGGTATCTAACTTATATGTGTTGCACATGTCCATAGGATCGGTTACCCTTTGCCTAAAAACGTGTTGCACATGTCCATAGGATCGGTTCCCCTTTCTGCTATAAACTTCCTACACCTCATACAAGGATCGATTCCCCTTTGTGATGTACTGCACCTCTTACTAGGACCGATTCCCTTTTTCCCAGATTTGGTCAGACATAAAATCACAAACTCGATCATACCATCTCAGGTGATTACTTAAGATCGGTTTCACTAATAAAAGTCATACCAATACATAAGTCAGGACTTTGTGAATAGTTTCACCAAGAACACAAACAAGTCATGAACGGTTATACTAATCACACATATTGGTTGTTCAAAATATATGCAATGAATAAGAATACTAATAAAACCTGGCGATTTCCTTTTCGATTCACAAACCAAGTTCATGAATTTACTTCCTTAGAACACATGTAAACATTGTTCCCTAGTATGAAATCCTCACCTCATACCCATAAATAATCACAATAGCATTCAAATGATTATGGAGATGTCTTATCAACAAAGTTCAATGGTTAAGCAATAAACATGCTTCCCAGTTTTGTTTTCAATATGTACGACTTGAAATATACGTTAGGGAATGAAACAGTTCAAGTCAAATATCACTAACCTCAAGTGGAAGGATGATGTTGTCATTGTAGCTCCTTGCTTCTTCACATCTTCAAGTCTTCGCAATACTTGTAAAGTCTCATTATCCTAATACTATCAAGCTAACCTATACAAAGTTGAATCTACTACATAATCAAGCGACTCTTAACATGAGTTTTGATTCACTAAAATATGACAACCAAACTTGACATACCAACGCTTGGTGGGTCCAACCGAGCTATGCTCTAACACAATACTCACATGGAGGTAGAACCGAAACTTATTTTGGTAGAACCGTTACACCCATGTTTTGTGATTGAGTGTTCTTAATCAATCGCATAGTTTTTGAAAGTCAGATGAACCAATTCTAAACTTGTTTGGAAGTGTGGCAAATCGTTTCCAAGGTTGTAAGTATCAAAGAGGACTTACAAAGTAAGGATGTCGACATACTTTGAACACGTGCTGTGAATGTTAATCTTTAATTGTTCAAAGTTATTCCTTAATAGCTAAGGGAAGAGAATCCCAGGATCGAAACATAAATAAGTTAAGAATCTTTTAATTAAGGTTATTAATTTCATTTTTAGGAAAATAAAAGTTTGTAATGTGCATTTACTAATTAGAGATTTTCCAATTGATTTCGATCATTATTTTTGGAAAGAGCATTTCCAGGAATTATGGAAACCGAATTTGTGCCTTAATGAATATCTTGAGAATATTTTCGGTTTTGGAGATTCCTTGGTGTCCAAAAATTCCTTGGTTTCCAAACTTTCTTGTCTATAAATATTGAAATTTGCAATTCTAGCAAACTAATCCTTTGTAATAGCAAACTACCTCTTATTGTGTTGCTACTGGTGAAGCCGCCTATTCGGAGAGGTGTGTAACCTAATTAGGCGAAATCTCTTACGGCCGCTCGTTTTAAAGTCTTCTTTGGTATTGAGAAGCTCTATTTGTACCGTTGGTGGGAAACTAGATAATTACGGTTTATCTTTTGTTTTCGATTGATTTGATTGACTAACGGTGGTTGAAATTTGATTGCACCTAGTTTTTTTATGCTTGAGGATCTTCTCTTCTAATATAAGATTCACTCAAACTAGTTCAGAGTTTCGACAGGGATCTTTAGACTGGTGTTAGTTCTAAAGACGATCTTGTGATAATCTATTGTTAACAGACTCCGTTCTGTGCGTGATTGTTCACAAGAGATTCGAGTGATTGTGTGCAGA
The DNA here is from genome assembly GCF_003573695.1 of Papaver somniferum. Taxonomy (NCBI): domain Eukaryota; kingdom Viridiplantae; phylum Streptophyta; class Magnoliopsida; order Ranunculales; family Papaveraceae; genus Papaver; species Papaver somniferum. The sequence continues at coordinate 196,470,822 of NC_039360.1, forward strand.
TGTTTATTGAAGTTCTAAGAAGATTTGAATACAAATAAGATATTGAAGATTTTTGATTTGAGGTTCATAATTTTTGGTGTGCACAATACTTGTTTCGGTAAAAAGAGGATCCAACTATAATCGGTTTTATCCTTGTGATAGAATTGGATTGATTAGTTGAGTAGATCGGCATCAACACAATTCTTTGGATTAAGAGTGTTGATTGCGAAATCTTAACGATTACTTTGGTAATTGAACATAAGATAGATCTAAGGACCTGACGAAGGAGTTTATGTTAAGATAAACAGAAGAGCCTTTGTCCAACTCATATCACTTGGTTGAAGAGAGTTGATACCAAACAAATTTTTTGTGCCTTTACTGTTTGGAATACGAACCAAAGGAATTGTTCCAAGTACGTGACTTATTCATAAGTTGGAGGTGTGGGAATACAGACGGAACTAGGTGAACTATAGGTTTAGTTGCTTGGTCTCAACTATACGAAGTTAGATTTAATTTTGTGTAGCGGCTTAATCCTGAGAGTATTCAGTTCTGGACAAGGTCCCGGGGTTTTTCCTGCATTTGCGGTTTCCTCGTTAACAAAATCTTGATGTGTCATTTACTTTTATTTTCCGCATTATAATTGTTTTATTATGATTAAAGTAAATTACACAAAACGTTAATTCCTATTTACTTGATAAGTGATCCCATTGTGTTTGGTTAAGTCCGAACCTTTTTATCAAGTAAACATACTTCGTTGTTATATTGTCTCGATCTCGTATCCATAGACGATCACACGAAGTGTGAACCGATTAGTTGCATTGTTTCGACTTAGTCCACAAACAATCACTTTCGTAGAAAGGACTTATAGGTAGGAAAAGTTTTAGATTGAGGTATATTTGGGTACCCTAGTCTTTTCAATTGGTATCAGAGCAGGCAAACACGAAAAGATATAACAATCTGTGTTTGGTGCGATCCAACCTATAAGAATAAATCCAAAGGATGGTTCAGTTAACGTATGTCAAGATAATGAGAATAAGATCTCAAGGAAAATCAATGGAAATTGGTCTCGTAAGTCTTTTCGAAAATCAAAGAAAATGTCTATGAATAATAACTTGATTGCGAATCAGGAACCTGATCAGAAAAGGATGAATCCAAAATTTAAGAAACATGTTTTGGATCCGAATCCAATTCCTAGTGAAAAATCTTCTTTTACAGAATGTGAAAAGAGATTTGAATCACTAGCATACGCAAGCTATGAATTTCGTAAAATGTTGGTAAGGTTTTTCAAACATATCGAAACCTATTCGGAGAAAGGGAAAACCATTGACAACCTAGATTGTGTCATTGAACTTATTGTTCGATTAAATATAAGAGTCTGTGAAGGAATGCGAGAAACACTAAGTCTTCAAAATAATCTGACAGATTATATGGAACAAAAATTGGCCTTGTGCAATGAAGTTCATCAAAAGACTACTGAGTGTGAAATACTCAATCGATCATTAGAACATTCACAGATAAGGAATAAGATCCTTATTGAACAATTTCTTATAGTAACATGTCGAGAGGTATATCTAAACGGGTGTTTAGAAAAACATTTCCAACAAGGAATGGATACCTTAAGAGGACATATAGAATCTCGTGAACAAGAGATTTTAGAGACTTGTCGTATGGCAAATCTTGATCACACGGGTTCAAGTTCAGAGAAAATTCCATCCTGGGCACTGGATATAATTGAAGATATTGCATCTCGCAATTTTTCTAACCAAGTGGATGGGTTCAAAAACCAAGAAAAGGAACATGATAATGCTCCTAAGAAAAAGGAGGAAGAATCTCCTTTAAAGGTATTTGATGAGGAAGTTCCTCATCCTAATGCTTAATCACATTAAAATGTGCATCCTTACAATGCCCAATCTTCGTATACAAGGAAGCACATATACCTGCGCAATCAGAATCCTACAAATATGTCTTATTCAATATAGAGAGAATACACAATCTACCTTAAGTATACTTTAATCACTCTTATGTGTAGAAAGGTTTTCTTACAGCGACTTGTGTAAAAAGGATTTGTGTAGTTGTTCTTGACACCGATTTTGAAGAAAATCTCTTTGGAGAATGTTGTGTAACATACGAGATGCGAAATATCTTGTCAGAATTATTTATTTAAGGCTGATATCTATATTTGGTATGTGTTAAAAAAGGTACTTCAGGTATATGTCTTCATCATGTCTGATAACATATACTAAATGATAAATTCTCAAACCAGATCTCAAGCAAAACTCCTGAAAGCCTTGAGTGGGATGACTTTTAAGGAAATCATTCATCTTGATGATATTTTCAAGAAATCTGGTTGTGAATATGTCGAAAATGAAAAAGAAGATGTGACTCATCTGCTTGTCCAAAACAGTTTGGATGCTAAGATTGATATTATCAATCTTTGACAAGTCCTTCTCAGTACCATTGAAACTCATCATAGACATGCAACATTACTAAGAAATGTTATCCGTAACCAAAGGAAACTGATTAAACTTGGAATCGGTAATAGGGAGTATGCTTGGAATATTAATTGAAAGTTTAATGCTTTAGCCTGTGAACATAATCAAGGTACTGTGTGCAGAATCCGAGATATCAGTCGAGATGATGTTGATGAAGATCCTGAAAAATTTGAGGAAATTGAAGATGATCTTTGAAAGATCTGTAGGAAAAATAGACATCAATTTTAGATTTCTTTCAATGATTGTATTGGTATATTATGAATAACTATTATGAATAAAATTATTTGATTTATAATTTTTCTTGTGATAGTTTTTGGTTTACATAGTCTATGCTTGATTGCTTTTATCTTATTGCTATGTATGTTTATGGGATGTTTGATTTCGGTTTTCTAACCTTGATATTCGATCTCATAATGTTATAAACCCTTGTGGTTTGGGTGGCTTTTTGATTTAGTAGGATTAAGTTCTATCCCATGTTAGTAGGATTTATAAAAGAATCATGAGGGATTATGGTAGAAATAATATGTGAAAAAGTCACAATATGTTGAATCAGTTTTGGTTTAGCATAAAAGCATATGTGTTTCGACGGTTTTCAACTTTTGCTTGCAATTGTTAAAACCGATTTTCAACCTTTCTCTGGTAAAGGTTGGTTGTTGTTATTCTTTTGTTTTTCATAAGGATGACAACATAATGATATTTCGATATCAATTCTCCCTGGACGAAGATACAAACTTGTTGGAGAAGTGGATGCGAAATTTGAGGTAACGAGTTTGTTAGTTAATCGTTTTCCTATTTAAGAAAAGCCTGATTTTATATTTCATATATTTATTGATTTTGCTTAACAAAATTTCGGTACAATTGATGTTTCCATTATTTGTGTATGGATGTGTGTGTGATTCAATTGTTGCCGGTTAAGAAAAACTATTGTTATCTTGCTTTATTGTGTGGTATCAATTGTTTAGGGTTACAAAATTTCGTTGCAATTGCGGTGCTTTAATGTCTACGTTGCTTCAATTGCTTTTGGTTGAGGTGAATAATTATGCAAGTTGATTTATTTGGTTTGTATGAATTATTTATGGATTAACGAAAGAAAAGGTTTACGGGATGAGTTGTTTAGTCCAATTCGATTCTGGATAAGAGAAACTAAGTTAATTCTGATCTTAGTTAGACTTATCGAAGTGAGGTTTCGGTTATTCAAGTATAATCGAATGCCGTAACAAGAAATGCTAGTGAACTAACCTAGTACTTGTCTTGTTTAAAATTGAAAGGTCGAAGTTTATGGATAATTAGAACCTGATGATAAAAATAGAGTTATCTTTATTTTGGTCTTATCGAATAAGAGATTGTTTTTGTCTAATCGGTTTAGCAAAGGAACTAAGGTGTTTGGTTGATTTTTGGTTTGCTAAACTAAAATGGGAAAATTGTTTCGGACAATTGTTTCCTTGGTAACATATTAAAATAAAACTACTTGTAGTTTCGATTTTTGATATTGGTTATCAGAAATGGTGTATGGAACCCTCGTGCTTAACTCTACAGGTTGCAAGTCTATTTTGAGATTTGTAAGATTCTTTTCAGTTAGTCCTTTATTTTTTTCGTTTCTTTGTCATTTTGTGACAAAAGGAGGAGAAATATATGGAGTAAACAAGTGATACTGGCATTGATTTTATATTGATGGTATCACTAAGGAAGAGAACATTGGTGCTTAAACGTTGATCTAAACGAAAGAGTGAAAGCACAAACTAAGGGGGAGTAACATATCATTAATTGGTATAACAAAGACGTGCAGATTGAAAATCTACCTATCTCACCTTTATGGGGAGTATTAGCTTTGTTATTATAATGTCAACAACGACATTTTTAAGAATTGAATGTATGCAAATTACTGTGTTGTTGAATTCGGGAATCAAGCGTATGTGTAAGAATTCTTGTAATTTGTTTATCCATATGATGTAAGAGTTTTGTCACTAAAATTGACAAAGGGGGAGATTGTTAGAGCATAGATCGGTTGAACCCACCAAGTGTTGGTATGTCAAGTTTGGTTGTCATATTTTAGTAAACTCATGTTAAGAGTCGCTTGATTATGTACTAGAGTCAACTTCGTATAGGTTAGATTGAAAGTATTACGATGTGAGACTTTACAAGTATTGCGAAGACTTGAACATGTGAAGAATCAAGGAGATACAACGACAACATCATCCTCCACTTGAGGTTAGTGATATTTGACTTGAACCGTTTCATTCCCTAACGTATTTTTCAAGTCGTGCATATTGAAAACAAAACTGCGAAGCATGTTTAAACTCTAGATAGACATAGTATTAAGGAATACAATACGAGGTTTATTGCTTAACTATTAAACTTTGTAGATAAGACATCGACATAATTGTTTAAATGCTATTGTGATTATGTGTGGGGATGAGGTGAGGATTTCATCCTAGGGAACAATGTTTTACACGTGTTCTAAGGAAGTAAATTCATGAACTTGGTTTGTGAATCGAAAAGGAAATTGCCAGGTGTTATTGGTATTGTCATTCATTTCATATCTTGTGAACAACCAATATGTGTGATTAGTATAACTGTTCATGACTTGTTTGTGTTCTTGGTAAAACTATTCACAAAGGCCTGACTTATGTATCCTGGCGTGATTGGGTATACCCAGATTAATTGGGGTATATCTAATAATACAAATTATGGTCATTTAGAAGTAAATCCCAAAGCCCCTTAGCCACATATTTTCATTAATAGCTAAATTTCCTTTTTTTAATTAGCACTAATAAACTTTGTTTAGCTTAATTAATTGACTTAGATTAATTAGCAGGATTAGAAATGTATGAAATCATGATTTGGTAGAGTGAAATTATGGATTGTGTAGGAAGATTTTTTAGAAGACTTTTTCTTTTCGTGAACCGAAAAAGAAACCACACTAGTCAAACATTAATAAAATGAGTTCTTGGGGAGGTTTAATGTTTTCAATTTACTCAAAATCACAGTAAAAAATTACACTTTCAGAACTATGAAAAGTCAACAAGGTCGACAAATATCGACCGTACCGACCACCATAGGTCGGCGTCTTTGTAAAATAATAACAGTGCCGGCGAGAACACTTTCATTAGTCGACAAGGTATACATTTATTGACTTTTCAGCGAAAACATGGTCGGCTGGGTATACATTTCTTAGCCTGCCGGCGAATACTTGGTCGGCTGCATATATATTTACTAGCATGCCTGCCTGGCCAGTCTCCCAAGTATCACTAGATACGTGTACGTTCAGTACTTCAGAGTTTGGACACTTGTTAAAGGATTAACATGCATTGGAGGATAGTTGTAGGATTTTAGTCACAAATATTCAACTCAAATCTTCATTATCCCGGTCCTCTGCCTCTCTTTCTTTCTCCGTCAACACATTTACCACAACTTAATAGCAATAACAGTATGATCTTCACAACAAAAATCACTACTAATAAACTCATATACGAAGTATGTGCAAAGCCCCGTAGTAAAATACTAACTACTAGGATGGATTCTTACAAATAGAATTATGCGAGAGGATTTGAGAAGAATCAAAAGATGGAATCATGGATTTTTGTGGTTAAAAATTAAGGTGGTAAACCAATGGATAACGAATTACGAATGCAAAGGTACTTTGTAGTGTTATGTAAAATGAATGACATTTTCTATGTCTTCCATAAATTAATTACAGTATATTGATTACGATTTTTCCTGTATTGTTCTAATTTTTACAAGAAATGATTCTTCCGCTACTAATTTTATTTTGAGGAGAAAGTTCATTCTACTACCAATGACTCATTCTATAATTTTGCTTCAACTTTTCTGTTCGTTTTATTTTGTAAATGTAATTCAAACATGCTGGTTGTCGTAAACCATCATGATTGGAAGAAGGTTGCTGTCCTGAACATTATCTTCCTCATCTTCCTGGTTGTTGTTTACTACATTGGGTGCTGCGCATTTAGGAACAACAGAGAAGATTGTGAACACGTAAATCACGAAGGCATCTATATGTTCACAAACAATGTTCGCATTCTATACACATGCTCGCACTGATGAGACAATTGCATTGATTCCTTGGCTCAAAACCTTCGGGTTTATCATAGCCTCATCTAATATCATCACCAGAGGCGTTCACATAGAGGAAGATAAAGAAAATGAAGTGTAAAAGTAAAACTCGTGGATTATGAAATGAATGTAAAGTGCTGAAATGTAAATAAGACTGGGATTTACGTGGTTCAGCATTAAGGCCTACATCCACGGGGTTGTCGTTTTCACTGTGCATTTGATGATTACAGAGGTAGTCGAATGACTTTGGAGTTTACATAGGTCTGCGAATTGTAAAAGGTAAACTTACACTAACAATTCTTCTCTCTCGACTTCTCTCTAAACCTTTTCTCTCTTTTTCGATCCCCCTCTCTTTTGGTGGAGAGGGGGTATTTATAAGGTTAGAGTGTGGGACCCGTTTCTGAGGGCCGTTGGAACCTTATCTTCTTGTGATTTGTGTCCATCACGCAGAGGTCTTTGTTCATTGCTTGATCACGCAGAGTCATCCTCGTTCGTTCCACGGGTTGATCGACACGTACACTTCTCAGAGTGTTTAATGCGGGTAGTTGAGACGCATGCTCGTGTCAGACAAGTGTCTTCTGCCCCTGTCACGTCCATGTCAGTCAACCTTCTCTTCACCGTTGATCTTGGATTCTTTTGGGGATGAGATGAAGTAACTCTTCGGGAGTTATTTGGTGCTCCGCAGTACACCGTGCTTTCGGTACATCTTATAACTTCTGCCCTTGGATTTGTTCGGGCAAAGATCCGACGTCGACGGGATGGGCTTCTTGGCTGTGGGCGTGTGTCATCATGTTTTGATGACTTGGTCCGCATGCTCTCCACGTGTCTTCCTACATACACGTGTTTGATGATGAAATATGTACACACAATTTTCCCCTTTTCTTCGGGCTTGAGTGTTTAGTGGGAGCATTGAAGAAAATGGACGTTACATATTCCTCCTCTCTCCTAATAACTTCTCCTAGATACTTGGGCACGTTTCTTACTCGTGCATTAATTGCTCATTTAATGGGCACGTTTCCCATTCCTCCATTAACTTCCTTCTCTTTCTTTCGAGTATATTAAGGAGAGGAGAAAAAATTAATTTCATTCTCCTTGAAAATTAATTTCATTCTCCTTGTCAGACTTCATCCTTTGTTCTTCAACCATTAAATTCTCTCTGCCCTAGCATTAATCACGCTCGTTTCTTCTTTGTTTCTGGTTTGTTCTCTCATTTGTCTTCTTTTGGGATTTTGATTGTAAATTTCCTGCTACTGTCGTACCTTGTTTGTGATGAAGAACATCTTTTGATGCATGTATGCTAGTTTGCCCCTGTTCTTCTTCTAAAGTCGAGGAGGCCAGTGTTTCAATTGTATTGATTGAACTGTTCAGTTTAGGGTTTAATGCTTTAGGGTATACATGCATGTATGCATGTATGCTAGTTTTAGGGTTTCTGGGCTATGTTGAGATGAACTGTTAATTTTGTGGTTTTTTGATCTTTGGTGATGCCCTCGTGTTTGCTTCTAACTTGTTTTTTGTACCTCCTCGCAGCCATGTCTGACCGTCCGCGGCTTCCTTATCAAACTCCGGCTTCCAGTCTGCCGAGATCCCCTCCGCGTAGAGAGTCTGATACATCTCCACATGGGGGAGATCTCTCTAAATTGTCGCAAATGGATCCCCGCAGTAGTAAAGTTTCGTCTTCTTCTGGGACGAAGGCTTCTCCTCATAGGAAAGGGGATCCATCGAGGGGCCCTTCCTGGTCTCGATACGCTACCAGCCGTGCTCCTTCTTGTCCTCGTGATGACTCCAGGTGTACGGAGACACCTCCTCGCGGTGGCACCTTCGATATTCCCCCTCTTCGTTCTATAGTGCCCGTGCAGAACCCTCTGCCGCCGCCTCCAGTACTTTCTTTCAAAGGGAAGAACTCCAAAGGTGGTGTGCCGAGAGCTGAATCATCTAAAAATCCTCCTTTCAAAAGAAAAGCTTCCGAAGCTTTTGTTGGTTCGTCCGATCCCGCGGAAGAAGAGGAGGCTGTTCCGGTGATACGCAGCGTTTCGGTTAGCAAGAAGAAAGTCACATTTAAGCACATTGACCTTGAAGTTTTCAAGGAAAAGCATGAGTTTCAAGCCTTCGAGGTTCGTTTCTATGCCCCTGAGGATGATATTACTTACGAGCTCATCTCGAAGTATCAGTTTGATGAGTTTCACCTGTTGACTACGGTTGGAGCCTTCGAGGCGGGTCTTATGATGCCGTTGTATAAGTCTGGTGATTCCTTTTATTATGACGTGCTGGATGGTCGCGAAGGCTCTTCCACCAATACTCATAGTCGTTCCGTGTCGCAATTGTCGGGGAACTATCTCCGTGCACTGAGGGAATGTTACCTACGGAGTAAGGGGGAGACAACGATGACATGTTACGTTCCAGATCCCGCTGAGAGGGAGTGGTATACTCCTGAAAACTTCAACAGCTCCTTTGGGGATTATGTCAATAGTAGGAACCGTAAACCGTGGAGTGTTAATCTTCGTAACCTCGCTGCTCCTCGGGGCGAAATTCGTCTCTTAAGTGAGGTGACTGATGCCAAACTGAAATACGTTCCAGGCACCGAGAGGTCGGCTCAGCGGAAACTTTTTCCTGCTCTTGAAAGGATCAAGCGTGACCATGATTATGAGTGGCATGCCACTGTCATTAAAATTGTTGGTCCTCGGACGTATGGTTGGATTCCCGGTCCGCGCGGTTGGCGTCCTTCTGAGAGTAGCAGGCCTCGTGATTCTCCTCCTGCTTGTTATGGAGATTTCTGTCCCTGGAGTTTAAATTTCGAGGGCATGAACTTTCCTTATGCTCTCGACGTTGTTGATGGAGACGAGGAAGAGGGTTTTGGTGCTATACTTCCACCGAAGAGTGCCGCTACTACCAAGGTATGGTTATTGCAGATTCTGGCCGCGCCCCTCCTTTTTTTGAAAATCAAACTGTGTATGAGGAAATAACTCTTTTTGTGGGACGTGTATTGGTTTGCAGGTGTCGAAAAAGAAAAAGATTGGTCCCAAGCAGTCTTCTACCATTGTGATGGGTGAGGCTGAGGTTCATGAAGAACTTACCAGTCCGGTGAACGAAGAGTTTGCCGAGGATGAGGAAATGTCTGATGGGGAGGAACGCACTGATACTTCCCCTCATGTTATCGAGGAAGAGGTTGGTGCGGGTTGTGATGGTGTTGATGGGGGAAATAATACCGCGGTGGCCGAGGGAAGTGTTACCGCGGAAATGTCTGCTCCTGCTGGTGATAACCCTGGTGATCCGGAATTTATCGGAGGAGGCGAGGCTGCGGAAACTCTCCCCGCCATTTCTCAAGGGTTCTCCTTTGACAGGATATATTCAGCAAGGGAACTCTTTGATGATTCCCTCGGTTTTCCCGAAGATTTTTCTTTACTTTCCCCGAATGATAATTGGGATGTGCTCGGGGATTTTGGTAAGGAAAATGCTGCTGTTCAGAGTGAGGGCGCGGATGATCCTATTGCGCGTGGTGGTGCCGAGACTTGTGCTGATGGGGAAATGACAGCAAAGAGGAAGTCTGTGGTTGCTTCACCTTCCTAAGATTTCCCTCACTCGCTGATGTTTGAGGGTGAGGATGCCATAACGGATTGGCTCAAGAAAAAGAGTCTTCTGTTTGTTCCCCATCCTGCCCCGGTGGTTGCTGGTGAGAAAGATTCTGATGCTTACACTCTTCGGATGATGGAGCTATCTTCCGAGGCGCGTGTTGCCGAGATGTGGGGGAAAAGCTTGAGTGTTCCAGAGGCTACCCTCGTAGCGGACCCTCCATCTTCTGTTGCTGAAATGATAGCCATAGACGATGGGTACCAATATGGTTTTCCCCAGCAGCGTGTCTTGGAGGTAAGTCCTCGTACATATCTCTTCGTGATACTCGAATTCTTCGGTGTAATAATGTTTGCCGTTTGATGTGTAGATGATGAGGAGTGAGCATTGTAACCATGTGCTGTATCAATTCTTTAAAGCGAAATATTTGAAGTTGGAGGCTAAGCTTCGTCACAGGGAAAAAGCATTATCTGCGGCTGAGGTGGAGATAGAAGAACTGAAGAATAGCCTTAAAGAGAAAGAAAGGCTGGGTGAAGCGGAGGCTGGTCTTCGTTCAGAGCTTGCCACCGTTCGCGCTGAGTTAGAGCACACTCGCGGCAAAGTTTCAGCTTTCACAGGTTTAGTTCTTCTCCATCTTTTATCCCTCGTAATTCCTTTCTACTACTTTGTTGTTCTGTCTGAGTCTCCCCACCCTATATTCAGTGGGTGGAGTCCCCGAGCTGATATGGCTTCGGAATAAAGGGCACGGCAAAAATCTCGTATCAAAGAGTTGGTCGAAAAAATTAAGAGCGAAGCCAAAAAATGGGACGCTCGGGCTGAGGGATGGTGCGCAAGGCATGTTCAGATGGTTGATATGCAAAATCTGTATAACCATGACCGTATTTTGTTCAATGGTACGCTGCTGTGGACACGTGAGAATCTGCGGGAATCCCGTGAGCGTACTTCGTTGTTAGAGGCTAGAATACATCTTCTGGAAGAGGAATTACGAAAGGCTCGCTCCCTTCCTTTCCGGGGAATTAGGAGAGTATGTTGTGTCTTACCAGAGAAAGGGACGATGCCAGAGCCGAGGTTGGGGCTCTCAGCAAAGCCCTTGCTGCGTCTCGCGCTGAAATAGCCCGCCAGGCTGAGTCTGAGAGAAATCTCGAAGTATGTGTACAGACTTAGCAAAGGGGTAACAGAGATAAACAACGAAGTCAACCACCTTCGTCACATGGATTCGATGAAGCAGGTAGAATTAGATGCAAGTCAATTTACTCTCACCAACCTTCAACTAGATTATAAGAAATTATCCGAGGAATATGACTATCTTGATGAAGCGCGAGACTGGTTGTTAATGAGTATGAAGAGGCTTCGGCTTGTGTCGAAGGTATAACCTCATTTCGTCGAGTGTGATTGTTCTTTTCTGTGCTAACTCCCTTGTGTTGTCTTTTTCAGAGCTCGAGGGACAACTCCGCGCTGCAAATGAAAAATTTGAAAAGGCTCAATCTTCCTTAGCGCAGCAGGAAGGACAGACTAATTATTTTAAGAGTCTGGGGCATCCCGCGAGGAGGCCGTTGGTGCTGCTTCTAAAGAAGTGAATCGTCTATCCTCGTTGTTATCTCAAGCCCACCAGCGAACGACAGTTATTATGCATAAGGCTCGGTGTCAATTGGCGGAGGAGACAAACAAGATGGAGAAGATTGAGCTTGGCCTTAAGACCGAGCATGGCCTCGTCAAGAGCTATCCGCGTCGTCCTGTACCTGCCTCCTTGCCTGGCTCCTCGGGACCCTCTTCTGGTGGGAGCGTCCCTTCAACTCTTCGGAACAACCCTGCTGATGGGGCGGCATCTTCCAAGTAGAAACCACGGCATTAGCCTTCAGTTAGATTTTGCTAGTATTTTGTAAAAGAATGTTTTTGATGTGTTTTTTTCCTTGAGTTGGCCTTGCCGCTTTTTGTAACCAACCTTTATGAAATGGATCCTTCTTTTGGTATACACAGTATCAGTTTGTTTTTTATTTTAAGCATTGTGAGGATGGACAATAAAAACAAAAGAAGAATGTTTAAGTGTTTGGGTGCGATACCAAAGGAAGGTACCTTCGTGATCGTCTTGAGACCTGTCACCCCGCTGGCGAACCCTGGGCCAGAGGATTCCCAGACGGTGGGGGCCGAGGCAACGTTCTAGGATATGGGGTTAAAATATTTACATACACCCATTCCGTCGACCTGTTGCCTTAAGATTGGTTGGGTATCTCTTTCTGCTGGGTGCCTTCCCATGGTCTTACACTCATGGACACTGATGGGGGAGACCTGAGAGATTGTAGATTAACTACTTTCCCCAATATTGTTGATAAGTTTTGTTTACTTGAAGGTTTCAGAAAGCTTGTTTGATTGATAGGTTGAGGCCTGTTACTTCTCGTCCAGAGATAGAAACATGTAAAGCGGTTACGCTGCCTTCTTCTTCTGGTATTCTTCACGCAGATGCAAAGCTGCGTTGCTCCTATGGGTAGTACGGTTTGAGCCACTTAGCATTCCAAGGATGCCGGAGGACCTCGCCTTTCAGATTGCGAAGATAGTAGTAACCGTTTCCCGCAATGTCGAATATTATAAAAGGTCCTCCCCATGTAGGTGCTAACTTTCCCCATTTCTTTTCTCGTTGATAATGTGGGATTTTTCTTAGCACATACTGCCCCTCTACAAAATTTCGAAGCTTTACCTTTTTGTTGTACTCCCTTGCTAGTCTTCGTTGATAATTTTCCATCTTCTGCAATGCTGCTTCCCTTCTTCCTTCCATGTCGTCCAATCTCTCTAACATCATGTCTGTTGTGAGATTTTTCTCCCATGATTCGGTCTTTGTGGTTGGCATGAGGATCTCTGTTGGGATGACTGCTTCAGCTCCATAAGTGAGGAGAAACGGGGATTCCCCAGTGGCAGATCTTCGTGTTGTCCTGTATGCCCATAACACATTGTTCAGCTGTTCACACCATCGCCCCTTATGTTCGTCTAATTGCTTTTTGAGGATAAGGGCGAGGGTCTTGTTAGTAGATTACGCTTGTCCGTTTCTTTGAGGGTATATGGGGGTGGATTTGTTCTTCCTTATTTTGAAAGTATCGAAGAGCATGTCTATATTTTTCCCCTGTAATTGCTTACCATTATCGGACACAATTTCCGCTGGTATGCCGAACCTGCAAATGATGTTCTGGAATATGAAAGTAAACACATCCACAACTCTGATCCTGGATAAGGCTTTAGCTTCCACCCATTTACTGAAGTAGTTCGTGGCTACTATCAAAAATCGTCTTTTTCCTGATCCTTCGATGAAAGGCCCGACGATATCTATGCCCCATTTTGCAAATGGCCACGGGCTATCTACATAATTTAACGTTGTTGCTGGCGCGTGTATCTTTTTGGAGAAACGCTGACATTCTTCACATCGTCGGGACATTCTTGCGGCATCCTGTATCATTGTGGGCCAGTAATATCCTTGCATTTTTGCTTTGTCGGCTAGTGATCTCATGCCGCTATGATTACCTGCGTCACCATAATGGATGTCGTTTAGAATTTGATGCCCATCTTTTCTGGACAAGCACCGTAGTAACGGTCCGAGGAAGGATTTCTTGTACAGGACCCCATCCCGAAGATCATATCTTCCTACTTTGGAGAGTATTTTCCTGGCTTGTTTATGATCCGCGGGTAAGGTTCCCTCTTCGAGAAACGCGTGGATCACCATTCTCCAATCATCTTCGTTGCTGAAATCTTCGTCTTGATTTGCTCTTGACAGGATATCTTCTTCGTTAAAATCGTTATGGATGTCTTCTCCTACCTGGTCTTCGATATTTTCTTCCACTGTATCTTGATTGGTAGCGAAGGAGAATTGCGATGCAATTGAAGGATCGTATACCCTTGTTATTTTAATCGCTTCGACGCTTTTGTCCTTCAGCATGGATGATATATATGTTAGGGCATCCGCGTGCCTGAGATCCCTTCTGCATAAGTGCCGGAACTTGATGTTCGTAATTTGTGACGCCAATGTTTGGACCAAGGCCATGTAAGCTGAGAGGGTGTCGTCGTACACATTGTACTCGAGCCCTATTTGCCGTATGACAAGTTGCGAATCACTTGTCAGTCTTACATTGGTTACCCCCATCTCTATTATTAAGCGGAGGGAATGTACGACTGCCTCGTATTCGATGATGTTGTTAGTATGCTCTTTGAATTCTAACCTGAGAGCCTGTACGATCCTTTCTTCAGTTGGGGTGGTGATGACAATGCCTATTACTGCCCCTTCCTTATTTTTGGAACCATCGACGAAGACTTCCCATTGTCTTTGACTCGCGGGTTCGAGGATATCCATTGGATCCTTGCTTTCTTCCTCGGCTTCTGGTATACCCTTAATTTCTTCGTCATTGTCCAGGGGGAGGTCTGCTAAGAAATCCGCCAAAACTTGGGATTTTTGGGAATGTTGAATTTCATGAATGATGTTGAATTGGTCCAGGTGGGTGTTCCACTTGGCTATTCTGCCTACTTTTCCCGCGCTTTTAAGGACTGCTTCCAATGGTGCTTTGCATGGGACGCGGATGAAGTGAGTTAGGAAATAGGTTCTCAGCTTTTGAGTAGCCCATACCAATGCCAGGATAAGTTGTTCGATCTTCGTGTAGTTCCTTTCCGTAGAATTGAGGGTCTTACTGACATAATAGATAGGATGTTCTATCTTCGTATTGGTTTTGACCAACACTGCGCTAATTGCGTCTTCTGTCGCTGCTATGTACAATGCCAAAACCTCATCAGGATCAGGCTTCTGCAGGATTGGAATTGAAGCCAGATGTTCTTTGATTTTTTGGAAGGCTTCTTCGCATTCTGCGGTCCATTCAAACTTACTCCCTTTTTTGAGAATATTGAAAAAATGTTTGCATTTGTCCGAAGATCGGGCAATAAATCTGCCCAAGGCTGCTATGGACCCATTGAGCTTCTGCACTTCTTTTAAATTCTTCGGGGATGGCATTTCTACTATGGTCTGAATCTTCGCTGGGTCTACCTCAATGCCCCTTTTTGTTACCATATATCCGAGGAATTTCCCTGAGGTGACACCGAAAGTGCATTTCTCTGGATTTACTTTCATGTGATGTTTCCTCATTGCTTCGAAGATATCTCTCAGATCCTGGTGGTGATCTTTGCGCAGCTTACTTTTGACGAGCATGTCATCAACGTAGACTTCTAAGGTACTACCAATCCATGGTCTGAAGATAGCATCGACCATTCTTTGGTACGTTTCCCCTGCGTTTCGAAGTCCAAAGGGCATTCTAGTGTAGCAATAAAGGCCATGTGGGGTGTAGAATGCTGTGTGTAGTTGATTTTCTTCTGCCAGGGCTACTTGGTTGTAGCCAGAATATCCATCCATGAATGACAGCTCTTCGTACCCTTCTACTGCTTCAACCAGCTGATCTATGCTTGGCAGGGGATAGTTGTCCTTTGGACATGCCTTGTTGAGGTTAGTAAAATCGATGCATATCCTAACCCCTCCATTTTTCTTAGGGACGACGACCATGTTGGATATCCATGTAGGGTACTTGACTTCCTTGATGAACCCTGCTTCTAGTAGTTTCCGAAGTTCTTTTTCCACTGCCTTATGATACTCCGGTGCAACTTTTCTTATTTTCTGCCTGAAAGGTGGCGTGCCTGGTTTGATGCGCATATCGTGTTGGATTATTTTCGGGTCAATCCTCGGCATATCTCCTAGCTTCCAGGCGAATAAATCCGCGTATTCTTTAAGTAATTTGGTTAAGGAATCTTCTCTTCTTTCGTCCATTATGGTCCCTACTTTTATCATCTTCGGGTTTTCTTCCGTTCCTATGTTGATTTATTTTACGGGCTCTACTGGTGTGAACACCGGCTTCGGATCCCCGAGGACTGGGATGTTCTTTGATTGATATTTAGTATGTTTCTGTCCTTCGTTGGCTGCTGAAGTACCTGTTTCTGTGTTTAGGACATTATCATCCTTTGTCAAACCCCTCCCCGTGGTTTCCTTGAGGAACAGGTCTATGGCCTTTTCTTTCGCGGCTTCTTTATTTTTAATTCTTCGGGTTTTTCGCTGCTCTTCTTGTTCGTCGTTGATACGATCCTGAGTGGTTTGTCACTCTCTTGCAGAGACTCGATCTCCCTTGATTTCCATCACTCCCTCAAGTGTAGGGAATCTGAGATATTGGTAGTAAGTTGCCGCCACTCCCTTGAGTTTATGTAACCACTTTCGTCCAATAATGGCGTTGTAGGGGGATGGGGCGTCAACCACGCTGAATCGTGTTTCTACTTTCATGGGTCCGGCGTTAACCTGCAACACGATGTCTCCCAATGGCTTCGTGGGTGCTCCATTGAATCCGTATATGGTGTAATAAGAGGTCATTAGTTGTTCTCCATGGAGCTTCATTCGTTTGAATGCGTCGTAAAATAGAACGTTTACTGAGCTTCCCCCGTCTATGAGGATCTTTTTGAGGTTACATCCAGCCACTGGTAGTGTTAGGACCAAGGGATCGTTATGATCTTCCATATATTCTTCAATATCTTCAGCATCGAAGATAATAGGTGAGTCCATCCACTCTTCGTTCTCATCCACCTCTACGCCATCAATCTTATATAATTCGCAGTGGTCCTCGAACTGCTTCCGTAGCCTCTTTCCTATCTGTGCTGTGAGTGAGGGCCCCGCGGCTTCAGAACACGAGATGGTGTTGATTGTGCGGTTCCCCTCTGGAAGTTGGACTGGCTTGGTACGTTTGGATCTATCCTCGGCGACCTCCTTTCGTATGTAATGTTGGAGTTCGCCAGCATCAATCAGTTTTTGGATCATTATTTTGAGGTTTTTACATTTCTCGGTCTGGTGTCCATTGAAGCAGTGATATTCACAGTAATCTTTAGACTTCTCGGTTCTTGGGGGATATTTTCCCTTAGACCACGGCCACTCCAAATTTTCCCTTCCTTTGATCTCTCGCAAGATCCGAGCATAGCTAGCATTGAGCTTCGTGTAAACTTGATCTTCGAATTTTCGATCGTCTTTTCGTCGTTCATCCCTTCGTTCCTTCCTATCTTCGTGAGGCCGTTCCACTGAGCTATTCCTTTTGGCCCCATTGGTTTGTTCTGCGGAATTGGTGCGGTGCCCTCGGGTTTTCACGCTGGATTTCTTCAAGAAGAGCGTGCTTTTCAATAATTATTCGAAGATCTCCTTTTGTCTTAGGCACGCTTCCATGAATCTCAACAAATAGTGGACTCATTCGGTCTAGTCCCCACTTGTAGCAGTTGATACTCACCACTGGGTCCATACTTCCTATGGCTTCGCAGATCTTGTGCCATCTGTTAGTGTATTCCCTCGTGTTTTCCTTGTAGCCAATTGCCAGCGAAAAGAGCTTATCCATTCCGGTGTTAACAACCTTTTTGTACATGTAAGTTCTTAAGAACTTTTCTGCGAGTTGATCGTAGGAGTAGATGGAGTCATGCGGCAAATTATCAAACCAAGACAATGCCGATCCCTTTAGGATTGATGGGAAGTATCTACAAAGTACGGCGTCGTTCTGACTCCATCTGGCTAAGACACAGTTATAATACCGAATATGTGCAGCGGGATCACTGGATCCGTCATAGCATTCGAAGGTCGGGACAGGGCACTTCAGCGGAATAGGGGTGTTGGCCAGGCGATGAGTTAGGGGCGTGGAGTTAGCCTCTCTCATGACCTCTTCTAACCTTCACCCGCCTTGTCTAGTTTTTAACTGCCTGATCTCAGCCATCATTTCATCACGCAGCTCTTTCATCGCGCGGTGGTGCCCTACGCTCTTCTGCTCGTGATAGTCTGACTCTCCGTCATTATAATCCGGGTCGAATGCGCTACTTCCCCTAGCCGCGTCTCAATTAGCTGCTACGATGACTCTTCGGTCTCGATTAGGTTCTGGTGCCTTTGAACTTTCCTCATCAAGTTGTTGGCTGGTCTTCGTGCTTAGGGAAATCCGGTCTTTTAAATCTTGATTTTCACTGGCCAGCAAAGCTATGACATCTGCGTAAACCTGCTGGATCTTCTTTAATTCTTCAAGCTCAGCCATCAATCGATGTGATTGGTTTGACCCCTGATTAGGAGTCCCAGCTCGTGCTACTACGGCCATGGTGCCGCCTTCTTCTACGGTTTGCACTAAAGGTGGTAGAGGTTCAGCTTCGATCGTTGGAATTTCCAAATCAGGCTGAGTGCCCATCTGCGGTGTTAGAGCCGCCGACACAGTTTGATTCTGATTGTTTGTTGATGGCATTCCGAAGGTTGGCGGGTGCGCGCGTTGATGTGTTCTGGATTCATCCACCCTTTATTTTGGTTGATGAAATTGATTCGTAGCCAAAGTTTTGCTGGTTTCTGCAGCCTTCGGGGCTGCCACAGCCGTACTGTACTTTGTCGCCGCTGCTCTGAGAGTCGCGGCTGCAACGGAGTTAGCGTTCATAGGCGAAGTGATTTCCGCAGTATCCTGCCTCTGACTAGTCATTTTGGCTTTGTCTCCTTTCTGCTTGCTTCGGGTGATGACCGGGGTTGTCCTTGGTGCTTCCTTTGACGAGGCTTTGGATTTTCCTGCTTCCTGCGTCTTTTCCATCGTGGGTCCTTTTGTTGCTTTCTTTCTGCACAAGGGAATTTCAAACAACGAGAAATAGAAATGTCCGTGCGGATCGGGTTAGTTCGCGAAATACCTTATTCCAAGATGGGGAAAAACTGCCCGAGGGCCACAGAGAAAACTCTAGGGAGGCTCATTTGATTAAAACATATGAGTTAAAATACATGGGTTAAGGTCTTATTAAAAGTGCGGATTCATTGAAAATACGTGAAAACGCGTGAAGATCCCTTGGAAGATGCATGTAGATCCTTTGAAAATGTACGAAAACCCACCGAAAAGACAGGTCCGTACGAGATCTAAAAAATGTAAATCCATGGATCTAAGCAATAAATCTTTTAACCGGTTTAAACTGCTTCAATAGATACTGCCGGAGCTATTGAAGATAATGGGTGTGTTTTTGAATATAGTAAAGTTAACAAAAAATAAATACTGCTAGAGCTAATGAAGCCGAGCAATCATATGCTAGTTTAAGATGAAATCACAGGATAAGATAAATCTTTTACCGGGACGAATTCCCTGTTTCTAGCGCCAAATTGTGAACATGTAAATCACGAAGGCATCTATATGTTCACAAAAAATGTTCGCATTCTATACACATGCTCGCACTGATGAGACAATTGCATTGATTCCTTGGCTCAAAACCTTCGGGTTTATCATAGCCTCATCTAATATCATCACCAGAGGCGTTAACATAGAGGAAGATAAAGAAAACGAAGTGTAAAAGTAAAACTCGTGGATTTTGAAATGAATGTAAAGTGCTGAAATGTAAATAAGACTGGGATTTACGTGGTTCATCTAAGGCCTACATCCACGGGGTTGTCGTTTTCACTATGCATTTGATGATTACAGAGGAGTTGAACGACTTTGGAGTTTACATAGGTCTGCGAATTGTAAAAGGTAAACTTACACTAAAAATTCTTCTCTCTCGACTTCTCTCTAAACCTTTTTTCTCTTTTTCGATCCCCCTCTCTTTTGGTGGAGAGGGGGTATTTATAGGGTTAGAGTGTGGGACCCGTTTATGAGGGCCGTTGGAACCTTATCTTCTTGTGCTTTGTGTCCATCACGCAGAGGTCTCCGTTCATTGCTTGATCACGCAGAGTCATCCTCGTTCGTTCCACGGGTTGATCGACACGTACACTGCTCAGAGTGTTTAATGCGGGTAGTTGAGACGCATGCTCGTGTCAGACAAGTGTCTTCTGCCCCTGTCACGTCCATCTCAGTCAACCTTCTCTTCACCGTTGATCTTGGCTTCTTTTGGGGATGAGATAAAATAACTCTTCGGGAGTTATTTGGTGCTCCGCAGTACACCGTGATTTCGGTACATCTTATAACTTCTGCCATTGGATTTGTTCGAGCAAAGATCCGACGTCGACGGGATGGGCTTCTTGGCTGTGGGCGTGTGTCATCATGTTTTGATGACTTGGTCCGCATGCTCTCCACGTGTCTTCCTACATACACGTGTTTGATGATGAAATATGTACACACAAAGATAATGCTTATCCTAGATGGAAAGGACATGCCTAGAGGGCTCTAATATCTCTTTCTCACATGAATATCATCAGTTATATATCACAGCTGTTCCATACTTCATTTCTAGAAATAGGTATATCTTTTGTTATTTTGAAAACATGGTTATGTGAGTTTGTAGATACCTACTTGGATACGAGTTTCATTTGTTTCATTTGAAACATGATTATGTTCAAGCAGTTGATTTGGTGATGGTTTTGTAACAAAAAACCATTGAGTACACTGATGGAAGTGCACGATAATTAGCCGGCAAGGTCGCAAAATGAAAACAATGCCGACCAAATCCTAGACGTTAGGGCCGAAAACTATAAAGAATGCCGACCAAATTTCAGTCGGCAGCTTAGTGAAAATAACCATACCGACTGATTAAAAATTTGTACACAGGAAAAGCCGGCAAGGTAGTTAGTTGAACACGTGCCGACTCTGTAAATGTCACATCCAGGTATGAAAGGTCGGCACGATGTTCAACCTAGAAAAAAAATGACCAAAGACACCAAATACCTGCATATTTTTCTTGGGTTTGAGTTGAGTGGTTCTTCCAATTCGGGGTCATCTTTATTAGGTTTTCTATAATTTTGCTTGAAATGATGAAGCTTTATCGATGATGAAATTTTCGATTCGATAATAGACAATGTATTTTTGGGTTTGTTGATGGGAGGTCGGTATGATGGTAGGAGGAGGAGAGGAAGAAGAGAAGATGAAGTCAAATCAGATTATTAGGTTAACTATGTCAAGGATATTTTCGTAACTTCAGCCCATTTCACCATTCCTTAGCAAGGACACTAGGTCCAATTAATCTGGGTATACCCCAATCTCGCCAGGTGTATTGGTATGACTTTTATTAGTGAAACCGATCTTAAATAATCACCTGAGATGGTATAATCGAGTTTGTGATTTTATGTCAGACCAAATCTAGGTAAAGGGGAACCGATCCTAGTAAGAGGTGCAGTACATCACAAAGAGGAATCGATCCTTGTATGAGGTGCAACAAGTTTATAGCAGAAAGGGGAACCGATCCTATGGACATGTGCAACACGTTTTTAGGCAAAGGGGAACCGATCCCATGGACATGTGCAAAACATATAAGTTAGATACCATATATAAGCTAGTACCTAGTCAACCAATTTTTGGAAAGCTAGTGTGACTAAGCAAATTACTCAAATGGAGGTAGAACCGAAACTTTTTTTGGTAGAACCCTTACACCCATA
The DNA here is from genome assembly GCF_003573695.1 of Papaver somniferum. Taxonomy (NCBI): domain Eukaryota; kingdom Viridiplantae; phylum Streptophyta; class Magnoliopsida; order Ranunculales; family Papaveraceae; genus Papaver; species Papaver somniferum. The sequence continues at coordinate 196,492,266 of NC_039360.1, forward strand.
TTTTGCGATTGAGTGTTCTTAATCAATCGCATAGTTCTTGAAAGTCAGATGAACCAATTCTAAACTTGTTTGGAAGTGTGGAAAATCGGTTTCAAGGTTGTAAGTATGAAAGAGGACTTACAAAGTAAGTATTTCGACATACGTTTAACACGTACTCTGAATATTAATCTTTAATTGTTCAAAGTTATTCCTTAATAGCTAAGGGAAAAGAATCCCAGGATCGAAACATAAATAAGTTAAGAATCTTTTAATTAAGGTTATTAATTTCATTTTTAGGAAAATAAGAATTAGTAATGTGCATTTACTAATTAGAGATTTTCTAAGAGATTTCAATCATTATTTTTGGACAAAGTATTTCAAGGAATTATGGAAACCGAATTTGTGCCTTAATGAATATCTTGAGAATATTTTCGGTTTTGGAAATTCCTTGGTGTCCAAACTTCCTTGTCTATAAATATTGAAGTTTGCACTTCTAGCAAACTAATCCTTTTGTAACAGCAAATACCTATTGTTGTCCTACTACTGGTGAAGCCGCCTATTTGGAGAGGAGAGTAACCTAATTAGACGAAATCTCTTACGACCGCTCGTTTTAAAGTCTTCTTTGGGATTGAGAAGCTCTATTAGTAACGTTGGTGGGAAACTAGATAATTACGGTTTATCTTTTATTTTCGATTGATTTGATTGACTAACGGTGGTTGAACTTTGGTTGAACCTAGTTTTTTTATGGTTGAGGATCTTCTCTTCTGATATAAGATTCACTCAAACTAGTTCAGAGTTTTGACAGGGATCTTTAGACTATTTTTAGTTCTATAGACGATCTTGTGATAATCCACTGTTAACAGACTCAATTCTGTGCGTGACTGATCACAAGATATTCAAGTGATTGTGTGCAGGTGTTTATTGAAGATCTAAGAAGATTTGAAGACAAAGAAGATATTGAAGATTTCTGATTTGAGGTTCATAATCTTTGGTGTGCACAATACTTGTTTCGGTAAAAAGAGGATCCAATCATAATCAGTTTTATCCTTGTGATAGAATTGGATTGATTAGTTGAGTAGATCCGCACTAACACAATTCTTTGGATTAAGAGTGTTGATTGCGAAATCTTAACGATTACTTTGGTAATTGAACATAAGATAGATCTAAGGACCTGATGAAGGAGTTTATGTTAAGATAAACAGAAGAGCCTTTTTCCAACTCATATCACTTGGTTGAAGAGAGTTGATACCAAACAGATTTGTTGTTCCTTTACTGTTTGGAATACGAACCAAAAGAATTGTTCTAAGTACGTGACTTATTCATAAGTTGGAGGCATGGGAACACAGACGGAACTAGGTGAACTATAGGTTTAGTTGCTTGGTCTCAACTATACGAAGTTAGGTTTAATTTTTTGTAGCGGCTTAATCCTGAGAGTATTCAATTCTGGACAAGGTCCCGGGGTTTTTCTACACTTGCGGTTTCTTCGTTAACAAAATCTTGTAATGTCATTTACTTTTATTTTCCGCATTATAATTGTTTTATTATAATTAAATTAAATTACACAAAACGTTAATTCCTATTTACTTGATAAGTGATCCCATTGTGTTTGGTTAAGTCCGAACCTTTTTATCAAGTAAACATACTTCGTTGTTATATTGTCTCGATCTCGTATCCGTAGACGATCACACGAAGTGTGAACCGATTAGTTGCATTGTCTCAACTCGGTCCATAGACAATCACTTTCGGAGAAAGGACTTATAGGTAGGAAAAGTTTTAGATTGAGGTATATTTGGGTACCCTCGTCTTTTCAAAACTGATTTGGTTTCAATTGTGTTTTCTATAGCAATTGAACAACTCTTTAACTAGTTTCATTTGAGTCATTTGAACTAGTTATGATTGAGATGAATAAGGTTGATATGAGAGTAAATCATATTGCTAACCTCGGTTAACTATTTGTGAACCAACATAGTGTACACTTTTAGGTACGGTTACAAAAACCTAACTGAGGGTACATTTCATTTGTGTGTAACAAGCTAAGTTCGATCTAACAGTTGAAAGTTATTAGCTTGGTTGAATCAGGTTTTTCATCTAACGGTGATTGATGAATGTTTTTTTATTAAGGTAACTTGGATTGCACACCCTGATTTGAAAACTCTATAAAGAAGAACTCTAGCAACTGGAAAACCTAATCCCTACACCTACTTTGTGTTTCTAGTTGCATAACTAGAATCGATTCTCCTTTAACCTTAGGTTTCTTCTCGAGACCCTGTAGGTTAACGACTTGAAGACTTCATTGGGATTGTGAATCCAGACCCAACTATTATCTTTGTAGTTGCGTGATCTGATCTTGTTGTTTCTATCGTGTTGAGTACAATAGAAATAATTGTCTCGAGATTTTATATCTTCGATAGGCAAGATAGAAAAGTAATCACAAACTTCTTCATCTCATCGTTTGTGATTCCACAATAACTTGTTTCGCTAGTCGATTAAGTTTATTGTGAGGTGATTGATAATTCTAGGCTGTTCTTGGGGAATATAAGTCCGGGTTATCAATTGGTTCCTGTTCAGCTTGATTTATCAAAAGTAGGAACAAAATCATTGGGTATTTTTGTGGGAGACAGATTTATTCAATCCTATAGACTTTTCTGTGTGAGACAGATTTGTCTATCAAGTCTTCGACTTTGGTTCGTAGCAACTCTTGGTTGTGGGTGAGATCAACTAAGGGAATCAACTGCGTAGTATCCTGCTGGGATCAGATACGTAATGAGCGTAACTGTACCTTGAATCAGTGTGATATTGATTAGGGTTCAACTACAGTCCAGTCCGAAGTTAATTGGTAGTAGGCTAGTTCTGTAGTGGCTTAATACGGTGTGATGTTTAATCTGTACTAGGTCCCGGGGTTTTTATGCATTTGCGGTTTTCTCGGTAACAAAATTCTGGTGTCTGTGTTATTTCTTTTCGCATTATATTTTGTTATATAATTGAAATATAACAGGTTCTGCGTTAAGATCAATCAATTAGAATATCCAACCTTGGGTTGTTGATTTACATTGATTGACACTCGAACATTGGTCTTTGGTACAGTTCAAGTTACTCCTCTTATTCAATCGGGCTCGCAGATTTCTATTTGCTGATTGCGGATTGAATTAAGAGTTAGAGATATGAAACTCTTTGATATACATTATTCTAGATTGAGCCTAACTGTGTAGTTGATTCTCTAGAAAGTGTATTGGAGTAAGTCCTCTCAGATTGCTAAACGAATTGTTGGGTGTGGTTGTTATACTCCCGCATTGTCAAAGACTATTTCTGAAAAGGATATAGTGTGCAAAATTCTCATGTCATTGCCATCTAGATACGAATCTAAGAAGCACCCAATCATAGAGGCAAATGATCTTTCAACTCTCTCATGAATCACACTTGTTGGGAAGTTAAAGATCTTCGATCATGAATCAGAATCTATTCAAGCCAAAGGAATCACTTTCAAAGCTGAAAAACTTCCAAAAGCTCCTGTGGAGAAAAATAGATTGTTGGATGATTCTGATAAATTGATTGTAAAAGATTCTGATGATGATGTAGAACAAACATTATCACTAATCGTAAGACGGTTTCGAGATCACTTAAAGAAAAGAAATAAGAGATTTGTGAAAGATGTCCATCGATCTTCTCGGCCACATGATCGAGTTCTAAACAAGAACAAAAAGGATCAAGAAGAAGATAATGAATATCGTCCACAGTGCTTTAAGTGTAAAGGTTTTGGTCATATGGATAAAAACTGTCCTAATCATAGGAAATACACTGGAAGCAAGGCATTAGCTGTAACTCTAGACGAGACCTCTGATTTATATAACTCTGAAGAAGAGGAAACATCTAATATTGTACTAATTGTTAATTTGATTCCCTCTTGCTCCATTAGTGATTTAACCATTTTAAAAATGGACATGTCTTCCGATGTAGAAAAATCATCTAATGGTAAAGGAAAAAATAAGACAAAGTGTAAAACTGTCTCAAGAACAAGAATTGCTAAGGAGTGCATATGAAATTCCAACCAATCTCAGGAAACTTCGTTAATTCGAGGTAATAAGAGAAGATATTTGAATCATATGTTACTAGATCAAGAATACCATGTTTGTTCTAAATCCCATGATGACAGAAAATCTCATACTAATACCACCTAATCGTTATTAGATTGCATCCTCATCTTGTGTGCCAATTATGTGTGTGAGGAAGCAAAAATCAAGGAACTTATGTGTAGATTATGGGATTAAAATTTAGTAATTGAAAATATATTTTAAGATATTCATATTTATAGGAATATTATATTTTCGGAAGTATAAAAAATATTAAAAAAATCTCTCTCATTCTCTGGACATTCCTTGTCCGAACTATGAGTCAGGATCCGATGTTTTCTCTTGCAAAGGTGCTTGATCTGAAAGATCTCTTTAAGAATAAGTCTGCACCATCTCTTTATGCTAAGAAACCTAAGAGAAAAATCAAAAAGATAGATTAGCTTAGCAAGAAGGAAAGAGAGGATATGCTAAAGAAAGATCAATATATTGAGATATTGACACAATTTGTGTTCAATCAAAGACATAATTACATGTACTTGCAGAGTCCTTCACAAATGCAAGAAATTCTGGTCAACCTGTGATATTTCAACTATATAAAAATATAATGCGGAAAAGAAATAACGCAGACACCAAAAAAAAATTTGTTAACGAGGAAACCACAAATGCAGAAAAACCTCGGGACCTAGTTCATATCTGAACACCACCCTGTATTAAGCCGCTACAGGATCTAGCCTACTACAAGTTAACTTCGGACTGGAATGTAGTTGAGCCCAAACCAATCTCACATTGATTAAGGTACAGTCGCGTTCCTTACGCCTCTGAATCCCAGCATGACTGTACGCACTTGATTCCCTTAGATGATCTCACCCACAATTAAGAGTTGCTACGACCCAAAGTCGGAGACTTGATAAACAAATATGTCTCACACAGAAAAGTCTATTACATAGATAAATCTGTCTCCCACAGAAATACCTATGAGTTTTTGTCCCGTCTTTTGATAAATCAAGGTGAACATGAACCAATTGATACACCAGACTTATATTCCCGAAGAACAACCTAGTAATATCAATTACCTCACAATAATATTAATCATATGGTAGCGAAAAAATATATTTTGGAATCACAAACTATGAGACGAAGATGTTTGTGACTAGTTTTTATCTTGCCTATCGGAGATTGAATCTCGATCAAATCTTAAAGAAGATAGTACTCAATACGATAGAACAAAGTAAGACCGGAACACACAAATACAAAGAAGATCAGAACACAGAAATCCAAAGAAAATAGTTGGGTCTGCCTTCAGAATTCCAATGAAGTCTTCAAGTCGTTAACCTATAATGGTTTTAGAAAAACCTAGGTTAAAGGAGAACCAACACTAGTTAAAGGAGTCTTTTGTTTAAGAGTCCTTTGTTTTTTGCTTGTTGTCTTTATTTTATTTTTGTCTAGAAAACTTCTTATGAGAATTTATTATTGTGCTTTAAGAAGGATAACTAAGGTTTGGAATAACAATTATTGTGAGTATACATAGTTATTGCCAACGTTTTTTTTATCTTGTAATGTTTTTAGATTTATTTATTGAAATCTAAAGTTTATTTGGAAGATGACTTATTAATCTTTATGATTTTATATATTGCAACTTGTTATGGGATATGTGTGTTTGCTTTCGTGAACTGTGATTATCCCATATTTGCTCAAAAGTTAAGTCTATCATATATCTTTATTGATAAAAGATAGAATGAACTTTTGACAACAAAAGTTAAGCCTATTATGTCATTATGCAAGTATTGATGAAAGATAAGATGAACTTTGGTTTGCAAAGATTAAGTATATTATATGTATTTATGCAAATATTGATGAAAAACAGAATGAATCTTTGTATATTCCGCAATATTGGTCTATCCCTGATCCACATCTTTGTGTAAGTACTGTGCGGCTCCGTAAGTTCTCTTATGTGAGCATTTCCGATTAAATTAATCATAGGTTTTCTTGCGGTTAATCTAATTGATTTTTCTGGATACAAATCCATGTTTCATGTTTTGTTAATGTCCAAAGAAATACTTCTTTTCCAGTAAAAGAAAGGTCGATTTTGTTGTTCTTACGGGAATGACATTTTATGAGGGAGAGTTCTTAACTGAACTTGTGCTTAATTGCCAAATCTTTGTGGGGAGTACGGATGTGGAATATTATAGGAGTTTTCTTGTATCTCTATTAACTCCTTGATGAATGCATTTAGTTTCGACTATATGATTGCATCTAAACAAAGTTGATATGTTTTTTTTTTTGGTCATGAAGTATGTCCATGAGAATTTCATTAGAATCCAACTAGTTTTCGTACCTTTGCCAATTTATATTGACAAAAGGGGGGAGAATCAATGTGTAGTTCACACTACAAATACATTTGCTTTACGGATCATTAGGTAAGGGGGAGTGGTTTTCATGTGAGATGATGTATTGACTAAGGGGTATTGATACATATCACTATAGTATTGTCGTCGAAGTTGTGATACAATTGGACTTTGATGCTTTGTAATGATACTATGACATTGTATAATAATGATTGAGAGCAACTGTTTTATCATTGTTATAGCTACGGATCTTCAACAACTATGATGCTGAGTTGAACACGTTCAGAATCACTAGAGTACTTGGAAGTGACAAAGATTTCGAGTAATGTTGAAGAACCAAGGAAATCAAGCGTTTGGATGAGAATCTACAAAGTTTATTTATTTTGTAATCCATATGTATTGATAGTTTTGTCACTAAAACTGACAAAAGGGGAGATTATTAGAGCACTGCTCGGTCGAACTCGCAGCTTTGCTATCTCAAGCTTGTTTGTCAAGTTTAGTTGTCAAAACTATGAGTCTTGATTTCTAGTCTACTTATAGCTAAGTCTCGGATTGTGATAGAAAGTGTAGTTGAGCATTAGACTCCATGGTGTTCATCGATTGAAGACAAAGAACTACTAAGGGGAGCTTGTGGAACTTCATCAACAAAAGGTATGTGGAGATTGTATGAGTTTTCTTGTATATCTATTAACTCCTTGATGAATGCATTTAGTTTCGACTGTATGATTGCATCTAAAAAAAGTTGATATGTTTTTTTTTGGTCATGAAGTATCTCCATGAGAATTTCATTAGGATCCCACTAGTTTTCGTACCTTTGCCAATTTATATTGACAAAAGGGGGGAGAATTAATGTGTAGTTCACACTACAAATACATATGGTTTACGGATCATTATATAAGGGGGCGTGGTTTTCATGTGATATGATGTATTGATTAAGGGGGTGTGACACATATCATCATAGTATTGTTGTCGAAGTTGTGATACAATTGGACTTTGATGCTTTGTAATGATATTATGACACTGTATAACAATGATTGAGAGCAATTGTTTTATCATTGTTATAGCTACGGATCTTCAGCAACTATGTGAGTTGGACAAGTTCAGAATCACTGGAGTACTTGGAAGTGACGAAGATTTAGAAATGTTGAAGAACCAAGGAAATCAAGCGTTTGGATGAGAAGCTACAAAATTTATTTATTTTGTAATCCATATGTATTGATAGTTTTGTCACTAAAATTGATAAAGGGGAGATTGTTAGAGCACTGCTCGGTCGAACTCGCAACCGTTGGTATCTCAATCTTGTTTGTCAGGTTTAGTTGTCAAAACTATAAGTCTTGATTTCTAGTCTACTTATAGCTAAGTCTCAGATTATGATAGAAAGTGTAGTTGAGCATTAGACTTCACGACGTTCATCGATTGAAGAAGAAGAACTACTAAATGGAGCTTTTTGAACTTCATCAACAAAAAGTATGTGGAGACTTGAACTCATCTATCACTCAAAATTCTATCTACTCTATCTCCTATTTGAGATAAAAGTCGTAATAGATATATAGACTTCGATTATACACGTTTGATATTTCGAGCTGACTTTAACTCGCTTACATATTTCCGTATCTTCCACCTAACTGCTCGTGAAAGAAACGGTGTACGAGAAATGGAAGATGCGATCCCAATACGAACATCCAAGACTGGGAACATGAAGGAGACCAGAGGAAGTGTACGCAATGTTTTCGAAATCGTCGATCAGGATCAACGAATTTTACATAGCTGGGGGAATGTCTTGGACCACCACCTCTGGCCCCTGAAAAGGATTAGCCTCGAAATATGTGTTGGTAAGCTTTCGCTTTAACCAAGTTAATCTTATATTCTTGACGAAAGTCAAAAGATGATCATGTGAAAATCTCCTTGTAACATCTTACATGATTTGTGTGAGACAATCATTTGACTTAGACTCAGAATGTTTTGTATTGATCATTCGATCACTTGAAAATTGCTTTGAAGCTAATAGTTTGTATAAGACAGCTAGTGTCGTCTTCCAAGAAAGTTTCAATGATTGAAATGGGGGTTTAGAAAGATTAACCATGATTGGATATAAACATAGTATGCGTACTTGCATATGTGTAGTCCAAGACCGGAAATCTAGTATGCATACCCGTATGCATACTGGTTGGTCAGGTGAAGTCCGAGAGCTATAGTATGCATACCCGTATGCATACTGACGATGGTTGAAGTCCGAGAACTTTAGTATGCGTACCCGTATGCGCACTATATTCAATTGAGTTCGGATGTGAACGACAATATGCGTACCTATTTGCATACTGGAAAACACAGTCCAAGTCCGACTACTTAGGTATGCGTACCCATTTGCATTCTTGATTAGGTTATGTTCTAAAATCGGTTTGTTCATGAACTAATACATTTATTTATTAAGGAATGCAGTCTTTTGCAAACCGTGGCTATAATGTTCATGAGTTGATTCGATTGAATCAAAATCGAGTTTGCTTCAATTGTGTCTTATATACTCCTATGAGAATATAAATAATTGAACAACTCTAGAACTAGTTTCATTTGAGTCATTTGAACTAGTTATGGTTAAGATGAATATGGTTGATATGAAAGCGGTCATATGGATAACTTCGCTTAACTATTATTTATCCAACAAAGGTGTACATGTTTAGGTACGGTTACTCATATCTAAATGAAGTCACTTTTCATTTGTGTGTAACAAGCTAAGTTCGATCTAACAGTTGAAAGATATTAGCTTGAGTCTAATCATGTTTTCATCTAATAGTGAATGTTGAATGCTTTGTTACCAAGGTAACATTGATTGCAAACCCTGATTTGAAGACTATATAAGAAAGAACTCTAGAAACTGGGAAACCTAATCCCCCACACCTCATGTGTGATACTAGTTGCGACTAGAGTCATTTCTCCTTTAACCTTAGGTTTTTCCAAAACCCTATAGGTTAACGACTTGGAGACTTCATTGGGATTGTGAATCCAGACCCACTATTTTCTCTGTTGTTGCGTATTCTGATCTTGTTGATTCTTATTGTGATTGAGTATTATCTTCTCTAAGATTGGCTCAAGATTTAATCTCCGATAGACAAGATAAAAAGTAGTCACAAACATCTTTGTCTCATCGTTTGTGATTACACAATGTCTTGTTTCGCTAAAATACGATTAAGATTATTGTGAGGTGATTGATATTTCTAGGATGTTCTTCGGGAATATAAGTCTGGTATATCAGTTGGTTCCTGTTCACCTTGATTTATCAAAAGACGGAAAAAAAACTCAGTAGTCATAGGTATATCTGTGGGAGACAGATTTATCTATTCAATAGACTTTTCTGTGTGAGACAGATTGGTTTATCAAGTCTCTGACTTTGGGTCATAGCAACTCTTAGTTGTGGGTGAGATCAGCTAAGGGAATCAAGTGCGCAGAATCCGGTGTGGTTCTAGAGGCGTAATGAACGCGACTGTACCTTGATCAGTGTGAGATTGGTTAGGGATCAACTAAATTCCAGTCCGAAGTTAACTTGGAGTAGGCTAGTGTCTGTAGCGGCTTAATATAGTGTGGTGTTCAAATCTGGACTAGGTCCCGGGGTTTTTCTGCTTTTGCGGTTTCCTCATTAACAAAACTTCTGGTGTCTGTGTTATTTCTTTTCCGCATTATATTTGTTTATATAATTGAAATATCACAGGTTGTGCGTAAGTTCAATCGATTGTGAATCCAACCTTTGGTTGTTGATTAAATTGATTGACACTTGTATATTGGTTTTTGATACCGTCCAAATTATTTCTTATATTCAATAGGGTTCGCAATTTCTGTTTGTTTGATTGCAGATTGAATTGAGAAATTGAGATATAACTACTTTTCTTAAGATTGAGTCTGACTGTCTAGTTGATTCTCTTGAAAGTATATTGGAGTTAGTCCATACAGATTGCTAAGCGAAATATTGGGTGTGGTTGTTAGACCCCCGCCTTTTCAATTAGTATGCAAACGGGTATGCATACTAAATTTCCGGACTTGAGATGTTAAGCCAGTATGCATACGGGTATGCATACTAAGTACCCAGACTTCAACTGTTAAACCAGTACGCATATGGGTATGCATATTATGGTTCCCGGACTTGGAGTAACATGCAACAATTATCATACAAGTACGCATATTGTGTTATGTCTAATCAATGGTTAATTGTTCTAAACTCCATTTTAATCCTTGAAATATTCTTAGAAGACGGGAATAGCTGTCTCAAACAAACTATTAGCTTCAAAGCAAGTTTCAAGTGATTAATAGATCAATACGAAACATTCCGAGTCTACATCAAATGACTGTCTCACACAAATCATGTAAGATGTTACCAGGCATTTTTCACATGATCATTTTTTGACTTTCGTCAAGAATAAAAGATGAACTTGGTTAAAGCGAAAGCTTACCAACACATATTTCGAGAAATATGTAAGCGAGTTAAACTCGAAATATCAAATATGTATAAAATAAAGTCTATATAGATATACCAATTTTGTCTCAATAGGAGATAGAATAGAAATAGACTTGTGAGTGATAAATGAGTTCAAGTCTCCACATACCTTTTGTTGATGAAGTTACACAAGCTGTCCTTAGTAGTTATTCTTTTTCAATCGATGGACGCGGTGAAGTCTAAAGCTCAACTACACATTATATCCTTATCCGAGACATAGCTATAAGTATACCGGAAATCAAGACTTATAGTTGTGGCAAGTAAACTTGACAAACAAGCTTGAGATAGCAACGCTTGCGAGTTCGACCGAGCAGCGCTCTAATACTGTATACAGGAATCATAAGTGCAACTGTATTTTTATCTCTTTGAGCATTGAGATTATCAAATATAATTCACTCCTATGGTTTTTTTTCAGTGGATGTAGGTCGAGTGATCGAACCACTTTAATCTTTGTCTTGTCACTGATTTCGTACCGTTCATATTTTATGATGGTATAGAGCAGGAAAAGATCTGTTTGCCTCCGCTTTTGTTGATGATGTTTTTCTTTCCTATTTTGATTTTCGTTATAGCGATCTCACCTAAATACTAAAAGAGTTTGCATATTTAGATGAGTTTTTCACCATTTTTTTCCCTTAGGGTCATCATATTTTTTTCTATCATCAAAATAATCGTGTAGCTTCCATTTCAATTTGGTTTTCTTTGATGCAATATGATCGCTCGTTATATTTTTCGCTAATTTTTTATTTCTGTTATATGTATGGAGTTCCAACACTACAAAGAAAATTCCTTTTATTTTGCATCAAAGATCGCATTTGTAGCTTTTACTTTTAGTCGAGTCTACGGGTGCACATACCCTACCCATACCCGCCATTTCTACTCTACTTGCCATTGATTTACCCGTATCCTACTCTGCCCGCCATTTGATGGGTAGGGTGACGGGTAAAGATTTCTTAACCGCTGTTTAATGGATAGGGTGACGGGTAAAGCTAGAAATTATCCTACCTTACCCACCTATTTATATAAAAGCTTATAATAGCCGTTGATCTTTCTCTCATTGATCATCTCTGCCATTGGTTTTTTATTAATCAACTCAACCTAAAAACTAAATTGATTTTCGTTTTCCTCTTCATTTAATTTTCGTTTTCATTTCATACTTCTCCTCTCTACACAGAAACCTCCGAGAACCCTAGATTGAAAATCCATCTCACTCTCACATCAAAGATCGAAACTCACTGTCAGAAATCATTCATCGTCCTAACCGAAATCGAAACGTATGTATCAGTACAAATCTAAAATTTCTTCTGAACTTAATTCAATTGGTTAGGTATTTGATCAAGGTGTTGTAGATTGATTTTATTTTTTCAATTTATAACTTGGGTTGGTCGTGTTTTCTTAATTTGTTTTAGGAAAATTAAATTAGGGTTCCTTATTTTTACATGAATTATGGGTTTCTTAATTTGTAACGAACATTTCCAGATGTTTCTATGATTGTAGTGAAAATGATGCAATCTGATTAGTCCTTGATTGTGCTCTTCTTTTTCATGCCAGAAATTATCTGTACCTAGATGGAAGTTACAGGGGGCTACAGCTTTTTCACTTGTATTGCCTTATGTGATAAGATTTTAACATATGATTGTTCATTGGGTAATGATGATTCATGGTTTATGATTAGCTTATGAAAATTGACATGGGTTTATTTTTTTCTTCCTCCATTACAATCTGAAATGTGCATAACGTAAATCAAAAGGTTTATATGAATTTTTGTATGTATGAATGTGGACTAGACTGGTAGGTTTTGTTTTTGGGTTTCCATGGGTGTATCTCACTTGAGTTCTGGCTTTCCCAACGAGATACCCTGTTGAGAGAAATCATACCTTGTTGATCAACAACAACATTATGACATGTTAAAGCTAAAGCTTACTGTTTTGTACTGCATTGTGTTGGTGAGGGTTTTATGTATCCCATATACCAGGGACTGAGGCCATAAGCATGTGGGTGTGGAGTGTCACTGAGTTTGTATATAAATAGGATATACATTTTTGTTTGAAACCAATTTTGTAAATCGTGAGTCACACGTGAAATTTTAATATATCATGCTTGTTTAGTTTGTTTTTACACTCGAATCCTCACTTCTTTCCAATCTTAGTTCAATATTAAGAAGGTACATATCTGAAATTTGTATTGTCTATTGCTATTAACTACACTTATAATAGATATGTAAGAATCATGTGGGGTTGATTTTTTCCTGCTAATTCAGAATGCCTACTGGCTATTGCTATTAACTACACTTATAATTCGGATAAGAATTTAAGCTTTGAGTGTTATAGGCTGATGTTAACTAGTTCTAGCTAATGTTCCCCTCCCCTATTTAGAAAGCTGATGATAATTCTGTAGACTTTTGGGTGACTTAATTTGTTTGCTGCTGTTGTCTGGATGTAGTAGCTTTATCTTCAGACCTATCATATCTTAATTTTTATGTTTTCTTTTGCTATTTTTTTCTAAAGATTTCATGATGTGGATAAACAAGGAAAAAGGCCTTAGTTTAATGGTTTTCACTTTCAACATAAGGTATAGTTTATATCATAGTTATGGATAAATATTAATGACGAAGGAGCTGACAATTAATGAACACAAGCTCTTATCTACAATAATGATAATGTTCTGTAATTCTGAATGGTTCTTTTGTGCAATAATGATAGAAGGTTGTTAATGTAAGATGACATCCAGTCTAATCTAGTATGATGCTTATCATATGTAATTCTTTATTCACCTATCATGCATCTTTTTATTCTTCTGAGGTTATCTATGTTGCAGTAATGTGGTTCTCGTTGATGTAGGCCTCAATATGGAGGCCTGAACCTTATCAATCTTAGTCTATGGGGGATTAAATAATTTTTTATTATCAAATTGCACAAGTGATCATTTTGACTTGTGAGCTAGGTCAGAACTAGGTTAGAACATAGTGAAAAGGTTCTTTTATGTTGATATAGTAAATGAAATATATGTTCTCTATGGTTTTGCTGGTAATTTTCAACTCATGGATTTGGGTCTTCAAACTTTATGAATTATGAATCTAGATGAAATTGACATTGGTAAGTAGTAGTGACTTTCAAATATTTCAGATATTTCAGATTATTAGAATGTGCAATCTCTGGATTGTCTTGGTGAGTATATATTAACATAATACTTAAAAAGATACGAAGGTTCCTGAATGAATTTAAAGTTTGAGGTCTTTCTAAGTTCTTTCTTGTTGAGCTGATGTGAATGCATAGAGTTGGTACTGGATTCGTAAGTCTATGTATCAGGTTCTTGAAAATCCTTATATACATGGACAAGTTTTAATTCCGTCTTTGCCCTGTTTTCAGTTTTTGAAAAATCTTACATGGAAAAGTTATTAGAGTCCAATTTTTGCTTATTCTGAGAAATTTAAGTGTTGATGTTTCCGGACCTGACCTGTGTGAGGAAAATTTATAAAGTTCAGTTCCTTGGCACCAAAAATAGCAAGTCTCAGAGAAAGCTTGACTGCTCTCGTAGGTTTCACACATAAAGATGTAATGATTCAAAGTTCATGGTTTCCTAAGTTTATGAGTCACCTGCAAACAGTCTAGTCTAAACATACCCAATCACCAGCCTATTTTTTAATGCAAAGCTGTAATGATTCAATATCCATGTTTTGCTATGTTATGCCATGTTCTGTTGGGAAACGCGACTTTGAGTGATTTTGCTGCCAGTGGTTATTGGGATATGACTGAATTTTGGTGTCAATGGTTATTGTCAATAACTTATTGAGATTTTACTGAATTTTGGTGTGTTGCAGAGCTGTTTGGGGATCTTAGTGCTTATTCCATCATCGTAGACGACGTTTGAAGAATAAGGTTAGATGAAGGCCTAGATGTTTGGGATCTGGTCCATCCACTGAGTTACTGGGATTGCAGGACATCGATTTGGCTCCGACCGTTTCTTTAGTTTGTTACATACTGGTGGGTTATCCTGATGTTTTTCATTTCTGAGTTACTTCACAGATTGATGCAGTTATAAACCCCTGATGTAAAGTTCACCTTTTTTCTTTTGTAGTTCAAATCCTTGGCTGCTAAGATTCTTGTGATTGGTTGCAACAATTTTTTGAAAGGGTAATCTGAGTATCTGACAGACCTTCCAAACTTTGGTAGAAAAAAGGGAAAAAAAAAGCGGTTATACCCGCCATCCTATCCTACCCGACCCGCCAATTAATGGGTCGGGTAGGATCTTACCCGCTTAATAGCGGGTAGGGTAGTGGGTAAAAAATTTCTTACCCACCAGTTAGCGGGTAGGGTGGCGAAATAGCCCATATCCTACCCATCATACCCGTTGTGCAGCCGTAGTCGAATCCATGACTAAAATCACTATTTCAACATCCCTGCTTTAACATCAAGGGTTTGAATCATCTTTTTTGTTTGTATGTTTACACAAACATAATTGGGTTTTCTGTTTACATATTAGTTAAGTCCACCAATATTCTTGGCGTAACCCAAAACAAACCTATGTCCCTTTCAATTCTATCAATACCCATTTCAATATTACGCCAGCTATTTCTCTGGTTTCTTTCTTCTCGGCGTTCAACGCCTCATATCGTGTTTGTTATCTTGTTATTGTGGTTCTTTTCGGTGCATCTAGATTTTGTGTGTTTCCAATGCATCAGGGATAGATATATATTCTTTTTACTCCTGTGTCTCTTTAATATTGCTCATGGTATGACTGTAAACAGCAAAGTCCAGTTAATTTAGGATTTGAGTTAGCTGTTATTTGCCGTGTAAAAGGGAGATGCAAGGGAGATGTAATCAGTGGCACAAGTGCAGTACCATTTTGGGCTTGATACTACAAGTCGTCCAATAAGTATTGATACTTCTATTTTTCTTCTTTCAAGATCATATGATGGGACTGAAGGCTTCGCTAAATGAAGATTCATTGATTGGTTTTATACAACAATATAGTACTGAGTTTCTCAGGATAACTATTATAATGGATTTGAAGTTATATGGTTATCATCAAACTGAAGACCTTTTTTGTTGTTTCACCACATTTGTTGTTTTGTTTTTGGTGGTGTTGCCGTTCAAGAATGCCTCACCAACATTATTGCGTAGTTGTTATCACGTCGTGTCCTCTTTTAAGGATCGTTCAAGTTGTACACTACATTTCTCTTTGCGTTCAACTTGAGGGGGATATTGGAATGTATGACACATAGCCACTGAGGTAACCGAGGTGGTTAGTTATCATTCACGTGACTAAGTCATACATGATTATGACTGGAGTTGTTCTTTATTTTTTTCCTCAACAGCGAGCGACAACTTTTTCCGCTCAAAAAAAGAAAGAAGTTCGGTACACCAACGCCCCCAAAAGACAAAAGTGTTCCACACAAAAATCTACCAGATTTCAGAAAGTTGACTAAAGAGGTTGTAGAAACACCATCTAAGAAGTCAGCACTGAAAGTGAATCTGAATTTCATTTAGGTTCACTTCCACTATCATAGTTGCACATGCCTCATCCGCATTTGACTCGTATTTCTTGAACACCGGACCTGACTTCATAACTTATGTTATCGACTTTATTACAATTTCGAAGTTACTTAAATAATTAAAAATGAAATGTTCCTCGAATCGAAAATTTTGCATTAATTTCCCACTGATTTTTAGTGTCTCCGTAGTCCGTACCTCACTTGTAGGCGAAGAAAAAGCGATCCAAGAAAAAAGAAAAGATGCATCAAGGTAGTAGTACGGGGAAATCAACTTTAAGTAGTGGAATTCAACTTCGCTCCTCTTTACAAAGTTGTTAAGCAAGCTCATCAACAAATCTGAATCATCTGTTTCTTTCTTATATATGTACCACCATCTGAAATTTATCATGAAGACGACGAAGCGGGCGATGATGACAAACTCATCAACAAGATTGGACCGGCGGCCTTCGTTATCGAAGATTTCATATACCATCTTCACCGTTGTTTTCCTTTTCTTGTTCGTTTGTGTTTGGTTGTCAATCACAGAAGTTCAGTTCGAGGTTTTGAAGAAGCTCTCTGTCCCCATGTATTCATTTACATCTTCTAATACTTCACTAATCGAAGAAAATTCTACTCAGATAACACCTCCCGACATGCGAATACTTCTCGGAGTCTCAACGTTACCGAACAGTTACAACCGTCGCCATTTTCTTCGACTTGTTTATGGTATTCAATCCCCAAAAGGAGCTCGAGTCGATTTAAAGTTTATCTTTTGCCACTTAACAAACGACGATCAAAGAGTTCTTATTGCGCTTGAGATTATGAGGTACGACGATATTATTATACTCAACTGTGAAGAGAATATGAACAGAGGTAAAACATACACTTATTTTTCGAGCTTACCGGAGATGTTCAACAATACGGAGGAACAAAATGGCAAATATCCACCGTACGATTTCGTCGTGAAAGCAGACGACGACACGTATTTCCGATTAGAAAGTTTAGTAGAGTCGCTGAAACCATTACCTAAAGAAGATTTATATTATGGATTTGTAATTCCATGTTCAAGTATGGATCCATTTAAACATTATATGTCAGGGATGGGATTTCTAGTTTCATGGGATATAGTCGAATGGATTCGGACTGCGGCCACTGCAAGAGAGCATTTAGTAGGGCCAGAAGATAGAGTTTTTGGAGATTGGATGCGAAGGGGGAAGCGAGGGCAGAATCGATTCAACGCGAAATGGTCGATGTATAATTATCCACAACCTCCCTCACCTTGTGCACACGATCTTGTGCCCGATACAATTGCAGTTCATCTTCTCAAAAATGATGAAAAGTGGATCAAAACTTTGAAGTTTTTCAATGTTACTGATAATCTCAAACCATCTAAACTGTATCATCTGAGTTAATTAGTTAGGTTCATATGATTCGTTGGCATTCGTGTAGAACTCGATGTTTCACCGGGATTTTTGCTTTCTTCAAATAGTGTATATACGTTTTTGAGGCATTATATTTATCAAAATAAATATTTAAAAGACGATTTAAAATAAGATACCGTTTAAATAAGCATAATTTTTTGATATCCACATTGGAAATTTCACCGGATATAACATAATTAATTAGACAAAAATACATATTTATTTAGAAAATAGAGTTTTCCAGCTTAGACAGTTCCTCTAATCACTACGGTTTAGTATGTTCATATACTGAACTGACAATTTTCTCGTCTTTAATTTCAAAAAATTTATTCAAAAACATACAAAAATAAATAAATCAAAAGATAATTTTATCTCCATTTGCGCTCTAAATATTATTTTTTTCCATTTTAAAAATATTATTTTAAAATTCTAAATATATATTATTGAATTTTCAGTTATACCAATTAATCCTATGAATTTCGTGAGTATGGAAAGAAATGTGCAAAGTGTGGTTAACTTATTGGGTGTTTCGTTGGTGGAAATTATATTCGAGGGATTCGTAATTTCGTGGATCTAAAATACTAGTAATCATGTAAATCCCTGATGTATTTGGTAACTCAACAAAATATCCTCTTATTTGCGTTAATTCCATACCTTAATATATTCAGTTTGGCAGTGGCATGATACTTTAAAATTTTGTGTAAACTTATATATATATATATATATTTATATTGTTAATTTTTTTATCATTTATTTTATCATCAATTAACCCATTCTTGCAGAGGATCACAAGTTGTTGTTTTTTTTCTCCTGAAGAACACAAGTTTATTTTAATTATTTATCTTTCTGAAACTAGATAAAGTTATTTATGTTTTTAACAAAAACAAGTTTATTTTAATTATTTATCTTTCTGAAACTAGATAAAGTTATTTATGTTTTTAACTTTTTTAAGATTAAGATAAATAATTTATTTTTGAAGATAATATTTTTTTTTAAAGATAAATAAATTATTTGTAATTATTGTTTTGAATATATAAGTTAATAATGGTGAAAAGAGGTGGGCCTATGAATCTCTTTTTAACTTCCCCAGCAAATCTTAGGAGGAGAGGATCAGTCTCAAATTGAAGGATTTGGTGGAATTATAAATCAAGAGAAACTTGAATCTGGGGGATTTCCGCAACCAAATAAGCCAAAAGAATCGTAATTCCACCAAATCCCCTTGTCTCTTGAATCCTACCTTCAAAATTCCGCAACCAAACCTACCATTAGTGTCCACGCAAGGTAGGTTTCTATTAGGGTACCGACCCCAACTCGTCATAAGCCCATGGGTTGAACTCAACTCGAAAACCGGTTGACTAAATGAGGGATCCCATTGACTTATAAACTACCCAGTTAAGCCCCATCTACCAATGTGGGACTAATGTCCCAATATTCCACCACGCTTCCAGACCCAACGTTCTCGTTGGCCCATTCTATCGACACTGACCCGGCAGTAGCCCTTTCCTTTATGACGGCTCCACTCGACTACCAGTATTCAGTACAGTGACAACTACGCCCATACATAGGTGCCCCTACACTTTAATTCAACTGTTTGTGGGTGAAAACTGTTTCTGCTGATTTTGGTAATTTTTGGTGTGTGGATGAGAAACAAATCTAAACCCAAAATAATATACTGCATGGGAGTACTTTTGATTCGAGAGGTCAATCTGTACAATCCTGGCCTAAACCAAGAAATGGCCGTTCTAGGCTTGCTTCAGTCACAAAGTGAAGGAGAAGGGTTGGTCTTAGGGAGGGAAGCGAAGAAAGTGTTGAGACCAGAATCGTTGATTCTGAGGGTGTGGTTGTTCACGACTTGTATCAGAAAGTAGAACTGGCTAGCTGAAGGAAAAGCTATCAGGTGATTTCTGGATGTTGTATTGTTCTCCTGACCAAAACTTCTGTTTGGTGAAAATATGTGAAGCCTATTTATACTAGTTATATTTAAACGTACCCTGATATCGTAGGAAGCAAAAACGATTGAGTGGTGGAAGAATAGGGTAACGTGTAACCGTCAGACATTATGCTTCCATGATGAAGGAAGTGAATTCGTGTAACTGTCAGACATTATGCCTCCATGATGAAGGAAGTGAATTCGTTACACCGTTACTTTTCCGCCACTAATTATCCCGCTTCATGACACTTTTTTTGTAACGGACGAATTGCACGCCGCATGCTATAAACCGCCAGACCAATACCCAGATGAGCATCCCCCAGTTTGTGACGTGTTTGATGTCTCAAATGTTTTTCGTGGAAAACATGTAGCACTTTGCTACGTGTGGAAAGTCAAAGTCAAGGTACTTACCGCAGGAAAATAACATGTGATGCTATTAAGCTCGTTTTGGATGGTCGCCTAAAACTTGCCACAGGCTTGTCAGTTCGATAGCGAACTCGGATGGCCGATATTACATCTTGTGAGGAAGGGTGGCCGTTGATTATGGCTACCTTCCTTTGGCGCCTGATAATGGCGCAATGATGATTTGATGTACGCCAATGGCAATGTGGCATGGCTGGCATGACTCGTGCATGCCAGTGGCACAGTGGTGCAAGTGGTTCCTGGCGTAGTGATGGTCATTAGATCTAGGAAGTTGGTCGTCTGAAACTTGCCACAAGTCTGTCAGTTCAGTGGCGAAATTGAATGCCTGAGATTGCATCTCATGAGGAAGGATGACCATTGATTATGTCCATATCTTGTTGCATAGAAAAATGGCATTGGCATAACGACAGCTAGTGGTATGCCAGTGGCGTAGCCATGGCATAGCGGCATGTTAGTGGCGTAGCCGTGGCATAGCGGCATGCTAGTGGCGCTGTGGCACGGCCACGCCTGTGGCGTTGTAGCATGGAGAAAGCTAAGATTTGGCTCATTGGAAAAAGTTAGGGCTTGGCGACATGCCAAGGCTAGGGTTTGGTGTCGTGGCCAAAGGTTAGGGTTTGGCGGCATGGCCGAGGCTAGGGTTTGACGGCATGGCTGGCATATTTAGGACATGCCAGTGGCACGAAGTAGCGTCTGGCGTAGCCATGACCGCTAGACTTTGGCACCTCGGGTTTGGACCCACATGTGGCGTGGAAACATTGGCCATGTTGCCACATCAATCCCAACGCTCTGGGAAACATTATTTGGCTTTGGTTGGCGTATCAACTTTGCCCAAATTAGGGTTTGACATGTCGAAACCCTAATTAGTGCGTGTGGCATGCGGCCGCGGCATGGCGATACTTTTGTAAAAATGGCGCCATATCTATGCCAAAGGAGTTATGTCAAGGTCATAGTGTGGAAATGGCCATAAGAGTAGGGATTGCCGTGGGTGGCTATGATATGGTGCCAACCCTAGGGCTTCCTGGGTCTCACACGGCTCGTGGCATGTTGTGGGGTCGAAGTAGCACAATTTGTTCCACGACTGGAAATTAGGGCTTTGGTTATTGCATAGGCGTGATTTGACCAGAAAACCCTAATCTTAAGCTTTTTCATGGCGTTGGCCATGAACATGAGGTAGGTTAGCACATAGGGCGCTATTTATGGCATGTTTCCACGAAGTGGCATGTTTGGCATGTTACTGCGGCAGAGTGGCATGTTGGCATGCCGATCAATATGTTGTTGTGGAAGGGCGCGTTTAGTTTGCCAGTCAGTATGATGGCGCGTCAGGGTGCTTTTGGCCTTTAATGTATGGTGGCAAGTTTAGAGCGACTTGATTGGCCAAGAAAATGGGTCGGTCAAACATAAGGCGCGACCACACCTCTAGTGCTTGTGGATCATTTAAAGTGACCCGATTGGTTGGTAGGAAGGAGAGGGGCCGTCCAAGCATGGGCGCGGCTACACTTATGGTGTGAGTGTGGCGACTTTAGAGCAACCTGATTGGTCGATGGGAGATGGGGCCGGCAAGTATGGGCCCAGTCACAACTTATGTGTGTGTGGTGAGTTTAAAGCGACCTGATTGGTCGAGGGAAATAAAGCCGGTTTTAGGATGGGGCGTGTCCAATGGCAAGTGGCGCCAAGGCATGGCCATGCCTCCCTTTGCTGTTGCGGCTCCCTGTTTTCTGGGCAAGGTTTTGCACCTGCTAATCCATGGAGGATTAATTACCTAGTTTTCCTAGGATTACTTTCGACAAGCAAGGTCTGGTATATTGCGTAAGTCGCAAAAGTAATTGATTGAATCCTATGTGTTGACACATAGTTCTTTATGTTCATTTCCAGTGAGCAGCATGCTTACTGATCGAATGCTTTATGCAAAGACCTTATCCTTGATATTTGGAAATTCGTGCTACTCTGTTTGCGAGTGAACACAAATTGTCATGCCATATCAACATTAAGGGTTCAGGCGGGGAACATAGCATAGAAAGCATTCAAAGAAACTTATATGAAGCGAATATAGGCAAGACGTCGAAATTTACAGAACGTCTGGGATGGTTGATACATCCGCCGTCTGGATAGATTTCATGTAAGTATATTGAACGGCTTAATAAATATGCCAGTGGAGATGTTAACACTCATGGCTCCGTTTCCTTACAGAGTGACGTCGCATCAGATGTTAGGTTTTACAATTTTAACCCTAAGCTAAAAACCACCATCAACACCAGCCTATAGGTCACCCCTTCCGTGGAGCGGGCATGAGTCGTGGTGGTTGGCTCTGAGTCACCCCTTCCGTGGAGCGGGCATGGGTCGTTGTGGTTGGTTGTCACACCACGCCCATACATAGGTGCCCCTACACTTTAATCATGCCTATAGGTCACCCCTTCCGTGGAGTGGGCATGGGTCGTGGTGGTTGGCCGTCACAATACGCCCATACATAGGTGCCCCCTACACTTTAATCCAGCCTATAGGTCACCCCTTCCGTGGATCTGGCATGGGTCGTGGTGGTTGGCTCTGATACCAAATTTTAGGGCACCGACCCCAACTCGTCATAATTCCATGTGTAGAGCTCAAGTCGAAAACCGGTTGACTAGATGAGGGATCACATTGACTTATAAACTACCCAATTAAGCCCCATCTACCAATGTGGGATTAAGGTCCCAACAGTTTCATTTTCATGTCGACATTGATTAGGATTTTAGACTAGTGAACGTTCTTATGTTGAAGTATACAGTCGTTCCATTTCGTAATGTCAATATTTAGGCTTGGTGAAAATGCTTGTTAGGCTCACGTCTAGTCTAATCCATGCACATAGGGCTTTAGTCTTGTTTTGCTAATACAGGTTCTGTTTGGGCCTCCCACCTAGATATGATTTTGTGGCGAACTTCTAACCAATACTGTGACATGTACTTAAAATGCAAAACTGGAGCACCAACACAAAAAATTCTAAAAAGCAAAAAAAAAAAATGTCACTTCTGTAACAAAAATAATGATACGCATAATAAATATAATATTTTTAAAAAAAAAAACTTAGGCAGTGCCTAAGGAAGGTGATACATAGTTGTGCAAGTGGTGTCATTATTTGGACAAACATCAGATCCACTGCTAAGATTCTTACAGACGATAGTTATATTTAAAGCTTGCAAGTTTTGGGTTCTATGAAGAAGTTTAAGACCCGTTAAGACAAAAGTTAAAGGTTTAATGTTTAAGGTGATTTCTTCATTCAAAAGTTGCCTTTCCCTGTGGAAGTTCCTGTTGAATCTTTCTTTGATGGCTTTGATGTAAAGAGCATTGAAGTGTTCCAGGATTTCATTTGTTTCAGCATGTATCTCGATATTCGTGTGTTGCTTTTCCTCCGCCCAACCAAAGGCTAGTTCTGCTCGTCCTGTCGCTCATTCTATTCCCCATTGGCATGTGTGTTCTCTACTATCAACATAGTTTCCTGCAAAATCAGTAACAGTTAGGGCTGAAAAAAAACTGATAACTGTTAGGATCCTGTATAATGAATATTTTTATTATGTAACCACAATACTGCTTTTGTTGAGGGATCCCAACATGGATACCAGTTTCTGCTCTTTGGGAACTGATATCGGAGAGAAACCCCTGAGTATTCAGGGCATAGTTAGGCAAATTGTGAATTCTGTTAAAGTCACATAGATGTTGTTGAATGTTAAGGGAGGTTTTTTTAGCATTGGGTGTGATGTTTTGAAAAACTAGATCACATCTAGCCTTCCAAATAAACCAGCAAGTAGTTGCATAGATGCTGATGTTTTCACTGGTACTGATATGTTGAAACCAATTATTGAACCATTCCATGAAAGGTGTTTGATGGTTAAACAGACCATGACTTTCACCTAGCATGTGCTGCCAAACATCAGTAGCAGCTGGGCAGTTAAGAAACAAATGTGTCATTGTCTCCTCCCCACTTTTGCATATTTTGCATATGGGATCAATATAGTGAAGAATACTTGCAGTTTTTGCATTAGTAGGGAGGATTTCATGAGCACATTTCCAGAGAAAGATTTTGATAGCAGGTGCAACTTCCAAATTCCATATAGCTCCCCAGTCTCTTGTAGTTTGGTCATTTCTGTAAAGATTCTCTATTTTGGCTTTGTACAAAGCTTTAACAGAGAATTTTCCTGTGTTGTTGAGGCTCCATTGCATACTATCCTCTTCCCTGGGGTGTATAGAAAGGTCAGAGATAGCTTGAGCAATATCAGGAGTAAATATTTGTTGAATAAGCTGAATGTTCCATTCCTTTTGATCTGTCATCAAGTGAGCGAGAATTTGAAGATCATTGGAGCAGTTGGAAGGTTTTGTGAGATTGACAGTTGAATTTGGTATCCATATATCTTCCCAGATTCTTATTTAGTTGCCATTGCCTATTCTCCAGGAACAGTATTATTGAATGTTCTGAATCCCTTCAAGAACCCCTTTCCATATCCAAGAGTCTCCATCTTTAGCTTTGGTATTCATGTTAAGCACATTTCTTCATATTAAGTATTTAGCATCCATCAATTGGAAACATATAGAATCTTTATCCTGTTCCAATCTCCACCCTGTTTTTGTTAACATGGAGCTATTGAATAGTTCCATATTCATGAATCCCATACCACCAAGCTCCTTAGGTTTGCAAACAACTGTCCAAGCTTTAGGGTAGTAACCTGTGGTATTTTCCAGGTTTTCCCCCCAGAAGAAATCCCTTTGTAACTTGTTCATATCTTGACAAGTTTGCTTCGGTATTCTGAAACAGTTCATTGGTAAATACTGGTTGTTGAAGTAACAGATTATATTAACACTTCTCTTCCAGTTGGGTTTAGAGGAGAATTCTTCCAACTTGAGAGCCTTATCTTCATCTTATCCACTCCTGGTCTGAAAGATTGAATCTTGCTTCTATGAGTGAAGAGAGGAGAGCCTAAATATTTGTCATTTACGGGTAGAACTTGAACTCCTAACAGATTGCATATAGAGGGCATTAGAGCTGGATATGTGTGTTTGCTGAAGAATGCACCAGATTTGTTGAAGTTGATAAGTTGACCAGAGGTTTCTCCAAAAATATTAAGGATATCCTTAAGATTTTGGGATTCAGTAGTGTTGACTTTGCAGAAGACCATACAATCATCAGCAAAAAGAAGATGATTTATTGATGGGGCTTTTGTGCATATTTTTATTCCAGAGATAATGCCCAGGTATTCAGCATGAGATAGAGTTCTATAAAGAGCTTGCATACAGAAAATGAATATGTATGGGGATAGAAGGTCCCCTTGTCTGAGCCCTCTTGAGGGTTTGAAGAAAGTATCTGGAGAGCCATTTATAAGAACAGCTGCAGAAGTGGTGGAGATGCATTGCATAATCTTGTTGCACCAACCAGAGTTGAAGCCTATTTTTGTCATAACGGAATGGAGAAATTTCCAGTCAACTCTATCAAAGGCTTTTTCCATATCAATTTTGATCCCCATGCTTCCTTTATTACCTTTGATACCTCTTTTGGTTCTCATGGAGTGAATAATTTCATGGACAATAGCTATGTTGTCAGCAATTTGTCTTCCAGGTATAAAAGAAGACTGGTAAGGTGAAATGATTTTATTTAGATATGGTTTCATTCTTTGGGCTAAGAGTTTGGATATGATTTTGTAGGTGGTTTTGCAGAGGCTAATGTGTCTGAAGTGACTAGGACAAGATGGGCTGTCAATTTTGGGTATCAGGGATATGAAGGTAGTATTCATTTCTTTGAGAAGATGCCCAGACATGAAGAAATGTTGTACCATTTTAACCAAGTCTTATCCCACAATATCCCAGTTGGCTTGAAAGAAATTTGGTGGGAAACCATCTGGACCTGGAGCTTTATCTTTAGCCATACTGAAAAGAATTGCCTTGACCTCTTGTATGTCTGGAATTCTGTTGAGATTGTTGTTGTCAGAGTTGGTTATGGAGGTTGGGATGAGGTTGATAATTTCATGGTTCAAAGCAGGAGATTCAGCAATGGCCATCTTGGTGAAATGGTTGGTGAAGCATTGCTTTATTTCTTGGTAGTCCCCAGTCCAGTTTCCAGCACTATCTTGTATAGAGTCAATTCTATTTCTTCTTATTCTTCATTTTGTAGCTCTGTGGAAATAATTAGTATTCTTGTCCCCCAACTTGATGAATTGATCTCTGCTTTTGGTTTTCCATAATTTTTCTTCTATGTCTTGCCAATCTCTGAGAACTTGCATTGCAGCTTTTATAGCTTCACTTTCATCGTGTTTGAAGTAGATTCCTTGTAGCCAGTGAAGATGTTGTTCACTTTCTTCAATATAGACTTGATGTTGCCATAAACTTCTTTATTCGAAACTTTAGTCTCATCTTAATGTCTTTAAGCTTTCTGGCTATAGAAAAAGCACTGGAACCAGATAAATTTCTCTGTCGGCATTCAACAATGATGTCCTTAAAATCCTTGTGATTCAGCCAAGGGCCAAAGAATTTAAAAGGGATTTTACCAGTGGACCAAATAAGATTAGTGTTAAGAAGAATAGGGTGATGGTCAGAGCCAATAGCTAGAAGATTAGTGATAGTGGAATTTGGATACAGGAGAAACCAGGATTCAGTGGCAAGTCCTCTATCCAGTCTCTGCTCAGTAAGAGCAGGACCACTTCTCTTATTAGACCAAGTGAAAGGGCCTGTACTGCCTAAATCATTCAGATCCAAATCAATGATTTTGTTACTAAAGAGATTTGCTTCAACACTGTCAAGAGGTTGGGTACTGTACTTTTCATTATCATACAAAATGAAGTTGAAATCTCCAATGACCAACCAAGGTAAAGAGTGTTTAGCAGCTGTGTACTCCAGAGTATTCCAAGATTGAATTTTATCCTTAGTCTCATAAGGATTTACATAGTAACCAGTAAATAACCAAGAAGGGCCACTAGTAGGCTTGATTATAGCATTGATATGGTTGATGGAGTAATCCAGAATTTCAACATCTAGATTGTTCTTCCATATCATTACTAGGCCTCCAGCTGTACCACTATCCCCTCCAGGGTTAATATGCCAATAGTTCTGAATATTAAGTTGTTGCATAGTTTTTATAAGTTTTCCATGTTTCTGTTTAGTTTCAGAGATGAAACAGATGTCAGGATTGAATTTGTTCAGCATGTCATTACGGTATTTCTTGGTATGTTTTTTCCCTAGCCCTTGGCAGTTCCAAGCTATTGAAATGAAGAACTGCCAGAAATAGGAAACTGAGGGATATTTAAAGAGAAGCCTTCTAGTTAGGGGGTCAAAGTAAGCTATCATGCAACAATATAAAGAATTATGGTAGAAATGCTTATAATACTGTTTATTATGAGAGATGGTAATGAGATATACCTCAGGATTAAAGGTGTAGGTGCCTGAGTCCCCATTAGCCTTTGGGGAGTGCTTGAGTCCAGAGGTTCAGCATAGTTGTCAGGGTAATCCTTGAATCTTTTGGTGTTATCAGCTACATTAGTTTCCGTAGTGCCTTCAGCAGGATTTGATTGTTTCCTCTTAAGCATAGAATTAATCTTTCCAGTTCCATAAGAAGAATCAGGGTCAGTGGTTGTGGTTTTTTCAGCAAAGACATGAATTGTCTTCCTAGCTTTCCAAGCCTGCTTTTTGAGCTTGGATGTTTCAACCTCCATCCTTTCTTTGATTTGAGACAAAGTTGGTAAAGCTTGAGAGGGAACAGCTGGGAAGAATCTAGTTGGATCTAGATCTTGGTGGGGGTGGATAGTGTTAGGTGGATGAGAGTGTTTGGTTCTGGCTACTTCCTTGAGCTTTATCTTGGATTGATGATTCTTGTAATTGATGGATATTTTCTTCGAGAGTTCAAGTTTCTTGTTCCCCTTTTGACAAGCAATGACATCAGGGTGGGGTGAGTCAGAATCAACTCTATAAGAAGCTCCAAAAGTGAGATATTTGGAGGATGAGGGAGAAAACTTTGCAATAGCCTTATTTAGCTCTTTCTTCTTAGCATTTCTCATTTTGGTTTTAAAGATTGCTGCAGCATCAACATCAGTGTAGCCTCTATGGATATCATTTCTCCCTTCTTGAACAACTTTTTGATAGGCAGTTTGGGGTGGTGGTAGTGGTTGTGGAGTTGGTAGGTTTTTGTAGTTAGTGTAGTGATATTTTGAGGGTGTAGGTGGGATGGGACAAGGAGGAGAAGGGTGATCTAGGATTCTACAGAATTTGCAGAATCTAATACCATTAAGAGCATAAGAAAATTAAATCCAATGAGAGACAGTTGGTGTTTCAAAGGCTTCAGTGTCAAACTTTAAAGGTCTAGTAACATCAATTGTGAGCTTGACTTCTAGGTTTTTCTCAAATATGTCTCTCCCATATGGTCTCTTAGCAGTTTGATACGCTCCAACAGGTTGCAGGATATTTTGGATATCTGGTATAATATGGGTTGGGATTCTTTTGATGATGAGCCATATCATAACCTTGGTGAATTGTTCTTCATGAATTAAAACTCATATTTTGATGAGGATTCATATAATATTTTGTTGGAAGACAGAATGCTTGATGACAAAACTCCTATTTTCATCAAAAAAGCATTGTTCCATGTAAAATCCACAACCAGTATGTTCATCGTGATAATCGTCAAATTCTGATGGTGAATCACAGAAAGAATTCCACAAGGGAGATTCATATAATTGTCAAACCTTCTCAGGTCCGGTTGCCTAAAAGCATTGCAAAAGAAGATCAAAAGCAACCATCTGGAAACTATAAACAATATCATACTCGGGTACAAAGATATCAATGACAAGTTGACAGACGAAATCAAAGAGGTTCAATAGCAGTCATAATCTTATGTAAGAAACTAAACATAATCCTTTATTATTTTTATTTGACTGAAAAATGGCGAATTTTATTAAAAAAAAAAAAGACACGGTCACTAGAAAAGTGACTATGTTCTGAAACTACATGGCTGGATCAAAGATAACAACCTAATTACATAGAACTGTGGATAAAGAAAAACCTGCAAACATATATGTGTTTCTTATTCAGTTAAAAAACACATCTTTAACTTCCGTAATCAATTGCTTT
Source organism: Papaver somniferum (assembly GCF_003573695.1). Lineage (NCBI taxonomy): Eukaryota > Viridiplantae > Streptophyta > Magnoliopsida > Ranunculales > Papaveraceae > Papaver > Papaver somniferum. Next base: position 196,521,459 of record NC_039360.1, read on the forward strand.
GCACTTCTATGCATATTATTATGAAGCATGTTATTTCTTTCGTTCCAAACACACCTCCAAATAGCAAACAATAAGTAATCCCATATCCTTTTCACTCTATTCTTGCTCTTCTTACTACTCTATTCCCATAAGGTTCGCTTTACATCACTACCAAACACAGGGCCGGCCCTGACATTCAGATGCCCGAAGTAGATACAAAAAAAATATTGCCCCTCTCACTATTTGACCAGGTCAACACATTGTGACCACAAGTGAAGGAATGCTACGTATACTGCTATTTCAAGTACGTGAATCTTAACTGCACTAAATGAACTAATGGATTAATTTTTAAATAAAACTACACTTTAACTACGGGAATACCAGTCATTAGTGATAATAATTGTATATGTCGCCCTGATGATATATATATATATATATATATGTTAGAGGTAATGGTAGTGGAGTTGAGTTGTGATACGAAGTAAATAGGGAAGTCTATGTACGTGACCATATCGTATCTAATTAACAAAAAAGTGGGCCTATATCACAACATCGTGTTTACCAAAAAGCTAATTGATCTGATGGATCTTAATTTGATGCCCCCTTTGGGATTGCCCAAAGTTGTGCTTCGGGTGCTTTGCCTCAGGGCCGGGCCTGACCAAACACCCGGATGATACCAAAACTATTCAGAAAATACGACCAACCCTCAAAAGTAAACTTGCAATGAATAAATATGAAAGATAAGGGTACCCAAATACACCAAAATCTTTTATATCAACATATAAGTCCTCTTACCAAGTGTGATCGTCTATGGACAAAGTCGAAACAATACAACAACTTCGTTATTCACACTTTGTGTGGTCGTCTATGGATACAAGATTGACACAATATGATAACAAGATAACTTGTGTGATTGACTATAGATACAAGATCGAGACGATACGACAATCAAAGTGTGCTACTTGATAATAGGTTCGGTAATAACCAAACTCTATAGGATCCCTATCAAGTATAACGGAGTTAACATATATGTGTATTTACTTTAAGATATAAGCAAATATAATTGCGGAAAAGTAAAGTAATCACACATAAAGATTTTGTTAACGAGGAAAACCGCAAATGTAGAAAAAACCCCGGGACCTAGTCCAGTTGTGAATACTCTCAGAATTAAGCCGCTATACAAAATCTTAACCAAAATCGTATAGTTGAGACCAAGCAGACTACCCCTAGCTACTTAGTTCCCTAAGTATCCCCGCGCCTTCGACTTCTAGAGTCACGCACGTGAATAACTAGTCCTTTGGATCGTATTCCAAACAACAAATGAAGAATCTGTATGGTAACCACTCTAATCAATCTTTGCTAAATATATAGATGAGTCGTTGACAAAGGCTCTTCCGTTTAATTTAATAAACACCTTTTTCTGGTTAAATCAATCTAACTTAAACTACCGAAATAGTCAAGTATAAGTTCGCACTCAATAAAAATAGATCTCAAAGAGAGATATTAGGAATGCCAATCTCACGTAACTAATCAATTGAATAAATACAATTCTAGTTGGATCCCATCCGATCAAGGTTTGTGCACATAATTCATAAGATACGAAAACCAATAAGAAATCTTCTTCGTCTTCACATCTTCTTTAATCTCCAATAACCTGCACAACACCACTTGAATCTCCCGTGATCAATCATGCACAGAACGAAGTCTGTTGACAATGGATTATCACAAAAATTATTTTGATCTGCAAACAATTATAAAGATCATGTCGATACTTCGATCTAGTTTGCATGAATCTTATATCAGAAGAGAAGATTTTCAAGAATAAACAAACTAGGTGGAATCAAAGTTTCAACAACCGTTAGTCAATCAAATCAATCATACTAATAACACTACAATTATCTAGTTTCCCACCAACGGTACTCGTAGAGGTTCTTGATCCCACAGAAGTCTTTAAAAGAGCGGTCGTAAGAGATTTCACTGAATTAAGATATTTTCCTCTCCGAATAGACGAATCCACCAGAAACAACAAGAAATGAAATTTGTCTGACTCTTAGGATAGTTTGATAGAAATGCAAACTTAGGTATTTATTGACCAGGGATGTTTGGACACCAAGGAGTTTCCAAAACCGAAAATATTCTCAAGATACACAATGAGTGGAAAAATTCGGTTTTCATAATTCCAATAAATGATTGTCCAATATTTCCGAAATCTCTCAATTGAAAATCTCCAATTAGTAAATGCACATTATTAATTTTTATTCTCGATGCATTTAATTGCTAGTAATTAAAGCATAAAAAAGCAAAAACCTTAATTAAAAGATTCTCAATTTATTTCGGCACATGATCACCTTGAGTACTAAGCAATATCTTTGAACAATAAATGATAAGAGTCACTGCTCGTGTTCAAAGTATGTTGACATCTTTTCACTGCAAATCCCTATTTCATATTTACATGGATTTGAATTCTTGGAATCGGTTATTCCACACTTCCAAACAAGTTTAAAATTGGTTCATCTGTATTCCAAGTCTACTATGTGATTGATCAAATAACAAATCACATGCATGGGTTTAATCGGTTCTACCAATCACTAGGATTGGTTATTCATAATTATTGAAATACTTGTGATCGATCACACCAGTCACTAGGATCGGTTACACCAGTTACAAGGATCAGTTCCATATATATATGGTATTACTTGTGATCGGTCGCACCAGTTAGACCAGTTACAAGGATCGGTTAGACATATTCATGATCGGTCACACCAATTACTAGGATCGGTTACACCAATTACTAGGATCGATCACACCAATTATAAGGATCGATCATACCATCACATGTTGATATTACATAGGATCGATTACACCAATTAATAGAAACCAGTCATACCAAATCATAAGTGAGGCATTGTGATTAGTTATACCAAGATATATAACATAAGTTAAGATCGGTTCTACCATCTCATACATATTGGTCATCCAAAGATTTGCATTGAATAGACGGACCAATAAGCCTAATGATTTACCTTTCGATTCATAAAACAAGTTCATGAATGTACTTCCTTTAAAAAATGTAAAACATTGTTTTCTAGGATGAAATCTTCACCATAACCCATTCTCATAATCATAACAATATATACAAGATTATATCGATGTCATATCTACGAAGTTCAAAAGATAAGCGTTATACGTCGTAGTCTAATTCCCTAATCCTATAATCATACTATTATGACCATGTCATATCACTAGAGCATTATACAATATGTACAGTATATACATATTTGAAGTTATGTATTCAATATAGTATGACTTGAAAGATACGTTTGGAATGAAACAAGTTCAAGTAAGTATTACTAACCTCAAGTAAAATGATGATGTTGTCGTTGTAGTTCGCTACTTCTTCACATTCTTCAGGTCTTCGGAGTAATACTTGTATGTCTCAACATTCCTAGACTTTCTAGTATAACCTAAACGAAGTTGACTCTAATATTTAATCAAGCAACTCTAGATGAGTTTTGATACTAAAATATGACAACCAAACTTGACATACCAATGCTTGGTGAATTTAACCGATTACAAAAAATGGGAATTACTTTTTGTGTGCTGATTACAAAAAAGACAATCAGAATTCTGAACCATGCATGCATTATACAAGTAATCCAACGTTGGTGCACCATTGTAGCACATCGTCCAATCCAAGAAACAAACTTTCAATGGTACCTTAGGATTCCATAACTGCCCATCAGTTTCCAATGCGGAATAAGCATTAGCAACGGAAAAACCTTTCCATAACCATAACTCCAATGTTTGTTATCTGGCAACAAATTATCATCTGTAAAGTTAATACTTGGCAATATTTAGAATCAACCCAATTATTTAAATTGCATAATAAAAAAATATTAGATCACATAAGTTTTGATTGAATGGTGGAATCTTAACCCCTATTTCTCCCTAAAATTTTACATCACTTTGCTATTTTCCTAAATTCTATTTAAATCTAGAAATTTTGTTACCTCCACAAATCTGAAAAGAACCCACTTTTACCACTATCTCTACAACCATTTGAAAATACATCAATTTTTGGCGCCGCCGACGCGGACTTGTCTTTAGGATAGAGTTTTTAGATTTATTTATTTTTGTTCTTCTTTACGTTTTTGGGTTTTTGTCTTTTCCTTTCAGATTTTGGGAATTTGGAGCGAAAGAAATTTTTGCCAAAGCTTTTGGATAATATTTAAAGACTTGAAGTAAAAGGCAAAGCGAAAGGAGCTAAAGAAGAAGAATTTTTTTTTATTATTTTATAGAAAAAGAGAGAGAAAAAAGAGAGTGTTATTTTATTAGATTGTATCAGGAATTCTTTTTATTTTGTATTTTTCTTTTTCTTTTTGCACTTTATTTTTTGGACCTTTCTCTTGGACTTTGGACATTAATTTTTTTTTAAACCCTACGGAAGGGTAGATTAAATATTAAACTGTTTGCAGAGAAGGACGGTGATTACGATATCACCTCGGCCCCTCGGGTTCGTACACAACATAGGAGTTGTGGCCCGAGTTGACGACAACGGTTCATCCCCCGTCTGGAACGGGAGGTAAGTTTGTCGAAACACTCGCGAATCCCCTGTCAGCAAGTTAATGTATTCCTTCGTTTGCATATATGCTGAGGAACTGAAAACGGCTGCTTTAGATTCCTAGTAAAGGGCAAAGACTGGCCATACAAGATAAGGGTTCGGATTTCATCACCGTTCTAATCTTGCCCGCCTTAGGAAAACGAAACCAAACGCGAACCTAAGCTTTAAAATTTGGAATAGAAGGATACCTATAGGGTAACGAGCTTAGTAGGAAAGTCGTTCGAAAAATATTGGTTACTCTTTTAGCATACTTCGAAGTTCATGATGGTCTCTGTGAGTTGAATGCGTGACTGCGCCGCCTTGTGATAGCGGTGAGGCCTTGGGTATCAAAGCTCCACTGAGCTTCCCTCGCCTCAATTCAACTTACTTTGACTCGGATTGACTCCAGAGGGGTTTGCTTAAATTGTAACGAATTCCCTTTCGAAGGATTAGAAGCTGGTCTAGAAACAATCTAAGTGGAGCCATCATGCTTTTTGTTTGCTAGAATTCAGTAGGTTTGCTGTGGTGGAGTCAGCCTTGTTTGTGTTTGCATAGAACTTCCCTTCCCTTTTAGGTCTTTTCTTTTTAGTTTTGTTTTTCTAATGTATGCCCGAGGTAGAACGGGCTTGGAAAAGAAACACTCTAGGTCGCCTGATTAGTGATAAACCTAGTAGTTCTTCTTGTGAAGGCGGGGAGCTCGAAGAATCTTCTTTAGAGAGCCCCGTTTTTGGAAACTTCAGTTTTGAGAATCTGCGTCTTTGTGAAGAAAGTCTCCTAGTCCTTTGGTAGTGCCAGAAATGGCAACTTTAAAAGCTTTATTGAACCCAACTAGGACCTCTCGTCCGTCTTGTATCAAGTTAGCTGAAACCGAGGCAAATTATGAACTCAAACCTGGGACTTTACAGATGCTCCCAACCTTTTTAGGAAAAGAGAATGAGAACCCCTATTTTCATGTTAGGGAATTTGAGGAAGTATGTAGTACTCTGAAAATTAAAAACCTTAGTGATGATGCACTGAAACTTAGGTTATTCCCCTTTTCCTTAAAAGATAAAGCCAAATCTTGGCTGTATAGTTTGGATTCTGAGTCAATTGAAACCTATGAACAACTTACATCTGCCTTTATACATAAGTTTTTCCCAAGGCACAAAACATCGTCTATTAGGACACAAATTTGTACTTTTGCTCAACAAGAGGGAGAATCTTTATATAGGTATTTAGAAAGGTTCAATGACTTAATTTCTCAATGTCCTCATCATGGTTTAGAGAATGTTAGGTTAGTTCAGATCCTCTACGAGGGTTTAAATTATTCAACAACGACCATGGTTGAGTCCTTATGCACAGGTGGGTTTGAGAATAAAACTGTTGACGAGGCGATGACATTTTTGAATGAAATCGCCAATAAGACCCAACAATGGGAAAATAATAGGGAACCTCAGAAAACAATTCTTCTAAGTAGAGGAAATTTCAATAGGGTAGAAGGATCCTATGAGTCAGATGCTAAAATAGCAGCCATAGCCAAAAGGTTAGAAGCGTTGGAATTAGGTCATTCTAGTGGTACTAGTGGTAGAATAGAGCCTTTTTTGGAAGACCATACTGTTGAAGAGCAAGCCAATGCTCTTTATAACAACACTAGATTCGATAACCGTCAGAAGTTTGACCCTTATTTAGAAACCTATAACCCTGGCTGGAGAAACCATCCCAACCTTTCTTGGTCTAAGGGCCAGAATCAAGGTCAGTCTAGTAACTCTCAAGCTCCCCCGGGTTTTGGCTATCCTAAGAATCCTTCAGCCCCGGCACAGTTTCAGAACCCTTCGGATAAGAAGATTATGAGTTTAGAAGAGTCTCTTGCTTTGTTAACTCGTAACACTATGCAGTTTCAGCAATCTGTTGCTCAAGGTATAGAAGAAAATAAGAGAATAGGTCAGGCTAACTCTCAGGCTATTTCCGAGTTGAAAACCCAGGTTAGTCATATAAATGAGTCTTTAAGAGAAAGAGGTAAGTTTCCTAGTCAAACTCAACCAAACCCTAGAGGAATTAATGAAATAGGTGAAAGACCATGATCATGTAAATGCTATTAAAACCCTTAGGAGGGTAGAGAGATAGACAACAAGGTTTCCATGCCTAATAGTGAACATGCTGTAGTTCACCCTTCTGAGCCAGAGATGAGAAACTGATAGAGTCTCCAAAGAGACCAATGAGGGTCCTGATGAGCCCGGCTTTGTTCCCAGAGCCCCGTTTCCCCAGCTGCTAGTTCCGACTAAGAGGGAGTCCAACTTTAATGATATATTGGAGGTTTTTAAGCAGGTTACTATCAACCTCCTTATTGGATGCGATTAAGCAGATTCCTCTTATGCCAAGTTCCTTAAGGACTTGTGTACGCGAAAGCGTAAGCAGTGTCCAGAAGAAAGCCTTCTAGCTAGTCATGTGAGTTCATTATTCAGAATACCACTACTCCTAAGTATAAAGACCCAGGGTCCCCTACCATTCTTGCACAATAGGTAATACCGTGTTGAGAAAGCGTTGCTTGACTTAGGAGCCAGTGTGAACTTACCCATACCATGTGTACCTTAAGCTAGGACTTGGTGAGATGAAACCTACCCAGATGACACTCAGTTAGCTGATAGGTCCGTTAAAATTCCTCGTGGTGTGATCGAGGATGTTCTATGAGGTCGACAAGTTTATTATCCAGTGGATTTTGTTATCCTAGATACCCAACCTGTCCCTGACCCAGAGAACCAGATACCGGTGATTTTAGGTCGCCCTTTTTAGCAACATCCAATGCGATCATTAACTGTCGAATGGTATTATGAATTTGTCTTTTGGTAATATGACTATTGAGCTGAACATTTTCACATTAGTAAGCTACCCCTGAACTAGATGACTCGAATATAGAAGAGGTGAACATGATAGGAACATTAGTCGAGGAGTCATTACCAAACACTTTGTTAGAAGATCCATTAGAGAAATGCCTAGCTCACTTTGGGATTGATTTTGATGATGATGTGATTAATGAGGTGAATGCTTTGTTAGATTCAACCCCTTTGTTAGACACTAGTAATGGATGGAAACCTAAGTTCGAACCACTACCGTTTCTAAGTCTACCCTAGTTCCTTCGTTAGAAGAGCCTCCTAAGTTGGACCTAAAACCATTGCCAGATACCCTGAAGTATGTTTTTACCCGTCTGAGACTTTACCTGTGATTGTTTCTTCCGACTTGGATAGAGATCAGGAAAGTAGGCTAGTAACCGTCCTTCAAACAACAAGGAAGCTTTAGGGTGGACCATAGCAGACATTAAGGGTATAAGTCCTACTGTTTGTATGCATCAGATCTATTTAGAGGAAGACACCAAACCTTCTAGGGAGATGCAACGTCGACTAAACCCAATATGAAAGAAGTAGTTCGAACGAGGTTCTTAAGCTATTAGATGCAGGCATTATCTACCCATTTCAGACAGTAAGTGGGTCAGCCCCGTTCAGGTTGTTCCCAAGAAATCTGGTATTACTGTAGTCCAGAATGATAACAATGAGTTAATCCCGACCCGAGTGACCACGTTGGCGTGTTTGTATTGACTATAGGAAATTGAACAAGGTCACTAGGAAGGACCACTTTCCCCTTCCCTTCATCGACCAGATGCTAGAGAGATTAGCTGGACATAGTCACTACTGCTTTTTAGATGGCTATCTGGATATATCAGATCGTTATTCCCCAGAAGACCAGAGAAAACCACTTTTACCTGTCCCTTTGGTACCTTTGCGTATAGACGCATGCCTTTCGGCTATGTAATGCCCCTGCGACTTTCAGCGTTGCATGATGAGCATATTTTCTGACATGGTAGAACGGTTCTTAGAGGTCTTTATGGATGATTTTTCAGTGTTTGGTTCGTCTTTCGATGAGTGCTTGCATCATTTGTCATTAGTTTTGACTAGGTGTAAGGAAAAGAATTTAGTGCTTAATTGGGAGAAATGTCACTTATGGTTCGTTCAGGAATTGTTCTAGGGCATATGTATCTTCAAAGGGTATAGAGGTAGATAGAGCCAAAGTTGACCTTATTAAAACTTTACCGGTCCCAAAAACCGTAAAGATATTAGGTCATTCTTAGGGCATGCTGGTTTTTATCGTCGTTTCATTAAGGATTTTAGCTTGATTCTAGACCTCTTTGCAATTTGCTTGCAAAAGATGTAAGTTTGTCTTTGATGATGCTTGTTTAGAGGCTTTTGAGAAGCTTAAGTCATTACTCACTACCGCCCCCCATAGTCCAGGCACCCAACTGGAACCTACCCTTTGAGATCATGTGTGATGCTTCAGATTATGCTATTGGTGTTGTGCTAGGTCAGCGAGAAAATAAGTTACTTCATGTGATTTACTATGCTAGCAAAACTCTGAATGATGCCCAGTTGAACTATACCACTACCGAGAAGGAACTATTAGCCATTGTGTTTGCCTTAGACAAGTTTAGACCCTATCTCTTAGGTTCTAAGATCATCATATATACTGATCATGCTGCTTTAAAATATCTTTTGTCTAAGAAGGATACTAAACCTAGATTGATTAGGTGGATTCTGTTGTTGCAAGAGTTTTCTCCAGACATTAGAGACAAAAAGGGTGCCGAAAATGTTGTAGCAGATCACTTGTCTAGGCTAGTTGTTAGTTCCCCAGATGATTCCCTTCCTATAAGGGATAGCTTTCCTGATGAACAATTGTTCTTTGTTACCCAATTACCTTGGTATGCGAATATAGTGAACTATCTTGTTACTGGTCGAATGCCCCAACATTGGGGTAAACAAGATCGTTCTAGATTTTTAGCTGAGGTTAAGCACTTCTTTTGGGATGATCCTTATTTGTTTAAGTATTGTCCAGACCAGATTATTAGGAGATGTATACCTGAGAGTGACCAGTCCAGTATTATTTCCTTTTGTCATGATCATGCTTGTGGGGGTCACTTTAGTGCTAAGAAAACTGCTGCTAAGATATTGCAGTGTGGATTCTATTGGCCTTCGTTGTTTAAAGACTCCCACAGTTACTGCGTTACTTGTGAACGATGCCAGAAATTAGGAACCATTTCCCGTAGGAACATGATGCCCTTGAACCCTATTTTAATTGTTGAGGTCTTTGATGTGTGGGGTATTGACTTTATGGGTCCGTTTCCTAATTCTTTTGGTAACCTATACATCCTTGTCGCCGTAGACTATGTCTCTAAGTGGATTGAGGCGGTTGCGTGTAAAACCAATGACCATAGGGTTGTGATTGAGTTCTTGAAAAATAATATACTTACACGTTTTGGTACACCACGAGCTATAATTAGTGATGGAGGGTCGCACTTTTGTAATGGGCCTTTTAAGCTTCTGATGAAGAAATATGGTATTACACATAAGATAGCTACCCCGTATCATCCACAGACTAGTGGTCAGGTAGAGGTTTCCAATAGGGAGATAAAACGTATATTAGAGAAAACAGTTAATCCTAATCGGAAAGACTGGTCGTCTAGGCTTACTGATGCCTTATGGGCTTACCGTACTGCGTTTAAGATCCCCATTGGAATGTCGCCTTATCGGCTTGTTTATGGCAAGGCATGTCACTTACCTGTTGAGTTAGAACATAGAGCTTATTGGGCTGTTAAGCAGCTAAATTTTTCACTTGACGAGGCAGGAGCCCATAGGAAACTCCAGCTCAATGAGTTGGACGAGATTCGTATAGATGCTTACGATAGTGCGAAGGAGTATAAGAACAAAATGAAACTTGTGCATGATAGAAACATTTTACGGAAGTCATTTTCTCCAGGTCAAAAAGTTCTTCTGTATGATACCCGCTTGCATCTTTTCCCTGGGAAGTTACGTTCTCGGTGGACGGGTCCTTTTATTGTTCGCACTGTTTTTCCTCATGGAGCTGTTGAGATCGAGACACCGGATGGTAGTAGTTCTTCGAAGGTTAACGGTCAGAGATTGAAACCCTTTTTAGAGCCCTTTCCTACAGGTGATGTTGAGGAGGTCCCTCTGGAGGACCCTGTTTACCCTTGATTGACCATCGAGGCAGTTGTATGTTGTATATATTAGTTTTTGATTTTCTTCACCCAGGTACTATCTTTCCAACTTCTCCTCGTGTTATTTTACTTTTGGTACTGCTCTTTAATTAGAAACATTGAGGACAATGTTAGATTTAAGTTTGGGGGTGGGGAAGAAACTTTTTGTTAGCTTTTAGTTGCAATAAATAAACTCCAGAGCCTAGAAATTTATGCGTATTCAGGATGGCACTAACTAATCTAAGTGGATGGAAGCATCTTGGTTGTAGGAGTTGAGGAACCAATCTGATTAGATGGAAACATCTATAGAGTCTATTCATAAAAGCAAAGAGCTCAGGTGTTAGAAATAACATGATAGTTGCACCATATCTCGTTGAGTCCTTTTCATTTTTTTTTATTTTTTATTTCATTTTAAACTATGTTTCTCTAAGTGATTAGGTGGGGCACACGATTCAAGTTGTTACCACTGCTAGGATGAATTAGAGTGACTGAGTTACTAAAAAAAAAAAAAAGAGACCGGACCAGTTAGACCAATCGGAATAAGTATTAACACTTGGATAGCAATATGCGTGTGTTCTCCCTGTTTCCGTCGCCTAAGCAAGCGTGGAATGCAGGACCCGTGGGAACTATCGTGTAATCTGCTGACAAGAAGCATGCGCTTGGATCAAAAAGATCTATTCATGCCGTTAAGTTAAAAATAAAATAAAAATGGTTATTGTTCTGTGTAGTCAACTGCTGGTTCCCTTGTATTTGCCAGTTTGTTGATCTAGATTTAAGTTATTGACCACTGGTTCCCTTGTATATTCCAGTTGTGTTGATATTAGTCAGACCGGTATCTCAGTCCATTAGGATAGGTTCATTCTGGCAGTGGCCTTCAGACAGATATGTGAAACATCGATCATTTGGTTAACATCAAAACCATCTACATTTTCTATTTCCATCTCCTTTTTCTATCCATATGATTAGTTTGACTCTGAGTATGATGTCCATAGTGCAACTATCTGAGTAGAGCTCTGTCACTTTATATGAATTTTAGTATGCTTGAGTGCAAACTCGTGTACAACAATTGGAATTTCGCATCAGGGTACTTCCTCCAATAGTCAATGATTGTATGCCAACCAAGGAGATTCTTTAGTGCCTTCCAAGGTTGTTGTAGATAGCTAAGGTCTGGAGTAAAGGTTTTGTGGGTACACCTCTGGTAAACCCTCCGGAGAAAACACTCCGCCACTAGGGCCACCTAGTGGTTTAACGGCTTACTGCACGTGCTAAGTGTAGTCATTTTATTTTAGATTAGATTTGCTCGAGGACTAGCAAATAATAGGTTTGGGGGTATTTGATAGACACATTTTTGTGTCTACTTTGTCCTCAATGTCCGTATTGTTGGAACTCTATTTTTGTACTAATATTGTGTTTTTATGTATTTTTAGGAAATAAACATTTTTGGAAAATTCGGCTCGAAAAGTTGATTTTGGCACCCGGAGGACAAATGTTATTCGGACTCTCACTTTTGGATAAGGGGTAACCTAATTACTAAGGGGCAGCCCAAGGTCACCCCCAAGGCATCTGCTATTCGCACCCCAGTTCAGGATAGGAGGCATATCATCTTCAACCTTTTTGAATTTCAAATTTCGGCGGGAAAAATTGTTCTTGAACTGCCGTGACTAGGGTTGAGGATTTGAAGGTGTTCCAGTGAGATTCAATGGCCCAAATTAAATGGGTTTGTTCCTAGGGCCTAGATAGAGCTGGTATGGGTGATGGATTCGGTCAAAATTGGTTAGATAACCGGTGGGAATCAAATCAAGGAAAATATTCTAAAATAGGAAAAATATTCTATTCTTGGAATTCTTGGATGGAAGAGACGTGTATGGGTTGATTCTATTGGCTGGAAACAATCCCTAAAGCTCAGGGATGACGCGTGAGAAGAGATAAAACAGAGAACAATCCGTAACAAATCAGAGAATTAAAGAAAAAATATTTCGGAATATTTTCTTTAATGGCCGGATATTCTTGGAATTATTACGAGGATTTGAGTGACCTGTTGTGTATAAATAGGTCCCTAATGTCGAGAAGGAAGGGATAGCAAGTTTAGGGAGAGTTTGGAAGCGAATAGAGACGTAAAATCGAAGAACTAGGCGCTGTGAAGAAGAAGTTCCTGCTGCTGCTGGAACTGAAGAACACGAAGAACATTGGACGAGGCAGGAAAGTCGTTAAAAACTGCCGCTTTATTGCGACACTTTTCCACTCCTTTCCGCGACTGAGTCATTGTACCAACAACACTATCTCTGTGTCGTTGATTCTGGACGCCTTCTGTGGGTCGCAGAATCATGTTTTATACTATTTACTTCTCTTTCTCTTCATTGTAAAACATTTTTGAGCATCAATGAAATCTTTTGAGAGTTTTTTCATCATGAGTAGCTAAACCAAATCCCAGAGGTGACAGAGGAAGCCATTCTCACAATAATTATGTGGTAATCTCTATTTTATTAATTTATGCAATATTTTTATATGATTAATTGCATTGATAAAAATTGATTTAAATGATTTTTATTAATCAACTGTGTTTTCCCTTGATAATGCATGCTTAGTTTTAGACTCTTGATGCATTATACTTGTGATTAACAGTTGATATTTTGGAAAATATGCTTTTGGCAATATTTAGAATCAACCCAATTATTTAAATTGCATAATAAAAAATATTAGATCACATAAGTTTTGATTGAATGGTGGAATATTAACCTCTATTTTTATCCCTAAAATTTTACATCACTTTGCTATTTTCCTAAATTCTATTTAAATCTAGAAATTTTGTTACCTCCACAAATCTGAAAACAACCCACTTTTACCACTATCTCTACAACCATTTGAAAATACATCAAATACACCACCGTATCCAGCTTCTCCATTTGAAACCAAAACCAAATCTAGCCAAGGTATTATCCACACAAACCCAATTTACATTGTCGAATTCCTTTTTAAAGTCGACTTTGCAAATGATCCCCGTAAGTTGCTGTCTTAATTACGAATCAATTAGTTCAGAGGTTATAAGAATTCCATCATAAATTTGCCTACCCTGCACACACGCACCTTGAACATCTGAGATAATTGATAGCATAACATTCTTCATTCTTTCTGCTAGTAAGTTAGAGATAATCTTGTAGATGCTACTAATCAGACCTATAGGTCTAAAATTGGTTAAACAAACTGCACCATTGCACTTAGGGATTTGAAAAGACGAGGGTACCCAAATACACCACAATATTTTTGAAGTCCTCTTACCAAGTGTGATCGTCTATGGACAAAGTCGAGACAATACAACAACTTCAGTATTCACGCTTTGTATGATCGTATATGGATAATCGATCGAGACATTACGACAATAAGATAACCTGTGTGATTGACTATGGATACAAGATCGAGACGATACGACAATCATAATAGGTTCGGTAATAACAAACTATATAGGATCACTATCTAGTATAACAGAGTTAACGTATATGTGTATTTACTTTAAATTATATAAACAAATATAATTGCGGAAAAGTAAACTAAATCACACAGCAAGATTTTGTTAACGAGGAAAACCGCAAATGCAGAAAAATCCCGAGACCTAGTCCAGTTGTGAATACTCTCAGAATTAAGCCGATATACAAAATATAAACCAACTTCGTATAGCTGAGACCAAGCAGACTACCCCTAACTACTTAGTTCCCTCAGTATCCCCGCGCCTTCGACTTCTAGAGTCACGCACGTGAATAGCAAGTCCTTTGGATCGTATTCCAAACATCAAAGGAAGAATCTTTTTGGTAACCACTCCAATCAATCTTTCCTAAAGATATAGATGAGTCGTTGACAAAGACTCTTACGTTTAAACCAATAAACTCCTTTTTCTGGTTAGATCATCTAACTTCAACTACCGAAATAGTCATGTATAGATTCACACTCAATCAAAATAGATCTCAAAGAGCTATATTGAGAATGCCGATCTCCCGCAACTAATCAATCGAATAAATCAAATTCAAGTTGGATCCCAGCCGATCCAGGTTTGTGCACACAGTTCACAAGATACGAAAACCAATAAGAAATCTTCTTCGTCTTGACATCTTCTTTAATCTTCAATAACCTGCACAAAACCACTTGAATCTCTTGCGATCAATCACGCACAAAACAAAATCCGTTAACAATGGATTATCACAAGAAGTCTTTAGATCTACAAACAGTTCTAAAGATCCCATCGACACTTCGATCTAGTTTGAATGAATCTTATATCAGAAGAGAAGATTCTCAAGAATAAAAAAACTAGGTGCAATCAAAGTTTCAACAACCATTAGTCAATCAAATCAATCGAAAACGAATAACACTAAAATTATCTAGTTTCCAACCAATGGTACTCGGCTTCTTGATCCCACAGAAGTCTTTAAACGAGCGGTCTTAAGAGATTTCACTTAATCAGGATACTTTCCTCTTCGAATAGACGGCTCCACCAGAAATCACAAGAAATGAAGTTTGCCTGTGTCACGATATACGTGACAATTGGGTCTCGGGAAGCAACTCTAAATCTCTAAGGATAGAGATTGGATTTGGGAGAACAAAATTTCAGAGAGAAACATAATTTTCTTTACTAATTTTTTCATACCTAGCTAAAACATCAGAAATGTTCTTATAAAGACATGAACATGACTCCAAAAGCAACTCGTGCAAAGCACGTGCCATCAGCACAAACTTTCTAATAATCCTATGGATAAGGCTACCCCAAAGCTATAACATCATTAGACAAGATAAATGGCTGCCCTAAACAAGTGAATTCCGCCATTAACTTTTATGACAAATCCCACTCCTTCAAATTATCCTTGTCCTCAAGGATATGAGATGAAAAGTTAACTCGAGTACTGGAGAGAGACTCATCACAAGACCAGAACCACACTGCTGATAAAACCGCATCCGAGGTCCTTAAATACTTCACTACTAGGCTCATCATTCCACCTACCATTTCTCTGCGACTGTTAGTTACTGCTTTAAAATCGACCAGTGAACTTGACTTTCTTTCAAACATAGAACTTCGCTGACTGCCAGCGGCCTGTCCACCTTGATCATCAAAACTGATCCCTTAGTTGAGTGCCATGAGTAAGTACCAGTATACCTTCGACCTGAGTAGATGGTCTCTCAATGAATGATACAATCTCATCTAGTATAGTTACAAGTATGTGAACTGATGTTAAAAACAATTCGGTAGAGCCCAGATTGTCATGCTTCCTCTTTTCAGCCAAGGCCTGAGTGTAATATACCTTTCTTCCTCCTTGTAATTACATCTAGAAGCACTTGGAGCTGAATATAATAATGTTGCACGACTAGTGGTGATATTCATACAATTATCATACCTGACCAGAAGTCGAACTGCTTGATATATCCGGGCATCTCTAGCTCGTCCTTTTCTCCCCTGTAGCTCTATTAACTTGTCGTCCTTATCTAAGATAACTTGTCTGCAGTCGACTCTTCCCATGCAGAAGTGAACTCCCATACTAGTTACACTGATCCAGCGAACATTTCCTGCACCCCAGAAGTCCCACGGAAACGACCTCAATTCCAACTTTCTGCATATCACCAGGAACAACACAACTGGAATGTGAATTATGGTGATAATGAGTTGTATTCTCATTATTCTCTGATAGAACTGCAACTTCATAACTGCTTCTCGAACAGTAAGACTCTCATACAACATAGATAGAGGCATTCAACCATATACGAACAAACCCATCCATAAGAACCAGAAAAAACTTCTAACAACTATGAGAATTAACACAAGAGAATAGGCATGGAGTCTAATACAATCATCATTCAACATAACCAGCAATTTGCGCGAGAACAGTTTACCAGCTGGTGCATAAGTTTCTCTAAATAATATTACATGATGCAGAAAGCTTCTGGGTCGCTCTGTAGAGAATCCATGACAGACAGTAGTAGAAACACCATCGTTAGCTGACATCCAGACCATTGGATCACTAAACGACAAATCTAACCAACACCTATATTCATCAAAACATATACTACCCTCACCCCATGGCTTTGCCAAGTAATGAGCATAAGTATTAGGATGCACTTGACAGAACCCATGACATAAGATGGTTGAAATACTGATTGCGCAAGAATTAAGATGATGTGCAAGGTCATATGTGGCCGGACAACTCCAATTGGGATTCTTAACTGCCATTAAATCTCTATTTTCAGCAGCTCTATCTATTGGAATCTTTCCGAAGCATTCTGACACACTATGAACTCCAAGTAAATGAACATAACTATCCAAAAAATATATGTAGGAAGGAAACACAGCCCAGGACGCACAATGAATTGCCCGAGTACTCTTTTCGGGACTTGGAAAATTCCAAGAGAACAAACATGGAACTCTACAGGATCGCTATCTGAAATCAAGACTTTAACCAACTGGGTAGAAAATCGATAAAAACAAACATCACCATCAGTCCCTAGCTGCAGAAGTTGATAAACAGAAGCATGAAGATACGCATGGAATAACCCATGAGAGTGCACAGCTGAAATATTGAATGAAAGTGGCTTTATGCATTGAGCTCTGAGATCGAAAACGCAACAACAACGGTAAAAATAGAAATACCACGTACTATCTAACACATTTCCTCGATCAAATACATTTTGAGAAGAATCCAGGATACTATATAAACAGTCTCCCCTATTTGTAATCAAATGAACAAACCCCAGTTCAAAATTACAATCACAAGCATAACCAGTTATGATGTTTCTGAGTGACATTTTCGCAAACTGATTCATGTGGGAGCCAATGTCACCATCTTTAACCAATATAAACACCACTGAATTTGTAAACTCTGAATCTAGTTGGTACCCTTGATGAAGAACAAGTTCATAAACAGATTCTTCATAGACTTCAGAATTACCTTCAACGTAATAAATATACAGTTTAATAGCTCCAAGATCTTTTCCAAGTGTAGGTGGTATGAAATCTCTAACAAGTGGTTGCTCAAGTAGTGCTTGAGCATTCTCAAGCTTGTTTTCCCTTGCCACTTGAAGTATCGTAGTAACATAGAGGACCTTATCCTACTGAGGTATTTCCTCCAACATCTTGATGTCAACCCACCTGTCTCCACTTTCAATAAACTCCAACACATTTGAAATCCCAATTAACAAAATTAATTAGTACCCACGTTCAAAATTCAGTTGATAAGCAAATTTTCCGGAATAAACATCCATGCAAATCAACCATTACAAACAAGCAAACAAGAAGTAATGCATAATTTGGAAATGGTTCTATCATCAGAAGAACACCTCATCACAGATTCAATTTCTTTACCACGATCAAATAGCATACGGCTGTAATCAGGAAATGGTAACACGATAACCACATAAGTAATTTGAATTATGTGTAGGATACATAATACCTCAGCATTTGTAATCCTTCTAACTTGAAAACCCGCATCATCATTATCAGATTTATTATCAAGATTGAATGGTTTACCCTCTTGGTAATTCAGAATTTTCGACCTCACTTTGTACTTCTTAACTGAATTGGTAAAACTGACTCCATCAATATCAGTAAAATCAATTTTGGGTGTAGATCGACAATTACCTTCTTCTGCTGAATATGTATGTATAGGAATTGAAGAATGAAAAGTAAAATTACTCACTGATTTAGTAGGAAAGCTAGGGTTAGCTACAACAACTTCAAAGAGATGACTTGATGATTTTAAGTCAATGGAACTTCCAATTGGATGTCGATGGCGAGTGTAGATCCAGATGAGGGTTCGAGTAACTTTACATCAGGTTTCAGTTTACTTAGACACTCTGCGAAGTCCTTCAACTGAGCTGTGTAATCCTCCGTAGCATCTCTCCACTCAGCAAATGGATTCTTCCATAAAATTTTCAATTTAGCTTCAAACTGTTTTCATTGGATCACAAGGAATCGAGTGCTCTGATACCATTTTTCACGATCTACGTGATAATTGGGTCTCAGGAAGCAACTCTAAATCTCAAAAGGTAGAGATTGGATTGGGGAGAACAGAATTTCAGAGAGAAAGATAGTTTTCTTTACTAATTTTTTCTTATCTAGCTAATACATCAGAAATGTTTTTATAAAGACATGAACATGACTCAACAAGCTGATAGGTGTCTAAAACACCTACTTTTATATCTAGTATTTATTCTTTATTTGCGACTTTTCTTGTAAATTATGTATCTTATGTTTGAATTTGAGTTATTAGGTACTTTGGATTCATTTGGAGCGAAAGAAGAAGAAAGTACTCAATTGGAGCGTTTCGGAGAAAAGATCAATTCACAGGCGAGTTACATTTGGAACCGGTTAGGATGTGCAAATGTTATTGGGAGCACAATGGAGGAAAAGGAGTTGTCATTCTCTTGTGGCTCGTATCAACTCTTAGGGTGCCTAGAGTCATCTGGGTACCCCTTATCTGTCTCGCCAGGGTGGCTATATCGACTAGCCTTATTCCTACACCCACCCTGAAAGAGAGGAAATCATTTTTCTCCTCTTCATTTCACTCCACCTCAATTTCAGAGAGCCGAGGCAAGTCATGGCGTCTGCTGTCTGAGGAAGGTTTAGAAATTCAGAGAAAGAAATGGAGACTGCGCCTGTTGATTTGAGAGAGGGAATCGAGAGTTATGATGAGTTAACAGATCGATCTGTACTGGGTTGGATTTGTAGAAGAAGCTTCAGTCGATAAACATATGATGCTGTAAATCTGGTGAAGATTGAAGGTGGAGATTAAGAAGAACTCGTTACTTCTATGATTGTGTTGATAGATGGAGGAATTTAAAGAAGAATTGGAAGAGTCCACAAATCTAGAGAGCACACAGTGAAGAAAAGTTGAAATTGAAGAGTTAGGGTTTGTCAGTTTTGGGGTTTTTCTCGATGCTGAGATTAAGTTTTGATTCAGTTGTTGATGGTGGTGTTCATGAAATGGAATCAGGGTTTCTAAGTTGAACGCCAGCTGTGGTGGTCTGAGAGGGTTTGAAGCTATTCACATCTAGAAGAAGATGCTGTCATGAATTGAAGTTGGCCATGGTGTTGCAGCTGCAGTTGTAATGATGTTAGAGCTACAGAATGATATGCAGGAACTGAAGTGGGTATGTGTTGGTCTGTGTTCGAATGAAACTGTGATTAATTATGCATTGCAGGTGTGATGCTGTTGGTAGAGTGCAAGCGTCTATTGCAGGAGCCAAGAAACTGTCCAAGAAGAATTGGTGCAGCTGACTTGTTGTAGTTGAGCTGTACATGGGAGTTGTAGTGGTGATATGAAACAGAAATTTGTGATCAAGAAGCTGTTGGATTGAGTGCAGAATTCTTGCTACTGCAATGGGTTTATAAGAAATTGAAGCAACAGCTGAGGTTGGTAATGGTTGTTTAATTAAAGCTTGTACTGAGAAGGAGCTTCTTAAACTAGGGTTTGCTGTGTTGGAATTTCCGTGAATGCAGAGATTGAAATGGGTTTTGTATTGATGATGTTCATGGGTTAGTGGCCTGATCCTGAGATGATGGAGATAGAGATGGTATTGATGATGTTGGTGGAATTTCTGGTAGTGGTCATGAGAACAAGAAAAATATGGTGCTGTGTTGGTATTGAATGGCGTGGGGAAGGCTGGTCTGTAAGTGTTGTATGAATGGTCTGAGCTCGGCGTTGCAGGTGAAGTTTGGCTGAATACATTGGTGCCGAACTGAAGCATACGAAATGAAGTTGCAGCTACAGACGCAGAGGAGAGTAGTGGGTTACTAATGAAGCTTATGTGGATTTCTTGTCGGCTCGCTGTTACAGAAGCAATAGCTCATGAACCGGTTAAGGAAATGGAATGAATGGGTCAGTAGTATAGCATGAAGGCGATGCTCAAAGGGACTGAATTGGCGCAATGGAGCTGAGAGCCGAGGTCAAAGCACTGGAGTTGCAGTCGTGCAAGCCAAGGCTGTGGTGGAACTGGAGCTACAAAGAAGTTTTTGTGTTATATGAGATTGTGCTGCAAATTTCTATGATGGTCTGAGATTGTAGATGTAAAGAATGTTGCAGTTGCAAGTGGCAGTTAAATGTGTAGAACAGGCAGGGATGGAGATGTGCAAGTTATGCAGAGATGAAACTTAGCCTGAGAAGAAATGTTGCAGTTGGCTGAGGTGCTGATGCTAATGGTTAAGCCAACATTAGAACAATAATTGATGCAGCTGCAGACTAGAGTTGACTCAGTGGGTTAACTCAGATGGCTTTGGACCTGTTCTAGCTGGGCTTCACTCATGGGCTGTTTCAGCTAATGATTTTTGGCAGATGGAGTGGGCGACCTAAACTGGGAACTTAGCAGGAGAAGGATACAAAAGGGAAGGTCTTCTACTTCTTTTGGGAGGACGTATTTTTACTTGGAGCTTTGGAGGAAAGCGGCTATTCTACTAGGGTTTGCTTATGTTCTTCTTCTTTATTCATTATAATATATTTGTGATGAACTCCATAGCTATGAGTAGCTAATTTAATACTATTGGTTAAGGATGTAGTCCTATTTCTACAACTTGTTCTTGTGTTATGTATTAGTTTTCTCTCTTGATTATCGTTTAAATCTCTACTGTTTTTATGATCACATGATTGATGTATTGTGATAGGATTTAGATGTTTGTTTAGTTGAGTGTTGATAGACACATTTTTGTGTCTAATTTGATCTCAATACTATATATTGTTGGCACTCGATTTTGTACTAATTTTGTTATTTTATGTATTTGTAGGTATTTTTTGGAAATAAATATTTTTGGAAAATTCGGCTCGAAAAGTTGATTTTGGCACCCGGAGGACACGTGTTGTTCGGACTCCCAAGTTTGGACAAGGGGTAACCTAATTACTAAGGGGTACCCCCAGGTCACCCCCAAGGCATCTGCTATTCACACCCCAGAACTGGATAGGGGGACACCCTTCTTCAAAATTCAAATTCTGAAAATTGGCGGGAAAATGTTCACAGTTCAGGAGAGATTTCGATCGAGAAAATGAAGGAGTTGTAGGTCGATTCAATGGCTGAAATTTGATAGAGAGATGTGATATAGGTTAAGGAACACATTTTTGGAAGTGGGTTTGATCGGAATAGGCTGGAAAACGCGTGATGATTCACACACCCAAAACAGAGCACGTGTACTGTAACACGAGCAAAATTGAAGTTCTTGTGTGCATGGAGGAGTTATACTAGTATTGGACGAGTGCTGAGGCGTGGAGAAGGAAATTGGGAGTGTGCAGGAAGCAAGAGTACGTAAGAATCTTCTATTTTTGGCAATTATTCCCTATTTTTGGACAGCGGCAATAATGAAGATTATCTCGAGTTATGGCGAGATTAAACGCACCTGTTGGGTATAAAAGGACCCCTTGGGTTTAGTAGAGAGGCTGTCGAGAGTTGGGAGGAGAGGAGAGAAGGCTGCAGAGGGAGAATCACCATTTTTCTCTGCTGCTGCTGCTGCCATTGATGAAGAGGAAGAACACGAAGAACAGACGGCCAAAGACAGTCGTTCCCCAACAGTGACAACGACCGGTCTCTGTGGGTCGTAGTCAGCTACGCAGACAACAGCAACACTCTTTTATCGTTCTTTGTAACGGTGTTCTGTAACGCTTATAAGCGTTGCAGTTTACCGATTTTCACCCTTTTCTCCATTTTCTCTTCATTGTAAACACCAATTGGGATTAATAAAATATTTTGAGAGGTATTTCACTATGATGAGCTAAACCCAACATTGGGACAACGGAGGAGGCGATTTTCGTCAGTCTGGTAAATTTAATTTATTCTTTTTATGACTTTTGCATTGATTTAAAATTGAAAAAATGATTTTGATTAATTAGTTATCATTTTATTTGATGCGGCATGCTTGCTTAAATGTTTGATGTCACATGCTTACGATTTATAACTAATATTCTGAGAATCTATATTGGCAAAAAAGAGTCCGTACATTTTATGTTTTGAGCGATAATTGTTAAGGATAAATAAAATGTACCATATGCATGAGAATTGGCCAAGTCCTTAGTCCCAGTAACTCTCTACCAATTTGTCAATATATTTGTATATATATTTATTTTCTAAAAAAATTATCCTTCACATGTACGAGAGTTTGAACCTCATTACTACAACCCCACGAAAAATCTATAATCAAGTGTCCAATCAATTCAACTTGCATCCATGTCCATAGCTATTTTAGGGTTTTCATTGAGCGATAACCCCAAATACAAGTAGCATGATATGATTACGGTTTGTAGTGATACACTCTCTTCATCATATGTAGAGTTTGACCATTGTCCGAATTGTCATGCACAATGTATGACAATTGCATTGATTAGCTTATTTCTGAAACTTAATGCTCCTAGGAATTGAATTTAACGCAAGGCGTTAGGTTATTCTTTAGGTAGAATTCACATACGCATCTCTAATGTGTGTGTTGATGAATTTAGGAAATTAATAGATTATCTTGCTCTCTTGATACTCTAGGCTTTTGATGATAAAGAGATTAAATTGTAATTCTAATCATGTATGCAAGCACATGTTTAAGATTGAAGATGAATTCCTTGACAAATATCTATCTCTCATTGATTATTTCTCCAATTACTTTGCTTTTGATTTACTTTTATTGCTTACATAAAAATCAGAAATCCCCCCAATTGGTTACTTTGGGAAATTGAATACATAATAACTACAATTGCTTATCTGCGGAAACTCATATGTAAAAACAAATTCATTCAACATATTGTGACTTTCACATATGAGTTTCAATCGGAACACCTCATGAACCTTTGTTAAAGCCTACCAATTTGGGATAGAAATCATACATCCCATAAACACATAGCAAATATATAAGCATTCATTCACAAGATATGTAATCAGTAACTATCATAAGAAAAGATTATAAAATAATAATTTTTTTCATAAATATTGATGGTTTCATTTAAAATAGACCTAAATAATTGAAATAAATCAAAAAATTGATGTATATTTTCTGGATCAAGTATTACAGCATATAACTTAATCCTTAAATAAGAATCTTCAACTCTCTTACAGCCTCTTTTGCTTTGGAGTCAGATCAGAAGATCTTATAGGATTCCAATCATCTTCAATGATCACTAATCTTGATTCAAGACTCATAAGATTGTTATTGACTTCCTTTCGCAAATCCTTTTCCATGCTCCTCACTTCACATAAAATTAGATCTAATTTTAGTGAGAGATTCTTGAGAAGATTATCATTAAGGGAAGAAATCTCTTCACTAGGAACATCTTGATTAAGTTTTGGAGTAGAGTATGAATCACCATCCAAAGATTCAAGACGAAGTTTCTTGTTAGGAAACAATATAGTCCAGGCTATTTCAACTTTGTGAGAGTTGCAGCTAGAGGTAGATATTCTGTCAGATCTCTATAAAATGAAATGTAAGTCTCATTCTCCTATGAATAAGAGAAGTTTTTCTCACAATCTTTGAGAATATTATTTCATTTATTTACATTAACGAAAATTTATTTTGGAAATATTTTTATTAAAATATTTACGTACATATAAATAATAAGGATTTGTGTTTATGACAACCAAGTTAGGTTATCAATTTTCGGTTGTTGAATTTTCTTCCCTTAGAAATTTCAACATTCTTACAGATTTGAGAGTCTTTAAACGAGCGGTCGTAAGATATTTCACCTAATTAGGATACTTTCCTCTCCGAATAGACGGCTCCACCAGAAACAACAAGAAATGAAGTTTGCCTGACTCTTAGGATAGTTTGCTAGAAATGCAACCTTAGGTATTTATAGACCAAGGATGTTTTGACACCAAGGAATTTTCAAAACCGAAAATATTCTCAAGATATGCAATGAATGGAAAAATTCGGTTTTCATAATTCCAATAAATGCTTGTCCAATATTTCCGAAATCTCTCAATCACGATACTAATTTTTATTCTTTGGAGATATGCATTTAATTGCTGGTAATTAAAGCATTTATAACCAAAAACCTTAATTAAAAGATTCTC
The DNA here is from genome assembly GCF_003573695.1 of Papaver somniferum. Taxonomy (NCBI): domain Eukaryota; kingdom Viridiplantae; phylum Streptophyta; class Magnoliopsida; order Ranunculales; family Papaveraceae; genus Papaver; species Papaver somniferum. The sequence goes on from NC_039360.1 coordinate 196,546,055, forward strand.
AATTTCGGCACAGGATTACCTTGAGTACTAAGGAATATCTTTGAACAATAAGTGATAAGAGTTACTGAAAAGACGAGGGTACCCAAATATACCTCAATCTAAAACTTTTCCACCTATAAGTCCTTTCTCCGAAAGTGATTGTCTAGGGACTGAGTCGAGACAATACAACTAATCGGTTCACATTTCTTGTGATCGTCTATGGATACGAGATCGAGACAATACGACAACAAGATAACTTGTATGATTGACTATGGATACAAGATCGAGAAAATACGATAACGAAGTGTGATTACTTGATAATAGGTTCGGACTTAACCAAACACAATAGGATTGCTATTAAGTAATTAGGCATTAATGCTTGTGTATTTGCTTCTAATTATAATAAAAACAATTATAATTGCGAAAATAAAAAAGTAAAAGACACAGAAAAATTTTGTTAACGAGGAAATCGCAAATGCAGAAAAACCCCGGGACCTTGTCCAGAATTGAATGCTCTCAGGATTAAGCCGCTATACAAAATCTAAACCAACTTCGTGTAGTTGAGACCAAGCAACTAAACCTATATTTCACCTAGTTCTGTATGTATCCCTGCACCTCCAACTTGCAATAAGTCAAGCACTTGGAATAATTCCTTTGGTTCATATTCCAAACAGTAAAGGAACAACAAATCTGTTCGGTAACAACTCTTTTCAAACAAGTGATATGAGTTTGACAAAAGGCTCTTCCGTTTATCCCAATAAACTCCTTTATCAGGTTGTTAGATCAATCTCTCAACAATTACCAAATTAATTATTTAGACTATGCAATCAATACTTCGAATCACAAAGAATTGTATCGATACCGATCTACTCAACTAATCAATCAAGTTATCACAAAGACAAACCAATTATAGTTGGATCCCCAACCGATCAATTTTTGTGCACACCAAAGATTATGAACCCAAATCAGAAATCTTTTTCGTCTTCAAATCTTCTTAGATCTTCAATAAACACATGCACACAATCAACTTGAACCTCTTGTGATCAATCACCCACAAAACGGAGTCTGTTAACAATGGATTATCACAAGACTTCTTTAGATATAAAAATAGTCTAAAGATTCCCATCGATACTTCGATCTAGTTTGAGTGAATCTTATATCAGAAGAGAAGATTCTCAAGCATAAACAAACTAGGTGCAATCAAAGTTCAACAATCATTAGTCAATCAAATCAATCAAAAACTAATAATAAACTGCAATTATCTAGTTTCCCACCAACGGTACTCGTAGTCCTTCCCAATCCCAAAAAAGTATTTAAAACGAGCGGTCGTAAGAGATTTCGCCTAATTAAGGTACTTTCCTCTCGGAATAGACGGCTCCACCAGTAACAACACAACTAGGTAGTTTTGCTGGCTCCTAGAATTAGTTTGCTTGAAATGCAAACTTCAATATTTATAGACCAAGGAAGTTTGGACACCAAGGAATTTCCAAAACCGAAAATATTCTCAAGATATGCAATATACTTCCAAATTCGGTTTCGATAAATCCTGGAAATGCTTTGTACAAATATTGACCGAAATCTCAGTTTAAAATCTCCAATTAGTAAATGTACATTATTATTTTTTATTTTCTAAAGATATGCATTTTAATTGCTGGAAATTAAAAGCATATAAAACTAAAAACCTTAATTAAAATATTCTCAATTTATTTCGATCCGGGATTCTCCTTTAGTTATTAAGGAATATCTTTGAACAATAAAAGATAAGAGTTATTGCACATTTTCAAAGTATATCGACATCTTTACTTTATAAATCCTTTTTCATATTTACAATCTTGGAACCGATTTGCCACACTTCCAAACAAGTTTAGAATTGGTTCAACTGATTTCCAAGAACTATGTGACTGATCAAAAACATTCAATCACCATTCATGGGTTTAACGGTTCTACCAAAACAAGTTACGGTTCTACCTCCAAGTGGCTACTAGGATCGGTCACACTAGTTTCCAAAATATTGTTAACTAAGTACCAGGATCGGTTACCACTTATTTATGGAACTTACTTGTGATCGGTTGCACAAGTTATAGGATCGGTCACACCAATTACTAAAACTTGTTACTACTACAAGGATCGATTACACATCTTGTGATTAGTCCCAAAAAAGTTCTAGGATCGGTTATCCAATGACTAGGAATGGTCACACCAATTACAAATATCGATCATACCATCTCAGGTGGTTACTTAGGATCGATTTCACTAATAAAAGTCATACCAATACAAATGTCAGCATTTTTAATAGTTTTACCAAGAAACATAAACAAGTTATGAGCGGTTATATTAAACACACATATTGGTAATCCAAAGATTCGCAATGAATAACAATACTAATAAGCCTAGCGATTTCCCTTTCGATTCATAAAAAAAGTTTATGAATTGTCTTTCCTTTAAACGAATGTAAAACATTGTTTCCTAGGACGAAATATTCACATACCAATATACATAATCACAATAGCATTCATACGATTATGTCGATGTCTTATATACGAAGTTCAAAAGATAGACGTTATACTTCATATTGTAATTCCTGAATACTTTGTCAAACTAGATTATAATCATTCACAGCTTCGCAGTTATGTTTTCAATATGCACGACTTGAAAGATACGTTAGGAATGAAACAGTTCAAGTCAAATATTACTAACCTCAAGTGGAAGGATGATGTCGTCGTTGTAGCTCTTTACTTCTTCACATTCTTCAAGTCTTCATGTAATTACTTGTAAGTCTCATATCCTAGTAACTTTCTAGCCAACCTATACGAAGTTGACTCTAGTAAATAATCAAGCGACACTTTAAATGACTTTTGATTCAATGAAATATGACAACCAAACTTGACATACCAACGCTTGGTGGGTTCAAACGAGCTATGCTTTAACAATCTCCCCCTTTGTCAATTTTAGTGACAAAACTGTTACATCATATGGATAAACAAATTACAAGAATTCATTACACATACGCTTGATTCCAAGTTTCAACAGCACAATAACCTGTATACATTCAATCCATAAATACCGTTGTTGAGATTATAATAACAAAGATAATACTCCCCCTAAAGTTAAGATAGGTAGATTTTCAATCCTCACGTCTTTGTTATTTCCTTTGTAGTTAATATAACTACAAGTATCAATATGATATGTTACTCCTCCTTAGTCTATGCTTTACTCTTTCGTTAGATATAAAGTTTAAGCACCATTAACCTTTACTTAGTGATACCAAATCACTTACTCCATATATTTCTCACCCTTTTTGTCACAAAATGACAAAGTTACGAGCAAATAAAAGATAAACCGAAAGGATTTTACAAATCTCAAAAGACTTCTTTTCAGAACCTATAAGAGTTAAGCACGAGGGTTCCACGATAACCAATATCAAAATCAAAACTACAAAGTAATTTTGTTTTGATATGTTACCAAGGAAACAATTGCTCGAAGCAATTTTCCCCAATAGTTTAGCAAATCAAAAATCGACTAAGCACCTTGGTTCTTTTGCTAAACAGATTTTACAAATTCAATCGCTTGTTCGATAAGACCAAAATAAAGATCAGAATTAACTCTATTTTTCTCATCAGGTTCTAATTATTCAAATAATAACTTAGACCTTTCACTTTTAAACAATACAAGTACTAGGTTAGTTAACTAGCATTTCTTGTTAAGGCATTCGATTAGACTTGAATAACCGAAACCTCCACTTTGATAAGTCTAACTAAGATCAGAAATAACTTAGTTTCTCTTATCCAGAATCAAATTGGACTAAACAATTCATCCCGAAAACCTTTTTGTTAAGCCATAAACAATTCATGCAAACCAAATAAATCAACTTGCATAATTATTTACCTTAACTGGAAGCAATTGAAACAAACATAGACAACAAAGTACTGCAATCACACCGAAATTTTGTAAGCCTAAACAATTGATACCAAACAATAAAGCAAGATAACAATAGCTTTTCTTAACCGGAAACAATTGAATCACACACACATCCATACACAAATTATGGAACAAACAACAATTGCAACGAAATTTTGTTAAGCAAAAGAGATAAATATATGCAATAAAATCATGCTTTTCTTAAACGGGAAAACGATTAACTAACAAATTCGTTACCTCAAGTTTCACATCCTCTTCTCCCCAGAAAGATATATCATTAAGCGCAAGTTCAAGTTAGAACTCTCTCCCGTTGTGTTGTCATCCTCTAGCAAGACAAAAGAACAACAACAAAAACCAACCTTTACCAGAGAAAGGTTGAAAACCGGTTTTAACTAATGCGATGCAAAAGTTGAAACCCCTAAACACATATGCTTTTATGATAAACCAAACGATTCAACATATTGTTTATTTTTCACATATTAGTTTCAATAGGAACCCCTTATGATCCTTTGATACAGTCTACCAACATGGGCTAGAACTTAATCCTGCTAAACCAAAAAGTCACCCAAACCATAAGGGTTCACACCATATGAGATCGAATATTAAGGTTATGAAAACCGAAAACTTACATCTCATAAATAAATTTGCAATACACCATAAATATTCAACATAAAATCAAGTATTGCAATTACCTCAATCTTATAGAAAATTGAATTACGAAGCCAACGCAAAAAGAATGAGGTCATTCCGAGTTTGGACAAAGAAGTTATGAGCAAAACAGTTTTACACTCCTTTGTATGAACCAATCACACCAGTCACTAGCATTGCTTACACCTCTCACTATGATAGGTTACACCAATCACTAGGATCGCTTATATCTCTCACTAGGATCGGTTACACTAGTTACTTGTGATGGATCACAATACTAAACTGTTTTTGACATAACTTTTGCATACAATGTCCGAATTTAGTCATTTTTGGCTCGTTTTAACCGTAAAAACAAGAGATATACATATATGATTAGTATATATCAACATCATAAACTCAAATTACCGTTTCTATAAAAGTCTCAAATATATATAGATAAGGTATGAGTATAGAACAAAATCAATCTGCCTAAAGATGTTAATTAGTCATATAATAACCGAGAGATCATGTGCTCAGTTTTTCATGTGCTTCCTCACCTTTCAAAAGATTGAGCACAAAGGTGAGCATGCACATTCTAACACAACTATGTTGTGTTGAGTTGAGCCTCGTCTTGTTCGTCACGAGTGACTAAGACAGAATCATCATTCTTGACCTCTTGCTTTGTTTGTTTTCTCTTGTTCCATTTCTTGTTTTTCTTCTTTGACTTGTGATGAAGAGTGTTATTATCACAACGTTTACTAGTACAAGAGATTTCAGACATGATGTCTTTCTTTAGTCTTTCAAGAAAACTCTTATAATTATTGTCAGCAACAAGTAACAACTTAGAGTCATTCTTGTGACTAAATTTTGGTCCCTTTTTGGCTATGGAGGATTTTGGGACCCATTTAGAGGAGGGTTTCGCAGGAGCAACTTTCTCCTTCATACAATTATGATCATTTCCCTTTTGGATATTTTGCGAAACATTCTTTCTCCAATTTGGAACATCGGATCGTGTCTTCGTATTTGCAAAGCAATCTCTTTTCCTATAGTAGGGTATTTTATGAGATGTCCTTTACAAACGATGGGAAAAACGTGAACTATCATTATAATAATTATTTTGCCTGAACTTGGGACAATAGCGATCCGAGTTCCTTTGGGGAGCACTCTTACCCAATTCGTTTGGTACAAAAGAAAGTGCATTTTGCATCTTACGAACTTTGCATCCCCATTTAAAATTCCTTTATTACCACAATAATAACAATGCTTAGTAACATCCGAATACTGAGTTTTAATGTTACCTTTTTGTGGATCCTTTTGCATTCGAGCTCGACGAATTTTCTTCTTCTTTTTCTTCTTCTTCTTCTTCTTCTTCTTCTTCTTTTTCTTCTCCTTCTTATTCTTCTTCTTCTTCTTCTCTTTGTTCAACATTGTTGCTTTCTTCATATTAACAGAAATTCCTTCTTTGATTACTGCTGGTTGAACATTATTCTTAGGCTTGACAGATTTTTCTTCTCTACAAGAAATATGAGCATCTTTGTCATCAGTGGAAGCCTCTGGTTGAGAAGAATTTGTAGCTTTAACAAATTTTATCTCATTGTTATCGTTGGAAGCATCTGATTCCTTATATCCTAATCCCCGTGTATCACCATAATATCTTCCTGCTTCTAACAATGAGGATAAATTGTTTGTGTTATCATTGGATTTTCTCAAGTACAAATTTTATTCTTCCAACATCTTGATTTTATCAACAACACCAGCTAGATCAGCCTCAAGGTGTTTTTCTCGTGAGAGATATACACCTTTTTTCTCTTCAAAACTCTTTTAAGAGAGTTAATCCTTGCATCAGATTCAACAAGTTTCTCTTCCAACAAGTGAATTTTTTCAAGAGAAACATCACGCTCTTTCTCTAACAATTTTGTTTGAGAGAGACTAGCACTGGATTTTTCTTCAAGACCCTGTATTTTTCGAGCATTAAACATTGCTTCCGATTCAGCACGTTTCTTTTCCGACAAAAACAGTTCTCTTCGAATAGATCGTTTGTACGATCTTTGAGAAGATATTCAGCGGTGCGAGAACCACAATATTGTCCTTGAAAAACTTTTCTCAACTTCTTGATTTGTCGACATAGAGGAGTTAAGAGATCAATGACATCAGAAGTTTTGAGTTTAATCTTTCCCAAAGGCTTCAGTATCTTGGAGTATTTTGAGATTTCATCATCCACATGTCGATCAATATCTGAGTCACCATCATCGGATATTTCATCCAACTGATTTTCTAGGCATGATTCCCAGTTATCACCAGTTTCTACATCATTAACAAGAGGAACTTTTCTAGTAGATTCCCTTTCATGAAGGTCTTCAGATATTGAATTGTAGATGCAATCATCAAGTGTTAATTCAAAACTCTTGATGTCTTGCTTCATGTTAACTGAATCATTATTAAGTTCTATAAAAACCATTTTTAGATTCCAGTCTTATAGGTTGGATAACACCAAATACAGATTGTTAGATCTCTTCGTGTTTGAATGCTCTGATACCAATGGAAAGACGAGGGTACCCAAATATACCTCAATTTAAAAAAAATCCACCTATAAGTCCTTTCTCCGAAAGTGATTGTCTATGGATTGAGTCGAGATAATACAACTAATCGGTTCACACTTCGTGATATCGTCTATGGATACGAGATCGAGACAATACGACAACAAGATAACTTGTGTGATTGACTATGGATACAAGATCGATACAATACAACAACGAAGTATGATTACTTGATAATAGGTTTGGACTTAACCAAACACAATAGGATTGCTATCAAGTAATTAGGAATTAACGTTTATGTATTTTACTTATAATTATAATAAAAACAATTATAATTGCGGAAATAGAAATGTAAAAGACACAACAAAATTTTGTCAACGAGAAAACTGTAAATGCAGAAAAACCCCGGGACCTTGTCCAGAATTGATAAACTCTCAGGATTAAGCCGTTATACAAAATCTAAACCAACTTCGTATAGTTGATACCAAGCAATTAAACCTATAGTTCACCTAGTTCCGTCTGTATCCCTGTGCCTCTAACTTGCAATAAGTCACGCACTTGGAACAATTCTTTTTGGTTCGTATTCCAAACAGTAAAGGAACAACAAATCTGTTCGGTAACAACTCTTTTCAAACATGTGATATGAGTTTGACAAAAGGCTCTTCCGTTTATCCCAATAAACTCCTTTGTCAGGTTCTTAGATCAATCTCTCAACAATTACCAAAGTAATTGTTTAGACTATGCAATCAATACTTAGAATCACAAAGAATCGTATTGATGCCGATCTACTCAACTAATCAATCAAGGTTATCACAAAGATAAACCAATTATAGTTGGGTCCCCAGCGGATCAAGTTTTGTGCAGACCAAAGATTATGAAACCAAATCAGAAATATTCTTCGTCTTCAAATCTTCTTAGATCTTCAATAAACACCTGCACACAATCAACTTGAATCTCTTGTGATCAATCACACACAGAACGGAGTCTGTTAATAATGGATTATCACAAGACGTCTTTAGATCTACAAACATTCTAAAGGTCCCCGTCGATACTTCGATCTAGTTCGAGTGAATCTCATATCAGAAGAGAAGATTCTCAAGTATAAACAAACTAGGTGCAATCAAAGTTCAACAACCGTTAGTCAATCAAATCAATCGAAAACTAATAATAAACTGCAATTATCTAGTTTCCCACCAATGGTACTTGTAGAGCTTCCCAATCCCAAAGAAGTCTGTAAAACGAGCGGTCGTAAGAGATTTCGCCTAATTTAGGTTCTTTCCTCTCCGAATAGACGGCTCCACCAGTAACAACACAACTAAGTAGTTTTACTGGCTCTGAGGTAGTTTGCTTGAAATGGAAACTTCAATATTTATAGAACAAGGAAGTTTGGACACCAAGGAATTTCCAAAACCGAAAATATTCTCAAGATATGCAATGTATTTCTAAATTCGGTTTCCATAAATCCTGGAAATGCTTTGTGCAAATATTGACCGAAATCTCAGTAGAATATCTCCAATTAGTAAATGCACATTATTAATTTTTATTTTCTAAAGATATGCATTTTAATTGCTGGAATTAAAAGCATATAAAACTAAAAACCTTAATTAAAAGATTCTCAATTTATTTTGATCCGGAATTCTCCTTTAGTTATTAAGGAATATCTTTGAACAATAAAAGATAATATTTATTGCACATGTTCAAAGTATGTCGACATCTTTACTTTGTAAATCCTTTTTCATATTTACAATCTTGGAAACGATTTGCCACACTTCCTAACAAGTTTAGAATTGGTTCTTCCGATTTCCAAGAACTATGTGATTGATCAAAAACATTCAATCACCATTCATGGGTTTAACGGTTGTACCAAAACAAGTTTCGGTTCTACCTCCAAGTGGCTACTAGGATCGGTCACACTAGTTTCCAAAATATTGTTAACTAAGTACCAGGATCGGTTACCACTTATTTATGGAACTTACTTGTGATCGGTTGCACAAGTTATAGGATCGGTCAAACCAATTACTTAAACTTGTTAACCCGTTACAAGGATCGATTACACATCTTGTGATTAGTCCCAACCAAGTTCTAGGATCGGTTGCCCAATGACTAGGAATGGTCACACCAATTACAAATATCGATCATACCATCTCAGGTGGTTACTTAGGATTGATTTCACTAATAAAATCATACCAATACAAAAGTCAGGCATTGTGAATAGTTTTACCAAGATACATAAACAAGTTAAGAGCGGTTATACTAAACACACATATTGGTAATCCAAATATTTGCAATGAATAACAATACCAACCCTAGCGATTTTCCTTTCGATTCATAAAACAAGTTTATGAATTGTACTTCCTTTAAACGAATGTAAAACATTGTTTCCTAGGACGAAATCTTCACCCATACCCATACACATAATCACAATAACATTCATACGATTATGTCGATGTCTTATATACGAAGTTCAAAAGATAGACGTTATACTTCGTATTGTAATTCCTTAATACTATGTCTAACTAGAGTATAATCATTCCTAGCTTCGTAGTTATGTTTTCAATATGCACGACTTGAAAGATACGTTAGGAATGAAACAGTTCAAGTCAAATATTACTAACCTCAAGTGGAAGGATGATGTCGTCGGTGTAGCTCTTTACTTCTTCACATTCTTCAAGTCTTCATGTAATACTTTTAAGTATCAAATCCTAGTAACTTTCTAGCTAACCTATACGAAGTTGACTCTAGTAAATATTCAAGCGACTCTTTAAATGAGTTTTGATCCACTAAAATATGAGAACCAAACTTGACATACCAACGCTTGGTGGGTTCAACCGAGCTATGCTCTAACAGTTACTGCTCATGAAAATTTTCACTGCAAATCCTTATTTCATATTTGCATGGATTTGCATTCTTGGAATCGGTTATACCACACTTCCAAACAATTTTAGAATTGGTTCACCTGTATTCCAACACTACCATGTGATTGATCAAATACCAAATCACATACTTGGGTTTAATCGGTGCTACCAATCACTAGGATCAATTATACCTAATTATAGAAATACTTGTGATCGGTCACACCAGTCACTAGGATCGGTTACATATACACATGGTATTACTTGTGATCGGTCACACCAGTTACCAAGATCGGTTACACCAATTACAAGGATCGATTACTCATACTCATGATCGGTCACACCAGAAAACTATGATCGGTCACACCAATTACTGATAGGTAATTAGAAGGATATTCTTGCGATCAAGGTATCCTAAGGCTTTTGATTAAATTGAGATTAAATATCAATTTTACTTATTGTTGAAAAGCATGTCCGTGAATGAAAACTAATCCTTAACCAATATTTTCTCATCCTTGATTTGCGTGCTTTATTTTTTTGTTTGCTTTTATTTTACTTTTTAATTTATAAAAATCAGAAAACCCCTCTTGTTACCTTTAGGAAACCAAAACATATTGACAACCTAAGTCCTCTCTGTGGGAACGATCCTTTCTTGCCCTTGCTTCATTATATATTTTGAGTAGTAATAAAGTGTAATTATTTTTGATGCCTACGACAGCGATCTAATTTTGGCGTCGTTTCCGGGGAGGCAATGGGTTGTTATTTATTTATTTTTATTTTTTTGTTTTCTGGGTTTTAACCTTGTTTTGAGAATCCTGTTTCAGGTACTTATTTCTCATGGATGGTGCATATTGAAACTATCGATACGTCTTCCAACCTCAACAATATGACAATTTCCATCATTCCATGGGTATAATCGAAACCAATTTTTGGCTATGATCAATATCCTACGGAATATTGTGGTCCTCATATGTACCAACAACCTTATGGCGGGGATGTGTGTTAACAACCACAAGGATGGGAGGATTCTTATGCTCGTGAAAAACAAGTCTCTAACTTTGTAGACAAATTTTTCAACTTTGTACAACAACAATTTCAAAAAGATAAATAGGCTACAGAAGAGCAATTGCAAGAACTTCACGAAGGTATTGCTAACTTGCGAAGAGGCATTGATCAATACAAGGAATAAAGGTATAAAGAAGAACTTTCTTTCAAAACAATAATTATTCTAATGTGCCTGTGTTGTGTGATGAATATTTGATTGATGCTAATGTTGAAAAAGGCCAATTCTTGGGCACTTTCGTTGATAATTGTATTGTTAACTCAATTCTTGATCGTAATAATGATCATTCACCTATTCAAAAGGATGAGTTTGAGCTTACCAACACTAAATTCAGTGAGGGCCAACCTTATGTTAACTATGAAAGTGACGGTCATTATGATACATTGCTTGAACCAACTAATGGTGACAACAACAAGGAGTGTACAACGGAGTCTTTTTGGGATCAAAATGAAGACGAAGAGGAATATGATGACACTAGTGTATCTTACTCAAGCATTGATCTTTATAATGATCAAGAACCTATTCAAAATGTAGAGCTTGAGGATGATGCAATGAGTGCTCTTAGAAAATTCCTTATGGACAGAATTGCATCCGCAAAAGAGTATGTGCCTTACAACAAAGAGGAGTATGTTGAGAATGGAACTGATTCGATTAATATTATGGAAGACCCAATCGAGCTTGCAAAGGATTGTAATGACGATGTTGATGTTGAGACTTTGGTTAAGGAAGAAACATACGGAGAATGGTTGCAAGGTTTGATAGAGGACCACAATATACAAGAGGTGAACAATTCACTTAAGTTTTTCAAGGATAAAGAGGATTCCGTGCTACAAGAGATTGTGATAGGTTTGTCTAACTCTTTGCATATTGTTTCTTCTCCTTTACCTCTTATTTGTTTGAATATATGTGCTTCAAGAATATTGTTGAATGACTTTGTTTCTCTATTTCCGCCATTAGAGATGCTTGATTCTCAAACTATGCAGGTTTTGGAACAAGAAACCGTGGAAGTTCACGACTTTTATATTTTTTATACACTTCCAAGTGTGGGGGAAACTTTTATAGGTTGATAGCTTCGTTTTTGTTTTATGTTACTAATATTTGTGTGAAACTAGTGTTTGCAAAAAAGTAACTATGGAAGGATCCCCAACTTTTCATATTATTGGTGTATGTGGAATTCGTCTTGCTAAGTCGGGCTGATGACTCTAAACCAAGCGCTACATGGGAGGAAACCCATGGGATGATTAATTATTGTATTGTTTTTAGTTTTTTCTTGTCTTCTATTTACTTTTTCTGATTTCTTTTCACATATCATGTAGGATTTCCCACCCTGACTTACTTTGGATGACTCAATTTACATTGAGGACAATGTAAAGTTTAAGTGTGGAGGAGTGGTTACGTTTGCATTATAAAATTTTCAAAATTTTCATGATTTTTCAATTTTTGTGTAAATTAGTGAATGAAAAACACTAACTTGTAGTTATTTTAGAGTCACATAGTATACATGTCGCTAAGGTTACATCGAAATTCTCACAAGAGTGACTGAACTTAGAGATGCCAGAGAACGTGATCAGGTTTCTTACTTGTTACATCATGAGAGGCACCGACCTTCACTTCTTTGTACGTGTCTAAATGTGTTCTTTAGAAGCACTACTTTGATCTCTTAAGTGGTATTTTATCAATCATGAAGGTGTCATCGAATTGGTAACTTACATACCACTTGTAATCTTGTTTGCAGTTAGCACCATCCACTTTATCTCTCTTTACACCAACAGGTCCATAGAAACATCATCATCATCAACAAGAGGAGCATCACAAATTCGAAGGAAAGTTGAAGACGTTCAAGGTTTACAAGCAACGGTAGAGAAATGAGAAGATTTCAGATTCAAGTAAAGCAACAAGACAAGGAGCGGAATTTCTTACAAGTTGAAGACTTATGTACAAGAGCGAATATTATCAAGATGAGAGTTCAAGAAGTTTATGATATCGAGACATACAAGTTGTGAAGAATCAAGCGGTAAAGTACTTACACCATGGCCTTTGTACTTACATTTTTATTTTATCTTTATTTTTTATTTGTTTTTCATTTTCTCTTGTCTCATTTAAAAAAAAAACAACAACTTAGGACATAGTCATCATTATGCTAGGTCCCTTGTTATAAAAAAAAAGAAAAAAAAAAGAAAAAAAAAATAAAGAAAAAAGAAAAAAAAGACAAGAGAAAATTTCTTTATGTTCATTACTAATTTTATTATTTTGTTTTTTTCATCTTGTATTTGTTTTATTATTCTTGTCTCATAAAAAAATCAAAAAAAAAAAAGACAAGAAAAAGACAAGAAAAAACCATTATATCATATTTGGTTTGTTTAGTTCATTTTTAGTTTTATGTTCTTTCAATAAATCCAATGGAATAAGAAATATCCATAATGAAATTTCAAGCAACAAGGAATTAAAATCACATTGTCAAGATTCTGCGAAGTTCAAGAGTTATCATCGACAGTTGAAGACCGAAGACGAAGATGAAGACAAGGATTGAAGATTTCCGAAGACGTTTCTATAGACGCTGTGAGAGTGGTGCTAACTGCACATTGAACGGATAACGAGGTAAGTAAGCATATTATCACATTTGTTAAGTGGTTGATTTCCTTTCTTAGAGATCATCAGAAAAAAGGGTTTTCAAAACAATAAAAGATGTGGTTTTCAAAACAATTCGGAGGGTTTTTTCTTTCATACCATACAAGGTGTCACAGGATTCTTTCTTCACTCCTACCTGGACACATGTCTGACCCATAAAAAAGTTGTTTATTATTGAGAGCAACTTCATAAAATCCTTTTTGGTAAGGCAAAGTCGAGACTTTTGATCACTCTCGAACCTGAATTTCTTTCGATAAGGGATGGTTATTTCTCTCTCAATTTTTAAGGATGAGATTGTGTTCATATATATATGTCTAACTTCTTATGACTAGTGTGCAGAATTTGTATGTCTTCTTAGCGCGTTGGATGTTATCATTTCGGAGAACTTGTAAGTTGGAAAAGTAGGTTTTGTGGGTATATCTCTAGTAAACCCTCGCGTGACTAAAACTCGTCCAGTAGGGACACATAAGGGTTCAAAGGCCTGTTACACTCGCTAAGTGTAACCGTAACCTCAACGAAAGGGAGTTGTTGTATGTTTTAGAATTAGTTTTGTTTGATTTGCTCGAGGACTGGCAAAGTCTAAGTATGGGAGAATTTGATAGGTGTCATAAACACCTTGATATTTATCTATTGTTTATGCTTTCTTTGCTACTTTTCTTGTAAATTTTGTATCTTATGTTTACTTTTGAGTGTTTAGGTACTTTGGAATCATTTGGAGCAAAAGAAAGAGAAATCGTACATTTCGAGCGTAAAAGGCAAAAATGTCAATTCATAGGCGAGTGATACATGGAGCAGGTTAGGTTGCGCAAGGAGGAGGTGAAGAATGAACTGTCAGTTTTCCATAACTGACAGTTGAGTTGTACAGAGAGTTAGGCTGTCGGTTATTCGGAACCGGCAAGCCATGAACTAGGTGGCCCTCTATCCAATATATGGGTGCCTAAACACATGCTGGGGTTCCCCAGAGCTTGGGTGTTTTAATCCAAAGTCATTCCTACACTAGCCCTAGATTTCAGAGGAAACTATCTCTTAGAGCAAGGACTATGGGATAGACTTTAAAAGAGTCTATCTCTTTCAAAATGGACGAGTCTTTATCTGAAAGAATGAAAAATCAACCATGGGATCGAGTGACAAGAGACTATTCGGAAAACTGTTAGATGTTTTAAGAAAGAATCAAATTGGACGGCAAATTATTACCCGCTTTTTTAATTAGTTTTGATCAGAACAGTTGGACTTGCTTCAAGAACCTCCCACGTCATCACCGCCAGGCCAAAGTAGATCAACTACAAATGTTGAGCGACTACGGAGAGAGAGATTTTCTTAAAAGTAAAAGGTATATGGAGTTGATATGAGCCGTTAGATTAAAAATCTTCAAATAGTGTTGGGTATATTTTTCAGTTTGAAAACAGGACAAAGTTACTCTTTAAATACTTGCACGGCAAATCAAAAGCCGTTTGAAAAGAAAAATAAATTAAACATGGAACAGTTTGGTTTTTGTTTTCACTGTACTTATATACGGCAAACTGTTTTCCTTTTTTCCTATATATATTTTAAACGGTAAATTGTTAGCCGTATACGAAGACTTTCACTCACTCTCTCGAATAAAAGAGAAGGTAATTGAGTTCGGGGTGAAAGGGGATTTCCCTCCGCCCGTATTAAAACCTAATTTGGTCAAATTTGATCAACTCTTTCATTTTGAAAGAGACCCTCAACCCCATAGTCCTTTCTCTTAATCGTTTCTCAACTGAAATCAGAGAGAGACAAAATTGATGGCTGCTGTTCGACTGTGGTTCAGGGAGATTGAAGATGGAAGATTAGGAATCAGAAGATTAATGAAGTTAGGATCTGATGCTGAGAATTGCAGAGAAATTGAAGGAGATTATGAATGGGTTTTAATGAGTTTTAAGGCTGAGAAGACCAAGGATCTGTTGCTGTTCAGATGGGGTTTGTGTGATGAATCGTTTGAAGCATGGGTCTGTTAATTGAGAGAAATGGTGATTTGATGGGGTTGAGATCAAACTCAGGGATCGAGAAGGAGGAATTGTTAATGGGTTTTGCAGATGAGTTGGAATTATAGAGAAGAAGAGGTTGAATTCGAAGGAGAAGTTAGGGTTTGATGTTCTCTCATGGTTTTCAGCTTATGAAGGAATTGGAGTTTGGGTTTGCAACAGGAAGAAGGAATATGGTGAATGATGTGCTGTTAATTGAATCTGGGGAAGATTTTGGTTTGATTCTGAGATGGGGTTCCTGTCAAGAACAAGTTTGTTGCAGAAGTAGATTGAGATGGAAGTTCTGTTGCTCATGGTGACAGAAAGTGATGGGTTTGTGGAAGAATGGTTTGCTAGTACCTGAGAATCTGAGGTGGAGAAAATTCAAGGGAATGATGGCTAAAATTATTAGACGTAAAGATTCAAGAGTCCGGTGGTGTGAATCTGTTAGTGGTCTGTGGTGCAGTGAATTGAGCAATGCGCAAGGCTGCTTCTGAGATGCTTAAATGAATGCCAGGATGTGTGCAGTGCAGTTGCAGTTGCAGTTGTTGGTAATGAATTGCTACAGTTCCAGATGGTGTTGGTATGCAGTGTAATTCCAGGAATAGACCTGGTGGCTAGTGATGGTGAGCTTACACAGATGACGAAATGGCTGAGTCTGAATGGTGATGTGCATATTGCAGTGGTGGTGCTGTAAATGAAGTAGCAGGTGGAGCTGTTGGTGTTTGAACTGGTGGTGACCATGGTGATGAAAGGCTGTGACAGTGCAGGTTAAGGTGTTGATTGCAGTTGGTGAACTGAGATGCTGATGTTCATGAGGAAGAGTAGCTGATGGAGATTGAGAAGATGTGTAAGCAGTGGATGCAATGGGTCTGGTGCAGCTGAATGGAGATGGAACTGATGGGTTCAGCTCAGATGAGAAGTATAAGATGCGGTTGCCGCAATGAGTTGTTTGGCAATGAAGCTGAGAGAAGATGGAGGCAGTACTGGTGGAGCAGTTGAAGACTGGTGGAACTGATGCCATAGAGCTAATGGGTACTGTTGGAGCTGTGTAGTTATGGATGATTGAAGTTGGCGCAGTGGTTTGAGCTACAAGTAATGAGATGACTGCAAGTGGATATGGAATTGATGGCTGTGACTGAATGAATGTGAGCATTGAGCAGGTACTAGTACAGAGAGCCTGTGATGTTGCAGGTGGAATAGGGAGGCTGCAGTTGTATTGCTGTTGCTGTTGGCTTTGAAGGAGTTGCAAGATAGTGCTGCAGTGGAGGTCCTGGTGGTCGCTGTTCAACAAGGAAAGTTGGCTGAGCTGCAATGAGTTAGTGTTAATGCAATGGCTAGCTTGATGTTGCTGTTGAGTTGCAGAGAAGCAGTGGGTTGGCTGAGTTATATCAGATGGTGCTGTTGTTCTTGAGCTGAGATGGTTTGCTGGATTTGTTGAAGCAGCAGCTGAGCAACTGATGATGGTGCTGTGTTAATGGTTGTGATTGTGACAATGAGATGTGAATGAGATGGTCGGCAGTTGGAGGAAATAAGTTGAAGACACGCTGTCAGTTCTCTGGAACTGACAAGCAAGAGTGAACTTGGACCTGTTTTTGATGGGCTTGACTCGTGGGCTACAAAGACTGATTTTGCAGTGGCCGGACCTTACTTTTGGAAATGGAAGGAAAAAAGAAAAATATATAAAAGAGAAACTTAGGCTGAGAACCAAAACAAATAATATTCTCATTGTCAGACCCACAATTAATTTGAGGTATAATTATATGAAATTCTTATAACCGTCTGCATAACCGGTTATGCATCCTAAATTTAGGGGTATAATTGACAACTCAACTTGGATATAACATATTTACAAAACCGCGCCTTGGAATTTTACAAATTTTATATAGTTGGAAAGCTTTTTAAGAGAGCTACACAACGAGTACAAACAACAATACCAAATTTAAGTTTTCTTGCGAAAAAATCAGAGGCGATTGTTCGTTTAAGCAAAATTTTCGAAAATTTTGTACATAACCATTATGCAGCCACCAAAACGATGCATAACACATTATGCAGACACAACAAAAGATGCATAAAACGTTATGCAACCATATTTTGGTTCATGCATCTATTAATTTATGTATAACATGTTATGCATCCATGTCCTTGGATGCATAAAAGATTGTGCATCAATTTTTTTAATTCAGTGCTTATAAAAATATGGTTGCATAATGATTTATGCATCAATTTTCTCGACTGCATAACATATTATGCTGATAGTATTGTAGGTGCATAACGTGTTATGCAACCTTTTTTTTTTGTTGGTTTCAATATTAATAAAAAAGTAGCTGCATAACGTGTTATGCAAAAAACAAAACGGTGCATATCTTGTCATGCATCTACAATAATAACTGCATAACGTGTTATACAACTATTTCCGGGATTGCATAACAAGTTATGCAACAAATTTTGTAGATGTATAACAGGTTATGCAACCATTTTCTCACAAGAGATGATGATGTACCCATCTGTTATGTCCTCACAAGAGATTCTAGGGAGGAAATGTCAGCTGTAATGAATGTATGAAAAGGTTACTTGTCTTGTTTTAGGAATTGATTGGTTTCTGTTTTTTTTTATCCTTTCTCTTCTATTTATTTTTGTGTCATTAGACTCATTACCCTGTTGCTCTTGAAGACAAAAGCAACCTAATGCTGCTTACTGTTTTGAGGCCTTCATTACCTTGTTTTGAAGACAAAAGCAACCTAATCCTACATTAGAAAAACTGAATCTCAGGCTTGCAGCTGATTCATGTCCTATTTTAAGCTTTCTTCCTCGCCGTGATTAAATTTTTCTTCTTTTTGTAGGATGGAGTTTACTTCAAACCTCAGTTCTGGAGTTTACTTCAAACCTCAATTCTGGAGTGAGTAATTGCATGAGATGGTGCTCAAATTGGTGTTGGTTTTCTCTATTTGTTGGCTAAGTATGACTGAAATTGGGTGAAGGTTTGAGATGACATCGAGCTTACTCGAATGGAAGATGGTTGAGCAGCTGGGTGTACGGCTAATCTACAGACGCTAATGAAGATGAGACTTGAGTTCTGTTGGTGAATGAAGTTGCGGATGGAGTTCAAGCAGCGATAATTTAAGATGATACTTAAGTTCAGTTGGTGAATGAAGTTGCAGACGGAGTTCAAGCTGCGATAATTGAAGCTGTTGTGTTAATGGCTGAACCACTTCCCAATGGTGTTGAATCACCGAAGATGATTGTATACGAAGGAGAGCCAGTTCAGATAGTGATGACTGAAATGTTTGAATGACAATGGAAATGGAGATGAATCTCAATTTCAATTTCAACATGGTTGCATAACGTAATTCTTCAATTTCATACTTCTCTGATTTGTAGACGAACCCTAACCTAATTCAAGCAACACTCAACTTCAATTACATCTGGTATTGAATGAACCCTAGACTGGCGAACCCATCTCTCATATTCAAACCCACAACTGCTTAATCTTCTCGTTCTCGCTGTTGATAGCAGCAACAGATTCAAATTGTTATGAACAACCCTTACCGCCTTGTTCTTCATATAACTCAACCATCTTCATCTTGATTTCAATTCTGTCAATTCCTTAATTCCATCAGCAGTTTACAACCAGAAACCCCCAATATACGTCTCATACCATCCTCTATTCCTTCTCAGTTTCTCAAATCACCAGCAACAACCATTGTTCTTCTCTGTCAACCTGATAACAACTTCAATAATATTCAAGAACCCCATTAATCTCTCTATCTTCATCTTCTCTTCCATCCTCCATACCTCGAATCTTCCATACAATCCACATAACGTAGTTCGTAAAGCTTCTCCAAAGGAAACGAAGATGAAATATGAACGAGTGTATAATTTTAGAAAATATGGGCGAGCGAGTAATTTTTTGGAAAAATTGGGTGCGCCCGTGAAGTTTTTTATCGGTGGGTTTGACAGTGGGAGAAATCTGAAAAATGGGTGTGACTGTAGTTTTCACTATATAAAAAGGGGGTTCTATTCTATTATCTTTCTCTCTACTTTTGTTCTAGGGTTTAAACATGATAGGTTTTCTTCCTTTTTGGTATGAACTCCTATGCTATGAATACTTAATTTTATTTTGGTTAAGAAATAAGTTGGAATTCCAAGCATGATTTTTGTGCAATGAATTAGTTTTGTCTCCATGCTTTATCGTTTATGATTTACTATTGATATTATCTTATAATTTGAATAATTGTTTGATCGAGTATAGAATCGATTGAGTTTGATTTCATCTCTATTGCTATATTAGAGTTTACTATACGCAAAAGTGATAAATTTCTGATTGCAAGTAGCATAATTGTGAATATTGCTTGTAGTGATACATACTGGTAGTCACAAATGGATCATAACCTTTGTTAAACCGGATTAGTGCTTTTACACGTTCGATTGCTTTGATTGGCCTGATTTCATAAAACTTAACACATTTAGGGAATTAAACTTGATTAGTGCTTTTACACGTTAGGTTGTTCTCTTAGATAGAATTCATATTCGCATCTTTTAATGTGTGTGTTGATGATAAGTGGAAATTAACGGGTATTCTTGCGATCAAGGTATCCTAGAGCTTTTGATTAAGTTGAGATTAAATATCAATTCTAGTTATTGTTGAAAAGCATGTTTTTGAATTAAAACTAATCTTTAACCAATATTTTCTCATCCTTGATTTGCGTGCTTTATTGTTTTGTTTTCTTTTATTTTACTTTTAGTTTATAAAAATCAGAAAACCCCCCTTGTTACCTTTAGGAAACCAAAACATATTGACAACCTAAGTCCTCTCCGTGGGAATGATCCTTTCTTGCCCTTGCTTCATTATATATTTTGAGTAGTAAGAAAGTGTAATTATTTTTGACGCCTACGACTGCGATCAATTACAAGGATCGATCATACCATCACATGGTGATTACTTAGGATCGGTTACACCAATTAATAAAAACCAGTAATACCAAATCATAAGTCAAGCATTGTGATTAGTTACACCAAGATACATGACATAAGTTAAAATCGGTTCTACCATCTCACACATATTGGTAATCAAAGATTTGCAATGAATAACCGGACCAATAAGCCTAACGATTTCGCTTTCGATTCATAAAACAGGTTCATGAATGTATTTCCTTTAAACAAATGTAATTTTTTTTCTAGGACGAAATCTTAGCCATAACCCATTCGCATAATCATAACAATATATAGAAGATTATGTCGATGTCAATCTGCAAAATTCAAAAGATAAGCGTTATACTTCGTAATCTAATTCCCCAATACTATGATCATGCTATTATGATCATGTCACATCACTATAGTATTATACAATATGTACAGTATATACAGCTTCACAGTTATGTTTTCAATATAGCGCGACTTGAAAGATACGTTAGGAATGAAATAAGTTCAAGTCAGTATTACTAACCTCAAGTGGAAGGATGATGTCGTCGTTGTAGTTCGCTACTTCTTCACATTCTTCAGGTCTTCAGAGTAATACCTGTATGTCTAAATATTCCTAGACTTTCTTGTCTAACCTAAATGAAGTTGACTCAAGTATTTAATCAAGCGACTCTAGATGAGTTTTGATACAAAAATATGACAACCAAACTTGACATACCAACGCTTGGTGAGTACAACTGAGCTGTGCTCTAACAATCTCACCCTTCGTCAATTTTAGTGATCCAGAAATGAAATCTTCACCTTTACCCATACACATAATCACAATAGCATTCAGACGATTATGTCGATGTCATACATACGAAGTTCAAAAGATAAGCGTTATACTTAGTATTCTAATTCCTTAACACTATGATCATATGATCATGTCTCACTACTAGAGTATAATAATCATTCGCAGCTTCGCAGTTATGTTTTCAACATAGCACGAATTGAAAGATAGTTAGGAATGAAACAGTTCAAGTCAATATTACTAACCTCAAGAGGAAGGATGATGTCGTCATTGTAGATCGTTACTTCTTCACATTATTTAGGTCTTCGAGTAATACTTGTATGTCTCATAATCTTATACTTTCAAGTCTAACCTACATGAAGTTGTCTCTAGTACATAATTAAGCGACTCTTAGATGAGTTTTGGTTCATTAAAATATGACAACCAAACTTGACATACCAACTCTTGGTGGGGTCAACCGAGCTATGCTCTAACATGCTTGTTTTGCTAACCACATGGTTCATGGAAAAATATGGAAGTTTCGTGAGTTTTGATTGAAAGAGGAATCCTTGAAAGAGAAAACACTAAAATAATAATAAAATATTAAAGAAAGAGGGAAACAGACCAACCAAACCGGCGACATACCTAGCCGGACGGACAGTGGGCCCACCCACATGGTTTTCTATATTATATTATATTATTATTATTTATCTCTTTTCCTTTTCCTTCTTTGATCAGACTTCCAATCCTAGTGTTAGAGCACTGCTCGGTCGAACTCGCAAGCGTTGTTATCTCAAGCTTGTTTGTCTGGTTTAGTTGCCAAAACTATAAGTCTTGATTTGTAGTCTACTTATAGCTAAGTCTCGGATTAGGATATTAAGTGTAATTGAGCTTTAAACTTCAAGGCGTTCATCGACTGAAGACAAAGAACTACTCAAGGGAACTTGTGGAACTTCATCAAAAAAATATATTTGTGTTTGAAAAATATTCACCAGATATAGTAAGAATCTTTTATGCTAATATTCACAATATTGATCATGATAATCTTACTTTTAGCACTCTTGTTGGTTACACTTTTCACCATGTCAACAGAAAGATGATACCAAAGATCATCAATTACAAAGTGAAAGGAAATCATATGATTACTGGTTTTGAAATTGAGCACGATAACATTTCAAAAAGTATCACTGGAAGATCTGTTGTTGGATGGAAAAATGGAAGAATGCTAACCAAAGAAGTACCATTGTACTTAAGGGTTTTCTGTAAACTTGCTTTAGGAACTATTTTTGCTTATACAAGAGATACATCACAATGGGACAAGGAATTTTCCCAAGTTTGTACACTTCCTTCTTGAAGGTAAAAAGAAAATTGATATATGTGGAATTATAATTAATCAAATGATCAATATATTTGAATCTGTCAATGCCACATCGTCCCAGAGAAGTCTTGTATATCTCTGTCTCATCACCATCTTGTGTGAACACACAATGGGGAACAATTTCGGAGATGAAAAAGTGACCAAAACTGTCTCTCAGGGAATTATCAAGCAGATGAGTAAAACTCGAAAAGAAATATGAACTATTGTTTCAACTGCTCAAATCTATAACAATGAAGATCTCTTGTTTCATATTTTACGTCTTGGAAGACAATCAAACTCTATTAAAAAACAGTTAGCCTTTGCCTCTCGAAATGATCCAGAAACCCTTAAACGAATCTTAGAGATCAATGATGAGTTCTTAAAAGGTGAAAAAGACCAAGACTCTGTTGAACAGCTGACAAATGAAGAATAATAATTATTGCAAGAAAAATAGCCATATGAGCACTTTCATATCAACCTTATTCATAATTATCACAACTAGTTCAATTGACTCAAATGAACTAGTTAGAGAGTTGTTCAATTGTTTATATTCTCATAGAAGTATATAAGACACGATTGAAACAAAATCCATTTTGATTCACTTGAATCATTTCATGAACATTATAGCCACGATTTGTAAAATATTGCATTCCTTATTATATAAATGTATTAGTTCATGAACAAACCGATTCTAGAACATAACCTACTTAAGTATGCAAACGGGTAACTGAGTTTGGTTACGCCAGTATGCGTATGGGTTCGCATACCATACTACACTTCCAAACTCCAGCATAAATTCATGGAACTTGAACTTCCGCCAGTATGCGTACGGGTACGCATATTTAGTTCCCGGACTTCCAACAACCAACCAGTACGCGTACGGGTACGCATACCATGGTTCCCGGTTTTGGACTTTAAACAAATGTGAATACACACAATGTTTATATTCAATCGTGGTTACATGTTCTAAACCCTAATTATATTTCAATCATTAAAACATTTTTAGAAGACGACAATAGATGTCTCACACAAACTATTAACTTCAAGGCAATTTTCAAGTGATCGAGTGATCAATACGAAACATTCCGAGTCTACATCAAATGACTGTCTCAAACAAATCATGTAAGATGTTACAAGGAAATTTTTACATGAACATCTTTTGACTTTCGTTAAGAATAAAAGATGAACTTGGTTAAAGCGAACGCTTACCAACACATATTTCGAGAAATAGATAAGTGAGATAAACTCGGGTCGAAATATTAAATGTGTATAATTGAAGTCTATATAGCAATACGACTTTTGTCTCAAATAGGAGATAAACTTAGGTTACACTAATTACACTTTTGTTGATAAAGTATGCATATAGATGGTGATTTTGACCGACATAAGCAAAATGAATAAATAGGCTCGGTTGTCAGATGTTACCAGGATTTCCAATCCAATAATGCTCCAATCATGTCGAATGGTTGTTGAAGGAGTAATAGTCAGACGTAAGAGCTCTTTCATGGTGGTTGGGTATCGTCCGGAGAGCATGAATTGATGAGATACGCTGATTTTGGTGGTAGAAGGACCATGTTGACTCGCGTATGGCATGGGCGTTGCTTGAAAGAGGAGTCCTAATTTGACCGAAATTAGAAAAACCTTAATAATACTATAAAAGGGAGTAAAACCCTTTTAATTTCTTCACCTTCTCTCATCACCACTACCACCGACCAGCAGGAGCGCCTCCTCTTCTTCTTCCTCCATCCGTCCGTCGGCAGCAAGCTTTGCCGGAAAATCACGCCGGCCGACCAACTTCTGGCGTCGCACCGACCAAACTCCGTCATTTTTTTTTTATTTTCCTGTTTCCTTTTTTTTTGTCTGCAACATGATGCTTTATCTATGGAAATAAAATTATTTTAGTATTTTTTAAGAATTAATGAAGATTTAGGTCAAAATACCATATTATTGACTTTCGGTGCTTCGAACGTGTTCATAAGTGCTTTAATCAACTTTGGGACAACAAAGAGGAAGTACTTGTAGCAGAAAATCTTTTGTTATCACCGCTGGTTGTTAATCAAAGCATCATAATAGGTGAATACCTGTTTCACCTTATTATTTCTTGCTCCAGAAGACTATTTTATATTCGATTTCGTAGTTGACTTCGAATATTTATTTCCATCTTCCTCGTAACAGATCATGACGTCTCCCAATAATGTTTATGATGCCGGTTTTGTAAAGAAACCAATCAATAGAGTAGCCAAAACATCAAGGATGAAGACTTTCGGAGATGCTTACCCTGATTTATATATCTGTTTCAACATATTTGAGAGATTGATAAAAGATATGCCTCTTAATCGTTTGTAAACTGTACGCCGTCGTACCCATTAATTTTTGGACTCAATCTCGAAAGAGAAAGAATTAGGGTGCAACGAAATTCTTCAAAGGAGAAAAGCTGAAGTGAAAAACTTACTGAATTTCAGCAAAAACGTTGTCGTCTTAGAACAAAGAAGACTTGAAGCTGAGGAGGAGCAACATGATCATATTGAAGGCGTCACATCAGACCCTGATGCAGTGAGTTATTCTACTGAATGGAAGCCTGCTGATCGTGAAGCCGAGCCGTATTCTCCTGATGTGAAGTCCGAACTACTGGTAGCAGCTGATCTTAAAGCCGAACAGGAGGAAGACGAGTATTCAGATATGACTTGCAATGATCCGGATGATTGTCTAAAAGAAGACCCAGAAGAAGATTCGGATTCTGATCCATAAGAAGACCCTGAAGAGGAGATGGCTGATGATGAACGTGAGGTGATGAATCTGACAACTGATCCTCTTGCTTGATACGAGCATACTTTATTTTCGTAGTTTCGTAGATGTTGTTTTAATATTTCAGTAACTCTTCTATTGTTCCATGCAGACTCTTTTTTGAATGATAATTTCTTAATTGCTTGTTTTATCATCCTCTTATTATGAATTGATTGTCTGAATCCATGAATAACCCATACGTATAGCAAGAGGCTTATCAGGTTTCGATTTGAAAAATCTAGAAATAGTATCCTTGGTAGAAACGCTGTAAAAACTTCATCCGATGTCAGTTTTCGACGGTCTACCCAAACTTTTTCATGCCCAGAAAATTTCCCATCAATGACAAAGAAGATGTTTGAGTTTTGAGCTCGTTTAGGGGCTCAAATCAACGAAAAGAAAAGTTCCAGGAGAATTTCAGAAAATTTCCTGCAGTGACGATGTTCGATGTTTGACACACTGCTCTTAGATCGTTCGTCCAATAAACTTGAATTTTGGATATACTGTAGAGAACACTCATGCAAAGAAAACGGTATATGACCCATGTCTTGATCCTTAAACAATCACTCGCAGTTCGTCACTTGGTGTCGGGAAATGTAAACGGCCGCTGACAAATTCATGGTTGAGCGTTCTTTCGAACCTTTCAAACCGTTTGATCATGCTCCGTGGGTCCTAATAGCGTCATCGTATCACAAATTTATATATTCATGACGGACATATGAGTTCTTTGCTTTAAGCGTCATCATTATCCTGAAACACAATATTGTATCGCTTAAATTATTAAAATGGTGTTAGACGCAGAATACCCTGATCATGGATGAGTCGGGTCGTACATAGGGTAGCAAGGATCTTTGAATTGTAGTCATAATTGACTAATACCAGTCCCCGGTGTTCTTGGTTTCCAGGTATGTCCGCATAATCTTCATCCAAAATCCTAAATCCCAATAAAAGCGTAACTGATTACTCTCAGGAACACACGGTTTTCAACTTAGGGTTTCGTCTTCCTGCATTGTCTTCTTCATCTCTGGATTTTTCCAGTTTTCATCAAGGATTTAGAATTCCATTCGTATTCATCATAATTTGTCGGGTAGTAGCGCATCATCCCATGAGTCTCTTTCCAGGCGCAGAAACGCAGCTGCTAAATTGGTAAGAGATATTCCTTCTTCCGTTCTTGCATCTTCATAATTGATATCTGATCAATCTTTTGCAGGTGGAGCAAGCAGATTTTTCTTCCTATTCTCCTTACATTCTGAGACCTAAGAAGACCATTAAATCTCTTGCTCGCTTCGCTTTTACTTCAATGGATGCCGACAGGGTTGATAGAGCTGTGGAGGTAATTATCTTCTTATGTCGTTTCCTCGGGATTTCATATTGAGTATTGCCCATTCTTCTGATATGGCAGGTTGATGTTTGCGTTGACACTGAGGAGAAGCAGAATGAGAAAGATACTGGTGATGATAGAACGATGACCCATGATGATATCTCTGCCAGTCCGTCAGTCAACCCTGCCGAGGTTGAACTGGGAATCTCTATCCATGAACATCCAACTGATGGACTTCCTTTCGATCTTCTCCTGAAGAACTAATGTCGTAACCACCAAAACGTGGGTGGTTTTATCGTATCTAAGTTTTATGCCGCTATGTATACCAGATCTGGAAGAGATATGGTCACATCGCTACCACCGAGGTATGGAAGAACTATTCACAAACACTTGTTACTGCTGTAGCTAGATTCTTGCCTGTGATTGAAGAGATAGAGAAGAAAAATCTTCGTGATTTCGGCAACAAGGAACTGTATCGGTGAGACGATATGATCTCTAGCTGTGAAGCTCTCATATTTAACGTCAGCTGGATTCGTCGTCGTCTCGAGATCATCAAGATCGATAGAGCGGCCATCGCTGGTAATATATTCTCTTCTGCAAATGCCATCATAGAGGAAGAAAAATCTCTGGCTATGGAGTTCGTAAGAGTGGACAAGGCGATTCAGGACTTGAGGATCAAGAGTGAGAACTATCAGAAGAGGCTTGAGATGGTGTACAGCAGGAACTATTTACTTTTGGATGGGCCACTCTAGAGAGTATTGGTTTTTCACATTTCAGAATGTTTTCTTGAGTAAGATTTGATTTGATGAAACTTTTTATATTGCTGCAATATGTTTGCTTTTGAATGAATTCTAGTATGTTTAGAAGACTAATTTTTGGAGAAATGAAATTACATTCTAATATTTAGGTTATCGTCTTACGATTAGGTATAATATGCTTTGAGCCACTTTCCATTGATTATGGTTCCTTCAACACCTCCTTTGGCGGCAAGGATTTTAGGTGCTGTTTTGATGATCACATAGGGACCTTCCCATTAGGTGCAAATTTCGGAGCAGTCATGTCTTGCTGAATCTGTTTTGCAGTTTTCAGTACTAAATCTCCTACTTCAAAATTTAAGGTTTTACCGTTTTGTTCTATGCTTTAGAAACCCTTCATATGTATGCTTTTACATATTTCTTGACCTTGGACCTTCTTGATTCAGGCATATCTAGGTCAGCAACTCTGGCATTTGATACTTCAGTTTCATCTCATTGTACCCCGCTAGCCATTGCAATCCTTGCTGAAGGAATCTTGATCTCGGCTGGGAGGACATCGTCTGCACTGTAGACGAGGGAGTAAGGTGAAGTTACGGTCGAACTCCTTGGCGCAATCCGGTAGGTCCATAATGCCATAGGTAATTGCTCGTGTTAGGTCCTTGGATTGTCATGCACCGTTCGACTAAGAATCTGAATCAATGCCTTATTAATACTCTCTGCTTTCCCATTCCCTTGTGGATAGTATGGTGTGGAGAAAATTTGCTTAACGCCATACTCATGGAGTAACTCGGTTACGTACGTTCTTGTTTGAAAAAGGGGTACCATTATCCGTAATGATATGTTTAGGAACACCAAATATTTATATGATATATTCCTTGATGAATGCCGCAATGGTGATGCCAGTAGTGCTTCGAAGAGGGATAGCTTCAACCCACTTGGTGAAGTACTCAGCTGAGGTGATAATTTATTCGTGTTTTTTCGATGATGCAAGGTTAATCTTACCAATCATGTCCAGTCCCCAGCTGTAGAACAGCCATGGACTGCTTACTGAATGTAATGAAAGGCAAGGAGTGTGTATGAGGTTACCGTGGACCTAGCATTGATGACATTTCTGAACATAGGCGACTGCATCATCTTCCATGGTAGGCCAATAATATTTTTCATGGATCTGGAGAAATAATTTCCTTTTACCTTGATGTTCCCTATCGTGCATCTCTTTTAGGACCATCAGGATTTCACGTTCTGACATGCATCTCAGTAGATTTCTTACAAAGCTTTTGTGATATAGAGTTTCATCGTGAAAGACTAACCTCTTAGAATTCTGGGTTAACCGATCTGCTTCTTTATTTTCTGAAGGTAGGTCATTATCACGGAGGTATTTAATGTAGGGTTTTCTCTGCTTCGAGTTGATGTGGCGGCGACTGAAAACTCGGGCATGATCCTTGCAGTAGTCTTGATTGTGTCTCCATGGTAGGCAAATAGTATCTGAGGCGCTGGCGTCGTCTATAAAGGGTTATTTCCAGTGTTTGTCCACATACCTCGTTGTGGATGATGAAAAGACGAGGGTACCCAAATATACCTCAATCTAAATTTTTTTCACCTATAAGTCATTTCTCCAAAAGTGATTGTCTATGGACTGAGTCGAGACAATACAAATAATCGGTTCACACTTCGTGTGATCGTCTATGGATACGAGATCGAGATAACACAACAACAAGATAACTTGTGTGATTGACTATGGATACAAGATCGAGACAATAAAACAACGAAGTATGTTTACATGATAAAAGGTTCGGACTTAACCAAACACAATAGGATTGCTATCAAGTAAATAGGAATTAACGTTTGTGTATTTTACTTCTAATTATAATAAAAATTATAATTTCGTAAATATAAAAGTAAAAGACACAACAAGATTTTGTTAACTAGTAAATCGCAAATGCATAAAAACCCCGGGACCTTGTCCAGAATTGAATACTCTCAGGATTAAGCCGCTATACAAAATCTAAACCAACTTTGTATAGTTGAGACCAAGAAACTAAACCTATAGTTCACCTAGTTCCGTCTATATCCCTGCGCCTCCAACTTGCAATAAGTCACGCATTTGGAACAATTCCTTTGGTTCGTATACCAAACAGTAAAAGAACAACAAATCTGTTCGGTAACAACTCTTTTCAACCAAGTGATATGAGTTTGACAAAAGGCTCTTCCGTTTATCCCAATAAACTCCTTTTTCAGGTCCTTAGATCTATCCAATAACAACTACGAAAGTAATTGTCAAGATTTTGCAATCAATACTTTGAATCACAAAGAATTGTATTGATGCCGATCTACTCAACTAATCAATCAAATCTATCACAAAGATAAATCGATTATGGTTAGATCCTTTTCCAGCCGAAACAAGTTTTGTGCGCACCAAAGATTATGAACCTAAATTTTTTCTTTGTCTTCAAATCTTATTTGATCTTCAATAAACACCTGCACACAAACAACTTGAATCTCTTGTGATCAATTACACACAGAACGGAGTCTGTTAACAATGGATTATCACAAGACGTCTTTAGATCTGCAAACAGTCTAAAGATCCCCGTCGATACTTCGATCTAGTTTGAGTGAATCTTATATCAGAAGAGAAGATTCTCAAGCATAAACAAATTAGGTGAAATCAAAGTTCAACCACCGTTAGTCAATCAAATCAATCGAAAACTAATAATAAACTGCAATTATCTAGTTTACCACCCACGGTACTAATATAGCTTCTCAATCCCAAGAAGTCTTTAAACTGAGCGACCGTAAGAGATTTCTCCTAATTAGGTTACTTTCCTCTACGAATAGGCGGCTCCACCAGTAACAACATAACTAGGTAGTTTTGCTGGCTCTGAGGATTAGTTTGCTCGAAATGCAAACTTCAATATTTATAGACCAAGGAAGTTTGGATACCAAGGAATTTCCAAAACTGAATATTTTCAAATATATGCAATAAACAAAAAATCGGTTTTGATAATTCCTGGAAATGCTCTGTCTAATTAATGACCGAAATCTCAGTAGAAAATCTCCAACTAGTAAATGCACAAAACTAAATCTTATTTTCTAAAGATATGCATTTTAATTGCTGGAAATTAAAAGCATATAAAAACTAAAAACCTTAATTAAAAGATTCTCAATTTATTTCGATCCGGAATTCTTTCCTTTAGCTATTAAGGAATATCTCTGAACAATAAAAGATAAGAGTTACTGCACATGTTCAAAGTATGCCGACATATTTACGTTGTAAATCCTTTTTCATATTTAGAATCTTGGAACCGATTTGCCACACTTCCAAACAAGTTTAGAATTGGTTCATCTGACTTCCAAGAACTATGTGATTGATTATCCTATCAAATCACCATTAATGGGTTTCACGGTTCTACCTCAACATAAAGTTTCGGTTCTACCTCCAAGTGGGTACTAGGATTGGTTACACTAGTTACCATAAAATGTCTAACTAAGTACTAGGATCGGTTACCACTTCTTATGGTAAAACTTGTGATCGGTTGACCAAGTTATAGGATCGGTTACACCAACTTACTAAAACTTGTTAAACTTCTTACAAGGATCGATTACACTCTCTCTTGTGATCGGTCACACCTCTTACTAGGATCGGTTACCCAACGGCTAGTATTTAGTCACACCAAATTCAAGATATCGATCTTACCATCTTAGGTGATTACTTAAGATCGGTTTCACTAATAAAAGTCATACCAATAAAAAAGTCAAGCCTTGTGAATATTTTTACCAAGATACATAAACAAGTTATGAACGGTTATACTAAACACACATATTGGTAATTCAAAATATTTGCAATGAATAATAATACCAATAAGCCTAGCGATTTCCCTTTCGATTCAAAAAATAAGTTTATGAATTTACTTCATTTAAACGAATGTAAAACATTGTTTCCTAGGACAAAATCTTTACCCATACCCATACATAATCACAATAGCATTCATACAATTATGTCGATGTCTTATATACGAAGTTCAAAAGATAGACGTTATATTTCGTATTGTATTCCTTAATACTATGTCTAACTAGAGTATAACTATTCACAGCTTCGCAGTTATGTTTTCAATATGCATGACTTGAAAGATACTTCAGGGAATGAAACAGTTCAAGTCAAATATTACTAACCTCAAGTGGAAGGATGATGTCGTCGTTGTAGCTCCTTACTTCTTCACATTCTTCAAGTCTTCACGTAATACTTGTAACATATCCTAAACTTTCAAGCTAGCCTATACAGAGTTGACTATAGTAAATAATCAAGCAACTCTTTAGATGAGTTTTGGTTCACTAAAATATGACAACCAAACTTTACATACCAACGCTTTGTGAGTTTAATCGAGCTATGCTCTAACAGATGCGACTGAGTTATTGTTGCGCTTCATCATCTCCGAGGCACCGTGATAATGAACCTTCTGAGTTGCGATAATAGAGTGCTTCATGAATCAAGAAGAAGTTTTTTAGCTTATTGAGGCTGGCGTTTCCTTCTGGAAGGGAACTGATCAACTCGCGGATGATGGGTGTCCTCCAATCATTTACTTTGATATCTTCATCTTGCATGAGCCATGTGGACGATATCGATCGTTTCTGAACCGATATATATTTATCTGAGCCTTCGAACTGCAACTTCGAAGCAAGAGTTTCCATACAGTCAGCATGCATGTTATTAGTGCGCCCGGTGTGGATAATTGTTACATTAACAAAGTGTGCTAACAAATTTTGCGCTTTGGCTCTAAAGGGAACAAGAGACACTTTGAGAGAGTATACGTCGTTCATCTGATTGACCAACAATTTTGAGTCGCCTCTTATTTCCAGATGTGTAGCTCCTGCTTGCTTTTCCAGTGACAATCCCAATAAGAAAGCTTCATATTCTGCCGAGTTGTTGATACAGTGGAAGTCCAGTTTGAATAAGTGCGAAAATACTTCGCCAGCTTGGGATACTAGGACCACGCCTTCTCCTCCATTATCGTTGCTAGGTGTGCTGACCCATCGAAATACAATAGCTACGTCTCTTCTTTAATACATAAATTTCTGGAAACTCCCCGGGTATATCTTCATGTATCATGGTAACATCTTCTCCTGGAAAGGCTGCGAGTAGGTATGCAACTGCTTGGCCTTTAATTGCTTTGGGAGAGACACATGCTATGCCGAACTCTGACATCTGGAGCAACCACTTCCCGGGGTCTTCCTATCAGAGCTGGCTTGGATAGTAGGAATTTTATCGGATCATCCTTAGCAACTAATATAACTCTGTTTGGCGGCAAGTAGTGTCTGAATTTATGAATAGCATGAACTAGTACCAAG
Organism: Papaver somniferum; assembly: GCF_003573695.1. Taxonomy (NCBI): domain Eukaryota; kingdom Viridiplantae; phylum Streptophyta; class Magnoliopsida; order Ranunculales; family Papaveraceae; genus Papaver; species Papaver somniferum. The sequence goes on from NC_039360.1 coordinate 196,578,890, forward strand.
AAGGATCTTTCTGCTTTAGGATATCTAAGTTCTGCATCTCTCAATGTATGACTGAAATAGTAGATTGGGCGTTCGGTTCCTACATCATTCTCTTGAGCAAGGAATGCTCCGACAACGACCTCACTAGATGTAGTGTAAAGGAACCGTGGTCGTCCTTGCACAGGGACTTCATGAAATCTTGTGATAATAATACTGTTGTATCTTCTGGAAAGCATCTTGCTGAGTGGATGTCCAGATAAAGCTTGCTCCTTTATTTAGTAATGGAGTGAATGAAGAAATGAGTTGAGCTAATCCGGGAATGATGCGTCTTATATATTTTACCTTTCCCATGAAGCTCTGAAGTTCTTTCACCGTCCGTTAGGCATCGTGGTAACGGCCTATGTTTTGACTGGATCAACTTTAATTCCTTCTTCGGTTACCTGGAACCTTAGGAACTTTACAGAATACACTCCGAAGGCGCATTTCAGAGGATTCATTCTCAACTTGTAGTCTCTGCATCGTTTAAGGACTTGTCGTAGAACTTCCAGGTGCGTTGCTCGGGTTCTTGACTTGACAAAGACATCATCGACGTAATCTTCCACTTGTTTGTGCATCACGTCGTGGAAGATCGTAGTCATGGCTCGTTGATAAGTGGATCTTGCATTCTTCAAACGAAGTGCATTATTGTGTAATAGAAATTTCAGATGGGAGTGCGGAATGCTGCCTTGCTGGAATCGTGCTCATACATCTTGATTTGATTGTGGCCGTTGTAACATCCATGAATGAGAACATCCCATGACCACTAGTTGCATCAACAATCATATCAATGTGGGGAAAAGGGAAATCATCTTTAGGTCAGCAGCTGTTTAGATTTTTGAAATCTACGCAGCATCTGATCTGACCATTCTTCTTTCTGACAGGAACTATGTTGGCTTGCCAGGTCGGATGTTGAATAGGTTTAATGAATCCAGCGTCCAATGGTTTCTGAATTTCAACCTTGATTTGTTCCTCGATGTCATGTCTGAACTACCTAGGCGGTTGTTTAACAGGCTTCGACCCAGTAGTATTATGAAGATGATGAGTGACTAGCTTTTCATCTAGACCTGGCATTTCTTCATATGTCCACGCGAAGATATCTTGATATTCTTTCATCAAGTTGACCAACCTTTCTTGTTCTTCGGGTGACAGAGTTGAGATGATCAAGATGGGACTAAGATCCTCATTTATTCTTATGTTGATCGTTTCGAGAAATGCTTGATGGTGGTTTTTAATGTTGTTAAATTGCATGCCAATTTGAAATTGAAATTAGAGCTGGAAATTTAAGTTTATAACAAGAAACTTCCTTTGGATTAATTTCATGTGGAGATTATGATTTAACTTGAAAATTTCTTTAGACTCGAAAATTGTAACACAATGTTATAGGTTGTGTTACATATTCCTAAGATGATCGAGTACTAGAGATAAATTTAGTGTAGAGATTTTCTTATATTGGATTTTAATGAGTTGCTAAAATCTAAGAAAAGGTCTGAAGAGACCTGGGATTAAACCTTCCCGATTAAGAATTAGGCTTTTAGAGGATTCAGATTAGGGAGAGAGTTTTAGAAATAGACGAAGTTTGGCTTATTATGAATTTTTTTTCTTAGAATTTTGAAATGGTTTAACCAAGATATGGTGTCTGATATTCTAAGGTTGAGAAATAAAGGGTGAAAAGGAGTTCCTGCTTTTCCTAGTTTCTATTGACATGAAAAGAAACATGATTAAAGTTTATTTTCTTATAGAATGGATTTAGAGATAAAGACAATTATTCCTAAAGTTTCTACTCTTGAATCAAAATAAAAGAAAGTATTAGAGAATTTTGATTCCGAAAGACCCATTGGAAGAAAGTGTTTTGGGAATATCTTAGTATAGTGACTACTGGAATTACTTCTAAAGAGCTTAAGAAACCCTGAAAGGATGTAATGTGAAGATACTATGATGATGCGGAAATAACAGTGTGGCTAAAAACATATAGTTTTAGTTCTAAGGGCCTAAGAGAGTACTATGCATCAGAATGATTCTAAGAAAATAAAAAGAGATGAAATCCTAAGTAATGAGACTAAATCAGAGAAAGTTTAAATCATTGATGGAGATTGAAATATATTCAATCTTCAAAAATAAAGGGATTGATTCCTTTCAAGCTTCACAGATGAGTAAACAAGAGATGTTGAAGTTGAATATTGAAAAACAAAGTAAACAATAAGAATTTGAAAGAAAGAGTAGGATCATAAGTGGAGAAGATGAAAACTAGTGGTTGAAAAATTGAAAAGAAAGGGATAAAAAAACCATCTCATGGAACTCAAAAGATAAATCAAAATTGTAATCAAAATATGGATTACTGGTATTAAATCCTTGTTATAATCATCTCAGGTGTGGAAGTTCAAATCCTCGTTACTTCGAGATGGGTGGTCATTCACATGAGTATCAACGCCAGTACCATGAATTTTGTGACCCTCAATACTTGAGTATTGGATTGAACTTTCCTTTCTTTACCTTTATCATGATAGAGTTTGTGGATCATTTTGGGGTGAATAAAAGTCCAGGGCCTGATGGTTTCACTTTAGAGTTCTACAACCATGCTTGGGAAGTCATTTGATGTTGCTGGTGAAAGAATTGGAAGACATTATTGTGCTTAATTGGACAATTAGTTGTACCAATATCACTTTAATCCTTTTAGAGCACAGCTCGGTTGAACTCACTAAGCATTGGTATGTCATGTTTGGTTGTCATATTTTAGTATCAAAACTCATCTAGAGTCGCTTGATTAAATACTATAATCAACTTCATTTAGGTTAGACTAGAAAGTCTAGGAATGTTGAGACATACAAGTATTACTCTGAAGACCTGAAGAATGTGAAGAAGTAGCAAACTACAACGACGACATCATCCTTCCACATGAGGTCAGTAATACTGACTTGAACATGTTTCATTCCTAATGCATCTTTCAAGTCGTGCTGTATTGAAAACATAACTGTGAGCGGTATATACTGTACATATTGTATAATACTCTAGTGATGTGACATGATCATAATAGTTTGATCATAATATTAGGGAAATTAGACTATGAAGGATAATGCTTATCTTTTGAACTTCATAGATATGACATCGACATAATCTTGCATATATTGTTATGATTATGTTAATGGGTTATGGTGAAGATTTCATCCTAGGAAACAATGTTTTACATTTTTTTAAAGCAAGTGCATTCATCAACCTGTTTTATGAATCGAAAGGGAAATCGTTAGGCTTATGGGTCTGGTTATTCGTTGCAAATCTTTGGATGACCAATATGTGTGAGGTGGTAGAACCGATTTTAACTTATGTTATGTATCTTGGTATAACTAATAATAATGCCTGACTTATGATTTGGTATGACTGGTTTTTATTAGTTGGTGTAACTGATCCTAAGTAATCACCATGTGATGGTATGATCGATCCTTGTAATTGGTATGACCGATCCTAGTAATTGGTGGGACCGATCAAGAGTATGCGTAATCGATCCTTATAATTGGTGTAACCGGTCATGGTAACTGGTGTGACCGATCACAAGTAATACCATGTGTATACGGAACCGATCCTTGTAACTGGTGTAACCGATCCTAGTGACTGGTGTAACCAATCACAAGTATTTTCATAATTAGGTATAACTGATCCTAGTGATTGGTAGAACCGATTAAACCCATGTATGTGATTTGATATTTGATCAATCAGATGGTAGTCTTGGAATACAGGTGAACCAATTCTAAACTTGTTTAGAAGTGTGGTATAACCGATTCCAAGAATGCAAATCCATGTAAATATGAAATAAGGATTTGCAGGAAAAGATGTCAACATACTTTGAACACGAGCAATAACTCTTATCATTTATTGTTCAAAGATATTCCTTAGTACTCAAGGTGATCGTGTGCCGAAATAAATTTGGAATCTTTTAATTAAGGTTTTTGGTTTTATATGCTTTAATTACCAACAATTAAATGCATATATCTAGAGAATAAAAATTAATAATGTGCATTTACTAATTGGAGATTTTTTATTGAGAGATTTCAGAAATACTTGACAAACATTTATTGGAATTATGAAAACCGAATTTTTCCATTCATTGCATATCTTCGGTTTTGGAAATTCTTTGGTGCCCAAACATCCTTGGTCTATAAATACCTAAGTTTGCATTTCTAACAAACTTATGAGCCAAGAAAACTTCATTTCTTATTGTTTCTGGTAAAGCCGTCTATTCGGAGAGGAAAGTATCCTAATTAGGTGAATCTCTTACGACCGCTCGTTTAAAGACTTATGTGGGATCAAAAAGCTCTACGAGTACCGTTGGTGGAAAACTGGATAATTGCAATCTTATTAGTTTTTGTTTGATTTGATTGACTAAAGGTTGTTGAAACTTTGATTGCACCTAGTTTTTTTATTCTTGAGAATCTTCTCTTCTGATATAAGATTCATTCAAACTATATTGAAGTATCGACGGGATCTTTAGAACAGTTTGTAGATCTAAATATATCTTGTGATAATCCATTCTTAACAGACTCCGTTCTGTGTGTGATTGATCAGAAGAGATTAAATTGGTGTTGTGAAGGTGTTTATTGAAGATTAAAGAAGATTTGAAGACGAAGAAGATTTCTTATTAGTTCTCATATCTTTGTGTGTGCATAAACCTTGATTGGGTGGGATCCAACTATAATCGGATTTATTCGATTGATTAGTTGCGTGAGATCGACATTCTCAATATATCTCTTTGAGATCTATTTTGATTTAGTGCGAATCTATACTTGACTATTTCGGTAGTTGAAGTTAGATTGATCTAACCATACAAAGGAGTTTATTAGATTAAATGGAAGAGCCTTTTTCAACGAATCATCTATATCATTAGCAAAGATTGATTAGAGTGGTTACCAAACAGATTCTTACTTTGCTGTTTGGAATATGATCCAAAGGACTTGATATTTACGTGCATGACTCTAGAAGTCGAAGGCGCAGGGATACTGAAAAGGCGAGGGTACACAAATATACCTTAAACTAAAACTTTTCCTACCTATAAGTATTTTCTCCGAAAGTGATTGTCTATGGACTGAGTCGAGACAATACAACTAATCGGTTCACACTTCGTGTGATCGCATACGGATACGAGATCGAGACAATACAACAACGAAGTATGTTTACTTGATATAAAGGTTCGGACTTAACCAAACACAATAGGATTGCTTATCAAGTAAATAGGAATTAACGTTTATGTAGTTTACTTTAATTATAATAAAACAATTATAATGCGGAAAATAAAAGTAAATGACACAGCAAGATTTTGTTAACGAGGAAACCGCAAATGCAGAAAAACCCCGGGACCTAGTCCAGAATTGAATACTCTCAGAATTAAGCTGCTACACAAAATTACACTTAACTTCGTATAGTTGAGACCAAGTAACTAACCCTATAGTTCACATAGTTTCGTCTGTATTCCCACGCCTCTGACTTACGAATAAGTCACAAACTTGGAACAATCCCTTTGGTTCGTATTCCAAACAGTAAAGGAACAATAAATTTGTTTGGTATCAACTCTATTCAACCAAGTGATATGAGTCAGACAAAGGGTCTTCCGTTTATCTCAACATAAACTCCTTCGTCGGGTCTAGATCTATCTTGTGTTCAATCACCCAAAGGTAATCGCTTAAGATTAAGCCAATAACACATTTAATCCGAAGAACCGTGTTGATGCCGATCTGCTCAATTAATCAATCCAATCTACCACAAGGATAAACCGATTATTAATTGGATCCTCTTTTACCCAAACAAGTATTGTGCACACCAAAGATTATAAAACCCAAGTCAGATATTCAATATCTTCTTTGTCTTCAAATCTTCTTAAATCTTTAATAAAAACCTGCACACAATCACTTGAATCTCTTGTGATCAATCACACACATAACGGAGTCTGTTAACAATGGATTATCACAAGATCGTCTTTAGAACTAACAACAGTCTAAATATCCCTGTCGAAACTCTGAACTAGTTTGAGTGAATCTTATATCAGAATATAAGATTCTCAAGAATAAACAAACTAAGTGCAATTAGATTTCAACCACCGTCAGTCAATCAAATCAATCGAAAACAAAGATAAACCGCAATTATCTAGTTTCCCACCAACGGGTCGCGCTAAAGCTTCTCAATCCCAAAGAATACTTTAAAATGAGCGACCGTAAGAGATTTCACCTAATTAGATCACTCTTCTCTCCGACAGGAGGCTACACCAGTAACAAAGACAAAAGAGGAAGTATGTTGTTACGAAGGATTAGTTTGCTAGAAAGACAAACTTTGTGTATTTATAGACAAGGCTGTTTGGACACCAAGGAATTTCCAAAATCGAAAATATTCTCAAGATATTCATAAATGCACAGATTTGGTTTTCATAATTCCTGGAAATGCTCTATCCAAAAATAACAATCGAAATCTCTCGGAAAATCTAATTAGTAAATGCACATTACTAATTCTGTAATTTCCTTACAAAGATAAATTAATAACCTTAATTAAAAGATTCTTAACTACTTATGTTTCGATCCTAGGATTCTCTTCCCTCAGCCGTTAAGGAATATCTTTGAACAATTATAGAAATAAACATTCACAACACGTGTTCAAATTTTGTCGACATCTTTACTTTGTAAGTTCTCTTTCACACTTAGAACCTTGAAACCGATTTGCCACACTTCCAAACAAGTTTAGAATTGGTTCATCCGACTTTCAAGAACTATGTGATTGATCAAACCAACATTCAATCACAACCATAGGTTTACGGTTCTACCTCCATGTGAGTACTACGCATAGTCACACTAGCTTCCCAAAGATTCGGTTGACTAGGTACTAGGATCGGTTCCCCAAATATATTTGGTATCTAACCTATATGCGTTGCACATGTCCATAGAATCGGTTCCCCTTGCTGCACCCCATACAAGGATCGGTTCCCCTTGATGTACTGCACCCCTTACAAAGATCGGTTCCATTTCCCTTACTAGGGTCGGTTCCCTTTCCCTTACAAGGATCGGTTCCCTTTCCCTTACTAGGATCGGTTCCCTTTCCCCAAGGAATACATAATCCGATCATACCACAGGTGATTACTTAAGATTGGTTTTACTAATAAAAGTTATACCAATACAAAATTCGGGACTTTGTGAATAGTTCTACCAAGAAAACAACAACTTGTGAGCGGTTATACTCTATCACACATATTGGTTGTTCATAAGATATGCAATGAATAACAAAACCAATAACTCCTGGCAATTTGTTTTTCGGTTCACAAACAAGTTTATAAACTTACTTCCTTAGAACACATGTAAACATTTTTCCCTAGGATGAAATCCTCACCTCATACCCATACATAATCACAACAACATTCAAATGATTATGGCGATGTCTTATCTACAAAGTTTAATGGTTAAGCAATAAACCTTGTATTGTATTCCTTAATACTATGTCTATCTAGAGTTCGTATATGCTTCGCAGTTAGGTTTTCAATATGCACGACTTGAAAGATATGTTAGGGAATGAAACAATTTAAGTCAAATATCACTAACCTCAAGTGGAAGGATGATTGTTGTCGTTGTAGCTCCTTGCTTTTTCACATCTTCAAGACTTCGCAATACTTGTAATGTCTCATCTCCCAATGCTTTCAAGCTAACCTATACGAAGTTTAACTCTAGTACATAATCAAGCGACTCTTAACATGAGTTTTGATTCACTAAAATATGACGACCAAACTTGATATACCAACGCTTGGTGGGTTCAACCGAGCAATGCTCTAACAGATACTGAGGGAACTAAGTATCTAGGGGGTAGTCTACCTGGTCTTAACTATACAGAGTTGGTTTAGATTTTTTATAGCAGCTTAATTATGAGAGTATTCAGAATTGGACTAGGTTTCGAGGTTTTTATGCATTTGCGGTTTTCCTCGTTAAAAAATTCTTGCTGTGAGATTTACTTTACTTTTATGCAATTATATTTGTTTATATAATTTAAAATAAATACACATATACGTTAACTCCGTTTACTTGATAGTGATCCATAGAGTTTGGTTACTACCGAACCTATTATCAAGTAGCTCACTTTGATTGTCGTATCGTCTCGATCTTATATACATAGTCAATCACACAAGTTATCTTGTTATCGTATTGTCTCGATCTCGTATCCATAGACGATCACACAAAGTGTGAATACCAAAGTTGTTGTATTGTGTCGACTTTGTCCATAGACGATCACACTTGGTAAAAGGACTTATAGGTTGAATCAAAAATATATTGGTGTATTTGGGTACCCTCGTCTTTTCAATTGGTATCATAGCAGGCAAACACGAAAAGATCTAACAATCTGTGTTTGGTGCAATCCAACCTATAAGAAATGAATTCGAGTTCTTATGAATCGATATCAGTTAACGTACCTCCAAGATTTGATGGAATAAACTATCTGTGGTGGAAGTCTGCTATGAAATATTTTCTTCAATCACGCGATTTTAATACTTGGATATTAGTCGTTGATAGGTATAATCGCCGAAAACAGGAGGATCGGAAACTGAGTTTAAACGCGTGGGTGATTTTACAAGTGAAAAAAAGACAATTGCGAAACAGAATTCAGATGGTTTGAATCAAATCATACATGCTATAAGCCGAGATATACAACATCTTGTTTCTATATGTCAAACTTCTGAAGAAGCTTGGAATAACCTCCAGATTGTATTTGAAGGTAACACATCTGTTAGAGCATAGCTCGGTTGAACCCACCAAGCGTTGGTATGTAAAGTTTGGTTGTCATATATTGGTGAATCAAAACTCATCTAAGAGTCGCTTGATTATGTACAAGAGACAACTTCGTATAGGTTAGACTAGAAAGTCTAGGATTATGAGACATGCAAGTATTACTTGAAGACCTGAAGAACTTGAAGAAGTAACGAGCTAAAACAACGACATCATCCTTCCTCTTGAGGTTAGTAATATTGACTTGAACTGTTTCATTCCTAACGTATCTTTCAAGTCGTGCTATATTGAAAACATAACTGTGAAGCTGTGAATGATTATTATACTCTAGTAGTGAGACATGATCATATGACCGTAGTGTTAAGGAATTAGAATACAAAGTATAACGCTTATCTTTTGAACTTCGTATATATGACATCGACATAATCGTATGAATCTATTGTGATTATGTGTATGGGTAAAGGTGAAGATTTCATCCTAGGAAAAAATGTTTACATTTATTTAAAGGAAGTACATTCATGAACTTGTTTTTTGAATCGAAAGGGGAATCGCCAGGCTTAATGGTATTGTTATTCATTGCATATCTTTGGATTACCAATATTTGTGAGTTAGTAGAACCGATCATAACGTGTTATGTATCTTGGAATAACTAATCACAGTGTATGACTTATGATTTGGTATGACTAGTTTTTATTAATTAGTGTAATCGATCCTAAGTAATCACCTGAGATGGTATGATCGGTATTTATAATTGGTGTGACCGATCCTAGTAATTGGTATGACTGGTCATAAAAGAATTGTGTAATCGATCATTGTAATTTGTGTAACCGGTCCTAGTAATTGGTGTAACCGATACTAGTGACTTTTGTAATCGATCACATGCAATACCATAAGTATATGGTAACCGGTCCTGGTAATTAACGTAACTGATCCTGGTAACTGACGTAACCGGTCTTGGTAACTTGTGTGTTCGATCACAAGTAATCCATATTAAGGTAGAACCGATCCTTGTGATTGGTAGAACCGATTGAACCCGTGATTGTGATTTGATACTTTATCAATCACATAGTTGTCTTGGAATACAGATGAACCAATTCTAAACTTGTTTTGGAAGTGTGGTGTAATCGATTCCAATATTGTAAATATGAAATAGGATTTACTAAGAACAGATGTCAACATACTTTGAACACGAACAATAACTCTTATCTTTTATTGTTCAAAGTTATTCCTTAATTACTCAAGGAGATCTTAGTCCGAAATAAATTAGAAAGGGCACGGAGAGTCCTTATTACTTGAAATCTCTCAAACTTTTTAAGAGCCCTCCTCCTTGGATTTAGAAATCATTTTCTTCAATGTCATGACCCTCGTTTTCTAAGTTCTTGTTGGATTTCAATTGTTCTTAACGGCGATGGCTATTCATTTAAATCTTCGGGTTGCGCCTCCAGTGGATGTGAACTTTTTGGATCCTCTACTATTCTATGTTCTTTTAGAAAGCGCGTCAATCCCTATGTTGTGCGGAGCTGAGTATCTTCTATTCGCAGATAAACAGTTCGTTACCCCCTGGTATGTGCCACTTTCCTAATTCATAGGAGAGCACCTCTTCTCCCGAAGTTACGGGGCCATTTTGCCGAGTTCCTTCAACATGGTTCTCTCAAACACCGTAGTATAATCTACTTGTTCACCTGTGTAAGTTTGGGGTACGTTGACAGTTCATCAGGAAGGGAATTCAGACCTTAACTTAGAGTATAGCCAAGTGGCAAGGCACCGGTTTTTGATACCGACATTATAAGGTTCGAATCCTTTTACTCCAGATTGTCTCGCCAGAAAGCTGAACTCTTTCTCTTCATTTATAAGGATTCTCTAATGTAAGATATATCTCGTAAACTTGACGACCTCTTGCAACATCTTGCTTTGATCAAAATCAAAGAAGTACGCTTTTAAAGAAAGTTAAATTAAACTATATGGGATTGGCCACCTAAGACTCCTTCTGAACCTTTAAGATTGGATCATTGTTGGTACTTTATTCCATACGGCAGGGAGAGGCTCAAAGAGACTCGACTGAAAGGAGTCTAGAAAGACTTCTACCACAGGAGAGGCTTTAGTTCACTTAGTCGTAGCCCTTGCATACTTTGTTGGAAACTACCTTACTCTACCTTAAAGCTCGAGACCTAATGGGGCTATAAGTATGAATCTGGACCCACCTCTTTGAAAGGACTTGAGTATTGGACAGGTCTAATGAATACAAGAAAGACATCGGAATGCTGGTACAGAACCCTGGATTGCAAGAGGTCAACGTTCTTCTCTAAGAAAACATGGACCTACCCACCTAATCTAACAGAAGACCATGCTCCACTTTGTTCATTAAGGTTATTAATTTTATATTCTTTAATTACCAGCAATTAAATGCATATCTCTAGAAAATAGAAATTAGTAATGTGCATTTACTAATTAGAGATTTTCTATTGAGAGATTTCATAAATATTGGACAAAGCATTTCCAGGAATTATTGTAGATGAGGAAAAACGATTTGCTGGTTTTTTAGGAAGGTGAAGAGACGATCGTTCGGGCGAGAATCCTCAACCGAGCAAACTGCTTAACCTCACACAGATGCACTGCACGGGAGTGCTTTGAGTTCGAGAGATCAATCTGTAGGACTCCTGCCTAAACTAAGTCAATGGTCGTTGCAAAGTCAACACTGTCACAAAAATGTAAATGGGATAATCTGTAGGAGGGAAGCTGAGAATTGTGTGGGATCAATGATGATCAAGGATTGCGGATGTGTTGTGGGTTTCTGCAAATGATGAATAAGTTCGAATGATTGAGAGAATGTTGCCCACACTATAATTCTTGGTTAGACGATGGATAGTCTGTTCAGTATCTCGTGGATTTTTTGTGTCTTCTTCAATCATGGATTCAAAGACTTATTTATATTGTCAGAATAGTGAACACATTGATCCCAATAAGTGTGGCGGTTTCTAAAGTGAAAGAGTAGTAAAGTGGGAGATCGTGGTAAAATCAGTTCCATGTCGTATGGAGACTTGATTGATCACGCACCCACCCCTTTTCTAAATCCTTCAACTGTTTGCACGACTTACTCACATTTCTCATCGTGGATGAACACAAGTGCCGTGGGCCGCCAGACCAAAATCCTAATTGATATCCCCCCATGTGACGTGATTGATGTCTCAAAAACGTGGAGTCTGCAAAGCAGACGTGTATTTGATTAGTCAGTCGTTGACTTGATTAGACAATGAGTCTAAGTTTTGTTGAATTGAGCATGAGTGACGAATGCTCAGTGATTCATGGATTGAACATACGTACAAATCTTATGTTGATATTGCTCGTCTGAGCAAATATTGTAAATTCGAGCAACTGAGCAAGTATTGCTCAATTCAACGAATTACTGAATATTGATAGATAATATTCGAGCAACTGATCAAGTATTTCTCGATTCGAGGAATTACTGAATATCGATAAATAACTAAATATTGATAGTTGGATCAATATTCGAGCAACTAAGCAAGTATTGCTCAATTCGACGGATTATTTATTGGTAACATGACCCAATAAAATATTAATTAAAATACTGGTTGACTACCAAATATTATATGATTAATCCAGATGTTGATTGCTGGATCAACATAAATTTATTAGTGTTTAAACTTGCTCAGAATGATGATTTGTGGAGCGTTTGTTCGAAACCCTAATTTTTGATCAATTGTTCGTCAATTGATGAATTGCTGAAAATAGGTCATGAGTGAGGGAGGGACCAACCACATGGGATGATGGACGTCCATGTGGTACCCAAGTGCTCGAGTGAGTGTGCACCAGGGTCCTTAGTTGACTGGTTAGTGAACGAAAGATCAAATGCTGGTGTTGGTCATTTATTAGAATAATGCTCGTGCGAGCGTTAGGTGATAAAACCTAATTATGGGGAAGTGAGGGACCGACCAAGAGGGAATATGGAACCGGTCCTTGGTGGTGTGGGACCAGCTGATGGTGGATTAAGCAAATTCCAAGTTGGTTGGAAAGAGTTTGGACCTAATATGAGCAATTGAGCAAATTAGGTCAAAATTGTAAGAATGTGTGGGACCGGCTCCCAGCAAGCCTTAGGGCCGGACTTGGTCGGTCAAGGAAGCATGTCAGTGTCACCGTAACGTCTGTGTCTTAATCCGGAGAATTTTGGTATTTTCTAGTGTGCGTTTGAGTAATATCTTGGATTTTCAGAAGAGTTTGATCTTTGACTGAAATTCTTGATTTTGCTAGAATGAGCAAGTAGAACTTTGATCGTTCGATCAATATTTTGAGAATATTAAAATAATAATAATATTTTAATATTTTTCGTAAATAGCCTAGTCGGTCATGTGACCATTTAACTTTGTGGCTTTTTCATGGTTTGAGCAATATTTGAGAAAATATGAAGAAACCATGATTTTTGTTCAAACGGAGGAGTTTCATGAAATTAGGGAAATAATAATTATGAAAACAAGGGATTGCAAGGTGTGGGACCGGACACGGCTAGGGGATGGCCGGCTGGCTAGGTAGCCCGGTCCCACAACACCTTTCCCTATTTTATTATTTTTCATGAAACCGTGAAAATATGGAGAAACCGTGAGTTTTTCTCAAACAATTGGAAAGTTGCTTGAATGAAGGAGTTTTCATGAGTTCATGAAAATAAATAAAATAAGAAAAATAAAGAAAGAGGCGTGAGGGACCAGCCACGGCGGCATGGCCGGTTGGCTAGTGGGACCGGTCCCCTAGGCGCCTCTTTTTTATTTTTATTTTCCCTCTCCTATTTTGTGTGGGATTCCTCGTTTGTCCACATTTTCGAATGCTCGTTCGTGCATTTGGGTGCTCATTCGTGCATCATTGTTGAGTACACTTGCACCATTTTATTGGGGCTTACTCGGTGATAGTCCAGATGCCCGATTGTTGAATTTAGCGGAGAATGATTCATGAAACAAAGAAATAATTATGAATTGTGCATCTATTACTAATCCATGAATTCATCCGGGGAATTCAGGGAACGGAGTAATGAGGTTATCTATTACTAATCCATGGAGTCAGCCGGAGATTCATGGAACATAGTAATGAGATATAATAGATTATTTTCCATGAATTCAGTGGAGAATGTCACGTTAGAATTAATCTATTTTAGAATCGAGATATGAGATAGTTTAAGCATCATACTCGTTCTGAAAGGTGCATAGTCAGGAAACAACGTGCATCGTTGTTAACGTTCTGAAGGCTTTTAGCCCCCTCAAAAAACAATTATGTAGGAGAGCCACCTGAATCTATACACAGTCTCTCTACATATTCAAGGAACAACGAGTTTCGCCGACGTCCTAAAGGCGTTAAGCCCTCTCAACAAACAATTATGTAGGAGGACCGCCCAATCATTTTTCTATGTAGAGGTGGGTCTCTATATGTATTCAGGGAACAACGAGTATCACCGACGTCATAAAGGCATTAATCCCTCTCAACAAACAATTATGTAGGAGGACCGACCAATTGTTATTCTACGTAGAGGTCACGACGAAATGTGTAGCATCGAACGCTCAGCTAGTGGGAGGCCTTTCGAGAAACATATTCATCATGGCTCTGAGAGGTACTCGATCAGAGATCGTGAAACGGTTCACGGATCACAAAACACGAATCATCACATGCGTTCCTGAAGCTGGGTCAGAAACATGCAGTGTCATGATTTTACGATTTTACCCCTTGCCGAAAATCCACCATCAACAATTATGAAAACCGATTTTGGGCATTTATTGCATATCTTCAGAATATTCGGTTTTGGAAATTCCTTAGTGTCCAAACATCCTTGGTCTATAAATATCTAAGTTTGCATCTCTAGCAAACTATCCTAAGAGCCAGGCAAACTTCATCTTTTTGTTGTTTCTGGTGGAGCCGTCTATTCGGAGAGGAAAGTACCATAATTAGGCGAAATCTCTTATGACCGCTCTACCCGATCAGAGATCGTGAAACGGTTCACGGATCGCAAAACACGAATCATCACATGCGTTCCTGAAGCCGGGTCAGAAACATGCAGCATCATGATTTTAAGATTTTACCCCTTGCCGAAAATCCACCATCCACAATTATGAAAACCGATTTTGGGCATTTATTGCATATCTTGAGAATATTCGGTTTTGGAAATTCCTTAGTGTCCAAACATCCTTGGTATATAAATACCTAAGTTTGCATCTCTAGCAAACTATCCTAAGAGCCAGGCAAACTTCATCTTTTTATTATTTCTGGTGGAGCCATCTATTCGGAGAGGAAAGTACCCTAATTAGGCGAAATCTCTTATGACAGCTCGTTTAAAGACTTCTTTGGGATCAAGAAGCTCTACGAGTATTGTTGGTGGGAAACTAGATAATTGCAGTTTATTAGTTTTCAATTGATTTTATTGACTAACGGTTGTTGAACTTTGATTGCCCTAGTTTGTTTGTTCTTGAGAATCTTCTCTTCTGATATAAGATTCACTCAAACTAGATCGAAGTGTCAACGGGATCTTTAGAACTGTTTGTAGATCTAAAGACATCTTGTGATAATCCATTGTTAACAGACTCCGTTCTGTGCATGATTGATCACAAAAGATTCAAGTGGTGTTGTACAGGTTTAATTGAAGATTAAAGAATATTTGAAGACGAAGAGGATTTCTTATTGGTTTCTCATATCTTTGTGTAGCACAAACATTTATCGGCTGGGATCCAACTAGAATCAGATTTATTCGATTGATTAGTTGCGTGAGTTCGACATCGCTTTTTAGTCTCTTGTTAGATTATATATTGATTTATTACAAATATAAACTCTGTTACTTCGGTAGTTGTTGGATAAATTTATCTAACCAGGCAAAGGAGTTTATTAGTTTAAACGGAAGAGCCTTTGCATACGACTTGAGATATATTTATCTGAAAAGAATCAATAGAGTTATTACTAAACAAATTTGTTGTTCCTTTACTGTTTGGAATATGATCCAAAGGAATTGTTCTAGTGCGTGCACTTATTGAATGTCGGAAGCGCGGGGATACTGAAGAAACTAAGTGAACTAGGTTTAGTTGCTTGGTCTCAACTATACGAAGTCGGTTTAGATTTTGTATATCGGCTTAATTCTGAGAGTACTCAATTCTGGACTAGGTCCCGGAGTTTTTCTGCATTTGCGGTTTCCTCGTTAAAAAAATATTGTTGTGTCGTGTACTTTTATTTTCCGCAATTATAATTGTTGTTATTATAATTTAAAGTAAATTACACAAACGTTAATTCTGTATTACTTGATAGTGATCCTATAGAGTTTGGTTAAGTCCGAACATATTATCAAGTAGTCACACTTTGATTATTGTATCGTCTCGATCTCGTATCCATAGACGATCAAACAAAGTGTGAATACCGATTTGTTGTATTGTCTCGACTTAGTCCATAGAAATCACTTTCGGTAAGAGGACTTATAGGTGGATATTTTAAAGATTGTGGTGTATTTGGGTACGCTCATCTTTTCAAAGCGGTCCCGCAACCATTATGACTTGTCTTTCTACCATCATGAGAAATATTAAAATAATATTATTTAAATATTTTCAATAGTGATCCTTCCATCACTATTAAGAGTTTCAGTTAAACTCAAATTCTTCATACAATGATGAAATAATGCTCGATGGACCATCAGAAAATACCAAAATTCGCAGGATTGGTCCACGAAGAGCATGGCGAGACGGGCATGCCACCAGGACCGGTCATGGTCGGCCCTTTGGCTTGCAGAATCCGGTCCCACCTCTCTTGATGATTTTTGACCTAAGTAATCATCTAGAGTCCATATTTGGTTGAAACTCCTTCCTACAACTGGGAATGGTCGTCCACCCACCATTAGATAGTCAAAAACCACCAAGGGTCGGTTTTACACCTCTTGGTTGGTCCCTCCTCTCTCCATGATTAGGTTCTACTACCTATTGCTTAGTCAAGCACAATTTAATAATGAATAAACAACAATTAATTATCCTTTCACCAACTGCTCTGCAAAGGAGTTTGGTAAATGCTCAGTCTAGCATTCAAATACTACATGGTAGGTCCATCACTAGTAGAGGCGGTCCCTTTCTCATCCATTGGTTGACTCTCAGTCGATTACCCATTGATCATAATTAGGGTTTTGAACTGAATGCTCTGTCTAGCATAATTCTGAACATGTTCAAACACCAATATTTTAACACTGATTCAGCAATCAATATTTTAATTAATTAGTTAATTAATATTCGGTCAATATTTTTAATTAATATTTTGTTTGGTCTTGCTACCTGTTAGAGGCTCGGTTGAACTCACCAAGCGTTGGTATGTCAAGTTTTGTTGTCATATTTTAGTGTGTCAAAACTTATCTAAAGTCACTTTATTGTATACTAGAGTCAACTTCGTTTAGGTTATACTAGAAATTCTAAGAATTTTGAGACATACAAGTATTAATACAAAGACCTAAAAAATATGAAGAAGAAGCAAACTACAACGACAACATCATCCTTCCTCCTGAGGTTAGTAATATTGACTTAAACTGTTTTATTCCTAACGTATCTTTCAAGTCGTGCTATATTGAAAATATAATTGCGAAGATGTATATACTATATATATTGTATAATACTCTAGTAATATGACATGGTCATATTTGTATGATCATAGTATTAGGAAATTAGTATACGAAGTATAACTCTTATCTTTTGAACTTCGTAGATATGACATCGACATAATCTTGTATATACTGTTATGATTATGTGAATGGGTTATGGTGAAGATTTCATCCTAGGAAACAATTTTTATATTCATTTAAAGGAAGTACATTCACGAACTTGTTTTATGAATCGAAAGGGAAATCATTAGGCTTATTGGTACGGCTATTCATTGCAAATCTTTGGATTACCAATATGTGTGAGATGGTAGAACCGATCGTAACTTTGTTATGTATCTTGGTATAACTAATCACAATGCATGACTTATGATTTGGTATGAGTAGATTTTATTAATTGGTGTAGCCGATCCTAACTAATCACCATGAGATGGTATGATCGATATTTGTAACTGGACGGTCCTGGTAATTCATGTAACCGGTCATGGTAATTGGTGTGACCGATCAAAAGAGATACCATGGGAATATGGTAACCAGTCTTGGTAACTGATGTAATCGGTCCTGATAACTTGTGTGACGATCACAAGTATTTCCATATTTGGGTATAACCGATCCTAGGGATTGGTAGAACCGATTGAACCCATGTATGTGATTTTATATTTGATCAAACACATAGTTATCTTGGAATACAGGTCAACCAATTCTAAACTTGTTTGGAAGTATGGTATTACCGATTCCAAGAATGTCAATCCATGTAAATATGAATAAGGATTTACAGTGAAAAGATGCCAACATACTTTGAACATGTAAAATAACTCTTATCATTTATTGTTCAAAGATATTCCTTAATACTCAATTACCAGCAATTAAATGCATACTTTGAGAATCTTTTAATTAAGGTTTTTGGTTTTATATGCTTTAATTACCAGCAATTAAATGCATATCTATAGAGAATAAAAATTAGTAATGTGCATTTACTAATTGGAGATTTTCTATTGAGAGATTTCGGAAATTTTGTACAAGCATTTATTGGAATTAGGAAAACCAAATTTTCTATTCATTGCATATCTTGAGAATATTTTTTGTCTTGGAAATTCCTTGGTGTCCAAACATCCTTGGTCTATAAATACTTAAGTTTGCATTTCTAGCAAACTATCCTAGGAGCCAGGCAAACTTTAATTCTTGTTGTTTCAGGTGGAGCCGTCTATTCAGAGAGGAAAGTATCCTAATTAGGTGAAATTTCTTACGAACACTCGTTTAAAGACTTATGTGGGATCAAGAAGCTCTACGAGTACCGTTGGTGGGAAATTAGGTAATTGCAGTGTTATTAGCTTTCGATTGATTTGATTGACTAACGTTTGTTGAAACTTTGATTGCACCTAGTTTGTTTATTCTTGAGAATCTTCTTTTCTGATATAAGATTCACTCAAACTAGATCGATCGAAGTATCGACGGGATCTTTAGAACTGCTTGTAGATCTAAAGACATCTTGTGATAATCCATTGTTAACAAACTTCGTTCTGTGTGTGATTGATCATAAGAGATTTAAGTGGTGTTGTGCAGGTATTTAATATTAAAAGTTAAAGAAGACTTGAAGACGAAGAAGATTTCTTATTAGTTTTAATATCTTTGTGTGTGCACATACCTTGATCGGCTGGGATCCAACTATAATCAGATTTATTCGATTGATTAGTTACGTGAGATCGACATTCTCAATATATCTCTTTGAGATTTATTTTGATTGAGTGTGAATCTAAACTTAACTACTTTTGTAGTTATTGGATAGATTGATCTAACCAGACAAAGGAGTTTATTGGATTAAACGGAAGAGCCTTTGCGTATGACTTGATATATCTTTATTGAATCAATAGAGTTGTTACCAAACATATTTGTTGTTCCTTTACTGTTTGGAATACGATCCAAAGGAATTGTACCAGTGCGTGACCTTCGAAGTCGGAGGCGCAGGGATACTGAGGAATCTAAGTGAACTAGGGTTAGTTGCTTGGTCTCAACTATACAAAGTTGGTTTATATTTTGTATAGCGGATTAATTATGAGAGTATTCAATTCTGGACTAGGTCCCGGGGTTTTTCTGCAATTGCAGTTTTCCTTGTTAACAAAATCTTGTTGTGTTTTTTACTTTTCTATTTCCGCAATTACAATTGTTTATTATAATTAAAAGTAAAATATACAAATGTTAACTCTATTATACTTGATAGTGATCCTATAAAGTTTGGTTAAGTCAGAACCTATTATCAAGTATCTCACTTTGGTAGTCGTATTTTCTCGATCTTGTATCTATAGACAACCACACAAAGTGTAAATACCGATTTGTTGTATTGTATCGATTCTGTCCATAGACGATCACTTTCGGTATGAGGACTTATAGGTTGAAAACAAAAATATCGTAGTGTATTTGGGTACCCTCGTCCTTTCAATTGGTATCAGAGCAGGCAAACACGAAAAGATCTAACAATCTGTGTTTGGTGCGATCCAACCTATAAAGAAATGAGTCTGTAGGAAGGTAAGGTAAAGCCAAAAAGGGACTCAGTTAACGTACACAAAATTTGGAAAATCCCTCTATGTGTTTGATTTTAGACAATGTTTAAAAGGGGCTTGTTCCACAAGTTCTACTTGATCTTCTGAAAAATATGTTTGTATGTTCTCAAGAAGAAGTTAAGTTAAGCCATATATTCATAATCACTGATTCAGATTCTGAGAAATCTCTTCATAATGATAAAGAAGGTATTGATTGTGTGAATATAAAAACATCTCTGATAAATAAACTAAGTGAAGAATTTCTCTCATGTGCAACCGAACTCACTCTTGCACTAAAAAGAGAATGAAACCATCTTGAAGACTTGTGCCATATGAAAGCTGAAAATGATTAACTCAGTCTTGATCTAACTACCCTAAAAGATGATTTCGACTCTCTCAAGACCCTATCTTCCTCAAAGATCCAATCCTTCAAAGCGAAGCTAAAGAAAAGAATTGATCAAGAAAAGAGGACTGAGATCTTAAGAAAAACAGCAGCAAATGAGTATAATGCCTTAAAAATCTCATATGATTATGAGATAAAGACAGTTTCCGAACACATCAATAATCTAAAAGATGAAATGTATTCATTAATGTCAAAAAGTCGGTTGATCACATCCTACCCGGATAAATCTATAAAATCTTATTCAATCTTTTCTTTAAAAAGAAAGAAGGATGACATCGAACGCTCTCGAAAGGAATTTTCATCTTCAAAAAGGGGATTTGTTTTCTCTAGGAATAGCAAAATGAACTAATCACATTTGAGTCCTCCACATCATCATAAGCATCATTACAGACGATGTTTTCATTGTGGAATCACAGGTCATGTTGTAAGAAATTGTCAACATTTACCTAGTTCAAGCTCTGGAAAAATAACTTCTAGTTAAGGTTGTAACATGGGGCCTTTTTCGAAAGAAATCATGTATAAGATTGATTTTCTTAGATCAAAGAATTCTCAAAAGGGTTTTCAAAAGGTAGTTCATCACAAAAAGAAAGAGGATCAAAAGACTAGAAACTCATGGAAGTCGATACCAAAGAAGACCATGGAACCAAACAGAGCGGAATACGGAAAATTCTCCGGTTCATCAAAACATAAGGTAATACCTAAATATCTTGATGATAATCATTTCTATGATATGTTTGGTCTGTCTGACAAAAGGAGTAAGATCCCTAAGAGAACAGATAAAGGAAGATTCTCTACAACTCGTGAAGAGAATAATCTGTCTCAACTAGATACTTAGTATCTTGATTAAATACACTGACTCATGAAGTGCTCAAACTATGTTTGATGAGTTCAGTGTATATACCATAATAGTCTTAAAAAACTTGCGAGATCTATGGAAATATTCACAAGAAGACACTTTGTTAAAATCTTTAATATTGAAAATTTCGGTTCTTTTATGTTAAAGGAGAATATTTTCATTTCCATAATCAGTGACCAAGTATTTGGAAACTATTGATATATATGTTTCAGTAATTTGTGTCTCTCAAAGGAGAAAAATCTTGTCTATTATGCCTCTGGAACGAGAACTATGTAATGACATGATGAGAAGAGAGTGTCCCTTATCACATTCAGTGTCAATACTTAGTATTAGGCTTATTAGTAGTATCTAGCTTATTATTGGGTGTCTTATAAATTTTAAGGGTGTGGGAAGATGTAACCACCTGGAGGCTGTGTAGCCGTTGGATGATAGGCAGGGGTGAGGTTTATTTAAGCTTCTGAACCTGTAATGAACTCTCCAATCCAATTTTAATCAAAACAAATCGTTATTTCGATTTTAGGCTGCGTTCACAAGAACCGGAGAAACGTGATTCTCTGAATCAAGTATTTATCCTGTCACTGTACCTCCAGGTACATGACAATTGGTATCAGTTTCGTTTCGATCCATGGGGGATTTGTTGTGTCGAGCTAGGGCGAAATGTGCGGCCTATATCCATTTACTTGATTTGAAGAGAAAATATCAAGATCTGCTTAACGAGGTACCTTCAGTACGTCGCAATTATCGTCGTTGGGAAATCAATAATCAAATCTCCATCGCCTATCTTCGATGGGATTCAATTAAATTACCACCATTAGAACAACAATTCGTTCATCGAGTTGTCAATACGGGATCTACGCAGGAGGAGGGGGTTTTCAGTGAAGAATTGGTACCTGAATTTAGTCAAGTTCTTACTTCAAATTCACTTCCTGATGCTACTTCAAATTCAATTTTGGATTCTGATTCTAAGACCGATTTGGTTACTGATTTAAATGGGTTTTTAAGATCGACATCAAAAATTGAAGACTCTGCTAATTAATTTGGTGATTTCATAGTCTATCCTTCTGAGGAAATCGAATATGTTCCTACTGATGTTGATGATGAAGATGATTCTATCGACTTGGAGTTGATTCCTCAATTTCTCTTTGTTGAAACTGAAGAAGATGATGATTGTCTCGATTTCGACCTGCTCATTCCTTCGTTTTTCTTCGATGAAGAGGAAGATTTACCTGATGAGCTGAATTTTTAAACTACATAAGTTATGAGTAATGAAGGTAATTGTGAGAACTTCCAAATCTTGAAGGAGTTCGTCAGTGATACCAACAAAATAATTAGTAAGCTTCGTTTTGCTCTTCTTCCTGATTATTCTCGGTTATTGTTTGATCATGGAAAAAACTTCAAACTCATTAACCGTTTCTCTTACTTAACTGGAATTTATGAATTTGGTTTTGATTCAATTACTTCATGTTCTTTTGCACTATATATTTGCTCAATTTTAATGAATGAATTTGATAGAAATTATGTATATGAGCTGAATTCTAAGAATAGGTTTTGGTCCGATTCATGGTTTGCTGGTTCCATTGATTGTATACCAACTACTGGGGCTGTTATTAATATTACCAGACTGTGGGTTGATAAAACATCTGAGAGCTAGGCTGTAAATTTGAGTTCTATGGGAGTTGATTTTTTCTGGCAGCTCAAAATGAGTAGAGTGTTTGATCGTGGTAAAGAGATCGACCTCATTGTATGGGTTTCTTGTTTTGCTACATATGATTCTAAGTTTGGGCATCACCAGAAAGTGTGGCTTAGGGACTTCTTATTAATTTCATTGACTTCATTTGGAGATAATGGTGATAGCAGTATATTACTTTTCCAAAGGTCTCTAAGGGAAATTTTTACAAAACGTTTCTTGATGTTTATGTGGCTGCAAGTTGATAATATTCGGAATATTTTTAAAGGCTTATCTGTTCATGTATGGGTGAAATTTAGAAGGTTTGATATAAGTCATGCTATATGTAGAGTGGAATTTTTTCCTATACAGCTGAAGCGTGGGTTGTTTTCTTGTACTTCTATGTTGCTGTTAACACCTACCAGAAGTTGCTCTAGCTTCTTCAGACTTTATCAAATGATCGAGTACGAGGATACAGTGAGTTACCATGTCGCAGTTCCTCTCAAGTCTGCTTACTGGGTATATGATAGAGGCAAGCTGTTAACTAGTCATGGATGTTTTTCTTTAGCCGCTTCTTATAAATATTGTGTGGTTGCAATTACTTCTGGGGTCACTGTGTTTCTTATATCAAAATGGACTGCTGCCTACAATTATGAATCTGTTTATCGAGCTAATACTGTTCTAACAGCAGTTGATGTAACAACATTACAGCTGCTGCTTCCAGTGGTTCACATTCCATTGGTGTTGATGTTTGGGGTGTCCTCACAGTGGGAATTAAGTCTTATGAGATTCTGGAGTGCAGAGAATAAACCTCATAAGATGCTTGTTGGAGTTTACTTCTCTTTTGCTGGGCTTGTGAGCTCATATGGTACCTCATCTGGCAATGTCTTTCTACAAAGGCTTAAAGCTGTAAGTTCAGCAACTAAACTTGTTCGATCTAATTTTTATACTTCTTCATTGATGCTTGCACTTCCAAGAAGTTGCCTTAGATTCTTTGGCACAAGTTTCTCCCTGTGCTATTCATTGCTTATTCTTGAGTTCTATAGTAACTATATTCTTCCACAAGATGGTGTCCAGGTATTTCTGAATTCCATCTAAGCATTGGTCCTTGCTACTTGCACTTTTCTCACCATGAATTATATGGGTATATTAACCTGCGGAGTTCGAAGGGTAGTGATTGTTTCTCTCTCTACTTTGTTTACACTTGTTACTTATTTGATCGTGCGAAGGGGTTTGACGGGGATATTTTCATGGATTCTTATAGTGGGACATCTGTTTGTGAGTTTGTTTTAGACCATGGGTACCAGGTGGATTTTCTACGGGCAGCCTTGATTTCGTTTTTGTTAGTGCTGTTGTCTTTTGAAGCTGGGGATAGTGGTGATCAGGGAGACCTGAATATTGAGATGTCAGAGAGATTTATTCTTGTGCTTGCGATTCTTTCGGAAAAGTTTGATTTTCTCTTGGTGCTTCTTTTTCCAGATTCTACCAATGTGAGCAGTCATTTGTACAGGACAGGTTTATATTTACATTTTATTTGGCTTCCATATGAAGTACGTAGAAGACTGGCGGCTGACTAGAGAATTATGTTGCAAGTTACGCATTCCCTTTGTAGTTCTTTGCACAAGTTTTACCCTGCCTGGTATTTTACTCGTTACTGCACGGATCTAACAACTTTATCCATATTAGATTCGAGTGAATATTATCTTCCTTGTTACCCTGCTGTATGAAAGTTTGCGTCAAATGGTGATGCTCCGCTCAATGAGGTACTGGTATTCACACATGTAATGATGATATTTGTTGATATTCTCGAGCACTTGAAGTTTAATTTATGGCTTACAATCAAGAGTTATATTCATAGTCAACTTCTGGGAGGTAGAGTAATGGTGGGGAACTTCCCTTATCTCTTTGTATCTGAAGCCGAGACTGTGTTTGCAACTGTGCTGGAGCTCATGCAACTTCCACTAAGGGTAGACAACTGTAAAAGTTCAGAGTGGAGTTTATTCAAATTGCACAGAAAGAAAACTCAGGGCAACTCCAATCTCCTTGGTGTCAGATGAAGACATGTGGATTCTTATTCATACCTTAGCAGCCAAGAGTGATGCTTCCAGTGGTGTTTTTATTAGTGCTTACCAGGTTGTGAAATATGACCATAGTGGGAATACTTACCTTTGGAAGACAAGCTTGTTACTTGATTATTCTCTTACTACCGAGATGTCAGGTCTACTGCTTGATTGTAACGCAGAAAGTAAGACCAATTGTACACCTTCCACCTTTCACATAGATGGTCAGCTTATTGTTGGGATTGATGTAGTAGTTCGAGACCTTACAAGGCATTTATTCAGCATCACGGCTATTGGCCCATTGCAGAACCACTACTGTTGCAACTTCAACACTGTCGACGAGCGCTTTCGGCTGACAAGAAGCTATACTTCATTGCGTCTTTGGAGATACAACCACATCTGGATATTATGCTGTACCGACATGATAAGAAGAGGGTGTGGCAGTTTAGTTCTCATCCTTGAGGACAAGGATGCTTTCAAGGAGTGTGGAATGTCATGTACCGACATGATGAGAAGAGGGTGTCCCTTATCACACTTAGTGTCAATACTTAGTATTAGGCTTATTAGTAGTATCTAGCTTATTATTGGGTGTCTTTATAAATCGTAGAGGTGTGGGCAGATGTAACCACCTGGAGGCTATGTAGCCGTTGGATGATAGGTAAGGGTGAGGGTTATTTAAGCTTCTGAACATGTAATGAACTCTCCAATCCAATTTTAATCAAAACAAATCGTTAATTCGATTTTAGGCTGCGATCGCAAGAACCAGAGAAACTTGATTCTCTGAATCAAGTACTTATCCTGTCACTGTACCTCCAGGTACATGACATTACAATACTGAAAAAGTGAGGGTAAAACAACCTCACCCAATATTTCGCTCAGCATTCTATATGAACTAACTCCAATATACTTTTAAGAGAATCAACTAGAAAGTCAGACTCAATCTTAATAAAAAGTATATCAAAGAGTTATATCTCAATTTCTCGATTCAATACTTACTCAAGCAACTAAAAATCTACGAGTCTAATTGAATACAAGAGAAATTAACTTGTATGGTACCAAAGACCAATGTTCAAGGATCAATCAACAACCAAAGGTTGGATTTACCAATTGATCGAATAAACGCTGTGATATTTCAATTATATAACAAAATATAATGCGGAAAAGAAATAACACAGACACCAAAATTTTGTTAACGAGGAAACCGCAAACGCAGAAAAACCCCGGGACCTAGTCCAGATTGAACACACACTGTATTAAGCCGCTACAGATACTAACCTACTACAAGCTAACTTTGGTCTGGACTGTAGTTGAACCCCAATGAATCTCACATTGATCCAAGGTACAATTGTGCTCCTTACGTCTCTGATCCCAGCAGGATACTACGCACTTGATTCCCTTAGATGATCGCACCCACAACTAAGAGTTGCTACGACCCAAAGTCGAAGACTTTAAAAAACAAATATGTATCACACAGAAAAGTCTACATGAATAGATAAATTTTTCTCCCACAGAAATACCTACGAGTTTTGTTCCGTATTTTGATAAATCAAGGTGAACATGAACCAATTGATATACCAGACTTATATTCCCGAAGAACAGCCTAGAAATATCAATCACCTCACAATAATCTTAATCGACTAGCGAAACGAGATATTGTGGAATCATAAACGATGAGATGGAGATGTTTGTGACTACTTTTCTATCTTGCCTATCGGATAAATTAATGTCGATCCAATTTTACAATTGTACTCAATATGATATAAACATAAAGATTAGATCACACAACTACAGAGAAAATAGTTGGGTATGGCTTCACAATCACAATGAAGTCTTCAAGTCGTTAACCTACGGGGTCTCGGTAGAAACCTAAGGTTAAAGGAGAATCGACTCTACCTTATACAACTAGTATCACATAGGAGGTGTGGGGATTAGGTTTCCTAGTTGCTAGAGTTCTCCTTTATATAGTCACCAAATCAGGTTTTGCAATCTAAGTTACCTTGGTAATATCTTTCAACCGTTAGATCGAACTTAGCTTGTTATACACAAATGAAATGCACGTCCATTTAGGTTTGTGTAATCGTACATAAACGTGTATACCTAGTTGGTTCAACAGTAGTTAACCAAATGGTTAGCCATATGAGCACTTTCATATCAACCTTATTCATCTTCACCATAACTAGTTCAAATGACTCAGAGAGCTGTTCAATTACTTATATCTCATAGAAGTATATAAGACACAATCGAAGCAAAAACGATTTTGATTTACTCGAATCGATTCATGAACATTATATCCACGTTTTGGAAATATGCATTCCCTAATTTATATATATCTTAGTTCAAAAATAAACCGTTTTTAGAAAATAACCCACTCAAGTATGCATACCGGTACGCGTACATAAATATCCGGTTTGAGTTTGTTTTCAGCTCACGAAATCCAGCAGAAATTCACGGGATGTGAACTTTCGGTAGTATGCGTACGGGTACACGGACTTCCTGAACCGGTAGAGTACGCCTACTTTTGTTCAAGGATTTTGGACTTACACCAGTATGAGTTCACATACAAGTTTATATCCATTCAAGGTTATATATTCTAAACTCTCATTTCAATCATTGAAACATTCTTAGAGGATGTTAAATAAAGGTTATTCAGACACTATTTTTCATCAAAGCGATTTTCAACATATTGAAATAATCAACATGACTTTCGTCACTTATAAAGATGAACTTGTCCAAAGCGAAAGCTTACCAACACATATTTCGAGAAATAAATAAACGAGATAAACTCGGCTCGAAATAGCAAATGCGTATAATCGAAGTCTATATAGCAATACGACTTTTGAATCAAGATAGATAGATTTTTGAGTGATATTTAAGTTCAAGTCTCCACATAACTTTTAGTCGACGAAGTTCCACCAGTTCGTTGAGTAGTTTTTCGTCTTTGCATGATGAACGTCGTGGAGTCTAGAGCTCAACTACACTTTCTATCCTAGTCCGAGACTTAGCTATAAGTAGACTAGAAATCAAGACTTATAGTTTTGGAAACTAAACTTGACAAACAAGCTTGAGATAGAAACGTTTGCGAGTTCGACCGAGCAGTTCTCTAACAATCTCCCCCTTTGTCAATTTTAGTGACAAAACTATCAATACATATGGAATACAAAATAAATAAACTTTGCAGCTTTTCTTCCACATGCATGATCTCCTTGGTTCTTCAACATTACTCGAAATCTTCGTCACTTCCGAGTACTCTAATGATTCCAAAGATATTCAAATCAACATCATCGTTGTTGAAGATCCGTAGCCATAACAATGAGAAAACAAAATCTCTCAATCATTGTTACACAGTGTCATAGTATTATTACACAACATCAAAATTCAATTGTATCACAACTTTAACAACAATACTATGGTGATATGTATCACTCCCCCTTAGTCAATACTTCTTCTCACATGAAAACTTCTCCCCCTTACATAATGATCCTAAAAGCATATGTATTTGTAGTGTGAACTACACATTAATTCTCCCCTTTTTGTCAATAAAATTGGCAAAGGTACGAAAATTAGTGGGATCCTAATGAAATTTCCATAGAGACACTTCATGACCAAAAGAAAGCACATATCAACTTTTTAGATACAATCATATAGCCGAAACTAAATGCATTCGTCAAGGAGTTTATAAAGATACAAGATAATCCCTATAATATTCCAAAGCCGCACTCCCCCAAAGATTTGGCAATTAAGCATAAGTTTAATTAAGAACTCTCCCACATATAAATGTCATTCTCGAAAGAACAACAAAGCGACCTTACTTTCACAAGAAAAGAAGGATTCCTTTGGACATAACAAATCACATGAAACATGAATTTGTATCCAAAATCTCAATTAAATCAACCATAAGAGAACCCATAATTAAATTAATCGGAAACGCTCAACATAAGAGAACTTACGGAGCCGCACAGTATATACATAAAAATATGGATCAGGGAAGATCAATACTGCGGAATAAACAAAGATTCAATCTATCTTTCATCACTATTTGCACAATGGCATACAATAGACTTAATCTTTGTAAACAAAAGCTCATCCTTTCTTCCGTAAATATTTGCATAATGACATAAAAGGATTAACTTTTGTTTGTCAAAAGTTCATTCAATCTTTTATTAATACTTGCATATCGACATATGAAAGACTTAACTTTTGACCACGTATGGGACAATCAATTCACGGACGCAAACACACATATCCCATAATAAATTGCAATATATAAAACCATAATGATTAATACTGCAAAATCATGTTCCAAACAAACTTTAGAATTTAAATAAATAAATATAAAAACATTGAAGATGAAAATCGTTGGACATAGCTATGTGTAATCACAATAATGGCTATCCCAAACTCTAGTTATTCTTCTTAAAAACACAAGAATAAGATTCTCATAAGAAGTTTTCCTAGGAAAAATAAACAACTCTTAGGGAACATGATTGAAAAAAATTAAACATGGCCAGCAACCAGAGATTGAACATGGACGAGCTCATCAATTACTTTCTTCAGTTCGTTTTTCAGAAAATCAATATTCCTTGTTGCAATTCCAAGTTGTTCACGTACGACCGCAAAATCTCGAAGAAGATTTCCTGCCAGTTGTGATGACATCTAAACTGGTAGTTTGTTTTCATGATCAGCAACATGATAGCAGGTTATGAAAACAGGGTTCTCGTGAAACTCGATAGTCTTGCCCTTCTCAACTTTGTCTTCCTTATTGCATCCATCCATTGTGCACAAAAAATTCATACGAACTTTTTTGACGTTCTGGAACGTTTATGTATCAATAAGGAGCATGATACATATACATATATATATATATATATATATATATATATATATATATATTGTTAGAGCATAGATCGGTTGAACCCACCAAGCGTTGGTATGTCAAGTTTGGTTGTCATATTTTAGTGAATAAAAACTCATTTTAAGAGTCGCTTGATTATGTACTAGAGTCAACTTCGTATAGGTTAGCTTGAAAGTATTAGGATATGATACATTACAAGTATTGCGAAGACTTGAAGAAGTGAATAAGTAAGAAGCTACAACGAAAACATCATCCTTTCACTTGAAGTTAGTGATATTTGACTTGAACTGTTTCATTCCCTAACGTATCTTTTAAGTCGTGCATATTGAAAACGAAACTGCGAAGCATGAACACTCTAGATAGACATAGTATTAAAGAATACAATATGATTTTTTTTTCTTAACCATTAAACTTTGTAGATAAGACATCGACATAATCATTTAAATTCTATTGTGATTATGTATGGGTATGAGGTGAGGATTTCATCCTAGGAAACAATATTTTACATGTGTTTTAAGGAAGTAAGTTCATAAACTTGTTTATGAATCGAAAAGGAAATTTCCAGGCGTTATTGAGATTGTTATTCATTGAATATCTTGTGAACATCTAATATGTGTGATTTAGTATAACCGCTCACGACTTGTTTGTGTTCTTGGTAAAACTATTCACAAAGGCCTGACTTATGTATTGGTATGACTTTTATTAGTGAAACCGATCTTAATTAATCACTTGAGATGGTATGATCGAGTTTGTAATTTGTTTGAACGAATATGGGTAAAGGGGAACCGATCCTATGAAGAGGTGCAACACATCACAAAGGGGAATTAATCCTTGTATGAGGTGCAGCAAGTTTGTAGCAGAAAGGGGAACCGATCCTATAGACATGTGCAACACGTTTTTAGGCAAAGGGGAACCGATCCTATGGACATCTGCAACACATATAAGTTAGATACCATATATATGTGGGGAACCGATCCTAGTACCTAGTCAACCAAATTTTGGAAAGATGGTGTGACTATGCACAATACTCATATGGAGGTAGAACCGAAACTTATTTTGGTAGAACCGTTAACCCCATGATTTGTGATTGAGTGTTTCTTAATCAATCGCATAGTTCTTTAAAGTTAGATGAACCAATTCTAAACTTGTTTGGAAGTGTGGCAAATCGGTTTCAAGGTTGTAAGTATGAAAGCGGACTTACAAAGTTAGGATGTCGGCATACTTTGAACACGTACAATAATGTTTATCTTTTATTGTTCAAAGTTATTCCTTAATAGCTACAGGAAGAAAATACCAGGATCAAAATTTAAATAAGTCAAGAATCTTTTAATTAAGGTTTTTAATTTTATTTTACGAAAACGAGAATTAGTTGTGTAGATCGGCATTGATGTAGTTTTTCGAGTGGTAAGTAAAGTTCGTTCAACTCGGACTTGATAAGACTAGGTTTATGGATAAAAAATAAAACCAAAGAAAGTATATTTACACGGTTGTCACAAAATATCGAGAGAACTGGGACTCGGCTTTCCACCATTAATCACATTTAATTGGTTCGTATATTGATTCATAAAACTTCTAGCTATTTTATGGACTCTATTTCTTTGCCAAAGGTAGATTTTGTAAAAGATTAATTGTAAATCATAAGAATGACGCATCAAAAGCTATAAGTCTAAGCATACGTCATCAGACAAAATCACAACTAATTAATAAAAATCATAAATCAATTAAATCATTGCAAAAAGTCATGAAGAATCATTATAGTTACCAAGCAATTGTGAAACTTGGCTTCCTCCGTCGTCCAAGTATTGGGGTTTAGCTCATCATGCTCAAAACAAATTCATAAGATAGAAACATGGCTCAAAAGGTGTTTTTATTGAAGAGACATAATAATACAACGAATCTGCAACATTTGATAGTCGTTACAGAAGACACCGTTACAAAAGAATAAGACTGCAGAAAGAACAATAGTTTTTTATTGCAGCAGAATCTGCGACAGTCTTTTTGCATCCAATGTTTTTCGTCTCCTTCTTTTCAGCACCAGCAGAATACCTTTCTGCAACTTGATTTTTTCGGCATTGTAGCCTCCTAATTATCCCTACCAGTACCCCAACTCTCGAACCTTCTTCCTGGGACTCGTACAAGCCTTTACATAGACCATAGTTCAATTAGTTCTCCAAGAAATCTTCGTTTATATCTTTTCGGCCAAGTTCCGAAGATTGTTCCTTTACTTTCCATGTTTATCTCTTCTGCGCATCTTCTAGCTCCTTCGATCTTCTCTGTCAAGATAATACCAAATATGGAGAGATATATTTCCTTTCTTTACACTTAACTCTCACTAATTAATCCAAAATCCCGAGAGCTTTTCTACGATCATGTTTTCACGAGAATGATACGTTAACTTCCTTTATTTTCAATATGAACCCGCGTACCAGGCATGTTTCGATAAAACAGGGTATTATTAAACCATATGCACGTGCAAACTCAAGTAAATCCCGTCCAAAACAACCCAGAAGAAAACCGAAAATAACCCTCCCTTGTTTTCACGATAATCCACCTAAACCTCCTCTTTTATCGAAACCAATCCAACTACCTTCCTGTTTGTATAAAACAGGCTTAAACCGGTCCAAAAACCTGAAGAAATCCAACAGAAACTCGTTCAAATCTTTCCCAGAAGCTCAAAAAAACCCGAGAAAACTCTTTCCCATGTGTTGTCGAGAACCAACTATCCAGCCCAATTTACGCCATCAAATTACTCATATCAGGCCTGTTTATTCCATTAGAGTCAACCTAATCAAATTTAGTGATTGAATCTACCCAGAATCGTTTGAAAATCGAAACCTAAAATTGTTTATAAGCTGCAATGTTTCCCGCCAAAACCTGAAGTTTGAATTCTTGAAGGCGACCTCCCCTATCCTCTGATGGGGGTGCCAATAGCAAGCAGGTGCCCCTTATCAACTGAGGTGCCTCTTATCCATATGAGGGGAGTCTTTAGTAATTTTCTCCCACGAGCGCAAAAACCACTTTTCGAGCCAATTTCGCCGCAAAAGCTTATTTTCTCCAAAAATACCTACAAAGACATAAAATACCATAATAAGTACAAAAATGGGTAATAACAACATAGAAAATCGAGATCAAAATAGACACATAAATGCGTCTATCAAATACCCCCAAACTTATTATTTGCTAGTCCCGAGCAAATCAAATCTACAAAATAAAATGCTAACTCACTGTCGCAGGCATCGTCGATTGCATTTAACGTATGCAATAAGCCTTTAAACCCCTAGGTGGCCCTAGTGGCCGAGTTATAGTCTCGGGAGGGCTTATCAGATATATACCCACAAAATCTTTACTCCAGACCCTAGCTATCTAGGCAGAACCTTGGAAGGCACTAAAGAATCTCCTTGTTTGGCGTACTTATTGACTACAACAGGAAGTACCCTGATGCGAAATTCCAATTGATGTACGCGAGTTTGCACCCACATACTAAAATTCATATATAAGTGACAAAGCTCTACTTAGATAGTCGCAATATGGACATCAATTTCTGGAGTCGACAAATCACATGGATAGATTAAGAGATGGATGTAGAGAAAAAAAATAAATGGTTTTGATGTTAACTAGGTGAACGGTGTTTCTCATATCTGTCTGAAGGCCACTGCCAAAATGAACCTATCCTAATGGACTGAGATATTAGTCTGACTAATATCAACACAACTAGCATATACAAGGGGACCAGCGGTCGATAATCCTAGCTTTAGGTCAACACAACTGGCATATATACAAGGGAACCAGTGGTCGACTTTATTGAATTTATTCTGGTTGGTCTAATGGTCTGGTCTCAATTTTTTTTTTGGTATCTCAATCACTCTATTTCACCCTAGCAGCGGTAGCAACTTGATTCGTGAGCCTCACCTAATCACTTAGAAAAACATATTTTAAAAAGAAAACAAAAGTGAAAAGGACTCAACGAGATATGGCGAAACTACCATGTTATTTCTAACACCTGAGCTCTGTGCTTTTATGAATAGACTCTTTAGATATTTCCATCTAATTAGATTGGTTCCTCAACTCCTACAACCAAGATGCTTCCATCCACTTAGATTGGTCAGTGCAATCCTTAATAGGCATAAATTTCTAGGCTCTGGAGTTTATTTATTGCAACTTAAAGTTTCTCTCATACCCCCAAACTTAAATCTAACATTGTCCTCAATGTTCTAAAGATGAATATAAAAGCACGAACAAGGAGAAACTGTTACCATTTGAAGCAAAAGAGATAAGGACAGATATTACCGTGTTGCATGAGCATGGGTTACCTCCCAAGAAGTGCTAAGTTTAACGTATTCAGCCAGACATAAGAAAGAATTAGTCACCTCAAATAATATAGCAATAGTCCGAATAATTGTGGGTCGTCTGCATCAAAATGTGTTATCACAGACAAAAGAAAACTGCAACAAACCAATAATAAATATAACACACCCTTGTCTAGTTTCCTGTTTAAGATAACTACATCTAGTTGTGGTTCAGGTTCAATAAAGGGGTCTAAATAAAATATTTTCATGGGCTGCACCTCCTCATAAGTAAGATCCGAAATATAAGGTTGTAAAGTCTGCAAAAACTCAAATAATAATTTAGAAGCACATAATAATAAACTGAATAATTGAGGATCCTCATAGTCAATCATAATTGACTCAAACAGTTGACCGCAATGAAAGTGGTGGTCATTCTTAAGCAAATGTGTCATTTCTATTTTCCTAAAGTGTTAAGGTTTAGTCTCAGAACTTAACAACTGACACACTCGAAATTCATACATTCCCACATGTGGAAGAAAAATATTTGGTGGGAAAACAAAGTCAATCTGGGTATCATATCTTGGGTAAACTACATCAACCAGAGGACGGGTTTCTAACAACTGGACTTCTTTATGGACATCACTAGGTTCCGTAAAACGTGTCTGAAGATGATCTTGTAAAATGGTAGAGGTACATATGTCAAGTCCCAAGTGAGGTATCTCCGTGAGAGCTAAAGGTAAGGCATAAGGAGAATGATAATCACCCCCAAACTTAGGGTTTTGGTTGTCTCTAGATAGACTAGCTACAATTTCCCTAATTTCTAGATCGGTTGAATCCTGAAAATAGTCAATTGCTTCTTCTAGGTTGTACTCAGATGATGCATTCTCACACATATTTAAAGGCTCTATGAGTTCATCTTCTTCGTCTAAGACTATTGTTTCTAAATCGCTAGACTCTAGAATATTATTCTCAGAATAAACTCGTTCATCTAAACCATTATCAGCTTCATAATCAAAAGGAAATTCTACGTCATCTAAAGAAGTGATATCTCTAGTCAAATCCTCGTCCTTTTGAATAGCTGAATAATCATTAAAATTATCGTAATTTGAACCAGAAATAACACTATCATCATAAAGTTCATTTGAAGTAACCAATTCCTGATCACTAATGTCAGATTCTTCATCAACGCTATCCTCATCATAATCATCATGATAATAATATGAAAATGGTTGAACCTCATCTAAATAGGTAGTGTTACCAATTCTAACCTCATCTTGATTATGCAAATAATTATCCTCATTTTCAAGGGTACTATTGGAAAAACTGTATTGAAAATTAAGACTATCTTGAGCCAATTTTTCCATAATCCTATTTGTACTCTCAGTAGATTGCTTAAGAGTCTCTTCTAGAGACATCTTTGTTGACTGCTCGTCTGGAAGAATGTTACAGTTTTTCTTCACAAATAAGGTATAACTCTTGAGAGCCTCTTCTAGAGAAATAGAGGGATTTTTTTTACTCGTATGACTGGTGGGTGTGTGAATAGTAATTGGGCTCATTATGGTATGAACCATAACCTCGAAAAGGTTGGCGTTCCCAACCACTATTCACACTGTGGTCATAATAAGAATGTCCATGTTGATCAGTCGGATATCCATTGTATTGGCTATTGTAATACCACTAGAATGGGTAAGCTCAGGTTACCTTTAGCAAAATATACCTACAGTCAAAGAATGGTCAAAGGTACAAGGCTAAGGCTTGTGGTGTTTCAGATGATAACGCCCAAAGGGTTCACCGTAATAAACCATGTGTTTTCCTAAAAATCGGCGTCTGACGATGCAATATGGTGGTGTGCACGTGTTTGTATCACAAAATATAACCCGCTGACATGGGATTCGTGGGTGGATAGAGTCTTACCTCCTGTACCAGACGGGCGATGAAACTTTGAAGTCGACTCAGGCCGCCGACTCCTATGTCAGTGTACGAACCCGAGGGACCGAGACAGTATCGTAACTGTCGTCCTTCCCTGCAAACAATTTTATTTAATTTTTAACCCTTCTTTAGGGTTTTTAAAAATAATGTCCGAGTCCAATAATAAAGTCCAAAACGTGTCCAAAAATAAAAAGAAAAATTACAAAAAAGAAAGCCCTAATACAGTTTCCAAAAATAAAAAGATAAAATAATTATATACAAAATATTCTTCTTCACTCCCTTTAGATTCCTCTTTTCTTTCCTTCTTTGGTGATGCTTTCCTTTTATAGCACTTTTTCTTTCTTTGTAACTTCGCTCAATATCTGAAAAGAATCGAAAAAATACCAAAGGCTTAAAAGAGAACAAAAAATAAAAAAAATAAAGATAAAAATAAATCTAAAACCTAATACAAATCCGCGTCGGCGGCGTCAAAAATTGATGTGGTTTTTCGAGTGGTAAGTAAAGTTCGTTCAAATTGAATCTGATAAGATTAGGTTTATGGCTAAAAAATAAAACCAAAGAAAATATATTCACAAGGTTGTCACAAAATATCGAGAGAACTGGGACTCGAGTTTCCACCATTAATCACATTTAGTTGGTTCGTATATTGATTCATAACACTTCTAGCTCTTTTATGGACTCTATTTCTTTGCCAAAGGTAGATTTTGTAAAAGATTAATTGTAAATCATAAGCGTGACGCATCAAAAGTTATAAGTATAAGCATACGTCATCAGACAAAATCACAACTAATTAATAAAAATCATAAATCAATTAAATCAATGCAAAAAGTCATGAAGAATCATTATAGTTACCAAGCAATGGTGAAACTTGGCTTCCTCCGTCGTCCCAGTGTTGGGGTTTAGCTCATCATGCTCAAAACACATTCATAAGATAGAAACATGGCTCAACAGGTGTTTTTATTGAAGAGAAATAATAATACAGCGAATCTGCAACACTTGATGGTCGTTACAGAAGACACCGTTACAAAAGAATAAGACTGCAGAAAGAACGATAGTTTTTTATTGCAGCAGAATCTGCGATTGTCTTTGTGCGTCCAATGTTCTTCGTCTCCTTCTTCTTCATCACTAGCAGAATACCTTTCTGCAACTTGATTTGTTCGGCACTATAGCCTCCCAATTATCCTACTGGTGCCCCACCCTCTCGGACCTTCTTCCGGGGACTCGTACAAGCCTTTATATAGACCATAGTTCGATTAGTTTTCCAAGAAATCTTCGTTTATTTATTTCCGTCAAAGTTCCGAATATTGTTCCTTTACTTTCCCTGTTTATCTCTTCTGCGCATCTTCTAGCTCCTTCGATCTTCTCTGTCAAGATAATACCAAATATGGAGAGCTATATTTCCTTTCTTTACACTTAACTCCCTCTAATTAATCCAAAATCCCGAGAGCTTTTCTACGATCATGTTTTCACGAGAATGATACGTTAACTTCCTTTATTTTCAATATGAACCCGCGTACCAAGCCTGTTTCGATAAAACAGGGTATTATCAAACCATATGCACGTGCAAACTCAAGTAAATCCCGTCCAAAACAACCCAGAAGAAAACCGAGAATAATCCTCCCTTGTTTTCACGATAATCCACCTAAACCTCCTCTTTTACCGAAACCAATCCAACTACCTTCCTGTTTGGATAAAACAGGCTTAAACCGGTCCAAAAACCTGAAGAAATCCAACAGAAACTCGTTCAAATCTTTCCCAGAAGCTCAAAAAACCCCGAGAAAACTCTTTCCCATGTGTTGTCGAGAACCAACTATCCAACCCAATTTACGCCATCAAATTACTCATATCAGGCCTGTTTATTCCATTAGAGTCAGCCTAATCAAATTTATTGATTGAATCTACCCAGAATCGCTTGAAAATCGAACCCTAAAATTGTTTATAAGCTGCAATATTTTCCCGCCAAAACCTGAAGTTTGAATTCTTGAAGGCGACCACCCCTTATCCTCTGATGGGGTGCCAATAGAAAGCAGGTTCCCCTTATCAACTGAGGTGCCCCTTATTCAAATAAGGGGTGTGTTTAGTAATTTTCTCCCACGAGCGCCAAAACCATTTTCGAGCCAATTTCGCCGCAAAAGCTTATTTTCTCCAAAAATACCTACAAAGACATAAAATACCAAAATAAGTACGAAAATGGGTAATAGCAATATAGAAAATTGAGATAAAAATAGACACATAAATGCGTCTATTAGGAATCAATAAATTCTTTGTGATTAGAAGTATTGATAGCAAAATCTTAACAATTACCTTTGGTGATTGAACATAAGATAGATCTAAGAACCTGAGGAAGGAGTTTATGTTAAGATAAACAGAAGAGCCTTTTCCGACTCACATCATTTGGTTGAAGAGAGTTGATACCTAACAGATTTGTTGTTCCTTTACTGTTTGGAATACGAACCAAAGGAATTATTCTATGTACGTGACTTATTGATAAGTTGGAGGCGTGGGAATACAGACGGAACTAGGTGAACTATAGGTTTAGTTGTTTGGTCTCAACTATACGAAGTTAGGTTTAATTTTGTGTAGCGGCTTAATCCCGAGAGTATTCAATTCTGGACAAGGTCCCGAGGTTTTTCTGCATTTGCGGTTTCCTCGTTAACAAAATCTTGCTGTGTCATTTACTTTATATTTTCGCATTATAATTATTTTACTATAATTAAAGTAAATTACACAAACGTTAATTCCTATTTACTTGATAAGCAATCCTATTGTGTTTGGTTAAGTCCGAACCTTTTTATCAAGTAAACATACTTCGTTGTTGTATTGTCTCGATCTCGTATCCATAGACGATCACACGAAGTGTGAACCGATTAGTTGTATTGTCTCGACTCAGTCCATAGACGATCACTTTAGGAGAAAGGACTTATAGGTAGGAAAAGTTTTATCTTGAGGTATATTTGGGTACCCTCGGTTTTCAATATATATATATATATATATATATATATATATATATATATATATATTATGATTGTTTCATAGGAAACCCTAGAGAAAATCATATATGTTTCGTACGGGTCAGGTGTATGTGCACAGTGTTACGAACTTGGTACACGACCAAGAGAGTAGTGGAACCAAATTTAGAAGAAGTCTTAAAAAATTCAAGGATCCATCCTAAACTTAATGAAGACATTCTTAGTTCAAAAGAACATAAGATAATTGTTGATAAACAACAACTGATTGGACAAGGAAAGACAATTCCTTCAAGACAATTAACAAGGAATTATTCTCAAGAGAGAACGATCAAAAACATTACATTATGTAAAGTACTGGATCAAGGCTCAACAGTTTTATGATCATTGTTTCGTAAAGGCAAAAAATATAACAACAACTACTTTCTCAAGACACAAAGGTTTCTTGAGAATTATGAGCATCCTTCCATATTACAAGAAGGATGGTATATTGAGCAGTCATGTTGTATTTTGATGAGCATTTTGCTCATCAAGAATATTGACTTCTTTTCTCTTTCCTTCATGAAGATGTTCAGAAAAATCACTAGGATTAGTTGAAAGAGATTTAACCAGAGGGGAACAAGGGATACCTGAACCTGCTGTTTTCCTTGCCTTTTTGATGCTCCGTTTGAGTCTGTTTATGCTTATCTTGAGCTCCGAGACTCGATTATTGATATCAATGAATTCTGGAGCAGACACCTCGGGTTCACAGTTTTTTCCAGAGAGATAAAGGGAATATGACTTTTATTTCTTTCTCATATGCCTTTTTCTCTTATCAGAGTAATTTAAAGGGTCAGTTTCCCACCTGACATTCTTCCTTCTATAATTGTAGGCATTTTTTGTCTTAAAATCATAATCTAGAAATGACTCATCACAGAATTTCTCTTGATTGCAGACACTGCCTTTTACTCCAGCAATACGAAAGACAGGTTTAATTACTTCTTTAGACATCCATGCAAGAATGTTGTGAAGTTTCTCGTTCCTCGGTCGAAATCGACATCTTCGTTCAAGATGTCCTTTATTTCCGCAATAATAGCAGTTAAATGAATTGTTCTTGACTGTTCTCATGAGAGTTAAATTTGAAGGAGTACAATCCTTGTTCCAAAGATCGTCGGCTGCTGGAAGAGTTTTTTCACATAGAGAGTTGTCATTGTCATGAACAAAATTGATCTTACCAGTAGTTGGAGCGTCTATTCCCTTATAGCCCAGATGACGTGTATCATGATGTTCTTTACATGCTCAAGCATATAAGATAATTTTGTAGAGATATAATTGATTATTTTCAGATTCTCTTCCAGTGATTTTACCTTATTAAGGGCAGCAGTGAGATCAGTCTCCAAGGATTTTTCTCTGGCGAGGAGACTGAGTTCTCTGTCTTAAAATATTTTTGTTGAGAGTCATATCTTGCTTCATATTCCGCAAGTCTTTCTTTCAATATAAAGAGATTTCGAAGGAGATTATCACATTCGGACTTTTTTGAGCTTAAATCTTCTTCTCGATCTTTGACGGTATATTGTAAAAATTTATATCCACAATCATAACCTTTAAAGAGTTTTCTCATCTTTCTGCTTTCTTGACATAGAGGTCCCAAATATTTCCTCAAGCAAGCTGTTGACTTATTTTCTTTCGAAGAATGGTCAAAGAGCTTGATATATTGAGAGACTTCCTCATCAATAGTTTGTCATTCTTCTGAATTACTCTCTTCTGAAAGATCATCCAACTGTTCATCAAGACACTTTTCCCAGTTGAAGGCAGATTCAGACACAGAGTCAGAAACAAGAGGTTTCTTAGATGTCTCGGGATTTCGAAAATCTCAGGGGAACTCTGATTTGGTATTGCATTCTCAGAGATATTACTGTTCATAGAGTCATATCGCTACAAACACAGACTTATGAGGTTTTTAAACGTGTTTTCCTGCTCTGATACCAATTGAAAAAGTGGGGGTACAACAACCTCACCCAATATTTCGCTTAGCAATCTGTATGAACTAACTCCAACTTTTAAAATAATTAACTAGACATTCAGACTCAATATTAATAAAAAGTATATCAAAGAGTTATATCTCAATTTATCGGTTCAATACTTACTCAAGCAAATAACAATCTACGAGTCTAATTGATTACAAGAGAAATTAACTTGAAATGTACCAAAGACCAGTGTTCAATGATCAATTAATTTCAATCAACAACCAAAGGTTGGATTTACCAATTGATCGATTCAACACACAACCTCTGATATTTCAATCATATAACAAAATATAATGTGGAAAAGAAATAACACAGACACCAAAAGTTTTGTTAACGAGGAAACCGCAAATGCAGAAAAACCCCGGGACCTATTCCAGATTGAACACACATTGTATTAAGCCGCTACAGATACTAGCCTACTACAAGATAACTTCGATCTGG
This sequence comes from Papaver somniferum, assembly GCF_003573695.1. Classification (NCBI taxonomy): domain Eukaryota; kingdom Viridiplantae; phylum Streptophyta; class Magnoliopsida; order Ranunculales; family Papaveraceae; genus Papaver; species Papaver somniferum. Next base: position 196,620,250 of record NC_039360.1, read on the forward strand.
ACTGTAGTTGAACCCCAATAAATCTCACACTGATCCAAGGTACAGTTGCGCTCCTTACGTCTCCGATCCCAGCAGGAAACTACGCACTTGATTCCCTTAGCTGATCTCACCCACAACTAAGAGTTGCTACGACCCAAAGTCGAAGACTTTAATAAACAAATTTGTATCACACAGAAAAATATACAGGAATAGATAAATATGTCTCCCACAGAAATACCTATGAGTTTTGTTCCGTCTTTTGATAAATCAAAGTGAACATGAACCAATTGATATCCCATAATTATATTCCCGAAGAACAGCCTAGAAATATCAATCACCTCACAATAATCTTAATCGACTAGATAAACAAGATATTGTGGAATTAAAAACGATGAGACGAAGATGTTTGTGACTACTTTTATATCTTTCCTATCGGATAAATTAATCTCGAGCCAATTTTACAATTATACTCAATAATATAGAAACATCAAGATCAGATCACGCAACTATAGAGAAAATAGTTGGGTCTGGCTTCACAATCCCAATGAAGTCTTCAAGTCGTTAACTTACGGGGTCTTGGTAGAAACCTAAGGTTAAAGGAGAATAGACTCTAGCTTATACAACTAGTATCACACAGGAGGTATAGGTATTAGGTTTCCCAGTTGCTAGAGTTCTCCATTATATAGTCTCCAAATCAGGGTTTACAATCTTAGTTACCTTGGTAAAAAAGCATTCAATATTTACTGGTAGATGAAAACCTGGTTAAATTCAAGCTAATATCTTTCAACCTTTAGATCGAACTTAGCTTGTTATACACAAATGAAATGCACGTCCATTTAGGTTTGTCTAATCATACCTAAACGTGTACACCTAGTTTGTTCAACAGTAATTAACTAAATGGTTAGCCACATGAGCACTTTCATATCAACCTTATTCATCTTCACCATAACTAGTTCAAATGACTCAAAAGAACTAGTTAGTGAGTTATTCAATTGCTTAGATCTCATAGAAGTATATAAGACATAATCGAAGCAAAAACGATTTTGATTCACTCGAATCGATTCATGAACATTATAGACATGGTTTGAAAATATGCATTCCTTAGTTTATATATATCTTAGTTCACGAATAAAACGTTTTTAGAAAATAACCCACTCAAGTATGCATACCGGTACGCATACTTAAATATCCGGTTTGAGTTTGTTTTCAGTTCACAAACTCCAGCAGAAATTCACGGGATGTGAACTTCCGGCAGTACGCGTATGGGTACGCAGACTTAGCTTCCGGACTTCCTGAACCAGTAGTTCAAGGATTTTGGACTTACACAAGTATGAGTTCACATACAATATTTATATCCATTCAAGGCTATATATATATTCTAAACTTTCATTTCAATCATTGAAACATTCTTAGAGGATGTTAAATAGAGGTTATTCACACACTATTTTTCATCAAAGCGATTTTCAAGATATTGAAATAATCAACATGACTTTCGTCACTTGTAAAGATTAACTTGGCCAAAGCGAAATCTTACCAACACATATTTATAGAAATAGATAAGCGAGATAAACTCAGCTCGAAATAGAAAATGTGTATAATCGAAGTCTATATAGAAATACGACTTTTGTCACAAGATAGGAGATAGAGTAGATAGACTTTTGAGTGATATATAAGTTCAAGTCTCTACATACCTTTTAGTCAATGAAGTTCCACCAGTTTCTTGAGTAGTTCTTCGTCTTTGCATGATGAATGTCGTGGAGCATAGATCTCATCTACACTTTCTATCCTAGTCCGAGACTTAGATATAAGTAGCCTAGAAATCAAGACTTATAATTTTGGCAACTAAACTTGACAAACAATCTTGAGATAGCAATGCTTGAGATTTCGACCGAGCAGTGCTCTAACAAATATAGGTTATCATGCAAAATTTTCTGCAAGAGTTTTAGAAAGATATACTGAAAAAATGGCGTGTGATTCTTCCAGGTTCCATAACTTCAATGGATTTGGAACCACCTCTTCCAATCATATGAATCCACCATATCCCATGATTGATTATGAGAAAGAGTTTCACAAAATGGCACGAACTTGTTCAGAAACAAAATTAGAGGAATTATTAAGCTCATCTTGTCAATCAATAAGAGTTACTTCTGAAGAAAGTAAAGGAAGGAGAACCTAACTTGCTCAAGGTTGAGGAATTATTCTTCAATCAAGGATGTCTTCAAGGAATTCAGAGAATTATTCCGTTCAAGTGAAAGAGACCTCAACATCATGAAGAGATTTGATTTTAGATTCAGTCTCCAAAAAATAGACATCAATGTTTTGATTTGCTTCAACATCACAAATGGTTTTGATGTTGAACCGTTCTCTTGAAAAATCTTTACTTGTTCAAGCTCATCTTGTCAAGTAATAAGAGTTACTTCTGAAGAAAGTAAAGGAAGGAGAACCTAACTTGCTCAAGGTTGAGGAATTATTCTTCAATCAATGATCTCTTCAAGGAATTCAGAGAATTATTCCGTTCAAGTGAAAGAGACCCCAACATCATGAAGAGATTTGATTTTAGATTCAGTCTCCAGAAAAGAGACATCAATGTTTTGATTTGATTCTATTATTGTATAAGGTCTATTTTGAATAAAACTATCATTATTTATGAATAAAATTAATTCTTTATAAATTTTCTTGTGATAGTTACCGATTACATAGCCTGTGAATGAATGTTTATATTTTTGCTATGTGTATTCGGTTTATGGGATGTCTGATTTCGGTTTTCATTAACCTTAATATTCGATTTCATATGATGTGACCCTTATGGTTTGTGTTGCTTTTTGATTTAGCGGGATTAAGTTCTAGACCATGTTGGTACGCTCTATCAAAGGATCATAAGGTGTTCCGATTGAAACTCATATGTGAAAAGTCACAATATGTTGAATCAATTTATGTTTACATAAGTTGTGTTTAGCATAACATATGTGTTTCGGGTCAACTTTTGCTATTGGCATGCACTAGTTAAAACCATTTCAACCTTTCTCTGGTAAAGGTTGCACTTGTTGTTGTTCTTTTATTCTTGCGAGAGGATGACAACACAATGGGAGAGAGTTCTTATTTGAACTTGCGCTTGATGATATATCTTTCTGGAGAGAAGAGGCTACGGAATCTAAGGTAACCAATTTGTTAGTTAATCGTTTTCCTGTTTAAGAAAAGCCTGTTTATATTGCATATATTTTGCTTTTTCTCAACAAAATTTCGGTACAATTGATATGTTCCGTTATTGTGTATAGATGTATGTGTGTGTATGATTCTATTATTTCCGGTTAAGAAAAACTGTGTCAATTTATTTTGCTTATTGTTTGGTATCTTCTTTATTGTTGGTTATCAAGTGTTTTTGCTTAACGAAATTCGGTGCAATTCCGGTGTTGTAATGTCTATGTTTGTTTCAATGGCTTCCGGTTAATAAAACAATTGTGCAAGTCAATTTATTTTGGTTTGTATGTATTGTTTATGGCATAACAATATACGACATCATTTGTTTAGTCGAAATCGATTCCGGATAAGGGAAACTATGTTAATTCTGATCTTAGTTAGACTTATCAAATTAAAGGATTCGGTTATTCAAGTATAATCGAATACCTTGACAAGAAAAACTAGTTACCTAACCTAGTATTTGTCTTGTTTAAAGGGAAAGGTCTAAGTTATTGTCTGAATAATTAGAGCATGATGAGAGAAATAAAGTTAATTCTTATTTTTATTTTGGTCTTATCGAAATAAGCGATTGCACATACGCAATCAGTTTAACAAAGGAATTAAGTTTCTTAGTCGAATTGTTAAACTATTAGGGAAAATTGCTTCGGGAAATTGTCTCCTTGATAACATTTTAAAACTAAATTACTTATAGTTTTAGTTTCAATATTGTATTATCTAAAATGGTATGTGAAACCTTCGTGCTTAACTCTTATAGGTTGTTTACAAGTCTTTTAGATTTGTAAGATTCTTTCTGTTTTCTCGAACCTTTGTCATTTTGTGACAAAAAGGAGGAGAAATATATGGAGTAAACAAGTGATTTGTAATTGTTAATTAAAGGACAATGTGCTTAAACGTTATATCTAACGAAAGAGTAAAGCATTGACTAAAGGGGAGAAACATATCATATTGTTGTTGCAGTATTGTGACAACAAAAACGGGGATAACAAAGATGTTCAGATTGAATATTTACCTAGCTTACCTTTATGGGGAGTAAAAATTTTGTTATTCAAATGTCGACAGCGGCATTTATTGATTGAATTTATGCAGGTTATTGTGCTGTTGAAACTTGGAATCAAGCGTATGTAAAATGAATTCTTATGTAATTTGTTTATCTATATGTAATAATATTTTTGTCACTAAAATTGACAAATGGGGAGATTACTAGAGAATAGCTCGGTTGAACTCACCAAGCGGTATGTCAAGTTTGGTTGTCATATTTTAATGTGTCAAGACTCATCTAAAGTCGCTTGATAGTATACTAGAGTCAACTTCGTTTAGGTTATACTAGAAAGTATAAGAATTTTGAGACATACAAGTATTACTCCGAAAACCTGAAGAATGTGAAGAAGAAGCGAACTACAACGACGGCATCATCCTTCTGTTTGAGGTTAGTAATATTGACTTGAACTGTTTCATTCCTAACGTATCTTTCAAGTCGTGCTATATTGAAAACATAAATGCGAAGCTGTATATACTGAACATATTATATAATATTCTATTGATGTGGCATGGTCATATTTGTATGATCATACTATTAGGGAATTAGACTATGAAGTATAATGCTTATCTTTTGAACTTCGTAGATATGACATCGAATATATATATTGTTATGATTATGTGAATAGGTTATGGTGAAGATTTCATCCTAAGAAAAAATGTTTTACATTTGTTTAAAGAAAGTACATTCATGAAATTGTTTTATGAATCGAAAGGGAAATCATTAGGTTTAATGATACGGCTATTCATTGCAAATCTTTGGATTACCAATATGTGTGAGATGGTAGAACCGATCGTAACTTTTTTATATATATTGGTATATACCTAATCACAATACCTGACTTATGATTTGGTATGACTAGTTTTTATTAATTGGTGTAAGCGATCCTAAGTAATCACCATGAGATGGTACGATCGGTATTTATAATTGGTGTGACCGATCACAGAGTCTTGTGTAATCGATCCTTGTAATTGGTAAACGGTCTTGGTAATCGGTGTAACAGATCTTGGTAACTGGTGTGACCGATCACAAGGATTTACAGTGAAAAAATGTCAACATACTTTGAACACGTACAATAACTCTTATCTTTTATTGTTCAAAGATATTCCTTAGTACTCGAGGAGATCCTTGCCGAACTAAATTGAGAATCTTTTAATTAAGGTTTTTGGTTTTATATGCTTTAATTACCAACAATTAAATGCATATCTCTAGAGAATAAAAATTAGCAATATGCATTTACTAATTGGAGATTTTCTATTGAGAGATTTCAGAAATTTTGTACAAGCATTTATTGGAATTAGGAAAACCGAATTTTTCTATTCATTGCATATCTTGAGAATATTTTCGGTCTTGGAAATTCCTAGGTGTCGAAACATCCTTTGTCTATAAATACCTAAGTTTGCATTTCTAGTAAACTATCCTAAGAGCCAAGCAAGTTGTTTCTGGTGGAGCCGTCTATTCGGAGAAGAAAGTATCCTAATTAGGTGAAATCTCTTTCGACCGCTCGTTTAAAGACTTTTGTGTGATCAAGAAGCTCTACGAGTACCGTTGGTGAGAAACTAGATAATTGGAGTGTTATTAGTTTTCGATTGATTTGATTGACTAACGGTTGTTGAAACTTTGATTGCACCTAGTTTTTTTAATTCTTGAGAATCTTCTCTTCTAATATAAGATTCACTCAAACTAGATCGAAGTATCGACGGGATCTTTAGAACTATTTGTAGATCTAAAGACATCTTATGATAATCCATTGTTAACAGACTCCATTCTGTGTGTGATTGATCACAACAGATCCGAGTGGTGTTGTGCAGGTATTTATTGAAGATTAAAGAAGATTTGAAGACGAAGAAGATTTCTTATTAATTAGTTCTCATATATTTGTGTGTGCACAAACCTTGATCAGCTGGTATCCAACTATAACCGGATTTATTCGATAGATTAGTTGCGTGATATCGGCATTCTCAATATATCTCTTTGAAATTTATTTTGATTGAGTGTGAATCTAAACTTAACTATTTTTGTAGTTATTGGATAAATTGATCTAACCAGCCAAAGGAGTTTATTGGATTAAACGGAAGATCCTTTGCGTATGACTTGAGATATCTTTATCTTAAAAGAATCAATATAGTTGTTACCAAACAGATTTGTTGTTCCTTTACTGTTTGGAATAAGATCCAAAGGAATTGTACCAAAGCGTGACCTCCGAAGTCGGAAGCGCAGGGATACTGAGGAAACTAAGTGAACTAGGGGTAGTTGCTTGGTATCAGTTATACGAAGTTGGTTTAGATTTTGTATAGCGGCTTAATTATGAGAGTATTCAATTCTGGACTAGGTCCATAGGTTTTTACGCACTTGCAGTTTTCCTCGTTAACAAAATTTTGCTGTGTCTTTTACTTTTCTATTTCCGCAATTATAATTGTTTATTATAATTAAAAGTAAAATACACAAACGTTAACTCCGTTATACTTGATAGTGATCCTATAGAGTTTGGTTAAGTCCGAACCTATTATCAAGTATCACACTTTGGTAGTCGTATTGTCTCGATCTTGTATCCATAGGCAATCATACAAAGTGTGAATACCGATTTGTTGTATTGTCTCGTCTCTATTCATAGATGATCACTTTCGATAAGAGTACTTATAGGTTGAAAACAAAAAGATTGTGGTGTATTTGGGTACCCTCGTCTTTTCACTACCAATTATTCATGGATCTAGTAATATTTTCTATGACTTGCAATACTTGCTCTCATCATCAATGCTCCATCTGGATATACCTAATTGCTTCAGTTATCAATGGGTCATGGCCAACAGGGTTCAGAACCGCCAATATTGATTAAACTATCAATATTTAATTGCTCAGAGCAATATCCCTCATATTGGTTCAGCTATCAGTATTCAAGTTGCAGTATTTCTCATGTTGATTCAGATATCAATATTTGAGAATTTAATTCTGATCCATCTATCAGTAAATTGTTGGTTCATCAACCAACATTTGGTTCGTCTGTCATCCATTGTTTTAATATTATAATCTCTCCTCGTCATTCGACTGATTCATGACACAGAACCGAGAAAGGTCTTTTATGATCATTCAACAATGATTATTTTTACAAGTGCTCAATGCACCAACATAATGGTTTATGATTGATCCAGCAATCTCATAAAACTATCACTAAGCCATTCGACTATCATTACTGCTTCAACTATCATAATGATATGACACGGTCATCTAATTCAACATTCATGGTCTGCAGAGCATGTTGTTGTTTCAACATTTCATGCTTCATCCATTATAATATTGAACTTCTTCAGTTCAGTTCATTAGACTCATATTCTTAGGTCAAAGATTTGACCACTCACACATGAGACATCAATTCACGTCACATGGTGGTATATCACTAGGGTTTTGGTCTGGCAGCCTACAACACCTGCGATGTGAGGTACATCCACGATGAGAGTTGTAGTAAGTCGTGTTGACAGTTAAGTAGTAAATAGAATAGTGGATGGACGATCAACCCAGTCTTCCTTGCAAAGTGGAAATGGTTTTTACACTATCTCCCACTTCCTCATTCTTCCACTACCTTCAACTGTCACCACTTACAGGAGATTGATGTGCTGGTATAAATAGGTTTTTGAACCTATAATCTGATAACAAACAACAACTAAGACTCATCACTCTCAAGTTATCAAACACTTTCAGAAGATTTCTCTTGTTTATACAAAGAATCATCTTCACAGCATTTCAACACATCACATCACCTACAGATCAATCTCCATTGATCTCCACAAAATCTCAGATTCCCTCCCTACAGACCGACCCTTCACCTCCTCTTGTGACCGAATTAACCTGGAATGACCCTTGTCTTGGTTTAGGACAGGGTCCTACAGATTATTCTCTCGAACTCAAAGTACTCCCGTGCAGTACATTTGTTTAAAGGTTCAGACGATTTGCAACTTCGAGCACCAGCTTCAGCGAGCACTTGCCTCCTCCACTACTTTTTACCAGAAAACCTGTGAGTCGTTTTTATCTGCAAACAATGTGATTTTATTTGCAACGTATCTTTAAAACTACCAACTCTTTAATAGCCGAGCAAGTGGATTACATTCCACGGAACATTCAAATTTGGGGAGAAAATATCAAGTACGCAATAATGGTTCTCAAATACTTCTAAACCTCAAATAAATACATTGGAATCGAGTTGGTACAACCGATTGAACAAAAGATACCATTCAACTATAGGCAGTATCATATTCAAGAGAACAAAATAACATTAAGACCAAAATTCTTAATGATAGAGATCAGTAATCATAATTTAAATTGACCGTTTATATGATGTGGACTTATCTTACGACAAAAAAAAAGAAGAAGAAAAACTAGGCATGTTCTAAAAACAAACAAATAAGCCTAGCAAGTATTCAATGTAAAACCCCACATTAGTTACATACCTCGAACTTTGGTTCCTGCTGTATATACACAAACCCGGAGCAGCCTTGGTCGCGCACCGCCCAAAACCAGGCCGAAACAGGACACAGATGGAACATGACATTCATTATAACTACTTGAGCATCTTTTTTCTGGGGTTATAATTGGCAAGAAAACTAAAAATAAAAAATATAACATATGTATAATTCCATGCCTTGAAATTTTACAAATTTTATCTTGTTGGAAAGATTTTAAAGAGATCTACATAATGAGTACAAACAACAATATTAAATTTAGAGTTTTAACGAAAAATTCGAGGGTGTTTATCCTTTTAGGCACAATTTTCGAAAATTGAATTTATAGTCATTATGCAAACCACCACAAAGGATACACAACACATTATGCAACCATAGTTTGGTTTATGCATCAACTAATTTTCTGTTGCAACTAATAGAACAATGTACTCCCTCCGTTTCAGGAAAAATGATACTCTCACTTTTATATTTTGGCATATTTTTAGGCAAAAATGAAACTGTGAAAGTATTCTTTTTTCTGAAACAGAAGTTAAATATTCCTAAAAATATCATTCCAGCAAAAACAAAAAAAAAACGAAACACCGCTAATTACGAAGATCAGAAAAAGTAACATTTTCGCCTATATAAAATTGGCAGTGCTGTTTGGCTCCCTAATCCCCACCTCCTTATTCTCCTCCCTACAATCTAAACCCCGTATTAAGGGAATGGTGAACCCCATTTGAACCTGAATGAGGATCTCGATATGGATGTGGGGCTTAGATTATAGGGAGGTGAATAGGGAGGTGGAGAATAGGGATCCAACTAGCATTTCCGATATAAAATCTACACCACTGATATATAACGCATTATGCAATCAGCGGTATTTCGTTTTCTTTTGTTCTTTTTTCGGTTGGGCCTCTCCACAGTGATAACGGTGTTCTAATAAGTGAAAACTACAGACACACCCATTATTAAGACTTTGGTCACTGTGAAACCCACCGACAAAATAATTCAGGCGCGCACCCAATTTTGGAGAAAAAATTTCTCCCAAACCCATAGTTTATGAAATTAGGTTTCCTTCTTTTTTTTCTTCTTTTTCTTCGATTCCTTTTCTTCCTCCTGTCCAATCTACTGTCCGATTTTACTTTTAGATCTGTTCGGATTACATTGCCTGCTGGTGGCAAAGCTAAATCGTATAATTTTATAGAACCTTCGGCGATTGCAGCGATGAGAAGATTTTCATTCTCTTCAGACCAAGTGACATCGTAAACACCGTCATCTGCTTTGAAGGATGATATCTCCTCCATTGGACCTCCGGATGGGTTTATAAAAGAAAATCTGATACGAATCTCCACCAGAATGGTCCTTTTAATGACAAGTACAACTTTTTAGAAGGTACATTACCATACACACACTGGTGTACATATCCACACAGGGGGTCCTTCGACCAAAACCAGTTTCCGCTTTGCTTCATCAACCATTTTCTACCTCTTATGAATTCCATGTTTTCACTTTTCCTTTTTTTTTTCAAGTACGGTTCATCTTTTTCTTCACTAGGATCTTACTTTTAACTTTTTCACATTTTCCGTCGACCCTATATGTTTCAACATTCTGAAATATGATTGCTATCTTACTTCTTTATATTGGCTTTATTAAGCAACAGAGGACCACCGATACTGCTAAAAGCTACAGACAAGCTTAAATGCAACAATCAACTTTAGAAGATTACCCATACTTGTTTTTCTATACATCAATCTGGCAACATCGGTATCGAGTATTAGATGGAAAACTTATTCACCGAAGTAAATTTATACAGATGCGAGATAATGCTATTTTAATTACAGGAAGCTGCTAAAAATAATATTTTAGATGGCTATATTGACCTCAAGTGTTGCAACTGCAATATGGTTTTTAATCAAGTGGTGTCTCAGTTTACCGGCAGCGAATATTAATTCACATGAGAAGGTCAGGGAATAACCTGTTATGTAGTTGTGAAAATGGATGCATAACTTGTTATGCAGTCCAGAAAATGGTCGCATAACACATTATGCATCAGCTTATTTGTTAGTATCGAAACTAGCAATAAAAAAGACTACATAACTTGTCATGTACCTACAATAATATCTGCATAGCATGTTATGCAGTCGCGAAAATGGATGCATAACCTATTATGCATCCGAAAATATGGCTGCATGATGCATTATGCATCGACAAAATTATTGCACAACCTTTTATGCATCGAGAAAATAGATGCATAATGCATCATGCATCAATTTTTTATGTAGTTACGCACTAATACAATGACTACATAACTTGTTATAGATGTATAACTTTGTCATGCAGAGGCATAATTTGTTATGCAGTGGAGAAAATGGTTGCATAATTCGTTATGCGTCTGCAGAATGTGTTATGCATCTTTTTTGGCGGCTGCATAATGGTTATGTATCAAGTTTTCGAAAATTTTGCCTAAAATGATGACCACCTCCGATTTTTTCGTGAAAAACAAAAAATTGATATTCTTGTTTGTACTCATTGCTTAGCTCTCTTAAAAACATTTCCAACGATATAAAATTTGTAAAATTCCAAGGCACGGATTTTTGGATATGTTATATCCAAATTGTGTTGCCAATTATACCCCTGATGCATAACCCGTTATGCGGATGCATAATCCGTCATGCAGACATTTTTAATAATTTCATATAATTATGGATGTCACATAACTAAAAATTAATTGTGGACCTGACAATGAAAATATTATTTTTTAGACCTGCCCTAATTTTCCCATATAATAACATGCCTTAAAAGTTATGCTCCTAGTACAAAAGAATGGGGAAAAAATAAGGCTTAACGCGCAACCAACGATCTTGGTGCCACCTTCTAATTTTTTTTTTTTGTTTTCAACGGTAGAAGCGTAGTTGCCAAACTTACTAAGGACCGTCAGTGACTTATACCGTTAAAATTTCTAATCTAGAAAAAGACTCTTTAGATAACGACCCACCAAACTGGTTCTTTAACCAAAATCCTTCTCTCTCCACATTTGCCAACTCTCTAAGCAAAAAGTTCGCTTGAGAAACATAATTAGTGCATAATTGCCTCACTACTATTCTCTTCTCTTTTTTTTGATTCAAAAGGAAATATTATTGATTAGGGAGGTAAGATAAGGGAAATATCCTTTAGATTTTCCTCTAACTGACTACAGAGGAAATCTGGAGGTGACTCCTCCCATAAGTTATTAATCTTGTTTTTCTAGAGTATTTGACTAAATTATCAGCCACTTGATTGCACTCTCTTATTACATGCCTCACTTTCCATGAGCTAAAATTATTAAGTAATATCCGAGATAATCGGTAAGTTTTTCTAACAAACCCTCGCATCGTCTCCATTTATGGCAGCAACAACATTAGATGAATCTGTTTCCAGAATGATATACTCTAGCTGTCGATTCATAGCCCATCGAACCGCCTCCAATGCATCTATGCATTCTGCCTCCTCTGCATTCAGGTTTTCATTGTTGTAATTGCTCTTTGCTCCTTGGAAGGTACCTGCAAAATTCCTTATGATCAGTCCTAAGCCACAATCCTTAGAAAATAACTTAAAAGAAGCATTAAAATTAATGGTGACAAAAGGATCTGTTGGTGGTTTCCAATGACTATTCCTTAATAAAGGAGTTGTAGAATTAATGATCCTAGAATTAGATACTTGATAGATTGTTCAAGACATTGAGCTCTTCTAATACAAGATATTGGGTTTGGTTTTTTCTGCTCAAAAACCACATTGCATCTTTCCTTCCAGACTTCCCATAAAGCACAAGAAATTTGTATGATCCAGTCTTCATTAGTAGATGCTTGAGAGCTGAACCAACTAATAACCCACTGTTGTACTCCAGTAAATTGAGTTATTGAACTCAGGCCACCTGGTACAGAAGTAAGAACAACTCTTGTAAAAGGACAGAACATTAAGAGATGTTTTGTTGTTTCCAATTCTTGCTGACAAAAGTGGCAGTAAGAAACATCTCCACCAACATATCTCTTTAGTCTTTCACTTGTAGAAACTGAATCTGTAAGACACTTCCATAGAAAAAGTTTGATCTTAGAAGCAGTTTTTAGTTTCCATAGTCTTTGCCGTATTCTCTTCTCAATTCCATAGTCATGTTGAGAACTGAGTTTTAGTTCCATTAACTTGTTGTAAGCAGACTTCACACTGAACAATCCATTATTTGTCAAGGTCCAAACCAAATTATCCTTTGACTTCTGAGAATTCTAATTTGAACAATCTTTGCTGCAACTTCTGGTTGAAAAGAGCATAAACAATCTCCATTTTCCATGTTTTAGTATCTGAGTTAATAAGATCAGACACTAGATTATAATCCTGCAGATTGAGAAAAGTATTAATAACTGGATTAACAAGCCCTTCAATACCGGTTACCTATGTTTCTAATCAAATGTGAATACTTTTGCCATCCCCAACTTGCCAGAAGCTGTATTGTTTGATAAAATCTACAGTACCCTGCAAAATTTTCCAAGCCCAAGTTAAATTTTTCTTTGTTGTATCATGAAGTAGAGAAGAATCTGCAAAGTTCTTAGCTTTTAGAGCTCTATCCCATAGTTGGCTTTCTTCCTTACATAACCTCCAAGATGATCTTGCCAGAAGAGCAATATTAAAGCTTCTTAAGTCTCTAAAGCCTAGTCCTCCATGATCCTTGTCTCTGCATAAATTCCTCCAAGCTGTGATGATAATACCTTTTCTAGCTTCTTTATTCCACCAAAACTGTCTTTGGACTCCTTCTAATTCTTCTATAAATTTATCTGGCAATTTAAAAGTACTCATTTGGTGGACTGGCATTGCATTCAATACATGTTTCACCAGAGTTGTTCTTCCTGAATGATTAACCAGTTTTCCATTCCATCTGTGCAGTCTACTTTTCATATTTCTAACTAAAGAAGCAAAAGAACATGTCTTCTTTATGTTTAGAAAAAGTGGAATACCGAAATATATCTCTTCCACATTCATACTTTGAACTTTCAGTCTTCTGGATAATAATCTGCAATGTCTAGGATGAAGATTCTTGGAATAGAAAACTGCAGACTTATGTAGATTTATTTGTTGCCCTGAACTTGCACTAAATTCTTGGATGACATCAAGTAAGTTATTCACATTATGAATGTTTGCTCTTGTAAACAACAGACAATCATATGCAAATAATAAATGTGTTACTTTAGGTGCTGCTATAGATATTTTTACCCTTTGTATCTTGTTGGAATTTTTAGCATCAACCATGGCTCTTGTGAAGACCTTCATAGAAAGTAGAAAGAGATAAGGTGAGAGTGGATCTCCCTGCCTTAATCCCCTTGTGGGTTTGTAATAACTGCATAAGGATCCATTAAGTTTGACACTGATCTCTGATGTGCTAATGCATTCTTCAATGAGATCACACCATTTGTTTGAAAACCCTATTTTTTGCATTATTCTCTTCAAGAAACACCATTCAACTCTATCAAATACCTTGGACATGTCCATCTTGAGAGCCATATAACCCTTTTTCCTTTTTTTCCTCTTCATTGTGTGTATGAGCTCTTGTGCAAGAAAAATATTATTTGAAATTTATCTTCCATAAACATAAGCAGATTGCATAGGAGAAATAATCTTATCCATATACACCTTCATCCTTGTAGCAAGAATCTTGGTGATTAATTTATAGGTAGTATTTCACAATGCAATTGGCCTATACTCAGCTGGAGTTTGAGGAAGTTTAACCTTGGGAATCAGTGTAATATTGGTCTTGTTCATACTCTTGAGCAGTTTTCCAGTTCTGAAGAATCTCTGGACCATGTTCACCACTTCCTTTCCAACAATATCCTATTGAGTTTGGAAAAAACCTGGTGGAAATCCATCAGGTCCGGGTGCCTTCCAAGGTTTCATGGACTTCAGAGCATCATGAATCTTTCTTTCATCAGGTATTTTTATGAGCTGAACATTATCCATCTCAAAAATATATTCAGGAACAAGATTAATGAGCCTTTCACTGATGCAAGGGTTAGTAGTAGAACTGACTTGTGTGAAATGCTGATTAAGAAGAACCTCCAATTCATCATTACCAACACACCAATTGCCATTGATGTCTTTTAAAGATTCAATTTTGTTTCTTGATCTTCTTTGGTTGGCCAATATGTGAAATTGCTTGGTATTATTGTCCAAATCAATAATGTTACCTTCACCAGATTTTTGTCTCCAGAACTGCCTTTCTTTAGTCTGCCATTCTTCTATTTGCATCTCCAAGTTCTGGACTTCAGTTGTGTTGCTGCCATTAGTAGAAGAACTCTATAAGCTTGTCATCTGCTGCTGTAAATCTTGAATTTTGTGCTGAATGTTCCCAAAACTTGTCTTGTTCCATAATGAGAGATATTTCCTTGTAAAACTCAGTTTTTTCTCTAAGATAAAACCAGATGATCATCTTGCTTCATTAGCCCAAGCTGAAGTAATTTGAGCTTTGCAGGTATCATCCTTAGCCAACATTCAAAGAAACTCCAATTTTTATGTCTTATAGAAGTATTGGAAGAAAGGGTAAGAAGTATAGGACAATGATCAAAACCCATTTGAGGTAGATGAAGTATATGAGCATCTGGAAAAAGAAGCAACCAATCTGCACTTGTTAAAGCTCTGTCAAGTCTTGATTTTATTCTCCTTGTACCATGTTTATTACTTGTCCATCTAAAAGGATTACCATGGAACCTCAAATCAGTTAATCCTGCATCATCAATTAGTTGAACAATACTAGAAGATGTTGATGAAAAAGCATTATGAGTATTTCCATCCTTAAGATTTAAAGCAATGTTTAAGTCACCTATCAAGATCCAAGGAAAAGATGGGCTTTCTTTTCCTAAATTTCTTATATAATTCCATTGTTCATTTCTTAGGTTTGGGTATGGAGTTCCATACATACAAGTTAATAACCATTCTGGTTTAGATAGGTCATTAACTATAAGACAATGTATCATGTTACTATTGTGTGCTGCAACTTCTAGTTTAAATCCCTTTCCATAGGACAATGAGTCCACCTTCTCTACCTATACTAGGAACATAAAAAGCATTTGGGAAATTCAATGGTTTAATAAGACTTAAAAAAAATTCAGAATCAATTTTTGTTTCACAAAGAAAGACAATGTCTGGATTGTAAATCTTGTTTAAATCTTTAATGTGATTCCTAGTATTTCTGTTGTTGAAACCATTGCAGCTCCAACTGATGAATTTCATATTGATGGAGAAATATGTGTTTAAAGGAGAACAATTGTATGAATTGGTAAACTTAATCTCTAGAATATAAATCGGATTCAAACAGTATAAGGAATTGATTTCAGAATAAATAGAAAATAAACAAGTATGTTTAGAAGATACCTGAGTCCCCACAGTGATATTGCTAGATTGCGCAGTTCCTTGGATAGTTATTAGTGGCTCAGGATTCTTCACCTGACTCCCATTACCAGTTGTAGAAGATTGATTTTGGTTTGCTGACTGGGAAGCTGAGTTTCTTTGACGCTTTCCTAGTCTACCAGTTTCCTCTACACTGTCTTCACCACTTTTTCCTAATTCCTTACCAAATCCAACATAAATGCCATCTTGTGGAGGAACAAAAGGTGTTGCTCTCACCATCCTTCTCTGACTTGATTCAGGTGCATCAACTGAGATAATCTTCTTAGAAGTAGAATTATTTTTTTGAAGCTTTGAAGAACCAAAAAGGTGGGGCTTCTGATGTGCTAATTCTAGAAACTTAGCAGCTGCAGCACAAGCTTTCTTTGAATGCTTCAGGATAAAACATTTAGGACAAATTCTGTGTGGTTGTTTTTCATAGAAAAACGAATCCATCTTGTATTTCCTGGTGAATCAACTGCAAGAATCCCTCTTCTGAGTGGATTCTGAAGATTGATCTTCACACATACTTTGACAGATTTTCCAGGTGCCGATATCGCATCTTTTGGTTCAATAGCACGAACCTCTCCCAAGACCTTTCCCGTATCTTCGGCAATCTTAACCTTCATTAGTTCTGGAAGCAATCCTTTTAATTAAATCCACAAATCCTGAGAGTCTCAATCAAAATCCTTATAAATGCAGCTTTCCCAATAATGATGGAGAACAACTAAGTGTCCATCAATGCTTCAAGGACGAGTAATGAAAACATTGTTGAGTTGACTCTGGTTTTTAAACTTGAAAACCATAGTGTTTGGATCAAACTCAATAACCGTGACTTCTTCTGGAGGAATAAAATTCCAGGTGAATTGAATTTGTTTCTCCATTATCTTATCACTCATTTTCCCTTCAATTATAATCATACCAATGAGGCAGTTTTATCATTGGTTTTCTTCAGCATCTTCTTCTTCTGATTCATAGTGATAAACAATAGCCTCAGAAACATTTCCCAGCTCTAAGGCTGCATTCTGAAACTTATTTGTGAGAACAGAGACATTTTCATTAGTTTCTTTTTCCATGATATTTTTCCCAAGAAAAATGTTGATTTCTTGAGACTGATAAGAATGTTTATAAAGCTTGTAACCTAAATAATTAGGGGTAGGGTTTTGAACATATCTATCATATCTAGATTGCAGGATACTCGGATGATAAAATCTTTTCAAGGCTAAAAAAACTGAACTAATTGTGAAAAGATGGTTTTTACTGGTTGACCGGCTGGTTGGGTGGGGGGGGGGGGGGGGGGGGGGGGGGGGGAAGGAATTTAGGAATTCAAATTTGTAACGGCTTTTTAGGAGTGGTGAAAGGTAATTGACACGTGTATTCCAGTTTTGAATTTGAAAACAGAAAGTAACAGGATCGTTGTTGACCCAGAAATCACAATGAGTTCTAACTTTGGTAATGGAGTTGACGGAGAAACCTTCAGCTTCAACGAGCTTGTGATTAACCACTACAAACGTTATAACTATCATGAACACAGAGACAAACGCCTGTCTGTCAAGCGATGAATGGACAAACGCCATTTTACTAGAACTTGCACAATCTGTGAATACACAATGGAGAAACCAGATAGATTAGTGAAACATACTGAAAACGAAAGAAGATAGTACTGAAAAACAATAAGAAGATAATCTAAGCAAACAATACAATAAAAGATTTAAGGAAATAACAATAAAACAAAACTAGTGGAACATCTTCAATCAGTAAAATAAAAATGGAGAAATCAACAAACAAAAAAAAAACAGAAGAAGTAGCAAGTAATGATTAGAGAACATGGATATGATTAGAATCGAAGAAACGAAGATTTCATCTGAAAAATTTATTTCAATTAACCACACATAGACGAGGTTGAAGAAGAAAAAGAAGGAGGAAATAAAATTCACTTTGGATTTAAGCTTTTCCAGGTACGAAAAACTAAACTGGCATGGATTTTATTCGCATCATCATCTCTATCTTTTGATATGCAGGGCATGGGTTTTTGCGTGATACAAACTAAAACTTATTTTTGCATTAATGTTTGTTGATTCAGTTATTAAATTGACATATCATATTGCGGCTAGATATAACGCATTCCATATTTATGAATCTATGATGATCTTGATGATTTATCATTCGAACTGTTTCCATCGGTCTCCCATGCAGTACATTTGTTTAAAGGTTCAGACGATTTGCAACTTCGAGCACCAGCTTCAGCGAGCACTTGCCTCCTCCACCACTTTTTACCAGAAAACCCGTGAGTCGTTTTTACCTGCAAACAATGTGATTTTATTTGCAACGTATCTTTTAAAACTACCAACTTTTTAATAGCCGAGCAAGTGGATTACATTCCACAGAACATTCAAATTTGGGGAGAAAATATCAACTACGCAATAATGGTGCTCAAATACTTTTAAACCTCAAATAAATACATTGGAATCGAGTTGGTACAACCAATTGAACAAAAGATACCATTGAACTATAGGCAATATCATATTCAAGAGAACAAAATAACATTAAAACCAAAATTCTTAATGATAGAGATCAGCAATCATAATTTAAATTGACCGTTTATATGATGTGGACTTATCTTACGACAAAAAAAAAAAAAAAAACTAGGCATGATCTAAAAGCAAATAAATAAGCCTAGCAAGTATTCAATGTAAAACCCCATATTAGTTACATACCTCGAACTTTGGTTCTTGCTGTATATACACAAAACCGGAGCAGCCTTGGTCGCGCACCGCCCAAAACCAGGCCGAAACAGGACACAGATGGAACATGACAGTCATTATAACTACTTGTGTATCCTTTTTCTGGGGTTATAATTGGCAAGCAAATTAAAATTAAAAATATAACATATGTATAATTCCATGCTTTGAAATTTTACAAATTTTATCTTGTTGGAAAGATTTTAAAGAGATCTACATAATGAGTACAAACAACAATATTAAATTTAGAGTTTTTACGAAAAATTCGAGGGTGTTTATCATTTTAGGCACAATTTTCGAAAATTGAATGCATAGCCATTATGCAAGCCACCGCAAAGGATACATAACACATTATGCAACCATGTTTTGGTTTATGCATCAACTAATTTTCTGTTGCAACTAATAGAACGATGTACTCCCTCCATTTCAGGAAAAATGATACTCTCACTTTTATATTTTGGCCTATTTTTAGGCAAAAATGAAACTATGAAAGTATTCTTTTTTCTGAAACAGAAGTTAAATATGCCTAAAAATATCATTCCAACAAAAACAAAAAAAACAACGAAACAATGCTAATTACGAAGATCAGGAAAAGTAACATTTTCGCCTATATAAAATTGGTAGTGCTATTTGGCTCCCTAATCTCCACCTCCCTATTCTCCTCTCTACTATCTAAACCACACATTAAGGGAATGTGTGGTTTAGAACACATTAAGGGAATGCTGAACCCCATCTGAATCTGAATGCGGATCTCGAAATGAATGTGGGGCTTAGATTATAGGGAGGTGAATAGGAAGGTGGAGAATAGGGAGTCAACTAGCATTTCCGATATAAAATCTACACCACTAATATATAATGCATTATGCAATCAGCGGTATTTCGTTTTATTTTGTTTTTTTTTGGGTTGGGCCTCTCCATAGTGATATCGGTGTTCTAATAACATGCCTTAAAAGTTATGCTCCTAGTACAAAAGAATGGGAAAAAAATATACAGACAGGCTTAACGCGCAACCAACGATCTTGGTGCCACCTTCTAATAATAATAATAATTATTATTATTATTACTATTTTCTTTTGTTTTCAACGATAGAGCGTAGTTGCCAAACTTACCAGGGACCGTCAGTGACTTATACCGTTAAAAGTTCTAATCTAGAAAAAGACTCTTTAGATAACGACCCACCAGACTGGTTCTTTAACCAAAATCCTTCTCTCTCCGCATTTGCCAACTCTCTAAGCAAAAAGTTCGCTTGAGAAACATAATTAGAGCATAATTGCCTCACTATTATTCTCTTTCTTTTTCTTTTTATAGGCATCTGGCAGTTTGATGTGGTTATGGCCTTGTTCAAAACATTGCTCACAAGAATAAATAATCAATTTCGATCTTTCATAAAACGAATGATTTATGCTCACTACTTATCTTGACTTCCAAATTGAAACCAGTTACAACAATCTTTATATGACGATAAGAGGGATTCGAAGCAACATTTGTTGGCAGGTTACATTAAGATGGGAAGTTAGTAAACAGACAGTGATCAATTCAAATATTAGAGATAAATTATTTTTTTTTAATGTATTGTAACTAAAGGAACCAATCAGGTAATTATTGATATGGAGACAGATATCCAGAACGACAGTAATCTTTGATTTTTTTTGGAACTCTTTCTTTTTACATTTTCAGAAATGTTAACGGGAAATGGGTCATTTGTCCAAAAAGTTTTAAAACATGTTTCAAATGGACGAATAAATATTAGTATGGGTGAAATGGACAAAAAAATAGTAAGGATGAAACTGGATTCATCGCGGCTTAAACTTAAAAAATAGCAAGGATGAAATTGGATGAATCCTGATATAAATTAAAAATAAGAAAAAATATTTGAAAATAGGTAGGATGAAACTGGTTAAAAGTTAAACAGTATCAAAATGTACAAGTCTCTTTAGTTTTTGTCCATTTAAACAGTATCAAAATGTACAAGTCTTTTTCACCCAGGAATTCTTGATTTTGATCTTTTTAACCAATTTTGTGAAATCTTAATCGGACACGATGCAAATCTGTGTTGCAACCTAACCCAAACAACCTATAAGGTTCCTTAATTTTTCTAAAAGATCTTTTTATTAAAGCAAGTCTTATGGTGGAATCCATCCATCTTTCATCTTCCACGCCACCTCAGCATTTGGAACTGTGGATGGAAGCGCAAGTATAATGGTGGAATAGTAGAAACGCTATTCTTAATGAAACAAAAAACGCAATTAAGAATGGAGCTTTTTTTTCAGCCGTTAGATTTCAACAACTCATTTTAAATCTACCAATAAAAAAAAACGCAATTAAGAATGGAGCTTTCTTTTTCAGCCGTTAGATTTCAATAACTCATTTTAAATCTACGGATAAAAAAAACGCAATTCTTAATTACATTATTTTAGCTTCAATCTTAATTGTGTTTAACGCTATTCTTATTAGCGTTCAGATGGATTCCACGAAACCGTGGAACCTTGCTTGGATTTTCTGTGGAAGACCCCAACCTGGAAGCCACTAGACTTGACATTTCATGGTTTTTCCACACTTGAAATAGTTTGGATTACACTATAAGACTTGCTCTTACTAGTTTTTTTTTTCTTTTTTTGACTATAGGCGAGAAAAATATATAACTCCAAAACACAACTATCATCGGATCATTTGATTCACCCCGGAGTTAGAACCACATGTATGCTATATTAGTGGTTCTAAACAAACCGTGTAAAAAACAATGATAAAGCTATCCAGTCTCAAATACACAAAATTGGTTAAAAAGACCAAAATCAACAATTTCTGGGTGAAAAGGACACTTAGATTTTGATAGTGTTTAAATGGACAAAAATGTAAAAATATACGGGATGTAAACAGTTTCATCCTACCCATTTTCAAATACTTTTTCTTATTTTTAATTTACATCAAGATGCATCCAGTTTCATCCTTATTATTTTTTAAGTTAAAGTCAGGATGAATCCAGTTTCATCCTTGTTATTTCGTTGGTGTCCATTTCACCCATACTAATTTTTACTCATTCATTTGAACCATGTTTTAAAAATATTTGGACAAATAATCCATTTTCCGTCTCAAATATACCTCTAAGATGAGAAATAATCCTTTTTGGAAACGGTTAGTTCGAATGTCATGGGACCCGATTAAAAAATTATATGAGAAGTATTTCTAATGTTGTTTATATGCACATATCATTAGGCATTTTTGATGCTATACTGGATGCAGGAGTAAGCGAATAATCTAGGTGTGAATATATAATGATGATTAGCTTTTCGTTAGAAAAAATAAATAATAAACTACTACTATTAAATGGCAATGTGAATGAGATCATCCTACAAAGTGCCTTTTCTAGCTTATAAAAAGAAAAAATCGTCCTAAAAATTAAGCTAACTTGGATATGATTTCTCCTGTTATAGTAGGGATCTCCTAATAATCATAAACTCCAATTTAATAAGAACCCTAGTTTTAGATTCCTTATTCTAAATGTTGGGCGTTTTATTCCCTTTGTATGGGAATTGGGTTGTTATAGGAACCTTAATAATTCTAAAAAATCTAAATTTACATCCTTATTCTCTCATTCGATGTTCCTTTCTTTTTATTATTATTTTCTTTTGAATTAGGTATAATTGGAGTTGCTTTCCTCAAATGAGGAAGTAGATCATGGGATATATTTTTTTTTTTCTGTTTTTTTTGAAGCATGTGAAACTTTTGATAAGAAATGTATTCCACAAGGTAAGGTACCGGCCTACCAATGTGACCACCAGCGCCATTGTCACTCGAAGTGCATTAAAAAATTGGAACACTCAAAGTTAATTGCTTATTCCATCCAAAGAAGATTAAAAAAAATTATTTCTTCTTTATAGGTTATTTTGTTTAACACATTACTTATGGGCCTAGTTAGCAATGTGGCGAATAAAAAAAAAAAACTGTTTAACACGGTAACTGCAAGATACGGAATATATTCATAACCTCATTTATTTGATAACACATTACTTAAGGGCCTAGTTAGCAATGTGGCGAACAAAAATAAAACCGTGTTTTTTTTTTTAAACTACTCCATTTTGGATGGGACTACTATTTCTTTTTTGGTTGGATTCTTAAAGTAAATTTGAGTCGCCCTTAATCCATATATTTATTTTAGTACTAAAATTATTCTTTCTAATTAAGTTAACGTAATGATTAGTGAGTTAATTAATGATTAGTGAGATTAAATTAATAAGTTGATTTTTTTTCAAAAGAAGAATTATTGAGAGGGAGAAGAAGAAGATGAAGATGATAATGAAGATGAGGGTTTTGGAAGAAAAAAAGTTAGATCTTTTTCTTTAAGAGCCACAATAAGAGTATGATGCTTTGAGTACTCACGTATACTTCAAATTTAGTTAATGGCTTGAATTGGCCAAAACATTCTTAAAAATGAACAATTTACAAATTGATTTCGGTTTGGTTAAAAAAGTTCGGCTACGATATCTGAGGAACAGGTAGCCGAACTCATTTGCAAGTGTAGTTCGGCTAATATTTCTGAAAACATAGGTAGCCGAACTCAGCTTTAATGGAGTTTTTTCTTTAAGAGAAAAGTTCGGTTAGGAGAAGAAAATTACGACGTAACCGAACTAGGAGTTCGGCTAGGTTAAAAAATCGCGACGTAACCGAACTCAATATATAGGTTTTTCATAGAAAAGTTCGGTTAGGAGAAAATAATTGCAATGTAACCGAACTTTTTGCGACGTAACCGAACATTTTGCAACGTAACTAGACTTTTTTGTGACATAACCGAACTTTTTACGACGTAACCGAACTTTTTGCGACGTAAACGAACTTTTTGTGACGTAACCGAACTAAAAGATCGGCTGGGACATTTTTTTATGACGTAACCGAGCTTTTTCTGAAACAAAGAAAAACCTCCATTAAAGTTGAGTTCGGCTAGTTCGACAAAGCTTTTCACATAATTCCTAGCCGAACTTCTCTCTGCAACTTCCATTTTCAACTCATTTTGATGATTACTTCTCATTTTTCAACCAAAAACGAATAACAAGTAATGGGTTTGTGAGAATATCTTTGTTAATGATTTAAATTAAGCTATATATATATAAATGTGGTGGTGGTAGTCAGAAGTGGTAGGTGATGGTCGGTGGTGGTGGGAGGAGGTGGTGGTTATATATATGTAGGTGGTTATTAGGTTGGTTTTAAATTAAATTAGGTTGAGGATAGGTCAGTCATTTTAACACTTTAGGACACCGGATGATATTCTTATCAAATAGTAGTCCCCGTCCAAAATGGAGTAGTGCCCAAAAAACGGTTCTAAAAATATACGGAAAGGATATAATATGAGAATTGTTACAGGGTTTTAGGCCCATGTATGTGCGTCCCATATATATGTAACCAGTGTTTATCTCACGGCATATATAAAGAGCTTAAACCTATGTAATATTTAACTTATCTCTAATAAATAGAAGTTCTCCTTCTTATGTTTTTTCTATGGGCGAGTATTTGGTCCGTAATCGGTGGATTTAATTGGGACCAAACGTATTTTTGCGAATGGATGCCCTGACAGTTCGCCATTGGGTTGGATGCAGATGAAATTTTGAAATCCAATGAAATACAGATTTGGTCCGGATGCAATCTTGAAAATTCATTGGACATCCATACCCATTAGACTAACGAAATTTATATAGTCTACAGAAAATACGTACATGGTTTAGGAGTTCTTAAGGTGTTTGCTTGGAGTGTTGTCCATATCATTTTTATATTTGTACTAGGTATCACCGCGTCCTACTGCCGGGCTCAACCTCTTCGATTAAATTGTCTTGTACGGTTCCTCATTTTTGTAAGTTAAAAGATTCTATATAATATGCTTAAATAATTGGAGCGATTCCTTCTTTTAAGTTTTTTCGACTTAACTTTTTACTTAATTTTCCAAATTAAATGCAAAAGAATGGTGATGATAATTCTTTTCCAGGATCTTATTCTGATCTTTGGCGCCTGTACACTTGCATTAGATGATGGAGAAGTTAAATAAACAAATTAATCCAGGATCTCTTCGTGTCTTTGACACTAGTTAACCCCCGTATTCATTTGTTGACATTCCGTAGAACCAAGTAGAATGGCCAATGTTCTACCCGAGTTTATCAAGAGACTCGAATTTGCATCCACCTTTAGCCACATATATCTAAATAAACACGGAAAAATATTTGATGGGGGCGTTTTCTGATGGGGGCATGGGGGACAAATTATGTCTTGACACGTGTCTTTGTTATAATTTGATTCCATCAAGTTTTGTTTCCAAATATATAAAAGAAGTGTATATTTGGTGAAAATATTGGTTATCTTAATTGATAATATTTTATCCTTTATATTTTTGGTAGCAGAATTTGTTAAAATAATCAGTTGGAAAAACACATGTCAAGACATGATTTGTCCCCCATGCCCCCATCACGCCCCCATCAAAAATTTACTCAATAAACACCTCCATGAACCCTCCTCATAATTTTGAAACCACGTGTCCAAGAGTTCACATAAATCTTCACTTTAATTGTTTCAAGAGATTTAAGTTTTTTAACCCCGATCATAGTTCCCCGCTGGCTCAAATTAAGATACGCCACTGTTTAGATGCCTACCAATTATGGATAGAGATGTGGGCGGTTATGAATAAGATTTTGACGCACGTGGGTTTTTCGCACCAAGTAAGGCAAGAAGAAAGAGATATCGATCTTTTAAAATTACAGTATCTAAGTTGATATGCTGCATGTTTATGAGTTTTTCAATTTTGAAATATCGAAGCAAATGTGGTAAACCTCAAAACTACAAATATGGAATAAGACTCTGAGACTACAACAACTTTAACTGCTGTATATTTAAGTCTTGTAGTCACGGATGGGAGGGTTCTCCACATGATATACGAACTGCATTTTGGTAGTTTTAACTTCAGCTGGATGTCCAAAGAAATTGATGACCTCTTAATCTACCCAAACTGGGAACTTGTTGAATTATTTCTCTTACGATCTCTCTATAACATAAGGAAGTGGTAATATGGCAAGTGCCAAGTGGGATATGGTGAAGCGCCTTAATACAGAGACACCCTTATGAGATCAAAAGCTGTATATTGGGGAGTTAGATGGAATAGAAACCGTTATAAAGATAAGCCTACAATGAAAGTATAGATCACCCAAGTGTTTGACCACAAACCAATATAAAAAATTCTCTACAGTCACGTTTGCGACCTTCTAATATTCTTGGCTTGCAGTTTCTTATACTACGAATTACAACAATCAATATTGAGAATGACCTTTTTGGAGAGCATTGGTTACAACCGTGAACCGTCATAATAAACCGACTCCCAAAATCCAAGTTTAAATCTGCATGCCACTGCCCAACTATGTTCAAACGTATCTCAGAATCTCTCATAGTTATCTCCACTGATTACGTGATACAGATTCCAGCGAAATTGTAACTGGTCTAGTGCCCCTAATGGTTTCACACAAGACGTAACCATCGATTTGATCCGTTAGAAAGAAAAAAAAAAAAGCTTATTATAGGAGCGTCATGGTTTATTAGAGGGCGGTAGTGTGATAGTAATATCCCTCTAGTTGGTTGGGGGATGTCCAATAGGGGATGTAAATTGACAAGATTATTCTTTTTGCTTTAAATGGACAAATTTGTCTCTTCTTTTTAAATTGAAAAGACAGAATTGTCCTCCATCATATTTAAACCTAATTATGAATGAGAAGAATCGAAATCAGTTTTTTTTTCTTTCATCTTCTCTACTTCTCCATTGTAACCGTAAGCACCACGTCCATTAAAACAAATTCCGAAACTTCATCGTCTTCGATTAATCGACGATTTGCAAAATTAATAATCGTTGATTGAATTCTACCTTATAGATGACGAAGAAGAAGAAAGTTGACGAAGATTGTAGCGATTCTAATCAAGCAAATGTTCCATTAGGTGAAGAACAACAATTTCAATTCCAAACCCCTCCACCAGAGAAATTAGTTGGAATGACTTACATGAGGTATGTTTTGCGAAACCCATATAGGGTTTAGTTTACTTTGTTCGTTTTAATTTCATTTTCTATCAAAAATTAAGGTTTTAGGTAAAAAATCAAGTTTTCATATCCTGGGTTTTGGTTACTTACGGTTGAAATTAGTTCTATTTTGAACCGTAACTGAAGCTTTTGATGCTGGTACGGTTTGTAACAATTGAAATTTTCTGAAATACCAACCGTATGTTCTTAGTTCTGAGAATATTTCCCAGTTACGGTTGATGTTGAAACGGAATTACGAACCGTATGTCGCTCTGGATGTTTAAAATTTTGCCTACGGTTCCTATTTGTATGTTAGTTACCAACCGTATATTAGGTACGGTACATAATATGTTCAACCGTAACTTACCTTGTCATTTTAGATATCTCCTTTGTACGGTACATAATTGTGGTTCCTTTATCAACCGTAAGTTAGTTACGGCATGTGTTGATATGTACATGTTTAACCATAAATTATCCTGTGTTCGAAAACCTAGTGCCAAGTAATGTTATGGTTGATACCGATAAGAAACTTACCAACTGAATTGTTCTACGGTTCGTTATATTTGTTCAGTTACACACCGTATCTTTGCTACGGTTTGTTACGATTGTAAAGTTACAAACCGTATATTGTTTTGGTCACAGTTTTTTGGTTTATTTGTTTATATTTTGTTTGTTCAACCCTTAGGAATTCGTTCAAATTATTGCTTATGTAGGAATCCTGATAGGGTGAAGAATAAGAGAGGGAATAAATTAACTCCGATTGATCATACGCCCACCCCTCGCGGTGACAAGCATTTAGGGGTTGAATTAGAAGAAGAAGAAGAATCAATTTGAGATTAGTCTTAGAGAACCATCTGTAGGTAACTCTGGGGTTGAATTAGAAGGAGCTGAACCTAATGATCAAGAAATTAAAGAGGTAGGAATTGAAAAGAACCGTGAAGAAGCTGATGATGAAGAAGAGGAAGAAAATCCTGATGAATCCAGTGACGAAGAAGAGGAGGAAGAAGAAGGAAATGATGAAGAGGAGGGAGAGGAAGTAAGTGATGAAGATGAGGAAGAGGAAGCAAATGATGATGAGGGAGTACAAAACAAGGGGAAAGAAATTGTTGTAGCTACAACTCTATCTCCAGCTAAACCAGTTAAAGAAAAGAAGCCGAGAAAGGAACCCGCACCAAAAGGGTTGCATATTCCTAAAGGAAAAGAGTTTTTGTTGCCACGGAAGAAGAATAAAAGACCTTGGGGCGAGGCACCAGATAAGTCATCAATCTTATTTGGTTATACCAATTCCTGGGCCGCAAAAGTCTGTGAGACTAGGGTATGTTTCTCATTACACATTGTTATAATTTATTTCGATTTTCTTTTATTTTTTTGTATTTATGTATATTTAATTAATTTCAGTTTAACAAAATATGTTTGTACTTTTTTTAAGGATCATGCAAGGGAGAACAAATTGCTCAAGCGTCAAAGAGCTAGTTATTGGCCGTTAGGTGAAGAATGTGTTGATGTTCGTACTCTAGTGGCAAGTTCGGGATTAGGGTCTAGAGTTATGAATACGCAATCGGAGTATGATAGTGTTGTGGTATCTTCCTTCAGGGAACGATATTCGCCAGAAACCGATACGTTTCATCTCCCATTTGGAGAGATGACAATAATATCGGACGATGTGAAGCAAATTCTTGACTTGGAAGTTAAAGGAAAATCCGTGTATGAAGGTTTCAATAACAACATGTCTTGGAATGATCTTTACAACCTTGTTGAAGAAAAACTTGGGTGGGATAAAGACGAGACCGAGATGGAGTTTATGTTGGCCGGTGGTTATGACCCCTCGAAACCAAACAAGGTTTCCAAGGTAAAGAAGTTGCTGTTGAATAATTTGAAGACGAAGTTTGGAGACACCCTCAAAAAGCAATTGGAAGGTAAGGTGATAGATGAAACAGTAGTTAGGCGTACAGCCACAACGTATTTGTTGTATTCTATTGGGACCGTATTCATGCCCGATAACTCGGGAAATAGGGTGAATGTTCATTACCTACAATTGTTGAATGATTTGAAGAAGACCAGAGAGTATTCGTGGGGCACCGCTACGCTTGCATATTTACTTGAAAGTCTAAGAAAGGCCTCGAGGGTTGGAGCTACTGAAATTGCTGGGAATGTTGCGCTTCTAATGGTAAGTTTGGTTACATTTTATCATTTTTTATTTTATGATTGTTTGTTATATTTATCTTTTGTAGTCATGTCTCAATTGCTTAAATTATTTTATATTTTTCTAGGCATGGGTGTATGACCACTTTCCGAGCCTGAGACCTTCTACTGAATGGGAAGAACATGATCATGGACCTACATGAAAGAAGTTTATGTTCACTGGTAGACAAAAAAGAAACAAAGAAGCGAGGCTCATTCAAGTGAGGCAGGAAATAGATTCTTTCACTGTTGAAGATGTTATCTTTGACCCTTATTTGAGGATTGAAAATGGAGTTGATGCTCGTCGTTTCACACAGACCGCAGGCTATAATGGACCGTTGTATCATGCCACAGGTTATGTTATGACCAATCCTCATCGAACTCTACGCCAAATTTCTCATATTCAAATAAAAGTCGTTAAGGAAAACTTCAAATTATCCAAGGATGGATCCGAGACAAAAGGCCCACTATTGTACTCAACTACCGCCCAACTCTGACGGTTGATGTTTGGAACAACCGCCGTCAACAAAAATACCAAATCAAAGTGGAAGAGGCAACGGCTCGTAACAACACGAAAGAAGCCGTTGATGATTACATAGATTGGTATTATCATTTAGGTCATCCACATGTGATTAATAATGATCCGGAGGCCCAACCACTTATTCAAAAGACAATAGAAAAAAGGAAGGCTGCTGAGGAGAGCAAAGAGACAAAGGGACTATTTGGTATGACTTGGAAGAAACTATATTTCATGTCGGTACGTAACTTTGTTATCCTCATGACTTGGAATTTAGTTCCAATTTATATTATGTATTATGGAATAATCTCTTAAGACTCTTTTTATGTGTGAATAGAAAGAGCGAGGACAAAGGTTGGATAATAGTATGACTTCATGCATCCGTGCTAATGGTGTGATTGAAGCTCCTCAAAAAAGGACCTTACAAGAGCAAATAAGGAACACGCATGATCCAACCAGGAAAGAATTATACGAGGGTTTGGTCATGGAAGAAAGAGGCTTAAAGAGGGGCAGAAATTCCATTGGAGGTGCGAGTACTAGACTAGCCATAGTCAACTGTCATCTAGTAGCGAAGAGACGCCTTTGGAAGAGGATGTGCATGGTGTGGGTACTAACCAAAGAGGTGGGCGCGGTGGTCGTAGTGGAGGTTGTCGTCGTTATGGTCCTCGCACTCGTGGTGGTGGTACCACCAACAAAAGAGGTCGTGGTCGTCGTATTTAATTATGGTTGTGTGACATTTGATAGCAGGACAACTTTTTATTTCTTAGCTTTGTGTGGTTTGTTTTTAGTTTATGGATATTATCAAGTACTAATGGTTGTGTGGTTAGTTTTTAGTTTATGGATATTATCACGAACATGTTATGAATTGTGTGGTTATGTATTTTTGCTTATGAATTACTTGGAATGAATTAACATGTTATGAACTATATGGTTAATTACTGGTTGACTAATAAAATTGAGATAACTCTCAAGTTACCAACCGTAACTAGTTTAGCCAACAAAATGTTAAGTTTTAAGGTAGTTACGGTTGGTAATAAAATACACTTACAAACCGTAGACAACTTACGGTTGGTAACGACAATAAAGGCCAAACCGTAGTGAAGTTACGATGTGTATTTTTTTCGCATTATCAACCGTAAATTACCCTGGAACTTTTGAGATTTGGAGAGGTTACACTTACGGTTGGTAAAGAAACAACCTAATCAACCGTCACCCTGGTATAACAAAATTTTGTAGAGTTACGGTTGGTAAATGTAATTGAGCAGTGAACCGTATCCCTGAAAATTAATTTTTCATCAGAGTTACGGTGTGTGTACAATTCTAGGACATACCAACCGTAACTTTGTGAAAAGTCAATTTTCAGGGTTACGGTTTGTTACTATATTTTAGTTACCAACCGTAACATATTTATTTCCTGGATATTCATGAGCTTATCTACTGAGTTTTCATTGTTTGATTTGAAAATAGAGACGTTGAAACCTTCAACGATTATATTTTCAAAAAATAGATCCATTACATAATACAAAAAAAAACAATTTATATATAGAGCCATTGTTTGTTTATATATATATATATATATATATATAATATATATATATATATTATTATCCTCCTTACTAGAAGTTACACCTCCACATGAATCATCTCCTACCTTACCTTAAACTAGATTATGGATCCAAACCCTGAATTTACATTGGAAGAATATTTATGTATTTGCCGCAACTATGTTCTATGCTATCCAAAAAGAGGAGAAGAACGACGTCGATGTGGTTTCGTGAGTACAAGTTATTTGAGAACTCTTTTGAAAACTTTTGTTCTGAAACAGGTAACCTAATTACCGCGATGGAATTATGTTGTATGTTCGATATGGAACTATTTGGGATAACGTTCAAGAATTTATGACATTAGTTCGTATTATGGGTCAAATACGATTAAGGGATGAAACTGACGCTGAAGTTTTAGAGAGCTCTATTCAAGAATGGAGACGATGGAAAAGGTCGAGCTTTCATACTTACCTCATTTCAACATCTTAAAGACTTCTATCGTACTTGTAGACCGGGATATTAGTATCCTTTTAAGTAGCACGAATGAATGAGTTGTAATGTCATTTATATTTGTAATCGATTAATGGTTGTAATGTTGATTTAGATTGAAGATGGTCTTGGTTAAATGTCGTTATAGTGTGTTTGTGTATCTTGTTACGGTTTGTATCTTCATTATCGTGACCAAGCGTAAATGACAACAGCAGTTATAATTGGTTTGTGAAGGTAGTTACGGTTGGTAACTATATTATCATTACCAATCGTACTTAACTACGGTTCGTAACTGAACTCTTTTACAAACCGTAAATAACCCTGAAACTTGAATTCTACCCAAATTTAATTTAACACAAAATACTTCATTCATAACGTGAATCAATAGATATGATATTGTCACTTTTAATCACATCAAATTTTGTCAAAATACCAAAACACAAAATATAAAATGTTTTTCAACACCCATCACAACATTTACGCATCTTCATCGTCGGTCATAACTATGAATTGGGGATGGAAAGGAACGTATAATGGCCTTCCATAATTCAATCCTAGCCTCAAATCGATTGCACCAAGACTTGGGGAGTTCACCGTCACAATGAAATTCCATCCCCAAAGGAGGTAATGAGTTTCCTTTTGCAATTGGAGGCAGATATAATGATTTCCATGCATGTGCCCCATGACAACTGTTTTTGTTGTTGACAAATCTTCGTCAAACGGTATTCTTGTTGGTGCAAATGTATAACTCATGTCTCTGAGATTAAATGAATGATGCAATTGAATGCGTTCGCGAGGAGTTGGCCACATATAGGCATGCGCATCCAATATTCGCCTGTCAAACATACATTTCGATTAACCGCCTTTCCCATTCCGCGAAGCTCTCATTTAACACCTCGTCATCATCTCTTCCAACTCATCATTGGCTTATAGAAGTCGCGGTGACCACGTAGTTCCATTAAGCATTTTTGCCTTACGTAAGTAACTTGGTCACAACCCACTCTTTCGCGTCTTCAAAGGGTCCAAGTTGATCCACGACGACGTGGTACCACAATTCCCATCACCATGAACATCATCCGTGGCCTTGATATAATCACGAATATAGTCGGGGAAAAAAGAAGGTAACTTTCATAGAGAATGTAATAGTTCCGGATATATCGACCATTCTCATCTCTAGGTGGTGGTTTAGGCACTCCTTTTATACGAAGCGTCTCCTTCTCACCACTTCATGGAATTTTTCAACCATCGGACTATTTCCATTGTTCCTTGAATTGTTTAAGACCAACTTTACCATCAAGTTTTTTTATTGAACTAGCTTGGGAGGAAACCTCGGAACGACAAAAAGAACCTTTATCTTTAACTTCATCATCATTTTTTGCAATTTCTTTGCAACATTTCCTTTAACAACAACTTTGCTTCTTTGAAGTTGTTTGGAGAAATACCGGACCTTTTCCTTTAACATCAATTTTGCTTGTTGAACTTTCTTGAGTAGGAAGCTCGATACATTTCGACGGCTTGGTTCCGCTTGACCTCTTTTCCGTTTGTTTATACCTTGAATATCATCCTCTTCATCTCATCCTCCGCTTCATATTCCTTTCTCAACCATTCATAACCGAAGATCTCTTTTCTTTGATTCTTCCGCAATTCCCTTGCGATTTTATTTCGTACGTAACTCCTTTTTTTTGTAGAGGCATCCCCTTACTATTCCCCTTTGGTGGTTCCTTGATATCAAACCTAAATTGTGGATATACGAAATCTCTCAAGTTACTCAACCATATTTTCTTTGGCCCCGGCTTAGTGTAGCATATTCTCGGCTAGAGCTCTTCCAATCTCGGTATCGCCAAGCGTTCCTCCAAAATCTCGATCAATTATTGTTTCACAGAATGATAATTGTTGCCAAAAGGGATCAACATCTTGAATCGGGATCACTTTGTCTTGGTATGTGGCTATAACATGCCGACATGGGAGTCCCAAACTTGTCATGTTTGTACAGACACGCTCTTCTTCATAATCCCCCAATTCAAAATGTTGTACTTCATACATTATCTTATCAATTGCGCGGTACGAAACTTGAAATGTAATTCCCCTTAGCCACGAATTGTCTAACCATTTGGTATGTAGTTTACTTTTTCTTTTCTCAAAAGACTCCGTAATTCTATCATGATCACGGATAAAATAAGCATTCATGGATTTGAAAAACGTAACGAACCCACCATTACAACTATGAATTTCTTCTTCAATCGGTTGTGAGATGAATCCTCCGTGCTTGTATCTTGGTTGTCAAAGTTCCTATATTGGTTAGTGAACGCCGCTACAAACTTCTCTTGTGTGGATCCAACCAATTATCCAACAATACTTGACAACACTTGGATAACTTATTTTCCAATGAGCCACTAACATATGAGCTTTATCCTCATATTCATCCACGGTGATAGATTGTATCAAGGATCTCCACTCCATTTTGAAACTATCAATTTTAGTTCCCCAACTTGTGATCCTTCTTATATTTCTCCTTGGCTTCCTCTTGTTGATGTAACAGTAGTTTCTTTATTCTATCCATTTTGCTTTTTTTGGTTGTACCGACAATGCGCATGCACTTAGTTTCAATATTATTCTACAAGTGGAACGTGCAAAGAAGGTTATGAGCTTCCGGGAAAACCCTCTTTATTGCATTCAACAAAGCATGTTCCTTGTCGGTAATAATCACCTTTGGAGTGTATCCCTCTACGTAGAATAGCTTCACTTGGTTTAATGCCCACACATAGCTCTCTTCAAGCTCATTCTTCAAGAAGCATAAACCAACACTAAAAGGCATTTGTAGAAGTTTTCCCGACAATGTTAAACAAAGACATCTCAAACTTGTTGGTTTTGTATGTGCAATCCATTAGAAGCACTTGATGAGAGCACCGTGCCAACTTTACAAACTCGGGATGAGCCAATAAAAGATGTTTTATTCGTCCTTTCTCATCTTCATCGTGGAAAACCGAGTAATTGTGCGCCTCCCCCAAATGCCTTAATTGTTGTATTTCGTTTCTTTGTTCCCATTTCGTATTATTCAATTTTGTTCTTGCGTTGTAGATGTTAGGAAAAGTAGAAGCATTTTGTGGGTTTCTTTCTTTAAGTGAGCGAGGATATCAATGGGCTTCATACGAATTTCTGTCAATGACTCTACGATCTTCTCTTCTTCTTTAAGGTGTCCATCATAAGTGTGTTAGAAAACTATCCGGTATAGGGTGGTTATGACAACCGCATACAACTTTCTCCAAAATCACTTTTTTGCCGCGTTCATTTTAAATTAAAGCTTGAAGAGGAATAGGGTCTTCTTAGAGAAAGTAGTCATCTTCCTCTTTGTCTTTGCTTCGTGCACGGTACCTTTTTTTGCGTGACTTCTGTGTTTTCCACTACACTCGCAAACCATTTGAAAGACAATATCACTAGTGGTACCATTACAAACTATGATACACTTAATCAACTTGCCTCGTTCTCTAACCCACTTCTTTGCATCTTCTTTCTCATCCCATGTCTCCTCGGTTAAATAGTGAAAGCTAGAATCTTCGGTGAGAATTTCATTTGCTAAAGGTTGTTCATCCATTAGGGAGGTACATCCACGACCTGGACAAAAATATACCAACATTAGTCTAAACGAGGAAACAAAACGAAAACATATACAAAGGTATGGTTGGTAATGAAAGAGTATAAACAAATCGGAAGAGTGTTACAGTTTTTAACTTTAATCCTATATAAACTGTAGGAAACCTACGGTTGGTAATTGTCATATTCTAACAAACCGTCAGTTCATCAAAAGAAAACTAAAACACACAATGTAACTTACGGTTTGACACGAAAAGTCAATAACACACTATAGTTGAATTATGGTTGGTCTCGATTTACATCTTATTAACCGTAAATAGTGCAGTATATACTCCCATGCACATGATGAATTACTGTTGGTAACTACTGCAGGACATTATCAACCGTAAGTATTCTACGGTTCGTAATGAAACAAACTATACCAACCGTAACTGGTATTATTTCTGGGTTTTCCCCAAAATTCAACCAGCTACTGTTGGTATTTGAAATTTTACGTACCGTAACATAGAGTTACGGTTGGTCACAAGCTCAATTCCAACCGTATGTTCTTCTGATATTTTAAAAAAATTGTTTTTTTTACTTTAGAGAATTCTGAGCAACAAAAAGCTAATGGGAACTAGTATAGAAGTATACCTGGTCATTTTCAGTGCTGGGTTCTTCACTTTGTTGGTTAATTTCTTCAATTGGTTGAGATTGACCTTCACTTTGGGTTAAAACATCTACATCATATAACAAATACTCCATATCAGGATATCCATCAAGATGTATGTAGTACTTGTTTTCTCTATCATATAGAGATTCACCCACCTCAAATTTGAAACTGGAATCACTCATTTTGGTTGAGTGAATCAAAATCTATGGTTTCACAAATATCTCATAAGTTTTTCATTTTCTTCTCCTCTAAACTTTTTTTGTTTTTTAACTCTAAAAATCTGATTTTGGTTTTGATTTTGAGTTAATATATGTGAAACTAATCATTAACACTAAACTTGATTATCATCACTAAACAAGGTTATCAATTATGAGGGCTAATTTTTCATTTCCAGTTTTTTTAATAAGGGACACCTTGAATGATCATGTAATGACCCTTTTTGTCCTATTAGAATGCCGCCCCTCTAATAAACCATGCCGCCCCTATAATAAGCTTGAAAGAAAATAATCAAAACTCACTTGATATTTTACATAAATACAAATAAACTTTTATTGAAACCGTATGTCTTGTTTCTTTGCCACAGATATCGTTGTCCCCTTTAAAGATCATGTGAAAGTCTGAGATGATGCAGTATTATAATCTTTGAGATCACAAATGTCTGATAACAGAACATGATATGACCCCAACTTTAAGAATCACTAGTTAGGATATATTTTTCATGATCCATCCACGAAAACTTAAATAGATGATCTTAGACAAAAGATATGGAAACACCGCGTTGCAAAATTTAGGATGGTGCTGCAAGCCCTCACAGCGATAACAAAACACAGTCCTTGATAAAATAAAGAATTTTTTGCAAAGAATTATATCCATTGTATGCTCTTATGGAATGAAAAGTATATCATTTATACAAACTGAAATACTCCAAAGCACCTGAGATATACTTTATATCACTTGAGTTATAAGGATCATTCGTACATTATTATGAAAAGTATATCATCTTCATGAACTGTAACACTATGAAGTAAATGAGTTAAAAAAAAATTGTTACGTAATAAATCCATGCCACTTATTACATGTAGATCTTAAGGAAATGTATAACTACTTGTTGAATTGTTTCCTTACATAGTAACATGCGATGATTGGATCATCACAAGTAATAGCCGAGCGAAGAAATGCTCAATCTTTGTTACCTAATTGGTATAAATATTTAAAGCTACATGAGCTCTATAAGAACCAAGAGATAATCAAACTTTGTTAAGTTCCTACAAAAATATGTACAAACGGTATCATACAAAAATTCACGGTGAGAATGGTAATGCATCTACAAATTACCTCCAATAAATGTGAAGGAATCTCATTTTAGAGAAACTAATGAGCCAATTAGTCCAGTGAACTGTATATTACTAATACTTGGATACACCGAAAATGTAATGTTGGGTACTGAATCATTTAGGTTTTGACATAACCATAAGACACTTTGATACTACATGATGTTCCGTTTTGAAAGAACTTACACGGATATCCTTTTTTTAGTGAACAAGAAAAAGGGAATTACATAGATTGAAAGAATACAAAATGACAACGTTTGTCACAATCAATGCTTTCAAAAGTTCTAGAAACAAAACCCCTTCTCCCATCATGCTTTTAAAGTAATAAAGCATTCACTCATTTTACAAAGTCTTTCTTTAGTAAACAGGATTGAGACCATCCTAAGATGCAAATGGTAAAAAACTCGTTCTTTCAAAAGAAACAAGATGATATTTGTGGGCATATCTATGCAGAATGCAGTTCAATTCAAGTGATTTATGGCTCTGGTGGATGATTCGAAGAGTTGAACTAATTATTGGTCACAAGACATTTGCATTTTTGGAACAATCCTAGTACATTGTATACAATTTAAGAGATCACCAACCTTGTCAATGCTAGATATTTACAACAAAATGATTTGATGAATATTACATGTTAATATGATCAGTGTAGAACATTCTACACCCCATGGTATCGCGGAGGCTACCATCAAAGGTTATAGATGGTGTCTAATGATAGGTTAAAGCGAAAGATTACCAACACATATTTCGAGAAAACGATAGGCGAGTAAACTCCGCTCGAAATAGAAAATGTGTATGTATGAAAACTAACATACTTAAACGACTTTGTCTCAAGAGTAGGAGATAGAATAGACTTTTGAGTGATAGATATGTTCAAGTCTCCACATACCTTTTAGTCAGATGTGAAAAAGAAGGGGTACAATAACCACACCCTATTTCTCTTAGCAATCTGTATGGACAAACTCCAATATACTTTCTAGAGAATCAACTAGACAGTCAGACTCAATCTAAATAAAAAGTATATAAAAGAGTTTATATCTCAATCTCTCAATTTGATATATACTCAAGCAAATAGAAATCTGCGAGTCTTTATCAAATACTAGAGAGATAACTTGGATGGTACCAAAGACCAATATCCAAGTGTCAATCAATTTAAATCAACAACCAAAAGGTTGGATATTCTAATTGATTGAACAACGCACAACCTGTTATATTTAATTATATAACAAAATATAATGCGGAATAGAAATAACGCAGACACCATAATTTTGTTAACGAGGAAACCGCAAATGCAGAAAAACCCCGGGACCTAGTCCGGATTGAACACACACTGTATTAAGATGCTACAGACACTAGACTACTCCAAACTAACTTCGATATGGACTGTAGTTGAACCCCAATCAATCTCACACTGATCCAAGGTACAATTATGATCCTATGTCTCTGATCCCAGCAGGATACTACGCACTTGATTTCCTTAGATGACTCACCCACAACTAAGAGTTGCTACGACCCAAAGTCGAAGACTTTAATAAACAAATCTGTATCACACAGAAAAGTCAACGGTAATAATAAATGTGTCTTCCACAAATATACCTACGAGTTTTGTTCCGTATTTGATAAATCAAGGTGAACAGGAATCAATTGATAACCCGGACTTATATTCCCGAAGAACAGCCTAGTATTATCAATCACCTCACAATAATCTTAATCGACGCAGCGAAAGAAGATATTTTGGAATCACTAACGATGACACGAAGATGTTTGTGATTAATTTTTATCTTTATCTATCGGAGATATAATCTCAAGCAAATTCTTTTAATTGAACTCGTACGATAGAAAATGGCAAGATCAGATCACACAACTACGAAAAAGTAGTAACGGTCTGGCTTCACAATCCCAATGAAGTTTTTAAGTCGTTAACCTAGTTTAGAAAAGAAACCAAAGGATAAAGACGAGACCGAGATGGAGTTTATGTTGGCCGGTGGTTATGACCCCTTGAAACCAAACAAGGTTTCCAAGGTAAAGAAGTTGCTGTTGAATAATTTGAAGACGAAGTTTGGAGACACCCTCAAAAAGCAATTGGAAGGTAAGGTGATAGATGAAACAGTAGTTAGGCGTACAGCCACAACGTATTTGTTGTATTCTATTGGGACCGTATTCATGCCCGATAACTCGGGAAATAGGGTGAATGTTCATTACCTACAATTGTTGAATGATTTGAAGAAGACCAGAGAGTATTCGTGGGGCACCGCTACGCTTGCATATTTACTTGAAAGTCTAAGAAAGGCCTCGAGGGTTGGAGCTACTGAAATTGCTGGGAATGTTGCGCTTCTAATGGTAAGTTTGGTTACATTTTATCATTTTTTATTTTATGATTGTTTGTTATATTTATCTTTTGTAGTCATGTCTCAATTGCTTAAATTATTTTATATTTTTCTAGGCATGGGTGTATGACCACTTTCCGAGCCTGAGACCTTCTACTGAATGGGAAGAACATGATCATGGACCTACATGAAAGAAGTTTATGTTCACTGGTAGACAAAAAAGAAACAAAGAAGCGAGGCTCATTCAAGTGAGGCAGGAAATAGATTCTTTCACTGTTGAAGATGTTATCTTTGACCCTTATTTGAGGATTGAAAATGGAGTTGATGCTCGTCGTTTCACACAGACCGCAGGCTATAATGGACCGTTGTATCATGCCACAGGTTATGTTATGACCAATCCTCATCGAACTCTACGCCAAATTTCTCATATTCAAATAAAAGTCGTTAAGGAAAACTTCAAATTATCCAAGGATGGATCCGAGACAAAAGGCCCACTATTGTACTCAACTACCGCCCAACTCTGACGGTTGATGTTTGGAACAACCGCCGTCAACAAAAATACCAAATCAAAGTGGAAGAGGCAACGGCTCGTAACAACACGAAAGAAGCCGTTGATGATTACATAGATTGGTATTATCATTTAGGTCATCCACATGTGATTAATAATGATCCGGAGGCCCAACCACTTATTCAAAAGACAATAGAAAAAAGGAAGGCTGCTGAGGAGAGCAAAGAGACAAAGGGACTATTTGGTATGACTTGGAAGAAACTATATTTCATGTCGGTACGTAACTTTGTTATCCTCATGACTTGGAATTTAGTTCCAATTTATATTATGTATTATGGAATAATCTCTTAAGACTCTTTTTTATGTGTGAATAGAAAGAGCGAGGACAAAGGTTGGATAATAGTATGACTTCATGCATCCGTGCTAATGGTGTGATTGAAGCTCCTCAAAAAAGGACCTTACAAGAGCAAATAAGGAACACGCATGATCCAACCAGGAAAGAATTATACGAGGGTTTGGTCATGGAAGAAAGAGGCTTAAAGAGGGGCAGAAATTCCATTGGAGGTGCGAGTACTAGCCATAGTCAACTGTCATCTAGTAGCGAAGAGACGCCTTTGGAAGAGGATGTGCATGGTGTGGGTACTAACCAAAGAGGTGGGCGCGGTGGTCGTAGTGGAGGTTGTCGTCGTTATGGTCCTCGCACTCGTGGTGGTGGTACCACCAACAAAAGAGGTCGTGGTCGTCGTATTTAATTATGGTTGTGTGACATTTGATAGCAGGACAACTTTTTATTTCTTAGCTTTGTGTGGTTTGTTTTTAGTTTATGGATATTATCAAGTACTAATGGTTGTGTGGTTAGTTTTTAGTTTATGGATATTATCACGAACATGTTATGAATTGTGTGGTTATGTATTTTTGCTTATGAATTACTTGGAATGAATTAACATGTTATGAACTATATGGTTAATTACTGGTTGACTAATAAAATTGAGATAACTCTCAAGTTACCAACCGTAACTAGTTTAGCCAACAAAATGTTAAGTTTTAAGGTAGTTACGGTTGGTAATAAAATACACTTACAAACCGTAGACAACTTACGGTTGGTAACGACAATAAAGGCCAAACCGTAGTGAAGTTACGATGTGTATTTTTTTCGCATTATCAACCGTAAATTACCCTGGAACTTTTGAGATTTGGAGAGGTTACACTTACGGTTGGTAAAGAAACAACCTAATCAACCGTCACCCTGGTATAACAAAATTTTGTAGAGTTACGGTTGGTAAATGTAATTGAGCAGTGAACCGTATCCCTGAAAATTAATTTTTCATCAGAGTTACGGTGTGTACAATTCTAGGACATACCAACCGTAACTTTGATGAAAAGTCAATTTTCAGGGTTACGGTTTGTTACTATATTTTAGTTACCAACCGTAACATATTTATTTCCTGGATATTCATGAGCTTATCTACTGAGTTTTCATTGTTTGATTTGAAAATATAGACGTTGAAACCTTCAACGATTATATTTTCAAAAAATAGATCCATTACATAATACAAAAAAAAACAATTTATATATAGAGCCATTGTTTGTTATATATATATATATATATATATATATATATATATATATATATATATATATATGATTATCCTCCTTACTAGAAGTTACACCTCCACATGAATCATCTCCTACCTTACCTTAAACTAGATTATGGATCCAAACCCTGAATTTACATTGGAAGAATATTTATGTATTTGCCGCAACTATGTTCTATGCTATCCAAAAAGAGGAGAAGAACGACGTCGATGTGGTTTCGTGAGTACAAGTTATTTGAGAACTCTTTTTGAAAACTTTTGTTCTGAAACAGGTAACCCTAATTACCGCGATGGAATTATGTTGTATGTTCGATATGGAACTATTTGGGATAACGTTCAAGAATTTATGACATTAGTTCGTATTATGGGTCAAATACGATTAAGGGATGAAACTGACGCTGAAGTTTTAGAGAGCTCTATTCAAGAATGGAGACGATGGAAAAGGTCGAGCTTTCAATACTTACCTCATTTCAACATCCTTAAAGACTTCTATCGTACTTGTAGACCGGGATATTAGTATCCTTTTAAGTAGCACGAATGAATGAGTTGTAATGTCATTTATATTTGTAATCGATTAATGGTTGTAATGTTGATTTAGTATTGAAGATGGTCTAATGGTTTTAAATGTTAGTTATAGTGTGTTTGTGTATCTTGTTACGGTTTGTATCTTCATTATCGTGACCAAGCGTAAATGACAACAGCAGTTATAATTGGTTTGTGAAGGTAGTTACGGTTGGTAACTATATTATCATTACCAATCGTACTTAACTACGGTTCGTAACTGAACTCTTTTACAAACCGTAAATAACCCTGAAACTTGAATTCTACCCAAATTTAATTTAACAAAATACTTCATTCATAACGTGAATCAATAGATATGATATTGTCACTTTTAATC
The DNA here is from genome assembly GCF_003573695.1 of Papaver somniferum. Lineage (NCBI taxonomy): Eukaryota > Viridiplantae > Streptophyta > Magnoliopsida > Ranunculales > Papaveraceae > Papaver > Papaver somniferum. The sequence goes on from NC_039360.1 coordinate 196,662,709, forward strand.
ACATCAAATTTTGTCAAAATACCAAAACACAAAATATAAAATGTTTTTCAACACCCATCACAACATTTACGCATCTTCATCGTCGGTCATAACTATGAATTGGGATGGAAAGGAACGTATAATGGCCTTCCATAATTCAATCCTAGCCTCAAATCGATTGCACCAAGACTTGGGGAGTTCACCGTCACAATGAAATTCCATCCCCAAAGGAGGTAATGAGTTTCCTTTTTGCAATTGGAGGCAGATATAATGATTTCCATGCATGTGCCCCATGACAACTGTTTTTGTTGTTGACAAATCTTCGTCAAACGGTATTCTTGTTGGTGCAAATGTATAACTCATGTCTCTGGAGATTAAATGAATGATGCAATTGAATGCGTTCGCGAGGAGTTGGCCACATATAGGCATGCGCATCCAATATTCGCCTGTCAAACATACATTTCCGATTAACCGCCTTTCCCATTCCGCGAAGCTCTCATTTAACACCTCGTCAATCTCATCTCTTCCAACTATCATCATTGGCTTATAGAAGTCGCGGTGACCACGTAGTTCCATTAAGCATTTTTGCCTTACGTAAGTAACTTGGTCACAACCTCACTCTTTCGCGTCTTCAAAGGGTCCAAGTTGATCCACGACGACGTGGTGACCACAATTCCCATCACCATGAACATCATCCGTGGCCTTGATATAATCACGAATATAGTCGGGGGAAAAAAGAAGGTAACTTTCATAGAGAATGTAATAGTTCCGGATATATCGACCATTCTCATCTCTAGGTGGTGGTTTAGGCACTCCTTTTATACGAAGCGTCTCCTTCTCACCACTTCATGGAATTTTTTCAACCATCGGACTATTTCCATTGTTCCTTGATAATTGTTTAAGACCAACTTTACCATCAAGTTTTTTTATTGAACTAGCTTGGGAGGAAACCTCGGAACCGATAAAAGAACCTTTATCTTTAACTTCATCATCATTTTTTGCAATTTCTTTGCAATCATTTCCTTTAACAACAACTTTGCTTCTTTGAAGTTGTTTGGAGAAAAATACCGGACCTTTTCCTTTAACATCAATTTTGCTTGTTGAACTTTCTTGAGTAGGAAGCTCGATACATTTCGACGGCTTGGTTCCGCTTGACCTCTTTTCCGTTTGTTTATACCTTGAATATCATCCTCTTTCATCTCATCCTCCGCTTCATATTCCTTTCTCAACCATTCATAAACCGAAGATCTCTTTTCTTTGATTCTTCCGCAAATTCCCTTGCGATTTTATTTCGTACGTAACTCCTTTTTTTTGTAGAAGGCATCCCCTTACTATTCCCCTTTGGTGCTTCCTTGATATCAAACCTAAATTGTGGATATACGAAATCTCTCAAGTTACTCAACCATATTTTTCTTTGGCCCCGGCTTAGTGTAGCATATTTCTCGGCTAGAGCTCTTCCAATCTCGGTATCGCCAAGCGTTCCTCCAAAATCTCGATCAATTATTGTTTCACAGAATGATAATTGTTGCCAAAAGGGATCAACATCTTGAATCGGGATCACTTTGTCTTGGTATGTGGCTATAACATGCCGACATGGGAGTCCCAAACTTGTCATGTTTGTACAGACACGCTCTTCTTCATAATCCCCCAATTCAAAATGTTGTACTTCATACATTATCTTATCAATTGCGCGGTACGAAACTTGAAATGTAATTCCCCTTAGCCACGAATTGTCTAACCATTTGGTATGTAGTTTACTTTTTCTTTTCTCAAAAGACTCCGTAATTCTATCATGATCACGGATAAAATAAGCATTCATGGATTTGAAAAACGTAACGAACCCACCATTACAACTATGAATTTTCTTCTTCAATCGGTTGTGAGATGAATCCTCCGTGCTTGTATCTTGGTTGTCAAAGTTCCTATATTGGTTAGTGAACGCCGCTACAAACTTCTCTTTGTGTGGATCCAACCAATTATCCAACAAATACTTGACAACACTTGGATAACTTATTTTCCAATGAGCCACTAACATATGAGCTTTATCCTCATATTCATCCACGGTGATAGATTGTATCAAGGATCTCCACTCCATTTTGAAACTATTCAATTTTAGTTCCCCCAACTTGTGATCCTTCTTATATTTCTCCTTGGCTTCCTCTTGTTGATGTAACAGTAGTTTCTTTATTCTATCCATTTTGCTTTTTTTGGTTGTACCGACAATGCGCATGCACTTAGTTTCAATATTATTCTACAAGTGGAACGTGCAAAGAAGGTTATGAGCTTCCGGGAAAACCCTCTTTATTGCATTCAACAAAGCATGTTCCTTGTCGGTAATAATCACCTTTGGAGTGTATCCCTCTACGTAGAATAGCTTCACTTGGTTTAATGCCCACACATAGCTCTCTTCAAGCTCATTCTTCAAGAAGCATAAACCAACACTAAAAGGAGCATTTGTAGAAGTTTTCCCGACAATGTTAAACAAAGACATCTCAAACTTGTTGGTTTTGTATGTGCAATCCATTAGAAGCACTTGATGAGAGCACCGTGCCAACTTTACAAACTCGGGATGAGCCAATAAAAGATGTTTTATTCGTCCTTTCTCATCTTCATCGTGGAAAACCGAGTAATTGTGCGCCTCCCCCAAATGCCTTAATTGTTGTATTTCGTTTCTTTGTTCCCATTTCGTATTATTCAATTTTGTTCTTGCGTTGTAGATGTTAGGAAAAGTAGAAGCATTTTGTGGGTTTCTTTCTTTTAAGTGAGCGAGGATATCAATGGGCTTCATACGAATTTCTGTCAATGACTCTACGATCTTCTCTTCTTCTTTAGTAAGGTGTCCATCATAAGAGTGTGTTAGAAAACTATCCGGTATAGGGTGGTTATGACAACCGCATACAACTTTCTCCAAAATCACTTTTTTGCCGCGTTCATTTTAAATTAAAGCTTGAAGAGGAATAGGGTCTTCTTAGAGAAAGTAGTCATCTTCCTCTTTGTCTTTGCTTCGTGCACGGTACCTTTTTTTGCGTGACTTCTGTGTTTTCCACTACACTCGCAAACCATTTGAAAGACAATATCACTAGTGGTACCATTACAAACTATGATACACTTAATCAACTTGCCTCGTTCTCTAACCCACTTCTTTGCATCTTCTTTCTCATCCCATGTCTCCTCGGTTAAATAGTGAAAGCTAGAATCTTCGGTGAGAATTTCATTTGCTAAAGGTTGTTCATCCATTAGGGGAGGTACATCCACGACCTGGACAAAAATATACCAACATTAGTCTAAACGAGGAAACAAAACGAAAACATATACAAAGGTATGGTTGGTAATGAAAGAGTATAAACAAATCGGAAGAGTGTTACAGTTTTTAACTTTAATCCTATATAAACTGTAGGAAACCTACGGTTGGTAATTGTCATATTCTAACAAACCGTCAGTTCATCAAAAGAAAACTAAAACACACAATGTAACTTACGGTTTGACACGAAAAGTCAATAACACACTATAGTTGAATTATGGTTGGTCTCGATTTACATCTTATTAACCGTAAATAGTGCAGTATATACTCCCATGCACATGATGAATTACTGTTGGTAACTACTGCAGGACATTATCAACCGTAAGTATTCTACGGTTCGTAATGAAACAAACTATACCAACCGTAACTGGTATTATTTCTGGGTTTTCCCCAAAATTCAACCAGCTACTGTTGGTATTTGAAATTTTACGTACCGTAACATAGAGTTACGGTTGGTCACAAGCTCAATTCCAACCGTATGTTCTTCTGATATTTTAAAAAAATTGTTTTTTTTACGTACTTTAGAGAATTCTGAGCAACAAAAAGCTAATGGGAACTAGTATAGAAGTATACCTGGTCATTTTCAGTGCTGGGTTCTTCACTTTGTTGGTTAATTTCTTCAATTGGTTGAGATTGACCTTCACTTTGGGTTAAAACATCTACATCATATAACAAATACTCCATATCAGGATATCCATCAAGAGGTATGTAGTACTTGTTTTCTCTATCATATAGAGATTCACCCACCTCAAATTTGAAACTGGAATCACTCATTTTGGTTGAGTGAATCAAAATCTATGGTTTCACAAATATCTCATAAGTTTTTCATTTTCTTCTCCTCTAAACTTTTTTTGTTTTTTAACTCTAAAAATCTGATTTTGGTTTTGATTTTGAGTTAATATATGTGAAACTAATCATTAACACTAAACTTGATTATCATCACTAAACAAGGTTATCAATTATGAGGGCTAATTTTTCATTTCCAGTTTTTTTAATAAGGGACACCTTGAATGATCATGTAATGACCCTTTTTGTCCTATTAGAATGCCGCCCCTCTAATAAACCATGCCGCCCCTATAATAAGCTTGAAAGAAAATAATCAAAACTCACTTGATATTTTACATAAATACAAATAAACTTTTATTGAAACCGTATGTCTTGTTTCTTTGCCACAGATATCGTTGTCCCCTTTAAAGATCATGTGAAAGTCTGAGATGATGCAGTATTATAATCTTTGAGATCACAAATGTCTGATAACAGAACATGATATGACCCCAACTTTAAGAATCACTAGTTAGGATATATTTTTCATGATCCATCCACGAAAACTTAAATAGATGATCTTAGACAAAAGATATGGAAACACCGCGTTGCAAAATTTAGGATGGTGCTGCAAGCCCTCACAGCGATAACAAAACACAGTCCTTGATAAAATAAAGAATTTTTTGCAAAGAATTATATCCATTGTATGCTCTTATGGAATGAAAAGTATATCATTTATACAAACTGAAATACTCCAAAGCACCTGAGATATACTTTATATCACTTGAGTTATAAGGATCATTCGTACATTATTATGAAAAGTATATCATCTTCATGAACTGTAACACTATGAAGTAAATGAGTTAAAAAAAAATTGTTACGTAATAAATCCATGCCACTTATTACATGTAGATCTTAAGGAAATGTATAACTACTTGTTGAATTGTTTCCTTACATAGTAACATGCGATGATTGGATCATCACAAGTAATAGCCGAGCGAAGAAATGCTCAATCTTTGTTACCTAATTGGTATAAATATTTAAAGCTACATGAGCTCTATAAGAACCAAGAGATAATCAAACTTTGTTAAGTTCCTACAAAAATATGTACAAACGGTATCATACAAAAATTCACGGTGAGAATGGTAATGCATCTACAAATTACCTCCAATAAATGTGAAGGAATCTCATTTTAGAGAAACTAATGAGCCAATTAGTCCAGTGAACTGTATATTACTAATACTTGGATACACCGAAAATGTAATGTTGGGTACTGAATCATTTAGGTTTTGACATAACCATAAGACACTTTGATACTACATGATGTTCCGTTTTGAAAGAACTTACACGGATATCCTTTTTTTAGTGAACAAGAAAAAGGGAATTACATAGATTGAAAGAATACAAAATGACAACGTTTGTCACAATCAATGCTTTCAAAAGTTCTAGAAACAAAACCCCTTCTCCCATCATGCTTTTAAAGTAATAAAGCATTCACTCATTTTACAAAGTCTTTCTTTAGTAAACAGGATTGAGACCATCCTAAGATGCAAATGGTAAAAAACTCGTTCTTTCAAAAGAAACAAGATGATATTTGTGGGCATATCTATGCAGAATGCAGTTCAATTCAAGTGATTTATGGCTCTGGTGGATGATTCGAAGAGTTGAACTAATTATTGGTCACAAGACATTTGCATTTTTGGAACAATCCTAGTACATTGTATACAATTTAAGAGATCACCAACCTTGTCAATGCTAGATATTTACAACAAAATGATTTGATGAATATTACATGTTTAATATGATCAGTGTAGAACATTCTACACCCCATGGTATCGCGGAGGCTACCATCAAAGGTTATAGATGGTGTCTAATGATAGGTTAAAGCGAAAGATTACCAACACATATTTCGAGAAAACGATAGGCGAGTAAACTCCGCTCGAAATAGAAAATGTGTATGTATGAAAACTAACATACTTAAACGACTTTGTCTCAAGAGTAGGAGATAGAATAGACTTTTGAGTGATAGATATGTTCAAGTCTCCACATACCTTTTAGTCAGATGTGAAAAAGAAGGGGTACAATAACCACACCCAATATTTCTCTTAGCAATCTGTATGGACAAACTCCAATATACTTTCTAGAGAATCAACTAGACAGTCAGACTCAATCTAAATAAAAAGTATATAAAAGAGTTTATATCTCAATCTCTCAATTTGATATATACTCAAGCAAATAGAAATCTGCGAGTCTTTATCAAATACTAGAGAGATAACTTGGATGGTACCAAAGACCAATATCCAAGTGTCAATCAATTTAAATCAACAACCAAAAGGTTGGATATTCTAATTGATTGAACAACGCACAACCTGTTATATTTAATTATATAACAAAATATAATGCGGAATAGAAATAACGCAGACACCATAATTTTGTTAACGAGGAAACCGCAAATGCAGAAAAACCCCGGGACCTAGTCCGGATTGAACACACACTGTATTAAGATGCTACAGACACTAGACTACTCCAAACTAACTTCGATATGGACTGTAGTTGAACCCCAATCAATCTCACACTGATCCAAGGTACAATTATGATCCTATGTCTCTGATCCCAGCAGGATACTACGCACTTGATTTCCTTAGATGACTCACCCACAACTAAGAGTTGCTACGACCCAAAGTCGAAGACTTTAATAAACAAATCTGTATCACACAGAAAAGTCAACGGTAATAATAAATGTGTCTTCCACAAATATACCTACGAGTTTTGTTCCGTATTTTGATAAATCAAGGTGAACAGGAATCAATTGATAACCCGGACTTATATTCCCGAAGAACAGCCTAGTATTATCAATCACCTCACAATAATCTTAATCGACGCAGCGAAAGAAGATATTTTGGAATCACTAACGATGACACGAAGATGTTTGTGATTAATTTTTATCTTTATCTATCGGAGATATAATCTCAAGCAAATTCTTTTAATTGAACTCGTACGATAGAAAATGGCAAGATCAGATCACACAACTACGAAAAAGTAGTAACGGTCTGGCTTCACAATCCCAATGAAGTTTTTAAGTCGTTAACCTAGTTTAGAAGAAGAAACCAAAGGTTAAAGGAGAATCGACTCTAGCTTAGCACAACTAGTATCAACGTAAAGTTTGGGGATTAAGTTTCTCGGTTGCTAGAGTTCTCCCTTATATAGTCTTTCAAATCAGGGTTTTCAATCAATGTTAGCTTGGTAACAAAGCATTCAATATTCACCGTTAGATGAAAACCTGATTAGATTCAAGCTAATATCTTTCAACCATTGGATCGAAAACTTATCTTGTTACACACAAATGAAATGCTCGTTTTAGGTTTGTTTAATCGTACCCAAACTTGTACATTTGTTGGTTCAACAATAGTTAACCAAATGGTTAGCCATATGAGAAATTTCATAACAACCATATTCTTCTTCACCATAACTAGTTCAAATGACTCAAATGAACTAGTTAGAGAGTTGTTCAATTGCTTAGATCTTATGTAACTACACAAGACACAACCGAAGCAAAAACGATTTGATTCACTCGAATCGGTTCATGAACTTTATAGCCACAGTTTGCAAAGGCATTCCTTAGTTTATATAAACATGAGTTCAAGAACAATCGTTTTTAGATATAACCAATCTCAAGTTCGCGGACTGGGTTCGCGGACTTAAGTTCCCAGAAGGAGTTCACAAACTCCAGCAGATTTTCTCGGGTCGAGAACTTCCGCCAGTTCGCGGACTGAGTTCGCTGGACTTAGCTCACGCCACTATTCCGGTTCTCTTGATCAACAAAGTTCGCAAACTTCGGTTCAAGGAATAAGGACTTATACATATATGTGTTTCCAAAATAATGCTTATATCCACCAATGGTTATATAATCTAAACTCCCATTTCAATCATTGAAACATTCTAAGGGGACGTTATATAGTTGTTATTCACAAACCATTTTTCGTCAGAGCAATTTTCAAAGTGATTGAAACATAACATGACTTTCGTCACTAGGTGAAGATGAACTTGGCTAAAGCGAAAGCTTACCAACACATATTTCGAGAAATAGATAGGCGAGATAAACTCGGCTCGAAATACCAAATGTGTATAATCAAAGTCTATATAGCAAAACGACTTTTGTCTCAAGATAGGAGATAAATAGACTTTTGAGTGATAGATAAGTTCAAGACTCCACATACCTTTTAGTCAATGAAGTTCCACCAGTTCCTTGAGTAGTTCTTCGTCTTGTATGATGATTTCCATGGAGTTCTTGAGCTCAACTACACTTTCTATCCTAGTCCGAGACCTTAGCTATAGTGGACTAGAAATCAAGACTTATAGTTTTGATCACTAACATTGACAAACATTCTTGAGATAGCAACGCATGCGAGTTCGACCGATAAATGCTCTAACAATCTCCCCCTTTGTCAATTTTAGTGACAAAACTATCAATACATATGGAATACAAAAATAAATGAATTAACTTTTGTAGCCCCTATTCCACATGTCTAATCTTCAACATTACTCGAAATCTTCGTCACTTCCAAGTACTCCAATGATCCCAAAGGTTGTAAGTTCAGCATCATCGTTGTTGAAAATCCGTAGTTATAACAAGAGTTCTCAATCATTGTTATACAGTGTCATAATATCATTACACAACGTCAAAGTTCAATTGTATCACAACTTCAACAACAATACTATGGTGATATGCATCACTCCCCCTTAGTCAATACTCCATCTCACATGGAAACTACTCCCCCTTACATAATGATTCGAAAACCATATGTATTTGTAGTGTGAACTACATATTAATTCTCCCCCTTTTTGTCAATAAAATTGGCAAAGGTACAAGAACGGGATCCTAATGAGATTTTCGAAAGAGATGTTTCATGACCAAAAGTAAGCATATATCATCTTGTATAGATGCAATCATAAAGCCGAAGATAAATACATTCATCAAGGAGTATAAAGATACAAGATAACCCCTATAATATTCCACAGCCGCACTCCCCACAAAGATTTGACAATTAAGCACAAGTCCAATTAAGAACTCCCCCCATAAAATGTCATTCCCGAAAGAACAACAAGAGCGACATTAATTTCGAAAGAAAAGAAGGATTTCTTTCGACATAACAAATCACATACAAGTATGAATTTGAATCCAAAAACTCAATTAAATTAACCACAAGAGATCCCGTGATTAATTTAATCGGAACTGCTCAACATAAGTGAACTTACAGAGCCTCTAAGAATACTCAATTAGATTAATCACAAGAGAACCAAATTATGCGGAACACCCCCCGGAGGATATTTGTTATGTGAACTCTCAGATTGGATAAGGGACACCCAGTTACTAAGGGGCATCCCAGGGCGCCACCTGCTATTCGCACCCCTGTCGTGGACAAGGGCAGTTCATCTTCAACATTTCAAAAATGAATTTGGCGGGAAAAGTGCACAGTTTACTACCGGAGTAGGGTTCGAGTTTTGGGCCATTTCTGAAGAGATTCAATCGTTGTTTTTGATTTGGATTAACTTCTTAGGCCTATACAGAGAAGGTATGTTCGTTGGATTCGAGAAATCTGGGTTGAATAATCGGGTTTTGGATTAAACAGGGAAGAGAGATACTCGGGGTTGGTTGGTGGTATTTCTGGCAATTGGGAGAAGATAATTCTCGCAGGATTTGCATCCATCAGGTTTGGAAAGACTGGGAAACAGTTGACGTGTTTGAGAGCTAAAAAAGGAACCAAAATCTTCATATTTTCGGTCATTATTCAAAACAGAGAAGGCAATATTCTCGGGATTTTCTCGAGTTGTTTTGTGAAAGTTACGTGGATATTTATTCCCTGCAATAGTTCTACTCATTCTAGGAAGTGTATGGCACGTGTTTGAAGAGTTTTTGATGCATGGGAATCACCAGCAGATGCGTGCAGAGAAAAAAAAAGAAGGAAATATTTCACATAAATGGCATGGGAGTAAAAGAGGATAATTCTTGAGTTAACTATGAGATTCGATGGTGCTACTGGGTATAAAAAGGATCCTGGGGATTCATAGAGGAGGACGGAGAGTTTGGGAGATTACATAGATGTGAAAGTCGAGTTGCAGAAGAATCACCATTTCTGCTGCTGTGAAGAACACCAAAAACATAAGGCGCGCAACAGCAGTCGTTTCTCAACAGTGGAAACGACACACAGGCGTGGGTCGAGAGCTACAGAATCAACGTCAGTACTGTTATATCGTTCTTTTCAGTTTGTAACAAATATAACTGTTACAAAACCCGGTTTAATAGTTTTTCTCCATTTCATCTTTGTAAACACCCTTTGAGCAATAAAAATGAATTTTGAGTGTGTTTCCAACATGATGATAAGCTAATTCTCCCACAACCAAGGCAATGAGGAAGCTATTCACACATGAATAATGGGTAACTATTTCATTTTTCTAATTTTTAATTATAATTCACTCAATCACTGCTTTTGCAGAGTTTTTAAATGTTTACAGAATTTACTTAATTACTTGTGATTCAATTTGATAGATTATACTTTGTTTAATCAATTGATAGTCTATGCTTGGGGAATACAATTAATATTTGAGAATATGTTTGATTATTTGTGAATTAAGAAATAAGGGACTTAAAAGATAATTAGAGTTTTGGATTATTTTCCATAATTTATTCATGTGTGATAGTGGAATCAGTATCTTGGTTATTCCTAATAATCTTGAATTAAGTTTTGTTGTATTTAAATTTCATTAAATCTAAAATATTTTGCTTTCACAAGTCTCAATGAAATTTTTACTACAACTCAATTGAAAATCACATCATCCTTTCTTATTCCACGGTATTAGGTCGATCTCCGATCCACAATTTTTGTGTATATACTGTGTTGTTCCATAAGGTGTCTTATGTTAAGCACTATCAACTGAGTTGATTATTTTCTTATGATTAGCTTAGTTGTTTCTCCATGAGGTACTTTATGTCGAGCATGACCAATTAAATTGATTAATTTTATGATTAGTTTGGTTGTGTATCCCGATTAGATTAATTATGTTGTCGAGCCGATTTTTCCAAAAATGTTTATTTGCCAAAAATACCTACACACACATAAAACACCATAATTAGTACAAAAATCGAGCACTAACAATAGAGACACTGAGTACAATTCAGACAAAAAAATGTGTCTATCAAATACCCTCAAACTTATTATTTGCTAGTCCTCGAGCAAAACTAATTTAGAAAAATAAAAATGACTACACTTAGCACGTGCAGCAAGCCGTTAAACCGCTAGGTGGCCCTAGCGGCGGAGTGTTGTCTCCGGAGAGTTTTCCATAGGTGTACCCACAAAACCTTTACTCCAGACCCTAGCTATCTACGCAGAAACTTGGAAGGCACTAAAGAATCTCCTTGGTTGGCATACAAACATTGACTATAGGAGGAAGTACCCTGATGCGAAATTCCAATTGCTGTACACGAGTTTGCACTCAAGCATACTAAAATTCATATATCAGTGACATAGCTCTACTCAGATAGTTTCTGTACATCATAACCGGAGTCAACCAATCACATGAAAAGATCAAGAAGATGGATAAAGAGAAAAAATAGATGTTTAAAGTGAACGGTGTTTCCCATATATGTCTGAAGGCCTCTGCCAAGATGAACCTATCCTAATGATCTGAGATACCGGTCTGACTAATCTCAACACAACTGGCATATACAAGGGGACCAGTGGTCGATAAACCTAACTCTAGGTCAACACAACTGGCATATACAAGGAAACCAGTGGTCGACTTTATTTGAATTTATTTCGGCTGGTCTGATGGTCTGGTCCTTTTTTTTTGGTATCTCAATCACCCTAATTCACCCTAGCAAAGGTACCAACTTGAATCGTGTGACAGAAGGATTAGGATTCAACGAGATATGGCGAAACTACCATGTTTTTTTTTAAATTCTAACACCTGAGCTCTGTGCTTTTATGAATAGACTCTTTAGATGTTCCCATCTAATCAGATTGGTTCCTCAACTCCTATAACCAATACGTTCCCATCCACTTAGATTGGTTAGTGCCAACCTTAATAAGCATAAATTTCTAGGCTCTGGAGTTTATTTATTGCAACTAAAAGCTAACAAAAAGTTTCTTCCCCACCCTCAAACTTAAATCTAACATTGTCCTCAATGTTTCTAATGAAAAGAGAAATACCAAAAAGTAAGGTAACATGAGGAATCAGTAAAGAGAGAAGTCGGAAAGATAGTACCTGGGTAACGAAAGAAATCAAAAACTAATATACAACATACAATCGCCTCGATGGTCAATCAAGGGTAAACAGGGTCCTCCAGAGGGACCTCCAATCCATCACCTGTAGGAAAGGGCTCTAAAAAGGGTTTCAATCTCTGACCGTTAACCTTCGAAGAACTACTACCATCCGGTGTCTCGATCTCAACAGCTCCATGAGGAAAGAAAATGCGAACAATAAAAGGACTCGTCCACCGAGAACGTAACTTCCCAGAGAAAAGATGCAAGCGGCTATCATACAGAAGAACTTTTTGACCTGGAGAAAATGACTTTCTTAAAATATTCTTATCATGCACAATTTTTATTTTGTTCTTATACTCCTTAGCACTATCGTATGCATCTCTACGAATCTCTTCCAACTCATTGAGCTGGAGTTTTCTATGGGCTCCTGCCTTGTCTAGTGAAAAATTTAGCTTCTTAACAGCCCAATATGCTCTATGTTCTAACTCAACAGGTAAGTGACATGGCTTTCCATACACAAGTCGATAAGGTGACATTCCAATGGGGGTCTTAAACGCAGTACGGTAATCCCATAAGGCATCAGTAAGCCTAGACGACCAGTCTTTCCGATTAGGATTAACTGTTCTCTCTAATATACGCTTTAGCTCCCTATTGGAAACCTCTACCTGACCACTAGTCTGTGGATGATATGGGGTAGCTACCTTATGTGTAATACCATATTTCTTCATCAAAAGCCTAAAAGGTCAATTACAAAAGTACGACCCTCCATCACTAATTATAGCTCGCGGTGTACCAAAACGTGTAAGTATATTATTTTTCAAGAACTCAATCACAACCCTGTGGTCATTGGTTTTACACGCAAGCGCCTCAATCCACTTAGAGACATAGTCTACAGCGACAAGGATGTATAAGTTACCAAAATAATTAGTAAACGGACCCATAAAGTCAATACCCCACACATCAAAGACCTCAACAACTAAAAAAGGTTTGAAGGGCATTATGTTCCTACGGGAAATGGTTCCTAATTTCTGGCAACTTTCACAAGTAACACAGTAACTGTGGGAGTCTTTAAACAACGAAGGCCAATAGAATCCACACTGCAATATCTTAGCAGCTGTCTTCTTAGCACTAAAGTGACCCCCACAAGCATGATCATGACAAAAGGAAATAATACTGGATTGGTCACTCTCAGGTACACATCTCCTAATAATCTGTTCGGGACAATACTTAAATAAATAAGGATCATTCCAAAAGAAGTGCTTCACCTCGGCTAAAAACCTAGAACGATCTTGTTTACCCCAATGATGGGGCATTCAAACAGTAACAAGATAGTTCACTATATTTGCATACCAAGGTAATTGGGTAACAAAGAACAGTTGTTCATCATGAAAGGAATCATCAGGGGAATCAACAACTAGCCTAGACAAGTGGTCTGCTACTATATTTTCGGCACCCTTTTTGTCTCTAATGTCTGGAGAAAACTCTTGCAACAAAAGGATCCACCTAATCAATCTAGGTTTCGTATCCCTTTTAGAGAGAAGATATTTTAAAGCAGCATGATCAGTATATATTACGATCTTAGAACCTAAGAGACATGGTCTAAACTTGTCTAAGGCAAACATAATGGCTAATAGTTCCTTCTCGGTAGTGGTATAGTTCAACTGTGCATCATTCAGAGTTTTGCTAGTATAGTAAATCACATGAAGTAATTTTTTTTCTCGCTGACCTAACACAACACCAATAGCATAATCTGAAGCATCACACATGATATCAAAGGGTAGGTTCCAGTTGGGTTCCTGGACTATGGGGGTGGTAGTGAGTAAAGTATTAAGCTTCTCAAAAGCCTCTAAATAAGCATCACCAAAGACAAACTTAACGTCTTTTGCAAGAAAATTGCAAAGAGGTCTGGAAATCAAGCTAAAATCCTTGATAAATCGACGATAAAAACCTGCATGCCCTAAGAATGACTTAATATATCTTACGGTTTTTGGGACCTGTAAAGTTTTAATAAGGTCAACTTTGGCTCTATCTACCTTTATACCCTTCGAAGATACGATATGCCCTAGAACAATTCCTGAACGAACCATGAAGTGACATTTCTCCCAAAAGCACTAAATTCTTTTCCTCACACCTAGTCAAAACTAATGACAAATGATGCAAGCACTCATCGAAAGACGAACCAAACACTGAAAAATCATCCATAAAGATCTCTAAGAACCATTCTACCATGTCAGAAAATATGCTCAACATACAACACTGAAAGCTCGAAGGGGCATTACATAGCCGGAAAGGCATGCGTCTATACGCAAAGGTACCAAAGGGACATGTAAAAGTGGTTTTCTCTTGGTCTTCTGGGGCAATAACAATCTGATTATAACCACAGTATCCATATAAAAAGCAATAATGGCTACGTCCATCTAATCTATCTAGCATTTGGTCGATGAAGGGAAGGGGACCCGAACTCCTCATCGTCAACAACCATTGGGACATAAGGTTCATTAAGGTAGGAGTTTATATCAATAAACCTTCTTGGCTGATGTCGAACCAGGTCCTTCTGAATCTCATGAGTTTTATACACAAAAGCCTTTATTTGTTGAATCTCCTTTCGCATCTCCTTCATCACTTCAAGAACATCAAAAAACTTCTGAGAGTTTGAAGAAATGGCTCTTGGCTTCCTCACATTCCTTATTTTTCTTTTCAATGTCGGAGCTAACAGAGATTTATCTTTTTCCTTCATGATTGATGGCTTGACAATCATATTAACATCCTTTCCATCAGAAGACATGGTACTTGGAGCATCCATAGGCGTATGGGTTTGTCAGAGGAAATCACAATCTCAACAAGTAGTCTTGAGATAAAAAGAAGTTTCAAGGAAGGAAAAAGGAATTTAGAGTTTCGAAACCTTTAAACAAGTTCGTACACGTCCAACTCTTAACCATATAAAGAGTAGAATTATTGATAATAACCCTCTTTTATTGATAGACAAGGACTTAAAAAAAAACTAAGAAAAGAAGAAGAGAAAAAAAACTTTTCCTAAAGCCTGAGAGGTACAAAATCTTGTCTCTTTTGATCAGGCACATGAGACAAAATTTTCAAAAAAACACAATCAAGTTGCATTGCAGTGAACAACAATTTGTCCACCATTTTCCTCTTGAGAAGAATCCACAGACCTCTGTCTATCAAAACGACTCGACCATACTTTCTTCTCTAATGGTCTTGGTTTATCCTTGGAAACTAACTTCTTAGACGAAGATAAACTCTTACATACCTCAGCGGTCTTTCGAGCAAGTTTAAGCTTATTTTCTAATTGATTTGCTCTTTGTTGAAGTTTGTTGACGTGCCTCAATTGGTGTTTGTACTTGTAACACTTTGAAAGTTCATGACCCTTTAGAGAACAATACGAGCACGTCAAACTAGGATAAAAGTCAGGCTTCTGAGATGTGCACGCAGCTAGACACATATTAGAACCTGCAACATTACAAATAGAGTTTCCAAAGAACGGGTCAATATTTTCTTCTGGATTAGTTGGGTTTCCTTCTGAAAGAATATCGAGATTGATGTATGTATTGATACAGTTATCAAAATCAATATTTTCACCGAGAAGTGCAACACTTGATTTCTCGTCTTCATTAGACTCATAGTTGTCAGACATTTCATCAAGAGTTGCAGCAAGACCTTTGTTCCTAGTGTATTTTATACGATTTGGGCACTCGTTTGCAAAATGACCAAATCCTTTACACTTAAAGCACTGAGGCATATCCTCGTCATCAGTTTCATCAATATCCCTATTTTTAGGAGGAATACGATTATAAGGTTTGACTGATGCCTTAGGCTTATCTCTGGAAAACCGTTTACTTTTCTTCAGCAGAAAATCCCTAAACTGTCTTGTGATCATCGAGACTGATTTGTCAATATCTTCATCTGATGAATCTGTCTCAGAGTGATCGTCTTCAGAGATATAAACTTTTTTACTTTTATCAAGTAATTTAGTGTCCTTTAGTGCTTTGAACGCAACATCCTTAGATTTGGATGAATTCTCATGATCAAAGATCTTAAGCTTCCCAACCAGTATATTTCTGGAGAGATTATCTGGGTTATTTCCCTCAACGATGGTATGCTTCTTATAATCGTATCTAAATGGCAGCGATCTGAGAATTTTCATCATAATGTCCTTTTCAGGAATAGTCTTACCCAACGCAAAAGATGCATTAACAATTTCATACACTTTGTGATTAAACTCATCAAATGTTTATTCATCTTCCATACGAAGGTTTTCCGAATCGGAATTAAGGTTTTGAAGCCTAGCTTCCTTTTCGCTGGTATTTCCTTCAAATACGGTTTCTAAGATATCCCAAGCTTCTTTAGACTTGGTGAAATTTGACACATGGTGCTGAAGATTTGGGGTAATGGCATTCAAACCGTCGGAATTTTTCTTTGCAACATTTATCTCGACAGGGGTGTATTCACCAATGTCCTTCGGAACGTTTACATCTCCAACTGCCACAACGGGAGCATTATAGCCATTAACTACATATACCCATGATTGAAAATCACGTGCTTGAAGAAAAGATCGCATAGAAATTTTTCACCATAAGTAATTAGAGCCATCGAAGACTGGTGGTAAGTTTATTGAGATATCACCTCTGTCCATAGAGTCAGATCGCTACAAACACAGACTTGTAAGGTCTTAAACATGTTTTCCTTCTCTAATACCAATTGAAAAAGCAGGGGTACAAAAACTACACCCAATATTTCGCTTAGAAATCTGTATGGACAAACTCCAATATACTTTCTAGAGAATCAACTAGACAGTCAGACTCAATCTAGATAAAAACTATATCAAAGAGTTTATATCTCAATCTCTCGATTTGATATATACTCAAGCAAATAGAAATCTGCGAGTCTTTATCAAATACTAGAGAGATAACTTGGATGGTACCAAATACTAATATCCAAGTGTCAATCAATTTAAATCAACAACCAAAAGGTCGGATATTCTAATTGATTGAACAACTCACAACCTGTGATATTTCAATTATATAACAAAATATAATGCGAAATAGAAATAACACAGACACCAGAATTTTGTTAACGAGGAAACCGCAAATGCAGAAAAACACCGGCACCTAGTCCAGATTGAACACACACTGTATTAAGCTGCTACAGACACTAGCCTACTCCAAACTAACTTCGGTCTGATCTGTAGTTGAACCCCAATCAATCCGACACTGATCCAAGGTACAGTTATGCTCCTACGTCTCTGATCCCAACAGGATACTACGCACTTGATTCCCTTAGCTGATCTCACCCACAACTAAGAGTTGCTACGACCCAAAGTCGAAGAATTTAATAGACAAATATGTATCACACAGAAAAGTCTACGGTAATAGATAAATCCGTATCCCACGAATATACGTACGAGTTTTGTTCCATATTTTGATAAATCAAGTGAACATGAACCAATTGATAACCCGGACTTATATTCCGAAGAACAACCTAGTACTATCAATCACCTCACAATAATCTTAATTGACGCAGGGAAAAAAGATATTGTGGAATCACAAAAGATGAGACGAAAATGTTTGTGATTACTTTTTATCTTGCGCTATCGGAGATATATCTCCAGCCAATTCTTTCAACTGATCTCGTACGATAGAAAATGGCAAGATCAGATCACACAACTACGAGAAAGTAGTATCGTTCTGGCTTCACAATCCCAATGAAGTCTTTAAGTCGTTAACTTGGTTTAGAAGAAGAAACCAAAGGTTAAAGGAGAATCGACTAAAGCTTAGCACAACTAGTATCACACATAAAGTGTGGGGATTAGGTTTCTCAGTTGCTAGAGTTCTCCCTTATATAGTCTTTCAAATCAGGGTTTGAAATCAATGTTAGCTTAGTAACAAAGCATCCAATATTCACCGTTAGATGAAAACCTGATTAGATTCAAGATAATATCTTTCAACCGTTGGATCGAAAACTTAGCTTGTTACACAAAATGAAATGCACGTTTTAGGTTTGTGTAACCGCACCCAAACTTGTACATTTATTGGTTCAATAATAGTTAACAAAATGGTTAGCCATATGAGCAATTTCATAACAACCATATTATTCTTCACCATAACTAGTTCAAATGACTCAAATGAACTAGTTAGAGAGTTGTTCAATTGCTTAGATCTTATGTAACTACACAAGACACAATCGAAGCAAAAGCGATTTGATTCACTCGAATCGTTTCATGTACTTTATTGCCAAGGTTTGCAAAAGCATTCCTTAGTTTATATAAACATGAGTTCAAGAACAATCGTTTTTAGATATAACCAACTCAAGTTCGCAGACTGGGTTCGCGGACTTAAGTTCCCAGAACGAGTTCACAAACTCCAGCAGATTTTCTGAGGTCGAGAACTTATGCCAGATCGCGGACTGGGTTAGCGGAATGAGTTCGCGGACTTATCTCACGCCACTATTCCGGTTCTCTTGATCAACAAAGTTCGCTAAGTTCGGTTCAAGGAATAAGGACTTATACATATATGTGTTTCCACAACAATGCTTATATCCACCAATGGTTATATAATCTAAACTCTAATTTCAATCATTGAAACATTCTCATAGGACGTTATATAGCTGTTATTCATAAACCATTTTTCGTCAGAGCAATTTTCAAAGTGATTGAAACATAACATGACTTTCGTCACTAGGTAAAGATGAACTTGGATAAAGCAAAAGCATACCAACACATATTTCTAGAAATAGATAGGCGAGATAAATTCGAATCGAAATACCAAATGTGTATAATCAAATTCTATATAGCAAAACGACTTTTGTCTGAAGATAGGAGATAAATAGACTTTTGAGTGATAGATAAATTCAAGTCTCCACATAACTTTTAGTCGATGAAGTTCCACCAGTTCTTTGAGTAGTTCTTCGTCTTGTATGATGATTACCATGGAGTTCTTGAACTCAACTACACTTTCTATCCTAGTCCGAGACCTTAGCTATAGAGACTAGAAATCAAGACTTATAGTTTTGATCACTAACATTGAAAAACTTGCTTGAGATAAAAACGCGTGCGAGTTTGACCGAGCAATGCTCTAACAGGATGAAGTTCCACCGGTTCCTCGAGTAGTTCTTCGTCTTCGTAAGATGATCGCCATGGAGTATGGAGCTTGAACTACACTTGACTATCCTAGACCGAGACTTAGTCATAAGTAAATTAGAAATCAAGATATATAGTTTTGAGCACTAATATTGACAAACATGCTTGAGATAGCAACGCATGCGAGTTCGACCGAGCAATGCTCTGACACACTATTTACATTTATGTAAATTGACAAATCTTTCCTGGTCCAAACTACCCCTCAATAATATCAACAACATATATATTCCTAACGAGATATAAAAGGGGCAAAATGAGAAATAAAATTTGCATCTTCAACTAAGTAGAGTTCTCTTTATATAATATAATAGAATAGATATGATTGTGGTTTTATTTGCTTCAATAAAAATATTATATCCAAATAACATTATTAGCTTGTTTCAATTCTTTATATTGACATAATATAAACAATATCACATATTACATAAATCCATGGTATCACCTCTTATATTGTCTGAATGATGTATTACTTGTACATCATAACTAAATAATGGATGACTTGGGCCTTCTTTTTCAACAATCGATACATAACCATATTATTGATAGGTTATGCTGCTTTGATGGGGATATCCAGAATCATTTATATGATAATAATATGGATCATCTTGACTGTTTGGAATCACGGTCCCCACTATTAAGTCTTGGAGTATACGACGTCTCGTGGGGAACTTATCCTTCGTATGATAAGACATAAGGAATAAAGATTGGTAAGGATTCATTAGCATGAAGTTTATGTTGCAAACCTTTATATAGTCAAACGATATTAAATTCACATAATCAATTATTTGTTGATTTTTCTCAACTAATGGCACCACTTCTGCTGCAAACACCAAACACAAAATCGTATCATAGTGAAAATGAACCACTTACGGAAGTCCATGCTAGCATAAAAGTATAATAAGAAAACTGATAAGAACCTTTGTACTCTAGTTTAAATTGTAACTAGTTTTTTTTTCATTTTTTTCTCTTATATACTGATTTCGAATAGGTCTCATATACATAATACATGCACCACGCTCATCATCAGCAAATTTGATATAAGGAATTTTGTATTTTTGGGATGTACTGATATGGTTCTGGATGCAAGTATTTTATAAAGGTGGATTTCCTTCGCTCTAGTGGTTGACGAACAAAAGCATATACTCAGAAATATACATATTTGTATTTTCTTGATGTTCACAAGTAGAGTAGTACCTATCAAAGGGTTTTGGTTCCGAAACTCTATTGGAAGGTACTACCCCACTTGTGAACATCAAGGAAATAAAAATATGTATATTTCTGAGTATATGCTTTTGTTCGTCGACCACTATAGCGAAGGAAATCCACCTTTACAGATGACTTGCATCCAGAACCATATTCGTACTTCCCAGAAATATACATATTTTTATTTCCTTGATGTTCATAACATGTGAATATCCAAAACCCTTTGAATATTAAGTCCAAACCCTTTAAACCAAGTTATTGTGAGTGATAAGTTTCTTATTTCGGTTATTGATTTCCTATTGGACGTTTTACATGGTGCTTTATTCTTCTCGCAAATAAATTAAGATATGGTTATTATTAAGTTCGAATGTATGGGGATGATATAAAAAAAAAAAGCATTTTGAACCCATATTTGTCACAAACATCCCTTTTCTGTGTCCACTAAGTTATTGCAACTCTTTCACATGTATTTACGGGAGCCATGACACGTAACATCAAATAGTAGTTTTACTCAAATTATTATTTGGATATCATTGATGATTACAACAAATACTCCTGGATTTTTCCCTTATGGAAAAACTTAGATTTTACTACAACTTTTACTGCTTTCAAACACAAGCTGAAAATTACTTTGATTTACAAATAAAAGTAATTAGAACTTGCAGAGGAGCTGAATTCACTAACAATAAGCTAAGTTATATACACTTGAGAAGTGGTATTATATATTTGTATAATTGTGCTCACACCAATAATTACACGGTATAGCTGAATCTAAGCATAACCACTAGCATGTATATGTAGAACTCTATTACTATAATCCAATCCATCTGATTCATTCTGGGTATATGTTATTCATACAACCAATTATTTTATTTATAAACTTCATGCAGCTTATTTGTCATTCATATCCCCTTATGAGAAATTCTATAGTATTGCACCAAATTATGATAGCTTGAAGGTGTATGAATGTGCATGTTATCCTTGGTTAAAACCTCTCACTCATTCTGAATTAGTACCAAGATGTACATTATGCATTTTTCTTGGTTATTCTTCCCAGAAGGGATATATATATAATTTGATCCTTAATCCAGAAGAGTCTACATTTCAAAACATGTCACCTTTAATCGGAGTTTACTTCATGTTCGCGCTTTCAAGTAATTTCATTTTCTATACTGAATCACAAATTTCTCTTCTGCATTTTGACAAGTGTTTTGCACATATTAACTATTTCTTCTGCAAGTATTTCAGGTGGTACTACTTATGTTCATGTCACTAATAAGTCACTTTCTGTCAAAACCACAACAAGTACTTCTCTTACCATCCATATTTATATTGAAACCTCATATGCATCTCCTCTGCCAGTTGTTGAAAATCATCATATGCCAACCAGGGGTAAAAATAGAATTTTTAAAAATAAAAATTATATTTCAACTAGATATCTTATCTGGTTTCATGTCCAATATTTCAGAATGTGTTCCTATTTATTTTACACAAGATAAGAAAGATCTAAAATTACAGTTAGCCAAGGTTAAAGCCAATAAAACTTAAGTATGACGCTCTCATCTCAGCTGACACTTGGTTTCTTATGGGACCATATTTTGCTCGAGATCTAGTGTGATGTAAATGAGTGCTTAATATTAAGCATAACCCAGATGAAAACATAGAAAGATACAAGCCTGGACTTGTTGCAAAAGGTTATCATCAACAAGAAGGATTACATTATGCAGAGACTTTTAGTCATGTCGCAAAGACAATAACTATTAGAATTATTCTTTCTATAACATTCATAATAATCGGATGGTTAAACAACTTGATATAAGCAATGGTGTCTTGCAGTTTTGATCTTAATGAAGTTGTATACATGTCTCAACCTCCTAGCTTTGAAGACAAGAACACACCGAATTTTGTGTGCAACTCCATAAGTTTATTTATTTCTTAATACAAACTCCAAGGGGTGGATAAAAAAATACTTACGTATTTAAGGCTTCATATGTTGAGACCTCTTAATCCATCTAGAAATGTGGCTTACAATAGCTCTAGTTTTTGTTGATGACATCTTAATTATTGGATCTTCATCTGTATTCTCCAACAAGGTAATATCTCAACTTGAAAGTCTTTTCATGTTAAGGATTTAAGTCTCGTTCATTATTTTCCGGGTATGGATATCAAAAGAACGCTTATTCTATGCATATTTCTCATTCTAAGAATGTCCTGGACCTTTTACAAAAAAAAAAAAAAAAGTTAGAAGCCCAGCTATGTTCTACTAGAACTATTGCACATACGTAAATGAGCAAAACTGATGGTGATCTTCTTGATGATGTAATTGGATAAAGATCTTTGGTTGGTGCACTTAAGTATGTCAATTGGATTAGACCATGAAATTTTTTATGTTGTTAATCATGTTTTCCAGCATATGAGAGCAAACCCTCAACTGTCAATTTGGTTGCTGCTAAGAGATTTCTTTGATATTTGAAGGGAACTACTGATTTGGATAATTTTTCTATACACGTGTATTTGACTGCAGTATATTTATTTTCTTATTCTAATTGGATTAGGAATCCAAATGATCTAACAATTTTTTTTTCAAGTCCAATTTCATAGTCCTCCAAGAAGCAACCAACTATTACATAGAGCTGAGTAGATAATTATTTTATATTGTAGCTGAACTTTTCTGGGTCTGACGGTTGCTCAAGGATTTACATATTTTCCTATCTGATTCTACAACTCTTGGATATGACAATAAGAGTTTTATCTCTTAGGCCTTAAATTCAATGTTGCTTGGTATAATAAAGCATGTTGTTATTGAATTTCACTTCATACGAAAGCTGATTAATTCCAAGATGCTTAGAATCTACCATGTGTCACTGATTTTCTTGTGGCAGATGTCTTTACTAGAGGTTAGGAAGCTTTTGATTTTTTGAGAAGCAAGTTGGGTATTTTATCACCGTCTCAACTTGAGGGAGAAAATATATATATACTCCCTCTGTTCCATTTTACTTGATGTTGTAGACTTTTTCACGCAGATTAAGAAACATCAAAGAGAGTTAAATTTTTCCAATTCTACCCATATTAATACCTTTAAAAAAGATTAAATGACCTAGTTTTTAGTTTCTAGATTTTAGAGAAAGTTACCAATCCCATTGTAATTTGCTTGGGATGCACCAAATTTTTATAGATTAGAGTATGTATCCTCCATTGGAAATATTTAAAAATTTGAGTAATTGTTTATGTGTTGATTACGATGAAAATTTATGCTCTGGTGTGATTCCAAAGTAAGGGTAAATCAGAGAGAATTTGGATAAAATACTAAAACTCTCATCTATTTTGAAACAAAAAATAAACCCTAAAACATCAAGTAAAGTGGAATGGAGGGAGTATATATTTATATATATTGATCGGTCAATAGGAAAGGATTCATCGAAAAAGAGGTACTTAAGGGGGTACCTCAATCCAATAAATACAACCGACAAAAAAAAAGGGACCGATTTTTGGAATCGATCACCCAAAGAAAAGGAAAAAGAACAAAAAGCCAAGTGAGAACAATAAAAAGAAAACACCAAACGACTCATATCCAACTCAAAGTGGCCAATAGAAATAGGAGTCCCATAAAGCTATCACCATGTTAGCCGTCAAGCCGATCTTGTGGGGATAATAAGAATGTGTATAACTGTATATTGTTTGATCGCCTCCTTTAGCTTAATAAAGTGTTCATGTCATGGCTGTCAGGTGTAACAATCGGTTGTGTTTTCAATTTCTGTTCCAATTGAGTGTTAGAGCAGTTCCTATGGAATGAACAAACTTGGAGTTTGTTCATTTTGCTCTCACTATGGAATCAACAAACATGAAAATTGGATGTTCAAATCAACATATCTATTGATTTGAACATCGAGATGGACAACACAGAGCACATGTGATGGAAAACTGCACGGTGGTGCCAAAAATGCTGGTGTTGGATTTACAAACGCGGGCGTTCAAGCTTCAAACGCCCCTAACAAATTCTCTCTCCAAATACTGTTATTATGTGTATGGTTTATATTTTATTATTTGTTTTGTTATTAAGTAATCCAGTGGGACCCAATTTATATTAATTAAATCATTAGTGAAACCCAATTCTTATTAGTTTATATTAATAAGATCACTAGTGGAATCCTAAAACATCAGATTTATTCATTTTATATTGTTTTCCATAATGGAGAATACAATTTGTTCATTCATGTGGCTCAACAAAACAATAAGTTTGGTGATTGTCATGGAAATTGCCCTTATACTTGACTTGTTGCGTGACTTTGAGATGTAACATCTTACTTCCTTCTATATAATGCATTGTATTCTCTTGTTCCCTTTCTAAGAATTCTTTTGTTCTTTCCTTCTCCGTTTCGCCTGTATACACATCCCAAGTCGCCAAACAGTTGGCTAGTCCATCTAAATAAAATAACAAAACGCAAACTGTTGGCTTGGTCACTTGGACATGGGATGCTTGTTTTATGGCGATCTGTGCGCGCATTAAATGTGACTTGGCCAAAAATGAGCAAAATATCTTACCATTATGATCCTGGGGTATGTCACTAATCCAATGGCTACGAATCAGATATGGAGATATTTGTTTGTCGGAATATGCATTGAGCTTTTGATTTTCATTACGGAAATTTTGACCAATCAAAAAAGATGTAGATAAGTCTCTGGTTTTTGATTGGGAGACGATTCTGTCTCCGGGTCTACCAACCTAATCCGATAGACAAAAAGAAACTTTACTTTGGTTATACACCACTCTGTATGTTGTCACCTTTATGTCTGGGTGGCAACAGGATAATAACTATTCATATGAATTCATGGATGGAGTTGCATCATCCACCCTGGTGTCCAGCAAAAAGTCTCTTTTATACACTTGTTCTAGACCTAGCAAAACCTAACTCGAACTCTGAGTTCAGCTTCGAATATCCCGAGTCCGCTTTTGAGTCGGCCTTGACCATGTTGATTATTACATTTTCAATGATAGTGCTAGTTACTACAAACTTCGTGAGTTAGTTTTTACAAATGCTATCTTATCCTAAAAAGTATGGCATGGTATTATAGTCCTCGATCCTGACTGGGGGGAAGAACTTCTTAAATGGAAATTCCCAAATGTGAAGCAAGCAAGTAAACCTTGAACAACAAAGAGAGTAGCCTTATCGCAAAACAATATAGAACTAAGAATGCTGAAATAATAGGTACAGACTACAGAGTAAGACGGGAGAAATTCAAGCTAAAACTAAGCATGCTCAATTTATTTTTCGGTTGTTTTTTGTTTTTTCACATCTTTGCAAAAGATAGTTTATTCGAATTTGACAACACAAAATTGGTTAAAAAGACCAAAACCAATAATTTCTGGGTGAAAACCACACTTAGATTTTGATACTGTTTAAATGGACAAAAATGTATAAATAGCCAGGATGTAAACAGTTTTATCCTGCCAATTTTCAGACACAAAATTGGTTAAAAAGACCAAAATCAACAATTCCTTGGTGAAAAGGACACTTAGATTTTGATACTGTTTAAATGGAAAAAAATGAAAAAATAGTCATGATGTAAACAGTTTCATCCTACCCATTTTCAAATATTTTTTCTTATTTTTAATTTACATCAGGATGCATCCAGTTTCATCCTTGCTATTTTTTAAGTTAAAGTCAGGATGAATCCAGTTTCATCCTTGCAATTCTTTTGGTGTCCATTTCACCCATACTAATTTTTACTCGTCCATTTGAACAATGTTTTAAAAATATTTTGACAAATGACCCATTATATGATTTTCAAATACATTTTCTTATTTTTTAATTTACACAGGATGCATCCAGTTTTATCCTCGCTATATTTTAAGTTTAAGCTAGAATGAATCCAGTTTCATCCTTACTAAATTATTTTTGTCCATTTCACCCATACTAATTTTTACTCGTCCATTTGAACAATATTTTAAAAATATTTGGATAAATGATCCATTTTCCTATTTGACAACTACTGTAACTCATTGCTAGTCAAACGGGAAAGCATCGTATTTGACACCTTACCATCGGCTCGTTACGAATAAAAGAAACTCTTTTAACAAGAACTAAAAAAGTATAGTTATTGATTATAACGTAACTTAAAACAGTCTGAGGCCTGATTTAGCCCCATTACAGGGCCGTCCCTCTCTCATAGCAAGTGTGAAATTAAAAACAAATTTCCCCGGTGTTACCACAACTATCGATGCTGTGAACCGTTACGTTGCCAATCCTTTAGCCACATATTAAAATGTTTGAAATAACAGTCACAATCTCTTTGTGTGGGTCTATCATTTCACGTGAACACCCCGTGCAAGGAAGTGAACGTTTGTTTATTTGTATGATTCATTTGGAAAGCTGGCTACGGGAAAGAAGAATGATTCCCTAAGTGGGCAGTAGGGAGAAAATTCATCACCAATATTAAACACTTTGTGATTCTCCAACTTGCTTTGCTCTAGTCACTCCCCAGAGATGGTATCTGTGCCCTATGAAAAGGAAAATATTGGTCCCATGTGGCACTTATGTAGTCTTCTAATTAAACCCAATACGGCCCACATTATCTAGATTCTCCACCAAAAGGCAAACAAAGCATAATTCTCCTTTATAACCCACTCCCGAAATTATTAACTTGCTTATAATCTCAACTCATATATAAACCCTAACACCCTACACTAAATCATATTCCTCATCATACAATCATTTCCCTACTCATCTTCTTCTTGTTGTTGTTTATTTTCCCAAACCCTACTTACTTCATCTGAATAGTACTACTTTCTCAAACTTCGAGAGAGAATTAGTTAAAAGAAAATGTCAGGAGTTTGGGTATTCAAGCAAAATGGTGTAATTCGTCTAGTCGAAAATCCGGCTACTAGCAAGGTACTTGTTCATGTACCGACGAATCAAAAGATAAGATCTTATTCTCAGCTGGAACGAATTTTAACCGCTTTAGGTTGGGAAAGGTACTACGATGATGCCGATCTTCTCCAATTTCACAAAAGAAATTCGATTGATCTGATCTCTCTACCTAATGACTTTTCCAAGTTCAAATCGACACATATGTATGATATCGTAGTCAAGGTCCCTGATACCTTTCATGTCCGTGACACGTAATTGCTTCTATATATATGTTAGAAACGGACACCCGTATATACATAGACACGGTATACAAATCAGGTGCCGAGGTTTTATTGTTACTTTTCATGTCAAACAGTTAGGTTTGAAAGTAGCTCTTCAAAAGAGCTGATCATGTTTTTTTCTTCTTGTTCTTTTCTTCTTCTTCTCGTTGTTCTTGTTCTTCATCTACCATTGGAAAATCGATGCTCTGATCAGATGCATACAAGGATGGTTCAAGCAATCTGATCTTTTAAATTTCACACTCTGGTCTTAACTACTTAAGTTGGTTGGAAATGTTGGTGTTCGGAGCTAAAAATGGGTTTTTGTGGAATCATAACCCTAGTTTCCTGTCTTCTTCTCTTTGCATGCTTATAGAGAAGAGCTGTTTGTTTTTGTGTGATTCTGTATAAAGTTTGTAAAATATTGTGTATTTGGAGTTTGGAGATCGTGTGATGATATGGGGCTTAAACCTAAACCTGTTTTGTAGTTTCTATGAATAGTTAAATAAGTGATCAAGTTTGTCTGTTTTCTATTTAATTATGTGCGGCCTTTTCAAGTGAATCACAGATTGCATGATGATGTATGTTGTGAGATGTAATCCTAACTATGTTTGATTGATTAATTTAATCCAAGTCAAGTTTGATAATCAACTGTTTGTTTCTGATCATGAACTTACCGTTTTAATCCATCGTCTAGCTAGGCTTACTAATTTAAATCCGTTATCAGCGTGCTAATGATCGATCAGCGCTAATATCAGCAAATGATCAAGCAAATAAGATTCACGACATACTTATATCTTTCCATCAATGAAGGGACTCTTCACAAGTTCATAACATTCTTGTGAGACCTGGCCCCTAAGCTTTTTGTTTAGTATATTAATTTGAGATGAAAGTTGATTAGTAACTAATTTATAGATGTTGGAGCATTTGGGAAAATGCCAGTGGCCGAATCTTCAACACGTCTTAACGGATATTACATTCTTTTCGGGTACTGTCCAATCGAGCTTTCGCTAATGTGAGCAGGTAAGAGTTTCTTTGATCCACCTAAGTCGTCGTCTTTGTTTTGGTTTCTTGCTAGTCTTTCGTGAGGTTTTACATTTCTGATAGCAGTAAAGTTGTATGTAGATCTTGCTATGTGTACTTAGGTATATGTATCTTTGATGTTCATTTTCATTCAGAAAAACTTAGATAATGAGAATATTCGAGAGAGACAGGTTAACGTAGCTCTTTGGCTGACTTTGGTTCTGATTTTGGAGCGTGTATTCTGGAGATGTTTAACGTAAAATGGAGAAAGGCATACTGCAGAGTCGTCCGCATCTATCATGGAATTCGCTCTGTTCCCAGGCTGTGCATGTTTTGTTTGAGTTTGAGTTTGAGTTTTGAGTTCGTAGCCCTTCTGCCATGAACTTCTTTATTTCCAACTTCAGAAGGATTTTTCTCATTTTCCTCTTGTCTTTTAGTTTTGTAACAACCGAGGGAGACCGGAGACAGTTACGAAACAATAACTTACAAAAAAAAAAAAAAGTGTTAAGGATCGAGCAAGGGAGAGGAGAGCATAAACGCGGAAGCATAAAAGACTACATTGATAATAATTCTTGGTGTGTCAACTTTCATGGCTCAACAACCTATTTATATTGTTCACAAACTTGACGACCACTCAAGGCACTTTCCTAACTAAGATCAAACTCTAAACATAGACACTTTCCTAACATAAACTCTCACAACTTAATGTGCATATCTCCTAAATATAGACTCTCATATATTATTTCCTAATAAAAAGCCATAAAGAATTCGCTGCTGAGCTGACAAGTTTTGAACTACAGTCACTCGTTTCATCTCCGAATGACTTAACCACCGTATTACAGTGATACCGGCAAAACACAAAGAAATAATAACCAAGCGAAACAAAAAAACCCATGTTATATTCATCAGTAAATTCTTCCGGGCTTATCATTAATTTAAAGATGAGAAAGAAAGAATTTATGGCTATCAGGATTTTGAATCTATATGACATACCTAAATTCCCTAAACGGATTCTAATATTTTTAAATGAGTAACCTTGTAACGATATTGACCAAGGTTTTCCTAGTACCAAAAGTTGTTGAAAGGCAAAGGCAAATACCATTTGGGATGTTCCCTTTAATGGGCGTGACATGTAAGAGTTTCCAATCAGTAAATGTAAGAGACTAACTTAACAAGGGATTACTATGAGAAACACTAACAGCACCTATTGAACCGATGTAAGGTTAACTGTGATGCCTAGCTCAAGTACATGCAAGTTCATGAATGGTCTATTTTGACATTTTACTCGCGGAACAGTTATCAGCAATAATACTTCTTGTATATATGATACATCTAGCTAGATTGAGATGCTCATGGCCCCTTTCTATGCCTTCTCATCAGATCACGGTAATGATTTCGGATGCTTGAGAGAGAGAGAGACTAGCTACGTCCTTGAATAGAATGGTTCGGGGTTCTGGGAGGGAGAGATGATATAGAGAACCAGAGAAATGTAGAATCAAATAGAGCCCAAGCCCTCTGTACCATATGCGAGCTCCAACTTTAGAACTCAGTTTAGCCGTTCATGATTTTATAGCCATGATGGTGATGTATGTGTTTCCTAGAGTTGATTTGGATAATGTTTTGTGCATCTTGTGTTATCTTGAGTTGATACAGTAAAAACACATACACCACCATCGATCATGGCATAGTTCTTTAACGTATTAGCAAACGAACTGTGTGGATATGCAGTTTTGCTTGTTAGAACAATTATGGTATTCACTTAACGCATTTCATCAAGTAGTTCGATAGAGTAGTATGATATAGACGTGCATAATTTTGTATGGAGAAGAACAAATTAATCTATGAAAAAGACATCTATATAACTAATGTACATGCATTTAATTACCAAATCGTTTGAAGACATGATATACACATGCAAAATTGCAACGTCATAATAAAACTTAGCGATCAACTGTTGAGAGTGAGTGAATGAGAGGACCACACATTATTATTTTCAAGAACTTGACTACCATAATTGTGATTTTGCCTTCTCACTTGCCAGACATTGGGAAAGAAACTATCCTTCAACAGGCACTCTTGATGGCCTGATGCTCAAAGCAAAGTTCTGTACGTTTGCCTTGCTTTAGGACCAGACTTGCCCATCAAAAAGTATGTATCAAGAACATCTACAAAGGCTTTCAAATTATGACGTGGGGATGCATAAAATTGCATCATCTAAAAGTAGTCACCTTTGTACATTTGCTTTTGTAAGAGCATATATATATGTAGTGGTTCGTCTATCTATCTCCATCCTCATATTGGTTTCTCTGTGTCTATCTCTCCGGTTCCCCATCCTTAAATTTAAAGGAGCTTTGGAGAATCTATAAATCCTAATGATGTCACAACTCACCCAATTAAATTTTTACACACTACTCTTATTTTATCATCTAATTTCAATAAATAATCAAGGGTTTTACATAATTTTATCATTATTTATTATTGAGATTAAAAAGATTCCATCTTGTGGACACACGAACTACGCGGGGTCCGAATGCCCACAATCAATCATTAAAGTCTAAAGAGATTACGACGATGATCCCCTGATGCGGATTCATTGGCTCAAAACCCACGGGTTTATCATGGCCTCCTCCAACTTCCCCGTGCGTAGCGATTATGCATGGGGTACAAATATAAAAGGAAAACAACATATATAAGCAGATATGTGCGGAGCTAAATGAATGTAAAGTGCTGAAATGTAAATAAGACCAAGGTTTACGTGGTTCAGCACTAAGGCCTACGTCCACGGGGTTTGTTGTTCTACTATATGATTCACGGTTACACGAATAGTTGAATGACTTTGGGTTTACATATTTCTCTCCACTATGGGATTAACTTACCTTTGCTATTCTCTCTCTCTCTCTCTCCTGATGTTTTTTCGATCCCCCCTTCCTCTTTGTGGAGATTGGGTATTTATAAGGTTGGAATGTGGGACCCATCTCTGAAGACCGTTGGAACCTTATCTTCTCGTGTCCTTGCGTCCATCACGCGGAGGTCTGCGTTTCCCCCTCGATCCCGCGGAGGCATCTTCGCTCGTTCCATAGGTCGGTCGACACGTGCACTGCTCAGAGTGTTTAATGCGGGTGGTTGAGGGGTCTGCTCGTGTCAGACAAGTGTCTTCTGCCCCTGTCAGTCCGTGTCAGCTGACTTTCTCTCCACCGTTGATCTTAGCTCCTCTTCTGGGGATGAGATAAAGCAACTCCTAGGGGTTTATTTGGTGCTTCGTGACGCATCGTGTTTTGATGTTTTTGGCTTGCATGCTCTCCACGTACCTTTTTGTATACACGTGTCCGATAGTGAGATATATGTGTACACAATTTGCCCCTTTTCTTCGGGCTTAACTGACTAATGGGTGCCTTGAAGAAAAACTATCGTCGCACATTCTTCTCACTCCTAATAACTTCTCCTAGATACTTGGGCACGTCTTTTATTCGTGCATTAACTGCTTATGTAACGGGCACGTTTTCCTATTTCTCCCTTAATTTCCTCTTTTCTTTCGGGTATTTTAAGGATAGAGAGGAAATTTAATTTCATTCTTCCTAAACACTCTCAGTTCATTCTTCCTTTAAATTTCCTGCCTGCCTTCATTAAACCTGTGACCTTAAATTTTGTCAGTCTTTATTGCACCTGGGATCTTCCCCTGTTCGTTTCTTCTACTTGCTGTTTTTGCCGGTGAGTTTTTCTTTTCTTGATTTCACTGTTTTATGCCGTGTTGATTTGTGAATTTTCTGCTATTGTTGTTCCTTGTTTGTGATGAAGAACTTTTTCTGATGCTTGCATACTAGTTTGCCCCTGTTCTTCATCTTAAATTAAGGCAGCCATTACTTGGAGGGTGGAGTATTGAGATTGTATCCTAATTTTAGGGTTGCTATGTTATCGTGGTTGTATTGCTATGAATGTGTTTTTTGATTTTTGGTTATGTGTGTAACCTGTTCTTGATTTTATTCTTTCCGCAGCCATGTCTGACCGTCCGCGGCCTACTTATGAGACTCCTGATTCTAGGTTGTCGAGATCTCCTCAGCGTCGAGAGTCTCAAGATGATGTTCGTCGGAGTCGAGTTGTCCGGAGCGAGAGCCTCGTCTTCTCGGGAAGAGATTCCTCCGATAATTCCGTCTGGCTCACGGAGAGTCTTTAATCACTCAATGGTGCGTCCTCGTGAAGATACTCGGAGTACGCAGGCTCCTCCCCGCGCTGTTGCTTTTGACGTTCCTCCTTTACGTTCGTTAGTGCCCGAGCATCATACGGTCTTCTCCAACTTTAAAGGGAAGAATACAAAGGGCGTAGCTCCTGGGCTGGATCTTCAAAGAATCCCCCCGTGAAGAAAAAGCGTCTGAAGCGTTTGTTAGTTCATCCGGCCCCGCCGAGGAGGAGAGGCTGCTCCCTTGATACGCAGTGTTTCTGTTAGCAGGAGAAAAGTAACCTTCAAGCATATCGATCTTGAAATATTCAAGGAGAAGCATGAGCTCCAAGCCTTCGGGGTTCGTTTTATGCCCCCGAGGATGATATTACGTATGAGCTGATCTCTAAGTACGAATTCGATGAATTTCACTTGTTAACGACGGTTGGGGCCTTCGAGGCTGGTCTGATGCTGCCGTTGTACAAATCGGGTGATTCCTTCTACTACGACGTGCTCGCTAGTCGTGAGGGTTCTTCCACAAATACTCATAGCCGTTCCGTATCCCATTATCGGGGAATTATCTCCGCGCCCTGAAGGAATGCTATCTGCGGAGAGTAAGGGGGAAACGTCGATGACTTGCTACGTCCCCAATCCCTTGGAGAAGGAATGGTACACTCCTGAGAATTTCAATAACTCCTTCGGTGATTACGTCAATAGCAGGAATCGCAAGCCGTGGAGTGTCAGCCTTCGGAATCTTCCTGCTCCTCGAGGCGAGATTCGTCTGTTAAATGAGGTCAGCGATGCCAAGCTGAAGTATGTTCCTGGCACGGAGGCGTCCATCGTCGGAAACTCTTCCCCGCGCGAGAAAGGATCAAGCGCGATCATGACTACGAGTGGCACGCCACTGTCATTGAGATAGTGGTCCGTGGGCTTACGGTTGGATTCCCGGTTCCCGCGGATGGCGGCCAACCGAGAATAGTAAGCCGCGCGAATCTCCTCCCGCTCGCTATGGAGATTTCTGCCCCTGGCGTCTGAACTTTGCGGGCATGAATTTTCCTTATGCCCTGGATGTCGTAGAGGGACGAGGAGGATGGTTCCGGTGCTATACTCCCATCGAAGAATATCTCAGCTGCTCAGGTACGCAGATTCTAGTTGTGTTTCGTTTTTATAACTTCCATCGGACGGGAAGAATAATTCCTTTGTGGTGTCGGTTTCAGGTATTGAAGAAGAAAAAGATTAGGCCGAAGCAGTCTTCTACTATGGTGGTGGGCGAGGTTGAGGCCCAAGAAGAAGTTACTAGTCCTGTGAACGAAGAGTTTGCTGAGGACGAGATTACAGATGGGGAGGAACGTACTGGTACCTCCCCTATCAATGCCGAAGAAGAGGTCTTCGCTGGTCACGCCGGTGATGGAGGAAGGAACAAGGGTGTAGTGGCGGATGATGTTGTCATCGAGGATGTTTCCGTCCCTGCTGGTGATGTCATGGATACCCTCCCACTTCTCAAGAATTTTCTTTCGATCGGATGTATTCCACGGGGGAGTTCTTTGACGAAGCCCTCGATTTTCCCGAGGACTTCTCTTTACTTTCCCCTAATGACGATTGGGATGTTCTTGGTGGTGATGGTAATGGTGATGCTGCTGTAGAAGGTGTTGGTGCGGAGGAGCCTGCTGTGCATGTAGGCGGGAGACATGCCAACGTTCATGCTGAGGGGGTCGAGTCGGTCAAAGGAAAATCTGTTGTGACGCGCCCGCCGATAGTCTTCCCCAGTCGCCGATGTCTGAGGGTGAGGATGCCATCATGAGTTGGTTTAAGGAGAAGAATCTTCTGTTTGTCTCTCATCCTGCTCCTGTGGTTGTTGGGGAAAAGGAATCAACCGCGTATACCCGTCGCATGATGGAGATGTCTTCGAAGGCGCAGGTGTCTGAAGCCTGGGGAAAAGGTTGACCGTTCCCGAAGCTACCCTCGTGCCGGAGCCTCCTACTTCTGTTGCCGATATGATGGCTATTGCCGACGGGTATCAATATGGCTTCCCGCAACAGCGTGTGCTGAGGTAAATTTTCGTACATGCTTGTTCGTGAGAATAGGACGCTTCGGTTGAATAATGTTTTGTCATTTTGATGTGTAGATGATGAGGAGCGAGCATTGCAACCACGTGCTGTATCAGTTCTTTAAAGCAAAATCTCTGAAGCTCGAGGCTAAGCTTCGTCATCGGGAAAAGGAATTATCTGCGGAGGTGGAAATAGAAGAGCTGAAGAAAAGCCTTAAGGAGAAAGAAAACTGGGTGAAGCAGAGGCTGATCTTCGTTCAGAACTTATTGCAGTGCGCGCTGAGTTAGAGCAAACTCGTAGCCAAGTTTCCACTTTCACAGGTTTGGTTCTTTTCCCTCGGTATGTCGTCATTTTTTCTCTTAGTTGTTCTGTCTGAGTCTCCCCACCCTATGTCCAGTGGGTGGCATCCCCGAGCTGGTATGGCTTCGAAACGAAAGAGCTCGGCAAAAATCTCGTATTAGAGATTTGGTTGAGAAGATTAAGAGTGAGGCTAGGAAATGGGATGCTCGGGCTGAAGTATGGCGCGCGCGGCATGTTCAGATGGTCGACATGCAAAATCTGTACAACCATGATCGTGCTTTATTTAATGGCACACTGCTGTGGACCAGTGATAATCTGCGGGAAGCCCGCGAGCGTACTTCCTTGTTGGAATCTAGGATTCAGCTATTGGAAGAAGAATTACAGACGGCGCGGTCCATTCCTCTTTCAGGGGTCCAAGATAATATGCTTGGTCTTGCCAGGGAACGAGATGATGCTCGTGCTGAAGTCTATGCTCTCAGCAATGCTCTTTCCGCGTCTCGTGCCGATGTAGCCCGTCTTGCTGAGTCTGAGAGGAATCTTGAAGTGTGCATGTAGACTCAGCAAAGGGGTCTCAGAGATAAATAAAGAGGTCGACCACCTTCGTCATATGGACTCGATGAAGCAGGTAGAATTAGATGCCTGTCAATTTACTCTCACCAACCTTCAACTAGACTATAAGAAATTATCCGCGGAATATGATCATCTTGATGAAGCGCGAGATGCGGTTGTTAATGAATATGAAGAGGCTTCGGCTTGTGTCGAAGGTATAATCCCAATTCAT
Organism: Papaver somniferum; assembly: GCF_003573695.1. NCBI lineage: Eukaryota > Viridiplantae > Streptophyta > Magnoliopsida > Ranunculales > Papaveraceae > Papaver > Papaver somniferum. The sequence goes on from NC_039360.1 coordinate 196,698,799, forward strand.
CGAGTGTGATCTTGTTTGTTTTCTACGCTAACTCCGTGGTGTTGTCTTTTTCAGGGCTCGAGGAACGCCTTCGCGTCACAAATGAAGAACTTGAAAAGGCTCAATCTTCCTTAGCACAGCAAGAGGAACAAACCAATCACTTCAAGAATTTAGCAGCCACCCGCGAGGAGGCCGTTGGTGCTGCTTCCAGAGAAGTGAATCGGCTATCTCGTTATTATCCCAAGCCCAACAGCGGACAACAGTTATTAAACATAAGGCTCGTTGTCAATTGGCTGAGGAGACGAACAAGATGCTGGAGAGGATGAACTTGGCCTAAGGAATGAACATGGTCTCGTGAAGAACTACCCTCGTCGTCCCGTTCCTGCTGCATTGCCCAGCTCCTCGGGCCCCTCTTCTGGTGGGAGCGTCCCATCAAGTCTTCGGAAAATCCTGACGACGGGACCGCCACCTAGGTAGAGGCAGCGTTCTGTAGGGTCCGCGGCATAATTGTGCTTTTTGTAACGATGTAAAAGGAATGTTTTTTGATTGTGTATCCTTGGCTTTGGCCGTTCACTTCTTGTAATCACCCTTTATGAAATGAATCCTCTTCTTGATATACCTACAATGTTTTTGTATTTTAAGTTTGTGAAAAACAAAAGTTAAGTGTTTTTGAGTGCGATACGAAAGGAAGGTACCTTCGTGATCGTCTTGAGACCTGTCACCCCGCTGGCAAATCCTGGGCCAGAGGATTCCCAGACGGTGGGGGCCGGGGCAACGTTCTAGGATATGGGGTGTAAAATATGTACGCACCCATTCCGTCGACCCGTTGCCTTAAGATTGGTTGGGTATCTCTTTCTGCTGGGTGCCTTCCCCCTGGTCCTACACTTATGGACACTGATGGGGGAGCCCTGAGAGATTGTAGATTAACTACTTTCCCCAATATTGTAGGTAGATTCCACAGACTTGATAATTTGAAAGCTTGTTTGATTGATAAGTTGAGGTCTGCAATTCCTCTTCCAGAGATAGAAACATGTTGGGGGGAGGCTCCTTTCTTCTTCTGGTACATTCCCAGCAGATTCAAATCTGCGTTGCTTCTATGGGAAGTATGGTTTGAGCCATTTAGCATTCCAAGGATGCCGGAGGACCTCACCTTTTAGATTACGAAGGTAGTAAGAACCATTACCCGCAATGTCGTGGATCATAAACGGTCCTCCCCATGTAGGTGCTAACTTTCCCCATTTCTTTTCTTGCTGATATCGTGGGATTGTTCTCAACACATACTGTCCCTCTACAAAATTTCGTAGCTTTACCTTTTTGTTGTACTCCCTTGCTAGTCTTCGTTGATAATTTTCCATTTTTGCAATGCTACTTCCCTTCTTCCCTCCAAGTCGTCCAACCTTTCTAACATCATATCTGTTGTAGGTTTTTCTCCCAGGCTTCGGTCTTCGTGGTTGGCATGAGGATTTCTGTAGGTATGACTGCTTCAGCTCCATAAGTAAGAAGAAACGGGGATTCCCCGGTAGCGGACCTTCGTGTTGTCCTGTATGCCCACAAGACATTGTGCAGTTGTTCGCACCATCTTCCCTTATGCTCGTCTAATTGTTTTTTGAGTATAAGGGCGAGGGTCTTGTTGGTAGCTTCCGCTTGTCCGTTGCTTTGAGGGTATAAGGGGGTGGACTTGTTCTTTCTTATTTTAAAGGTGTCGAAGAGCATGTCTATATTTTTTCCCTGTAATTGCTTGCCGTTATCAGACACAATTTCAGCAGGTATACCAAATCTGCAAATGATGTTCTGGAATATGAAAGTGAACACATCCGCGTCTCTGATCCTGGCCAAGGCCTTAGCCTCCACCCATTTACTGAAGTAGTCCGTGGCTACTATCAAAAATCGTCTCTTCCTGGATCCTTCGATGAAAGGCCCGACGATGTCTACTCCCCATTTTGCAAATGGCCACGGGCTATCGACAGAGTTTAACAATGTTGCCGGCGCGTGGATTTTTTTCGCGAAGCGCTGACATTCTTCGCATCGTCGGGACATCCTCGCAGCATCTTGTATCATGGTCGGCCAGTAATATCCTTGCGTTTTTGCCTTGTCAGCTAGTGATCTCATACCGCTATGATTCCCTGCGTCACCATAATGGATCTTTAGAATTCGATGCCCTTCTTTTCGGGAAGCAGCGTAGTAATGGTCCGAGGAAGATTTTCTATACGGACCCCGTCCCGAAGATCGTATCTTCCCACTTTGGAGAGCGTCTTTCTAGCTTGCTTCCGATCCGCAGGTAGGCTTCCTTTGTCGAGGAAGGCATGTATTGTCACCCTCCAGTCATCTTCGTTGCTGAAATCTTCGTCTTGATTTGCTTTTGACAAGATTTCTTCATCAAAGTCGTTATGGATGTCTTCTCCTACTTGGTCTTCAATATATTCTTCCATCGTATCTTGATTGGTAGCGAAGGAGAATTGAGATGCAATCGAAGGCTCGTATACCCTTGCTATTTTAATACCTTCGGCATTTTTATCCCTCAACATGGATGATATGTATGCTAGGGCATCCGCATGCCTGAGGTCCCTTCTGCATAAGTGCCGGAACTTAATGTTCGGGATTTGTGAAGCCAATGTTTGGACCAATGCCATGTAAGCTGAAAGGGTGTCATCGTACACATTATATTCGAGCCGATTTGCCGTATGACCAGCTGCGAATCACTTGTCAGCCTTACATCGGTTACCCCCATCTCTATTATTATACGTAGGGCATGTACGACAGCTTCGTATTCAACAATGTTATTGGTATGCTCTTTGAATTCCAATCTAAGTGCCTGTATGATCCTTTCTCCAGTTGGGGTGATGATGACAATACCTATTCCTGCCCCTTCCTTATTTTTAGATCCGTCGACGAAGACTTCCCATTGTCTATGACTCGCAGGTTCGAGGATATCCATTGGATCCTTGATTGCTTCCTCGGCTTCTGGTATTCCCTTGATCTCTTCGTCGTTGTCTAGAGGGAGGTCTGCTAAGAAATCTGCCAGAACTTGGGACTTCTGAGAATGTTGAATTTCATGAATGATGTTGAATTGGTCCAGATGGGTGTTCCATTTGGCTATTCGGCCCACTTTTCCGTGCTTTTGAGGACTGCTTCCAATGGTGCTTGCATGGTACCCTGACGAAGTGAGTTAGGAAGTAGGTTCTCAGTTTTTGGGTAGCCCATACCAGTGCGAGGATGAGTTGTTCAATCTTAGTATAATTTCTTTCCGCGGGATTGAGTGTCTTGCTGACGTAATAGATAGGCTGTTCTATCTTTGTATTGGTTTTGACTAATACCGCGCTGACTGCGTCCTCCGTTGCTGCTATGTACAGTGCCAAAACTTCATCAGGGTCAGGTTTCTGCAGGATAGGGATCGAAGCTAGATGTTCTTTGATCTTTTGGAATGCTTCCTCGCAATCGGCGGTCCATTCGAACCTGCTCCCTTTCTTAAGAATATTGAAGAAATGTTTGCACTTGTCCGAAGACCGTGCAATAAATCTGCCCAACGCTGCTATGGACCCATTGAGCTTCTGCACTTCCTTTAGATTCTTTGGTGACGGCATCTCTACTATGGCTTGAATCTTAGCTGGGTCTACCTCGATGCCCCTTTTCGTCACCAGATAACCGAGGAACTTCCCTGAGGTGACACCGAAAGTACATTTCTCCGGATTTACTTTCATGTGATGCTGTCTCATTGCATTGAAAATATTCCTCAGGTCCTGGTGGTGATTTTTACGCAGCTTGCTTTTGACGAGCATGTCGTCCACGTAGACTTCTAGGGTTCCTCCAATCCATGGTTTGAAGATAGCATCGACCATCCTTTGGTATGTTGCCCCTGCGTTTCGGAGCCCGAAAGGCATTCTGGTATAGCAATAAAGGCCATGTGGTGTATAGAATGCTGTGTTGCTGATCTTCTTCTGCCAGGGCTACTTGGTTGTAACCAGAGTATCCGTCCATAAACGACAGCTCCTCGTACCCTTCAACTGCTTCAACCAGTTGATCTATGCTCGGCAGGGGATAGCTGTCCTTTGGACACGCCTTGTTGAGATTAGTAAAGTCGATGCATATTCTAACCCCTCCATTTTTCTTAGGAACAATGACCATGTTGGATATCCAGGTAGGATACTTGACTTCCTTGATAAATCCTGCGTCTAGTAGCTTCCGAAGTTCTGTTTCTACCGCCTCATGATATTCTGGAGCCACTTTTCGTATTTTCTGCCTGAACGGGGGTGTGCCCTGTTTGATGCGTAGTTCATGTTGGATTACTTTTGGGTCGATCCCTGGCATATCTCCTAACTTCCAGGCGAACACATCCGCATATTCCTTAAGTAATTTGGTTAAGGAATGTTCTCTCCCTTCGCCCATGATGGTCCCGATTTTGACCATCTTCGGGTCTTCTTCCGTTCCTATGTTGATTTCCTTAGTGGGTTCCACTGGTGTGAACATAGGCTTGGGTTTCCGAGGACTGGGGCGCTCTTTAATTGCTATTTGGCGTGTTTCTGCTCTTTGTTGATTGTTGAGGTACTTGTTTCCGAGCCTCGGACATTACCCTCTTTCGTCAAGCCTTTTCCTGTGGTTTCCTTAAGGAATAGTTCTACGGCTTTCTCTTCGTGGTTTCTTGATTTCTTACTCTTCGGATTTTTCGCTGTTCTTCTTGCTCGTTGTTGATATGATCCTGAGTGGCCTGGCATTCTCGTGTAGCGATTCGATCTCCCTTGATCTCCATAATTCCCTCAGGTGTTGGAAATCTGAGGTACTGGTGGTATGTTGCCGCAACTCCTTTGAGCTTGTGTACCCACTGTCGTCCAATAATGGCGTTGTAGGGGGAAGGGGTATCCACCACACTGAATCGGGTATCCAGTTTCATGGGCCCTGCGTTAACCTGTAACACAATGTCTCCCAAGGGCTTCGTGGCCGCTCCATTGAATCCGTAGATGGTGTGATAAGAGGTCATCAACTGTTCATCATGGAGCTTCATCCGCTTGAATGCGTCATAGAATAGGACATTCACAGAGCTTCCCCCGTCTATGAGGATTTTTTGAGGTTACATCCCGCTATTGGTAATGTCAGGACCAAGGGATCGTTATGGTCTTCCATATCTTCTTCGATATCCTCGGCATCGAAGATGACAGGTAATTCCATCCATTTTTCATGTTCGTCCACTGTTATCCCATCGACCTTATATAACTCGCAGCGATCTTCGAATTGCTTCCGTAACCTTTTTCCAATCTGTGCTGTGAGCGAGGGTCCTGTGGCTTCGGAACACGAGATGGTGTTGATTGTTCGGTTTTCTTCCGGAAGTTGGACTGGTTTGGTTCGTTTGGATCTGTCCTCGGTAACCTCCTTCCGTATGTAATGTTTGAGCTCTCCCGCATCAATTAATTTTTGGATCATTATTTTAAGGTTCTTGCATTTTTCGGTCTGGTGTCCGTTGAAACAGTGATACTCACAGTAATCTTTAGACTTCTCGGATCTGGGGGCTGCTTTCCCTTAGACCATGGCCATTCTAAGTTTTCCCTCCCTTTGATCTCGCAGGATACGAGCATAGCTAGCGTTGAGTTTCGTGTAAACTTGGTCTTCGAATTTTCGGTCGCCTGTTCTTCGTTCATCCCTCCGTTCCTTTCTATCTTCGTGAGGTCTCTCATCTGAGAACCCCTTTTGGCCCCATTGGTTTGTTCTGCTGAATTGGTGCGGTGAGACCTCTGCGGATATGCCCTCGGGTTTTCCCGTTGAATTTCTTCAAGTCGAGCGTGCTTCTCGATAATTATTCGGAGATCGCCTTCTGTCTTGGGCACGCTCCCGTGAATTTCAACAAATAGGGGACTCATTCGGTCCAAGCCCCACTTATAGCAATTGATGCTTACCACTGGGTCCACGCTTCCTATGGCTTGGCAGATCCTATGCCATCTGTTTGTGTATTCCCTCGTGGTTTCCTTGTAGCCGATTGCTAGTGAAAAAGCTTATCCATCCCAGTGTTTACAGTCTTGTTGTACATGTATGTTCTTAAGAATTTCTCTGCCAGTTGGTCGTATGAGTGTATGGAGTTTGGTGGCAGATTATCAAACCATGATAACGCCGATCCCTTCAAACTTGACGGGAAGTATCTACAGAGTACGGCGTCGTTCTGTCCCCATCTGCTAGGACGCGGTTGTAGTACCGAACATGTGCAGCAGGGTCGCTGGACCCATCATAGCATTCGAACGTCGGGACAGGGCATTTCAGGGGAATAGGGGTGTTGGCCAAGCGATGCGTCAGGGGCGTGGAGTTAGCTTCTCTCATAACCTCTTCTAACCTTCCCCCTCCTTGTTTATTTTTCAATTGCCTGATCTCTGCCATCATCTCATCTCGCAGTTCCTCCATTGCGCGTTGGTGTTCTAAATTCTTCAGATCATTTCCGTTTGATTCTCCATCGTCATAATCCGGGTCGGATACGCTATGTCTCCTTGTCGCGTCTTCATTAGTCGCTAGGACGACTCTGCAGTCTTGGTTTGGCTCTGGTGCTTTGGAGCTTGCTTCATCAAGTTGTTGGTTGGTCTTTGTGCTTAGAGCAATCCGCTCCTTTAAATCTTGATTTTCTCTGGCCAAAAGTGCTACAGCTTCTGCGTAAACCTGTTGGTTCCTTCTCAGTTCCTCGAGCTCAGCCATTAGTTGGTGTGATTGGTTGGACCCCTGATTGGGAGTCCCCGCACGTGCCGCTACAGCCGTGGCGCCGCCCTCCTCCATGGTCTGTACTAAAGGTGGCAGGGGTTCACTTCTGTTGCTGGTGTTTCCAAATTGGAGTGAGCGCCCCTCTGCGGTGCCGAGCCGCCGGTATGGTTTGATTCTGGTTATTTGTTAGCGGCATTCCAAAGGTTAGCAGATGCGCGGGTTGGAATGTTCTGGATTCATCCACCCTTTCCCTTGGTTGGTTAAGTTGACTCATGGCGAAGGTATTGCTAGCCTCCGCAGCCTTCGGGACTACCGCGGCTTCCCCGTATTTTATCGTTGCTGCTCTGAGAGCCGCCATTGCAACAGAATTAGCGTTCATGGGTGAAGTGATTTCAGTGGTATCCTGCCTTCGATTGGTCATTTTAGTTTTATCTCCTTTCTGCTTGCTTCGGGTGATGATCGGGGTTGTCCGGGGTGTTTCTTTTGACAAAGCTTTGGATTTTCCTGCTTCCTGCGTCTTCTCCATCACGTGCCTTTTGTTGATGACGAAATCTAGCGTAAACTCGCCTTCTTTACTCACAACACGTTCTCTCTGTATAAATTATTCAAACAGAAACGGGAATATCCGCGTGAAGCGGGTTAGTTGTCGAAATACAATTTTTCAAGCAAAAGCGGTTTATTTAAAGGCGATCTTAGTAAAAAAAAAAACTATGAAAATTGTAAATCCGACGGATTAGGACAATAACCCATGCTTGGAACACTAACTCTTATCGAAGGCAAAAGGTGGGTTTTTGAATATAATACAGTTGAGAATGATCTATACGGTCAGAGCTGATAAAATCAGAGCAATCATATGCCAAATTAGAATGAAATCACAGGACAAGATAAATCTTTTACCGGGACGAAGTCCCTGTTTCTAGCGCCAAATTGTGGACATACGAACTACGCGGGGTCCGAATGCCCACAATCAATCATTAAAGTCTAAAGAGATTACGACGATGATCCCCTGATGCGGATTCATTGGCTCAAAACCCACGGGTTTATCATGGCCTCCTCCAACTTCCCCGTGCGTAGCGATTATGCATGGGGTACAAATATAAAAGGAAAACAACATATATAAGCAGATACGTGCGGAGCTAAATGAATGTAAAGTGCTGAAATGTAAATAAGACCAAGGTTTACGTGGTTCAGCACTAAGGCCTACGTCCACGGGGTTTGTTGTTCTACTATATGATTCACGGTTACACGAATAGTTGAATGACTTTGGGTTTACATATTTCTCTCCACTATGGGATTAACTTACCTTTGCTATTCTCTCTCTCTCTCTCCTGATGTTTTTTCGATCCCCCCTTCCTCTTTGTGGAGATTGGGTATTTATAAGGTTGGAATGTGGGACCCATCTCTGAAGACCGTTGGAACCTTATCTTCTCGTGTCCTTGCGTCCATCACGCGGAGGTCTGCGTTTCCCCCTCGATCCCGCGGAGGCATCTTCGCTCGTTCCATAGGTCGGTCGACACGTGCACTGCTCAGAGTGTTTAATGCGGGTGGTTGAGGGGTCTGCTCGTGTCAGACAAGTGTCTTCTGCCCCTGTCAGTCCGTGTCAGCTGACTTTCTCTCCACCGTTGATCTTAGCTCCTCTTCTGGGGATGAGATAAAGCAACTCCTAGGGGTTTATTTGGTGCTTCGTGACGCATCGTGTTTTGATGTTTTTGGCTTGCATGCTCTCCACGTACCTTTCTGTATACACGTGTCCGATAGTGAGATATATGTGTACACACATCTATAATAAATTTACTCTCAACCTGGCAAACAAGTTCTAGACTCATGGACCCTTCCATTTTTGATTACCGCAATCAATCTTTCTTGATCTGTCAAAAAAGAAAAAATGGTTGCTTTTTGTTTCTGATATAGTAACCGGCCAACCTATTCCACGGGCCTTTCCCTAAACGGTTAAAGCCATCACTTGTTTTGTGATTTTAATCCTTGGATGATCTGATTTATACACCAAAAGGTCCAACACTAAATTATTTCTGTCTATATAAATTCAAATTTTGCATTATTCATATAGAGTCAGTAATCTGGTTCTCATGTACTACGTAGGTTTCAAGATTATCTGAACTGCATTTCTCTAAAATATATACTAGTTTTGTGTTTTGAATAACAAATCAGTAGAGGCATTTGATAATATGTATCGGTATAGAAACCGACTACTAAGTCAAAACTTGTTTAGCTACCCACAATATTTGCCCACCACAGAACAAAAGACTCTTATATTTTACTTGATGTTGGAACCATCTTGAGTCTTGACTCTGCGCTTGGCAATGTAAAAGAACTTGTAAAGAGTTGTGTGTATGTCAACCAAAGTTCTTAGTAGAAATAACTTTACCTTCTGTCACTAGCTAAGAAACCGAACGCAACTGTATTTCTGTCCTGCGGACCAATGAGCTATCCATTCATTGCTTGCCGAAGTTCAGGATTCATATAATGAGAAGCAAGCTTTTTAGTATTCATAAAGTAATCTACTGCATGCTATCTTTGTAATTCAGAGTCAGACCTTATAAGGCTGGACAAGCCTGCTGATCATTTTGCTTTCATTTCATGCTAAACAACTGAGAATAAAGAAGAAAAAAAAATCTAAACGAGACCTTGCCGGAGAGGCACTATATGGTAGAGTTGAAAGTTCTTGTAATGGAAAAGTAGTTGTCTTAATGACTTTTTGTATCCATAAATTATTCATCAGTGTTGTGGGACGACTATGACATAATGCATAAGTCATGGCCTAGGTTTCCACGTGAGTTCCGCCGGCCTGGACAAATCAAACACTAAAGACCTTTTCTGTGGTCGTTCTATCTGGCCATACAGAGACTATTCATAGATAAGATCTATACTGAAGATCTTATCCTCGGTTCTATCTTAAGCGATGTATAAAGACTGATCCAAAATCCAACGAAGGGAAACAATTCCAATCATGTAAACACCCGCCAACCGAACACACGGGTTTCATCCACAGGAAATCTGGCATTGGCACACAAAATACGTACTTCTAAGTTGAAATAGTTTCACCCCTGCGCCTTTAAGGGACAGACTCGGATATAAGGAGATTTTGTTTGCGCATTCCAAGTGAACCAGGGATGGACCTCTGTGACTGTGAGGGCTAACGTGGGCTTAAAGCCTGGTCATCCCCTCAAGTTCATTCCTAAATATAAAGGGTACATTATTTATGAACTATGATTTCAGGCATACCAAAAATTTTGAAGACATACAAAATAGTTTTCCCATCCTAGGTGACCTTATAAGGGATGTCTATTGGGTAGTTCAATTACCTATATACCCTTGAACCTAAAATCAAAAAATAAACTATCTTAAACATCTCTTCTTCTTCCTCCATCCAAACCACCTTCCTTTTCTCTCAGAATATTTTTTTCATCACTGTAATTAATTATCGATTCGTGAAATTCGATCATCGGTTAAATTGAACTATGTAATGAATCGTACAAAGAAAAAAGCAAGCGTCAGGTGTTCTAAATCCTCTTCCAATCCATGAATTAAAGAAGAAGAACCAATTGAAGATGAAGGTGTAAAAACTATAATTGAACCAGAAATTGAATCGTAAATTCAACCATTTGAAGCTCCAACTACTGAAATGAGGATAAGAAGGTATTCCCTACAAACTCAATCTTTTATTTGTTGTTTTTCATGGATTGAATGGGTTAAATTACTAAAAACTTAGGGTTTTTGACGGTTACAGTAGCGGGTTCGGCTGATAATTGAGTTGAGTTTTGAGCCGAACTGTTCTTGAAATTTCACCCTGAAAGTGTCTATGAACAGTTCGGCTAAACCGTAAATGTCAATTTTTAGCCGAACCCCAAAATGTGCATTGAATACGTCCCAGAACAGTGTCAGGTTCGGCTAATACCTTGCAAACCTTCCCGGCCGAACTTGAGAAGTGAAATTTACCCCAGGTGGTTGTCAGGTTCGGCTGACTCGATTAGATCACTTTCAAGCCGAACCTCTCTCTGTAAACACTTCGAAAATATTGATTTGCAGGCTCTAGGTTCGGCTAGCTCGTGTTGTTAAGTTATCAGCCGAACCTTCTCTTTGCACACTCAAGTTTTTCGATCTTGTTTTGGCCATAACTTTTTCGTTCAATGTCGGAATGACCTCATTATTTTTGCGTTGTGTTTGTCTTTTCATTCTCTTGAAGTTAAAGATAAGATCTAATTGATTTTAATGAGTTTAATATGGACCCTGGTATTCTCCATCATTAGACTTCACTTTCTTAACACTTTTAGTAATTTCCACCTTTTTTGTTTGGTTCATCCTATGAAAAGGCTCCACAATAGAAAACATATGTAATAAAAAGCCTAGAACAACCCCTAAATGTGTATGAACTTAAGTGTTTCATGGAAAATCAGTATCATGTTCGGCTGATGTGATTTTTTGAATATGAGCCGAACTTGAAAAATATATAGTTCGGCTGATACAATATTTAGAGTGAGAACCGAACCTAACTCTCAGGAATAAGTTCGACTTGTTATTAGACTTTAATATAAGCCGAACTAGGATCTTGCAAATAGGTTGGAAGTTGGAAAATGAAGGTTCGGCGTATAACGTTAACAAATTAAGCTAGCCGAACTGTTCATCAATTTAGTGGGTTCGGCTTATATTTTTAAGCCGAACATAGTCCTGGTTCGCCGAACCATGATGAAAAATACGATTTCTTGATGATTTCAAGTTACAAAAGTGAGATTAAACATAAAATAGAAGTGTACATGTGTGTTAGAAGTATTGGGTTCCTCGTCTATGTATTCATCATCTGGATTTGGCTCATCAAAATCATCATCTTGAGTTTGAGTTTGTGTAAAATCATTCTCATAATCTAAGAAATCAGCCATTTCTGGATCATTGTTGTAGTTGATATGTATTTTCCTAGGTTTGTTAGATGAAGAATGACCCTCCTCATCCATTGAATCAAGAAGAAAAATTTTCTCACTTTCTCCTTCTCCTTCTCTCCTTCTCAATAAAAACTTTGATTTTTTCCCCCAAATTTTTTCATCTAAACAAACCTTTATAATTCTGAAAATTATCTTAATCATTAAACAAAAGTTTTAATCACTAATCCAGATTACTAACACTAATACGTAAAGGGTAGATTTGCCATTAAAAAAAATTGGTTAAGGGGATTTCTGATTTTGTTATTTCACATCCGTTTTTTGTCTTTATTCAGTATGCCTAATAAGATTTCAGTATGCCTTATTTATATGTCCCTATTTTTAGAACCCAACAAATATATCCTTCCTCAAAATAAATATATCCCTACCAATTTTAGGAATTAAAATCCGCAATTATTAGATTACTAAAATGCACCCCCTATATATTTCACATTATACTAGATCGGACACATTAAATTCATTTTTAGTTTCTCTCGCACTCACTCACTCTCGATTTTTGATCTGCACCTGGAAAACTGAAACTGATAATTAATCAACTAGCAGTTGCAGAGAATTGATTCACTAGCCGTTATCTTCTCTCTCTGATAATCAACAGACCACGATCTAAAAAAGAAACTGAAAAAGAAACTGAAAATCAACCATATAAATTAGGTTTCATCAGAAAACCAAATCGATTTCACTTTCATTTCATCATCAATGTTTCATCATCAACGTTCCATCATCAGAAAACCTAATTGAACGATTTGAAGATTACAAAATTGAACAAGTAAAACCTAATTTTTGATGTCAGATTTACTTGATGCATGTATGTTTTGGTCTTGATTTTTTTAGTGTAATGATTATATGTTTGTATTTTCCAGATTATTACACTGCGATTTACTGATTAAGTTTGATTTTGGTCTTGTTTAATTAGTTTTGAGTTTTGGTTAGTGTTCTTGGGAGGAAATGATTTCTCGTCAAATCTGAGTATTTTGTGTGTGACTAAAACAAGCATAATTTGGTGATTTTGAATGTTTGCTAGTTATGTGGATATCTCTCTTCAAACTTTTAGTATTATTTTTCTCAGATGCAAATTTGTTCAACTGGTAAATGTTTGAAAAATGTGATTCTGGATGTTTGGTTGGTTTAGATATTTTTGTTCAATTTAGAGTATCAACAGCAGTAGTTGATCCAAATAAAAATTGGATCAACAGTAGAAGTTGATCCAATTTAGGGGATAAAAAACTGCAGTTGATCCAAATAAAAATAGGATAAACAATAGAAGTTGATCCATTGTATGCAAATTTGTTCTACTGTTGTTAATACCCAAATTTCGGTTTAGATCCTACCCGTCCTAGCTATTACACATGACCTCACAATACCTAATAATAGTAAGAGAGAGAGTTACATGTCCATTGTACTTTGTCCTTCCTTATATAGGCTTTTCTAAAAACTCCTCTTTTCATGACATCATGCCACATGTCCTAAACCTTCTTAATTACCACTAATGCCATTCCTTAACATAATCTCTTCCTTCTTTGTTAATTCCTCCTTTGTCCTTCCACCCTTTATGGGTATCTTTTATGTGGGCTTGGGTTTAGTCCCCAAGTCCTTATTTCTTGACCCAAGTTTATCCCTACTCTTTTGGGGCATCCCCAACCCACTAAGGGGTGTTATTTTTCATGTACCAACATTAGTCCCCTGACTATTGGGTTAGTCGTCGGACGATCCTATAGCCAACTATTTCCATTCATTATGCTATTTATTTATTATTATTATCATTTTAGGTACCTCGTGTCGTTGAGCGCAGGACGGTTGTCGGAGCATTTGTGGCGTTTTCTTCTTTATATAGCAATACTGAACTTCCAAACTAATCAATTTCAGTCCTTGCCTTTGTATTTGTTGCCTGACACTTCACACAGATGGCTCATAATCTTCACGGGTACGTATTAACTTTATCACCGGTTCCTGCGTTAGTCTCAATGTTCAAAGATTTGGAATTAACGCGCCTGCTACTAGTGGAGGCTGAGATCGAGCTGCTTTGTAGTCATAGGTCGGCTAGTAGGGATTCCATGCTCACTCAACTTACGGAGTGCCTTGAGGCGCGCCAGGCCGCTGATGAAACTGGACGATTGACATCCGCGCTCCAGCATGCCTTGGATGATGTCGTTACATCGCGTAATGCTGCCGCCTTGTTACTTACTGAATCTCTGACAATGAAAGCAACCATCGGGTATGCCATTGCTGATTGCCGCTCGCACATCTTTGGTCATGCGGCTCCGCGCCTCCTCGGGCATACTCTGTCTTTGGCTACTGTTTCTGCGGGAAGAGATAGGCGTGTTGCGCGATTTCAGACAAGCCTATCGGGACGTGGCACGTCGGGATCGTGATGAGCATGAGGGAACTCTTGCATTGGCTCGCGGGGAGAAGTCCAAGGGGAAAGTCATTCGAGATATCCATAAAATATTGAGTAATGCCGATTGGGGATTGTCTCGAGCCAATATCCAATGTGATGAGGGTAGGCTCATGCCGACGGCCGTGGATACAGACATTGCTCATTGTCGCGCGTTGACGGACGGTTGAACTACGCGTTGTTTTTTTCTTCTTCAGTTTTCCTTGTTTATTGTTCTTTTTATGCACTTTCATTCTGAGTCCTTTTCTTTCTTGATTCTCATGTCCCCCCCCCCCCCCCCCTCCGTTGTTTGTATTGGATTGTTCTTCTTTAGTTAATTGCTTGTTTTTGACCTTGTGAATACTGTTCTGCTGGCTATGAGATTTAGTTCTCGAGTACCCGGTGTTTACATCCGGTGTATATTGGGGTTGCCACCTTTTCCTTAATATGAGTCGACACGTGTTTAGTCGTGCAGAAAAAAAGGGGGTGGTGGTGATTAATTGCATGGTAATCGACGCCAGCCTCTAATATATGTGTGTCTTCGTATGTAGTTCTTGTTTCTTGGTTTAAGCCATCATATCCACCTCTACCTTTTCTGATCAACAAATCGCCAGCATGGCCAATTCTCTTCATGGGTATATTCTATCCTTGGGACCCATTCCCATGTTAGTCTTGGAAACGTTTAAGCAGGACGAGCTGAAATGACTTCTGCTCGTAAAAGCCGAGATTGGAGAGCTTCAGACCCATAGAAAGGTGAATAGGGACGCTAAACGCGCGAAGGGAACAGTATGAGGTGTACCAAGCTTCTCAGCAAGACGAATCATCTGATCGGGTGTCGTTGGAGATCCAGCGGGCATTGGATGAGGCTGTCACTGCTCGTGATGCGGCCGATCAATTGTTCGCGGATTCCCTGATGATGGTAGCTACTATGGATCGCGCCATCTCAGATTGCCATCTTTGGATCTCTCATCAGAGGGGCTTACCACTTCCTAGACATACCTTGACCTTAGCAACTGCATCCACGCTTGTATCTTACTCTTATCTCGAGGACGAGCTGGCTCGTTTATTGATCCTGAAGGAGGAATCGCACCTATTATGGACGCTCAGGTTGATTCATCAGGATAAGGTGCGCAAGGAATACAACGATCATGAGGATACTCTTTCAGTCACCCATCGGGCCGGGGTTGAGAGTAATGTTATTCAGGAAATCCTTAATTTGGTGAATGAATCTGATCAGGATCTCTGTTTGTCTACTGCGCAGTGCGATGATGGCCGCTTGATGGTGGAGGCTTTGGACGCGTACGTTGCTCGTTGTCGGGCGTTGATAACTGGTTAGGTCGCGTGTCCCTTTGTGGGATGTCTTTAGTTATCTAGTTTTTTATTTATTTTTTTTTTTTTTTTGTAAGTGATCTTCGCTTTTTAATTTGAAAATATTGTTGTCCGTTTGTATAGCAAGGGGTTACTAGGTGGAGTAGACGTTTGTTGAACGCGCTTACTCCTTCCTCTCCCCCCTCTTTTTTTTGTGAGGATGGTGAGGTGGACATTTTCTAAACGCGCTTGTTTCCCCTCCTTTTTATGCAGAGATTCTCTAATTTCAAGGATGCTGGGTGAGGCGGGTATTGGTTAAACGCGCTTACTCCCCGCCCTTTTTGTCCTTTTGTTTCAAGAGTTTTGGGTGGGGCGGGCGTTGGTTAAACGCGCCTACTCCCCGCCCTTTTTGTCCTTTTGTTTTAAGGGTTTTGGGTGGGGCGGGCGTTGGTTAAACGCGACTACTCCTCCCCTCCTTTTTCTTATTTTTTTTCATGGATACTGGGTGGGGAAGGCGTTGGTTAAACGCGCCTACTCCTCCCCCTTTTTCAAGGGTTTTGGGTGGGGCAGGCATTGGTTAAACGTGCCTACTCCTCCTCCCCCTCCCCCCTCCTTTTTTTTCTTTTGTTTCAAGGATACTGGGTGGGACAGGCATTGGTTAAAAGCGCATACTCCTCCCCTTCTTCAAGGGATTTGGGTGGGGCGGGCTTTGGTTAAATGCGCCTACTCCCCCCCTCATTTTTGTTCTTTTGTTTCAAGGATACTGGGTGGGGCAGACGTTGGTTAAACGCGCATACTCCCCCCTTTTTGTTTTTATTCTTTTGTTTCAAGGGTTTTGGGTGGGGAGGGCGTTGGTTGAACGCGCCTACCCCCCCCCCCCCCCCCTTTTGTTCTTTTGTTTCAAGGATACTGGGTGGGGCAGGCATTGGTTAAACGCGCCTACTCCCCCATCTTTATTTTTGTTCTTTTGTTTCAAGGGTTTTGGGTGGGGCGGGCGTTGGTTAAACGCGCCTACTCGCCCCCCCCCCCCCTTTTTTGTTCTTTTATTTCAAGGATACTGGGAGGGGCGGGCGTTGGGTAAACGTGCCTATCCCCCCCCCCCCCCCTCAAGGATTTTGGGTTTTGCCCGGAGACTCTTTTGAAGGATTTGATACTTTCGCAGGATTTGCCAGTCGATCAGGCGCCTTTGGTGCCCTGAGGATCTTTTGAAGGCTTACAATCAATCGGGCGCTTTTGGCTGTCCCGCAGCTTTGTATAATGTGTTAGTCTATCAGGCTCCTTTGGCTGCCCAGAGATTTTTTGTAGAATTTGTCAGTCGATCAAGCGCCTTTGGCTTCCCTGAGACCTTTTGTAAAATTTGTCAGTCGATCAAGGGCCCCATGGCTGTCCTGAGACCTTTTATAAAAATTTTCAGTCAATCAGACGCTCTTGGCTGCCCTGAGACCTTTTGTAGAATTTGTCAGTCGATTAGGCGCCCTTGGCTGCCCTGAGACCTTTTGTAGATTTTGTCAGTCGATCAGGCGCCCTTGGTTGCCCTGAAACCTTTTGTAAAGTTTGTTAGTCGATCAGGCGCCCTTGGCTGCCCTGAGACCTTTTGTAGAATTTTCCAGTCACTCAGGCGCCTTTGGCTGTCCTGAGACCTTTTGTAAAGTTTGTCAGTCAATCAGGCGCATTTGGCTTCTCTAAGACCTTTTGTAGAATTTGTCAGTCAATCAGGCGCCTTTGGCTGTCCTGAGACCTTTTGTAAATTTTGTCAGTCAATCAGGTGCCCTTGGATGTCCTGGGACCTTTTGTAAAGTTTGTCAGTCAATCAGGCGCCTTTGGCTGTCCTGAGACTTTTTGTAGAATTCGTCAGTCAATCAGGCGCCTTTGGCTGTCCTGAGACTTTTTGTAAAATTTGTCAGTCAATCAGGCGCCCTTGGCTTCCCTGAGACCTTTTGTAGAATTTCAGTTAATCGAAAGCATTTTTTTTTTTGCAACTTTCTTTATTTATCGAGGAGGGCGTTTACATGGCATGACTTATGCGTAAAATTTCTTCAACCATTTGCCACTGATGGGTGTCTTAACTTTAGTTCCGTTCATGCGCCGAAGCTTGTGGTATCCGCTTTATGCCGCCTTTCTTATTGTAAAAGGGCCTTCCCAATTTGCTGCGAATTTTCCAGCACTGGCATTCCTTTGTACGTGCGGGGCGATTTTCAAGACTAGTTCACCGACCTTGAATGTCCTCTCTTTTACGCTCTGGTTTTAGTAGTTAGCTGCGCGCTTTCTGTAAGATTCCGCGTTCTTCTGTCCTCTATTGTGTCTAAGTGGGAAAAGCGGCTCACTTCATCTGGTGTGGTATGGGTAGCCATTGCTACCCTCGCGGATGGGATTGCTATCTCTGCAGGTAGAATTGCGTCTTCTCTGTAGACCAGTGAATAAGGGGATGCGCCGGTGGAACTTCGTTTAGAGATTCTATATGTACAAAGTGCCAATAGCCGTTTGTGCCATTCCCTATGGTGGTCATGTAATAGCCTACTGAGGATGCGGATAGCGTTTTGTTCGTCGCCTCCGCCTTCCCATTTTCTTTGGGGTAATAAGGGGTAGACGTGTGAAGTCTTACGTTGTATTGGCGGAATAGATTGATCACGTCCTTGTTCACAAAAGATTTTGTGTTATCTGCCCTGATTATCATAGGTGCACCGAATCTGCAAATGATGTGCTCTTTGATGAACGCGGCTATTGTAGCTCCAGCGTAGTCTTTGAAGGGTATAGCCTCAACCCATTTTGACGCGTATTCAGTGGCGGTGATTATGTACTTGTGTCGTCTCGAGGATGTCGGGTTGATCGGACCTATGATATCGAGCCCCCAACTATGAAATGTGCACGGTGTTACTACGCTATGCAATAGTGCGTGAGGCGCCTGGATCAAATTCCCATGTTTCTGGCACTGCAGGCATCTTCGAGCGTGTTCCGCGGTGTCGCTTTCCATGGTAGGCTAGTAAAACCCTCCTTCATATAATTGTAGGAACAGCTTTCGCATCCCTTGGTGTTCTGCGTCGTGAGATCGGGTCATGACTTCTATTGCTTCTTGATTCGATAGGCATCGCAACGCGGCGTTACCATAGCTTTTCCGGTAGAGCACGCCTTCATGGATGAATAAACGCGGCGCCTTCATCTGTATTTTTAGAGCCGTTTGTCTGTCGCTAGGCAGTTTCCTGTGCTGGATGAAGTCAATGTAAGGCTGTCTCCAGTCTACTTCCTCGACCATGCAGACTTTCGCAGGTTGTGGCGGAGCTTGACCATAGGAACAACTATCCTGGAGTGCTGCTGCTTGGGCTGACATGCTTGGCCAATATATGCCCATCCTCTTAAGCTTTCTGTATAAGTGGACAGCGCCGGTCTGTCCACAAGTCTCCGCGTGTAATCCTTGCAGCAGCTTTTCTGCTTCCCTTTTATTTATGCATCTCGCAAGGGATCCTCCGGCCGCCCGGTAGTATAACACGTTTTGAATCATCACAATTTGTTTTAGGGATTGGATGGGAATCACCCCCTCTGCATTTATCCGCGTCAAATCATCGATGTATACTTTTCTCCAATCGTCCGCCTCCTCGAAGGACAAGTCTTCCTTCCACGTACTAGGTAACCCTCTTCTCCTTATTGTGACCGTCACCTCTTCTCCATCTTTTAAATGTACCTTACTTTCCAGGGTTTCCAGGGCGTCCGCGTGTTTGTTTCTGCCCCTGCCGGTATGGTCTAAAGTTGATCCCGTTTGACTCATTAGTCTGTGGGCCTCCGCTCGGTAGGGTGCCAGGTGTGGTTCTTTGACGCAAAAGTCGTCGTTCACTTGATTCGTAACAAGCCGAGAATCGCCTTTAACTTTAACACTTCCGAGGTTGAGCTCTTTTTCCATTTGGAGTCCTAGAATTAGGGCTTCATACTATGCTACATTATTACTGCATGGGAAGTCCAGCTTGAATGAATATGAGAATAGTTCTCCATGTGGGGCTTCGAAGACCACTCCCGCTCCTCCGACAGATCCGTAGGAAGATCCATCAAAGAACATGGCCCAGGGTTTGTCAGCGTCTACAGCCGCGAATTCTCCGGGTATATACTCGTGTACTTCATCGTCTTCCGCTCCTGGGAACATAACCATAAGGTCAGCTATTGCTTGTCCTCTTACGGCATTTGGATGCTGGTATTTGAGCTCGAATTCCGACAATTGAAGCAGTCATCGGGCGGTTCTCCCTGTAAGGTCCGACTTTGAAGCTAAGTATGCTATCAGTTTTGCTGCTGCCACCACAATGGTTTCCTTTGTTAAGAGATAGGGGCTCAGTTTTTGGGTCGTGTATATGAAGGCTAAAAACGCCCGCTCTACACGCGGATATCTCAGTTCCGCATCGCATAAACCCCGACTCACGTAATAGATGGGTGATAGTTTAGTCTCCCCCTCCCCCCCATGTCTTTCTCGAGAACTGCACCAATCGCCGAGCAGGTAAACGTTGTGTAAAGGTTAAGAGGGACCCCGCGTATAGGAGGTCTAAGGATCTTGGGGCTAACAAGACATTGCTTCAGATTTTCGAATGTCGCGCATTGCGTTTCTCCCCACTCGAAGGGTACACCTTTTTTCAGCAACGGAAGCAATGCATTCATCAGTTGTGCTAAACCAGGTACGAAGCGGCGTATGTACGATATTCGTCCTATAAAATCTTGTAGCTCTCTGGTGTTTGCTGGTGGCGTCATTTTTGCGATTGTTTCAATCTTGCTTGGATCCACTTGAATTCCTTCGCTGGTCACTATAAATCCTAAAAATTTCCCGGATGTGACCCAAAAAGCGCACTTGAGAGGGTTCATTTTGAGTTTGAACTTTCTGCACCTTTCGAAGGTCGTTGTTAGGTGAGAGATATGGTCCTCCGCCTCCTGTGTCTTGACTACGATGTCATCAACGTATACTTCTATTATTTGATGCAACAGATCGTGAAATATGGAAGTCATGGCGCGCTGGTATGTGGCGCCAGCGTTCTTCAACCCAAATGGAATTACTACGTAATAGAAGTTGTCGTATGGGGTTTGGAAGGCGGTCTTCTTTGCATCCACTGGGTCCATCTTCACTTGGTTATATCCGCTGAAGTCATCCATGAAAGATAACCTCTTCTTTTTCCCAGTTACGTCCGACGTCATGTCAATGTTCGACAATGGGAAGTCGTCTTTCGGGCAAGCGCGGTTTAAATCTCTATAATCCACACAACACCTGACTTTTCCATTTTTCTTGGTTACCGATACGATGTTAGACAACCAAGTGGGGTGTTGTATCGGCTTTATGAACTTGGCTTTGAGCAGCCGTTTTACTTCCTCCTTTATTGTGAGGGAGGTTGCTCTAGGAAACTCACGACTTCTTTGCTTTACAGGCTTGAACTCAGGCGATACCCCAAGATTATGCATCACCATATTGTTATCTAAACCCGTTATTTCATCATAGTCGTAGGCGAAGACATCCTTGTATTCTTTGAGTAGCGTGATCAATGCTTCTCTCTCCTCTTGATCCATACTTTTGCTTATCATGATGGGACGCTTATCTTCTTGCGTTCCGATGTTAATTTCCTCCATCTCATCCACAGTGAGGCTCTCTGGTGTTCGTTCTTCGTTAGTCTCTATAGTGATGCTTGCTAACTGATCGCATAATTCTTGGTCATCAATCGTGTTGTAGGGAAGTTTGTCCAGGTTTTGGTTTGTGTCTTCATCGAGAATCTCCGCTTCACTCATTAACCCGTCAGCATGGTTTTCATCACTTGCGGGTATTCCCTCGGTTAATTGCTATAACCGGTACACATGCCCTCCATCACGCTTAGAGAAGCGTTGAAAACTAGGTTCTTCGCCCTGCTTTCTCTTCCTTTCCGTTGGGAACACCATCCTTGACAGGTTGAATACAGATTTGGTTGGTTCCGCTTTCTCAACTTCTTCCCACTTTGGCAGTGGGGTGAGTTGGACCTCAGGCAATTCATCCTCCTTTCTCGGCTCATTATAGAAAACCGCATCCACCATATATGCTTCTTTCGGGTCGAAAGGGTTGCTCGTGGAGAGGATTCGATACTGCTTGCCTCCTATGTTGGTTTTTACGCAATGATGGTATGTTGACGCAACCACCTTGTGATTGAGCAGCCAGCCTCGCCCGAGTAGTACGTGGAAGGTGGTATCATCTTCTAGAACATAAAAAGGTGTGGCCCTCGGATAGGACCGACCTTCATTGCTAAGTTAACGATTCCAATAGTTGTTTGGGAATGTCCTCCAAATACCTTCACTGTGGTGACTCGCATTATTACCGTGGACCGTGGTATGCCTAAAATATCGAGCGTGCGCGTCGAAATTAAATTTAAGGACGCGCCCCCATCAATAAAAGCCCTCTTTAACGGCTGTCTGTTGATGTAAACAGTGATATATAGTGGTCGGAGGTGCTCTCCCGGGTAACAGATATCCTCGTTGGTGAAAACGATTGCTTCCTTGGGGGGGATACCGCAGGGCCTTCCTTCTGCTATGGCTTTGGACGCTTCCTTGATTTGATCCTCACTAAAATCGAGGGAGTCGAAGAATTGTTAGGCCAACACCGTCTTAGTGAATTGATGAGCCACGCCATATGTGTTAGCGAAAGCGGGGTTTTCCGCACCCAACTCACATGCTTCCTCGTCTTCAATCCAGGGTCTCCAAACATCCCCGCTTGGGTCATGAGACAGCATCATCACATTATGTTGGGTTGCTTTGTTGTCCTCCGCCTTGTTCATTTCGATTTCCTATATTTCCAGCTTCTTCTGAAACATCCTCCGCAGGTTAAAGAAGTCAACTGTAGGGTGTTGTATCCTTCGATGGAAGTGACAATAGCGCGCATCACTTTTATCGAGGGTGCTAGGATCCACCTTTGTTGGAGGCAATTGCGTTTCCTTGTTTTCTATCCATTGTTCTAGCAGTCCAACAATCTGTTCTTTGCTGCAAGGTAGAGGTGGTGGAAGTGCTTGTGCTCCCTAGCCCTCGCGACTATTGTTTGGGCGAGTGTTTCTTGGCACGGTTGATACGATATTAACTGAATTCCGCCAAACATAGTCCGAGCTTGGTTCTTCAATGCAATCGGCGATCCTTGCCGCTGCCTCCTCCAAATCTACGAACGTTAGGAAGCGGAAGTTCACCAGATTCTTTTTGAAGGATGGGGTCATTCCTCGAATGCAAATTTCTACTTGCGCTTCTTCTTTAACATCTTCATGGCAATCGAGAGTGCGAAGGAAGAACCGAGCGATGTACTTTCCCCTCTCTTTACCTAGGCGCTGATTGCACTTGCTCAAGTCTATGGTTGTGATCTTCCTTTTTACTGAATAGAACTTCCTGAGGAAAATTGTCGACATGGAGGACCATGAATGTACGCTTCCTGGCTTGAGGTTGTCATACTAGGTGAATGCCGTATCAGTCAATGACTTCGGAAACTCTCTCAGACATAGCTTTCCATCTGCCGCGCAATCATTCATTGTAGACAGGAATCAACTTAGGTTCTCTCTCGTTACCTTGGCCATTGTAGACTTTGAATTTTGGTGAAGTATAATCCTCTGGGTACTGGTATTCTATGATTTCCGAGGAGTAAGGGATCGCCATGAGGTTGTAATTGTCTTGCTTCACAATTTTGTAATTCGCTTCTAGGTATCTTGCAATCTCCTTTTGCATCATAGCCATTGATTCGTCTTCTACTTCTTCTTCCGCGTCTTGTGTTGTTTCTTTGATGTTTTTTCCCGCGCAAGCCATCTTCATGAGTTTTTCCAGCTATCGCTCCCTTCGTACATGCTCTTCCAATTCTTTTTGCATCTACTCGAGGGAGGGCTGAGTGGGTGATGCTTCCTCGCTCTTGTGTTGTTTATCTCTTTCGCGCGGAGCACTTGATTTCTTCGCTTGCGTAATCGGGTCTGTCACTATACAAACTCTCTATCCTTCTGGGTTAAGCATGGATGTGCTCGGGTTTCCGGCTGCACCTGAGTTAGCGCCTTCTGTATGGGTCATTTTGAACTAGGCACGAGCCTCCGGTTGTGGTCGCCAAATGTTAGTACCCAAATTTCGGTTTAGGTCCTACCCGTCCTAGCTATTACACATGACCTCACAATACCTAATAATAGTAAGAGAGAGTTGCGTTTCCATTGTACCTTGTCCTTCCTTATATAGGCTTTTCTAAAAACCCATCTTTTCATGACATCATGCCACATGTCCTAAACCTTCTTAATTACCACTAATGCCATTCCTTAACATAACGTCTTCCTTCTTTGTTAATTCCTCTTTTGTCCTTCCACCCTTTATGGGTATCTTTTATATGGGCTTGGGTTTAGTCCCCAAGGCATTATTTCTTGACCCAAGTTTATCCCTACTCTTTTGGGCCATCCCCAACCCACTAAGGGGTGTTATTTTTCATGTATCAACAACTGTTAATGGGTGAAAATGTGTTTTTGAAGGATTCTTAGATATTTTGTGTCAACAACAGTAGTTGATCCAAATGAAAGGGATCAACAATAGAAGTTGATCCAATTTAGGGTATAAACAACTGCAGTTGATCCAAATAAAAATTGGATAAACAATATAAGTTGATCAATTGTATGCAAATTTGTTCTACTGGTAATGTGTTTCTGAAGGATTCTTAGATATTTTTGTATCAACAACAGTAGCTGATACAAATAAAAAAGGAATCAACAGTAGAAGTTGATCTAATTTAGGGGATAAACAACAGTAGTTGATCCATAAAACTGAATGTTTGCTAGTTATGTTGTTTCTTAATATGAAAATATGAATGCTAACTATAATAATTTTTGAACTCAGGTTGAGAAGACATAATGAATAGGATATCACCAAGGATAATAAAGAAGAATCAAGATGAAAAGGGAACGCAAGAGATTAAGCAAGCTAAAGAACAAAAACGAAATGCGAAGAACAAGAAGATAATTGAAGAAGAGGGAACAAGAAAGAGGAAGAACAAGAATACAAATGAAGAACAACAACGAAAGGTGAAACACAAGAAGATAGTTGAGAAAGAACCAGAACAATCAGAATCAGAATCCGGACAATCATAACCAGAAGAAGAAGTGCAAGAACAATCAGATGAAGATGATCAAGAGTCGAAAGAAGAGGAAAATAAATCTGAAAAAGAAGCACAAAAGGGAAAACCCAAGAAAGTTTTCAAAGGTAAAAACATAGATTGTAATATTTGTTCTGGTATATCTAACTATGTTGTTTAAAAAATTGAAAACAAAATGAAAATGATTGAGTTTCATGTATACAGGTGGGTCAAGGATGAAAGAAAACAAATTCAAAGCAGAACCACAAAGAAAAAACAAGAAGGTAGTTGAGGAAGAACCAGAAGAAACAAAATCAGAATCCGATGAAGAAGAGCACGAACAATCAGATAAAGAGGATCAAGGATCGGAAGAAGAGGAAGTAGCAGAAGATGGCAAACCAGAGACACAGCTCAAAGGTAAAAACATTGACTTGAATACTTGTGCTGGTATATAAAAGAAAATGAAAATGAAAATGATTTGAGTTTCATGTATGCAGGCAAGTCAAGAGCAAAATAAAATAAGTTAGCAGGTCTCCAACCATTGGTTCAAATGGGGAATTTTCTATGCAAAATGTTTGAAGTAGATTGTGCAAATAATGAGCAGAAACTGATGCTTGCACGATCACTGAAGGAATCTCCTTTCTGGTACTTAATCAGCCCATTCTACGTAACAGACATAAGTGAAATTATGAGTGATAACTGGTTGAAGAAGATTAATCTTACAATGCAGCTGCTGATGGGTGCATTTAATAAAGAAACTAGAAAGTTCAAATTTGGAGAATCTGAAGAGTGCTCTCTAGAAGCAAGATATTTCGCTTTGATATTCAAGATGAGAAGACTTATAGAGAGTGAAGATTTGAAGAAGAAACTGAAACCGAAGAAAGGACTTGACTACAGCGAATTCTTAAATAACAAGTTCAGACCAGAAAGACCAGCAGATTGTCCAGATGCAATATTGAAGAATGAAGTTGTAAGCAAACTGAAAAGGGAAGCAGAACATGAGTCCGATCCAGAGCATTTTGTGAGACTTTTCGCTATGTGGTTATGTATGGTTTTATTATTCCCAAATGCTAGAATGACAAGCTTCCCAAAGAAATTTTTTCCTCATATCTTACTGATGGACAAAGTGTCATGGCCGGATCACGTGGTGGAACATTTGATTTCAAACTTAGAGAAAAAGAAAACGTACCAATTAACTATCGCTGGATGCACAACTCTCCTAGTGGTAAGAAAAAACGTTAATTTTGCGAAAGTAAAATGTTGTAGAGAGTGAAATGCATACAATTGGATAAAACTAACCTTGTTGTTTATATTATGCAGTGTTGGTTCTGCGAACATACCGATAAGTACATTGACAAAAGGAAGAATTTTGAAAATGCAACTCCGAGATTCCTACGATGGAACCAGCACACATAGTGCAAGAAGCTTGTAAGTATTTTGGCAAAAAAAATCAAAAAGAAGGCAATCGATATGACTTGGTTTAACCGTCCGGTAATTTTTTTTACTATATTTATCTTTACTATTACAAATGTACCATTTTTTTTGTGGATCAGCAATGGAAGTTGATCCAAGTGAATGGGGTCAACAGCCAATGTTGATCCAGTTTTAGTATCACTTTTTTGTGGATCAACAATGGAAGTTGATCCATGTGAATGGTATCAACAACCAATGTTGATCCAGTTTTAGTGTCTACACTATTTTGATTTCCTCCAATTATCAGTTTTTTGTGGATCAACAATGGAAGTTGATCCATGTGAATGGATCACCAACCAATGTTGATCCAGTTTTAGTATCAGTTTTTTGTGGATAAACAATGGAAGTTGATCCAAGTGAATAGGATCAACAACCAATGTTGATCTAGTTTTAGTGTCTACACTATTTTGATTTGTGTTGATCATGCTTCACAGTTTCATTAAGACTTTGTTGATCCATTGTCTGCTGAGGAAAACTATTTAATTGACCTATCGGCACCTGCAAGAGAACTGGAAGAAGAGAGGCATAAGATAAATTAAAGGAACTAGAGGAAGAAAATATCCTTCTTGATTGTGACAAACATGAGATTCATTACATGGGGAAGGATCAAATTAAAATGTTTGTCCACAACACAATATTCTTGAGAGAGATGTATGAGAGGAACAAAGACAAACTAAAGTTGCAAGATGGAAAATCAGAGCGACTTGCTGATATTGACAAGAACATAAAGGAATGGCAGGAAGAGGAAAGGATTTTTCAGGAATCACTGAATAGAAATAAACCAGTGTATACAGGGAAGGAATTTGAAGGTTTTGAAGTGGAATATTTGTTCACACAACAACAACAAGGAGAATCATATGGAAAAGGAAATTAATATGAAATTAACTTTGCGGTGAATGATCAACCAACATATGGGAATGAAACGAGAGTAAATATGGAAGTCGAAGATTCAGTGGCTGTGAATAATGAAGACACTCAAGAAATGAACGATTCATTAGGAACTGAAGATGGAACTCCAAGTACTTTGGGAACTCAAGATACTTTTGGAACTCAAGATAAGTGTTGGCAGAA
Organism: Papaver somniferum; assembly: GCF_003573695.1. Classification (NCBI taxonomy): domain Eukaryota; kingdom Viridiplantae; phylum Streptophyta; class Magnoliopsida; order Ranunculales; family Papaveraceae; genus Papaver; species Papaver somniferum. Next base: position 196,725,668 of record NC_039360.1, read on the forward strand.
GGGATTTGAAAGTGGAATGAAGTTTTCGGAAGAACTAAGAAGTAGCAAATCTGTAGAGAGTTGGATGGACGTCTTTGATGCAGGAAGAAAACTAAAGCAAGTCGATGACTTAGAGCTCAATATTGTGATCGAAAACATTGCAGAGCTCGATTCGGTGGTCGAAAACATTGCAATATCTGCTGGAATATTAGAAGAAAAAGATGACATACAAATGCAAGAGAAGAGTACGTCTGTTGAGAAGAACAATGATGACATACAAATGGAAGTGGTTGTGTTTGACACTCCTCCAATTACAACAATAAAACCTGATGAAATTTCTGGGTATGTGCATACAGGTACCACACCGAGTTTCGATACAATAATGGATGAGGTAATGTGTAAGGCAACATAAGAAAAACAAGAGGTTGAAGAGCAAACTGAAGATATTGACACTACATCAAAAGCTGCAATACGGGAAGGGTTGAAGCAATTGTTTAATTTGAATGCAGTTAAGGAGCAAACTGAAGAGGAAACCGAATCATAGGAACAATCCGATGATACAATAGCATCAGAAACACAAAAATAGCAGGTTAGTTCTCTTGTGAAACGGGTGAAGAAGGGAGAAAGGCCAAAGCAAAAGTCGTATAAACTTCGAAGTCGAACACCTCCTGTTAAGCGTAAAAGGGGACAAAGGAAAGGTGGAAAAGGAAAAAAAAAAAACAGGAGGAGGAGCAAATTGAAATAATTTACGTCGACAGTCAAATTGATGTCACACCAGCGGAACCCAAAAAACTGATAAAGCAGATCACATAGTTTGTTTTTTTTTGGTTATGCTAGTTCTTTTTAATAACATATTCATTTGTTATTGTTTTTTTTGTCGTTGAAAATGCAGCGACAAAGTTTACAGTTTTTATTTCTGCAATCATGATTTGGAAGTAATCATCAATGAGAAGAAGATACAGTGTCTACTGAATAATCAAAACATTCACGGTGAGATTGTTGATTACTACATCAACATGCTGAAATCAAAGATGGAATCGCCGGAAAAACCAGAATACTGGAACCACATTATTCTGTCAACAAATGATTATGTAAGTAACCGAAAAATCTTGGTTTGTTCAAATGCATCGTAATAATCCTGGTGATTTTATCTGTATACAATGGTAGTTGAAATTTATGTAGGTCTAGAGAATGATAGGCACGTGAAATTTACTGGTTACGATATGTTGTTCTCTAGTTAAATTATAAGTTAACCAGTAAATTTGTGGTCTAATTATGGATGAATGTTACAGGTATGTATAGCTTGAGGAGTTTACCAGCAAATACAGATAGGACCATGCAAATTTTCTGTTTGTTTTGTATGTCAACAACCATTGTTGATCCAGATAGTTTGGATCAACAACTATTGTTGATCCAAATATGTTGGATAAAAAACTATTGTTGATCCAGATAGGTCGGATCAACAACCATTGTTGATCCAAATATGTTGGATAAACAACTATTTTTGATCCAATTAAGTTAGTCTGATTATGAATCAATGTTACAGATATGTATAGCTTGAGGAGTTTACTAGCAAATACGCTATGATGTTCATTTTATGTTGTTCCCTGGTTACGATATCACAGTTGCATTTTCCTTTTTCTTTTTATTTTTGTTGATAATGTAGCTTTCGTTTATAATGTAGATGATCCATAATATGGCAAACTAATATATTTGAAAAAATATTAATATAGCCGTTATTGGGGATCGCAATAGCCTCGAAAAATATGGCAAAGGTAGAGAGATGTGGGATTCCGGAAAAGATGAGGAACAATCACACAGGGAATGTTGAAGACACATACCTTATTATACCAATGTTCTTGACCGATAAGGACGGTGTTGGATACCATTGGGTGGTGTTGGTGTTGGTAAAAGTAAAATGGATAGTGTACAACTCTACAAGGCGCAGCCCGGCTTACAATTGGCAATATCTTGTGATGATAGTACCACTAACTAAATGGCTGAATGAAATGGGCCACAGAGATCCAGAGACATGTGCTGATATCGAGACAAGATTTTCACATTACACTGTACCAGCACAAGACGGATGCGATTGTGCACTGCACACTTGAATGTACATGAAGAATTTGGTAAAGCGTGGAAACTGTGAACACCTATCTGAAATCACTAACTTAGATGAGAAGTTGAACAAGAAGAGAGTGAAGATTGCAGCAAGAATCTTGGCAGAATTGGGTTCATGGAAGAAACCGGAACAACTTCCTGATTCAGCTACTGACTCTATTGAAGAAACCGGAACAACTTCCTTAATGCAAATGCAAGACTCAGTTGAACCAGTAGTTGAACTAGTAGATGAACCATTAGAGTGAGCTTGATCTCATAGTCTGTTCATGGTCTGTAAAGAAAATCTAATTGTATTTTTAAACATACTTATCTTAGTAAGTAAATCTTATTGATGTAGGTCTGATTATGAATGAATTATTATGAACCATTATGAATGAATTATTATGGATGTATTTATGGTCTGATTATGAATGAATGTTACAGGTATGTATAGCTTCAGGAGCTTACTAGCAAATACATATAGGACCATGCAAATTTTTTGTTTGTTTTGTGTGTCAACAACCATTGTTGATCTAATTAAGTTGGATAAACAACCATTGTTGATCCAATTAAGTTGGTCTGATTATGAATGAATGTTACAGGTATGTATAGCTTAAGGAGTTTACTAGAAAATACATATCCATGCGAATTTTTTGTTTGTTTTGTGTGTCAACAACCATTGTTGATCCAAAACTGTTGGATAAACAACTATTGTTGATCCAGATAGGTTGGATCAACAACCATTGTTGATCCATTTGAGTTGGCAAATATGTCCACATGTCCTAATCCTCCTTTTGGTGTAATCAGAAAGTCAAAGAAGTAATATTTAGGATCTATATAATATATGGGTGGCAAATATGATAAATACTGGTGGCAATTAATGAGTGTGGCAAACAGGAAAAATGGGAGTGGCAAATAGGTGAAACCAATTATTTTGGATGGGATTGTGGACTAAACTATAATTGTCCCATTTTTAAGGGATCTATTTATAGGGGTATATAAATAATGCTCCCTGGTCCCTACTAACAACCGAGACACGCCTTACTCATTCGAGAGTCTTTCTATCAAAAAATTCTTTGTACGTCTGAAGTTGGGTTTAGGGTTTTTCTTGCAGCCAGACTAGAGTTTGATTTTGGTGAGAGCTTATCATACCAATCTCGATTTCTTTTGTTTTCCTTCTATATGCGTTTTATCTGAATTCGAATTCATCTTTTCAAAGCAATTCCTTAATTATATAAGTTGTCTATTTTGAAATTTTAATCGATTAATTGTTGCTACATCTTATAAGATTTGAGTCTCGTCTTTTTCTATAAAAACCTAGCTTTCGGTTTCAATTTTAGTTCAAATCCAGAAACAATTCATCGAAAACATTAGTTAAGGAGATAATTTGAACAATGGAATTGTTCAATGATGTGAAGAGCAAGTAATTACCTAACTCATAAAACACATTTTGTCTTTAATTGTGTTTTTTTCTGGTATCCTCCTCTGATTTAAACATTATCAATTCAGTTTTAGCCTTTTAAGTTACCAAACAACTCATACTTTATGTGAAATTTTGCAGTTGATATATATAAGTCGGTGACAAAGGAATCATGGCAAAGCATCATCCTGATTTGATTATGTGTAGGAAGCAGCCTGGGATTGCAATTGGTCGGTTGTGTGAGAAGTGCGATGGGAAGTGTGTGATATGTGATTCATATGTGCGTCCTTGCACACTTGTTCGGGCTTGTGATGAATGCAATTATGGATCGTTCCAGGGTCGGTGTGTGATTTGTGGAGGTGTGGGTATCTCTGATGCCTACTACTGCAAAGAGTGTACTCAGCAGGAGAAGGACCGTGATGGCTGTCCAAAGATTGTTAATTTGGGGAGTGCTAAAACTGATCTCTTCTATGAGCGCAAGAAATATGGTTTTAAGCAAAGATAGGGTGGATACTATCGGGGAGATGTTCTGTCTTTTAATGATGTTTTGTATTACTTATAGTATGGTGTTCAAACTTCTATCTTATACTGAATCACTATCTATAAACATTTTAATGAGTTTTCATTATTCTGAGATTTGTTGGTAGATCAAGAAACATGGGCATGCCAGAGCTAGTCTGAGATGTCCCCAGGTCGACATTTCTTGTAATTCGTAATAGTTGTTATGAAATTAAGAGTTTCAGCATTTTGTCGCGTATCTGCTTAGAACTACTAGCTTTATAGTGTTGCAAGTATTATTCGTTTAACAAATTTTCTTGCAGTTGAAATGAAGAACCTAATCCAGGACCATTTTTATTCATAGTGGTAGAGGTAACTAGCTGCTATCCTCCGCTCGGTTTCTTTGTTTTTGTTATGCAAACTGTCCCTTCACTTTGTGTAATACCGTGTATCCTAAATAAGGTTCTAATAAGTAGGTTATCTTGATTCAACATTTTTGTTAGAGATATATATTCAGAACCTATTCTAGGAGGTGTTTTTCTAAAACGTAAAAGAAAGGTGTAGAGAAATATAATAGGCTCAGTAGTTTTTTCCTTGTTTGAATCCTAACTGTGAGACAGAATTGGTGGAAAGCAGGTAGAACCAATAGAACTAAAGGTTGGTGCGGTTTTCTGTTGCTAAAAGGCACGAAGCATACCTAAATACCTTTATAACTTTAGCCAATATAAGCTAAGAAAGTTAGAAGCTATTGAGGTATAGAACATCTAGTAATCTTTTGGTTGGATCTCTTAATTTAGATGAGATTATGAAGTTTTGTTTCCAGTTAATCAGATAAACATGTGCCCGCATCTTCTTGTTAATCACTGCTGCTGTAGGTACATAACTAGTTTATTTTTATGTCTTACATGTTAAGCTTGGTGTAGCTCAAGTAGTCAACTGGTATGGCGTTTTTATGAATTTGTAGGGTTTCTTTGTGGCATTGGTAAAAAAATGAAGGTAAGAAATCCAACTGACATAACTTTTATGACTTCAATTCGAGTCTTTAGTTTTAATCCATGATTACATTAAGTTTATCAACTCCAATTGTGAAGGTAAAGAATTTGCCTGAAATCTGTTTCCCCCTGATTATATTCAGCCGTGGTTTCTTTGGTTTAAATTAGACTTTCTGAGTTTCAGCTTTAATGAAGGTTGTGTACTCTGTCTGTAAAAATTCCAGTCTGACGATTAAGCAAATATGTCTGTGGTTTCTTTCGCAGACAAGTTTACTTGGTGAAATGACTTCATTTTGGCTATGATTAGGAATGATATATGCTCAACTCTGGTTATTTAATTTTTATTTACTCAACCTAATTCAGTTGCACAACACGTGTATTTTTCTGAAACTTTCCTTAGAGACTGTAGACTCTCCCTCTCCTTCCAAAAGCAATAACAGAGAATGAAATCTTTGTATCAAATACAAAGCAAAATCTTCAGTGACAACTGATACGCCAACTTCAATCCCTCCATTTTATTCCATTTTGACGTCTTATCAGTCTAGGGCTGTCAATTACCCGAAACCGTCCCGGTAGATATGAGTCCGGTTCCGGGTCCTAAAGTTGGATCCATTAAAGACTTAGGATCCACGCGTAATACTCGTCGGGTATCGGGTACCTGGTTGCTTCAATTTTTTGCATTTTTCATTTTTTTCTTACATCAATTCTTTATTTAGTATATTAATAAAGAAATAATAATTAATTTTTATAAAAATAATCTGGATTCAAGCCAAAAAGAAAAAGATATTAGTTTTTGAGATATTTTTTGTAGTTTTTTTGGTACCCAATGGATACCCGGAACCGGCGGGTATCTGGAACTTTTAACTGGTTCGGTTCTGGGTCCATAAATTTAGGAATCGGTCCGGATCCGACTTTTATAAGTAGGGTCCACGTATAGTGATACTAAGAAGGACCATGACCCATTGACACCCCTTCTTATCGGTCGCATTCTAAACCCCATTTAAACCCCCTCTGGAATAACTATCACCACTATTCGTCTCTCAAAACAAGGATTATTATGTTAAAAATCAAGTTAAACAATTTTTCTTCAAATATGTCCTTTGAAAACCCATCATAATGTACCATTCTACTGTACGTTAAGAGAACATTACATGAACCGCAAAAGATTCGCAAATATTTTTAACCATGAGAAGTAATGGTGGGTTATCTCGATGCTGACAACCTTAGATTCAACTTATGTTCGAATTTAATACCTCTAGGTTTATTTCTAAGGTTTGGATTTTTTATTCAGAGACGAATTTATCTGATGGGTTGGTCCCAATGTTTGCACTCTGTTTGTGTAAAGTGGGTCTGTGAAAAATTGCATTATGAGGTAAAAAACCCGCGAAGGTGAAATAACTCACTCGTAACACTTTTTAAAAGATTACGTGGTACATACTCAGCTGTCTGGGAAGCATAAGATGTTGTCTTATTTGTTTTTTCTAATTCGTATCGAAGGGTGATATCAACCCGATGTTTTTGTTTTTCCTGCATCATATGCATAGCGCATTAGTCATAGTTAGTAGCTATGTATCAAATTCATCAACGATATCATCACTAGCATTGATATCGATATTGTCACTACCATCAATATCATCAATAAGGTAACCTCTAGGCTTGTCATCTGGGAACTTGTTCGGGAATACGAGTTTGATGATAGGTACTATTTTCATTTTCAACTGAGATGAAATGGTCCTTTGGATCAAAGAATAATCATTAGTATCCAGATATATCATCTCCAGCTTAGACTATTTATTACAACTATAGATATGTTTGATACAGTTAGACATAATACAATTATATGGAGGTCCGCTAAATTGGGCATTTACAGGGTGAGGGGTTACTAATGGATAGTTATTTGAATTATCTGTAATTGTGCTTTGCAGTTATAAAGTAAAGAAAAATTATACTCATTAGAAGTATCTTTTATACATATTTTTCTATCGCGTTGCTTTTGAGAAGTTCTACTGCACTTTTCGCGTAAAGGGATGTGTTGAAAAAGTCATGAGGCGAGTGCGAGGCTGATGGGTACGGCATGGAGCCTGGGGAGACTAGTCAGGGACTATTTGGGAAAAAAATATTTTGCTACTTTAACTGATATAACATTCAATAATACTTATATTTTTCTACTTAAAATGACACAGCCATTGTCATACTTCATTTACTTGTTACTTTTTAAGTTTTTGAATGCATAAAACAACACAACAATCGCAAGTTTTAGAAGTTTAACTTAAAACAGTGTCAAGAACCTCTTTTTGTTAAGCAAAAACAAAATCAAAATTGATTGAGTTTTTCTTAACAAGAAACAATTGTACCTTATTTTGTTAAGCAAAAGCAAGAATAAGGATTAAGTCAGCTTTTCTTAATAGGAAAACTACTAAACCAAAAATCATTACCTTACTTTTGATATGATACACTAAAATCAAAATTGATCAAATTTTCATATCAGGAAAGAGATTATCAACATAATTCTTCCCTCGGTTTCCACAACCACTAACCCCACATAGATATGACGTTTAAGCACCAGTCCAAAATAGCACTCTCCCTCTTTGTTTTGTTATTCCCTGCAAGACAAAAGAATAACAAAAAGAGACAACCTTACCAGAGAAAGGTCGACAAGATCTTAGCTTTATGTGCCAAGTAAAAAGATAAAACCGAAACTCATGTGTCATGCAAAATACAAAACTTATGAAAATAAATTGATAATAGTATAATCGTAAATTTACACATGCGTTTAATCAATATCTAATTATAATTATTTGATAAAGCAACCCAATAGGTTAGATCCGAAATCTGTTAAATCAAAAAGTCACAAAATCAAAGAGATAATTAGATTGAAACATTAGGTTTAGTAAAAATTGAAAGTAAATCTCATAAACCGAAAGCAAAGATACATAAGAATTACAAATCCTGACTGTTAAAAGAATAAATTCAGGAAAACTATTGATAATCTGAATAAACTTTACACAAATATTGAAATGAATAAATAATTGATTAGTTTATTCTAAGAAAAAACACAAAAAACTACCTATAATCTTTAGGTTTTTTCAAATGATTTCGGCACAAGTTCCTCAGAATTTAATGGATTCCAATATTCTTCAATAATTACCAATATTGACTCAAGACTTATAAGATTGTCATTAACTTCCTTTACTTACCTTCGCAAATCTTTCCATGTTTCGAACCTTACATAAAATCATATCTAATTTTAGTGAAAGGTTCTTAAGGTGATTATCACTAAGAGATGACAAATCTCCACAAGGAACATCATTGCTTAGATCTGAATCATGATTTAATTCACCATCGGATGATTCCAGTCGAAGTTTTTTATTTAGAAACAGAATAGTCCGGACATTTTCAACTTTGTGAGAATTACAACTAGAGGTAGACATTACGTCAATTCTCTATGAAATGAAATGTTACTTTCATTTCTCTATTTAAGTAATAGCGTTGTCTCAGATTTATAGAAAGAGAATATATTACAAGAATATATTTTTTGTTAATGTAATATATTACACTAACCGTAAGTAGTTATTCAATAATATTTACCAAAAGAAATTTCAAAAAGTCTTTGCCTATTTACACAAAAATCCTTATCACTTACCTAAAATAAATGATAAGACTATATCACCATAACAACTAGGTTAATATCATGAGACTCAGATTTTCGGTTGTTGGTTAACTTCTCTTTAGAAACCATTACTTTTTCACAGATCTCCTCAATCCGAGAACTCTTTATGCCTGAATTTTTGTGTTCTTTTATTAGTTTGGAGACAAGATCCTGATACCCAAAAATCAAGTTATCTATTTTTCCCATTTGATCCGTCTTTGCATTATAATTAACCTTGGATCGATACATCGATGGATTTTTCGATTCAATTTTGCCGGATTAACGGTGTGAACCTCTTTCTGAATTGTATATGCGATTCTGGGACTTGTAGAGACACTGTTTTTTATGATGTCCCCATTATTTACATTAGAAACAAGGTGCGAAAAAATTCTGAATACAATCCTTATATTTGGTAAAATTATGCAACCTTTTCCTTGAGTGTCTCTCTGGCTTGCTAGAGTAAGATTAGGTTAATCTAAAGGAATAGTCACGAGTATTCCTTAGTTTAGGGTTTTCTACTTTCAGTCTCCTGATTTCATCAAGACAACTATCAATGTTATTGATAAGTTAAGATATACATTTCTTTTCAGAATTTAGACAAAGTTCGCATTTCACAAGTCTCTTATTCAGTTATTCCTTGTCACTTAGATAGCTTAAAATTATTTGATCGAGTAAAGATTTTATTCTTTCAATATCATTTTCCATGGACTGAATCTTTCTATCTTCACACATAAGTTTTTGTGAAAAACTCTCAGAGTTGACTCATCTTGTGTATCTAAAGTTGACCAAGAATCATCATTGTAGTTTTATGCAATGGTTGCAACATATTATGTCTTGCAATCTTGATCGTTCTCGTCTGAGAATAGTTAGGAGTTGCAGTATATGTATTTCTCTTCCATCGAATATCCTTAGTAGGATAGTATGGAGAAATATGACCAAAACCTTGACACTTGTAGCATTGAGGAATATCATCATCATCATTCCATGTATCTTCGTTTTTTGTGATAGGAAGTTGATTCCTAACAGATACAGGGCAACCTCTCTCTTGATGTCTCATTAGTTTTTTACACGGTTGAGTGATGAGAGATAAATATATGATGATTTAATTCAGCTTCCTCTTCATCATCTAGAGCCACTTGATCTTTCGGATTTCAGGATTTGAAGTCAATGGACTTGAAATGGCTTTGAATTTCATGCCTGTGTCTTTTTCTTTATTAGACATAAACTCACGATCAAAAATATTTAATTTTCCAACCAGTATACTTCTTGATAAAGATGAAATATCATCGGCTTCAATGTTCGCTTACAAGTGTACTTCCTGTTGTGGTAGCTCATAATATCTTATTCTAGTTCTAGCGTTATTCCATACATACTCACTAGTTGATGTGGTGGAACAAACTGATCACCAATATTGTCTTGCACTTTGTTGATGGTGGATTTTTTATGAAGGTCATATTCGTAAAATCACATCGAAAATTATGCATTTCTGATCAGCATCAGAATTATAAGAAATTTGTGTCTCCACCTTTCGCAAGAGAAGTGAATTGCAGTTCTGCAACCTCATGAAATGTAATAATATATGACGGCAGTATTCGGGCTTCTGAAGTAGAACCTTCAAAATTCCATGTATTTTACAGTTAATCTGAAAGACTCAGCATTTCTTATTTGAATTCAGAATTCATCTCTGGTGTATGAACTTCCCCAAAATAATATCCAGAACAAATATGATGACTGTTAACTCATATCTGAATCAATTAAATGCTCCTAGATAGATTGCCTCTTAGTATAGAGCGACTAACTAATTAAACCTAGTGCAGTATTCATCGGTTGACTTCCTAGAAAAATACATTAATTAACCCCTAATATTCACTTACTCAGATTCATGGATTTTCTCAGATGAATTCCATGAAATAGTAATGGATATTCACCTTTTAGGCATAAGGGGAAACCCCGAGTAAGCCTCGAGTAAAAGGCACGGGCGTATTTAGTAGAAAATCTCAAAGGAGCATCAAAGAACATGGAAGAACAAGGATATGCATGGAATTTATATCAAAATAGGAAAAGGAAGAGAGACAAAATAATAATAAAATAAGAAAACCGTGAGGGGTGGGCCCACATAGCCGGTCGTCCGTCCATGCCACCGATTTTGGTCGGCTCCCCCTTCTTTTCCTTTTATTTTATTATTATTATTGTTATTTGGGGTTTCCTCTTTCAAGTACTTCTTCTTTTGATCAAAACTCCTTATATCCATATCTTTCCAAATGTTGCTCCATGAACCATATGGTTAGAAAAGCAAGTGGTCCTGCAATGATCATGGCTTCCTACCATAAAAAATATTTTAATAATATATTTTCAACAGTTGGTCTTTCAAGCAAGATTAAGAGTTTCAGTCAAAATTAAATTCTTCATAAAAGAATGAAATAATGTTCGATGGACCATCAGAAAATACCAAAATTCTCAGGATTGGTCCGCGAACAATATGGTAACACAAGCATGTCACCATGGTCGGTCATGGTCGACCTATTGGATAACAAAAGCCGGTCCCCCCTCCTTTAATGATTAATGACCCATTGGCTTGCAATTCATATTTGGTTCAAACTCTCTCCAGCAACTTGGAAGATGATTCATTCACCATCAAATGGTCCTACAACCACCAAGATCCGGTTCTATACCTCTTATCCGATACTCCTCTCTTCACAATTAGGTTTTAATACCTAATTAATGCTCAGTAAAGAATTATTTTAATTATGGTTAAAACACTGATTAATCATCCTTTCACCAACTGCTCTCTAACTGACTTTGGTGAATGCTCAGTCGAGCATCTAGACAGCACATGGTCGGTCCAACACCACCGTGGCCGCTTTCTCTCATTCATGGTTGGTGCTAACTCCATCATTGGTAGATCATCCATCTACCAAAATTAGAGTTTTGAACCTAATGCTCTGCAGAGCATAATTCTGAACAGGTTCAAACACCAATAATTTTATGTTGATCCAGTAATCAATATTGTAATTAATAATTTAATATTCGGTCAGCTACTAGTATTCTATTAATATTTTATTGATTCAACTGTAAATTATTTTGCAAAATAATATTGGTTTAACTATCAATATTTAAGTAATATTTTTCATGTTGATTCAACCACCAACGTTTGAGAATTTCATATTGATCCAGCTATCAATACTCAGTTGGTCCATCAACCAACATTTGGTTCGTCAGTCGACCATTATTTTAATATTATAATCTCTCATTGTCATTCGACTGGCTCATGACACATGGAACGAGATGAATCTTATATGATTATTCAGAAATGATTATTTTCATACGATTCCCTATAATGTGTTTGATGCACCAACATAATGATTTATAATCGATCCAACAATCTCATTAACCTATGCTCATCAATCCAAGTCATTCAACTATGATTACTGTTTCAGCTAGCATAATGATATGTCACCGTCATCAGTGACCTAATTCAACATCCATGATCCACATAACATGTTGCTGTTCCAGCAAACACGTAGTGTTTCATCCATCATGACCTTGAACTACGAGTTGTTCAATTCATCAGTTAAGAATCATAGTCTAACTAGGTCAAAGATTAACTATATAAAATACGTCTGAAAAGCATACTTACACATGAGACATCAATTCATGTCACGTGGGAGGATATGACTAGGGTTTTGGTCTGGAGACCAACAACACGTACGATGTATAATACATCCACAAAGAAATGTGACTAAGTCGTGCTGATAATTAGAGAGTAAATGAAATAGTGGATGGTCAATCAACCTAGTCTTCCTCGCAAAGTGGAAGTTGTTTTTGCACGTTCTCCCACTTTGCACTTCCCCATTATTCCACTTCCTTCAACTGTCACCATTTATAGGAGATCAATCAATAAATAGGTTCCCCAACCTATGATTTTGATAACTTAACATAGACAACTGAATCGAGTAAGACCAATCACTGTCAATTATCAAACACTTACAGATAATTTATATCGTATAAACAAAGAAATCATCTAAAAGGTAGTTCAACACATCACATCATCTATTGATCAATCTTAATTGATATCCACACATTCTCAGCTTCCCTCCCAACAGGCCGTCTCTTCTCCTTCCTTGTGACCGAATTGAATCTGGCACGTCCATTATCTTGGTTTAGGCCAGAGTCCTACAGATTAGTCTCTCGAACTCAAAGTACTCCCGTACTTTTTTTTAAAGATTCATACGATTTTCTTCATCGAGCACTTGTCTCCTCCACTGCTCTCCACCATAAAACCAGCGAGTCGATTTTACCAGCAAATACACTTAAGTTCCAAATATGTAGAATAGAATATATGCTTACAATATATTATGTTTTTCTTTTATTTTTTAAAATAGAGGTGACACTTTGGTGGTGTGGATGTTACCTCAATATCAATAAGAGCAAGGATACCCATAGCAATAAGATCAAAGCTACCCGTACCAAAATTCTTGGCGATAATGGGTGGTAATACTGTTCTTGCAGAATTGTGGTAAGACAGTTCTAGGCGTGAAGGCTACCAGTGTACCAAATGTGAAACCAAAGTGAAAAAGTGGGGGTACAACAACTACACCCAATATTTTGCTTAGAAATCTGTATGGACTAACTCCAATATACTTTCAATAGAGAATCAACTAGACAGTCATACTCAATCTAGATAAAAGTATATCAATGAGTTAATATCTCAATCTATCGATTTGATCTATACTCAAACAAATAAAAATCTGCGAGTCTTTATCAAATACTAGAGAGATAACTTGAACGGTACCAAAGACCAATGTTCAAGTATCAATCAATTTCAATCAACAACCAAAGGTCAAATTTCCAATTGACTGATTCTAACGCACAACCTATGATATTTCAATGATAAAGATAAACAATATAATGCGGAAATAGAAATAACACATACATCAGAATTTTGTTAACGAGGAAACCGCAAATGCAGAAAAACCCCGGGACCTAGTCCAGATTGAACACACATTTTATTAAGCCGCTACAGACACTAGCCTACTACGAACTAACTTCGATCTGGACTATAGGTTAACCCCAATCAATCTCATACTGATCCAAGGTACAGTTGCGCTCCTTATGTCTCTGATCCCAGCAGGATACTACGCACTTGATTCCCCTAGCTGATCTCAACCACAACTAAAAGTTGCTACGACCCAAAGCGGAAGACTTTAATAAACAAATCTGTATCACATAGAAAAGTCTACAGTAATAGATAAATCCATCTCCCACAGATATACCTACGAGTTTTGTTCCGTATTTTGATAAATCAAGGTGAACATGAACCAATTGATAACCCGGACTTATATTACCAAAGAACATCCTAGTATTAGCAATCACCTCACAATAATCTTAATCTACGCGGCGAAAGAAGATATTGTGGAATCACAAACAATGTGGTGGAAGTATTTGTGACTACTTTTATATCTTGGCTATCGGAGATATCAATCTCAAGCCAATCTTTGCGATTGTACTCGTACGATAGAAATATCAAGATCAGATCACACAACTACGAGAAAGTAGTATCGATCTGGCTTCACAATCCCAATGAAGTCTTTAAGTCGTTAACCTGGTTTTAAAAAAGAAACCAAAGGTTAAAGGAGAATCGACTCTAGCTTACATAACTAGTATCACACGCAAGGTGTGGGGATTAGGTTTCCAAGTTGCTAGAGTTCTCCCTTATATAGTCTTTCAAATCAGGGTTTGCAATCAATGTTAGCTTGGTAACAAAGCATTCAATATTCACCGTTAGATGAAAACCTGATTAGATTCAAGCTAATATATTTCAACCGTTAGATCTAAAACCTAGCTTGTCACACACAAATGAAATGCACGTTTCTAGGTTTGTGTAACCGTACCCAAACATGTACATTTGTTGGTTCAACAATAGTTAACCAAATGGTTAGCCATATGAGAACTTTCATATCAACCATATTCTTCTTCACCATAACTAGTTCAAGTGACTCAATGAACTAGTTAGAGAGTTGTTCAATTACAAGGAAATCTTATGTAACTACACAATACACAATCGAAGCAAAAACGATTTGATTCAATCGAATCGGTTCATGAACTTTAAAGCCACATTTTGCAATTAGCATTCCTTAGTTTATATAAACATGAGTTCGCAAACAATCGTCTTTAGATATAACCTAACTCAATTTCGCGGACTGGGTTCGCGGATTAAGTTCCCGAAAGGAGTTTTCAAACTCCAGCAGATTTTCTCGGGTCGAGAACTTCCGCCAGTTCGCGGACTTAGTTCACGGCTCTTGTTCCGGTTACCTTGATCAAAAAAGTTCGCAAACTTCGGTTCAAGGAATAAGGATTTATACATATATGTGTTTCCACAACAATGCTTATGTCCATCATTGGTTATATAATCTAAACTCTCATTTTAATTGTTGAAACATTCTTAGAGGACGTTATATAAATTTTATTCACAAACCATTTTTCGTCAAAGAAATTTTCAAATTGATTGAAACATAACATGACTTTCGTCACTAGGTAAAGATGAACTTGGCCAAAATGAAAGCTTACCAACACATATTTCGAGAAATAGATAGGCGAGATAAACTTGGCTCGAAATAGCAAATGTGTATAATCAAAGTCTATAAAGCAAAACGACTTTTGTCTCAAGATAGGAGATAGAGTAGATAAAATTTTGAGTAATAGATAAGTTCAAGTCTCCACATACCTTTTTGTCGATGAAGTTCCACCAGTTCCTTGAGTAGTTCTTCGTCTTGTATGATGATCCGCAATGGAGTTCTTGAGCTCAACTATACTTTCTATCCTATTCCGAGACTTAGCTATAGTATACTAGAAATCAATACCTATAGTTTTGATCACTAACATTGAAAAACATGCTTGAGATATCAACGCATGCGAGTTCGAACGAGCAATGCTCTAACAATCTCCCCCTTTGTCAATTTTAGTGACAAAACTATCAATACATATGGAATACAAAAAAAGATAAAGAAACTTATGTAGCTCCTATTCCACATGTCTAATCTTCAACATTACTCGAAATCCTCGTCACTTCCAAGTACTCCAATGATCCCAAAGGTTGTAAGTTCAGCATCATCGTTGTTGAAAATCCGTAGCTATAACAATAAGAGAACATAATTCTCGATCATTGTTATACAATGTCATAGTATCATTACACATCATCAAAGTTCCATTGTATCACAACTTTGACAACAATACTATGGTGATATGTATCACTCCCCCTTAGTCAATTCTCCATCTCACATGGAAACCACTCCTCCTTACATAATGATCCGAAAACCATATGTATTTGTAGTGTGAACTACATATTAATTCTCCCCCTTTTTGTCAATAAAATTGGCAAAGGTACGAAAATCGGATCCTAATGAAATTTTCAAAAGAGATATTTCATGACCAAAAGAAAGCATATATCATCTTGTTTAGATGCAATCATAAAGCTGAAGCTAAATGCATTCATCAAGGAGTTTAAAGATACAAGATAACCCCTATAATATTCCACAGCCGCACTCCCCACAAAGATTTGGAAATTAAGCACAAGTTCAATTAAGAACTCTCCCCCATAAAAATGTCATTCCCGAAAGAACAAGCGACCTTAATTTCAAAAGAAAAGAAGGATTTCTTTGGACATAACAAATCACGTACGAGTATGAATTTGAATCCAAAAATACTCAATTAAATTGACCAAAAGAGAACCTCTGATTAATTTAATCGGAAATGCTCAACATAAGTGAATTTATGGAGACTCAAAAATACTCAATTAGATTAATCACAAGAGAACCCATAATTAATCTAATCGGAATACACAACCAAACTAATCACAAAAAGTAATCAATTTAATTGGTCATGCTCGACATAAAGTACCTCTCGGAGCAACAACTAAGCTAATCATAAGAAAATAATCAACTCAGTCGATAGTGCTCAACATAAGACACCTTACGGAAAAACACAGTATATACAAAAATTGTAGACCGGGGGTCGACCAAATACTGCAGAATAAGCAAGGATTCATTATATTTTCCACCATTATTCGCATAATGACATTCAATATACATAATCCTTGTAAACAAAATATTTTAACCTATTTTCCATCAATAATTGACATAATAGGCTTAACTTTTGTATTTGTTAAAAGTCCATTCATTCTTTTATCAATACGTGAATATCGACTCACGAAAGACTTTACTTTTGACAAGATATAGGACAATCATAGTTCACGGATGCAAACACACATATCCCATAACGAATTGCAAAATATAAAACCATAAAGATTAATACTGCAAAAATCATCTTCCAAACAGTTTTAGAATTTAAAAAAATAAACCTAAAAAACATGAAGATGAAAAACATTGGACATAGCTATGTGTAAACACAATAATGGCTATTCCAAACTCTAGTTATTCTTCTAAATAAAATCAAAAAATAAGATTTACTAGGCAATAAGACCTTTGAAGAATTCTTTATCGTCCCCGAACTCCTTGTCGTCAACAACGATTGGGACATAAGGTTCATTAAGGTA
This sequence comes from Papaver somniferum, assembly GCF_003573695.1. NCBI lineage: Eukaryota > Viridiplantae > Streptophyta > Magnoliopsida > Ranunculales > Papaveraceae > Papaver > Papaver somniferum. Next base: position 196,742,857 of record NC_039360.1, read on the forward strand.
GGATCTGATATCAATAAACCTTCTTGATTGATGTCGAACCAGGGCCTTCTGAATCTCATGAGTCTTACACACAAAAGCCTTTATTTGCTGAATCTCCTTTCGCATCTCCTTCATCACTTCAAGAACGTCATGAAACTTCTGAGAATTTGAAGGAACGACTCTTGGCTTCCTCACATTCCTTCTCTTTATTTTCAAGGTAGGAGATAATGTATATTTCTCCTTTTCCTTCATGATTGATGGCTTAACAATCATATTAACATCCTTTCCATCAGAAGACATCATGCTTAAAATATCCATAGATGTATGGGGTTTGTGAGAGGAAATCACAATTTAAACTCAACAAGTAGTCTTGAGATAAAAGGAGGTTACAGAGAAGGAAAAAGGAATGTAGAGTTACGCAACCTTTTAACAGGTTCGTGCACGCACAACTCTGAACCCTAGAGAGAGTAGAATTGTCGAAAATAACCCTTTCTTTTACTGATAGACAGGGAAGAACAAAACTAAGAAAAGAAAAACTTTTCCTAAAGCTTGAGAGGTACACAACCTTGTCTCTTTTGATCAGGCACATGAGACAAGATTTACAAACAACACAATCAAGTTGTGTTGCGGTGAACAACAATTTGTCCACCATGTTCCTTTTAGAGGAATCCTCAGAGTTCTGTCTATCAAAACGATTTGACCATACTTTCTTCTATAATTGTCTTATTTTCTATTTGTAAACTAACTTCTTAGACGAAGATAAAATCCTACATACCTCATCGGTTTTCTGAGCGAGTGTAAGCTTATTTGCTAATCGATTTGCTTTTCGTTGAAGTTTTTTGACGTGCCTCAATTGGTGTTTGTACTTGTAACACTTTAATAGTTCACGACCCTTTAGAGAACAAAATGAGCACGTCAGTCTTGGATAATATTCAGGCATTTGTGATGTGCATGCATATAGACACATAGTGGGTCCTGAAATATAAATAGGGTTTCCAAAGAATGGGTCAATTTTTTCTTCCAGATTGGTTGAGTTTTCTTCTGAAAGAATATCGAAATTGATGTATGTATTGATACAATTATCAAAATCAATATTTTCACCAAGAAATGCAACACTTGATTTCTCGTCTTCATTAGAATCATAGTTGTCAGACATTTCATCAAGAGTTGCAGCAAGACCTTTGTTCCCAGTGTATTTTATACGATTTGGGCACTCGTTTGCAAAATGACCAAATCCTTTACAATTAAAGCACTAAAGCATATCCTCGTCATAAGTTTCATCTGTGTCCCTGTTTTTAGGAGGAATACGATTATGAGGTTTGACTGATACTTTAGGTTTATCTCTGGAGAACCGTTTAATTCTCTTCAACAGAAGATATCTAAACTTTCTTGTGATCATCGAGACCGACTTGTCAAGATCTTCATCTGGTGAATCAGTTTCAGAGTGATCATATTCAGAGATATACACTTTTTTAATTTTATCAAGTAATTTAGTGTCTTTTAGTTCTTTGAACGCAACATCATTAGATTTGGATGAATGCTCGTGATCAAAGATCTTAAGTTTTCCCAACCAGCGTATTTCTGGAGAGATTATCAAGGTTATTTCCCTGAACGATGGCATGCTTCTTAGAGTCGTATGTAGATGGCAGCGATCTGAGAATTTTCATCACAATGTCCTTTTCAGGAATAGTCTTACCCAATGCAAAAGATGCATTAACAATTTCAGACACTCTGTGATTAAACTCATGAAATGTATCTTCATCTTCCATAGGAAGGTTTTCCCAATCGGAATTAAGGTTTTGAAGCCTAGTTTCCTTTTCATTGGAGTCACCTTCGAATACGGTTTCTAATATATCCCATACATCTTTGGACCTAGTGAAATTTGACACATGGTGCTGAAGATTCAGGGTAATGGCATATATGGCATTCAAACCGTCAGAATTTTTATTTGCAGCAAGTATCTCGGCAGGACTGTATTCACCAATATTCTTGGGAACGTTTACGTTTCCAATTGCCTCAATGGGAGCATCATAGCCATTAACAACATATACCCATGATTGAAAATCACGTGCTTGAAGAAAAGCTCGCATAGAAATTTTTCACCATAAGTAATTAGAGCCATCGAAGACTGGTGGTACGTTATAGAGATAGCACCTCTGTTCATAGAGTCAGATCGCTACAAACACAGACTTGTAAGGTCTTTAAACGTGTTTGCCTGCTCTGATACCAATTGAAAAAGCGGGGGTACAAAAACCACACCCAATATTTCGCTTAGCAATCTGTATGGACTAACTCCAATATACTTTCAACAGAGAATCAACTAGATAGTCAGACTCAACCTAGATAAAAGTATATCAAGGAGTTAATATATTAATCTCTCGATTTGATCTATACTCAAACAAATATAAATCTGCGAGTCTTTATCAAATACTAGAGAGATAACTTGAACGGTAGCAAAGACCAATGTTCAAGTATCAATCAATTTCAATCAACAACCAAAGGTCGGATTTCCAGTTGATTGATTCTAACGCACAACCTGTGATATTTCAATTATAAAGATAAACAATATAATACGGAATTAGAAATAACACAGATACCAAAATTTTGTTAACGAGGAAACCGCAAATGTAGAAAAACCCCGGGACCTAGTCCAGATTGAACACACACTGTATTAAGACGCTACAGACACTAGCCTACTACAAACTAACTTCGGTCTGGACTGTAGTTTAACCCCAATCAATCTCACACTGATCCAAGGTACAGTTGCATTCTTTACGTCTCTGATCCCAGCAGGATACTACGCACTTAATTCCCTTAGCTGATCTCACCCAAAACTAAGAGTTGTTACGACCCAAAGTCGAAGACTTTAATAAACAAATCTGTATCACACAGAAAAGTCTAAGGTAATAGATAAATCCGTCTCTCACAGATATACCTACGAGTTTTGTTCCGTCTTTTGATAAATCAAGGTGAACAGGAACCAATTGGTAACCCGGACTTATATTCCCGAAGAACATCCTAGTATTATCAATCACCTTACTATAATATTAATCGACGCGGCGAAAGAAGATATTGTGAAATCACAAATGATGAGACAAAGATGTTTGTGACTACTTTTATATCTTTCCTATCGGAGATATCAATCTCAAGACAATCTTTGCGATTGTACTCGTACGATAGAAATAGCAAGATCAGATCACACAACTACGAAAAAATAGTATCAATCTGGCTTCACAATCCCAATGAAGTCTTTAAGACGTTAACCTGTTTTTAGAGAAGAAACCAAAGGTTAAAGGAGAATCGATTCTAGCTTACACAACTAGTATCACACGTAAGGTGTGGAGATTAGGTTTTTGAGTTTCTAGAGTTCTCCCTTATACAGTCTTTCAAATCAGGGTTTGCAATCAATGTTAGCTTGGTAACAAAGCATTCAATATTCACCGTTAGATGAAAACCTGAAGAGATTCAAGTTAATATCTTTCAACCGTTAGATCGAAAACCTAGCTTGTCACACACAAATGAAATGCACATTTCTAGGTTTGTGTAACCGTACCCATACATGTACATTTGTTGGCTCAACAATAATTAACCAAATGGTTAGCCATATGAGCACTTTCATATCAACCATATTCTTCTTGACCATAACTAGTTCAAGTGACTCAAATGAACTAGTTAGAAAGTTGTTCAATTGCAAGGAAATATTATGTAACTACGTAAGACACAATCGAAGAAAAACGATTTGATTCACTCGAATCAGTTCATGAACTTTATAGCCACGGTTTGGAATTAGCATTCCTTAGTTTATATAAATATGAGTTCACAAACAATCGTCTTTAGATATAACCTAACTCAAGTTCGTGGACTGGGTTCGTGGACTTAAGTTCCCGGAAGGAGTTCTCAAACTCCAGCAGATTTTCTCGGGTTGAGAACTTCCGCCAGTTCGCGGACTGGGTTCGTGGACTGAGTTCCCAGACTTAGTTCACGGCTCTTGTTCCGGTTCTCTTGATCAACAAAGTTCTCAAACTTCGGTTCAAGGAATAAGGACTTATACATATATGTGTTTCCACAATAATGCTTATATCCATCATTGGTTATATAATCTAAACTCTCATTTCAATCATTGAAACATTCTTAGAGGACGTTATATAGCCGTTATTCACAAAACATTTTTCGTCAAAGAAATTTTCAAAGTGATTGAAACATAACATGACTTTCGTCACTAGGTAAAGATGAACTTGGCCAAAGAGAAAGCTTACCAACACATATTTCAAGAAATTGATAGGCCAGATAAACTCGGGTCGAAATAGCAAATGTGTATAATCAAAGTATATATAGCAAAACGACTTTTGTCTCAAGATAGGAGATAGAGTAGATAGACTTTTGAATGATAGATAAGTACAAGTCTCCACATACCTTTCTGTCGATAAAGTTCCACCAGTTCCTTGAGTAGTTCTTCGTCTTGTATGATGATCCGCAATGGAGTTCTTGAGCTCAATTACACTTTCTATCCTAGTCTGAGACTTACCTATATAGACTAGAAATCAAGACTTATAGTTTTGATCACTAACATTGACAAACATGCTTGAGATAGCAAGCATGCGAGTTAGACCGAGCAATGTTGTAACATAAAGATAGTTAAAGGTCCTAGACCCAAGAATGCATTCGCAGAACTTATTAATTACATACCATTTTAACGATGTAGTACATGTTGTATTTTGAAACTGAAGTCCAGACAGACTCCACTGTTGTTGTCCCTTTGTATAATGATGTTGAAGACCTGCCTTTTATAGGCCGAATGAGAACAACGACCATATTATACAGTCATCTGAACCAGAAACATTTTTAGATGACATGTATAACAGAACCATTAACCACAAATATTTGGTAACCTTGATTAGATAATTACCAGGGTATCACCCAGGCCTTCGATTTGGTGGACTTCAAGATTCTCGTGGAACATTATGGATGACGTGAATCCATTTTGTGATTCCCCAACCTAGTCACCTTCTTAGCTAATAGGATTACATCCTAATCGAAGCATAAAATCTAGATTACCGATTTTAAGAATCATAGTTACATAAAGTGCTAATAACAAAACCCAAACTCTCTGATATTATATAAATGATAAATCTCTCGAGTGATAAGAATATAATAATGTGTTGTTTTACAAAGAAGAAATATTACATACATAAAGATAAACAAACATCTTCAGTTCGCTAAAACTTTAAGCTACAAACACGGATATCTTCATGTGCACCATTTCTTCATGTAACTGAAACTGAAGTGGGAACGAGTGAGCACATCATCCCAAAGGGGTTCCCAATGGAAAAAAATAACTTTCAAGTAACCACTAACATGCTAATAAAAGATAACCAATTTAAGAACAACAATATAAGAAAGCAATTAACACCTTTTACACCAAACACCGAACACAACATCGAATTATGGCTTTTAAGAAAGGAAATAAATATTATGTGATCAGACCAGTATGTTATGCGAATGATTATTTTCCCCAAATACCTCGTGGTACTATTTACACTTCCCATGCTGAATAAAACATAAATTTACTATATAAAAAAAAAGTAATATCGTTACGTCATCTGCGCTATATAGCTATTATATGCATTTCCCGTGCTATGTAATGCCTCATCTGGGCTATACAACTTAGCAAAGAACCATGGGGAAACCATAGACACTCCCTGCGGGGATACTAGGTGATGTGTATCTCCATAGTATTGTTGTCGAAGTTTTGATACAATTGAACTTTGATGATGCATAATGATACTATAACACTGTATAACAATGATTGAGATTTCTGTTTTTGTTATACCTACGGATTTTCAACAACGATGATGCTAAACTTACAACCTTTGGAATCATTGGAGTACTTGGAAGTGACGAAGATTTCGAATAATGTTGAAGATTAGGCATGTGGAATATGAGCTACAAAATTTTATTTATTTATTTTTGTATTCCATATGTATTAATAGTTTTGCCATTAAAATTGACAAAGTGGGAGATTGTTAGAGCACTGCTCGGTCGAACTCGCATGCGTTGCTATCTCAAGCATGTTTGTCAATGTTAGTGATCAAAACTATAAGTCTTGATTTCTAGTCTACTATAACTATGTCTCGGACTAGGATAGAAAGTGTAGTTGAACTCAAGAACTCCATGGCGATCATCATACAAGATGAAGAACTACTCAAGGAATTGGTGGAACTTCATCGACTAAAAGGTATGTGGAGACTTGAACTTATCTGTCACTCAAAAGTCTATCTACTCTATCTCCTATCTTGAGACAAAAGTCATTTTGCTATATACACTTTTATTATACACATTTGCTATTTCAAGCCGAGTTTATCTCACCTATCTATTTCTCGAAATATGTGTTGGTAAGCTTTCGCTTTGATCAAGTTCATCTTTACCTAGTGACGAAAGTCATGTTATGTTTCAATCACTTTGAAAATTGCTTTGACGAAAAATTGTTTGTGAATAACAACTATATAACGTCCTCTAAGAATGTTTCAATGATTGAAATGAAAGTTTAGAATATATAACCAATGTTGGATATAAGCATTTTGTGGAAACACATATATGTATAAGTCCTTATTCCTTGAACCAAAGTATGCGTACTTTGTTGATTAGGAAAACCGGAACAAGAGCTGTGAACTCAGTCCGCGAACTGGCGGAAGTTCTCATCCCGAGAAAATCTGTTGAAGTTTGTGAACTCCTTCCGGGAACTTAAGTCTGCGAACCTAGTCCTCGTACTTGAGTTGGTTATTTCTAAAGACGATTATTTATGAACTTATATAAATTAAGGAACACAAGTTTGCAAACCGTGGATATAAAGTTCACGAATCGATTCGAGTGAATCAAATCGTTTTTGCTTCAATTGTGTCTTGTATACTTCTATAAGATCAAAGCAATTGAACAACTCTCTAACTAGTTCATTTGAGTCATTTGAACTAGTTATGGTGAATAAGAATATGTTTGATATGAAAGTGCTCATATGGCTAACCATTTGGTTAACTACTGTTGAACCAACGAATGCACATGTTTGGGTACAGTTACACAAACCTAAAACGTGCATTTCATTTGTGTGTAACAAGCTAAGTTTTGGATCTAACGGTTGAAAGGTATTAGCTTGAATCTAATCAGGTGTTCATCTAATGGTGAATATTGAATGCTTTGTTACTAAGCTAACATTGATTGCAAACCCTAATTTGAAAGACTATATAAGGGATAAATCTAGCAACTGGGAAACCTAATCCCCATACCTACTGTGTGATACTAGTTGTATTAGCTAGAGTAGATTCTCCTTTAACCTTAGGTTTCTACCGAGACCCTGTAGGTTAACGACTTGAAGACTTTTTTTTGTGATACAGATTTGTTTATTAAATTCTTCGACTTTGGGTCGTAGCAACTCTTAGTTGTGGGTGAGATCAGCTAAGGGAATCAAGTACATAGTATCCTGCTGGGATCAGAGACGTAAGGAGCATAACTGTACTTTGGATCAGTGTGAGATTGATTGGGGTTCACTATAGTCCAGACCGAAGTTAGTTTGTAGTAGGCTAGTGTCTGTAGCGTCTTAATACAGTGTGTATTCAATCTGGACTAGGTCCCGGGGTTTTTCTGCATTTGCGGTTTCCTCGTTAACAAAACTTCTGGTGTCTGTGTTATTTCTATTCCGCATGATATTTTGTTATATAATTGAAATATCACAGGTTGTGCGTTAAGTTCAATCAATTAGAATATCCAACCTTTGGTTGTTGATTTAAATTGATTGACACTTGGATATTGGTCTTTGGTACCATCCAAGTTATCTCTCTTGTATTTGATTAAACTCGCAGATTTATATTTGCTTGAGTAAGGATTAAATCGAGAGATCAAGATAATATAACTATTTGATATACTTTTTTGAGGGTGAAAACAATTTCTGTTTATTTTGGTAATTTCGAGTGTGTGGGTGAGAAACGAGTCTAAATCCTAAACAATGTACTGTAAAGGAGTACTCTGATTCGAGAGATCAATCTGTACAAATCCGGCCTAAACCAAGAAATGGTCATTCCAGACTTTCTTCGGTCACAAAGTGAAGGAGAAGGGTTGGTCTAGGGAGGGAAGAAAAGAGAGTGTTGAGACCAGAATAGTTGATTCTGGATGAGTAGTTGTTTGATGACTTGTATCAGAAAGTGGAAAGCTAACAGATGGGAAAGCTAACAAGTGATTTCTGAGTGTTTTATTCTCCTTGACCAAAAACTTGTCCTTTGGTGGAAATAGGCGAGACCTATTTATACAAGTCGCAATGAAACGTACCCTGGTCTCGTAAGAAGTGGAAATGGTTGAGTAAATGGAAGAAAGTGTTAACGGGTAACGCCTGGAATTGATGTTTTCATATTGAAGGAATCGTTTCACCATTACTTCTTGTATTTACTAACCGCCTCACTCTTATGACACTTTATTGTAACGGTCGTAGTGTACGCCGCACGCTGTAAGCCGCCAGACCAATACCCTGATGAGCATCCCCCAATTTGTGACATGTTTTGATGTCTCGAGTGTTTTGTGTAGCATGTTGCTATTGTTTGGAAAGTTGAGGTTGGGAGGCTTGCCAACTCGGTGGTGACCTTCGACGGTCGAGATTTTGCATCTTGAGAGGAAGGTTAGCCGTTGATTGTGGTTATCTTCCGTTGGTAGCCAGTGGCGTGGCCATGGTGCTGGCGTGGCTTGCGCATGCTCTCGGCGTGGCTAGTTAGGGTTTGGTGACGTGACCATAGAATTGTCATAGCTAAGTATGCGTCATGGCCAAAGAGTTGGTAGCGTAGCCAGAGGTTGCCACAAGTCGTTTGGTTTAGTGGCGAGATTGTACGGCTGAGATTTGCATCTCAGAAGGAAGGATAGCCGTTGATTGTTGCAACCTTCCGTTTGGCAGCCAGCGGCATGGAGGCATGGCCGGAATGGCTTTGGCGTGGACAAATTGATTTACCTACTGTTGATGAGGGCATCCTACCTGCAGCGAGGTAGTTAACAATATCAGCAAACCAAGGAAGGTCTGAGATAGACATCAGCTGTTCATCTGGGAATGATTCTCTAATCAGCTCAGATTCATCAATAGACTCTAAAGTTAATCTAGACAAATGATCAGCAACCACATTCTCACAACCTTTCTTATCACGGATTTCGAGATCGAATTCCTGTAATAAGAGTATCCATCGAATAAGGCGAGCTTTAGCATCCTTCTTGGAAAGAAGATACTTCAAAGCCGCATGGTCTGTGTATATGATGATCTTAGACCCTATCAGATAAGATCTAAACTTGTCTAATGCGAAAACGACGGCAAGCAATTCCTTCTCGGTAGTTGAATAATTGAGTTGGGCATCATTAAGGGTTTTGCTAGCATAGTATATCACATATGGTAGTCATCAACTCGCTGTCCTAAAACAGCACCAACAGCATAATCAGAAAAGCCATCTAGAAAACAGTAGTGACTGTGTCCAGACACACGTTCTAGCATTTGGTCAATGAAAGGGAGCGGGAAGTGATCCTTCCTTGTTACTGTGTTCAACTTCCTGTAGTCGATGCATACTCGCCATCCTGTGGTTGTACGAGTAGGGACTAATTCATTCTTGTCGTTCTGAACAACAGTAATGCCTGACTTCTTAGGCACAACTTGAATGGGACTAACCCATTTGCTATCGGGAATTGGGTATATGATACCCGCATCAAGTAGTTTCAGGATCTCTCCTTTGACTACATCTCTCATGTTAGGATTAAGTCTCCTTTGCATTTCCCTCGATGGTTTGGCATTCTCTTCAAGGTTAATGTGGTGCATGCAAATGGTGGGACTAATTCCTTTGAGATCTGAGATGGTCCATCCTAAGGCCTCTTTGTGTTCCTTAAGTACTTCTAAAAGCTTACTTTCCTGTTCCGTGTCTAAACATGATGAAATAATGACAGGTAAAGTATCAGAAGAACCTAGGAATGCGTACTTCAACGTACTAGGCAATGTTTTCAATTCAAGCTTGGGTGGCTCAACAATGGATGGAATAAGCTTGGAATCAGAGAATAGGGGTGGTTCCACTTCATATTTCCTTTCAGTGACGTCCATTTGAGGTACAGATTCGAGCAGAGATAGGACGTCACTACAGTATGCATCATCATAGAAATCAGGGTTAAAGTTCTCCATACATGCTTGAAAGGGGTCGACGGATAGAATGTTAGTCAACGAATCTTGCATTAATCCTTCAATCATATTAACTTCATGCACATCATCATCATCAAGATTCACAGGTTGTTGACTAATATCGAACACATTCAATTCTACCGTCATGTTACCAAAAGACAGTTTTAACACTCCATTCCGACAGTTGATGATCGCGTTGGACGTAGCCAAGAAAGGACGTCCTAAGATGACAGGAATGTGACAGTCTGGGTTTTGTACAGGTTGAGTGTCTAAGACAATGAAGTCTACGGGAAAATAGAATTTGTCAACCTTGATCAAAACATCTTCGACCACTCCACGAGGAATCTTGACAGATCGGTCTGCCAGTTGTAGAGTAGATGATAGATGGTTTCAACTCCCCAAGACCTAACTGCTCATAAACAGAATATGGCAGTAGGTTAACACTTGCACCTAGGTCTAATAACGCTTTATTGACCGTGTGTTCTCCTATAGTGCAAGAAATTGTTGGACATCCTGGATCCCTAAACTTGGGTGGAGTTTTGTTCAGAATGATGGAACTACCTGCTCAGCTAAGAAAGCACGTTTTTGCACATTGAGCTTGCGCTTTTGAGTACACAAGTCTTTGAGGAATTTGGCATAAGCAGGGATTTGCTTGATTGCTTCAAGAAAAGGAATGTTGATGTTGACTCTCTTGAACAGATCTAACATCTCATTGTAATGGGTACTTTTCTGTTGATAGATCAATCTTTGAGGAAATGGGGCAACAGGAATGAGTTGGCAAAGGGACATTCACAGCAGTAGAATTGTCAGATTTTCCAACTTGCTCAGATTCTTTGGTTTTCTGGGGTTGTGGAGACAACGTGGAATTTGTATCAGACTCATTAGGTTCGCCACGTTGTTCTCGATGACTTTACCACTTCGGAGGGTGGTAATGGCATGGATTTGATCAGGTGAGGTTTCAGTGCAGGATGTTGTGCCTGTTTGAAATATCCTCTTTGGATTTTGTTGGGGTTGGCTCGGAAGTTTACCCTTTTCTCTCTCACATATTTGATCCATCTTTTGATCTAGATTTTTCTGACTTTGCATCAAACTCTGGAACATTTCCTCTAGGTGGATAATCTCTTGTCGGTATTGTGTTGAGGATATGATTGTTGTTGAGAGTTTGATTGTTGTTGAGGGTTTCTCGGGTGTTGATAACCTTGATTGTTCTGATATCCCTGATTGTTTTGATAGCTCTGATTGGGTTGAGATGGTCCTCCTTGAGTGGGTCCTTTTGACCATGAAAAGTTAGGGTGGTTTCTCCATCCTGGATTGTAGGTCTGTGAATAAGGGTTATGCTCTGGTTTTTGAAACATGGCATGTGCCTGTTCAAGCCTAGACTCCTGGACTGCAAGCAAATCGGGACAATTTTGGAATTGATGGTTGGGGTCGTTACAAGCAGCACAAACAGATGAAGCGACATGTTCTCGGAGAGTAGTGGTGGAAGGTTTTGAATTTTTATGTAGTTCTAACTCTTCTAATCTCCTAACTATTGATGCCATGTTTGCTTACCCTCAAAATCCGCTTCAATCCTAAAAGCCTTTGCTTCGGATGTAGTCTTTCTGGTTTCACGGATGGATTCCCACTGTTGCGTCTTTTCAGCTACTTCAATCAAGAAGTCCCAAGACGCGTCAGCAGTTTTATCTACGAATAGACCATTACACATCGACTCAACCGTTGTTCGGGTGGACACATCTAGACCTTCATACAAAATTTGCACAAGTCTCCATTTTTCAAAACCATGATGGGGACATTGGAGCAATAATTCATTGAATCTCTCCAGGTATCTAGCTAAGGTCTCACCTTCTAATTGCACAAAGCTATTCAGACTTTGACGAATTGTCGCAGTCTTGTGGTTCGGGAAAAACTTTTTGAAAAACTCCTTTATGAGGTCATCCCATGTCATGATGGATTGAGGCTGTAAAGCATAGAGCCAGGCCTTTGCCTTATCTTTCAGGGAGAAAGGAAAAAGCCTTAACTTCAGGGTTTCGTCGGTCATTTGAGTGAAACGCAGAGTTCCACAAATTTCCTCGAATTCTCTCACGTGGTGGTACGGGTTTTCATTCTCAACACCTCTAAAAATAGGAAGCATCTGTATTGTGCTTGATTTCAGCTCATAATGGCCATTAGCCTCGGGCAGCAAAATACAAGAAGGTTGACTGGCTCTAGTTGGGTACATATAATCCTTGAGGGTACGGGTTCTCCCATTGTTTCTGGTTGATCTGGACTGTCTCCCTCAGAACTTAGAATTTCGATAGGTTCGTCTGGGTTAATTCTAACAAGTCTGTTTGTCTGGTCTCTGTAGGTCACAATCATGTCCTAGTAGGTACCTTAACTAACATGTTGGTCAGACAGAGCAATCGGAAACAATTTGGCCCAAGGGTTATGAAGATTTGGTTTTGAATGGGTTTTGGTTTAAAGAAGGGATTTGTTTTTTTTTTGGTTTAAAATTTGGGTTTTGAAAATTTTGAACTAAACCTAGCATAAATTATCACAACTCATAAAAGAAAATAAAACAATAATAATAATTAAACAAACCCATAAAAGAAAAAAGAAAAATAAAAGAAAAATAAAAGAAAACAAAAAAAAATAATTACAGTCCCAAATATAAAAAAAGAAAAAGAAAATAAAAATTATTACAATCCCAAATAAATAATTAAATTAATTATTACAAGCCCAAATTTGAATTTAAATGAGGCCCAAGTGGGTTAACTCATGGGTTAGGCTTACTTGTTTTTTGGAGGGAAGCCCAAAAATAGGCTTTTAGTCCCCTTTTAGTTGCACAGCCCAGTTGGGCTTTGATCGTCCTAAGCAGCTCACGCTCAAGCCCAGCAGCAATTGAAGTGACTCAGCAACACAAGCCCAGCAGAATCTGCAGAAGCCCAGCAGAGAATGAGGTTACTAAGCCCAGCTCAGTTGGTTCAAGCCCAGCAACAAAGGTTGGATCAGAGCCCAGCAGCAGAGGGTGCACAAGCCCAGTTGACAGCTTCACTTGGCAGCAGTTGACAGCTTCATGGCAGCAGCAGTTGCTTTGGTTCACCAGCAGCAGCAGCAACAGCAACAGCAGCAGCAGCCTTTGGCTTGGCAGCAACAGCACCAGCAGCACAGCACAGCACAGCTTGGCTTTGCAGCAGGCTTGGCAGCAACAACAATAATGCACAGCTCCAGCAGCAGTTAGCAAGTGAACAAGATAGCAATGAACACACACAACTATGCAAGCACAACAAGGCCACAACAGCTATGAAAACTTCAAAAATGGCAGCCAGCTCCCCGGCAGCGGCGCCAAAAACTTGGTGTGAAAATGGGAAGCACACAAAACACTTGCAAGTATACAAGGTCAAGATTTGTAATAAAGGGGGAGTAGGGGTTTGTCCACAGGGAGAGGAGCATATAAGAAGTTTTCCTAGCTAAAGTGTGTAGTGAGCTAAGGGAAGGCAAGGTAAATGGCATACAGACAAGAATGCAAGGTAAGTAAAGAAAACACAATAACCAAGGCTTGGAAGATAAAGCAGCAAAGAAACCCAAGAAAAGCAGCAAATAACCAAGGCTTGGCCCAAGGGCAGGGTGAGTTCATGCACTGACTTCAGTGCACAGTAGCTACAAAGTGCAAGAAAATGAAAGGCAAGAAAATAACTGAAGAAATGACTGATCAGGAAGCAAACTTAGAACTGAAAATGTAAATTACTAAGAGGGAATTGGTGGGTAAGCCAAGGCTTATGATCCACCTTGTGTCCTAATCAAGTGGCATGTTTCTAGGTTATGTTCATTCCTAAGCATACAACTAGAAATGGAAGAACACCAACTTGCTCACTAGTCTACCCCTAGCATTGGCTGTCTTTTGACAGTACAGCCAATCACAGGCTCTATGAGCATTGGCATCTCTCATTTGCACAATCAAAACATACAGGGAAGAACTATCCTAGCTCATTTACACTTGACAGTGCACAAGGCTTCACTGAGCCTTGGCCTGAAGCTGATTAGCTCATGCTAACCATGTATAAAACATTCACATTCATCATATGATATAAATTAGACACAATCAGCAACATTCAATAACTAAAACATATGCAATACTCCTGTTAACTGACAAGCACTGAAATTTTAAGTTCATAAAAATTTGTCTCAAATTCTCTACTGGCTAGTCCAGAGAGGTATACAGTGTCCTTCACACACTCCACACAACACTAATTTATACCCATTACACATTTTGGGTTTTCCCCCAATTTTCCCCCAAAATCAGTAGAACTAGGGTTTGGTGAAATTGATTTACCTACTGTTGATGAGATACTCGCTCCATCTCGTCGACCCACTCTTCTCCTGCTTCTTCTCGTTCCTCCATGCTCCAATTGATGCTTTAATCATCACTTATATCCCCAATTTCTCACCTAGGGTTTCAGTGAGCAGAGAGATGAGAAATTGAGGAGATTAGTGATGCTAAAGAGATGGTACGTGATGGGTTAGGTAGAATAGAGTTGGGGAGAAAACAGTGGAGTGATTTGGGGTGAGGTGGTGGATGGAGACGGACATGGTGGTGGTACGGGGCATGGTGGTTCTGCAGAGGGGGTGATGGAGGAGATGGGTTCGACAGAATGGGGAAGGGTGCGTTTGTTTGGGGTGTAGGTGCTCGGTCGCTAGGGTGTGAGGCGAGTGTATCGAGTTTGATGATTGCGACGCTGAGCCGTGGGATAGGGAGATGAAAGATCAATCGGACGGTGAGATGAAGTGAAGCTTGTAGCGACCGCTGGATTATATCATACAACAAAATCAACGACGCCAGATGGAGTTAGGTGTTGTAGTGTTAGGCGGAGATATCAAACTTCGATGCACAGCAAGGGAGCGACCGTCGGATGCTTCTGAGAACTGATCTGACGGCTGAAGACGCAAGCGGGTATGGATTTGGGTTTTAGGCTTTTGGGTATAGAATATGGGTTTGGGAAATGAGTTTGGGCTTGGAAAACCTTGAGCCCACTTCTTCTTTAAGAACAACTTTCTTCTTCTTGAGCCCATTTCCAGCTTTTTGGACGTGCGCTCCATTCTTTGCGGCTTCCTTGCGTAATTTCTCCCGGCTTTTCACTACTTTTCTGCTCTTTTTGCTCCGCAAGTCATCCAATCTTTATTTACTACCTAAAAAAATGCAAAATTAAGTAAGAAAAATATTTATTCTTGAAAACAATGAAAATACAGAATATGGGATAAAATGTAGAATTAATGCATAAAAGATGAGTTAAAATGCCAACAAAAAGGGATAAATATATACATTATTTGGCACTCATCAAATACCCCCAAACCTGAATTTTACTTGTCCTCAAGTAAAACAAAACTAAGGAAATCCTAACTATACCACTGTCGCTGGTCTCTCGAATGCATTTAGCGTATGCACTAAGCCTTTTAAACCACTAAGTGTCCCTAGTGGACGAGTTGAAGTCTCGTGAAGGTTTGCTTAGAACGTACCTACAAAGTTCTAGGTCAAAATATAAGCTCATATTCCATCAAATGTGACATGTGCAAAACAGTTAAGCTCACAGCAAAATGGAGATGTCAATCTAGCTATCGAAGGCACAATCCTAGCACTGATAACAATAAGACATGTGATAAGAGTGTAAAGTGTATCTACACATGTGTAAAGAAAGATCTGAAGTCATGACTACTAATCACCAAGAGATAGTTTCTCAGGCTAAGAACTGAGGTCGAAATCTAGCTAGGTCCGGACTTTACGAGAATTGTGAATGAGTTGGAGGTATTTCACAATTACTCGCGTTGTACATCAATGGCATACACCCTCCTTGCTTATTACAAAACAACAAAAGATGACTATTTACATGACTCTTATTTACATTGACTATTCTCTTTTTATTTTTGGAACAAGAGATGATGAATTGATAAATACTTGATTTTTTTTTTGTATTTTTCTGATTTTTTTTTCTCTTTTTTTTTTTTTTTTTTTTTTTTTTTTGAATATATACATCGTTTTTTTTTTTTTTTTTTTTTTTAGAACAGGAAACACTTTACATAACAAAAAAACAAAAGAAAATTACATGACACTTTGCAAGAGGTAGCCCTTTTTGATGCACCCAGTTAAATTCGATGGTTGTCTTTCTTAATGTAACCTCCACCTTCTATCCCAACCAACCAAAAACCAAGACAAGCTAGTCCAGTTTCGTTCAGTATTCTAAAGTGATTGGCAATCGTAACTTCCTATCAAACACCTTGAAGATCGAGGCCATACATGTATTGGTAGATCGTGCGCGTGCAAATTTCTTATCACTATGTGAATTGTGCTAGAATCAGGGTGCCTAAATATCTAGACTAAGACTCCTAATAAAAATACATATTTGCACAAGAGTCAACATTTCAAGGTAAATGAGCTCCATTTTTATGTTTTTTTTTCAATTTTTTTAATTTTTTTGAATTTTGATTTTTCAATTTTTTTTTTTTTTTTTTTTTTTTTTTCAAAAGATGGAGTTTTGTTTTCAATTATGCAAATTATCATGGCATCTACTCTATACCCCCAAACCTAAACTAAACATTGTCCTCAATGTTTCAAAACATGGAAAGAATTATAAAACAATATATGAAGAGGAACATGCTGAGTAGAGTAAAAGGAGAGAGAATACCCGATTGTACGGTGGTAGCTCGATTAAAACTCCGTTATTCAAGGCAAAAATCCATCATATTAGGAGTCACAATGGATGAGCACAAAATATACACAAAGGGAAATTTAACTAACACATTATCTACAAGAAAATTTTGGTTTTTAATGGGATTGGACTTTTTGGAAAAAAATTTGGTTTTGTTGGGAAAAAGACAAATTTTGGTTTTGATGGGAAAAGGAAAATTTTGGTTTTTAGGGAAGATTTGGAAAACTTTTTTTGGTTATTTGGGAAAGAGTGGACCAGTTTAGTCCCATAGACTGGGTCCTCCAGGTCGGTTGTTTCAATGTCGGGTGGAAATGGCTCAAGGAATGGCTTTAATCTCTGCCCGTTGACTTTGAAAACGTTCTTGTTGGAGACATCCTCCAGCTCTACAGCTCCATGAGGAAAAACTGTGCGTACTAGGTACGGACCCTTCCATCTGGAACGCAGTTTTCCTGGAAAAAGATGTAATCGGGAGTCATACAGCAAGACTTTCTGACCAGGAGTGAAGGATTTGCGTAGAATACGCTTGTCATGAAATATCTTCATCTTTTGCTTGTACAGCTTGGCACTGTCATAAGCCTCATTTCTCATTCTTCCAACTCGTTGAGTTGAAGTTTCCGTTTGAATTCCAGCTTCGTCCAGAGAGAAGTTCAGCTCTTTGATTGCCCAGTAGGCACGATGTTCTAATTCCACAGGTAGATGGCACGGCTTTCCATACACTAGACGATAGGGGGACATGCCAATTGGTGTCTTATAAGCTGTTCTATAGGCCCACAAAGCATCATTCAATCTCAATGACCAATCTTTCCTGGACGGGTTGACCTTCTTCTCCAGAATGTGCTTAATTTCCCTATTAGACACTTCCACTTGTCCACTAGTCTGAGGGTGGTACGGAGTAGCAACCTTGTGAGTTATGCCATACTTGCGTACTAAAGACTCAAAGTACTTGTTACGAAAATGTGAACCGCCGTCACTGATGATAGCTCTAGGGGTACCAAAACGTGAAAATATGTTTTCCTTTAGAAATGAAAGTACCACCTTGTGGTCATTTGTTCTGGTTGCTATGGCTTCTACCCACTTAGAAACGTAATCAACGCGACTAATGTACAACTTGCTGTCAGACATGGGAAATGGACCCATGAAGTCTATCCCCCAAACATCAAAAATCCCACAATCAAAATGGGGTTCAATGGCATCATGTTTCTCCTCGAAATGCTTCCTAGCTTTTGACAGCGTTCACAAGCAACACAATAATCATGGCAATCCTTGAACAATGATGGCCAATAGAATCCACACTGCAAGATCTTTGCAGCAGTTTTCTTGGCACTGAAATGGCCTCCACATGCTTGGTCATGACAGAAAGATATCACATCTTTCTGTTCAGTGTTGGGGACACATCTCCTAATGATTTGGTCTGGGCAGTACTTAAACAAATATGGGTCATCCCAAAGGAAATGCTTGACTTCAGCCAGGAATTTAGAGCGGTCTTGTCTTGACCAACGTGAGGGCATCCTACCTGCAGCGAGGTAGTTAACAATATCAGCAAACCAAGGAAGGTCTGAGATAGACATCAGCTGTTCATCTGGGAATGATTCTCTAATCAGCTCAGATTCATCAATAGACTCTAAAGTTAATCTAGACAAATGATCAGCAACCACATTCTCACAACCTTTCTTATCACGGATTTCGAGATCGAATTCCTGTAATAAGAGTATCCATCGAATAAGGCGAGCTTTAGCATCCTTCTTGGAAAGAAGATACTTCAAAGCCGCATGGTCTGTGTATATGATGATCTTAGACCCTATCAGATAAGATCTAAACTTGTCTAATGCGAAAACGACGGCAAGCAATTCCTTCTCGGTAGTTGAATAATTGAGTTGGGCATCATTAAGGGTTTTGCTAGCATAGTATATCACATATGGTAGTCTATCAACTCGCTGTCCTAAAACAGCACCAACAGCATAATCAGAAAAGCCATCTAGAAAACAGTAGTGACTGTGTCCAGACACACATTCTAGCATTTGGTCAATGAAAGGGAGCGGGAAGTGATCCTTCCTTGTTACTGTGTTCAACTTCCTGTAGTCGATGCATACTCGCCATCCTGTGGTTGTACGAGTAGGGACTAATTCATTCTTGTCGTTCTGAACAACAGTAATGCCTGACTTCTTAGGCACAACTTGAATGGGACTAACCCATTTGCTATCGGGAATTGGGTATATGATACCCGCATCAAGTAGTTTCAGGATCTCTCCTTTGACTACATCTCTCATGTTAGGATTAAGTCTCCTTTGCATTTCCCTCGATGGTTTGGCATTCTCTTCAAGGTTAATGTGGTGCATGCAAATGGTGGGACTAATTCCTTTGAGATCTGAGATGGTCCATCCTAAGGCCTCTTTGTGTTCCTTAAGTACTTCTAAAAGCTTACTTTCCTGTTCCGTGTCTAAACATGATGAAATAATGACAGGTAAAGTATCAGAAGAACCTAGGAATGCGTACTTCAACGTACTAGGCAATGTTTTCAATTCAAGCTTGGGTGGCTCAACAATGGATGGAATAAGCTTGGAATCAGAGAATAGGGGTTGTTCCACTTCATATTTCCTCTCCGTGACGTCCATTTGAGGTACAGATTCGAGCAGAGATAGGACGTCACTACAGTATGCATCATCATAGAAATCAGGGTTAAAGTTCTCCATACATGCTTGAAAGGGGTCAACGGATAGAATGTTAGTCAACGAATCTTGCATTAATCCTTCAATCATATTAACTTCATGTACATCATCATCATCAAGATTCACAGGTTGTTGACTAATATCGAACACATTCAATTCTACCGTCATGTTACCAAAAGACAGTTTCAACACTCCATTCCGACAGTTGATGATCGCGTTGGACGTAGCCAAGAAAGGACGTCCTAAGATGACAGGAATGTGACAGTCTGGGTTTTTACAGGTTGAGTGTCTAAGACAATGAAGTCTACGGGAAAATAGAATTTGTCAACCTTGATCAAAACATCTTCCACCACTCCACGAGGAATCTTGACAGATCGGTCTGCCAGTTGTAGAGTGATAGATGTTGGTTTCAACTCCCCAAGACCTAACTGCTCATAAACAGAATATGGCAGTAGGTTAACACTTGCACCTAGGTCTAATAACGCTTTATTGACCGTGTGTTCTCCTATAGTGCAAGAAATTGTTGGACATCCTGGATCCCTAAACTTGGGTGGAGTTTTGTTCATAATGATGGAACTTACCTGCTCAGCTAAGAAAGCACGTTTTTGCACATTGAGCTTGCGCTTTTGAGTACACAAGTCTTTGAGGAATTTGGCATAAGCAGGGATTTGCTTGATTGCTTCAAGAAAAGGAATGTTGATGTTGACTCTCTTGAACAGATCTAACATCTCATTGTAATGGGTACTTTTCTGTTGATAGATCAATCTCTGAGGAAATGGGGCAACAGGGGAATGAGTTGGCAAAGGGACATTCACAGCAGTAGAATTGTCAGATTTTCCAACTTGCTCAGATTCTTTGGTTTTCTGGGGTTGTGGAGACAACGTGGAATTTGTATCAGACTCATTAGGTTCGCCTACGTTGTTCTCGATGACTTTACCACTTCGGAGGGTGGTAATGGCATGGATTTGATCAGGTGAGGTTTCAGTGCAGGATGTTGTGCCTGTTTGAAATATCCTCTTTGGATTTTGTTGGGGTTGGCTCGGAAGTTTACCCTTTTCTCTCTCACATATTTGATCCATCTTTTGATCTAGATTTTTCTGACTTTGC
This sequence comes from Papaver somniferum, assembly GCF_003573695.1. NCBI lineage: Eukaryota > Viridiplantae > Streptophyta > Magnoliopsida > Ranunculales > Papaveraceae > Papaver > Papaver somniferum. The sequence goes on from NC_039360.1 coordinate 196,763,463, forward strand.
ATCAAACTCTGGAACATTTCCTCTAAGGTGGATAATCTCTTGTCGGTATTGTGTTGAGGATATGATTGTTGTTGAGAGTTTGATTGTTGTTGAGGGTTTCTCGGGTGTTGATAACCTTGATTGTTCTGATATCCCTGATTGTTTTGATAGCTCTGATTGGGTTGAGATGGTCCTCCTTGAGTGGGTCCTTTTGACCATGAAAAGTTAGGGTGGTTTCTCCATCCTGGATTGTAGGTCTGTGAATAAGGGTTATGCTCTGGTTTCTGAAACATGGCATGTGCCTGTTCAAGCCTAGATTCCTGGACTGCAAGCAAATCGGGACAATTTTGGAATTGATGGTTGGGGTCGTTACAAGCAGCACAAACAGATGAAGCGACATGTTCTCGGAGAGTAGTGGTGGAAGGTTTTGAATTTTTATGTAGTTCTAACTCTTCTAATCTCCTAACTATTGATGCCATGTTTGCTCTACCCTCAAAATCCGCTTCAATCCTAAAAGCCTTTGCTTCGGATGTAGTCTTTCTGGTTTCACGGATGGATTCCCACTGTTGCGTCTTTTCAGCTACTTCAATCAAGAAGTCCCAAGACGCGTCAGCAGTTTTGTCTACGAATAGACCATTACACATCGACTCAACCGTTGTTCGGGTGGACACATCTAGACCTTCATACAAAATTTGCACAAGTCTCCATTTTTCAAAACCATGATGGGGGCATTGGAGCAATAATTCATTGAATCTATCCAGGTATCTAGCTAAGGTCTCACCTTCTAATTGCACAAAGCTATTCAGACTTTGACGAATTGTCGCAGTCTTGGTTCGGGAAAAAACTTTTTGAAAAACTCCTTTGTGAGGTCATCCCATGTCATGATGGATTGAGGCTGTAAAGCATAGAGCCAGGCCTTTGCCTTATCTTTCAGGGAGAAAGGAAAAAGCCTTAACTTCAGGGTTTCGTCGGTCATTTGAGTGAAACGCAGAGTTCCACAAATTTCCTCGAATTCTCTCACGTGGTGGTACGGGTTTTCATTCTCAACACCTCTAAAAATAGGAAGCATCTGTATTGTGCTAGATTTCAGCTCATAATGGCCATTAGCCTCGGGCAGCAAAATACAAGAAGGTTGACTGGCTCTAGTTGGGTACATATAATCCTTGAGGGTACGTGGTTCTCCCATTGTTTCTGGTTGATCTGGACTGTCTCCCTCAGAACTTAGAATTTCGATAGGTTCGTCTGGGTTAATTCTAACAAGTCTGTTTGTCTGGTCTCTGTAGGTCACAATCATGTCCTAGTAGGTACCTTAACTAACATGTTGGTCAGACAGAGCAATCGGAAACAATTTGGCCCAAGGGTTATGAAGATTTGGTTTTTGAATGGGTTTGGTTTAAAGAGGGATTTTGTTTTTTTTTTTTTTTTTTTTTTTTTTGTTTAAAAATTTTGGGTTTTTGAAAATTTTTGAACTAAACCTAGCATAAATTATCACAACTCATAAAAGAAAATACAAACAATAATAATAATTAAAACAAACCCATAAAAGAAAAAAGAAAAATAAAAGAAAAATAAAAGAAAACAAAAAAAAATAATTACAGTCCCAAATATAAAAAAAAGAAAAAGAAAATAAAAATTATTACAATCCCAAATAAATAATTAAATTAATTATTACAAGCCCAAATTTGAATTTAAATGAGGCCCAAGTGGGTTAACTCATGGGTTAGGCTTACTTGTTTTTTGGAGGGAAGCCCAAAAATAGGCTTTTAGTCCCCTTTTAGTTGCACAGCCCAGTTGGGCTTTATGATCGTCCTAAGCAGCTCACGCTCAAGCCCAGCAGCAATTGAAGTGACTCAGCAACACAAGCCCAGCAGAATCTGCAGCGAAGCCCAGCAGAGAATGAGGTTACTAAGCCCAGCTCAGTTGGTTCAAGCCCAGCAACAAAGGTTGGATCAGAGCCCAGCAGCAGAGGGTGCACAAGCCCAGTTGACAGCTTCACTTGGCAGCAGCAGTTGACAGCTTCACTTGGCAGCAGCAGTTGCTTTGGTTCACCAGCAGCAGCAACAGCAACAGCAGCAGCAGACTTTGGCTTGGCAGCAACAGCACACAGCAGCAGCACAGCACAGCTTGGCTTTGCAGCAGGCTTGGCAGCAACAACAAATAATGCACAGCTCCAGCAGCAGTTAGCAAGTGAACAAGATAGCAATGAACACACACAACTATGCAAGCACAACAAGGCCACAACAGCTATGAAAACTTCAAAAATATGGCAGCCAGCTCCCCGGCAGCGGCGCCAAAAACTTGGTGTGAAAATGGGAAGCACACAAAACACTTGCAAGTATACAAGGTCAAGATTTGTAATAAAAGGGGGAGTAGGGGTTTGTCCACAGGGAGAGGAGCATATAAGAAGTTTTCCTAGCTAAAGTGTGTAGTGAGCTAAGGGAAGGCAAGGTAAATGGCATACAGACAAGAATGCAAGGTAAGTAAAGAAAAACAGACAATAACCAAGGCTTGGAAGATAAAGCAGCAAAGAAACAGCCAAGAAAAGCAGCAAAAACCAAGGCTTGGCAGCCAAGGGCAGGGAGTTCAGTGCACTGACTTCAGTGCACAGTAGCTACAAAGTGCAAGAAAATGAAAGGCAAGAAAAGTAACTGAAGAAATGACTGATCAGGAAGCAAACTTAGAACTGAAAATGTAAATTACTAAGAGGGAATTGGTGGGTAAGCCAAGGCTTATGATCCACCTTGTGTCCTAATCAAGTGGCATGTTTCTAGGTTATGTTCATTCCTAAGCATACAACTAGAAATGGAAGAACACCAACTTGCTCACTAGTCTACCCCTAGCATTGGCTGTCTTTTGACAGTACAGCCAATCACAGGCTCTATGAGCATTGGCATCTCTCATTTGCACAATCAAAAACATACAGGGAAGAACTATCCTAGCTCATTTACACTTGACAGTGCACAAGGCTTCACTGAGCCTTGGCCTGAAGCTGATTAGCTCATGCTAACCATGTATAAAACATTCACATTCATCATATGATATAAATTAGACACAATCAGCAACATATCAAATAACTAAAACATATGCAATACTCCACTGTTAACTGACAAGCACTGAAATTTTAAGTTCATAAAAATTTGTCTCAAATTCTCTACTGGCTAGTCCAGAGAGGTATACAGTGTCCTTCACACACTCCACACAACACTAATTTATACCCATTACACATTTTTGGGTTTTCCCCCAATTTTCCCCCAAAATCAGTAGAACTAGGGTTTGGTGAAATTGATTTACCTACTGTTGATGAGATACTCGCTCCATCTCGTCGACCCACTCTTCTCCTGCTTCTTCTCGTTCCTCCCATGCTCCAATTGATGCTTTAATCATCACTTATATCCCCAATTTCTCACCTAGGGTTTCAGTGAGCAGAGAGATGAGAAATTGAGATTATTAGTGATGCTAAAGAGATGGTACGTGATGGGTTTAGGTAGAATAGAGTTGGGGAGAAAACAGTGGAGTGATTTGGGGTGAGGTGGTGGTGATGGAGACGGACATGGTGGTGTACGGGGCATGGTGGTTCTGCAGAGGGGGTTGATGGAGGAGATGGGTTCGACAGAATGGGGAAGGGTGCGTTTGTTTGGGGTGTAGGTGCTCGGTCGCTAGGGTGTGAGGCGAGTGTATCGAGTTTGATGATTTGCGACGCTGAGCCGTGGGATAGGGAGATGAAAGATCAATCGGACGGTGAGATGAAGTGAAGCTTGTAGCGACCGCTGGATTATATCATACAACAAAATCAACGACGCCAGATGGAGTTAGGTGTTGTAGTGTTAGGCGGAGATATCAAACTTCGATGCACAGCAAGGGAGCGACCGTCGGATGCTTCTGAGAACTGATCTGACGGCTGAAGACGCAAGCGGGTATGGATTTGGGTTTTAGGCTTTTGGGTATAGAATATGGGTTTGGGAAATGAGTTTGGGCTTGGAAAACCTTGAGCCCACTTCTTCTTTAAGAACAACTTTCTTCTTCTTGAGCCCATTTCCAGCTTTTTGGACGTGCGCTCCATTCTTTGCGGCTTCCTTGCGTAATTTCTCCCGGCTTTTCACTTTTCTACTTTTCTGCTCTTTTTGCTCCGCAAGTCATCCAATCTTTATTTACTACCTAAAAAAATGCAAAATTAAGTAAGAAAAATATTTATTCTTGAAAACAATGAAAATACAGAATATGGGATAAAATGTAGAATTAATGCATAAAAGATGAGTTAAAATGCCAACAAAAAGGGATAAATATATACATTATTTGGCACTCATCAAATACCCCCAAACCTGAATTTTACTTGTCCTCAAGTAAAACAAAACTAAGGAAATCCTAACTATACCACTGTCGCTGGTCTCTCGAATGCATTTAGCGTATGCACTAAGCCTTTTAAACCACTAAGTGTCCCTAGTGGACGAGTTGAAGTCTCGTGAAGGTTTGCTTAGAACGTACCTACAAAGTTCTAGGTCAAAATATAAGCTCATATTCCATCAAATGTGACATGTGCAAAACAGTTAAGCTCACAGCAAAATGGAGATGTCAATCTAGCTATCGAAGGCACAATCCTAGCACTGATAACAAATAAGGACATGTGATAAGAGTGTAAAGTGTATCTACACATGTGTAAAGAAAGATCTGAAGTCATGACTACTAATCACCAAGAGATAGTTTCTCAGGCTAAGAACTGAGGTCGAAATCTAGCTAGGTGTCCGGACTTTACGAGAATTGTGAATGAGTTGGAGGTATTTCACAATTACTCGCGTTGTACATCAATGGCATACACCCTCCTTGCTTATTACAACGAAACAACAAAAGATGACTATTTACATGACTCTTATTTACATTGACTATTCTCTTTTTATTTTTGGAACAAGAGATGATGAAATTGATAAATACATGATTTTTTTTTTGTATTTTTCTGATTTTTTTTTTCTCTTTTTTTTTTTTTTTTTTTTTTTTTTGAATATACATCGTTTTTTTTTTTTTTTTTTTTTTTAGAACAAGGAAACACTTTACATAACAAAAAGAAACAAAAGAAAAATTACATGACACTTTGCAAGAGGTAGCCCTTTTTGATGCACCCAGTTAAATTCGATGGTTGTCTTTCTTAATGTAACCTCCACCTTCTATCCCAACCAACCAAAGAACAAGCTAGTCCAGTTTCGTTCAGTATTCTAAAGTGATTGGCAATCGTAACTTCCTATCAAACACCTTGAAGATCGAGGCCATACATGTATTGGTAGATCGTGCGCGTGCAAATTTCTTATCACTATGTGAATTGTGCTAGAATCAGGGTGCCTAAATATCTAGACTAAGACTCCTAATAAAAATACATATTTGCACAAGAGTCAACATTTCAAGGTAAATGAGCTCCATTTTTATGTTTTTTTCAATTTTTTTAATTTTTTTGAATTTTGATTTTTCAATTTTTTTTTTTTTTTTTTTTTTTTTTCAAAAAGATGGAGTTTTGTTTTCAATTATAGCAAATTATCATGGCATCTACTCTATACCCCCAAACCTAAACTAAACATTGTCCTCAATGTTTCAAAACATGGAAAGAATTATAAAACAATATATGAAGAGGAACATGCTGAGTAGAGTAAAAGGAGAGAGAATACCCGATTGTACGGTGGTAGCTCGATTAAAACTCCGTTATTCAAGGCAAAAATCCATCATATTAGGAGTCACAATGGATGAGCACAAAATATACACAAAGGGAAATTTAACTAACACATTATCTACAAGAAAATTTTGGTTTTTAATGGGATTGGACTTTTTGGAAAAAAATTTGGTTTTGTTGGGAAAAAGACAAATTTTGGTTTTGATGGGAAAAGGAAAAATTTTGGTTTTTAGGGAAAGATTTGGAAAACTTTTTTTGGTTATTTAGGGAAAGAGTGGACCAGTTTAGTCCACATAGACTGGGTCCTCCAGGTCGGTTGTTTCAATGTCGGGTGGAAATGGCTCAAGGAATGGCTTTAATCTCTGCCCGTTGACTTTGAAAACGTTCTTGTTGGAGACATCCTCCAGCTCTACAGCTCCATGAGGAAAAACTGTGCGTACTAGGTACGGACCCTTCCATCTGGAACGCAGTTTTCCTGGAAAAAGATGTAATCGGGAGTCATACAGCAAGACTTTCTGACCAGGAGTGAAGGATTTGCGTAGATACGCTTGTCATGAATATCTTCATCTTTTGCTTGTACAGCTTGGCACGGTCATAAGCCTCATTTCTCAATTCTTCCAACTCGTTGAGTTGAAGTTTCCGTTGAATTCCAGCTATGTCCAGAGAGAAGTTCAGCTCTTTGATTGCCCAGTAGGCACGATGTTCTAATTCCACAGGTAGATGGCACGGTTTCCATACACTAGACGATAGGGGACATGCCAATTGGTGTCTTATAAGCTGTTCTATAGGCCCACAAAGCATCATTCAATCTCAATGACCATCTTTCCTGGACGGGTTGACCTTCTTCTCCAGAATGTGCTTAATTTCCCTATTAGACACTTCCACTTGTCCACTAGTCTGAGGGTGGTACGGAGTAGCAACCTTGTGAGTTTGCCATACTTGCGTACTAAAGACTCAAAGTACTTGTTACGAAAATGTGAACCGCCGTCACTGATGATAGCTCTAGGGGTACCAAAACGTGAAAATATGTTTTCCTTTAGAAATGAAAGTACCACCTTGTGGTCATTTGTTCTGGTTGCTATGGCTTCTACCCACTTAGAAACGTAATCAACGGCGACTAAGATGTACAACTTGCTGTCAGACATGGGAAATGGACCCATGAAGTCTATCCCCCAAACATCAAAATCTCCACAATCAAAATGGGGTTCAATGGCATCATGTTTCTCCTCGAAATGCTTCCTAGCTTTTGACAGCGTTCACAAGCAACACAATAATCATGGCAATCCTTGAACATGATGGCCAATAGAATCCACACTGCAAGATCTTTGCAGCAGTTTTCTTGGCACTGAAATGGCCTCCACATGCTTGGTCATGACAGAAAGATATCACATCTTTCTGTTCAGTGTTGGGGACACATCTCCTAATGATTTGGTCTGGGCAGTACTTAAACAAATATGGGTCATCCCAAAGGAAATGCTTGACTTCAGCCAGGAATTTAGAGCGGTCTTGTCTTGACCAACGTGAGGGCATCCTACCGCGCGAGTCGGTAGTTAACAATATCAGCAAACCAAGGAGGTCTGAGATAGACATCAGCTGTTCATCTGGGAATGATTCTCTAATCAGCTCAGATTCATCAATAGACTCTAAAGTTAATCTAGACAAATGATCAGCAACCACATTCTCACAACCTTTCTTATCACGGATTTCGAGATCGAATTCCTGTAATAAGAGTATCCATCGAATAAGGCGAGCTTAGCATCCTTCTTGGAAAGAAGATACTTCAAAGCCGCATGGTCTGTGTATATGATGATCTTAGACCCTATCAGATAAGATCTAAACTTGTCTAATGCGAAAACGACGGCAAGCAATTCCTTCTCGGTAGTTGAATAATTGAGTTGGGCATCATTAAGGGTTTTGCTAGCATAGTATATCACATATGGTAGTCTATCAACTCGCTGTCCTAAAACAGCACCAACAGCATAATCAGAAAAGCCATCTAGAAAACAGTAGTGACTGTGTCCAGACACATTCTAGCATTTGGTCAATGAAAGGGAGCGGGAAGTGATCCTTCCTTGTTACTGTGTTCAACTTCCTGTAGTCGATGCATACTCGCCATCCTGTGGTTGTACGAGTAGGGACTAATTCATTCTTGTCGTTCTGAACAACAGTAATGCCTGACTTCTTAGGCACAACTTGAATGGGACTAACCCATTTGCTATCGGGAATTGGGTATATGATACCCGCATCAAGTAGTTTCAGGATCTCTCCTTTGACTACATCTCTCATGTTAGGATTAAGTCTCCTTTGCATTTCCCTCGATGGTTTGGCATTCTCTTCAAGGTTAATGTGGTGCATGCAAATGGTGGGACTAATTCCTTTGAGATCTGAGATGGTCCATCCTAAGGCCTCTTTGTGTTCCTTAAGTACTTCTAAAAGCTTACTTTCCTGTTCCGTGTCTAAACATGATGAAATAATGACAGGTAAAGTATCAGAAGAACCTAGGAATGCGTACTTCAACGTACTAGGCAATGTTTTCAATTCAAGCTTGGGTGGCTCAACAATGGATGGAATAAGCTTGGAATCAGAGAATAGGGGTTGTTCCACTTCATATTTCCTTCAGTGACGTCCATTTGAGGTACAGATTCGAGCAGAGATAGGACGTCACTACAGTATGCATCATCATAAATCAGGGTTAAAGTTCTCCATACATGCTTGAAAGGGGTCAACGGATAGAATGTTAGTCAACGAATCTTGCATTAATCCTTCAATCATATTAACTTCATGTACATCATCATCATCAAGATTCACAGGTTGTTGACTAATATCGAACACATTCAATTCTCCGTCATGTTACCAAAAGACAGTTTAACACTCCATTCCGACAGTTGATGATCGCGTTGGACGTAGCCAAGAAAGGACGTCCTAAGATGACAGGAATGTGACAGTCTGGGTTTTGTACAGGTTGAGTGTCTAAGACAATGAAGTCTACGGGAAAATAGAATTTGTCAACCTTGATCAAAACATCTTCACCACTCCACGAGGAATCTTGACAGATCGGTCTGCCAGTTGTAGAGTGATAGATGTTGGTTTCAACTCCCCAAGACCTAACTGCTCATAAACAGAATATGGCAGTAGGTTAACACTTGCACCTAGGTCTAATAACGCTTTATTGACCGTGTGTTCTCCTATAGTGCAAGAAATTGTTGGACATCCTGGATCCCTAAACTTGGGTGGAGTTTTGTTCAGAATGATGGAACTTACCTGCTCAGCTAAGAAAGCACGTTTTTGCACATTGAGCTTGCGCTTTTGAGTACACAAGTCTTTGAGGAATTTGGCATAAGCAGGGATTTGCTTGATTGCTTCAAGAAAAGGAATGTTGATGTTGACTCTCTTGAACAGATCTAACATCTCATTGTAATGGGTACTTTTCTGTTGATAGATCAATCTTGAGGAAATGGGGCAACAGGGATGAGTTGGCAAAGGGACATTCACAGCAGTAGAATTGTCAGATTTTCCAACTTGCTCAGATTCTTTGGTTTTCTGGGGTTGTGGAGACAACGTGGAATTTGTATCAGACTCATTAGGTTCGCCTACGTTGTTCTCGATGACTTTACCACTTCGGAGGGTGGTAATGGCATGGATTTGATCAGGTGAGGTTTCAGTGCAGGATGTTGTGCCTGTTTGAAATATCCTCTTTGGATTTTGTTGGGGTTGGCTCGGAAGTTTACCCTTTTCTCTCTCACATATTTGATCCATCTTTTGATCTAGATTTTTCTGACTTTGCATCAAACTCTGGAACATTTCCTCTAGGTGGATAATCTCTTGTCGGTATTGTGTTGAGGATATGATTGTTGTTGAGAGTTTGATTGTTGTTGAGGGTTTCTCGGGTGTTGATAACCTTGATTGTTCTGATATCCCTGATTGTTTTGATAGCTCTGATTGGGTTGAGATGGTCCTCCTTGAGTGGGTCCTTTTGACCATGAAAAGTTAGGGTGGTTTCTCCATCCTGGATTGTAGGTCTGTGAATAAGGGTTATGCTCTGGTTTTGAAACATGGCATGTGCCTGTTCAAGCCTAGACTCCTGGACTGCAAGCAAATCGGGACAATTTTGGAATTGATGGTTGGGGTCGTTACAAGCAGCACAAACAGATGAAGCGACATGTTCTCGGAGAGTAGTGGTGGAAGGTTTTGAATTTTTATGTAGTTCTAACTCTTCTAATCTCCTAACTATTGATGCCATGTTTGCTCTACCCTCAAAATCCGCTTCAATCCTAAAAGCCTTTGCTTCGGATGTAGTCTTTCTGGTTTCACGGATGGATTCCCACTGTTGCGTCTTTTCAGCTACTTCAATCAAGAAGTCCCAAGACGCGTCAGCAGTTTTATCTACGAATAGACCATTACACATCGACTCAACCGTTGTTCGGGTGGACACATCTAGACCTTCATACAAAATTTGCACAAGTCTCCATTTTTCAAAACCATGATGGGGACATTGGAGCAATAATTCATTGAATCTCTCCAGGTATCTAGCTAAGGTCTCACCTTCTAATTGCACAAAGCTATTCAGACTTTGACGAATTGTCGCAGTCTTGTGGTTCGGGAAAAACTTTTTGAAAAACTCCTTTGTGAGGTCATCCATGTCATGATGGATTGAGGCTGTAAAGCATAGAGCCAGGCCTTTGCCTTATCTTTCAGGGAGAAAGGAAAAAGCCTTAACTTCAGGGTTTCGTCGGTCATTTGAGTGAAACGCAGAGTTCCACAAATTTCCTCGAATTCTCTCACGTGGTGGTACGGGTTTTCATTCTCAACACCTCTAAAAATAGGAAGCATCTGTATTGTGCTTGATTTCAGCTCATAATGGCCATTAGCCTCGGGTAGCACAATACAAGAAGGTTGACTGGCTCTAGTTGGGTACATATAATCCTTGAGGGTACGTGGTTCTCCCATTGTTTCTGGTTGATCTGGACTGTCTCCCTCAGAACTTAGAATTTCGATAGGTTCGTCTGGGTTAATTCTAACAAGTCTGTTTTTCTGGTCTCTGTAGGTCACAATCATGTCCTAGTAGGTACCTTAACTAACATGTTGGTCAGACAGAGCAATCGGAAACAATTTGGCCCACAAGGGTTATGAAGATTTGGTTTTGAATGGGTTTTGGTTTAAAGAAGAGGTTTTGTTTTTGGTTTAAAAAATTTGGGCTTTGGAAAAAAAAAATTTGAACTAAACCTAGCATAAATTATCACAACTCATAAAAGAAAATAAAAACAATAATAATAATTAAAACAAACCCATAAAAGAAAAAAGAAAAATAAAAGAAAAATAAAAGAAAACAAAAAAATAATTACAGTCCCAAATAAAAAAGAAAAAGAAAATAAAAATTATTACAATCCCAAATAAATAATTAAATTAATTATTACAAGCCCAAATTTGAATTTAAATGAGGCCCAAGTGGGTTAACTCATGGGTTAGGCTTACTTGTTTTTTGGAGGGAAGCCCAAAAATAGGCTTTTAGTCCCCTTTTAGTTGCACAGCCCAGTTGGGCTTTATGATCGTCCTAAGCAGCTCACGCTCAAGCCCAGCAGCAATTGAAGTGACTCAGCAACACAAGCCCAGCAGAATCTGCAGCGAAGCCCAGCAGAGAATGAGGTTACTAAGCCCAGCTCAGTTGGTTCAAGCCCAGCAACAAAGGTTGGATCAGAGCCCAGCAGCAGAGGGTGCACAAGCCCAGTTGACAGCTTCACTTGGCAGCAGCAGTTGACAGCTTCACTTGGCAGCAGCAGTTGCTTTGGTTCACCAGCAGCAGCAACAGCAACAGCAGCAGCAGACTTTGGCTTGGCAGCAACAGCACCAGCAGCAGCAGCACAGCACAGCTTGGCTTTGCAGCAGGCTTGGCAGCAACAACAAATAATGCACAGCTCCAGCAGCAGTTAGCAAGTGAACAAGATAGCAATGAACACACACAACTATGCAAGCACAACAAGGCCACAACAGCTATGAAAACTTCAAAAATATGGCAGCCAGCTCCCCGGCAGCGGCGCCAAAAACTTGGTGTGAAAATGGGAAGCACACAAAACACTTGCAAGTATACAAGGTCAAGATTTGTAATAAAAGGGGGAGTAGGGGTTTGTCCACAGGGAGAGGAGCATATAAGAAGTTTTCCTAGCTAAAGTGTGTAGTGAGCTAAGGGAAGGCAAGGTAAATGGCATACAGACAAGAATGCAAGGTAAGTAAAGAAAAACAGACAATAACCAAGGCTTGGAAGATAAAGCAGCAAAGAAACAGCCAAGAAAAGCAGCAAATAACCAAGGCTTGGCAGCCAAGGGCAGGGTGAGTTCAGTGCACTGACTTCAGTGCACAGTAGCTACAAAGTGCAAGAAAATGAAAGGCAAGAAAAGTAACTGAAGAAAATGACTGATCAGGAAGCAAACTTAGAACTGAAAATGTAAATTACTAAGAGGGAATTGGTGGGTAAGCCAAGGCTTATGATCCACCTTGTGTCCTAATCAAGTGGCATGTTTCTAGGTTATGTTCATTCCTAAGCATACAACTAGAAATGGAAGAACACCAACTTGCTCACTAGTCTACCCCTAGCATTGGCTGTCTTTTGACAGTACAGCCAATCACAGGCTCTATGAGCATTGGCATCTCTCATTTGCACAATCAAAAACATACAGGGAAGAACTATCCTAGCTCATTTACACTTGACAGTGCACAAGGCTTCACTGAGCCTTGGCCTGAAGCTGATTAGCTCATGCTAACCATGTATAAAACATTCACATTCATCATATGATATAAATTAGACACAATCAGCAACATATCAAATAACTAAAACATATGCAATACTCCACTGTTAACTGACAAGCACTGAAATTTTAAGTTCATAAAAATTTGTCTCAAATTCTCTACTGGCTAGTCCAGAGAGGTATACAGTGTCCTTCACACACTCCACACAACACTAATTTATACCCATTACACATTTTTGGGTTTTCCCCCAATTTTCCCCCAAAATCAGTAGAACTAGGGTTTGGTGAAATTGATTTACCTACTGTTGATGAGATACTCGCTCCATCTCGTCGACCCACTCTTCTCCTGCTTCTTCTCGTTCCTCCCATGCTCCAATTGATGCTTTAATCATCACTTATATCCCCAATTTCTCACCTAGGGTTTCAGTGAGCAGAGAGATGAGAAATTGAGATTATTAGTGATGCTAAAGAGATGGTACGTGATGGGTTTAGGTAGAATAGAGTTGGGGAGAAAACAGTGGAGTGATTTGGGGTGAGGTGGTGGTGATGGAGACGGACATGGTGGTGGTACGGGGCATGGTGGTTCTGCAGAGGGGGTTGATGGAGGAGATGGGTTCGACAGAATGGGGAAGGGTGCGTTTGTTTGGGGTGTAGGTGCTCGGTCGCTAGGGTGTGAGGCGAGTGTATCGAGTTTGATGATTTGCGACGCTGAGCCGTGGGATAGGGAGATGAAAGATCAATCGGACGGTGAGATGAAGTGAAGCTTGTAGCGACCGCTGGATTATATCATACAACAAAATCAACGACGCCAGATGGAGTTAGGTGTTGTAGTGTTAGGCGGAGATATCAAACTTCGATGCACAGCAAGGGAGCGACCGTCGGATGCTTCTGAGAACTGATCTGACGGCTGAAGACGCAAGCGGGTATGGATTTGGGTTTTAGGCTTTTGGGTATAGAATATGGGTTTGGGAAATGAGTTTGGGCTTGGAAAACCTTGAGCCCACTTCTTCTTTAAGAACAACTTTCTTCTTCTTGAGCCCATTTCCAGCTTTTTGGACGTGCGCTCTATTCTTTGCGGCTTCCTTGCGTAATTTCTCCCGGCTTTTCACTACTTTTCTGCTCTTTTTGCTCCGCAAGTCATCCAATCTTTATTTACTACCTAAAAAAAATGCAAAATTAAGTAAGAAAAATATTTATTCTTGAAAACAATGAAAATACAGAATATGGGATAAAATGTAGAATTAATGCATAAAAGATGAGTTAAAATGCCAACAAAAAGGGATAAATATATACATTATTTGGCACTCATCAGGCAGCCAGCGACATGGAGGCATGGCCGGCATGGCTTTGGTGTGGTTGGCATAGCATGCCTTTGGCAGGGTGGTGCTGCTGGCATGGTTGGCATGCCTTTGGCGTGGAGATGTGGCTGGCATGGCATGCCATTGACACGGTGGTGCGGCTGGCATGGTCGGCATGCCTTTGGCGCAGAGATGTGGCTGGCATGGCATGCCATTGGCACGGTGGTGCGGCTGGCATGGTCGGCATGCCTTTGGCGCGAAGATGTGGCTGGCATGGCATGCCATTGGCACGGTGGTACGGCTGGCATGCCTTTGGCGCGAAAATGTGGCTGGCATGGCATGGCATGCCATTGGCACAGTGGTGCGGCTGGCATGGTCGGCATGCCTTTGGCGCGGAGATGTGGCTGGCATGGCATGCCATTGGCACGGTGATGCGGTTGGCATGGTCTGCATGCCTTTGGCGCAGAGATGTGGCTGGCATAGCATGTTATTGGCACGTTTGGCTAGTATGCGTGGCTGGCATGTGTAGAGATGGTGCCAGTCAGTACCGAGGGCCCTGCCGTGGAGCATGGCATATACATAAAAAAGGTACCCCGATAATTTTACGCATACATGTTGAATGTTTCAATAAATGTGCTAGTGGCGACATTATTACTCAAGTGTGACGTCACTATTTGACTAAGGTTTTACGATTTTGACGCTAAGCTAAAAACCACCATCAAGAATACTTTATTAAGATTGAGTCTAGTTGATTCTATTGAAAGTATATTGGAGTTAGTCCATACAGATTGCTAAGAGAAATATTGGGTGTGGTTGTTAGACCTCCGCTTTTTCAAAGACGATGACGATGTCGCTGATGATGATGATGATGAAGAAGAAGAAGATAATGATGAAAATAATTCTTATTCTTCCGTTTTTTCTAAGTTTTTGACGATGAAGATGATGGTGAACTATGAATATTTTTTGTGTTCTTCTTCTCTTCTACTGCTGTTGTTGTTGAAGATGATGAAGATTTAAAGAATGATCTCTGTTTTTAGATCTTTTTATAGGTGTTCATTCGAAAAAATGAACTCTGATTTTCGTTGTGTGTTCATGTTCAAGAATGAACTTTGAGATCTTGAATTATTAGGTTTCATTCAAAAAAATGAACTCTGTTTTTTATAAATTTTTGTTGTGTGTTCATGTTAAAAATGAACTCTGTTTTAGATGTTGAATTATTAGGTGTTCATTCGAAAGAATGAACTTTGTTTTTTTGTTCATAATAAGAGAATAAAATATTTGTTAATTATGGAAATATTTTTCTATATCCTCATTTTACATAGTTTTTAGTTGGTAGCCGAGCAACAAGCTGGGCACCAACCCCTTTTTGAATAGCAACACTCAATCTGTGAAAAAAAAAAGCTACCTAGACCACTACCAGCGTCATGATTAATTAAACATATATTATCTTCACTGAGTTCCCCTAATGAATTTTTTGTTTTGTGTTCATTTTTAATTAAGAATGAATTTGTTTTGGAACGATGCTTTAGCCTACCGATTTTTAATTCTCTTTTTGGGTTACCATTTTTCAAAGTACGATCCCTGGAACTGGTGTTGCACTTCAATTTTTCCTTTTTTGGGTTTTAATCAGATATGTCCTTAAAGGTATGTCTAAACATATCTATTTTCTTTTTCATATATTTTTGACTGATTGCGACGTGTCTGATTAATATAACGCGTTGTATTTAGATTTAGATCAAAAATGAAAAAGAAAAAAAGACAAAAAAAAGGAAAAGAATAGTAATTGCCTATTCTGTAAATCTATGATCTATTGTGAAGTATTATACAATATTATAATATTATGATCTATTGTCTTGTTTTGCCTTTGATTATACGGGTCTAATACTACTTCTATCGGATCTTTGATGTCTATGTTTAGCTATATATCACCTGTGATGTCTATGCCACTATGTATTCTCACCTGTCTGTCTAGTCTGGTATATTGTTAACTTGTTTTTTTTTAATTGATTGATTGATGGCATGTGTACTAAATATATTATTTTATTAAATATATATAGAATTCAAATGTAGTCATTGGACCTCTGTGTACTTTTTTTATCCCATTTTCTTTGTGGTTTGACCAAGATGTTATAAAATACTATGTATGCTGATGTATTTTTTGCTGTATAAGATACTAGAGAATGACACATGACGTAACGGCATGGACTATTTCACACCATTTTAAACTGGGAAGTTAGACAGTCCGTAAAATTTTGACTTCTTACTTTATTTTTTGTTTATGTCAAAATAGGTTCAAAAAACTCGGTGTTCAAAAAGCTCCGCGTTTTATTTTCTGTTATATGTTGTCTATGTCATTATTGATTAATGGTTAGGATTAATTTTATAACTGTGAAATATAGCACAATGTTAATTGATACATACTTGGAAGCTTCAAAGAAAAATATTTTTTTATCCGTGACATACATCAAAATTTTCAAGAGTTTGGGATTTTTTTCTGGCCAGATGTCAGGAATCACTTCCAGAAAAGGAATGACAGGAAGTTGTCACCCATTGTCAATAGATAGGTGTGATGAAACGTGGCGGTCTTATAGGCCTTTAGAAAAATGTTATTTAACTCGTGGAGCTTGTATACCGGGTTTGATCTAATCTGTCTCGATGTTAATCGACATATAGCAAAATGTTGTTCTTTGAAGCTTCGAGGCCGTGTATCCATTTCTGAAACTAATGCAAAACTCTGTCCATATTCTCTTTCTTCTTGTTCCATTTTTGTTTCTCTGATTATTATCACCAATCCCATCTTCTTCTTACTCTCTCTTTTGTTTTACCTTTATGTTACATTTTGTTGTAAAATAGTATTACAACCATTTTTTTAAGGGACATTTAGAAAATCATATCAGTTCCATAATGGAGAGGCAGATAAACACGGTGGCATTCATTTGTTCTCCTTAACCCACAACTTCCCTTAAGGTACAAAACGATAACCCGTATTCAGGATTTTTTAACTTTGTTTCTTCAGGTAATACGATGGCAATTTCATTCGATGTTGGCACTGTTGCTCAACAGCGAATGTACGTCATTGTTTGATGAGCCACTGTTTCTCAACATTTCAAATGCTAGCCGATATAATGGGATAAATGCATTGCGTCTTTGCTAGTTTTCATGTATTATCCTCATGACATCACTTCTGGAGGTTTTGGTTCACCAATCTCTGTAATGCCACTACCGCATCGTATATGTACAGCAGGGAGTAAGCCGCCTTCGCTATTTCCTCAGTCAGCAGCGTTCTGAATAGAGCTGGCAAACCAGCCAAAACCCGCGGATAAATCCGACCCGGCCCGTGAGAACCCGTACCCGGCTTGGCTGGTTGTATTAACAAGCCGGGTTAGGGTTGGAGAAACGCCGGCTTGTGTGAGAACGGATAAACCCGGCCCGTCCCGTAAATCCGCGGATATAACCCGTATACCCGTAGTCCATTTATGCCGCCGCGTGTCCCTATCGGTTTCTATACGTGTCTGAGCCTGAGCAGTGAGCATACATAAAACACAAAAGAAAAAGAGAAGAAACCCTAGCAGTAGCAGCATTAGTTATCTTCTCTGAATCTCTGCTTGATTTCTCTCTTCTTCTCCGTCCGCAGCGACAATCACCTGAGTCCTGACCGAACTGATATGGTTGATTATAAATAAAGCGAAATACCTTTTTCGTTTCCCTTCACTTCTTCTGCAACATCTTCAAAGGAAAATCATCATCTCTTACAGACAACTTATAATAATCTACAGGTATCTTCTTCATCTCTTTATCTTTTGGTCTTCATCTTTATTATGTAAAGTTGTAAACTGATCATTAGAAGAACAATTTTAGAGATTCTGATTTTTTTTAATTTCATCATTTTAATTTTTTTTAATTTCATCATTTTTTCTTAGGATGTTATTCATATATTTTGATTCATGGTATCCAAAATTATGTTGTTTGTATATTGGTTGTAGAAGAAAATAGGCGGGGGAAACATGGATCCCAACCATAACAACTAATTGTGATTTCTAATTGATTTTAATTTTCAAAACAACGAGTCTTCTTCTCCATCTTAACTTCTGCAAATAGTGATTCGATTAGTTTGAGTTTTTTCAGATTTTCGAATTGGGGTTTTGTTAATAATCTCTGCTAATTCTTCATCTTGTTGTGGAAGATTCAGAGTTGAGGACAGGTAATCTTCTAAGTTCTAATCCTAGATTGCTTTCTTCCTTGAATTTTCTGGATTCAAGGTACCATATAATAATATAGGCTAGGTTTATTGCTTCATTGTATTTTTGTGATAATTCTCTTAATCTATGATAGTTCCTGCCAATATGTTCTGTCCTAGTAAGAGGCCCATCTTCATTAAGTGAAATGTTAAGGGGATGTCATGTTATGATTAGAAATTAGAAAGTAAAGTTGAGTCATTGCTCTACGCTCCCATGAACCACTTCTCTGGATAAGATGCTTAGTATAATTTTGATGTGTGACTGGTGTTTTACTAGAATGCATAATTAAGCAACTAAATGGTAAACCATCGTTTAATGAAAGATTGTTGTGCTTATAAATAGTTCCTGTGTATTAGTTTCTGTGATGTAGACATGTTAGTCAGAACTGTTTTGCTTCGGACACTATAACTATCCAGACTAGCCCGTGTGTTTGCTTCTGTGCTTGTTAAGCTCAGTCTCTTGGATTGTTTTTGAATTATGTTTTGCCCATCTTGCAGTTCCAGGATCTGTTTATGCTGCTGATTACCAAACTTTCACTGCTCAATCAATGACCAAAGTTGATGATTGAGTCATTTTGCAAGGTAAATATTTATGTAAGTAAATTAGTATAGCCTTCAGTTCATTATTAAGATTATGTGAATGCTTATGAGGTTAAGAATTATGTCGATATAAAATGGAGCTGTATTGATTGGGGTTTAGGTTTATTTTGTTTTACATAGGTTGGTACTTATTAAGAATGAAACAGAAACTGAGTTTTAGAAGTGGTATTGACATCAGTTACACAAAACTTTGTTTGTTGTAGTGAACTGGACAAGGAAATGGTAATGGTGATAGCTTTAGTGTGGCTGTTGGGTTGTTGTATAGTGACTGAGAAGATGTTGATGAATAATTTACTTGTTCTGTATGTGTATTTTGAGTGATCTAGACATCTAGTGGTGCAGGAATGGATAAGTTAAACTACATTTGGTGATGATGTTGTTGTGGTGAGGTCATAGTTGTGATGGAGCTGAACTGATAGTGCAGGAGTTAGAGGTACTATAGTGATCAATATTGTTTGTGCTGTGCAATTGAAGCCTTACAGTGATCCATATTATTTGAGCACACCTGAAAAACACTTATCTATATGTTGTAGTATCCAAGTCAATTGCTGATGTTAGTCCATGAACCATGATAGTAGACAGTAGTATGGTTTGAATTCTGTGAGTGTTTTGTTATTTAACCTTGATAGTAACTAGTAAGTAATGTACTGATTTTTGTGTTTTTGTGGCTCTAATCCAGATTCCAGGATGTCAAGTGTACAAGAACAAACTCATTATAACGATGTTATGAGTAGTGACAGTGAGGATGATGATGTTGAGATGGTAGATCCTTTGGATGGCTCTACAACTGTTAATTTCGGTGTGACACCGAGTCACTGACTGTTGAATCTGTATTTCTGTAATCTGTTTCTGTTGATTGAATTGAATGGAAAATGTCAAATGAATTTGATGCCCAGGAAACCAGCTAACCCGTGAACCCGCGGGTTTAACCCGTTACGGGTGCGGGTTGATGAAATGACCACCCGTGAAGAATATCAACCCGCGGGTTTTGACCCGTGTTAACCCGTACCCGTGTAACCCGTAACAAGCCAGCCCCGGCCCGCCCGTTTGCCAGCTCTAGTTCTGAATATGTGTTTTAGTTCTATGTGTATGGTGAACGACGCTGGTCTTTTTCTCAGTAAGGGTCCTCGGTTTTAAAGTACAACCCAGGCTTGTGAATGCATTAGCCGAGTTCTAATGCTTACGCTCCCTATATAAGTGTAGAAGAGTATACAATCCATTTATAAGCATCAACTCAAGTCTAATAGTTCATTCCATTCATTAATCTATAAAATTCAGAAGCACAGTATTTTCCTCGTCCATATAAAGTTCCATATTGCAATGTGAAAAATGGCATCCATAACTTTAGTTCTAAAACTTCCATAACATAAAGTTCTAAAGTTTTAAGACTAACTATTGAAGTGTAAAGCATAATCATGCATCCGAATAGATTTGATAACATGGTGTGCAAACAAAGCAAACATAAAATATAGAGAACTAAATATTCGGAATGCCTTATTCAATCTAATTTTCTAACGGTGAGTTGGAACTCATACGTCAGCTTCCTCACCCGTCATTTGAATCGTTTCATCAGCGTGGGCCTTCTTCGTGGCTATCATTAGTGTTTGAGTCGTCTTCAACTTCCACAGTGGAAAAAATACATTTGTTCAATCCTGAAGGCACGGGCAGAGTACGGGTTAATACGGGGTTGAATGAATTAAGAGTAATCTGGAAAACGATTTTCGAATTAACACTGTAATATGGTGGTAGCATAAGGGCCCTGCATACGATATTATCATCAGAAGCTAGGACTCACCGTTGATGGCAAAGTGCGATCGGAACAGGATTCAGACATGGAAACTTAATTGACTACCCAGGGAAACCATGAAGCCCCAGCATCAGGATGGGGACCATACATCGAGTTCGTGTCTGCGGATTGGTAAAAGTATACAAATATCTTAAAAGTATAATCTTAATCAAATATTACGGCACCGGCTTTGGCATGTTAGAATTTTTATGGGATTGTGAGTTTTCATTTTCTAACTTTGTAATTTTCAGGTGGTGCGCAAATGAAATTTTTATGGTTTGCTTCCGTTCAAAGAGGAAGAAGCGAAACATCCAAAACAGAAATAAAGTATAGCAGTAATGGTACCTCTGTTGAGAACTTGTTTAGCAGTGTTAACTTTGTTAGATCTTCTGCACACCAGAAATAAATGACCAATTTCATCTAGCAAGCAGGCAAATGACCTAAAAATAAATTACATGAAGCTAATCACCGTGCATATCAGTTTGCAGCTGCATGTAAGCACAATCTTTAAAACTCTCAGAATTCCTTATATTTTTAATTCTAATTTAGAATGTTTCCTGCCGCAAAAGCACATCAAATTCCAGAAATAAAAATAGCAGCTAGTGGATCAAGCGTAACAACATTGGTAAGTGACCACAATTTAGTAGTGTTATAGATAATTTGTGAAGTATTAACGTAAGAACCAAAAAGCAGTGAGTTCTGTCTTAAAAGTCTTATAATATTTTTGGTTAAGTTTTACAACCCTTGCAAGAAAAAACTATTGAACTCGATAGTGGTGACTTTGTTGGTGGAGAGTCTGGAGACCACATCCAGGCTGGTAACTTCCTTAGGGTAGACGAAGTTAATCTCTTCCCAATTTTTAGAAACCCGCATTGGCATTTTTTTCATGGTTTCCATTCCTTTCCATCCAACATCTAGTTGAGAGTCTATTAGACAGTGGTCTGAAAGATCTTATAGGGACATCATGTAATCCGGAAGACCATCTTTGACTCCGGTGTTGGGGTTCAGAAGATTAGAATAGAACAACAACATATTAGGCATAGAACAACAACATATTAGGCAAACGTGGGAGACGGTAACAGTAAGAAAAAATTTCATCCGCAGTTGAACTCTAGCTAGCATGTGATGCGAAAATTGTGTATATGAACTTTTTTTAGAATGTAATTTGAAATGGTGATGTGATATCCTATTTTCTCACTGAGACTGCGCACATCCAGGATGATAACTTTGTTGGTGGAGACGTAGTCTATTAGAACAATCCCAATTCGAATTGGGCATGATTTTTGTTCCTCTCCATCGAAAAGTTTCTAGTAGACAACGGTTTGAGTGATCCTATAGAAACTCATGTAATTTTAAGAGCCATCTTCATTTCCTGCCAGATTTGAATCTCATCACATATTAAGCAAAAATTGAAGATACTAATTAACAGGGAGGATTGCGTTGTTGGGGGTTAGCAACTGGAAAGATTTCTCATGTATTTAGAAATGACATGACACTACCTAGATTTTTGAATACATTAGAACACGCCAATCAACCACGTTAATAGAAACAACATAAGACTACCTGATTGGTGAAAGCAGGGAGGCGGAATAGTATTTGCGGAACCTTGAACAACACTAAAAGAAAGTATTAGTAGTTCAAGTTTGTAGTAACTTTAATAGCATACACCGCAGGAATTCGATGTACTCAGTAATGTAACCCATGAGACGATATCTTTATCAAATCCCAAATCGAGAGTACATCACAAATTAATTACGTTGATAAACTAATTACATCGAAACAGAACCAATCGAAGCGAGCTGATGTAAAAAAAAAAAATTAGATGATACAATTTCAAGTATAGATTAATCGTGGACGACTACTTCCATATCAGCAAAAACAGAAATTGTAGAACAATATGGCTTGAATCAAACACACGTTCTTTTGGACTGAAGCCAGGTGCGCTGCCATTGCACCATAGACTTGTATGCATGGTGTCTTAAGCATATCAACAGACAATGAATGCACATTTGTCAATAGTAATTGTACATATGTAAGCATACAATATTCAAGTAACTTTCAACTTGATAAAGGGGTTTTTAAGTCTTACCAAACCAGATGGTAAAAGGAGATGCTTAATGATCTTCTGTTACATGTCATCTCAAGATTGATAGGCGTATATTAGGAAACTTTCCCTGCAACAGAGAAAAAAAATCTACATAAATGAAAACGGTGAATTCTAGCTGCCAGTTGATCACATAGGCATGCTCAAGGAAGTAAATTTTGAATAGTAATACATATGGATATGTGGTCTTATCCAAACCCTAAAAAAACCTACTATAAATTAGAGAACAACTATATGGATCTCATTGAAAAATCAGATTAATCTCTCTTTATGCCCAACATAAGCAATATAGTGAGTATCACAAATCAGATTATCAAGTTGTAGATCTCTTCTTTGTTGCTTTTTATTCCAATAGCTTTGGATTCCCTGTCAGTTCCATTCACTTTTCACACTAAGTATATACTGCCAATTAAAACAATAAGATATAAATTTAAGAATAAACAGCAGGGAAGGTTATAGTTCAATCTCATGTAATAGTGTATTTGATGAGTCTTTGTTGTAGATTATATATATATATATGTGCATATTCAAAATTCACCTGCAACACTGATCAAATTCAAACCTACAACGATTTCAACGACGCAGAAATAATGTGTTTCAATCTCATGTAATAGTGTATTTGATGAGTCTTTGTTGTAGATAAAATATATATATGTGCATATTCAAAATTCACCTGCAGCACTGATCAAATTCAAACCTACAACGATTCCAATGACGCAGAAATAATGTGCTTGATCATAAGAATTCAGGAGAAGAAATCAACTACCCGATCCTCAAAATTCAGCTCCCAACTACCCGTCCTTGACTTCATCTAATTCGCCGAGAAAGTTACAACGGAAGTGAAAATGAAACAATCATCATATTTTTGATAAGGATGTAATCACATTTTCCCCTATTGTATTGTTGTCGTTATAAAATGAAATATAGGGTTTCGCCATAAGAAATTTAAAAAAAAAAAAGGCATTATGAAGGTAAACATAAGTATCAACGACATCAGCACAACACAACCTTTGTTACTACTTTGTTATGCTAATGGTATATTTCCAAAAGCAGGTGAAAACCAAAAGAAGCAATAGATTTCCAAATTTTCCTTTTTATTAGAGAAATATAATCAAAACAAAAAAATCAAAAAATAAATGAAGAACAACCCAACAGAGAAAAGAATCAAACCTAGTTTGTATTTCCAAATTTTCCCTTCTTAAGCCACTATTAGCCAGGAATTACCCATCTTGATTCTCTCTATGCTCAGCTTAATAAGAATCCTAATCTGAAACTTCTTTTTTCTGATCCTTTAATAAATATTGAAAAGCCTATGAGTCTCTCACGCTACACAAAATTGGTCAGTAAGACCAAAACACAAAATTCCTGGGTCATATAGATTCTTAGCTTTTGATACTGTTTATATAGCCAAAAATCAGAAATATTTTGTTTATATAGCCAATTTGGATACTTGGTCCAGGAAAATTAAAAAAAAAAATGTATCTTACCTAAAATACCCCCTAACCTTTTAAACCCTTCTTTTCAAAGAGAATTTATTTCTCTTCCCTTCCCGCAGAGCTCTGTAGAACCTCCTCTTCCCTTCCCACAGAGCTCTGCAGAAATCGACAATTCAAATGACGGATAATCTTGTCCTTCTCAGCTAGTTCATTCTTCAACTTGGAAACATCATCTTCATCTGTGTTTTCTTCTTCATCACCAAACAAGAGCTCTCCAGAACCTCCTCTTCCCTTCCCGCAGAGCTCTGCAGAACCTCCTCTTCCCTTCCCACAGAGCTCTGCAGAAATCGGCAATTCAGAGCTCGTTTTTTTTCTTCAGATCTCGTTTATCAATCATGATGATTAGCGATTGTTTAATACGTTTGTAGAATCGAAGTTTCATCAATTGGAGTTTCATCTAATCGAAGTTTCTGAGTTAGTTTTGAAGCAATTGAAGTTTCTATAATAGCGTCGAATCGGTAAGTTTCAATTTGTCCAATTGAAGTTTCTCTGTCGATTTTGAAGCAATTTCTAGTTGTTGATGATTAATTTTTGTTAATTTTTGATTTTAGTTGTTGATTTTGAATATCCAGGGTTTAGGTGATTATGTGACTGGTAAATTTTTCAATTTGTCCATTATTTGGGTTTGTCTCGAATCATGTTTTCTAGGGTATAGTAATCTGATTTTCAATGCAATATACACAGATGTGAAGTTTGTGTGTTCAATTGTGATGTGAACTGAATTAGTATGTACTGCTGCTAATTTGTTTACATATTATCAATTGAATACATCCAGATTCAGAAGATTTGTTTTTATATATTCCTTTTGAAGATTGATCGTCATTTTCTCTGTGTGGTTATCCGGGGTACCGATGCGTGTCCATACCAAGTTACTACGAAGTCAACAGTTGATGAGTTGAAGGCGCATGTCTGTTCTTATTGGAATATCATTTTACCGGACTCAATTCAGTTTGTATTTGACTATGAGGGGAGAAGCAATGTTGTTGACAGTGATGTGAAGCTCTGTTCTTTCTTGTCATTGTGTATTGTTAACCAGTTGTCTTTCTTGGAGTTTCGTTTATTTGAACGCGTTCCTCTTCGTGCTCCTGATTTTGCTCGTGAACCTACTACGAGCGAGTTTCGTTTAGCACCAGACCCTAGCAGAGATCAGTTGGTTACTCCTTGTCATCTTCCGAGCAGCAGTAGAATGAGCGAGTTTAGTTTAGTACCAGACCCTAGCAGAGCTCAGTTGGTTAATCCTTGTCATCTTCCGAGCAGCAGTAGAATGAGCGAGTTTCGTTTAGCACCAGACCCTAGCAGAGCTCAGTTGGTTAATCCTTGTCATATTCCGAGCAGTAGTAGAATGAGCGAGTTTCGTTTAGCACCAGACCCTAGCAGAGCTCAGTTGGTTAATCCTTGTCATATTCCAAGCAGCAGTAAAGTTACTCCTACATCTACAATGACGAAGTTGCTTTTAGCTCAGTCACCTATTCCTTCCTCTCAAGAGCTTGTTTCTTCTCAATATATCCCCATGTCTCAAGAACGTACATACAATGGAAAGTTGGCAATTAAAAGATCTTGCAAGGCGGCTGAATGGGAGTTTATTATAAAAGGTGTTGGTCAATATTGTTATGGAGGACGAGATGAAGCTCGTCTTGTTGTTGAGAATATAACCATTTTTTTGGTCGCAGGGTGAGAGTCGTCAAGAGCAATCCAGAACGATATACGGTGGAATGTTATTACAAGGAGAAATTGGAATGCGACTGGATGTTTCATGCAGCTCCCAAGACTTCCAATGTGAAGGGTCACTTATTCCTCAAGGCCTATAACGGGGAACATAAATGTTGTGTTGGTTATAGTGATGGAACAAAGGCTGATCCGGTTACGCGCGAACTTATCAAGAGTTTGATATTTGAGCAGATTGAACAGAATCCCAACAAGAAAGCCAGGGATATTGTTAGAGAACTCAAAAGTGATTATGGGTTGGAAGTGAGCTACGATCAGGCGCATGCCAGGAAAGAATTATGTTTCAAGGAATTGTATGGCAAGGACATTAAATCATACACTGACTTGAGATGGTGGTGTGAAGCCGTGAAGAAACACGATACAGGTAGTAGGGATGATTTAGTTGTTGAAGGTGGTGAGTTTAAGAGTTTGTTCTTAGCCTTCGATGATTGCATCTCTGGTTTCGAATATTGTCGCCCGATACTGTTCTTGGATGCAACTTTCCTAACTGGAAAATTTAGGGGTTGTCTTATGGCGGCTACCGGGAAGAATGCGAATAATGGTACGTCTTCTTTTATTTTTGATGTCATAAAAAAAAATTATGTCAGATTATCACTGGATGAAACCGGTTTCATCCTTAACTGGTGAAGTCATACTAGAGAATGAAACTAGTTTCATTCTGTACAATAGCAGTTTCAGTCAGTTTGATATGATTTTTTCTTTTTGTGTTTGTTTTGTTTCTGTAGGAATATTTCCTCTGGCATATGGTATCGTATCAGCTGAAACTGTTGATAATTGGCATTGGTTCTTGAAGAAACTAGAATCTATCTTGGGTCCTCGTGTACTAACTTTTATTTCGGATCGCCATGAGGGTTTGATCCAAGGGATTCATGATGTTTTCCCAACTTTCTATCATGCTTGGTGTTACCAGCATTTGAAGAATAATGTCCGCAATAAGACCAACAAGAAAAAGGGAGAGCATTGTGCTGCGATGGGTTTGTTCAAAGAATGTTTCTATTCATCGACTCATGAAGGCTTTGATCAGGGTATGCAAAAGTTGAAGGATATGGGATGTGATGGTCTTCACAAATTCTTGAGTGAGATTCCAGTGGAATGTTGGTCCAATGCACATTGTCTGGGTTGTCATTACGGCGACATGTGTTCAAAAATTGCAGAGTCCTTTAACTCTTGGATCAAGGAAGCAAAAGGTATGCCTATTGCAACACTTGTTAACTGGATCAGACTTAAAATTATGGAACAGATGAGTACAAGGAAGAGGAAGGGGGCGACGTATAAAGAATTCATTTGTCACAGGCTAGAGAAAAAAGTGTTGGCTTCCATTCGTGCTGGTGTCCAGTGGAGAATAACCAAGTTTGGTGACATGGAGTGGGACGTTTTTGATGGAAAGCACACGCATGCTGTTAATATTACGAAGTTTCAGTGCAGCTGTAGGGTTTGGTGTACTGAGAAGTTCCCTTGTGATCACGCTATTGCGTGTATGTATTCAAATAACATCAATGTTTACGAGTACATTAATCTGTATTTCAGCATTGATAGCTTCCGTGCTTCGTATGATCGTCCTATCAACCCCATTCCTGATTACGACAAGCCTATTGATGTTGCTACTGGAGATCTCGTGAACCCACCAACTGTCGTAGGAAAAAAACATGGTAGGCCGAAGAAGAAGCGGATTCATAACACAGGTAGTGCAAGTTTCAAGAGACCAATTACGTGCGGTAACTGCCATACTCAGGCACATCATAACAAGACGACGTGTCCTCATCCTCCTGCGTAAAAGCAACGTTAAGTACCTGCTTAAGAACATCTCCAGCCTTCATTTCTTCTGTGCATTTTTTTACCATGATATCTTTTATTAGCTTTTTACCATGATATCTTTATTAGTTTATTCTTCTCTGCAGCCTCTTGTTGCACATTTAAGATTCATTTACCTTGAATTATATTTTCGCAACTAGTATTTACCTTGGATTGTTTCTTTTGTTCATAAAAATATATCTTATGGAATTATTTTTTCAAGTATTTCTCTTCATTTTTATAGTATATATCTTTTAGTATTATGTTGATTGTTTAATTGTACATTCCCTTCAGTTTTTCACTGTAAAATTTGAATGTTTGCGAAGATTCAAATTTAATTGTACAAGATGTAACCAGTTTCATCATGCCTATTCTGGAAAAAATGAGATTTTTGGCCAGGATGAAACTGGATTTCATCCATCACATATGGACAGAAAAAACTATTTTTTGTCAACCTGCACACTCTGAAAACAGTTTTTATGCAGCTTTGATGTAACCAGTTTCATCCAAGCCTGGTTACAATCTGACAAAAAAATTGAAGTTTTATACAGGCTAGGATGTAACCAGTTTCATCCAAGCCTGGTTACATTTTCAACCTGCAAATTTAATCATTTCTGGCTAACATATTCAAACACAACCATCATGAAATTGAAGTATAGGCATTTTTCAGTAAAAGAGTTCATATTTTAATTAAGACGAATCCACGGATCACAACTGTATGCGAAGACATAGTTCAAAAAAAAAAAAGTACTACCAAATGAACTACATTAATAAAAAATTTCTAAACAACCTAAACACATCAAACTTTCCAGCAGCTATTCTCATCAGTTAGGATTTCATATGCCAGATTGATTCGTCTTGTGCCCATCTCCTCTCCAATAGTATCTTTGCCTTCAAAGGAGTAACCGTCTGTCATTTCCT
Source organism: Papaver somniferum (assembly GCF_003573695.1). NCBI lineage: Eukaryota > Viridiplantae > Streptophyta > Magnoliopsida > Ranunculales > Papaveraceae > Papaver > Papaver somniferum. The sequence continues at coordinate 196,791,790 of NC_039360.1, forward strand.
ATTCCATGTAGTAGATAACATACATCATCGAATCATCACTGCAAGACAAATGAATATGTAATGTCAGTTTAACGATCTGGAAAAAAAAATGTAATGTCGGTTCAAACTTCGTTTCAGTTTGTATGTTATAATCTCAGTTCAAAGAGTTAACGACCTACCTTTCGCACTGTTGTGGACAATCTGATTGAACAACGACATCAACGTCATCCATACTAGTACTTTGAATTTGACCTTGAAAGAGATGATTTATTCTTTCCGCCATCATTTGAGCTTCTTTTAAATAGTTTGAAGAACCTAGGCGAGAATTGTAGTGTGTCCAAATTCTTCCATGGATGTCAAGGTGAAGCAATGTGAAATGTTCTTTCTGATTCAGCATTGGGATGAACAAGTGTTGCGTTTCGACATCAATCTTTTGCAGTTCAGCATTTATCATTTTTGCAGCGTCCAACTCATCTCCCGCAATGACATCAGCCTGAATACAAATTTGAATCAAAACCAGTTAATCCATATTTTTTAAATGGATGAAACTCAATTACATCCTGTCATTAATGCTAGATGAAAACCAGTTTCTGCAGGTATCATATGAAACCCAGTTACATCCTATATATAATAGCTAGATGAAACTCAGTTTTATTCTACACTAGTGAGAGAATTATATTTCAAGCAACAGATGCAAGCCAGGTACATCCTACACTAACTTAAAAGTTATATGAAAACAAATTGCAGAGCTAAGTTCATTCATTTTAAAATGTAGTATTCAAAATGTTTACCCATGCAAGCGCGCTTAGAAAGATTGACTTGGAGTATCCTTTGGTATCACTGCCATATTGAAACAATTGTCTCCATTTTTCGATTTTAAACTCCAAAATAGTGTTCACCAATGGCTGATTGAAAACAAGTTGCTGGATGTGTTCTCCACTGATACATACACCTCCATTGGACTTCCAAACGCAGTCGCTGCATTTAAACAAGTTCATATAATTTAGTATAAACTTAGCAGTACTTTTACAGAAATAAGAAAAGTAGAATGAAAAAAAAAAACAACAAAAGCATGCGGATACGTACCTTACTTTTCCAGTTACAAAGTACTCCTTTATTAACTTCTCTTCAGCTTGTCTTATTCCGCTCATCAAGTAATTTTTCCACAGCTTGTTGTTCCTTGTTAACTTCTTCAACTTATCGTCCTTATGCTTCTTCTCTGCACGCTCATAATCATCTGATACAAACTTGTTATTTCTATCCCTTTTATATACGTTCTTCACTCTATTATCAAGCGATCCAATAACTGCCAGAGGTTCTGCTGCGACAATTTCTTCTTGGTTGATTTATGATGTAGGAACTGGTGCTAGAGGTTCTGCTCTAGGAACTGGTGTTACAGGTTCTGCTTCGGGAATATTGTCAGCTTCCTCCACAGGTTTGTTCATCTCTTGAGTGATGTCGTTTTTAGGAACATCCTCCTCCACAGGTTTATTCATCTCCTGAGTGATGTTAATGTTGAAATAGTCTTCAGGTGTGGTGTAAAGAACAATCTCTTGAGAGGAATCTTGTTGAGTTCCCGGTTGAGGCTTGAGTTGCGCTTTCAAGGCTTCCACTTCACTTTGCAAGTCTGAGATTGTCTTATCCTTTGCTTCAGACTCAGCCTCCTTTCATCACCAAACAAGCATAGTTGTTTATCCTCTTGACTCCATCTACCAACAAAGTCAACAACCTGAAAACACATAAATTTATCATAACACATGATGTAACTGGGTTTCATCCACTAATAACACAGGATGAAACTTGGTAGATAATGGGTTTCATCATTTTATAACATAATATGTAACTGGTTTCATCCAGTTATAATAGGGGATAAAATTTTAAAAATGAATCTAAACAACATCAACACAAGATGTAACTGGATTCATCCAGTTATAATAACAAGATGATTTTTACCTCACTGCTTGAAAGAGTTTCAAGCTTCCCCTCAATTTCGCAAGATACTTTATACAAGTCCCATCTTGCAAACCTTGGCCATAAATCACTGTTGTCTTTCCTGTTAATGCCTTTCATTTGCTCAAAAATCCATAACTGTAAAAACAAAAATATATTCAAAAGATAATATATAAGATGTTACTCACTGCATGATACATTTAACGTAAGAAAAAAATATATTCAAAAGATAGAAGACGATGCTCACCAGCAAATAGAAGCTGCAACCATTGATAGAGTATGGTGTCTCGTATACAGCTTTAATACTTTGCATTAAATGCTCGTGAATGAGATCGGGCCAAGATACTTTGTTAATGGTGTCGATTGACTGTAGGCAGTTCAAATACTTGTAGTGGACATACATACCTCAGTGTTTATGAAGAATATTGTACAGAACATGAACATCAACAAAAGTTTCGCCAAGTCTTCTTCTGTTCCTTCTTCATTCATAGCAGTATGTATTCCTTCGACAATGTATTTATTATCCAACTTGTCCCCAGTATTCTTCTCTTTCCTTTTCTTCTTTTTGGCTCCAGCCTTCTTCTTTTCATCTTTCCTTTTCTTCTCTTTGGCTCAAGAAAGTACTTTTTGTAAAATTCAGAAGTATTCAAACTTGGGTCTTCTTTTGGTCCATAAAGTTTCTTATCTTGTTTACTCATACATATTCTCTGCATTTTGAAAACAACAGCAAGATGATTTGCATCGGTCTTGAAAACTTGATCACCAATCTTGAATGCCAACTCTTTCGGGTCAAAATTTCTTATGATGAACTCTAACGCCCTTAGAGCTTTGCTACATTCAGCCTTGCCCACCTTACCTTGTTTGATCGCCTCAATAAATTTACAGAATTTAGTCTTCCTTAACACAGCCTCTTGTGCTTCAGTAAATACCAGTTTTTCCAGCACTTCAACTGTCGGTTTCAGGTTTGATCGGAACGTTTTCTTCCCTTCCTTTTTCTCTAACTTGTCTTCATCCATTACGGCATCTACAAGTTCCATATCCCCTGTGCTAGACTCTCCGCCCACTTTCACATCATGCTTATTCTTGGATGTAATTTCAGCAACAACACTCTTCTTACTTTTCTTGCTACCGCTTCCTGCAACAATTTGGATGAAACCAAGTTTCAGCAGGTTTCAGAATAACTGATTTATGGCATGAAGCTAAAATAGGACCTAACTTTAATACAGATCTTCAAAAGTTAACTTTAAAAAGTAGCAAAATCCTGGATGTATCTGATTTCATCCAGTCTTAGTCTGCTGAAACAACATACACTGCAAACTAAACCTGGATGAAATCAGTTTCATAATAGTGTAAACCTGCTGAAACAGTTGATATAACCAGATTCAAGCCAAGATGAAAACCAAATTACATCTAATCTCACTTCAAGCAATTTAAAAATTAAAAACAATTAAATAACAAGATGCAAACCCATTTAATCATTAATTTAATACCACCAACAAGTCATTTACATTCTAACTTAAAATTTGATGAAACCCAGTTTCAAACACCTGCTGAGTTTCACTTCGTAGCCAAATGCAAATCCAATTTCGTTCAATCCATAACATAGATTTTCATACATCCCATTCACAACATACTAATAGTCTTATATTAACCGCAGATGTATCTTTAAACCTGAACGAAACTGGTTTCATCCAGTGTTAATCTGCTTGAAACAATATACACTGCAAATTAACAAAAAATGAAACCAGTTAAATCCTGGTTTAAACCCTGCTGAAACAAATCAGATACCCAGATCTAATTTCACTTCAACCAATTTCACAGTGAAACAAATCAGTTACATCCTGTTTTAAACTGGTTTAATACTTAATGAAACCAAATGCAAATTAAAACAACCAAAATAAAAATTAAAACAACCAATTCAAAAATTTAATCATGCAATTCTGAAATTAATAACAAAAAAGAGTTAGGGTTTGAAAACTTACGAGTTATATGAGACATTCTGTGGAAACTTATTGAAACACTAACTCTCCAAATACACTGAAACAGATCGATTGAAACCCTAAAATCTCCCAATACACTGAAATTATTGAAACCCTAATTCACTGAAACCATTGTTGTAGAGTTAATTGTGTATTAGAGACGGAGGATGAAAACAGTTTCTAGTATTGTTGATGGTGGTGTTGACGGTGGATGAAACCGATTCCCCTCAATTTGTTGTGAGACAGTGGATGAAAACGATGAAATTGAAGAGAAGATGAAAACGATTTCTGGTAACTGGGTATGAAGATGAAGATGATGAAAACGATTTCTGGTGTGGGGATGAAGATGAAGGACGCTGGGGTGAAAACGTGGGGATGAAGGACGTTGTGGTTTTAGTGAAGAGAGAGGGAGCTCGTGGGTGGTTTTGATGAAAACGTGGGGTTAGAACGGTTACAAAAGGGTAGTAATGTCTCTCCACACTAAAAAGATTTCATTGGCTGTTTGACCCAGGACAAATTCTAATTGTCCATTTGGTCCAGAAAAAGAGCCTTTTTGGCTATATGACCCATTCGTTAATGAGTCAAATAAAAACGCCTCTTAAAGAGGTTATATGGGAAGAGTGAAACATGGAATGTAATTAAGGAGTGTGAGTGTGAGTATCAGAATATCCGTTAATCTCGACCCTAGGTGGCTATATTTGGACCGTTTTTTATGTGCTCAAATTATAGATCTCAATTTGGATAGTTTTTTATATATGTTTAAATTGTACTTTTAAATCTGGACCATTCTTTATGTGTCCGAACGGTAGATTACCGTTCATTGGTAAAAAACCATTGTCCCTTATAATATATATATATATATATATATTTACAATGTATCATATTTAAATATTATTTGTTTTGTCATCATGTATATTTGTCTGTTTTTGTGATTTATATTATAATGAAGTACGTGACCAGTTAATAAAATCTATGATCGTTATCTGTCTGTTCTTATCCCATGTACCATATTTTCTTGTATTTTAATTTTTGTATTATTACTATATATATATGTATACACATTATTACTGTGAATCTATGAAATGGCTTTCCATATGTATGCCTTATGCTCTGTCTTTTTAACCAATAGAAAAAAGAAAAAAAAACTAATTAAATGTCTTGATTGATGGATTAAATGTCTTGGTTGATTTTGAAAAGAAATAAAATGATTTTTCTTTTATGAGCTGTATGTGTAATGTATGAATGTGTCTTTATTTTTTGTTTATTATGTTAATTGTAACGTTTGTCTTAATTACGAATAATTTTATCTTAATTACTAATTATGTTTTCCTTAATTATGTTAATTGGTGTGTAAATTTTATATGAGCATAAATGTCGTAATTAATACCCTTCTTTGCTTTGTAACGTTACACGTTTTCTAAATATTTTATTTTATTTTTAATTTCTTTTTATCTCTACATTTTAACCTTTCGTATTCACCGGTCCGGTCCACTCGGTCCAACCTGTTCCGACCCGACCCATACCGGTCCGATCCAACTCGACTTATCATGTTCCGTCCGACCAATACCGGTCTTATCCTGTTCCGTCCCGACCCAATCCAGTCATATCCTGTTCCGTCCCGTTTCAACTGTGTTCTTGTTCTCTATTCCGGGATGGATGTGCGCGACCAAGGCTATTCTGGTTCTGTCTATATATAGAAGGAATCAAAGTTTGAGGTATGCAACTATAATGTGGGTTTTTTAACGTTGAGTACTTACTAGGCCTATTTTTATTTTTATTTTAGAACATACCTAGTTTTGTTTATTTTGTCTTAAGATAAGTCCACATTATATAAACAGTCAAATTAAACTATGACTGTTGATCTCGACCATTAAGAATTTTGGTTTTATTGTTATTTTTTTCTCTTGAATATGATATTGGCTATAGTAGAATAATGTTTTTTTTTGTTTAATTGGTTGTACCAACTCGATTCCAATGTATTCATTTTGGGTTTAGAAGTACTTGAACACCATTATTGGATACTTGATATTTTTTTCCTAAATTTGAATGTTCAGTGGGATGTAATCCACTTGCTGGCATAGTGAAATATGTGCAAAGGGACATGTGTATCATGAGACAAAGATGTACTTTTGTCTTCGGTAGTAATAACACCAACACACAAGTATCAACCGAACACGGGATCAACTAAAATGTAATTCTATCTCCCTATCATAAATGAAAGAGTTGGAAATGGACCTGGTCATCGGTATTGGTATATACAATGTAATGTGTGTATATCATAGTAGCAACCAATGAAAGAAGAACTTTTCTTGGCCAATTGACTATTTAATTGAACTAGATAAAATGTATGTATTTATGGGATGAAAAATACATCATTCCCACGAGACATAAATTCTCTAAAGAACTTGAGATATATCTGGATGAAACGTAACATATATCAATCTAAAGTAATTGAGTTGAACCCGATATTTGTTACGTAATAAGGCCACACCACTTATTAAATATCTCAAGACTCAATGTCTAAGCTCTGTATGTACTAAGGGATAATCACATCTTATTAAGTGCAAAGTGTGTTCATGCGTGAACTATTTCCTTTTTTTTTTTTTTTTGGAAACTTACAGTGAGAATGGAGTTGATTGCATCTATAAATTATTTCTAATGAATATAGAAGGAAGCATATTCTTAGAAAATTAATGTGTCGATCTAGTGAATTGTAAATTACTAAATCCATATTAAACCCAACAATGAACTGATTGGGATTGATTCATAAAGAAAGTGACCATAAGGCACATTGGTTGTGACGTGATGTTCCGTTTTGAAAGTACTAACACGGGCATCACTTAATTTGAGTGTACAAGAAAATGAACTAATAGAATGTGAATTTACGACATCTATCACCATCAGTGATTTCTAAAGTAACTAGATTTGTACTGCCTCTCTCCATTATGGTTTAGAGTAAGAAAGCACGTCACTCATCTTACAAAGTCTTTCTTTAGTAAAACATGATTGAGACTATCCTGTTTTACTTAGATGCAAATGGTGAATAACTCATTCTTCAAAGAAATAAAGTGTTGTTAGTGAACAGATATCCATGCAGAATGCGGACCATTCAAGTGAATTATGGATTTGGTGGATGATTCGACGGATTGAATCGGTTATTGCTCACAACAAACGATGCGTATAATTATATTTTTTTGAACTCCTAGCACATATTACACAATGCTAGAGAATTTACATCAAAAGAACTTGATGAATATTACAAGTTTAATAGGATCAATATAGAGCATCTTATACCCAATGGTCTCGCAGAGGCTACCATCTAAGGTTACAGATGGTGTCTAAGGAATAACTTATGCGTACCAACCAAACTTTAATTGCTTTGGGGATATGCAATATTACACGAATATTTACTTAATTTGTTTTAGAACCCAATATTAGTCAACCTTTTCTACGTACAGTTGGTTACTGAATTTAAGCCTGACATTCGTGTTTTTACACATTTTTGGTTGCATAATATATGTGCCATTACGACTCCACATCGTACTATGATGGGTCTTCAAAACTGTTAAGTATTTATGTTGGAAATGAGTTCCCAATAATTATCTGCATTTTAAAACTTTTGGCAGGAGATCTCTTACCGCTAGATTTGCGGGTTATCACTTTAATGAGACAGTCTTCCCGTCGTTAGGGGGAGATAAGAAAAAGTATTTTCTAAGGGAACGACATGAATTTTCGTGGTGTGTTCCCATTGTGTCTCATATTGATTCTTGTACTCCACAAATGTAAATGTGAAGTGAAAGAATAATCGATCTTCAGAATGTACATTGATGTCGCTAAAGTGATGAGATCACACATACCAGCTGCAAACCTACCTGCAAGGTTACAAATCCTTAATAAGGGATATACACCATATAGACTAAGGTGTTGCAGCTAAACTTAGTGGAAGTGTGGTTGAGGCCGTGGCTCCCTAAAGAAAGTTGGAGAGACCACTTGGTTCGATCAATCCTTTCCTAGATTAGAAGTAGGTGAGGAAGGCACAACTTATTTATATCATCAAAAATCATCTCATAAGATTGTCTCTGAATATGTCCATGAATCAAATTGGAGGATGCTCCGAAGTTTAATGTTTCCAGAGAACATTAACATCCCAAGTGGATTATGAGAATGCGCACGAGTCAATGGAAAGATCATGCGAGCAAATTGATGATTAATTTCATATACACTTGCTGAAGGAAATAGAGCAAGATGAGATCGAACCAATCTCCTTGTTGCTTAATTTCAACGAAGATCATATTTGGCCTATACAATCCAGGTATAACTTGTTTCTTTGACAAATATACAGGTATTTGGTGTGGTAGTGCTAACCAACCAAGTGTAAAGCCTATTAGACATACATGATTAATTTGTCACAAAGTATAATGAGAATAAAGCAGTCTTAAATTATAAAGACTCGCCTTGTGGCGCGAGGTTTCTCACAAATACCTGGAATTATTCTCTTGTAATGAACTTTATAGTGTTCCGCTACTCAGTTAGCTTGGTAATTTCAAAAGGACTTGAAATGCATCATATGTATGTGGTTGTTACGTATCTCTGAAAGAATCAAGAGATAGTCGATATTTACAAAAGTACTTGATAACCTTTTGTTTCCCAAATCAAGTGACTGTAAACCACAAAGTGCTTTTACAGTTAGATATGACGCTCACTTATAGATTGAAGCAATCAGGCGAAGTGACTATTTGATTTGGAGGGGATAGGAAAGTAAGTTGTTTTTCCTTGCGTATTCACAAGAAAGTTCCTGATTTGGAATTGTAGCTATCTATGATGATGGTACAGACATGATGGGTACTCTTGATGTAATAAGAGACCTTAAAAGCTATTTGAAATCTGAATTTGAGATAAAAAAATCTGGGGAAAGCTCGGCCGAATACTGAGCTTGTGGTAATATTATCCTACCAGTTTGCATTTATCTAAAGTTGTCAGGAAATTTAACAAAGACATGCATCCTGATAGAACTCCCATGATTAGTCGAGGTTCAAATGTAAGTAAGTGACCATTTCATCTAAAGGGAGATGATGAAGATGTGTTGGGAGATGAAATTCCCATATCTAAGTACAATAGACGCATTAATGTACTTAGTATAATAATGTACTCGATAAAATTTTTCATCCTCAGGGAACTTGCTAGCTAGATATAGCTCAGCGCCAATGCAACGTCATTGGAATGGTATAGTGAATGTAATCATGTACTTAAAAGTAACCATTGACATAAATTTATTTTATATCTACAAAGACATCAAAAGGAATGCTGATGAAAGTGAAATCCAAAAGTTGTTGATTATGAAGGAACAATAATCTCTTCTCCAACGTATATTCAGTTTCGAAAAGTACATGAGTAAAGGAACTGTATGGAATAACTCTGAAAGTAATAAGAGGGAGATGCCGACATCAGGGGGAGGATCCAAGGATATGATGTCGACATATTTTACTTCGAAATTGAAGTTGTGTTGTACTCTTTTTCCCTTCGATCGAGAATAGTTTTTCCCAAAGGGTTTTGTTACTCGACAAGGTTTTTAGCGACACAACAGTAAAAGCATCAAGTATGTTGAACGTTGAAGACATAAAGATCGCATTGATATTACTGAAAATATCTGAATCAAAGAAATGAAATGCTGTAGTCTATTAAGCAACGTAACTTCCAGAATCAACAACAAGGTCTTATAAGCATTCAAGTCACCAAAGTAAAGTGTGATAAACTTCTTCTGACTGTATTAGACAAATGAAATTTTTTTGACATCAGGGGGAGCATCTAATAGTGTGTTGAACTATTTTCCTTCACCGAGGTTGCTTTTTCCTACAGGGTTTTGTTAATCGGCAAGGATTTTAATGAGACAACAACAAACACCGGGAATGTAATTTCCCAGCTAAGGCTATCGTCTTTCCCACGAGGATTTTCTTCCTTAGGAGTTGTGGAACAACTAGTCAACTTCAACGGAGCAAAGTGATCATCTACAACGGATCACCTTTACTTGCATCTGTCACGTTGTACTCTTTTCCCTTCGTCAAGTTTTTGTCCCACTGGGTTTTCCTTGTCAAGGTTTTGATGAGGCAACATATTCGAGTCTAACTATGTTCTGCGTTTGTGTAATATTGTACTCTTTTTCTTTAGTTCAGGTTTTGTCCCTCCGGGTTTTCCTGACGAAGTTTTAACGAGACAATTAACTTAGAAAGATCGGTCTTTGAAGATCGTATTGCATGTGATGAACTACATGTAAAGTACGAGACAACATGTGAAGTATTACATGTGAATAGTTGTACCAAGGTTTTGTCCCACTGAGTTTTTTCCTTATAAGAGTTTTATTGAGGCAATTGATTTCGGCACAAGTCATCAAGAAGAGGACAACATTGGAAGAACTATAGTCGAAGCACTTTGTGTGAAGCACTGCACAAGGAGTTTTATTGGACCGCACAAGGGAGAGTGTTGTAGGGCCTACGACCCATGGATGTGCGACCCAACTAGCTATACCTAGAGTTTCCCTCACATGTATATATATGTTATTGTATCCATGTAACCCAGTTGTTGATCAATAAGAAATTCTGCCTGTTTCTCTATCATTTTCACCTTTATCACAACAAAACAGACGATAATTTCCCCCAAAAGAAGCTTATCTCGGTACATTTTTATGTATTTAAGGGCAACTTAGTAATTAGCTAACCACTGGACATCCCTTATCTGTATGCTTTAGATGGCTATATCCCGTCCGTCCCAAAGAAAAAATGAAACAAAGAAAAAGGGGTAACCACCATAAACGCTTCTTCTTCATTTTTCCTGTACAGCGAAGACGAGAAGAATACCAAACCTAAATTCCCCATTCTCTCTTGATTCTCTCCAGATTTCAGATTCAAACCCCAGTAATTGGAAAATCTAACTTCCAATATCTCTGTAAGTGTAATTTTTTTCTATCATTTCTTTTATTCATTTCCGTCTTTAGATCACAATTTCACAACTTTCAGCAAACATTTACAAACCCTAGATACAGAGATCTGAAACAAGCTAATTCAATGATCTTGTAAAAAGAAGTTTAATAAATTAAGAAGAGTTAATCAATGGCGTGTTTAGCTTTGTCTCTACAACCAGCAAATGGATCTGATATCCTATTACAAACACGTGAATGGTTTCCACCAGCAAGAGCATTAGTAGCTCTATCAGCCTTTAGACAAACACGTATGGCTTTCGCAACAGGTAAACAGATCTTAACAGAAGATGGGGATATATCATTAGGTGATGATCCATTAGCTGCATCAAGTGGACAAGTAATTGTTGGCGTAGAAAGTAAATATCGTGTTGTTTATCGTCTTGTTAATGGGATTTATGTTTTAGGTATTACTACTGTTGATCAAGATGAATGGGTTAATAATGTATTTGAATGTATTGGTATTGTTAACCAAGCTGTTAGTGTTATTGTTGCTGCTTGTCGTGGTGTTGATGTTACTCCTGAGAAACTCAATAGAAAGTATGCAGAAATTTATATGGCGCTAGATATCGTTTTGAAAGGTGTTAGTTCTATTAGGCTGGTTGCAATGTTATCCTCAATGCATGGTGATAGTATTGCTAAGATGGTACATTCGGGTATTGATACTGAGAACCGTATTAGAGGAGCTGATAATTGGAGTAGTGTTGAGTTTCTTTCGTTAGAACATCAAGCAAATGTTGAACTGTTTTCCAGTGCTACTTTTGAATTACCTTCGGAGACTTTGGCTGCTGGCGATGAAGTAGCATCGACTTTAATAACTACTTCCTCGCAAGCAGATAAAGAAGAGTTGTTGCAAGAAAAGAAACCTGAGGGAACTTCTGAAACAGAGAAAGATCCTTTTGCTGCTAGTGATGCGATTAATAAGCCAGAGGAATTAGTGGGTGGCTTTAAGAAAAATAAGGATTCGTCTTCTGCTACTGATCTAAGTGCACTTTCTGGGTTAGATGTAACTACTCTACCACCAGCAGAGGCTACACAATCTACACATATTGGTGTTGAAGGATTTGAAGGTAACTATGGTGGTGTTGAGTTTGGTAAAGAAGAGGAGAGTTTGAATCAAGCTTTTGAAGGGCTTGATGATGCTTGGGGTGGAGGATTGGATGCATCTGAATTTGTTGGACCAAAGAAATTTCCAAAGAACGAGGGTTTGGGAGGTTTGGAATTTTTAAACTCAGGAGGTGATGTTGCGGCAACTACTGCTACAGGTGGAACAGGGGGAACTCTTGAAAACCTTTTGGTGAAGAAAACTGAAATGCAGGGACCTGAGATGTATATATCTGAAGAAATCAGTGTTGAATTCAGAGAGTCTATTCTTGCTAGGGTGAGTTTAATGGGTACTGTTTATTTGAAAACTTTGCCACCAAAAATGGTTGGTGACAAAGAAACTGAATTCTCCTTCCGAGTTGAGGGTACTTCAGGAGTCAAAAGGTTTGTTATGCAAAATTCTCTTGTCAGTAGTCTTGGAAACGGGTTATTTCATTCAAGGACGAAATCTTCTGAGGAGCCTCTTCCAGTTCTAAAGTATAGTCTTCTGCCTCGATTGACGCCATTACCATTAAGGGTTCGTATGGTTACACGTCACAGTGGAACTCTACTTTCTGTGATGATTCAGTATGTGTCAAATCCGGATTTGCCAGCACCCTTGAATGATGTTACATTTGTTTTGAAGCTACCAGTTGACCCGACATTGTTGAAGGTGTCCCCGAAAGCTGGTTTGAACAGATCCGAGAAGGAGTTGAGTTGGCACATTCAGGAGATTCCTTTGAAGGGTCCTCCGGGTATGTTACGGGCTCGAATGCCTGTTGATATAAATGAACAAGATTCTCTTGAAGAAATTGAGGTTGTTGGGTATGTCAAATTTTCAGTGCAGGGAACTAGATCGTTGTCCGGGGTTTCACTGCGACCAGCTACCGAGGGTAAGACAGACTTCTATGAGGTTAATCACAGGTTCGCAAGTGGCCTTTATATGTGCAACTGATACCAAAGACTCTTGGCGCATTCTTTCCGTGTTCTTATCCTATTTTGCTTTCTTGCAGCGTGTTTTAGTGTGTTTGTACTATTCGTTTTAAGAGGATAATGACTTGTATCCATCCGTTCTCTTTGAAAGCTCATTGTTCCTTTGTTGATGTTTTTATCAATCATGAGAAAATGGCCAACCCTTTTGGGCTTTCTTTCTCCTCTGTACAATTACGAGCTGTGAAATGCTAATTTTGTAAACTTTTGAAGATCACTTCATTTCTGTCTATCTCATTCTACCATGCGCAATTACATTAGTTCCTCTGTTGTTTTCGATTAGCCCTTCTCGTAGCATGCATTTTTCTGATTGGATATTCTCTCTTATGCATGGACTCATGGAGGGCCAGTCTCGAGTTTTAAATCTTTAGTTTAGTTGGGTCATATACTTGCTCTTTTCCTACACAGATGAGCTGTCGAATCACTTTTCCTGTGCTGACGTAATTGTTGTGTATTTAGCAACACCCTTCTCATAACGAGCGTCTAATTTTGGCTTTCATCACCAACTCTTAAAATATAAATGTTGTTTAGATTTCAAATTCCAATTTTTGTTATTAAACTAAACCGAATATTTCCTACTAGAACATCTGCTTCCTTTGTATCACCTCTAAAACTCAGTACTTCATGGAGCCATTACCATTCTCAAATCAGCCCTACAAAGATCAGATCATCGCTAAGGGATCAGACCCTAAACTCAAATATTTCTCATTCAAATCCGTTGATTACGAAACTATGTAGAGAAGGAAAAATTATTGAAGCTCGTAAGTTGTTTGATGAAATGCCTGATTTAGACGTTGTTACCTGGACTACTATGATTACTGGGTATATCAAATGTGGATGTCTTAAAGAGGCGAGAATTCTTTTCAACGATCCGAGTTCGAAAAAAGACGTTTTTACTTGGACTGCATTGTTATCTGGGTACGTTCGATCGCATCAAATTGCTGAAGCGGAAAGGCTGTTTGTTGAAACGCCTTGTAAAAATGTTGTTACTTGGAACACTATGATATCTGGGTATTCTTCTGTCGGTTTTATTAATTCTGCTTTAAATTTGTTTAATCAAATGCCTGAAAGAAATGTGGTTTCTTGGAACACGATTATAACAGCTTTAGCTCATGCTCGAAGAGTAGATGAAGCGAGGAAGCTTTTTGATATAATGCCAGAGAGAAATGTGGTTTCTTGGACGGTAATGGTTACAGGTTTGTCAAAATGTGGGAGAATCGATGAAGCAAGGGAACTTTTCGAAAGAATGCCCAATAGGAATGTGATTTCCTGGAATGCTATGGTTACTGGTTATGCTCAGAATTTTAGGTTGAAAGAAGCTCTTGAGATTTTTGAAAAGATGCCCGAGAGAGATCTCCCATCTTGGAATGCTATGATCACCGGGATTATTCAGAATGGAGATCTAAAACAAGCAAGGAAATTGTTCAATGAGATGCAAGAAAGAAATGTAGTTACTTGGACAACAATGATTGAGGGTTTTGTACAATCTGAGCAGAGTGAGGAAGCACTCAGAATTTTCTCAAGAATGCAGGCTGATGGAATTTGGCCTAATCAAGGTACTTTTCTTAGTGTTTTAAGTGCTTGTAGTAATTTAGCTGGTCTAAGCGAGGGTAGACAGATTCATCAGGTCATTAGCAAATCAAATTTTCAAAACAATGCATTCGTGGAATCTGCACTCATAAGTATGTACTCAAAATGTGGCGAATTAAGTATTTCTAGAGAAATGTTTTGTAGATCAAAGCAAAAGGACTTAGTCTCTTGGAACTGTATGATTGCTGCTTATTCCCACCATGGGTGTGGTAAAGAAGCAATCCAGATGATGAATGAAATGCGCAACCTAGGATTCAGACCCAACGATGTTACCTATGTTGGGATTCTAACTGCTTGTAGTCATTCGGGTTTAGTTGATGAAGGTATGAAATTCTTTGATGAATTGGTAAAAGATGGTTCGACTGATTTGAAAGAAGATCATTATGCATGTTTAGTTGATCTCTGTGGAAGATCAGGGAAGTTGGAGGAGGCATTTGAGTTCATCGAAGGACTTGGAGCTAGGACATCAAAATGTGTTTGGAGTGCTCTTCTTGCTGGTTGCAGATATTATGGGAACATAAAAATAGGGGAATTTGTAGCAAAACGGCTTTCAGAGTTGGAATATGATAATGCAGGAACTTATATGTTGTTGTCAAATATATATGCAGCGGATGGGAACTGGAAAGACGCTGCAGAAGTTAGGTTAAAGATGAAGGATAATGGATTGAAAAAACAACCTGGTCGTAGTTGGATTGAAGTTGGAAATATGGTTAATGTGTTTGTCGTTCGTGATAAATCTCATGCGGAAGCAGAGTGGATTTACTGTTTGTTACATGATCTTTACGCGAACATGAAGGGAGAAGGGTATGTATCATGTACAGAGCCTATACTGGATGAGTAGTAATATAACTATTGCTGTAAATTAGTAACTGCAGTTCTATTCAACTCCCTCTTTTCCAACTCCCTATAATCTAAACCCCACATCTGGGGAATGGTGAATCCCACCTGAACCTGAATGTGAATCTAAACTCAGATGCGGGGTTTAGATTGTAGGGAGGTAAATAGGGAGGAGAAACTAAGTCCACTTGTTATCCCGTCCTTGTCTAAAACCCAGGCAAACTTTTCATTACGATAAGAGTTAGCTTGTCTTTTTTTTCCTTTGAAAAAGCTACAAGATTTCTCTTCAAGAAGTCGTAGCTTCTTCTTGATCGAAGGAAATATTTCCTTCCAGTTAATCAACAATTGCTGGTGTTTATAGCAAAGTTTGGGCATCCGGAAATAAAGATACAGGAGCTTCATCTTTTTCTTTCAAGCCAAGCAACAGCCCTTTGTGTTTGAAGACAAAGCTGCAAGGAAAAAATTAGTTTGTGAAGTTTCTAAGTTGGTAATTGGATTAAGCAAGCAAAGGTACACACACTCTCTAACCCTCTTTTGATATTATTAATATCTGTGCAATTGAATATTGGGTTTTGGTAACAAATTGAAAACATCAACTAGGCTACATTTTTCGACCAATTCCCAACACTATGCTATGCAACTAGGTAGCTAAAGTAACAGGTGCACAACTGTCGATTGTGCAAGCAAGAACGTCCATGTATTCTCTTGTGATTGTGAACGAGTCATAGACATTCCCATCGCTGCTCTTCTTGTATTCAAAAAGGAGAGCTGTATGGTTGAATGCAGTCATTTTCACGAACCCAAAATCGAAATCTTTGTGTAAACTCCAACTCGTCTTTAGGTTTGTGAAATTTGCTAGCTGGCTTCCACCTCCTCCAACAACTACGTGAATGGTTCCATTCCATAGTCCTGAGAAGTGCCTCATAGCTGAGTTCACACAAATATTCTGCATTACCACATTGTAGACAAGGTTAGTATCAGTTCACGTATTATTTTGATCGAGGTGATGTAACTGTGAGTGTGAAGGGTAACATCTTAAGAAAATTGAAGGCCTACCTCGTACATTGGGCAAGTTCTCTCATAACTGTGAACATGGCCATAGAAAGCAATATCAACTCTGTATTTCTGCCATAGTTTCTGTAGACTACTTCTTCCCATGGGTTCTTCGAATGAACCTTGTTGAGCATACCAGTCATTGGATGAATAACCAAGAACTCGATGAGTGGCGAAAATAAGCCATGGTTGTTTTTGCCTATCTGCTGTTGCAAAACATTTCTCGATGAATTTGTACTGCTCAGTCCCCTCTCTCCAGTCATGTTCAGAGTCACCAATGCAAAAGCGGAACATACCATAGTCGACAGAGTACCTAAGATACATATAAGCATTTTTAGTTGGCACAACCTAAAACGTTAACATATTGAGATACACATTAAAAAAGAATACCAGTAATTTGCACGATTTTCGGCTGGTACGTAAAACATTGTTTCTGCAGGTACACCACATTCTCCACCAGAGTCTTGTGTGGCATAAAAGGATCCTGAATTTGGCCAATCTCGCTCGTGGTTTCCACTAAAATAGAAATTTTTAGAAACAAAAAGAGCAAATTAAGACTCGTTGATCAAAAAATAGGCCATATGTAGTTGTGAATTGAGGCCCTTAACATACCTAGCAACCATATAGGGTACCGCAGAGGCTATGGGTTCAACCATTTCCGTGAATTGATCCCATTGAGAGAGGAAACCGTCTGCGTAAGACAAGTCACCTATGTGAAAGACTATATCATAGTTTGCCAAATCCTTGGCAAGTGTATTTGTTGTATTAAGAGCTCCTGGCTGGAAATTCATATACTCATTTGAACCATCTCGTTCTGCTTTTCCAGTGTCTCCAAATATAATAACACGCTGTAAAGAATTCTGTCCAGGATATGGTGGTGCAGTGAATGAGTAGAGTTTACTCCAAACATATGTACCATCCGTCAATTTATGCCCCAATTTGTATGTATACCTGTGACACGGGCATTTGTTTGGATTACATATCTGAAACTTTATCGATCCTAAGCAACAAACTATACAAGCTCTTAATGGATGATGAACCAATTTACTTCTGATTTGGCCACAAGTTCTTTAAGAAACTTGTGTGGAAGAAGCCAGGGTCTCTCCAGCCAGCAGTTCTTGCAGGTGGACCTGATCCAAATGATATTTTCATCTCACGCAAAGGAAATTCGTATAGGCTCACAATTGTACACGATACAGGAATTGGAAACGCTATGTTTTAAGTCATACCACACATGCTGGTTTGAGTGAACGTTAATGTCCCAGCTGGGGAACGAGTCTGCGATTCACCCGCAAGGCCCCATTGAACGAAAGGAATTGCCTCGTTTATGTCGTAATCACTTGTCCAAGTAACAGTCATCTATGTAAAACAATACCAACGTTACTATGTAAGTTACAGGTATAATTTTCAGAACAAAAAATTGAAAAAGAACCTAAACTTACTTCGTCCCAAGCCTTTCCAAGTGCAAGACGAGGATAAAGAGGTGCCTTTGGGTTGGCAAAAGAGATATTGTTTGAAGTAGCTATCAACTTGGGCTACCACAGTAAAAGAAAATCAGAATAAGTAATTATAATACGATTTAAAATGTCATCCAAATTATAAATTCGATTGAGCAAAATTTTACCTTGTCAAGTCCCCCGGAAAATAACCCAAATGCAAAATCATATCTTTGATTGATTAGACGGAATTTCATCGATCCAAATCCCGTACTTATGTAATCAGGATTCGACTCATTCGCCAATTTGTACTGAACAAATCATTTACGTATAATGGGATTCGACTCATTCGCCAATTCGACTTATTAACACTCTTTCACGCACAAAATTTTCTTTAACAGCTCGACCAGCAATAATATATTAGGCTCATAAAGTAAAGTAATAAAAAGGTGGAAAATAGGAACCTTAATTGGGGCAGTAACCAATAATGGACTTAAGTACTTTGGATCGTAAGTAGGCTTGTAATTAGGCTTATAAGTTGAAGCACTGCACATATCAAAATCATCACTAGATAATTCTCAAGAAAATACGTAAGAGGACAATGCAGCATTAGCAGATGAAATCTTACTTGAATGTAGCAGGAGAGAAAACTGCGACCCAGTCATCTGCAGTGGGATGGGGGTGTTTAAATGTCACGGTTATCCATTCACTACTTTGTCCCTGTGAATTCGGAGAGAGAAATTAAGTAACTTTTTTTTTTTTTGTCATTTCAATTATCTAGCAAGTTTGGAGTCCATGAGTGCATCACGTTTACTAGACCCAGAAACGATCCGGAAAAAGTCTAATCTCGCTCACCAGATGGTAAGAAATGTTTAGATTTTTGAAAATGATAGACTAGTTGGACAGTAATGGAGCCACCAAAAAAACACTCAAACAATTTAAGTCGGACAAGAAAATGACATGCCAACAAGCAAGCAGCAGACGATGACATCATATCTTGGAGAACAGAATAGGAGCGGGAGAAGTTTTGATTCTAAAGAGGGACAGGAGAAGATACAGAATATAAACTAGGAGTGGAAAAATAAACCAGACTAGTCTGGCCAAACTTAATTAAAAGGCTTAAATATGCTTCAAAAAGAAAGAAAGAAATCTTCCCAAACCAAAATATTAATCAAGTCTCAGATTTACATACATTCAATCCGAGAAGACGAGGAGTTGCGTTAACTGAGGCTTGTGCATGAACTTCTAGTTCAATTTCATGCATAGAGATCTTTGAAAGAGGTTGTACACCCATCATTTCCTGGTGATTTGTATAATAAACGTTCTCGCTCTCAACAACATAACCACCAATGGAAAAACATAGTAAAAGAGAAACCAACACCATCCTAAATGTGATGATCTCCATGGGCTAAACTTGTTTCTAAACAATGGTATTCTAATGGTCGCTAGATCTCTCAACTGAAGCTTGAACAAAATTTATGACCAGTGTTTTAGATCCTTAATCTCATCACTGTGGAATTCATTGTATGCATGATTATTATTATGGCCATACAGTATGACAATACTCGCACTCTTCTAGAACTAGTACCCCATTGTTATCTCCGTTCAGAATGTTGACAGGCAACAAAAATTGCTCTCTTCGTTTTAGCTTTATGAATCACCAGCTTCCTCTTCCCTAAAACAGAAAAAGTGAAAGTGAGGTGTAACACCCACTATAAGAGAACTAAATGAATTGGGTCCATCTGGTGTGTAAAAGGAATAAAAACAACTGAACTGTATGAATTTTTTTTTGCTAAAAGGCATATTATATTAAGGAAAAACAACCCAGTCACAAGGGAGTGACCAAGAAGCAAAGTTACAAAGAAGCTTGCATCAAAGCTTCCCAATTACATAATAATAAAGACAAACCATAATTTTCAAAAATGTTTGTGTTTATTGTCCAATTGAACAACAGGCACTTGATTTCATTGATGATATGCTCCGTGTTTTTCACTTGGTTATTGTAAAACCTGTTGTTGCGCTCCTTCCAAATGCTCCACCAAGTTGCAAATGGCAAGTAACACCACAATATTTTAATTCTGTTCTTGCTCTTTTTGTTGCACCATTCCCATAAAGTTCTTCTAACATCCCTACAATGCACCCAAGAAACTCCAAAGCTTTTCAAAAAATACATCCACACAGCAGAAGTAAAGTCACATTGAAGACAAAAATGAGAGTTAGTCTCAATATGTCCTCCACGGAGCAAACAAGCTGCACCTTGCACCAAACCTGCATTAAACAAGAATTCCATAGTTGGAGCACCATCATAACAAAGAGTACAAACTAGGAATGCCACTTTCAAAGTGACTTTGGGATTCTACAAATGCTTGTCAGGGAAGGCAAGAAAACCTTCAGTCTCTAGAGCCTCATAAGCACTGGCCACAAAGAAACCTTTTCCTTGATTATAAATCCAGTGCATGTTGTCTTCTGCAACTGTCATAGTATTAACTTTGTCCCTTGGAACACCAATCACCTCCAACAAATTAATTACCTCCAGCATCTCAGTCTCTGTCAAACTTCTTGCAAAATACAGATTCCAAGCTCATTCAGTTGAGATTAAATCTTTGATAACTGCATTTTTCTTCTTAGAAAGCTTAAATAAAGTGGGAAAAAAGATTTCTAGAGCCTGCTCTCCCACCCAGACATCATCCCAAAAGTAAATGTTGCTCCTGTTAGAGCACTGCTCGGTCGAACTCGCATGCGCTGATATCTAAAGCATGTTTGTCAATGTTAGTGATCAAAACTATAAGTCTTGATTTCTAGCCTATTTATAGATGTCTCGGTCTAGGACATAGATTGTGTAGTTGAGCTTATAATTCACGGCGTTCACCATTTGAAGACGATGAACTACTAAGTGGAGCTTGTGGAGCTTCATCAACAAAAGTTATGTGGAGACTTTAAACTCATCTATCACTTGGAAAGTCTATTTCCACTATCTCCTATATTGAGACATAAGTCGTGTTACGATATAGTTTTCTATATACACATTTGAGATTTCGAGTTGAGTATATCTCGCTTACATATTTTTCGAAATATGTGTTGGTATGCTTTCGCTTCGACCAAGTTCATCTTATATCATGAGAAAATTGACGAGTAACATCTTACATGGTTTCTGTGATATAATCATTTGGTGTAGTCTTGGAATGTTTCGATAATGATTATTTAAATATCTTGAAAATTGCTTTGATGCTAATAGTATGTGAAATGGCTATTGTCATCCTCTAAGAATGTTTCAATGATTGAAATAAAGAGTTTAGAATCTTGTAACCATCTTTTGGTATAAGCATAGTATGTTCGCACATTAGTGTATAAGTCCAAAACCGGGAACCAAAAGTATGCATACTTGTGTGTAAACGAAATGATTGAAGGAGACTGGGTAAGTATGCGCACCCGTACGCATACTGGCGGAAGTTCACGTTCGTGAATTTCTGCGGAATTTGAAAACCAAACAAAACTCATCCGGTTACCTAAAGTACGCGTACCTGTACGCATACTGGCGGAAAGTTCACGTCCGTGAATTTCTGTTGAGTTTGAAAACCAAACCAAACTCAAATCCGGTTACTTAAGTACGCATACCCGTACGCATACTTAAGTGGGTTACTTTCTAAAATCGGTTGTGTACATGAACTTAAACATATATTAATAAGGAATGCAATCTTTGCAAACCGTGGCTATAATATTCATGTATTGATTTGAGTGAATCAAACCGATTTTGCGTCAATTGTGTTCTTGTATAATTCTATGCGAATATAGCAATTGAACAACTCTTTAACTAGTTTCATTTGAGTTATTTGAACTAGTTATGGTTAAGATGAATAAGGTTGATATGAGAGTGATCATATGGCTAACCTCGGTTAACTATTTGTGAACCAACATGGTGTACACGTTTAGGTACGGTTACATAAACCTAAATGAGGGTACATTTCATTTGTGTGTAACAATCTAAGTTCGATCTAACGGTTTAAAGATATTAGCTTGGTTGAATCACGTTTTTCATCTAACAGTGAATATTGAATGCTTTGTTACCAATGTAACTTGGATTGCAAACCCTGATTCGAAAACTATATAAAGGAGAACTCTAACAATTGGGAAAACTAATCCCTACACCTCCTGTGTGTTACTATTTGCATAACTAGAGTTGATTCTCCTTTAACCTTATGTTTATTCTCGAGACCCTGTAGGTTAACGACTTGAATACCTCATTAGGATTGTGAAGCCATACCCAACTATTTTCTTTCTAGTTGTGTGATCTAATCTTGTTGTTTCTATCGTGATTGAGTACAATCATAAGATTGGCTTGAGATTTATATCTCTGATAGGCAAGATAGAAAAGTAGTCACAAACACCTTCGTCTCATCGTTTGTGATTCCACAATATCTTGTTCCGCTAGTCGATTAAGATTATTGTGAGGTGATTGATAATACTAGGTTGTTCTTCGGGAATATAAGCCCGGTTTATCAACTGGTTCATGTTCACCTTGATTTATCAAAAGACGGAACAAAAACTCTTGGGTATTTCTGTGGGAGACAGATTTATTCAATCATATAGACTTTTCTGTGTAAGACAGTTTTGTTTATCAAGTCTTCAACTTTGGGTCGTAGAAACTCTTAGTTGTGGGTGAGATCAACTATGGGAATCAAGTGCGTAGTATCCTGCTGGGATCAGAGGCGTAAGAAACGCAACTGTACCTTGAATCAATGTGAGATTTATTAGGGTTCAACTACAGTCCAGTCCGAAGTTAATTTATAGTAGTCTAGAGTCTGTATCGTCTTAATACAGTGTGGTGTTCAATATGGACTAGGTCCCAGGGTTTTTCCGCATTTGCGATTTCCTCGTTAACAAAATTCTGGTGTCTGTGTTATTTCTTTTCTGTATTTTGTTATATAATTGAAATATCACAGGTTGTGCGTTAAGATCAATCAATTAGAATATCCAACCTTTGGTTGTTGATTTACATTGATTGACACTTGAACATTGGTCTTTGGTACCGTTCAAGTTGTTTCAAATAATAATCAGGCTCGTGGATTTCTATATGTTTGATTTGCTGATTACATTGTGAAACAGAGATATTAAAACTCTTTGATATACTTTACTCTAGATTGAATCTGACTGCCTAGTTGATTGTCTAGAAAGTTGATTGGAGTAAGTCCTCTCAGATTGCCAAACGAATTGTTGGGTGTGGTTGTGGTGTGTAGGGAAAAGTAACCTACAAACTAACCTGCAAGTATACAGGGAAGTTGAAGCAAGTAATAGTAAATAGGGGTTTGTCCACAGGGACTTGGAGGATTTGCTACAGTTCTCTTTGGGGAGTTTCTAAAGTTATCTGAGTTCAAGGGAGGGTACTAAGGCTTTTGATTTCACTACCTGACCCTAGGCTAAGGAAATTGTGATGCAATGTATGTCTTGTTTTTTTCATGAAAGGTTACAAAGAAGGATAGAGAAACTAACCTAGCTAAATGACCCCTAGCATCAGCTGTCTTTCAACAGCACAACTGATCACAAGTATTTAGCTCAACTAGCTAACTGAGCTTGATGCAATCTCTCTAATGGATTAAATTCTCACACACTGACCTAGCTGCACTCCTAGCATCAGCTGTCTTCTAACAGCACAGCTGATCACAAGTGAGTAACTCAAATGGCATTTCATTAATCCTAAGGCAGTTAAAGCATTTCAAGACAATACATATACATTTACTATCCTAGCATATGATCAAGAGCTTCCTCTAAGCCCTAGCAAATGAAACTAACACATAATAAAACTGAAATTAAGACAAAACAACATATGAATTGAAGTTCAAACAAAACAGGGCAAACATATGAGAAACTGGCTAGCCCAGTCCTCTTGGTGGGGCTGTCCCAGGCATGTGCATTTTCACAACCCATGACCCCAATTTATAGTCAGTTACAATTCCCCCAAAATACCCAAATGTCAGAAATTAGGGTTTCACAAAAGGGTGAAATTGGCTTACCTAATACACTGATAACAACTCTAAATCTTCCCCCCATGCTTCTGTTGATCCAATTGCATCTACCCATGCTCTGATTTCTTCTCCAACTTCACCTATTCTACCAATTTCAAACCTAGGGTTTCTGTGAAGAAAAAGGGTTGAAATCGATAGAATATGTGTCTAGAGAGGTAGGGTAATGATGGGTTATGATTACAAGTAGCCATGATGGCTTTTGGAGGATGCGTGGTGGTGGTTGAGGCAGAGGCAGGCGGAGCTGGTGGCGGACATGGTTTCTGCAGAGGGAATGGGGAAGGAGATGGGGTGAGCTCGATTAGGTTTTGGCTAGGGGTTGTTTGGTTTGTGGGATATAGGCTTAGGTGTTTGAGTGTTGAGCGGGATCATCGAACCTTGATGTTCGGTGATGAAAGGCGTAGGATGATAACTTCTGAAACGGATCTAACGGAGAAATTGAGACAGATCGTGAGCGACCGTTGGATGCAAAAATACAACGAAACTGACGGCTCAAGATGGAGTTAGGTGCTGTAGTGTAAGGCGGAGATATCAAACTTCGATGCACAGCAAGGGAGCGACCGTTGGATTCAACTACCATCTAATCTGAAGGCTTGGAATTTCAGCGCTGTGGTGCTCGGCAGAGACTTCAGATTTTGATGCTCTATGAAGGAGCGACCGTCGGATGCTTCTGAGAACTGATCTGATGGCTGAGAACGGAGGCGCTTTTGTGTGTAGAAAATGAGGTTGTGCGCACCATTCTTCGCGGCTTCCTTGCGTAATTTCTCCCGGCTTTTCACTACTTTTCTGCTCTTTTCGCTCCGCGCATCCAACTTTATTTATTACCTAAAAATGCAAAATTAATAAAAAAATATTTATTCTTGAAAACAATGAAAATACAGAATATGGGATAAAATGTAGAATTAATGCATAAAAGATGAGTTAAAATGCCAACAAAAAGGGATAAATATACAATATTTGGCACTCATCAAATACCCCCAAACCTGAATTTTACTTGTCCTCAAGTAAAACAAAACTAAGGAAATCCTAACCATACCACTGTCGCTGGTCTCTCGAATGCATTTAGCGTATGCACTAAGCCTTTTAAACCACTAAGTGTCCCTAGTGGACGAGTTGAAGTCTCGTGAAGGTTTACCAGAGGTGTGCCTACAAAACCTAAGGACAAAATATAAGCTCAGATTCCATCAAACGTGACATGTGCAAAACAGTTTAAGCTCACAGCAAAATGGAGATGTCAATCTAGCTATCGAAGGCACAATCCTAGCACTGATAACAAAAAAAGACATGTGATAAGAGTGTAAAGTGTATCTACACATGTGTAAAGAAAGATCTGAAGTTATGACTACTAATCACCAAGAGATAGTTTCTCAGGCTAAGAACTGAGGTCGAAATCTAGCTAGCTGTCCGGACTTTACGAGAATTGTGAATGAGTTGGAGGTATTTCACAATTACTCGCGTTGTACATCAATGGCATACACCCTCCTTGCTTACAACACAAAAACACAAAAGATGACTATTTACATGACTCTTATTTACATTGACTATTCTCTTTTATTTTTGGAACAAGAGAGAATGGAATTGATAAATACTTGATTTTTTTTTTTTTTTTTTTCTGATATTTTTTTTTTTTTTTTTTCTGAATATACATCGTTTTTTTTTTTTTTTTTTTTTTTTTTTTTTTTTTTTTCAAAGAAGGAAACACTTTTGATACATATACAAAAGGAAACAAAAGATTACATGACACTTTGCAAGAGGTAGCCCTTTTTGATGCACCCAGTTAAATTCGATGGTTGTCTTTCTTAATGTAACCTCCACCTTCTATCCCAACCAACCAAAGAACAAGCTAGTCAAGTTTCGTTCAGTATTCTAAAGTGATTGGCAATCGTAACTTCCTATCAAACACCTTGAAGATCGAGGCCATACAATGTATTGGTAGATCGTGCGCGTGCAAATTTCTTATCACTATGTGAATTGTGCTAGAATCAGGGTGCCTAAATATCTAGACTAAGACTCCTAATAAAAATACATATTTGCACAAGAGTCAACATTTCAAGGTAAATGAGCTCCATTTTTATGATTTTTTTCATTTTTTTAATTTTTTTCAATTTTGATTTTTCAATTTTTTTTGGAATTTTTCAATTTTTTCAAAAAGAAGGAGTTCGTTTTCAATTATGGCATATTATCATGGTATCTACTCTATACCCCCAAACCTAAACTAAACATTGTCCTCAATGTTTCAAAATATGGAAAGAATAAAAATGCAACATATGGAAAGGGACATGCTGAGTAGAGTAAAAGGAGTGAGAATACCCGATTGTACGGTGGTAGCTCGATTAAAACTCCGTTATTTCAAGGCAAAAATCCAACATATTTCAACCGAGATCATATTGGATTAGCAAAAATATACAAAAGGAACAAAAGGGTTTTTAAAATTTATCTACTGGATTATATACAAAAATATTCACCATACACTAACAATCTAAAGAGTTGAGGATCAACCCAAAAGACAAAGTGTAAAGGTTTCAACAGCTTCACACAATAATAATATGATAGAAACGCAAGTGAAACTGTGAAACAAAATGAGCTACCCCCAAACCTGGATTTTTCAACGGATAAAATTTTGGAAACAAAATCTCGCAGTTTTGGGGGTTCATCATGTACAAGGTCTAGCTCAAAGTGAACTGTGCTAGGGACGGGCAAACATGCTAATTCCAACTGTGGTTCCTCAAATGTATTATACTTAGAAGCAAAATAGTCCAAGAGGACTTGGGAAGCACACAGTTCCAAACCTAGATTAGGGACTCTCAGAAAAGTCGGTTTGACAATATGGGTACAAACCAAATCTAGGTTGGGTGGAAGGCCATCAGATTGTGACTTATGTAGGACGATAGGCACATCATTATTAATCAAATCAAAATCTCCTAAATCATCTACACATGTCACATCATGCTCACAATCATCAATCAAATTAGCAAGTTCACACTCAGAATCATCAACATCATCAACAAATTTATTCTTATGCATTTCCTCTAAATTAGGTTCATATTCAACATCATTTACATGAATGGGACTAGACACTTCATTAGGGACAACATACATTTCCTCATGAATTTCCTCCTTTTGTAGGTGAAGCAAAATCTGATCTAAATATGCCTGAATTCGTGATGTAGATCTATCGAAGTTTTGCTCACTAAGTCTTAAAGCTTCTGTGGTGGAGTCTAAATTCATGGGAGTACAAAATTCTTCATGTTCAAATTGTGGTGAATGGTACATGTATGCATGGTCATTAGGGTCTACAAAATATTGATCGCAACCCTCAAAGGATTGATTATGGTCCCAATGACTACCATTCTCACAATTCATGGGCATTTCATACATTGGATTTTCTCTTGATGGCCTAAAATTATGCAAAATATGACAATGCTCAACAGGGTGGTCTAAACTACCACATGCGGGACATGCATAGATTTCAGGTTGCCTAAGAAAATTAGATGTGACAGATTCCTCATGTGATTGCATTTCTAAAGCTGCGATTCGAGCTTCTAATTGATCCATCAGAGATGATTGTGTGAGTGAGGCACTAGCAAAATGTTCATTTTCACGTTGCGATAAATGATGCATGTATGAATAGTCATTAGGGTTCATGTATTGCGGCTCGGGACTTTGAAAATGTCCATAATAATTCCTATAACTATTGACATCATGGTCTGTGGGAGGTTCATAACGTGAAGTTTGTCCATACGCAAGTTCTCTAAGGGATTCGTTGTATTCCCCAACTGTAGAAAAAGATCTATACATGACTGGGCTCAAAGCTCAAAATTTGGTTTTTAAGGGATTGGACTTTTTGGAAAATTTTGGTTTTGTTGGGAAAAATTTGGTTTTGGCGGAGACATTTGGTTTTGATGGGAAAAAGAAAAATTTTGGTTTTTAATGTGGGAGCAGAATAAAATTTGGTTTTTGAATTTGGGAGCAAGTAAAATATTTTTTTTTTTTTTTTTTTTTTTTTTTTTAATTATCCTAGCATAAATTAGCACAACCCATAAAAGAAAATAAAAACAAAAATAATAATTACAAACCCATAAAAGAAAGAAAAAGAAGAAAAAGAAAAATTATTACAAGCCCAAAAAAAATAAAAATAAAGAAAAACAAAAATTATTACAAGCCCACAAATTAAAAATGGAAGCCCACAGGTTGGGTTCTCTTAATGGGTTTAGGCTTACCTTTGAAGCACAGCCCAGCTGTTCAGTTAGGTTGCAAAAGCCCAGTTGGGCTTTGGATCATCCTAAGCAGCTCAGTTGGTTCAAGCCCAGCAGCAAAGGTGGAGCAGAGCCCAGCAGAATCTGCAGCGAAGCCCAGCTCAGTTGGTTCAAGCCCAGCTTAGTTGGTTCAGAGCCCAGCAGTAGAGAGTTGGCACAAGCCCAGCAGCAGAGAAAGCAGGCTTTGGCTTTGGCTTTGGCAGCAGCTGCACAGCAACAGCAACAGCACCAGCAGAAACTGCAGCTTCACAGCAGCTTCAGCAACACTTGCAGCAGCACAGCAGCAGCACTTGCACTTGCAGCAGTGCAAGGTAGTGCACACCAACAGCAGAAAACAAGCAGCAGCAAATAAGCACTTGCACACCAACAGCAGCAAACAAGCAGCAGCAAACAAGCACTTGCACACCAACAGCAGCAAACAAGCACTTGCAGCAGTGCAAGGTAGTGAAGCAAGGCAATGCTCTTAGTGAAGCGAGAACAAGAGCAATGCAAGAGCAGGAGCAAACAAGGAAGTTGCAGGTCAGGAACAAGCAAGAAAACAAGAAAGAAAACAGAAAACAAGAACAAGTTGCAGGTCAGGAACAAGCAAGAAAACAAGAAAGAAAACAGAAAACAAGAACAAGTTGCAGGTCAGGAACAAGCAAGATTAACAAGAAAGGAAACAGAAAACAAGCAAACCGCTACCGAGTCCCCGGCAGCGGCGCCAAAAACTTGGTGTGTAGGGAAAAGTAACCTACAAACTAACCTGCAAGTATACAGGGAAGTTGAAGCAAGTAATAGTAAATAGGGGTTTGTCCACAGGGACTTGGAGGATTTGCTACAGTTCTCTTTGGGGAGTTTCTAAAGTTATCTGAGTTCAAGGGAGGGTACTAAGGCTTTTGATTTCACTACCTGACCCTAGGCTAAGGAAATTGTGATGCAATGTATGTCTTGTTTTTTTCATGAAAGGTTACAAAGAAGGATAGAGAAACTAACCTAGCTAAATGACCCCTAGCATCAGCTGTCTTTCAACAGCACAACTGATCACAAGTATTTAGCTCAACTAGCTAACTGAGCTTGATGCAATCTCTCTAATGGATTAAATTCTCACACACTGACCTAGCTGCACTCCTAGCATCAGCTGTCTTCTAACAGCACAGCTGATCACAAGTGAGTAACTCAAATGGCATTTCATTAATCCTAAGGCAGTTAAAGCATTTCAAGACAATACATATACATTTACTATCCTAGCATATGATCAAGAGCTTCCTCTAAGCCCTAGCAAATGAAACTAACACATAATAAAACTGAAATTAAGACAAAACAACATATGAATTGAAGTTCAAACAAAACAGGGCAAACATATGAGAAACTGGCTAGTCCAGTTCTACAAGAGTGAAGCTGGCTAACCCAGCATGTGCATTTTCACAACCCATGACCCCAATTTATAGTCAGTTACAATTCCCCCAAAATACCCAAATGTCAGAAATTAGGGTTTCACAAAAGGGTGAAATTGGCTTACCTAATACACTGATAACAACTCTAAATCTTCCCCCCATGCTTCTGTTGATCCAATTGCATCTACCCATGCTCTGATTTCTTCTCCAACTTCACCTATTCTACCAATTTCAAACCTAGGGTTTCTGTGAAGAAAAAGGGTTGAAATCGATAGAATATGTGTCTAGAGAGGTAGGGTAATGATGGGTTATGATTACAAGTAGCCATGATGGCTTTTGGAGGATGCGTGGTGGTGGTTGAGGCAGAGGCAGGCGGAGCTGGTGGCGGACATGGTTTCTGCAGAGGGAATGGGGAAGGAGATGGGGTGAGCTCGATTAGGTTTTGGCTAGGGGTTGTTTGGTTTGTGGGATATAGGCTTAGGTGTTTGAGTGTTGAGCGGGATCATCGAACCTTGATGTTCGGTGATGAAAGGCGTAGGATGATAACTTCTGAAACGGATCTAACGGAGAAATTGAGACAGATCGTGAGCGACCGTCGGATTCTGAGGTGCAACGAAGTTAACGGCACCAGATGGAGTTAGGTACTGTAGTGTAAGGCGGAATCATCGGGATTTGATGCACAGGCATAGGAACGACCGTTGGATTCAACTACCATCTAATCTGAAGGCTTGGAATTTCAGCGCTGTGGTGCTTGGCAGAGACTTCCGATTTTGATGCTCTATGAAGGAGCGACCGTCGGATGCTCCCGAGAACTGATCTGATGGCTGAGAACGGAGGCGCTTTTGTGTGTAGAAAATGAGGTTGTGCGCACCACTCTTCGCGGTTTCCTTGCGTAATTTCTCCCGGCTTTTCACTACTTTTCTGCTCTTTTCGCTCCACGACTCATCCGAACTTTATTTATTACCTAAAAATGCAAAATTAATTAATAAAAATATTTATTCTTGAAAACAATGAAAATACAGAATATGGGATAAAATGTAGAATTAATGCGCAAAAGATGAGTTAAATGCCAACAAAAAGGGATAAATATATACAATATTTGGCACTCATCAAATACCCCCAAACCTGAATTTTACTTGTCCTCAAGTAAAAACAAAACTAAGGAAATCCTAACTATACCACTGTCGCTGGTCTCTCGAATGCATTTAGCGTATGCACTAAGCCTTTTAAACCACTAAGTGTCCCTAGTGGACGAGTTGAAGTCTCGTGAAGGTTTACCAGAGGTGTGCCTACAAAACCTAAGGACAAAATATAAGCTCAGATTCCATCAAACGTGACATGTGCAAAACAGTTAAGCTCACAGCAAAATGGAGATGTCAATCTAGCTATCGAAGGCACAATCCTAGCACTGATAACAAATAAGGACATGTGATAAGAGTGTAAAGTGTATCTACACATGTGTAAAGAAAGATCTGAAGTCATGACTACTAATCACCAAGAGATAGTTTCTCAGGCTAAGAACTGAGGTCGAAATCTAGCTAGCTGTCCGGACTTTACGAGAATTGTGAATGAGTTGGAGGTATTTCACAATTACTCGCGTTGTACATCAATGGCATACACCCTCCTTGCTTACAACACAAAAACACAAAAGATGACTATTTACATGACTCTTATTTACATTGACTATTCTCTTTTATTTTTGGAACAAGAGAGAATGGAATTGATAAATATCTGATTTTTTATCGCCCGTTTAAAACAATTGGAGAGTGATTTTAATGTTTCTCTTGAAAAGGTCAAAACGCTGGAAGAAAATTTGAAAAAAAATTCAATTCTAGCTCTACAAAATTATCTTCTATGCTTGGAGCGTGTAAAGAACATCGTGATGCACGTGGTCTATGCTATAAAGGTATAAATGCTTCAAGTACCGGTAAGATAAAAAAAATTAAAGGAAATGACCTTTTTCAATCTGCAGCTGGAGATGTACATGGAAATAAAGCTCGTCAACCTGCAAGGACGACTCAGTTGAGAACAGATAAAAACTCTCATGTCAACTGCTATTATTGCGAAAAGAAAGGTCACGTTGAAAGAATATGTCACTTGCGTATACGGAATGAAAAACTTCACAACATTCTCATTTGGATGTCGAAAGAAGTCATTAAGCATGTTCCTCCATGTTCAGTTAAAAACTCATTCCACAATCATGAAAAGTGCTGCAATGGGGCATTTTATGATTATGAGCATAACAACATATCTTCTGTTTACAACTATAAGAAGGACGATGTTATATGGATGACTGATAATTCTGAAAGGCCTATAAGAATAAAAAGGTGTCGAAGAAATAAAAATTCTTCGAACTTCTCTCTTTCCCTCAATAATTATCTTGCTCAAATAGATGATCCTGACTACATTCACATCAACAATCGTGTTTCGTAACTCAAGACCAATATCAATGGTCTCAAGCGCAAGATCAAAAAGGCGAGAAAAGAAGATGATTCAGGTAACTCGTGTTTGTCCCTTGAAAATTCTTTTGAAGATGTGCATAAGAATTCTGACTTAAGTCAAGGGAGTAAAAAGGAATGTGTCAATTCCCTGATGAACTTCATGTTCATCACCATACAACTTGACTAATTTCTGTATGTGTATCCTCTTTAAGACCAATAAGAAGATACACATAACTGTCAAGAAGACACATTCTACTTGACAGATGGTCCTTGTTGTACTTTGCTTTCTCTTAGGCTTTGATCATCCTCCAACGAGCCCTGCTCCGGAAAACTTTGTCTTGTTCATCTGATGCTCTTCTATTTGAAAAGTTGATATTCAACCTTGAACCAACATGCCTTTCATAACTTCAGAACTTGTTGATTTTTTTTGATCCTTTAGTTCCGTGGCCGTTGATTCCTGGGTCATAACCGTGAACCCTTTTTTGTGCACCCAACAGTTATCAAACGTTTACAAGTAACCCTAGGGTTCTCTTGTGAAATTATATATATATATATATATCAAAGTGGTTCTTGGGTGTATATTTTATAATTGGTTCGGTAACACCAAGTCTCTCTTGGATTGGTGTGCACAATGGAAGGATGCAATATGGAAGACAAGTATGATAATGCCAATGTTTTTGAACTTCACGAAGAACCCGTCTCCATTGTATTCTACAAAGAAATTGATCATGAAAAAGATCTTCTAATCCAGATGTCTGTTCAATTGGTTGGAAATCTTCTTCAAGATTTTGAGGTTGTTTGTGAACAGCTTGAGATTGCATCAAAGAATCTGGCTTTTATGAAAAAGGAGATAAAGAAAGCACCTGATGAACTAGCCTTTGTCCGTTCCTTAGTTGCTGATCATGTCTAAGTAATTGTTTTGTCTAGTAAATCTTCTTTTGAAAATTTATGTCTTGTGTTTTCTAGAAGAATAACTAGGGTTTGGAATAACCATTATTGTGAGTACACATAGCTATGTCCAACGATTTTCATCTTCAGTGTTTTTAGATTTATTTAAATTCCAAGTTATTTGGAAGATGATTTTTGCAATTTTAATCTTTATGATTTTATATATTGAAAATTGTTATTGGATATGTTGTTTACGTCCGTGAACCTGTGACTGTCCCATACTTGTTCAAAAGTTATCTCTATTATGTCGGTATGAAAGTACTAATAAAAGATAGAATGAACTTTTGACAATACAAAAGTTAAAACCTTTTATGTCATTATATTGATAAAAACAAAGGATAAAACTTTTGTTTACAATGATTAAGTCTATTATATGTCATTGTGCAGATAGTGCTGAAAAATAGAATAAATCCTTGTTTATTCCGCAGTATTAGTATTCTCCGATCCACATTTTTGTGCATATACTCTGTTGCTCCGTAAGTTTTCTTTGAGCATGATCAATTGAATTGATCATTCTCTTATGGTTAATTTAGTTGTAGCTCTGTAAGTTCTCTTATGACGAGCATGGACAATTGAATTGATCACTTTCTTGTGGTTAATTTAGTTGTGTATTCCGATTGAATTAATCATGGATTCTCTTTTGGTTAATTCAATTGAATATTTTGGATACAAATTCATGTTTTCATGTGATTTCGTTATATCCAAAAGAAATCCTTCTTTTCTTGTAAAAGCAAGGTCGCATTTGTTGTTCTTTTGGGAATGACATTTTATGAGGGAGAGTTCTTTTGAACTTGTGGTTAATTTCCAAATTCTTTGTTGGGAGTGCGGCTGTGGAATATTATAGAGGTTATATTGTGTCTTTATAAACTCCTTGATGAATGCATTTAGCTTCGTCTTTATGATGGCATCTAAATAAGTTGATATGGTATTCTCTTTTGGTCATGAAGTATCTCTATGAAAATTTCATGAGGATCCCACTAGTTTTCGTACCTTTGCCAATTCATATTGACAAAAAGGGGGAGAATTAATGTGTAATGTGATACTACAAATACATATGGTTTACGGATCATTATGTAAGAGGGAGTGGTTTTCATGTTGAGATGAAGTATTGACTAAGGGGGAGTGATACATACCATAATATTGGTGTCAAAGTTGTGATACAATTGAACATTGATGTTGTGTAATAATACTATGACACTGTATAACAATGATTGAGAGCATTTGTTTTCTCATTGTTATCACTATGGATCCTCAATAACGATGATGCTAAACTTACAACTTTTGGAATCATTAAAGTACTTGGAAGTGACGAAGATTTCGAGTCGTGTTGAAGATGCCAAGGAAATCAAGCATGTGGATGAGAAGCTACAATTTTTATTTATTTTGTGATCCATATGTATTGATAGTTTCTTCAATAAATTGACAAAGGGGGAGATTGTTAGAGCACTGCTCGGTCGAACTCGCATGCTTTGGTATCTCAAGCATGTTTGTCAATGTTAGTGATCAAAACTATAAGTCTTTATTTCTATCCTATTTATAGATGTCTCGGACTAGAACATAGATTGTATAGTTGAGCTTAGACTTCACGTCGTTCATCATTTGAAGACGAAGAACTACTAAGGGGAGCTTGTGGAACTTCATCAACAAAATG
The DNA here is from genome assembly GCF_003573695.1 of Papaver somniferum. Taxonomy (NCBI): domain Eukaryota; kingdom Viridiplantae; phylum Streptophyta; class Magnoliopsida; order Ranunculales; family Papaveraceae; genus Papaver; species Papaver somniferum. The sequence goes on from NC_039360.1 coordinate 196,826,346, forward strand.
TATGTGGAGACTTTAAAATCATCTATCACTTGGAAAGTCTATTTCTACTATATCCTATATTGAGACATAAGTCGTGTTACGATATAGTTTTCTATATACACATTTGATATTTCGAGTTGAGTATAACTCGCTTACATATTTCTCGAAATATGTGTTGGTAAGCTTTCGCTTAGACCAAGTTCATCTTATATCATGAGAAAATTGCCGAGTAACATCTTACATGGTTTGTGTGATACAATCATTTGGTGTAGTCATGGAATATTTCGATAATGATTATTTCAATATCTTGAAAATTGCTTTGATGCTAATAGTATGTGAAAACGTCTATTGTCATCCTCTAAGAATGTTTCAATGATTAAAATAAAGAGTTTCGAATCGTGTAGTCATCTTTGGATATAAGCATAGTGTGTTCGCATCCAAAATCGGAAACCAAAAGTATGCATACTTGTGTGTATACAAAATGGTTGAAGGAGATTGGGTAAGCATGCGTACCCGTACGCATACTGGTGGAAGTTCACGTCCGTGAATTTCTGCTGAGTTTGAAAACCAAACAAAACTCATCCGGTTACCTAAAGTACACGTACCTGTACGCATACTGGCAGAAAGTTCACGTCCGTGAATTTCTGTTGAGTTTGAAAACCAAACCAAACTCAAATCCGGTTACTTAAGTACGCATACCCGTACGCATACTTAAGTGGGTTACTTTCTAAAATCGGTTTTGTACATGAACTTAAACATATATTAATAAGAAATGCAATCTTTGCAAACCGTGGCTATAATGTTCATGTATTGATTCGAGTGAATCAAACCGATTTTGCTTCAATTGTGTTCTTGTATAATTCAATGAGAATATAGCAATTGAACAACTCTTTAACTAGTTTCAGTTGAGTCAGTTGAACTAGTTATGGTTAAGATGAATAAGGTTGATATGAGAGTGATCATATGGCTAACCTCGGTTAACTATTTGTGAACCAACATGGTGTACACGTTTAGGTATGGTTACATAAACCTAAATGAGGGTACATTTCATTTGTGTGTAACAAGCTAAGTTCGATATATCAGTTTAAAGATATTAGCTTGGTTGAATCAGGTTTTTCATCTAACGGTGAATATGGAATGCTTTGTTTCCATGGTAATTTGGATTGCAAACCCTGATTCGAAAGCTATATAAAGGAGAACTCTAGCAACTGGGAAAACTAATCCCCACACCTCCTGTGTGTTATTATTTGCATAACTAGAGTCTATTCTCCTTTAACCTTAGGTTTCTTCTCGAGACCCTGTAGGTTAACGACTTGAAGACTTCATTGGGATTGTGAAGCAAGACCCAACTATTTTCTTTGTAGTTGCGTGATCTGATCTTGCTGCTTCTATCGTGCTTGAGTACAATCGTAAGATTGGCTTGAGATTTATATCTCCGATAGGAAAGATAGAAAAATAGTCACAAACACCTTCGTATCATCGTTTGTGATTCCACAATATCTTGTTTCGCTAGTCGATTAATATTGTTGTGAGGTGATTGATAATACTAGGTTGTTCTTCGGGAATATAAGTCCGGTTTATCAATTGGTTCCTGTTCACCATGATTTATCAAAAGACGTAAACAAAAACTCTTGGGTATTTCTGTGGGAGACAGATTTATTCAATCCTGTAGACTTTTATGTGTGAGACAAATTTGTTTATCAAGTCTTCGACTTTGGGTCGTAGCAACTCTTAGTTGTGGGTAGGACCAGCTAAGGGAATCAAGTGTGTAGTATACTATTGGGATCAGAGAGATAAGGAACGCAACTGTACCTTGAATCAATGTGAGATTGATTAGGGTTCAAGTACAGTCCAGTCCGAAGTTAATTTGTAGTAGTCTAGAGTCTGTAGCGGCTTAATACAGTGTGGTGTTCAATCTGGACTAGGTCCCGGGGTTTTTACGCATTTGCGGTTTCCTCTTTAACAAAATTCTGGTGTCTGTGTTATTTCTTTTCCGCATTATATTTTGTTATATAATTGAAATATCACAGGTTGTGCGTTAAGATCAATCAAATAGAATATCCAACCTTTGGTTGTTGATTTACATTGATTGACACTTGAACATTGGTCTTTGGTACCGTTCAAGTTATTTCACATAATAATCAGGCTCGCGGATTTCTATCTGTTTGATTTGTTGATTACATTGTGAAACAGAGATATTAAAACTCTTTGATATACTTTACTCTAGATTGAGTCTGACTATCTAGTTGATTCTCTAGAAAGTGTATTGGAGCAAGTACTCTCAGATTGCCAAACGAATTGTTGGGTGTGGTTGTTAGACCCCCGCATTTTTAGATCCCATCCCAACCACCACAGCTGAACTTGTTTTTTTACAAAATCTCTTATTTTAAAAATTCCATCCCACAAGGTAAAACAGACAGACTTATTTGAGTGGTTTGGAAACAAATCTTAAGTGAGTCCTCCGAATTTCTGATTAATGATTCTTCTCCACAAGGCATTCTTTTCACTTCCACATCTCCAGATCCACTTAGAATGTATTTCTTTGTTCACCAGTTTAAGCTTTTTTATCCCTACTCCTCGTCTAACTTTAGGGAGATTCACATTGGACCAAGAAACCCAACTCCTTTTTTTAACTGATGAAGAGGAACCCCATAAGAAGTTTCTCATGACTTTTTCCAACTCCTTGACTACACTTACAGGCATTTGAAACAAAGAGAGGTAATACACAGGCAAACTGGCTAGCACACTTTGGATTATAATCACTCTTTGTCCTTTAGAAAGATATCTCCTCTTCCAAGCCCCTAATCTTTTATGAAACTTTTGAATTATGTCATTACAAACATTTTTGCACTTATATTTACTACCCAAAGGAATTCCTAAGTAGTTCAAAGGGAAATTTGTTAATTAACAACTAAATAAATCAGCACATACCTCCCCATTATGCATTTGTCCAAGGCCTACTATAATACTCTTTCTAAAGTTGACCTTTAAACCAGAGATAGTTTCAAAAGCCACTAGAATGCTCTTCAAATTGTTAATCTGAAATTCATTATCTTCAAGAAAGACAATTAAATCATCTGCAAATTGCAAATGAGTAATTTCAGTACCTTGTTGAGCAACTTTGAAACTTGTGATTAGACCTTCAGCTGCAGCTTTTTTGAACATCAGGGAGAGAACCTCAGCTACCAAAATGAAGAGAAAAGGAGAGTTAGGATCACCCTTCCTAATACCTTTTTGACTTTTGAATAAACCAATGACTTCACCTTTACGCAAAACAACAAACCTTGGAGTTGTAATGCACCATTTTATCCAGCTCCTCCATCTATATCCAAAACCAAATCTAGCAAGAACAGTGTCCACACAACCCCAATTAATATTGTCAAAAGCTTTCTCAAAGTCCACTTTACAGATTGAAACAGTTTCCAATTGCCTTAATTTGGAATCAATGAGCTCAAAAGCTATCAAAATTCCATCATGAATCTGCCTCCCATGCACAAAGGCCCTTTGAAACTCAGAAATTATTGAAAGAAGCACCAGCTTTAATCTTTCAGCAAGAAGTTTAGAAACAATCTTGTAAATACTCCCAATTAGGATTATGGGCCTAAAATTATGCAAAAAAACTTCACCACTACATTTAGGAATTAGAGTAATGTTGGTGCAGGTTACCCTCCAATCCAGCATGCTAGTACTCTCAAATTCTTTCACCACCTTCATGAGATCATCTTTAAGTACATTCCAACAAATTTTGTAAAACTCCATAGTGAAACCATCAGGTCCTGTACTCTTGTTAAGGAAAAAATTATCAATAATCTGCTTAACTTCCTCCTCAGTAAAAGGTTTTTCATTAATACTGTCAATAACTGATAAAGCAGGCATTTCCAGATTCTCAAAAGAAGGCGTTTCATTAAACTTCTCAGTGAATAAAGAAGAATAATTTTTTTTTGTCTCCTCAGCTATCTTGTTTTTGTCAAAGCAAGAGTTACCTTCAATCTTTAAGCAATTTATACTATTGAGCTTGTATTTAAAGAAGCTAATTGATGTAAGTAACTTGAGTTAGACTCACCATATTTTATCCATCTTTCTTTAGCTCTCTGAGCTATTATCCTAGACAAAGTCATAGATAATTCAACATGTTTTATCTTTTCCTGCTCCCTAGCCACCACCTCCTCATCATCCAGCACATTAAATTCTTCTAGATTGTCCAGCACATCAATAGTAAGTTCCAAGTTGTCTATTTGAGTCTGCAAGTTCCCAAAAGTGGCTCTCTTCCAATTCTTGATCAAAGATTTAAGAGCTTGTAATTTGCTTGCAAAGAAAAAACTAGGCTTCCCAACAAAAGATAAATTATTCCACCACATTTCAAGATTATTCAAAAAAAATCAGGATGAGTAAGAATGAAGTTATCAAGTCTGAAAGGGTACTTGAATTTCTCACATGAGTTGCAAGATAGCATAATTGGTGCATGGTCTCTTCAGCCTAACTTGGATTGGAGCAGCACAATTAGCTTGAAAATCAAGAGATAGAATAGAATATACTTCTGAGTGATAGATAAGTTTTAGTCTACACATACCTTTTGTTGACGAAGTTTCTCCAAGATCTCCACAGTAGATCTTCGTCTTCAATCGAATCACGCCGTAAAGTCTAAATCTCAACTACACATTCTATCATAATCCGAGACATAGATATAAGTAGACTAGAAATCAAGAATATAGTTTTGATCAGCTAAACTCGAAAAACAAGCTTTAGATAGCAACGCTTGCGTGTTTGACCGAGCAGTGCTCTAACAATGATCCATACTTATGGATACATCAACTTTCTATGGAATTTATGTTTTTGCAAAAGTTGAAGAAATTTTTTGAAAGGACATTAAGAGAGTGGTAAAAACCAAAGTGAATGAAGAAGACAAATCCATTTAAAAATTGAATAATCACCTTAATTTTAAAGTATTTCTGTTTATTAATAATAAACATCATGTACGGGTAACATAACACACATCGTACACAATATAAGTCACTTAAAATTTATTATTTCTCATATATGATTCATGTGATGTTTTTATATGTTTAAAAATATAAAATATATGTGATTCGTGTGATGATCTTCAAATTTCAAAATGTAAAATATTACATATATCTTTCCCAGGGATGCACAAAACCGAACCTAAACCGTGATCCAGAACCAAAACCGAACATTTTAAACCGACCGAAACCATAAAATAATTATATAGCCACGGTTGGCAGTTCAAGGAAATTGATAATATCAGTTTCAGTTGGTAGTCAAACCCGAACCGAAGAAACCGAAATCCCTATTGTATTGGGGTTTAGGTTTGTTATGAAGTTTATGATTTGATGTTAGTGTTCATTTTTTTACGAGAAATTATGCCTGATGTGATTATTATGTGTTCTGGATTGGATATGCGAATTTTGTTTTTTGGTGAAAATTTAAGTGTGAACCATATATACTGAAGATGATTGGAAATCCGTGGAATCGATAATGTGCCGTTGATCTCGTTTATTTTGCTTGAGAATGTTGAGTATGAGCTTTCTGTTTTGTTGAACTTAATAAATCGACAAGCTATTTTTGTACATTTGTTAATGTTATTGAATATGTTAAAACGAAAAAATCTGAACAAATCGATAAAAATGGACATTATAAAAACTGACCCACACAAAACATGGACCCTGCTAGTCCATGTGGGTAGGGGCGGGGCCTACCAAATTTTTGTCGTGAGTTTCATATTTATAATTATCCATTTCTACTGGTCCGCGTAGAAAAACTCATGTTAAAATGAATCCCTCGATCCTATTTTATCCACCCACCATCACTTCACGCAAAATTAAGATAAGCTCACGATTTGGCAAGATACTTTTGTACATTTAGTAATGTGGTGTGGTTGTCCATAAGGTTGTTTAGATAAATTTCAGGTAAAAAATTGAATGTGTTGTTGTTGTCCGTCGTGTTGTTTAAATGAATTTCAGGTAAAAAATTGAATAACTCTAATTTGTCATATTGAGTTTTCAATGGCTAAATATATATTATGCCAATGTATAATTCGGAAAGGGACATAAGTTCATTGACATATAAGGCTAATGTATGTTGGTATAAACTTATAAAAGGGCCATAATTTCATTAGCATAAGTTTATAATTGTATAAATTTGAAGTTCACTGGGGGTGTACCAGAATTAATATAAGGCTAAACATCCCTTACCTACAAATGGTACACCACAAAGAAAATTAGTATCCTCTATTTGTAATTTCGTTATATATTATATTGGCTAGCGTGACGTGTCTAATGTGAAGTGTAATATGTTTTCTTATTATCCTTTTGGAGTCCATGGTATTAAAATCCTGAACTTGGTTCAGGAGGCTTACCTATCAATAAATATTTCTTATACGCATGTAGAGTTCACCGTTTTTCGACTGAGTACTTCGACATTATCTGAATTTCAAAACAAAGTTTAAAATGTCAGCGACCGAATATCCCAGTAGTGAATATTAACGAACATTTTTGCAGTGCTAGAAAACATAATCTATGTAGAAAATAACGTACCACATATTTGGGCGCCCGAAATTATTTTCTAGCAAGGGTAATTTTATCATAACAAATATTTCTCATAAATACATGAAAAAAAACTTTTTTCTTTTCAATATGACCACAAAAAATTGATAAGAGAAGAAAACTACAGACACACACACTGGAGATGGGAGCAACCTTCCATGACGCAAACAATCAGATCATTAACAGGTCTTCCTCTACTAGCCAAAAGATTCAAATTTTTTTTTGGTTTTTGGATTTATCTTACATATAATATTACTGAAAGTAGCAAATAAAAGTAAAGCTTGTCCATAGCCTGGTTGGACCTCCAGTTTGTAGTTCTTATGTGCCTTGAATATTTCTCCTGACTTTAGCATTGTTTCCTAGTAAATTAAGCTCCTTGCAGTTGAGGTGAGCGTCCCCACTCTAGAGTCCGGATAAAATCTATGCAATCCCTTTCCTCCTTGATATGAACTATGATAGAGTTTCTTCATCTTCCAATAGTATCGGTGATGTTGTCATGGTAAGTGGTATAAGCAAACGACGCCCTATTGTGGTTTAACAAAGGTTGTCTATGGAAATGAAAAGGAGTGACTTCCTGAGGTTGGGTGGGGTTGTTGTTAATAGTCATCTGCAGGTGGTTAAATTTTTGGGTTATTGTTGTGGAATGGTTAGGAGTTGTTCCTTGGAAAATCCAGGCACATCTGAATTTCCAAAAAAACCAAGAGAGTCGCGCAGAGTTCAGGCCACTTCCTAGAGGGGTATCATTTTGAATGGTAGCAAACCAAGACTTATACCAACTGATATAACTCTGATGAGAGTTGGTTATGTTTTCTAGATTAAGATTGCAACTAGCCCACATGGCTCTAGTAAAAGGGCACCTGGGAAAGACGTGATCAGCTTTTTCTATATCATTGTTGCACAAAGTACAAATGGGGTCGATGTGAGATACGTATGTAGGAAAATGACCATTAAAGGGGATGATGTTTGAATGTAATTTCCAGGAAAAATGTTGTATTCTAGGGATCACCTTCAGGTTCCAAATCTTAACGATTGTTTTTTTAATAGGTTGTTGGGCCTTTTTGTCCAACACCTGATAGAGATTTTAGGAGTGAACATACCTTGTTCTCAGCATGAGATAGGGACCTCGATAAACATTCCATGACGATAATGAAAAGGTAAGTAGAGAGAAGATCTCCTTGCTTAAGCTCTCTAGAAGGCTTGAAAGAAATACCGGGAATACCAATTATAAGGATTCTAGAGGAACTAATTCTAACACACTGAAAAATTAGATTACACCAATCAACCGAGAAACCCATTTGTTTTAAGATAGCCATGAGGAAAGTCCATTCGACTCTATCGAAAGCTTTTGCCATGTCTATCTTTAAACCCATGAATCCTTGTTTTCCTTTTTTTTTCTTGATAGCATGGATAATCTCATGGGCAATGAGGACATTATCATAAATTTGTCTTTGCATGACAAAAGCACTCTGGTAAGGGGAAATAAAGTTTTCAAGGTGAAGTTTGAGTCTGTTGGCTATGAATATGGATATGACTTTGTAAACAATGTTACAGAGACTAATAGGTCTATAGTCACTTGGTAGGACTGGAAATGATCCTAAAAATTCTAACTGCAAGTGCACAGTGTCGGCAAGCAACACAGGGCAAGCACAGGTCAGTTCCACAGGGACAAGGGGGTGCAAGTGCTATTTTTCTTATTGTAACCAATTTCTAACTGATTACACTAACCAGGGCAAATTACTAATCATGAGACTTTAAACAAGAACAACAAAAGTGACAGTTGAAGCAAGTTCAACACTGACAGTTGAAGCAACAGCAACTGACAGTGAGGCAAGATGAATAATGGACAGTGAGTGTGTGAAACAAGTAAAGATTGTGATGTTAAGACACCACAGTGAGCATGAGGGGAAACAAACAGTGAGCAGTGAAGGTAAAACAAGTGAAAGAAAACAAGAAAACAAAGCTAAACAGTTGAGGATGGAATTGTGGATGACAGGGAAGGTTGATGGCAAACTAGGGTTTAGATTCCACCTCTTAACCTAGACTAAGTCGGATATTCCAATTGCAACTAAATTATCCTCCCAAAGTACTAGCTATCTGATTAGAGCATAACTAGTCTGAGGTTTGGACCATAATCAATTAACATGGGCTGCTGCACTTTCAATCACAGGGGTATCCTAACTACAATGTATGCCTGACATACAATGTGAGAGCAAAGTGATGAGAGGCCAGAATTGTAGTCTCCTACACAATGGAATTAAGGTTTCATCTTCACCCTAGTGGTGAATTAGAACATGCTAACACCTAGAACTAAACAGTAAACAGGACATGAAATCAAAACAGAAATTAAACATTAAGCTAACAGTGAATTTATACAACTAAGAGCATTAGACTAACAAAACATCAAACAATTAAACACTAAAACATCAAACACTACACAGTGAACAAGAACCCTAATTATGAAATTGGATTAAAATTGAAATTTGAAATTAAAATTAAATCTAAAATAAACCCTAATTGATGGTTACTTGGATGACCCAAGAACAGTTTTCTCTCTACACATCAGTTGCCTTTTATAGTTTTACAAAAAAAATACAAACCCTAATTCGAAACCCTAAAATTTTGGGGGAAATCAAATTCTCTCACCAATTTTCTGAATTAAGCTCGACCCATGCTTTCTTCTGCTCCTCTGCTACGAATTCAGTTCCCATCAACCTAGTTCTCTCATGTCAAAACCCTAACAGTGGGTAGGGTTAATGAAATGCGTGAAATAGGATGATGGGTTTTGTTGTCGGTTGATGGAGATGGTGGTGTTGTCGGGTGTTTGTGGTGGTGGTGGAACTCGAGGTCTGGTGGTGGCAGGGTAGAGCAGGTGGTGGTGGTTCTGGAAATGGTCGGGTGGAGAAGATGAGATCGATGTTTTGGGAAGAAGGGAGTGTTTGGGTGGTAGTATAGGGTTTGGTGCTAGGGTGTGAAGCGGGAGCATCTGGTTCGATGTTTGGCGAGCTGAGCCGCTGGATATGGAGATGGTAGGTAGGTCGGACGGCTAAGAGAGAAGAAGTTTGTAGCGACCGTTGGATGTGGAACACAACGAAGTCAACGGTGCTAGATTAGGTTAGGTGCTGTAGTGTTGGGCGGAATCATCGGGATTTGATGCACAATGATGAGGTGACCGTTGGATGACAAGATGGATCCAATCTGACGGCTCTCATGGAAATGAGTATGGATAAAGGAAATGGATTTGGGTAAGGGTTTTGGGCCTTGGGTATGCCAAGCCCATATCTTCTTTAAGAACAATTATTCCTTCTTGAGCCCATTCCTAGCTTTTTGGTCTTGTGCGCAACATTCTTCGCGGCTTCCTTGCGTAATTCCTCCCGGCTTTTCACTACTCTTCAGCTCTTTTCCGCTCCGCAAGTCATCCAGACTTTATTTATTACCTAAAAATGCAAAATTAAGTAAGAAAAAATATTTATTCTTGAAAACAATGAAAATACAGAATATGGGATAAAATGTAGAATTAATGCGCAAAAGATGAGTTAAATGCCAACAAAAAGGGATAAATATATACAATATTTGGCACTCATCATCACTCGGGTTTGTTGGGTGGGGAACTTTAGGAATCATGGAGATGAAAGTCTGATTCAATTGCTTGAGCATATGACCACTAGAAAACAAAGCTTGAATTGTCTTGATGATATCATCACCTATTACACTCCAATTCTTTTTTGGAAAAAACAAGCCAGAAAGCCGTCAAGACCTGGACTGGCATTGGGGGGGATACCAAACAGAGCATTTTTTATTTCAGCTTCTACAAGGGTTCTCATGAGTCTCAGTTTATCCTCATCGGTGATTACAGAGGGAGCCAGGTGAACAATGTCATAATCAATGACCAGAGAAGAAGTAGTGAACAACTCACTTAAATGAGAGTTTAGGCAATGGCTGATTTTGGCTCTACCCTCCATCCAGATCTTGTTGGAGAAGCCCATCAATGTTATTTCTTCTATTTCTAATGACAACATTCTGATGAAAAAACTTAGTATTCCTGTCACCTAATGCTATAAATTTTTCTTTTCCCTTAATTTTTAGCATCGCTTCTTCATACTCATAGAGTTTTTTTTAGGTTCGCTTTAGTAATGATAAGGAGAGGGTCATCAGATTCAAAGGATTGGCTAGGAAAAATTTCAGGGTGGTAGATAGATTTTTGATATTGGCTTCAATGTATCCAAATTGAAGCATGTTGCATTTATTAACCTCATGTTTGACGTTGGCTAGATTACTGACTAACCTAAAAGCATGAGAACCAGAGATGTTCGAGTCCAGCTATTCTCAATAACATCTCTACTACTTTGTTCTTCTAAGAATAGACCAAAGAACTTAAAAGGTTTAAAACCCGAATGAGGTTTGGAATCGGTAACAAGTAAAATAGGGGAGTGGTCTGAACCTATGTGTGGGAGATGGGTTAGTTTGGCGTTTGGGAAAGAGTTGTCCAGTCCCCATTATCCATACCCCTACCAATTCTTTCTTCAATGAGATGTAAGCCAGATTCATGAGATGGTTACTTAAGTTATACGCTGGTCTCTAATACTGCAGTTGGCTTATTTTGCAGTCAATGTCTTGCTCTTTTTGTTGTCAGTATACTTCAGAACTTTGAGCATTTGCAGCTTCTTCAGGACTGGTGTTTGCTTCACCAAAACTTGCATGAATCTGGTACTGTGAGTGTTGGTTGAAATGTGATTGCAGGCCTTGTAAAATTCATAGAATGTCTGGTATGTTTCAGGGAAAGTGGTGCATTTGGTGGCCTTTTTTTAAGGCTCAGTTGAAAATTTTCTTACATATAGAAGTAGATGTACAATATAATCAGACATGTAAATGTGGAAGGATGGTTGGAATCCCAGACTTGGACAGAGGAGGCTCAGGTTCGACTTACCTGATCCTAATATTTTTTTTCAAAGTCAATTTTTCATTTTACAACTCTTATAAAGATTCTAGAAGGTCTATTTATCTTTTTCTTCCTATCCTTTCAATCTCCCATCATAAACATCCATTTACATCATAATTGTCCTTTTTTTTCCTTAACATTTTTTTTCTTATCACTTATTCTCCTCCACTTATCCTCTTTTCCTTCATTTTTTTTCCTCCTCCTTCATCTTCTGAACCACCACCATCAACAGATCGAGCTTAAGATTTCTTCACCACCAACACCTTCTCGATCTATTAAGGAAAAGAAGGTTTATTCACTTACATAGGTCTGATTCTATAACCCATTTTAGGGTTTTATATATTTTTTTTAATTTTGATAACAAATCTATTTTTTTGATATGGCCTTTGTTCTGTTTCAATTCCAAATCTTTATGCTAAAAGACTAAGACTACAACAACATTATTGTATTTGTTGAGTCAGATTCTCGTTCTGTTTAACTGCTAGTATTCTGAGATTGATGATATAGTTAAAATTAGTCATAACTAACAAGATTAAACATTAATTAATATATTAATTAAGATTAATCAATCATGTGTAAGTTAGCTAACACTGAATTAGGCTTTAAAAACACTTTTCTTTTTAAGTGAATCAGTGGGAACATGTGTACATTTCAGAATTTTCTTCAATTAGGCTTTAAAAACACTAAATCAGTCATGGGTGGAGGTGTGAAACACTCTCCAAGTAGCAGTAGTATCAGCAACAACTGCAACAACAAGATGAGAATTAAAAAAATCCTAACTGAGTGTGTTATGTGTGAACAAGGGAATAATGAGACAAAAGTGTGTCCTTGGCTCTATTCTAGGTGCATGCATGTTCCTGATAATGGTTTGAGAGCATTTCTACGATCTACAATAACTGAAACCTATGGAAAAATGTTTTTCTTGGGAACCATACCTACCTGTACCTACTTTGAATGGTTTCATGATGCGTCTGACCCTTGCAGAGCCAAGTTGTGGTTGTTGCCATCAGAGAAAAGCTTTGATACTTGTGGATAAGATGATCACTCTTTTAAAAATTGTCCACTGATTTGTGCTTCTCTTCAACCTGCAATTACAAACTCACCCTAAAAAATATGCAAGAATCAACACAATAAGAACATATCTTACTTTGTATGTCAACAATGCGGAGCTTTTACATGGGTTTCAGATGCTATCTTCATTGCTGCAAAAGAAAAAGTTAGAGTTTCTACAAATCAAATGGATGATCTAGTTACATTTGATTTCATTTTATGTGTAAGACCTGATTCAAAAGAAATAAAAAGTAATTCCTTTTGTTCTGTTTCAGATTTCATTTGTATGACTTGTAATAATGTTAATATGATTTGGTATGGACTTTTTTTATCATTAAGATGACATACTATCTGTTTCCTTTTATGACTTATAATATTGTCGGTATGATATGCTATCGGTTTCTCTTGAGCTGAACTCCCCCTTTTTAACTACGTCATTGAAATGATATATATATATATATATATATATCATTTCATTGCCGCTCTCAAGCCCGGAAAAAGGAGGAGATAAAAGGGGATTTAGTGAGTTCTAAATGCAGATTTTCTGAAGTTATATGCAAAAATTGGTTACTTAAATCATGCGTTGGTCTCCAATTCTGCAGTTGGCCAGAAAAACAGGTAACACATCCCTATAAACTCTGAAACTTTGAGCATTTGCAGCTTCTTCTGGACTAGTGTTTTCTTCACCAAAACTTGCACGAATCTGGTACTTCGGTCAGGATATAGACATACACCTCCACTTGTTTCATTCATTTAGATTTTGAGATATAATTTTTTTTACTGTGAGTGTTGATTGGAATGTGATTGCAGGCCTTGTATAATTCAGAGAATCCCTTGTATGTTTCATGAAAAGTGGCACATTTGCTGGCCTTTTTTTTAAAGGCTCAGTTGAAAATTTTGTTACATATAGAAGCAGATGTACAATATAATCAGACATGTAAATATGGAAGGGTGGTTGTGTTTTGGGGTAAAAACTGATTCTGCTGGGTTTTGTAAATTTGGGTGTGCCGCCGAGAAACGAATCTAAACCCTAAACAAATGCACTGCACGAGAGTACTTTAGATTCGAGAAATCAATCTGTACAATTCTGGCCTAAACCAAGAAATGGTCGTTCCAGTCTTGCTTCTGTCACAAAGTGAAGGAGAAGAGTTGATCTTAGGGAGGGAAGCGAAGAAGGTGTTGAGATCACAATGGTTAACTCTGAAGGTGTAGATATTTTATAACTTATATCAGAATATGGAACTGGCTTGCGGAATGTAAGCTATTAGTTCTTGGTGTTTTTATGGATACTTGTGTTGTTGACCAAAACTCTGTTGTTGGTTGAAATAGGTTGAAAACCTATTTATATAAGTCATATTTGAACGCACCCTTATCTCATAGGAAATGGGAGTAGTTGAGTGATGGAGAAGTGAGATCGTGTGAAAATGTTGAAAACCACGTCTTTTAATGAGGGAAGACGGGTCAGTACAGACCCACTACTTCTCTGCCGCCACTAACTGTCCGCTTTTCCTGACACTTTCTCATAATGGGCTTGTTTCACTCCGCACGGTGTAAACCGCCAGACCAATACCCTGATGAACATCCCCCAGTTTCTGACATGTTTGATGTCTCGAGTATTTTCGTGGAAAATATGCAGAAGGATGATGCTGAATGGGTCTTGTTTGCAAGACCTAGTTATTCTGACCAATCACGCGCAAGCTAAGTGGCGGGTGGTCATGTGTGAGTAGCTTCCAGGAGCTATCCATGTACATTAAAGATGTGGTGATCGATCCCTATATGAGAATGGTGTTTGGTAGCCATTTTGACATCCTATTGGTTGGACCAAATTAAATCTAAACCGCTTAAGTTATCTAGCCAAGTTGGATGGCTGAGATGATTTGCAGAAGTTTATGCTAATTCATGAAATTTCGTAATCAAAAAATTCAGATGTGAGACCCCATTAAAACTTCCGTAGAATTTTCATACGAACTCGTATTTTGACGATCCGCCCATCCATTCTTATCAGAAAAGAATTTCCTATCTTTTTGCGTGAGAATATTTAGGTTTTGAGCTCGTTTAGGAGGTGAAAACAGCCAGACAGTAAAACTCAGGAATAATTCAGGAGGAATTCTGTCAGTTTTCAGCCATGACCTAACTCGCCTTTTAAGTTGTATGTTTTAGCTCGTTAATCCGATTGATGTGATTTTTTAGTATGTTATTATAGACATCCATACGTAACTTTTGGCATGTAGATCATACTAAAATTGTTTACCAAATGCTCCCAGTTGTTCGTCCAATCTTTGGGTGACCTTTTGGATATCGTCCGACCAAGTTAGGAGGTGGCTAGACCTGATAAATCAACTGGACAAAACGTACGGCCGTGATCACTGATATGAGCAGCCTATGTTTAATTCCTTAAGGAATTAGGTGTGTCGACCAACCAACTTCCAATTTTAATTAAAAGTGTGTGTGGTGCTTTTGGAGCGATCTGATTGGTCGGTGGGAAGAGGGGGCCGGCAAGTAGCATGAGCCTGGCTACACTTCAAGTGCGTGTGGAGGGTTTAGAGTGACCTGATTGGTCGATATGAAAGAGGGCCGACAAGTAACATGAGCCTGGCCACATTCCAAATGCGTGTGGCGGGTTTGGAGCGAACTGATTGGTCGATAGGAAAGAGGGTCGGCAAGGGAAACATGGAGCGTGGCCATACGGATGCAGGTGGCACCTGCTAGGGAGAACTAACCGGCCATGTGGCGTGGCCATGCCTCCTCTTGTTGTTGCTCCTATTTTCCGAGGATCCTCTTTTATTTCCTGTTTTATGATTTTTGGTAGGATCTTGCTGCTACTAGCTCCATGATGGATCAATTTCCTAGTTTTCCTAGGCTTAGTTTCGACCAATAGGGTTCAAAATATCGCGCATGGCGCAGATAACCTAATTTTTTGCAAATAGGTAAAATTAGGTTAGAAAATTGAATTTCGTGAGCTGACACAAAATAAAACAATTTTCGATAAATTATCTGTGGGTTGGCACAAGAAACCTCTTTATCAGAGAGCGGTGTAACTTGCATGTTCATGAGTATTTTCATGTAGATCTTAATACTGACACTTCGGGAAATTGATGTTACTCCGCTGCTAGTGAACAATAGTTATCATGTCATGCCAATATTAAGAGTTCAACTGGGGAACATAGCACATGAAAATACTCGACAGGCTGTACATTAGTGAATAATATAAGCGGAAGTTTAATAAAATTTATAGAATATTTGGGATTGTTGCTACATGCACCATTCTGGATAAATTTCATATAAATATACTGAGTTGATCAATACATATTGTAAATGAAGATACTTGGGCTCTAGACACTTTTAAATGGCTTTGTTTCTTACAGAATGAAAGCACATTAAGCACAGGGTTTCACAATTTTATCCCTGAACTAAAAACCACCATCAACATTAAGTCCCTTGCTTAGCACGTAACAGTGACATTGTTACAGGGTAAGCTTTAGATGGTGATAGATGAAAATAAAATTCATGAGAAGAGTAAACAGACGTTACCGATATAGATAGGCCGGCTTGCCCTTTGAGCAGAACATGTTTAATGAAATGTTGAGGAAAGTAGCAATCATCCTTCTAGTACGTTGATGTCGAGAACACTAAAATGATGTATTTAAGTAGTGGAACCTCGACTGATGAATGTTAAGGCAGTTGAGCCTTAAATACAAAGATGAGTGTTGAGGTGGTGGAGCCTTCAGCCCTATGATGTGTTGAGCAAGTGACGCCTGACAACACGAGTGAGTGATGAGGAGATTGCGCGTCTCAACACTAAGATGAAGATGTGTTGAGGCAGTGATACCTAACAACACAGTAGTGAGTGTTGAGGAATTTGAACGTCTCAACACTAAGAGGAAGGATGTGTTGAGGCATTTTTCCTGGAGACACAATAATGAGTGTTGAGGAATTTGCACGTCTCCACACTAAGAGGAAAACGTGTTGAAGCAGTATGCCTGACAACACAATAGTAAGTGTTTAGGAATTTTCACGTATCAACACTAAGAGGAAAACGTGTTGAGGCAATATGCCTGACAACACAATAGTAAGTGTTGAGGAATTTGCACGTCACAACACTAAGGGGAAGGATGTGTTGGGGCAGTGGGCCTGGCAACACAATAGTGAGTGTTTAGGAATTTGCACGTCTCAACACTAAGAGGAAAACGTGTTGAGTCAGTATGCCTGACAACACAATAATGAGTGTTGAGGAATTTGCACGTCTCAACACTAAGGAGAAGTATGTGTTGAGGCAGTATCTTGCAACACAGTAGTGAGTGTTGAGGAATTTGCACGTCTCAACACTAAGAGGAAGG
Source organism: Papaver somniferum (assembly GCF_003573695.1). Lineage (NCBI taxonomy): Eukaryota > Viridiplantae > Streptophyta > Magnoliopsida > Ranunculales > Papaveraceae > Papaver > Papaver somniferum. The sequence goes on from NC_039360.1 coordinate 196,843,208, forward strand.
ATTGTTGAGTCATTATGCCTTGCAACATATTAGTGAGTGTTGAGGAATTTGCACGTCTCAACACTAATAGAAAAACGCGTTGAGGCAGTATGCTTGACAACACAATAATGAGTGTTGAGGAATTTTCACGTCTCAACACTAAGAGGAAAACGTGTTGGGGCGGTATGCCTGACAACACAATAGTGAGTGTTGGGGAAGTTGCATGTCTCAACACCAAGGGGAAGGATGTGTTGAGGCAATGTGCCTGGCAACACAGTAGTGAGTGTTTAGAAATTTATACGTCTGAACACTAAGAGGAAGGATGTGTTGAGGCAGTATGCCTTGCAACACATTAGTGACTGTTGAGGAATTTGAACGTGTCAACGCTAAGAGGAAGGATGTGTTGAGGTTGTGTTGAGGAATTTGCACGTCTAAACACTAAGAGGAAAACGTGTTGAGGAAGTATGCCTGACAACACAATAGTGATTGTTGAGGAATTTTCATGTCTCAACACTAAGAGGAAGGATGTGTTGAGGCAGTACGCCTGGCAACACAGTAGTGAGTGTTGAGGAATTTGCACGTCTCAGCACTAAGCGGAAAAATGTGTTAAGGCAGTATGCATGGCAACACAGTAGTGAGTGTTGAGGAATTTCTACGTCTCAACACTAATAGGAAAAATGTGTTGAGGCAGTACGCCTAGCAACACAGTAGTGAGTGTTGAGGAATTGTTGCGTCTCAAAACTAAGAGGAAAATGTGTTGAGGCAGTACGCCTGGCAACACAGTAGTGAGTGTTGAGGAATTGATGCGTCTCAACACTAAGAGGAAAAATGTGTTGAGGCAGTACACCTAGCAACACAGTAGTGAGTGTTGAGGAATTGTTGCGTTTCAACACTAAGAGGAAAATGTGTTGAGGCAGTACGCCTGGCAACACAATAGTGAGTGTTGAGGAATTACTGCGTCTCAACATTAAGAGGAAAATGTGTTGAGGCAGTACGCCTGAAAGCACAGTAGTGAGTGTTGAGGAATTGTTGCGTTTCAACACTAAGAGGAAAATTTGTTGAGTCAGTATGCCTGGAAACACAATAGTGAGTGTTGGGGAATTGCTGCGTCTCAACACTAAGAGGAAAATGTGTTGAGGCAGTACGCCTTGCAACATATTAGTGAGTGTTGAGGAATTTCTGCGTCTCAACACTAAGAGGAAAATGTGTTGAGGCAGTACGCTTAGCAACACAGTAGTGAGTGTTGAGGAATTGCTATGTCTCAACATTAAGAGGAAAATGTGTTGAGGCAGTACCCCTGGCAACACAATAGTGAGTGTTGAGGAATTGTTGCGTGATAGACACATTTTTGTGTCTGAATTGTCCTTAGTGTCTCTATTGCAAGTGCTTGATTTTGTGCTTATTATGGTGTTTTTATGTTTGTGTAGGTGTTTTTGGAGAAATACACTTGTGTGGAAAAAGTTGCTCAAAAAGTGCTATTTGGACCCCTGGAGGACATTTGCTATACGGACCCCAGATTTGGCTAAGGGACACCCAAGGTTATGCGTAGCCCAAATTCATCCTCAGCACCCAAATTTGTCCTCAGCACCCATCTTCTATTCGCACCCCAGAAAAGGATAGGGGCACTTCATCTTTAACATTTCAAAAATAAAAAATGGCGGGAAAAATATTCACTTCACTGGCAGAATTTCGATCGGATTTTGGAGGAGTTTTTGTGCGATTCAATCGCTGAAACTTCATGGGTAGATGTGATTTGTTAGAAAAAAGCTGTTATGGGTGTTTGTTTCGATCAAATTTGGCTAGATAACCCAAGATATGAAATCAGAGCATCACGGGTTGGTTTTCCATTCCGAGTCCTGATTGAGTGACCAAGAGATTTTCGCGTGGTTGCTGCATGTTGGAACACTTCTGGACAATGACTGGATGCGTTGAGAGTAATTTGGCGTAGGGAAACATCGTGAGAAGCTAAATCAGGGAAGAAAATATTCTCAGAATATTTTTCATCAAGGCCGAGTCAAGAGAGAATTATCTTGAGTTATAGCGAGATTTCTTGGTGCTACTGGATATAAAAAGGGTTCTGGTGTTGCAGAATAAAGGACGGAGAGTTTGGGAGAGGCAGAGAGCAACAACATAGGAAAAAAAAATCGCACAAGAGAACCACCATTTCTGCTGCTGCTAAAGAACACGAAGAACAAAAGACCAACAGAGGCAGTCGTTTATCAACAATGACAAAGACAGCCACACGAGGGTCGCAGAGATACAACAATAGCAGTTCCTTTTTATCGTTTTTTGTAACAGTGTTTTGCAACAATTATAAACGTTACAAACACCCGATTTTCATTATTTTGTCTCCATTTCATCTTTGTAAACAAATCTTGAGCATGAATCAATATTTTGAGCAAGTTTATACAACGATGAGCTAAACCCATCCTCTGGGGCGACGGAGGAAGCTATTTCGCCAATGAAATGTGGTAATCTCTATTTTATTTAATTTATGCAATTATTATATGATTATTTGCCTTGATAAATAAGTAGATAAAATGTTTTTTTTTAAAAAAATTGTTATTTCAATTGATGGAGCATGCTAGCCTAGGGTTTTGATGTCCCATACTTTCGATTTACAATTGTTATTTCTAAAAAATCAACTTTTGCAATATTAAGAATCAACTTGAATGAAGGATTTGCATAATTATAATTAGAAAATATAAATCACTTTGGTATTGGTAATTAGTGGAATCCATAGCCCCAGTCTTCTCCATATTTTTCATATCACTTTTATTTAAGTTTCTTATATTTTTTTATTTAAAATTAAGTCTAAAATATGCTTTCACAAGTCTTGAACGAATCTTATCATTACAACAACTTTGAAAACACATCAATTTTTGGCGCCGCCGACGTGGACTTGTCTTTAGGCTAGAGTTTGTAGATTTTATTTTTAGGTTTTTATTTTTATTTGTTCTTCTTTACGTTTTTGGGTTTTTGTCTTTTTTCTTACAGAATTCGGAATTTGGAGCGAAAGAAAATTTTGCCAAAGCTTTTGGTGAACACTTAAAGACTTCGAGTAAAAGGCAAAGCGAAAGGAGCGAAAGAAGAAGAATTTTATTTTTTTTTTGAAATAAAAGAGAGAAAAAAAAAGAGAGACATTTTTATTTTTGTAGATTTTTATTTTTTTAGACTTTCTTTTTCTTTTTCACTTCATATTTTTGGACTTTGGACTTTAAAATTTTGGGACATTATTTTTAAACCCTACGGAAGGGTAGTTTAAATATAAACTGTTTGCAGAGAAGGACGGTGATTACGATATCACCTCGGCCCCTCGGGTTCGTACATGACATAGGAGTCGTGGCCCGAGTCGACTACAAAGGTTCATCCCCCGTCTGGTACGGGAGGTAAGTTTGTCGAAACACTCGCGAATCCCCTGTCAGCGAGTTACTGTCTTCCTTCGTATGCATATATGTTGAGGACTTGAAAACGGCTATTTTAATTTCCTAGTAAAGGGAAAGGACTGGCCATACAAGATAAAGGTTCGGATTTCATCACCGTTCTCTTCTTGCCCGCCTTAGGAAAACGACACCAAACGCGAACCTAAGCCTAAAATTTTGACTAGAACGATACCGATAGGGTAACGAGCTTAACAGGAAAGTCGCTCGAAAAATATTGGTTACTATTTTAAGCATACTTTGAAGTTCTTGACGGTTTCTGTAACATGAATGCGCGACTGCGCCGCCTTGTAATACCGGTGAGGCCTTGGGTATCAAAGCTCCACCGAGCTTCCCTCGCCTCTATCAACTTACTTTAACTCGGATTGATTCCAGAGGGGTTTGCTTAAATTGTAACGAATTCCCGTTCGAAGGATTAGAAGCTGGTCTAGAAACAATCTAAGTGGAGCCATCATGCTTTTTGTTTGCTAGAAATCAGTAGGTTTGTTGTGGTGGAGTCAGCCTTGTTTTTGTTTGCATAGAACATCCCTTCCTTTTTAGGACTTTTCTTTTTGATTTTGTTTTTCTAGTGTATGCCCGAAGTTTTTAAACGGGCTTGGAAAAGAAACACTCTAGGTCGTTTGATTAGTGACAAACCTATTAGTTCTTCTTGTGAATGCGGGGAGCTCGAAGACTCTTCTTTTGAGAGCCCCGTTTTTGGAAACTTCAGTTTTGAGAATCTGTCTCTTCGTGAGGAAAGTACCCCTAGTACTCCTAATCCTTTGGTAGTGCCAGAAATGGAAACTTTGAAAGCTTTGGTAAACCCAACTAGGACCTCTCGTCCATCTTGTATCAAGTTAGCTGAAACCGAGGCAAATTATGAACTGAAACCTGGGACTTTACAGATGCTCCCAATGTTTTTAGGGAAGGAGAATGAGAACCCCTATTTTCATGTTAGGGAATTTGAGGAAGTTTGTAGTACTCTGAAAATTAAAAACCTAAGTGATGATGCGTTGAAACTTAGGTTATTCCCCTTTTCCTTAAAAGATAAAGCCAAATCTTGGTTGTATAGTTTGGACTCCGAGTCAATCGAAACCTATGACCAACTTACTTCTGCCTTTATACATAAGTTTTTCCCAAGGCATAAAACATTGTCTATTAGGACACAAATATGTACTTTTACCCAACAAGAGGGAGAATATTTATACAGGTACTTAGAAAGGTTTAATGACTTGATATCTCAATATCCTCATCATGGTTTGGAGAAGGTTAGGTTAGTTCAGATCCTCTACGAGGGTTTAGATTATTCAACAACAACCATGGTTGAGTCCTTATGCACAGGTGGGTTTGAGAATAAAACTGTTGATGAAGCGATGACATTTTTGAATGAAATCGCCGATAAGACCCAACAATGGGAAAATAGTAGGGAACCCCAGAAAACAATTCTTCTAAGTAGAGGAAATTTTAATAGGGTAGAAGGATCTCATGAGTCAGATGCCAAAATAGCAGCTATAGCCAAAAGATTAGAAGCCTTAGAATTAGGTCATTCTAGTGGTAGTAGTGGAAGAAATGAGCCTTTTGGGGAAGGCCATGTTGTTGAAGAGTAAGCCAATGCTCTTTATAACAACACTAGGTTTGATAACCGACAGAAGTTTGACCCATATTCAGAAACCTATAATCCTGGCTGGAGAAGCCATCCAAAACTTTCTTGGTCCAAGGGCCAGAATCAAGGTCAGTCTAGTAATGCTCAGGTTCCCCCAGGTTTTGGCTATACTAAGAATCCTTCAGCTCCGGCACAGTTTCAGAACCCTTTGGATAAGAAGATTATGAGTTTAGAAGAGTCTCTTGCTTTGTTAACTCGTAACACTGTGCAGTTTCAGCAATCTGTTGCTCAAGGTTTAGAAGAAAATAAGAGAATAGGTTGGGCTAACTCTCAGGCTATTTCCGAGTTGAAAACCCATGTTAGTCAGATAAATGAGTCTTTAAGAGAAAGAGGTAAGTTTCCTAGTCAGACTCAACCCAACCCTAGAGGAATTAATAAAATAGGTGAAAGACCATCTGATCATGTGAATGCTATTAAAACCCTTAGTAGTGGTATAGTGATAGACAACAAGGTTTCCATGCCTGATAGTGAACATGTTGTAGTTCACCCTTCTGAACCAGAAACTGAGGAGACTGATAGAGTCTCTAAAGAGACCAATGAGGGTCATATCGAGCCCGACTTTGTCCCTAGAGCCCCATTCCCACAACTACTAGTTCCAACTAAGAGGGACTCCAATTTTAATGATATATTGGAGGTTTTTAAGCAGGTAACTATCAACCTTCCACTACTATATGCAATTAAGAAGATTCCCTCTTATGCCAAGTTTCTCAAGGATATGTGTACGCGAAAGCGAAAGCTTAATGTCCAGAAGAAAGCCTTTCTAGCTAGTCAGGTGAGTTCTATTATTCAGAATACCACTACTCCTAAGTATAAAGACCCAGGGTCCCCTACCATTTCTTGCACAATAGGTAAATACCGTGTTGAGAAAGCGTTGCTTGACTTAGGATATAGTGTGAACTTACTACCATATCATGTGTACCTTAAGCTAGGACTTGGTGAGATGAAACCTACCCAGATGACACTTCAGTTAGCTGATAGGTCCGTTAAAATTCCTCGTGGTGTGATCGAGGATGTTCTCATAGAGGTTGACAAGTTTATTTATATAGTGGATTTTGTTATCCTAGATACCCAACCTGTCCCTGATCCAGAGAACCAGATACCGGTAATTTTAGGTCGCCCGTTTTTAGCTACATCCAATGCGATCATTAACTGTCGAAATGGTATTATGAAATTTTCTTTTGGTAATATGACTATTGAGCTGAACATTTTTAATATTAGTAAGCTACCCTCTGAACTAGATGACTCGAACATAGAAGAGGTGAACATGATAAGAACATTAGTCGAGGAGTCATTACCAAACACTTTGTTAGAAGATGCATTAGAGAAATGCCTAGCTCACTTTGGGGTTGATTTTTATGATGATAATGTGATTAATGAGGTGAATGCTTTGTTAGATTCAACCCCTTTGTTAGATACTAGTAATGGACGGAAACCTAAAGTCGAACCACTACCAATTTCTAAGTCTACCCTAGTTCCTTCATTAGATTAGCCTCCTAAGTTGGACCTAAAACCATTGCCAGATTCCCTGAAATATAGGTTTTTAGGACCGTCTGAGACTTTACCTGTGATTATTTCTTCAGTCTTGGATAGTGACCAGGAAAGTAGGCTAGTAACCGTCCTTCAAAACAACAAGGAGGCTTTAGGGTGGACCATAGCTGACATTAAGGGTATAAGTCCCACTATTTGTATGCATCAGATCTATTTAGAGAGTGATACCAAACCTTCTAGGGAGATGCAACGTCGACTAGACCCTAATATGAAAGAGGTAGTTCGAAACGAGGTCCTTAAGTTGTTAGATGCAGGCATTATCTACCCCATTTCAGACAATAAGTGGGTCAGTCCCGTTCAGGTTGTCCCTAAGAAATCTGGTATTATTGTAGTCCAGAATGATAACAATGAGTTAATCTCGACCCGAGTGACCACGGGTTGGCGTGTTTGTATTGACTATAGGAAATTGAACAAGGTCACTAGGAAGGACCACTTTCCCCTTCCCTTCATCGACCAGATGCTAGAGAGATTAGCTGGACATAGTCACTACTGCTTTTTAGATGGCTACTCTGGATATAATCAGATCGTTATTGCCCCAGAAGACCAGGTGAAAACCACTTTTACCTGTCCCTTTGGTACCTTTGCGTATATCCGCATGCCTTTCGGGCTTTGTAATGCCCATGCGACTTTCAAGAGTTGCATGATGAGCATATTTTCTGACATGGTAGAACGGTTCTTAGAGGTCTTTATGGATGATTTTTCAGTGTTTGGTTCGTCTTTCGATGAGTGCTTGCATCATTTGTCACTAGTGTTGACTAGGTGTAAGGAAAAAAATTTAGTGCTTAATTGGGAGAAATGTCACTTCATGGTTCCTTCAGGAATTGTTTTAGGAATGTCGTATCTTCTAAGGGTATAGAGGTAGATAAAGCCAAAGTTGACCTTATTAAGACTTTACAGGTCCCAAAAACCGTAAGAGATATTAGGTTATTCTTAGGGCATGCAGGTTTTTATCGTCGATTCATTAAGGATTTTAGCCTAATTTCTAGACCTCTTTGCAATTTGCTTGCAAAAGATGTTAAGTTTGTCTTTGATGATGCTTGTTTAGAGGCTTTTGAGAAGCTTAAGAATTTACTCACTACCGCCCCCATAGTCCAGGCACCCAAATGGAACCTACCATTTGAGATCATGTGTGATGCTTCAGATTATGCTGTTGGTGTTGTGCTAGGTCAGCGAGAAAACAAATTACTTCATGTGATTTACTATGCTAGCAAAACTCTGAATGATGCCCATTTAAATTATACCACTACCGAGAAGGAACTGTTAGCCATTTTGTTTGCCTTAGACAAGTTTAGACCCTATCTCTTAGGTTCTAAGATCATCATATATACTGATCATGCTTCTTTGAAATATCTTTTGTCTAAGAAGGATACAAAACCTAGATTGATTAGGTAGATCCTTTTGTTGCAAGAGTTTTCTCCAGACATTAGAGACAAAAAGGGTGCCGAAAATGTTGTAGCAGACCACTTGTGTAGGCTAGTTGTTAGTTCCCCTGATGATTCCCTTCCTATAAGGGATAGCTTTCCTGATGAACAATTGTTCTTTGTTACCCAATTACCTTGGTATGCGAATATAGTGAACTATCTTATTACTGGTCGAATGCCCCAACATTGGGGTAAACAAGATCGTTCTAGGTTTTTAGCTGAGGTTAAACACTTCTTTTGGGATGATCCTTATTTGTTTAAGTATTGTCCAAACCAGATTATTAGGAGATGTATACCTGAGAGTGACCAGTCCAGTATTATTTCCTTTTGTCATGATCATGCTTGTGGGGGTCACTTTATTGCTAAGAAAACTGCTGCTAAGATATTGCAGTGTGGATTCTATTGGCCTTCGTTGTTTAAAGACTCCCACAGTTACTGTGTGACTTGTGAACGTTGCCAGAAATTATGAACCATTTCCGGTAGGAACATGATGCCCTTAAACCCTATTTTAGTTGTGGAGGTCTTTGACGTGTGGGGTATTGACTTTATGGGTCCGTTTCCTAATTCTTTTGTTAACTTATACATCCTTGTCGATGTAGACTATGTCTCTAAGTGGATTGAGGCGGCTACGTGTAAAACCAATGACCATAGGGTTGTGGTTGAGTTCTTGAAAAATAATATACTTACACGTTTTGGTACACCGCGAGCTATAATTAGTGATGGAGGGTCGCACTTTTGTAATGGACCTTTTAGGCTTTTGATGAAGAAATATGGTATTACACATAAGGTAGCTACCCCATATCATCCACAGACTAGTGGTCAGTTAGAAGTTTCCAATAGGGAGATAAAACGTATATTAGAGAAAACAGTTAATCCTAATCAGAAAGACTGGTCGTCTAGGCTTACTGATGCTTTATGGGCTTACCGTACTGCGTTTAAGACCCCATTGGAATGTCACCTTATCGACTTGTGTATGGAAAGGCATGTCACTTACCTTTTGAGTTAGAACATAGAGCTTATTGGGCTGTTAAGCAGCTAAATTTTTCACTTGACAAGGCGGGAGCCCATAGGAAACTCCAGCTCAATGAGTTTGAAGAGATTCGTAGAGATGCATAGGATAGTACTAAGGAGTATAAGAACAAAATGAAACTTGTGCATGATATAAATATCTTAAGAAAGTCATTTTCTCTAGGTCAAAAATTTCTTCTGTATGATACCCGCTTGCATCTTTTCCCTGGGAAGTTACCTTCTCGGTGGACGGGTCCTTTTATTGTTCGCACTGTCTTTCCTCATGAAGCTATTGAGATAGAGACACCGGATGGTAGTAGTTCTTCGAAGGTTAATGGTCAGAGATTTAAACCTTTTTTAGAGCCCTTTCCTACAGGTGATATTGAGGAGGTCCCTCTGGAGGACCCTGTTTACCCTTGATTGACCATCGAGGCGATTGTATGTTATATATTAGTTTTTGATTTCTCTCTTCACCCAGGTACTATCTTTCCGACTTCTCCCTTTACTAATTCCTCAAGTTACTTTATTGTTTGGTATTGCTCTTTCATTAGAAACATTGAGGACAATGTTAGATTTAAGTTTGGGGGTGGGGAAGAAACTTTTTGTTAGCTTTTAGTTGCAATAAATAAACTCCGGAGCCTAGAAATTTATGCTTATTAAGGTTGACACTAACCAATCTAAGTGGATGGGAACATCTTGGTTGTAGGAGTTGAGGAACCAATCTGATTAGATGGAAACATCTAAAGAGTCTATTCATAAAAGCACAGAGCTCAGGTATTAGAATTAAAAAAAAACATGGTAGTTTCGCCATATCTCGTTGAATCCTAATCCTTTTGTTTTTATTTTTTAAGTGATTTGGTGTGGCACACGATTCAAGTTATTACCTTTGCTAGGGTGGAATAGAGTGATTGAGATACCAAAAAAAATAAAAAAAATAAAAGAAAAAAAATAAAAAAAAAAGAAAAAAAGAAATGAGACCAAACCATTAGACCAACCAGAATATATTCAATAAAGTAGACCACTGGTGCCCTTGTATATGCCAGTTGTGTTGACCTAGAGTTAGGTTTATCGACCACTGGTCCCCTTGTATATGCCAGTTGTGTTGATATTAGTCAGACCGGTATCTCAGTCCATTAGGATAGGTTCACCTTGGCAGAGGCTTTCAGACAGATATGGGAAACACCGTTCACTTTTAACCATCTCTTTATCCATCTTCTTAATCTTTCCATGTGATTGGTTGACTCCGGTTATGATGTACAGAAAATATCTGAGTAGAGCTCTGTCACTTATATATGAATTTTAGTATGTTGAGTGCAAAATCGTGTACAACAATTGGAATTTCGCATCAGGGTACTTCCTCCTGTAGTCAATGAGAGTATGCCAACCAAGGAGATTCTTTAGTGCTTTCCAAGGTTCTGCGTAGATAGCTAGGGTATGGAGTAAAGGTTTTGTGGGTACACCTCTGGTAAACCCTCTGGAGACAACAGGGGAACCTAGTGGTTTAACGGCTTGCTGCACGTGCTAAGTGTAGTCATTTTTATTTTCTAGATTAGATTTGCTCGAGGACTAGCAAATAATAAGTTTGGGGGTATTTGATAGACACATTTTTGTGTCTGAATTGTCCTTAGTGTCTCTATTGCTAGTGCTTGATTTTGTACTTATTATGGTGTTTTTATGTTTGTGTAGGTGTTTTTGGAGAAATACACTTGTATGGAAAAAGTTTCTCAAAAAGTGCTATTTGGACCCCTGGAGGACATTTGCTATACAGACCCCAGATTTGGCTAAGGGACACCCAAGGTTATGCGTAGCCCAAATTCATCCTCAGCACCCAAATTTTTCCTCAGCACCCATCTGTTATTCGTGATGTGATTTCTCAATGATGTTGTAGTAAGATGATTCATTCACTCAGATTTGTTGAGAATTTGTTTTAAGACTTAATAAAGAAAATAAGGAAAAATATATACACACAATTTGTCACAAGATGAAGAGACGCTGAGATGCGGGATTCCAATACTTTTCATATTGTTATGGTTCAGTCATTAACTCTAGACAATATAGCTCAAACAAAAGAAGTTGTGACTCTAGTTCTTTGCCAAAAAAGGATTTCGTAAAATATTCTTTGTAAGTTAAAAGTATGACGCATCTAAAGCATTTAGAACTAAGCATGTGGCATCTAACAAAATAACAAATAATTAATAGAAATCATAAAGCAATTAAATCAATGCAAATAGTCAATAAAAGAATTAATTCATTTACCACAATCATGAAAAGTTGCTTCCTCCGTCGTCCCAGTGACGGGGTTTAGCTCCACATGGTGAAAACACACTCAGAATAATTTTTCATTGCTCAAAAGTGCTTACAAGAGGTGAAAATATTATAAAACAGAAAAACTCTCTGCACCTTTCTATTATACGCTCTGTTTCTTCCCCTAACTCTCCATATCAGCACGTATCTTCATGAACAAAACCTTGAAAATATCTTCACAACTGTTTTCTTCAAACCAAGAATATATCCTTCCTTTTACGAATCAAAGGCAATTATTGCCCCTGTTTTACTGTTACAGCTCATCACCAACCAATCCGTGCCACAAATCTCCAAAAAAAGTCTCATAAAATTATAACCAAAAATACGCTGTTGAAGCCAAAACTTTCCCGCCAAATTCTGTTCATTCAGTGGAGAAGAAGATGGTTCTCCCCCTAACAGAAATGGGGTGCGAATATCCATGGGGTGTGCATAGTACATAGGGTGCCCCTCAGTAACCGAGGTGCCCCTTAGTAACCGAGGTGCCCCTTAACCAACACTGAGAGTTCGAATAACACGTGTCCTCCGGGGGTGCAAAAACCACTTTTCGAGCAACTTTTTACACATAAGTGTTTATTGGCCAAAAATACCTACAAGGACATAAAATACCATAATTAATACATAATCGAGCACTAACAGTACAGAACATTGAGAACAAAATAGACACAAAAATGCGTCTATCAATTCGCACCCCAGAAAAGGATAGGGGCACTTCATCTTCGACATTTCAAAAATAAAAAATGGCGGGAAAAATATTCACTTCACTGGCAGAATTTCGATCGGATTTTGGAGGAGTTTTTGTGCGATTCAATCGCTGAAACTTCATGGGTAGATGTTTTTTGTTAGAAGAAAGTTGTTATGGGTGTTTGTTTCGATCAAATTTGGCTAGATAACCGAAGATACGAAATCAGAGCATCACGGGTTGGTTTTCCATTTCGAGTCCTGATTGAGTGACCAAGAGATTTTCGCGTGGCTGCTGCATGTTGGAACACTTCTGGACAATGAATGGATGCGTTGAGAGTAATTTGGCATGGGGAAACAGCGTGAGAAGCTAAATCAGGGAAGAAAATATTCCCAGAATATTTTTCATCAAGGCCGAGTTAAGAGAGAATTATCTTGAGTTATAGCGAGATTTCTTGGTGCTACTGGATATATAAAGGGTTCTGGTGTTGCATAATAAAGGACGGGGAGTTTGGGAGAGGCGGAGAGCAACAACAGAAGAAAAAAAAATCGCACCAGAGAACCACCATTTCTGCTGCTGCTAAAGAACACGAAGAACAAAAGACCACCAGAGGCAGTCATTTATCAACAGTGACAACGACAGCCACACGAGGGTCGCAGAGATACAACAACAGCAGTTCCTTTTTATCGCTCTTTGTAACAGTGTTTTGCAACAATTATAAACGTTGCAAACACCCGATTTTCATTATTTTCTCTCTTCATCTTTGTAAACAAATCTTGAGCATGAATCAATATTTTGAGCAAGTTTATACAATGATGAGCTAAACCCATCCTCTGGGGCGACGGAGGAAGCTATTTCGCCAATGAAATGTGGTAATCTCTATTTTATTTAATTTATGCAATCATTATATGATTATTTGCCTTGATAAATAAATAGATAAAATGGTTTTGTTAAACAATTGTTATTTTAATTTATGGAGCATGCTAGCCTAGGGTTTTGATGTCCCATACTTTCGATTTACAATTGTTATTTCTAAAAAATCAACTTTTGCAATATTAAGAATCAACTTGAATGAAGGATTTGCATAATTATAATTAGAAAATATAAATCACTTTGATATTGGTAATTAGTGGAATCCATAGCCCCAGTCTTCTCCATATTTTTCATATCACTTTTATTTAAGTTTCCAATATTTTTTTATTTAAAATTAATTCTAAAATCTGCTTTCACAAGTCTTGAACGAATCTTATCACTACAACAAATTTGAAAACACATCACTGCGTCTCAACACTAAAGTTTATTTGATATGCCTAATATATATAAAACATTTAGTTTAAGGATAGTTACTTAGCTCTGTCTCCGCTAGGCACGTCCTTCGCACATGATTGGGCTTTGGGTATATTAGGCTCTCCGTGAGTAAGCGACATCAGGCGTTAGTGATGACATCAGGATGATGACGAATTGATAGACGGACAAAAGACCTCGGGTCTTGATGGGACGAAAAATAGCCGGTTGTAAAGAGAGTTGTTCAACGAGACTTACTTGTGTGTGGAACGTGCAAACAAATGCTTCTACATTCTTTCCAGGCAATTGCGTCACATTTGCGAGTTGTCCATACGGCAACAAATAATCTTCAGGATTAGACGGCTTGTTGGAGACCCTCTCAGGTATAGACACTGGCAAAGGACATACTCCTAGTTCCGCTTTGTTGCTATGTATCCGTGAGCGCCGAAGAAAATATCATAATTCGGGTATTCCTCTTAAGTCCCCAGGTGCAATCTCCTTCTGCAATTCAACTACTTCTTCTATGGGAGAGGAAATTCTGAAAGCGTCTCTCATTGATGTTGTTGCTGTCGAGCCAGATACGGTGTAACTTGGACGTGGTTTTCTCATCGTGACCGTCACGCATGTGGTAGTGGAGTTGGCAGTTTTGGACGTGTCTCTAAAGCGGTGGCTTTCCTCTTGTTGCTTCAGTGAAACTGCTTACAAAAAGCCGAAGATTGTATTGCCTATTGGTGAGATGTATGCTTCCACGAATATCATGAGGCTCTTCATTCCTGGAAGGCCTGGTTCTTTCTAGCAGGGCTGGTGCTGTTGTAGCCGACCGCTTAGCAGCTTCATGAAGTTCAAAGAATAACTGGAAGCGCGGGTGGACGGGTACCATGTCATTAATGCATAACTCCACCAATTGATGTTCAGTCACATTTGGATCATGACCATCTAGATCCTGAATTTTGAATCTCTTGACATAATCATTCTGATGTTTGTTGTTTCGCTCCTTCTGAGTTGTGGCCATGTCCGTCTGGGTTTTGGCAAGAAATTCCTATCTCTCCATTAAATAGATGATGGTAATGGTAGGTTGGTTTCCTCTGGCTCCTTCAGTCTCTCGTCCTGACGAAGTAGTGGTAGAAGCCCTGGTGATGATTGGAGGCATCATGCTCGAAGAAATATTAGGAGTAGTGGCGGCTCTGGCTCCGGTAATACGAGGCGTCATGCCAGAGGGGATGCTTCCGGTGCTGCTGGTATTGGTGCTAGAGGATGTAAATCCATGGTATGTGTTGACTATGCTTGCGGACTGTACATTGGTGTTGGCCAATCCCTTTTTCTCTCGTTCAATACGGCCACATACTATGTCTACATCTTTGTTGGCGGAGGCACAGACCTCAGACAAGGATTCAACATTTTTTATGTCATCTCTGAAATTGGTGGAATTCTTCGAGCGAATGTTTGCTGGCTCTTGCTACATCCGGTTTTCCATACTCTTTAAGAGACAAAATGTCTCATTTTGAAGCTTGACAATATCAGCTTGGTTTGCGAAAACATCTTCTAATATTTTTTCCATACCCTCCATGGTGATTGGATTTCGAGCAATGGCGGATTTGGAAGTGTTTGGGATGGCCGGGTAACTCATGAAGCGGAAAGTTGGGATGATTAAAGTGAATTTTGGTTAATGATTGAATTTAGACCTAAGATCTACCATCTTGAGTTTGGGAAGATTGGAATGAAAATTGAGAAATTGGCTTCGCAACCGAGAAATTAATCTCTCACTGTGGTCGCCAGTTGTTTTAGGGTAAAAACTGATTCTGCTGGTTTTGTTAAATTTGGGTGTGCCACCGAGAAACGAATCTAAACCCTAAACAAATGCACTGCATGGGAGTACTTTAGATTCGAGAGATCAATCTGTACAACCCTGGCCTAAACCAAGAAATGGTCGTTCCAATATTGCTTTGGTTACAAAGTGAAGGAGAAGGGTTGATCTTAGGGAGGGAAGCGAAGAAGGTGTTGAGATCATAATAGTTAACTCTGAAGGTGTGGCTATTTTATAACTTATATCAGAATATGGAACTGGCTTGCGGAATGTAAGCTATCAGTTCTTGATGTTTTTCTGGATACTTGTGTTGTTAACCAAAACTCTGTTGTTGGTTGAAATAGGTTGAAAACCTATTTATATAAGTCATATTTGAACGCACCATAATCTCATAGGAAATGGGAGTTGTTGAGTGATGGAGAAGCGAGATCGTGTGAAAATGTTGAAAACCACGTCTTTTAATGAGGGAAGACGGGTAGTTACACACTACTTCTCTGCCGCCACAAACTGTCCGCTTTTCCTGACACTTTCTCATAATTGGCTTGTTTCACGCCGCACGGTGTAAACCGCCAGACCAATACCCTGATTAACATCCCCCAGTTTGTGACATGTTTGATGTCTCGAGTATTTTCGTGGAAAATATGCAGCAGGCTGCTGCTGAATGGGTCTTGTTTGCAGGAACTAGTTATTCTGACCAATCACGCGCAAGCTAGGTGGAGGGTGGTCATTTGTGAGTAGCTTCCAGGAGCTATCCATGTACATTAAAGATGTGGTGATCGGTCCCTATAGGAGAATGGTTTATGATAGACATTTTGGCATCCTATTGGTTGGCCCAAATTAAAACTAAACTGGTTAAGTTGGCTATCCAAGTTGGATGGCTGAGATGATTTGCAGAAGTTTATGCTAATTCATGAAATTTCGTAATCAAAAAATTCAGATGTGAGACCCCCACTAAAACTTCTGTAGAATTTTCATACGAACTCGGATTTTGACGATCCGCCCATCCATTCTTATCAGAAAAGAATTTCCTATCTTTCTACATAGGAATATTTAGGTTTTGAGCTCGTTTAGGAGGTGAAAACAGCCAGACAGTAAAACTCAGGAAGAATTCAGGAGGAATTCTGTCAGTTTTCATCCATCACCTAGCTCGCCTTTTAAGTTGTATCTTTTAGATCGTTAATCCGATTGATGTGATTTTTTAATATGTTATGATAGACATTCATATGAAACTTTTGGCATGTAGTCCATATTAAAATTATTTACGAAATACTCCCAGTTGTTCGTCCAATCTTTGGGTGACCTTTTGGATATCGTCCGACCAAGTTAGGAGGTGGCTAGACTTGATAAATCAACTGGCCAAAACGTACGTCCGTGATCACTGATATGAGCAGCCTATGTTTAATTCCTTAAGGAATTAGGTGTGTCGACCAACCAACTTCGAATTTTAATTAAAAGCGCGTGTGGCGCTTTTAAAGCAATCTGATTGGTCGGTGGGAAGAGGGGGTCGGCAAGTAGCATGAGCCTGGCCAAACTTCAAGTGCGTGTGGCGGGTTAAGAGCGACCTGATTGGTCGATATAAAATAGGGACGGCAAGCAACATGAGCCTGGCCACATTCCAAATGTGTGTGGAGCGTTTAGAGCGACCTGATTGGTCGATAGGAAAGAGGCCGACAAGGGAAACATGGAGCATGGCTATCCGCCTGCAGGTGGCATCTTCTAGGGAGAACTGGACGGCCATGTGGCGTGGCCATGCCTCCTCTTGTTGTTGCACCTATTTTCCGTGCCTCCTCTTTTATTTCCTATCATATGATTTTTTGTAGGATCTTGCTCCTACTATCTCCGTGATGGATCAATTTCCTAGTTTGCCTAGGTTTAGTTTCGACCAATAGGGTTCAAAATATAACGCAGGGCGCAGATAACCTAATTTTTTGCAAATAGGTAAAATTAGGTTAGAAAATTGAATTTCGTGAGTTGGCACAAAATTAAACAAATTTCGATAAATTATATGTGCGTTGGCACAAGAAACCTATTTATCAGAGAGCGGTGTAACTTGCGTGTTCATAAGTATTTTCATGTAGATCTTAATACCGACACTTCGGTAAATTCATGTTACTCCGCTGCGAGTGAACAGTAGTTGTCATATCATGCCAATATTAAGAGTTCAACTGGGGAACATAGCACAGGAAAATACTCGACATGATGTACATTAGTGAATAATGTAAGCGGGAGTTCAATAAAATTTATAAAATATTTGGGAT
Source organism: Papaver somniferum (assembly GCF_003573695.1). Classification (NCBI taxonomy): domain Eukaryota; kingdom Viridiplantae; phylum Streptophyta; class Magnoliopsida; order Ranunculales; family Papaveraceae; genus Papaver; species Papaver somniferum. Next base: position 196,860,575 of record NC_039360.1, read on the forward strand.
TGTTGCTACATGCACCATTCTAGGTAAATTTCATATAAATATACTGAGTTGATCAATACATATTGTAAGTGAAGAGACTTGGGCTCTAGCCACTTTTAAATGGATGTGTTTCTTACAGAATGAAAGCACATTAAGCACAGGGTTTCACAATTTTAGCCCTAGACTAAAAACCACCATCAATAGGTTGGAATCCCAGTCTTGGACAGAGAAGGCTCAGGTTCGACTGACTTGAGCCTCATTTTTTTCAAAGTCAATTTTTCATTTTACAACTCTTATAAAGGTTGTGATAGTGATCACAAAAAAGCACAAATCTACCAATATTGTGAATCTGGAAAGTTGGTTGATCGCTTGTACTAACACATAGTAGGCTGGGGTTCGAATCTCTCCAAGAACATTTTTCAAAATCATATTTTTTTTTAATCTTCAACAACCCTTGTGAATGTTGTTATACATTTATTCACTACCTTTACGATATGAGTTGTTAAAGTCTAAAGGTGGTCACTACTCTTTGCAACTCTTTTCACAAAACGTTATGGTTTTGATTCTCGTCACTACTCTTTGGTCCTAAGAGTTTGATGTTTTTTACTTTGACAAGGCATTGAAGTATCTAAAGATTCGCCCCCTCCCCAATGACTCATCTCTTGTTTGCTGGTGACTCTTTGCTTTTCTCTAAAGCCACAATAAAAGATTTTGAAATCATTAAGGACTATTTGGAAAGTTACTGCTTAGCCTCTGGTCAGGATATTATCTTTGACAAATATGGTATTCTGTTTAGTAAAAAAGTTCCCGAATCTTTAAAATGTCGTTTGTCTAACATTCTTGATATTCATACTAGACAGTTAGGAGAAAAGTATTTTGGAACTCCTACTGTTTTTCAATCCTCTAAAATTCAAACTCATATGAGTATTTTACAGGTTGTTGATGCTAGAATCTCTATTTGGTTTCATAAACTTTTATCTCAGGCTGCTAGACCCACTTTAATTAAGCATGTTGGCCAGGCTATACCTATTTATCAGAAGGATGTCTTCCTTATCCCTAAATATCTTTGCAGGAAAATTGATTCTCACTTGTGTAAGTTTTGGTGGGGAGAAAAGCTAGACCCAAAGGATAGAAAATTGCATCTTCCAGAATGGGATATCGTCTGCTCCCGTAAGTCTGAGGGAGGTTTAAGGTTTAGGAAGGCTGAGTGGAACAACTTGGATATGCTTTCTAGAATGCTTGGAAGATTATTGAAAATAATGTCTCCTTCTAGCTCAGATTCTTAAAGCTAAGTACTTCCCTAGGACTGATTTTCTGAATGCTAAGTGTCCTGCTACTTGTTTTTGGACCTGGAAATGTTTACATGCTATTAAAGAAATCATTAAAACTTTTATTTCCTTGATTGTTGGAGATGGTAAATTTATAGACCCTTGGTGTGACAAATGGATTCCTACCTTAGGTTCTGCCACACCTAACCCTCTTGTTCCTCCTGACCCTAGCATTAAATTTTCTTATTTTATTAATCCTACTTCTAGGTATTGGGATATTAATAGACTCAATACCCATTTTGATGATGCTTCTGTTGAGAAGATCATCACTATTCCCTTAAGTCAGCTTTGCACTCCTGGCAGGAGGTGTTAGAGCACTGCACTGTCGAACTCGCAACCGTTGCTATCTCAAGTTTGTGGTCAAGTTTAGTTGCCAAAACTATAAGTCTTGATTTCTAGTCTACTTATAGCTAAGTCTCGAATTAGGATAGAAAATGTAGTTGAGCATTAGACTTCACGGAATTCATCGATCAAAGACGAAGCACTACTAAGGGGAGCTTGTGGAACTTCATCAACAAATGTTATGTGGAAACTTGAACTCATCTATTACTCAAAAGTGTACTCTATATCCTATTTGAGACAAAAGTTGTATAGCTATATAGACTTCGATTATACACATTTGATATTTCGAGCTAAGTTTATCTCGTTTACATATTTCTCGAAATATGTGTTGGTAAGCTTTCGCTTTAATCATGTTCATCCTATATTCTTGAAGAAAGTCAAAAGCTAATCATGTGAAAATCACCTGGTAACATCTTACATGATTTGTGTGAGAAAATCATTTGATGTAGACTCGGAATGATTTGTATTGATCAATCGATCACTTGAAATTGCTTTGGAGGTAATAGTTTGTGTGAGACAGCTAATGTCGTCTTCTAAGAATGTTTCAATGATTGAAATAGGAGTTTAGAACACTTAGCCATAATTGGATTATGTGCACAATATGCGTACTTTCATATGTGTTGATCCAAGACCGGAATGCGGTATGAATACCCGTACGCGTACTGGCGAGGTCAGGTAAAGCCCGAGAGCTAAAGTATACGTACTTGTACGCGTACTGGCGAAGTCAGTTTAAGTCCGGGTACTATAGTATGTGTACCTGTACGCGTACGGAATCGAACTGAAGTTTGGAAGCGTAAGACAATATGCATACCCGTTTGCATACTGGCAAACACTGTCTAAGTCCGGATACTTAAGTATGTACCCGTTTGCATACTTGAATGGGTTATGTTCTAAAATCAGTTTGTTCATGAACTAATACATTTATATAATAATAAATGCAATCTTTTGCAAACCGTGGCCATAATGTTCATGAATTGATTCGAGTGAATCAAAATCGATTTTGCTTCAATTGTGTCTTTTATACTTCTATGAGAATATAAACAATTGAACAACTCTAGAAGTAATTTCATTTGAGTCATTTGAACTAGTTATGGTTAAGATGAATAAGGTTTATATGAAAGTGTTCATATGGATAACTTCGGCTAACCATTGTTAAACCAACAAAGGTGCACACGTTTAGGTACGGTTTCTCATATCTAAATGAAGCTACTTTTCATTTGTGTGTAACAAGATAAGTTCGATCTAACGGATGAAAGATATTAGCTTGAGTCTAATCAGGTTTTCATCTAACGGTGAATATTGAATGCTTTGTTACCAAGGAAATATTGATTGCAAACCCTAATTTGAAGACTATATAAGGGAGAACTCTAGCAACTGAGAAACCTAATCCCCACACCTCATGTGTGATACTAGTTGCGACTAGAGTCGATTCTCCTTTAACCTTAGGTTTTTCCAAAACCCTGTAGGTTAATGACTTGAAGACTTCATTGGGATTGTGAAGCCAGACCCAACTATTTCTCTGTAATTGCGTGTTCTGATCTTGCCGTTTTCTATCGTGATTGAGTACTATATTCTCATAGATTTGCTCGATATTTAATCTCCGATATGCAAGATAAAAAGTAGTCAAAAACATCTTCGTCTCATCGTTTGTGATTCCACAATATCTTGTTTCGCTACCATGCGATTAAGATTTTTGTGAGGTGATTGATATTTCTAGGCTGTTCTTCGGGAATATAAGTCCGGTATATCAATTGATTCATGTTCACCTGGATTTATCAAAAGACTGAACAAAACTCATAGGTATTTCTGTGGGAGACAGATTTATCTATTCAATAGAATTTTCTGTGTGAGACAGATTGGTTTATCAAGTCTTCGACTTTGGGTCGTAGTAACTCTTAGTTGTGGGTGAGATCAGCTACAGGAATCAAGTGCGTAGAGTCATGTTGGGGTTCAGAGACGTAAGGAACACGATTATACCTTGATCAGTGTGAGATTGGTTAGGGCTCAACTACATTCCAGTCCGAAGTTAACTAGGAGTAGGCTAATGTTTGTTGTGGCTTAATACAGTGTGGTGTTCAAATCTAGACTATGTCACGAGGTTTTTCTGCATTTGTGGTTTCCTTGTTAACAAATTTAGACTAAGTCTGTATTTGTGGCAATCTGATTTGTGTGGATAGTTGTGTATCTCAAACTCGCACGCATAGAAATGAGTTCCAAAAGTTTTAAGTATGCCAAATGTCTTGGGATTACCTCCAAGGATAACTCCTTTGCTGATTCTTCCGAATCCCGAGGTAGGATTTTGCTATCAGAACATTATAGCTCCATGACTAAAACTGAAATGGAACTTACCATAAATCAAAAAAATATTGCTGAGACTATTGTTTTTCAATATGCTAAGATAAAATCTCTTGAATAAAAACATGATCAGCTTATTGATGAACTTGAGAAATCTCTTGGTCGAGAACGGGAACTCTATATCATCATTGAGTCATTCTATAACAATATCGAAAAACTTGTTCAAGAAACTACTCTAAAGCGTGAAAAGATTAGTACTCTTGAGGACATCTTTAAAGTAGATTCAATTAGAGAAAAAAGTTTGATCGAGACTCATTCATCAGATCTGGACAGCCTTCGTGTTGAAAAAGAGAAATTGGTTGCTTCCCTTCTTCTAGCCCAAAAACAGTGCAAATCCTTGAAAGAGAAAAATTCTGTTTTAATGAGAAAATCTTATGTTTCATTCACTAATTCTCAGACAGAATTACAGTACATGAAGAAAAGTTCTCCAAAGGAAGATCCTGCTAAGAAGTGTGTACATAACTTGCAGTCTTCTAATAGGGCTATGAATTTAAAACAGGTTCCATCCAATGTTTCTCTTCCACGAATCTGTTCTTTCTGTGGGGAAAAACATCACTATGTTAAACATTGTTTTGCTAGAAAGAAACAGATTTCTGATCTTCCAAATCTACTTCTTTTTACAATCGACAGAGTAAACTGTCTGACGACATCTACAATGGATTTCAATCCTGCAGAAAGCCAGAACTCTCAAAAAAGGGACTTCAATGGTTACTCCCAGTGTTTATGAGACTAAGTCTGGTAGATCTAAGTCTAGAAGGTGGAGACCTCTCTCCTCTAATCCTATGGAACCGATTCTAGAGGTCCTAGACTTAATCCTCAGAAAATTCCCTCTAATGGATTTTCTAAAAAGGTTATGTCGAATTCTTCTGGAATTAGAAATAGCCAAAGGAAGGTAAGAAATACTAGGTTCAAACTCTCAGATGGTATTCACGGCTCATCTCTCAATACTCATGGTGAGATTATATCTCACTTTGCTATCTAATTCTTGAAAAAGCGGGGGTACAACAACCACACCCAATATTTCGATTAGCAATCTGTATGGAAAAACTCTAATATACTTATAAGAGAATCAACTAGACTCAATATTAATAAAGTATATCAAAGATTTATATCTCTGTTTCTCGATTCAATTCTTACTCAGGCAAATAGAAATCTGCGAGTCTAATTGAATACAAGAGAAATCACTTGAACGGTACCAAAGACCAATGTTCAAGTATCAATCAATGTAAATCAACAACCAAAGGTTTGATATTCTAATTGATTGATTCAAACGCACAACCTGTGATATTTCAATTATATAAAAAAATATAATGCGGAAAAGAAATAACAGGCACCAGAAGTTTTGTTAACGAGGAAACCGAAAATGCAGAAAAACCCGGGACCTAGTCCAGATTGAACATACACTGTATTAAGCCGTTACAGACACTAGCCTACCACAAACTAACTTCGGTCTGGAATATAGTTGAACCCCAGTCAATCTCACACTGATCCAAGGTACAGTTGCGCTCCTATGTCTCTGATCCCAGCAGGATACTACGCACTTGATTCCCTTAGTTGATCTCACCCACAACTAAGAGTTGCTACGACCCAAAGTCGAAGACTTTAATAAACAAATCTGTATCACACAGAATAATCTACGGTAATAGATAAATCTGTCTCCCATAGAAATACCTACGAGTTTTGTTCCGTCTTTGATAAATCAAGGTGAACAGGAACCAACTGATAAACCAGACTTATATTCCCTAAGAACAACTCAGTATTATCAATCACCTCAAAATACTCTTAATAGACGCGACGAAAGAAGATATTGTGGAATCACAAACGATGGGACGAAGATGTTTGTGATTACTTTTATATCTTGCCTATAGGAGATATCAATTTCAATTCAATCGTTACGATTGTACTCAATACAATAGAAACAACAAAATCAGATTACACAACTACAAGAAGTTAGTATCGGTCTGGCTTCACAATCCCAATGAAGTCTTCAAGTCGTTAACCTACAGGGTCTCGGTAGAAACCTAAGGTTAAAGCAGAATCGACTCTATCTTATACAACTAGTATCACACTGGAGGTATGGGTATTAGGTTTCCCATTTGCTAGAGTTCTTCCTTATAGAGTCTTTCTAATCAGGGTTTGCAATCAATGTTAGCTTAGAAAAAAGCATTCAATATTCACGGTTAGATGAAAACCTTATTAGATTCAAGCTAATATCTTTCAACCGTTGGATCGAAAACTTAGCTTGTTTCCCACAAATGAAATGCACGATTTAGGTTTGTGTAACCGTACCCAAACATGTACATACGTTGGTTCAACAGTAGTTAACAAAATGGTTATCTATATGAGCACTTTCATATCAACCATATTCTTCTTTACCATAACTAGTTCAAATGACTCAAATGAACTAGTTAGAGAGTTGTTCAATTGCTTAGATCTTATAGAAGTATACAAGACACAATCTAAGCAAAAATGATTTGATTCACTTTAATCGATTCAAGAACTTTATAGCCACGGTCTGCAAACTTGCATTCCTTAGTTTATATAAGTATAAGTTCACGAATAATCGTTTTTATAAAATAACCAACCTAAGTACGCGGACTAGGTAGCGGACTTAAGTACCCGGACTAAGTTTGTAAATGGTTTACAAACTCTAGCAGATTTTCTCGGGACGAGAACCTCCGACAGTTCGCGGACTAGGTACGTGGACTGGGTTCGCGGACTGGGTTTCGGTTTTCCTGAGCAGCAAAGTACGCATACTTTGGTTCAAGGAATAAGAACTTATACGTATATGTGTTACCACACAATGCTTATATCCAACAATGGTTATATATTATAAACTCTCATTTCAATCATTGAAACATTCTTAGAGAACGTTATATAGTTGTTGTTCAAAGACTATTTTTCGTCAAAGCCATTTTCAAGTAATTGAAACATAATATGACTTTCGTCACTAGGTAAAGATGAACTTGGCCAAAGGGAAAGCTTAGCAACATATATTTCGAGAAATAGATAAGCGAGATAAACTCGGATCGAAATAGAAAATGTGTATAATCAAAGTCTATATAGCAAAATGACTTTTGTCTCAAGATAGGAGATAGAGTAGATAAACTTTTGAGTGATAGATAAGTTCAAGTCTCCACATACCTTTTAGTCGATGAAGTTCCACCAGTTCCTTGAGTAGTTCTTCGTCATGTATGATGATCGTCGTGGAGTTCTTGAGCTCAACTACACTTTCTATCCTAGTCCGAGACTTAGTTATAGTATACTAGAAATCAAGACTTATAGTTTTGATCACTAATATTGACAAACATGATTGAGATCGCAATGCATGCGAGTTCGACCGAGCAGTTCTTTAACAATGTCCCCCTTTGTCAATTTTAGTGAAAAAACTATTAATACATATGAAATACAAAAGTAGATAAATAAACTTTTGTAGCTCCTATTGCACATGCCTAATCTTCAACATTACTCGAAATCTTCTTCACTTCAAAGTGCTCCAATGATTCCAAAGTTGTAAGTTTAGCATCATCGTTGTTGAAAATCCGTAGTTATAACAATGAGAAAACAAAACTTCTCAATCATTGTTACACAGAGTCATAGTATTATTACACAGCATCAAAGTTCAATTGTATCACAACTTCGACAACAATACTATGGTAATACGTATCACTCCCCCTTAGTCAATACTCCATCTCACATGGAAACCACCCTCCCTTACATAATGATCCGAAAACCATATGTATTTGTAGTATGAACTACACATTAATTCTCCCCCTTTTTGTAAATAAATTTGGCAAAGGTATGAAAATGGGATCCTAATGGAAATTTCCATAGAGACATTTCATGACCAAAAGCAAGCACATATCAACTTATTTAGACGCAATCATAAATCCGAAGCTAAATGCTTTCATCAAGGAGTTTATAAAGATACAAGATAACCCCTATAATATTCCACAGCCGCACTCCCCATAAATATTTGGCAATTAAGCACAAGTTCAATTAAGAACTCTCCCCCATAAAATGTCATTCCCAAAAGAACAACAAGAGCGACCTTAATTTCAAGAGAAAAGAAGAATTTCCTTGGACATAACAAATCACATATGAATATGAATTTTAATCCAAATAATACTCGATTAAATTATTACCCACAAGAAAACCCATGATTAATCTAACCGGAAATGCTCAACATAAGAGAACTTACGGAGCCGCACAGTATATACATAAAATATGGATCAGGAAAGGTCAATACTGCGGAATAGACAAGGATTCATTCTATTTTCCACTACTATTTGAACACTGGCATATAATAGACATAATCCTCGTAAACAAAGGTTCATCCTATCTTCCATCAAAACATGACATAATAGGCTTCAAACTTTTGTAATGTCAAAAGTTCATTCATTCTTTTATCAATACATGCATATCGATATACGAAAGACTTAACTTTTGACAAGTATGGGGCAATCATAGTTCACGGACGCAAACAAACATATCCCATAAAAAATTGCAATATATAAAACCATAAATATTAATACTGCAAAAATCATCTTCCAAACAATTTTAGAATTTAAACAAATAAACCTAAAACATGAAGATGAAAACGTTGGACATAGCTATGTGTAATCACAATAATGGATATTCCAAACTCTAGTTATTATTCCTAAAAACACAAGAATAAAATTCTCATAAGAAGATTTACTAGGCAAAATAAAATCAACAAGCTAAATACAAAGTGGACTCATATGCCAAAGTCGAACACGAACTTGGGTCAAATAGACAGTTCGGGATCCTCACGAGTCTTGAGGTCTTTGAGCTTGTGATTGACAGAATCCATTGCATCTTCAGAGAATAGATTTTCTTTGAGAAGATCATTGATGTGAGATTTTATGAGACCAAGGTCAGAGGCAAACTTTTTCAACTCAGTTTTTAACACATTAAGGCTTTTCAAGGTATCAACGAGCTACAGTTTTGATTCCTCAGAGTATTTAAGAAAATCATGAACCACTTCATCAGAAACCATATCTTCCTTCTCAACATCCTCATGAGCATAGGAATACTAACATGAGGCATTGGGATGATCTTCATCTACAAGGGTTCTTTTCTTCCTCCCTTTCGACTTGAAACCTATACCTTTATCAAGAAACCCTCTTGCAAACCCACAGGAACGTGAAGGTGGAGAGGATGACATCCTTGACAAAAAAAAATAACACCTAGAGTATGTGTACAAGACTCAATGGATTGGTATTTAAAGGTTTCCTAGGAAAGGAAGTTTTTAGGGTTTTTAATAATTGACTCGTAACAGAACACGGGTATCCGTGCGAATACAACTTAACCCAACCAAAGGTTTAAAACTGAAACTATTGCTACATGAAAAATTTCATAAATGGCTCAATAAATTTCATAACTTCAGATAAGCAATTTAGAGCACAAGAGTAGAAGACAAAGGATATGCAATGAGAATTGCATTTAACAGAGAGAAACGATACAAGACACAACCAATATTGTTTAGGCAGCATTGTCTGCATACATTATCCCGGCTATAGACGATAAGAAGATAGCTCAACTAAGCAGATACCAATTTTTCCACAGTATACCTGATTATTGGCACATCTTGCTCAACAGGATTTTTTACGAGGGGGAGTGATTTTCATGCGAGATAAAGTATTGACTAAAGGGGAGTGATACATATCACCATAGTACTGTTGTCAAAGTTGTGATACAATTGGACTTTGATGCTATGTAATAACACTATGACACTGTATAACAATAATTGAGAGCTATTGTTTTCTCATTGTTATAGCTACGGATCTTCAACAACTATGATGCTGAGTTGAACACATTCAGAATTAATGGAGTACTTGGAAGTGACGAAGATTTCGAGTAATGTTGAAGAACCAAGGAAATCAAACATTTGGATTTAATGTGTATTGATAGTTTTGTCACTAAAATTGACAAAGGGGGAGATTGTTAGAGAACTGCTCGGTCGAACTCGCAAGCGTTGCTATCTCAAGCTTGTTGTCAAGTTAAGTTGCCAAAACTATAAGTCTTGATTTATAATCTACTTATAGCTAAGTCTCGGATTAGGATAGAAAGTGTAATTGAGCATTAGAATTTACAACATTCATCGATCAAAGACGAAGAACTACTAAATGGGCTTGTGGAACTGCATCAACAAAAGGTATGTGGAGACTTGAACTCATCTATCACTCAAAAGTCTATCTACTCTATCTCCTATTTGAGACAAAAGTCGTATAGCTATATAACTTCGATTATACACATTTGATATTTCGAGCTTAGTTTAACTCGCTTACATGTTTCTCGAAATATGTGTTGGTAATCATTCGCTTTAATCAAGTTCATCTTATATTCTTGACGAAAGTCAAAAGATGATCATGTGAAAATCCCCTGGTAACATCTTACATTATTTGTGTGAGACGGTCATTTGATGTAGACTCGGAATGTTTCGTATTGATCAATCGATCACTTGAAATTGCTTTGAAGCCAAGAGAGGAGTGCGGTATGTATACCCGTATGCGTACTGGCGAGGTCAGGTAAAGTTCGGGAGCTAAAGTATGCGTACCTATAAGCGTACTGGCGAAGTCAGTTGATATCTGGGTACTATAGTATGCGTATTTTTACGCGTACGGAATTCAACTAAAGTTTGGAAGTGTACGACAGTATGCATACCCGTTTGCATACTGGCGAACATTGTCCAAGTCCGGCAACTTAAGTATCCGTACCCGTCTGTTGAATGGGTTATGTTCTAAAATAGGTTTGTTCATGAACTAATACATTTATATAATAAGGAATGAAATCTTTTGCAAACCGTGGCTATAATGTTCATGAATTGATTCGAGTGAATCAAAATTGATTTTGATTCAATTGTGTCTTGTATACTTCTATGAGAATATAAACAATTGAACAACTCTAGAAATAGTTTCATTTGAGTCATTTGAACTAGTTATGGTTAAGATAAATAAAGTTGATATGAAAGTGTTCATATGGCTAACTTCGGTTAACCATTATTGCACCAACAAAGGTGCACACGTTTAGGTACGGTTACTCATATCTAATTTAAGTCACTTTTCACTTGTGTGTAACAAGCTAAGTTGGATCTAACGGATGAAAGATATTAGCTCGAGTCTAATCAGGTTTTCATCTAATGGTGAATATTGAATACTTTGTTACCAAGGCAATATTGATTGCAAACCCTGATTTGAAGACTATATAAGGGAAAACACTAGCAACTGGGAAACCTAATCCCCACACCTCATGTGTCATACTAGTTGCGACTAGAGTCGATTCTCCTTTAACCTTAGGTTTTTCCAAAACCATGTAGGTTAACGACTTTGTTGATGGTAGATTTTCAACAAGGGATAAAATCATAAAATCATCATACTGCATGATTCTGACCCGGCTTCAAGAATGCATGTGACAATTCATATTTTATGATCCGTGAACCGTTTCATGATATCTGACTGAGTGAGCATTCCTCTCAAATCCATGATGAATATGTTTCTCGGAAGGCCTCCCAGCTGAGCGTTCGATGCTACACACATTTCATCATGACCTCTACATAGAATCAAATTATTGGGAAGTTCTATAGACATAATTTTTTGTTAGAGATCTTAAAGACTTCAGGACGTCACGTTGCTCGTTGTTCTCTTACTACATAAAGAGACCCACCTCTACATAGAATTTTAATGGTTGGGCGGTTCTCTAAACATAATTATTTGTTAGAGAGCTTAACGCCTTCATGACGTCACTTCTCTGACTATGTAGAAAGACCGTGCATAGATTCAGGCGGTTCTCTAGACATAATTGTTTGTTAGAGGGCTTAACTCCTTCAGGACGTCAACGCTGCACGTTGTTCCCTGACTATACACTCTTCAGAATGAGTATGATGCTTCAATTATCTTATGTCTCGATTCTGCAATTGATTAATTCTAGCGTGACATTCACCGACTGAATTCCTAGAAAATAATCTATTATATCTCATTACTCCGTTTCCTGAATTCCCCGGCTGGATTCATGGATTAGTAATACATAACCATTTCATCTCATTACTCCGTTCCTTGAATTCCCCGACTGTATTCCATGGATTAGTAATAGATTCTCAAGTAATTTTTATTACTCCGTTTCATGAATCATTCTCCGCTGAATTTCATGAAATTAGTAATATTACTCAACAATCGGGCATCTAGACTATCGCTGAGTAAGCCCCAAGAAAATGGTGCAAGTGTACTCAACGATGATGCACGAACGAGCACCCAAATGCATGAACGAGCATTCGGAAATATGGACTAATGAGGAAACCTACGCAAAATAGGAGAGAGAAGATAATAATAATAAAAAAATAAAAAGAGGCGCCTAGGGGACCGGGCCAACCGGTCGGCCGGTCATGCCTCCATGGACGGTTCCCCGTGCCTCTTCCTTTATTTTTCCTTATTTCCTTATTTTCATGATCTCATGAAGATTTCTTCATTCGAGCAAATTTCCTTGTTTGAGCAAAAACTCACGGTTTGTCCATATTTTTCTCAAACGATGAAAAATAATAAAATACGGGAAGGTGTCACGGGACCAGGTCACCTAGACGGCCGGCCATGCCCTAGCCGTATCCGTTCCCACACCTTGCAATCCCTTGTTTTTCATAATTATTAATTCCCTCATCTCATGAAACTCAAGCGTTTGAGCAAAAATTCCTAGTTTTCAATATTTGCTCAAATATTGCTCAAACCATGAAAAGGCCAAAAAGTCAAATGGTCATATGACCGACTATGCTACTCACAAAAAAAAAATATTATTATTTTAATATTCTCAAAATATTTATCAAATGAGAAAAGTTCTACTTGCTCATTCGAGCAAAATCAAGAATTTCAGTCAAAGATCAAACTCTTATGAACACCCAAAATATTGCTCAAACGCACACCAGAAAATACCGAAACTCTTAGGACTGAGACAATGACATTATGGTGACACGGGCATGCTTCCTTGACCGACCAAGGCCGGCCCTAAGGATTGCAAGGATCCAGTCCCACACATCTTTATAATTTTGACCAAATTTGCTCAATGGCTCATACTGGGTCCAAACTCTTTCCAACCAACTTAGATTTTCCTCAAACGACCATCAGCTGGTCCCACGACCACCAGGTCCGGTCCCATGACCCCTTGGTCGGTCCTTCATTTCCTATAATTAGGTTTTATCACCTAATGCTCAGACGAGCAGTGTTCTAATTAGTGATTAAACCAGCATTTGATCATCCTTTAACCAATTGGTCAAAAAAGGACTTTTGGTGCATGCTCACATGATCACCTGGGAACTACATGGTCGTCCATCATCCCATGTATCCGGTCCTTCCTTCACTCAGAGATTGATTTTTAATAAGTCAATAACCGATCAAAATTAGGGTTTTGAACTGAATGCTCTGCAAATCGTCATTTTGAGCAAGTTTAAACACTAATAATTTTATGTTGATCCAGCAATCAACATCTTAATGAATTATATAATATTAGGTCCAACTACCAATATTTTAATTAATATTTTATTTGGTCATGCTACCAATAATTTATCAAATGAGCAATATTCGCTCAGACGAGCAACATTTGCTCAAACGAGGAATATTGATTTAGCCATCAATATTCAATAATTTTACTCAGACGCGAGCAACGTTGCTCAGAGTGGTAATATTGATTCAACTATTGATATTCAACGATTTATCATACGAGCAATATTTGCTCAGACGAGCAATACTTTCTCAAACTATCATCGTGTCGATTCAAGAACTATACGTCTCAACATACATGTTCAATCCATGAATCACTGAGCACTCGTCAATCATGCTCAATTCAACAAAACTTAGACTCACTATTTAATCAAGTCTACAAATGACTAATCAAATACACGTCTTCTTTGCAGACTCCACGTTCGTGAGACATCAATCACGTCACATGGGGGATATCAATTAGGGTTTTGGTCTGGCGGCCTACAGCACGTGTGTTCATCCGCGATGAGAAATGTGAGTAAGTCGTGAAAGCAGTTGAGTGAGTTATCAAATTACTGGGTGGACAATCAAACAGGTCTCCGCACGACCTGGAACTGGTTAATACACGATTTCCCACTCTTTCACTTGAGCAACCGTCACACTTACTGGAGATCAATGTGTCTACTATTATTACAATATAAATAAGTCTCTGAATCCACGATTGAAGAACACACAATTTTTCGAGTAACCACTCTCAAGAATTCCATCAATCGACCAGAACTTATTCGAACTCAACAGTTCACAGAAAACTTGCAGAAACCTACAACACATTAAAATCCTTGATCATCATTGATCTCACACAATTCTCAGCTTCCCTCCTACGGATCGACCCTCTTCCCTCTTTGTGACCGAATTGACTCTGGAACGTCCATTGTCTTGGTTTAAGCCGGAGTCCTATAGATTGATCTCTCGAACTTAAAGCACTTATGTGCAGTGCATTTGTTTGAGGTTAAGAAGTTTGCTCGGTTTAGGAGTCTCTTCCACACAGTCGTCTCTTCACTTTCCTAAAAAACCAGCAAATCGTTTTCCCTCATCTACAGATTGGCGACCACAGTGGGAGACTAAACTCTCGGTTGCAATCTCAAATTTTCACAAAATGGTTGATCTTAGGTCAGGTTCAGTTATAAATCCTAACCCAAACAATGCTAGCACTATCTATAGTGCTGGCATTCTAGAAACTACTCCCGCTTACAACAACAGTGCTGGTGATAACACACCTCCTCAAAACAACATTGGGAGCAATCCTCTCTTAGGTCGGTCTCCCGAATAAATCAAAGAAAATCCACCTACCATAGCTGATCTCATGAAGGTGCAAGAGACTCTCGCCAAAAATCAGATTGACAAGGCTACCACTCATAAGGAGTTATGCAATTATCTCAAAACTCTCACAGACAAGATGTCATAAAAAACTCAAGAGAATGGGAAAGCCAAAGAAACATCTTCGGCTGCTTATCCTGAAGTCACTCCGATCCATGTAGTAGACGATGATGATGAAGTCCACAAGGTTGCAGATAACCCACCAATGAAAGAACCTGCAGGCTTCATCACTCGTGAGGACCTGGAACGCTTCTTGCAGGATCAAGGAAAAGGCAAGACACCATCAGTTCACCGTCATCAACCTCCATATCCTCCTGCTACACAAAGAATTTCTATCCCAAAGGTCTACACTTATCCAACGTTTACACTCTAGAATGGAACAGGAAATGCTGGAGAACATGTATCTCGATTTCTGGAAGCATTGGGCAAACATGAGCACAACCATGTCGTCCGCCTGAAGGAATTCTCAAAATCTCTGACAGGCCGAGCATACACATGGTACAAAAACATTGCTCCTGGGAGCATCACTAGTTTGGGAGAAATAGTTAATGCCTTCTACATGAAATAATTCTTCGTCTCTGAGCAGATTACTCTTTCTGACTTAGGAAGAATGGATCAGAAGAAAAATGAACATCCGAACGACTACGTGAAAAGGTTCAGAATCCAAGCTTTGGATTTTCATGACCCTAATATCACTGAACAACAATTTGTGGAATTATGCATCAACGAGATGATCCCATTCTACAGAGCCTTGCTGGAAAATCTCTGGTTCCAGACTTTCTCAGAACTCCATGAAGCAGCCAAGCGATCAGCAACTATTGCTCCGGCTTTACTGGAAAGAACAAGAACTGTGAAAGCCGAGGAACCACGAGAAACTCGAAGCAGTGCCAGGCGCCTGATCAACAAGCAGCACAATCTCCAACCTTCCATGAATGTTGCTGAATGAAGCAAGAGGAAATCTGAAGCACAACATAAGAATGCTCTTCCAACGTCCCATCCTACAAAAGCACCAATGAAGGACAATCAGGCTATAAATGTACAGGCACTGGCTCAGCAACAACAAAATGACCAGGAAGAACCAGAATTTCCTTTTCCCATTGAAGAGGTGATAGAGTTATTAGAAGTATGGATTCAATACGGTGCGATCAAACTACCTCCCGTCAGGAGAGAGCCGACAGAGGAAGAAATGGAGAATCCACGCTACTTCGATTTCATAGGTATGTCAGTCATACAACAAGTGATTGCTGAACTTTGAAATGCATATTCGAAGAAAAGGCCGATTCAGGAGAACTGGGGAATGAAGGATTATAGAAGAATCCTCTCCCAAACAGAACCTTCGCACTCTCTGAACAACCAGTCAAAAAAGCAGTTCAGTCATTGATCGAGCACATATGCGAACTGCTTTATCTGTCAAATACTCCAAGGAAGAACATGTTCGCGGCTTTGAACCATATAGTGTCTGGGAAATGTCTGACCATTCCAGAAGCGCCCCCTGAACCTCCAGTCACTGGCAAAGAGATGTATGACTAGGGACTTCTCACCATAGTAAATATCAAGAGAAATGAATTCAAGCGAGCGTTAATCGATGTTGGCACTATTGTCAATATCATCCCTTTGAAAACTCTCAGAGCTGCAGGCATCACTCGACAAGAAGCCACTCATGCTCCTGTTTCAGTCAGAGATCATAAAGGAGTCTCCAGAGGTACGTATGGTTACATCATTCTCAAGATGAAAACTGGTTCAACCTGGGAAGAAACCAAATTTCATATAATTAGGGAGGAACTAGGATATGATATGATCCTTGGACGAACATGGATTCATGCTTAAAAAGGAACTCCAACATCTTCAATCGCACATTTCTCTGTTGAAGAAAGCTTCGATTCAGAAGAAATAGAGGATACTCCATCATTCGAGCATATGGAGGAAGTCAAAGCCTTGATGGAACTGACGCAAAAACCTGAAGAAAATGCGCATGCTTTCATCAAAAGGTTCAGTACTCAGGAAACTCTTATTTCCCCTCATGCATCCATATTATCAACCTTCAAACATGTTACCCTGGTCCGGGGACTCAATCTTGCTAATAACCTACCACTCACCAAACGCTATGAGTGGTTAGTCTCACCTCAAGAATATTTTACTAAATGGTTGAATGTGGAGCTTCTTCAAGTTGAGCATCTCATCAAAAAATTTACTACCGAGATGATTAAAAAGTATGACAAAGAATACCTCGGATATCCTCCTGTAACTTTGCATGAGTGTCCATATGTGCCAAAAAGTCAGAAATCTTCGACTGCACAAGCATGGAACCCCATCATCAGAGGAATGCCGAATCAGCAGAAGATATTCAGGGCACGAACGATCAATCCTAACAAATTTCATGAAGGGGATTTAGTTTTAAAGAAACTAAAAGCAATCTCCATTCAGTAAGAAACTCTAAGTGGGAAGGGACTTTTATGGTCGCTAAGTACGTGGTTGGTGGATACTACAAACTGATCAACATGGATGGCAATACCAGTGTGCCAGTGATACATGATAATTGGATCAAATCCTTTGACTCCTGTGGCATTCAGCATCTTGGGGTGTTATTTGCTCAAGGCACGAAAAAATGCTCGAGACGCCCAATGCATTTTAGGATTCTTTCACCTGTATTTTCAATTCCTCCAAAACCTTTGCAATACTTGTATCCAGTATTTGAATACAGTAATTTATCAAAGTTCTTTTACTCAAAGAAAAATCTTTATCAAATTCAAAAGAAAAAATGCTCAATTACTCACTTATCTAAAACCAATCAAAAATCAAAACCAAAGTAAAACCTCACGTCTCTCAAAAGTTCAAGGTTCAAGAGATTATGGAAAGGAAACTAAAGCAAATCATCAAAGTAAGATTTATGCTTCTCTTCATTCTCCAAGACTTGCAAGGCCGCTTTCTCCAACTCCAGCTATTCAGTCAATCTAGCAATCTTGGCCATCTTCTCCACCACAACATCACTGGTAAAAGGTATATTGTGCTCTACTGCATCCTCGATGGTGTTGATCCTTTGACGAAGCCACTTCAAGTGAAAACCAAGTTCTTTAGATTTCTTCAAGTTGTACTCCCAATCAAAGAGTACATCTTGAGTAACAGTATTTCTAGCTCTTGTCTGTATATCGTCTATGACACGAAAGATATCTCCTACTTGCATGGTCAAGAAATAACTGCGGATCTTTTGTAACAACGATGTGACCATATATCTCCCGTAGCTTCTCATACATATGGGCATATCAAATGGGAACGTTGAATCCACCAACTAGTGTATGATATGGGAGTGGCTCACCTAATGGAGGAACACAAACAATCCCTGCATTAGGGTATTCGTGCACCAATATGCGATTCTCAATCATTGGAGCAACTTCAACAGTCGCAGGAACAGTTTCTTCCATTGCTGGGGCAGTCTCTTCTACTCTTGGCCCATCTTCTTTCATCTCTGAAGCAACAATAATTGAAGTGTCGGTCACTTCAACGGTCTCAGCAACAAGTGTCTCACGACATTGAAGTCCAGAGAAGATTGTCTCATTATCAACAGTCTCAAGGTTGCTCGAATCATCATTATTGGTTCCATTATGCTCAACTCCGTCGTTTTCCACCTAATATAGCAAGGATCCAAGTTAGAGTTTTTCAAGCATGAATTCAAAAGGAAATCATAAAATTCAGCATGTAAGCACACTAACTCTATCTAAGTTTTTTACTATACATTCGATACATGAGCAAATAGTGTGAAAGTCATAAAAACACGTTTTGTAACAAGCTCATCTGAGGAGATGTCACACTGCCCTGTATAAGACAACGAGCTGGAAGAAATTGGTAAGGAATCTAAGGTCGAGTTATATACCATTCTCTTCATATGGATGTTCTCTACAATGTATCAAAATTTCATAAAAATTGGATAAACAAGCAAATAGATGTGTCCAAAACATTGAACTACATGACAGCTGAAAATTTTCTGGAAGTCTCCTGAAAGTTTATGGTTTCACCTATTTCGGCCCCTAAACATGCTCAAAACTCAAAACTCTTCTTTGAAAATTCTTGGAAATTTCCTGAGCATGAAAAAACATGGGTATATCGCGAAAATCCGACATCGGACGAAGATTCTACAGCGTTTTTACTGAAAGACTGAAGTCTGGATTTTTCTGGTGACGTGTTTCGGCAAAATTTCTCATATATTTGTATGTATTCACATTCATTCATTCACAAGTAAACAATTTCATACTTCTGTGAAGAAATTACATGAGGAATACTTACTTGAGGAGTCTCTAATCCGTTTGAAGGACTAATGCTGTTGAAGTCACTCTTAGTGACATTACTACCTCCATTCAGTTTTGGGTTTTGAAGATTCTCCATCTCCTCATTTTCCAAGGAAGAATGTGATTCATCAATATGTTGTTTATCTGCAATAATCTCCTCCTGGATACATTAACAACACTTATTATTATTTCATTCAAGGAGATGTCATGATCGCTTGCACGAAAAGAGATACTTACATCAACTCCCTCATCGGTGCTGGATTCCTGAATTGTTTTCCCAGGAGCAAGATGAAGACCTTCAATGATCAATGGAGCAAAATTCTGAGATTAACAAACATTTTTTTGTGATCCTAATTGTACGGATAAGAAAAATCATGACGGAGGAAACATCGACAACTCACCAAAGAAACGGTTGTGGACTGCACTTCATTTACTAACATCCTGTAGTCCTTACTTCTGGGTTCTCCGCCCCGAAGATTTTCTTCCATTGCCGTGAAGTCTACATTGATCCCGTATCTCACTACACGATCATCCTGTGATAAATTTAATGAAATAACCAGGAGTACAGCTCAGTATGAAGGATCTCTCACCATCACTCAGAGGTCCCCCGTCGAGATGTTATCTCTGGAAACACCATCTTTGGAAGTGTCATCATGGGAGTCAGTCATTCTTGCAAACTAGCTGTGACAGATGCATAAGATTTCTACTTCATCACATCGTTCATACAAAGCGCAGGATTCAACAAAATAATGAATCATGGAATAAATATGCTCACAACAACGTCTACAAAAATGGTAACTTTCAGCTCTTACTTGTTTACGATTCCACTAACAGTAGTGATTGTGATACAAGAGTTAATACTTCAAAATTTTCTCGTCTCCTCGAACCTGCAAACACGAGCAAAACTTTTATTCAAAAACCAAAACTTGATTTTTCATTGCGTGAACATTCACTACAATTAGGAAAACTCACATACAGACATTATTTCACCATGAATAACTATCTACTTTCAACATGTGTTCAAAATCAAAACATTGATTTTACAAAAATATATTTTAGCATGAAACTCACGTGAATTTGAAAATATATATATATATATATATATTTTTGCTCCCTCACGCGAGCATACGTCTTTGAAGCAAGAGTATATTTTCAAAAATTTATGAAAGCTCACATATGGAAAGTAAATTTTTCATGAAATCTCATTGACAAAAAATTTATTACTAACAGACGCACGTCTATTCAGAAAAAAAAAATTCTCTCGTACGAGCAACCACCTTTGAAACGAGAGTTTATTCCCTTTTGTGAAATATCACATATTTAAAAATAAAATTTTGGCTTCCGTGAAAGCGCATATAAATTTTTTTTATCATTGGACTCGGGTATATTTTGTTTGTTTCTTAAACTAACGAAGTACAAAAGTATGTTCCTAAAACAAGGATTTCTTTTTTGGGCTCGGGGTCGTAAACGCTAAACCGACCAACACCGGACGACTGATTGTCCAATCAGCAGTGCCTCGTCTCTCCGTACTCATGAGATGACATTCTATTATACTGACAGAATCCTTATATGGGCATTTGATCGTACATGACATCATTTGAGAAAATCAGGGATTCTGAAAATGCCTTTGTGCGACTAAGAACTACTTATCTCGTCTACTGGAAAATCACCATCTAATGTGTTAGAGCACTGCTCGTTCAAACTCGCATGCGTTGCTATCTCAAGCACGTTTGTCACTGTTAGTGATTAAAACTATGAGTCTTGATTTCTAGTCTATTATAGCTAAGTCTCTGACTAGGATAGTAAGTGTGGTTGAGCTCAAGGAATTCATGGCGATTCATCATACAAGTGGAAGAACTACTCAAGAAACCTGTGGAACTTCTCGACAAAAAGGTATGTGACGACTTGAACTTATCTGTCACTCAAAAGTCTATATATTTTATCTCCTACTTCTTGAGACAAAAGTCCTATGCTATATATATAGACTTAGATTATACACATTTGGTATTTCGAGCCGAGTATACCTCGCCTATCTATATCTCGAAATATGTGTTGGTAAGCGTTTCGTTTTGACCATGTTTTTCTTTACCTAGTAACGCAAGTCATGATATGTTTCAGTCATCTTGAAAATTGCTTTGACGAGAAATAGTGTAACAACTATATAACGTTATCTAAGACTGTTTCAATGATTGGAATGAGAGTTTAGATTACATAACCAATGATGGACATAAGTATATTGTGGAAACACATATGTGCATAAGTCCTGTACTAGAAAAATGGATAGTATCCAAGTCCGCGAACTCAGTCCGCGAACTGCCGAAGTTCTCAAACCCGAGAATTTCTGCTGAGTTAACAAACTGCTTGGGTGAGCCAAGTACGCGTTCTCAAACCTGAGAATTTCTAGTGGAGTTTTTAAACTCTATCCAATACCTTAAGTCCACGAACCTAGTCTGCGAACTTGAGAAAGGTTATATATCTGAAGATGGTTTCTGAACTTAAACTTATCAAGACTAAGGAATGCTTTTGGAAACCGTGGCTATAAAGTTCATGAACCAATTCATGTGAATAAAATCATCTTAGCTTCAATTGTGTCTTGTGTAGTACATGAGATTTCCTTGCATTTGAAAAACTCTCTAACTAGTTCATATGATTCATTTGAACTAGTTATGGTGAATAAGAAAATGGTTGGTATGAAATGCTCTAATGGCTAACCGTTTGGTTGACCATTGTTGAGCCAACAATGCACACGTTTGGGTACGGTTAACAAACCTAGAAGCATGCACTTCAATTGTGTATAACAAGCTAAGATTTCGATCTAACAGTTGAGATATATTAGCTTGAATCTAAATCAGGTTTTCATCTAACGGTGAATAGTGTTTGCTTTGTGAGCAAGGTGAAACCCTGATTTGAAAGAGTATATAAAGGAGACATCTAGCCTTGTGCAAAACTAATCCCCACACCTTACATGTGATACTAGTTTGCGTGCTAGAGTCCGTTCTCCTTTAACCTTTGGTTTTCTTCTTTTAAAACCAGGTTAACGACTTAAAGACTTCATTGGGATTGTGAAGCCAGACCGATACTACTTTTATCGTAGTTGTTTGATCTGATCTTGCATCTTCTATCGTACGATCAGATTGATTGGCTTGAGATTAACCTCTCCGATAGGAAAGATATAAAAAATAATCACAAACATCTTCGTCTCATTGTTTGTGATTCCGCAACATCTTGTTTCGCTACCATACGATTAAGATTGTTGTGAGGTGATTGATTAATCTAGGTTGTTCTTCAGGAATATAAGACCAGATTATCAATTGGTTTATGTTCACCTTGATTTTATATCAAAAGACGAAACAAAAACTTTAGGGTTTTTCTGTGGGAGACAGATTGATCCTTTGATAGACTTGTCTGTGTGAGACAGATTTTTTTATTGTCAAAGCCTGCGATTTTGGATCGTATCAACTCTTAGTTGTGGGTGAGATCAGCTAAGGGAATCAAGTGCGTAGTATCCTGCTGGGATCAGAGGTGTAGGGGTGCAATTGTACCTTGGATCAGTGATAGACTGATTGGGGTTCAACTACAGTCCAGTCCGAAGTTATCTTGGAGTAGGCTAGTGTCTGTAGCGGCATAATACAGTGTGTATTCAATCTGGACTAGGTACCGGATTTTTTCTGTATTTGCGGTTTCCTCGTTAACAAAACTTCTGGTGTCTGTGTTATTTCTTTTCCGCATTATATTTGTTTATATAATTGAAATAATACAGATTGTGCGTTAGATCAATCAATTGGATAGTCCTACCTAATGGTTGTTGATTGATATTGATTGATCCTTGGATATTGGTCTTTGGTACCGTCCAAGTTTATCTCTCTTTGATTGAGACTCGCAGTTTGCTTGAGTAAGATTAAATTGAGAGATTGAGATATTAACTCCTTGAGATACTTTTACCTAGATTGAGTCTGACTGTCTAGTTGATTCTGTAGAAAGTTTTTCAGAGTTTGTACATACAGATTGCTAAGCGAAATATTGGGTGGTGTTTTTATACCCCCGCTCTTCTAATTGGTATCAGAGAAGGAAAACACGTTCAAGACCTTACAAGTCTGTGTTTGTAGCGATCTGACTATATGGACAGTTGTGTTATCTCAGTAAACGTTCCACCAGTCTTACATGGATCAAACTACCTATGGTGGAAAATTGCTATGCGTACTTTTCTTCAATAGCGTGATTTCCAATCATGGGTTTATGTTGTTGATATCTATGAGGTTCCCGTCGTTATAGTTGAAAATGTTACCATGCCTAAAAACATCGGTACATATACTGCTGCTCACTTGCTGCAAAGCAAAACTCCGACGGTTTGAATGCCATCATGCATGCCATCACCCCAGATCTTCGACATCATGTGGCTTCATGCTCCACATCTAAATATGCTTGGGATATTTTGGAAACTGTATTTGAAGGAAACACCAGCGAAAAGGAAGCTAGGCTTCAAAACCTTAACTCTGAATTGGAAAACCTTCATATGTCATAAGAAGAGTCATTTGATGAATTTTATCACAAAATGTATGAAATTGTTAATGCATCCTATGCATTGGGTAGGACTATTCCTGAAAGGGAAATTGTGATGAATATTCTCAGATCGTTGTCATCTAAATACGAATCTAAAAAACATGCCATCGTTGAGGGAAATAACCTTGATACTCTTTCGCGAAACACGCTTGTTGGGAAGCTTAAAATTTTCGATCGCGAACTTAAATAAAGAGATAAACATCACGTTACTACTCCAGATGGAAAATCTCACCGTCCTAAATCGATTTATAAGAAAAGTGAGAATTGCTTTATTTCTATGTTGTCTCGGTTTATACAACCGCTTAAGAAAATTCTTAGACGAAGTAAAAGAAAGTCTCAAAAAGAGGTTCAATCAATCAAAAAGGGAGATAAGAGAGTTCAGAAAAACTATACTAGTGAAACTGGTCTCGTGTGCTGTAAAAGTGTGCATACTTCCAATGGTCCAGATACTAAGGTGAATAATATAACTAAAGCATGGATGAATACTCTTGATTATTGTCCTGAGGATGAAATCTGTGATTGTCCTCTTAATCTCTTTGCTAAAAATCACAATCGTGATTCTTATACGGCATGTCGAATAACTCCGACCGTGTCTCGTAAGCCGTGTCAGCAAATGTCACCTGATTATGTATCACTCTCCAGTCATCTTGACAACAAGGGTGATACATAAAAACACAAGATGCTACCAAAACTCTCGGTTTCCTTGTGTAAAAATCAGGATCATCTTAGCACGAATGATCAAAAGCAATCCTGCTCTGCTAAACGCTGCAGAAGAAGAAGAAGAAATCTCCTGTGAAATCCTTTTTCCCAAAAAAAGGTGATTTCTAGAACGGTGCAGGATTGGCGCAAATCAACTGTGATTAAAAGGGAAAAGAATGATGTGCATAACTCTTCTTTTCTAAAGAATAAGCAAAAACTTGGATTAACAAATAATTCCTCCCCTCACGAGATATATCCCAGTCCTATATTGGATTGGAATGATTATGATTTGTAATCTTGTTCTTCATGATTCTTCCGTTTATCCCTCTTAGGAAATAATCATGATTTTCGAGAGGGTTGTGTTGGAATGTGTCTGTTAATTCTCTAGGAGTATTTGGCTTTTGTTTATTCTCCCTTTGTACCGTTATTGTTCATGTACGGTTTCTGACTCTTTAAAGGACTTTTTCTGGTAATTAACTAATTCTGTTAGGGTTTGGTAAAAGGTCATTTTAGGAAATTCTTCATCTTCATTCTTTTAAAATGAAGTTTCTCCTCTTCTAGATGATCATTTCATTTATCTTCTCTATCATGTCCTTCTCTAGTCTTTCAAGCAAAGAAAGTGATGTATGGACTGTTTTGTTTCCCTCTAAGAAGATTCGTGTTGATTCTTTCGATAACGAGATGTGTTATGACAAGCGTATCTCATCGTCTGATGAGAATCTTTCAGTCTCACAATTTAATAAGCTCTCTTTAACCATGAATCTTGTCTTGGATCAAGTACGTGCCCTGAAAAGTGAACTCGAAGCTTCCTCCAAGACACTTGAATAAAAGGTGGATAATCTTGAATCTAGGATTGATCTAATCGAAGATGAGCTTGATGAATATAGGGAATATGAGAATAATTTTCAAAGTAAGTGAAATGCATTATAGAAGTTTGTTTGTTGCCTAGTATGTCTTCTTTTTGATTTAGTTGGAAGAATAACTAGTGCTATGAATAGCAATGATTGTGACTACACATAGCCATTATTTTTCATCTTCTTGTACTTTTTTTAGGTTTATTGGTTTAAATTCTAAAAATATTTGGAGGATGATAGTTTGCAGTATTTAATCTTTATGATTTGTTATATTGTAATTTGTTATGGGATATTGGTGTTTACGTCCGTGAACTATGTTGTCCCATATTTTGTCAAAAGTAAAGTCGTTCATGATCGGTATTCTTGTATTGATTTAAGGATGAATAGACTTTTAACATATACAAAAGTTAAGCCTATATTGTCAATTATTTGATGGAAGATAGGTCAAAATCTTTTGTTTTCAAGGATTATGTATATTATTGTCGTTATGCAAATAGTGATGGAAGATAGAATGAATCCTTGTGTATTCCACAATATTGATCTTCACTGATCCATATTTTATGTATTACTGTGAGGCTCCGTAATATGTCTTATGTTGAACACGATACAACTAAGTTGATTAATGTTTATTAGCTTGGTTGGTTGTTCCGTAAGGTATTTTATGTTGAGCATTTGTAACCTAAATTAATCATCCTATTTGGTTATTTAGTTATTGCTCTGTAAGTTTTCTTATGTCGAGCAAAACAAATGTCAATTAAATTCATTACTTTTGTGATTAGTTTAATTGTGTATTCCAATTAGATTAATTATGTGTTCTCTTGTAATTAGTCTAGTTGAGTATTCATATATTCCAAAAGTTTCCTTGTGTTGAGTATATGAACGGCTATCCTAATCATTTCCTAATGGTTATGTTAGTCATATGTTCCGTAAGTTTACTTATGTTGAGCATAATCAATTAAGATGATCACCTTGTGTGTTTAATTTGATTGTGTATTCCAATTAAATTAATCATGGGTTTACTTGTGATTAATTTGATTGAGTTTTTGGATATAGAAAATCATTCTCATGGTTTTTGGTGTCCATTAAAAATCCTTCTTTTCTTTCGAAATTAAGGTCGCTCTTGTTGTTCCCTTGGGAATGACATCTAATGGGGGAGAGTTCTTTTGAACTTGTGCTTAATGGTCATATCTTGAGGGGTGTGCGGCTGTGGATTTTTAGAGGGGTTATCTTGTATGTTTAAACTCCTTGATGAATGCTATTATCTTCGGCTATATGATTGCATATAAATAAGATGATGTGTATTGTTTTCTTTTAGTCATGAAATGTCTCTTACGGAAATTTCATTATGATCCCGTTCTTGTACCTTTGCCAATTTTTTTGACAAAAAGGGGGGGAATTAATATGTAGTTCACACTACAAATACATATGGTTTTCGGATCATTATGTAAGGGAGAGTGGTTTCCATGTGAGATGGAGTATTGACTAAGGGGGGGGGGGGGGGGGGGGTTATACATATCACCATAGTATTATTGTTAAAGTTGTCATACAATTGGACTTTGACATTGTGTAATAATACTATGACACTGTATAACAATGATCGAGACTAATGCTTTTTCATTGTTATAGCTACGAATCTTCAAAAACGGTGATGCTAAACTTACAACCTTTGGGATCGTTGGAGTACTTGGAAGTGACGAAGATTTCGGAGAATGTTGAAGATTAGACATATAGAATAGGAGCTACTAAAGTCTCATTATTTTTTTGTATTTCATATGTATTGATAGTTTTGTCACTAAAATTGACAAAGGGGGAGATTGTTAGGGCACTGCTCGGTCGAACTCGCATGTGTTTCTATCTCAAGCATGTTTGTCAATGTTAGTGATCAAAACTATAAGTCTTGATTTCTAGTCTATTATATCTAACTCTCGGACTAGGATAGTAAGTGTAGTCGAGCTCAAGGACTTCATGGCGACTCATCATACAAGTGGAAGAACTACTCAAGGAACCGGTGGAGATTCTCGACAAAAAGGTATGTGAAGACTTGAACTTATCTGTCACTAAAAAGTCTATCTATTCTATCTTCTTGAGACAAAAGTCATATACTATATATATAGACTTAGATTATACACATTTGGTATTTCGAGCTGAGTATACCTCGCCTATCTATATCTCGAAATATGTGTTGGTAAGCGTTTCGCTTTGACCATGTTTTTCTTTACCTGGTGACGCAAGTCATGATATGTTTCAGTCATCTTGAAAATTGCTTTGACGAGAAATAGTGTAACAACTATATAACGTTATCTAAGAATGTTTCAATGATTGGAATGAGAGTTTAGATTACATAACAAATGATGGACATAAGTATGTTTTGGAAACACATATGTGCATAAGTCCTATACTGGAAGAGTGTCTAGTAGCCAAGTCCGCGAACTCAGTCCGCGAACTGCCGAAGTTCTCAAACCCGAGAATTTCTGTTGAGTTAACAAACTGCTTGCGTGAGCCAAGTCCGCGAACCGGCGAAGTTCTCAAACCCGAGAATTTCTGCTGGAGTCTTTAAACTCTATCCAGTACCTTAAGTACGCGAACCTAGTCTGCGAACTTGAAAAAGGTTATATATCTGAAGATGATTTCTGAACTTAAACTTATGAAGACTAAGGAATGCTTTTGCAAACCGTGGCTATAAAGTTCATGAACCGATTCATGTGAATCAAATCATCTTTACTTCAATGTCTCTTGTGTAGTACATGAGGTTTCCTTGCAATTGAACAACTCTCTAACTAGTTCATATGAGTTATTTGAACTAGTTATGGTGAAGAAGAAAATGGTTGGTATGAAATGCTCTAATGGCTAACCGTTTGGTTGACTATTGTTGAACCAACAATGCACACGTTTGGGTACGGTTAACAAACCTAGAAGCGTGCACTTCAATTGTGTATAACAAGCTAAGATTTCGATCCAACGGTTGAGATATATTAGCTTGAATCTAAATCAGGTTTTCATCTGACGGTGGATAGAGTTTTCTTTGTGATCAAGGAGAAACCCTGATTTGAAAGACTATATAAAGGAGACATCTAGCCTTGTGCAAAAATAATCCCCACAGCTTACGTGTGATACTAATTTGCGTGCTAGATTCGGTTCTCCTTTAACCTTTGGTTTTTTTCTTCTAAAACCAGGTTAACGACTTAAAGACTTCATTGGGATTGTGAAGCCAGACCGATACTACTTTTATCATAGTTGTATGGTCTGATCTTGCATCTTCTATCGTACGAGTACAATCAGATTGATTGGCTTGAGATTAACCTCTCCGATAGGCAAGATATAAAAAGTAATCACAAACATCTTCGTCTCATTGTTTGTGATTCTGAAACATCTTGTTTTTCTACCATACGATTAAGATTGTTGCGAGGTGATTGATTAATCTAGGTTATTCTTCGGGAATATAAGACCGTATTATCAATTGGTTTCTATTCACCTTGATTTTATATCAAAAGACGAAACAAAAAATTTAGGGTTTTTCTGTGGGAGACAGATTGATCATTTGATAGACTTGTCTGTGTGAGACAGATTTGTTTATTGTCAAAGCCTGCGATTTTGGATCGTAGCAACTCTTAGTTGTAGGTGAGATCAGCTAAGGGAATCAAGTGCGTAGTATCCTACTGGGATCATAGGCATAGGGGTGCAACTGTACCTTGGATCAGTAGGAGACTGATTGGGGTTCAACTACAGTCCAGTCTGAAGTTAGCTTGGAGTAGGCTAGTGTTTTTAGCGGCTTAATATAGTGTGTATTCAATCTGGACTAGGTCCAAGGGTTTTTCTGCATTTGCGGTTTCCTCGTTAAAAAAACTTCCGGTGTCTGTGTTATTTCTTTTCCCCATTATATTTTTTTATATAATAGAAATTATACAGGTTGTGCGTTAGATCAACAGTCCAACCTAACATTTGTTGATTGATATTGATTGATCCTTGGATTTTGGTCTTTGGTACCGTCCAAGTTTATCTCTCTTTAATTGAGACTCGCAGTTTGCTTGAGTAAGATTAAATTGAGAGATTGAGATATTAACTCCTTGAGATACTTTTACCTAGATTGAGTCTAACTGTCTAGTTGATTCTCTAGAAAATGTTTCGGAGTTTGTCCATACAGATTGCTAAGCGAAATATTGGGTGGTGTTGTTAGACCCCCGCTTTTTCATAATGCTTACCGCGGAACATGACTGTCCCCCACTAAGCAGGGGACTTAATGTTGGTGGTGGATTTTCAACAAGGTCTAAAAATCGTAAAATCATGATACTGCATGTTTCTGACCCGGCTTCAGGAATGTATGTGATGATTCATATTCTATGATTCATGAACCGTTTTACGATATCTGACTGAGTGCCCATTCCTCTAAGAGTCATGATGAATATGTTTCTCGAAAGGCCTCACAGATGAGCGTTCGATGCTAAACACATTTCATCATGACCTCTACGTAGAATCAAATGATTGGGCGGTTCTCTAGACATAATTGTTTGTTAGAGAGATTAACGCCTCCAGGACGTCACGTTGCTCGTTGTTCCCTGACTACATAGAGAGACCTACCTTTACATAGAATCTTAATGATTGGGCGAGTCTCTAGACATAATTGTTTGTTAGAGAGCTTAACGCCTTCAGGACTTCCTTGACTATGTAGAGAGACCGTGTATAGATTCAGGCGGTTCTCTAGACATAATTGTTTGTTAGAGGGATTAACGCCTTCATCACGTCAACGTTGCATGTTGTTCCCTGACTATAAACTCTTCAGAATGAGTATGATGCTTCTGTTAGAGCATTGCTCAGTCGAAGTCGCATGCGTTGCTATCTCAAGCATGTTTGTCAATATTAGTTATCAAAACTATATGTATTTATTTCTAGTTTACCTATGAATAAGTCTCGGTCTAGGATAGTCAAGTGTAGTTGAAGCTCCATACTACATGGCGATCATCTTACGAAGACGAAGAACAACTCGAGGAACCAGTGGAACTTCGTCCGACTAAACGGTATAGGAGACTTGAACTTATCTATCACTCAAAAGTCTATTCTATCTCCTACTCTTGAGACAAAGTCATTTAAGTATGATAGTTTTCATACATACACATTTTCTATTTCGAGCCGAGTTTACTCGCCTATCTTTTTCTATAAATATGTGTTGGTAAGCTTTCGCTTTAACCATTTTCATCTTTACCCGTGACGAAAGTTATGATGACGTTTCAATCTTGAAAATATCTTTGATGACAATAGTCGTGAATAACGATTGTTATAACATTATAGAAGAATGTTTAAATGATTGAAATGTAGAGTTGAGATTACCATCTATGGATATAAGCATATATAGTGTGTTCGCACATTAGTGTATAAATCCATGTGCCGGAAGCCAAGTGCGTGCATATGTGTGCATGCGGTATTGGTGAAGGAGACAGGTTGAGTACGCGTACCCACAGAAGTTTTCATACCGAAACTTTCTGCTGGAGTTTGTAAGTTTGCAAACTAGTAAACCAGTCACCTTAGGTAGCGTCCCCACGGAAGTTTTCGAACTGAAAATTTCTGCTGAGTTTATAAACTCAAATCCGGTAGCTAAGGTACGTATGCTCGTACGCGTACTCAAGCTGGTGATATCTCAAATCGGTAGTTCATGAACTTAAAACAATAAATTATAAGGAATGCAATCTTTGTAAACCGTGGATATATTTTTCATGAATTGATAAAGATCAAAGCAATTGAACAAATCTTCAACTAGTTCTTATGAGTCATTTGAACTAGTTATGAGAAAGATGAATACAATTAATATGAAAGTGCTCATATGGCTAACCATTGGTTAACTATTTGTGAACCAACTAAGTGAACACGTTTAGGTACGGTTACTCAAACCTAAATTAATGCATTTGATTTGTGTGTGTGACAAGCTAAGTTTCTATCTAACGGTTGAAAGATATTAGCTTGGTTGGATCAGGTTTTTCATCTAACGGTGAATATTGAATGTTTTGTTACCAAGGTAACTTAGATTGCAAACCCTGGTTAGAAAACTATATAAAGGATACATCTAGCATCTGGAAAAACTAATCCCCATACCTCCTGTGTGATACTAGTTGGTTTTGCTAGAGTCGGTTCTCCTTTAACCTTAGGTTTCTTCTCGAGACCCTGTAGGTTAACGACTGAAAGACTTCATTGGGATTGTGAAGGAAGACGAAACTACTTTTCCTATAGTTGAGCGATCTGATCTTGTCATTTTCTATCGTACGAGTTCAATTGAATAATTGACTTGAGATTATATCTCTGATAGGGCAAGATAAAAGAAATCACAAACATCTTCGTCTCATCGTTTGTGATTCTTCAATATCTAGAGTCGCTACCATACGATTTAGATTATTGTGAGGTGATTGATAATTCTAGGTTGTTCTTCGGGAATATAAGTCCGGGTTATTGATTGGTTCATGTTCACCTTTATTTTCTCAAAAGACGGAACAAAACTCTTAGGTTTATCTGCGGGAGACATATTTATCTATTATCGTAGACTTTTCTGTGTGATACATATTTTTTTATTAAAGTATTCGAATTCTGGTCGTAGCAACTCTTAGTTGTGGGTGAGATCAGCTAAGGGAATCAAGTGTGTAGTATCCTGCTGGGATCAGAGACGTAAGGAGTGCAATTGTGCCTTGAATCAGTGTGACATTAATTAGAGTTCAACTACAGTCCAGACCGAAGTTAGTTTGTAGTAGGATAGTGTCTGTAGCGGCTTAATACAGTGTGGTGTTCAATCTGGACTAGGTCCCGGGTTTTTTCTGCATTTGCGGTTTCCTCGTTAACAAAACTTCTGGTGTCTATGTTATTTCTATTCCGCATTATATTTTGTTATATAATTGAAATATCACAGGTTGTGCGTTGAATCGATCAATAGTGAAATCCAACCTTTGGTTGTTGATTGGAAATTGATTGATCCTTGGATATTGGTCTTTGGTACCATCCAATTTTATATCTCTTGTATTTGATAAAGACTCACAGATTTCAATTTGTTTGAGTATAGATCAAATCGAGAGATAGATATATTAACTCATTGATATACTTTTTTATTAAGATTAAGTCTGACTATCTTGTTGATTCTCTTAAAAGTATATTCGAGTTAGTCCATACAGATTGCTAATCGAAATATTGGATGAGGTTGTTAGACCCCCCGATTTTTCAATTGGTATCAGAGCAGGCAAACACGTTAAAGAACTTATAAGTTTGTGTTTATAACGATCTGATTATGGACGAGTCTATCTCTAATAATGTACCAGTTCCGAAATTACCAGATGATTCTAAAATCTTGGATTCACTTGAGAGAACTCTCACATCTAAGTCAATATCTAAACATTCTCTTGATGTAAAAACTGTTGATTCGGAAACTCTCCTAGAAGAACAGTTGGATGAACTTTCTGATGAAGGTGATTCAGATACTGATAGAGATGTTGATGAGGAAGTCTCAGAGTATGTTAAGTTTTTGGATTCGTGGAATATGAAGAAGATTACAACTTATCATATCCCACCTCTTCTGACTCCTCTCTGTCGAGAAAACAAGAAATTGAGAAAATGTCACGCAAGTGTTTATTTTTCGAATCATTCTAACGAATCGATCCTCAAGGATTCTGAGGAAAACCTACGTATGAAGTCACTTGAATGTGATAATCTTTATCAAAGTACTTTTTGTCGGAAGAGAAACTTGCAGAATCTGAAGCAAGGTTTAACTCTCAACAAATTAGTTTTGATGACAGAGAAAGTTCTTGTCTCGCTCAAGAAAAACGCCTTGAGGCTGATTTAGATGTTGCTCTTGATAAAATCAAGATGTTGGAAGATGACTTGAAAAATTTAAATACTAGTTCAAGCAAATTAACCACTATGTTATGAGCAAGTAAATATCATCGTGATACACGAGGATTGGTCTATAAGGGAATAGATGCTCCAAGTATTAGCAAAGAGGTAAAATTTGTCAAGGCTAGTGATTCTTCTCAACAAAAGTTTTCCACTGATGGAAAAAGTGAAATACCTTCACCGACAATTAAGGTTCGGAAGAGCAAAGTATATCAACCTCCAAAGTCAGCACATACAGATCGAGGTAAGAACATTCCTTATGTTTGCCACTATTTCATAAATAAAGGTCACCTAGAAAGGACATGTCGTTTCCGTATAAGGAATGAGAAACTTCATGATGTTATTGTTTGGGAATCACTAGAAGTTTTGAAACCAAGATCATATGTTAAGGCTAATCCCCTTAATGCTACAGGTTATAACAGTCCAACCTTTAGGCAAAGGAATCAGTGCTGTGATAAACCTATTTTTGCCTATAAATGTCATACGAATCCTTTTCACAATCATAATGGTTATCAAAAGTATAACTTCATAAAGACGAAGACAAGATCCGATGTTCCCAGTTGGAGAAAGACTAACTTGCAAAATAATAGTAAATCCGATCATCTTTCGAGAAATCTTGAAGAGAGTAGCGGGAAGAAGGTTCCGGTTGTTTCTAAACGCACTCATAAGTGGGTTCCAAAGAAAGTCAATGACACTTTGAGTGTGAAAAGGAATGATCTCCCAGAAAATTTAATGACTATGGAGAAGGCAGTATCCATGATGTTGGAACTTAAAGAGTTCTTTGGAAAGATGGATTTGGATGTGAAAGGTTCTAAAAGTGATATCTGTCATGACAATCCAAAATCACTTGTGGTGAGCAAGACATTGTTCACCTCAAAACAACTTGAGTGTGTTTTAAGTGCATCCTCACCAAGGAATGCCCTGCTATGTACACGGTGAGGGAAGCACGAAAATTGGGGCGCACATATTATGTTTCGTAAGGCTGTAAAATTCGATTGGATTCATCTAAAAAGGGATGTATATAAACTTGAGCAATATTTGTACTTTTATTTTCTTAGAGAACTTATAATGATTCACGTACCTTTCTTATTGTTCTTTTCTACCTAACTTGATATGTGTTTAAGGTTCTTAAATATTTAGGTTTGAAAATATTAGTTCGGTATGTTTGGACTACATGGTACACATACCAGGTATGCATAACATCATTTAAAATCAAAATCCAGGGGTTTAGGTACGCATACCCGTTTGCATACTGCTCCAGGATACGAAAATTCGTTTGCAAACCCGTATGCATACTTGACGTCAATATTCGGTAAATTTGTTTTGGCCGTAACTTCTTCGTCTGAACTCGGAATGACCTCATTATTTTTTCATTCTCTTCCTATTTAAATTATCTTCAAAATGGTGATGAGAAATCCTAAATGTTAATGAGTTGAGGTTGGTCTTTGTCCCGTATCTTGTTTTTGAGTGCTTTGCTCCGTTTCGTCGCACTTGTTCTACTGGACTTGGGCACTTGGATTCTAGGAGTAATTCTCTTCTAAGCTCATTTGTAGATTTTACAAGAATGATGTTAGTGAATCACAAAGAGGGAAATTAAAGAATGGGAAGTAGTATGCATTGTTATGGGACTCTTGAATGTTCACAATCATCTTATGTGAACTATGATGCATGGTCTTTAATGACTTTGTATGTTCTTCTTTGTTAAGAAAATATTTTTATACGCTTTTGGTAATCACTCTTGGTGTAAATCCGTGCGAAAAATATTGATTCTACCTTCTAAGGACAAAGATTGATTTTTGCAGCATTAATCTTTATGGTTTTATATATTGCAATATGTTATGGGATATATGTGTTTGCGTCCATGAACTATTATTGTCCCATATCATGTCAAAATTTATCTCTTTCATATGTCGATATGCATGTATTGATACAAGATCGATGAACTTTTGACAAACAAAAGTTAAGCCTATTATGTCAATTCTTTGATGAAAGATAGGTTAAAATCTTTTGTTTACAAAGATTATGTCTATTATATGTCGTTATGCAAATAGTGATGAAGATATAATTAATCTTTGTATATTCCGCAATATTGATCTTCGCTGATCCATATTTTATGTATATATTGCGCGGCTCCATAAGTCTTTTTATGTGAGCATTTCCAACTAAACAAATCATAGATTTGTTTGTCATTGATTTCGTTGTGTATTCCGATTAAATTAATCATGGGTTCTCTTGTGATTAGTTTAATTGAGAATTTTTGGATGCAAAATCATTTTGTGGTTTTTTGGTGTCCAAATAAATCCTTCTTTTCTTGTAAAATTAAGGTCGCTCTTATTGTTCTTTCGGGAATGACATCAAATGGGGGAGAGTTCTTTTGAACTTGCGCTTAATTTCCATATCTTTGTGGGAGTGCGGGTGTGGAATATTTGAGGAGTTATCTTGTATCTTTATAAACTTCGTGATGAATGCATTTAGCTTCGGCTTTATGATTACATCAAAACAAAATTGATATGTACTTTTATTTGGTCTTGAAATGTCTCCGTGAGAATTTCATTAGGATCCCGTTTTCGTACCTTTGCCGATTTTATTGACAAAAAGGGGGAGAATTAATATGTAGTTCATACTACATATACACATGGTTTTCGGATCATTATGTAAAGGGGAGTGGTTTTCGTGTTGAGACGAAGTATTGAGTAAGGGGGGGTGATACACATCACCATAGTATTCTTGTCGAATTTGTGATATGAGAACTTTGATGCTGTGTAATAATACTATGACATGTATAACAATGATCGAGATATTTTGTTTTCTCATTGTTATGGCTACGGAACTTCAACAACGATGATGCTAAACTTACAACCTTTGGAATCATTGGAGTACTTGGAAGTGACAAAGATTTCGATTAATATTGAAGCACCAAGGAGATCAAGCATGTGGACGAGAAGCTACAAAGTTTTATCTTTTTTGTAATCCATATGTATTGATAGTTTTGCCACTAAAATTGACAAAGGAGGAGATTGTTAGAGCATTGCTCGGTCGAACTCGCATGCATTGCTATCTAAAGAATGTTTGTCAATATTAGTGATCAAAACTATATGTCTTGATTTTTAGTTTACTTATGACTAAGTCTCGGTCTAGGATAGTCAAGTGTAGTTGAAGCTCTGGACTCCATGGAGATCATCTTACGAAGACGAAGAATTACTCGAGCAACCGGTGGAATTTCATCCGACTAAAAGGTATGTGGAGACTTGAACTTATCTATCACTCAAAAGTCTATTCTATCTCCTACTCTTGAGACAAAGTCGTTTAAGTATGATAGTTTTCATACATACACATTTGCTATTTCGAGCCGAGTTTACTCACCTATCTTTTTCTCGAAATATATGTTGGTAAGCTTTCGATTTAACCATTTTCATCTTTACCCATGACGAAAGTCATGATGACGTTTCAATCTTGAAAATAGCTTTGATGACGATAGTCGTGAATAACGATTGTTATAACATTATAGAAGAATGTTTCAATGATTGAAATGTAGAGTTGAGATTACCATATATGGATATAAGCATATATAGTGTGTTCGCACATTAGTGTATAAATCCATGTACCGGAAGCCAAGTGCGTGCATATGTGTGCATGCGGTATTGGTGAAGGAGACAGGTTGAGTACGCGTACCCACAGAAGTTTTCATACCGAAACTTTCTGCTGAAGTTTGTAAGTTTTCAAACTAGTAAACCATTCACCTACGCGTACCCATGGAAGTTTTCAAACTGAAAATTTCTGTTGAGTTTATAAACTCAAATCCAGTAGCTAAGGTACGCGTACTCAAGCTGGTGATATCTCAAATCGGTAGTTCATGAACTTAAAACAATAAATTATAAGGAATGCAATCTTTGCAAATCGTGGCTATATTTTTCATGAATTGATAAAGACCTAAGCAATTTAACGACTCTTCAACTAGTTCTTATGAGTCATTTGAACTAGTTATGAGAAAGATGAATACGGTTAATATGAAACTGCTCATATGGCTAACCATTGGTTAACTATTTGTGAACCAACTAATTGTACACGTTTAGGTAGGGTTACTCAAACCTAAATGAATGCATTTCATTTGTGTGTGTGACAATCTAAGTTTCGATCTAACGGTTGAAAGATATTATCTTGGTTGAATCAGGTTTTCATCTAACGGTGAATATTGAATACTTTGTTACCAAGGTAACTTAGATTGCAAACCCTGATTTGAAAACTATATAAAGGAGACATCTAGCATCTGGAAAAACTAATCTCCACACCTCTCGTGTGATACTAGTTGGTTTTGCTAGAGTCGGTTCTCCTTTAACCCTAGGTTTCTTCTCGAGACCCTGTAGGTTAACGACTGAAAGACTTTATTGTGATTGTGAAGAAAGACGAAACTACTTTTCTTGTAGTTGAGCGATCTGATCTTGCCATTTTCTATCGTACGAGTTCAATTGAATAATTGGTTTGATATTATATCTCCGATAGGGTAAGATAAAAAGAAATCACAAAAATCTTCGTCTCATCGTTTGCGATTCCGTAATATCTAGTTTCGCTACCATACGATTTAGATTAGTGTGAGGTGATTGATAATTCTAGGCTGTTCTTCGGGAATATAAGTCCGGGTTATCAATTGGTTCCTGTTCACCTTGATTTTATCAAAAGACAGAACAAAACTCTTAGGTTTATCTGTGGGAGACAGATTTATCTATTATCGTAGACTTTTTTTGTGATACAGATTTGTTTATTAAAGTCTTCGACTTTGGGTCGTAGCAACTCTTAGTTGTGGGTAAGATCAGCTAAGGGAATCAAGTGGGTAGTATCCTGCTGGGATCAGAGACGTAAGGAACGCAACTGTACCTTGAATCAATGTGAGATTGATTAGGGTTCAATTACAATCCATACTGAAGTTAGTTTGTAAAGCCCGTCCCAAATTCAAGAGTATTTGTGTCATTTTACTTCGTAAAGACCAATTAGTCATTTTACATTGAAAGGAAATCTTGTTAGTTCAAGTGCTTATCCTAGACTATATTAAATTGTGGAAATGACTCTTGCCGAATTATAGGACTTAACTAATTATCATTTTTTAAAAAATTTAATATTATTTTATTATGCCTTAGTCTTTAGGTTAATAGTAATGTATTAGGCACATGTCAGTTTTGGCTTGGGTAGAGTTAGAGAACATTAGCCTTATTAATTTGTGATGACTAAAGATATATGTTAATATGTTTTGTAGAATGATTGGGAGCCAGTGGACCTGATTACGGGAGTTAGCTTAATTAATTGATCATGTTGCCACTTCTTAATTCTGTGTTGTTTGTTAGATTAGGGCTTCTTAGTTGAAGGGCAATAACTAACTAGGAACGTGTCCATAGATATACAATTTTTATTATTTTTGTTTTGGCTTTTCATCTTACTACATGTCTTAATATAATTGGTTAGCACTGGTCACCTTGGTTGTTTTTTTGTCTTTTAGAAAAAAAAAAGAAAAAAATAAAAGAAGAGAAAAAAAAGTCTAGAACTTCTTCTTCGTCTTGCTCAGATTTAGTCCTTTTGGGCTAGAACTGAGCAAGGATATTTAGTTTTTATGGACAAAAATAGTCTAATTTGTAGTTTTAGGTTTTGTTTTTGTTGTTTTTTGTGTCTATGGACACATTTCTTCGCTATTTGGGAGATCTTTTCTTCGATTTTAGGACGATTTTCTCTTCGCTTTAATAGCGATTCTCTCAAATCTCCATGGTGTTTCTTGGCTTGCTATTCTCGATTCATCAAGAACATCAATGATCCGCTCGGATTCGCTTTGGATTCATCTTCAATAAGAGGGATTTAGGGCATTCGGATTCTTTTGGATCTACAAGATTTTGGGCAAATTACTCCATTTTAATTGGAGCATCTCTTATTGAAGAAGATTATTATTTCAAATAGTCGGAGTTGATTCCGTCTCACACCATCATTCTCAATACTACTGATACAAAAACTGGATATCTTTGCGGTGCATGGCTCTTTCTCTTCGCGATGTATTTGCAATTAGTGTCATCATTTGTATTTGGATTTCGATTATATTGTATTTTGGTGTTTTTGATAATCTTGTAAGCAATCATGTAATCACCATTTTGGTTCGAATGAACTGAAATGTGATTTCCAAAAAAAAAAAAAAAAAAAGGCACTAGTCACCTTGTTGCGTGTCCAATTGTTATTGGAGGTTAATTAGCTCGGTGGTATAAGCACATTTACTTCGGATAGAGTTACAAACAGAATAGCCATAACAGCATGCGGATTGTTTAGCTAGGGTTGATAAAATTTTCGTATAAAGTCATCGCTTTTGGTAGACATCCGTTCTTTTCCCATCCTGTGGTCAGATAAAATATCATAGTAAAAAAATAGAAAACTTTGCCTCCTGTAGAACTTGCGGCGGTGCTCTGCATAGGAACACTTTGCCATATACATCTTAGATACATCGTGAGAAGAGAAAAACGTTAGTGTTGGATTTGCGGAGCTGGGGTCTCTTTGTATCGGTTATTTAGATCTGTTTTTATTTAGGATTATTTGCTAGCATTTGAGGTAGGCGCAACACAATCTAAAACTCTTTTTGTTTATGGTTTTATTAATAAAATTCATATTACAAGTTTTTATGATGCTATTGATGATGATGTGAGCATGATTATGATTGTCGGGATGCGGTCCATAGGTTGTGAATGGGATACGAGATATCCTTGGGAACGGTTTTGTTTCCTTAGACTCACGTGGGGCTCCCTGGGACGAGCGGACTTGATTGATTTTATTTTTTTATGGATGTGGTGTTTCTATGTGTTTGTGATGTTGTTAATCATGCTAGTTGTTTTCAAAAACGAATTGAAAA
The DNA here is from genome assembly GCF_003573695.1 of Papaver somniferum. Classification (NCBI taxonomy): domain Eukaryota; kingdom Viridiplantae; phylum Streptophyta; class Magnoliopsida; order Ranunculales; family Papaveraceae; genus Papaver; species Papaver somniferum. The sequence continues at coordinate 196,900,559 of NC_039360.1, forward strand.
TGTTTGATAAAATATTTTGTTTCTTCTTTGCCTACTGGGTGTCACAACTCACGTCGTTTAATGACAAAAATTCCAGATTTTATGGCACCACAAGGATCTAATGGCGGAAAAGCGTGGAGATCGGTTTTTGGCGCTATTATTAGTAGTTTGCATAGGATTTATGATTGGAAATTGTAATAAAATATCATCAAACTCTTTTAGATGATTTAATTAGTATTTTTATTGATTATTAATACTTTGGAGATTATTTGGTTAATGTATAACCAATGAAAACAATGCTTTGTTTAGAAAATTCTATTTGATTGAATAATGAAAATTTCTTAGTCTTGTTAGTTTGACTGTGTGTGATAAATATTCTATAATGCGGTTTTGTTTCATTTTTTTTCGTGGTATATGTAAAACTCTTTCAAGATGTACATATAAAAATTTCAGAATTTTTTGAGTTCCAGAAGTATTTTTAGATCAATTGTTTTTCACTATGCAACACTCAGACGTTTTTTGTGAGATTCAACTTTGCTGAAGTTTTTCTGTTTCTAAAATATTCTATGGCATGTTTTAGGCTTTGGTGTCTTCTGTAAACTTGAAGATAGTTATTTTCTCCTTTTAAACTGGTAACAAAGCTAATTTAAAGTTGTGAGTGAATTGATATGATTTTTGTAAAATGAACTATCACTGTTTTACGTTTCTGCAGCACTGGTCAACAACGCGTTTGACGATGGTCAAAAGATCTTTAAGATAAACTAAAAATTATAGAAATTTTATGACTGGAACAATGCTAACTTAGGATTCGGAACGTATAATAATAATAATAATTTATGGACTCGGATTGAACTCATTAAAATTCCTTGAGTGACCTGGTGTCTGTTTCTGTTTTATGATTTTTCCTTAAATACGTGACTCTTATGGATTGAATTAATTTTTATGGTAAACTATAGTTCTTTAGGATTCATACGGATTAAAAATCACGTAAAAGTAACGGTTAGATGTTCCAAAAAGAATTTATATATATCCGTTGCGACAGAATTTCAAATTTAACATAAATAAAGACTAAACAAACGAATGGGTGTTTGGGCTTGGGCCAAAATTGTAAATTCCGGCTTTGATTTTAAATGTAGCATTTCAGGTTTGGGGTTTGGATTTGGGTCGGAATCTAGGCCCAAAATTTGGGGTGTTACAGTTTAATGTCCTTCATTCAGGACATGTCTCGTCGTACTAATGGTTCAACCGGCCCACATGATGAGGGTTTCATTGATGTTGTTCGTGCTTTGAATGTTGTTGCTCAAGCGATGCAAAAACAAGTGAATCTTAATAAGAATGCACCTCCTACTCCACCTAATCAACGGGCTTTGTTAGTGAGAAGGTTTATCGAACAAAAGCCCGATTCCTTCAAGGGTAGTCATGATCCACTAGTTGCTAAGGATTGGATAGATAAGATTGAGAAAATATTCACCCTATTAGGCGTGAATGACGAGGATAAGCTGGATCTTGTTGTTTATAAGCTTGAGGGTGAGGCCACTCGCTGGTGGGACTTGACTCGTCGTTCTAGGAATGACGGTATGTTTACTTGGGTGGAATTTAGACTTGCTTTCCTAAGTAAGTATTTCCCATAAACTACTCGGAACCAACGCATGATCGAGTTTATGCAGCTGACCCAGAGAAATATGACAGTAGCACAGTACCAAGACAAGTTTGAAGAACTTTCTCGGTTTTCTACTCATTTGGTTGAGAATGAAGAGCTGAAGGCTTTTAAGTTTCAGGAAGGACTTAGGCCTTCAATTAAGGGTAGGTTGTCTATTTTGAAGATTACCTCTTATAATGAGATAGTGGAAACAGTGATGATGGATGAGAGAGACATTGAGGAGGCAAATCAAATTCGAGAACGTCATACTGGGATAAGAACAAGAATAAAAATAACAACCATCCATACCAGAAAAAAGGAAATGGACCAAATATGGAGCTTCCTGCACCTTCATATTATCACTGCAAACAACCTGGACATTTTAAGAGGAATTGTCCTGTACTTATTTCTCAGAGGAACCAACAAACTTTTGCACCTCAGAACTAGCGTCAAGGTTATCAACAGAACCGTCCTCAGAACAATCCACCGCAATACCAAGCTCGACAACCCCCTCAGCAACCTAAGGCCTTCAATATTTCTCATGTGGGACAAGATCCGGATAACTTAGTTGTTGAATGTACATTCTTAGTTTACAACTCGTGGGCTAAGATATTATTTGATACTGGTGATGCTCATTTCGTTTGTTTTGTCCTTGGGTTTGAAAACTGAATTGCTTGATAAGTATCTTGGCATAGCTAGTGTTGTAGGAGGTAGTGCACGTGTTGACCGCGTGGCACGAATGTGTGTAGTACGTATAGCTAGGAATGAGTTTTTGATTGACCTTTTTGTGATGAATATGTCTAGTTATGACATAATCCTGGGTATGGATTGGTTATCTGCTCATCGTGCGGTTTTTGATTATTTTCAAAAACGTGTGACTCTTCAATCGGGTGAAGGTTCAGTGGTTCACTTTACTGGAACTCGTAGTTTTGCGGCTCCCCTTATCTTGTCGGAAAGATATTTTCGACAGACACATTCTAGAGGTTTCCTGTATCACTTAGGAATGTTAGAAGATGAGCCACAAGCTTCTGTCTCTACTATGGGTATCTCTGTGGTGGAAGAGTTTGAAGATGTTTTTACTGAGGAATTACCAGGTTTTCCCCCAAGAAGAGAAATGGACTTCACCATTGAAGTTCAACCTGGTACTTTGCCAATTTCGATGGCTCCTTATCGAATGGAACCAACGGAGTTGAAAGAACTGGACAAGCAACTACTCGAGTTGGAAGCTAAGTATTCGGTGCACCAGTCCTTTCTGTGAAGAAGAAGAATAACTCGTTGAGATTGTGCATTGACTATAGAAAACTCAATGAAGTTACAGTGAAAAATAAGTATCCCTTACCTAGGATCAAGGATTTGTTTGATCAGTTAAAGGATTCTCAGTTTTTCTCGAAGATTGATATGCGATCAGCTTATCATCAACTCCGAATCAAGGAAGGGGATATTCCGAAAACTGCTTTTTCAACTCGATTTGGACACTTCGAGTTTGTGGTGATGCCATTTGGACTCACAAATGCTCCAGCAGCATTCGTGGATCTTATGCATCGAATTTTTCGACCGTATTTAGATAAATTTATAGTGATGTTTGTGGATGACATTCTTATCTATTCACGGTCACGAGAAGAGCACGAGGAACACATGAGATTAGCATTTTAGTTTTTGAGATCTCATTAATTGTACGCTAAGTTGAGTAAATGTGATTTCTGGCTTTCTGAAGTTCAGTTTTTGGGACATGTGGTCTGTGGAGAAGGAATCAAGGTGGACCCATCTAAGGTTGAAGCAGTTACCAACTGGGAAAGACCAAAGAACGTGTTTGAGATTCGTAGCTTTCTGGGCTTAGCAGGTTACTATAGACGATTCATTCAAGATTTCTCAAGGCTTGCTTCACCATTGACCAGATTGACTCGAAAGGATTCCAAGTTCTTTGGATTTCAAAGGAGGTTGGAGTGAGCACTTTCTATTAGTAGAGTTTGCTTATAACAATAGTCATCAGTCTAGTATCGGGATGGAACCTTTTGAAGAATTGTATGGACGACCTTGTAGATCTCCAGTATGTTGGACCAAGATCGGTGAACGAAGCATTTTTGGACCTGACTTGGTACGAGAGACGACTAAAAAGGTTCAATTAATCCAACAGAGGTTACTGACAGCTCATAGTCGTCAGAAGAGTTATGCGGACAAGAGACGTCGACCTTTAGAGTTCATTGTGGGTGATTTTTTGTTACTTAAAGTGAGCCCGAATAGAGGTGTTAAGCGTTTTGGTAAGAAAGGAAAGTTATCACCACGATACATTGGGCTTTTCCAGATTATTCGGCGTGTTGGTGCAGTATCTTATCAGTTGGAGTTACCTCAGCGATTTGAGCATGTCCATGACACTTTTCATGTGTCAATGTTGCGGAAGTACGAGAGGGATCCGTCTTATGCTATCGACCCTTCAAATATTATTGCTTGGGAAGATTTGGAAATCCAAGAGGATGCTACGTACGTGGAGCGATCGGTTCGAATTTTGGACTTTAAGGAGCATGTGCTTCGCACTAAGACCATCCCTATGGTTAAGGTGCAGTGGCAACGTCGCCATGTTGAGGAAGCAACGTGAGAATTAGAGTCCGAGATGCAGAGCAAATATCCTGAGCTTTTCTAAGGTAACCTCTAAATTTCGTGACGAAATTTCATTTAAGGGAGATAGGGTTGTAAAGCCCGTCCTAAATTCAAGGGTATTTGTGTTATTTTACTTCGTAAGGATAAATTAGTCATTTTACATTGAAAGGAAATCTTGTTAGTTCAACTGCTTAGCCTAGTCTATATTAAATTGTGGAAATGACTCTTGCCGAATTATAGGACATAACTAATTATCATTTTTTTAAAATTTTAATATTACTTTATCATGCCTTAGTCTTTAGGTTAATAGTAATGTATTAGGCACATGTCAGTTTTGGCTTGGGTAGAGTTAGAGAACATTAGTCTTATTAATTTATGATGACTAAAGATATATGTTAATATGCTTCGTAGAATGATTGGGAGCCAGTGGACCTGGTTACCAGAGTTAGCTTAATTAATTGATCATGTTGCCACTTCTTAATTCTGTGTTGTTTGTTAGATTAGAGACTTCTTAGCGGAAAGGAAATAACTGACTAGGAACGTGTCCATGTATATACAATTTTTATTATTTTTCTTTTGGCTTTTCATCTTACTACATGTCTTAATATAATTGGTTAGCACTGGTCACCTTGTTGCGTGTCCAATTGCTATTGGAGTTTAATTAGATCGGTGGTCTAAGCACATTTACTTCGGATCGAGTTACAAACAGAATATCCATAACAGCGTGCGGATTGTTTAGCTAGGGTTGACAAAATTTTCGTATAAAGCCATCGGTTTTGGTAGACATCCGTTCTTTTCCCATCCTGTAGTCAGATAAAATAGGGGTATGTTGTGTTTCCTCCTCTTTAAAGATAGCTAATTAGCGTTTCCTCCCAAAATAGATTCAAATTAGTGTTTTTTCAGAAAAAGACTCTGTTTTTTCCTCTTTTCGGATGGTAAATATTTATCAGAACATGGAGTGTGAATCAAACCCATGGTTGAATTGAAATTGAGATACTGATGCAAGTTCTTCCCTTCTGAATCAGAGAGATTCATATCTGAAAGAGGTTGACAATAAGTTCTTTCAAAATTGACTATTTGTCCCTCTGTTAGAGGTGTTCCAGAAATGTCTGGGATCGAGTAAATAGCTCTACGAACGAATGGATCGAATCGAATTGGAAAATGGAAAGATTTGTACAAGTTATACCTTTCGTCACCACTTTGTGGAAAATCGTTAGGTATGAATATGTTAGACACCTGTGACTCGATTGATGAACTAG